>NC_042616.1:342237929-345070429 GCF_901001135.1 Rhinatrema bivittatum | reverse complement strand
GTTTATTTTATACTTCATACTTGTTTAATATAATTTGCTTCAGAATGAAAGTACAATTTTCCTTAGCATACTATATGAGAAATTATTCTTGTCACTTCAACCAGCAGCGCTTCTAATTTGACCCTTGGATGTGAATTCCACATCAAGCATTGATCAGAAGTGCAGAATCCTGGTCCCACAAATGCATCTGGTTTTCAGAATAAGCACAATGAATATAAATGGGAGATATGCATATTGGCTTTAAAAATAGGTTAATTTTGCAAAGCTTGGTTACTCTGAAAACCAGACACACTTGCACTTCTCTGGGAGAGAAATTGTTTAAAAGAATTGCTATTTTATGTGGTTTATGCCTTAAAAGAATTGCTTTAAAAGAATTGCTATTTTATGTGGTTTATGCCTTAAAACATTTTGCCATAGTCTCAAATGGGAGAAAAAAAAGCTAGAGTTTAATCCAGACAACAGTTACTGGCCACCTAATGTGGCTGAAGTGACTGAAAACTCAATGTGGCTATTTTAGCTATCCAAACCATTTTGTATGACTGATTTTGTGTCTGGACTAGCTCCTTCATAAATATAGAGAATGTAAATAAGTAATTTACACTAGACTGATATTTAAAAAAAACTAAATTATTTATAGAATCCATGCTGATTTCTTCTACCCTCTTGGATCAAAAAATGATAGCGGTCCATATGCAAAAGAATTTTGGATAACTTTGAATATCCCACCTCCCTGTGTTTAAGTTTTACCCTAGCTGAAATGTAACTAGATAAAAAAAGAGATTGCGCAGGTGTTCCAGTGGCAGGGCTTAATTTTATCCAGCTATCACAGATACTCATTACTAGGTGGATAAACTTAACCTGGTTGGAGAAATAGCAGATCTAAAATTACCTGATTGACTGCTCACTGTTTCATGGAATAACGCCCTAGGTTTAAAAAAAAATGTTGAGGTCCTGACAGCATCCCACAGGATTACCTCTCCTTTGGGACAAAAATATAAAGAAAAATGTAGGATGCTGGGATCCCCCCCCCCCCCCATGTTAAAAAAAAAAATCATCATTTGAGGGGTGGACTGGAGAGGAAGATATCCTGGTGTTCCACATTTTCATTTGTATTATGGCTGGAAAGGAGACAGAATCCCATGGGAGGTTATTGGGGGTGGGGGGCCCACACACACCTACACACCTTGGCAGTGGGAACCTCGCAGAAGACCGTCAACCTTGCCATCTTAATAGCAATAGACAATATTGAGTAACCTGGTGAGCTGACGGATAACTTTCTCCAGGTAACTTTAGTAGAGTATAATCAGCGGAATGCTTATTCAGGTAGATTCTGCTGAGTATCCAGTTAACTTGAAGATATATCAAAGTTAAACATTAAGATGATAAAATTGGTATTTAACGCCATATGAGGCAAAGTAAGTCTTATAGAAGTTCCAGTTTAAAAATGTATCCTCTGTGTTTTTTAAAGCTGTTTTTTTTTTTTTAAGTTAACGGGAGTTTTAGTGCATGGTCTCAAGCGATCATAGTCACACTTAATGAACTTATGGTTTTATGAAGTAATATCTGTCATGAACATCAACCATTCACTCAAGGGCTGGAAATGGTTTAGTAAAACAGGAACCTTTATTCTTTATGCATATCTGCCACCTGACGTTTCCAGCTTTGTCTAGTAATACCCTGATTCCATTCTCCCAGCACCCACTAGTGGCACAGTCTACAATTAAACTTTATTTTTTTCATTGTAAGCACTGAGCTGATATCCTCATTGGAATCCAAGGGCACGATTCGCATAATAGGGTTAATTCTGTAGTCCAAATCCCATTTTCCATATAAACACCATTATTTCCAAGATACCCTGTAGGGTGGGGGAGATTTCTCTCCAAGGCCCTGTGTTGTCATAAGTCCATTAATATTTATTAGTAAAGATCATGTTGGAAGTCATGATGTTTCAACTTGACTTTGCTTATAGTCCATATCAATCAGTGTTACAAATCCAATCTTCATACAGTCTTTTACAATAGATTTACTTCATCTGGGTAAATCTGTGACTGTCTTTTCAATAGTCAAATTTCCAGTACAGATCCCTTCTCAATTTGAGTGGCAGTTTTGGGTCTTCCTCCCAACTTGGATGTAGTACTGGATGGGCTCAAGAATATACTTCAGTTCCTCATTTGTCATACCTTAGTCAAGCTGTCTTGGATAGATTTTTATTTTATTTATTTATTAAGGCTTTTATATACCGACTTTCTTGATACAAATCAAATCAATTCGGTTTACAATGAACTAAGCAGAATATACAATTAACCAATCAACAAGAGATACGGAGCATACAGTTACATTATAACAAGGAAGCCTTAACTTGGAGTAGGAAAATAAAGAAGGGGTGAACGGAGCAATAAATATATAAATAAAGTGAAATAAAATAGAATAAATACTATATACAGAAGAGGGGGCAAGGGCCAACCTTGCCCCCTCTTCTGTAATAATATATATAATGTATAATAGATGTCTATTATAATTAAAAAGGAGCACATCACGGTCTCAAAAAGCATACAAGTAAGCTGATAGAGGAGTCAGGCATAAACACTAATATAATACCAAATATTATAACCATTTACTATAATATGTGAAAACAAAGATCTATGTTGTACGACTTATCTTATGGACAAAGTTGTCAGCAGGCCAGTCACTGTGCAGTCTTATTTAATGCTGCCCGTCCTCTTTATCATCCACCCTTAGTATGATTTTAAAACATTTTTTTTTATTCAACTGCACATAAAACTCCATACCCATCAACTTCTGATTAATCAAAAAATATCTCAAAATACCGTCCATGATCTCCCAACTTCTGAATAAACACAAATATAACAAACTATCAAAACTAGTGAGGCTGTTCTAATATTCAGCCTCCTAGATCCCAGTGACCTTGCTGGATAGTAACAGGCCACCACCATCAACCCAATTGTTTTCTGGGGAGTGGAAGAATGCTGGTAACAATCTTTCTGTAATGGTTTGTGGGTTCGTGGACCCTTGGCCCGAGGTGAGAGTTGTTACCACTTGTGGGGAGGAGCCCCACAGGTCCACACCGTCGGGAGGCAAGGTCAGGCACAGCAGGAGCTCTGGGTGAGAATCTGTGGAGATGTCCCGAGGAGCAGGGTTAGAGACACAACAAGGAGGGACCCCCACAGTAAGCAGGTTGGGCTGGAGATCAGTACCTGGGCGGAGACCTCCGAAGGGGGTGGCGCTAGGCAGGCCCAAGGAGCGGGAAGTGCAAGACAGGATGCAGGAGGTGTATTGTAGAGGCAACCCCGAGGGGCGGAGCTGCATAGCGAGGGAGGTACTGATGCGATGACGTAGGCTAACCCGCAGAGTGGGGAAGCCAGAGTCAGGTCTCCAGATGATGACGTAGACAAGCCTGAGGAGCGGCAGGTACTGGCAGTCACGAGTGGTTGAATAAGGGAACTGCCCCGAGGAGCGGGGAAGCACTGACAGTCCTAAGTGTAGAACGTAGGCTCTGCCCCAAGGAGCAGGGAAGCACGGAGATAGAATTCCCAAGTGGTGAAGGCATTCCCAGAGGCAGCCCCGAGGAGTGGGGAGTGGGCAGAGTAGGACTTCTGGAAGGCACAGAGCCAGCCTGAAGAGCAGGGGGAAGCCAGGAGACCAGGTCTCCGTAGAGAGCGCATGCTGGCCCCCGAGGAGCGGGTACCAGTCAGGGTCCAGAGTCCAAGTAGGGTCTGGTAACATCCCCACAGGTCCAACGGAGACAGGAGTTCGTTGAGTACCGACTCGTTGCCAAGTCGGCTAGCTGGGGGCGAAGGCAGAGCTTAAGAACCGAGATCCAATGACATCATCAATCAGGGATGTCCCCGAGGTTCCCGCCGTGGCAGCTTCAAAAGAGGGCCCGGTGGCATGCGCGCGCGCCTAGGAAGGCCCGGAGTCGGCGTGGGTGGCGGCGGCACCCCGACCACCACAGGGTATGCGGCGGCAGAGACTAGCCCCCACCACAAGCAGGACGGTGCAGGACGTGAGTAGACGCGATCGCAGCCATCTGCAACTGACTGTCATAACACTTTCTAATCCATGGTCTGCTGTCTCACTAGGTTGTGTTTATTTCCCTGCCCTTGTTTTTCTCATTGCCTTACCGTACAGTACCCAGCCACCACCAGCCTGCGAACATTGATCCAGCTGGTTTCTGAGGAGCTGTAACCTATTGTAAACTGCTAACCCATCACTGCCTTGTGCTATTTGTCCTTTGTTTTCTACTGATTACCTCTCCTCTTGCCTCTGCTCTCAAAGTGAAGAGTCGATACATTATTTGCAATATTGCAACCTCCCCAACCCTCTTCCTACCCTGTCCTCTCTATCTTTCCCATGCCTGCTTGAATTCTGTCACGGTACTGGTTCCTGCCACCTTTATGAAAGGTTATTCCAGGCATTTACCACCCTCTCGGTAAAGAAGTATATCATGACCCCTTGTCTTTTAAATTCCTTTTGTATGGGAAAATTACCTTTTCCTATGACTTATTAAAGCCCGTCAAATGTTTAAATGTTTCTATCAGCTTGGAAGATCTTTGCTATTAACCCTCCTGTCCTGCTCCTCACCCTCGTAAGAAGCAGATGGGTGGAATTCTCTGCACAATTGGACGGAGCACAGTTCTGTTTGTAGCACAGGCTGAGCAGCTTTCACAATGCAGCCATCGTTCTTTGACAAGTGAGCTCGACCCTTGCTTGAAAGCGGTTAAAAACTGAAAAAGGATCTGTGTTCAGTTACCTTTTGAACATGCTGAAAATTGATTCAAAACAGATTTCAGATGGATTTGTGAGGAAGGTTAACTGAATGTGATGGGGTACTAAACAGCTGAGCTGACCTCCTAAAATGTTTTAGTAGAAAAGTTCTCGGCTAGTTAGTTCAGACCAGAGGCATTGCTGGCTGTTTGATTTGGGGCTCTGGGAGCAAGATGTACTCCAAAGAAGGGGGAGTGGGAAGAAAAGTTTCCCCTCTAAAAGGTTGACTCTTTGTATCCACCTTCTCTCAAGATGAGGTGCACAATACTTGGAGCCTGCCTGCCTGCCTATAAAGGGGGGCTGGGGAGGCTGGAGGGAGGGGAAATCAGACAGCAGCATCCCATCCACGCCACTCTTTTTAAAGGCATAGGGGTTTTATGGGCTGGTGCAAGCCAGCAGAACCGGGGCCCAGTGCTTAGCGACACCTTTAGATAAGTCCAAAATATATTCTATAGTACATTATTAGATTCTTTTTGCAATACCCCTTTGACTGTGCCCCAGTACATGGAGGGGTTTGACTGGAGAAAATCCCAATGTTTAATTATGTCTATTGGTGCTGCAAAAACAGAGCAGGAGCTGATCTCAGTATAGCTTCTGTGGTGGCAATCCATAGTAGACTTCAAAGCACTGATGGAGTAAGCAGAATCGTGCTCCGCATGCAGTAGGTTTCTTCTGAAGTGTCTGTGCTCCCTGAAACTGCTGCGAGAATAAAAGCAACAAACTGCCAAGCCTCTGTATAACTGGTGGTGGTGAGGTAAGGAGTCTGACACCTCTCCTCCCCACACAAGGCTTTAGTCTTTCTTTTTCTCTGTATTCCCAACTGTCTTTGGTACCAGATCTGGAAAATGCTGTAGGGACCTGTTTGATCCGTACCAATGCATTATGTTCATGTTAGAGCAGACATATTGTGGTTGTAAAGAGCAGGTAGTGGAGTGGACTCTTGCCCAAAGGCACAACCCATGGGAGTTTGCCAGGTGGTTTATTCTAGCCATTTTTATCTGGAGACCCCTAGAGTTTTCCAGAAGACCAACTAGAGTGGCAAAGAAAGCTGTTAATTCCCTCTCCCCTGCAAAGAGTTTTTGGCTGATTGGTTTTCCTTCACTGTTGAATCCATGGAATTTCCCTGAAAGAATAGATGAATAATCCTTAAGGAAGGGGCTAGAGAATGTATTCCCTGTATCTTTGTTTTTCCAAACTGTCACTACAGGGAGGAGGGCAGTCAACTTTTCACCTTTGAATTGGAGTCAGAGGGTCTAAGATTTTGTTTAAGGACTAAAAGCTTTCCAAGTCATGGAAGAAAGCCTCTTAGCTTAGGACTTCTATTCCCTTGAAATTAAGAGTCCTGTGTTATGATTTTGGAGATTTGTTTGTGCTGTTTGAAATTTGCCAGTGAGGGTACTAGAAGCTGCCGCTGTTGCATACTGTGGGTTTGCTCTTCCAGCAAATCCCCTGCCACCCAGGAAATCCTCTGATAAGAAGGGGGGAGTGCTCACCTGGTATGACATCAGAAGAGAAGAACCAGGAGAATGCCCACCCGGTACACCAAGGGAGAGGAAGTCAGAGAGCTACTGAGAATTGGATTTCAGACACCAGGGATGTCCCCAGGAATTAGGGAATCCACACAGCCGTTCAGTAGGAGAATTTAAAAAACAACTACACTTTAATGTACTCTGAGGGACTGAGCTTGTGATTGTAACAGTTTATTACCATGGATTCATCACCAAGAAAATGTGTAATATATGTCAGATCGTTATTTATTCAAATACTAACTTCACTCTGAATCAGGTCATCTGTAAATGATTTAGCACTAGCTTCCTCATGAATGTGAAGTGTGCTGTTGGAGAGAAACAGCCCCTGTGTCTGCCCTCTGATCCAGAGATGAACAGCTGTACTCATCAGACAGATGGATGGCTACCCAGGCCAACCAAGGCTTCACAATGCTGTCGTATCTTTCTGTTTAGGGGGCATTCTGACTTAGCAGCATTCAATCATCATTTCATAGGCGGTAGTTTTCTCTTCTTGACTCCTCAGCCAAGCAAATACACCAACTGCCTGAACCTGTGATTCCTCTAATATTGAGCAGGATTACATTATCAGTGGGATAAAACTAGCCTGTGTTAAAATGGTCTGTGGAAGAGAGTAATAGTAACAAGCATAAGGGTCTTGAAGATTATCCTTCTTGTACACCATACCCCTCATCCCATTTGGAATGAACCTGGGGTGACTGGCTGTGCGTGTAATTAGTATGTTAGGCCTCAGGCTGCCACTACAGTAGACCCACTACAGTAGTAGAACACGAGAAGGGGGTGTATGGTTGTATACTGCAATCCAGTTATCCATCAGCAAGGCTCTTTTGGATAGGTTGAAGTTTCAGTAACACCAGAGAAATAAAATGGATTGGATTATAAGGTTAAAGTATTTACAGTATTAGTAACAAAGGAAATATTGTTTTGGTTGTTTTTTCTGTATTTGTGCACTATTTGACCCAATAAACATGAAGTTGAAAAAAAAGAAATTGACAAAATAATTTATAAACTATGTTTAGAGGAGAAAAAAGCTTAACCATGTATATGAATGGAACTGTAAATCATGTTTTTCTTCTTTGCATAAATATTTGTAATTCATTGTGTCATAACATGTAACTATTACACCTGCCAGGCCTAACTCCTAGATGTTCTTCAGTGAATTGCATAATGCATAGGTGTGCTGCATGCCCTAGTACCTCCTCCCACCACACCAATAAAAGTGGGGAATATTTTATCTAATGGCTTTATAATATGCCAACGAATTTTGTATTTTATCTAAAATTAAAAGAAAATCAGCAAAGTAGTTTGGATAGCGGTGCCAGTTTTATCAGGTTAACAAATGGTTAAAAGTGCAAACTTTCAGAAGTTCTTAGAATCGCCTTCCTCAGGAAATTCCTTTTTTAAAAATATATTTTTATTGTAAGTAGGCTAACATCATCACTTTCCATTAAAAACTTCATTTTTATGCAAATACCTGTTGCCTTTACCTTCATTCATTCTTTTGATATTTCTTTCCATAAAGGAATACATTGGAACACAGCCCAGCTCTCAGCTGTCTGACCCAAGCCTCGTCACATTCTCCAAACGGAGTGCGGAATCTTCCGGGTTCGCATTCATTGGAAGGGGTTGATAAACAGTTCTTAGAGACCTATGACAATGCCATAAAAGGAAGCCTAACAGAAGATTCAAATCAGTACTACTGTGATAAGGTATGTTGTTCAAAGGAAGACTTTGAAATGATTAGAGCAAGCAGAGGGGAAAAACTAGATTGTTTTCAATTAAGCCCAGGAACCTGTCTGAACCAGAATTGCTCTGGATTAGCAGTTTAATAGTGATCTATGCACATGTACAAAAACCTAATGGTACTTATACATCTAAAAATAATTATGTTTAAATGGCTTTTAGCACTCAGATATCTCCCCCCTTCTATGATCAGAAAAACAATTTTGAATAAGATATCCGATTATTTTGGCCAAACTTTTAGGAATACTGTGTGTCAAAGGTATTCTCTGATACAGTATAGTGCCTTATTGAATAAAGATTTTTTTTCCATAGGCAAGGAATAGGAAAAAAAAACCTTTCAGAATGAGGTTTGTAGCGTCTCCAGTATGATGTGGCTGTGTGTGCATGTTTGTGTATAGGGGTGTTGGTAAGGGGAAGGTAATTAATTACTCTTATGCTATTCGTTTCCAATTGTTTATATTGAATATTTTGCTATAAAAGAAAAAAATCAATCTAACATTAATTCAAATAAAACCTAGGCTACCTATTAAACAATGTTTGAACAATAAGAAATATAAAAACATATATGTATTCAAAATAGCATTTTTTTGAGGTTGGCTGAATAGCTCCATGTGCACCAGAACATGGTTAGTCATTCGGTTTTTTCAGCTTTTATCCCAGTATACTTTGGCAATAGGAATTCTGGATTTTTGCTGATATAACAGAGTTCAAATAGCCCTACCTATCTAGAATAAAAAAAAAAAGCATATATTTTGCAGGCACCTTTTGCTAGATCAGCAGAACAATTGCCCAAAGATAATGTACATGAGCTCTGTTAGAGCACAGCAAATTGGTTTGTGTTCTGAACATGAGAAATCCCCTTTTGCCATCCATCACATAGTCTTCATGCCATATAGTTCAGGGGGTTTATTGCCACGAAACCTCAACAGATTATATAACCTTGAGATCTTGTGGAAATTCATTAGTTCATTGGTATTTCTATATTTGTTTAATCAGCATTCTAAAAGAGCATCATTTATAGTAAATAAACATTTTACGTGAAAGAACAAGAATCTCTAAATGTATAATACATGCTTAAAAATACTTTGTAGAATCTATGTAAGTAGGACTTCTGGTTTTATAAGACAAAAAGGGTAATTTTAAAAGGAACGTGCATGCACCCTTAAAACGCACATATTGGCATGCGAGCAGAGAGGCACTTCAGTTTTAAATTGTGCCTGCAAGTACGCATGTAACATTTAAAGTACCCCTTTTGTGCATATTTCGGCTAGGGCTTTAGTGGTGTTTTTGCACGTATGCAGGCGAATTTTAAAACGTGTGGGGAAAAAATGTTTTTTCTCAAGTAGTCCACCAGTTTGCCCAGTTCATATCGAGGTCTTCAAGACCTCTCCCCCCCCCCCCCCATTTCTTCTTGACGCATGCACTGGTATGTATGCATGTACTTTGCAGCTTCTTAAAATGCGTGTTGCTCACGTGAGGCCTGCATATATGTGTATGTGGACAGTAGTGCACAAGCAATACTTTTAAAATCAACCCAAAAGTGTAAACTGTCATTCTTAAACTGCAAACATGGAGATCATTTTATCTGGTATCACTGAAAATAAAATAGTGATCATCATTCTAAGGGTGGAAAGGAAGAAAAGACCTGAAGATCATTCATAAAAGGTGAGACGTTAGAATAATTAGTGAACAAGTAGTTAGTTTAGGATGGAAGAAGTTTGTCTTAAAGCTTTTGTGTGTGTGAGCTCCTAAATAGCCCAATGAATATATTTTCTGAAAAATGATTCATAATGGCTTGGGTCATGTCTATGCTGATATGTCAGAAATAGGGCTGATTGGCTGTCACTGATAATGAGCTACAGTGATTCACATCCCAGGAGGTGGTGGTTACATGCATGTCTCTGAAGAATTGTGACTTTAAAGTGGTTTAATGATGTTTTGATAAACACCAATACAAATAATTGTAACAATGATAGCCCTAGGCATCGCCTTAAAGAGGCACTGGGGATGGAGGGGAGGAAAGGAAGGCCAGGAGTATGTTGTAAGCATTTCTTTGCCACACCCATGGACTATTGGCTGTTCCTGTGCAAAAGAGCTGGGCTCATGCGAAGTAGGGAGAGAAGTGCTTCCTGCATGCTGCTATGGCTACTGTAGTTATGCTGCTGTTATGACGCCAGTACTGTTTTTAAATGGCTGCATTGACCAGGATAGGTACTAGAGAAGGAAAGCAGGGAAGTCCAGGGCAGGATGAGCAATGGAGAAGAAAGGAAAGGGGAAGGGAGCAAAAGAAGAGAGACCAGGGTAAAGTCAGCAAAGGGAGGGGAGAGAACAAAGACAGAGGTGAGCTGGGAGCAGGCGGGGGATGGGGGTAGGGGATGGTGGGCTTGAGAGATGGTGAGATGAGAGCAGGAGCTGGTGGGCTGGGAAGGGGATGAGATTAAAAGAGATGACTGAGAACGTGATAAGAGATGGAGCAGGAGAGATTATAGGCTGGGACATAGTTAAGAGTGGCGAGCTGATAAGGTGGGTAAGTCAGGAAAGGAAGGAAAGTGAGGGCATTAGTATTGCAGGCCATGTAGTACCATTTGGTAAGCTGATTTTTTTAATAGATGTGTTGATCTTTAATGGTAGATTAATAATTTTATGTAAATTGTTATATGTATTTTCTAATTTTATATGGTTGTTGTATTTCTTATATGATAAATACATAAGGACAATTGTGATAAAAGAGCAGTGAAGTGGAGGGGCAAAACCAGAGATTGAGAAGTGAAGATGGAAGGGGAGCAAAGTGAAAAGAGAGAAAATGGAGGAGAGTAACACATAGATGGTGATGGAGAAGGATGGAGAAAAGTGATAGAGAATGTCATGAGATAAAGGGGAGAAAATGTCATGAGATAAAGGGGAGAAAAAAGAAAGACTGATGAAAATTAGTCTCATGGTGAGACTTTTTTCAGTATTTTAAATTTAAAAAATGATAAAATTGTAATTCTTTTGTTTTCCATTTTAAATGAATTTAATAACTGGCATGTGGCCCTTCACTATATTTATCACTATCAATGTTTGTGTGTGGTGGGGGGAGGGCCGGTTCCTGAGATGGGTTTCAGGGGTGATGAGTCAGAAGAACTGAACAAAATCACTGTAAACCTTTTTCACTCAACGCACAATTAAGCTCTGGAATTTGTTGCCAGAGGATGTGGTTAGTGCAGTTAGTGTAGCTGGGTTCAAAAAAGGTTTGGATAAGTTCTTGGAGGAGAAGTCCATTAACTGCTATTAATCAAGTTTACTTAGGGAATAGCCACTGCTATTAATTGCATCGGTAGCATGGGTTCTTCTTAGTATTTGGGTACTTGCCAGGTTCTTATGGCCTGGATTGGCCACTGTTGGAAACAGGATGCTGGGCTTGATAGACCCTTGGTCTGACCCAGCATGGCAATTTCTTATGTTCTTATCCTTTGACACTTCCCCTCCCCTCCCAAGGGTCTCCTTGAAGTCAATAGTCTAACCTTGACCTATCTGAAGGAGAAAGGAGGGGGGTGGGTGGTTAAGTCAATGGCCAGGGGACTGTAAGCAGAGGTTTGGTCCATGGGGGAAAGAAAAGGAAATTCAGTTTATTCTCTATGGAGGAAACTATTAACCTGGATCCTTGGTAAGATTGGTAGATTTAGGACTCCAGGGAGGGATGATGATAGTTGTTTGAAGAAATAGGAAGGGGTATAAAAGGAATAATGCAGGGAACCATCCAGCTGATTTGACCTTGGGCGTAAGCCCCTACTATAGCCCTGGTGACAATCATTAAAATGATACAGTGTGGGGAGCACCCACACTGACTGACAGGAAGCTGGCCCTGCCATGGGGGGTGGACGTGCAATGCGGGAATGATGATCCAATCTGTCCCTCTCCTTAGCTAATTTTTCCTCTCTTCTTCCCCTTAATTATTTATGTTTAGAAACACCACTGATGGTAGCATAGCACGTTCATAACCATGAATTTTGGAGACATCTTACATGCATATAGAGCTTCTATGTCATCGCACAAGAATTTTCAGTTTATCACTTTGTAAATGCTGGAAAAGCCCACATGCCTCTCTATATATTGCCTTTGCTGCTCTTTTCTCGGGTGCTACTGATGGGTGTGGTCATGATAGAAATTTCTGCCCTCTGTTCTCTTCTTACTTAACAAAATGACTCCTATTTAGTAATACATACCTTCAGTGAGTGATAAACTATTCATATTTCTTTCATCATTTATGGTTGATGCTTGCTCGTAAAGGATATAATGAAGTAGAAACTGAAGATGGTGACTTCTGCCATTGAGACAGTGCAGCAAAACATTCTCTATACTAGAGTTCCCTTTCTAGTTTGCATTTTGTGTGTGCTGTGATGAAGTTTGTAAATATTACCATTTTCATTACTTCTGTCAAGTTCTGTATAATATTTTTTTTACAGAGAGAATCTTTGATCTCCCAGTGCCCTTTCACATAGCAAGTGGAATGTATACAGTTTGTAGAGAAGAGAAATATGCAGCTATATAGATATGTAAATGTGTGATAAATAATGACTTTCTGGCTCATAGTGGGACACTATGGACTCTACAGAGCCATAAGGTAGTATGGAAATCAAAGCACAGAGAGAATAAAATACAGTCACAGTACAGAAGTTGTGGAGTGCATTATAACCCTTCAGTTAAACTACCGTCAAGCAGTCCTCCATTAAAAAAGCAGCATAGTTTTTATAAAAATTAGGATGAGCTTTTAAGAATTTGCTAGAACTGTTTCTTGAACAAAATGTATTTTCAGCTTAGCAATGTCCATCATTTTGAGATTTTTTTCCCATTCTGCGGTTGATGAACCTGTTTTTAGTCCTTGCCATAATGCAGATTTTAATATTTAAAATGAAATATAGGCATCTCAAAAGAGAACACAGGACAGTTTCTACTGCCTGTAAAATAAAATACAATTTAGAAAAATAATACATTATGTGTAGCCCCTTCCAGTTTCTGTCTGGGCACAGGGGCTGACAGGGTTGTGGGCAAGAGCAGTACCCATATCTTCCATGTTTTTTCTGCACAAAAGAGGGAATAAGACAATTTTTCAAGGCCCTTAGGGTTTCTCTCACCTCTGGATCTCTTCTGCATACCAGTCCAATCTGAATAAAACACCTTAGTGCACACAATACCTTATTTTCAAAAGTAATGTTCTTTACTGGCAGGGAAATAAAATCCATGGCAGCACTGCAAGGCTTAGTGCATCAAACAGTTCAGCTGATAAAGTCCAATAGCAAGAAAAATAAACTCAGTTTGTCACTTTAGCATAGGCTATATCCCTGGTTACATAAGCTCTCTTGGGAAGGAGCTCTCCTCTCTTGGCTTTCCCCTGGCACCTGTTCCTGGATACAGCTTTTTATCCTCATCTCTGGAATTTCTCTCGCTTCTCAACTTACTGATTCCTTTTATCAGTCAGCAACTCTTCAGGACCTTTCTCTTTTCTCCTGATCTCTG
The DNA here is from genome assembly GCF_901001135.1 of Rhinatrema bivittatum. Classification (NCBI taxonomy): domain Eukaryota; kingdom Metazoa; phylum Chordata; class Amphibia; order Gymnophiona; family Rhinatrematidae; genus Rhinatrema; species Rhinatrema bivittatum. The sequence continues at coordinate 345,056,879 of NC_042616.1, read as the reverse complement.
AAGCACTCTCCTTAGACAAAGGAGTAGGGACAACACCTATCTTCCTTGAAACTACTTCTGGTCTTCACCAGCTCTCAGGAATCTAAGATCCCAAGAGACTTCTTCCCACTCCTGGAAACCCGGGCACCCCAACCTTGGGCCCCAGCCACTTTCCTAGGACAGGATACTCCTTCAGGTACCCTTCTATTAAGAGAGGGCCCCACTCTACTGACCTTGCACCTTGAATGGAGAGACTCTCACCAGCCACCCCTCGGAGAGCTTCCCATATTCGTACGAGCACAGGAGTTTTGTTACACCCCAGACATTTCCTATTGCCAGACTTCTCCAAACACTTCTACTCTAGTCTGACATCATTTACTGCATTCAAGGTCCGTTGAGACCACTGACGATATAGAAGTAAGGAGCAACTTCACTACTAAGGGGCAAATTTGGATTTCCCCTTACATAAGGCATGCGCTACTGCTTACAGGAAAGGAGAAGGGGAATTTTTCTCTTAGATTAAACATTTGTACATTCATGGTTGCATACCTCCTTTGTGGCCCTTTTTCAAGCAGTTTGCTTTGGTATATCTGGTCAAGGCTCCTGTGTATTATTTTTTTTCAAATTTGCATAGTTTTCCAGCTTTTACATTTTCAAATCACAAAGTCTGTGAAGAACTTTTGATGCAGGACTTCTGGGAATATTTTTGTTTGTAGCATCAGAAAAGTCCTCCTCTGCTTCTGTGTTTCCTTTCCTACATTTCTGTGTCCTATTTGGTAATATGGAAACACATAACATGATGGCATATGAAAACCATATGGCCTATCCAGTCTGCTCATCCATACCTCCTGCTCAGCTTTACAATTCCTTCCTCTCCCTGAGAGGTCCTCTGTGCTTGTCCCAAGCTTTCTTGAACTCTCCTCTTCTCTTCACTGGGAGGCTGTTCCATGTGTCTACCATCTTCTCTGTAAAGAAATATTTTCTTAGATTATTCCTGATTTTATCCCCTTTCACTAGTATCCCACAATCCCTCATTATAATGCTTCCTTTTCATTGAAAGATACCTGCCTAATGAGCATTTAATCCTTGGAAGTATTTAAATGTCTCTATCATATCTCTCCTTTCCTCCAGGATATACTGGTTTAGATTTTTAAGCTTCTCCCCATATGCTTTATAATGAAGACAGCTTGTCATTTTAGTAGTTGCTATCTGGACAAGTTTCTCTCCTTTTTAAGGTATGATTTCCAGAATTGTACACAGTACTGTCAATGAGAAATCATCAGATATTTTACTTCCTTTTTCCTGCCAACTATTTCCCTCCCTATGCACCCAAGCAGCTTTTTGTCAACTGCTGTCACCACATCTGCCTGTTTGGCCATCTTAACATCATCAAGGATGATCATTCTGCGACCCTGCTGCTGTTTTGTTCACCGAAGAACTTCACATCGATCCTGTGTTGCTCCCTTTAGTTTTTACAGCTGAAATGCATAATTTTTTTTTTTTTTTTTTTTTTAGCATTGTCATAGCTGCCAATCTCTAGACCATTCCTCCAATCTTCACTAGATCCCTTCTCATGTTTTCTACATCTTGCAGGGTGGCTACCATTTTGAAACTTTTGCTGTCATTTGCAAAAAGACAAACCTTTCCCAGTAGACTTTCCACAATATCACTAATGAAAATGTTGAATGGAACTGGTCCAAGAATCAATTCCTGCAGGACACCGTTGGGGGGAAACCTCCCTTTCGTCAGAATTTTACTCCTTTGTCATTTCCCAGTCAACCAGCTTCTAATCTAGTCAATCAGTTTAGGTCCCATACCTAGGGCGCTCAATTTGTTTATAAATTGCCTGTGCAGAACTGTGTCACGGCCTTGTTGAAACCCAAGCATACCATGCTTGCACTCCTCTTCTGATTCAATTCTCTTGTCACCCAGTTGAAGAAGTTGATTAGATTTGTCTGACAAGACCTACCGCTGGTAGACCCATGCTGCCTTGGATGCATTAATTCATTGGATTCCAGAATCTGCACTATCCTCTGTTTTAGCAGTGATTCTATTAGTTTGCTTACCACTGAGATCAGACTAACTGTCCTGTAGTTCCCAGCTTCCATCTTACTTCCACTTTTGTGCAGAAGAATGACATCTGCCTGTCTCCAATCCTCTGGAACTAATCCTGACTCTAAAGAAGTATTGAAAATGGCAGATAGGGAAGCACTGGTAGCTTTGCTAAGTTCCCTTAATATCCTCAGTTGTATTCCATCTGGCCCCATCGCTTTATCTACGTTTAGTTTAGCTGTCTCACTGTGAACAGTCTTCTGAAAATTGTTAGTCTACCTCACTTCCTTTCCTATTTATGACAGTTTTCTGTGGTCCTACTCCAACCACTTCTTCAGGGAACACTGAATAGAAATATTTGTTAAACAATTCTGTTTTCTTCTCATCAGCTTCTACATATTCCCCCACCCCACTTCACCTTTCAGTTTTACAGATCCATTTTTGTACTTCCATCTGCCACTAAAAAAAAAAAAAAAGTCTTGTTCTCTTGTTTTAACATTTTACCTATTTTTTTTTCCTTTTGTGCTTTTGCTCTCTTGACTATTTTCCAAGCTTCTCTTAGGCAGCAGTATCTGAAAAAGCAAATTTTCTGTAGTATCTTGCAGCTTATGAATGATAACCTTTTTTCTCTTACTCTTTAAGCCACTTAATTAGAAAACTACTGTACCTTTGGTTGCTGTAATAACAAAAAGGTTTGTTGCCCTACTGCTCTTCTACTTCCCCTAGATTTTCCCCCATAGTTAATGATTCATTGACGTACTCCCCATCTTAATGACACCATGCAGTGATTGTCTGATCCCAAGTTATCACTCACTATGACACCAAACACGATCCTCATTTGTGTGCACTAGGTGCTGTATTGCACCTTCATGTCATGGTTCTGTTACCAGTTGCCGCAAACGTTTTTCCTGTTTTTCTGATACGACCTCATCTGCTGTGCCCCAGTCAACATCCAGCAGATTGAAATTACCTAGCAATAGCACTTCCACTTTCATAGCAATCTATTTTAAAAAGTTTCTATACTGCCATTTCCAAATGATTGTAGCAGTTTATAGCAAAAGCCTACACAAAATTCAAATCACAAACAAATATACAATTTTAAAAAACAAAATCACTAACGGAGCCTCCTCTTCTGCTACTAGTCTTATCCATATTACCTTATCTCTCTTCCTTTTATAATTGCTTTTCAAATTCCTGCCTAAATAACCAATAACTCCATGATAGCCACAAGATGGCGCAGGCCATCCAGTGCTCCTCCCATGTGACAGGGTCTGGCCAATGGCACGGATACCCTGTCACATGGTAAGGGCAAAGGGCCATTGGCGCCATTTTAATTAGTGGGAGCCGACGGCCCGGGAGCAGGAGATCGCTCCAGGGACCCCCACTGGACCACCAGGATCCTGTAAAAAGGTTTTGGGGGGGTCGGGAGGGTGGGGGAAGCTAAGGGATTAGTTTTAAAGGGTCAGAGTGGGTTTTTTGTTTATCGGCTCGGGCGCAGCCGATAAACAAAACCGCGATTGGGCCCGATGGGAAAAAAAAACCCACATGTGAATCGGAACCGGAATCCGAACCGATTCCGGTTCCGATTCACATCTCTAGGAGACATAAATAAATTGAATGCCCTTGATATGGGATCTAGAGTTGAATGGGTTAGAAATTGACTGAGTAGGAGGCAACAAAGGGTAGTGGTAAATGGAGTTTTGTCTGAGGAGGGGGGTGTGCCTCAGGGATGGGTCCTTGGACCAGTTCTTTTCAACATTTTCATGAGTAACATAGCGGAAGCATTGTCTGGAAAGTTTTGTCTTTTGTCAATGATACCAAAATCTGTTACAGGGTGGACAGCCAGGAAAGTAGAAAATATGAGGAGGGATGTAGCAAAGCTTGAGGAATGGTTCAGGGTCTGGCAGCTAAGATTTAAGACTAAAAAATGATGATTAATCCATTTAGGATGCAAAACCAGAGGGAGAGGAACGGTATTGGAAGTGAAATTCTTCTGAGCATGAAGGAAGAGCGGGATCTGGTGATGATTGTATGCAGTGATCTTAAGCTGTCCAAACAAATGGATAAACATAGAAACATAGAAATGATGGCAGATAAAGACCAAATGGTCCATCCAGTCTGCCCAGTAAGCTTAAGGTAGTAATTGTCACTCTGTGCAGGTTTCTCCCATGTTTCTCTTAAGGGTAGTAACTTGCTCCATGCAGTTATCCCCCAAGCCTTATGATACCCATAAAAATTGCAGCTAGCAATATTTTTACTGGGTAATGAGCTTTCTTGAAAATTCAGAAAGTGTTGCTTCATATGCTTTGCTTATGGACTTGGCCGTAGAAGCAGTCCTGTGCTTTTTCCCTTATGTCTGCGTATCAGAACTCCAGACCATAGAAGCTGGGCCCTCTTGGTTATCTGCATCTAATTCCTCTTTTCCCCTGCCATCGAAATGGGGACCAATGTTTCAGAGGCATTAAAAGCATCAAGGCATATAGGTTAAGGGTATTAATCTCCATGCATTCTGATAAGGTTTTTAACAGCCACACGAGCAATTTACCCTTCTGCATGCTTTAGAGATCCAGTGTTTATTTCATGTCCCTTTGAATTGTATAACTGTTTTCATCTTCACCACCTCCTCCATAAGGGAATTCCAGGCATCCACCACCCTTTTCGTAAAGAAATATTTCCTTACGCTGGTTCTGAGTTGTCGCCCCTGGAGTTTCATTGAAATGTTCAAAATTTGTGCATCATTAAGTACCTAAAGGTTTGTATTATCTCCGCTGTACCTTCTCTCTCCTGGGCTATACATATTTAGAACTCTCAGCCTTTTCCTCATACGTCTTCCAATACAGCTACCACACCATTTTGGTCGCCCTTCTCTGGACCGCCTCCATCCTGTCTCTGTCCCTTTTGAGATACGGGCTCCAGAACTGAACATAGTACTCCAGGTGAAGCCTTATCAAGGACCTGTACAAGAGCACTAACATATTTTACTGTTTATTCCTCTCTCTATGCAGCCCAGCATTCTTCTGCCTTTAGTATTGTCACATTGCTTTGCCATTTTCAGATTACCAGACACTATTACCCCAAGATCCCTCTCTTGGTCCGTGCACATCAGTCTTTCACCCCTGTTAATTACAAATGGGCAGAATCAATTGTTTTATTTAAAGAAATATTGCAGGAGGAGTAAGAAAGCTAAAGAAAAATTGGCTCAGAAAGCTTATACAATTGCTCTAAATTTTTCTGAAGGACCAGGGATTCTGCTCTGAAGCTCTGCGTGTCATAACAAAGCAAAATGCTTTTATATCTTTCTTAGCTATCCACCCATTACATCCTGAATGTCTTTTTATGGTAATCGTAGCTGTCTATACATGCTGACATTATACAGTCTTGCACTCATGCCTGCCCCAGTGCTGGGTTCTTGCATGTCACCTGACACGTGAACAAGAGTATGGCCTTCTAGAGTTTTCCACCATGTTCCACCCCCCCATCACATACAGTTCTTTTGGATTACTACATCCCCCAGATGCATGACTGCGCTTCTTGGCATTGATTCCCAGCTGCCAAATATTCGACCACTCCTCAAACTTTCTTAAATCACTTTTCATTCTTTCTACTGCTTCAGGTTTGCCCACTCTGTTGCAGATCTTAATATCATCTGCCAAAATATAAACTTTATCTTCTATCCCTTCCTCAGTGTCGCTCACAAAGATGTTGAAGAGAACCAGTCCCAACACAGATACCTCTGGTACTCTACTTAACTCCAATCTTTGTTTAGAGTAGGTTCCATTTACCTTTACACACTGTCTCCTATCAGTCAATTTGTAATCCACATCACCATCTTGGCTCTCACTCCCAAGCTTCTCATTTTATTCGCAAGCCTCCTATGCGGGACCATATGAAAAGTTTTTCTGAAATCCAAGTAGATCACATTGAGCACTCTTCCTCAATCTAATTCCCTAATCACACAATCAAAACAAATCAATCAGATTTGTCTGAAAGGACCTTCCTCTGGTGAATTCATGCTACCTAGGGTCCAGCAACCCACCAGATTGTAGATAGTTCACTATCCTTTCCTTCAGCAGTCTCTCCATTAATTATCCCACCACCGAGGTGAGGCTAACTGCCCTGTTTCCAGCCTCCTCTCTGCTACCACTCTTGTGAAGAGGAACCACCACTGCTCTTCTCCAATTCTGAGGCACTACTCCCATTTCCAGGGATCTATTGAACAGGTCCTTCAGCAGACCCAACCGCACATCTCTGAGCTCTCTCAGTATTCTAGGATGTACCTCATCCAGCCCCATGGCCTTATCTACTTTCAGTTTTCCTAGCACCCCCATACATTCTCTTCTGTAAATGGAGTTTTGTTCACTCCTTCCCTATCTACGACCTTGTTAACTAGCAATAGTCTTTCTCCAGGGTGTCTCTTTAGTGAATTCCAACCTGAAGTATTTTTTTCTAATATTTCTGCCATTTCTTCCTTGCTTTCTGCCATTTCTTCGTTCTCTCCACACATTGCTCCTTTCAATTTTACTATACCTCCCTTTTTTCTCTGATATATCTGAAAAATGTTTTGTCTCCTTGCTTTACTTCTTTGGGAATCCTTAGTTCTACTTGACCTTTTGCTTTCCTTATTTCTTTCTTCATTTCCCTCAATTTTAACAGATATTCTTCCCTGTGTTTCTTTTTTGGGATCTTTTATACTTCTTGAATGCTGCTCTTTTTGCCTTTTTTTTTTTCCCAGCAACCTCCTTAGAGAACCAGATCGGTTTCTTTTTTTCTCTTAACCTTGTTTATTTTTCTAACATATAGATTTGTTGTCTTTGTAATAGCTCCTTTTAACTTGGCACACTGTTGTTCCACCTCACCTATTTTCTCCCAGTCTTCCAGTTCTTCCTCCAGGGATGTCCCCATTTTGACAAAGTCTGCATTTTTGAAATTCAAAACTCTGGTTTTTGTGTGACTTCTGTGTACCTATTCCCAAAATTGAACCATATTGTCTGATGAGCATTGGTGCTCAGGTGAGCCCCTACCCAAACTTTAGAGACATTATCCCCATTAGTGAGCACTAGATCAGTATCACACCCTCTCTTGTGGGTTCCATTATCATTTTTTGAGCAGAGCCCCTTGAAGGGCATCCACTATCTCTGCTTCTTGTAAATTCCACAGAAGGAATACTTCAGTCCACATCCAATAAATTAAAATCTCCAATGAGCAACACTTCACCCTTCTTTCCCACCTTTTGGATATCTTTGATGAGTTCTCTTTCTAGTTCTTCTGTTTGAGTCTGTGGCACCATCTTCTTGTTTTAGGATGGTCCATAATGCTAATTATGTAACCAATGTCCCTTGCAGTTCAGTTAATTGGATATTGTTTTTGACATAAAGAGCAACTCTTCACCCTACTCTGTTCTGTTTTAAGAACTTATAGCCAGGATGACAATATCCCAGGCATGAAAATTGGTGAACCTGGTGAGATGTCATGTAGAATACTGTATCAATTCTGGAGCTTCAAAAGGACATAAACTAGTTGGAGTCTGTCCAGAAAGTGGTTTCTAAAATGATAGGTGGTCATATGGAGATAATTAAAGATCTAAACATGGGAGATATGTTAGAGACGTTTAAATACCTCAAAGGTTTCCATGCACTCACACGAGCCTCTTTCAATGGAAAGGAGGCTGTAGAACATGGGTTCAAGGTATGAGATTGAAAGGGGGTATTCTTGTTTGTGGTCATTCATGCTGTTTGACTTGTCTATTCCAGACCCATTCTTCTGCTTTCTGCAAAACTGATAAGGGGACTTACACCCTGTCTGGTATAAAAGCAAGAGCTGATTATAGAAACTAAACCAGTCAATGTCTGTTCTGTTGTGATTTAGAAAGGGCATCCTAGATTTGCTTATTTCATCTATAGCCCAGAGAAAAAGAAGTTGACTCCAGCTCTAACCTTATTTGCACTAACTATATACCTTTCTTATAAATTCACCCAAACTGTATACTAAGAAGTGTTCAGCTGTAGGGTGCTCCTATTTCAGATCTTTTTTTTTTTTGCTCATTTCTATTCTTTAATTTCCTGTCGTCCTGTCATATTTTCTACCCCTTTATTACTTCCTGATTCTCTCTCTTCTGTCTTTGCTTTTTTTTCATTCTCAGAGTACTTTTGCAACTCACTCTTCATTTACCCTCACAAACCCTCAACCCCTTATCAATATTCCCTCCTAGGGATTTCACAGATGATGCCTTTCTGTACCTAACTCCCTCTTACTGTCTCTCAGATTTATTCTCCTTTAAATTATTTTCCCAATCCTGCCAATACTAGATTGCATAATCCCCAAAGTGATCCTCCCTCTACTTCTTTTTCTCTCCCCTCCCCCCCCCCCCCCCAACTTTTGAATTTTCTTTTAAAACATCCAGCACATTGTAGTGTTGGTTTATCACTGAAGTAGCATCAGAGCTATTGAAATGGCTCAAAGTACACCATATATTGCTAGAGTAATCTACCAGCAATCCACACTCCAACTCGCCATCCCTCTCGAACTACATACTTCCGCAAGGCCGATCAGATCCGCCTACAAAGGTTCTCTCAAGGCCCCCCCTAACAAATCCTCGGTCCACAACTCCATTCATAAGCGAGCACTTTCGACTGCGGGTCCGCTCCATGGGAATTCGCTTCCTCCAGATATACGCCAGGAACAATGCCAAATCTCCTTCAGAAAGAAATGAAAACCTGGCTGTTCACACAAGCTTACCGTTGAAGGAGCCTCTATCAACCAACATTGATTCTCACCTTCCGACCATTTCCCTATCTCCTCCCTCCCTCCTCGCTCCAGTCCCTGCCCTGCCACCACCCCCCTGCTTTCCTCCCCATGTTTCCTCCTTCCACAGGAAATATTATGTTAATAATTGCCTATGATAAATCTCCAGCCGAACTCAGCAACCTGTATATGCCTTGTTACTCTATTGTTTTTCGTTGACTATTTTAACACTCTCCAGTTGTAATCGTTTAAATATTTCTTGTCTTCCAACTCCCATGTTTTTGCTCCCTGTTTAATGTAACTTTACCTTCTATATAGTTGTTAATTGGTTTCCCCCAGTTTCATTGTAAACAGGTACGATAAGACTTGGTCTTGAGCATCGGTATAGTAAAAGAATTTAAATAAATAAATAGAGCCGTGGGAGTATCAGCCATGGTGGTGTACACTGAATGACAGCCTAAAGGCAAGCTGCTGTTCCTTGTGGGTGGTACTATTATATATATACTATTATATACTCATGCAAGTTTGCCCAAAAGGATGAGAGATGAGTGAAGCATATTACTTTTAAGAAAAGTGCCTACTTATTTTTTCAAGAACAAACAGCAGATAATAGACTGCTTGAAGCATTACTATACAGGAGAGTCTAAGATATTTAAGGGGCATTTCAGCCAAATTAAAATGTTGATTGGCTGAGTGCTCACTAGTACATTGCAATGGTGTGTCTAGAATGCCAATTTTTGCTAAGGGTTCTCAATTTTTGGGACATTTAAATATCAGAACAGCCTGTTTTCAAGACAATGCTATGCCCTGCAATGTAGGAGAACCTGAGTTTGAAACTGGCTTCTCCTCTTCAAACCAACAGGGTCATTCATCAAAGTGTGTTATGGCATTAATGCCCCCGATAACGCCATAATGCATGAGATATTTACCACAGCGCGCTGCACGAATGCAACTTCCACACATTTTATTCAAAGGGGCAGAATTGGGGAGGGGTTTGGGTGAGATTAATGAAAATGAGGGGCATAGGGGAGGGGAGTGGAGGAGGAAGAGAATGAGAAAGCAACTCTGGGGCGGCACACATAGTAGTCAACTATTTATATCACTATAGGAGGGCCAGCTAATAACTTGACGTGAGGTTTTGGTAGTGGTGTAGGGTTTTGGGGCTAGTTTTATATACAGAGTGAGACATACGAACAGCACAGTACACCTCAGTAAGAACATAAGAACATGCCATACTGGGTCAGACCAAGGGTCCAGCATCCTCTTTCCAACAGTGGCCAATCCAGGCCATAAGAACCTGGCAAATTCCAAAAAACTAAGTCTATCCCATGTTACTCTTGCTAGTAATAGCAGTGGTTATTTTCTAAGTCAACTTAATAGCAGGTAATGGACTTCTCCGAGAACTTATCCAATCCTTTTTTAAATACAGCTACACTAATTGCACTAACCATATCCCCTGGCAACAAATTCCAGAGTTTAATTGTGCGTTGAGTGAAAAAGAACGTTCTCTGATTAGTTTTAAATGTGCTGCTTGCTAATTTCATGGAATGCCCCCTAGACCTTCTATTATCCCAAAGTGTAAATAACTGATTCACATCTTCTCGTTCAAGACCTTTCATGATCTTAAAGACCTCTATCATATCCCCCCTCAGCCGTCTCTTCTCCAAGCTGAAAAGTCCTAACCTCTTTAGTCTTTCCTCATAGGGGAGCTATTCCATCCCCTTTCTCATTTTGGTCACCCTTCTCTGTACCTTCTCCATTGCAACTATATCTTTTTTGAGATGCAGCAACCAGAATTGTACACAGTATTCAAGGTGCGGTCTCACCAAGGAGCGATACAGAGGCATTATGACATTTTCTGTTTTATTCACCATTCCCATTCTAATAATTCCCACCATTCTGTTTGCTTTTTTGACGGCCGCAGGACACTGAACCGACTATTTCAATGTGTTATCCACTATGATGCCTAGATCTTTCTTGGGTGGTAGCTCCTAATATGGAATCTAACATTGTGTAACTATAGCATCAGTTATTTTTCCCGGTGCATCACCTTGCACTTATCCACATTAAATTTCATCTGCCATTTGGATGCCCAATTTTCCACTCACAAGGTCTTCCTGCAATTTATCACAATCCACTTGTGATTTAACTACTCTGAATAATTTTGTATCATCTGCAAATTTGATTACCTCACTCATCTTATTTCTTTCCAAATCAGCACGGGTCCCAATACAGATCCCTGAGGGACTCCACTGCCGCTCTCTTCCACTTAGAATTGTCTATTTAATCCTACTCTCTGTTTCCTGTGTTTTAGCCAGTTTGCAATCCACGAAAGGACATCACTACCTATCCCATGACTTTTTACTTTTCCTAGAAGCCTTTCACGAGGAACTTTGTCAAACGCCTTCTCAAAAATCCAAGTATACTGCATCTACCGGTTCACCTTTTTCTATATGTTAACTCCTTAAAAAAAGTGAAGCAGATTTCTGAGGCAAGACTTGCCTTGGGTAAAGCCATGCTGACTTTGTTCCATTAAACCATTTCTTTCTAAATGTTCTGTGATTTTGATATTTAGAACACTTTCCACTATTTTTCCTGGCACTGAAGTCAGGCTAACTGGTCTGTGGTTTCTTTGATCACTCCTGGATCACTTTTTAAATATTGGGTTACATTAGCCACCCTCCAGTCTTTAGGTACAATGGATGATTTTAATGATAGGTTACAAATTTTTACTAATAGATCTGAAATTTCAATTTTGAGTTTCTTCAGAATCCTGGGGTGTATACCTTCTGGTCCAGGTGATTTACTACTCTTCGGTTTGTCAATCAGGTCTACCACATCTTCTACATTCACCGTGATTTGGTTCAGTCCATCTGAATCATTACCCATGAAAACCTCCTCCAGTACGGGTATTATTTATTTAAGGCTTTTATATACCGGAGTTCATGCACTTGGGTATCTCCCCAACATCCTCTTCAGTAAGCACCGAAGCAAAGAAATCATTTAATCTTTCTGTGATGGCCTTATATAAGTGCCCCTTTAACCCCTCAATCATTTAACGGTCCAACTGACTCCCTCACAGGCTTTCTGCCAACTTCTTTCAAATTCTCTCTTAGCCTGTCTTATCAATGTCTTACATTGAACTTGCCAACGCTTATGCATTATCCTATTTCCTTCTATTGGATCCTTCTTCCAATTTTTGAATGAAGATTTTTTTGGCTAAAATAGCTTCTCTCACCTCACCTTTTAACCATGCCGGTAATCGTTTTGACTTCCTTCCACCTTTCTTAATGTGTGGAATACATCTGGACTATGCCTCTAGGATGGTATTTTTTTTAACAATTACCATGCTTCTTGCACACTTTTTAACTTTGTAGCTGCTTCTTTCAGTTTTTTTCTAACTATTTTTCTCATTTTATCAAAGTTTCCATTTTGAAAGTTTAGCACGAGAGCCATGGATTTGCTTACTGTCCCCCTTCCAGTCATTAATTCAAATTTGATTATATGATCACTATTGCCAAGCGGCCATACCACAATACCTCTCACCAAATCCTGTGCTCCATTGAGAATTAGATCTAAAATTGCTCCCTCTCTCGTCTATTCCTGAACCAATTGCTTCATAAAACTGTCATTTATTCCATCCAGGAACTTTATCTCTCTAGCATGTCCCGATGATACCCCAATATTGACTGGGTAAATGTAATTGAAACCTCCCATTATTACTGCACTACCAATTTGGTTAGCTTCTCTAATTTCTCTTAGCATTTCACTGTCCGTCTCACCATCTTGGCCAGGTGGACGGTAGTATACTCCTATCACTATAGTCTTCCCCAACACACAAGGGATTTTAACCTATAAAGATTCGATTGTGCATTTAGTCTCATGCAGGATGTTTATCCTGTTGGACTCTATGCCATCCCAGACACAAAGCGTTACACCGCCTCCTGGGTACTCCTCTCTGTCATTGAGATATAATTTATACCCCGGTATGGCACTGTCCCATTGGTTATCCTCCTTCCACCATGTCTCTGAGTTGCCAATTAAGACTATGTCATCGTTCACTGCTATACATTCTAGTTCGCCCATCTTACTTCTTAGACGTCTGGCATTAGTAAACAAACATTTCAAAATTTGATTTATGTTTGTATTTTCATTATGCTTTTTAATTGATAGGGATAAGTTAGAATTTTTTTAGCTCAGGTGGGTTTTTAGTTACAGGCACTTGGACTATTTTTCATATTATTGGAACCTCACTGTCGGGATACCCTAATTCTAATGCATCATTAGTATCCTTTGAAGATACCTCCCTCCGAACCATGCGCTGCTGAGCGACTCTCTGCTTTCCTCTTTGTTCTAGTTTAAAAGCTGCTCTATCTCTATCTCTTACAAAACTGAATCCCTCTTCCTTGCACCATCATCTCATCCACGCATTGAGACTCTGGAGCTCTGCCTGCCTCTGGGGACCTGCGCATGGAACAGGGAGCATTTCAGAGAATGCTACCATGGAGGTTCTGGATTTAAGCTTTCTACCTAAGAGCCTAAATTCGGCCTCCAAAACCTCCCTCCCACACTTTCCTATGTCGTTGGTGCCCACATGTACCACAACAGCCGGCTCCTCCCCAGCACTGTCTAAAATCCTATCTAGGTGACGCGTGAGGTTTGCCTACCTGGTGTGAAGGTGGCAGGTTACCAGGCGATCCTCACGCCCACCAGCCACCCGGCTGTCTACATTCCTAATAATCGAATCACCAACTATGACTGCAGATCTAACCCTTACCTCCTGGCCAGTAGGCCTTAGAGACACATCCTCTGTGTGAAAGGACAATGAACCACCTGTAGAGCAGGTCCTTGCTACAGGATCCTTTCCTGCTGCACCAGATTGATGCTCTCCGATCATGATACCTTCTTCCTCCAAGGCAGCAGCAGGGCTGCCAATCTGAAGTTGGGACTTGGCTACTATGTCCATGAAGGTCTCATCCATATACGTCTCTGTCTGCCTCAGCTCTTCCAGGTCTGCTACTCTAGCCTCCAGAGATCGGACATTTCTCTGAGAGACAGGAGCTCTTTGCATCACATGCACATGTACAATTTCTCACCAGCGGATAAAAAAAATCATGCATGTGACAGTCGATGCAAAAGACTGGGAAGCCCCTCTCTTGCTGCTGGACTGCGGCCTTCATCTCAGATTTGTTCAGTTCCTTGTTAAGTTTTAGATTGCTATGGGAGTAGGAATGTGTCTAATTAGTGTCCTTTAAATGTATGACTGAATCCACTATATGTCTGGTAGTGGCCTACAGGGGAATAATCAAACTCTCAAAGTGTGGGGAATTTGTGAAGTTAAAAGGCAGGTTTATTCTTTTTTTTTTTTTTTTTTTTTTTTGGGGGGGGGGGGGTTACTGTGAAAGTGGCACCTGCCTCTAAATTAAAAGATGAGCTGTGGGTGGGTGAAGGGTGGGAGGGTTGGGAAATACAGTCTGTTTATTTCCTGTATTACTGACAAAAGCACAAACCCACTAAATAATATTCCCCAATAGTTAACTTTGCCCCTTATAAGAACATAAGAACGTAAGAAAATGCCATACTGGGTCAGACCAAGGGTCCATCAAGCCCAGCATCCTGTTTCCAACAGTGGCCAATCCAGGCCATAAGAACCTGGCAATTACCCAAAAACTAAGTCTATTCCATGTAACCATTGCTAATGGCAGTGGCTATTCTCTAAGTGAACTTAATAGCAGGTAATGGACTTCTCCTCCAAGAACTTATCCAATCCTTTTTTAAACACAGCTATACTAACTGCACGAACCACATTCTCTGGCAACAAATTCCAGAGTTTAATTGTGCGTTGAGTAAAAAAGAACTTTCTCCGATTAGTTTTAAATTTGCCCCATGCTAACTTCATGGAGTGCCCCCTAGTCTTTCTACTATCCGAAAGAGTAAATAACCGATTCACATCTACTCGATCTAGACCTCTCATGATTTTAAACACCTCTATCATATCCCCCCTCAGTCGTCTCTTCTCCAAGCTGAAAAGTCCTAACCTCTTTAGTCTTTCCTCATAGGGGAGTTGTTCCATTCCCCTTATCATTTTGGTAGCCCTTCTCTCTACCTTCTCCATCGCAATTATATCTTTTTTGAGATGCGGCGACCAGAATTCTACACAGTATTCAAGGTGCGGTCTCACCATGGAGCGATACAGAGGCATTATGACATTTTCCGTTTTATTCATCATTCCTTTTCTAATAATTCCCAACATTCTGTTTGCTTTTTTGACGGCCGCAGCACACTGCACTGACGATTTCAATGTGTTATCCACTATGACACCTAGATCTCTTTCTTGGGTTGCAGCACCTAATATGGTACCCAACATTGTGTAATTATAGCATGGGTTATTTTTCCCTATATGCATCACCTTGCACTTATCCACATTAAATTTCATCTGCCATTTGGATGCCCAATTTTCCAGTCTCACAAGGTCTTCCTGCAATTTATCACAATCTGCTTGTGATTTAACTACTCTGAATAATTTTGTGTCATCTTCAAATTTGATTATCTCACTCGTCGTATTTCTTTCCAGATCATTTATAAATATATTGAACAGTAAGGGTCCCAATACAGATCCCTGAGGCACTCCACTGTCCACTCCCTTCCACTGAGAAAATTGCCCATTTAATCCTACTCTCTGTTTCCTGTCTTTTAGCCAGTTTGCAATCCACGAAAGGAAATTGCCACCTATCCCATGACTTTTTACTTTTCCTAGAAGCCTCTCAAGGGGAACTTTGTCAAACGCCTTCTGAAAATCCAAGTATACTATATCTACCGGTTCACCTTTATCCACATGTTTATTAACTCCTTCAAAAAAGTGAAGCAGATTTGTGAGGCAAGACTTGCCCTGTGTAAAGCCATGCTGACTTTGTTCCATTAAACCATGTCTTTCTATATGTTCTGTGATTTTGATGTTTAGAACACTTTCCACTATTTTTCCTGGCACTGAAGTCAGGCTAACCGGACTGTAGTTTCCCGGATCGCCCCTGGAGCCCTTTTTAAATATTTGGGTTACATTTGCTATCCTCCAGTCTTCAGGTACAATGGATGATTTTAATAAGTTACAAATTTTTACTAATAGGTCTGAAATTTCATTTTTTAGTTCCTTCAGAACTCTGGGGTGTATACCATCCGGTCCAGGTGATTTACTACTCTTCAGTTTGTCAATCAGGCCTACCACATCTTCTAGGTTCACCGTGATTTGATTCAGTCCATCTGAATCATTACCCATGAAAACCTTCTCCATTACGGGTACCCTCCCCAACATCCTCTTCAGTAAACACCGAAGCAAAGAAATCATTTAATCTTTCCGCGATGGCCTTATCTTCTCTAAGTGCCCCTTTAACCCCTCGATCATCTAACGGTCCAACTGACTCCCTCACAGGTTTTCTGCTTTGGATATATTTTAAAAAGTGTTTACTGTGAGCTTTTGCCTCTACAGCCAACTTCTTTTCAAATTCTCTCTTAGCCTGTCTTATCAATGTCTTACTTTTAACTTGCCAATGTTTATGCTTTATCCTATTTTTTTCTGTTGGATCCTTCTTCCAATTTTGAATGAAGATCTTTTGGCTAAAATAGCTTCTTTCACCTCCCCTTTTAACCATGCCGGTAATCGTTTTGCCTTCTTTCCACCTTTCTTAATGTGTGGAATACATCTGGACTGTACTTCTAGAATGGTATTTTTTAACAATGACCACGCCTTTTGGACATTTTTTACTTTTGTAGCTGCTCCTTTCAGTTTTTTTCTAACAATTTTTCTCATTTTATCAAAGTTTCCCTTTTGAAAGTTTAGCACGAGAGCCTTGGATTTGCACACTGTTCCTTTTCCAGTCATTAAATCAAATTTGATCATATTATGATCACTATTGCCAAGCGGCCCCACCACCGTTACCTCTCTCACCAAGTCCTGTGCTCCACTGAGAATTAGATCTAAAATTGCTCCCTCTCTCGTCGGTTCCTGAACCAATTGCTCCATAAAGCTATCATTTATTCCATCCAGGAATGTTATCTCTCTAGTGTGACCCGATGATACATTTACCCAGTCTATATTGGGGTAATTGAAGTCTCCCATTATTACTGCACTATCAATTTGGTTAGCTTCCCTAATTTCTCTTAGCATTTCACTGTCCATCTCACCATCTTGACCAGGTGGACGGTAGTATACCCCTATCACTGTAGTCTTCCCTGACACACAAGGGATTTCTACCCATAAAGATTCAATTTTGTATTTAGTCTCATGCAGGATGTTTATCCTGTTGGACTCTATGCCATCCCGGACATAAAGCGCCACACCTCCTCCCGACTGCTCCTCTCTGTCATTGCGATATAATTTGTACCCCGGTATAGCACTGTCCCATTGGTTATCCTCTTTCTACCATGTCTC
Organism: Rhinatrema bivittatum; assembly: GCF_901001135.1. Classification (NCBI taxonomy): domain Eukaryota; kingdom Metazoa; phylum Chordata; class Amphibia; order Gymnophiona; family Rhinatrematidae; genus Rhinatrema; species Rhinatrema bivittatum. The sequence goes on along the minus strand of NC_042616.1, from coordinate 345,039,682 downwards.
TGAGATGCCAATTAAGTCTGTCATCATTTACTGCTATACATTCTAATTCTCCCATCTTACTTCTTAGACTTCTGGCATTAGCATACAAACATTTCAAAGTTTGTTTTTTGTTTGTATTTTTATTGGCTTGGCTTGGCTTATATTTTTTAAAAAAGAAAATTTCCCAAGCAAAACTTACTGATTCCTTTCAGCCACCAGCAAGGTGATCCTCTCTTCTCAGTGGTTCCACTGGATTGTGAAGATTTGATGTCATTTGGAGTGAGGAAATTCACACAAAGATGAGATTTCTACAGTGTTCTCTCGCCCTAGCTTGATGGACTCTCTACCAGGGTACTATCAAGCTAGGGCGAGAGAACACTGATGTAATCTCATCTTAGCCTGACTTTCCTCCCTCCAAATGACGTCAAATCTTCACTGAGGTGTACGGTGCTGTTTGTACGTCTCACTCAGCATGTAAAACTGTCCCTAAAACCCTACACTGCCACCAAAACCTCACCTCGAATTACTAGCTGTCCCTCCTATAGGGATATAAATAGTTGACCATTATGAAGGCTTTCTCTCTCTCGCTCTTATGCAATAATAGCCTTTTTCTTATCACAGGCGTTATTCATGTGAAAATTATAGCATTTTGATTAATTTAGGCCCAAATGGGGAAAGCATGAGCCATTGAACAACAGTGACACCTAATGAACAGACTCAAGTTTTTACATGTTTTGGGTTCTAAAAGGATCAGATGTCTGTGACCCATTACCAAGGACTGTCATTGTAGTGACTGATTAGGGAATGAGGGAGCTTATCAAATGCAGAAACAGCCAGTTTGTTGTGAATGAAGTCTAGTGTGCGGTAGCCCCTCAGAAGCTCATTCCAATTGAACTGGAAGCCCAAAGAAACAGGAGGAAAATGCCAAGCCAAAAAAATTGCATCAGTGAAGCATGAGTCTTATAGAAATGCTCCATAACTCAAGTATCCTATTAGTGATAGAAAAAGGAAATGTGCAATTTGAAACGTGTTTCTCAAAAAAAAAAAAAAAAAAAAAGTTATGTAATATAAGTATACTTGACACACGTGAAAGTCATGCTGCTGTTATATGATTTGTAGATGACTAATATTCCTTGCCATGATTTAGTGTGATATTTAGTGAGGTTTGTCTTTCATAACAAGGTGAGTCAAAGTACATGTAATAATCACAGGTATGGTTTTCTGTGGTTTCATGCCAGTGTCCTTCTTACTTTTTAGTAGAGCACTGGACAGTTCTGTGGGATGCTAGTATGATAGATGAGCTACATCCAGGCTTCTCAAAATCTATTCTGGTGTTTCCACAGTCAGTCAGGTTTTCAGGATACTCACAATGAATATGTAAGAGATCAGTTTGCATATACTAGGCCTCCACCATATGCAAAGTTATGGATGTTTATTGTGGGGTCATTAGAACAAGTTTGGAAAACCCAAAGGTACACTTTTAGGTTTGCCATACACTTTTTCTCTAACTGTATGTGACAAGTTCTCCAGCAGTTTGTTTTTTTTCATTTCAAAATATGTTGCATATTGATATCCAGAGACCCTAAGGAAAGAGAAAACGTTTGCTCATTTGATGTTAATGGTTTGTTGGATTGTTTGGAAACCAGTGCAGAAGAACAAACTGCTATCATTAGACATGAAAATTAGTTCTGTTGCAATAGTATGATTCTCTTTATTCATTGTTTTGGGATGGGCTCACTGCTGCTTTACCAGCAACCTAACTGAATGAAATGGCTTATTGGTCATCTACATACCGAGCCAGAACACTCTTATGGTACACTTGTGGGAGGTTTTGTAGTCCTATCTTGTTTTATAATTTAAATTTTTATGTTTAATAATATAGACAATATTAAATTAATTTTGTTTGTAATTCTAATAGATATTGTAATTGGTGTGTAATTAAATGTTAATGAATGAAATGAAGGTCCTCCTCTTACTAGATTGCTACATGGAAGGATTCCCTGGGCATACTCAGGGGTGTTTGTGCCACCGAAGGAAAAAACAGTAGTGGATGCTGAAGGGAAATGTGATAGTTTTGAGAATTCTTCTTTGCATTAATTTTTTTTTGTTTGTGATGTTTGCATTTTTCTTTTTTCTTTTTCTTTTTTTTTTTTTTATGGAGTGAAGAGGGAGGAGTTAAATTTTTTGAGTTGAGGATTATCCAAGTTGTTTTGCATGAGTGCTGGGCTTAAGCAGTAGAAAACTTTTAAGAGTAGGGCCCTCAGTTCTTATAACCTGAGGGCCCTAATCTGTATCCTGAGTAAAATGTGCGGGTTAAAGCCCCGCTGGCCAAGGGTCATGGCTAGTAAACTGTGTGTGCATTATATGTATGTGTATACTGTATATACACACATACACAAGCTGACACATACAAAACATTTGCCGAACAATTTTGCTGACACACCCATCCCTTCTCACTCCAGCACCATTATTCTCCCCCACCTGATCCAAGCCCATGTTCCCTTCTCTGCTTCCTGTCTATTTATGACTAGGAGTCACGTTGGACCCAAGAGCATTGTTTCTGCCTTTGGTCCCATTGCCTAAGGAGGTGGTCTGCTTCCTCTGGTCCCTCAGCTCCAGCATTTCTCTGGTCCCAAAGCCCCCAAGTATGCGCATGTGACAGCACACAGTGTCTCCTTGTGGCCAGAACCATCAGAGACAATACAGTGCGGTCTCTAACAGACACTACTTTCAAAGGACTAAGCATATTTTATACACAAAATGTATGTGTGAAAAAAGTTCTAGTATTACAGGTTAAGAATAAAAAAGCGATTGTATAGTACAGACCACAACTGCAGGGCCTCTGAGGAGGCGCCAGTACTCTGCATTGAGATGCTCAGGTTTCTACAGAAATCAGCAGCTTTTCATCTGATATTATAGCAGGATATAACTTCCACATGTTCATAGTTATTATCTTTCTATATGCTATTCATTTTCCTCCTTAACTGATTATTTTTCCACTTGCTAATCTTTTCCTCATTTTTTACATTGTAAATTTTTTATTTTTAAATTCATTTTTTTATTGCAATTTCTCCATTATACTCTATTCAAGATAAACTTGAATGGTAAGGAAACAAAGTATGCATAAAATAAAATGACAAATACACAAAATATCTTATAACTTGTGGATAGAAGACCAGCTCGATCCTCTTTTCCCCCGCTGAAAACAACACACTACATAATATAGCTGGGATTAAATAGGCCACAGTTTATTGCTATAACTAAAACCCGAGCCCTTACAAACAGTATATATATATATCACCCCAAACCTCCCCTCCCCCCTTCCCCTTTCCTTCCCTTTCTTCACCACCATTTCCCTAATGGTGAAGTAACAATACCCTCCCCCCCTCCCGCTCACTCCGCCTCATACCAGCGAGAGTAAGCTGGCTGCCGAGAACCAAGCCCCTTAGTTCTTCGGTCCCCCGTGCAGCGGCCCCCCTGGCTACACGGGGCTTGCCCCCCTTTTGCCTACCCCCTTTACAAATTTCTCTTGGGCTCGGGTTTTTCAGCCACAGACAAGTTGGACCTCAACTTGTTCCCCCCAACTGCGGCCCTTACCAACCTGCTACCTCCTTTTCCAAGCCTTCCTGAATGGAGTTGTTAAACATATCCATACCTATTTCTGATAAAAGCACCCCCTCCCCCGCGAACAATCCCGCTTCCTCCATCCAAGACCATTGATTCCTAACCCAAAAGCCCCCCTGCCACTCCATCCATTTGCCCATCTGTCTATTCAGCTTCTTAACTCCTATTCTCCAAATTAACTCTTCTCTGTTTCGCAAACGTATGATTATATCGGACCAACCGATTCTCATGTTGGGCCATCTTATCCACAACTGGGAAAAATCCTTCTTCATACATGTTAGAAGTTCCCTACAAGTTTTATATCCAATATCGTTCCCTCCCAAGTGAATGAGGAGAACATTTGGAGCGCCCCACATGTCTATCCTCTCATAAAGGAAAGGCAGGAGTTCGTCCCACGTCATGCCCCTTTTACTGAGCCAAGCTAGGCGCCATCCCTTTTTGTTTAATTCTAAACTTTCGCCGTACAGCCGTTTCAGTGCTCTTCTTTGCGCCCTGTGAATGTACGAATGGCCCACTATTCAGGCACATCCCATGAAGTTCCTTGACCCCCTTCGATCTGCAAAACAAAACAAAAAGCATTAACATCACCCCCCCGCCCCCGATCCCCTACTTCACCTTGAATTCCTTACGAACGAATATAAGACCGAAACGCGTTGGACCTCCACCTACCTAATCCTTTAATTCTACTATCCGATAAACCCGCTTCCGCTGCCGAGGTTGCAGCTCCAATCCGAAATGAATGTGCACTGTATACCCTCACATCTCTGCCCATTTTGCCTATTGCTGCCCTTAGCACGCTGGTAAACTGATACCGCGTCAGTGGGCTGCCGTTCTCATGCAGCAAAAAGGCCCCGTCCCTATTAGGCCAAACCTCCAAATACCGTTCCACTAGCCTAACTGGACATACCTTCCCATTCACATCTCGTTCCAATCTAATAACCGCTCCTTTCCCTCCCTGATCCGTTTTTGACTGTGCAATGAAAAGTCGTACCTCAGACTCCGATAACTGAACACATTGTCGCTGAAGCCCAATGTCCTTAACGCTGCGACTAGATAAGGCAACCAACTCGCTAACCCTCAAGGCTCCGAAAAATGCCCACGAGAACGCAACCTGAAACAGAACCTCAAATTGTGACCAACAAATCTGCGGCAAACGTGCCATTAACTGATCCAAGTCCTCATATCTAATGGGACACCTGATATCCTGCATCTTACCCCACCCCCTCTCCCATTCCTGTAGCAATTTTTTAACCCGAAAACTGCTGACTGGACTATCCCATCCACTGACCTTCTGAAAGAACGCAAAACCCGCTAGGTGCGACCGGACTGACGCTACTGAATACCCTCCCCTCCTGGCCCATATAAATTCCCCGACCAGATGCTCTGACACAGGACCTGCCCTCCACCCTTGCATTTGTAAGAAACCTAGCACTGTCTTGCCTCCTTGCATGTAGGCCTTCCAGGTCACTGGGGCGACTGAACAGCGTATCAGCTCCCATTCCTCTTCAGCTCCCATTCCTCTTCAGCTCCCTGCCCGAAACTGTTTGCTACATGCTCCTCCTGGATCCGCGCATACCCGTAACCTCCTGCAAGTATATGATCCTCCATGGATTTTTTTTTTTTTAATTTAAAGCTCAATAACTACCTAGCCATCCCCCCCCCCCTCCCTTTTACTCTCGTCTCCTCCTTGCTGTGTTCGTTTTGTTTTTTTTAACTGCGCTTGCTGGGCTTCAACGATTTATTGCTCTGTACCATCTGGGCTGCCAGGCATTTGACCACTGGGTGTGCCCCATTACATGTGGAGTACAAGTGCCGGAACTTACACTCTGGAAATAAGCATGTAATCCGATGAAATATCCAGCATACATCTGTATTGGGCACCGTCTTCCTCTCAATCGTTTTCGCCACTGCCCCTGAAGCTTTGCCAATAATTGAATGACCTTCACCTGCACTGACCCTTTCACTGCCCCCTGTACTCCCTCCCTGCCCTCCCCTGCCTGCCCCGGAACCTTTATTAGTCATTTGTGTCAACCAGAAATTGATGTCCTGCGTACCCCAAGACATAAATTTATTCCCTGCCATTTTCTCCCTGAAATGCTCATCATAATTCAAACATGCCCACCCCTCATAATCCTTGCATGCTCCTAGAATACTGTCACAATAAGATAACAGTGCTCCATATTGCCCTGGCTGGTAATGCCCAACCACGCTGGCTAATCTAAGGAAGCCTCTTACCCAATTGATGATATTTTTGGGTATTCGTGTGCCTGCACTGGTACCACTTTTCTTCCTCTTACCCTTCTTACGTGACTTCTGGTCACCCCGCCTTCCTTCTAACAGTCTAAATATATTTACATATCTCCTTTTCCTAATCCGCGTACACAATTTTTTGGGCACCCCTTCCCATAATTCCGTTAAAGACGCTAACGCCGGATGCCCCATGTCCTGGCACGGTCCGGACCCTTTGACTCTCTGCTGCTGCCCCGAATCACTACTGTCTGAAGTGGAAGACTCAGAGGAATCCGAGCTATCACTAGAACTCCCAGTATGATCTCTCCTCCTCTTATTACCCCTCTTGCCTGTTCCTTTGCAGTTATTCCCCACATCATTACCTGTTGTCTATCCGTGCGTTGCTGAAGCCGCCGCCTCTTGCTCTCCTCTGCTTGCCAACCAGGCCTGCAGACCACTGTGATACGGCCTCTCACCCCTGGTCTGCCCCTTCCGTGTGTCCTGCACTGGCACTTCAGTCTCCTTCTATGCCTCCGGCCCTGCGAAAGAAGACACACCAGCGGCAGCCTCCCAACCCAATATCGGCTCTCCCCTTTCTCCCCTTTCTCCCCCACTATACCCTCGACCCCTGCCCCGCCCCGGCTCACCCCACCTTCCTCCTGCCTCCCTCCTGTACTCTCCCCTTCGTGCTGGCCCTGATTTTCCGAAATCCCCCCACCACCTTCATTTTTCCTGGCGTCCTGTGCCCTCATCCCCTGCTCCCTACTTAAGGCCGGCGCACTCCTCCTCGTCCCAACCTCAAACCTCTATTAGCTACAATAGACAGTTTACTGGCCTCTATCGCAGCGCCACACTCACCGCATTCGTGCTGCGAAGTCCCATTTCTTCTTCCCGACCATCCCTGCTCCTCAAATGTCACCCTCTGCATGCCCCAACTTCTCACTTGCACCGCTGGTACCGCTCCGGTGCTCTCTTTGATACGCCTTCTTCCTTGACGACTTGCACCGACAACAGCATGTCCTGCCCCTTCCCGCTCTCCATTCCCTGCGCCATCTTGCACACACACGCACTTGCCCTCGTGCTGCGGCCGTGGTCCCGGCCTGACCATCCTTCGGCTCTCCTCCAGCCTCACTTTCCTCCGCATCAATTCCACCAGCGCGTGAGTCAGGCCCCGGTTCCGAAGGTACGCTGGGGGAGGTGGGTGAGCCGGGCCCGCTGAGAGGCGAGGCCTGAAAATCGCTGCCCGACGTGCTGAAAGACCACTCCAACCTTTGTGGGGTCACATCCTGCCCGACTCCCTGCACCACCGTAGCTTCATCCTCCGAAGCCGCTTCAGGCCCGCTTTCCCCTGAGCTGGCAGCCAGGCCATGAGCCGGAGGGGGTGCCAAAGTGATCCCTCTCAACACGCCCCGGCATGCCGGGTACCGCGCTCTGGACTTTTCGCCCCCTTCTGCCCGGTTCCATCGCACCCTGTTCGGGCCTACTCCCCCTTTCTTTGCCACGCGGCATGGGGCCCAATTAACCAAATAGTTGCGGCCTCGCCCCACCGTCCCAATAGCCCTCTGGCTCCCAACTGTTCTCTCGCCACTTGCCGCGTTCCCGTGCAATGTCTTTAATTAGTAAGCCCCTGTCTTCACTTTGTGCCTTGCGTACCTGCACGCTGCCAAACAAGACTTGCCGCCTGCCTCTCCCCGGCTATCTGTACCGTTACCCGAAAACGTTCACCCTTCGTATCCCACTCTTTCCTTCTATTGGCCCCTCTAATACTGTTCCTCCTTTCCTATTGGCCACCCTTCCCGCCTTCACCAGAAACCCTCCTCCCCCTTTTGCCTCTCCTCTATTCTCGCTGCTTCTCCCCAAGTTATATTCGCTGCGCAAGACCAGCTTTCCCAGCTTTCCTTATATAAACAATCCACAATAGACTTCTTTCTAGCATTCATTAATTCTGGGGAATTCCAATTAGGAAAATATAGGTGCATATAATATAGTAATATGAAGAACAATAGGGAGGAATTCTAACACAGGATAACACTCCACAGCTGAATAAGAATTTGATGCCTAATGCTGTCAACCGTGAAGGCATTATCTCCTGGCATGTAGTCTAGAGCTTATGAGGACAATTAGGGCCCTATAGCTAAAATGATTAACTATTTCTTAACTTGTTTAATAGAAAAGCCAGATTAAGACAAATGCCTTGCTTTCTCCTTATCCCAGAAGAACCAAGGGGCATACATAATGAATTGTTCACGCTTAGAGAGTCAGCAGCAGAGATGATCCTTCAACTCCTATCCCACGCCACCTCTTGCCTCATAGATAATGTTGAAAGCTGCAGCTCACGCTAACTCCTTATACATTTTCTTTTAAATTTTGTACTATTATTTTTTCAGCTGTGTATATTCTGCAGGTTACACTTTTTTTTTTTAAACGTCTTGAATTTTGCTTTTACTAGAGCAAACCAAAAGAAATAATAGAAGCAATACATTGCTTTATTTCAGTGGTAAAAACAGAGGTGCCCAGTAGTTTCTCCTTCAGTTTTCAAATCTGTACCTTCCATATTCACATAGGATCATAAGAACATAAGAAATGCCATGCTAGGTCAGCCCAAGGTCCAAAGAGCAGTATCCTGTCTCAAACAGTAGCCAGACAGGGTTGCAAGTACCTGGCAGATCCCATAAAATAGATTCATTTCTTGTTACTCCCAGGGACAGCAATAGCCTTCATTGGTTTACCTGGCTAATGCTTTATGGACTTTTCCTCCAGAAACATATCCAAATATATTTTAAATCCTGTTATGTTAGTTGTCTTGACCATATCCTCTGGCAACAGATTCAACACTTTGGGTACTTAAAAGTAATTTCTATTATTTGGTTTAAATCTGCTGGTGGTTAGTCTTATAGGATGTCCCCTTACTTTAGTATTATTTAGTATTATTTTAAAGGGTAAAAGTCCCTTATTTACCTGTTCCACCCTACTCATGATTTTATAGTCTGTTACAGCCCCTTTCAGTAATCTCTCTTCCAAACCGGAGCCCTAATCTGTATAACCTCTCATCATAGATGAGTCATTCCATTCCCCTTATTTGTTTTGTTCTTCTCTACACTTTTTCTAATTCCACTGTCTTTTTTTTAAATGGGGCAACCAGATCTGCACATAACACTCAAGGTGTGATTGCGCCATGGTTCGATATAGAAGCATTATGATATTTTTCTGTTTTTTATTCTCCAATCCTTTTCAGATCATTCCTAACATTGTTTACTTTTTTGACTGCCACCACACACTGGACTGAGAATTTCAATATATTGTCCACAATGACTCCTTTTCCTAGAAACATAGAAATGTGATGGCAGAAAAAGACCATATGGCTATCTAGTCTGGCCAACTAATTCAGTTTTACAATCCCTACCATTCCCTCAGATTCTCTGCATTTATCCCATGCTTTACTGGATTTGGATAATGTTCATTTCTCTGCTACCATCACAGGGAGGTTGTTTCATACATTCTCTACTTTCTCCATAAAGAAATATTTCCTTAAATTTCTCCCAAGTCTACCCCCTTTCACCCTCATCCCATGATCCTCATTCTAGAGCCTCCAGTGCAGGGAAACTTTGGGGGTATTTTAATGTCTCTATCATATCTGCCCTATCACACTTTTCCTCTACGGTATACATATTTAGATCTTTAAGTCTGTATCCATATGGTTTGGAATGAAGATCATTGACCATTTTAATAACCACCCTCTGGACTGACACCAACTGGTTTATATCCTTTTGAAGGTGCAGTCTCCAGAATTGTACACAGATTTCCAAATGAGGTCTCACCAGGAATCTATACAGGCGCAATATCACCTCCCTTTTTCTGCTACGACTCACCCTTTGCACCCAAGCATCTTTCAGGTTTTTGATGTCACTTTAGCCACATGTTTGTCTGCCTTAAGATCATCACATATGATCTTTCCCAGATCCTGCTCTTCTTTTGTACTTAGAAGAATTTCACCCTCTACACTGAACCTCTCCCTTGGATTTTTGATGCCTAAAGGGCAAATTTTAAAAGCCCTACATGCGGCAAATCTTGGAGATATGCACGTGACTACGACGCATGTGGGTCATGCGGCTTTTAAGAGGCCTGCAGCCACGTGCAAACCTCTAGTACACGCATTGAAAAGGCTCTTGCAAAAAGGGGCAGAGGTGGGCCAGGAAGCACCATTAAGTCAGTGTCGCACATAAGCACACGCCAGGATCCCACAACCGCATAACTTGCTGCTGCCATGGACTGTGGGTAAGTAGAAAATTAAAAAAAAATTAGGGTAGTCAGCAGGGTTTTTTTGGGTCGTGCATGTTATAAAATCGGCGCACCAGCAAACGAGCACACATGTGCATCTGCACACAGCTCTTAAAATCTACTTTATAGTGCATAACTCTGCATTTTTTAGTATTAAATCTTAGCTACCCAGATCCTAGTCCATTACATAACCTAAGAACTGCTATAATGGATCAGACTGAGGATCCATCAAGCCCAATATCCTGTTTCCAACAGTGACCAATCCAGGTCACAAATACCTGGCAGGCTTCCAAACAATACATAGATTCCATGCTTCTGTGGCTGTTCCCTACATCTATTTGGTTAATAACATTCCTCAAGCTTTGCTAGATCCCTCCTCACTGTACCCAGTTGCACAATTAGGTATCAATGGCAAATCTTTCCTAACCATCTTTCTGTAATGTTGTATTCAATGATATTGAAAAGACCTCGTCCAAGGACAGATCACTGCAGCACACCACTAGTAATTCTTCCTCCCATTTATCACTTCCCTTCGTCACCTCCCATTCAACCAGTTCCCAATGCAGTCCAGTTACTTTAGGGCCTATACAAAAGACATTCAAATTATTGTCACCTATGTGGACTAGGTGTCAAAGGCCTTACTGAAATCCAAGAACACTACCTTTAGCACTCTCCCTGATCCAGTTATCTGGTCACCCATTTGAGTAAATTGATCAGATTAGTCTAACAAGACCTAGCTCTGGTAAAACTATGCTGCCTCGGATCTTTCAATCCACTGGATTCCAGAAACTGCACTGTCCTCTTATAGCAGTGATTCCATCAATTTGTTCACCACAGAAGTCAATCAGTCTATAGTTCCCAGCCCCCTCCTTACTTCCACTTTTGTGAATAGGAACCACATCTGCCTGACTTCAGTCCTCCAGACCTACTCCCGAATCTAAAGAAGCATTGAGAATATCAGCAAGCAATACTGCCAGAACTTCTCAAAGGTACCTTAATACCGTCTGATGTATGCCATCTGGCCCCATTGTTTTATCTACCTTAAGTTTAGTTAACTCCTCACAAACACATTGTTCTGAAAATTTAGTTTTACCTCACTTCCAATCTTATTTGTGGGCCTGCTCCTGGCTCTTCCACAGTGAACACCAAACAGAAATACCTGTTAAACAATTTTGCTTTTTCCTTATCAGCATCTACTTATTCCGCTTCTTGGCCTCTGATATCCAAATTCCCATTTTTCCACTTCTGCCTATCACTAACATATATAAAAAAAAAAAAAAAAAAGTCTTGTCCCCCACCTATTTTAGAATATTTGATGTTTTTTCTTCCATTTGCATCTTGCATTCCTGACTACTTTCACAGCTACTTTTATTTATTTATTTATTTACTTATTTACTTAAACATGTTTGTTTTGCCTATAATGAAATAATCAAGCTGGACGAATTGCAATTATTAATAAAATAAGTAATTTTAGCTTTTCCAGATCATCTCCTGTCTTCTTCTTTCTGCAATCTCTTGTAGTTTATGAATGCTAACCTTTTTCCTTTACCTTTTCAGCCATTTCTTTAGAAAAACATAGTGACCTCTTTTTCCTCTTACCTTTATTTACTTTCCTAGCAAAAAGATTAGTAGCCCTTAAAATACCTCCTGTTAGTTCTGTCCATTGCGCTTCTTTTTCCCTTAGATTTTCCCATCCTGTTAACAAGTCCTTGAGGTACTCCCCCCGTTTTAAGTTAGTTTTCCTGAATGCTAGGACCCTCATCTTTCAATGAGCCTTCATTTCTTGCAATTTAATAATGAATCAAACCATCCAGTGATGACTGGATCCTAGGTGATCATCCACCATAACATCAGAAGCACTGTCCCCGTTGGTAAGCTCCAGGTCCAGTATCACCTCCTCACGTGTGGGTTCCTTTACCGGTTGAAAAAACAGTTGTTCTAAAGAGATTTCAGAATCTCCCTGCTTCTAGAAGACACTGCAGCTGGGATGTCCCAGTCAGCATCTGGCATATTGAAATCTCCTAAAAATAGCAATAGCAATTTTGTGAATAGCCTTTATAAACAATAGCAATTTTGTGAATAGCCTTTATAAACTGTCAATTTCTGTAGGGGAGGTCTGTATATTACACCAGTATAAATAGATAATCCAGGATAATCTATTCCTCCTTCCCAGATTAACATACAGTGCCTTCTCTCACCCAGTAAGCCCTGCAATTCTGTTGCTTTAATATTATTCTGTATTGGTGACTCCCAATACAGAACCCAGCATTATATATTTGTAGATGGGATTATTTTTCCCTATATGCATCTTATCCACATTAACACAGTAACACTGATGAATTTGGCAGATCGAGATCCAAATAGTCCATCCAGTCTGCTCAGCAAGTTGTTTAGGGTTGTGACTTCTGCACCATGCAGGTTACTCCCTTGCAGAAATGTTACACCTAAAGTTAACAGAAATTACTCTTATTTCTTCATTTCCATCCTCTAGCCACTAGAGATCCGCTGTGTTTCTCTTTTGAATTCCATGATCATTCTTATTTTCTCCATCTTCTGAGAGCTCATTCCATGAATCCACTGCCCTTTCCATGAAGAAATGTCTCCTGACATTATTATTGTACCCTCTTGGAGTTTCATATCATGATGTATTACTTGGATTTTCAAAAGGCATTTGACAAAGTTCCTCATGAGAGGCTTCTAGGAAAGATAAAAAGTAATGGGATAGGTGGCGATGTCCTTTCGTGGATTGCAAACTGACTAAAAGACAGGAAACAGAGAGTAGGATTAAATGGACAATTTTCTCAGTGGAAGGGTGTGGGCAGTGGAGTGCCTCAGGGATCTGTATTGGGACCCTTACTTTTCAATATATTTATAAATGATCTGGAAAGAAATACGACAAGTGAGGTAATCAAATTTGCAGATGATACAAAATTGTTCAGAGTAGTTAAATCACAAGCAGATTGTGATAAATTGCAGGAAGACCTTGTGAGGCTGGAAAATGGGGCATCAAAATGGCAGTTGAAATTTAATGTGGACAAGTGCAAGGTGATGCATATAGGGAAAAATAACCCATGCAATAGTTACACAATGTTGGGTTCCATATTAGGTGCTACAACCCAAGAAAGAGATCTAGGTGTCATAGTGGATAACACATTGAAATCGTCGGTTCAGTGTGCTGCAGCAGTCAAAAAAGCAAACAGAATGTTGGGAATTATTAGAAAGGGAATGGTGAATAAAACGGAAAATGTCATAATGCCTCTGTATCGCTCCATGGTGAGACCGCACCTTGAATACTGTGTACAATTCTGGTCGCCGCATCTAAAAAAAGATATAATTGCGATGGAGAAGGTACAGAGAAGGGCTACCAAAATGATAAGGGGAATGGAACAGCTCCCCTATGATAAAAGACTAAAGAGGTTAGGACTTTTCAGCTTGGAGAAGAGACGGCTGAGGGGGGATATGATAGAGATGTTTAAAATTATGAGAGGTCTAGAACGGGTAGATGTGAATCGGTTATTTACTCTTTCGGATAGTAGTAAGACTAGGGGGCACTCCATGAAGTTATCATGGGGCACATTTAAAACTAATCGGAGAAAGTTCTTTTTCACTCAACGCACAATTAAACTCTGGAATTTGTTGCCAGAGGATGTGGTTAGTGCAGTTAGTATAGCGGTGTTTAAAAAAGGATTGGATAAGTTCTTGGATGAGTAGTCCATTACCTGCTATTAAGTTCACTTAGAGAATAGCCACTACCATTAGCAATGGTAACATGGAATAGACTTAGGTTTTGGGTACTTGCCAGGTTCTTATGGCCTGGATTGGCCACTGTTGGAAACAGGATGATGGGCTTGATGGACCCTTGGTCTGACCCAGTATGGCATTTTCTTATGTTCTTATGTCTACATCTCTCTGTCTGGATGTGGAGTGACTGGTTCTCTGTCCGTTTGTGTGTATGTGCTTGTTATTTTCAGCAAGTTAAAGAAAGGGGAAAAAAAAACCTAAGGGGCTTTGAGCTACTATTAGCAGTTGCTTCCTTGGTTGGTCACTGTTTAAAGAGCTGATTTATTGGCATAGTTTGACAATAGGCTAGGAATCCAAGATACCATGTATATGTGTGTGTGTGTGTAGTGCTTTTTCTTTTTTTTACTTATCCGGCTATCTTATGTACCTGGATAAGTCTTAAAAAGTACTACTTATATAGCTAAGTAAGATAGCCAGATAAGTTTTCAAGCATTACTTATTTTAATTATTTATGTATGTATTTGATTTATATTCCACCTTTCAGCGCTTCAAAGTGGATTACATTCAAGTACTGTAGGTATTTCGCGATCCCTAGGGAGCTTACAATCTAACAGGCTGATTCACTAAAATGAGCTACCACATTGCCATGCATTATTAGTAAATTCACCCTATTAGAAACAATGAGTAGCAGTAAATAACTCACACTTTAATGAATCAGCCTGTAAATTTGTACCTTAGATAATGAAGGATAAAGTGACTTATCCAAAGTCACAAGAAACGGCAATGGAGTTTGAACACTGGCTTCCCTGGTTCACAGCCCACTGATGTAACCACTAGGCTACTCCTTCACTGTATCTTACTTAGCTGGATAAATCTTTAAAAGCACTACTTAGTTGGATAAGTAGTGCTTTTTCAGACTTATCAGACTGTTGAAAATACATTCCACATATCTTTTAAACACACATGAACGTTGTAGGGTAGATTTACATGCATTTTACATCGTGCATGCATAATATAAAATGCATAAGTGTGAGTGCCTCTATATGCACATATAAGGGTTGCATGTGCACATGTTTTAAAGTTATCCTCTGTGTGTAATTCAATTTTCAGAAGGTTTTGACAAAGTCACTCATAAGACTCCTCAGGCAATTTAGAAGTCATGGAATAGGACAGGGGTGATCAAACTTTGAGCCATGGCCCCTCTTCAATCAGTTGAATTGTTGGGGCCCTACATGGGTTGGGTTACACACACACACACACACACACACACACACACACATTTTTACAGATTACTGGCAACAGGTTTGCAATTTCATATTTGAATTCTTATAGTATTCTGGGGTAAATGCAGTCAGTTCCTGGTTTTTTATGACCCTTTAGTTTGTCAATTTGATCTATTACATCCTCCATTATCAGAGATTTGTTTTCATTTCTTGGAATCATCACCTTTAAAGAATTTTGCAAGTTAGGTATGTTCCCAACATCTAGTGAAAACTGAGGCAAAGAATTCATTCATTTTTTCTGCTAGTTTCTTCTCCTACCTTAATACCCCTTTTGCATATCTGTCTCTAACGGCCCAACTGACTTTGTCGCAGGCTTTTTTCTTCAAATGGACTTGAAAAAGGCTTTATTAGTGGTCTGCCTCTCTGGCAAGTTTCTTCTCAAATTTTCTCTTGGCCTGGCTTACTAGAATTTTACATCTAGCTTGCGTTCTTCCTATCTTATTTATTTGGGTTTGTTTTCCATTTTTTTGAATTATGCCCTTTTTGGCTTTAAATATCAATTCCACCTCAGCTCTAGCTCATGCTGGCAGTCCTTTGGTCTCCCTCTGACCCTTCTTTAATGCATGGAATAGATTGTATGAGGGCTTCCAGGATAGTATTTTTAAACCATGTCCATGCGCTGTACAGACTTTTAACCTTTGCAAATGCTCATTTTTATTTTTTTTCTAACTAATTTTCTCATTCTGTCAGTCTCCCTTTTTATAGTTATGTTACTATAGTAGTTTTACTTAATATCCTCCCTCAATCATTATGTTAAATTTGATTGCATTATGATCACTATTGCTTTGCTCACTCCGCCCCCCATATATATATATATATTTATTTATTTATTTATTTATTTTATTTATTAACTTTTATTTACCGACATTCGTGCAGCACATCATGCCGGTTTACAAAAAACTCAGGTGGGTGATACAATAAAACAATAAAAACAATAAAAACAATGTACATAGAAAATAAAAGTAGAAAACCATTACAATGTAACCTTAGAGCAAATTACTATTTCTTATAACCTTAGAACAAAATACTATTTCTTATATATATATATATATATATATATATATATATATATATATATATATATATATATATATATATATATATATATATACACACACACACACACCCCTCTTGAAATGGCTGGAATGTGTGGGAGTAGAAAAATGTTATTGTTCTGCTTGCTTTTATGTTTACTTTTATTCAGAGTATGTATGTTTTCTATAAAATCTTCTCTAAGCCATATAAACGCCAGACCCTGTTCAAAATATGTCAAAATAAATGTTGGACGTTACTGAATGTTAATAAGTCTGGTAGAAAATGTTTCTGTTTAATCTATGACAGAATGAAGTTATTGATGGAGATTTGCTATTGCTGCACATCACACCAGATGAAGAAGGAAAGTTTGGATTTAATTTAAAGGTACTGCAAAGGTGGTGGTGAGGGTTCCTTTTACAGTGCAGCACATGGTTATTGGGATGGTAGCAAAGAGCTACTCTAATAGCACCAAATCATTGGTAGTTTTCTCTTGAAAACATGTCCTGTGTTTGGGGTGAGGGGTCAAAATATATTATGCTCAATCTTTGCTATTGAGTAAATGCACTGTTTCAATATCTCAGTGCATTCTGATTCTGTGTTTGTTGTGTGGCTTTTGTCACCGTGGCTTACACAGAGGTGGCTGCCTTGTTACAAAGGCAAAGATTACTAGTTGATAAAGAAAAGGGAAGATGTTGATCAGTTAATGTGCAAAGTTTGTGTAAACAATTAAAAAACTCAAAATTCAATGTAGATCATGAATTTTCTTTATCATTCAAGCGATAGAAGAGCCTTTGGTTACTTCTGTCACAAAACATTTGTTAGGCATGTGATAGAAAATGATCATCAAACTGAGTATTTGAATAATTATGCTTGCCGTTTTTGTTTTATTGTATTTAATTTGTTTTTGTGGCTTAGGGAGGCGTTGATCAGAAAATGCCTTTAGTGGTATCCAGAATTACTCCCGGATCTCCTGTGAGTACAAAGCCTCCTTTCTGCATATCTAACTACCCATATTGGGACTTTTTTGGTTATGGGTCCGATCTTATGGAACCGGCTATCCATGGACTTGAGAGAAATCACTATTTCAGTTTTTGAAAGCTTCTTTATTTACAGAGGAATATTCAAGTTATTCCTTCTAAAAGCTTACTATTATAATTTACTGGCTTTATGTAAATTATTGCTCATATAAAGGTGTACAATTCTGGTCGTCGCAACTCAAAAAAGATATAGTTGCGATGGAGAAGGTACAGAGGAGGGCAACCAAAATGATAAAGGGGATGGAACAGCTCCCCTATGAGGAAAGGCTGAAGAGGTTAGGGCTGTTCAGCTTGGAGAAGAGACGGCTGAGGGGGGGGGGGGGGGGATATGATAGAGGTCTTTAAGATCATGAGAGGTCTAGAAACGGGTAAATGTGAATCAGTTATTTACTCTTTCAGATAATTGACTAGGGTTCACTCCATGAAGTTAGCATGTGGCACATTTAAAACTAATTGAAGAAAGTTCTTTTTCACCCAACGCACAATTAAACTCTGGAATTTGTTGCCAGAGGATGTGGTTAGTGCAGTTAGTGTAGCTGTGTTTAAAAAAGGATTGGATAAGTTCTTGGAGGAGAAGTCCATTACCTGCTATTAATTATGTTGACTTAGAAAATAGCCACTGCTATTACTAGCAACAGTAGCATGGAATAGACTTAGTTTTTGGGTAATTGCCAGGTTCTTATGGCCTGGATTGGCCACTGTTGCAAACAGGATGCTGGGCTTGATGGACCCTTGGTCTGACCCAGTATGGCATGTTCTTATGAATTTTAAAAAGTTAAGCGCATAAAAATACACATGTAAATCGGGGTCTGCAACTAAATTTGCACTCCAGCTTCCAGTTTCCCTAATCATTTAATTCTTTACCATGTTAAATGTGAATATTGTAGAAGCTCAGATGGAAAAAATCTAATTACTAAATACAGTCATGTAAAAATGTCAGATAAAACAGAGGAGTTCTAAAGTAAACAAAAAATGAATGCAAATGAACTGTACAAGATATTTTGAAATTGCACATTAATCATAGTCTTAATCAAGCATTTTATTTGCTTTGGGTTGTTGAGCAAGCTTGGATACCTTTTGGTTATATGGAGACTTCGTAATATTATTTTAACCTTTGCTGATAGGAAATTCTTACGTAACAAACCAACTAAATAAAGATCATTAGTATGGGTTCAATCCTCTATATGCAAATTATGGTAATTGTGAAACCCACTTGTATACAATTTAATTAATTTCCACACACTCAACACCTTCAATTTTTCTCTTTTCCTAACAAAATTATTTTTTGAAAACAATTTTTTAGGGTGAAGGCGGTGGTTTCATATATTTAAAGCCAAAGCCACCCAGGCTATGCTTTTTATGTTTGTAATCATTAACACACCAACCAACCTCCTAGTTTATATATCATTGTGCTCAATGTGCAAAAATTATAATGATTATTATCTTATTTACAAAGTGCATTTATATTGAACCAAATAAGGCTTCTTCAGTTCATGACAACCACTGACGTAAAGTACTTAGCTGTGAATCATGTTATGAAACGCATTTCTTTCCATTTTCACTGTTACATCCACACTGACCACTTAAATTTGCTCCTGTGCTCCTCTTCATCTTATAAATATTCCTTCAGGGACTGTGACATGGTTATAGCCCAATAATTTGGTTCTGGATTTGCAGGCTCCAACATTTTCTGCATTTTTCTTCAATGTATCATTGCTTCTTTATTATGCAAAACTTATTGCAAAACTGGCATTCTATTCTGTAATAATACACTGCATGTGGTATTAAGCTTGTCTTAAAGAGGTTTTGTTGATCTACATTCTCTAATTGTCAAGATAAATTTCTCAGTCAACTATCTTGTAACATTTCAGTATGTCAATAAGAAGGTCCTATGTGCAGTCAGTGATATAACTACTGCGTTAGTGGGGGAAAGCAGTGTCTTACTTGTTTGCATATGTTTTTACCACTTCTCCCCCACAGACACAAATATTTTAGTAAATATGCTAAATTATAAATCACACACTCATCTGTGTGTCTTCCTTAGGGAAACAATAGGCATGTAATGACTGGGTAGCACAAGAGATTTTGTCAGTCCAGAAAATGTATGCTATATAGGTAGAGAACTTGGTTTTCAGTTTTTGTTTTATTTTTCCTGGGAATTTCGATGTTGTAACAAAAAAAAATCAATTGAGACATTTTTTTCCACTAATTCTTTTTTCCAGTGTATTATAACTCAATTTTTCACTTTTTTTTGTTTGAAGTTTGAAATTCCCAGGAAAAAGTAAAATAAAAATTGAAAATGAAGGTCCCTGAATATAGTCTAATGATGTAATGGATTAAAACAAATAGGTATCCTGAAATGAATTGGGTCCAATTTGTTTCTTTTGGGGATCCCTGAAACAAATTGAGAGGAACTCCTGAATTAAACAAATCATTTTAGTTTCATTTGTTTTGAAGTGAATGAAATCCATGGGAGAACCAACAGGTGTGCAGTTAGAAACTGATACAAAATATAGAGCAACCAGTTAGAAGACATGTGGCCCAATTTTAAAAGGCCCATGCGTGTAAAAACGGGGGGTTACTCACGTGGTCAGGCCTTGTGTGTGCCGCGCACATTTTCAGAAGGGCCTGGCCACGCATGTAAACTGTTATGTGCTGAAGTGCCTGGCCTCTCCAAAGGGGAGGGCGGGGGGGGGGCAGGCGGGCCAGGACAGCACCATTAACTACTGGTAAACAGTGGCGTGCAGAATCTACTGCTGCTCCAAAGGAGCAGCAAGGTAAAAAATTAAAAAAAAATTCGAAGTGGGGTAGGGGTCAGGGAGGAGAGCATTCTAAAATCCCCTCCCCACCCCGCAAGTCACAAGCCACCTGCACATACGGGTGCCATCGGATTTTATAACATGCGCGTGCATGTTATAAAATCAGTATGTCTGTGCAAGCACCAGGAATCACGTGCAAATGGACATGCTTGGGTCTTTAAATCGACCTCATAGGTAGGATAGACATGTTGTCAAGGAGACAACAGGGATGACGTAGTGCGATGAAGTATTTTTCCAATCCAGCCTATCACTGCACACCGGATCCAATGACTCTGATTTTGAAGAATGAACACGTCTAAGATTTTGCTGTGCATTCCTTCTGAAGGCCTTGTCTGTAGAGGATGCTCTATGAGCTCTTTCTGAGTTCCTAGCTAACTTTTCTCAAACAACTTTTTGCCTGTTGCCCATTTTAGACTCTCATTGTACCAGTTACATAGTAGAGCCAGAAGATCTGTATTAGACTTGTGTTGCTGTTTTCTTCCTTTGTGGAAAGTGGAGGAAGAGTGTGGAGACTAGTTGCTTGCAAAGCTGCTACATATGTTATCTCTGCCTGGGCAGTGGGTAGTGTGGGCAATGGGCACAAGCACATCATCAAGCACAGTGCAGAGACCGAGGCATACCAGGCTGTATTGTGGAGCTTGACACTAAGCTCAGCAGTGTCAGAACTAGTATACACAGCGCAACATTCAGTTGCATGTTATTTCTGTGTTCCTCGCACACACACACATTAGCATGGTACAGTCAGCAGGTATACAGTCAGTTACGGTACTACTGAGAATAAAATCCAAATTCCACCTTGGGGGTCTTTGTACCACTCAGCCTTGCTTCAGACCCTTCACCTCAGAGTTCTCTTTGCCACTGTGCCTTGCTGCCATACTCCTGACCTTACACCTAGAATTGGGGAGGGACTGCTTTGCACCTCTCTTCTTGTTTTGGGTCTCGAAGCCACTGTTTGTGCTGCTTGGCCCTTTCATCAGTGCCTGCCTCGATTTCTTTTTCTGCTACCTTTTCTTTGTTCCCCCTTCTTGGTGCCTGCTGATGCCACTTTTAGTGCCAATTTACCACTTGATGCCATCAAGGGTTGTTTGTCACTGTTGCTGGTTCCGTCTTTTGGAGCCTGGGGGTGGTAGTCCCATTTTTTCTGCTTTTTTGCTCCTCTCATAGTGACGGAAATATTCTGCCAGTGCTGGTACCACTTTGCCCCTTTACAGAACCTTAGGCTATTGATGCCACACTTGGTGCAATGATCCACAGTCTTTCTAGGTACCTTGGAGTTCTTTCCCCCTGTTGATTGCTTCCCACAAGTTTTAAGACAATTGATTAGAAAACCCCAAATCTGAAGCTCAACATAGGCTGCAGTGCTTCCCCCATTGACTTTAATCGCAAACATAAATAAATTAAAAAATTATTTTTTGTTTTGTTTTGAAACTAAACTCATTAATTTGGATCCCCACGAAATGACTTTGAAAACAAAACATTTTTTTGGCATGCATAGTTGAGAAGGCAATACTAGCCTATAATTGGAAAAAAAACATATTTTTAGCATGTCTTAGCCAAAAAAAAGTGAAATCAAAATACTTGTTTTAAATTTCCTGGCTTTAACAAGCATGTTTATAACTTTTTACAGTACAATTGTTAGTCAAAGCAAAAAGTCTATCCGAAATCACATCTAAAATGCCTTTTTAAGGCATATTTGGTATTGATTCCATGCAGGGACGGTAAATTTCAAAGGGGCACATGGGCGAAACTTGATGTGTGTGCATCGGGTGTGAGTATGTGTGCACCCTATTTTACAACTGGGCATGCACAGCCGTGCAATTGGGGGAATTTTAGAAGTGGTGTGCATCCATGCCATGACCGGTTTCACAAGTTTGTCCACCAATTTGTACAGTATAGAGAGAGGTCTTCCAACCCCCTTGGTTTAATAACCTGCACTCCCCCAAATTACCCCAGACCCTATAAACCTCTCAGGAATGGCTGGCTGGGTTTTTTGTTTGTGGTTTTTAAAATTGTACCTCCTCCATAGCAGAAGTAGTTACACAACATTGGACTTGGGCACACACCCACACGTGTATGTATTTGCGAGCACGTCTCTTGGCCCCGCCCTAGAATGCCCATGCCCACACCAGGCCCCTTGTTGAATCGGGGTGAGATATTCATGCACTGGAAGATGCGCACTCATGTAGGTGGCTTTTAAATCTGCTGGGTGAGTGCTTGGCCTACATGTGCGTTCATTTCCCAATTTTGGTGCATGCAGGCTTTTAAAATTCACCTCTGTGTTTTAGTGCGAGTGCAGCACGCTCTACATGTTTTTTTTGTTTTTGGGGAGAAGTGTATTTTTGTTTTGTGGTAGGGTTTTTTTTGGGGGGGGTTTCGCTCTGCAGTATAAAGATTTTGCTGAACCAAGCATGCCAAAGATTAAGGACTCTCTTTTCAAGCTGTAGTCTCCAGATCTACCCAGCTTTTAATTTGCAGTAAAAGTATCAGAAATTCCAGAAATGATCATTTAGTGGCAAGAAAATCATTTTAATTGCTTAAATTATTTTGTTTGGGGCAGGGGAGGGGAAGGGTCAGGGACCTTGGGGTGATGGTGTCTAATGATCTGAAGTCAGCGAAACAATGCGACAAGGCGATAGCTAAAGCCAGAAGAATGTTGGGCTGCATAGAGAGAGGAATATCGAGTAAGAAAAGGGAAGTGATTATTCCCTTGTACAGGTCCTTGGTGAGGCCTCACCTGGAGTACTGTGTTCAGTTCTGGAGACCGTATCTTCAAAAAGACAAAGACAAGATGGAGGCGGTACAGAGAAGGGCGACCAGGAAGGTGGAGGATCTTCATCGGATGACGTACGAGGAGAGATTGAAGAATCTAAATATGTACACCCTGGAGGAAAGGAGGAGCAGAGGTGATATGATACAGACTTTCAGATACTTGAAAGGTGTTAATGATCAAAAGACAACGACAAACCTTTTCCATAGGAAAAAAATCAGCAGAACCAGGGGTCATGATTTGAAGCTCCAGGGAGGAAGATTCAGAACCAATGTCAGGAAGTATTTATTCACGGAGAGGGTGGTGGATGCCTGGAATGCCCTTCCGGAGGATGTGGTGAAGACCAGAACTGTGAAGGACTTCAAAGGGGCGTGGGATAAACACTGTGGATCCATAAAGTCAAGATGCTGCCAATGGAGAGTGGGTGACTCGCCAGAATGATGGCTACTGCCTGGAGTCAATACCCTTATTAAATAAACATACACATGCTTACTGTGACTCCAACATCGCTCTAAGCTTCAACAACAAGAGGAAATGTGGAAAAAAGGATTTGCACTCACAAAGAGGGGAGTAGCTGGCTTGTTACGGCGGTTACTACCCCAAATCAAAAAAGCCTGATACTTCACTTTCAATGCATATACAGCATAGTTCTCTGATTCAACGGCAGGGGAGAAGAAAAACTGATACTTCACACATCCAGCAGAGCTCTCTGCTTCAACGGCAGGGGAGAAGAAAAGAGGGTTCGCACTCACAAAGCGGGGAGTAGCTGGCTTGTTACGGCGGTTACTACCCCAAACCAAATGTGCCTGATACTTCACTTTCGATGCACATCCAGCATGGCTCTCTGCTTCAACAGCATGGGAGAAGACTGATACTTCACGCATATCCAGCATAGCTCCCTGCTTCAACGGCAGGGGAGAAGAAAAACAACCAATAAGGGCTGTATAACATAGTCTGGGTAAAACAAATAAGCATGGGTGTAGCTTGCTTATTGCGGCGGCTACTACCCCTACTAACCCTAACTAATCAAGCTAGATATTTCACTTGGATACAGCTCCATCACTGCTCTCTACATTAAAGGTGGGGGTGGAAGGGAAATAGAACCAAGAGCTAAGAGAAACAGATAAGTATGAGAGAAAAAATGTGTGAAGCTTGCTGGGCAGACTGGATGGGCCATTTGGTCTTCTTCTGCCGTCATTTCTATGTTTCTATGAGAGTTTTCATTCCTCAAAATAAAAGCATATGATATTGTCTCTGTGGTAAAGTCACATTCTAAAATGTGCAATCATTATTTAGGGCTTCTGTGAAAAAAAAAAATATCTATATTGTTTGAGAGGGGTTTGTTTTTTTTAATTTTTTTTCGAGAGCTTTTGTTTTTCTTTGGGTTGTTTAATTCCTTATCTGTCACAGATCAGGGTGTCCATGTCTGCCAGTGCTGGCTTTCTGGCAACTGCAGCAGCTGAAACCTTGGACCCTTTGTGTAGTGGTAATTGCATAACCCAAATTCATGCTTTCATCTTCATCCTGAGACTTTGAAGCTGCCAATGACAGCTTTGATCTTGATGAAACTCCAGAGTATTGAGAGAGGGTGAAAACCCTCTCTGGATTTCCCTCTCTTACTTCCCAAAGAAAAGAAAAAAAATATACTTCCTTGCCTTCCTTCCCCCATTCCACATGTAATGAGTAGGAATAAACTGATAACTTAAATGTTTTGGTCCTCATTACAGGCTGATAAATGTATTCCGAGCCTGAACGAAGGTGACCAAATTGTATTAATCAATGGGCGAGACATCTCAGAGCATACACATGACCAGGTGGTTATGTTTATAAAAGCCAGCCGGGAGTCGCATACAAGAGAGCTTGCTCTGCTGGTCCGGCGGAAAGGTAACTAGACCCACTTTAAGGAAAGATGGTGGATGGGAGTGGGAAGAGTGAGGGTAATGTGAGTTTAGAATTACTTTGGAATAGCAATGTGATGTTATCTAATACCACTCTTCTGTTCACCACCCACAACTGACCTCTGTGTGGTCCATCCTGGTAATGTCTTACTGAAGGCTAATTAGTGGTAACTTTGGTTTGCACTGGATTGGTTGAAATCTGCAGATTCAACAGCTAACTGCTCATAAGAAACCTCTAACCATATGCTAGAATGGAAACTAACTCCTTAACAGAGGAAATATGGGAAATGTTAACATAAATGTTGGAGACCATGATGTTACAGTTTGAGTGCATTTATGTGCATTTAGTATTAACTATGTCCATTTAAGAAAAGTGTGCCATTTTTTAAAACTCTTAAACGGTGCTGCCAATTTGAGTGATTAAAAATGAAATATTGGCCAGATTAAGAGAGTTGTTTGCTCATCTAGTTAATTAAGACATATGTAGACCTTTGCAAGGATCTTTCTTCAGGTTGTATGGTGGTTTGATCAGCCTTTGTACAGATAATTGATGGATTCTGACTGTCTGAAATCTCTCTCCAAGGGTGGAGAGAAACATTCTCTAAATGTTAGCACAAATAAAAAAAAATGTCCTATAGAACAAAATTGCAAAATAGGTATCAAACAAACTAGGTTTTGAAACTGCATCACAAGTGATTAAAATGCTATATCAGTTTCTGTTATGTCATAGATATTAGCCTGAAAAATTGACAGGTGGATACAATTTTTATTCCCTTGAAATGTCAGAATATCCCCTCACAATTAAGCAATGCCTTTAAAATAAGATTGATGGTAGAGTTCACTCAGGGTCTCAGTAAGAAGGGGCATTTTGGCAGATTGAGTGAACTAAGAGCTCCTCATCTGCTGATAAGAACTGTTGTGATGCAGAGCTGTAGGCTGCATGCCAAAAGAGTGAGACAAAGCTGTTATAGGGGCAGGAAGTAAATATATCTAAATACTCACATGGGAATCTTGTATGAGTCACTGTGCCTCTTGAGATAACATGGGATTGCCAGCTGGATCCAGATCATGAGTAATATATAGAAACATAGACTTTGCTGGTAGATAAGGAATGTAAGGCTAATCTAGTCTGCCCACTTTCATTCCTGGTACAGTGCCATAGAACCTAACTTCTCTCCCTTTCCCATCACATCTTTTCAACTAAGGATTCTCTGTGCTTATCCCCATCCCACCTTAAATTCTGTAACTTATTTTTTGCCTCCACCTTTTCCACTGGGAAACAATACAGTTACATCTCCTTATGGAAGAAATATTTTCTAGTCACTCCTATACTGTCTGCCCACCCCTCTCCCATCCCTTTTTAAGCCTCATATTATAGGCACATGCATTCATTGTTCCATTCATTTCGGCAGTGCATGCTTATCTGACAAATGGATAGTAGGCGCGCAAAATGAATAGTGGGCACACCCGTAGTTGTCAGTAGACATATGCACACACCATCTGTTCTGTACGCCTACTATCTATTTGTGAGATTCGCGCGTACCGCCGAAACAAATGAAGCACCGAATGCTTATCCCTATCATATCATATATGATGTTTATTTTATTTATAAAATTTTATATACCTTCGTTTAGAAAGGTTCCATCACAACAGTTTATAAATATCATGATAATAAACATAAAATCAGTACAACAAAAGTAAAAAACTTAAAAAAAACCCAAAAAAACAAATATTAACTATTGAGTTATACTTCAAATCAAAGGTAAGACATTAAAACAGGTTAATAATATATCTACAAATAACAGTGCATTAAAAAGTAAAAAAATATAGGTAAAAACAAATAAAATAAAATAATAAACAATTAAAGCTGGCTAAACCTTCTGGTTCTGCTGGTTGTGTTCATTGTAGGCTTTGCAGAAAAGCCATGTTTTCAGATCTTAAACGTTTTTTCATTTTGCTGCATTCTGAGGTTGTCAGTGCGTTCCATATCTTTGGTCCTGCAAGAGAGATGGCTCTATTTCTGACCTGTCTATAGAATGTCATTTCCAGTGTAAAAAGAGATTCTCCCTCCCCTCCTCCCCCTGCACCCCCCAATGCTGGAAGGATTCAGAAGGCCTCGGTCTTGACCTCACAGTGAGCCCCTGTAACCTGTGTCTAGGTTGAGTTAGGGGCTATAAATACATTAGTAGAAAACACTAAAAAAAAAATTGCTGGTGTACTAGTGATAAAGTAGAAAGTTCCATTTTACTATTTTGGCACAGTTCTACTTTAATTAAAGCTCTTCATGCCCACATATTGTTTTATTGACTAGAGTAATGGGTATAAGTGGCAAAATTACTCTTGAAATTTAGATTAGTAGTTGTGTAATAGGCAAGAAAAATTGTGTAGTCTTATTCCCTTAAGGTGGAGGAAAAACACCTTTGATTTGGCTTAAATGGTGCATACAGCCCTTTGTAAGATAATTCATGTAGTCCCATTTTTCCTAGCCATAAGAATTTACAAATTAAAAACCAGATGTGTTAAAGGGTTTTTCTTCTTTTATATCTGTGGAGAAGTTGTTTAGTACATCTAGCCCTGCTTTTGCAGGTCACACAATTCTTAATTGATATGGGAACTGAATAGTCTTTCTCGTCTACTCATGAACTTGCATAGTCTGCTCTTGAATTAAAATCATAAAATAATGAGATCACTATCATTTCTCTGTGATATTCAAATATTTAAGACCTATTGCAGAGAGGAAGCATATTTATAAAATATTTATAAATGTATCCACAAATCTCAATGGGTAACAGAAAATATTAGTGGTGTACATACATTTTATTTTTGTTTTCAGGTCCAGGGTGGGCCATTTTGGTCCACCACTGGATCGGAAAACTTTTTTGTGGCCAATTTCATGTTAAAAAAAAAAATTCCCCAACCCTTCAAATTTAATTAAATACAACCACCCCCAAGACTCACTGAAAATCCCTGGTGGTCCAGTGGGGGTCCTGGGAGCAATCTCTCTCTCTGGCCATCGGTTGCCAGTAATCAAAATGGCGCCAGCGGCGCTTTGCCCGTACCATATAACAGGGCCTAATGGAAGGCTGGTGCCATCTTAAAAAAAATGGCATGGGCCATCTATTGCTCCTACCATGTGACAGGGGCCAACCAATGGCACCTGTAGCCATTGGTTGGCCCCTGTGCTTACTGGCAGCCAATGGCCCGAGAATGGGAGGTTGCTCCTGGGACCCCTGCTGGACCAGCAGGGACTTTCGGCGAATCTTGGGGAGGGGGTCAGGATGGTGGGGGGTTTGTATTTAATTAAACTTGAAGGGTTGGGGCGAGTTTGGAGGTTTGTTTGGTTGGTTTTTTTTGGGGGGGGGGGGGTTAGTAGATGTGTCCTCCCCCCCAAAAAAAAGATAGGAAACCCACGCAAAATTTCGTAGGTTTTCCTTTTGATTTTTTGCTTCCCGAAATGCAACAAAATAGGGAATATTGTCTTTATTTCCTATTTTGTTGCATATGACTGAACACCACTAGAAAATATACACATTAAATATAATCAAACAGCAATAACAACTAAACATAACATACAATACAGTAAAACAAAGCCAAAATGAAACATAAAGTGGCTGCATAATCAAGCTTAGAGGGTTCTAGACTACAGTCAATTTTATCTTTCGGCAAAAGCCATGGCAAACTGATGCGTGTTCAGTTTGTTCCTAAAGCGAGGCAGGTCATTTTCTGAGCCCCTCAGGCAGTTCATTCGATGGGCTCAGACCAGCTATACTAAATATATGTTCTCTGGTAGAAGTCAGGTAAGCATGGGGGTCCATTTTTGTATCAAACTATCATGCATCCATTTTGGGCCAGATTTATCAAACATTTCATTCAGTGCAAACATTGCTTTAGGTTTACCAGTGGAAATTTCACAGTTTTTTCAATTGGAAAATTAGCTGGGACAAAACGGAGCAATTTTTGTGCTGGAGACGAACTTGCACATTGAGATCTTTTGAGTCACGTGTCATTTGAAAGCTGGTAATCTGAAGTTTGTTAACAAGTAGAACTGGGAGCTCTCAGCAGTTTTACAAATGTTTCCTTTTGCCGCCTTGCTGAGAAAGTGCTCATTGGCAAGAGTGCAGGCTCTCTATACATACCCTTCTAAAACTTTACATTGCAAATGTATGCTGCTGATAATCAGTGGGTTGGCCTCTGTTGTGCTTATCCTAACTGCAGGTCCATATTCAATGGTATTTAGCCATATAACTTGAATTTTCCAGTTAAATGCAGACTTTTGAAATTTTGGGGCACTTGTCTGGCTAAACTTTAACTAGATATCTCATTATCCAGCTAAAATTTATCCAGAGAATATAAGGCTGTTTCGGGATCATTTCTGGAGGGAGATAAGTTAGCCAGATAAGTTACCCAGCTAACTTAGATATTCAGAGTTAATTGGATAACACATCTGGCTAACTCTGGTCATGCTGTAGAGCAGTCTAAAGCTAGGTGGACACATTTATCTGGCTTCAAGATAACCATTTATATTCAATAGTGTGGTTGAGCCGCTGAATATCACTGCAAAGTTAGCCAGAGAAGTGTATCTGGCTAATTTTGCAATCCAGCGAGTGACTGAATATGGACCTTCCTGTTTTAACATGGTAGATGCGCATGAAACTTTCTTGATGAGTTCTGAGGGGACCCACTTAGCGTTATTTGCTTTAGAGGTTTGAAGGTATAGAAACTGAAACTATTTTTATCCTAATTTCCAAAGGGAAAGACTTATGAGATCAGGATCTGTGTCCCCCATTAACTTTTTTTTGTTTGGTGTCCTATCTATAGCAAATGTTTGGGACATTTCAGGGGGTACATGGGGACTCTGACAGGGTTGGGGTTACTTTTGATCTATGTATATCCATGGACCGCAGATACATGCATGATTCTGTCCCCTAAAGAAGGCTCCTTTAGTTCTCAGTGGAAGTTCTTCTGAAAACACACAATTGCTTTTTGTTCAAAGCACCATCATGCTTTACAACTTCTTGGGGATAAATGCTTCTCATTCAAGGTAGTGAAAGCATCAACTAATCTGAATATTGAATCTCATTGGAACACTCTTCATTTGAAACCTAGTACAAATGTAGTGGTGTTTTTTGTTACCTTGAAGTAGAAGTGGTTTTATTTTCATATAGACTGTACTAGGTGCTTCAGCATGTACATTACAAAATATTGTGTGAGCTTGGTACCAAACATATGCTGAATGTATCATCACGTATGAGCAAGAGATAAAACAGTCTTGTTGGTATACCAGTAGCTTGAGTGCATAGCACATTCCATTGGTCTGAGAATATAAAGGAGAGCATGCTGCAAGTCCCCTGTGTCTGTCTTTCAGTTGTCAAAGTGTTTGGTGAGAGCAAGTCAGAAGATGAGAGAGACTCTCGCATCCTGCCAGAGACCATCATTCCTGCATCTCCAGACTATGGGAGCACTCTAGAAGAGGCAATGGAACAGCTAAAGAAAGGGCTAGAAAATGGAGCTGTGCTCATTCAGTTTGAGGTAAGGAATGCAAGATCTGGGACATGATTTTCCATCCCTTCCCCTCACCCCAATGTTGAGTAGAAAACAAAATCTGAACCTGTATAGAAACAAGGGTAGACTAAAGGAATAATGCTTGAATCTGAGCTCCACAGAAACCCAGTGCAGGCCTAACCTGCTTGCCTTCATTGTATTCAATATTTACTTCCTGTTGCTTTGCACAGGGAGAAGATAGAATTCCATTGATAATTACATCTCATTAAACTTATATGCAAAAGAGCTGCAATATCTTCCTTTCAGGTGTTTCATATAAGTCTTTATATGTACAAATGCTGGCATTAAAACTAGAAGAGTATAGAGAACATATCTTAGTCCTTGGGGACCCGATCTTCAAAATATTTTGAGGAGGGCTATTAGATTCAAAGAATAAGTGCATCTGATGATGGCTGTTACATAACATTATAAATTTATTAAGAATATAACATTCATGCAATAACCTTTATAGGGGAACACACCCCAAACTAATAAAGCCAAATAGACATCTGTTATTTTGGTGAAGGATTGGAAAATGCATATATTTATTTATTTATTTTCTTTTATATACTGACATTCGATCGAAATATCACATCGGTTTACAGGAAACTGAGAAATAGGGGGGTGGTCCGCCCTATTTTACATTATAACATGGTATATTAACTATTTAACATTATTCCACACACGGATTCCGGTTCCGATTCACATGTGGGGTTTTTTTCATTGGGCCCGATCGCGGTTTTGTTTATTGGCTGCGCCCAAGCCGATAAACAAAAAACCCACCCCGACCCTTTAAAACTAATACCTTATATGAACCCTGAACACTATATAGGCAACACTGCTACTTTTGGCAATCTGGTTAGCCCTAAAGTGTTGTACCTTTTTGTTGTACCTTTTTATTAGTGTAATAAACAAAATTTTTTTTAATTCCGCTTTTCACACTTTTTTCAGCGCTTCAAAGTGGATTACATTCAGGTACTGTAGGTATTTCTCTATCCCCAGAGGGCTTACAATCTAAGGGCCTCATTTTCTAAAGTATCGCAGAGTCGGATCCGGTGACACCCCGACTCCTCCTCTTCCAGGGCCAACTCCGCCCCCATCCGCGTGCGAAAGGTCCCTTATCGCGTGTGAGCGGCTTGGAAAATGAGGCCCTAAGTTTGTACTTGAGGCAATGGAGGGTAAAGTGACTTACCCAAGGTCACAAGGAGCAACAGCAGGACTTGAACCCTGGTCTCCTGGTGCATAGCCCACTGCTCTAACCACTAGGCTACTCCTCCACTCCACAATATGAATAAATACCTTTTTCCTTTTTAAACATCATGCTTAAAATAGCAAACTGCCAAAATTGCAACAGCACTACCAACAATGAATCATCAGGTAATATATTTGTCAGAACACATTTCAGCTAATTGTCAGATGCTGCAATGCCCTGACTACACTACACTTTCAGTCTTACAAATGCTTTCTCACTCCATAATCATTGGCTTTACTGGTTGCAGTGTCAGTTTTCAAAACTGTTTACCTTGGTAAATTAGCCTGTCCAAGAGTTGACACCCTCTGCCCAGCTAGTAGAGGTGTGTATTTTGTAAATAACTCAGCTATTTAAAATTGTCCATTCTCTTAGTGCATAATTACACTATTTTTGCACCTTGAACTGGGGCACCACAACTGTAACTGGATGGCTTTAAGCAATTTACACTAATGAAGTCCTTTTCTCACTACATTTAAGGTGAATACATTTTTTTCTGAATAGTGTTTTAGATAACTAAGAAATAAAGAAGTACATTTCCATGTCCTTTCATGTTAGCATGCTCTACTTAATTTAAAGCACACTGAAACAAAACAACATAGAACGAAACAAAAAAAGGGAGCAAAAGAAAATGTTTCTGCTTGCACACTTCTAATTAAAAACATTATTGTATTGATATGCCAGTTTATTGCTGTGCATTTATAGTTGTGTTTGATTATTTTGTTTGTAATCAGCCTTGAATAAAGTGAAGAAGTGGAACAAATATCCAGTAGAGATGTGAACTGGAATCGGTTCGGATTCCAGTTCTGATTCACATGTGGGTTTTTTTTCATTGGGCCCGATCGCGGTTTTGTTTATTGGCTGCGCCCGAGCCGATAAACAAAAAACCCACCCTGACCCTTTAAAACTAATACCTTAGCTTCCCCCCCCCCCCCAAAAAAAAAAAAAAAAACTTTTTACAGGTACCTGGTGGTCCAGTGGGGGTCACTGGAGCGATCTCCCGCTCCCGGGCCGTCGGCTGCCACTAATCAAAATGGCGCCGATGGCCCTTTGCCCTTACCCTGTGACAGGGTATCCATGCCATTGGCCGGACCCTGTCACATGGTAGGAGCACTGGATGGCCCACGCCATCTTGTGCTCCTACCATGTGACAGGGGCTGACTTCTCCCCTGTCTTCTCCTATGCTCCCCTTTTTAAGCTACTTTGCTCAATTGTTTTTTGTAATCTGTACCATTATCCTGAGTTCATATGCTCTTTGCAATCTTTACTATTACACAGAGTTCAAATGTTCCCTGTAACTATGCTATGTTCAATTTTGTATTTTGTTATATTGTTCAATGTAAACCCCTCCCTCCTTTCTTGGGCTTACCGAGTCAAAATGTTCTCTGTAACTGTACTACGTTCAATTTGTACTTTGTTCTATTTTTCTATGTAAAGCCCCTCCCCCCCCCTTTTTTTGGGCATTTCACAGTTTTATGTAAACCGGAGTGATTTGTACTTCATTCAAGAACCTCTGTATATAAACATTAAAAATAAATAAATAAAATAAATATTTTGTTAATTTTTACACTTTTTAAGTAGCCATATTATAAAGATAGCAGTTTATTTTTATGAAGAAGTTCCTCCTTTAGCTTTCCTGTGTTTGTGCAGGAAAAATAAGGGCGAGTGGTTGCTTAAAAGGCAAAGATAGGCAGGGGCGGATTGACCTATCAGGGGATCGGGCATCCCCCGGTGGGCCGGTCTACCTGGTCACGTGGTCTCGACCGCGTGGCTCTTCTTCAGCCCAGCCTCAGCGCCTTCCAGTCAGCCCCTGCCAGAGGAATACAAATCGAGGCCGGCGGGGGCCGAAGAAAAGAAGATCAGCCAGCGCGACCGGAAGAAATGAAGATGGGAACCTCCCAGCCAGGCCCCCGCCGGAGAAATTAAAATTGAGGCCAGCGGCGGCCGAAGAAAAGAAGATGGGCGCCTCCCAGCCAGCCTCAAGCGGGGGCTGACTGTGCGGCACCCATCTTCTTTTCTTCGGCCTCCGCCGGCTTTGATTTTAATTTCTTCGGCCTCCGCCGGAGACAGCTGGTCCCCGAAGGTCGGCAGGGGCCAAATAAATTAAAATCGAGGCCGGTGGTGGCGGCCAAAGCAAAGAAGATAGGCGCTGCCCAGCCAGCCCCCGCTTGAGGCTGGCTGGGAGGTGCCCATCTTCTTTGCTTCGGCCTCCGCTGCCGCCACCGGCCTCGATTTTAATTTCTTCGGCCCCCGCCAACCTTCGGGGGCCGGCTGTCTCCGGCGGAGGCTGAAGAAATTAAAATTGAGGCCGGCGGGGGCCGAAGAAGTGAACACCGGTGCTGCTAACCGCCGGAGACCAGCTGTTCAACCTTGGATTGGAAGGGTGCTTCTGTGTATATGTGAGAAAGGAACGGTGTGTATGTGAGAAAGGAATAGGGCTTCTGTGTGTGTGTGTATACGGTATGTATGTGAGAGAGGAATCTGCCAGTTTAAAAAAAAACTTTTGTGCTGGTAGTGCAACTTTTGAAAAGTTGGATGAAAGATTAAAGTTAGAAAATGTATATTTTTAAATGACTAAGACTGGAATCTTCCCATTTAAAAGGGAAGTTGACTAAGGATGTCTTTCGGTTCCATATCTCCCACATGAATAATCATACGACTGATAGTTTGAAGAAAGACACTTGCTTTATTGCCTGGAAGCGTAAAACAAGAGAAAGCTGTACGGTGTGGGTGGCTGTCCCTTGGGAGGACAGAACCTGAAGGAAGGGTGTCATTTCGCCTTCTGATAGGAATGTGGTTTTCTTATTTAATGGTTGGGATCATCACTTTCACTTTTAGTAAAAGTGAAAAATGCTGGAAGTCTGAAAGCAAGGTGCTTCTGTGAGTGTAATGTGTATTTGAAACAGGGAGGGTGCTTCTGTGTGTGTGCAAGAGAGATGGAGCATGTTTTTGGCTGGCTTGTGGCTGTGAGATAGAACATGTGTGTAATTGAGAGCTTGTGTGTAAGTGAAATAGAGAGAGCATGTGTGTGATTGAAAGCCTTTGTGTAAGTAAGAGAGAGCAAGAGCATTGTGTGATTGAGAGAGACTGGCCAGAGAGGTGACATGTGTATGTGTGAGACTGATCAGGGAGATGACTGGTATGTGAGTGTGAGTGAGAGAGACTGGTTGGGGAGATGATTGGTGTGTGAGAGACAGAAACTGGTCTTGAGGGTATGACTGGTGTGTGTGTGAGAGAGAGAGAGAAGAGATTGGTTGTGGTCCCTAAGGAAGAGGACCATGAGGACAGCTTCAGCAGCTACTGCTGCTTCTGGCGTCACCTGCAAGGGAAAGGAGTAGGAGAACTGCTGGAGAGGGTAAGTAAAGGTGGCTTTTTAAGTTCATTTTTCTTGATTACCATTTTAATTATTGGGTAGTATGTGATGTGTCTGCTGTTTGAAATATTTTATTGGTGTTTGGTAAAGGTTTCAAAATTTCCTTGAGTCTTTAATTATTGGATATTCTATTCATCAGCTGTTCTGAAATTATTTTATTAGTATGATTTTATAATTATGATTCATGATTTATATATCTTGATTTTATTGATTGTTTCATGAGGAATGGTGACATTTTTGTTTTTCATTGTTGCACTGTATAGAGTCTGGCATGATACGTTTTACAGTTTAGTTTTTGTCTGCACATTTCTATTTATACTTTATGTGGCTTTATTCTGTATTTGGTGAGAGTTTGTGTTCTGCATGCAAAGACTGAGAGGAAGCATTCTTTTAGCATGTGGTTTCTCTGTAGGGATCTGTAGTAGCTTGGCCTGTTCTGTTTTCCTGATAGGAGGTGTATTGATATTTTAGATTCTGGTGTAATATTTGTAGTATTCTTTTTCATAGGTGGGGTTGTTATTCTTTGAGTTTTGGCAAATAGTACTGTGTTGATACGGGAGGACCATGCTGAAATATAGGGGTGTGTACATATATATGTAAATTATATATGTAAATTATTTTGTATATGTAATTGGAGAAAAATCCCCCGGGCCACTATTTTCCCTCAATCCGCCCCTGAAGATAGTTCACAAGATGTGGAAGAATTGCCATTCCTGTTATGTGACACAGCATCTTAAACCTTCGACTCTGGCAATTACAATCCATCTTTCACTGCTAAGAAATCTGAATTCTTTTTTTTTTTTTTTAATTTATTCTTTATTATAATTTTCAAACATTTAAAGTAAGACAATCCTTACTAAAGAAAATAGGATTCAACCATATCAATTAATACATAAAGTTATAAGAACATTTATAACAAAGGCATCAAAAACTATGGACTGGGATCCTCTAAAAAGAAATAGTGAGGAGACAGATTCTAGGAGAAAACTCAGGAAATTCAACATTTTCATGTTTCTTAAGAAACGGCTTAGCATAATTGGTAGTACATATTATTCTTGATCCCACTTAGTGCTCGCTAGGAGAAATTACAGAAATCACCCTAGCATTTACAAATGATTTGAGCTGCTCTGAATAATAGAAAACAAAACATTCATCTTTACGTTTCACAATGTATCTACTCGGATATCTCAAAACATAGGAGTATCCCAAACTTTTAACTTGTGACCTGTAAACCAAAAATTCCCTTCTCCTTTGCTGTGTAACACAAGCAAGGTCCGGGAAAATTCTCACCATTGCTCCATAAAATGGAGTTGACATGTTTTAAAGAAATTTTTCATCACAATTCCCATATCATGCTCTGTTGCAAAGGTAACTAGAAGAGTTGCTCTGTCACACAGTTCTGTTGAAGAATCTTCTAGATACCGAGTTAAATTCTCCATAATCTCAGCCTGATTTTCAGGACGTCGTCTAGCCACTTGTGGAGACATAAAAAAATTTTGCTTAACTATTCAGGGTAAACCTTGCTCATTAAGCTTCAAATTTTCAAGGAAATATTTCTTAAGAGTCACATCCATTGCTTGCCCCACAATCCTAGGAAAATTTGTAAATCTAAGGTTGAGATGTTTGGAGTAGTTCTCTAGGTTCTCAATTCTACGGGAAGCTAGTGTCACATCTTTAATCAACTTAGTGGTGTCAGTATTTTTCAAATTAGCTTCCACCAAATCTATCCTAGATTGACTTTTTACTGCATTTTCTTCCATTTTTTCCACCTTAGTGTTGAGAATTCCAACTTTTGCATTAGTCTCAAACAGAGCCTTGCTCAGACCAGCCACTAAGTCCCATAATGCATCAAGAGTCACAATTGCTGGCTTTGTTGGTATTAGAAAGTGGGTTAACTCACCCACTTTCTCATCCAGGCTTTTCTCCACCGTCGTCAGCCTATCCCTTCTTTCTCCCTCTCCCTGCTCGGGGGGTCGATGTTCGGATTACCGCCTCAGTACCTCCAACTCTACTCACCGTGGGGCTTTCGGGAAATTCAGGCAGGCCAAAGAGTTCTCCTCAGAGTTCCACTCCTGCCAACGCCACAGTCGCCGCTTTGGCAGGCTGCTCTTTGGCAAACGCGGGGGAACTGGTAGATGAAGTCATTATTGGGCGCCGGGGATCTGGAGGAGTAAGTGTCACTTCCCCCTGCGACGAGGGGGCTCCTTCCTCCAACGCCGAAGTGGGGGCATTCTCCTCCAAATTCACTACCAACGCCGGTGCATAAGATGTTATTAGACGCTGTCCTGATATCGGGGTTGGTTCGGAGGGGTAGACCCGAACTTTCCCCTTTCTTTTTGCAGGCATATTCAAGGAAATTCTTAAGAAACTTCAGAGCAGCATTCTCTCAGCATGTATGCGCAGCCATCTTGTCTCCTGAGAAATCTGAATTCTTAAATGGAGTCTGCCTTTTAGCCCAATACCTCAGTATTTACCCACTCTCTTTTTTTTTTTTTTTTTTTTTTTTAGAAATCAGCAAATGTATTTTTCCAATGGACTTTTTTTTCTCTCCCCCCCCCACCCAAATAACTGTGTGTATTAAATAATACAATGGCACTTATAGCAATGATGCCTTGGGATCTTTCAGGCACATGGTTTAACAGCAGTACAAAGTACATTGCTGCAGAATTTTATAGTTTTAAAATGCTAATGAAATGACTTAAAATGCAGGTATCATTTTTATCTCTAAATGTATGACATGGTTATAGTCCAAAGCACTTCAACTTGATAGAATGACGAACCAAAATGAGTCTTTCAGGTGTGTTTAAAAAAAAAATTCCTTTGTTCTTTTCATATGATTTTCCTATGTATCCCCTAAACATCTTTAAATGTTTAGTTACATTTTGTTTTTTATTTGGAGCTCGATTTAGGTGTCTCATAATATTGGCACAAAATAAAAACGGATCAGAAATCCAGGGATTTTTGCACCTGAATAAGCAAGTCTAAAAAAAATTTGAGAAGGGGGTTTAACCATTCAGGTGTCTTCAGTATTCAGAGGCAATTTTTGTCCAGTAAAAAGGTATCATAATGGGGATCGCCTGTTTGATGTGAGGGGTAAACACAATTTTCCAAGATGTAATTGCTACCACCCTACAAAAAACCTTACTGGGCAGACCAGATGGACCATTTTGTCTTCATCTGCTGTCATTCATTATGTTATATATTGTAGAAGAGAAGAACAATAAGGAGGCAGTAGTCAATGAATTATATTTGTTAGTGAAAAGAGAAGTTTGAGCAGTGCACAAGATTTGACAGGGAGCCAGTGAACTTAGAGGCTTGAAAGAAACCAGGCATCCTGTGGAGAAATCTTGCAGCAGATTTCCTAAAGGAGCTATAATGAGCAGAGAAACAAATCAAGAAGAAGGCATGAAGATGACAGGTATCAAAGGTCAAAGTAGAGCAGATTTTATAAATATTGAACAGTTGGTAGAGCAAAAATATGGGGAGAGAGAGTGTGAGACTGTTTAGATTCCAAGTAAAGTTAGAGAAAGCGAGAGAATTACATAACAACCCAGCTGATGGGCAAGGAATATCAGTTGATGAAAGCACAAAAAATAATTTTTTCTTAGAAGGATTCAACATTAGAAACTGGGAGTGCATGATCAACCATGTCAATAACAGGCACATCAGGTAAACAAGAATAGAAAAGTGTGAAAGAATAACCATATTCTCCCTTACATTCAGTCTCTTCTGAACTCTTCAAATCTATTATGTTCTTAAAAATAAAAAAAAGAAAAGTTTAATTCTTCTTGTTTTACCAAATTTGAGCCATCTCTCACCTTCCTTTCTTCTCTAAGGTTTCCAGTGTACACTCCACTATATCCTTGACTTCCTTTCCTCCTTCCAATGCTGTTTATCCCTTCCAATCTAGGTTCCAGCTTGTTGTCTCTAATGAATGTGCCCTCCTATCCCTGCTCAACCATCGCCACATGATTCCTCTTTCACACTTTTCTATTCTTGTTTACCTGATGTGCCTGTTTTTACATGGTTCTTCTATTTCAGCTGTGGAATTATCCAGCCAGGACTATCATAAATGCTAATCTTACCTTTCCCAGCTGTTCCTTTAAGGTCCTTGCTAACTCTTCCTGTTCTGATCTATCCTCACTTTCCGTCGGGATTCCACAATGATTTGTCCTTTTCTCACAGGACAAGCAGGATGGTAGTCCTCACATATGGGATTCATCATCAGGATGGAGCCCAGTCACGGAACACTTTTGTCATAGTTTCTAGAACTTTGACTGTCACCTACTGGGCATGCCCAGCATAGCACCAACCCTGCATCCAGCAGGGGTCCCCGTTTTTCTGTGCAGCAGTAGCCTCGCGGGTTAAGAAGCTCTTGAGATTCCTGACAGGAATTTTCCTCACGGAACTTCTTCAAAAATTTTCAAAAAACTTTACCCAATAGGGGTTCCCCTATCGATATCCATACTCTGCGGTAGAAAGGTAAGCTTTTACCCTTGTTGCGGTCGATTCCCGTCGAGTTTTTCCTTTGGGGCCTACTGGCCATCGACCACACCGCGGCTATATTTTTGTCGGGGTTTCGTCGGTGCCCCAACTGTACACGAACGATGTCCCTCACTGACCCGCACAGGGTCTGTGTAATGTGTTTGGGGTCCGACCACGATGTCCTAACTTGCACCAAATGTGCCCAAATGGCACCGAAGGGTCGCAAGGCTCGTTTAGGGAAAATGGAGTTTCTCTTTCAGGCAAAAACCCCGACTCCATCGATAGCTTCGACTTCGTCCAAGCCGGTACCATCGACCTCTCGCCAGCACCGGGACACCGCTGCTGCCCAACCGGCATCGACGATTCCAAAGTTTTCAATTCCCTCTTTGCCTCCGCAAGAAAAGGACAGAGGGGATCATCGTGAAAAACATTGACACCATCATCGGAAGGCTCAGTCCACCGATCCAGGCAAGTCCTTGGCATCGGCGTCGACAGAGCCACCAACAAAGATGCCCCGTACAGAAAAGGCCCCATCCTCTTCTGTGACCGGGTCACTGAGGCGTTCCCTATCTTCAGTGGTGTCGGGATCCACGATTCCACCTTCACCGATGGACCCCTCCGGCTATGCCAGTGCTGCCTCCTACTCCAGAGCTGGGGTTCCACGCCCCAGGCTCCCACGAAGAATTGGATCGTATGATCTAAGAGGCCATCGGTAAAGCACTTCAGGGCTTCCAGCCTCCATCAACGCCAGTACCAGTGCCCGAGCCTGTCACCGATCCGATTCCCGTAGCCCTCGCACCGCTACTGGGAAGACTGGATGCATTGATCGGTGCCCTGCCATCGATGGAACACTGAGAGCACCGGTACCTCAGTGCCTTCTACGCCGATTCCATTATCGGATGATGAGGAATCACAGATACCCATTCCACCATCTGGCATTTTACCACCGACTCGTCCATCGAGGTCACCAAACCAGTCGTTGCCTCCATTGATGCCGTCGTTGCCTCCATCAATGCCCTCTGTGCCACCTCCAATGCCGTCTATGCCTTGGCCTGGTCCCTCAGGATTAGCATCTTTTCTCCCTACTGGAGACCCTCTAAGTGCTGGAGATCAACACTATGATCCCTAGACAGACGATATGTCCCAGGATACAGATGATCTACCATCAGAGCCCTCTCCCCCGGATGAAAGACGACGTTCTCCACCAGAGGGTCTGTCTTTTATTAATTTCATCAAGGAAATGTCTGAAACCATTCCTTTCCAACTTCAGACAGAAGAGAACTCTAGGCACAAGATGCTGGAGGTACTCCAGTTTCTTGATGCTCCTAAGGCGATCATGTCTGTCCCTATTCATGAAATCCTGCTTGATCTTCTGAAAAGAAACCTGGAACACCCATGTTCCGTCCCACCTGTCAGCCGCAAGACAGACGCCACCTATCTAGTGCAGTCAGCTCCTAGGTTCCAGAATCACAGTTAGATCATCATTCTGTGGTTGTTGAATCAGCGCAGGAGGTGGCATGATGTTCAAAACCTCTTTCCTCCATACCTCCAGGAAAAGAACAAAAATCCCTGGATGCTTTTGGAAGGTGTGTCTTCCACGGCTCAATGCTCATATCTCACATTGCCTCTTACCAGTTATACATGACCCAGTATAACAGGGACCTTTTTAAGAGGATCCAGGATTTCTCTGATTCTCTACCAGAACAACTCCAGACTCAACTTCATGCTCTGGCTCAAAAGGGTCTGGATGCTGAGAGGCACGAAGTCCACGCTGTGTATGATATCTTCGACACGGCCTCCAGAGTATCTGCAGCGGGAATTAGTGCAAGAAGATGGGCCTGGTTAAAATCCTCAGACTTAAGGCCAGAAGTCCAAGACAGGCTAACAGATCTACCCTGTGTTGGAGATAATCTTTTTGGGGAAAAGATCCAAGAGACTGTGGCGCAGTTGAAGGATCACCATGAGACACTGCACCAGCTTTCCTCTGTGCCGTTTGAGTTTCCTTCCATTCCTAAGAGAACTTTCAAACGTGACTCTAAGCAGCCTACCTACAAGTCAAGAAAGTTTTATCCTCAGGCTGCTAGAGGATGCCCTTTCAGACCTTACCAGAAAGGTCAATCCAGGCAGTCTCTGCCTCAAAAGTCTCAGCCAACTTCTCAGCCTGGACCAGCATCAGGATTTTGACTCCTTCCTAGAGAGTGTAAGCCATCCTCTTCTTCCATCCATACCGGTCAGTGGTAGACTCTGCCACTTCAACACCACTTGGCAGTCAGTCACCACAGACCAGTGTGTACGTGCAGTAGTCGCTCAAGGTTACCACCTAATTTTCCTGACTGTTCCAGCAGACTCTCCACCTCAGCTGACGTGGAAGACGTCCATCCACTCACCCTTGCTTGAACAGGAGGTCTCATCCCTCCTCAAATCACGAGCAAATAGAGCCAGTGCCCCTCTCTCAGCAGGGACAGTAGAGATGTGCATTTGTTTATCATGAATTAGGCAATTCGTCGTGGTTCGGGGGACGCAAACCACGAAAAAGATTTTCCCACGAAGCGCCCGAACTGAAACCCGACCTGAGCCAGAAAAACGAAGCTCATCTCTAAGGGACAGGGGTTTTATTCCCGGTATTTTCTAATACCAAAAATGTCAGGTGGCGTACGCCCGATACTGGACCTCCGCACCCTGAACAAATTTTTACAGAGAGAAACACTCAAAATGGTAACCTTGGGCTCTCTACTTCCTCTGCTACAAAGAGGAGTTTGGCTGTGCTCGCTAGATCTCCAAGACTCTTACACACACATCTCAATTACTCCATCGCATCACAAGTACCTGCGATTCCTGGTCTGCCCTCGTCATTTCCAGTACCGTGTACTTCCATTCGGCCTGGTATCTGCTCCAAGAGTATTCACCAAGTGCCTAATGGTGGTCTCAGCCTTCCTCAGGATCCAGGGTGTGCATATCTACCCTTATCTCAACGATTGGTTGATAAGGGCTCCGACTCAGCAGGGCGCTCTAACCTCCCTGTGTCTCACTATCAACACCCTGATCTCCTTAGGGTTTCTAATCGACTATCCCAAATCCAAGATAGTTCCATCTCAAACCCTATCCTTTATAGGGGCCGACTTAAACACTATACAGGCGAAAGCCTTCCTCCCCCAGGATCGTGCTTTCACCATAACATTTCTGGCGCATCAACTACAGATTCGAGTATCGTCAACTGCTTGTCAGTTCCTTATACTGCTGGGTCACATGGTGACCTCTGTGCATGTCACTCTGATGGCTCACCTAGCTATGAGAGTGATGCAGTGGACCCTAAAATGCCAGTGGATTCAAGCTTGTCAGCCAATGTTCAGCATTATCCAGGTTACCAAACAGCTTCATCTGTCACTAGCCTGGTGGATGCACCACTCAATCTTTCAAGGCCTTTCATTTCAGGCTCCAGATCCTTAAATTACTTAACAGACACATCCAACCTCGGATGGGGTGTGCATGTAGGCGACCTGCAGACTCGGGGAACCTGGTCTCCAGAGGAAGCCAAATACCAGATACATTTCCTGGAGCTGCGGATGATCAGATATGCCCTCAAGACCTTTCAGGATTGCCTGTCAAACAAAGCCATCCTGATTCAAACCAACAATCAGGTTGCGATGCTGTACATCAACAAACAAGGGGGAACAGGCTCCTACCTCCTGTGTCAGGAAGCTGCACAGATATGGGCATGGGCCCTTTCCTGCTTGATGTTCCTCAAAGCAACCTACTTGCCGGGAGTGGACAATCTTTTGGAGGACAAGCTGAGTCGCACTTTCCATCCGCACGAGTGGTCTCTCATCCCCATGGTCGTGGGCACGATATTCTAATGCTGGGGTTACCCTTGCATAGACCTCTGTGTCTGTCCACAACCACAAAGTGGACAACCTCTGTTCCCTTGTTCGCAATCACCACTCGCAACCAAGAGATGCCTTCGCCCTCTCCTGGTCCAGCGGTCTTCTTTATGCGTACCCTCCACTTCCTCTCATTTTAAAGACTCTCGTGAAGCTCCAGCAAGACAAGGGATTAATGATCCTGATAGCTCCCCACTGGCCACACCAGGTGTGGTTTCCAGTCCTCCAGGACCTAACAGTACGCCAGCACATTACTCTGGGGAAGGATCCCCTTCTAATAACTCAGAACGATGGGTTCCTGCATCGCCGCAACCTCCAGGCTCTGTCTCTGACCTGGATGTTGAAAGGTTAATACTCCAACCTCTTAACCTTTCAGAGTCTGTATCCCGAGTCCTGGTGGCTTCACGAA
The DNA here is from genome assembly GCF_901001135.1 of Rhinatrema bivittatum. Classification (NCBI taxonomy): domain Eukaryota; kingdom Metazoa; phylum Chordata; class Amphibia; order Gymnophiona; family Rhinatrematidae; genus Rhinatrema; species Rhinatrema bivittatum. Next base: position 344,996,057 of record NC_042616.1, on the reverse strand, counting down.
AGCCTTCAACGAGAAGGTCTTATCGCTCTAAATGGAAGAGGTTCACGGTCTGGTGCACTTCCATGGCCATAGACACCTTCACTTGTTCCACTGCGAGTTTCCTGGACTCTCTCTGGCACCTGTTAAAGTTATGCCTAAAAACTTACTCTATCAGGGTGCATGTAAGTGCAGTGTCTGCGTACCATAAGGGTTTAGGAGATGTCTCCATCTCAACACAACCCTTAGTATCCCGTTTCATGAGAGGCTTGCTCCATTTAAAACCTCCACTGCACCATCCTGCCCCTGCTTGGGACCTTAATGTGGTTTTGGGATGGCTCATGAAACCTCCGTTTGAGCCTCTCCACTCCTGTGATCTATGCTATCTTACCTGGAAGGTAGTATTTCTTCTTGCGATCACATCCGCTCACAGAGTTAGTGAGTTGCAGGCGTTAGTTATCTACCTGCCTTACACTAAAATTCTGCATGACAGGGTAGTGCTTCGCACGCACCCTAAATTCTTACCGAAGGTAGTGTCGGAATTTCATATTACCCAATCTATTATCCTATCTACCTTTTTTCCCAGGCCCCATACAAACCCAGAACAGGCTTTGCATTCTTTAGATTGTAAGCGTGCCCTAGCTTTCTATCTAGAGCGCATGTCAGCCCACAGGAAGTCCACTCTGTTGTTCGTGTCTTTTGATGCCATCAAACTTGGAAATCCTGTGGGAAAGCAAACCCTCTCCTCCTGATTGGTGAACTGCATCTCTTTTTGCTACGAGCAAGCAGGCATTCCGTTACAAGACCGTGTGAAAGCACACTCTATCAGGGCCATGGTGATGTCAAGTAGCACACCTCCATTCGGTGCCGCTTGCTGACATTTGTAAGGCTGCGACCAGCAGTTCTCTCCATACATTCGGCGTTACCAAACAGCTTCGTGGAATGGCCAGTGGGGAGCTGTCAGCCTTAGATAAGGCTGGCAGGCAGGACTCCCATCTTTGGCCAGTCTGTTCTACGCAACTTTTCAGTTTGATTACCCAACAGCTGTCCACTGACCCATTCAGGGTTCAGGATGCCTCCCCTATTGTTGTGCCTGTTGCACGTCTTTGGGTGTATTTGGTGCATTGCTCGGGCATCCTCAGCCCGGTACTCATCCATATGTGAGGACTACCATCCTGCTTGTCCTGTGAGAAAGCAGGATGGTAGTCCTGTACCTGTACCTGTAACAGGTGTTCTCACAAGACAGCAGGATGGTAGTCCTCACGAAACCCACCTGCTACCCCGCGGTGTTGGGTTCGTTAACGTTTTCTTATTTTATTTTTCGCACGTACTGTTTGCTATAATATGAGACTGAAGGGGGACCCCTGCTGGATGCAGGGTTGGTGCCATGTTGGGCATGCCCAGTAGATGCCAGTCAAAGGTCTAGAAACTTTGACAAAAGTGTTCCGTGATTGGGCTCCATCCTGATGGTGTCCCCTATATGTGAGGACTAACATCCTGCTGTCATGTGAGAACACCTGTTACAGGTAAGCAACTCTGCTTTCCAGCTGCTCTTCTGCGTATATCCACAATCATGCATTTGCTGATAACTCCAAGATATTACTTTCTTTCCTTTTAACATCCCTTCCCCTTTGTATCAACTCTACTTTATTTTTTTCTATGTTCTGTCTCTTCCTGGAGATAATATTTAGCAGAAATAAAGTTGGAATAAAAACATAAGTGTCAAGTAGGATCAGACTAAGGTCCATTGAGCCCACATCCTGTCAGACAGTGGCCAATCCAGGTCACAAGTACCTGGTGGATCCCCAATAGTTGATCTATTTCTTGTGTCTCACTCCCAGGGATAAGTGCTGGCTTTCCTAAGTCTACCTGGCTAATAACTATTTCTGAACTTTTCCTTCAGGAACTTCTCCAACCCTCTCTTGAACCCCACTATGTTAGTTTCCTCTGGCAACATACTCTATAGCTGTATTATGTGTTGAGTAAAGAAAAGTACTTCCTACAATTTGTTTTAAATTTGCCAGTTGCTAATTTCATGGAGCGTCATCTAGTTTGTTAGTTGAAAGGGTACTTCAATGTTCCCTATTTACCCCTTCCACCCCACTTGTGATTTTATAAATCTCAATCATATCCCCTCTGTCACCTCTTTTCCAAACTAGAGTCCTAATCTGTTTAGCCTTTTTCTGAACCTTTTCTATGTCCACTATGTGTGTCTGTGTGTGTGTGTGTGTGTGTGATTTTATGAAATTGGGTGACCAGGACTCCCCACAGTACTCAGTGTAGTTGCACCATGGATCTATACAAAGGCATTATGATATTTCCATTTTTGTTCTGTGTTCCTTTCCAAATAATTCCTAGCATTCTATTTTATTTTGACCACCGCCGCATAGGTGAGCCAAAGATTTCAAGGTATTATCCATTTTCCAAAGAAGATATTGAAAGCTTAGAAGCAAAGATAAGATGAGAAGTGTACTGAAGAGAGAGTGATAACTGACCAAAGAAAAGGAAGGGACTGGAAAATGGAGAATTAACTTCCCCACAGCTTAGGGAAGATGAAGAAATAGCAGAATAAATATATTAAATCTTGTAAGAAAAAATAGAATAAAGGGTAAGGAAGTGAAGTAGATGGAGTGGGGGAGGGGATTGAGGACAGAGAAGAGAGTTGAAAATGGGAGCAAGACAGAAATTGGTTAGTGAAGGAAACAATCAGGGATTGGGCAGTGCTGCTTGACAAATGTGAGTGGATATAAAGGACCTGCAAAGGATGTTGTAGGCTTGAAGAGCTCCCTGCAATGGTTAACAGGGCTAGAATGACAGTAGAGGCTCCAGTATCTGGTACTTAAAATGCCAATGGTCGAACAGACCATGTGAGTTCTGCACGCCAGCTTCAAATTTCCTACTCTATCCTCTTGGTTAGCATCAAGTATTATACATACTATTATATGAAGAATTAATAGCATGCTATGACAAGATTTGACATAGCCCGTTAAAAGGACTTCCTTCTCAGAGATCCCAGGGAACAAGTACCTTCAGGGTCCTCATTAACAGAACCACAGTAACCCAGGAAGATCCTGGACTTTGTCTCCATCTGAAACTTATAGAATATCAGCCAGCAATCAATTCACAAAATTACTGCAAAGATCTTCTGAAGGAGGCTTTCCCATTCTCTGCAAAGGAGGTGATTCAGAGGGTCTTGCCCTTAGACAATTCCTCAAATCTATAGTCCCACTCCTAGGATTACCTGACTGAAAGTGGATTGAGATCTTATCTTGGCCAATAGGCATCAGTTGCCCATTCCCATGGAAGCATTGGATCCTCTAATGCTCCATTCTCTTGAGCACATCAGTAACTGCTGATTGCTCCCTTGCTCAGGTCATCCTGGAGAGCATTTCTTTCAACTCCTTCTCAAAAACTGTGTATGTCAATACAGCACAGAGACCCAGTCTTCCTGGCTCCAAAGGCGAATTAATACCTGGGCATTTGGAAACTGGTGTAATTCCCAAGGTTGTGCTGAGGATCAGCTCTCCTCCCTACAAGAATAACTTTGAGGATTCCTGGCTGATGCCAGAATAAACCATCTCCTGGCATCATGCACCAACATGATTTCTTGGATCCTTTGATATTGATGGTACAAAATTAAACAGGTCAGCTTTCTCCATTATTTAATGCAAAATTACTTTCCTGATTTTAATAAGATTCAAAATAATAAAAAGGTGAATATGGTATTGCAAAAGATGGACACCCTTCCAGTTAATTACTCAATTAAAAAAAAAAAAAAAAAAGTTAAGACCTAAAATGTTTTTTGACTTGTTAGGCCTTAAATTATTTAGGTGAAAGCAATTCCATGGTTGAACAAATACTCTGACCCTTCTAACTTCTCAGATTGTGATTATCCTGGACTAATTTCAAAAGCCGTCTGCTCCTCAAAACAGCTATCTCAATATTTGAAAATGAAAATAATTCACTCTACAACACAGGGGAAGGCATTAGAATTAGGGCATCCTGTCAGTGAGGTTCCAATAATAAGAAAAGTAGTCCAAGTGCCTGTAACTAAAAACTCACCTGAGCTAAAAAAAATTCTAACATTCCTATCAATTAAAAAGCAGAATGAAAATACAAACAAAAAACAAACATTGAAATGTTTGTATGCTAATGCCAGGAGTCTAAGAAGCAAGATGGGAGAATTAGAATGTAAAGCAGTCAATGATGTCCAAAATTCGATCCTTTATTGGAGATTTAAAATCGCTTGCGTGCCCCTAGCGCTTCCTTACTAATGAGAACCTGATCCTTTTTTCTAACTCAGCGGTCTGCCAGTTATGAAAAGCAACAGAGTTTAACGGCGTCTGTTTTTCTAACTCGGCCGTCCGCCAGTTAGGAAAATAGACATTGGGGTCTTTGTTTTTCCTCCTACTTAATATCGCAACAATAGTAAGTAGGAGGAAGTACACAAAAGCAGTTTTTTCAGCTTTTCTGTACTTGTTTTAAATGCACTCAGCTATTGCTGATCGCTCAATGTGTGTCCGAGATGCACATATTTTATTTTTTTTTTGCATCGGAGTGAATGCCTAATAGCCTCATTCACATGCATTTGCATGTGATGAGCGCTTTTAGATTAACTCCATGTTGGAAACATGTTGGACATGCGTTGAATAGGCACTAATCCCATTAGGGGATGGATTAGTTCCTATTCAACCCGCGTCCGACTACAGGTTATATAGTGTGCTCGGCTGAGCGCTCTGCATAAATATATTATTTTTTGTATTTTTTTCAACTAGAGATTTTATCCTCCTGATTTAACCAGGAGCCACATTGCTTCATATCCTCTATGGGGTCGGGTGGCATTGCATTAACGCCCTCTCCCCATATTGTACAGGTTCTCCATCTCCACCAAGAAGGGACCATCCTTAGGTCATATCTTAGACCAGTGGTTCTCAACCTTTTTCCCATCGTGACACACCTGACAGGCCACACTCACATGTGTGACACACTGCTCATTACAATTCACAGCGGAAATAAGAAGTAAAGGTCCGGTAATTATTTTTATTGTTTAAAATGACACAAGGAAAAGATACATATTCTGTCTGAACAGAAATTACATAAATAGTAAACTTCCCACACCAAAACAGCACCAATTTCCAGCACTTAACAGTAACCACCTTACCTAAGAAAAGGCAACACTGAAAATATTAAGACACCAATACACCTCCTATTAGGAAAACGGACCAAGCCAGGCTGCTATAGAGCCCTACACAGAAAATACACGTCAGCAGAAAACCTCACCTGAGTCACATGTGCTGACCCTCACCTAACATAGAATAAAGAGACCAAAACGCATAACTAGAAGCATGCAGACAAAAACTGAATTGGAAACTGCAACAAGCCAGAGTCTCTGTATGCAGTGTAATAAAGGAAAAAAGAAACATCACCCATCCTTATAAAACAAATCAAGAAATATAAAATCAGTAGCAGTAAAACCATACTAACAAAAAGAACAGATTATTTCAAAACAGCTGATGAGTGGAATATCCAATAATTAAAAACTCATAAAAAATTTCTAGATACCAATAAAATATTTCAAAATAAGACACAAAGACCCAGTAACGAAAAATAAGGATACAAAAATGTTTTTGCTCTGCATACCTGGGAACGTTTGATATCCAGGTGTCCTGAGATTGTTCTGAATTAGCAGGAGGCGGGGTGGTTTGCTTGGAACTTTCTCCTCTCTCAGTCACATACCAGCGCTCTCTCTCACACTGGCTCTCAATTACACACCTATACACACATGCTCTCAGTCACTCACATATACACATGCTTTTTCTCTCACTTATATAGGCTCTTAATTACACATTTACGCACACATGCTGTCTATCTTTTCAGGCTTACACACACAGGCTTTCAATCACACACATACATGCTGTCTTTTTCTCTCACACACAGACTCTCATTCACATGCTTACAAACATGTCCTCTCTTTCTCTCATTTACACACAGGCTCTCAATCACATACTCACATGCTCCCTCACCTAAACCAGCTCTCAATCACACACAGACACACATACTCTTAATCATACATACACATGATCTCTCTCACACACAAAGGATCTCAATCATACACACATACTCTTTCACACAAACAGGTTTTCAATCACAAACTTACACATACAGGTTCCCAATTGTAAACTTACATTCATGCTCTCTCTCTCACAGGCAGGCTCTCAATCACAGACATACTCTCTTTCACATATGCAGGCTCCCAATCATTCACATACATGCTATCTCACTCACACACATACACACACAGGATCTCAAACACACATGCTTGCTTGCTCATTCACTCTCTCTCCTTCCCTCCCTCCCCGGAACTAGCGGCAGCAGCAGCCTCCTCCCAACCCTAACCTCCTTCATTTTCAGCCCTCGCGCGGAGAAAGGAGTCCCATCGACCGCGGGGGTTGACGTTCTTCATCTTTTTTCTCTGAGCTGCGCTGCTCATTCCTCCAGCCGCGTCTCTCTTCTGTTCTTCGGGCCAATGCTGACCAAACTCGCATGGTCTCTTCTTCCCACGCACGCACCCGCTGCTCACCACTTCCTTTTCTGCGGGGGGGCGGAAAGAAGAGACCATGCCGGTGCCGCGTTCCGCCCGGGCAGAAAGCATTTTAAGCTCGGGCGGAGGAGGACCGGGGAGCTGCTGGGTCAGCAGGGGACCTGCGTGTTCTTGGCGACACACCGGTTGAGAACCACTGTCTTAGACCATTCACATTTCAGCCATATAGGCTGAAGAGATGTTATCCTTATCTGACAGTCAGTGATTGCCAGAGAAACTGGACCTGCATGTGGTTAGAGGGCTAATTCAGTTTGTAAACTTACTTTCGCCAGTTTTTTATTTCCCTTACTTCCTTTCAGATGCCCCAGTGAGCCACATTTCTTTGCAACTTTCTGTTTATTGGTTTTGCTTTTTTGTCACTGGTGCTTATAGGATCAGAAAACTCAAATATAGAAAAGACAGAACTTCTTCATGAATAATGCCCATTAGGGATATGAATCGGTACTGGACTCGTTTCTGGTATCAGGTTCGTAAATGAAAAACCACGGGAAATCTTCGTTCCTGTGGTTCTGACCATTTGGTTTTTTTTTGGCTGTCGCAAGGCGAAAAAAAAAAAAACACACCCCGACCCTTTAAATTTAATTATTTAGAATTCCCCACCCTCCCGACACCTCCCCCCCAAAAAAAAACTTTCCTAAAGTACTTGGTGGCCCAGCGGGGGTCCCAGGAGCGATCTCCCGCTCTTGGGCCATCGGCTGCCAGTAAACAAAATGGCGTCGATGGCCCTTTGCCCTTACCATGTGACAGGGGCTATCTGTGCCATTGGCCGGCCCCTGTCACATGGTAGGAGCAATGGACGGCCGGCGCCATCTTTAAAAATGGTGATTAGTGGCAGCCGACGGCCCAACAGCGGGACATCACTCCCGGGACCCCCGCTGGACCACCAGGTACTTTAGAAAAGTTTTTGTGGGGTCGGCTATTCTAAATAATGAGATTTACAGGGTCAGGGTGGGTTTGGAGGTTGTTTTCATGTGCCCTTTCTTCCCGCCCCCCCCCCAAAATAATAGGGGGGGCGGGAAGAAAGGTTCTCCTATCGCTTTCAGGGACCCTCTCCTGATATTTGATGAGTTTGAAAATATCGTCCGATATTTTCAGTCGTCAGAAAAACGATTCACATCCCTAATGCCCATAGTCGTAATTAATCAATCAGATGCATTGCTGGTAGTAAAGAGCTAGCATCAAGATAGATGGACAAAAGGTGCTGACAAAGAATCTATAATATAAAGAGAGCAAATGCTGCTTAACTTGGGCTTGACATTCTGTTCAACTAGTGTGACACACAAAGGGCCTGATTTTCCAAGGCCTTCTATTCCTTGTCTATGGGGAAAATCCTATGAAATCAGGCCCTAGGTGCTTTTTGTTTATCTGTAAATTGGTGTTCTTGTCATGTGTTTACTACTATGACCTTAATCTGCCAATCTAATTACATGAAGTGGGTTTAGCTGTATGCAAACATTGCTGATTTATTCTAAGCAGTAAATAGAATAGCTTCTTATGTTTCCCTGGCATCATGAATTCCAAGCAATTTATTATTCTCCGGGATCTTCTTGCAAAAACGAGTCATTAAAAAAAGACTAATACAAATGTATTATATTGTGTTTTATTATCCTCCACAAACAAGCCTCAAGATCATAAATGGTCTAAGAATGTCCATGAGCTGTCCTTTCAATGATGTTGACTACATCTGCTTTTGTTTATAAGAGAGCGATTGAGTTGATTCCTCGGTTTCATTTTTTTACACTTCTTTCATGGAGAACTCTACCTTCAGTAGTATTTGTTCCTTTATTCTTGTTATTCTGATGCGTTCGATACAGAATCTGGAAGGGTGAACTTCTAAGCCTTAACTAATAACTTTGAGAGAGGCAATGATTTAGTAACCCCAGCAGAGCTACTGTGACACTCTTATACAGTTTCCAGTCACTTGTGAGTCAAACAAAGGTCCATATTCAAACAGTTTATCTGGCTAATTTCTGAACATAGCCGGACAAACTGCAGGTTTTAAATTTCTCCTCATTTTCATCATCCCTGCCTTATCCAGGTGAGTTTTTATCCAGTTACAGATTTAGCTGGGTAAGTCAGGGGGCATTCTGGGGCAGGGCTGATTTAGCAGGATGTCTGGTTGTGCAGTGGAGCCGTCCTAAAGGTATCTGCATATATGTATCCAGATAACTTTGATTTATCATCATATGTTTGCAGTGTAGGTACGCCACTTGGACTGTCCCCAGCTGAATATGAACCTCTGTCATTTTCACTAAATATTTGAGCAAAGTAGTCTGCTAATTTTAAATCTTCTTACTGGATTACAGGTTTATAAAAAACACTTGATGTTTGAGTAGGTAATTCTATAAGAGCCTGCATAGCAGCAAAGGTATAGGTTGTACACATAGACTTTGCCAAGTAATTTCAAAGCAAACTTATGGGCATAAGTTCATTTTGAAGATCTTTGGGTAACTGATCAAGAACATGCACAAATTACCTTGCACAGATACATGATACCAGATTACGCATGCACTCTTATGTACAGTAGCCCCTGACTGATTTTCGGAATGTCACTTGCACGCATAAAAAGTGGTTGTATGTGAGTAAGAAGTGTTAAAAAAAAAAAAAAAAAAATCAAAGCCTCAGTGGTCAGAAGATTTTTCAAAGCGGTAGGAAGCCCGACAGTATCACCTTTTAAAAATGTAAACAGTTTGACACATGACAAAACCTGTAATTGATCGTGTCCTTCACATTTCTGTTTCAGCAACTCTACAGAAAGAAGCCAGGGTTGTCTATTACGTGTGCAAAAGCTGGCCAAAATATGGATAAGAACAGATACAAAGATGTTCTGCCTTGTGAGTATTCAGAGCATATTGATGTTTTTACTGATGGTACCCATTTAGCACATGATGGTCATTAACTTCTCTCCAGACCAGTATCCTCTAAGATATCTAATGGCTATACAGTTCACTCTCTGGACACCTGTAAAAACATAAGAACATAAGAAAATGCCATACTGGGTCAGACCAAGGGTCCATCAAGCCCAGCATCTGTTTCCAACAGTGGCCAATGCAGGCCATAAGAACCTGGCAAGTACCCAAAACAGAGGTTCAAAGCCTACATATTCTTAAAATGTGAAAAATACCATCTACATTTCTTGCATATGTAAGATATACAGTGCTACAGGACTAGCAACAAAATATCTGCATTTTGCAGTTCACTCTTGCTTCCTTTAGGGCCCTAGGCAGTTTTGTGTGCAGATCTATCATTACCGTCCCTTTCTGTTATGTAGCAAATAACATTTCCAAGTAGTTGGTGGATGTACTACTTTGCTAGGACAGCAGTTTGTAGAATTGGTGCATGGCAGTGTTTTGGTGGATTTTGAGCACCATTGCTTGTCTGCAACTCTGGGCAGGAAGGCAGCTACTGAAGACAACTTACTCCCAGCACATTTCTGCTATCATGTTAATTATCTGGCAGGAGTTATTCAGGTAATGCCCATGATTGTCACAGAATTGCTTGACAGCCTGCTCAGTTCTTTAGTTTAGGGAGCCTAAAATCTAAAGACTGGTTCTACCACTATAGCAGCTCTTTTGACTGATTTGTTTAATCTCTGGTTCAGTCTTTCAAATTTAAAAAACAATGGTTTAATTATTTTCTTTCACGATTCAGATAACTATGGAAGGAATTGTATGTTCATCCCTTTTTCTTCTACAAGACAGATGGTCCACCTTTTTATTATTCTGAATGCAGTTGTTCATATGCCAGTAATCCAGAATTTGAACATCTGTTTCTGTGCTTATTTGGCCTAATAACACATTACATTAAATACAAAGCATGTCAGTTTTTCAATAATTAGAATACTGCCTTGTTCTCTCTTTACAGATGATGCCACCCGGGTAACACTGCAAGGAAATGAAGATTACATTAATGCCAACTATGTGAATGTAAGAGAAGCAGCCACAGCACTTATATAGAGTGCATATAATGATAGTGTCCAGTAGTCTGTGTAAAATAAGTTCACTTTTATCCTACTTTCCAAATGGAAAGAAATCGTAAAAGTGATATATGTGTGTGTGTCTTCTGTCCAGATAAAACTTTCAAAACATATCTGGGAGGATGAGGGGAGGGGGCACACGGAACATGATTCCAATAGGAATGGGGATGTTCACAATCAATGTATATGTGGAGATGTCTTGGAAAATAGGCCCCATTAGTTCTGGGTGGGACGACTTGTTACATTTTAGACTGATGTTCTCATTTGATATCAGGTTGAAAGATAGCAAATTCTAACAATGGTCTAATTGTAAAAGTTTTCCACAATTGCTAAAAGAAAAATTACAATAATAGGGAGTCTTGAGAGTACTAAAAGACTAAATATTTTAGCTGGTCCCACTGATTTCAGTTACTGTAATTGTGTTATTCTGCTGTTTTGGTTGTGGATTCAATTGTCATTTCTCATTTCCTTGCATAGCTTTGCATTCCCGAGCATTAAGGGATATGTGCTCTGTTTGTGTGCAAGATGATGGAGCACATAAAGTTCTTAGGGAAAAAGGTTGTTTGCTAATGCGGTTTTCCTGTGATCCATTTAAAAAAAAAAAAAGTTCTTAAGTACTGAAAAGGTAAGAGTGAAGTATTCTCAGAGTCATAAGATAATCCAGGTATTTGTGTATTTTGTGTTTTTTTAGTATTGTGGTTATGTGAGGCCACGTTTACAGTGACAAACTTAAATTTGGTGAACAATAGTTGATTCTATAGAATAGTTATTGGTTACCATCATTTGTCCTATGTCCTACTGTGCAATATAGGTAACTGCTTGTCAGAGGGAGGCATCACAGGACCACATAGATCAGAAAGTAGAACATTGAGAGCCAAGAATATATTTTGTCTGTCATTTGTTAATGGATTAAATTTACAATTCCCTGTCAGCTACTACTGAAGAGTTTTCCACCTACATATTGATGAGAGCCAGAAAGGAGAAATGTGCACTCCTTTGATCTTAGAAAGACTGGCCTGTCTTTATTCTTTTTTTCCAAGTAGGAATGTAAGAGAGGGATTTTTATATTTATTTGCTGGTCGATGCCTTATAAACTGGCCAGTCATTGTCAAACTTCTGTATCAAGCTTCATATCATCTGCTGAAAATCTACCATTTGTTTAATTTAATAGGACCCTAATATATTTAAATGCTGTGATTATTTCTGTCATGAGCTGCAAAGGGAGCAACTTTCTCATACTATGATTCAAGAATAGCATTATTGAAAGTTTGATGCTGCTGTTTGTACAATACATTTGAGAGAGTCCTTTGCTGCATATAAAAAAAACAAACACTGCCATTCCTGCTTCTGATGACCTTATATTGAGACAATACTATAATGCAGAGTAGGTGTTGGTATTGATTCAAATCAGTCCCCTTTTCTTTTCATAGAGCTTATGTGATATAATTAAACAATTCTGTAACACAATTATATTAAATTTAGAAAACTAGACTGCTCATATTTGCATTGTGTCAGTACAAGTCTCGTTTGATTGTGTGAAAAAATTTTAAAACTGAAAACTACCTATTTTATTAAACCAGCAGAGTGCTCTTTTTGAAGAGCAGGGGACTTGAATTCACATCTTTAAAATGTGGCATCAAATATAAGCAAAGCCCCCATCCTCTCAGATCCTTCTATTTAGCTCCAACAAACAAAAAGATGTGGATTGCCATGGAAATGCACAATATTGGGTAGATTTTCAAACTATGCGAATAGGCCTACTTTTGCTGGCGCATCAGGCGCCAGCAAAAGTACGCTGGATTTTAGTAGATACGCGCGGAGCCGCGCATATCCACTAAAATCCTGGATCGGCGCGCGCAAGGCTATCAATTCTGTATAGCCGGCGCGCGCCGAGCCGCGCAGCCTACCCCCGTTCCCTCCAAGGCCGCTCCGAAATCGGAGCGGCCTCGGAGGGAACTTCCTTTTGCCCTCCCCTCACCTTCCCCTCCCTTCCCCTACCTAACCCACCCACCCGGCCCTGTCTAAGCCCCCCCCTTACCTTTGTCGGGGGATTTACGCCTCCCTCCGGGAGGCGTAAATCCCCGCACGTCAGCGGGCCTCCTGCGCGCTGGGACGTGACCTGGGGGCGAGTCCGGAGGGCGCGGCCACGCCCCCAGGCCGCCCCGGGCCGTAACCACGCCTCCGGGCCCGCCCCCGAAACGCTCCCGGCACGCCCCCTAAACGCTGCGCGGTTCGGGCCCGCCCCCCGACACGCCCCCCTCGGAGAACCCCGGGACTTACACGAGTCACGGGGTCTGCGCGCGCCGGTGAGCCTATGTAAAATAGGCTCACCGGCGCGCAGGGCCCTGCTCGCCTAAATCCGCCCGGATTTGGGCGGATTTAGGCGAGCAGGGCTCTGAAAATCCGCCCCAATATCTCTAGGGCCAGCTTTGGGAATTTCACAGCAGCACTTGTAAGCAAAGGTTCCCCAACCAGTGTGCCGTCAGACTTGATAAGGTGTTGTCATAGAAAAGTCACCACTTCCTGATGCTTAGATCCAGGCCAGCACCTTGTAGTAACAAGAGACCCCAGTAGTGGCACTTAAACACATAGGAGCTTCTTTCTGAGAACAAGTGCAATCATGCATGCACCCCAAAGTATGTTAAATTTAATGAGCAGCATGCAGGGCACATGTAGACGGGCCATGTTTTCAGCACACATTGCACAAAGCACCACCTGATCTCTACACTTGAGCTTCCTTTGAGTCTTTTCAACCTCTCTTATCCCAAGGCTGTATGAAACAGGGAAAATGAAGCCGATGCAATAGCAGCACCTGGCTCAACGCACGGTTGGACGTACGTCTATAATCCCTGATGCAAAACAGGGGTTAACGCATCCAAAACACGTGTTCAATTGAGCGCATAGGTAATAACACTTATCACATGTAAATTCATGTTGATGAGGCTGTTACCTATTTTCCCCCAATTAAAAAAAAAATGTGAGCCTTTAACCCATAAAAATTACAGAAAAGCAGAAAATACTGCTTTTCGGTTCCTCTGACTTACTATTGTTGCAGTATTAAGTTGGAGGAACCAAAATATGAGAATTAAAAAAAAAAAAAAGTGTGCTGGCGATCAGATTAAGAAAAGGGACGCTCATAAAATTGAGCATCCATTTTCCCAACCTGATCACCACCTCTCCTGGGCGCCCACTGCCGAGGAGGATCCTAGGGGCACACAATTTCCCCTAGCTCCTCCTTTTTACTGCAGCACCTGATTTAAATATTAAATTGGGTGCTCGGGAAAGGTGGATTGGCGCACATTAAGGGAGTGGGTGTTCAGTCATGAACACATTGATATTGAATTGGCCTGTTTGTGCACTGAACACTACCAAATATACCAAAAATACCCAATTTCCTACTCTAATTGCTGGGAGAAGTAGTAGTGGAGCCACATGTCACAGACAACGTAACTAAACAAGCGAGCTGCCCACGCTACACTATCTTCTCTTTTATCCTGCACTTGTTTATACGGGAATCTGGTCCATGTGATGAATTCAGGTGTGTCTGTCCTCTTCCTGTTTCCTTTTGTTTTAAAATTTGGAAGAGACTGGTGGGCTTTTAAGTGCTTCCATCGCTCTTCTTTTGGCCATATGAATCCTCTCATGCCCACACTGCCTGCTACCTGAAGACCAGCATGCCACACAACACTTTTGTTAAAGGTGGTCTGCCTTGAGCTTGAAAAGGTTGGGAAACACTGGTATGAAGCAATGGAGTTGCCAGTTTCCCTGCAGTTTGGCCCGCAATATGCCCTCAGATCACAGACAAGAATCCAAATTGTCATAGCAGGGGTTGGTATCATCTTGTTTTCCTCTACTTGCTAGCCCAATATTTTTCAAAGCAAGCTTCTTCCATTCTGCAACTGTAATCTAAAAATATAAGTTTTCCTAGCGTGTAGCAGATGGACTCAGAACAAATGGGTATAGTGTGCTCGTGCTAGCAGTTGGAGACTGATCTGACGTCAGCACGTAGTACATATACCCCTGCAGGAAGTGCAGAAGCTCAGTAATTTCTGTCTCCAAAGCAGTTTGGAGCTACCTTACGCTCGCTGAGCGTTTTTCAAATTCTAACGACTAAATTCATAGAAGAATCCTACCTGAAGACGAGCCCCGCACTCCTGTGGTGGTACCCTCGGGTCCCTCCCCCAGATGAGTTTCCCGAGGTGATTTCCGTGGTCCCTCGGAGGTAAGAGCCTCGGTCCGGTGGCCGAATCGCGGCAGGGACCTAGCCCCCGAGTGAGAAGGGCTCGGGCGCGGCATAGAGGCAGCCTCGGTCCCGATTCGTTCGCGGTGAGGACTTGGCCCCCGAGCGAGACGAGTTCGGGCGCGGCTTAGAGGCAGCGGGTGCACTTCCTCGAGCACGGCGGTGACGGTAATCACCCTCTCCCCCCGCAGCCGGAGACCGCCCGGGTCGCAGCCGGGAAGCGCCGAAGATCAGATAAGGCGTACATCTTTACTTTACTGGTCTCCGAAGAGCGAGGATTAGCGGGGTCTGCCTACGTGGAAGCCCGCCAAAGAGGTCGCCATTTTGCCTGCCTGCTCGCCGTCGCCATCTGCCCTGGTTCGCCGCCTCGATCTGGCGTTCAGACTAGACTAAGTGCACAGAAAGTAATTCGGCGCACGTTGATAGGCGCACGGGGATAGGCGCACGTTTTCACGCATATTATCAGGCGCATACTCTCGGCTGGGAGTGCACCGGCGCATAGAGATAACAGACGCGATGGAACGTATGAGAGCCCATGCGTCCACAGAGCCGGCACCTCCAGAATCAGGCATAAGAGCTCTAGGCCTCTGCTCAGCATGCCACCTCAGAGCCACACAGAGCGAGGAACCAGACTCCCTATGTGCCCAATGTGAGGAGGCCCTGGGAGTTCCAGGCCAGGGCCGGTCCCAGCCCAGATTAATTGCCAGTTCCTCAGGGAACACCCCGGACCTAGCAGGCCGAGGTGAGCAGCCGGGGAACCCTAGAGACCTGGTGCCCCTAAGGCTAGAACCTGCTTCGCTCTCCTGGGTGGAATTATTCAAGGGGATTCACGCCTTTGTCAAGATGCAGTCTGATCCCCGAACGGACCCATATGTACCGGATGACCTTGCCCCTGGACCCTCAAGACCTAGGCACGGCCACCCGGAAGCCCCACTTATGGGGATTCAGATTGCTCTGAGGAAGAAGGCGAGCTCCCCAAGGAGGGAGAACTTCCCTCGGGGATAGAGCCATATCGAACTATGAGACGCTTCTTTCTTAAGGAGGATCTCCCAGACCTGGTCTCTCAATACCTGTCGGAGCTGGCTATTCCGGGCCAAGGCACCCCAAGGGAACCTAGAATGAACCCCCTGCTAGAGGGCCTTTGTCAAATGGCTCACCATTTTCCCCTCCTACAAGCAGCACAGCAGCTAATCGAGCTGGAGTGGAATGCGCCTGAGGCCTCATTCAAAGAGGGTCGGGCCTTGTCTAGCATGTACCCCCTGGACCCGGCGACCAAGGAGCTGCTGGCGTGCCCGATGGTAGACGCCATAGTTTGCACAATTGTGAAGCGCACCACCATTCCAGTGGAGGGAGGGGCGGCCCTCAAGGATACGCATGACCGGCGCCTGGACGCCATTCTGAAACAAGCCTTTGAGGTAGCAGCCATGTCCCTACGAATCGCGACCTGCTGCACCGTGGTGACGCGTTCCTGTTTATCACAAGCCAGGAACAACACCCCGGGAGAAGAAATGGAATCAGCTCTCTCGTTCCTCACTGACGCTGCCTCTGACCTAGTCCGTACGGCAGCCAAGGGAGTGTCATCCTCAGTGGCAGCCAGGAGACAGCTCTGGCTATGAAATTGATCGGCCGACTCCTCCTCCAAGACGCGCCTTACAAGAATGCCCTTTAAGGGATCCCTCCTGTTCGGCAGCGACCTCGAGAAACTAGCTAACAAATGGGGCGCCTCTCCATTACCCCGTCTACCGGAAGACAAGTCAAGGAGGAACCAGCGCCCTTCTCCTAGGCCATCCAGAGGTAGAAGCTCTCAACGCTTCAACCCTTACAGGACTAGCTACCAAGCACCTCGTTCTCAAACCAAGAACCAGTCCTTTCGGACCAGGCACAACAAGAGGGGAACCGGCTCGGGTTCGGGTCCCGGCCGCACCCCACAATGAGAATCAGCCGACCCATCTGGGGGAAGAAGCCATAGGGGGCAGGCTAACCCTATTATACCGCAGATGGGTCGAGATTGCTTCGGACCAGTGGGTCCTCGCCATCATCCAAGAAGGGTATTACCTGGACTTCCTTCGTCTCCCTCCGGACAAGTTTGTGGAATCTCCTTGTCCACCCCTCAAGAGGGCGGCACTGGAAGCTTCCTTGTGGAGGTTCCTGTCCCTGACCCTAAAAGCCATAATCCCAGTGCCTGCATGGGAGATAAATTCTGGGCATTACTCCATTTATTTCATCGTACCCAAGAAGGGGGGCACCTTCAGACCCGTCCTGGACCTCAAGTCAGTCAACCAGCACTTAAGGGTCCCATGATTTCGCATGGAAACTCTGCGGTCAGTCCGAAGTGCAATAACGCCAGGGGAGTATCTCACATCCCTGGATCTGTCAGAGGCTTACTTGCATATCCCAATCCATCAGGACCACCAGCGCTACTTACGCTTCAAAGTCCTGAAACAGCACTTTCAGTTCCGGGCTTTACCCTTCGGGTTAGCCACCGCAACGCGGACCTTTACCAAGGTAATAGTAGTAGTGGTGGCGTCACTCAGGAAGGAAGGAATTCTCGTTCCCTACAGCCTTCGCAGTCGCTGGAATACCTAGGAGTCCGATTCAACACCCAGGAAGACAAGGTCAGCCTGACCTCCAAGAGGAAATCAATACTCCGGAATCGTTTGCAGAACCTGCTGAGCACCACCCGGCCCACAGCTTGGGATTACCTACAGGTCCTCGGCCTAATGGCCTCCACTCTGGAAGTGGTACCATGGGCACGGGCTCATATGAGACTGTTACAATGCGCCCTCCTATCTCAGTGGAGCCCACAATTACAGAACTACACCGTGCATCTACCTCTACCGGCCAGAGTATGGAATCAGTTACGGTGGTGGCTGCAGCCCGGCCACACGAGCCGGGGGTCAAAGATGTCCTTCCCAACCTGGACCCTGCTCACTACAGATGCCAGCCTGAGTGGCTGGGGAGCACACTGCGAAGAACTAACTGCCCAAGGGCGGTGGAACAGGGAAGAGTCGGGGTGGAACATCAACCGACTAGAGGCACGGGCAGTCAGGTTAGCATGCCTGCGATTTGCCCACAGACTTCGATACAGAGCAGTCAGAGTGATGTCTGACAATGCCACCACGGTGGCATACATCAACCGACAGGGCGGAACCAGAAGCCGACAGGTATCCCTAGAAGTAGCCCCCCTGATGGCTTGGGCGGAAGCAAATCTCCAGGACATCTCCGCCGTCCATATCGCAGGGAAGGACAACACCACAGCAGACTTCCTCAGCAGAGAAAGCCTAAACCCGGGGGAATGGCAGCTGTCATCCACGGCCTTCCAGATGATTGTGGATCAGTGGGGGACTCCGGGCATGGACCTACTAGCGGACAGGTCCAACACTCAAGTACCCAGATACTTCAGTCGCAGGCGAGATCCTCTATCCCATGGGATCGACGCCCTGGTGCAGCCATGGCCTCCGGGGATCCTGCTATATGCCTTTCCCCCATGGCCCCTGCTGGGCGCCATTATACATAAGATTCAGTGGCACAGAGGCCTAGTTCTTCTGGTGGCCCCGGACTGGCCAAGAAGACCCTGGTATGCAGACAGGAGAAGACTACTGGCAGGGGATCCTCTACCCCTGCCCCCTCACAGGGACCTGCTGCGACAAGGTCCCATCCTCCACTAGAATCCAGCTCAATTCTCTCTTACGGTCTGGCCATTGAGAGGGCTCGACTGAGGAAAAGGGGTTCTCACAGGACAAGCAGGATGGTTGTCCTCACAAATGGGTGACATCGAGGATGGAGCCCACCACGGAAAACTTCTGTCAAAGTTTAAACAGAACTTTGACTGGCCCCTACTGGGCATGCCCAGCAAGGCACTGACCCTGCAGCCAGCAGGGGTCTCCCTTCAGTCTTCTTTTTTCCGCGCAGCAGTTGCCACGCGGTGAAAGGAGCTCTCTTACCACGTTCCTGACAGGAATTCGGTATTTTTCTTTCCGAAGAAAATTTGCCCCTCAGGGGTCTCCCTTCGACAAATTTTTGTCACCTCCGCGGAAACCGGTAAGTTTTTTGCCTTTTTTCTTCGACTACCGTCGAATTTGGCCCTCGAGGCCTGTTGGCAATTACCGAGCACGTGACTAAATTTGGCCTTAAGCCATGGCGACGGGGTTCCGTCGATGCCTGGATTGTACCCGGACTATGTCAATCACAGACCCCCATAGGGTTTGTGTTTTGTGTTTGGGTAGTGAGCATGATGTCCTGACTTGCACCAAATGTGCCCTAATGACACCTAAGGGTCGCAAAGCCAGGATGGAGAAGATGGGGCTCCTCTTCCATGCACCCACCCCAACGCCATCGATAGCATCGACGTCATCGGAACCGGCACCGTCGAAGTTGTACCACCATCGTCAACCCTCCGGTGACCGTCCACCATCGATGACTTCTCGGCCGTCGACTCCTGTCCCCTCCCCGGATGGGCGAGGAGACCGGAAGGACAAGCATCGCCATCGACGGCACAAGTCTCGGCCTGTCGAGGATCCACAGTCATCGACCTCTGAACAAGCCGAGCCACCGACTAAGAGGCCTCGTTCAGACTTGGCACCGTCCACGTCTCGTTCGCAGGCATCGAGGAAACCCTCACCCTCTCGGAGTGTGGGAGCCGTGATCCCACCGGTTACGGTGGTCCCTCCAGCTCTGCCTCAGCCTCCCTCTCCCGTCGAGCCGGGTATTGTTACCCTTGGTCTCCGGGCAGAACTGGACCGGCTGGTCCAGGAGGCCATCGAGAAAGCGATGCAAAGATTCCAACCTCCATTGGCACCGTCTCCGGCACCGATTCCGGCACCGGCATCGACCCCGGCACCGACTCCGCCACCGAGGAAGGAACCGACCACCGAACCTTTGGTGGAAGCGCTGGCACCGCTACTACAACGTATGGAGGCACTTGTACATGCCCTCCCATCGATAATTCCAGTAGCACCGACAGCGCCATTGTCTCCGACTGGATTTTCATCGGCGGGAGAAACACCGTTCCTGATTCCCCCCTTCCGGGGTGGTCCCATTGGTGCCTTCTCGTATATCTCCACCGATTTATCCTTTGGCTCCATCGGTTCCAAGACCGGCACCGACTCCATCGGCAGCACCGAAACCCTCGATGCCGTTCCCAGTACCGATTGTACCACCGGTTCCTCCAAGGTTTCCTTCGATGCCTTCGGATCCTCAACCAGGTCCATCGGGGCTTCAACCCCCAAGTGATCCCTATGATACCTGGGGTGATGATACATCTTCTGACACAGATTTACCATCACCGCCTTCTCCTACAGAGAGTAGAAAAAGATCTCCTCCAGAGGATCTCTCCTTTATTAATTTTGTAAAGGAGATGTCCGAAATTGTACCTTTTCAGCTGCAATCTGAGACCGATGACAGACACCAGATGATGGAACTGCTTCAATTTTTGGACGCTCCAAAAATCATCGCTTCCATCCCCATTCACCAGGTGTTTCTCGATCTCTTAAAGAAAAACTGGGAATCTCCTTCATCTGTATCACCAGTTAACAAGAAGGCTGACTCCACATACCTCGTCCAGTCAGCACCAGGCTTTCAAAAGCCTCAACTGGATCATCGCTCTGTTGTGGTGGAGTCCGCACAAAGAAAAGCCAAGCGTCTCAAGCCACACTCCTCCACTCCGCCGGTCAAGGACAATAAATTCCTAGACAGTGTGGGACGGAAAGTGTACCATGGAGCTATGCTGATTTCTCGCATAGCCTCATATCAACTCTACATGACGCAATATAACAGAGCCATCCTTAAACAGATGCAAGATTTTGCTGACACATTACCTGACCAATACCAGCCACAGCTTCAGGCCCTTCTTAACAAAGGGTTTGAAGCGGGGAAGCACGAGATCAGAACGGCTTATGACATCTTCGATGCCTCCACAAAGGTTTCAGCTACTGCCATCTCGGCCAGACGTTGGGCTTGGTTAAAGTCATCCAACCTTCGCCCAGAGGTCCAGGATCGTTTAGCAGATTTACCCTGCTTAGGGGACAATTTGTTTGGAGAACAAATTCAGCAAATAGTAGCTGAATTGAAAGATCACCACGAGACGTTGAAACAACTTTCTTCTGTTCCGTCTGAGGTTTCCTCCAAACAACCACTTAAGAAGGACTCTAAGAAGTCGTTCTTTCGGCCACGCCGTTACTACCCTCCATCGGCCAGGCCTCGTCCAGCTCGATCCTCTACTAGGCCTCAGCCGCGTCAGCCTAGGAAACAAAGGCCTACTGTAGCCCCTCCTCCTGGGCCTGCGGTTGGCCTTTGACTCCCCTGTAGGGAACACATGCCAAACCCCTCTTCCAGACATTCCTGTAGGAGGTCGACTGTACCATTTTCTACAACCTTGGTTGCAGATCACCTCAGATCAGTGGGTGCTAACAATTATCGCACAGGGTTACCACCTCAACTTCATAACTCTTCCGGCAGACTCCCCGCCTCTTCAAGCGTGGAGTCTATCCACCCATTTGGCTCAATTACAACAGGAAGTGTCTCTTCTTCTGCAATCAAATGCTATAGAACCCGTTCCTCCCTCTCAACGAGGCAAGGGATTCTATTCCAGATACTTCCTAATACCAAAGAAATCAGGGGGACTACGTCCCATTTTGGACCTTCGAGCCCTCAACAAATACCTTCAAAAAGAGAAGTTCAAAATGGTAACCCTAGGCGCGCTGCTCCCTCTGCTACAAAGAGGGGATTGGCTGTGCTCTCTCGACCTCAAGGACGCTTATACCCACATTGCGATCACACAATCCCATCGCAAATATCTGCGGTTTCTCGTAGGCCACGACCATTATCAATACCGTGTCCTACCTTTCGGTCTGGCTTCTGCCCCACGAGTCTTTACCAAATGTCTCGTAGTGGTAGCAGCATTCTTAAGGAAGGAAGGTGTCCACGTCTACCCCTACCTGGACGATTGGCTAATCAGGGCCTCCACCCAACAGATAGCTCAATCCTCCCTAAAATTGACAATTCAAACACTCCTTTCCTTAGGGTTTCTTGTCAATTACGAGAAATCTTGCTTAGTCCCGTCTCAAACCTTATTCTTCATTGGAGCAGACTTGGACACCTTACAGGCAAAGGCTTACCTTCCTCTTCAGAGGGTCCACACCCTAATGTCCCTGGCTCGCCAGCTCCAGTCTCAGAACACTGCCACGGCTCGCCAGTTCCTCATTCTCCTAGGACACATGGCATCCTCAGTTCAAGTCACTCCCATGACCCAACTAGCCATGACAGTAACACAATGGACTCTACGACACCAATGGATTCAAGCTTTTCAGCCTCTGTCCTCCATAGTCACAGTCACACAAGCGCTGCGCCTATCCTTAACCTGGTGGACGACTCAGGTCAACCTCCTTCAGGGCTTACCTTTTCTTCCACCGGATCCGCAAGTAATCCTAACCACCGACGCTTCTCACATCGGTTGGGGAGCCCATGTGGACGACTTTCAAACCCAAGGGTTATGGTCCAAAGAGGAAGCCGAACACCAGATCAATTTCCTGGAACTTCGAGCAATCCGCTATGCGCTCCGCACTTTCAAAGATCATCTCTTTCATCAGATAATCTTAATCCAGACGGACAACCAAGTGGCCATGTGGTACATAAACAAGTAGGGAGGCACAGGCTCCTTCCTTCTGTGTCAGGAAGCTGCGCAGATCTGGGCGGAAGCCCTCTCCCACTCCATGTACCTCAGGGCCACTTACCTGCCGGGAGTAGACAATGTATTGGCAGACCAGCTGAGCCGTGTCTTCCACCCACACGAGTGGTCACTCGATCCTCTGGTAGCGACCTCTCTGTTT
The DNA here is from genome assembly GCF_901001135.1 of Rhinatrema bivittatum. Taxonomy (NCBI): domain Eukaryota; kingdom Metazoa; phylum Chordata; class Amphibia; order Gymnophiona; family Rhinatrematidae; genus Rhinatrema; species Rhinatrema bivittatum. The sequence goes on along the minus strand of NC_042616.1, from coordinate 344,973,438 downwards.
CACAAGTGGGGTTCTCCCCGCATAGACCTCTTTGCGTCCCCTCAGAACCACAAAGTGGACGATTACTGCTCTCTCATTCGGAACCAGCACTCTCGGCCGAGGGATGCATTCTCCCTCAAGTGGACAACCGGTCTGCTCTATGCATTCCCTCCACTCCCTCTTGTGTCAAAGACTCTCGTGAAGCTACGCCAGGACGGAGGAACCATGATCCTGATAGCACCTTACTGGCCACGCCAAGTATGGTTTCCAATACTCCAGGATCTCTCCATCCGCAGGCACATTCCTCTGGGAAAGGACCCGCATCTGCTCACTCAAAACGACGGATGCCTCCTCCATCCCAACCTCCAAGCCTTGTCCCTGACGGCATGGATGTTGAAAGGTTAGTCCTTCAACCATTTAACCTTTCAGATTCCGTTTCTCGGGTCCTGATAGCTTCACGAAAGCCTTCCACAAGAAAGTCTTACTCATACAAATGGAAAAGGTACACATCATGGTGCACTTCTCAGTCCCTTGATCCCCTTTCCTGTCCAATCTCCAAATTCTTGGACTATTTATGGCATCTCTCTGAATCAGGTCTTAAAACCTCTTCTATCAGAATGCATGTCAGTGCGGTAGCCGCCTTCCATAAGGGTATTGGGGGTAATCCTATTTCAGTGCAACCCCTAGTAACACGCTTTCTTAAGGGCTTACTCCATCTAAAGCCACCCTTGCGTCCTCCGGCCCCATCCTGGGACCTTAACCTGGTTCTTGGTCGTCTAATGAAACCTCCTTTCGAACCTCTGCACTCCTGTGACTTGAAATATCTCACTTGGAAAGTGTTATTCCTTTTGGCTGTTACTTCAGCTTGCAGGGTTAGTGAATTACAGGCCCTAGTTACCTATCCGCCTTACACTAAGCTCCTGCAGGACCGGGCGGTACTCCGCACTCACCCTAAATTTTTACCTAAGGTAGTTTCGGAGTTTCATATCAATCAATCTATCGTACTACCTATCTTTTTTCCCAGGCCCCACTCAAACTCTGGAGAGCAGACCCTGCATACCCTAGACTGTAAACGGGCTCTAGCTTTTTACCTAGACCGTACAGTTTCCCACAGGAAGAGCACTCAATTATTCGTCTCTTTCCATCCTAATAAGTTGGGACAACCTGTGGGTAAGCAGGCTCTTTCTTCCTGGTTGGCGGACTGCATTTCTTTTTGCTATGAGCAAGCTGGCATTCCTTTTCAAGACCGTGTTAAAGCACACTCTGTGAGGGCCATGGCGACGTCAGTGGCACACCTTCGATCGGTGCCGCTTCCTGACATCTGCAAAGCTGCAACCTGGAGTTCTCTCCATACTTTTGCAGCCCATTATTGTTTGGACAAGGCTGGAAGACAGGACTCCATCTTCGGCCAATCTGTCTTGCGTATCCTTTTTCCAACCTGATGTACCAACACCCTTCCACCTACCCGGTAGGGTGCGGATGCCCTTTCCCAAATTTCTCCTCAGTTGTTGTGCCTGCTGCACACTGTTGGGTACATTTGGTGCAGGTCGGGACATCCTCAGCTCGGTACTCACCCATTTGTGAGGACAACCATCCTGCTTGTCCTGTGAGAAAGCAAATGTTGCTTACCTGATGTAACAGGTGTTCTCATAGGACAGCAGGATGTTAGTCCTCACGAAACCCGCCCGCCTCCCCGCGGTGTTGGGTTCGTTTTATTTTACTTTCTAGGCACTGCCTGTAGCTTTGAAAATCAGACTGAAGGGAGACCCCTGCTGGCTGCAGGGTCAGTGCCTTGCTGGGCATGCCCAGTAGGGGCCAGTCAAAGTTCTGTTTAAACTTTGACAGAAGTTTTCCGTGGTGGGCTCCATCCTCGATGTCACCCATTTGTGAGGACTAACATCCTGCTGTCCTGTGAGAACACCTGTTACATCAGGTAAGCAACATTTGCTATACTTGGGGGCGGTAATAGATACACTCCTCCGAGCACGCAAGTTCTCCACATCACTAACTTATATAAGGATCTGGAGAGTATTTGAAGCCTGGTGCGAAACTCGCAGCACCAATCCACATGTTGCTAAAATCCCCATCATTTTGGATTTCCTGCAAGATGGGCTTCAGAAGGGTCTGTCCCTCAATTCAGTCAAGGTTCAGGTGGCAACGCTATCCTGCTACGGCCCCAGGTTTGACGGCAACAGCATTGCCACACACCCAGACGTTTCACGTTTCCTGAAAGGAGTCAAATACATTCTCCTGCCACTGAAATGGCCAGTGTCTGTGGAACCTAAACCTAGTTTTGGAATTCCTAGCGGAACCCACCTTCAGACCCCTCCGAGGCCTGTTCCTCCGTTTGTTAACCTTGAAGATGGTGTTCTTGCTGGCCGTATGCTCAGCACGCCGCATCTCAGAGCTACAAGCGCTGTCCTGCTGCGATCCGTTTCTCAGAATCACCCCAGGGGCTATCCATCTTCGCACGGTTCCTTCCTTCTTACCCAAAGTAGTCTCACACTTCCACCTCAACCAAACCATATCCTTGCCAACCATGGAAGGGTTGAAGAAATCGGAAGCAGGTCGAATACTGCGTCATCTTGACATTGGCAGGCTGCTGTCCAGATACCTGGAAATGTCGGAAGCAGTACGAAAGACGGACCACCTGTTCGTCCTTCACAGTGGGAAGAGGCAAGGTGAAGCGGCCTCACGGGCGACTATTGCTCGCTGGATCAAAGAAGTTATTAAGGCGGCCTATGTAGAAGTGGGAAAACCACCACCTGTACGGGTCAAGGCTCACTCTACCAGAGCACAAGCGGCCTCCTGGGCAGAAACTAGGATGCTGTCGCCTGCAGAGATATGTAGAGCGGCAACGTGGTCCTCCATCCATACCTTCTCCAGATTCTACCGTCTGGACGTCCAGGCCAGGGAGGACACAGCATTTGCAAGGGCAATCCTAAACTGACCTCGGGCAGCCTCCCACCCAGTCCGGGAGTAGCTTTTGTACATCCCATTTGTTCTGAGTCCATCTGCTACACGCTAGGAAATGGAGAGATTACTTACCTGATAATCTCATTTTCCTTAGTGTAGGCAGATGGACTCAGCATCCCGCCTGGATGCCGATATACATGGGGATTCACCGTTTCAAGGTAAGCCATGTTTCCTTACATAGGGCATCCACTCTGCCGGGTGTCGACGCCTTCCGGTTGAGAACACTGGCGGTCTCCAGCTACTGTCAATCGGTCAGGTTAATCATGTTCAGTTAATCAATCGGTCAGTCACATATATATCCATAATGCTTTTGCAAGGAAGATTACTGAGCTTGTGCACTTCCTGCAGGGGTGTATGTACTACATTCTGACGTCAGATCAGTCTCCAACTGCTAGCACAAGCACACTATACCCATTTGTTCTGAGTCCATCTGCCTACACTAAGGAAAACGAGATTATCAGGTAAGTAATCTCTCCAATTATATATACTGTGTTTATGTATGTGTATATATATGTATGTATATATAAATATATGTGTGTATGTATAGTAATGACGGCAGAAAAAGACCAAAATGGTCCATCTAGTCTGCCCAGCAAACTTCCCGAGGATGTAACCGCCGCTCCATGCACGTTACCCTCACTTTTCTGTTAAGGGTAGTAATTGCCACTCCGTGCAGGTTACCCCCAAGTTTTTTTTATTTATTCCCATCCTCAAGCCTTTAGGGATCCACAGTGTTTATCTCATTCCCCTTTGAAATCCTTCACAGTTTTAGTCTTCACCATTTCCTCTGGAAGGGCGTTCCAGGCATCCACCACCCTCATGTATATACCGTATTTTTTGCTCCATAAGACGCACCTGACCATAAGACGCACCTAGGATTCAGAGGGGGAAAATAAAAAAAAAAAAAAAAGTGTGCTAAACCGGCTCTGTTCCCGGGCGTCTGTGCGTCTTATGGAGCAAATTAGGGGAGTGCATAACATTTTTTTTTCTTCCCATTTTGTTTTCGGGTCTGGGGAGGGCCATTTCGGTCCATTCCCCAGATCAGAAAACTTTTGTCTTTCTAATTCTGTGGGAACCCTCCCCCCCCAAAAAAAACCCCCATCCCAACACTTTAAATTAATTAACAACCCCCACCCTCCTGACCCCCCCAAGACCTGCCAAATTAATTAAATACAACCCCCCACCATCCTGACCCCTCCCCAAGATCTTCCAAATTAATTTACTACAGCTCCCCAACCTCCTGACCCCCCAAGACCTGCCAAAAGTCCCTGGTGGTCCAGCGGGGGTCCATGAGCGGTCTGGGAGCGATCTCCTGAACTTGGGCCATCGGCTGCCAGAATCAAAATGGCGCCAACGGCCCTTTGCCCTTACTATGTCACTGGGGTCGACCAATGGCAGCGGTAGCCCCTGTGACATAGTAAGGGCAAAGGGCCGTCGGCTGCCAGTAATCAAAATGGCGCCAGTCTTTTATATTTTATATCTTTTTATATCTTTTTATATTAATTTACTCAGATGTTAAATCTGAAAAGCTCCATTCGATATTCATTCGTTCCCCAGATGGAGTAGATAAGTGTATCATTGTTAGATATAGTGGGTTCTAATGTAATAGGATTTTCTAACTTTAAGTATTTTTTATGAGTGGATTGTATGTTTGAGTGTGAATGAGTATGAGTGGGGATGGTTTTAATTAAACAAATGTAGAGTGAAAAAAAAATATAAGCATATTTTATGAATGGTAAATGTTATATGAGTATTTTTGGATGTTTTTCAAATGACAATAAAGAGAATTCATTGTGAAGTATTGATATGTGCTTGTATTCCATTTCAGTAGGAGAGTTTTTTTGGTATTGTGTGAATATATATACATATTTATTTATTTAATTTTTAAATATCCCAGTGCTCTGATTTCCCATTATTCTCCCTATACATTGATGGAAAGCATTTTCTTGAATTTCATGACAGCATATCACAAGGTGTTGTCACAGCCCATTAAACAATGTAATAATAGATGCAGTAGTCATAATACAGTGAGAAAATAACTTGTTAAAAACCTCCCTGCTATTATTGACCAATGCTGCTTTATTATAAAGCACTAGCTCTTACCTGTGTTTAAATCCATGGCAGCCACTCACCTGTATGAAGCAATAGCATGGACATATGCTTTGTAAACAGGAAGTGATACTGTTGTTTGTTAGACATCTGCCAAGTTTAGCAGAGTTAGAACAGTTTTGGTCACCAGGTGGTTAAATGATGAGTCAGTTTTTAGATTATACATAACTGCCACATGTCCAGCAAACTGTTGTCTTTGTGTGTTTTTTAATTTATGATTGTGCTCCCTACAATACATATTGTAGGCCATAGCTTGAAAAACAGTGATGCCTGGAGCAAAGTTCTCCCCTAACTGAGTAAAGATGTAATTAATTTGGAAACAAAGGATTTTCTAAGCAGTGTATTAGCCTTCAGAAGCAAAAGATAAGATAACATGTTTAAAACCATGTCATTTATTTCCAGATTCATTCTTCATTCAAAATATTCAGACAGATGAGCTGCTATTCTTTAGGGGAAAACTTTAGTAATTTGACATGAAGGCATATGGTTTCATTAATTAAAGAATGTTTTTAAAAAGTGTCTAAACTCCATAGAGCCTTATTCAGTAAAGTCATTTTTTTCCATAGGCAAAAAATGGCAAAATATGGCAAAATGTCCTCTGGAAACAAGGCCCATAGTATCTTATTTAATTAATGATTGTTTTGGCAGTTGGTGAATGGTCTCTAGACCAAAAAATGAATTGTGCTTCCTTGATGCATAGCTTCTAGCGTCATAGCTCAGCATGATGCCAGATGAAGCTAAGCAATTTCTTTTTGTTGTACAGGACTTAGGCCGTGATTTGATCACCACTAGAGTGTTAGGGAAGGTCTCATGTGTCATTACAGTAATAACTGTAATTAAGCTCTGGGGTGCCTTTCAGTGTTGCTGACTATATGTTATTTTGTTGGTAAATAACTGAGGCTGATAGGTCTGTGAGCAAAAGGGAAAGTTAGAACTTAAACTTGAGTCATTATGTTATCCTCATACAATTGTGAAGTTTTTGCCAATGTATTATCTCCTTTTTTCCGAAAGTACAGTATCCTGCGATAATTTACATTTCAAATATTAGAATTTATTTTTTTTTCTATGTAATTCCCTTTCTGTGCTACTTGTTTGATTAGCATAGTATGGGACAAATTGACCTATCGGGGAATCGGGTATTCCCGGTGGGCTGAATAATTCGGTTACATATTTGGCTCCAGCATTTCCTCTGCTATTCTATGTCATCATGTTCTAATGTGCAGAGAAAAGGGCCTAGAGAAACCATTAGCAGCTGAAGGAGAAGATGCTGCGGGCTGTGTTCGGAGCCCAAGCCGACTGCAGCTGAAGAATAACAGGTTTTCAGCCGCTGATAGGGTCTAACAAATTAGGAAGCAGGCTGCGGGCTGCTGCCAGTGCCCCAGCCAACAGCGGCTGAAGAATGCAGAGGCTGGAGGCCACCGCTGGAGCCTAGGCCTATGAGCTAAAGAATTAGAGGCCACACGTGAGAAAGAGATGCAACTTGTGTGTGTGTGTGTGTGTGTGTGTAAAAGAAAGAGACAGTATGTGTGTGCATGTGTGTGTACTTGTGTGAGAGAAGCAGCTTGTGTGTGTGTTTGCACCCCTCTCTAATTCATGACAGGATGACTGAAAATCAAAAAGTCCAGGGTATGGAAAGCAGGGTTTTTGTTTTTATTAGTTTAAATTATTAGGTGTCATTTGATGTATCTACTCTTTTGAAATATTTTATTGGTATTTGGTAAATTTAAAAAAAAATTGAAATTGTTTTTATTAGTATTTGTTTATTTTAAAACATTTGTTACCCTTCCTTCCTACATGCAGGATAGGGTACAATAAAACACACAATAGTAGATAAAAATTACATGACAATAGAAATTTAATAAAATACAATATAAATCAGATTGCAAATACAAAACAAATCAAATTACTACATTGAATACGGATTAAGGTGCTTGAAGACACTGGGGGTAACAAAGCCAAGTGGACTTACCAGTACTTCACCTGGAGGTGAGAAAGCCAGATGGGCTATAGGTTGCTAACCTGGTTCAGAAATGCTTATTTAAAAAGATATGTTTTAGTGCTTTTTTTGAAGAAACTTCTTTCACGGATGCACCTCAATTCTTTTGGTAAGGTGTTCCAAAGAAGTGGGCCAGCTGAGAAAAAAGGCACATTCTCTTGTTTCCTCAAGGTGAGGTGACGTCAAGAAACGCTTGACTTGCTGATCTTAGTGAATGGGGAGGAAATACAGGGAGAATAAATATTGTGGAGTGTATAATCATGGCTAGTTTGTATTGCTTATACGATATGATATTGGGAGCCAATGTAGTGATTCAAAGATGGGGGTAATATGATCATGAATCAGGGTTCTGGATAAGAGTCTAGCTGTGGTATTCTATATAATTTGTAATGAATGATTGGTATATGCTGGGAGACCAATCAGAAGAGAATTACAGTAGTCAGTACCAGAGAAATAACAGTGATTGTAACACAGAATGAAAATCAGTATGTTCAAGAAGTGGTTTGAGATGGCAAGGTAGTCGTAGTTTGTGAAACGTTGATTGAGTGACTATTCTGATATGGTCATGCATGGAAAGAAAAGGATCAATGATGACTCCGAGATTGCCAACAGTCTGCGAGAGAGTGCTGTTGTGGAGCCGCAGGCGGGAGCGCTAGGGGACGCTCTCGATTCTGGGAAGATAAGCCCAGCTCTTTTTAGGGCTATCGCCAACTGGTGCAGATCAGCGGGGACGAGAGAAGTGTGCCCCTGCAGTGAGACGGACCTTGTCTGGGAGGCTGGAGCAGGCAAGGAAAGTCCTTGAAGACTTGGAGCAGAAGAGGAAAGTCCTTGAAGACATGAAGCAGGTGAGGAAAGTCCTTGACGACGTGGAGCAGGTGAGGAAAGTCCTTGACAACGTGGAGCAGGCGAGGAAAGTCCTTGACAACGTGGAGCAGGCGAGGAAAGTCCTTGAAGACTTGAAACGTAGTCCTAGACACGGAGGAGGCGAGCAAGACCATCAGGTGCCCTACACAGCCCAGAGGCTGGTTGTGGACCACGCTGTCCCCTACACTTGCCAGGTTCTTGTGGCCTGGATTGGCCACTGTTGGAAACAGGATGCTGTTCTTGATGGACCCTTGGTCTGACCGAGTATGGCATATTCTTATGGGGAGCAGGAGAGGCACAGGAAGTCTCAGAGCACAGGAGTGAAGCAACCCCTTGGATCCTCTGGAGTCGGAACTGGATTCAGGAGCAGATAAAACATGGAACTTAGAACTCTGGTTAAAAGCAAGAAATCTCCAGAGGCTCGGGTTGTTCAGGACCTGGAACATCAGGACCAGGATGGAACATCGAGACATCAAGCCTGGAACGGAACATCAAGACATCAGGACTGGAACGGGACATCAGGACTGGAACAACGTGGACCAGGCAGGAGTGGTGACAAGAAGTCCACAGGAGACCAGCTCAGGAAGAACTAGCTCCAGCAAGGAACTTGCTCCTTGCCAAGGCACTGAAGGAATTACTGAATAGCCCTTTTATAGGGCAGGAGAGGCAACTCCCTGGGAGGAGTTCCAGGAGGACCACACCTGTGCTGGCCCTTTAAATCACAGGAGAAGCCGCAGGCTCGCCCCTAGGAGGAAGCTGGGCAGGACTCTGGACAGCGGCCTTGCTGCTGCTGTAGCTGGGGAGCAGGAGGAACCGGAGAAGGGCCGCAGGCAGGCCCCTACGCAGAAGTGACGGCATCCTGCCATGAAGGCAGGTTGAAGAGTGGCTTCCCTGCCGCTGGAGAGTCCGGGGACTGCGGCCTCCGGACCGCGCCAAGGAAGATGATGTCTGTGGCCCAGCCGTGGTAGTCAGAGCAGCGGCGCAGCCTCCATGCTGCTGGAACGAAGTTTCAGGGCGGCCTCCGGGCCATGAGGGAACAGCGGCGGCCCGAGCCATGAAGGGGTAAGCACCACCCGTGGCACCAGCCACTGGAGAAGCACAACAAATAATAGTCTGATTATCAAAGCAAAAGCTTATTGGAGTATTTGCAACAGGGAAATGTGACAATAATAATTTCTGTTTTTGAAATATTGAGTTCTAACTTGTTTTGATGAAGCCATTCTTGAATGGTTGTGAGATAGGAAAAAAGAAATGATTCAGTTAATGCATACAGTTAATGCATTCAGTCAGCATACAGTTTATAATGATCCCAGGGTTGGCTAAAATGCGGCATAGAGGTGTTAGATATTAATAGAGCGCAGAACCTTGAGGTACACTGGAACTGAGAGAGGTCAAGGAGGAGGTATGGGATTCAGTATGAACTTGTTGAACCCTATTGGAAAGGTATGAGTCAAAGCTCGAGAGTAAGAGTAGTTCAATGCTATGAAGTTTTCTAAAACCAAACTGGTATTGTATATTGTTAGTCAAGAAAGTCATAGAGTTGGCAAAGAACAGCTGTTTCTACGATTTTTGCATGAATGCTATAGAAGAAATTGGCTGACAGCTGGAAAGAAGAGTTGGATCAGCAGATGTTTGTTGTTTTTTTTTTGGGGGGGGGGGGTTAACTTGGGTCCAAACTGAAGCCTGTTTCAAAGAATCAGGAAGAGAGCTGTATTTTAAAGAGGAATTAATGAAATCAAAGATGAACAAAGCTATGTCGGTCTTAATCATTTTAAGGAGTGCTATGTGACAGTTTGAGGGGATTAAAGGAAGAATTCATGTTGTTTATCTGAATAGTATCTGATTCTGTAACAGGTTTGAAATGTTCCCAGCTTAAGCCATCAACAATCAGGTCATCAAAATTATTACTAACTATAAGCTGAAAGGTTTTATTCGCATTTGTAGTTTTGTCATAAAAATATGCAAATTTCTCCACCATATTCATTCCAGGGAGCATGATGCAAGAACACACAAAAACTTTAAAAAATATATCCAAAGCAAGAAACCTATGAGAGAGTCGATTGGACTGTTAGATGAGTGAGGGGTTGAAGTGGCTCTTAGGGAAGATAAGGCCATTGCAGTAAGACTAAATGAAATCTTTGCTTCTGTGTTTACTAATGAGGAGATACCAGTTCTGGAGATGGTTTTCAAGGGTGATGAGTTAGATGAATAGAAACAAATCATTATGAACCTGGAAGATATAGTAGGCCAGATTGACAAACTAAAGAGTAGCAAATCACCTAGACTAGGTGGAGTGTATCCTACGCTTCATGGGATAGGAGGCGGGGTCCTTTCATGGATTACAATCAGGTTAAAAGACAGGAAACAGAGTAGTATTAGTCAATTTTCTCACTGGAAAAGGGTAAATAGTGGAGTTCCTAAAGGATCCAATTCCAATTCAAAAATTGGAAGAAGGATCCAACAGAAGAAAATAGGATAATGCATAAACGTTGGCAAGTTAAATGTAAGACATTGATAAGACAGGCTAAGAGAACATTTGAAAAGAAGTTGGCCGTAGAGGCAAAAACTCACAGTAAAAACTTTTTAAAATATATCCGAAGCAGAAAGCCTGTGAGGGAGTCAGTTGGACCGTTAGATGATCGAGGGGTTAAGGGGCACTTAAAGAAGATAAGGCCATTGCGGAAAGATTAAATGATTTCTTTTCTTCTGTGTTTACTGAAGAGGATGTTGGGGAGGTACCCATACTGGAGAAGGTTTTCATGGGTAATGATTCAGATGGACTGAATCAAATGGTGAACCTGGAAGATGTGATAGGCCTGATTGACAAACTGACGAGTAGGAAATTACCTGGACAGGATGGTATACACCCCAGAGTTCTGAAGGAACTAAAAAATGAAATTTCAGACCTATTAGTAAAAATTTGTAACCTGTCATTAAAATCATCCATTGTACCTGAAGACTGGAGGATAGCTAATGTAACCCCCATATTTAAAAAGGGCTCCGGGGCAATCCAGGAAACTACAGACCGGTTAGCCTGACTTCAGTGCCAGGAAAAATAGTGGAAAGTATTCTAAACATCAAAATCACAGAACATATAGAAAGACATGGTTTATTGGAACAAAGTCAGCATGGCTTTACCCAAGGCAAGTCTTGCCTCACAAATCTCCTTCACTTTTTTGAAGGAGTTAATAAACATGTGGATAAAGGTGAACCTGTAGATGTAGTGTACTTGGATTTTCAGAAGGCATTTGACAAAGTTCCTCATGAGAGGCTTCTAGGAAAAATTAAAAGACATGGTATAGGTGGCGATGTCCTTTCGTGGATTGCAAACTAGCTAAAACACAGGAAATAGAGTAGGATTAAATGGACAATTTTCTCAGTGGAAGGGTGTGGGCAGTGGAGTGCCTCAGGGATCTGTATTGGGACCCTTACTTTTCAATATATTTATTAATGATCTGGAAAGAAATACGACAAGTGAGGTAATCAAATTTGTAGATGATACAAAATTGTTCAGAGTAGTTAAATCACAAGCAGATTGTGATAAATTGCAGGAAGACCTTGTGAGGCTGGAAAATTGGGCATCAAAATGGCAGATGAAATTTAATGTGGACAAGTGCAAGGTGATGCATATAGGGAAAAATAACCCATGCTATAGTTACACAATATTAGGTTCCATATTAGGTGCTACTACCCAAGAAAGAGATCTAGGCGTCATAGTGGATAACACATTGAAATCGTCGGTTCAGTGTGCTGCGGCAGTCAAAAAAGCAAACAATGTTGGGAATTATTAGAAAGGGAATGGTGAATAAAACGGAAAATGTCATAATGCCTCTGTATCGCTCCATGGTGAGACTGCACGTTGAATACTGTGTACAATTCTGGTTGCCGCATCTCAAAAAATATATAATTGCAATGGAGAAGGTGCAGAGAAGGGCGACCAAAATGATAAAGGGGATGGAACAGCTCCCCTATGAGGAAAGACTAAAGAGGTTAGGACTTTTCAGCTTGGAGAAGAGACGGCTGAAGGGGGATATGGTAGAGGTGTTTAAAATCATGAGAGGTCTAGAACCGGTAAATGTGAATCAGTTTTTTCCTCTTTCGGATAATAGAAAGACTAGGGGACACCTCATGAAGTTAGCATATGGCACATTTAAAACTAATCGGAGAAAGTTCTTTTTCACTCAACACACAATTAAACTCTGGAATTTGTTGCCAGAGGATGTGGTTAGTGCAGTTAGTATAGCTGTGTTTAAAAAAGGATTGGATAAGTTCTTGGAGAAGTCCATTACCTGCTATTAATTAAGTTGACTTAGATAATAACCACCGCTATTACTAGCAATGGTAACATGGAATAGACTTAGTTTTTGGGTACTTGCCAGGTTCTTATGGCCTGGATTGGCCACTGTTGGAAACAGGATGCTGGGCTTGATGGACCCTTGGTCTGACCCAGTATGGCATGTTTTTATGATCTGTACTTGGACTGGTGCTTTTCAATATGTTTATAAGTGATCTGGAAAGGAATACGACGAGTGAGGTAATCAAATTTGCAGATGATACAAAATTATTCAGAGTAGTTAAATCACAAGCGGATTGTGATAAATTGCAGAAGGATCTTGTGAGACTGAAAGATTGGGCATCAAAGTGGCAGATGAAATTTAATGTGGACAAATGCAAGGTGATGCGTATAGGGAAAAATAATCCATGCTTCAGTTACATGATGTTAGGTTCCATATTAGGAGCTACCACCCAGGAAAAAGATCTAGGTGTCATAGTGGTTAATACATTGAAATCATCAGCTCAGTGTGCTGTGGCAATCAAAAGAAGAAAAAAAAAAAAGCAAACAGTGTTAGGAATTAGTAGAAATTGAATGGTAAATAAAATGGAAAATGTCATAATGCCTCTGTATCTCTCCATGGTGAAGACCGCACCTTGAGTACTGTGTACAATTCTGTTTGCCGCATCTCAAAAAAGATACAGTAGCAATGGAGAAGGTACAGAGAAGAGCGACCAAAATGATAAAGGGGATGGAACATCTCCACTATGAGGAAAGGTTAAATAGGTTAGGGCTGTTCAGTTTAAGAGAAGAGACGGCTGTGGGGGGGATATGATAGAGGTGTTTTAAATCATGAGAGGTCTGGAACGGGTAAATGTGAATCTTTCAGATAATAGAAGGACTAGGGGGTACTCCATGAAGTTAGCAAGTAGCATACACAAAATTAATCAGAGAAAATTATTTTTCACTCAATGCATAATTAAGCTCTAGAATTTGTGCCAGAGGATGTGGTTAGTGCAGTTAGCATAGCTGGATTAAAACAGGTTTGCATATATTCTTGGAGAAGTCCATTAACTGCTATTAATCAAGTTGACTTAGAGAATAGCCTTGCCTACTACTAGCATCAGTAGCATGGGATCTTTGTTCTTGCTAGGTGCTTGTATCCTGGATTGGCCACTGTTGGAAACAGGATGCTGGGCTCGATGGACTCTTGGTTTGACCCAGTATGGCAGTTTCTTATGTTCTTATGTAGAGGAATCTGAACAAGGATTGATGCTTTTTTTTTTTTTTTTTTTTTTTTTTTACCAAAAAGTATAATTTTCTAGGATTATTAAATACAGAGGCAAGCTTTCAGTATATGTACACTTGTTTTGCTATGTTAATGGCATCTTAATAAGAGGAAAGTTTTGAGTGAAAAAAGCAGTTTATTAGTGTGTGTTGGGTCCCATTGCCACTTCCTATCTAACCTTCTAAACTCTCATTTCTTTTTTTTGAAGTGTGGTGTTAAACCATGGTCCATTTTAGCTCTTTTTCTAGAAATGGATTTCAGAGGTATGAGTTTATCTATAGTAGATATTAGTGATGTATTCCAGAGTTTCAGAAATTCTTCAGGATAATCACAGATGTTACTTTCCAGAGCAGGTATAAAGTCTGTTGCCAATGTCTGAGAGTCTATATGCCCACGCTTCGTAAAAGTCATATCATATTTCAGAATCCATTTGTTACAGGAGGGAGTGAGAGAGAAGGAGACAAGGAAGTGATCACTCCATGGAATTTCACTAGAGGAGACACTCACTTTATCTATTAAAAAAAACCTGAGAAATTAACAAAAACCAAATCTAGGCAATGACCTTTCTTATGAGTGGGAGAAGAGATTATCTGCCAACTACATGAAGAAAGGGTATCAAACAAAATTTGAGTTGAATGTGATAGTGCTAAAGCATCAGGTTAAAGTCTCCAAGAAATATAGTAATGGCAGGATCTAGGTTCAAATTTAGAAGGTACTCAAAGAGAGGAGTCCAGGGGGGATAGTAGGTTAGGCAAATATTAATATACTGTGATTTAAGGCAGAGCGGCTCATATGGAGAAGGAATAGTAACATCCAGTACAGAGAATTTTAGGTGCAATTTGAAAAGAACAGCTGAACCTCCTCCTTCTGACCCTATCTGGATTTGAAAAGGTACGAGAAATTAGGAAGACAGTGATTAAGCACTGGTGTATCATAGTTTTTCAACCATGTTTCAGTAATACATAAACAATAAAATAATACATAAAAAACAAAATAAACAAGATCCAGAGGCTAGAAGTCATGGATCACAGCAGATTTTTTTTGTTATTTTTTTGTTATTGATTGTGCATTGATCAAAAGGTAGATCAGTGTCGTAGATGCAATAAGAGTGGGTATAGATGTTAATGAAATGTTTTTGAGGGTTCTAGAGGGAAGAAACTATTTAGGTCGGCAGATGTTTTAATCGCCATAGTGCCCTTGACCTGCAATAACTGGAATAGCCATTTGAGCTGAATAGGATGAAGTAATGTACTCAGTTTTCCATTGTAGCCTTGATAGTTATACTGGTGGTAAGAGTCATAATGTCTTATCGAAGCAGGCACGAGGTGCGCACAAAGGGGCAGGCTTCTTTGTTGCACTCCTTCATGTGTGCTACAGAGGCACTCGCTCTTCTGCGCAGATGCCTCCAGCATCCATGTCTCGTTTAAATGGCCCGGCGTCCAGAAGTCAGCAGTGGGCAGGGCAGTAATACGAGGTGCGGAATTCCTTCTGAGAGTGTGGCTGGAGTGATAGGCAGCAGCAGATGGCGAGTCTGGCCTTTGGAAGTGTCCAAACTTCAAAGTAGACAGCAAGCAGCAGTTCCTCCTGCGTCTGTGCCTCGTTTAAATGGCCTGGTGCCCAGAAATGTCAGCAGTGGGCGGGGCAGTAGTATGAGGTGCAGGAGTCCTTCCATGGGGGTGGCCAAAATGATAGGTGGCAGTGGATGGCGAGTCTAGCCGTTAGAAGTATTGATTTGGTTTTACTATTATGTTTTATATTCTTAGTTTTTATTGTTTGATGTTTTATGAGCAATGGTGGTAATTGTTTTTTTTCTGTTGTGGCACTGCATACAGAGTACAGCTTATTGCATTTTCCAGTTTAGTTTTTGGCTGCACATTTCTTTTTCTCTTTTATGGTCTCTTTATTCTGCATTTCATGAGATTCTAACTGTGTTCTGTATGTGTGACTGAGGTGAAGTATTCTGTTAGCATGTAGTTTCTTTGTAGGGATTTATAGCAGCCTGGCTTGTTCTATTTTCCTAATAGGAGTTGTATTGGTGTTTTGGGGTTTTCCAGTGTTGCCTTTTCATAGGTTGGGTTGTTACTCTTTGAGTGCTTGATGTTTTGGTATGGGAGGTTTACTATATTTCTGAGGGCCAAGCCTATACCTAACACTATTACAATAGGCCTAATACCATATGAGTTCCAATTGTCTTGTTTACTTTTTTGCTGGATTTTCTGGTTGGTACCTCAACAGTGCATGTAAATATAATATACATGTTGTGATATTTTTACCTCAGAAGACCATACTTTGTCCATTTGCATGTAAACCCTTAATATAAATGTAGAACTTTTGATTGTGTGTGGAAAGGTTGAGGCTGGGGGGTTGCGCAAGGCTGTAAGGTTTGCCTATGGTGTCTAACACCCTTGCAACAGTCTAGCTGTGGCTGCACTGGTTCCATGTGGGAAAGCAGGATTCCATCTGCAGCTGTGCTGCTTTGGGCCAGGCTCTCCCCAGCTTCACTCTTGGCCAGGGTTTAATTTTCTTTTCTTTTTCTTGTCTGGAAGGAAGCTGACAGCATGGATCACTTCTGGTCCCACCTCCCCTGGAATAGATTAACAGAGCAGAACCATAAAATCACAATTCGGTATAACACACTGTCAATATGAATGTGCTGGAGTGGAGCCCTGAAAAGCAGAGCAAGCTATTATCATAGAAAGGGAGGGTTGAGCCAGAAAGAAAGTGCCTGAGCGGTGTTCATGAGGCTTCTGTCAGAGGTGGCTGGGCTTTGAGAGGGGCAGCTGTCAATGGAATCAGTGAGTCTCCTGGAGAAAAGAGGGTGCTGAAAAGGAGTGAGAATGGGAAAGAGAGGGGGCTGCTGCAGGCTTAAGAAAGGCTAGCAATAAGCAAAAACATTTACATAATGATGTGGCTGTGCTGGGGCAGGGGGCACTTGCTGAATGAGCACGTGAGCAACAGCACAACAGCAAATGATTGTGTGTGTGAATGAGCCACTGGTTGGCAGTGTGATCATCTCATTACTTGGCAAGCGATACAACATCTGATTGGTTGTCAAGCAACTTTATCACCACATCAGGACATATATGAGAGATGTAACTAAACTTGAGGGGCCCAACAGATGGATGTGAGATTCCAAAAAAGCTGTATGGGATGGAGGTGACAGACCTATATGCACAGACTGGGAGAGGGACCTTGGGATGATAGTGCCTGATGATCTGAAGATGGTAAAGCAATGTGACAAAGTGATAGCTAACGCCCAAAAAATGTTGGGCTGTATAGAGACAGGAATAGCCAGTAAGAAAAAGGAGGTGATATTGCAGATCTTTGGTGAAGCCTCACCTGGAGTACTGTGTTCAGCTCTGGAGCCCGTATCTCAAAAAGGATAAAGATGGGATAGAGGCGAACCAGAGAAGGGTGACCAAAATGCTGTGGGGTCAGTATTGGAAGACTAATGAGGAGGGGCTGAAGAATCTAAGCATGTACACACTGGGAGGTGCAGGGGGAGATATGATACAGATATTCAGACACCTGAAAGGTTTTAATGATGCGCAAACTTCAAAACTTTTCCATTGGAAAGGAATCAGTAGAACTAGGAGTCACGATATGAAACTCCAAGGGGAACGACTGAGAACAAATGTCAGAAAATATTTGTTCATGGAGAGGGTGGTCGATGTTTGGAATGCCCTTCTGGAGGAGGTGGTGAAAACAAAGTCAAGTAATTCAAAGGGGCATGGGTATAAACACTGTGGATCCCTAAAGGCTAGAGAACAGAAATGAAGAAAGTATGCATGGGGCTAAATTGCTAATGCTGCTGTTGCTACTCTTAGCATTATGGTGTTAACGCCCGCAATAACACCATAACGCGTGCATTAACACCATAACGCACGCGATAATCACGGTACCGCATGGCACAAATGCAATTTTTTCAAAGGGACGGGATTGGGAAGGGATTTGGGCATGACTAATGAAAATGAGGGGCAATATCGCACTGTGCAATAGCATAACGAATGCTATCGCATGTTTTTAATGCTGGAAATAACTACACCTTTTTTCCTGCTGTTAAGCTGTGCGATATGCCCAAAACGGCCATAATGCAATTAGTGATAAAGATTGCAAATTGGATTTCGGCCATGTCTGGGCTGGGAGAGGAGAGAGGGAGTGGAGCAGAGAGAGAGAGAGCCTCTGGGGAGACCTTCACAGTATTCAACTATTTATATCCCTATAGGAGGGCCAGCTAATAACGCGAGGTGAGGTTTTGGTGGTGGTTTAGGGTTTTGGGGCCAGTTTGACATGCAAAGTGAGACATACAAACAGCACAGTACAACTCAGTAAAGATTTGACGTCATTTGGAGTGAGAGGAAAGTCTGTCAAAGATAACATTTCTTCAATGTTCTCTTGCCCTAGCTTGATGGATTCTATAACAGGGTACTATCAAGCTAGGGCGAGAGAATATTGTGGAAATTTCAACTTTGTGAGACTTTCCACACTCCAAATGGCGTCAAACCTTCATTGAGGGTGTACTGTGCTGTTCGTACATATCACTCTGCATGACAAACTGGCCACAAAAACCCTAAACCACCACCAAAACATATCACCTCGAGTTATTACCTGGCCCTCCTATAGTGATATAGTTGACTACTATGAACACTTTATAAAGAGGTGCTCTCTCTTTCCCTCTCCCCAACATAAGAAAATGCCTGTGATGGCACTTTGCAGCTTGCAAATTGAAAATCTCTCGGGCGCAATAAATTTAACACACATTGCGATAAAGTACCCATTTGAAGCGCTAAAATAACGCACAGTGCGGTAACTCTAAAATTATAGCCACGCCCCTTTTCCTTATCGCGGGCATTATTCATGCAAAATTTATAGCATTTTGATGAATCTAGGCCTAAGCTAGTAAGTGCTGAAATTGATGCAGGTCAGCAATAGCTCAGAATAAATTAAGGGCCTGATTTTAAAAAGCATTTACACACGTGAAACTGGGTTTTACACATGTGAATGCACTTCACTCAAGCTTTTGAAAATTGCTACAATATTTGCCATTGAATTGT
Organism: Rhinatrema bivittatum; assembly: GCF_901001135.1. NCBI lineage: Eukaryota > Metazoa > Chordata > Amphibia > Gymnophiona > Rhinatrematidae > Rhinatrema > Rhinatrema bivittatum. The sequence continues at coordinate 344,954,899 of NC_042616.1, read as the reverse complement.
CCATAGGATTTACTTGTTTAAGTGCACTTTACTCGAATTAAATGGCTTTTGAAAATTGCTACGAAAGTATGTTACATTTATGCATGTAACGCCTTTGAAAATTACCTCCTATATATGGAAGCTGGAAATGAGAGCAAAATCATCATTGTTGATTACCATTATAAATCCTGCCCAAAATGAGGGTAATAACTAAAATCTGCTTTGAAAATTTGCAGATGTACTCAAAATTCACTGCAGCCAAATACATTCATTAAAAGTGTACGCACAAATCCTGATCCCACCACAGTTTTGCCCCTGGAATGCCTGTTTAGTCTGCACGTAAAAGTACACTTAAAAGCATTTCCTGTGCTTACTTTTGAGTGCATACCCACCAGGGCTATTTTCAGAGAGCCATTTTTATGCACGTAGGTACCTTGGAAAATTTCACCCCCCATTTCAGGGAATTTTCTTGTGGTGGCTTTTATCATTTCACAATCATATATCAAGATAATCTGGAAAATTAGAAAGGTGGGATATTGACAATGTCCTCAGAATATTTCCTAGAAAAAATGTATCACATTGAACAGAATGCTAGACGTGGTGATTCCTTAATAAATGTAATTAACTAGTCGTCATTGCATCCATTAAAAAAAAAATAAAATTGAAACAGTATAAAAGTTTTCCCCAGCTTTAGGAATCTTTTTTAAAAGTATATTTATGAAAAAGAAGAATTTGAAGCTAGTATAAAAAAAAAGTGTCAACCAGATATCTGTACTCAGTTCATGTCTTTAGTAGAGCAGTAGGCAGTCTGTATGCTAGCTGAGATAAATATCAGACAACTGTGTTCATCTGTTGGTAATTAAACAGTGCCTACACATAGTAGTTTGCGCAAACTGTAATTAGGTTTTATCTAGGAGTTTAGTCTAAAACAAGAGGTGGTTTAGAGTCAACATGATTATCATAGCCTTTTAGATACTAATTGAAATTGGGGTTAAACGAGGTGCATTAGGATTTAACTGAAACTTTTAACTTAAATTTACTTATATTAATGTCCAGAAGTAATACTGGTGTATGCAGAAGAAAAATTGGTTAGGTTTCCAGTTTCATTCATCTTGATCAGAAGCTCATTTATTTCATGCTTCAGGTCATTTGATTCCAATAAAGTCAATGGGAGAAGTAACGCTTCCTGTTTTGCATTCTAACATTGGGGTTTTCCATCCAAGTTTTATGAAACTTCCTGGCAGGCATCAGCAGCTGAGGAAATTGCACTCCAAGACACCGAGTGGCATGAATACCCCATGGCACAAAAAGAGGAGTAAAGTGCATTACCAACTGTGGCTGAACATCCAAAGAAATAAAAAAAGGAGCAAAGGATACCACTAACAGTCATATGAACACCCCAAGGCAGGAGTGAGCAAACTATGGTCTATGAGCCAGCCCCGATTCTTGCGGCCTGCCTACCTTGCACACATTCACTGTTGCCCATAATGACTTGCTGATGTGCATGATGTGAGCCATCACTGATGTCTGGCTGCTCAGGCAGGCTGCTGAAGGGGACAGCATTGAGGGAGTAGGTGGGTCAACATAATTCTATGTAATGGCTGCCGATAGCCCAAGAGCAGGGGAGGCCTGGCGCCACTGGCGGATCCATCTTGCCAGCATAGAAATAGAAATGGTGACTGCCGACTGTGGCAGGGGGAGCGTGTATATGTAAACTATCTTTAAAATCAGCTATGGTACCTGAAGATTGGAGGGTGGCCAATGTAATGCCAGTTTTTAAAGAGATTTCCAGGGGTAATCCAGGAAACTACAGAGTGGTGAGCCTGATGTCGGTGCTGGCAAAAATGGTTGAAACTATACTAAAGAACAAAATTATTGAACATGTAGATAGACATAATTTAATGGGACAAAGTCAACATGGATTTAGTCAAGGAAAGTCTTGCCCCACCAGTTTGCTACTTTTTTTTGAAGGTGTAAATTAACATGAGGATAAAGGTAAACCAGTTGATATAGTGCATCTGGATTTTCAGAAAGCTTTTGGCAAAGTACCTCATGAGAGACTCTTGAGAAAATAATTTAAAAAGTCATGGGAAAGGAGGTAATGTATTCTGGATTGAGAACTGGTTAAAAATAGAAAACAGAGTAGCGCTAAATGGTAAACTTTCTCAATGGAGCAAGATAAATGTAGAGTACCCCAGGGATCTGTACTGGGACCACTGCTTTTTAACAATTTTAAATGACCTAGAGATGAGAACAAGTGAGATCAAATTTGTTGATACAAAAGTATTCAAAGTTGCTAAGTCACAAGAGGATTGTGAGAAATTGCAAGAGGACCTTGTGAGACTGGAAGACTGAGCATCCAAATGGCAGATGACATTTAATAGACACATTGAAACATGATGGCAGAAAAAGACGACCATATGGCCTATCCAGTCTGCCCATCTATCCAATTAATTTAGCATTTTTATTCTCATCGCTTCCTCAGAGATCCCCTGTAATTATCCCATGCTTTCTTGAATTCAGATACTGTTTTTGTCTCCACTTCCACTGGAAGATGTTCCACACATCCACCACCCTCCCTGTAAAGAAATATTTCCTAAGATTACTTCCTGAATCCTACCCCCTTTCAACCCCATCTCATGACCTCTCATTCTAGAGTCTATTTTCTCTGAAAAAGGCTCACCTCCTGTGAGGTATTTGAATGTCTGTATCATATCTTTCCTATCTCACCTTTCCTCTAAGGGTATACTGGTTTAGATCTTTGTCTATCCCATATGCTTTAGAATGAAGACTACTGACATTTTAGTAGCCAGGCTCTGGACCAACTTCATCAGGTTTATATCCTTTTGAAGGTGCGGTCTCCAGAATTGTATACAGTATGTCAAGTGAGGTCTCAACAGGGACCTATACAGGGAAATTATCACCTCCCTTTTTCTGCTGACCATTCTTCTTTCTATGCAGCCAAGAATCTTTCTAGCTTTTACCATCACTTTATTTGCCTGTTGGGCCACCTTAAGATCATCAGATACAAGTAGATCCTACTTCCCCCTTTATGCTTAGAATTTCACCTCCAATTCTGTATCTTTCCTTGGATTTAATGTATTTTTTAGCATTATATCTTAGCTGCCATGCCTTAAACCATTCCTTGAGCTTTGCTAGATCTCTCCTCATGTTTTCCACTCCTTCCTGGCTGTCCATCTGTTATAGATTTTTGATGATATCGAGAAAAAGGCAAACCTTTTCCAACAACCCTTCCATTATGTTGCTCATAAAAATGTTGAAAAGAACCAGTCCAAGGACCTATCCCTGAGGTGCACTGCTAATAACCCTCTTCTCAGGAATAAAAACTCCATTTACTACCACCCTTTGTCATCTCCCACTCAGTCATTTTAGCATCCATACCAAGAGTACACAATTTATGTATATGTCTTGAGTGTGGAACCGTGTAAAAGGCCTTGCTGAAATCCAAGTACGCTATGTCTACACTCTCCCTTGATCCAACTCTCTAGTCACCAAATCAAGACATTAATCAGATGCATCTCACAAGATGTACCTCTGATTCAACTATGCTATCTCAGAGCTTGCAATCCATTAGATTCCAAAAATTGCACTATCCTTTGTTTTAGCAGCAATTCCATTAGTTTGCTCGTCACAGAGGTCAGACTAACTGACCTGTAGTTCTCAGCCACCTCTTTCCTTCCACTCTTATGAACAGGAACCACATCCGCCCTTTTCTAGCCCTCCAGAACTAATCCATACTCTAAAGAGGCATTGAAAAGGTCAGCCAATGGAACTGCCAAGACAGCTGTATGTTCTCTTAGTACCCTCAGATGTATTCTATCGGCACCATTGCCTTATCTACTTTGTTTAGTTCATAAACCAATATTAAGGTGGAGTTTCAGAAATCCACTTCTTATCCCTGGGATAAGCAGCATGGACTCTGTCTATACCTTGGGATCCTGCCAGGTACTTGGACCTGCATTGGCCACTGTTGGAAACAGGATACTGGGCTTAATGGACCGGTATTGCAAAGCTTATGTATTTATGAATGTAGGTATTGTTGCACCAGAGGTGGATCCTTGGGCCGAGGTGGGGTTGGCGCTACCCATAGGAAGGATCCTGCAGGTCCTCACCATCGGCAGGCGGAGTGGGCTGAAGGATGGAGGCCGGCTGGCGCTTCACCAATACCAGCCCTCGTTCCCCGCGGGTTGAGCCTTTGGGTACCGGGGCCAGCTGGACTTAGGTGGGCATCTGTATGTTGTCGTCAATGGAACGATTGAGAGGTCAGCCCAGAGGCAGCAACAGTGGAAGGGAGAAGTCTGTACTGGACGAGGCGGAGTCCCGGAGATTCGGGTGCCAATAGAAACAAACTCAGACAGGGGGCGCCCGAGCAAGAGCAGGCCGAAGCCTAAATAAGCCAGGTCCAGGACGGAGACTGATGAAGCGTCATAGGGCAAGCTGGAGTCCGGGCTGGCAACAATCAGGAAGCAGTGGCAAGGAGAAGCTGAGGTCTGGACGAGGAGAGAGTCAAGAGGTCCGGGCTTGGAGTCAACTGCGTGGTCAGGCAAAGCAAAGGTCGTGTCCGAAAAGGCAATCCAATGAAGGTTAGGAATCATGAACGCAGGAACAAGGAAACCAGGAACAAGAGTCAGCGGGGATCAGGAACCAGGAATGAAGGAGAATCACCAGGAGGCAACGAGTACATGACCAGCTTGGAGACCTGTTGCAAAGGCAATCCTTAGGACCGGAGCCCAGCCTTAAGTAGCGGGGCTTTGCTGACATCATCCAGGGTCGCGGTTAGGTTCCTGCCGCAGGCCCTTCATAAGCCTCAATCGCGTGCACCAAGGGAAGGGTGCAGTGCTGGACGGTGGCGTCTCTCCGCGGGCCACATGGAGAGGCCTGACACAGAACACAGGGATCCACAGCTGAGACTGAGGCACCGGAGGTGGACCGAGGACGGAGCCGGCGGCCCACCACCGCCAGGGGTGAGGAGCCAGGCACTGGACTCGTCTGAGAGAGGTGAGGGGGCTGCACCGCGGGTCTGCCGCGACCGGCACGCGTAACGGGTATGCATAGAACTTTTCATACAGGCTAACTTTTTACATGCTTTCAGAATAGATGATTCTGGTATTGCCAGAATGGGAAGATGCCATTTAATTATGAGCTTGTAGAGCTCATAATAGTCAATAAGAATAAATAAATTAAGGGAATGATTTAAAAAGAAGAGGCTTATTGTCTGAAATCACAGACTGAGAATTTTCTTTTTTCCCCTGATAGACAAAACTACTCGGTGTGCAGGGAGTTGTGGGGGGGGGATGTTTTTGCAATTAAAGTGGAGGAGTCTGAGAGAGATGAATGATGGCACACAGGAAAGTAATGGATGTTCTCAGACACATGGAACTGTGAACACTGAATCTGCAGCCATTAGTGCCACTTAAAGATGGAAATGGAGAAATATTGGATGTGACTCATTCCAGAAGCTGTGCTCTACCAGGGTTCCATGCTCTGCCACTGCTCCATGCCCTGCTGTTTACTAACTTCAATGGCGTGCATTCATGTACACATTTAATTAAACATTAACCAAGAAGCATGTGCTGCTAGAATACAAATATAGGCCTAGATTTATCAAAATGCTATAAATATAGCAGGAATATCGCCCTCGATTAAAAAAAAAAAAAAAAAAAGGGGGGGGGGGGTGGGGCGTGGATAGGCTAATTTCCCTTTTAGATACTAATTGAAATTGGGGTTAAATGAGGTGCATTAGGATTTAACTGAAACTTTTAACTTAAATTTACTTACTTATTTATTTATTTATTTATTTAACAATTTTTATATACCGGCATTCGTAGGACACATCATGTCGGTTCACAATTAACTGAGAAAGGAAATTACAATGAACGAGGATAGAGAGAGTTAACGATATTACAATGAACTAGGAACAAGGATAGAGAGAGTCAACGAGCAGGGATACAACTTTGTAAAAGAACTGGATGAAGATTATCCATGTTAAGAGTAGATATGCATCAGGATGTTAAGGATGCATGTACACTTAAGAACTTAACATATGAACTTATTTACAATATTAATGTTAAATGCAGGGGCAGGGAGAGGGGGAGCGAGGAGGGGAAAGGAGAGGAGGGGGTAGGGGTAGGGGTATAGGAGATCGTTAAGGCAATGGCACTTTCAAGGAAAGGCTGTTCGTAGGAAGGGAGGGGGGGGGTAGGGGAGAGGCAGAAGGGTGCTGGGGAAGGGAGCAGAAGGGTGCTGGGGAAGGGAGCAGAAGAGAGGCAGAAGGGTGCTGGGGAAGGGAGCAGGGAGGGAGCTGGGAGGGTGAGGGAGCTAAAATGGTAAGGGAGAAGGGGGAGCTGGGAAGGTAGGGGAGCAGGGAGAGTTGGGATGGCGAAGGGGAGGTTGAGGAGGGGGTGTGTAGGCTGAGCGGGAGCTGAGTAATTTCGAGACATGACAATGACTAGGATTGGGAGGAGTTGGGGTATGCCTGTTTAAAGAGCCATGTCTTGATTCCTTTTTTGAAGTGGCTCAGGGACGGTTCTAGGCGGAGTTTAGCAGGAAGGGAGTTCCAGAGGGTAGGACCCGCAATGGAGAAGGCTCTGTCCCGGGTAGTGGTAAGGTGCCCAATTTTGAGTGAAGGGGTTTGAAGGGTGCCAGCGAGGGTGTTTCTGGTGGGGCGATTAGTTTGACGGAAATGTGGCATATCCTCAAGCCAGGGGGAGTTGTTTTTGTATAATGTGTTATGGAGGATAGTAAGTGTTTTGTATTGGGAACGGTAGGAAATGGGGAGCCAGTGGAGATCCTGTAGTATGGGAGTGATGTGGTCAGTTTTCCTGGTGTTTGTTAAGATTCTAGCCATAGCATTTTGGAGGATTTGGAGGGGTTTAATAGTGGAGGCAGGGAGACCTATGAGAAGGGAGTTGCAATAGTCGATTTTAGATAGTATGGTGGTTTGCATAACAGTGCGGAAGTCGTGGGCGTGGAGGAGGGGCTTCAGTTTTTTGAGGGTTTGAAGTTTAAAGAAGCCCCCTTTTAGTAGTGATTTAATGTGAGCTTTGAAGCTTAGCTGATTGTCTAGGGAAACTCCTAAATCTCTGACACTGGGCGGTAGTGTGTGAGCTTGTGAGGCGTTTTGATTCATTTGGTGGATCGAGTCGATAGATTGATTTGTTAGGATGAGGATTTCTGTTTTAGAGGCATTGAGTGCAAGGTGGATATTGGAGAGGAGAGAGTTGATGGATGTCAGGCAAGTTTCCCAATATTGCAGGGTTTCAGTGAGGGATTTCCGAATGGGAATGAGTATTTGTACGTCATCTGCATATAAGAAAAATTTTAGTCCTAGTTTAGAGAGTAAGTGGCAGAGTGGGAGTAGATATATATTGAAGAGGGTGGACGATAAAGAGGAGCCTTGTGGTACGCCTTGTGTGAGGGGAATGTGAGCGGATTCAAAATTATCAAGTTTGATAGGGGTTGTGTTTGATGGGGGTTGTGTTAATGTCCCTGTTAGCTATTTTATGAAACCATATAGATGCTTTACAGAGAGCACTAGGTTGAACCACTACACTTTCAGGTGGAGAGAAAACCTCTTTTTGTTTAAAAAAAAAAATGAACTGGCCTTGTAGCTCAGGTCATTGCACTGCTTGGTGGAATGCATCATACTCAGTTTGCTGTCTGACAGGGTCAGCTGGGCTTGGGCATGCTGTGCAGATGATGCCCTTGAGCCCGGGGAGGGAGGGAAGATGGTTGCCACTATTTGACAGCCATAGAGCAGAACTGAAAGATTACCTCAGAGTTGATGGTTTTCTCACCCTTAGTGCCGATAAGGCTGCCCTGTTCTGCTGCTGCTCTTGCAGTCTTACAGGCCGTTGCAATACCATGCGCTGGCCACAGTGCATAGCTCAACACACTCAACAATTTGTACGCGCATTTTGCACACGTATCCATAAGCCCCGATGCAAAACCTCGGACTTATCACATGTAAATTCATGATGATAAGTCTATTACCTATTTCCTCCCCATGCAAAAAAAAAAAAAAAAAATGTGCAGCCGACATGCACATTTTAACCCGCAAAAATTAACACCTCACCGAAGCAGGCGTTAAATCTTGAGGAGCCCAAAAAAATTACAGAAAAGCAGAAAATACTACTTTTCTGTTCCTTTTTCAGTTTCTCTGACTTAATATCATTGCAATATTAAATTGGAGGAACCGAAATAGGAGAATTAAAAAAAAAAAAAAAAAAAAAAAAGTATGCTGGCGGTCAGGTTAAGAAAAGGGATGCTCAATTAATGAGCATCCATTTTCCTAACCTGTGGCTGTGCAAAGGTTAGGGAAACGGATGCGCATAAAAATGAATTTCTATTTTCCTAACCGGCTGACAGACACCTCTCCTGGGCACCCGCTGCTGAGGAGGCACTAGGGGTGCACAATTTCCTCTAGCACCTCCTTTTTACCATGGCACCTGGGAGAAGTAGATCACGTGCGATGAGAGTAGGCGTTCAATCATGAGCGCCTATTTTGAACGCACGCCGATATTGCATCAGCCTGTTAGTTGGAGGGAATGGGGGTTGTATAATAAGGGCAGCATGGGAGGGATAAAGACATTTTTTTAAAAATATTTATTCAATTTTAACATTTAATAATACAAGATCAATCTTGGTTAGGAAAAACATTTGGGAGGAAATCATAAATTCAAATTAAACTTAATAATACCAAACGATTACATCCACAATGCTGTTATTCAGTCCTAAATTATAAGGAGACAATTTAGACAAAAATTCAAAGAAAATTATCTTATATCAATAATGTACCATGCAACGTACTTTGCATATTGTAGTGCTCACTGCACATATGGAACCTACGGAGTCTCCAACTCAGGGTCCCCCACTTGTGTTTTATCACTCAGAAAATTTAATAATTGAGGAGGAGTATAAAACACAAAGGACTTACCCTTGTATCCTACACAACATTTACATGGATACTTAAGGCAATAAGTTGCCCCTATTTGGAGAACCTTTGCCTTAAGTAGAAGAAATTGTCTTCTCCTCTTTTGTGTTAATTTAGAAAAGTCTGGGTAGACTCTTATAGCTAAAGTCAGAAATGGTTCCAACCTATGTTTAAAAAATAAGCAAAACACCCAGTCACGATCAGTCTCAAAAACAAAAGTGGTTAATAATGTAGCACTCTGCACCATATCACTGTCAGATGTTTCCAAAATTTTGGAAACATCCAAACTAGTTTCTAACTTATCCATAACCTGTGCTCCCTCCCGCTCTTCCTGTTGTGCTCCTCTTTTATACATTGGAATATAATAAATCTTGGCTAACGGTGGTATTGTGTTTTCTGGTACTTTAAGAACTTCAAGTAAATATTTCTTGAACATTTCTTTAGGTGATATATGTGGCAACATTGGAAAATTAACAAAACAAAGATTTTTCTTTCTATTAGCATTTTCTAAATTCTCCAATTTCATTTGCAGTATTTGATTTTCTTTTATCATTGCTTCTTGTACCAGTTTTGTGCTATCTAAATCTCCTTTAATTTTCTCTAGATCTTTTATTTCTTTATCCTTTCTCAACTCCATGTTAATTATATTTACCTGTAATTTATTCACTTTTTCTATAACAGGATTAACTTGGGCTACTACAGAATTTTGCAAACTCACTATAGCTTCCATTATTACATCCAGTGTAACTACTTCAGGTTTACTTATCTGTGGGACACTTATTTTAGGCAAATAAACAGAGTTGTCGATCTTTGTTGGAACCTGGTGGGGACTTCCTTGTACCAAATTCAGTGAGGTGGTCTGTCCTGGACGGACTTCCACCGGACTTTCCATCTCAGACAAATCCAAGGGCTTTGGGCCTGCTAGTGGAGACCCTAACTCTGCGACTTCCGCAGGTGGGCCCTCCCTCCAAGGCCCATGGGCTCTGGATGTGGCCGGATTTACAGGTGGTTCCCTTTGGATCGGGGATAAAGATGTTGACAGGTCCGATGGAGAGACCTCAGAAATAAATTCAAGGGGCCCCTCCACCTGCGCCACTTCCGATCTTAATGTACGTTGCACGTGGGTGTCCATAGGTCCTTTTATAGAAGTGCCAGGGATAGTGGCAGGCTCAATTCTCTCCTTGGCTCTTCTTTTTCTTACAGAATGAGGCATAATTTAAACAGGCAAAACAACTCAGAACCTGGCAAACTCCCACGTAAAGTACAATCTGTTCTTGACTCCTTATTGGGGGAGATGGAGTAATAAGAGGGTTACTTACAGTTATGAAGATAGAGCAGAACCATTCAAAATCCTCTCAAATCCGACACAAAGCCGCACTAAGCCGCGCGCCCCATATAAAGACATTTTTATTTGTGTTTGTGCCTTGTAAAATTAAAGTTCAGTCAGCCAATACATTTCAGTGGGGCTTTATGACAAATTTCTCTTTCTTGCATTTTACAGAATGTCTCTTAAGATAGCGTTTGAAAGCTGGCCAACCCAATGGGCAATGTACGAATTGTCTGAAATTAGTGTGTGACCACAAAACCAAACTGATCTGGATTAGAAATGAATGGTGACAATAGTAAACTTTACCATCTGTCTTTCTCCTTTTAGATGGAAATTCCTTTTGCTGGCATTATAAACAAATATATTGCCACTCAAGGTCCACTTCCGCATACCTGTGCCCACTTCTGGCAGCTAGTCTGGGAACATGGTTTATCACTGATCATCATGCTAACAACCCTCACAGAGCGAGGACGGGTGAGTGTCGATGTTAAGTCTCTAATGGAGTTTACAGTTCTATGCTATAGTACTGCAAAGGTAGATTTTAACACCTGTGTGTCGGCGTCCATGTGCGCATGGTTCCCGGCGTGTGCACATGGATGCGCCAATTTTATAACATGCAAGTGTTGACACGTGCATGTTATAAAATCCGCTATCCACGCACACAGTTGCTGAATTACGTGCATAAGTGGAGGGGGGGCGATTTTACAACCTGTGCGGCAACGGCCTTTTCCCCGGTTCCCTCCCAGTCCGCTCCAATAAAGGGAACTTCCTAAATCCCCTACCTAACCTGCCTCCCTTTTCCCCTACTAACCCCAACTCCTAAAACCCCGCTAACTACCCTACATTTTTTTTGTTTTTGTACTTACTCGCAGTCCAGAGCAGCAGCAACTTGTGTGGTCCAGTCGGCTTCCGGCGTATGCTTCAGGGGGACAGTGTCTAAGGGTGCTGTCCCAGCCTGCCCATGCCTCGCCCATACCCTGCCTCCCGCCTGCTCCTTTTTCCAAAACCCTTTCTTCTGTGCATACGGGCAGATATGCACATGGCTGCGGGAGTTTTAAAATCCCCGCGGTGCGCACGCATCCCATCCATCTGCGTATCTGCCCGTTTCGGCATGCACCGGGCTTTTAAAATTCAGCCTTTTATGAGGACAAAGATTCTGCATGTCATGTTTTCTTAGCAGGATGGGTTTATGGGGTAGGACTATATCAAAATTTATCTTTGAGTAATTATGTAGCTAAGCAGTGAATAAGGCCACCACGTCTTTGAAAACTACCGGTAATTATTGGTGTACTCATTGGCATTTATCATATGTGGCATGTGGCTGATGTCACTTTGCTACAACATACCGCTACAATATGTTGTGTCTTAAGATATGTTACAAAGCCTTGACCTTTGCTCTTTGAGGTTAGTCACATGCTTCCTCTTGGAAATTGATTGAGATCAATTGGTCATGGATTGTGTGTTCAGATTGTAGTAATGTACAATTTTTGTCCCCCGATTTCATTTTGTCTTAGCATAATAAGTAAATTATATATTTACTTCCTGTGTTAGAATAGAAATTAAAAAGCAACCAGGCTTTCCATTTCATCCTGCTACACCAGTTCAGTCCAAATAGGGTGAGTATGTTCCCCCACCAACAGGCAGAGCCTACTGATTTCTCCTGTGACATCATCACCACTATGTGTAGGTGGTGCAGTACAGTGAGAACCCAGTATTCTTTGCTTCCAGCAGATGGTGGGCTCTACTGGTGCAGCAGGATTCTTGAGAAGGCACTGAAGCTGTTTTGGGCCAGGCTGATGATGCACCAGTTGTGCCAGGGGCTTGCAGTTCCAGAGGGGCTATGGTCAATCCTGGAGGGGGGGATATCTCTCTCTCAAAATAAATAAATAAAATAAAAGGCTGTTGAGTAAGAGTTCCTTTCTTGGATCTATGAGTAAGAGCATTCTCTGCTTCCCCCCTTCCCCCCCCCCCCCTCCCAATCCTCCTCCCTTCCACCTCTCCTGTTTCAGGTTTAGGCTGAAGGGAAAAAAGAGGACTGCTTGTGCAGCAGTACTGTGGAGCTATTTTTAGTCAGCAGGCTCCTGTTCAGAGGTGAAGCTCTGGGCTTTGGGAGCATTTTCTCAGGCTTCTTTTCCCACAAATTGAACCTGGGGTGGGGTGGCCAACTGCGATGGAAAAAGAGTTGTGGCCATCGCTGTGAGGCTTGCGGCTGCAGGAGAGCCATGTCCGCAGTGGGCCTCCTTTGTTTGGCCTGTGTCATAGCCAGGGAAGTTCTTGGGGGAGTGTATTTCAGCTGTGGCTAGCAGATCCAGTGCTCCCCTGGCCTGGGGGGGGGGGGGGTGTGTGTGGAGGTTCTCCAGGCCTGATCATTAACTGAGGAGGCTCAGGAAGAGTCCTCTAATGCCATGGTTTTGGCGGGCACGGTGGCTGTTTTAGGCCATGTTCCTGCCGCTGTATCTTCTAAGCAGTAGGTGGGGGGAGGGAAGTATCTCAAGCTGCTTACTCTTGGGGAAATGTGTGGGGGCTACCAGCTGCCTTATTGGACTCCATTGCCATGCCCCATGGACTCAATGCGGTGTATCTAATACCCGGCTACCTCCTGCACATAATAAACAGGAGTATTTAACTAGTGGAGATGAGTTGCTGCAGACTGTATATCAAGCTGCTTACTCTTAGGAAAGTGTGTGGGGGCTACCAACTGCCTTGTAAGTCCAGCGGGCTGAGAAGAGAGGATGCTGAACCTCGGACTCTATTGCCCCGCCCTCTCGAGTTGACGTGACATATTTAAGACCACCTACTTCTTACATGTCATCAGCAGGAGTGTTTAACCAGCACAGACAAGCCACTGCTGAAGCTCACTGAAGAGGTGAACCTAAGAGGGTTGGCCCCTTAGGGAGCCTCTTTTGGAAATATGATGATGGAGAATTTTAGTGAAATAGTATGGGGAAGGATAGAAATGGGAGTGTCGGCAGTAGATTTAATAGGAGAGGGTGAAGAGAATTATTAGAGCAGAAATGTGTAGGGGTTCCAACTTTGGTCGGTAAACAGCCTTGTTAATCCGGACTTGGGTGATTTACAAATCTGTTTGCATGTTTTGTAATGCAGCAGCTCATTATTTATGAATTTAAAAAACTTGCTTGTAGAAGACTATGCTCAAATGTTTACTAGGGAGAGTTGTCAAAAATTGTGAAAGTTTTTTCACATGAGGAGCTATATGCAGGAAAAACATGCAAAAACCCTGAAATGTTGCCGTTTTTGCATGTTTTCACACACAGCTCCTCTTGCAAAACATTTGGCAAATTAGTACGTGAGCTTCTTTGTGCCAATAGACCTTCAAATTGGAGTAATAATTCAGCAAATGAAGTAATGTTCTAATTTTGTTTGAGCAAAACCAGCACTTACTGTTCACTTGCTGCATAAACTTAGCAACTTTATTTGGTGTCCAAATTGCCTTGTGCAGCATGAATGATAATGTTTGTATGACAGATGAAGATATTGACTGTCTCAAATTTGTGATCACAACTTGGGTTCTAATGCTGAAGTCAAAACTTTTTCCCATACTTTTTTTTTTCCTACATAACCAATTTCCATTCCTAGATCAGGTCTTCTGTATGTGGGTCATTTGGGGTTAGGGGGGAGAGAATCATTGTCATCAACAAGGGCAATACCTGATGGACAGATTTTAGAGCCTATGCTATAGGGTTCTGGAAGGGAGCCGGGCTCCCAACCTCAAGTCAATTGCTGAAATTACCAGACTGGAAAGAGCAGGTGTGGTGGTCCTACTAAAATCAAAGAATTGCCATGTGTTTGCAAATGAAGGCACATGATGCTAGGATCGCAGCACTAGTTTCGATTAAACCAGGAGAAAGGAACTAGTAGGCAAAAAACATAGTAAAATCAGTATTTATTTTGCTTAAAATAAAACCTGATAACCTATAAAATCACGCCATGGAGACAATGCCTGCTGATGGTGAGGCTCACAGAGCTCCTCCCTGTGGCATGGCATGGCACACAGCTAAAGGAAGAGACTTTATTGTATGGAAAAAAAAAGTAATGTCCACAGTATTAGCAATATGGAAGTACAGTCCTGGGCAATGGGAATTACCCAGAATCAGACACAGTGGAGATGATCGGTAGTGGCCCTTGGAGCGGGGTACGCCGAGGAAGTCTGTACAAGTTGATGTTGGTAGCGATGCCAAACCCAGAAGTGGTTCTGGGCAAATGGTGAGCAGGAATTCTGTAGGATGAAATGCTCTCACTGAAGAAAGGCGGTAGTGGCCCGTGGATCGGGGTACGCCGTGTAGGGTCCTCAGTGTAGTACTCACAATTGATGGTTCCTGGAGCAGGGTAAGATCTGAGAAGCAGATCCAGCAGCAGACAGGCAGGAAGGCCCTCCGAGGAGCAGATAGCTGAGAATGCAGGGGAGCCCCCGAGGAGTGGGTAAGACCATCCAATTGCCAAGGCTGTAACAGGAACAGGAAGTCCTTGAATGAGCCGAGTACAGCAAGACTGAACTCCTTGCTAACTTGATGAAGGCAAGGGCTAGTTTGCTTAAATACACTAGTGGGTGGACGTCATTGGGTGGGGACGCCCCCGATGTTCCCACTATGACATATTCAAATAAGGCCCGTGCACCCGCACCTTAGGTAACTCTGGGTCCAAGATGGTGACCTGCAGTGCTCACACTATCCCAGGAACGCCGGAGAGGTCGGCATAAGCTGGCAGACACCGCCATTCTTCCTAGACTTGATGGAGCAGGGAAAAAAGAGATGATCATGAGAGGTCACAGCCATCTGCAAGCGACAGGCATAACAGCACCAGATCTGGCCCTTGGCTGCCTTCGAGGTCTTGGCCGCACAGTTGCCGAAGAGCATGGCATAATGCTGCAGGACCCCTGCAATGACCATCTCGTTCTCCTGGCCACTGAACTTGATAGCCCTGAGACGAGGGCATCCTGCTGCCTGGCTGCCAAAAGGGGGTGCTGCTTCCGGAGAGGTGTCCTCCCTTTCCTCATTCTCCTCCCACTCCTCTATCCCCCCCTTCCTCCCCCTGTCCTCTGCCCTCTCTTTTTATTCTTAGCCTGCTGTCCTTCTCCCTCTGTCCTCGCCTTCCTACCCTTCTCTCCTGCCTTTCTTTTCCTGTCCCTAATCCTACTCCTCTTTCTCCTGCCCTTGTCCTCCCGCCTCCTCTCCTCCTCACTTCTCTTCTCTCCTCTCTCCCCAGATCTCACACTTCATTCTCCTCATTACAAATACCAATACTCCTCACACACTCCTCACGCCTCCAGATACACTCCTCCACACTCCACCACCACCACCACTCCTCAACACCAAAAGACAGACAGACAGACTGTACTAACAAACTTTCACTCCAACAAAAGACCAAAGCAAAGGGAAACAGATGGTAACAGAAAACAAGTCAACTCACTCAGTATCATTCTAATGAACCTCCAACTAGCCACCAACAGCACCCTCCTACCTCCTCTCTCCATACACCTGACACACCCTGTTTATATATACAGGAAGCCTGTATATGTAAACTAAAAAAAAAAAAAGCACCATGCAATAATTTATGCTAGCCGCGTAAAATGACGCAGCATGTGCTGAGACGTGTGACACAATGCTCCGTGCATTATTTACCTATGCGATGAGGCAGGCTGGAAATTTTCCTAACCACACCCTTTTTTTATGCAAGAGCTATTTTCGCTATTTATAGCAATTTAATGAATCTAGTTCTAAGTTTGTATCTTATAATTGGAGGGTAAGGTGACTTGCACAAGGCCACAAAGAGCAACAGTGAGATTGAACCCTGGCTTTCCTGGTTCACAGCCCGCTACTCCTATATTAAATAAAAAGAAGCAAGGACATCAAATGCATGAAAGTGTGAATCAAAGGTCAAAGAATACCTTGCTGTCTATGGCATAAATCTGGTGAAACTGAATGGTTCAAAAGTTATTGAGGGGGAGGGAAAAGAGACAGAGAGCTGCACGTACTTGATTTTATAGGGCCAATTATCCGTAGGAAGCTAGGCTAAAAATGCATTATTACATTATTGCTTTTCTAGAGCATTTGCGTAGAAGTAAAAGTATTTTATGCTCACAGAGTACATATGATTGAGTTCCTCAATCACTGCACACAACATGAAAAGTAACTACATATTTATTCTGAAAGTGCAGTTAATAGGTTGTTATTATTTTTCTTAAAAAGAAGCAGATTAGGATGTTGGGTGCAGCAGACTTTGAGGTCCTTATTAAACAATCAAGAATGGCAGTCGAGATATGGCTTTGGAACATAAGAAATACCTTGTTGGTTCAGACTAAGGTCCATCAAGCCAGCATCCTGTCTCTGATAGTGGCCATCTGGGTTGGAAATGCCTAGCAGATCTCATAAACTAGAACTTTTTCCTGTGCGTATTCCCAAGTATAGCAATAGCTTTCTTTAGTTTTATGCACTTTTCTTCCAGGAAATTGTTAAAATCTCTTTTAAACCCTGCTATACTAGTCACTTTGACCCCTATCTCTAGCAACAGATTCCACAGTTTGTGCATTGAGTAAAAAAGTACTTTTTACGATTTGTTTTACATTTGTTGCTTGTTAGTTTCATGCATTGTCCCTTGTTTTATTTATTTATTTATTTATTTAACAGCTTTTCTATACTGACATTATAATGCACATCATATCGGTTTACATCTCAACAGTAGGTGGAAAATACAATGAACAGGGGTGGGAGAGGGACAACAGTAGAAACTCGAGGGCAGGAGGCTCTAGGGGGAGCCTGAAAATTGAACTAGAGAAGTAACAACTCGACAGGCAACATATTTACATGATGCAAATTACTTGGAGCAAGTCAAAGATAACAGAGAAGCAGGAGAAGAGACTAATCGGAGAAAGACTAATCGGAGAAAATTCTTTTTCACTCATCGCACAATAAAGCTCTGGAATTTGTTGCCAGAGGATGTGGTTATTGCAGTTAGTGTAGCTGGGTTCAAAAAAGGTTTGGATAAGTTCTTGGAGGAGAAGTCCATTAACGGCTATTAATCAAGTTTACTTAGGGAACAGCTACTACTATTAATTGCATCAGTAGAATGGGATCTTCTTAGTGTTTGGATAATTGCCAGGTTCTTGTGGCCTGGTTTGGCATCTGTTGGAAACAGGATGCTGGGCTTGATGGACCCTTGGTCTGACCCAGCATGGCAATTTCTTATGAGGGTGAGAAACTTCGTGGAGTTAGTCTGGAAATGCCTGGTGGAAGAGCCAAGTCTTTAGCATTTTCATGAATTTAGTATGGCAAGGCTCCAGGCGGAGGTTTGTGGGTAGGGCATTCCAGTGATTTGGGCCAGCAATTGAGAGAGCACGGTCCCTTGCTGCTGTGAGTCGGGCCTTCTTGAGGGGTGGGACTTGTAGGGTGCCTTTGAGATTTGCTCTAGTGGGGTGGGTGGATTCTGTGGATCGGAACGGTTCGCTGAGCCAAGAGGAATTATTTATTTGGATGGATTTGTATATGATAGTGAGAGTTTTGAATAGGATGCATGATGGGATGGGGAGCCAGTGGAGGTCTTTGAGGATGGGGGTTATGTGGTCCGATTTGCGTGCATTCATGATTATCCTTGCAGTGGCATTCTGTAGTATTTGGACGGGTTTGATGGTGGAGTAGGGAAGGCCAAGGTACAAGGAATTGCAGTAATCCAGCTTGGATGATAGGGTGGATTGGATGATGACGGTTCTGAGATCGTGTGTGTGGAGGAGGGGCTTGAGCTTTTTTATAACATTGAGCTTGTAAAAGCCTTCTTTTAGTATTATATGAAAGAGTAAATAACCATCCTTTATTCACCTGTTCCATCCTACTCATGATTTTATAAACTGTCATATATCCCCTCTCAGCTATCTCTCTTCTAGTTTTGCTATGCCTTTTTTGAGATGGGGTGACCAGAACTGCACATTACACTCTAGGTACACTCTCACCATAGCTCGATACAGAGGCAATATGATATTTTTTGTTGTAATCTCTATTCCTTTTCAGATCATTCCTCATATTTCAATGAACTGTCTACAAGGACTCCGAAGTCCTTTACCCTAGGTAGTGACTTCCAGTACAGAACCCAGCATTGGGTGCCTTAGTTGGAATAATTTTTCCCTATGTGCATCACTTTGCACTTTTCCGCATTAAATTTCATCTGCCATAGCTGTACAGTCTCCTAGTTTCACAAGGCTCTTCTGCAGATCCTCACAATCCATTGCTGTTTTAACAGTGAATAATTTAGTGTCATTTTTGATCCTCACTGCTTGGATTTGGATTTTAGGTTGAATTACTTGCCTTTTTCCAAATCTAAGTGAGTTAACATTTCAGGTATAATAGGTATTTCCCTCCCCCAGAGGTCATTCAACCTAAGTTGATACCTGGGGCAATGGATGATAAAATAACTTGCCAGAGTTCACAAGGAGCATAAGTGGGAGAAGCAGTATTTTGAACCCTGGCTTCCTTAGTTCTCCACCCATTGCTGTAACTACTAGGCTATTCCTCCATTCCTGCTTGATTGTGTGCAAGTATTATTCATATTCACAAATGACCAGCTCTTCTTTACTGAAGAAAAGTGAAAATAAATACAAAACCTCATTTATTTCTATTGCATTTATTCTAGATGTGGGGTTCGAAATATCTGGAGAGCGTCTTCAAATCTTATCTTTGTTCCATTTAAAAAAATAACATTGTGTCTCAGCGAATGTTAAGCAAGGCATATCTCTTGAGGTCTTAGACTCCGGCTTTACAAAATAATTTTATTAAAGATCTTTGATTGGGCAAGAATACAGACTAATACCAAAGTAATTATTGAAGAGATTTTAATCTTGCAAGTATTCAGGTGGGCCTACTTCAGCCATTTATTACAATCCTTCACAGGAGTGCATGTAAGCTGTTTTGGAGTCAGGTTGTAGTACTGCACATGTAATCTAGCAAGACTGTTGCTTGGAGACAGATTTTCCTACTCAGAAAATAAATAATTCAGATTAGCTTTAATTAAAATGACTTATTTTTCTTCATTTTTAATTAGGGAAATAAAGGTTTATATGCATTTCTTAGCTGTTTTGACTCATTCAAATTTTGTATCTCGGTAGAATTTCAAAAGTCAACTCCAAGTACTGTAAAGTTCCACGGAAAATGCTGCAGTACCTCAGACATGGAAATGAGAAGGGGTTTTTGTTTTTTTCTAAGAATGCCCCTAAGATTAGCAGGCATGTTACCAAGAGTTCACTAATGCTATCTCACTGTACTAACCAGTTGGAAACCAGTGTGTGATGCCTCATATATAGATATATAGATAGATATAGATATCTATAATCCATCAGAGAACCCTAAAATAGGGTAACACCACTAATGTTTTAAATGATTTGAAAGATGATTAATGTTGCAAGTTTTATTATACAATGGCAAAGAATATCAAAACTATTCAAAAAATATTTCAAAAAATAAAATTGGCACAATAACATACATACATATTTATCAATTGCCCTAGTCAATCATTCCTCATTCACACCGCTTCTAAACTTTTTATATTGTTATGCATTTATAACATGTGTAGATATCAACATAAAACATTGTCAAAATATATACAATTTGCTTGTAATTAAACAATGACACACTTTCAATAGAGCTGGACTTCAATAAAGATACTTTGTGAATTGCAAATGAGTCACATGGAAGATACCTTCATTAAGAAGGGAATATAGTTGAATCTCAGTCCACGAGAAAGGATACTCTGTAATTGTTTCACAGGACTGTTGTTCCAATGATGTTTCTATGGTCTCTGTTCTACTTCTGCTATATCCTGTATTCTCTCTGTCCCTACAAAGGCCTCTGTTTTGCCATCCAGGCTTCCTCAGGGAAAAATATTGTTCATAACTATTCTTGCGTGGATACCATGGACTGTATTTAGTGAAAAGGACTCGATCTGTTATTGTTGATTATATGTCACTTTGTCAATCAGTGTCTCAAGACTTCCAACTGTTGTTAATTTAACAGCTTGCTAAATGCAGCATAATCATCAGTGAATTTCCACTGTCATCTTAGCGTGTTGGAAACCTTTTCAATCTCTTTGCTGGAACTGCATTTGGAACAAACTTCAATGCCTCTTTGCAGTCAGACGCTGTGATGTTAGTGTCAAATAGTGCCTTTCACCGGAAGGTGGTAAGCATAGGTACTGAGGTGCAAGCTAAGCTCTCAGTAATCCAATTAAAACCCCATCCTGGGAGTTGACTGGGATGTTGGCTGTGGCTTAGGTGCCTGCTGCTACCTCAGACGGGCACCTGGGGCCTGTTGTGATGGGGATGGAGGGTAGCACTGTGGGAATGAGTGGTGATTCCCACAAGCCTGGAGATGAATTAGTCTGATTCCAGCCTTGCTGAAAACAGTATATTTTTATTACAGCTTCAGATATGTACACAGTAGACTGACTTCCCTTCAGAACAGTGTACTCTCTTTACTTACATTTCAGTACTGCTTCTCTTAGTACTCACAGTACAGCTTCGTCTCAGCTCAATGTTTGGACAGAGTTACATTACAGGAGCTGCCTTCCTCCGGGAGACCTGAGCTTGGTCTGGTTATCCCCACCTTGATCCCAGCTCTTATTCCCAGTCTTTGGTTATGACCTGCTCTGCAGGATCCTGCCCATAGAACATATTCTCCTTAAGGAATTTAAGGTGGACCAGACTGGTCCTGCACAGGTAAATAGAGGAACTCTAAGGGGCACTGCCTCACAAGCACTTCCTCGGTTGGAAAGAGCGCCTCCTCTATCCCAGCCTCTGGTACCTCCTGAAAGTGGAGAACTGCTGCAGTGTTGCACAGTGCTCATGGATCTCGTACTCGCCAGCATCTTTCCTGCCTTTATAAATAAGGGTTATAACTGCATCAGCCAGCATACCCAACCCAGAACCACCCTCTCCTGCCCTATGAAAGAAGGTAAATAACAAAGGTTCTAATTCCCTCAAAAAAATTATATATAGCTCCTCATGGAATCCATCTGGGCTGGGACATTTACCACTAGGAAGCTGCTTAGTGGCATCTTGAATTTCCATCATAGAAATAGGTGAGTTTAACACCGCTATTTGTGCATCGTGTAATCACGGTAGCCCCAAACCCAACAAAAAATCATCAGTCACCTTATCATCCACTGGTGAAGGAGCTGCATAGAGATAAGAGAAGTAGCACACAAAAATACTCTAAATTTGCTTGGTATCAGCCATCCAACCACCTACTTGTGTCGTGAGCTCCACAGTATGGGACTGACCAGCTCTACACCTCACCATCCTAGCCAACAGTGAACTGGGCTTATCTCCATGCTCGTAAAATTGAAGTTTAGAATATCTGTGTGCGGCCAATGTTACCAATTTCCAAAGTGCTGAGCTTTTTTTTTAGCTTTCTCCAACAATTTCGAGTAGAACAATCCTTTTTATGAGGTCTCTCCAATGCAACTATCTTATCTGTCAACTTTTCTGCCTCTATCCAATGCACCCTCTGAATGTGACTTGTGCATCCTTCATCAAGGCCGGGAAATTCTCAGCAGCGAAGTATTTAACTTCCAAGTGAAAGGGCAGGGACTGGGAGGCACTAATCTATCAGGATCTGAACAGGGTGCTGGTTCAATATTGCGCATGTCAAAATTGCACTTTCCTTAATGCTCGAAAAAAAATTTGGACTACCCATGAAGTAGTCAGTTCTACTATACATTACATATTATGTCAAGGTGAATAAAAAGTGTAGTATCATTCATCCTTATGGTGTCTCCTCCATATGTCTATCAGACCCATTGTCTCCATTATATCTGTCACCCCACCCAGACCCACACTACCCACTTTGGCCTGAGATGTTTTATCTAGTCCAGGGTCAGGGCATATATTCCAGTCCCCACCTTCACATATATTCTCATAACCAAACAATACAGTTTGGTCCGTCAACCTTTTATAGAAATCCCTGTGTTTCGAATTAGGACTGTGTACATTAACAAGGGTGAATGCAACATTATATAAGGAACAATCAAGTATGATATATTTATCCTTGGGATCTAAGAAGAACCTGTGTACCTGAAAAGGAAGGGTTTTTGCTATCAAAATGCAGTCCCCTCTACTTCTTGAATTGTAAGATTCATGATAGATTGCCCCCACCCATCCCACCTTCAACTTCTCATGTTCCTTTTTGGTAAGGTGTGTTTCTTACATTAAAATCTGAACTTTGGCTCGCTTGGCAAATTGTTGAATATGTTTCCTCTTAATGGGCGATGATATACCTCTTAATCAACGTTATCATTTTCCATCAATAGCATATTAGTAGGTTTCAAATCTTGTAATCTCAAATGCATTTGTGATAAGTGGAAATGCATAAATGGGTCAACAGAGCCCAAATAATATAAAATCCTGTGCCAAGAGGAGAAAACTTAATCCTGAAAGTTTGAACATGAATGCATCTGCATATACAACAACCCATATGTGTGCCACATTTTCTCCCAATTCCCAACTCTAACAATGACCCCCCCCCCCAATATAACTCCCCTCTAATCCTCCAACTATCCCTAGCCCAAGAACAGACTCTGTCTCAACCAAACGCAACTGCCCCCTAAACATCCCAGGTCCATTGCCCCCAAATGGGAACACCTTTGGGATCAAGGAGTGAACCCAGCAACTCTGTTACCACCCTCACCCTTAAATTCCAGGGATCAAATACCTGTATACCACTTATTACCCAACCCTTCCTTAGTCCTACTCAAAACCACCCTGCTGCTCCCCCACCTCAGATGAACAGCACTCTCAATTCCCTCATTCAAGGACCAGAATACCCCTTTACCCTCCCAATTTAAACAATAGTGTGCCTCCAAAACAAAATAGCAAAGATACACAGGAGGGATTACCGAAAAAGGGAAGGAGAAAACAAACAGAAGCAAGCTAAAAATCCCCACCTAATTTTAATAAAGTCATCCTAGGGTTCAGCAAATCATTGCTAGAGTTCGAATTCAGCCTGAGTGGACTGAGTTTCTGGGTTACACCAGTCACTGAATTTCAGCACACACGTATAACAACCACGGAGATGAACGCAGCCACCGCTCTCAGCCTTCTTTGCAGTAGAACAACATGACTAAACACAGGTGAATTTGTAAAGCAAGTTTGCCTCCATGTCCCACAGTCAATCTGCTGCTGCTCAGGATTTTGATCGCCTCTGAATGCCATCAGGGAAGAACATCCAAAGGCCACCAACACTGCTGTACAAATAGCTGACTGGCAACCCAGCTGGACATGGAGGGTTGGGTGAAATCAGAATATAGCCTCTCATACACATGCCAAAATGTGGCCCCAAAGACATTTACACTTGCTCCAACAACCGAAGTAGGATAGACCAAAAGGACAAAAAGAGTTATGAAAAATTAAAAATACTCTGCCAGGTTAAGTAATAGAGGTGAACTCACACTGCACACTCAATGAACTCCCGTAACAAGAAGCTAAATGATGCATTATCACTGCTTTCCTGCCAAAAGTTAACTCCTTTCTTGCCAACTTCATTTAGGATGCCATTGTACCATTGTTGTCTTTATGGGACCACCATTTTTGAAACCACAATTCAGCCGGCTTTACAGTATTGAAAGTCATATATTTACCCTGATCAGACACCCACAGTTTTATGGGATATTGCAGTGCATATTTGAGAACACATTTTTGCATTTCCCTTTTCATGGCTGCAAAGGCTTTTTGCCTCTTATGTTGGAGTTCGGCCAACAAAATAAAGGAAAAGCATGAACTGGTTCCCTTGTACATAATGTCTTTCATTTCTCTAGCTGCAGTCACGAGTTTTTGCTTATCCTGGAAATAATGGAGCTTAACCAGAACTCCTCTTGGTCGCGTGCCCTGTACAAGAACTGGTACCAGCACTAATGCACCCTATCAATATTAATAGACCCATTTTTACCAGGGATTTGAAGCAGCTCTGGAAGCCACATAGTAAAGAAAGCACATGCGCTCAGGCAGCCCGATAATCTGAATGTTGCAGCATCTGGATCTGTTCTCCAAATCATCAAGTTTATCATGGACTGAGGTAATATTGCATTCTAGCTTTTCCAGCTTGGCACTAGCAGAAGTTGCCGATAACTCGAGCTCTGTTATGCGCGTCTCGGCCTCTTCAATTCGGCCAGTATTCTCTTGTGCCGTTTTAACCAGTTCTGCAACTTATCCATAATTATGCCCATTTGCTTATCTAACTTCCATGAGATTTGCTCCACAAATTTTTCCAATATAGAATGTAGTTACTCCTCACGGTTGGACCCTTCCCCTTCCTCTGTTTCTACCGCGGTATCATCCTCTGAGGCTGAATCATCCTAGCGGGTCGCTCACTCTTCTCTAGTCCTTTCAGATTCAGGAGCTGTTTTTTGTTGTTGTTGTTGTTTATTGCAGGGCCCTGCAGGCTTGTTTTCTTGTTCTATTGGCTTTAGATGTCTGTTCTTAGAAAGTCCCTCCGACCTGCTGTCCATCGCAGAACCAGTGTTACAGATAAGTAGCTTCACGTTCTCCAAAGGCAGGCCTCATACGTGGGGACTCCCAAGCTACAGTTTGCCTCTAATAAAAGAGAAAAAGTTTGAGATGGTATCAGGTCAACCTCTTATCTGTCTCTTTCTTGTTTTTTTTTTTTTTTTGTGGTAGTTTGATTCAAATTACAGCTTTATCATGGACTGAGGGACCCTGCCTGGAAGGCAGGGAGTTAAGTAGGGCTGTGTATGTCGCGTAGGGAATGATCAAAGCTTCTAGAAGCTTTGAAATCAAATTGTGTGCTGGACTCCATCTAATGATGCATCTGTATGTGAGGACTGACATCTTGCTGTCCATCAGAGAACCAAGGATACCAGTAACTTGACTTTCCTAAATTTGTTTGCATCCTTCCACTTGGTATTTCATATTACGACTGCTAGATGTACAACTTCTTTTCCTATTAAAAAAAAAGTGTGTTTTGTGCATTATTAATTACATTCAGATATTTAAATATCTCTATCATAATCCCTATTTCTGTCCTCTTGTAGGGTATGTGCATATGTCCTTTGGGGCAGAATCTCCAACATTTTGATTGCCTCTTTCTGTACTGCTTCTATCCTACCTCTACACTTTTTTGAGATACAGCCTCCAAAACTAAACACAGTACTCTAGCTGAGATCTCACCAGTGATCTGTTCAGGGACATTTTCACCTCCTTTTTCTGCTGGACATGCCTCTGTGCAGTCTGGCATTTCTCTGGCCCTAGTCACTACCTTTTTAGACTGTTTTGGTTCCTTCAGATTATCATATCACCCCAAGGTCTCTTTCCTTGCCCATGCACATTAGTATGTCCTCCACCCACCCCCCCCCCCACCCCCCTAAAATAAAATTACGTACAGCTCCTTTGAATTTCTGTACCCCAATTCATGAATCCAGTTTGGACTCTGAATCTTCATTGCCAAATTTCCAACCATTCCTCAAGCTTTCTTAGATCACTTCTCATTCTTTGTACCCATTTGCAGATCTTAGCATCATCTGCAAAAATATATCACCCTTTCCTTCTAACCCCTCCACAGTTTCGCTAATGAAGATATGGAACAGAACTGACTCCGGACCGATTCCTGAGGCACACTTTTCTCCTCCGAGTCTATTCTATTTACTGCTGTCATCTATCAGTCAACCAATTTCTTATCCAGTTTACTGCCTTGGGACCCATTCCCAGCCAGCTAAATTTATTCATGAGCCTTCTATGTGGGACTGTAGCAAATGCTTTGCTGAAATCCAAGAAAACCATATAAATAGATGTGTGTTTTTTATTTTTATTTTAGACCAAATGTCATCAATATTGGCCTGATCCACCAGATGTAATGGAGTATGGTAATTTCCGCATCAAATGTCAATCAGAAGACTGCACCCTTGCCTATGTTTTTAGAGAAATGTTGGTTACAAATATCGAGGTAGGTACTTGTATTCTTTATTTATATTTCTGTATGAGTAAGCAATAATCTACAACTTGGTATGAGGCAAACATATAATACTTAATGATCTAATGGTCTGTGTGAGGCAGGAAATAAAATTTGTTTTACTGCACACATAGGAGTGACTTGTATTGCATTTATAAAATTATCAGATTGAAGTGACAGGGAGGGAACATCAGGTAGCCATTTTATGGAAGACTGGAGAGGCTGGTTGTGTGTTAAGTAAAATTTTACATCGAAGATTAATTTATAGCTGAGTTACATCATTCTTATTACTGAATGCCTTTTTTTTTTTTTTTAATGAAAGATGCAGAAAATGTGTCAAAGCAAACAGTGGTATTTGAGTGCATATCTGCTAGCTGGTCTTGCATGTTCAGCTGTCAGAGACACTGGAAGGAAATAATTCTGAAAACGCACAAGGATGTAAAAGTGGCCCCATAAGAGAATTATGGCCATAGACATCAACTTTTTTAAATGATCGGGGGGGGCCCTAAAATCGACCACATTACCTTTCCCTGGTCACAGTGAAGGCGTTTGCTCAGAATTAAGGATGTTTGAGCACCTACCGCGCCCACAGAGCTGATGCCTATGATTATGGTTCTTATTCTCTCTGATTGTTCCCATTCTTTACTACTGTTTGTTTTGGATCTTCACGTGCAGATGTTTTATTTTGCCTTACTCTGAGAGAGGCTTACAGTTTTGCCATTTTTCCACGTTCAGTTGCTTGGTTTTGAGGAAATGGGAATCTGAGTGAAAATGTTTAGCATGTAAACAAAGCATGGAAATGCATTTTATATTTTAACAGCTTTCCACCCAGTTCTTATAAATATACGGTATATCCTGCAATTGATAAAATGCAGTTTAAAACTTGAACATTAAAATAAGTATGTACAATGTGAAATATGGGCATTCCATTATGGACAGATATACATTGACTAATGAATGTGATCACAAAATGTCAATTTAAAAAGGAATATCTAAATTCCCATGTGTTGGAATGTCTTAAGTTTGCTTTCTTAGTTGTGTTTATACAAATATTTGCTTAATGCACCATTTGAGACTTTGAAGTCTAGATGAAATGTCACAGCAGGCATTTATGCACGTTGTTTAATGTTGGACATGTTTTTAGTTTGTTCTGAAATGTTTTGGTTCTATTAGAAAAGTGATAATAGAAGGGTAGAGCAATGGAATTTTCTTAATGTGCTAGCCTGATATGGCAACAATATTCAGCCAGCCCAGATTTGTCTCCACCCATACCTAGAACTCTCTTTGCTTATTACTTGCCTATGCAGAACCCTGTCAAAGGCCTTGCTGAAATCCAAATCCGCTGCATCTAGCTCTCTCTCCCCTGATCTTACTTTCTGGTCACTCAAAGAAATTGATTGTGCCTTTGAAGTGTTTCCTTCTGTTAGGTCAATCAAGGAAATTTCACCGTAGAAAGAAATAGTTTAGTTAAGCAAGTTACAGCCTCCAGTTTTTTAGTCCGTGGCAAGCCTCGCTCTCAGCAGCCCCTGCTTCAACATCAACTCCTTTAAATAACAAAAAGAAAATTAAACAAATTTAGCACAGCTTCTTCTGTACTGGCCCATGGGATAGTGAATATGATGAGATGTGACTCTGCTTCTGCTTTCTGCCACCAGCACTGCCTTGGCCTGATACCAGCTGCCTCCTGCTAATTCCTACCACTAGTGCTTGGACCCGGAGCCTCCTCTCCACCCCACTTATAAAGTTCATTATCTCACCCAGGTCAAGACTAAGGAAGCTGATCCAGTTCTGGATTAGCTTTGTTGCATGCATGAAGTTGTTCTGATTTTCCTTTAATTAATAAATAAATAAAAATGTCTCCATCGCCATGCGTGCAACTGGGCAAAAACGGGACTGGAGCAGCCTATCCAGGTTGACCTGGGTGAGGTGGCAACTCCATACCCACCATATAGTTCAAACTAACACAGACATACTGTGCCAGAAATGGGAGGAAGACCGGTAAAAGTAGGCTGCTGTGCTGTGGGTGAAGCCATGGGACAAATGAAATATGAAATGACGGGAAGAAGGGAGAGATGGAGAAAGGAAATTAGAAAAGGATAACCTAAGAAAGCAGAGATATGTGGCAGGGGGAGGAACAGGTTGCAGCAAGAGTTCAGTAGTAAAGTAAGGGCAAAGGTGAGAAAAATGGAAAAACAGATGGAGAAAGTATTGAAATGGAGAAAAGTATTAAAATACATGAAATTGTCCAGAAACATGGTTAGAAATGTATTTTTTAGGTTTTGAAAAGAGCAATCCTTTTGTGTATAATAAACAGTTTGAACTGTATGCAGATTTGCTGCAGAGTGATGGCAGGCACAAGAAAACTCAGTTTTCTAGTTTTTGCTACAAAATCTCTGAGCTGCTATAGAAAACAAAGAGCCTAGGCTGCGCCATCCTGTATAGATGAGCCCGATGATGCTTTTCATCTCCTGTTCAAATGGCCTTTCACCACTTATTCTCCTTTATCAGTGACTCACCCCTCCTCTACTTTGCCACTTTCCCAAATGGATAATGTGCTGTATGAGGTACTGTGTATAGACGCAGATGAAAAAAGCAGATGTGGTAATTGTTCCTCATTGCATTTCGGTGTTGCTAAGTCAGTAAGAGCAAGGCATAGTGTGCAAATGGAATTGGGGCATTTAATTTTTATTCTGCATGCATATCAGCCTTCCCTAACTTATAAAGTTCATTATCTCAATTTCCTTTTAATTGATTTTTTCCCTTTCTTCTCATATGCTTCCTTTGGAGTAGGATCACGTAAGTTGTTTTGACCATATTAAAATAAGGCAGTGTGGTGCTTGCAGCATAAGCAAGCATTTTTGGCTGCTTGTCCTTGAACATAATATAAGAGTTGCCATACTGGCAAGATCCCAAACAATAAATAGATCACATGCTGCTATCATGCAGTGATTAGTAGTAGCTATTCCCTACTTGGTTAATAACAGTTTACGGACTTCTCCAGGAACTTGCCCAAACCTTTTTTTTTAAACCCAGCTATACTAATTGGCTTAACCACATCCTCCGGCAATGAATTTCAGAGCTTAATTGTACATTAAGTGAAAAATATTTTTTTCTGATTTTGTTTTTAATGTGCTACTTACTAACTTTATGGAGTATCCCTTAGTCTTTATATTTTTGTGGTGGTGATATAGCAGGGCAAGCTCATATTTCTTCTGCCCAAGTCTACATTTTTGTGATTGCAGGAGAGTGGCTCCATATATTTTGAAGATGGACAATGAGTCATATATATTATGTGGCTGATAATCTATTATACTGCAGGGTAGACTCCTTCAGGCCAATACAGTACCGTGCCCTGAGTAGGCGTTAATTTTAGAGGAGCCCAAAAAGTGTACAGAAAAGCAGAAAATACTGCTTTTCTGTACTTCCTCTGACTTAATATCATGGCAATATTAAGTTAGAGGAACAGAAAAAGGAGAAAGATCAAACAAAATTCTAAAAAAAAAAAAAAAAATGGTCTGACCACATTCAAGGTCTGGCCTGATGGACCAAGTGGTCTGGGTCAGACCTGGGGATCCAGTATCTGAATTCAGGAATCAAAGTCCTTACCATAAAACCGTCCTTGCCAGACTCAAATCTTCTCCCTCCTGGCCAGGCACCTCTTCCAGGGACCTCCTGAAAGGTGACTGGTCCTTTCACTGACATGTGACAATGAACGGACCAATCAGCAATAAGTGAATAAGTGAATACATTAATATTAAGTGTCTGGCCAGACCTTGGGAGGAGGGAGCTTAAATCAGGTCAGCTGCTTGACACCCAGCTATGTCTCCTACGCGCCTGATGCCAAGGACATGCTAATGTGTCCTTTTAAATGCAGCAGGTCATTTAAATATGACATCAGGTACCCAGAAGAGGTAGTTGGGGCACGCATTAGGAAAGCAGATCTCAGCACTGAATGCCTACTTTCTATGCACTGATATTGCATCGGCCTCTTTGTTTCTTAGAAGTCCCTTCCTGTTTATAGGACTCTGTATCAGGATTTACATCGACCTTCCTTCTATCGGGAAAACCATGGGAACTTACTGGCAAAGATCAGAGAAACCTCTCCATTTGAGTTCTAAAATCGTAAAGTCTTCCTTGTACTCCTGAGACTATCAGCTCCACAGTAATCAGACTTTTATGCCTCTTCCCAATCTGGGGATTGTATATCCTCTTCATAGTACCCAAAGCTACCAATCATTGATTATACAAGTTCCTTCTTTTAAGCTATCTATTGAAAATCCTTCCCTTTTATATCCAGTACAGAAAGTTCTACAGATCTTTGTGCAGTAACACAAAAGAAAAAAATAAAATTATCAGGTTCGGGTATTGTATGTCTTCTTTTTCTTATGTATACTTGTGAGAGAGATATTTTCATTTTGTGATGAACAAGATGAAAAAAAGGTATAGAATTGCATGGCAAGTTAGTTATGACCTGCATGTGCATGTTAGTTGTTCCAGGCATGTGTGTTCCAAATGCTCTGATGAAGGAGGAGTGGACATTGGAGAGAAGGAGTGTCACGGTGGATGTGGGGGAATGGTATATGTGATGTACTCTTTACTCCATGTACTCTCTCACATCCTCCCCACTCCATCATGCTCCTTCCGCTCTCCTCCCAAACTGTCTTCCTCCCACTCCTCAGCCATAGCCCCACCCCTTCTTGGCCACTGACTCCACTTTGTCTTTGGCTGGCAGGGCCTAGGGAGCTCTGCTAGCCCCCTTTCTCTGGCTGCCAGCTGCTTCCTCATCACAACCTATTTTTTTGAGTTTGTGTACCTTTCCAACACTATTCCCTGCCTGTGACATCATTGTATTTGGGGGGGTTTTTCCCCATAAACCGCATTTGATAGAAACAATAAAATCTTTTCTAAAACTATGACTTGCATGCAGACTGACGGTATCGGATCTTTCTGTTCAATTTGCATTCATCCTAGTGCTTCCTAGTCTAAAGCTAGTTTGATCAGGCAAACCACTTGAGCCACATTCTTTTGATTATTTTTCCTTTGCAATAATAGAAAGATTTCACGGATGTTTATCCTGCCAGCTCTTCTGGCTTCTTGAGCATAAATTCTAACCCGTTACGTTTCCTTCAGTCCTCTGCAGGGCTGAGGACTGAATTGAAAGGTGAGATAAGAGACTTGGTAGAGTGCAAATAGGGCTCTCTCTCTCTCTCTCTCTCTCTCTCTCTCTCTCGATAAAGAGAATGATTTATTACAATATGATAATGAGTTTCCTTTAGAGAGGGCACAATTTGCTCAGGAAGATTAGAGGATCAAAAGCAGGGCACAAAATGAGGGGGGAATACATTTCCTCTTAATAGAGAGAGAAATGTTCTCTTTCTTAAGGAGGGGGGAGGGTGACCCCATTACTCCAGCAGTAATTTTGGTTTCTCAGCTCCACCAAAGTTTTTGAGCAACAGAAGGTGCTGCATGGGAAGAGCCTACATTTGTGGAGTTGGTGGAAAGCCCTGAGGGGGGTAGTAAGATAATAGAAAAGAGAGACAGAGAAAAAGAGCAGAGAGACAAAGGGAGGGCTGAACAGAGAGGAGGGAGGAAGAGATGAGCAGACATGCACAAGGTTGGGAAAGAGAAGAAACCCATGTGAAAAATATACAGGGAGGGAGGAGAGTGAAATAAACACAAGGGAGAGGGGCGAGATACACAAAGATGGTGGGGAAAGAAGAGCAGCAACACAGATGATAGAAAGGAAGTGACAGAAGCAAGGGTAGATTGCAAGAAAATATCAGCCCGGGGGATTTTTTCAAAACCGGCCAACAGGCTAAGTGACTCCCTCATGTTCTTTAGCTCCCCAAACCCTTGAGAGGTTCATCATGTGTACTGGAGCCTGACAGCCTCAAGTTAAAGGATCTCCAAAATAAATTTCACAATTTTCCTAAATAATTAAGTAGTAGAGCATACCTTAGACCAGAGGTGAGCAAACATAGCTACAGTCCCCCCCTTCCATCCATCCACAAATTTGGTCTCAGATATAAATATTAAGGGTGTGCATTCGTTTGCAATGTATTGGCAATCCGCAACTTATATGCCATATTCGTTGTATTTGTGGGGGTCACGAAACGTATGGCGAACCCCCACGAATACAACGTATCACTAACGAATAAACCCCCACCCTCTGCTCCCCCCCCCCCCAAGACTTGCCAAAAGTCCCTGGTGGTCCAGTGGGGGTCCTGGAGCGATCTCCTGCACTCGGGCTGTCGGCTGCCGGTATTCAAAATGGCGCCGATAGCCCCATGACATAGTAAGGGCAAAGGCTATCTGCGCCAATTTGAATAATGTACCTTCTCTTTGTCTGCTTTTATTTTTTTGTGGACTGGAGTTCCTGATTTCTGGACATGCTTTATTTACTCTGATTGTCAATTGGAGGATTTCATCTTTTTTAGTGGCATTAGATTTTCTAGATTTGCTTCATTCCTGCTAATAGTGGGGGAGCCAAAGTGATACATCCATTTGGTGAGAGTGCTCGTGGATCCCAGCAATTTTCTTTTTGGATTACCTTTTTGGACTTTTTAATTTTCTTTTTTGAATTGTAACTAGGGGACTTTTCTGTGCATTCTGTGAGCCTGGTGGGGGAGCCCACTTAAAGCAGCAAATCTTTGTTAGTTTCTTGCAGTATAGCCACGTTGGTTGGGAGGCTGTGTGAGGGTTGTGTCTGTGGAAGATGTGAAGGGTGGCTTGTATTGCATAGTGCGTATGGGGAGGGGTTGGGTTGTGATGTTGTCACTTGGTTTCAGACAGTTGGTTTTGGGAAGGTTGATTATGGGGTTTTGAGTCTTGGCAGTTAAATTTTAAAACTAGACATTACAGATTCTTTTCTATGTGATCTCCTATATAATGGGGGCTTCTGCCTTGGTAAATGTGGAGTATTTCCTTTTTTATGTCTTTGACTGTGCTATGATTGTTGTCATTTATTTTTTATTATAGCTTCTTCTGACTTGAAAATCATTACTCTGAATGTTAGCAGTATCTCCATTTCATTAAGAGAACCAGGATTCTGCAATTTCTAAAGAAACTCAAGGTCCAGATAGCATTTCTGGAGGACTAAAATTGAGCATAAGAAGCTTGCCAAAGATTGGGTTGGTACAGTTATACATCCCTCCTTCAGTTCAAAATGCAGAGGAGTGTGCATATTAATTCACTGAGTGTTGACTCTGACTATCACTGGGTCATATCGGGACCCCAAAAATTGTTTTGTTATTATTTAGGGGAAATTATTTGGTTCCTAGCTCCTGATTAATGTATACAGTCCGAATGGTAACCACAAATAATTTTTTGCCTCCTTTCTCGATAGGCGGCAAAAATGTAATTCTTCTGCAGTAAGTATGGGAAGTAGATTGAATATTTGTCAACTCTGAACTAGGTAGATCTAATCCTTCTGCAGCTCATGTGGTCATCCCAGATACATTTCTGAATATTATGCAATTACATAATCTCAAAGATTTTTGTAGAGAGTTGTTCACTAGGAGGTGGGACTACACTTTTTTACTCTCCCAGGCTTCGTACATATATCAGGATAGATTTCTTTCTCTGTAGCCAGGCTGTTATGGATAAAATGGTTGACTATGACATCGGGCCGATGTAATAAGCTGCACCAAGCCTACCACAGGTTTTTACTCCAGTTTTAGCACAAGATTTTTGGTACTAACCTTACTAAGGCATGTAATATGGGTTTAAGCTTTGAAAAAACCTGTACTTAGAAACTAGTGGTATGCTTCACGCAGGTCCATACAAATCACATGTAAAAGAGGATATTAGCTATTACAGGGCAATGTAAAGAGTAGTGTTAGTGGGATGACATCTTACACTTGTTTTTTAACATGGGAGATTTAACGCCTGGATCAGGGCAAGAGTAAAAGTTAAAGTACATTTCCAGTGCCCATTTTAGTACATTATGTTGCGGGTGTAGGTGCTTCTCTGAGCTTTTCTCTGTCAAACATGGATTACGTCTGCTTTGGTATAAGATGAATGCCAAGAGAAAAACACCTGCCATCCACTTTTTTTTGATAATTTTAATATGAATTTTACTGTGATTTTAATAAAATATTTGTAATGACTGACCAGGCTCCTCCTCCTTTTGTGTGACTCCATTTTAGGACAGGCCCTGCATCATTTGTCCAGAGTTTCCCACACTTGTTTGGGAATCCCTAGCCCATGGAGGCATGGTCTGACACTTGGACCTCTCTATCTGTGCCAGCTTGGCCTTAACAGCCACTCTGGTATCCCTCCATTGATGGTTCAGCTGGTCCACCATCCAGGTAGTCACTGACAGACCTCTGGTATCCTTGGTGATACTCTCCCAGATCTTCCTCTTGATCTTCAAGGAAGTCGTCTACCTGAAGGCTGCACTGTGCTTCTCATAGACCCACTATACCAGAAGGGCCCTCTCTTGCTCCATGAAGCATACAATGCGTTGATGACACTTCTCCTCCAGCTGCTGGTTGCTGGTTCCCTCCTGCTTGTCATTCCCTGGTGATGACTGTGGCGGGTCCCAACCTCCCTGAGTACAACTCTCACTACCTGCTTCCCTCCCTCTCCCCCTGCTGTGACACCTCCACCTGCTTTCTTTTCTACCCCCCCTAAAAAAAAAAACTTCCCCTACTACCTCACGTATGCCTCGTTCTCTCACCCTTTCTCCCTTCCTTGGCCATATGCAACCAACTCATGCACCACTCATCCACTCCCCAATTCGCACCCCCTCTGTCACACTCCATTCATAGCCATGAAAACCTACTCCACACTGTCAGAAGCCTAAACACAAAAGTGGACAGACTGTCACAGAGGAACAATCTTTGCACTCAAAAGATTCACTCAAGGGGACAGACTGAGAACTAAAGGATGGGAAACAGCAATGGAAAAGAAGCAGCACAAAATACACCACTCAACAATTGTAAATTACCAAGAACAGCCACCACTTCTACACCATGAAAACCTCCAACACCTAGTCCAGAGCTCGCCTAGTACTAACTTTGACAAAATGGCCATGGAAGAGGCTGCCTTTTATTTCCATGTGAGGGTAGTGTGTCCAAGAAAACAGATGGTAATCTGGGCACCACCAATCCCTCCACAGGTCAGCCTAGGTCACTTTTCTCTACCAATAGGTAACTCTGCAGCATTTCCCCTATTAACACTGATTTTTACTGCTGTTTTTTACAGTGGTTTTGTGCCTGTCTGTTTTAACGCTGGTTTTTGAATGCATTTTGGGGTTACCATGGATTTCTACCACCAGTTTGACCCCATTAGTTTATAGCATCGAGCAGGGCTGCTGGTTTTTAACGCGTGCGTTACTAAAAATCAGTGTTAACATTTGGCACTGTTTTTAGTGCGGGATTTTTTTACATTAGCCCCATAATGACTTTATCTGACCATCATGCTATTGCACTTACATTAGCTATATTACACAGTAATAGAATGAGCAGTAGATGGCATCTTACTCTTTCTACTCTTAAGAATAAACCTTTTTCTCATATGATTAAAGAGGCAGTGAGCGACTTCCAGATGCATTACCTAGCATTGGAATATGATCCTTGTTTGTGATGGGAGACCTTGAAAGTGGTTCTTCAGGGTAGAATAATTTTTTTTTACCAATTATAAGAATAAGTAACATCTTGAAAAGCAGAGGAATTCATTGGAGCATATAAAAGACTTGAAAAGTAACATAAATTAAATAGTTTGGGCTAAAACATTTAAAACATTTGCCATTGGTTAGGGATAAATTAGCTGAATGGCAGGGATTGCAGAAAGAGAAGACCTTGTGGTACAGTAGGCAAAAATATTCTGAAAAAGATAATAAGCCAAGCCCCCTGTTAGCTAGATTGTTTAAAATTGGTAGGTTGTCAGTCTTAATTAGCATGATAAGGGCAAACAGATTATAGAGATGTTTAAAGACCATTTTAAGTCACTGTATCAAGAGCCTGGTTTGGCCACTGATTTTGCATGATATAATTCACTTGCCTCAAATATCTGAGGAGGCTACAGAACACCTAGTGGCTCTAATCACAATGCTAGAGGTCCTGCATGCGATTAAATCATTGGTCTTACAGAAGAGCCCGGAATCCGATGGATTATAAACCTTTCCAGGATATATTTGTTCCTCTTTTATGCAAACTGTTTAATTTTTGGGATACACCTCATGCTCCAACAGGGCATCTGCAGGATGCAGTGATCACATGAATCTATAAACAAAATAAAGATCATAAGAACATAAGAAATTGCCATGCTGGGTCAGACCAAGGGTCCATCAAGCCCAGCATCCTGTTTCCAACAGAGGCCAAACCAGGCCACAAGAACTTGGCAATTACCCAAACACTAAGAAGATCCCATGCCACTGATACAATTAATAGCAGTGGCTATTCCCTAAGTAAATGTAATTAATAGCCGTTAATGGACTTCTCCTCCAAGAACTTATCCAAACCTTTTTTGAACCCAGCTACACTAACTGCACTAACAACATCCTCTGGCAACAAATTCCAGAGCTTTATTGTGCATTGAGTGAAAAAGAATTTTCTCCGATTAGTCTTAAATGTGCTACTTGCTAACTTCATGGAATGCCCTCTAGTCCTTTCATTATTCGAAAGTGTAAATAACCGATTCCCATCTACTCGTTCAAGACCTCTCATGATCTTAAAGACCTCTATCATATCCCCCCCCCCCCCTCAGCTGTCTCTTCTCCAAGCTGAACAGCCCTAACCTCTTCAGCCTTTCCTCATAGGGAAGCTGTTCCATCCCCTTTATCATTTTGGTTGCCCTCTGTACCTTCTCCATCGCAACTATATCTTTTTGAGATGCGGCGACTAGAATTATACACAGTCCTCTGGACTGTGATGCCTACAGGCCTATCTCACTTATTAATGCGGATATGAAGATAATAGATAAGATCTTTCAATTATACCTGGAGCAGATCCTTTCTCTGTTAATCCACCCTGATCAGGTTGGCTTTATTACCCAGCTGCATGTTCAATATTATCCATCTTGCAATGAAGATTAAACTTCCTGAGGTGATCCTTTCATTAGACTTTTTTTTGTCCTTTAGAATGAGTAACAACCAAGGCTAAAAATGTGCTAATATAATCCCTTAAAACATTAATTACAGCAGTGGAGTAAGAATTTAAATTCTAGTTACCTTCTGGATGCTTTTAAGGAAGTCTCTGTCCAATTCTGATTTTAACAATTATTGTCCTATTTTCTCCTTGCCTTTCATAGCTAAGGTTATTGAAAAGATGGTTTTAAAGCAGCTTCATTTATTTATTGACAAACAAGGTCTTTTCAATGATTTTCAATTTGGGTTTCAAGCAGCCCACAGTACTGAAACTGTTATCTACAGTTGAGGTGTTTAGTGGAGGTTTTGATAATGGTAAATCCTTTTTGTTTCCAGTTTTAATAGACATTTCTTTAACATTTGTTACCCTAAATCACTCAATTTTAATTCAGCATTTAAAAATATAGGTACTTGCATGGTTTATTTCTTTCTTATCAAACCAATCTCAAAGTGAAGTCATGGGTAGTCCACATTTATCTAAATTTCCCTATTCAATATTTACATATTTCCCATCTGTCAATTGCTTGCTAATTTGTGAGTTGGATGCAGAATCTGCATTGATGATATTCACTTCTTTGTGCCAAGGTCGTCTGACAGGTCAGAAATTTTATTCACAATAAGAGATTGCCTTGATGCTATCTCTAGTTGGATGAAAGACAATAGACTATCCATGAATATAAAAAATACAGAGATTCTGTATCTAGCTCGCATTACTTCAATGGAGATTCCAGTTTACCTATTCTTCAGCAACGTGAAGATTACATCATCTAAGGGCACAATTTGGGTTTTACACTTGATACTACTTTGTTTCAATTACAAATTCAAAGTGTACGATCTGCTTTTTACAAACTGCACATGATTTGTCATTTAAAACCATTTTTGTCAAAATATGATTTGAAAACCGTAATGCTTGCTTTGGTAACATCTGATTTAGAGTACTACAAATGCCTTATATGTTGAGTTGCCTTACTCCATGTTTAGGTATTGCAGATTGTGCAAAATATAGTTGCACACATTCAAAATCGTATCTCACTATTTCTGAATAAGCTTCACTAGCTGTCAATTTTCTGGAGTGTTAAATTTGTTAATCGTGATTCTCTATAAAACTATCCATGGATTGGCTGCAAATGTCACAATGCACTTTTGAAAATTTATAGGCCTTAGAGCTCTTTAAGATCTGCATCTCAGCGTTTATTGGAGATACCTTTGATTAGGCAGATTCGTTTGGCTGAGTCAAGAGAGAGGTTATAAGGGGTAGCTGGACCAGTGCTGTAGGAATGCTGTACCATAGGAACTGAAAACAGTTTTCACTGTTGCAATTTAGGAAGCTCAAAAACATACTTGTTTCAACAGATGTTAGTTGATGTAAATAGATTTATATGTTTTAATTATTGGATTGCTATATTGTCTTTGTTTTTATTAAATATATTAGTGGTTTTTAATGTATTTTTGTGTGCTGAGTTTTATGTATATTGTTGTGAAGGTTATGTTAGGTTTTTTATGGTAGATGGGGTGAATTATAAATATTTTAAATAAATAATGTTAATAACTTACTAGCAGAAGGTACATGCAGACATATCTTTGTCTGGTATTGGAGTGAATGCTTTTGCACACAAATTATACTAGCAAAATGTCTGATACTGTTATGACTACCGGCCGCAGCAAGCCGCGACCGGGACCGGTCACTTACCCCAGCACCCGGACTGACTGCCGACGCTGAGGCCGGCGTCAGGGGTTCCCTCAGCAGCAGCAGCCGCTGCTGCCCCAAGATGGCCATGGCGTCTTTCCCCGCACGGCTAAGCTCTGCCCCCTGATGTCTTCTAGGGCCGCGCGGGCAGCTATGGCCTGGGTTTTAAAGGAACACCTACAGGAAGTAGGTTGGTTCCTTCTTGCTATCTCCAACCTGCTGGGGACTATTTAAGGCAAGGTCTGAGCCTTCAGACCTTGCCTTGGCTTCTTGGCTCCTGAGTTTGTTCCTGTTCGTGGTTCCTGTTTGTCTCCTCCATGCTTGATTCCTGGACTGGCTGCTGTTTCTTCTGGATCTCGACCCCTGGACTGGCTGCGGTACTCTCTGACTCCTGACCCTCTGGACTGGCTGCGGAATTCTCTGGCTCTCGACCGCTGGACTGGCTGCGGAACTCTCTGGCTCTCGGATCCCTGGACTGGCTGCGGAACTCTCCGATTCTTGATTCTTGGACTGTCTGCAGTACTCTCTGGCTCTTGGTTCCTGGCTGAGCTACCTAGGTATCCTTGGTTCTGGTTCTTCGACCTGCTGAAGGCGTCAGCAACTGCTTTCTCGACCCGCTGGAGGCACCAGCTATCTGGAGAACACGACCGGCAGGAGGCGCCTGCATCCAGATCTCCCTCAACCCTATCAGCAACTCCGAGAATTGGCCTCGCCTACCGACGGTGGCCTAACGGACATCGCCGGACCAAGGGTCCACGCCTCTGAGTGTAACAGATATTTTACTAATCTGGATCATTTTTTGATGTATAGCAATGCCTTACTGATTTGGAAACTTCTCATTTATAATTGGGGATAGTCCTAAGTACAGTGCTAACACTGAAGGAGGTCTGTATCCTGAGTTGGTTAATGAGGGAATTAATTTTCTTTTTTAATATTCCTCTGGCTGTGTACCCTGAAACTTAACGTAACCTTTTGTTTCAATTTGGTGACTGATTTCACCTTGACTTTATATCACCCCAGTTGTAACATTCAAATAGAATGTCATCTTTCAGAGAGCCTTGCTTTCCAATGTGCATACTAATTCTTTCTATAGAGACCCCCATATTATTCCTGAATGATATAAGGGTAGATTGTGTTCCAAATCTGTTGATATCCCTAATTTGCTACATTGCGGTTCTGATAGGAAAATTAATCTTCACTTGTTTCTCAGTATGTGACTAAATGCTGGGACAATATATAGTTTTCTCCAAGCATTTCATGTGTTCTTTCAGTTAAATACTCTTGGATTTTACTATCTCACCAGTACTTTCAGTGATACTTTGTATTCTTGGCTTGTGTGCTGTAATGGAGTCTCTTATATGCCTTATCTGCATATTTACAACCTACCATCAGTCCAATGTGAACTCTGCAAATTGAATTAGCCCTTTCATGATGACTAAGTGGTCAGCATTCCAAAGTTGTCATTGAAAGGACGACTATAAATGAATTAAAAAATAAATTCTTTCTTATTATCA
This sequence comes from Rhinatrema bivittatum, assembly GCF_901001135.1. Classification (NCBI taxonomy): domain Eukaryota; kingdom Metazoa; phylum Chordata; class Amphibia; order Gymnophiona; family Rhinatrematidae; genus Rhinatrema; species Rhinatrema bivittatum. The sequence continues at coordinate 344,914,394 of NC_042616.1, read as the reverse complement.
AAGTTTCATATGTTAATTGGCAGCAACTTCAAGGTTTTGTAATCACAAGTAGGCAACAGTCTCATTTCATTTCAATCTCATTCTAGTTATAATCAGAGGAACAAATGGACCCTAAAATTATAGTCTCTTTAAGGTGAGTTAAACTTTCTGTAAAAAGCTCTCTATAAAAAAGCAATAGTGGCGGCAATAAGTTGAAAGTAGAACAAATTTTCTTTTTATGTCCTTGTCACAAACTGTTTTTCCAGTACCATGTATAAGTTAGGACCTTACATAGTTACATATTAAATAAAGACTAAAATGGCATATCCAGTAACAATTTGTCCATTTTGGGTAAATAAGCATAAAATTTCCCATATAAAACCTAACACCCACTCCCCTTTCCTACATAAGAACATAAGAAATTGCCATGCTGGATCAGACCAAGGGTCCATCAAGCCCAGCATCCTATTTCCAATAGAGGCCAAACCAGGCCACAAGAACCTGGCAATTACCCAAACACCAAGAAGATCCCATGCTACTGATGCAATTAATAGCAGCGGCTTTTCCCTAAGTAAACTTGATAAATAGCAGTTAATAGACTTCTCCAAGAACTTATCCAAGCCTTTTTTGAACCCAGCTACACTAACTGCACTAACCACATCCTCTGGCAACAAATTCCAGAGCTTAATTGTGCATTGAGTGAAAAATAATTTTATCCGATTAGTCTTAAATGTGCTACTTGATAACTTCATGGAATGCACCCTAGTCCTTCAATTATTTGAAAGTGTAAATAACCGATTCACATCTACTCATTCAAGACACCCCAGAGTTCTGAAGGAACTAAAAAATGAAATTTTAGACCTATTAGTAAAAATTTGTAACCTATCATTAAAATCATCCATTGTACCTGAAAACTGGAGGATAGCAAATGTAACCCCAAGATTTAAAAAGGGATCCAGGGGCGATCCAGGAAACTACAGACCAGTTAGCCTGACTTCAGTGCCAGGAAAAATAGTGGAAAGTGTTCTAAACATCAAAATCACAGAACATATAGAAAGACATGGTTTAAAGGAACAAAGTCAGCATGGCTTTACCCAGGGCAAGTCTTGCCTCACAAATCTGCTTCACTTTTTTGAAGGAGTTAATACACATGTGGATAAAGGTGAACCGGTAGATATAGTATACTTGGATTTTCAGAAGGCATTTGACAAAGTTCCTCATGAGAGGCTTCTAGGAAACGTAAAAAGTCATGGGATAGGTGGCGATGTCCTTTCGTGGATTGCAAACTGGCTAAAAGACAGGAACCAGAGAGTAGGATTAAATGGACAATTTTCTCAGTGGAAGGGAGTGGGCAGTGGAGTGCCTCAGGGATCTGTATTAGGGCCCTTACTTTTCAATATATTTATAAATGATCTGGAAGGAAATACGACGAGTGATATAATCAAATTTGCAGATGACACAAAATTGTTCAGAGTAGTTAAATCACAAGTAGATTGTGATAAATTGCAGGAAGACCTTGTGAGACTGGAAAATTGGGCATCCAAATGGCAGATGAAATTTAATGTGGATAAATGCAAGGTGATGCATATAGGGAAAAATAACCCATGCTGTAATTACACAATGTTGGGTTCTATATTAGGTGCTACAACCCAAGAAAGAGATCTAGGTGTCATAGTGCATAACACATTGAAATCATCGGTTCATTGTGCTGCGACAGTCAAAAAAGCAAACTGAATGTTGGGAATTATTAGAAAGGGAATGGTGAATAAAATGGAAAATGTCATAATGCCTCTGTATCGCTCCATGGTGAGACCGCACCTTGAATACTGTGTACAATTCTGGTCTCCGCATCTCAAAAAAGATATAATTGCGATGGAGTAGGTACAGAGAAGGGCTACAAAATGATAAGGGGAATGGAACAGCTCCCCTATGAGGAAAGACTAAAGAGGTTAGGACTTTTCAGCTTGGAGAAGAGACAACTGAGGGGGGATATGATAGAGATGTTTAAAATCATGAGAGGGCTAGAACGGGTAGATGTGGATGGGTTATTTACTTTTTCGGATAGTAGAAAGACTAGGGGGCACTCCATGAAGTTAGCATGGGGCACATTTAAAACTAATCAGAGAAAGTTCTTTTTTACTCAACGCACAATTAAACACTGGAATTTGTTGCCAGAGGATGTGGTTAGTGCAGTTAGTATAGCTGTGTTTAAAAAAGGATTGGATACTTTCTTGGAGGAGAAGTCCATTACCTGCTATTAAGTTCACTTAGAGAATAGCCACTGCCATTAGCAATGGTAACATGGAATAGACTTAGTTTTTGGGTACTTGCCAGGTTCTTATGGCCTGGATTGGCCACTGTTGGAAACAGGATGCTGGGCTTGATGGACCCTTGGTCTGACCCAGTATGGCATTTTCTTATGTTCTTACCTTTCATGATCTTAAAGACCTCTATCATATCCCCCCTGAGCCGTCTCTTCTCCAAGCTGAACAGCCATAATCTCTTCAGTCTTTCCTCATAGGGGAGCTGTTCCATCCCCTTTATCATTTTGGTTGCCCTTCTCTGTATCTTCTCCATCGCAACTATATCTTTTTTGAAATGTGGCGACCAGAACTGTACACAGTATTCAAGGTGCAGTCTCACCATGGAGCGATACAGAGACATTGACATTTTCTGTTTTATTAACCATTCCCTTCTAATAATTCCTAACATTGTTTGCTTTTTTGACTGCTGCAGCACACTGACCCAACGATTTTAAAGTATTATCCACTATGATGCCTAGATCTTTTTCCTGGGTGGTAGCTCCTAATATGGAACCTAACATCGTGTAACTACAGCAAGAGTTATTTTTCCCTATATGCAACACCTTGCACTCGTCCCATTAAATTTCATCTGCCATTTTGGATGCCCAATCTTCCAATCTTTCAAGGTCCTCCTGTAATGTATCTCAATCCTTTTGTGATTTAACTACTCCGAATAATTTTGTATCATCCGCAAATTTGATAACCTCACTCGGCATATTCATTTTCAGATCATTTATATATGTATATTGAAAAGCACCAGTCCAAGTACAGATCCCTGAGGCACTCCACTGTTTACCTTTTTCCACTGAGAAAATTGACCATTTAATCCTACTCTCTGTTTCCTGTCTTTTAACCAGTTTGTCATCCACGAAAGGACATCGCCTCCTATTCCATGACTTTTAGTTTTCTTAGAAGCCTCTCATGAGGGACTTTGTCAAATGCCTTCTGAAAATCCAAATACACTACATCTACCAGTTCACCTTTATCCACATGTTTATTAACCCCTTCAAAAAAAATGAAGCAGATTTGTTAAGCAAGACTTCCCTTGGGTAAATCCATGTTGACTGTGTTCCATTAAACCATGTCTTTCTATATGCTTTATGATTTTGATCTTGAGAATAGTTTCCACTATTTTTCCTGGCACTGAAGTCAGGCTTACAGGTCTATAATTACCCAGATCGCCCCTGGAGCCCTTTTTAAATATTGGGGTTACATTGTCCACCCTCCAGTCTTCAGGTATAATGGATGATTTTAATGATAGATTACAAATTTTTTAACTAATATATCAGAACTTTTTTTGAGTTACTTCAGTACCCTAGGAATCATACCATCCGGTCCAGGTAATTTGCTACTCTTTATTTTGTCAATCTGGCCTACTACATCTTCCAGGTTCACAGTGATTTCATTCAGTTCGTCTGACTCATCACACCTGAAAATCATCCCCAGAACTGGTATCTCCCCAACATCTTCATTAGTAAACACGGAAGCAATGGCCTTATCTTCCCTAAGAGCCCCATTTAACTCCTCGGTCATCTTATGGTCCAGCCAACTCCCTCACAGGTTTCTTGCTTTGGATATATTTTTTAAAGTTCTTATGAGTTTTTGCCTCTGTGGCCAACTTCATTTCAAATTCTCTTCGCCTGTCTTATCAATGTTTTACACTTAACTTGACAATGCTTATGTTTTATCCTATTTTCTTCAGATGGATCCTTCTTCCAATTTTTTAAGGATGTTTTTTTGGCTAAAATAGCCTCTTTTACCCCATCTTTTAGCCATGACAGTAATCATTTTGCCTTAATTTTTAAACAATGTCCATGCCTGTTGAACATTTTTAACCTTTGCAGCTGCACCTTTCAGTTTTTTCTAACTGTTTTCCTCATTTTATCAAAGTTTCCCTTTGAAAGTTTAGTGTTAGAGCTGTAGATTTACTTATTGTCCCCCTTCCAATTACTAGTTTAAATTTGATCAAGTTATGATCACTGTTGCCAAGTGGCCCCACCATCATTACCTCTCCCACCAAATCCTGTGTTCCACTAAGAATTCAATCTAAACTAGCTCCCTCTCTTGTTGGTTCCTGAACCAATTGCTCCATGAAGCAGTCATTTAATACATCCATGAACTTAATGTCTCTAGCAAGTCCTGATGTTACATTTACCCAGTCAATATTGGGGTAACTGAAATTTCCCATTATTATTGCACTGCCAAATTGGTTTGCTTCCCTGATTTCTCTTAGCATTTCATCATCTATCTGGACGGTAGTATACTCCTATCACTATACTCATACCCAACACACATGGGATTTCTTCCCATATAGATTCTACTGAGCATTTAATCTCTTGTATGATCTTTACCCTGTTGGACTCTATACCCTCCTGGATATAAAGTGTCACACCTCCACCAAGTTGATCCTCCCTATCACTGCGATAAAATTTGTACCCTGATATAGGTTATCCTCCTCCCACCAAGTCTCTGTGATGCCAATTATGACAATCTCGTCATTTTCTCCTATACACTCTAACTCTCCCATCTTACTTATTAGACGTCTGGCATTGGCATACAGACATTTCAAAGTGTGTTTTTGTTTGTATTAACAGCCTGCTTTTCAGTTGTTAGGGATAATTTGGAAATCATTAGCTTCGGTGATTTTTTTTACATATAGGCACATGGGACTACGTTTGCTTTTATTGGAACCTCTCTGTTGGGATGCCCTAACTCTCCTGTTTCATTAATATCCTTCAAGGATACATTTCTCCGAACCATGCACTGCTGAGTGACTGTCGGCTTTCCCCCTTGTTCTAGTTTAAAAGCTGCTCTAACTCCTTTTTGAAAGTTAGTGCCAGCAGCTTGGTTCCACTCTGGTTAAGGTGGAGCCCATTGTTTCAGAAAAGTATCCCCTTCCCCAAAAGTGTCCCTAGTTCCTTACAAAACTGAATCCCTCTTCCCTGCACCATTGTCTCAGCCATGCATTGAAACTCTGGAGCTCTGCCTACCTCTGGGGACCTGCACGTGGAACAGGAAGCATTTCAGAGAATGCCACCCTGGAAGTTCTGGATTTCAGCTTCCTACCTTAAATCCTAAATTTGGCTTCCAGAGCCTCTCTCCCATATTTTCCTATGTCGGTGGTGCCCACATGTACCACGACAACCGGCTACTCCCCAGCACTGTCTAAAATCCTATCTAGGTGACGCGTGAGGTCTGCCACCTTCTCATCAGGCAGGCAAGTTACCATGCGATCCTCATGCCCTCCAGCCACCCACTATCTACATTTCCAATAATTGAATCAGCAACCATGATGGCCAGCCTAACCCTTCCCTCCTGGGCAGTAGCCCTGGGAGACTTGTCCTCAGTGCGAGAGGACAATGCATTACCTGGAGAGCAGGTCCTTCCTACAGGATCATTTCTTGCTACACCAGGGTGATGTTCTCCTATTGGGAGACCTTTCTGATCCAAGGCAGCACTGGGGCTGCCAGACTGGATTTGGGACTTGGCTATTATGCCCCTGAAGGTCTCATCAATGTACCTCTCTGTCTGCCTCAGCTCCTCCAAGTTTGCTACTCTAGCCTCCAGAGATCCGACTCGTTCCCTGAGAGCCAGGAGCTTATGTGTCTTTTAGGGTTGTAACTGCCACTCGTTACAGATCACTCCCATGTTTAATTACTAATCTTAGGCCACTAGAGATCCAGATTTCTTTTGCTGCAGCAAGATCCTCCTTCACAGGTTTTCTAAAAAAAAGAATCAAACAGGTACTCTGTGCTTCATTTTTAAAATGAAATAAATTTATTTGGTTTTACTTGATATATTGCCTAAATCGATTACTCACTAGGTGGCGTACACTCAAAACCCACATACCCCCTCCCTCATATCCCCACCCTTCACAAAATGCACTAATTGATACAAACATAGTATATACAATCCTGCACAATCCCATACCCCAATAAAAATTTACCTTCCCCCATTCCCACTTTACTAGACTTGTATGTGCTCTTGTCATTGAGTAGCCATGTTTATGGCCATTCTTAATGGAGGGGAGGGGGAACTGGGATGATGGCCTCATGCCGCCTTGATAGCCCTGCCCCTATTTTTGCTTTTGCTGCTCCCCCCCCCCCCCTCATGAAGGTAACGCCTCCAGCACTGGTGGCATTCCTCTCCCTCCCATACAGTTAATGAACAGCTGTTTGAATCACACCAAGCACTGTAGATACAGAGAGCCCACATGGTTCAAATAGCTAATCATTGAACTGTGCAGAATGGGAAGAGCTGCAGTTTTGCTGAGGCACAGAGGGAAGGAGGTGAAGGAGAGAGGTGCAAGCTCTGGTTGGGAGGGAGAGAAGAATGGGACTCTGTGGGGAGTAGGGAGTGTGGAATTGAGACGTGGGGATTCAACCATTGGAGGAGAATTGGAGACTTAGGGATTTTGGTGGGGGGAGCCAGTTGGGTCCTAGGGATTGGGGAGAGTCAAGACTTGAGAATTGGAGAGGTGAGTGGGAACTTTGGGTGGAGTGGGAGACTCAGACTGGGTATGAATAGCTGCCCATTCTTTACTCTCAGGAGGAAAAGGAGCCCCATGCAAGCTAATTCATCATGGCCCCTTTTGATCATGAAGAGCAAATACCAGCTTGATAGTAGAACAGTTGGGGGAAAAAAATCCCAGTGCTGAGATATTCTCTGAATGGCCACCACAGATATAATCTCAGAATAGTTTGGCCATTCTTTGGGCCTCCATTAAAGGTGTCAGTGTTACAGAATTCACTTCAAACCATTAGTATATGCCCATTCAAGCAGCAAATTACAGGCAGTTTCATTTCTGCCAACCGTATCAAAGGTAACCATTTAGCAACTTAAACATGATAAATGTGAAATAGTTTAGAGTGGTCCTTTAAATAATACATTTTCCGTTTAACATAAACCACACTTTTCATTCTATATGCTCTCTTGTCCCCAGATGTGTTCTGTCACATTCATGCCATTTAATTGTCATCATGCCACTCGCTCCCTTTTAGTCCCCAAGGCTTTCCTTATTCCCTCCACTGAAATTGACTTTCTGTTCATTTGCAGTCATAAATACTTATTTATTTATTTATTTGTTATTTTTATTATACCGAGTTTCATGATAGGAATCACATCAACCCGGTTTACAATTAACAATGTGAGTAAAGGCAGAGAGTAACAAAGTAAAGAACATTTCCCAATACAAGAACAAATATAGTATGAAACTTAACAAATATTATAACAATATTTTGGATGTGAGAAAGTTACAAAAAACATGGAAAAATAACTTGGATATGAAAGGGGAAGAATTGTAGAACGACTATAAGCATTTTAACCAGCTGTATCAATTAATAAATATGTATAATATTATAAAATGTAGATGTGTAGCAAAATGATTAGATAAGATATTGTTGTGAAGTATAATAAAATGTTGCTGTGACTGCGTATGAAGTTAGTGGGATTTTTTTTTTTTTTTTTTTTTTTTTTTTACAGTTCCTAACTTTTGTGTTTATGCTGATGATGAGTGGGGAATTTAATCCAGATCTGGGAAAGCTTTTTTAAAAAGCCAAGTTTTTAGTCTTTTCCTAAAAGTTGGAGCGCATGGTTCTTGTCTTAAGTCCGGTGGGATGGAGTTCCAAAGGATTGGACCTGCTGATGAGAGAGCTCTTGAGCTGTAGGATTTATGATGGTAGGTTTTGGCATGTGGAACCTGTAGTGATTCTTTGTAGTGTTCCCTGATGGGTCTGTCTGATGTGTGTTTTTTAAAAGGGATTTGTAGGTCCAGTTGAGTGTGTTGATGGATGTTCTTGTAGATAATCATGATGGTTTTATACATAATTCTGAAGTGGATCGGTAACCAATGAAGGTCTTTGAGGATGGGGGAGATGTGGTCGATTTTCCTGGAGTTTGTGAGGATTCTGGCTGCTGTGTTCTGTACCATTTGTAGAGGCTTGGTGTAGGAAGCTGGGAGGCCTAGTAGAAGAGAATTGCAATAATCTAGTTTGGAGAAGATTATTGCTTGCAGGATTGATCTAAAGTCATGCGCATGGAAAAGTGGCTTTATTCTTTTCAGGATATGTAATTTGTGAGGTACAAATACTTGTGAGGTACATAGAACTAACATGTCAAATGAATATCCAAATAATAAATGAAGCTCAATTCTATCATCCTTTGCAAGAAGTTAAATTTCCAAACTATCTGTATATAAGAAATTATTTTATCCTCAAATATAGCCTGCTGTAAGTTTGAATTGCATATTTACTTAACACTCCTCTTCGATCTACCATCATGTAGTAGATGAACATCTCTATGATCTCAAAGTTGTAGTGGCTAGAACCAGATGAATTAGGGAGTACATAGAGGTGTGGCAGTAGAAAAAGAAGGCAATAATTTGTCCGGATTAATCATTGGTGAGACCTCCAAAAGGACCTAGATAGAAGAAAAGTCATCCAGATTAGAACTACCAAAGTGTGCCAGGATCTGCAGCAAAAGTCCTATGAAAAGAGACTTGAGGACTGAAAAATGTGTACCCTGGTGGAAGGCTGGAGAAGTGATATATTCAAATACTTTAAAGGTATAAATGCTCTATAATTTCTAAAGCAATAAGATAAGAGGGAAGCTTATCTCATCTTTTATATCAGATCTCTGTATAAACAGCTACAAACATCTGCTTTGTTCAAAGAGTAATGCACTCAGAAACTAACTCCATGTTTCAACTCATTCTGCTATACAGGTTCTTTCCCTAGCATATAATAGAGATAAAAAATAAAAACTTACGAACATATGTAGTCATGTGATAGGCGTTGGAAGCCAATAGTAACAGGTGGGAGAGAGAAAAAGGGAAAAAAAATGGATTAAGTGCGTAGCTTGCTGGGCAGACTCGATGGGCCATTTGGTCTTCTTCTGCCGTCATTTCTATGTTTCTAATATGCAAGCATATTTAAGTGGAAAGGAATGACTACATTAAGAGCTCATGCTGTGATGCTCAGAGGGAATAGAGTATATTCAGGAGTAATCTTAGAATACATTTCATCACAGAAAGTTTGGTAAATACCATTCCAGTTGAAGGTGGTGGAGGCCAAAATAATAACAGAAAAATAAAATTCAAGAAAGCTTGGGATAAGCTTCAGGATTTGAATATAGATCCCTGGATAGTTAGAAGTAGAGTTGACATTTCCTTTCCTCATGAATCACATATATTCTGAATAAATTGAAAGCAAATCTAAAACTAGAGTTTATTGTCAAAGCATTTTACACATTTGAGGATAGTGCTGGAATTAAATAGAAACTATTGGTTATGATGCTACTATAGAAAACCTACCCCAAACCCCCTCTGCGCGCACCGAGCCTATTTTGCGTGTAAGTCCCGGGGCTTGCATGGAGGGGCATGTCAGGGGGGCGTGTCGGGGCGTGCCACGAGTGACGCAGTGTTTCGGGGGCGTGATGCGAGTGACGCGGCGTTTCGGGGGCGGTGCCACGGGCGTGGTTTCGGCCCGGGGGCATTCCGGGGGAGTGGCTGCAGCCTCCGGACCAGCCCCCGGACCGGAACATGGAGCGCGGCAGCTGGCCCGGCACGCGCAAAGTTACGCCTGCTGGAAGCAGGCGTAACTTTGCCGACAAAGGTAGGGGAGGGGTTTAGATAGGGCCAGGGGGGTGGGTTAGGTAGGGGAAGGGAAGGGAACGGAGGCAGGCTGCGCGGCTTGGCGCGCACAGGCTGCCGATTTTGGGCAGCCTTGCGCACGCCGACCCCGGATTTTAATGGCTACGCGCGTATCTATTGAAATCTCGCGTACTCTTGTTCGCGCCTGGTGCGCGAACAAAAGTACACGTGTGCGCAGATTTATAAAATCTGCCCCTAAGTAAACTTGATTAATAGCAGTTAATGGACTTCTCCTCCAAGAACTTATCCAAACCTTTTTTGAACCCAGCTACACTAACTGCACTAACCACATCCTCTGGCAACAAATTCCATAGCTTAATTGTGCGTTGAGTGAAAAAGAATTTTCTCCGATTAGTCTTAAATGTGCTGCTTGCTAACTTCATGGAATGCCCCCTAGTCCTTCTATTATCCCAAAGTGTAAATAACCAATTCACATCTACTCATTCAAGACCTCTCATGATCTTAAAGATCTCTATCATATCCCCCCTCAGCTGTCTCTTCTCCAAGCTGAACAGCCCTAACTTCTTCAGCCTTTCCTCATAGGGAAGCTGTTCCATCCCCTTTATCATTTTGGTTCCCCTTCTCTGAACCTTCTACATCGCAACTATATCTTTTTTGAAATGCGGCGACCAGAATTGTACACTATTTAAGGTGCGGTCTCACCATGGAGCGATAGAGGCATTATGACATTTTCCATTTTATTAACCATTCCCTTCCTAATAATTCCTAACATTCTGTTCGCTTTTTTGACTGCTGCAGTATACTGAGCCGACTATTTCAATGTGTTATCCACTTTTTAAAGTATTATCCACTTTGATGCCTAGATCTTTTTCATGTAACAGCAAGGGTTATTTTTCCCTATGTGCAACACCTTGCACGTCCACATTAAATTTAATCTGCCGTTTGGATGCCCAATCTTCCAGTCTTGCAAGGTCCTCCTGTAATGAATCACAATCCGCTTGTGATTTAACTGCTCTGAATAGTTTTGTATCGTCTGCAAATTTGATAACCTCACTCGTTGTATTCCTTTCCAGATCATTTATAAATATATTGAAAAGCACCGATCCAAGTACAGATCCCTGAGGCACTCCACTGTTTACCCTTTTCCACTCAGAAAATTGACCTTTTAATCCTACTCTCTGTTTCCTGTCTTTTAACCAGTTTGTAATCCACGAAAGGACATCGCCTCCTATCCCATGACTTTTTAATCATAACAATGGAATGCCATCACAACCGGGGAGTGCTAAGGTACTGTAATAACATTACAAATGTCAGAAAGATCATGGCAGTTAACTAACAAAGCGGGTCACTCATAAAGGGAAGCGCTGAAATGTTCCTAATCACAGGAATGCTGTAAAACGTTAAACAAAAAAGAAATTGTACAAACAAGGAACAGCATTGTGAACACATACAGGAGACCGCAATTGTAAAAATTACACTGGAGAAGCACTGAAAGGGAACTAAAGAAAAACCTGCCATTCAATTTTGTGGTTCATGTCAAATGGAAATGACAGAAACTCGAAAATCCCCCTCTGCTCCTACCAAACCAATAGGGAGGAAAAATCACCTGCTCTGCTTGGTAGATGGACCTGTTTGATGGCAAAAAAAAAAAATTAAAATCCCGAAGATTATACAATTTTTCTTGCCAGTGGCCAATGAGATGGGCTTCCTTACAGGCAGCTCGCAAGCAAGCATGATGTTCAAAGATTCTGGTTTTCAAAAGGTATGAAGTTTTGCCTACATACAGACATGGGCAAGAGCACAGTATAATGTAGACAACTCCCTTTCTTGAGCAATTTGTGATGTCTTTAATGGGGTACTGTTTGCCAGTACACAGGTAAATACAGATAGTGAAAGGGAATGAGTACAAGCAGAACATTGGCCATATAGAGAATGTCCATGCTGAGCCAGGTCAGGGAAGGATGTAGCTCAGATGAGACCAGGAAGTCTTGTAATTTTTCTATTTCTGCGGAATGCAAATCTAGAAGAATCCTGAAAAATAGAATGGGAGAGCAGACCAAGGGTATTTAATTGTATTACAAACTTGACGGATCCAGCTATTGTATGAGAGGACACAAGTTTAGCAATCAGAGTCTTCTACAGGTGGTGGAAGAAATAAGAGATTGCGGTTGATATAAGTTCACAGTGCTGCTCCTTGTACACTTTCTCTCTTATGGTTAATATTTTACAGCATTCTTGTGTTTATAGCAGTTCAGTACTTCGCTTTATGAGTGATCTCTTAGCTGCTGTGATCTTCTGACATTTGTCATGTTGTTATTACAGTAACTTAGCATTCCTCAGTTGGGATGGCATTGCTTTGTTATGCTTGGTCCATGCCCTGTTCCCTCCTTCTCTGGATTTGCTGTCTGTTTCTGCCTTTTGATTGCTCACATCTGGTCATGTGACCTCACTCATTGGTTAGAGCTTTTTTTTTTTTTTTGGCATGTTTTTTTAATTTATTATGTACCGAATCTCACTTCCTAGAGCTTTCCAAATACGCCATTTGAAAGATGATATATGCTGTTAAGAGAGCATAATCTTTGTTAAAATGGTATGTAACTTTTAAGTTTCTAATTTTTTGGTTTACTCTTACTCTTCTGTATACCATTTGCTTCTGGAATTTAGTTTCAGTAATTGCCCTTCTTTCAACATTTTTAGATATTGTTCTGTTGGGCTGTATATGAGATTTGTGCTCCATAATCTCAGAACATTTGTCTTGCAATCCAGTTTTGAACTCCTTGCAATGCGGTTTATGTAGAAGCCGCTGCTCTCAATTATAACATGATTCTAACATCAGTTCTTCCTTTCTCATACAGATTTAAGGTGCATACCCTTCTTCATCCTCCGTCCCCCCCCAACGCAGCCTCCCCAGTGAAACACAGCTGTATACTTATGTTTAAGATTGGCCTTTGGAGTAGCCGAATAAACAGCATTTGATCACCTTATTTGTTTGTTGCCACAAGGAACAGCTGAAGCTATTGTTGGCCACACATTTCTCTGTTGCTATATCATGTGAATTCACATTTCTGGATAAATGCCGGAACTAGAACTGTTGAAATGCAAGGTGGAAGACAGTACAAAAGACAAAGCCAGCAAAACCACACAGAAGATAGACCCAGCAACATAATAACTGTTGGCAGACATGTTTAGACCACACCCTGAGAAAAGAAGATTGGTTAGTTTAGGGATGGAATGTTGATTGATACCCTTCTTTAAGCCCAGCTGAGTCTGAAGCATTTGCAAGTACAAACAGTTCTTGTGAAGTAATCTTTCCAATTGGTTTGTCTTGCCTGCTCTTGGAAGATTTGCTTCTAGAACTATTGTCCTTCCCTGTTCCTGGAACCTTGGCTACTAAATTTGACTCCTGTGTGCACCGGTAACCCTTGCCCCATGATCTCTTGCTTCTACTCATTTTGGGAACTCTTGGTTTCTGGGCATGGTACACTTGGAAGTACAACTTGACCCCAGTCACTGTGGGCAGATCCTTGCCCAGAACACTGGACTACTGGTTTCTCCACATATGGCTTGACTGCCAATATCCTCAGTCAGCCGTGACAGATTGTGCCAGCTCTCAATACCAGCATGGAAGCTCCAGAGATTTAATGAAGCAACATTAACATTATTCAGAATCACAAGGTCAGATGCAGAACTTGCAACAAGTAAAAGTGTGTTAAGATCAACCCCAAATCTCTTTTCTAGTGACACAGTCTGCCCACCCCAATATGAGAGAACCATGCATGCCCCTACCAGAAAATATGAAAAGAATTGTCTACTGCTTGCTTTCCACTGCAAAGCAAGCAATAGAACTAGGGGTCATGAAATGAAACTCCAGAGGGGATGACTCAGATCCACCATCAGGAAATATTTCTTCACGGAGAGGGGTGGTGGTTATCTGGAATGCCCTTCTGGAGGAGGTAGTGAAGACAAACACAACAAGGAAATTCAAAATGGCATGGCATAAACACAGGGCCGGTGGAAGCACCTAGGGCGCTGAGCATTAGGGGGCGCCAAGCAGTGGTATACCGAGGGGAGGTCAGGGGGAGCCAATGCCACTGGGAGCAAGGCCATGCGGGGGGGGGGGGGGACTGATGGCCGACATGAAGGCTCATGCGGCCGCCAGTGGGCCTCATCCCACTGGCGACTGAGCAGTGAACTACTGCTGTGCTGTGTGCCGGATACACACAGCAGGAAGATCGGCTGGGCCGTCGGCCCAAAGCAAATGGTCGCGTTTAAACCTGCAGGTGCTCCTCCTCCTTCCTGCCCGTTTGGCCCCAGTAGAAAAATGTTGCCGGAACCGCAGGGGCAGGAAGGAGGAAGAGCATCAGCCACGTGCAGAAGAGGAGCAGTGCTTACGGGCCGCTGTGAATCCCAAGTCGCAGCGGGTTGAGAAGAGGAGGAGGGCTGCTGCCGCAGATCCTACATTGCGGGCGGCCTGAGAAGATCAGTGCCGCTGCAGAGCCCATCCTGCGGCGACCCATGAAGAAGAGGCCCAAAGGTGAGAGAGAAGCTGAGGGCCTGTAGAGTGTGAATGTGTGCGTGTATGAGATGAGTTGAGAGATTGTGTGTGAGTGAGTTGAGAGACTTGTGTGTGGGAGTGAGGACCTGAATGTTTGCAGACAGCATGTGAGAGCCTCTGTGTGTGTGTGTGTGAGAGCATGTGCTTGAGCAAGACAGCATGTGGGAGTGAGAGCGAGCCTGTGTGTGTGTGTGTGTCAGACAGCATGTGCCAGTGAGAGACTGTGTGTATGAATGATTGTATGAGAGAGCATGTGAGAGTGAAAGCCTGTGCGTGTGTGTGTGTGTGTGAGAGAGAGAGAAAGCATGTGAGAATGAGAACCTGACTGTGTGTTTGAGGGAAGAAAATAGATGGAGAGAAAAGAAATAGAAAAAAAGACAATATAAAAGGAATTGGCAAAAAAATAAGAAAGGGAAGGTGGAAAAAAAAAAGCCTGTGACCAATCGATTAGAAAACTAAGATCAGTCAGCAAATGTAAAAAAAAAAATTACTTTTTACTGATTGGCACATGTAATCTTTGGGAATGTGCAAGAGTAGCACTTTCTCTATGCGGATCTCACAATGTACGAGATCAGCATGGAGGAAGTGGAAGCCCACGGGGCCTGCACAGAGGAGGCAGCAGAATGGCCTTCAGTGCCAGTAGCAGCAATCAGCACCTCTCCAATAGCCACGCGGCAGTAGTGACAGTGGCAGCAGGGGAATGAGAGAGGCTCCGAGGTTGCTGGCAAAAGAAAGAGAGGAGGGTCTGCCTTTAGTGTGTGCATGTGTATGAATGGGAGTCTGCCTGGGGTGTATGTGTGTGAATGCATGGGTTCCTGCCTGAGGATGTCTGTATATGAGAATGAATGGGTGTCTTCTTGGGGTTTGTATGTATGAGAATAGGTGCCTGCCTGTGTGTGGTGTATGTGTGTGTGAGAATGAATTGGTGCCTGCCTGGGGGTCTGTGAATGTGAGAATGAATATGTGCATGCCTGGGGAATGGGGAGGGTGTGGTGTGAAAATGAATCCGTGCCTGCCTGGGAGTCAGTGTGTGTGTGTGTGTGTGTGAGAATGATTGGGAGCTTGCCTGGGTGTGTATGTGAGGGAGCCAGTGAGAGTGAGAGAGTGTATGAAAAAATCCAGGGGAGTAAGAGTGTGTGTGTGGAGGGGGAGAGAGTATTTTAGAGCCTGAGAGTGTGTCAGTGTCTGTGAGAGCAAGAGGTTATGGTGGGTATAAGAGCATGAATGTGTATGTGTGAGAGAGAGATAACCTCCTAATCCTCAACAATATCAGGGTAACTGGAAATCAAGGCCTCCCATGTATTAGTTTTAGTTATTGGGTATTATTTGATATATGTGCTTTTTTGAAATATTTTATTGGTGTTTGGGAAATTGTAAAAAATGTATATGATTTTAATTAACAGAAATTCTATTTATCAGTAGTTTTAAAATATTCTTTTATTAGTATGGTTTTACTATTATAACTGATGCTTTGTTTCTTGATTTTATTGTTTTATGAGGAATGGTGGTTCTGTTTTTCCGTTGTTAATACACAGAGTCTGGCTTCTTGGGGTTTCCATTTCAGTTTTTTCTAATTTGTGCTCCTTTAATTTGTATTCTGTATTTGGTGAGGGTCTGTCTCTACTCTGTGTGTGTGACCATAATGAGAGATTCTGCTAGCGTGTAGTGTCTGTACAGGGATCTATAGCAATCGGGTTTGTTTTGTTTCCTCAGTAGGTGGTGTATTGGTATTCTAGGACCCAGTGTAATATTTACCCTTGCTTATTCACAGGTAGGGTTATTGTTGTTTGAGTCCTTGGTGTTATTACTGTTATGTTACGAAGGGGTTGCAGTATAGATTTTGAGTGTCTTTTTTGCGGGGTTTTGTGTTAGTTCACAAGGGGGTAGATTTTCAAAGGGTTACATGCGTAACCCCTGAAAACCTACCCCAAAACCCCCCTGCGTGTGCCAAGCCTATCTTGCATAGGCTGTGGCGCGCGCAAAGCCCCGGGACACGCGTAAGTCCCGGGGCTTTCCTGGGGGTGTGTGTCGGGGGGGGCGTGTTGCAGTCAGCGCATCATCAGGGGCATGTTGCAGCCGGCGTGTCATCGGGGGCATTCCGAGGGCATTGCCACGGCCTCCGGACCAGCCGACGGACCAGACCCTGGCGTGCCGGCGGCCGGCCCAGTGCAAGTTACGCCTGCCTCAGGCAGGCGTAACTTGTGCAACAAAGGTAGGGGGGGTTTAGATAGGGCCAGGGGCTGGGTTAGGGAGGGGAAGGTGCGGGGGGGGGCTGGAGGGAACGGAGGCAGGCTGCTGATTTTGGGCAGCCTTGCGCGCTCTGACCCCGGATTTTAACAGATACGCGCAGCTACGCGCGTATCTATTGAAATCCGGCGTACTTTTGTTCGCGCACCAGGCGCAAACAAAAGTATGTGCGTGCGTATTTTTGTAAAATCTGCCCCCATGTGTCTGGCAGTGGAAGGTGTTTGTGCTGCTGTTACTGTGAGGTGACACCAGAATTGGAAAATATCTTTTAGTATGATGAGCAGTACGGGAAACATCCAAGCTCCATTGTTTGGGGGAATTTCAGTGGATGCACAGTTACAGAACTGTAGGTGCAGGATTTGTATTGACATTCTGTCCCTTCCTATATATTCTAGAGATGTGCATTCGTTTATGATGAATTAGGCAATTTCAATGAAATTGCCTAATTCGTCGTGGTTCGGGGGCCTCGCCCACCGAAACAGATTTTCCCTGAACTACAAGAAAAATTTGTTTTTCGGGTTTGTATGGGGGAAGGGGCACATTTTATTTTTTTAAAATAAAAAACTACCCCAAGCATTAAAGTTTAGTATAATACAACTCCTCCCCACCATCCCGATTCCTCCCCAAGACTTACTAACATCCCTGGTGGTCCAGCGGGGACCCGCGAGCAATTTGTCTCTCCGTGCTTTCTGACTTTCAGGCCTGCCTCGCTCAAAATGGAACCGATAGCCTCCGACTTACTATGTCACGGGGCTACCGGTGCCATTGGTCAGCCCCTGTCACATGGCCTTCGGCGCCATCTTGTGCTTCTACCATGTGAAAGGGTCTGACCAATGGCACCGGAAGGCCCTGTGACATAGTATGGACAAATGCTATCGGCGCCATTTTGATTACTGGCAGCCGACGGTCCGAGTACAGGAGGTTACTCCGGGACCCCCGCTGGACCCCCAGGGACTTTTGGCCAGCTTGGAGGGCCTCCTGACACCTCCCCCCCCCCCCCCCAAGACTTTCCAAAAGTCCCTGGGGTCCATCAGGGGTCTGGGAGCGATCTCGCTGTCGCTGCCAGTAATCAAAATGGCGCCGATAGCCTTTGTCCGTACTATGTCACAGGGCCTTCCGGTGCCATTGGTCAGCCCCTGTCACATGGTAGGAGCATGGCCTGCACCATCTTCTGCACCTACAATGTGACAGGGACTGACCAATGGCACCGGAAGGCCCTGTGACGTAGTATAGACAAAGGCTATCGGCACACTGTAACCTGCCATTGGACGCGCATTTTCCCTTACCACTTATGAAAGGAGTCAAACACATTCGCCCGCCACTGAAGTGGCCAGTGCCCCTGTGGAACCTCAACCTAGTTTTGGAATTCCTAGCGGGACCCGCCTTCAGACCTCTCCGAGGCCTGTCCCTCCGTTTGTTAACCTTGAAGATGGTATTCTTGCTGGCCGTATGCTCAGCACGCCGCATCTCAGAGCTACAAGCACTGTCCTGCCGCAATCCGTTACTCAGAATCACCCCAGGGGCTATCCATCTTCGCACGGTTCCTTCCTTCTTACCCAAGGTATTCTCACACTTCCACCTCAACCAAACCATATCCTTGCCAACCATGGAAGGTTTGAAGAAGTCGGAAGAAGGTTGAATACTGCGTCATCTCGACATCGGCAGGCTGCTGTCCAGATACCTGGAAATGTCGGAAGCAGTACGAAAGACGGACCACCTGTTCATCCTTCACAGTGGGAAGAGGCAAGGAGAAGCGGCCTCACGGGCGACTATTGCTCGCTGGATCAAAGAAGTTATCAAGGCGGCCTATGTAGAAGTGGGAAAACCACCACTTCTACGGGTCAAGGCTCACTCTACCAGAGCACAAGCGGCCTCCTGGGCAGAAACTAGGATGCTGTCGCCTGCAGAGATATGTAAAGCGGCGACGTGGTCCTCCATCCATACCTTCTCCAGATTCTACCGTCTGGACGTCCAGGCCAGGGAGGACACAGCATTTGCAAGGGCAATCCTAAGCAGACCTCGGGCAGCCTCCCACCCAGTCCGGGAGTAGCTTTTGTACATCCCATTTGTTCTGAGTTCATCTGCTACACGCTAGGAAATGGAGAGATTACTTACCTGATAATCTCGTTTTCCTTAGTGTAGGCAGATGGACTCAGCATCCCGCCCAGCTGCCGATATATATAGGGATTCACCGTTTCAAGGTAAGCTATGTTTCCTTACATAGGGCATCCACCCTTCCAGGTGTCGACGCCTTCCGGTTGAGAACACTGGCGGTCTCCAGCTACTGTCAATCGGTCAGGTTAATCATGTTCAGTTAATTGATCGGTCAGTCACACATATATCCATAAAGCTTTTGCAAGGAAGATTACTGAGCGCCTGCACTTCCTGCAGGGGTATATGTACTACGTGCTGACGTCAGATCCGTCTCCAACTGCTAGCACGAGCACACTATACCCATTTGTACTGAGTCCATCTGCCTACACGAAGGAAAACGAGATTATCAGGTAAGTAATCTCTCCATTCTCTATTCACTTTTCCTAATGGCTACATAACAAAGGGGAGAGAGGCAAACTCTTGTGGGACTCCACATTTGAAACTATAATGCCTAGAATGCTTACCTCGCACCTGCACCACTACAGATCTCTCTTCCAAAAATGAATTCAACCATGTTAGAACCGTTCCTTGCAGACCTAATTCCTTACATCATTCCAGCAATAAAACGTGGTCCACCAGGTCAAATCGCTAGACAAATCTAAAAAAAATTAAATACCATAAGAGTAGGCCTGACCATGAGCTTTCTTATGGCACACTCCCTTAAAATGGGCTATGCCTTTAACACCATGCTTTTCTTGATCATATGAAGTTTTTGGTAACCATGACACAAGCATTTGGAAAACCTGACTGAGTCCAGCTAGATGAGACTCGACTGATGTGATTGAAGCAAGGCTGAGGATCTGTTAAGGAATAAACAGTGGGGCTCTGATGCTGGGCATTGGATATACTTGAACCAAATCCATCCTGTGCTTCCATTTGTGAGGGAGGCTAATGAACTTTATCAAAGATGAACTAACCTGAGTCAATGCCCCAGCATGCTTGAATGCCTTCCTTTCAATCTGTATTAGTATTTATCAGCACCTCTGGGAGTGTCAGAAAGAAAAAGCTTGCGAACTTTATAAAATCCAGCCACAAAAGATAAGCAGTGGAGGAAAGAAACATAGAAGCATGATGACAGAAAAAAAAATATGGCCTATCTGGTCTCCCCATCCACAAAACTGCTCAGCTCGATAATCCCTACCACTGCCTCAAAGATCCCCCTGTGCTTGTCCCATGCTTTCTTTAATTGAAATACTGTCTTTGTCTCCAGTATTTCCATTTGGAGGCTGTTTCATGCATCCACCACCCTTTCTATAAAAGATTAGATTTACCTAGATTACTCCTCAGTCTATCTTCTTTCACCCTCTTCCCATGACCTCTCATTCCAGAATCTCCTTTCCATTGAAAGAGACCCATCTCCAGTGCATTGATGCCTCTGAGGTATTTAATTATCTCCTTCATATCTCCCTTATCTCGCCTTTCTTCTAGTGGATACATATTTAGGTTTTTGTCTATCCCGATATGCCATTTTAATGGCCACCCTCTGGACTATTTCCATCCTGTTTATATCATGTTGAAGGTGCAGTCTCCAGACCTGTATACAGTATACTAAATGAAGAACTATCAGGGACTTATACAGAAACAATATCACCTCCTTTTCTCTGATGACCATTACTCTCTTTATGCACTCAAGCATCTTCCTGACTTTTGTATTTCCATCTTTTTTGGCCTCTTCAGATCATCAGATATAATTTTTATCACCTATACTGTACCGCTCCCTACCTGAATGCATGGTCATTGATATAATCAGGTAATAAGTCACCAATATGAAAAGGGGACATTGAAAAAGAGAACTGTGTTTTTGCTGAGGCCTTGCAGTTCACCTATTGGCAGCCTGCCCATCACAATCCAAGAAATTAGGGAGTAAGCTAGCCTAGTGGCTCAGAAGCAGTGCTACACAGCTCAAGTGTTCCACTCCTCAGGTGAGCTTGAGTTACTGGAGAAATGGCCTTTCTCAGCTCCAGGGAGGGAAGGAGGGGAGTCGTCATGCAATAGTGACACTTACTGGCCAGGTTTAGGGCCCACGATTGACACCCAGCTGAGGACTGCTGCTGTAATAACTGGATTTAAATAAGTTGTAAAGGGATATAAAATAGCAGGGGGGCGGGATCCTTAAGTAGGTTTATGGCAGCAGACCTCAGTCCTGATTCCAGTTGAGCAGAAAGAAATTGCCAGGTCAACAACAACAACAACAAAAAGTAGTCTAGGAAGAGGTAGTGCAGAACAGTCTCATTTGCCGGGCCTAGGACTGGACCGGGACAAGCTACAGTACACTCTCCAGTCAGGAAACTTGCAGTGGAAAGACATCATCTCTCTCCACCATCCCCATACAAATTAGTCTTTCAGACTGTAATGATGGACTTATTCATTCATATAATTGTCAAAAGGTAGATTCTGGTTTGATCAAAGAGTGTGATTCTGGTAGAAATGATCAATGGATCACCATGAGCATCTTATTTATTTATTTGTTTTATATACCATCAATCTGAAGCAGTCTCAATGGTGTACACTCAAATATATAGAAAAACCTATATAATATTACAATAAAACAAATTTTAAAAATGAACCACAATAAAACATAACTTATTTGCTACATAATAAAATTAAAATCAAAATAAAATACAAAAATTTTAACTAACATGGTAAAAATATAGACTTAAACTTGAGAAATAAAAATAAAATAAGATAAAAAACCAATAAATTAAAATAAAATGAATAAAATGAACTTGTAACCATAGAAACGTGTTTAAAAGTGGAAAAAAAAGTTAGTTTGCTGCCTTCAAGAGCTCTTTTTAAAGTTGCAGGCAATATTCTGCAGATGGAAAGAGGAGGGGTCTGGACAGCTGCACACATGCTGGAAACCACTGAATTAGAGAGCACCATTATTTTGATTGGAAAATTGCCGTTACAGAATTTGGGTATAACCAACGTATAGAAATTATAAGATATATTCCTTCCAGCATCATGCAACATTCATTGCTCAGAATCGGTATTTTGAAATGATAAAGAAAAACTGAGTTTTCAATTTTCAAAATCTCATTGGGGTAAGTGGGTCCAGGAAGGGGGATTTGCGGGGTCTGGGCATTTTTTAGCAGAATTAATGACCCCCCAAATTCATCCCATGAACAGTACTCTCAATGCTTCTGTTCTCTGAATTACTTTAGTTGAACTGATGTTATATGTGTAAGGCAACTGACAGATGCTGCAGCCTATGTGACCCTGAAGTTCTGTTACAGTCCTCTCTTCCTTTCCCCAGTTATTTTCAAAAAAGAAAGAGTACCAGATAGTTTTCCATTCTTGTTGCCAATGTAGGAAAGCTTCAGCTATACTAGGTGAAACCTGAAAAAGACACTGCTATATACGTTTTTAGAAGTCATCTGCTTCAGTGATAAAATGTGCCATTTATTATTGGTGCAGATGTGCTGAATTCAAATATGACAATTAAAGCAGCTGACTGGCTACTGTTTCCATGATATTTAAGTTTTACATTTTAGGTCTGTGTATTGCATAGATGGTAGAATTTTAATCATAAATTGTAAATTTAGGTCTTTTCGTGTATTTATGGTTGCATGATATTTCACCTGTCCTGTTTATGTAACATTTTAAAAATTAAATCAGGAAAGGATTATAGAAATAAAATTTACTATGAAACAAAAGACCAAAAACTATTATGTACGTATATGTACATAGTTTAGTCCTTATTCAGCGGCTACTCGGCTCTTCTTGGCTTGTCTTTTATATTCAGTAAATGGTACATCTCTTGTCACTGTCCATTTGCCCTGATATATTTTTTCCATTGCTATAATGTCCTGGTGAAATTGCTAGCTATGCTCATTGCTCACTGCTCCATAGTTCGATGGAAAAAAAAAAATCTAGATGAGTGCAAAAAATGTATCTTTAGTGACATGTTGCAGCCAAGGCTTTTCACCTACTTCTTGTGGGTGGAAAGCCTTGTTGTTTCCAAGAAAATTTTGGAAGGCTTTCCATGCTGTCTTTTCATTGCCATGCAGTGCACGGTTAAATGCATCATTTTGAAGAAGTTAACAAATTTGAGGGCCAACAAAAATGCCTTCCTTCATCTTAGCTTCACTTAACCTTGGAAATTTACCTCCGAGGTACTTGAAGGCTGCTTTAGTTTTGTCCATGGCCATGACAAAGTTGTTCATCAGACCCAGCTTAATTTATAATTGCGGTAACAAAATCTTCCTTGATTCAGCAAGTGCTGGATGCTGAACACTTTTCATTCCAGGCTGTAATGACTGTCAGAGTGGCCAGTCTCTCTTGATGAAATGGGAATCTCTTGCATGACCATCCCATTCACAGAGGAAACACAGTACTTTGTGTATCCAGTCTGCAAACCAAGCAAGATGATGACAACCTTCAAGTTGTCAAACAGCTACCACTGATGTTGGTCATAATTTATGCACCTCAAAAGTTGTTTCATGTTGTCATGTTGTCATGTTTCCTTAATATGGACTGCATGACCAAACTGGAACTGATGGCAGAACATTGCCATTAATCAGCAAAATGGCTTTAAGACTCATCTGGACCACAAACTATGTTGAGGGCTGCCATCAGATCATTGATATTGTTTCAGGCTACAACATCACCTTCCATGAAGAAGAACAGGACGAGATCCTTTTGACGGTCACAGAAAATGGAAAATCCTGACATCACCTGCCAGGTGATTCCACTGCTATAATATGGATCACAACAGCTCTGTCTTACCTCTTAGATAGTTCCAAATCCCTAACAAGGTCATTCTTTTCATTTTATGTTATGTGGTGTGGTTTAGAAGAGTAGGATGGAAGAATATCTGTCATATGACACTGATGGTTCAAGACCACAAGTTTCATCCTCTTCCTCAACTGATTCAAATGAGAATGATTTTGGCACATCAGGAACAGACAGCCCTTCTCTGTTGGGTAGTGAGTGTATAGCAGATAGAGTGTTTGGATATGGTATTCAAGTATTACTGTTGAGACGTATCTGAAAGAGGATTATTTGGTATCCTGATATAAGATCAGATTCTTCGGTATTATTTTCATGAGTAGGTATACACAATTTTAGATATACAAGAGGCTATGGGATATTTTAGATTTAATAGTTTACATTTGTTAGTTTTCATTGATTATAGCTATAATGATATTTTTAAAAAACTTTCCCTGAGGAGGCCCTCAGTTTGTACGATGAAATGAAGAATTTCCTGGTGTATAGACAGATGGTCTTAGGACCAGTAGGTTTATGCTCCCCTGCCAGCAGATGGAGACAGCAAGCTGATGTCACAGTATATATATAAACCTGCAGTGACCCCAGCCTGCCAGTATTCTCTATCTCCACAGATGGTGGATGTGCATCTCCCTATGGGGATTGCTTTGAGCATTTGAAAGGAGAAATTTGAAATTCTAAATTCAGGAAAAGAAAGCCCCCCTCTCCTGCGGTGATACCTAAAGGTCCTTCCCCCAGTTGAGAATTCCTGAGGCGATATCCATGGTCCCTCAGAGGGTGTGCCTTAGTCCAGTAGCTGGGTTTCCTGGAGTGGAATTAGCTGCTAGTTCAACTGAAAGGCAGAGGGTGCAGGAGGCCAAGTGCGGCAGTGATGGCAGATACCCTCTCCCCCTGCAGCCGGAGA
Organism: Rhinatrema bivittatum; assembly: GCF_901001135.1. NCBI lineage: Eukaryota > Metazoa > Chordata > Amphibia > Gymnophiona > Rhinatrematidae > Rhinatrema > Rhinatrema bivittatum. The sequence continues at coordinate 344,889,915 of NC_042616.1, read as the reverse complement.
CTGTCTCTGTACTCAACTGGTAAGCGCTGAGCTCAGGTAAGATTTAAAAAAAAAAAAAAAAAAAGGAGAAAATTGTAATTAAATCAGAGACAGAAGGGTTTCGGGACTTTCTCTGGTCTCCATTATCAACGCTCCATGCAGACGTTTGTTCCTGCTCCCATTGGGGTTGGAGAACCTGGCAGCCTGATGGGTTGAGAGGCCCCCAGTGGGCTAGGCCCCACACTTGTCTTTTTTCTTGCATGCCGCATGGTAGGCCGTGGCAGCCATTTTCACGTGCCCTTGTGCGTGTTCTGCTGCCCTCTATCAGTTTGCGCAGTGTGTCAGCTGTGCACACGCATTGTGCGCTTGGTTTTTGGACGCTTTTAACATGCACAGACCTTTTTATGTGCTTAACTTGGCACACAGGTTGTGCGTGCGCCTTGCCGTGCTTTCTTCTAAGCATTTATTTTTTTGGCATATTTCATTTTTGAGCGCAAGCCGTTCTGACACATGTTTACCACAGCGATAGTGCCGGTAAGCAAGAAGCCTAAGCGTCTTCCTATTTGTGTTGCCTGTCATATTAGGGCTTCTCAGCCTAACCTGGCCTCTAACCTGTGTCAGCGCTGCTCAGTCGCTCAGGGAGAGTTGTTTGTTTATTTTTATTTATTTATGCATTTTATATACAGTCGTTCCAGAATAAGATCACAATGGTTTACAAAATCAGCATTCATATTCGTCAACAATCACATTCTGTGCCAGCATTTATAATCTAGGTCAACATCATAGCAGAGATATATTCTAGTACATATTCTTGGTCAACATGACAGCATATTTATAGACTTCATATTCATAAGTTGTCTTCCTCAGATTTTGCTAAGCCTGGCTCTTCCCATTCTAATGATGTGTTGGTCATGGCCTTGACTGGATGGATGACAGATCTTGGTTCTCCCTTGATTGGCTCCTCTGCTGGCGAGGGCAGTTCTGTGGGACTAGCTCCAGTTTCTTCTGGACTTGGTCTGGACCTGGCTTTTTCTTGGGAGGAATTTTTTCAAGGCTTACAAGAAAATTTCTTCAGGCACATCCCTCCGCTTCCCCCATCTCAGTCCAGTCAGACCCACAGCCAATGTCTCCTCCCTCTTCTAGTCCTATGCTTAAGTGCCGGGGCTCACATAAACTCCCTGCACATTTTCCCAACAGGAATCTGGATAGCACTACTGATGAGTTTGATCCTGATTCCCTGGGGATGGGGAAATTCCTCCAGGGATGGAACCGTATCTAACCATGTTGCGGTTCTTTCATAGAAATGAACTGCCAGCCCTGATTTCCCAGATCTTGAAACAGCTAGGTGTTCCTCGTTCAGATGCTATGTCAGAGCCAAGGAAGAATCCCATTTTGGTTTCCTTACGTGTAAAGCCTCTTGTTTTTTTCCCGGTGATGGATGCCATCCAGGAATTGATTGATCTGGAATGGGATGCCCCAGAGGCAAATTTTAAAGGGAGTTGGACATTGGAAGACCTATACCCCCTGGATGAAGCTGTGAGAGAGCCTTTGTGTTTTCCCAAAGTGTATGCTCTGGTATGTGCCATGTCTAAGCGGACGACTATCCCCATAGAGCAGGGGTGGGCAATTCCGGTCCTCGAGGGCTGCAAACCAGTCGTGTTTTCAGGATACCCCTATTGAATATGCATGAAATTGATTTGCATACAACTGAGGCAGTGTGTATGCAGGTCTCATGCATATTCATTAAGGATATCCTGAAAACCCGACTGGTTTACAGCCCTCTAGGACCGGAATTGCCCACCCCTGCCATAGAGGGAGGCCTTGAAGGATGTACATGATAAAAAGATTGAGACTATTCTTAAGCAAGTCTTTGAGGAAGTGGTGACGAATTTACAGATTGCCTTCTGTTGCGCCCTAGTGGTGAGATCTTGTCTGCTTCTCTCACAGGCGGTTGATGAGTCTGAAGGAAATTCTAGAGTGCTTATGGAGCTTGCTGCCATCTTTTTAACAGATGCAGGCTGTGATTTGGTCCAGACCTCGACCAGAGGAGTGGCTTCAATGATAGCGGCCAGGTGTCAACTCTGGCTGCAGAATTGGTCAGCTGACACAGCTTCCAAAGCCCATCTTAACAAGATGCCCTTTAAAGGCTCTCTCTTGTTTGGGAGCGAGTTTGAGAAACTCACACCCAAACTCACTCCCAAACTCGCGAGTCTCCGGTGTCTCGGTTGCCAGACGATAAGAAACAGTTACAGTGTCCCTTTGGTATGAGGGGTTATTTCCAGGATTTTAGGCATTTTCGGCCCTATAGAGGGATGATCTTTCTGCAGACCTGGCTTTTCGGTGGGTCTCAGTCCTTCGTCCCTGGCAGCTCAAGAGAGGAGCAGGCTCGGGTGGTGGACCTTCCCAAGCTTCCCAATGAAGGTTTGTTGACCCACCTTCCAGAACAGGAAATGGGGGATGTGTCTCTCTGTTTTATATGAGGTGGATCGAGATCACATTGGACCAGTAGGTCCTGGAGGTGATACGCGAAGGGTCTGGTCTGGAATTTCACAGTATTCCTCGGAACGTGTTCATGGTGTCCCCAGTGCCACTCCCTGCAGAAGAAGAAGGCAGTGGAGTTCAAGCTTCAAGGGTTCCTCAGACTAAGGGCTATGGTTCCGGTGCCCACGTCTCAAGAAAGTATGAGGCGATATTCCATTTATTTTGTTGTGACCAAGAAGGAAGGCTCCTTTCATCCCATCTTGGATCTCAAGAGAGTCAACCTTCACTTGAAGGTGACTTATTTCGAATGGAAACCTTACACTTGGCAATAATGGCAGTGTAGTTGGGGGAATTTCTGATCCCCCTTGGATCTGTCAGAGGCTTAACTTCATATTCCTATCCAATTGGAACACCAACACTTTCTAAGCTTTGCGGTGTTGGGGCACCATTATCAATTTCTGGCGCTGCCTTTTAGTCTAGCCGCCATCCACAGAACATTTTCCAAGATGGTGGTTGCGGCAGTCATGCAAAAAATTCTGGTGCACCTGTTTTTGGATGACTGGCTGTTTCGAGCTAAGACTCAGGAAGAGAGCCACCTGATGACATGCAAGGTGATCTACTTATTGCAGGAGGTCGGTTGGGTGGTGAACCCGACCAAGAGCAATCTTCAACCATCCCAGTTGGAGTATCTGGGGGTCCAGTTCGCTTTCGTACAATTCTGGCCAGAAAACAGATTGCTTTATGCCTTTCCTCCGTGGCCTTTGCTGGGCAGGATAATTCGCAAGATCAAAGGCCACAGGGTGCTAGTACTTCTGGTGGCGCCAGACTGGCCCAGGCATCAGTGGTATGCGGGTTTGCGACAAATCCTGGTAGAGGCCCCCCTTAGTCTTCTGCAGTCTTCTGCAATACATGGATCTGCTTCAGCAGGGACCGGTTCTTCACGAGGATCCGACTCTATTCTGTCTTATGGTTTGACCCTTGAGAGGGCTTGCCTGTTAAATGGTTATTCCTCTGCGGTGATTGCCACTTTATTCTACACTTGCAAGTTCTCTACTTCCTTGGCTTATGTGCGGTTTTGGAGAGATTTTGAGGCCTGGTGTGAAGAGCAGGGTATTCTTTCTCATTCTGGATTTTTTGCAGAATGGATTGAATAAAGGCTTGGCCCTTAATTCCTTGAAAGTGCAGGTTGCAGCTCTTGCATGTTTGAGGCCTGGTGAATAGTGTTGCCTTGTCGTCTCATCCTGATGTGGCCTGTTTTTTGAAGGTAGTGAGGCACCGTATGCCTCCTTTAAGGTTACTGGTTCCATTGTGGAATCCTAATTTGGTGCTGGACTTTTTGGTAGACCCTACGTTCCGACCACTGTGTAGCCTTTCTTTATGGTTATTGACTTTGAAGACTATTTTCCCGGTAGGAAAACTCTGTCCTGTTCTTTTGGAAAGATGGATCGCCTGTTTGGCGAGAGTAAGCAGGGCGCTCCAGATTCACGGGCTACCATAGCTGATTGGATTAAGGACATGGTCACGGCCACTTATGTGGATCCTGGAAAGCTGTTGCCTACTTAGGTTAGGGCTAATTCCACTAGGGCTCAGGCAGTGTCATGGGCAGTAGTTAGTCTGTTGTCTCTCGTCGATATCTGCTGAGCTGCGACATGGTCCTCCTTACAACTTTTTACAGGTTTTATTGTCTGGATGTGCAGGCCCGGGAGGATGCAGCCTTTCCATGTGCGATGTTGACTGGACCGCAGGCAGCCTCCCACTCTGTTGGGGAGTAGCTTTGGTACATCCCACCAGTCCTGAGTCGATCTGTCTACACGCTAGGAAATAAAGAAATTACTTACCTGATATTTTCTTTATCCGTAGTGTAGACGGATGGATTCACCTTCCCACCCTCAGCTGCCTCATAAGTGTGTCAGTAGTCCTCCTGTGGAGCTCTGGGTCCCAAGGGATTTACTGGTAAGTGTTCATCCAGTCCCTAGCTTGGGATACCTAGAAATATATATGTAAGTTCAGTGTTTATGGTTGGTTGAGTACAAATGTTTTTAATTAGGTTTTTTGCTAATCTGTCCACAATTGCTTTTGTAGAGAATACTGGCAGGCTAGGGCCACTGCAGGGTTATGTATACTGTGATGTCAACTTGCTCCGTCTCCATCTGCTGGCAGGGGAGCATAAGCCCACTGGTCCTGAGTCCATCTGTCTACACTAAGGAAAACAAATTTATCAGGTAAGTAATTTTTCCATTCTTTGTTGGGATTTGTATTAAAAGCAGTTTTGAGAAAGAAGAAATTATAAGATTGGATCAGTTTATACTGAAGGTTTATCAATTACAATGAAGGAGACATTGCAATTTGTTAATGTAATATTGCTTAGGGAGGACATTTGTGTCTTTCTTTTATTGAATGAAAGTTTATATTATACATTTTTGTAAACTTACTGTTTTTATTGTAATTAGTATGATATGGGATGGTTGGTGACTGTGTATCTGGTGAGTTTGACTGAGTCAGAGTGAGTGCTTTGAGCTATTTTTATGGGTTGTGTGATGTATCTAGCAATGTTTAGGACTTAATATTTATACATTTTGTGAATTGCACATTTTTGTAATTTTGTATATTGTATTTAAATGTATCTTTATTCAAAATAATTACAATGTTCTCTCTATCTATTTGACAAATCTTTCCCAACTGGAGGCACCATGCAGAAGTAACAATTGTTGATATGATCTGTTGGCTCTCTCCAAATCATTGGCACAGCAAAAGGCATGGATTTCCTTTTTCTGTTCAACCACTGGTGAAGATTTTGCACAAGTGTTGCAGCATATGTCTGGTGCCCAGTTCTTCTCCTATTCTCCAGTTCTGCAGCCAGAATTCATGTTGTAGGCTTTCTTAACCACAGCGGTTATACTGTGTTTTTGTGATGCAAAAGTCACTTCACCACAAACGTAGCAGAAATTATCTGCATTCTTCACCCAAGTTCGAGGCATCTCTGATCCTGTTCAGACCGAAATCAGAATCAAATACTGACAAATGACACTGTATGATTTCTAGAGCTGATCTAGGGCAGTATGTTTAGCAGAGTGATGTTAACTGAGTTATGTTTAGTGGGACAGCCCAGAAAGCCACCTCTCTCACCTCTGACACTGCCAGATGCCTCTTGCGGCTGAGATGCTACCTCAAACCAATGAATGCCACTCAGCGTGGCTCGCACTCCACCTTGCTGCCAAATACTGCACCCCACCCCACCCCGGCTTCCTCTAGGTGTGTGCTTGTGTCAAACATTTCTGCTCTTAAAGAGCCCATAGTTGGAATGCAGCCACGGTGCCCTATGATTTCATCGACACTCCTCTATTAAAGGCTCCTTCAGAGGGACATCAGCACCTCAGCAACAGGTCTCCTGATGTGCCTTAAGCCTTCAGTGCATACTGCCTTTGTTTCTGTGTTCTAGAGTTCCTGTCTTGATTCTATGTTCTGTTGCTCCCACCTTGTTCCTGTGCCCTTGCCTTGTCTAGCCTTGCCCATGTTCTTGTCCTGTCTTGCCATGCCCTTATCCCAGCCTTGGTCCAGCTTGTCTCTCCCCTTGACTTGTTCTCCTGGTACTGACTCTTGCTTTGGACCTTGACCTTCCTTTATTTTTTCATTGCTATGGAAACGACGGTGAAAGCAGAAATCCGCCCAGGGGTTGTTATATTTCAGCAGTATTCTGCATTTTAATTTGTTTATTTATTTTATTGCTTTGATCACACCCTTTTAATCAAAGAAACCAAGGTACCTCTTTCTGCTTGGTTGTTCTCCTAGCCCGCGCATCCGGCGCAGACCCACCGGGATCCAGGGCCTGGATTGAGCTTCTCCTCCTCTCATCCCTCCAATTTGACCTGCTCCTCCCTCTCACCACGTGACTGCTAACCCCGCCCTGGAGAATCTCATCAGATAAGTGACCGGAGTTCTGCTTTTAAATCCCTCTCTCTGCCACAGGCATCGCGCACCTAAGGAGCGGCACAAAGGGGCCTGCCCCTTTGTGCGCCCCTTAGTGCAGCCCCTAAGTGCTGTTTTATCCTGCCAACTTCCCTATTCTCTCCCCTATAGCTCCTCCCTGTCCTTGCTGCCCCCTATCCTGTTAACTTGCTCACTGATCCTGTCTATGCTGAGTACTCTTGTTAGTAAAATAACTAAAATAAAATAATAAAATGCACTATTCATACTAATCTAATTTCTCTCCTGGGAAAACGTCTGCACACACCTCCTTCTCCATTGCGGAAGAACAGCTCAGCTCCAGGAGAAATTGAAGCCCCCACCCATCCCCCAGCAGTTATTCCAAAGACAGTGTACCTAACTCCCCTGCTTCCTAATATGACTTCATACACCATCCCACACATCCAGTACCCCTCCCAGCATTACACCACCCCTGCCATATCCCTCCCCCCTGCACAGCGCAAATCCTTTATTCCTATTATGCTTTCTCTCTTAACACAGCTCCTCAGCCTCACCACACTATCCTTCATACTCTGTAATGCCCAATCCCTAACAAAAAAAAAGCTCCTATCCTCAATGATCTACTCCTAGACTACAAGCCAGAACTCTGTGCCATCACTGAATCCTGGCTTAAACACACAGACACTGTTTTCTTAAATCAGCTCCCAACACAAACCTATGACATCTTCTCTATCCCCAGACCCAATAAGAGAGGTGGTGGTCTCCTAGCTGCCAAAAAAAATTTCAAACTCAGACTCCTTAATACCATCGCTCCTCCCAGAATTGAAATCGGCCTTTTTAAATCACAAGAACTCCAAATGTCTTATCTACTCCTCACCAGGCCTACTTGAACAAAATCCCTCCACTCTCATTGAATTTATCGCTGACAATATTAACTCTGACACCCCTGCTATCATATTAGGAGATTTCAACATCCATGTGGACTCCAACCCCCCCCCCCCCCCACACACACACACACACACACACACACACACACACACACATCCTCCTGTGACACTATACTTAACTCCATGAGTGCCCTTGGATTTAGACAACTCATTACATCCTCTACACACAAAGCAGGACACACATTAGACCTTATTTTTGTTAATTCCAATGTACTCATCCAATTCCCTCCACTGCACCCCCGTCCCATGGTCACTCTCCCTTGTTGAAGCTTTCCTCTCCATAAAAACTTCACACACCCTCCCCCCACAGCCCTTCATACAATAACACCATACAATTCAGAAAACCCTGTCCCAAAGAAGACCTAGTCTCATCCCTCTCTAACACCCTCCACAAACTGGACCTCTCCAGTCCTGACGCGGCTATGTCATCCTGGAATAACATCGCAAATAATATTGCTAATGAGCTATGTCCCTTCTTTAAAAAAAAGTAGAATGCCACAATCACAATTCCAAGAAACTTTGGTACACCCTAAATAAAAAAACTTAAACTAGACCTCAGAACAAAAGAGAGAAGCTGGTGTAAAGACCCCACACCCAAACAATCAGCCATATACAAATCTGCCCTCCACACCTACAGAAATACCACACTGATGACCAAATGCGACTACTACGCTACCAAAATTCATGACTTATAGTATAATGCTAAGACTCTCTTCTCAATGGTAGCAGAACTCACAAAGATAGCCCCCCCCCCCTTCGCTGACGATGAATACAAAGGTAAATGTGAAGAACTCGCCCAGTTCTTTAACAATAAAATCAGCAACCTGATGTTCGGCTTCCCATCAACCACCCCCCTTACGAACCCCCTTCCAATAAACCACAATGCCAGATTAGAAACCCTCGACCTTACCTCTTCCAAGGAAATAGAATCCATCCTAAATAAAATTAAACCAGCCACCCACCCCTCTGATACCATCGCTATCAATTCCCTCTTATCTATCCCTAACTCCAAATACCTAGCTGAAATAATTAATTGTTCCCTATCCACCGGTAAAGTCCCAGACTCATTGAAACATGCCGTTGTCAAATCCTTTCTCAAAAAGCCCACACTTGATCCCACCAACCCTGCCAACTATCGCCCCATTTCAAACTTCCCCTTCATATCCAAAGTCATGGAAAAAGTAGTTAATTCCCAAATGACTATTTAGAAACCCATAATTTACTATACCCATCCCAATTCGGCTTCTGAAAGTTCTTCAATACTGAAACCCTCTTAATTTCACTCTCCGACACCATCCTTAAAGGCCTTGACTAGGGTTAATCCTATATCCTAGCCCTACTAGACATCTCGTCAGCCTTTGATACAATAAGCCACAATATACTAATGAACTGGTTATCAGAAATTGGCATCACTGGAACAGCACACCTCTGGCTTTAAATCCTATCTTGATAATAGAGCCTACAGTGTCAAAATTGGTAATGCTGAATCCTCACCCATTAAATCCTCATCATTAAAAACACACCTGTTTAAAGAAGCATTTGCAGGACAGGAGCAAATGAATAAATAAATTAAAAAATGACCTTACATATTTGATTGATTCACTGCTGATATACTGTTTAATGGAACTTCTTTAATCTTAATTTTAAGTTATTTTTCTGACTGTTTCTTCTGTTTTTTTGGTAGTTTTAAGTATAGTAAATCTAAATAATTTATGAAGATATATTTAGAATAGGGTTTAAATTACAAATTGTATTTTTCTTGAACCTTTTTTATTGCTTTTGCTTGTTTTATATTATTTTATCTTATTTTTATTTTAGTTACTATCTCCTAATTTTTCTTTGGTAATTTGTGAACCGTTTTGGCCAATTTCTATTGTGAAAAGATGGTATAGAAATGTTTTTAAATAAATAAAATAAATACATTTAACCCAAGGTGTACCCCAAGGTTCCTCCCTATCCTCCACCCTTTTCAATATATACCTCATGCCCCTTTGCTAACTCCTCTCCGACCTTGACGTCAAACATTATATTTATGCAGTGTTCAGATCCTTATCCTCATACAAGATTCCTTAGCCAAATCTCTGAAGATCTGGGATAAATGCCTCTCAGCCATAAACACCCTCTTCACTAATCTACACCTGGCATTAAAAACATCTAAAACTGAACTATTAATCATATCACCGCAAATTAACATTCTGTCTCCTCTAAAAACTGCCCCCTGCCCCCTATCTATCATTTTCCCTTTCAGCATAAGGGATCTCGGCGCTACCATCGACCAACAATTCAACATGAAAAAACACATCAATGCTACCATAAAAGACTGTTTTTTAAACTACAGGTTCTTAAAAAACTTAAACCCCTGCTTCATATCCACTTCCGCACTGTCCTTCAAGCAACCATTCTCCCCAAACTGGACTACTGTAACTCCCTCATCCTCCTCGGCCTCCCGTTCACCACTATCAAACCCCCACAGATGCTACAAAATGCAGCAGCCAGAATTCTAACCAATACCCGCAAATCTGATCACATTACCCATGTCCTCAAGGAGCTCCACTGGCTACCTATCTCCTCTCACATAACCTACAAAACCGTCACTATGATACACAAAACACTACACTCTCACAACATCAATTGGTTTAAAAACTCCCTCCACTTCCTCTCCTCTGACCGACCCATCAGATCAGCCTACAAAGGTTGCCTATACACTCCGTCCCCCAAGACCACTCACCTCATCTGCACTAACAACGAGCCTTTACCATCACAGGCCCCACCCTTTGGAACTCTATGCCCCCCGACCTTCGCTTAGAGCCATGTACACAAAAATTCTAAAAGAAACTTAAGACATGGCTCTTCAAACAAGCAAAGCCAGAATAGACCTCATCCTTCCCTGACACCGCATTTTATCTCCTTGTATATACATTCATTTTTCCTTGTACAGCATATAGTGTTACTCTTCCCTGTACAGTATTTTATCACCTTGTATAAAAGATTTGTAGACACAGCGTTCTCTGTCCCTTGATTTCTCCTATTCTCCCCACCCTTGTTATTTGTAACTTGTTCTCTGTAAACCGATATGATGAACCCACGAATACCGGTATATAAAAACTGTAAAATAAAATAAATAAATATTGCTGCCTGGACCTGCCTTGGATCTGACTACACCCTATCTGCTGCCTGCCCCAACCTCTGGCCTGTCTTCATTATCATCTGCAGCCTGCCCTGAATGCTGACCTGTCTCCGGTACCTCCTGTCTCCTGCCAGCCTTGACCTCAGTCTGTCGTCAGACTCTCATCTGCCCGACTGCCCTAGGCACCCAACTAAGTCCTACTGGCCATCAGAATCCAAGGGCTCAACCTGCAGGGGGAGGGGGCTGATATAAGTGCAGCTCCAGTTTGTCCTGTCACAGGGTGCATCCACCAGCTGTCGGTGTGGGCCTGCTAGGCTGTGCCAATCATGACATTGAGGGCCCACTGATACTGAGCGCATTACAAAAATGATTGCATCAGCCATGACTTCTAGGAATAACATAATGCAATTCATGTTATGTATGATGCAATATGAGCTTCAGATTGCATCATTTACTGTTGTGCCCAAAAAGCAAGTATTGCCCAAACTCAGTCATAGATTTATTCATAGATTCAGTCACAGATGTATATTAATCACATCTGGTTTAATTTGAGATCCTTTCCCTTCTTAACTCGCTTATCCTCCACAATTCCCAAGTCAAAGGTCTTATATACTGAGCCATTAGCATATCTTAAAAAATAAAACCAATCAATTTTGAGCATCATTTTCATTCTCAGTGACCCAGATTTAGTAAAGTTTGACTGCATTCATTTCAGAAGCATTTTGGCTGTAGACCAGTGAAATTTGTGGACAAACTAGCATCTCTATTATAACAGTATCTCTTTAAATACAGGACTTCTAATTCTAACTCCCTCCACAATTTCTCTCATCACTTCCCCTGCAATCTCCACACCCTTACTTCACGAGCCCTCCTCTCTCTCCAATCTTACTTTTGCCCCACTAGCCCATCCTGCCCAACCTCTCTCCTCTTTCTTCCCCCAAAGCTTATCTTCCCTGCCACCCCCACCCACATCCCCCACCATTCTTCTTAACGTCTCTCCCACTCACTTTTATTGCCAGCCTCTCTTGCCCCTAGCTTCTCTCGCCAGTAATTCTCACATTCTGAGCCGCAGCTGTGTTATCTCCATCCTGCAGCTAATCTTTCCTCTGCCTCCATGCCAGGCCCCTGCAGGCCGATATTTCTCCTGTTGCCACTGGTTCAAGACACATCGGCAATGGCATTAATCTGTGTTCCCAGTCAATACTGCAGCTCAACCCTGCAGAATTGAGTGCATGTGCTGCAGTTGGACACTGCCCTTCCTAGAAATATAGGTGCTAACACATTATGGAGAAGAAAAAAAAAAGGCTTCTTTTATCACTTCATTTGTTTTTCAGGTACATAGATGCATTGCTTTACTGAGCTAAGTCTGAAATTATTAAGCAGACTGAGTGATTTCAATGTGTCATGGAAGTGCTGAAAACTGGGTCAAGGGATCATGGCTGCATTTTAAGAATCTGTTAAATCAGAATTCTCAGCTACTTTTTAGAACACTGCATTCTCCAAGGTCTCATTAAATAAAGCTAAAGAAGTCTTTTGTATGATCCATATAATCTCTCAACTAATTAAATTTTTATTATGTAGAGCAAAGTGCTTCCATAGGCAATAAAACTATAATTCATGTGTAACCCTTTTGTGGTACAGTATGCCAGTAAATGGATATCTGCCTCAGACAAACAAAAATACTGCAAATAAGTGGCATATGAAGTAAATTAGCACACTAATAAACAGATATTTTGGGGGTTAATTTATATGAGGGGATGTGTTATGTGATTAAAACAAAAAGTGCATGCTAGCATTTGAAAGCCAATAAAAGGTTCTAATTACCACCACCCCTCTGTATTTTTTTATTTTTCTTTTTTTACAGCTGTGGATGGCAGCTATCTAGGGCAATTCAGATTTTGCTGAACAGCAGCTGTCTCTGATGGGGACACTTAGGAAACATTTGGCTGGCTCCAATAAAGATTTTCCTAGCATGTAGCCAGATGCACTCAGGACCAGTGGGTTATGCTCCCCTGCGAGCAGATGGAGAGTGAGCAAGCTGACATCACAGTATATTTAATCCTGCAGTGACACCAGCCTGTATTCTCAGTCTCCACCAGATGGTGGATGTGCATCTCCCTACAGGGATCACTTCGGATTTTGGAAGGAGAATTTAACATAGAAAAAGAAAAGCCCCGCTCTCCTGCGGTGATACCAATTGGTCTGTCCCTCAGTTGAGAATTCCTGAGGTGATTTCCGTGGTCCTTCAGATGTGTGCCTTGGTCCCGACATGGACTTAGCTGATTGTACAGCTTAAAGGCAGTGGGTGTAGGAGGCCAAATGCGGCAGGGACAGTACATGCCTTCTCCCCCTGCAACCGGAGAACATTTCTGTACTTAGCCGGTAAGAGCTGAGCTCGGGTAAGTGTAAAAACAAAAAAAAAAATGTTTAGAAAGACAGAGACAGTATAGAGGGGTTTACAGGACTTCCTCTGGTCTCCATGCTTGGCGTGCCATTCCAACATTCGTTCTTGCTCCCGTGGGGGGTTAGGCGAACTGGGCAGCCTGGGGGTTGAGCAGCCCCAGTGGTCTAGGCCCCACATTAAGGCCCTTTTGCCTGCATGCCACGTGGTAGGCCATGGCAGCATTTTCACGTGCTTCTGTGCGTGCCTTACTTCCCTCTATGCGTTGTGCGCTCAGTTTTAGGTGCGCCTTTTGCATGCACAAATTTCTAAGAGCTGGTAGAGCACCCAGGCCTTGATGCACCATTTGTGCGTGTGTGTTTTGCAGCACTTACTTTTGGGGCACCTAGTTTTTGTGTGCATAAATTTTGTGCGCTTGAAATATTTTCAGCGTGAGCTGGCTGGACGCACATGCTCCATCGCCTGTGCACTGATGGTGCCGGTGAGCAAGAAACCTAAGTGCCTTTCTCTCTGTGTTGTCTGTCATATTCTGGCATTTCAGCCTGACGTGTCCTCTAACCTGTGTCAGCACTGTTTAGAGGCTCAGGGAGAGTTGGCTTCCTCTGACTTCACTAAGCCTGGATCCTCCCGGCCTGATGAGGGTCTGGTTAAGGATCTGTCTAGAGGTACGCCGGTTCTTGGAACTTCCTTGACTGGGTTCCTCCTCAGAGAATGGCAGGTCAGTGGGCCCCACTCCAGTTCCTTCTGGGTTTGGCCTGGATCAGACTGCTTTTTCTTTGGTGGAGTTTTTCAAGGTTTGCAATCCTTTCTTCAGGAGCAGTCCTCAGCTTCGCCCACACCTGTCAGGTCAGACCCTCAGCCGGTGGCCGCTCCCTCATCCAGTCCTATGTTTAGGTGCTGGAGCATGCCTTGGTTCGCTGCAGGTAGTCCTGACAGGAACCTGGATGGCACTGATGAGTCAGATCCTGATTCCCTGGAAGATGGGGAAATTCCTCCAGGATTGGAACTGTATTGAACCATGTTACAGTTCTTTCATACAGATGAACTGCAGGCCCTGGTTTCCCAGACCTTGAAGATGCTGGGTGTTCTTGGTGCAGATTCCATGCCTGAACCAATGAAGAATCCCATTTTGGTTTCCTTGCATAAAGCCTCTTGTTTTTTTCCCTGTTATTGACATTATTCAGGAATTGATAGATCTTGAATAGGGAGCCCCAGAGGTAAGTTTCAAAGGAGGTCAGACATTGGCAGAACTGTACCCCCTGGATCCAGAGGTGAGGATGCGTGTACATTTTCCTTGCCATCTCTAAGCGGACTATTATCCCCATGGAGGGAGGAGCAGCCCTGAAGGATGCGCATGATAGGTGGATTGAGGCTATCCTTAAGCTAGCTTTTGAAGCAGTGTCGATGACTTTACAGTTAGCTTCTTGTTGCGCCCTAATGGCATGATCTTGTCTGCTTCTCTGTCAAGGAGTTGATGATTCTGGAATGCATAACCCACTGCCGCCTTTTTAGCTGATACGAGCTGCAATTTGGTCCGTACCTTGGCCAGAGAAGTGGCTTCAGTGGTAGCGGCTAGGTGTCAACATTGGTCAGCTGATGCCGCCTCCCAGGCTGATCTTACAAAAATGCCCTTTAAAGGCTCGCTCTTGTTTGGAAGTGAGTTGGAGAAATTGGCCAATAAATGGGGTGAATCTCCGGTCCCTCGGTTGCCAGAGGATAAGAAGCAGTTGCAGTGCCCCTCTGGTATGAGGGTTTGTCTCCAGGGTTCCAAGTGTTTTTGTCCTTTCAGAGTACTCTGACTTTTGGTAGATCTCAGTCCTTTCATCCTAGACAGCCCAAGAGAGGAGCGGGCTCAGGGGAGGTGGCTCCTCCCGAGCTTCCCAATGAAGGTTTGCTGACCTACCTTCAGGAACAAGAGATAGGGGGATGCGTCTCTCTCTCTCTCTTTTATCAGAGGTGGGTCGAGATCACATCGGATCAGTGAGTCCTGGAGGTGATACGAGAAGGATATGCCCTGGAATTTCGCAGTATTCCTCTGTTCGTGTTCATGGTGTCCTTGTCACTCCCCACAGAAGAAGCAGGCAGTGGAATCTACGCTTCTAAGGCTCCTCCGACTGAGGGCTGTGGTTCCAGTGCCAACGTCTCAAGAAAGTATGGGGCAATATTCAATTAATTTTGTTGTGCCCAAGAAAGGAAGGCTTTTTTCGTCCCATCCTGGATCTCAAAAGTGTCAACTGTCATTTGAGGGTGACTCATTTTCGCATGGAAACCTTACACACAGTGATAATGCCGTGCAGTCGGGGGAATTTCTGACCTCCCCGATCTGTACAAAGCCTACCTTTATATTCCCATCTGTTTGGAGCACCAGCATCTTATGCATTTTGCAGTGCTGGGGCGCCATTATCAGTTTTGGGTGCTGCCGCTTGGTCTAGCCACCACTCCCAGAACATTTTCCAAGGTCATGGTGATAGTAGCAGCAACAGCATTGAGAAGAGATGGGATCATGGTACACCCGTATTTGGACAACTGGCTGATTCGAGACAAGTCTCAGGAGGAGAGCCACCTGGTGATCCACAAGGTGATCTCCTTGTTGTAGGAGCTTGGTTGGGTGGTAAACCTAACCCAGAGCAGCCTTCAGCTATCTTAGTCATTGGAATATCTTGGTGTTCATTTCAGCATGAGGCAGGACAAGGCTTTCCTGCTAGAAGTTCGGATTCAGAAATTGATGTCACAAGTGTGTCAGTTGGTGAGCACTATATGCCCTATAGTGTGGTCCTATCTACAGATGCTCTGTTTGATGGCAGTAACCCTGGAAGTGGTGCTGTGGGCGAGGGTGCATATGCATCCTCTTCAGCGCTCACTGCTGTCTCATTGGAACCTGCAGTCTCAGGACTATTTGGTTCGGCTACACTTGCCAATGGAAATCTGCTCTCACCTCCAGTGGTAGTTCTAGGAGGCTCATCTGAGAAAGGGTGTTTCCTTCACCTCCCCAACCTGGTTGATACAACAGATGTGAGTCTCCAGGGTTGGGGAGCTCACTCTCAGGAGCTGATGACCCAAGAGCGTTGGAATCCCAGAGTCCTCTGGAACATCAATCGCCTGTAGGGTCAAGCAGTCCGAGTGATGTCAGACAATGCAATGATGATAGCCTACATCAGTCGAGAGGGAGGAACCAAGAACCAGCAAGTGTTGCAGGAAATAGACCAACTTATGGAATGAGTGAAAGGACATCTACGTATGATCTCAGCCTCTCACATTGCAGGAAAAGACAATGTAAGAGCAGACTTTCTCAGTAAGGAGAGTCTGGACCCAGGAGAATGGGTGTGTCAGACAAAGCATTTCAGCTGATAGTGGATTGCTGGGGCCTTCCATTCTTAGACCTACTGGTGACTTCTGGCAATGCAAAAGTTCCTTGATTCTTTAGTCGCAGGAGAGATCCGTGGTCACTGGTTGTAGATGTTCTCGTACAGGTCTGGCTGGAAGACACGTTGCTTTATGCCTTTTCTCCATGGCTCTTGTTGGGCAGGATGGTTCGCAGGATTGAAGGCCACAGGGAGATGGTACTCCTGGTGACACCAGATTGACCCAGACATCCATGGTATGCAGATCTAGGAAGATTACTGGTGGAGAACCCCCTTCATTTTCCACCGAACAAGAATCTGTTGCAGCAAGATCCTGTCCTTCCTGAAATTCGACTTGGTTTTGCCTTACAGTTTGGCCCTTGAGAGGGTTCACTTGTTGAAGCGGGGATATTCTTCTGCAGTGATTACTACCTTGTTCCACACTCAGAGGTTCTCTACTTCCTTGACCTATGTGCGGGTTTGGAGAGTGTTTGAGGCCTGGTGTGATGATTGGAGTGTTCTTCCTCATTTGGTCAAGATCCCGCTCATTCTGGAATTATTGTCAGATGGATTAAACAAAGGATTGGCCCTTAATTCCTTGAAGGTACAAGTTGAGGGTCTTGCCTGTTTCCGGGGTCTGGTGAATGGTGATTCCTTATCATCTCAACCTGATGTGGCCCGTTTTGTGAAGGGAGTGAAGCATCTTCATCCTCCCTTGAGGTTACTGGCCCCTTTGTGTAGTCTTAATTTGGTGTTGGACTTCCTGGCGGGCACTACGTTCCGACTGCTACGTAGCTTTTCCTTGCAGTTATTGATCTTGAAGACAGTGTTCCTGGTGGCTGTGTTCTGCACGTCGAGTTTCTGAGCTGCAGGCCTGGTCTTGCCAGGAGCCATTCCTTCGGATGTCTCCAGGGGCATTACAGCTGCGTACTATTCCATCCTTTTTGCCCAAAGTGGTGTCAGAATTTCATTTGAATCAGTCAATTTCCTTGCCAACCCTGGATATCAAGAGACTTGTCGTGTGGTACTATCTGGAAGTTTCTGAACCTTTCCAAGAGAGAGAGATCGCCTATTTGTCCTTCATGGTGGAAGGAAGCAGGGCGAACCAGCTTCGCAGGCTACTATAGCTCACTGGATTAAGGAGGTAGTCACGGTCATGTACATGGATGCTGGAAAGCTGTTGCCTACTCTCAGGTTAAGGCTAATTCCACTAGGACTTAGGCAGTGTCATGGGTGGAAGTTAGATTGTTGTCTCCCGTTGACATTTGCCGACCTGCAGCGTGGTCCTTCTTACATACGTTTTCCAGGTTTTATTGTCTGGATATGCAGGCCCAGGAGGACACAGCCTTTGCACGTGAGGTGCTGACTGGACCACAGGCAGCCTCCGGCCCTAATCGGGAGTAGCTATTGTACAGCCCACTGGTCCTGAGTCCATCTGTCTACATGCTAGGAAATGGAAAAATTACTACTTACCCGATAATTTTGTTTTCCTTAGTGTAGACAGATGGACTTAGTTTCCCGCCCTTGGCTGCCGAATGATTGTGTCAGTGGTCCTCCTGTGGTTCAACGTGTTCCAGAAGAGATTACTGGTAAGTGTTCATCCAGTCCCTAGATTGGGGTAATATGTTGCTTGGGTTCAGTGTTTATTGGTTGAGTACAGTTATGGTTTACTGTTTTTTGCTAGTTTGTCCACAGTTGCTTTGAAGAGAATATTGGCAGGCTGGTGTCACTGCAGGAGTATATATATAGTGTGACGTCAACTTGTTCCGTCTCCATCTGCTGGCAGGGGAGAATAACCCACTGGTCCTGAGTCCATCTATACACTAAGAAAAACAAAACTATCAGGTAAGTAGTAATTTCTCGAATTCTGGGCATAGTGTAAGTGGAGCTACCACAGATACCCCCTTTAATGCCCACCGGTGAATTGGCTAACACAGGGTTATTTGTGTACCGACACACACCTATATACCTTTTATTGTTTTCCTTTAGCCCTTACATTCAAATATTTAATCCTGCATAGGGATGGAATATTTCTAGAAGGTTCAGTACTGCAGCCACCTTCCTCCCACTATATGGGAGCAATTTTTATTTAAAATATTTTACTCTTATGGCAAAAATTTAAAATCTATTTAAAACTAAAACCTCTGCTGTTTACCGTGTGCCATGAAAGGGTAATGTGCTAAACTACCTGCTATGAAAAAAAAACCACACAGAGTACAGTTTCTCTGACACTTTTGAAGAAACAGTACCAATTTCCCTTCACAAAACATTATCGCACTTGGATAACTTTTCTCCACCCTATAAAAGTAGACTAAAATAACACTATTTCCTAACTCATATTACTATCATTTCTTATCCTAAAACACATTCACATCCTCTTTCGTACATAACTTGTTGTAAAGTGACCTGGGGTAGGGAGCTATGTAAATGCTGAAATAATGCACAA
The DNA here is from genome assembly GCF_901001135.1 of Rhinatrema bivittatum. Taxonomy (NCBI): domain Eukaryota; kingdom Metazoa; phylum Chordata; class Amphibia; order Gymnophiona; family Rhinatrematidae; genus Rhinatrema; species Rhinatrema bivittatum. The sequence continues at coordinate 344,871,269 of NC_042616.1, read as the reverse complement.
GCAATACACACACGTTGTACACATGCATGCATACTCTGGCACTTACACCCTACAGTTATGACCTGTCATGACCAAACATATAGTATTGCTCCAAGGAAATCCCTGAACCTTATCTGTACCAAAGCACACATGCCATACTGCCACACATCACTCATTCAGGCTCACTTGGGACTTGTCACTCTCCTACATTATTGGCATTATAACACTAATATATATTATATACCTTAACCCTTTGCTTTCGTATACATATAACCATGCACTTCACATAGTCTCTTGAGCCCATGTCCACACATTTCCAAAACTCATGCAAAGCTACACCTACAAGAAATACTATATATTATTTTATATTGGTAAATCGTTTATTGATCTAAATTAAATACTTAAGGCCTTGATTTTCAAAGTTACTTATTTGCATAAGACCCTCTTTTATGTATGTAAGTGGTGTTTTTTAAAATTGGGAACTAATGCCATTAACAGTACTTACTTTTACATGCACTGATAGGTGATGGCAGAGTTGGGACTTAAGCACACATTTTTGATGTTAAAACGTATATGCATAAGTTATCCCACACTTGCAGCAGATGTAACTCTGTGCAAGGTAATTTGTGCATATATTATGCCAATTATCCAAGAATTTTCAAGCAAATTTATGCACATAAGTTTGCTTTGAAAATACTCATTAAAGTCTGAGTTACAAAATTACCCTCTAAATGTACAGCTTCATTGAAAATAAATAATAGTTCACAAACAGAACATAAGCTATCATTACTGCAAGCAGCTGTCAACAGGAAGCTATTAATCTTACGGAGGGCAATTTTCAAAGTCATTTCTGCAGATAAAACAGTACTTTACCCACAGAAATGAGCTTTTTGAAAACTGCCTGCCACATATGTGAGTGAAAGTATGCTCCCAGGGCCGCAGTGCATGTGTATTTTTACCCCCATTTGGGAGATGCACTCCTGGGGGCAGGATTTGAAAAATGTGTGTATTTTTTAATTTTCAAAAGTATACACCATGTTTTACTCGAAAAAAAAGCATCTGCACAAAAAGTAGGTACAAAGTTGAATGGCTACATTTTTTTAGGTTTTCAAAGGAAAATGTTTCCCTTTGAAATTAGCTGCTTCCTTAACTCACCCATGGGCTGCATCCTCATAGAGGGGCCAGTGCAGTAAGACACACGCTCAAAACAGACGCTTATATTGAGCGCCCATTGTCCTAATGCGTGCGCAGCCATATGCCCTGTGCGCCTGATGCCGTATTTAAATGAGAGGGAAGTCAAGGCAGCATAAAAAAGGCACACTAAGGGGCAATTGTGTGTCTGTAGTGCTCAAAGGAGTATATTTATTTATTTATTTATTTCGGATTTTTATATACCGACATTCTCAATACAAGTATCGAATCAGGTCGGTTTACATCGAACAATAACTGTCGCAAGGTGCTCAATACAGCAACAGGCGCTCAGTACGAGCTTCTCTTTTGATTAGGCTTCTGTTATGTAATTTTGCTGAGGTGCTAGTTTATTATATCAGGCGCCCATTGCTGCAGGCGTCTAAATTGTGAAGCCATAAGAAATGTGCGCTGCTTTTTGATTGAATCAATCTATATAAATAAAAATGTTAAATAGTTTGGACAAAATCGCTAATCTCAGAAACCACTGAACCGATTGCTTTCAAATTTGGACACAACCTTCATTTCGCATACAGGAAGGTTCTTCTGTACTTACATTACAGAAATGTCACACCTGTGACAGGTAAAATAGGTTTAAAAAATTTTCGAGAAAACAGCGACATCTGCTGGACGTAAGCGCCATCTGTTACACCTTACACTAACACACGCTACACTAATCATTTCGCCAGTCCAGGTCCACATTTCACTTCCATTTTAACACATTTGCGCACTTTTTTCGCCGGAAGATAACTATTTCCTTTACAGATAAAATACACCCACCACCCTCCTCACACCCCCCACACACATGCCAAACTGATTTACATCCCACAGCCTCCCAACACACACAAAACCACCCTCCTCACACCCCCCACACACATGCCAAATTGATTTACATCCCACAGCCTCCCAACACACACAAAACCACCCTCCTCACACCCCCCACACACATGCCAAATTTATTTACTTCCCAGGCCCTCACAACACACACAAAACCAGACAGAAGTCCGGGAGGCTCCAGCGGGGGGCCAGGACGGGTCCGGGACACATCTGCACTACGGTCGTCGGCTGCCAGCAATCAACATGGCGCCGACGGCCCTTTCCCTTACTATGCCACTCAGGGACACCAATGGCAGCAGTAGCCCATGTGACATAGTAAGGGCGAGGGCCCCTCGGCGCCATTCTCAGGACTGGCAGCCGGCGGACCTTTGCCCTTACTATGTCAGAGGACCTATCGCTGCCATTGCTCCACCCCACTGACATAGTAAGGGCAAAGGGCCGTCTGAACCCGTTTCAGTGCTCGCAGCCGACTGACCAACGCCAATTCATCGCTCCCAAACCGCTCCTGAACGCCCGCTCCACCGACTGACATTTTTATCAGATCTCGGGGGGTCTGGAGGGTGGGGGGTGGTGATGAATTTATTGCGAACATCTTGGGGAGGGGTCACGAAGGGGGGCAAGTTTCATTCATTCAGCAACTCTGGGGGGGGGGCAGGGGGGCTACTGTTTTTCGCAGGGCTGGGAGAGGGGGGGCAGGAGAGTGTGGGGTGGTTAGTTTAAGAGAACTTTTCTCATAGGGTTGTTTTTTGGGGGAAGGGGGAGGTTCGCACACAAATACATACACTAAACTTGCACAATCCCGGGACGCACCAAAATAGCCCTCCCCAGACCACAAAATAAATTTGGAAGTGCAAATTTGGTTAGGCACTCCCCTATTTGGCTACATAACGCGCACAGACTCCCAGGGACAGACCACATGTAGCACCAACAATTTAAATTTCCCAGGTCTTGGGAGGGGGCAGGAGGGTGGGGGGTTATTATTTGATTTAAAGGGTTGGGATTGGGGTTTTTTTGGGGGGTGGGGGGGTTCCCACAGAAAAGGAAAAATAAAGGTTTTCTGATCTGAAGGGTAGGCAGTAGGCGGGGGGGAGGGAAAATGAGGGGGGAGGTGAGTGTGAGGGGAGAGAGTTGGAGTGGGGACAGGGAAGGAAAGGGGGGGTGAGTGACCAAGGGGGAGGAGGATGAGTGACTGAGGTAAATGAGCAAGGGGAAGGGGGAGGGAGGGTAAAGAACCTGACTCTGCCACTGCAACGCGTGGCCGGGTACCGCTAGTATAAATATATTTTTCTCCACTGCAAGCAGTAAATTAGAGTCAGGATGATTCTGAGGAGGAGGAGGACACATTTATCACAACACAGAGGACCATATTTTCGAATGTTTCTCGTGAGCCCTTGACTACAAGTTAACTTTACTCCACCTCCGGAACTGGCGTTAAATTCTTTGCATTGAAGACGTGTGCTTTAGGGGCCCAGCCTTTGGGCATGCTGACGTGCATCGGGCAGTAATAGCTGAGGTCTTCATCTACATGGAATTTCCATGAGATTGGTGCTATCCTGTATGCATTTGTTAGAGCGCGTGTTTTGGATGCCCTAATCTCCTTACTGCATTGGGTGCTATTCTTGCGCAACCAGAATACGTGTCCAGCCAAAATGTGCATCCAACCCGCATGCTAATTAGGCTGGGTGCATTTTATTCCATCTCCCTGAGAGACTCTCAAGAGGCTTTACTCCTTGCATATGGCCATGCTGTTTTAACTCAAAGAAACCTTCCCCTGATATAACACTTTCTGTGAAGAACAAAGGTCCATTTTTGATAAATTCCACTGAAAATTCAGTCATTTTCTTCATTTTTTTAATCCTGCTTTGTGGAGTTGTAGTTATGTGGTAGGAGGAGCTAATGCTGCCCTTTCTATATTTTAGGTGTTCTTTGGGGTTAGAGAGGCTTCCTTTTTATTCTTGGACCTCCATTGGTGCCTACCGATAAAATGGAGAAGTTATTTTTGGCAAACTTAAAACACAATGCAAAGTATCTCAGCAAAACTAAAAAGCAAGATATTAGGCAGCACCTAGAGAGCCACATCAAAGGCCATCTATTGCATTCCAGGCTATACCTAAACTCTAAACTTTCTTACTGGATTTGGAAAGAAGATCTTCCTTGCTTTGACTGTAGTTGACATCCAAGAAAGGGGGGGGCTTTGGGGTCAGGCTGATTAACCATCTCTGTTTAGTTAGGCAATGAGCATGAGCAATAACACATGACACATCCACTTTTATATTGTGCAGTACCACCATCGGAGTAATACTACAAAGCAGTTTCAAGGGGCCAAGTCTATTATAGTAAAATGAACACAATTGTGTTCATTTTACTATATATATAAAATTTGGTTTTTCATAAAAATGGCTGAAGGAGTGACTGACCGCATTCATTCTACATCTCTAGATGTATCACGTTCTTTCTTAATGTTGTTGTAGCCTACATGTCTTACTATATCAATTATCTCTGTACAAAGCAGAGGAGGTAGAAGCTGAGGATATCAATTGGAAAATGTACTTTCCCAGTGTGAGCAATGGATGTGGTAGGCAAATTTCCTTGTTCCTGCTATGATGGGCCATATAAGTCAAAGCTCCCTATGTGTAAATATATTGTATATGTGAATTATCTAGACCAGCAGTTTTCAACCTATTCCTCGGGTTCTGCCTGGCCAGTCTGGTTTTCAGGATATCCCTAATGAATATGCATGAGATAGACTGTCATGCACTGCCTGCATTGCATGCTATATATCTCATGCATATTCATTAGGGATATCCTGAAAACCATACTGATGGCCAGGTTGAGAACCATTGCTCTACAGTATTTTTCTTGGTAGGTGAGTTTCCAGTTCCCATCATCCTTACTCTTACTATGGCAATTTGCTGTATATGATGTTGTGAGCTCTCAAGGCATGCAAGCATTCAAGGATTAAGTATTGATTCTGCCTAATAAAAAGATGCACCTTTGCCATCTGAACAGTCACTTGTTGTTTGAGCAGCGTAACTGTTGAGGAATTAAGCAGAAGGTGCACTGAAGACATGGAAATTGTCTGTTTTACTATGTCAGTCCTCCATGATTGCAGGTTACATTGCTTGCTTTGTACCTTCCTAAAGCATAGTAGATTTTTGTTTGCGGCTTACTTCATGGAAGATGAAGAGGTTTCCTATGAAGCAGAGTTACATAAGTATTTCAGAGCATATTTAAAAGAAACCAAGTGGTGATTGAAGTAGAGCAAGCATTTTTGTATTTTGTCTTAATTTGCCATTACGTACACTATAAGAATGATTTCTGTGTTTTGCTCCACCATATTCAGATGTTGCTGGTGTCAATCAAATCACTTGCATCTTTGAAAAGGAATAATGGGCCCTGTAGGGGGAAGTTTTAGAAAGGCTGTCAGGGTTTCAGGTTCCTGGATACATTGTACCTGTTGGCCTGAAAAGCGGTTACTTAGTACCTGCATATATTTGCTTTCAAGCAGGTGCATATCTACACATGGAAAGAGCAAATGGGCTTTTCATACTGAAAGCCACATACATAATTTTCCTCCTCCCACTGAACCCAGCACTTTTGTGCAGTGGGTAAAAGTACCTGCACTGTCAACAGAGCAAGTACTTTTACCTGGAGTGGGCAGTTTTCATCGGCCTAATTTTCATAGGTAAAGCACTATTTTTTACCCATGGAAATTACTTTGAAAATTACCCTCTCAATATACTTAGATTTGGAATTTGAGGAATGGCCAAAAATCTAAATAAAGGAGATTTATTCAACTTCATTTTTGATGGTTGCTTTGCAACAGTTTCCAGATGTTGGATGCAAATAGGTTTGTCTGACATTGATTGTAGATTTCTCTAAACCCTGAGCAGGAATGAATGAAACCCAAAGTGAATTGAAGAGCGCAAGAAAGAATGTTTTAGATCCAAGAAATAAAAATACAAATCAAAGGGTATCTCCATCCCAGTGAGATAAGAATTAGCAACACTGAAGAAGAGCACAGAGAAGAGCTGTTGTCTAGTAGAACTGCTCAGAGTGGTCACTCATACCATAAGAAACATCTCTTCTGTTGCAAGTCTTGTTTCATAAAACCATTGCAAGGGTAAAAGTGGATGCACTCGTCTTTGTGCCGTAAACTAATCTCGTGCTATTTTCCTGCACGTAGATATTACTGCAGACCAGAGTCAGAGAATCAGCAGTATTTCCCCAGCAGGGAGGAGGCATGCATAAACACGGTCCCGGAGGGTTTTCTGCATCGCAAAATACCAACTGTTAGTTTCAAAGCTAATATTTTGTACATCGTTTTATTTTACTAGTATAAGACATAGTGATTAATCAAGTAACTAAGCTAAACTATAAATTTGTATTCTTCTAGAGCTTTATTGCCTCCATCTCCAGATTAAACAGCTGATGATATTAAAGGTTCATAAAGCCATCTTTCCTGATACTTTTCTTTATCAGACAAAAATGTCTATATTTCTTAGCGTCCAGACAGATGAATCCAGAACCAGTGGGTTATGTACCTTTACCAGCAGAAGGAGACTGAGCAAAGCTGACATCACAGTATAAAACGATATATATATACCTGTAGTGACAGCCAGCCAGTATTCTTTGCTCCAGCATATGGTGAACATGCATTTCCCTACTGGGAATTGCTTTAAGTTTTAGAAGGAGAAAGGAGGAGGAAATTTAATTCACCCCACTCTCCTGTGGTGATACTGAATGGTCCCTCCCCTAGTTGAGAATTCCTGAGGTGATTTCCGTGGTCCTGAGTGCCTTGGTCCGGTAACTGGTTTTTCAGCCGGCGTGGACTTAGCTGTTGAAACAGCTGAAAGGCAGCGGATGCAGGAAACCAAGCACAGCAATGACAGTATATGTCCTCTTCCTCACAGCCGAAGACTGATTCTGTACTCAGCCGGGTCAGTCTGAGCTCAGGTAAAGCTTAAAAAAAAAAATCATCAGAGAAGGAGGGGGTTTTTTTGTAGGCTTCCTCCTCCTTCCGGTCTCTGTGCTCAGCATGCTGATCCAATGTTCGTTCCCGCCTCTGAGGGAGTTTAAGGGATGTGGGTAGCCTGGTGGGTTGAGCAGCCCTTTTAGGCTAGGCCCTGCTCTTAGGCATGGTAGGCCGCGGCGCATTTTTGCACGTTTTCCTGTGCGTGTCCAGTTTTGCACCCAGTTTTTGGATGCTTAGTTGGATGCCTGCTTGGGTGTCCAATTGGTAGCGGCGTCTAATTTAGGCATCTAATTTAGGCACCCACTTTCGAGTACACACAATCTGGGCAGCATTGAGGGTGGCATTTTGGACGCCTATTTTTTACAGCACGAATTCAGCTGGATGCATACCTTTCAGTCGCCTGTTAAACATACTGACAGAGTGATGGCACCTATAGCTAAGAAACCTAAGCGCCTTACTCTCTGTGCTACTGGTCATATTTGGGCATCTCAGCGTAGCGTTACCTCTAACTTGTGTCACTGCTGCTTGGAGGCTCAGGGAGAATTGCCTTCTTCCGATTTTACTAAGCCCGGTTCTTCCCAGTCTGATGAGGGCCTGGGTAAAGACATGCCAAAAAGGGTACCTGACCTTAGAACTTCCTTAATTGGTTCATCAGTGGGGGAAGGTAGTTCAGTGGGCACAGGACAGGTGACTCCTGGTTTTGGCATGGACATTTCTGCTTTTTCTTGGGTGGAGTTTTTTCAAGGCTTGCAATGCTTTCTTCAGGCTCAGTCCTCAGCCCCGACCAATCTTAACAGGTCAGAGTCACAGGTGGTGGCCTCCTGCACGCTGGGTGCCGTGGTTAAGTGTCAAAGTACACCTAGATCAGCAGCCTGCCTTCCTAATAGGGACCTGGATGGTACAGATGATGAAGCTGATCCTTACTCCCTGGAGGATGGGGAAATTCCTCTGGGATTGAAACCGTATAGGACTATGTTACGGTTCTTTCACAGAGATGAGTTACCAGTTGTGATTTCCCAGACATTAATGATGCCGGGAGTCCCTGGGGTTGAATCTGTCGGAGCCAAAGAAAAATCACATTTTGATTTCTTTGCATAAAGCCTCTTGTTTTTTCCTGTTATGGAGGCCAATCAAGAATTGATTGATCTTGAGTGGGGTGCCCCGGAGGCTAATTTCCAAGGAGGATAAGTCTTGGAAGGCCTGTACCCCTGCATCCAGTGGCGAGGGAGCGGTTGCCTTTTCTGAAAGTGGACGTGCTTCTGTGAGCTGACACAAGTGGATGATGTTTTCCAAGGTTATGTTGGTGGTGGCTGCAGAGTTGAGAGAGGATGGGATTCTGGTACACCTGTACTTGGATGACTGGCTCATTCAGGCCAAGTCTCTGGAAGAGAGCCTCCTGGTGTTGCGCAAGGTGATCTCCTTGTTGCAGGAGCTTGATTGGGTGGTGATCCTGGCCAAGAGCAATCTTCAGCTATCTCAGTCGCTAGAGTATCTCTGTGTTCAGTTCGACATGAAGCAAGAGAGGGTTTTTCTGCCAGAAAGTCGTATTCAGAAGTTGTTGGCGCAGGTGCGTCTGTTGATGAACGCAATACGCCCAATAGTGTGGTCCTATATATAGGTACTCGGTTTGATAATGGTGACCCTGGAAGTTGTGCTGTGGGAGAGGGTTCATATGTGTCCTCTTCAGCGCTCCCTGCTGTCTCATTGGAGCCCTCAGTCTCAGGACTATTTGATTCGGCTCCACCTGCCGATGGATATCTGCTCTCAACTACAGTGGTGGTTACAAGCAAATCTAAGAAAGGAGGGTTTCCTAAAATCACCGGACTGGCTAGTGCTCACGACAAATGTGAGCCTCCAGCATTGGGGGGCTCACTGTTAAGAAATGACACTGCAAGGACGCTGGAGTGCAGAAGAGTCTCTATGGAGCATTAATCGACTGGAAGTCCGAGCAGTCCAGTTGGCATGCTTGCTGTTCAGCGACAGGTTGCAGGGTTGAGAAGTTCAGTTAATGTAGGACAATGCAATGACAGTGGCCTACATCAAGCAGCAAGGACGAACCAAGAAGCCAGCAAGTGTCACAGGAAATAGACCAACTTACGGAATGGGCGGAAGTGCATCTTCAGGAAATCTCAACCTCACACAATGCAGGAAAAGACAATGTAAGAGCAGACTTTCTCAGCAGGCAGAGTCTGGACCCAGGAGAAATGGGTATTGTCAGATGAGGCATTTCAGCTAATAATGGATCGCTGGGGCCTTCCATTTCTAGCCCTGCTGGCAACTCTCAATGCAAAGGTTCCTTTATTCTTCAGTTGCAGGAGAGATCCAAAGTCATTAGACATCAATGCTTTTATGCAGGAATGACTGGAGAACAAGCTGCTGTATGCTTTTTTTTTTCTGTGACCCATTTTGGGCAGAATGATTCAGAGAAGAGTCACAGAGGGATGGTGCTTCTAGTGGCACCAGATTGGCCCAGGAAACCATGGTATGTGGATCTGCGAAGGCTCCTGGTAGACTCCCCCCTCCGGTTTCTAGCACACAGGGATCTGTTGTGGCAGGGATCTGTTATTCACAAAGGTCCGACTATTTTGTCTTACGGTATGGCCCTTGAGAGGGCTCACTTGCTGAAGTGTGGATATTTTCCAACTTGCTATGAACAAGAAAGTTCTCCACTTCCTTAGCCTATGTATGTGCTTGACAAGTGTTTGAGGCTTGGTGTGAAGATCAAGGGGTTCTTCCTCGTTCAGTTATGATCCTACTCATTTTGGAATTTTTGCAAGATGGATCAAATAAAGGGTTGGCCCCTAATTCCTTAAACGGGTACAGGTAGTAGCTCTTGCCTGTTTCAGTGATCAGGGGAATGGTGGACCCTTATCGGCTCATCCAGAAGTAGCCCATTTCTTGAAAGAAGTGAAATATCTTCGTCCTCCCTAGCCCTTTTGGAGTCTTAATCTGGTTTTGGATTTCTTAGTGGGGCCCTACGTTTCAACTGCTGCATAACCTTTCCTTGCGGTTACTGACCTTGAAAATAGTGTTTCTTTCCTGAAGATGCACTTCTGCATGTAGAATATCTGAGCTGTAGGCCTTGTCTTGCCAGGAACCGAATCCTTCAAGTGACTCCAGGGGCGATACAGCTGCATATTGTTCCTTCCTTTTTGCGAAAAGTGGTCTCGGATTTTCGCTTGAATCAGTCCATTTCCCTCCTGTCTCTGGATAAGGAGAGAGGTGTAGGATTATCACCTGTTGCGACCCTTGGATGTTAAGAGACATATTGTGATGTATCTGGAGGTTTCTAGAGCTCTCAGGTAAACAGGATCACCTGTTTGTCTTCCACGGTGGAAATAAACAGGTCAAGCCGGCTTTGTGGGCTACAATAGCCGGCTGGTTTAAGGAGGTAATCATGGCTGAGTATATGGATGCTAGTATCTTAGGGCTCATTCCACTAGGGCTCAGGCAGTGTCATGGGCAGAAGTTAGATTGTTGTCTCTTGTCAACATTTGCCCAGCTACGATGTTGTCCTTCTTACATATCTTTTCCAGGTATTATTGTCTGGATGTACAGGCTCAGGAGGACGCAGCCTTTTACACATGTGGTTTTGACTGGACCGTGGGCAGCCTCCTGCCCTATTCAGGAGTAGCTTGGTTCTGGATTCATCTGACTGGATGCTAAGAAATGAGAAATTACTACTTACCTGATAATTTCCTTTTCTTTTGGACAGACAGATGAATCCAGCTTCCCGCCCTTGTCTGCCAAATGATTGTGCTATAGTCTTCCTGCCTGGCTATGTATTCCAGGGAGTACTGATAAGTGTTAATCCGGTCCCTACACTAGTGTTAATACATTCTCTGAGCTCAGTGTTTCTGTTGGCTGAGTACTGAAATGGCTATCTGTTTTAATCAAGTTTTTGTTACTCTGTCCACAGTTGGCTTTTGCAGAAAATACTAGTGGGCTGATGTCACTGCAGGGGTATATATATACTGTGATGTCAGCTTTGCTCCTTCTCCTGGTAGAGTTGCATAACCCACTGGTTTTGGATTAATCTGTCGGTTATAAAGAAAAGGAGATTATCAGGTAAGTGGTAATTTCTCATTTCTGCATTGCTACAACTTTTGATGACATTAACAAAATGAGATTTTTCAGCCCCAGAAAGGTAAAAATGCTAACATAGAGCTTCTCTATGCTTTGCTTTAGAGACAATTAACCAGGGATCACTCGGTGTACAGCCATTTCCCATCCCTTGTGCATGTATACTCACTTGGACCCTTCCCCTCTGGTGCTTTCTAATCATATATACTGGCTTGGTAACTGACTTATATCCTTGCTGCTTTTCAGACAGGACAAGAGCATACTGTTACTCATCTCCAGTATGTTGCATGGCCCGACCATGGAGTTCCTGATGACTCCACTGACTTCTTGGATTTTGTTACCTATATGAGGCAAAAAAGAGTGGAGAATGAACCAGCTCTTGTTCACTGCAGGTATGCTCAGTTGCTTATTTGAATATTCATTTGTTCGGAAAGCTAGGCAGCCCAGGAAAATTGATTAATGCCCACTGCTTATTTTATTTTATTTATTAATTTTTGCATTTGTATAGTGCCCTAATTTAGGGTGCTGTACAACATATTGCACATGGGTACATGTTCCTGCCCCAAAAACAGTTTACAGCCTAATTGGGTACCAGATACAACAGGAGAAAAAGTGACTTACCAAAGTCATATGGAGTTTCAGCGGTAGCAGCAAGATTTGAATTCTGATCTTCAGGTTGCCAGCTTATTATTCTAACCATCTACTTATAAAGAGGACTAAATTGTATGCTTTTTTGTTCAGGGCATGTCCCCCATTTCCCTTGTGTCCTGTGATGATCTTGATGTTCCCATTATATGATTTTATGCCACTAACAGCACAATAATAATAATAATAATAAATGAATAGGAATTTTTAATTGGATATTTTATTCATCAGTATAGCTTACTATTACGTTTATTTTATATTTCATAATTTTATTGTTGGATGTTTTATCCAGAATGGTGATGTTTCTCTCTTTCCTTTTTTTGCACTGCATAGTAGAGTCTGGCTTGCTGTGGTTTCCAGTTCAGTTTCTGCTGCAGCAGCCAAAAAGCAAACAGAATGTTAGGAATTATTAGGAAGGGAATGGTTAATAAAACAGAAAACGTCATAATGCCTCTGTATCGCTCCATGGTGAGACCGCACCTTGAATACTGTGTACAATTCTGGTCGCCGCATCTCAAAAGAAGATATAGTTGCGATGGGGAAGATACAGAGAAGGGCAACCAAAAGGATAAAGGGGATTCAACAGCTCCCGTATGAGGAAAAGCTGAAGAGGTTAGGGCTGTTCAGCTTGGAGAAGAGATGGCTGAGGGGGAACATGATAGAGGTCTTTAAATTCATGAGAGGTTTAGAGCGAGTAGATGTAAATCAGTTATTTACACTTTCAGATAATAGAAGGACTAGGGGGCACTCCATAAAGTTAGCAAGTAGCACATTTAAGACTAATCGGAGAAAATTCTTTTTTACTCGACGCACAATTAAGCTCTGGAATTTGTTGCCAGAGGATGTGGTTAGTGCAGTTATTGTAGCTGAGTTCTGGTCGCCGCATCTCAAAAGAAGATATAGTTGCGATGGGTCTGGTCGCCGCATCTCAAAAGAAGATATAGTTGCGATGGGGAAGATACAGAGAAGGGCAACCAAAAGGATAAAGGGGATTCAACAGCTCCCGTATGAGGAAAAGCTGAAGAGGTTAGGGCTGTTCAGCTTGGAGAAGAGATGGCTGAGGGGGAACATGATAGAGGTCTTTAAATTCATGAGAGGTTTAGAGCGATTAGATGTAAATCAGTTATTTACACTTTCAGATAATAGAAGGACTAGGGGGCACTCCATAAAGTTAGCAAGTAGCACATTTAAGACTAATCGGAGAAAATTCTTTTTTACTCGACGCACAATTAAGCTCTGGAATTTGTTGCCAGAGGATGTGGTTAGTGCAGTTATTGTAGCTGAGTTCAAAAGTTTGGATAAGTTCTTGGAGGAGAAGTCCATTAACTGCTATTAATCAAGTTTACTTAGGGAATAGCCACTGCTATTAATTGTATCAGTAGCATGGGTTCTTCTTGGTGTTTGGGTAATTGCCAGGTTTTTGTGGCTGGTTTGGCCTCTGTTGGAAACAGGATGCTGGGCTTGATGGGACCCTTGGTCTGACCCAGCATGGCAATTTATTGTGTTCTTATTTATTCATATGGTCTCTCTATTCTGTATTTGGTGAGGATCAGTCTGTGTTCTGCATGTGTGACCAAAGTGAATTATTCTGCTAACATGTACTTTCGTTATAGAAATCTGTAGCAGCTTGGCTTTTTCTGCTTTTGTAATAGGAGTATTTCCTTTTCATAGGTAGAGTTGTTACTGTTTGAGTGCTGTTTCAGTATGGGAAGTTATATTGTAATTGTTTACTCATGGCTTTTTGAGGGCTTCTATTTGATGTGGCTGGCCTGAGCTCTGCGAGGAGCTCCTGAGTGTGGAACCAGTGAGTCTCCTGTAGAGTGGATGCCAAGAATGGGTGGGAATGGGATGTGAAGGGGGGGCCTGCTGCAAGTTAGTGTAGTGCAGTTAATATAGCTGTGTTTAAAAAAAGATTGGATAAGTTCTTGGATGAGAAGTCCATTACCTGCTATTAATTAACTTGACTTTGAAAATAGCCACTGCTATTACTAGCAACAGTAACATGGAATAGACTTAGTTTTTGGGTACTTGCCAGGTTTTTATGGCCTGCATTGGCCACTGTTGGAAACAGGATGCTGGGTTTGTGTTGTAAACTGTGAGGTTTGGGTGGACCCTTGGACACTGTGGCAGCTGACCATGCCCACGGGGGGAAGTCCTGTGAGGGACCACAGGTCAGGCTTAGTTTAGGACACACAAACACAGAGATTGATCTTTTATTAGACTGTGTAAGGAAGCCACCAGAGGTGGCAGTAGTGAGCAGCTGGAATAGCCCAGCAGGGCTGGTATCCCTCAGGCGCTGGAACAGAGACTCCTCCTGTAGCAGTGCTCTAGTGGAAAGAACTGAGAGAATGAGTTCAGTGGAGAATATATACAAGACCCCAGTATGAAGATCCCCAGGGTAGGGAGAGCAGACTCTCGAGGAGCGAATATCTGAACCCTGAGAGCTGGGAGGCTTACAGATGATGTACTCATGCAGCGGTTCCACGGAGATGGCACTGGGGCTGGAACGGAGGCAGGCCCTCAAGGAGCAAGTGCCTGGTTCCAGGGAACAGCTCTGAGGTGAAGATGGTAGTACTCACTGATGTTGAAGATTAGCGAATCCTTCCAGGCAGAAGAGAAGGTAGGAGGAGGCAGCGAGTCAGGGAACATGGGCCCTCGAGGAGCGAGTACCGGTTTCCTGATAGCAAGTGAGGCCCCTGAGGAGCGGGTTCCCCATTAGCATTAGAGAGTCCAATGGAGAGTGGAGAGGCAGAGTAGCTGGGTACGAAGAGCGAATCCCATCTGTAGGATTCCCGTAGGATAACCCTTGCTAACTCAAAGGCTAGCAAACATTGTAGGTTTTAAATATCCGGGCATCATGACATCATCACGGGGGGATGCCCCGAAGGTTCGCGCCAAGTAGGAAATAAGAAGAAGGGCTGCGCGACGCGCGCGCCCTATGGTACAAGTGGAGCATGGCGGGAGGCAGCGCCCAAACCGATCCGGGGACGCTGGAGAGGATGACGGCAGGCAGACGCCGCTGCAGCCAGGCGTCCATCCGCAGCATGAGGAGCAGCAAACAAAGAGAGGTAGGCGGAGTGAAGCCGTCGGAAAGGGATGGTTGCAACAGCTTGATGGACCCTTGGTCTGACCCAGTATGGCATGTTATGTTCTTATGTTCTTAAGTTTTGTAAAAGGGCCCGAGATTAGGATGGTCAACTTTTCCATGGACCATAACTGGACACCCCACTAAACTTCATGCTTTGGGAGGGGAGGCAGGGGAATTAAAGACTACCCTGTTGTCAATCCACTCATTACTTGGCTTTCAAGCACCCCCCTCAATACACTTTGTTTTATAAAATGTTATTTCAACTATCCTTATAAACACATCAGCCTCTGCATCGCAACTAAAGCCTTTCTAATACACACCCACCTCCATACTTCCCCATAAACACACAGCCTCCTCTCTCAGATACAAGTGGTTTGCTCTCCCTTTCCTTAAAACCTTTCCAGCCTTTCATCTCTGTCTCCCTTGTGCCACCTGTTTCTCAATATGCCCTCCCCCTCCTCTGTGCACTCCTTTCTTGTGCCGTTGTCCCCTCTTCCTTTCCTTCCCAATGCCGCCTTCTTTCTCTGTCTCCTTTCCTCCTGTGTCCCCCTGTCTCTGCTGTACCTTCCCTTCCCCTCTGTCTCCCTCATGCTCCCGTTGTGCCTACCCCCTTCCCTGTGACCTTCCTTCCATACCCCCCTCTGTGTCTCTTTCCTCCCTTGCTCCCCAAGAAGTAAAATTTAAGACGTGCACAGGTGTGCATGCATTTGCCGGAGCACGCACATGGATGTGGCAATTTTATAACATATGTGCATATATGTGCGTGTCTTATAAAATCGGCTATACGGGCGTGCATGTACGCATGATTTTATATTGACGCACGCATATGGCCACTCGAGCTCTTAAGTGGGGGGGAAATTTTAGTAGCTACGCCTGCCAACACAATTACCTGTTTCCCCAGTTTGTTTCCAGTTCGGCCCAGTAAAGAAAAGGACTTCCTATACCCCCTAGCTAACTTGCCTCCCTTTTACTCTGTTAGCCCCGAGCCTTAAAACCCCACTGACTAGCCTAATTTTTTTGTTGCACAACTTACACGCTGTCCATAGCAGAAGTAAAGTTACGCAGTAGGGGTCCCCGGCGCACACTTATGAGCATAAACACGCACAGACTTCATGGTGCAGTTCCGGCCTGCCTATGCCCCACCCCTTTTGGTGAGAAGAAGTTGTATGTGTGTACCAGGAGATATGCACATACCCGCGTGGGTTTTAAAATCCACGCGGCGCGCGCCAGCCTGGGTCACACTCATATCTCCCGGCTTTGGTGCAAGCAGGGTTTTTAAAATTGACCAGCATGTGTCTGTCTTCCTTTCTCTCCCTTTTTCTCTGTGACCTCTTTTATCTCTCCCCTTTCCCCTCCTCTTTTCCTGTATCCCTTTGCTGGGTCAATGCAGGCCCCTCTCTCAGGTCTTACCCAGCACTCAGGGAGGGGGAGGGACCCAGAGGGTCTGTGGAGCCACTGGGAACTGAGGGCAGTGCTGTGCCCCACCTCCTCTCCTCATCCCATCCAATCACAAAACAGGGAAGAAGGCTAGAGGGTGGGGACTCAGTGCAGCTCTCGGCTCTGACTTTCCCTGTGACCAGGAAGCTGTGGGAAGGAGGAGCAGCCTCCTGCAATATCCAGATTTTCAGTGTCCGGTCAGTATTTCTGACCAGACACTGTACAGCACATCTAAAAACCTGGCTGTTCAGTCAAAAACTGAGCAGTTGGCAACCCTAGCTGAGATCAAGAAAGAACTTTATATAATGACACAGCAGTGCTGGCTTGGGGCACTCACTGAGTGAGCACAAGAGCAGAATGTTTGTGTGTATTTCTGTCTGGAAAAGAAAGTGTGTGTATGATGTATGTATAAGTTTCTGAGACAGAGAGAAGTGTATATGTGTCTGGAAGAGAGGGAAAGGGTGTGTGTGTGTCTGGCAGAAAGAAAAGATGTGTGTGTGTCTGGGAGAAAAGGATTGTGTATGTGGGTGTATGTGAGAGGGGAGAGAACATGAGAGAGAGGGTGTGTGCATTTCTGAGAGAGTTGGAAGGTGTCTTGGAGAGACGGAGAGAGGGGGGTTGTGTGTCTGGGAGAGAGGGTATGAGGAGGTTTCTTGAAGAGAAGAGATTGTGTATGTGTGTGTGTGTGTGTGTGTGTGTGTGTGTGTCTGAGAAAGAGAGGATGTGTGTGCGTGTGTGTAATAGATGGTGTGTGTGTGCCTGGGAGAGAGTGAGGGGGTGTCTCAGAGAAATAGAGGTGGGTGTCTGAGAAAAGGGTATATTTGTCCGGGAGAGAGTGAGGTGTGATGGTCAGAGGGAGAGGGTGGATGTATATGTGAGTGTCAAGGATGGGTGGGTTTGTGTGTGTCTGAGAAAGAGAAAAGGTGGATGGGTATGGGTGTGTGCATTTGTCTGTGAGAGAGAAAGAAAGAATGTAGGTGTGTGACACAGGGAGAGAAAGAAAGGGGAGGTGCATTAATACTTCTCTCCCAAATCAACTCTAGCAAACATCACTGCAGCTGGAAGAATGTTTTGTAGAGGCTTTTCTCCACTCACCCCATCAGAGGGGCTTTTTTGGAAATTGCATTGCGGGTTTCTTTAGCTTACTTATTTGCTTATAAACTTTTGTTGTTCCACCTTTACAAGCTGGTTTTGAAGCAGATTGCAATCAGATTAAAATTAAATTCTTATTACAATGATGAACAGTTTACAGTCTATATCATCTAGATAGGGAAACATGAAGTAGAGCATGCAAAGATATGATTAGAGATAGAGGGTGGATTGAATAGGCCATTTAGGGTAGCAGAAGGAATGGAATGGATTTAGGGAGTTGGGGAGTATAAGGAGGGCAGGAGCCAGTGCCATGGAAGAGAGTCATTGAATAAGAAAGATTGGCAATGGATAATGCTAAGGTCCCATGATCAAGTTTTGGTAGTCAAGGAATAAACAGAGTTTTCTTTATTGACTTTATCGCAGCTTTGTCACAGTTTTGGAGATAGAACTAGAGGAAGGCTTGGCTGAATAACCAGGCCTTGGCTCTCTTCCTCAAGGTGATATAGGAAGTCTCTTGGCGTAAGGATAATAGTTTCTTGTTCCAGATGTTGAGGGCGAAGCAACTGAATGCACTCGCTCTAGTGCAGGTTAATCTAGCAGAAGCGGAGGATAGAAGGACTATTTGAGAACAGAGTTCTCTTGCATGGGCTTATGAGAAGAGAAGCTGGGAGAGATAATCAAGGGGCCATATTGTTGATGCACCTGAAGTAGAATCAGAGTTTTGAACCGGTTCCAGTTTTTGACTGGGATTCAGTGTAACTGTGTTAAGATAAGGCTTATGTGTTCAGATGCTTTGGCACCTACTGAAATTCTGGCAGCTCTACTTTGTAGAAGTTGGAGGTGTTTGAGGTTATGTTACGAGATTCGAGTTTGGCTGGTGATTAAAGCATATCTCATATTGGCCAGGTTGTGTTTATCAAAAAGAATTGCAGAGTTGGTGAATCTGACTCAGGTGGATAAAACAGGTCCTTACTACCTTTTGAGATGTGTTTCCGCTGCAAGGTTGTGGTCAAGTTGGACTACCAGACTTTGTACTGACAGGAAGGGCAGAGATGTTGAGGGTGCCCTTGTTCACTTAGCAGAGGAGATCTGATTTGGAGGAGTTGAGATTGAGGTTGTGGAGCCACTGCTACTGCTGTAAGAGAGTGATTAAGGTTTGTGATGGATGAAATTTGATCTGAACCTATTTGAATGCAGAGTTGGATGTCATCATCAAGAAAAAGGTGGCACTCATCATTGAAGGACTGAGTTTTTAGCAATCCCTTTGGCAAAATGTATAAGCAAAACTAGGAAACAGGCTTTTTCCATCTTCGGCCTGTCTTTATGGAATGATATCCTTAAACTCTATAAGGTTTCGATGAAAATTCTTAGTTTTATGAATACTCTATTGTTTCAGGAGGTGTTTATGACGGGATACATTTAAAAGCAGTTAATATTTCATCTCCAGCATCTGGGGCTTATTAACTTTTTTGTTAGCTTATTTTATATTTGCATTGTTGTTTTATATGTTAAAGTTATTGTAATTCGCTTAGCACGGCAGATCCATAATAAGTGGAAAATAAATGTTTTAAATTAAATAAGAAGTGGATGAGATCACAGATCGGCCACATATATATGTTGGAGGATTGGTGATAGTACTGAACCCTGAGCTACTCCACAGGCGAGGTCCTTTTGTGAGGAGGATTTGTTGTCCATGATATGGACTGGGTCCTGTTACCAAGAAAGATTCAAATCATTTAAGGACAGTGAATTCAATACCAGTGTCACATAAGCATTGTAATAGGAGTTGGTGGTCGACAATGTCAAAGGCAGCAAAGAATTCTAGTAGCATTAGGAGGGAGTCACCCACCTGGCTGTCATTCATGTAGATACCATTAATAATAGCAAAAAGGATGAATTCTGTTCAGTGACCTTTTCTGAACCCTGGTGAGGATGAAGGATGTTGCCTTCATCTAGGAAATCTAGAAGCTGGAATTACACTACTTTTTCTGTTAGTTTATTAAGAAAGGGAAGGTTGGAAACTGGACAATGGTGGTCAACTATTTTTGGATCAGAGCCCGGTTTGTTCAGGATGGCTTTAATCATGGCCTTTTTTATTTTTTATTTGGGGAAGCAGATTCAGTTGGGAAAAAAAAATGTTAGTAACTGATGACAAGAGCGAACCCTCCTCCAGTCAAGGATAGGCTTTTATTGTAGCCTAAGATATTCCTTAACTGTCACCACCTTTCACTTTTGTTTCTGTCTGCGTAGCTTGATGATTTGTGCTCATTGCTGGAAGCCCTGGAGACCCAGGTGTGATCCCATTTTAACACTACCACAGGCCATGTGTCATTTAGCAAGCTGTGCTGTGTCTGTGCTTTTCTTCATTCTTGAATTCCTCATTCTTGATTTCCTCGCCTACTCGATATTACAGCAGCTTGTAGTACAGTCACGTGCAGCCTTATTCCCACTTCAGAAGCGACTGCAGTGTGTCTCTGCATAGCTGTATAGGAAATAGTGTACGGTTGTGATATGAAAAAGAATTTCGCTTCACTGTATAGTGTAATTTATTAGTTGCCTTTTTTGTTAAAGCATATAGGGCAGAGATGTACAACCGTGTGTCTTGATTTTCTGCCAACAGATCTTTTTTTGTGAGGAAGCCAAATTAAGTGAAAATTAAGCTGTTTCTACTACTACTACTACTTAACATTTCTAAAGCTCTACACGACATTCACAGCACTGTGCAAACACAAAAAAGACAGTTACTGCCCAATAGAGCTTACGGTCTAATAAGAGACTTGGGGCATTTCATAAAGCAAGACAATGGTTAAAAAAAAAGAAAAGAACGTTATCGGTAGTTAATGAGGCTAAAAGCAGACAGTCAGACCTAAGATTTAAAAGCAGCTTCAAAAAGGTGGGTCTTTAATGTATATAGTTATTTCTGATTAATAATTGTCAATGTACTGCAAACCAGGCTTGATTGTAGCCTTCAAGGTCAGGGTTGTAGAGTGATAGTCATGGCAGGCTCGTGTTTCATCTGTTTGTTTTCTGTAGCTGTTTTTTTTTCTTTTTGCATAGAATGCCTCAGCTTCACCGTAGAAACAGGATCTTGGCTGCAGCCAAGATCCTAGACTTACACATTATAAAGTGTGGTCTCATCTTCAACAACTTTTCCTTTGTGGTTAGGAATATGTCATAATGCCTGCTGCCACTTTTACATTTGTTCTCATGTATTTTATTTTGTAATATATGTTCTGTTTTACAGTGCTGGAATAGGTCGTACGGGTGTGCTGGTCACTATGGAAACAGCCATGTGCTTAATTGAAAGAAAGCAACCTGTGTATCCACTGGACATTGTGCGAAAAATGAGAGACCAGCGTGCCATGATGGTGCAAACATCAGTGAGTAACAGGAGTGGGTTGTGTTGGGAAATAGGGGTGAAACCTGGCTGTATATCCATCCATATGCGACTGGAGCAATCAGAGAAAAAAATACAATTGCCTTCATGTTTGATAGCTCTTAGTGTGTAAGTGTGTTCTGTAGGTGTATGAAGATATAATGGCAATTCTGAATCAGGCCTGTGGGAACCAAAAGCCAGGGCAAAAAAATCTGTCAGTTTATTTCCATAATTTTGAAGTAGTGCCTCCTCTAGCTAGAGATCCAGTTTCCTGTATCTTCAGAAAAAAACATTCCACACAAAATATATGCATTTATATACTTGTTCAGAAAGCACTCTGGGGTTCTTGCCTGACTCTAAAAATACTTTTAGGAAGAAGTCCAGCTGTGCTTGTTTGCCAATGTTCATGCTTATTCTGTTTCTTGATAGATTCTTTCTGGTTCTGAAGTTGCAGGAAATTAAATCCTTGGGCAGAAGATGCACCATTTCAAAGCTATGGAAGCAAACTATGAAAGCAACCCTTTTTTGTTTTTGCCTTACTTTTACCCAGAACTTACATATGCCATCTACCTTATTTTCTTCATCTTACATAAAAAGAAGGAGAAAATAAGGCTCTAGATGGTTTTCAGTTATTCACTGTTTCTTTTCAAAATTAAAATATTCTAGCAGTATGTATGTATAAGTAGGAATTTAAAAATTTCTCCTTGTTACTTAATGTAAACCTGCTCATTTTTATAGGGCTACTGGATGCAGAGAGCTGTACAATAGAAATGAGTATTCAAATATAATAAGTTCCTACCCAAAAGAGCTTGCCATCTGTGTGTGTACCTGAGGCAGTAGGAGATCAAGTGACTTGCCTAGGGTCACATGGAGTTGCAGTGGAAGAACTGAGATGTGAACTCTGGCTTCTTTGCTTTTCAGCCTGTTGCTATAACCACTAAGCCATTCACATTCACCATGTACACTTCCCGCTAATCTGCCATAAAGTTTATTGGGGGGGGGAAGGACACAGGGCTATATGGTGAATGTATTTCTTCCTGATGAGTGTACAACCTCCCATACCAACTCATCCCAGGGTAGCCCTCTCACATTCATCCTCCACTTCCTTCCCACTCCCCACAGCCCTGTCACTTGCCACTCCTCTTCCCTGATGCAGCCCAGCTCCTTTGCTCTCCCACTCCTGTTGTATTCCTCTCCATCCTCCCTGCAGCTCTATTGCTGCCTAATAGCCTGCCCTCTGACTCCATTTCCAAACCGCACCCCCCTCCCCCAGGACCCTGATTAGGGAGGAAGATGCTTCCTTCTCCTCTTGGGCCCGCTGCCTCCTCTGGCCACAAGATGTCACCATTGTGCATCACCAGCCCTGACTGGTTCAGGCAGCAGAAGACCTGAGCTGGGAACACTGGTATGTAAATTACAACACAAACTCCAATTTTCTGTGGCAATGGAGTAGAGTAGCCTAAGAACATAACATAAAATATGCTTGAGGGACCCTGGGTCAGACCAAGGGTCCCTCAAGCCCAGGATCCTGTGTCCAACAGTGGCCAGTCCAAATCACAAGTACCAGGCAGAACATTAAATAGTTCTCAAACTACTATTCCTTACTGATTAATAGCAGTTTATGGATTTTTCCTCTAGGAATTTATCCAAACCTTTACTAAACCCAGTTACACTAACTGCCACAGCCACATCCACTGTCAATTAATTCCAGAGCTTAATTATGTGTTGAATGAAAGAATTTTCTCCGATTTGTTTTAAATGAGCTACTTGCTAACTTCATGAAGTGCTCCGTAGCCCTTGTATTATCTGAAAGAGTAAATAACTGATTCACATTTACCCATTCAAGTCCTTTAATGATTTTGTAGACCTCTATCATATCCCCCCTCAGTCGTCTTCACTCCAAGCTGAACAACCCTAACTTCTTTAGCCTTTCTTCATGGGGAAGCTGTTCCATCCCCTTTATCATTTTGGTCGCTCTTCTCTGCAATTTCTCCAGTGCAGCTATCTTTTTTGAGATGTGGTGACCAGAATTGCGGTCTGACCATGGAGCGATACAGAGGCATTATGTCATCCACCATTTTATTCACCATTCCCTTCCTAATAATTCCTAACATTCTGTTTGCTTTTTTTGACCGCCACAGCATACTGAGCCAATGATGTCAGTGTATTATGCACTATGACACCTAGATCTCTTTCCTGGGTGGTAACTCCTAATGCGAACCTAGCATCGTGTAACCACGCGATGTATCACTTTGCACTTGTCCACATTAAATTTCTTCTGCCATTTGGACATCAAATCTTCCAGTCTCACAAGGTCCTCCTAGTGGTTAGAGCAGCAGGCTGCGAACCAAGGAAGCCAGGGTTTAAATCCCACTGACACTCCTTGTAACCTTGGGCAAGTCACTTCACCTTTCATTGCCTCAGGTATAAATTTAAGGGGTCGTTTACTAAGCTTCACTGGCATAAATGCATGATAACACCACATGGTAATCTCCCCCAGCAACATGGGTATGGCAGTGAGTTAATGCATGCTATTCAACTCATGACTAGGTAATTAATGCAAATAGATAGCGTGGCTTGCCTGAAAATTCACAGGATGCCTTATTTTCAGGAAAATGTGCTAATGCACATCCCACTGCTCCTGAGGCCATCATTTTAACCCAAACAGTTCCCCCCAAGTCTTTTTGCCAGTCTCTCATCCCTCTCCTCCTCCTGCCTTTCATGTCTTGCAGTCTCATCACCCAACCTCTCATTCTTCCTATCTTTTCCCCTGCTTCTCCCACCCACACGCACCTTCTCCCTGCCAGTCCTCCCACTGCCTTGAGCAGATTTGTGATTTGAATGACTGGGGGACACCGTACATTACCTACTGTACCCTGCATGAGTCTGGCCCAGGCAGCAGGAGGCTCAGAGGGGAGGGAAAGCAAAAACAGAGTAAAACCGCAATCCAGAAGGAATGCTGACTGCAGAACCTTTATCTGCTGGTGGTAAGTTGGATTTTCTGGGAAAAGATGCCTAAAATCTAATAAATAAATAAATAAATAAAATCTTAAAAGGTTAAACTATTTACTGGCTGTGTGCGTTGTGTGTTAGTTTTTAATGCTAGTAGTTTGCCACTCTTAGGAATTGTGTATGTTTAGAAATAGGACTTTGGGTTATTTTGTGAGCTTGTAGAAATTAGTGTTTGCTTATAGGTATTAACATTGTGAGTTTGAAAAGGTCACTTGCTATGAAAAGGTGAGAGTACTGGTTCCTGGGCAGCTAGCCACTAATTTGGTATCCTCCCACCCACTCCCACTCTGCATCTCTCACTCACCCCAGGCTATTTTTCTGTTAAATAAATAGTTCCCCCTCCAGCTAGGAGGAAAACCTTGAAAATAGGAGTCAATAGTGATTTTGCAAAACATACAATTAACCCTGAATTTAGTTGTTGACTAATTTTAGTCTCATTGCTGGCTATTCACAAATTAATAAGTTATCTAGTTATCAGTTTAAAAACCTCAGATTTAAAATACATCAAACAATTTAAAATCCCTTACATTGAGAGATTTACCTATTCCAAAATCAGCTTTAAAACTTTAGCAATTTAATAAAATAAAGATACAGACAGAAGTCCCAGCAGCAAGTTGGGGGCTAAACAGTCTTTTGCACCACATATATGATTATCTGCCTTTTGGTGAGATGTTGTATGTATATACCTGTACAAAGAGTTTCTGGCTGTCGGAGAACAAGTCCAATATCTGGAGACTAGTGTGGTACACCGGGAGCAACTGAGGGGGACAGAAGTAAAAGGAGACCTTCAGAGGCATAGAGTGGGTCCCAACTCCAGTCAAGTAGCAATTGTGCTACTTTGGAGAAACAAGGTCACCTAGCAGGAGACCATCACCTTGGTGTGGTTGGAAATGATGCTGTAGCTAGGACCTTCCCTCCAGGTGATGCCTTATCTCACACCGAGGATGCATCTCCAGGAGGGAAGAGTTAGGATGGCCGTTATTGTGGGTGATTCGATTATTAGAAATGTAGGTAGCTGGATGGCTGGTAGGCGTGAGAATCTCTTGGTAACTTGTCTGCCTGGTGTGAAGATAGTGGATCTCACTCATCACCTAGGTAAGGTCATAGAGGGTGCTAGGAAAAAGCTAACTGTCATGGTTAATGTATGTACCAATGACATAGGAAAGTATAGGAGGGAGGTTCTGGAGGCTACATTTAGGTCGGAAAGTGAAATCTAGAACCCTCCAGGGTAGCATTCTCAGAAATGCTCCCTGTTCCATGTGCAGGACCCCAGAGGAAGGCTGAGCTCCAGATTCTCAATGCATGGATAAGATGATGGTTCGTGGAAGAGGGTTTTAGATTTGTTAGGAACTGGGGAACATTCTGAGGAAAGGGTAGCCTATTCCAGCAAGATGGGCATCCCCTTAACCAGAGTGGAATCAAGCTGCTGGCACTAACCTTTAAAAATGAGATAGAGCAGCTTTTAAACTAGATGATGGAGCAAAGCTGACAGTTGCTCGTAAGTGCATAGTTAAGAATGATGTATCTTTGAAGGATATTAACAAAACAGGGAAATTAGGG
This sequence comes from Rhinatrema bivittatum, assembly GCF_901001135.1. Taxonomy (NCBI): domain Eukaryota; kingdom Metazoa; phylum Chordata; class Amphibia; order Gymnophiona; family Rhinatrematidae; genus Rhinatrema; species Rhinatrema bivittatum. The sequence continues at coordinate 344,845,997 of NC_042616.1, read as the reverse complement.
CATTCTGATAGAGAGGTTGCAGTAAGTAATGAGCGGATAGAGCAGAAAGATTACAAATTACCCATGTCAACTAATAAGTAGTGTTGCTAATACAAATAAAATGCATACTTTGGAATGTCTGTATACAAATGCTAGTAGTCTAAAAAAATAAGAGTGCAGAGTTAGAATGCATAAGACTGAATGAAGAGGTAGATATATAGGGCTACTTGGCAATAGTGATCATAACATGATCAAATTTTACTTAACTGGAGGGAGGACACTAAGGAAATCTACTACAGTAGCATTTAACATTCAAAAGGGAGATTATGAGAAAATGAGAAAAATGGTTAGGAAAAAAAAATGAAAGGAGCAGCTGAAAAGGTCAAGAGTTTACATCAGGCATAAACATTGTTTAAAAATATCATCTTGGAAGCCCAGAGCAAATATATTGCACACGTTAAAAAAAACAAAACCAAACCTAGAAGGAAGGTCAAATGACAGCCAGCATGGTTAAAAGTTGTGGAGAAAGAAGATGTTTTAGCCAATAGAAAATCATTCAAAAAATAGAAAAGGGATCCAAATGAAGAAGACAGGAAACAGCATAAACACTGACAAGTTAGATGCAAAGCATTGATAAGGAAGGCAAAGAAAGAAATTGAAAAGAAGCTTGTTATGCAAGCAACAGCTTATAAGAAAATCTTTTTCAAATACATTTGAAGTAAAAATCCTACGAGGGAGTCAATTGGACTGTTGCATAATTGAGGAGTAAACGGTCATTAAGGGGAAGGCAAGGTCCTAGAAGAGAGATTAAATGAATTATTTGCTTTGATCTTTGTTTTGCTCTATGGTGCAACCACATCTTGAGTATTGTGTGCAGTTCTTGTCACCACATCTCAAAAATGATACAGCAGAATTAGAAAAGGTACAGAGAAGGGCAACCAAAATTATAAAGGGGATGGAACAATTCCCCTGTCAAGAAAGGCTAAAAAGGTTAGGACTCTTCAGTTTGGAGGACTGAGGGGGAGATATATGATAGAGGCCTTTAAAATAATGACTGGAATGTAACAGGTAAACGTGAATTGGTTGTTTACTCTTTCAAAAAGTATAAAAACTAGGGGATACACAATGAATTTGCTAAGTGATATATTTAAAACAAATAAGAGAAAATATTTTTATACTCAATACATAATTAAACTCTGGAATTAATTGGCAGAAGATTATTGTGAAAGCTATGTGACTGGGTTTAAAAAAAGGTTTGGACAAGTTCCTGGAGGAAAAGTTCATAAACCATTATTAAGGTGGAGTTGCAGAAATCCATAACTTATCCCTGGGATAAGCAGCATGGAATCAGTCTACCCTTTGGGACCCTGCCTGGTACTTCTGACCTGGACTGGCCACGGTAGGAAACAGGGTACTGGGCTTGATGGTTCTTTTATTTGACCCAGTATGCCAAATCTTATGTATTTATGATATTCTATTTTATTTTGATGAATATGCTGTTGTAATTTAATGCTATAAACCACCTTAGGTTTTTTTTTGCAGAAGGGTGATACATGAATTGAAAAGGAAATGGAAAGGAATTGAGGTCACTGGGTTAGTAAAAAAAAAAAAGGAGGGACAGATCCTGTACTTGCTTGCTCCCTTGTTTCCACATGTCCTGCAACCCAGCCCCTCCTCCTGACTTCGGGGCCCCTAGTTTCCTGGTTTCTCACAATTGTGCAAGCTACAGCCAATCCTAAGGCAAGGGTCAGATTTTGTGGCTTTTGCTGCAAAATTATTGGAAACCAGTGACGGTAATTATTTATCTATTGGGCTTGAGATTATTTATTTGATGGCTCATATTTTAACATACTAAGGAATGTCATAGAGCATCAGTGGTAAGAGTGAATCATGGGAGATTAAAAATAGTGGTGCTCCATTTTCAGCCTGCTAGTTGATATTTTGTATATACTTCCACTTTTAAAGACATATCTCCTTTTTCCTGACGTTTGTCAGGGCAGGAAATGTTTTCTCTTGAATACTGATAAAAAAAAAAAAAAATGGTCTTTCAAACTGGGAGTAAACTAACAAATTCATAGGCCATGCGCTTGGCAGTGTAGACGTGGAAATGCACAGTTATATACAAATGTTTGTATACCCAACTTAACAAGGAGTTTAGTGCACAAAAATGTGCACATAAATTAATGCTGCTTCATGCAAATCCCATGTGCCTTGCTAAGGCACCTGCAATGCAGAGAGGTGCATAGGCTTAACTCATGTTTTCTTAACACTAGAAATTTAATTCCTGGTCAGAGGTAGAGTAGAGATTCTAGGGCTAATTTTAGTCTGAGCCTAAACCTGGAGTTCATGTTGTGGGCGTCCTGTACTTGGGATTTATGCACAAAAAACATGGTTTGTGTTCATTACCTTTTTTCTGTTTTTGTGTGCTAAGCGTTATTTTTATGTGCACATTTTTGGGTTAGCATGGTTTTGTTTTGCTTTTGGGATTTTTTTTGTTCTTTTTTGTAAATTCCTGATGCATTAGTATGCCATTAGATTATTGCATTGGAGTTCACTTTTTTGTAGTGCATGAGTAAAGAAAATGTGTGCTAAAGTCCAGCACACGTTTTTTACTCACGTCGTAATACTTCTGCCTCTCAAGAAGTGGTCCTTCAGTCTTATGAACCAGTGCTGCCTTGCCTTGGTTAGCACACAAAGAAAAATGCAAATGGCTAGAAGGCACGAGGTTAATTTGTTTTGCCATATTTGGTGACTTTAATAGTTTTAATAACTATAAAATGAAGATTAGATTGGAGTGACCGCTACTAATAATGGTTTTCTCTTTCCTTTTACAGAGCCAATACAAATTTGTGTGTGAAGCTATTCTCCGGGTTTACAAAGAAGGCTTAGTTCAACCCCTGGATTCCAGTTAGTGCAGCTGTGGAGCAATTCATTACTTCTTCCTTTTATTTCTATGTATCCTACTGGACTAACATGGCAACCGTGCTTCCTTTACAAACAAATGGAAAACACTGGTTTTAAATCCAGGGACTCGTGTATCATTTCTATTATGGACCTGGCGAGTTCCTTAAGAGCACTATGGGAAAACGGATAAGCACCTATGAACTGTGGCACTTTAATTATGCTGTGGAAGATTACTAAATCTTGTATATAGAATATATATATATATATATATATATATATATATAAAACTGTGTATATATGTATATGTAGCTGTGTATAACCCAGTTTGTACACTGTTTATGTCCACACAAACACACATCCCAAAAAAATAATCATTGCAACACTAATGCATATCATTTAGCTTTGTATTGCCTTAAAAACACCTTTTGTCCAAGAAAACACTGTAGCCCCAGTGTTTAATAGTTCAAAATATGAGGGAGAACATTGGTAGTTTTTTTTATTTTGTAAATGAACAGAACTCATACTAACAGTTTTTATGGAAGGTTTTCAAATTCTCTACAAGGGTAGAATGCCAAGGGCTAAGGCCATAGAAACCTCTTTTAAGTTAGAGCCCTTAAGGAGAAACCCTTCACCACCACCACTCTAAATCGAGTAATAAATGTCAGCTGTTGTAATGCACACTCGATAAGTCAAATGTAAATGCGAGCTCATGCTGCCTCTGACCACTGAGAAAGGAGCTGCAGCAACCAAAAGTAGAATGCTTCTGGTGTACTTTGTCATCCTCTCTGTCTCCCCCCCACCTGATTGTTCCAACATGACGTATTTTTTTTTAAATCATTATATATTATCTCCATCCTCCACTGATGTAAAACAATGTTTTGGGGTTTTGTTTTGTTTTTTTTTTGCATTCTGTTTTCTCATTGGTTATGCATTGATATCTTTTAAATGCAGAGTGCTCTGCTGTCATGCTCTATCTGATCTGAGATGCTGTGATGAATCTCTTGCGCATGCTTGCCCTGACGTTTCACCTTGATGTATGCAGACTGGCCTGTGGCAGTACCTTTTTTTTTTTTTTTTATAAAATCTATTACCTAAGCTAATATATGCAACCTTATTTGAACAAGTTTACTTGTACACTGTAAAACAGAGGTTGTGTGCTAAGGAGAATATACATTCTAAAGCAAAGTGGTGTCAATTTCATTTCAAAAATGAGGATATCTAAACAATCCTACCGTGATTTTATTGCATTAATTTATTCAGAATATTCCTTCTTTTTGCTTGTATGCTAGGTGATTCTGTACATTACTAGTGTTAATTTCTTTAAAGAAAATCTTATGGTATAGAACAAGACTGGTTAAGGCAAACCAAGGGCTCTAAAGATATATACAGCAGATATTGGCCAAATATTTATATGTATGAAAAACTATTAAGAGAAAATAATTCTGACTGATCATAAGCTGCAGGATGGCTTTGAAAGAAGGATGCTGGTGTTTTTATTTGATTAAAAATTAGAGATGAATGTAGTCCATGTATTATAAAAGTGTACGGTCTTCATGGATTGGACGGTGTGGGGTTTTTTTGTTTGGTTTTTTTTAATGTATGTTTGTTTCCCGGGTACACAGGATGATTTCAGTGTCTTGTTATATTTGTCAGGGTTTGAGGTTTCTGAGGTAACGCACAGGGGTCTTCTGTGTATCGCAGATCTGGATGTGGGCTGCTATATAGTATTCTTTGAACCTCAGTACTGTGGAGACTGAGCCCTCTATAAGTGTTTCATTCCCAGCTGGGCTCTGAAAAGCAGAGAGTTTAATGGTACTTAGATTATCCGGGGACTGTAATGTAGGGAGTTCCAAGACCCACTGCCATCTTCATAAAGCTACAGCTAATTGGTGGCGGGGGTGGGGTAGTGGTTTTGAAAGGAGAAATGTGCATGCATCTTTGAGTGCACTGTAGAATAAATCCTTCACTTGCTGTCCAAGTTGAATAACCAGGCTAATGCTCAAAGCTAAATTTATCAGGACAAGCTACTTCATAGCTGAGAGCACCACTGGGGAGGGGAAAGGATTTCTCCACTGAATTCAAATGATGATGTCATCAACTATGCAACAGTTTATTTTTGCAGTCTGGTTTGGTCTTGCAGTTTTATAATTATTTCCAAAGTTAAGATCTTAAGTTTATATAAGGAGAAGGGTGATTATATATATATCTGGATAGACTATTGTTTAAGGAGATATATATATATATATATATATATATATATATATATGTATATGTATGTATATATATATATATATATATGTATATATATATATATGTTTCAGTCATATGTACTGGGTAGAGGGGAAATGACATGTATTCTTTTTTGGTTTAAATAAGATTCTTGCTATCACTTGAAATTGCACTTAGATGAAAGTAACCCTTATTCTACCAAGTTCTCTGTTCTACTCAAAACAGTCTAATCCTGAAATAATAGCTGTTAAGAATTCAGACAATTAACAACTGGCGGTCCTTTCGTACCATTAATACAGGGTGGGCGGGCCAATTGTGAGTAGCCTGCATAGCTGTAAAATATACAGCTGCTTTTTCCACACTCTGTAGCTAATTTTCAAAGGGAAACCACTCACATGGTTTCCCTCTGAAAACAAGTAATAAGTAAGAACGTTACGTGTCTGCATGCTGCTTTGTGCTTGCTGCTTGTGTGGATGGTGGGAGGGGGCATGAGATAAAAAAGTGTATGTACTTTTGAAAATTAGCGCGTATGATTTTGACGCAACTGCAGCATTGCTCTCCTCTTGGGGGAGAAAGGGGGAATTGGATTCAGACAACCAAAGATGGACTCTTTTACGGTCTAAGGGGCGGATTTTAAAACAATACGCGTGCCGGTACTTTTGTTCGCGCCGGTGGCGCGAACAAAAGTACACCAGATTTTATAAGATACGCCGGATTTACGCGCGCAGGGGTTTTAAAATCCGCCCCTCAGGTATTGATACAAAGACATTAGGGAAAAGAGCGCAGGACTGCTTCTATGGCCAAAAGCAAAGCACGTTCAAGTATTGTGAGGAAGGCTGCTCACTCTGTAAAAATGTTTCTAGCAGTAATTTTGTTGTGGGTTTGACAGTTGCTTGGTTTTACTACCCTTAACATAAGGCTTGGTGTAACCTGCATGGAGCAGCAGTTATTACCAACAGTAACAAGGGGGTTATCTCCCTAAGAAGCTTGCTGAGCAGATTGACCATTTGGTCTTTTTCTGCCATCATTAATATGTTACTATGAAAATGCCAAGTACACATGTTGCTTTTTTCTCCGACCTGAACATTTTAATTGCGGCTAAGACTAAACAAGTTGTGAAGCCTGTGCATACTTTTCAGACAGGTCAATTTACTTGACTAAAGGTCATTTTTCAAATCGCGCTAGGGACCTAATGCCCGCGATAACGCCATAACTAATACACTAAATAATGCATCGCGAGATGTGTATGCAAATTTTAAAAATTAGTCAAATGGGAGTAGTTTGGGTGGAGTTTATGAAAATGAGGGGTGCTTAACGTTGCGTGCGATAGCGTATCGAGGGATTTAACGCCGGAAATATCTGCACCTTTTTTCTGGGCGTTATGCTGTGCATTATGGCCGAAACATGATTTGCGATTCGGGCAGGGAGAAGGAGAGAGAGAGAGCCTCTGAGGAGGTACACATATTAGTCAACATTTTATACCACTGTAAAAGGAAGACATTCTGAACTCGGGGTGAGGTTTTAGTGGTGAGCTAGGTTTTGGGGGCGCAGTTTTACATGCACAATCAGAAGTACGAACAGCACAGTTATCATCAGTAAAGATTTTCTGTGATTTAGAATGATGAAAGGTATAAAAAGATGAGATTTGTACATGCTAGGTCGAGAGTACATTGTACACATCTCATCTTTTTATACCTTTTATCACTCCAAATCACAGAAAATCTTTACTGATGGTAACTGTGCTGTTCGTACCTTTAACTGTGCATGTAAAACTTCCCACCAAAACCTCACCCTGAGTTACTAGTTGCCCCTCTTACAGTGGTATGAATAGTTAACTTATATGAGAGCCTTATAAAGTCTCTTTCTCTCTCTAAAATACAATAAAAGCCTGTCTGGGCACTTCTCAGGGGGCAATGTGAATAAAGGAAGGCAGTGAGGCAATGATCCTCTTCAAGTGAGGCTCCAGTACTTGAGGTCTCATTTACTAAGGCTTGTTTTCCCATTCTGTGTCTATGGGGGGGGGGGGGGGAAGCTTAGTAAGTCGGGCCTTTAATGCTTCATTAACTCTCGTCCCTAGATCAGTTCCATTGGAAGCATCTCTCTCTTAGAGGAAATGCCACCTCTAAAAATGCAGGTGTGGCACAGCTGGGTTATAGTAGATGACACTTGAGATGGACTCCTAGCAGGGTTTAGAAGTAAGCAAGACTGAGAAAAGCCACTTAATAGGATAGGGAGATATGCCTGCGAAAGCATCAAACCACCTTGGTTTAGACATATAATTCTTTATGGTCTATGCACAATTCTTATCCTACCTGGGATAATAAAAGATGTTATTCCCTTTTATGTTCTGTTAGAAAAAAGCTGTTAAAATGAGTGGTAAAACAGTTTTAGTTGATAATATGCAGCTTCTGAAGGTATGTATCAAAAAAGATACACTGTTCTAAGCTGCAAGCTACAGAAATATGACTTTGTAATCTTTTGTGGGGGTGTTGTGATAGGTGGGACTAATTATAAAGAAGCCAACAACTGTTTTTTGTTTTTGCTTTTAAAAAATGTATTGTGTAAGAACGGATGATCATGTTGGGAATCAGATGTGTATATGACCAGTGTATTCTTGCCTGTGTAAGTCCTGCCTGTACATAATTTGTCAGTGTGCTTGATCAAACAGAACCAGTTATGCTCTACTGCCCAAGAGGAGACCCATCTATTTCTAGCTTAAGCTAAGCAAGTGCCAGAATTCCACAGTTGCAGCAGAGTATTCTTCTTTACACAGTATATATGCCAGATTAACATCTGCAACTCAAATTGTTGTGAATGAAATCAGCAAAACCCGACCTGATGTGCCACAGTGAGCTCTTAATCTGTACCTGTCTCACTGTATTGTATAAAATAAGCTAAAAGGTTTTTGGCTCCTTATCTTATTGTGACTTTGGGCAAGTCATTTTACCCTTCATTACCTCAGGTACAAACAGGGCCTCATTTATTAAACCTTTTTTTTTCCCATTCTGTCTGTGAGGGAAAAAGCATAGTAAATAAGGCCCTTAGAGTATAAGCCCTCTGGAGACAGGGAAATGCATTCAGGTACTGCAGGTAACTCGCCTTAAGCTGACAATGAAAAGGCATGAGCTAAATATAAATAAAGAAAGAATCATAGTCCATTTCCCCTGAAACTGACTATGATGATTTTAACAATAAATGAAACCATATTCAGTGGTAGGATCTTTATGAGCTATATAAATGCTGTAATAAGTTTTTTCATTATTACCTGCAGATATGTAGAAAAAGAGTGAAATACTGTCCTACTCAAAATTAATGGTTGACGCCTTGACAATTGGTGCTATTACTGCTCACAAAGAACCAGGTTTTCCAGTCAGCGATTTCACCCATCCATTTTCCACCCTCCTAGAGACTCAACTTTATTATTGTCGGACAGTCTATAGGAGCCACAGCCCCCCTGCTGTATACACCTATGAACTACACCACCTCTACAGAGAGTTACTTTACTTTAGGTACGGGTAACACCAGCACTCATTTTCCACCATGTTCTTGACGATGGTGCCAAGCACCTGAGAATCCTTTTATAAAGCACTACCTTGAGCTATGTGATCACAAAGAGAAAAGGATGAAATAGGATGACTAAAGTACATTATTGGCAAAAGTTTGTCTAGGGTCAAATGGATTAAAATTTTTCAATGCTCTTTATGATAAAAATAAATAAACTTTAGCACATCTGGCTCTTAGATGGGTGTTTTGGCTAAATACTATGTTCTTGTACATTACAGTAACTTGCATGTTGATAGTTTCAATTAAAAGGCACCTTAATGTTTAGCAATACAATGAATTGTAAATGGGATTATCTAATCTGCAATTAACTATGCAAAAACTGCAAACTTTTTAAATTTTTGTTTTGGAGTTTCATATTTTTTTTCCCAAGAAATTATTGCTAATGAACTGTAAATATATTTATGGCTTTGAACCTAAAAGTCTGAGGTATCTATTGCTTGAAAAGAAAAACAAAATTAGTGGTTTGTTTTGAGGGGTTGGGAGAGGGAGAAGTCATCATAATGTGCCAAGTGCCAAAAAATTAAGTATAAGAGATATTTGTGCATCTCTGGTGAAATCTGAGTTGATTCAGTTGAAGTAGAATCAATATAAATTGGTGAAAGCTTTTATTGTCTCTACATTCATAAAACACTCATATTTCCTGTTCCTCTTTCTTCCTCTTAGACAGAAACTGACGTCAGTGCAATGTTTAGTTGATTGCATTATGTGTGCAAGCCTACATCTATCGTTGTTCATATCTTATAAATTTAATAAGACATTTAGGGGTATGGAAGCTTTTAGCAGAGGAATTTTTGACAGAGGTACAAAATGTAATTTAGCAAACAAGGCTCCAAGAAACAAGAAAGCAAACATTTTGGTTGAAATAACATCTAAAGCTAGAAAAAAATAAGATTAATTTATTTTTAGTGTACATGGTTTCATTTTTTTCTTTTTTCTTATGCACCATCTAGTTGTACTGGTTGCTTCATCCAAATACTTTAATCACTGAACTGCTAACAATTGTTTTTAGTTTCATTAGATTAAGCTTAGTAATTAATTGATAGTTCTTGTTCAAGGGGAAAAAATGGATACAAAAGCTTCTGTAACAGAAGGCTTTAACAGACCTGCAGTCACAAGATATAATTTCAATAATGGTAATTAAACTGGCTATCCCCAGTGGCTGATTCTTCTTGAGGTAAAAAAAAAAAAAAAGAGAACCAAATGGAGAACTATTTGCAGTATAAAAATATTTGTGGTTGGTGGCTTACCAAGGAGAAGAGTAACAAGTGTAGACTTTTTCCCCCTCCCTTGTCAACAGTATCATTAATTGGCCTACTAACTACAGACAAGTGTAACACAGGCACAACCTGAAAGTACAAAGACATTTTATCTTAATTTTTCAGGTTTTTTTTTTATTCACTCATAGCAGACCAAAGTGCAGAAAAATAAAAGAACCCTAAAAATAAAAATCTGATTTATAAAAAAAAAAAATGAGGGAAAGGGAGTTTGCTTTCTTTGAATTAAGAAAGTAGATTGAATCCTCAACCTGTAAAACAAAAAAAAAAATGTAATCAGCCTCTGTAAATTTAGCAGATTCTAGACTGACTCATGAAATAATAGCTGACTCAGATGACAGTCATGTTCACACCAGGCTCCCTTCTACATGCACAGCGTCTTCTATCTGATGCAAAGCTTACTTATGTTCTGTGACTGATTGCCAGAGGCTTTGTTCTTCCTTTTATTTTTCCAAAATAAATTGAGTTACTTGTAAGTATAGGTTGTAAGTAAACACTGTCAAATATAAATATCAAATAAAGCTAGACTTTGCAAGTTGAACATTTTGTATTAAAATGCAGATGTTCTAGATTTCTGTACAAAAAGTAGTAGCCAATTTTATTTTGTTGTGTTCTGATATAATGTGCATCATCACTCTTTTTTTATGGAATGATTATGAAAATAACAAAAGGCAAATGCAGAGATTGTTTTACCAAAGCTTTAAAACATAATCAGAGTATTCTTAATGATGTAGAATTGCAGGACTTTGCTTCAGTTCTTACAAGTTCTATACTCAGTATGCACTAGGGGGCTGGAAATGCTAAAACAGGGGATTGTTGACTAATTTTTTGCTGTAAATTATATTTTCACAAATAATCCAAATAGTGGTGGGGGAGGGGGGGGCATTGTCTTTGAAGCACACAAACCATGCATACTCTAATACTAGAATTTGCTGTTTTGTTTCTTTCATAATAGCTGTACATTTTTATGCCATTGTATAGTTTTCCTTCTGTTAGATCTTAGTTGCAAGTGCAAAAGTGAACATGTCAGCTAACATGATAGAGAAAAGGTTAATTCTGTCTTCAACAAGCTTGTCTTCTAAATCATCAGCATGTAAATTGATGTTAATATTTCAGAGCTTAATTTATTGTAAAACATATTTCCTAAATTGAATGTAACATTTCTTTTGTATTATTTTTATAGGATTAAATATTGGTCGAATAATGTTCTATATAATTTCCTTGGGTTATGGACATTTGTTGAAATGAGTTGCTATGGTCTTCCTTTGTATGGTTGAAGGCTGTTGGTGAAATAAAGAATTTGTTTTAGTTACATGATCACCAAATTATTCAAGGACATTCACAGAAAATAAAGACATGGAGATGCTTAAATAACCCGTTTAGTTTTTATTGATTTAGATCTACATGAGCTATGCTTTAAATGAGCAGTCTACAATGGAGAACCCTAAACACGTTCCATCAGTGATGAGGATTTGTAGCCTTCAGATCTTAGCAGTGGAATTTTCTCTAAAAAAAAAAAAAAAAAAAAAAGAAAAAGAAAAAAAACCAGGTCGGCACCAGAGATGGCCTCTGTCTTCCACTCCAGCTTCAATGGGAAAAAAGAAGCAGGTTCAAAGAGGTTCCAGGTCAGTGATCTAGCAGAAAATCAGCACTATATCTTAATGACCTCACATTCAGAACTATTGATTAGGCTACGAGTTAGTTTATTTATTTATTTAATTTATTATTTTTTTATATACCGACATTAGGGATGTGCAGAGCAAAATTTTATGTTCATATTTTTTATGTCCGAAAGGGGGTCCCACTTGCGGCCAATATGGACATAAAAAAAATCCAATGAGTTGGGTATATGTACATATGTGCAAAAAAAAAATTTAAACCCCCTCACCCTCCTTAATCCCCCCCCCAGACTTACCACAACTCCCTGGTGATCGAGCGAGGAGTGAGGACGTCATTTCTGCAATCCTTGGCGAGAAGCATGTGACGTCGGTGGCACGTCGAGTGACGCGGCGTCACGTGATTCCCGGCTCGTTCGCGCCGGACGGCTCGTTCGGCCCAAAAAGAACTTTTGGCCAGCTTGGGGGGGCCTCCTGACCCCCCCAAGCTGGCCAAAAGTTCTTTTTGGGCCGAACGAGCCTTCCGGCGCGAACGAGCCGGGAATCACGTGACGCCGACGTCACGTGATTCCCGGCAAGTTCGCGCCGGACGGCTCGTTCGGCCCAAAAAGAACTTTTGGCCAGCTTGGGGGGGCCTCCTGACCCCCTCAAGCTGGCCAAAAGTTCTTTTTGGGCCGAACGAGCCGTCCGGCGCGAACTTGCCGGGAATCACGTGACGTCGCGTCTGAGTGACGCGGCGCCACGTGATTCCCGGCGAGTTTGCGCCGGACGGCTCGTTCGGCCCAAAAAGAACTTTTGGCCAGCTTGGGGGGGTCAGGAGGCCCCCCCAAGCTGGCCAAAAGTTCTTTTTGGGCCGAACGAGCCGTCCGGCGCGAACTTGCCGGGAATCACGTGACGTCGCGTCTGAGTGACGCGGCGCCACGTGATTCCCGGCGAGTTTGCGCCGGACGGCTCGTTCGGCCCAAAAAGAACTTTTGGCCAGCTTGGGGGGGTCAGGAGGCCCCCCCAAGCTGGCCAAAAGTTCTTTTTGGGCCGAACGAGCCGTCCGGCGCGAACGAGCCGGGAATCACGTGACGCCGGCGTCACTCGACGTGCCGCCGATGTCACATGCTTCTCGCCAAGGATTGCAGAAATGGCGTCCTCACTCCTCGCTCCATCACCAGGGAGTTGTGGTAAGTCGGGGGGGGGGGATTAAGGAGGGTGAGGGGGTTTATATTTTTATTTTGGCTCAACAATCGCGATTTCCAACATATCGAACATATCTATGTTCGATATGTGGGAAATCCGATCGTTTATGTCGAATCAATTTTTTAAGTAAAAAAAAAATATGAGTTGCGTTTTACTAATGCGGTCAATCCGAATGCACACCCCTAACCGACATTCGATCTGAAATATCACATCGGTTTACATTCAGGTACTGTAGGTATTTCCCTATCCCCAGAGGGCTTACAATCTAATCAGCCGATACAGTACAGTGTGCTCCGATGGAGCGCCCTGTTAACCCTCTATTGGCTGCGCGTTTTTGACATGCTAGCATTACCCCTTATTGAGGAAGGGGCCGAAAACGTGTGTCCAACCCCCCGAACCTAATTGCGCCCGCAACTTGCAAATGCATGTTGATGGCCCTATTTAGGTATTCCCGCGCAATTCAGAAAACAAAATATGCAGCCAAGCAGGTAGGCGCTAATTTCTTCGGGCACCGGGAAAGTGCACAGAAAATCAATAAGAACTGCTTTTCTGTGCACCCTCCAACTTAATATCATGGCGATATTAATTCGGAGGTCCCGAAAGTTACCAAAAGTAAAAAAAAAAAAAAAAAAAAAAAAAATTTTGAAGTTGGCCCACGGCTTGCGGTTGAAAACCGGACACTCAATTTTGCCAGCGTCTGGTTTCCGAACCCATGGCTTCAGCGGGCTCGAGAACCAACGCCAGCAAAATTGAGCGTCGGCTGTCAAACCCACTGACAGCCGCCGCTCCGGTCCAAAAGGAAGCGCTAGGGACTCACTAGTGTCCCTAGTGCCTCCTTTTGCCTGTTTTTACCACCGGGTCTAATTTGCATAGCGAATCGCGTGCACAGGAGAGTGGCCTAGGCATTCGCCCGCTCTCCCGCAGACTTTACTGTATCGGCCCGTAAGTTTGTTCCCAAACTAGCTGCCTGATTCACTAAAAGCTAGATTTTAAAAGGCGTGCGTGTGGTTCCCGGTGCGTGCACATGGATGTGCCAATTTTATAACATGCGCGCGTTGCTGCATGTATGTTATAAAACACGATACTCTCGCACACATGCGCACCCAATTTTGTATTGGCACGCATGGGTCGCAACTCTCGCATGCAGGGGGGGATGATTTAAAAAAAAATACGCACAGCAACGTGATCGGCTCGTTCCCATTTCCCTCCCAGTCCACTCCAATTAAGGAGCGGACTGAGAAGGAATGTCCCTATCATCCTACCTATTCTGCCTCCCTTTTCCCCTCTCTTCCCCGACCCCTAAACCTACCCTATCTTTCCTTTTTATTTTTTGTTGCAATACTTACCTCCTCTTCAGAGCTAAAGTAAGTTCCACGCGCCGGCCATCTGCCTGCGAGTGCTTCCCTGGGACAGCATCTAATAATGCTGTCCCAGCTGGCCCCTCCAGCCTGCCCAGACCCCGCCCCTGCCCCCCCCCCTCCTTTTGGCTCTGCCGGCACTTCTGTGCATGCCGGCAGATTATATGTATGGCTGGGACATTTCTAAAATGTGCTCGGTGTGCACACAGCCCAGCCACACACGTATCTGCCGGGATTTGTGTGCCGGTGATTAAACATTTACCCATTTGGCTTTTCTCCCATTCTGGGGCCATTGCAATAAGACACACATTAAAATGGACACTCGTATTGAGTGCCCACTTTCCTAACGTGCACATAGCCACATGCCTGGGCTATTGATGCAGTATTAAAATTAGGATTAAAAAGGACACACTTGGGGGAAAAATTGTGCGTTCTGATGCTGAAATGCATGAGGCACCCAGAATCGCAATGGGCATGCATCTATTCTATCCCACTTAAGGGCAATTTCACCCCTTGCTATTTTGCATGTAAAGTGTGCATTTGAAATGCGCATCCTGAATTTTTTTTTTGTTTAAATTAAGCCATTACATTATACCTTCATTTTTAAACACCAAGCAGTAGATTTAAGTGTCACAATGATACTGAAGTGGGAAAAACCACAGAGGATCATATTTTTTAATTTCTCATGAGCCTTTGACTCGTGGATTAACTTAATGCTAGCTCTGGGGCTGGAATTAAATTTGCCACGTCAAAAAGCATGTGTTAGGTGCCCAGTGATTTTCTGCATTGGAGGGTAATAGCTAATAGCCTCATCTACATGGAATTTACATGTGATGAGTGCTATCGGCTATGCATGTGTTTGGGCATGCGTTCCGAAGGTGTAATCTCCTTATTGCACCGGGTGCCAGCTTAGCATGTCCAAAACACTGCATGTAGACCTGTACACTAGGCTGGACACGCTTTATTGCATCAGCCCCTCTGTCTATAAATGGAATTTCCAATCCACAATCCAAATAGCGTATATTATTTAAATCATGTAACTGAAACTTTATTGGCACCTACTAGCTAATTTATAATCCTAACCAAACTTATTTATGTGCCTATATGTAAACCGTTGTGATGGTATACTACTAAACGACGGTATAGAAAAGTTTTTAAATAAATAAATAAATAAAATACTTTGAATCAGGCCCTAGGTTAGGAGTTGCTTATGCATCACGGAAGACTTTCAACTGAGTCATAAGATAAAACCCGTAGGGGCTAAGTTTCAAAAGGATTTATATGTATAAATGTAATTACTATCATAGCAAATTTCAAAAGCCACTTATCCGTGTAAAATGCACTTAAATGTGATTATCCTATGGACAGTTCAATGGCATATATTGTAGCAATTTTCAGAAGCCCACTTACATGGATAAAGTGCATTTACATGTGTAAAACTGAATTTTAAGCGTGTAAATGCTTTTTAAAATCAAGTCCTGACTCCTTAATGAAGCATCTTGACTAGGAAAATTGAAAGCAGGGAGCAGAACAGCAAGGCAGCACTTTAAAAATTATATTATACTGAGTTGGCAATCCTTGAAATGATCATTTTAGAGGCTGAAAAAGAAGACAGTGGAAAAAAAAATCATAAATGTCAGTTTAGTATATGCCTTGAAATTATACAGAGATTTTCATTTAATTATTACACTGCTTTTCAGGGCAACCTAATTGCTTTGGTCCCATTGCATATTGCAAGAAATTTATTTATGCTGAATTGCCTTCACTTTATAATAAACTGATATCTACCATTTAGTAAATCTGAGATTTTATTTTTGAAGAAAATTAACTGTTTTAAGAACATAAGAATTGCCACCAAAGTCTGTTGAGCCCAGCATCCTGTCTCTGACCATGGCTAATCCAAGTCACAAGTATTTATTTATTTATTTAAAAGTGTTTGTATACCGTCTTTACAAACAGTGTTTAATCAAAACGGTTTACATAACTAAATAAAAAAAAACAAATATAAATAACGATTTAAATTTAAAAGAACATAAAAATTATCAAAGCTCAAAATTACAAAAATATACAATAAAAATAAAATCTAAAACAATGAATAGTTTACATAAAAAATAAATCAATATATAATAATGTTGTGCCCTGCGTGATGGAGAAGTAGTTATGTTATTTAGTGTGTGATATATGGAAAGCAGATTGAAGTAAATGTGTTTTTAGGGATTTTTTGAAGTGTTTGGAGTTGGATATGGATCTTAAAGAGTCTGGTAATGCGTTCCATAAGATTGTTCCAATGACAGAGAATGATCTTTTTCTGGTGATGTCAAGACGGGCCTGTCGTGGTGATGGGATGTCTAAGAGGTTTTTGTCCAGTGATCTTAGATGTCTGGTGGGTTTGTAAATCCGGAGAATGGAACATAAGGTAATTGAATTAGGAGTGTAGATGAGAGAGTGTATAATGGACAGGATCTTGAATTGTATTCTGTATTTAATTGGTAACCAATGTAGTGATTGAAGTATCACAGTGATGTGATTTTTTATGGAAGAATTTGTTAAGATACGTGCTGCTGCGTTTTGGATCTGTTGAAGTGAGTGAAGTGTGTTATCTGGGAGACCTATATAAAGAGAATTACAGTAGTCAAGCCCCGAAAAGATGAGTGATTGAAGTATAGTCCGAAAATCGTGAAAGAAAAGTAGAGGATGAAGCCGTTTTAAGAGTTGAAGCTTATAAAATGAATTTCTGGTAATTATGGATATGTGTTGTTTTAATGAAAGATCTGAGTGGGGCGGGGGGGGGGGGGTATTTGGCAAATCCCAAGTAGTAGATCTATTTCCTGTTATTCCCAGGGATAGCAGTAACTTTCTTTAGTCTATCTGGCTGCTAATGTGTTATGGACTTTCATCCAGGAATTTTTCCAAACTTCTTTTAAACTCCACTATGCTAGTCACTTTGACCATGTACTCTGGCAACAGATTCCACAGCTTCAGTCTGTGCTGAGTGAAAAAGTACTTTGTGCTTTAAATCTGCACATAGTTTCATGGTGTGTCACCTTGTTTTAATACTTTTGAAAGGATAAATAAGGGTTCTTTTTCTACCCATTCCACCCCACTCATTATTTGTAAATTTCTATCATGTCTCCCCTCAGTTTTCTCTTTTCCAAATGAACAGCCCTAGAAGACCTGTTGTCATAGAAGACCTGTTCCATCCCATTTATTGTTTTTGTCGCCCTCCTCTGTACCTTTTCTAATTCTGCTATATATTTGTTGAAATGGAGTGACCAGAACTGTATACAGTACTCATGGCTTGATACAGTGGTGATATATTTTTGGTTCTCCATTCCTTTTTGGATCATTGTTAACATTCAATTTGCTTTTTTAATCTCTGCCACAGACTGAACTGAGGATTTCAATGTATTCTCCACAAGACTGGGTGGTGACTCCTGAATACTATACCTGTAGTTAGAATTATTTTTCCATATTACATTTCATCTGCCATTCAGTCTCCTAGTCTCACAAGGTCCCTCTGCAGTATCTCACAATCCGCTGCTGTTAACATTTTTGAATAATTTTGTGTCATCTGCAATTTTGATTCACACTTATCATTCAATTTTCCAGATCATTTATGAATATGTTAAATAGCACAGCCCAATACCAATCCTCGTGGTACTCCACCAGTGACCTTTCTCCATTTGGGAAAACTGACCATTTAATCCTACCCTCAGTTTCCTGTCTTTTAACAATAACCACTGATTCTATAACTTTTTATGGACGCCACCGACCATCATCTTGCCATCAGGTCCTTTTAGGCGCGTGCACATAGGCCAGTCTTATCCACGTCATGGCGGGAACCTCAGGGGCATCTCCTCCCGATGACGTCAGGATCTGCGGATATTTAAACATGCTGGCCCTCTCTGAAGACGATTTGCCTCGCTTCCTGAAGTCCCTGCGTTCTAGATTCCAGTTCCGGCGTGGACGACTCAGGTACCCACTCCTCGGGGGCCTCTCTCTCATCCTGGCTATCCGCTCCTCGGAGGGCCTGATGCCTGAAACTCAGGGCCTGTGTGACCATCTCTCTCTGGCACCCCCCGCTCCAAGGGTAGTGCTTCTATCTCTTTAATAAAGACTCTATTCATTCTGTGCCTTCCTTAGCTGAGACCTAGCCTCCCAACAGTGAGGCTCATGGGGCTCCTTTATCCTGTTGGACTCTATGCCATCCCGGACATAAAGTGCCCCCACCACCAAGATGCTCCTCTCTGTTATTGCGATATAATTTGTAGGGATGTGCATCGTTTTTATGATGAAAGGAAATATTGTACAATTTTTCGTCATGTATCGGGGATCCCAGAAAATGATAGGAAAACCCCCATGAACTTTTGTGTGGTTTTCTTATCATTTGGGGGGGGGAGGGGAGAAAGGGCACACAGAAAAAAAAAAAACCCCAAACCCACCCCAACCGATAGTGCGTGCTAAACTGAAAACGATTTTATTCGAAAAAAATGCCGATCCGTGGGAATATGAACTTTTCCCGCGGGTACACAAAACTGAAACTGGAAACAATCAGGCACCCAATGCATATCACTAATAATTTTTACCCCGGTATAGCACTATCCCATGGGTTATCCTCGTTCCACCATGTCTCTGAGGAGTCAAAATTGACAAGGAACTACCATTCAAGAACCACATCTCTGCAAAAATCAAAGACGGATATCACAAACTCCTAACCTTATGACATCTAAAACCTTTCCCCCAATGACTTCAGAACAGTCCTCCAACTACTCATCTTCTCCAACCTAGATTACTGCAACTCCCTGCTATTCAACTTATCTCTCACGACCATCCGACCTCTCCAAATCCTTCAAAACACAGCCGCCAGAATACTCACAGGAACAAAAAAATACGATCACATTACTCCAACTCTCATTTCACTACACTGGCTCCCAATAAAATACAGGATAGACTACAAAATACTATCCATAATACAGAAAATATTATATGAAAAGCAAACAAACTGGCTAAGTGCATCCATAAAACTCCACTCGCCAAACTGAAATCTCCGTTCAGCTAACAAAGGTCTATTAAAAATTCCACCTGCTCATCACAAACTTACCTCAACTCGGAAGAGAGCCATATCCCTAGGAAGCCCCAAATTATGCAACTCCCTCCTAACCGAACTGATAAAACAACAAAATTTAAAAAACTTCAAAAAAGAACTAAAAACTTCACCAAAGCCTACCAAAACACCCTATGATTCTATGCTTCAACTTCTCTCCCTACCGGCCCATATAAACATTTATTTATTTATTTTATTTAACACTTTTCTATACCAACCTTCATGAAAAAAATTTCATATCAGATCGGTTTACATGTAACAAAGGGTATAACTTAAACAAGAACAATTCACTAGAAGCGGAAGTTACATATAACAAGGGTAGTTAACTTGGAGGCTAGGCTAGTCAGAGGTATAGGACAGTGTAACTGAAGAGAACTAGAAAAGGCAATGAAACAAAAGAAACGGCGGCTTAATTATAATGTCTAAACATAGCGGGGCGTTAGCCGGTAAAGCAGAGTCCTGTCCAGTTGACAATTAATGGCTTAGAAAGTTAGGGGAAGGCCTGGAGAAAGAGCCAGGTCTTAAGTTTTTTGCGGAAAGTTCGAAGGCAAGGTTCTAGTCTGAGGTCAGTGGGCATATTGTTCCAGATAGTTGGACCTGCCGTAGAGAATGCTCGTTCTTTGGTGTATGATAGTCACGTGGCTTTTGTTGGGGGAACTTGCAGGGTACCTTTGTACGCTTCTCTTATGGGTCTTGAGGATGAATATAATTTGAGAGGAATCTGGAGGTCTAGTTGTTGCTGATTGTATATGGTTTTATGAATTGTGGTGAGGGCCTTGTGCATTATTCTATATTTTATTGGCAGCCAGTGAAGGTTCCGTAGTATGGGAGTGATGTGCAAACCTCTGTTGGTGTTGGTTAGGATTCTGGCTGCGGAATTCTGGAGCATCTGTAATGGTTTGATGGAGGAGAAAGGGAGTCCGAGAAGGAGAGCGTTGCAGTAATCTATTTTGGAAAAGAGCGTGGTTTGGAGGACGGTCCTAAAGTCCTGGAAATGGAGGAGAGGTTTGAGCCTTTTCATAACTTGGAGTCTATAGAAACAATCCTTGGCGGTGTTGTTGATGGATTTCTTTAGATTCAGGTGGTTATCGAGGATGACTCCTAGGTCCCTTACTTACATACAGAACCAAACCAAAGCACATAAGTTAACCTGTACAATTTAACAACCAAACTATCGGGCCGATACAGTAAAGTCTGCGGGAAAGCGGGCAAATGCCCGGTCTCCCAGTGCGCGCACCGGCCACTCGCCAGTGCGCGCGATTCAGTATTTAAATTAGGTTTGGCGGTAGATCTGGGTAAAAGGCGCATCCCTAGCGCCTCCTTTTTGACAGGAGTGGCGGCTGTCAGCGGGTTTGACAGCCAACACTCAATTTTGATGGCGTCAGTTCTCGAGCCCGCTGACAGCCACGGGCTCGGAAACCGGCCGCCTGCAAAATTGAGCGTCCGGTTTTTGGCCCGACAGCCGCGGGCCGAATTCAAATTTTTATTTATTTTTTTTTTTTACTTTTTTTACTCTTCGGGACCTCCGACTTAATATCGCTATGATATTAAGTCAGAGGGTGCACAGAAAAGCAGTTTTTACTGCTTTTCTGTGCACTTTCCTGGTGCCGGAAGAAATTAGCGCCGACCTTTGGGTCGGCGCTAATTTCTGAAAATAAAATGTGCGGCTTGGCTGCACATTTTAATTTCTGAATCGTGCGCGCATACCTAATAGGGACATCAACATGCATTTGCATGTTGAGGGCGCTATTAGGTGCCGCGGGTTGGACACGCCTTTTCCTCCTCTTACTGAATAAGGGGTAAGGGAAAACGCGCGTCCAATAGCAGGCTAACAGTGCGCTCCGTCGGAGTGCACTATCGGCCTGTTAGTTTAGAATGACTAAGATAACTATGTTAACAAGCATATGAATCTTTGGACACTCTGTTAAACATCAAAACTTTGTAAACCGTAGTGATGGAGAAACCGAACGATGGTATATAAAACTCGCTAAATAAATAAATGCCAATTAAGTCTATCATCATTTATAATTCTTCCATCTTAATTCTTAGACTTCTGGCATTAGCGTAAAACATTTCAAAGTGTGTTTTTTGTTTGTATTTTCATTCTGCTTTTTAGTTGACAGGGATAAATTGGAATCTTTTAGCTCAAATGTGTTTTTAATTATAGACACTTGGATTACTTTTCTTATTCGAACCTCTGTTGGGATGTCCTAATTCAAATGCATTAGTATCCTTTGAAGATACCTCCCTCTGAACCATGCGCTGCTGAGCGACTGTTGGTTTTCCCCTTTTGTTCTAGTTTAAAAGCTGCTCTATCTTCTCTTTAAACTTTAGCACCAGCAGCCTGTTTCCACCCTGGTTAAGGTGTAGCCCAACCCTTTGGAAAAGATTCCCCAGTTCCTTACAAAACTGAATCCCTCTTCCTTGACCATCGTCTCATCCATGCATTGAGACTCCGAAGCTCTGCCTGCCTCTGGGGACCTGCGCGTGGAACAGGGAGCATTTCAGAGAATGCTACCCTGGAGGTTCTGGATTTCAGCTTTCTATCTAAGAGCCTAAATTTGGCTTCCAGAACCTCCCTCCCACATTTTCCTATGTTGTTGGTGTCCACATGTACCACAACAGCCAGCTCCTCCTCAGCATTGTCTAAAATCCTATCTAGGTGATGTGTGGCATCCGCCACTTTCTTACCATGTCCATTGTTGTTAAAATAGAACCCATCCCATCAGAATAGACTCCCTCTTCCCCAAAACATTGCCCAGTTCCTAACCAATTTAAGAACTTCCTCCGTGTACCAATGTCTCATCCATGCATTGAGACTCCAGTGCTCAGCCTTTCTCTAAGGTCCTGTGTACAGTACTGGGAATATTTCTGAGAATGCTACCATGGAAGTTCTGGATTTTAGTTTCCTATCTAGAAGTCTAAATTTAGCCTCCATAATCTTCCTTCTGCACCTTCATAAATCATTGGTACCCACATGTACCACAACAGGTGGCTCCTCCCCAGCACTCTGTAAAATCCTATCCAGGTGATGTGTGAGATCTGCTATCTTTGCATCGCTCATGCAAGTTATCAAGCAATTTACATGGCCACCAACCACTCAGCTATATATATCCTTAATGAATGAGTCACCAATAAAGCAGTTCTATCCAGGCCCTTCTGGGCACACACCCCTGATGCATTCAAGATGTGCTGCTAGAGTCCACTGAATGTGCCTATTTTGGGGATATTTTTTCAAACTGTCTTAGAATTCAGTAGTCTTCGAGAAGGATTCACTGGAGACAGTGGAGGAGGAGGCAAGGTTACCCTGCCACAAATGCTATTGAATGCGTGTGGGCTATAAACTTTTTAAATAAACTAAAAAGTTGATGGAAGATCCTCTGGGGTATGAGGTCCCAAAAGATGAGCTGTGGCTGAAAGTCAACCAAGCAAAAGTAGCAGAACGTGGAGAAATTGAGTAGTCCTTACAGATTTTTAGCAAAATGTCTTAATCTTTATTATTGCATAGAAACTCCACAATCTTTAGTAAAAATAGCTTAGAAAAGGTTAGTGTCCCCCAGACACTGCATCAGAGAGACAGTAGATCACGATTTAAAAAGCTAAAAAAAATATAGATGATAAAGGTAAGGACTAGATAGAAAACAAACGGGTTTATACAGCAAAACAAAAGTAAGGACATACCTTTTTAACAGCTCATTCTATTTTTCATGGGAGTTCGTTCAATGATAACTCATTTTAGAGCATTTAATATGCTCAGAGTTGGCACCAAAAAACGTAGCCAATCAGAAAAGACTCACAGAAGGATTTAGCCAATGAGAACTTAACGTGACATCACAATATAAAGATATCGATCACAATGCGATCCTAAATAGAAGACCTATTATTATTATTCTGACCTCAGAGAACTCAAAACCTGCCATCATATACAGCAACTGTAATGTGAACAGAAGATTAAAAAAGAACCGACGATCAAAGCAAATATACTGTAAACAAAAGTTAAAGCAGACTAAAAAACTAAATCCTCCATTACCTTTACTGTAATTGAAACTAATTTCAGAATATAGGATACTATAATCGTGGACTTAACTACGCCTGCAACTCCTCATCAAATACATATAGAAATTCAGTCATAAGAAATGTACCCATTCTATCTCTGAATTCTAAACACCCGGGGCTAATGTTTTGAGAGTAAATATTCATTTCTGTTCCTTATGGGTCAACGCTTTAGAAAAATCACCACCATACAAAGGGGCAGGTAAAGCATCAAGTACAAAAAATTTTAAATTAGAGACAGAATGTAGATAGCCAATGTAAAACAAGTGGAGCTTCTGCCCACGCAGAATGGATGCCTAAGAAATGTTCAATTCGTGTGGTTTTTCCAACATAAAGTTTTTGACAAGGGCATGTAATATAAATTACTCTCATCTATGCACAGAATGTAGTGTGATGAAGAGCATATTCTACCTTCATGGATGGGTGCCGGAAGACCAATTAAAGTGAGTAAATGTACACAAACCGAACAGGATCCTCAAGGACGGTGATCAGATGGAGAAGTGGGTGCAAAACATGTCCGTAAATCAGAATGGACAAACAGGGCCCGTAAATTTCTACCCCTGTGAAACGTAAATTTCACGGAGTTATTGAAAACCTTGAGAGGTGAAAGCATCCGCCAATGATGTTTAATAATAGAACTGATCTCTTTGACATGAGCAGAGAAAGGTAATATACAACTGATACTATCTGAGTGTGGTTGTGACCGAGGTGGAAATGTCGATTAGCGTAGAGCACTCACTTAAATGCCCATTTAAGTATCCAATAAGGATAACCCCACTTCAAAAAACGAGTCGTCATGTTTTTAGTTTTATGTCACAAACTCATCCTTCGTAGTGCAGAGGCATCTCAACCGAAAAAACTGGCCGACCCATGAATATTTTCCTATACATATCTTCTGTTGTCTATTATGAAATCATGCAAGTATCTTATCATGGATGTCTGTTTCTGGCATGCTGGGGTGATATCTGCTGTGTTCTGTCTTGTTTGCATATGCCATTTAGCCCAACATTAATAGTATCTCGGTAATGGGTTGAGATGTATTTTTCTATAAATCAGCAATTCTCCATTTTTTAAAAATGAAATTGTGTGGTTTTTATTTTTAATGTTTATGAATGTAAGCTCTAATGCATTATTGTGAACTGTCTTTTGCAATAGTGGGATGCCTAGTTTTTATAAATCTATAACATAAAAAAGTTTGTGGTGTTGATGGCATTATCATTTCTGTTTGTGGTCACCAGGTGGCACACTGAACGATGGAAAATGCACTGTGTAAAGACAATATGCTCTGTCGGCAAAACCCTCTCACCAATCCACACAGATACATAGGCTCACACACACATGCTCTTCTCTTAATTTGTTAATACATTAACGGGTAGATTTTAATACATGTGTGTGTGCATCCAAGGGTGCTCGCTTCCTGTTGTGCACACATGTGCGCTGGATTTTGTAATACGTGCGCAAGGGAAGTTAAAGTTCTGCAAATTCCCGTGGCGATGCATCGCGGCCTTCCCCAGTTCCCCTCCCAGTCTGCTCCAATTAAGAAGCGGACTGAGAGGGAACTTCCCTACCCTAACCTCCCTTCCCCTTCCCCTCTCCTCCCCGCCCCTAAACCTTTTCTCCTACCTTTTTTAAATGTTTTGTTGCTTACTGCTCCATTGGAGCAGTAGCAAGTTGCGCGCGCGCCTTCCATCCCTTCCCCGTACAGTGGCCGCTTCCAGCCCTGCCCATCCCCGCCCCCGGACCACCCTTTTTCTTCGGCCCAGCCCTGTGCATAATGGGGGTTATGCACAGGGCCGGACCCCTTTGAAGATGTGTGTGGCGTGCACAAGGCTCTGACACGCCCGTAACCCCCATTTTTACGCACGCAGGGGATTTAAAATTTGGCCTTAAGAGGATAACTTTCAGAACTGCTCGTGCATGCCCATCTACTCAAGTTTATGGCTATGTGCGAAGTTGCTAGAATATTTTATAACCTGTGCAGAAAGGATAGGTCCAGGTTATAAAATACAAGTACATATGTGCTCACAAATTTTCACTTATATAAAAACCATGAGCCGCACAAGTTTGGACTTATCCGGATAAAAGATCATTTAACCAGCTAAGCAGCGGCACATAGCCAAATAAGTGCGAAAAGTGCTACTTAAATGAACAAGTATCGCTTTTCAGACTTATTAGGCTATGTAGACTTGCTGCTACTTAGCTAGATAAATCAATTTGTCTGTCTAAGTAGTAGGAAAGGCACTGCTTATCCAAATAAGCTGGAAATTGGTTGGATATGTGTGCACAAATAATATACCTGCATATTTGTACTTCCAGTTTTAAAAGGATATGCATTTAGATTTTGCATTAATTTGATGCTTTTATCTCCTGTAAGTCAGATTTTACATGCATAAGTCAGTGTATTTTATAAAATGTGCGCTGCTCTGAAATAACTGGTTTTTACCAATTAGCCTACCAGTTCACCCATTTCCTCTGTAGCTCATGAAGATCCTCCTGGCTCTTCAGCCTGAAATACCCCATTACATCCAGACCCTCTTCCCAGTCATTTTTAACTTTAAAAATGTTTATGATCACGTAATCCTGATATTGAGCAGAAGTAAATATACGCAAGTAAGACGTACATTTGTCATTTCAGCAGGTTTTAAAATAGCAACTAATTTGCGTAAGTATTGGCTCTACCCTGGAAGGCCCCTGGCATGCCCCTTTCTTACACATGCAAAGTTACTTGTGGACCCTGATTTCTGCATATAAGTTGCAGTTTAAAAATAGCATGTATTAGCGTATCTGCTATTTTATGAGCGCAAGCGCTAGTTTTTACGTGTGCAAAAAAGTCACCTGTAAAAGAATATATATCTCTTCCACTTTTGTTTGGTTTTGAAAATTTACATTGGTTGTGAACCAGACAACCCGAGAATGCAAGGTATTTTTCCTTAATATGCTCTGCCTTAAAAGCCCTTTCTGTTAGGCTCTCACACATAGGCACAGACAGACACATACTTAATTACACAGGTTCTTCTCTTAGGGGTAGATTTTTTTAAAAAGCGCGTTCGCGTACTTTTGTTTGCGCACCAGGCGCAAAGAAAAGTACGCTGGATTTTAAAAGATACGCGCGTAGCCGCGCGTATCTTCTAAAATCTTGGATCGGCGCGCGCAAGGCTGCCGATTTTGGGCAGCCGGCGCGCGCCGAGCTGCGCAGCCTGTCTCCGTTACCTCCGAGGCCGCTCCGAAATTGAAGCGGCCTCGGAGGGAACTCTTTCGCCCTCCCCCTCCCTTCCTCTACCTAACCCACCCACCCCCGGCCCTATCTAAACCCCCCCCCCTTACCTTTGTCCGTAGATTTACGCCTGCGAGAAACAGACGTAAATCTACGCACGCCAGCGGAGTGCTGGCGCGCCCTGCTCCGACCCGGGGGCTGGTCCGAAGGCCTGGACCACGCCCCCGGGCTGGCACCACGCCCCCGGTCCCACCCCCGAAACACCGCACCCTGCCCCCGAAACGCCGCGTCATTGGGTCCCGCCCCCGACACGCCCCCTTCCGAAAACCCCGGGACCTACGTGCGTCCCGGGGTTCTGCGCGCGCCGGCGGCCTATGGAAAATAGGCGTGCCAGCGCGCAAGGCCCTGCTCGCGTAAATCCGTGCGGATTTACGCGAGCAGGGCTTTGAAAATCTGCCCGACAATGTATTAAGAATATATATCTTTTCCACTTTGATTTAGAAAATGTACATCAGTTGTGAATTAGACAACCCGAAAAATGCTGGGTACTCTTTGCTAATGTGCTCTGTCTGCAAAACCCTGCATCTCAGGCACCGAATCACAGGCACAGGCAGGCACACTAACAGGCTTCCACTCACACAAACACATATAGGAACATAACATAAGAACTTAAGATATATCATATTGGGTCAGACCAAGGGTCTATCTAGCCCAATATCCTGTCTCCAACAGTGGCCAATCCAAGATATAAGCAATGGTTATTCCCTATTGATTAATAGCAGTTTATGGACTTCTCCTCCAGGAACTTATTAAAACCTTTTTTAAACCCAGGTGCACTAACTGCCTTAACCATATTCTCTGGCAATGAATTCCAGAGTTTAATTGTGTGTTGCTTGAAAAAGAATTTTCTATTTGTTTTAACTGTGTTACTTTCTAACTTCATGGAGTGTCCCTAGTCCTTATATTATCCAAAAGAGTAAATAACTGATTCACATTTACACATTCAAGTCCTTTCATGATTTTGTAGACCTCTATCATATCCCCCCTCAGCTGTCTCTCCTCCAAACTGAACAGCCCTAAGTACTTTAGCCTTTCCTCATAGGGAAGCCATTTCATGCCCTTTATCATTTTGGTCACCCTTCTCTGCACTTTCTCTAGTGCAACTGAAACAGCGTCCCCGGTACCTCCTGGCTGGCTCGCCAAATGAAACCGTCTCTAAAAGTCAGAAAGAAGGCCCAGACAACTGATCCGTAAAGATAGACTTTTATTGCCAGCAAGATGCAGCTAAGACAATGGCTTAGTACAACTGCATGCCCCTCCCCTTCAGGAGCAGACTCTTATGCACTTTACAGTTCTTATCTTTTATACATGCGTTCTAAGCATTGCTGAGCAAGCATATTTCAGCAGAGGATTTCAAGTAGGTGTAGCTTATAATCAGACTATTGTTTCGTCATTTTAATTGACGTGTTAGATATTTTATAGCACCTATCGTATTAATACAATACAAATTATTATTTCAAAATGGAGGTACGTTTCACTGAATGTCAGTATGTAACTACGTAATGCATGCCATTGCGGTTCAAATGTTAGTACATTCAATATGGCTGTGCGTTTCAATGCTGGCGCTGTTAATCAGAAGTTTTCAGTTGTCTCATTCAACGGTCGTCCATAAAATTGAACTCCTTCACAACTATATCTTTTTTTGAGATGCGGCGACCAGAATTGCATACAGTATTCAAGGTGTCGTCTCACCATGGCTAGTTACAGAGCCATTATGACATCCTCTGCTTTATTTGTCATCACCTTCCTAATAATTCCTAACATTCTATTTGCTTTTCTTTCTTTTCTTTTCTTTTTTTTTTTTTTTCTACTGTCACAGCACACTGAGCAGACTATTTCTATGCCCAGATCTTTTACCTGGGTGGTAACTCCTAATATGGAACCTAACATCGTGTAACTACAGCATGTATAATTTTTCCCTATATGCATTATCTTGCTCTTCTCCACATTATATTTTATCTGCCATATGGATGCCCAGCCTTGCAAGATTGCTCTGCAATTTATTACAATCCACTTGTGATTTAACTACTCTTAATAATTTTGTGTCATCTGCAAATTTGATCTCCTCACTAGGGGGTAGATTTTACAAATTTGCACACACATATACTTTTGTTCGTGCACCAGGCGCAAACAAGAGTACACGGGATTTTAATAGATACACGTGTAGCCGTTAAAATCCAGGATCGGTGCGCACAAGGCTGTGCAAGATCGGCAGCCTGCGCACACCGAGCCACGCAGCCTGCCTCCGTTCCCTCCGAGGCCGGCCGCCAGCACGCGATTCCCAGGCCCTGGAGCCGTTTCGGAGGCCTCGGCCATGCCCCCGAAATGCCCCGGGCCAAAACCACACCCGCAGCCCCGCCCCCAAATGACGCACCGCCGTGACACGCCCCCCAGGAAAGCCCCGGGACTTACACACATCCCGGGGCTTGCATGCGCCGCCGAGCCTACTCAACATAGGCTTGGCGCGCGCAGGGGGAATTTCGGGCAGGTTTTCAGGGGTACGCACGTATCCCTTTGAAAATCTGGCTCACATTGTATCCCTTTCCAGACCATTTAAAGATATATTGAAAAGCACTAGTACAAGAACAGATCCCTGTGGCAATCCAGAGGTTGCCACTCATACACACACACTCACATTCCCACCCACATACATCCCCACTCACACTGTACTTCAGGCACCCCCGACCCCTTTTCAAGCTACCATGCATTGGAATCCATGGAAATCCACTCCATGTATTGCCATTATGGGTTGTGAACCAAGGCAGCCATTCTGCAAGCCCTTTTTGCTGACAGACCTGATTATGTGAGCCTAAACCCTAAATGGGTGAGCCATGGCTCACCCAGGCCCAACTGTTATTTATTTATTTAAAACTCATTTGTTAATTACTTAACAGATAAAAGTTCCCTAATACAACATAAATCAAACAATTCAAACATAATACAATCACATAAACATGAGCATTATATAATCAAAATCCACTGTTGTGGATTGAGAACTGGTTAAAGGACAGGAAACAGTAAGAGTAAACTGGTCATTTCTTTCATTGGAACAGGGTAAATAGAGCAATGCCCCAAGAATCTGTACTGGAACCAGTGCTTTTTAATCATCTTCTATAGCAATCACTATTTAGCCCTTTTAGAGTTGGCCAATGATAGACATCTAATATACTGTCTGTGCAATTTATGGAGAGGTTATCTAGGTTTCTATACGTTTGCTATTAATTACTTAACAAAATAAAACAATATTTATCATTTTCACTTACGTACGATTTTAAAATTTATAGCTGTTTTGGAGCAGACAACCCCAGCAATGCCAGGCAATTTTTGCTATTAAATTTTAAATACACACACACACCTTTAGGGTTTCATACTTTCATTTTCATACGAATCCAACATGACCTAAAAACATTCAAAAAGGACTTAAAAACACTAATGTTCTGCAAATTCCTCACTGACTTTGTCATCTAATCATCCCAACTCTCAACTGAACTCTCAATTGTTTACCGCTTAATTCACCCCTTCTCCCTGTACCTGCATGCCCTCCCCTTCTAACCTAATAATTCACTCTGGACATGATATCCATATCTCTGTTATTGTTTAAATGGTTTAAATGGTTTTGTACTGCTACCCAACTGCTAAGAATATGTTTAACGTTCATATTACTGGTCAGTTACTAGATAAATGTATACTTTTGTAAACCGTTATGATGGCTCAACCGAATAACAGTATATAAAACTCAACAAATAAATAAATAAATAAATTTGCATTTAATTCCACTTTCTGCCACTTTAGAGAGCTTCTGGTCACTCCAAAAACCAGAAACACTCTGGGAGGTTTTAAGCTGAAAAACCCAGAAACATACAAAGCACAAACCAAAACATGCGAGCTCCGGAGTCTCAATGCGTGGATGAGACGATGGTGCAAGGAAGAGGGATTCAGTTTTGTTAGGAACTGGGGAACCTTTTGGGGAAGGGGGAGTCTCTTCCGAAGGGATGGGCTCCACC
The DNA here is from genome assembly GCF_901001135.1 of Rhinatrema bivittatum. NCBI lineage: Eukaryota > Metazoa > Chordata > Amphibia > Gymnophiona > Rhinatrematidae > Rhinatrema > Rhinatrema bivittatum. The sequence goes on along the minus strand of NC_042616.1, from coordinate 344,815,450 downwards.
TTAACCAGGGTGGAACCAGACTGCTGGCGCTAACCTTTAAAAAGGAGATAGAGCAGCTTTTAAACTAGAACAAAGGGGAAAGCCGACAGTCGCTCAGCAGCGCATGGTTCGGAGAGATGTATCTTTAAAGGATACTAATGATGCATTAGAATTAGGGCATCCCGACAGTGAGGTTCCAATAATTAGAAAAGTAGTCCAAGTGCCTGTAACTAAAAACTCACCTGAGCTAAAAAAATTCTAACTTATCCCTATCAATTAAAAGCAGAATAAAAATACAAACAAAAAACAAACTTTGAAATGTTTGTATGCTAATGCCAGAAGTCTAAGAAGTAAGATGGGAGAATTAGAATGTATAGCAGTAAATGATGACATAGACTTAATTGGCATCTCAGAGACATGGTGGAAAGAGGATAACCAATGGGACAGTGCTATACCGGGGTACAAATTATATCGCAATGACAGAGAGGAGCAGTCGGGAGGAGGTGTGGCGCTTTATGTCCGGGATGGCATAGAGTCCAACAGGATAAACATCCTGCATGAGACTAAATACAAAATTGAATCTTTATGGGTAGAAATCCCTTGTGTATCAGGGAAGACTACAGTGATAGGGGTATACTACCATCCACCTGGTCAAGATGGTGAGATGGACAGTGAAATGCTAAGAGAAATTAGGGAAGCTAACCAAATTGGTAGTGCAGTAATAATGGGAGACTTCAATTACCCCAATATAGACTGGGTAAATGTATCATCGGGTCACGCTAGAGAGATAACGTTCCTAGATGGAATAAATGATAGCTTTATGGAGCAATTGGTTCAGGAACCGACGAGAGAGGGAGCAATTTTAGATCTAATTCTCAGTGGAGCACAGGACTTGGTGAGAGAGGTAACGGTGGTGGGGCCGCTTGGCAATAGTGATCATAATATGATCAAATTTGATTTAATGACTGGAAAAGGAACAGTGTGCAAACCCAAGGCTCTCGTGCTAAACTTTCAAAAGGGAAACTTTGATAAAATGAGAAAAATTGTTAGAAAAAAACTGAAAGGAGCAGCTACAAAAGTAAAAAATGTCCAAGAGGTGTGGTCATTGTTAAAAAATACCATTCTAGAAGCACAGTCCAGATGTATTCCACACATTAAGAAAGGTGGAAAGAAGGCAAAACGATTACCGGCGTGGTTAAAAGGGGAGGTGAAAGAAGCTATTTTAGCCAAAAGATCTTCATTCAAAAATTGGAAGAAGGATCCAACAGAAGAAAATAGGATAAAGCATAAACATTGGCAAGTTAAATGTAAGACATTGATAAGACAGGCTAAGAGAGAATTTGAAAAGAAGTTGGCTGTAGAGGCAAAAAACTCACAGTAAAAACTTTTTTAAATATATCCGAAGCAGAAAGCCTGTGAGGGAGTCAGTTGGACCGTTAGATGATCGAGGGGTTAAAGGGGCACTTAGAGAAGATAAGGCCATCGCGGAAAGATTAAATGATTTCTTTGCTTCGGTGTTTACTGAAGAGGATGTTGGGGAGGTACCCGTAATGGAGAAGGTTTTCATGGGTAATGATTCAGATGGACTGAATCAAATCACGGTGAACCTAGAAGATGTGGTAGGCCTGATTGACAAACTGAAGAGTAGTAAGTCACCTGGACCGGATGGTATACACCCCAGAGTTCTGAAGGAACTAAAAAATGAAATTTCAGACCTATTAGTAAAAATTTGTAACTTATCATTAAAATCATCCATTGTACCTGAAGACTGGAGGATAGCAAATGTAACCCCAATATTTAAAAAGGGCTCCAGGGGCGATCCGGGAAACTACAGACCGGTTAGCCTGACTTCAGTGCCAGGAAAAATAGTGGAAAGTGTTCTAAACATCAAAATCACAGAACATATAGAAAGACATGGTTTAATGGAACAAAGTCAGCATGGCTTTAACCAGGGCAAGTCTTGCCTCACAAATCTGCTTCACGTTTTTGAAGGAGTTAATAAACATGTGGATAAAGGTGAACCGGTAGATATAGTATACTTGGATTTTCAGAAGGCGTTTGACAAAGTTCCTCATGAGAGGCTTCTAGGAAAAGTAAAAAGTCATGGGATAGGTGGCGATGTCCTTTCGTGGATTGCAAACTGGCTAAAAGACAGGAAACAAGAGAGTAGGATTAAATGGGCAATTTTCTCAGTGGAAGGGAGTGGACAGTGGAGTGCCTCAGGGATCTGTATTGGGACCCTTACTGTTCAATATATTTATAAATGATCTGGAAAGAAATACGACGAGTGAGATAATCAAATTTGCAGATGACACAAAATTGTTCAGAGTAGTTAAATCACAAGCAGATTGTGATAAATTGCAGGAAGACCTTGTGAGACTGGAAAATTGGGCATCCAAATGGCAGATGAAATTTAATGTGGATAAGTGCAAGGTGATGCATATAGGGAAAAATAACCCATGCTATAATTACACGATGTTGGGTTCCATATTAGGTGCTACAACCCAAGAAAGAGATCTAGGTGTCATAGTGGATAACACATTGAAATCGTCGGTTCAGTGTGCTGCAGCAGTCAAAAAAGCAAACAGAATGTTGGGAATTATTAGAAAAGGAATGATGAATAAAACGGAAAATGTCATAATGCCTCTGTATCGCTCCATGGTGAGACCGCACCTTGAATACTGTGTACAATTCTGGTCGCCGCATCTCAAAAAAGATATAATTGCGATGGAGAAGGTACAGAGAAGGGCTACCAAAATGATAAGGGGAATGGAACAACTCCCCTATGAGGAAAGACTAAAGAGGTTAGGACTTTTCAGCTTGGAGAAGAGACGACTGAGGGGGGATATGATAGAGGTGTTTAAAATCATGAGAGGTCTAGAACGGGTAGATGTGAATCGGTTATTTACTCTTTCGGATAGTAGAAAGACTAGGGGGCACTCCATGAAGTTAGCATGGGGCACATTTAAAACTAATCGGAGAAAGTTCTTTTTTACACAACGCACAATTAAACTCTGGAATTTGTTGCCAGAGAATGTGGTTCGTGCAGTTAGTATAGCTGTGTTTAAAAAAGGATTGGATAAGTTCTTGGAGGAGAAGTCCATTACCTGCTATTAAGTTCACTTAGAGAATAGCCACTGCCATTAGCAATGGTTACATGGAATAGACTTAGTTTTGGGTACTTGCCAGGTTCTTATGGCCTGGATTGGCCACTGTTGGAAACAGGATGCTGGGCTTGATGGACCCTTGGTCTGACCCAGTATGGGATTTTCTTATGTTCTTATGTAACTTTCACTCTAAATAGGAACTCTTTGCTCCTTAACCCTGCAGGGCTGTAGCCTGCCTCCCCACTTTTGGGCCGATACAGTAAAGTCCGCGGGAGAGCGGACGAACGCTAGATCCGGGTAAAAGGAGGCGCTAGGGACACTAGCGCGTCTCTAGCACCTCCTTTTTGACAGGAGAGGCAGCTGTCAGCAGGTTTGACAGCCGACGCTCAATTTTGCCAGCGTCTGTTCTTGAGCCCGCTGACAGCCACGGGCTCGGAAACCGGATGCCGGCAAAATTGAGCATCCGGTTTTCGGCCCGACAGCCGCGGGCCGAATTCAAATTTATTTTTTTTTTTACTTTTCGGAACCTCAGACTTAATATCGCTATGATATTAAGTCGGAGGGTGCAGAGAAAAGCAGTTTTTACTGCTTTTCTGTGCACTTTTCCGGCGCCGTAACAAATTAGCGCTGACCTTTGGGTCGGCGCTAATTTCTGAAAGCAAAATGTGCGGCTTGGCTACACATTTTACTTTCTGTATCCCGCGCGCATACCTAATAGGGCCATCAACATGCATTTGCATGTTGAGGGTGCTATTAGGTGCCGCGGGTTGGACGCGCGTTTTCCTCCCCTTACTGAATAAGGGGTAAAGGAAAACACGCGTCCAAGAGCAGGCTAACAGTGCGCTCCATCGGAGCGCACTGTACTGTATCAGCCTGTTTGTCTTTAAGGCTGTTTGTAAGCCCCCTTGAATGAAAATATGCTCTGTCTCCTTTATAGGTGTGGAGCTCTAACAACATGACTGACAGAATTGTGTCTGCCTTGCCAATGCTCCTTCTTGGGATTTAGCATCCATTTTCCTGCTCAGCTACTTGTTTTAACTCTTTTAGCTTTTACCTCAGCTCCTTCGAGTATGGGTTCATGTTGCTCTGACAGTCTGGTGTGTGTGTTCTAGCATTGTTTCCATTCTGTTTGAGCAGAGTCTTCTGTTGTCTGTAATGAAAAGGCACATGATGCTTCTATGTTCCCTAAGTAGTGTGTCATGTTATTTGTCTTTGTCCTGGTTACACTGTATATTTTCTTTCTTCTGTGCATCCTGCCTGTACATTCTTTGTTCATGCTTCTTAGTGTAACTGTAAGCAACTTGCATCCTAGTTTGTTTTCCCTGGTTCTCTTTTCCCCCTGACTACCCTGAGCATACAGCAGCTTTCCCAAAGGGTTGGTATCCTGGGTAAACTGTGTGCACATTTCCTGGGGTTTGCTCTGGGCAGAGAGATGTCATTTATTGGAGGTGTAATTGTATGTTCTGCCTTCTTTTTCTGCCCTCTTTGAACTTGCTGCTTGCTAATTTGTCTAGGAGGCGTTTATTTACATAATCATTTCTTTTTCAGCCTTGCACAGTCATACTCATATGTCTCCTTCAGAAGCAGGATGAGGAGGAGACAGTGATCCCCAGAGGTAGAGAGGTGATTCTTATCCCTTCTTTGAAAGCTCTTAAACCAGTTCACACCCTTGCTCTGAAAAGGGATAACAAAATTTAAATCCTATTATTTCCCTTTTAGTTTTTGATAGATATTTAGAGACTGATATTGAAAATGCAGTTAGCTGGATAAATAGGACTTATCGTGTAAGTGGCAGTCGCTGAATATCCAACTATGTTCAGCGGTTCTCACTTAGCCAGATAAGCTACATATCCTGCTAAGTATATAGCTAGATAGTGGGCGGATCAGGGTGGTGCTACTTAACCAGTTAACTTAACCGGATAAGAAGAGATATTCACACTTTATCTGGTTACTTTTACTGGATATGTTAGACCTGCATAAAGCAGATTTAACTTATCTGGTAAGTTATATCTGGCTAAGTAGTCACTTTTACCTGGATATTCAGCAGCATATTGTGTTGTTAAATATCCCATGTAACTTAGCCGAATAAGTTATATCTGCCTAAGTTACATTCCTGAATATCATTGAAGATTGGGCTTTTAATATCATTGGTGGTTTGTTCAGGTCTAGTTGTACGCATATCTGAACAATGGGTTGTGAGAATATCATTATAGGTCCCAACAGTGTGCAATTGTGAAAGTGATTCTGATAAATATGTGTGAATGTGGGGTCTTGAGTAGGTGAGGGCATGTGGAGGGTGTGTTGAGATGCTTATGCAGTAGGTAGGCACTGTCAATGCTACTTTTTAGCAGACAAGTGCTTAGATTGTGATATTGTCTTTTTAAAAAGTGCCAGACCTTTTCACAGTCTCTTTTTTTTTTGTGTTTACTTTCATTCCATTGGAACTGGATAGAAGAAAAGTGTGTGTCATGATCCAGCTCTCATGATTTTATATGAAAGAAACAGAAAATGAAAACAATTTTTCCTCCTATAGGATATAATAGCTAGAAGGGCATATGAAGGGGGATCAATTGCTAGCTATGAACACAAAAAGAGGCAGAGTGAAATCTGATCATGAAAAGTATAAGAAGGCTCCATCTCTTGCTTGCTCCAAATTTCTGTATTCTTTTGTATTCTGTATTCTATATTTTGCATAATTTGAAAAGATCTCAAATAGTGGCTGGATATTTCTTTTATGATATTAGAGGAAACCAGATTTTTTGTTTCTAATCACCTCTTGATGGCTGAAATGGGGGGGGGGGGATGGGCTGACTTGACAGCTATATTTTTTGACAGTTGTGACAGTCCCCTGCAGAATCTAGTCCTACACATGAAATGCTAAGTATTCAGCAAGCGGATGATAATCAAAGAAACATAGAAAACAGGGCAGAAGACGACCAACAGGCCCATCCAGTCTGCCCAGCAAGCTTTCACACTTATTTTCCCATACATTTCTGTTACCCTGACTGCTGAGTTCAGGGCCCTTATTGGTAACTTTTGATTCCAATTTCCTTCCACCCCCGCCATTGATACAGAGAGCAGTATTGGAGCTTCATCAAAGTGACGTATAAGGCTTAATGTTTGAGAGTAGTAACATTCATAACGAGAAGTTACCCTGATGGTTGTATAATCATTCTGCTCAGATCAATGCCTTGTTAGATGTTGTCTGGATGTAAATCCGCTTTTCCTCATTGCCCTCCTGCCGCTGAAGCAGAGAGCCATGCTGGATATGCATTGGCGTGAAGTATCAGGTTTAATTGATTTGGGGTAGTAACCGCTGCAACAAGCAAGCTACTTCCATGCTTATTTGTTTACCCAGACTGTGCAATTCAGTCCTTGTTGGTTGTTACCTGAATGCAAATCCTTTTTCCACATTTCCTCTTGCCGTTGAAGCATAGAGCAATGTTGGAGTCACATTAATCGTATGAACGTTTATTGAATAAGGGTATTAATCATCAGGTTATTGCCGTCATTCCCGCAAGCCACTCCCATGCCTCTTCTCTTCATTCACAACCTCTAGGCTTTATGATTCTCTAGGCTTTATGGATCCACAGTGATTATCCACACACCTTTGAAATCCTTCACAGTTTTGGTCTTCACCACTTCTTCCAGAAGGGCATTCCCCACCCTCTCCGTGAATAAATACTTTCTGACATTAGATCTGAGTCTTCCTCCCTGGAGTTTTAAATAGTGACCCCTGGTTCTGCTGATTTTTTTTTCCAAGGGAAAAGGTTTATCTTGACTTTGGATCATTAAAACCTTTCAAGTATCTGAACGTCTATATCAAATGACCCCTGTTCCTCCTTTCCTCCAGGGTATACATATTTACATTCTTCAATCTCTCCTCATAAGTCATTCAATGAAGACCAAGGCCCTTTGCCCTTACCATGTGACAGGGTATCCGTGCCATTGGCCGGCCCCTGTCACATGGTAGGAGCACTGGAGGGCCATCGGCGCCATTTTGATTAGTGGCAGCCGAAGGCCCGGGAGCAGGAGATCGCTCCCGGGACCCCCACTGGACCACCAGGTACCTGTAAAAAAGTTTTTTGGGGGGGTCGGGAGGGTGGGGGAAGCTAAGGGATTAGTTTTAAAGGGTCGGGGTAGATTTAGAGATTATTTTTGTGTGCCATTTTTCCTGCCCTCCCCCAAAATAAGAGAACCCCCATGAACAATATCGTGGGGTTTTCCTATTGTTTTGGGGGAGTCCCTGATTCTGATGATTTTGAAAATATCGTACGATATTTTCAATCGTCCGAAGCCCGATTCACATCCCTAGTTATAAATATTGATAAAACTGAATTCTTACACTTGGAACAAAAAATATGGATCTAATTCAAACACCAATAATGCTTAAGAATAACCAAAAAGTGGAATTAACTGAGAAGGTACGGAACTTTGGCGTAATAATAGACTCGGAACTTAGCCTTAAACAACACCTATCACTGAAAGTAAAAGGATACGCTAAACTAATGGTTCAAAGGAAGTGAAAACCTTTACTAACACTAGATAGATAACTTTCGAACAGTTCTACAAGCACCAATATTTGCAAACACTGATTACTGCAACGCTCTGTTTTAGGGACTACCATATACGACCAAAAGACCTCTCCAAATACTACAAAATTCTGTCGCAAGAATACTTACAGGTAAAAGAAGAGATCACATAACTGAAACTCTAGCTGAATTACACTGGCTACCAATAGAACATAGAGTAAAATATTAGGGATGTGCAGAGGGACGCCATACGTTGCATTCGGGATTCGTATTCGTCGGGGGGCAGATACGTTGCATTCGGCAAGGGGGCCCACCGGTACGTTCTATATATCAATCCTATTTGTTTCCCCGATAAATTAACTACAACCCCGCACCCTCCTGACCCCCCCCCCCCCCCCAAGACTTACCAAAACTCCCTGGTGGTCCAGCGGGGGTTCTGGGAGCCATCCCCTGCACTCACACCCTCGGCTGCCGGTTTCAAAATGGCGCGATAGCCTTTGACCTACTATGTCACAGGGGCTACTGGTGCCATTGATCAGCCCCTGTCACATGGCCATCGGCGCCATCTTGTGCTCCTACCATGTGACAGGGGCTGACCAATGGCACCGGTAGCCCCTGTGACATAGTGAGGGCAAAGGCTATCTGTGCCATTTTGAATACTGGCAACCGACGGCTGGAGTGCAGGAGGTCACTCCTGGAACCCCACTGGAGTTTTGGCAAATCTTGTGGGGGTCAGGAGGGTCCCCTAAGACTTGCCAAAGTTCCTGGTGATCCAGCGGGGATCTGGGAGCGATCTCCTGCACTCGGGCCGTCGGCTGCCAGTAATCAAAATGGCGCCTATAGCCTTTGTCCTTACTATGTCACAGGGGCTACCGGTGCCATTGGTCAGCCCCTGTCACATGGTAGGAGCACAAGATGGCACCAATGGCCATGTGACAGGGGCTGACCAATGGCACCGGTGGCCCCTGTGACATAGTAGGTCAAAGGCTATCGGTGCCATTTTGAAACCGGCAGCCAAAGATGTGAGTGCAGGGGATGGCTCCCGGACCACCAGAGAGTTTTGGTAAGTCTTGGGGGGTCAGGAGGGTGGGGTGTTTATTTAAATTGGCTCCTAGGTGGCCGAATAATTCGGCGAAGATTCGTTGTATTCCTGGGGAATCACGATACGTTTCGCTTCCCCACAAATACAATGAATAAGGCCCAATAAGTTGTGCACACCCCTATAAAATATAAAGCACTATGCACAATACATAAATTAATTCATGATGAAAAAGTGGAGTGGCTTAACACAGCACTGCGTATACATGTACCACAAAGAAATCTGAGATCGGCTAACAAAGCCCTCCTAACTGTTCCTTCTGTTAAGACAGCAAGACTTACCCAAGTTACTGTCCCTGGCGGGTCCCATACTATGGAACACAATGCCCCTTGAGATAAGATTACAGAGAAATTACAAACTATTTAAAGGAAGTTTAAAAACCTGGCTGTTTAAACAGGTCTTTTGTAAAGAGAACAGAGAAAAGGAAAGTATATAAAGCAGGCATCATAACATCAGCACTCAGCACTTAGAATTTGATGTGCTTGTTATTTTTTTTAAGACTCACTGATAACCTTAGATAAAATATATACACTACAAGAGAGCTTTACATGTAAATTAACTAGGATACATGTATTAAAAGGACAAGACATATGTCATTCATCAAATAGTCTTAATATTGAAATTCTCTGTAACCGGAACCCTGTTGGCACTTTTATAAAGTATTACCCATTTTAAATTTTTTAACATTACTATATATGCCTTATTGTAAACTGTTGTGATGGTATATTACTTAACGACGGTATAGAAAAGATTTTAAATAAATAAATAAATCCCACTCACAGCCAAGAGGAGTAGAGACTCTGTGGACCTGCGAGCAGCACCTATCCTGCTCATGGCTGAGAGAAGCAGAGACTCAGCAGTCCACGACCAGCGTGTGTGTGTGAGTGAGAGGGATTGCATATGTATGAGAGAGCAGTGGTGTTACTAAGAGAGAGGGAGGGAGCCTTTTAAAGGGTGTGTGTGTGTGTGAAGAAGACAAACCTAAGTGTGTGTAAGAGAGGGGACCTGTCTGAGTGAATGAGGTTGGAACTGGAGCCAGGGCCTGGACTGGTGGGAGGGGGGAGGGCAGAAGGTCCACCTAGGGTGCCTAATACCATTGCACCAGCCCTATGCATAAAATAAATACATCAGTTGAAAATGTATATGAAGTGGCATTTTGGCACATGACTTCTGATCCTGTACTGCTGGATGGAAGGGGGACTGTGGAAGCTGAAGATTAGATGGAGTTTTCTGCTGGATGAAATATTCAATTGAGCCTCCAGGCTCTCTGCTGGGGGAAAGCTGTGAAAGCTGAAACCTAGATGGCTCACAGGGTGCTCTGTAGTTTGCTGCTGGGAAAAAGTATGCAAAAGAGTTTTTCAGTTCTCTGCTGCTGAAAGCAATGTAGGGGCTGTGGAATCAGAACGCTGGACAGCTCATAGTGTCCTCTGCTGGGGTTTCTGGGAAAAATATGCAAATGAGCCTTCCAGTTCTCTGCTGCTAAAAACAGTTTGGGAGCTGTGGAATCCAGGGGCGTAGGGTGACTGCCAAAGTTGATGATGCACCAGAAAATTTGCTGCTATGTGCCCTAGAACACAGTACACCCTCCTACATCACCCTGTGAGCACTACATTCTTTGATGCAAAAAGCCTATCAAATAAATGCTCACAGCAATCCCATCCTTAGAGGGAACATTAGCTAGTCCTTCCTCTGATAGGCTAGTCCTTCCCTTACCAGAGGAAGGACTAGCCTAGTGGTTAGAGCAGTGGGCGATGAACCAGGAGACCTGGGTTAAAGTCCTGCTGTCGGTCCTTGTGACCTTGGGCAAGTCACTTTACCCTCCATTGCCTCAGGTACAAACTTAGTCTGTAAGCCCTCTGGGGATAGGGAAATTCCTACAGTACCTGAATGTAAACCGATGTGATATCTCAGATTGAATGTTGGTATATAAAATAAATAAATAAATAAACACATAATCTACTAACAGCAGTCGCAATAAAATATGCGAATGAAAAAATATTTTCTGTAAGAACATTCAAAACCACTTTCTGAAGGCAAGTGAAATTAAAGAGCAAATTTCTGTTTAAAATAGAAATGACGAAGAGGTAGCTATAATGCCGTAAAACCCAGTGATAAGTATCATCATTTTCACAGCAAGAATTAAAGTTACACAAGAACTGGACCTTTAAAATACAGATAGACCATTACCTAATATAGAATAGAAATGTGCCAACAAATACTGAATTGGAAACCACAAGCCCAACTGTTATATAGTGCAACAATGGAAAAACAGAAACATCATCATTCCTCCCAAAACATCAAGCAATAAAATTGGAGATATAAAACATACATATTAAAACAATGCTATTAAAAAGATTAAATGTCAAAACAGCCGATGAACATCCAATAAAAAACAACTTGCATAAATTTGTTCTAATATTTCCCAAACACCAATTAAATGTTCTAATATAGAAACATCAAATTTCACTCAACAATTAAACCTAATAAGGATTTTAAAAATCTCCTGCTTTCCAAACCTGGGATCTTTTGATTTCTGATCACCCTAAAATTATTGCACATACACATACTAACACATTCATTCTTTCAAATACTCCCTCTCTCATATACCTGCCAATGCTTTCACACACACACACACACCCTCTCTCTCTTTCACACACACACACACACACACACACACACACACACACACTGTGTGCGCACGTGCCTGTGAGAGTCTGGCTCTCACTGACACACAATATACACACAGTCTCTCACACATACAGGGTCTTATACAGACATATATACCCACAGGCTCTCACATAGACAGACAAGCTCTCACACAGACATGTACACAGATCTCACACATACAGACAAGCTCTCACACAGACATGGCACAGGATCTCACACATACAGGCTCTCATACATACATTTGCATACATCCACAGGCTTTCACACAGACAAACAGATACATGCACACAAGATCTCACACAGACCCACATTCATGCACACAGGCTCTCACAGACACATACCCATACCCATAGGCTCTCCCACAGACACACAAGCTCTCACATAGACATACACACACAGCCTCCTCTTCACTTCCAGCTGCACCCCACCAGCTTCCTCTTCACTCATGCCCTGATGGCCTTCTCTTCACTTTGGGCTATCGCATCATGGGGTCTGCCACAGCACTGCCAGTCTCTTCTTTGCTTTGGGCTGCAGTGGCATGGGGTCTTCTATGGCCCTGTTGGCCTCCTCTTTGCTTCAGGCCGTGACAGGATGGGGTCCGCCACTGTGCAGCCAGGCTTCCTGGGAGGGGGGACGAGCTGTGCGTGCTCACAGGAAAATTTGTGCACTTGTGCAGGTTACAGCTGTACGGGTGCACAAATGCAGAACTTTTCCCATGCACGCGTACAGCTTATGGAGGGAAAATTAGTGGTGGTGGTCAGCAGCACTGTTTTGGGGGGAGAGCCAGAGAAGATGTGATAACTTCCCAAGATGGTGGTGGGAAGTAAGGAGACTAATGTATGAAAAATGAGATTTTACTTGAAGGCAATTAAATTGAGAGAATATGCAATCCACCAAATTCAAGGAGGAAGCTCCAAAACTACCCCATTACTTGGAATTGATCAGGAATAAGACATATCAATTGCCATCAATAACAGAATATTAACTGGAAGCTAAGGGTCACAAATTGAATTGTAAATAACAAGAACTTGTAAATTAATATTTTCATCAAATTTCCATTGTTAATTAGTAAAAGTTAAGTGGTAAACCACTTAATGCATCCAGTGTGATTATTATTGATGTTGACAACACTGTGATTTTTACTGCTGTTTATAAGAGACGTTGATATTGAATTGCGTATTACCCAGTGCTCAGGGCCTAGGAAGTAATCTACCATCTCCCGGGGAATTCTGGATTTTGAAAATAACATCAGGAGAGGACTTTACCAGCTTTACCCTTATTTGAATCATGCTTTATGGGGTCCATTGAGGGGACACTAGCACAGGATTTTCACATATATAATAAAACTTGCTTCAGAAGTTATGTCACAGTGTCTGGATGTCATCTATGATTTTTGGAGTGCAAAAGAAATCTCAAGAAATACCTAAATTGATCAATTAAAAGAAATTCATACCTCATTGGTCAAAGTTGAACTGGAATGTTTCCCCTTATACTACTCACCATAAGGAAAAAAAAATCAAATTATGTTGTCCCCTCAGTAACAGTGACACACAGACTTTCCATTCTCAGACACTGTGAAATATCACAAAAACCCATTCAGAATGGGTAAAGTGTTTAAAAAAAAAAGTGTCCAGATGCAATTAGGTGACGTTTTAAAGAATTTTAATGTTCTTGAACAGCAATATGGTTTTTGAATATCATATAGTACAGAAACAATAATAACTTTAACAGATTTTATTTACTATGTTAGAGCGGGTGGAGTTGGCATTATGATACAATTGGATGTCTCAGCAGCCTTCAACATCTTGAATCATGATTTATTACTAGCTCGGGGTTGCATTAGCTTGGTTTGTTTGTTTAAAAAAAAAAAATAGGAGAGAGTGCAGATTGATGAAGATAGTTCCTTATGGAGAGAAGTTCCGTCAGGTGTACCTCAGGGTTCATCACTTTCATCTGCTGCTTTGAATATTTATTTGTACCCTATAGGACAAGTCTTGCATTTTCTTGGTGCCACATATTTTATATACAATGACATCCAATTTTTTATAGTCTGTGATAAGGATGGTAATTTTCCTCAACAGTCTTTGATCATTGCTGATACTCTGTAAAGACCTGGTTTCATAGTAACTTTCTGTTTTTAAATTTGCAAAAAACTTCTATGCTGTGGATAAAAGAGAATCCCTTTAAAGAGGGATTAAAATGTTTGGTATGTAAGGGAGTTGAGCTGCCTATTCTCTCTGAGCCACACAATTTAGGGGTCATTTTAGATTCACATCTGTCTTTTAAGGTGCACTTTAAAAATGTGGCTTCAATAACATTATGTTCAATTTTGCCTCAAAATCCATTTAGTACAGTATTACAGGTTATTGTATTAGGTCACCTGGACTACATAAGAATCCGTTATGAGTATTACAACTCAAGGCATGCAACTTCAAGATTAATTGTAGGATTACTAGGGAGTGAGCATATAACTCCTATCATGTAAAATTTACATTGGTTACTGATATAGCTATGTGCACAATTTAAAATTCTGACTGTTATTTCACAAGTTGTATTCTGATACCTTGTGTGCCCTCAAAAATAGGCTGTCAAAATCGATGCCCTCATCATCTAAGGTCATCAAATGCAAAATCTTTTAGTGGTTCCTTCTAATCAGGAATATAGATTAGAGCAAACCAGATTAAGGGTATTGTCATACTTGGGCCCTACACTGTGAATTGCTCCACCAATAGAATTAAGGAAAAAGACGATTTAAAGTGTGTTAGAAGAAAAATTAAAGCTATTTATTTTACTGTGGCATATAAATGATAGAATGTTAATTTTATATTTATGTACACTGTGTATTTTTTTTTTTTGTGGTTTTATTTTTGATTGTATATATTATGTAAGTTGAAAGATGTGCACCACTCTGAATGACAATTTGTTGCATTTATGTGGAATATAAAAGATTTTAAATAAATAAATAAATAAATGTAGCAAATCTGACATACTAAAGAAGCATTCATTTTTACAAATCAAACAGCAACAACCTGTATGAAAAGACACCACTACAAATACTCCAGCTGGACCTAAAACACCTATACACCTTCTAGAACAAGCTGGAAGCTGGACTATTACAGATCCCTACACAGAACATACACACTAGCAGAATACTTCATCTCAGTCACACATACAGAACACAGGCCTTGACCAAATACGGAATAAGGGATCACAAATTAGAAATAGAAATATGCAGACAAAAACCGAATTCTTCATCCCCTTTCTTTTTATTATCTGCAGACAGGAGGGGAAGGGGCAAGAGGACAAGAGAGGCTAGATTAAGTGGCAGAGGGCTCTTCTTTGCTTTGCACTATCTACTCCAGGATCAGCTTTGCACTATCTACTCGGACAGCTTATTCCTTCAATGTTGCCTGGGAAAGGATGGGAAGGGGCAGGAAGCAGAGAGTTGTTCTCTGCTGTCTGATTTACAGGACCCTGGGCAATAGAATCATCAGGGCAGATTTTGCAATGGGTCCCTCTGTAATGCCGCGAGAAGCACAGTGCACTTTTTGGGCAGAAGACATCCTTGAAGATCAAGAGGAAGATCTGGGAGAGCATCGCCAAGGATGACAGTGCCTGTCAGTGATGATCAGTACAGTGGTCTAGCTGAAGCCTCCATGGTGGGACAACAGAGTAGCTGTCAAGGCCAAGCTGGCAATGAGAGGTCCACATCTCTGATAGGAGACCCACCATGCGAAGTACAGCTGACACTGGTGGAGGAGCTGGTCTGAAGAACTCTTCAGCAGAAACACTTTGCTGGTGTCTATACTGGCAGCAATGATATGGATGTTGCAGAAGAAGCAGGGAATGTTTCTCCAGGATGAAGAGGACTGGCTGAGGGAGGTCAGAAGGATGTAATACTACTTGGCTTTGATATATCTTTTGTTGTCTTCCCAAGTGATCATCAGCTAATGACCCCAAAGGGTTTGCTATAGAGGGTGAGGTCAAAGAGAACCAGTTAGTACCTCTGGATCCACCTCTGATAGCAACAGCAGAAAAACCCATCAACAGTCTATAACTGCCAAGCGAGACACCAGTATTTGATACACAAGAAAACAATCAGGTGGTTGAGCTCCACTTTACATGTACCATAAACATTTGGCTGCTAGATGTACTCCTTGACCCATTTCATTAAAGCCCTTGTACCTGGCTAAATTGCCTTGAAAATGATGACTGATTCATGCCAGCCACCAAAGACACTGAATTCTAGAATGTGCCATGGCAAGAACATGTAAGGTAGTGAGAAGCTTGACCAATGGAGGAGAAGTCCATTACCTGCTATTAATTGAGTTGACTTAGAAAATAGCCACTGCTATTACTAGCAACGGTAACATGGAATAGACTCAGTTTTTGGATACTTGCCAGGTTCTTATAGCCTGGATTGACCTCTGTTGGAAACAGGATGCTGGGCTTGATGGACCCTTGGTCTGACCCAGTATGGCATATTCTTATGTTCTTATGTTCTTAAGTCTGGAAAGGCATGCCAGCGATCAGTTAGATCAATGTCAACTCTGATTTCTTCATTGAGAGATTTTCCCTGGAGCTCAGTCTATACATCCACACCCATAACTGTCTCTGGTAGCCCCAGTAGTGCTGTCCTCAGCAAAATATCCGCTCTTCTGCGAACGGCTTGAGCCAGGACAGTCTGTTCCTCTTGGACCTTGCATTCTTCTTCAGCAATAAAGCATCTTCTTCTCTCTCTCCTTTTTTCTAAAGCTTCTGCCACTAATTTTTGTCTCAACTGTAAAATGTATCAAACCATCCAAAAAAACTGCACATAATCCATATTTGCCATAGAGAAGCACAGAGAAGCACTATATGCAGCAACACAATAGATTAAAATGGCCATCAGAAATATGACTTAATTTTTACTCCTGCCCTGACCCTGGTGTTAAATTTCCCGCATTAAAAAAAAAAAAAAGCGCTAAGAGACTTCCGGTTATGGGAGCCGCCTGTGCAAATACGGGAAGGTTGAGCTCCGTAGACACCCCCCCCCCCCCCAATTACCCTCCTAGAATGCCTTGCTTAGTGCTTAAAAATTGCAAAAGCAACAAGCAGCAAGTTATGAGTGCGAAATCAGTTCATGCGACATGAGATAGCCACCAAGTTGATCTCAAAATGGTATCGGAAACACCAAGAGCCACATCAGAGCCAGTGGTAGCAGTAGCATTGAAAGAAATATTCCACAGTATCTCAAAGAATGTCTCAGCTGTCCTGGAAGATAGACTGTCCAAATTATAATTGACAATTGATGAAATCAGGAAAAGCCCCAAAATGCAGGCATGGAGATTAACTGAAGTGGAACAGCATGTATCCACAGAAGAAGATCATGCCGTGAGGGTGGACGCACAGATTCTGGTACCTTAAAAGGAGAATGCGGCCCTGATTAAAAAAAAGATCAGGAAAATAGAAATTGCTGCAATAATTTGAGAGGTATTGGGATCCCAGAAGCTCTTAAGGACAGAGAACTTCCTACGTTTTTCGAGTAATAGGTACTGGGAGTTCTGGGAATCGATGTGTCGGTGAGTTCTATTATCTGTAAACGGGCTCACCATGTTGTTCCTCCTAATTTTGCCGGTATCTGGTTTCTGAACCCATGGCTGTCAGCGGGTTTGAGAACAGACACCAGCAAAATTGAGCGTCAGCTGACAAACCCGCTGACAGCCGCCGCTCCTGTCCAAAAAGAGGCACTAGGGATGCGCTAGGGTCCCTAGCGCCTCTTTTTACCCCTTTTTTTTACCGCCGGTCCTAATTTGAATACTGAATTGCGTGCACAGGCCTGTGCGCATGCCGGGAGAGCAGGCGTTTGCCCGCTCTCCCGTGGACTTTACTGTATCGGCTCGAGTATCATTTAGGTAAGATCGGGTTCATCCCTTATGGGTACCTTCCAAACTGATTCTTTTGGGCAAATCAACTCAGTGTATTCATTGTAACATAGTAATGGTGGCAGAAAAAGACCAAAATGGTCCATGTAGTCTGCCCAGCAAGCTTCCCAAAGTAGTAACTGCCGCTCCATGCAGGTTACCCCCCACTTTTCTGTTAATAACTGACACGCTGTGCAGTTTACCCCCAAACATTTTTATTTATTCCCATCTCAGGGGTGTATTGGCCTATTGGGGGATCGGGCTTCCCCTGGTGGTCCGGTCTAGCTGGTCACTTGGTCTCGACTCCGCGGTGGTGCCGAGTGGCTGTTAGTGCAGGCTGCAAGAGACCACTATCTTCCTCAACCCTGCTTGCCCTCTATCAAGATAGGTGGCGAGGCTGGAAAAAAGTAGGGAAGAGGCCCAGAAGCAGTAGTTTCAGTACTCCCCCTGGAAGTGAGACCCCGCCAGCGAAGAAAAGTGCTGGGACTATAGGCCGCTGCAAGAAAGAGCTGCTGGGAGGAAGGCCAGGCCCCAACAAGGAAGAAGATTGCGGGGACTGGGGCCGCTCCAAGTAAAAGCCGCTGGTAAGAAGGTCAGGCCCCGGTCCCCCCCCCCTCCCCCAGCAAAAGACAACTGAGTTAAGGAAGAAGGGAAGGGACAGGATGAGAGAGGGTGCGAGGTGAAGAGAGTGAGAAGGTTGAGAGAATGAGTGGAGTGAATGAGAAAGAGAAAGGGAAAAGAAGGCAGAAGGTATGGAATATGAGGCTTAAATGAAGAGAGGGGAGAGATGAGAGGGAAAGGTGGAAAGGAAGTGAATGTATAGGAGGGAATATGAGAGGTGAGTGGAGGGAGAGAACAAAGAAGATGAGTGCTAGCAAGGCTCTCTCCTCCCCCCAGCAGAAAGACAACCTAAGAAGAGGAAGAATATTGGATGAGTGGGGGGGGGGGAGGAAAGGGAAAGAAGGTGTGTTAATGAGTAGGGAGGACAGAATTAGGCCTGGCATGGAAGAGAGGGAGAGACCTGGTAGGGGCCATCACAGCCAAAGGAAGAAGGGGCGGGGAGAGAAGGAGGGCTGGTAGCCAAATAAAGAAATCCCATCCAGCTGGTAGCAGAAGGAAGGTAAGAGAGAGATAACCCTGGTGAGGCAAACTGTGTGTGTGTATAAGAAAGGAGGGATTACGTGAGAGAGTGCAGGAGAGAGAGGGTGATAGTGCTTGAGGGAGAGCATGTACGTGAATAGGAGGGAGTGCATAAGAGAGAGAGAGAGCATGCATGTGATTAGGAGAGGGAGGGTGTGCATAAGAGAGAGCATGCATGTAAGAGTGAGAGAGGTGCATATATGACAGAGAACATGTCCATGTTAGAGCGTGTGCCTGTGAGAGAGAGAGGAGCTAGTTTGTGAGTCTCTCCCCCCACAAGTTGCACTACATACAGTGTCTGTCTTGTTGCAGTTTCCTTTTCATTTTTTGTCTGCAGGTTTCTATTTATGCTTCATGGTCTCTTTTTTTTAATTCTGTATTTGGGACCACGGATTTTATAACATGTGCGTGCCGGGTAGCTTTTTTTTTATGTTTTAAGGGGTGTGTGCCTATATATGTAAATTATATATGTAAATTATATTGTATGTGTAATTGGGTACCCATGGGCCAGTATGGAAAAAAATCCCCCGGGCCACTATTTTCCCACAATCCGCCCCTGGGTGTGCCTACTCTTATCTACAAAGATCTACCTTTTGTTTTGGAAAAAACAATAAAAGATGCAGAGGGGAGATACCTCTTTCTGATTGGATTGGTTTTTGGGACTAAAATTATTATTGGCAATATCTATGCCTCGATACCTCAGGTCGTCTTCTCTGTGGTGACTCTTTTGCTTTGATTCTTGGAATATAATTGGGCTATAGGGGTGATTTCAATGTCATTGCAGATAGTGGAGATGATTGCAGGCCCCCCAAAGATGCCTAGATCTCATGAGGCTTGGAAAGAGGTCAATTTATTAAATCATGAATTAAGTCTTTTGGATATATGGAGAATATTGCACCTGGGGGGGGGGGGATTTTACCTTCTATTCTAACCCACACAACAGTTATTCCAGACTGGATTATGTTTTTATTTCATATGTTTCCTGCTGCCCTCTCAGCACAGATAGGACATAACAGTATTTCAGATCACGCACCAGTGTTTTTAAGTTTAAAGTTGGTACATAACTAAGCGAAGACCAACACTTGGTGTATGAGTCCCGGTCTATTCAGGAATAGAGATTTCTGCTTTTTCTTTACAGGATAGGTGATCTGAATATAAAAAATTCAATGACAACCCTGGTACTACACCCACTCTTTTATGGGAAGTCGGCAAGATGGTTATGAGGGGAGAAATTATGGCATTTATGATCAGAAAGAGAAAACAATGAGACATGGAAATTCTACACCTCACTATTCACTTATAAGAGTTAAGAAAACTCATATCTCTTCAATGTCATCTAAGCATAAGAAAGCTCTGGATGGGGCTAGGGCATCATTGAACCATTTGCTCTATTTGAAAACTGTCTGCTTTTTGAATTGTTTTAAATTTCAGTTATACAAGTATGATAATAAGGGTGGGAAACTCATGGCTCATTTAGTGAAGGGGACCCGCCAGAAAAGTTATATTACTGGTCTTAGAGATAATGTTGGTACCCACTTACTGATACTGGAAAAAACTTAGATGTCTTTCAGACATATTACGAGAAGATATATGCATGTAAGCAGATGGACACGGTAGTGTGGGATCAATTTTTTGAGAATATTAGATTGCCCATGATCTCAGAGGATTTCAAGACTAAATTAAATGTACCTGTGATGGAGGCTGTGATATTTCATATGATAGGAAGATTCAAATTAGGGAAAACACCTGGTGCAGATGGATTAGGACCTGAATTTTATAAAATTCTTAAATTCCAATTGCTCAGGCCATTAAACTATATGTTTAATTATATCATGCATCATGGTTTCTTCACTCCAGACATGAATCAAGCCGTCATTATTGTATTGCCAAAAAAAGGGAAAAGATCTTAGTAGTCGTTCTGCGTATTACCCAATCTCACTTCTCAATGTGGACACAAAAATGTTAACCTCTGTTTTAAAACAGAGATTGGGAGGGTTAGTTCCTGATTTAATGGAAGGTGATCAAAATGACTTTGTGCCTGGAAGAAATGGGGTTAACAATGTTCGCAAATTGCTAACGATTCTAGGAGCCCTAAAATCAGCAAGGCCCAGAGTATGATGTTAAGTTTGGATGCTGAAAACTCCTTTGACAAAGTGATATAGTCTTATGTTATGGGTGTTAAGATGGTATTTATTTTATTTATTTATTTGGTGCTTTTCTATACCGGCATTCATGATACGCATCTCGGGATCGTTTGTAGAATGGGTTAAACTGTTATACTCATACCCAAAAGCCCAGGATATTGGTGAATTAACCTACAGAGGAATGTGGCAGGGATGCCTGCTGTCTGCACTTTTTTGGTTGACTTCGGAGCCTTTAGCTATTAAATTAAGACAGACTGCAGAGATCAGTAGTGTACAGATGGGAGAGAAAGAATTGAAAATAAGCCTGTTTGCAGACATTTTGTTGTTCTTAGCAGGTGCAAGATGGTTAAAATGCCTGTCCTACAGATTTTTACTGATTATGAAACTTTTGCTGGTTTAAAAATCAATTTTGATGAATCTGAGGATATGCTTTTCTGTTCTTCTCTGACTGATGCATGGAGAGGCACTTTCCCCTTTTGCTGGGCTCTGAGTCAAATTACATATCTAGGAGTATGAGTTTCTAGGGATTTTTCTTTACTTTATCAGGTTAATTTCAGAGATTTACTAGAGGGGATAGCAAAGCAATTGCCGCCATAGAATGAGTTGCCTGTCATGCCGATGGGGAGAAATGCATTGTATAAAATGATGTTATTGCCTAAAATATTGTACACACTGCAGATGCTCCCTTGTTGACTGACACCAGCAGATCTAGCTTTTCTCAAAGCGAGTTTTGTACATTAGAGATGTGAATCGGAATCAGTTCGGATTCCGGTTTCAATTCACATCGGGGGGGGGATTTTCATCCGGCCCGATCGCGGTTTTGTTTATCGGCTGCGCCCTCAATGGCTTGAGGGCGCGATTCACCCAGTCACTGTCTACACCGACCATAAGAACCTAGAATTTCTATGTCACACACAGCGGTTGAACCACAGACAAGCCAGATGGTCCCTCTTCTTTAATCAATTTGACTTAACTCTTCGCTATCGTCCAGCAGCAAAGAATGTCCGGGCAGACGCTCTGTCACGCACCTCTCAGAGGAGGAAGAAGAGAGTCCTCAATACGTACTAGACCCCGCAAGAATCAGCTTGGCAGCTGTGACGGTAGGCTCACCAGGGAAGGCTATAGTTCCTAAGCGACTCTGGAGGAAAGTTCTGAGCTGGGCCCACGATTCTTTGTCCGGCGGACACACCGGTCGGGACAGAATGCTAGACTTGATAACCTGCTATTACTGGTGGCCAAACATACGATGAGATGTTCTCACTTATGTGAATTCTTGTCCCACGTGTACCAGACAGAAACCACGGATCGGCCCCTCTTGGGGTTTATTGCAACCTCTGCCGGTTCCTACTGAACTGTGGACTCATATAGCCACGGACTTTGTGGTTGATTTGCCGCCTTCCAAGGTGACATTCATCTGGGTCACTGTGGACCGCTTTTATAAAATGGCTCATTTTGTGCCCTTAGCCAAATTACCGTCAGCACCAGAACTGGCACTACTGTTTGCGCAACATATCTTCCGCATCCATGGACTTCCGCAAGCATTGTCTCGGACCGAGGTGTGTAGTTTACGGCCCGGTACTGGAGGGCTCTATGTAAAACGTTTGAAGTACAACTCAGCTTTTCCACGGCATTTCACCCCCAAAGCAACGGGCAAACAGAGCGTATGAATTGCTCCATGAAGACATTCCTTCGAACTTTTACCAATGACAAACAAGACAACTGGGTGGAGTTGTTGCCTTGGGCCGAGTTTTCCTATAACAACCAGATCCATTCAGCTACTGGGAAATCTCCTTTTCAAACAGTTTATGGAAAACAGCTTAAACTGCCACTACCTGTGCCAGTGTCAGTATCATCACCCGCAGCCCAGCTATCAGCTCAGCAGTTGCATGGACTCTGGAATTCCATTCAACATAAACTCAGTTCTGCGGCCCGAACTGCTAAGAAGCATGTTGACAGTCATCGTCAACCAGCACCCACGTTCCTTCCAGGAGACCGTGTCTGGCTCAGAACAAAAAATATCTACTTGAGGCTGCCTTCTAGGAAACTAGCACTCAAGTATTGTGGACCCTTCTGAGTAGCTGAACAAATTGGGATGGTATCCTATCGCCTACGCTTGCCTACCACGCTCCGCATCCACAATATATTTCATGTGTCCCTTCTGAAACCAGTACTTCTCTCCCGGTTTCATCGAAGACCACCGGATGCGGTAGCAACTCCTACAGCCGATGATCCCACATACCACGTTCGAGAGGTTCTGGACATTCATTTCTTCAACCGACGCTGGGAATACTTGCTGGCTTGGGAGGGATGTGGTGCTGAGGACAACGCCTGGGAGCCTGCTCGCAACATCCTAGACAAGTCTCCTGCAGCAGTTCCACTTGGATCACCCCGATAAACCAGGTCCTTTGAAGAGGGGGCGTAAGGGAGGGGGTACTATTGTGGTCCTGGGTTGCTAGGCTAGCGACCGGTTCCTTACCTCGCCTCCCCCGTCGGGAACCGCCGTGGTCCGGGCCTGCTAGGCCAGCGTCTGCCTCCACAAAACTGCCTTGCAACGAGGTCTCTCCATGTGAGTGTCGTTGCGTCCAGCTATTCCTGAATCCGCTCCTGCTATTCCTGAGTCTGCTCCTGCTGTTCCTGCTCCAGTCCTAGGTTTTATTCTCTGGTTCCTGACTCCAGCCGGCTCCTGACTTCCCGTGTCTGCCGCCCGCCTCGACTTCTGGATCATCTTATCATCTCTCCACTTTTTCGCTGCCATCGCCTAAGTCCCAGCTGTCCTGGTCCTCAAAGGCTCCTCCTGGGGGGATCTCGGATCTCCAGGGCGAAGACTTCACTTCGCCTCCAGCCATAGTTCTGCCTCCCGGTCTATCTTCTCCAGCGGAGCCTCTGTTCTGCCAGGCCGGCCCAAGTGTCCACCGTCCAGTCCCCAACAGACTGTTTCTTGATATTATTGATAATACTTAGAATTAGACTCATGAGGCATTAATAAATACGGAGGAAACTATCAATCAAACCACGTAAGTATACATATGCACTGGAATAATTAATCAGGTGTGTTGCAGATCTTAGTGTCATCCACAAAAGGACAAACTTTTCCTTCTAACCCTTTTCCTGTATCGCTCACAAAGATATTGAACAAAACTGGCCCCAGAACCAATCCTTGAGGTGTTCTCTTCCCAGAATAGGTTCCATTTGTCACCACTTGTTGTTGACTATCAGTTAACCAGTTACTAATCCATCCTTTGTACTTTATGAATTCTAATCTTTTTGCCTTTATTTTTTCAACTACCTCTTTGGAAAATCATGTTTCCTTTTCCCCTTTCTTTTATTCACTTTTTTTACATAAAGATTTGTTGCCTTTATTATAGCTTCTTTTAATTTGGCCCACTGTTGTTCCACTTCACTCATTTTCACTCAGTCCTCTAACTCCTCCTCAAGGTACGTCCTCATTTCAACAAAGTTTGTGTTCTTGAAATCTAGGACTTTGATCTTTGTGCGATTTCTCTCTGTACTGGCTGTTATATCAAACCATACTGTCTGATGATCACTGGTGCTCAGGTGAGCACCTACCTGTCTCCATTTGTGAGCATCAGGTCAAGTATTGCTTCTCCCCTCATAGGTTCCATCACAATTCATCTAAGCAGGAGCACTTTGAAGGGCATCCACAATATCTCTACTTATAGATTCTGCAGCACTAATACTCCCATCCACATCTGGAAGATTAAAATCTTCAATGAGCAACACTTCATTCTTTTTTCCTATCTTTAGGATGTCTTCAACCAGATCTCTGTCCAGTTCTTCTGTTTGATTTGGAGGCCTGTAGACCACACTAGTGTAAATGAATGTGCCATCATCTTTTTTTCAAAACAGCCCATAGTGCTTCCTCCTTTCCCCACACCCTTTATATATGTTTCCTTCAAGGGATGGTCCCCATTTATTTCAAATGTTATATTAATTTTAAACAAATGTACATGCCTATCAGCTACTCAAAAAATACTGAAAGGGCCCAGGGAGAAAATGGTATCTATCCAAAAGAACTTACCATTGTGGTGAAGTTTGTGAAAAGCTGAAAGAGACTGTTATATTTTTCAAGTTCTTGGACTTTCCTGCTGTAGAGCACTATCCACTGGTGTTCCAAATTGTTTGGTCTTTGTTTTCCCTGCATTCAGTTTCAGTAAACACTTTTATTTTGAACAACAGAACTGGAGTGAAAAGTGATTTTTGGTGTGATTGATTGGAGTACAGAAGAGCATCAGAGTGAAGGAAAAATCTTAAGGCCTTGAAAACCTTTTTCACCATGCCCATGAGCTGCCCATGATAGCACTATGCAACATAACATTTCATGAACCACAACATTCCAGATCATATAATGAAGAATCTGTGAGCAACCTATCTGTCGATGTTTAAGGGAATCAAGTCTGCAATCCAAGATTCCACAGATTATTCTCTCGCTTTTTATTTATTTTGTATTTAGTAACAATCTACATATTTCAAGCAAGCTTGAAAAATAAATATTAAACAGTACAAAGAAAAAAGGTGAGAGAAGTTTGTATCTCCTATAAGGAGTTAACATGGTAAAAAAATGTATCAAGCCCCCAAGCAAAGAGAAAGACAAGTCAAAAATACAGAGCAACACATTCCTCATTGATGAGGTCACTTATTTACTGTGGAAAGTTAGGGGGTTGGTTAAAGCTACCCTTGATGACCTGCCTGGAGGATATGAATTGCTTTGGATTTGTCTCAGTCCTTTAGCTTGTTTACCCAAGACATTAAGAGCAAGCTATCAGTTTCTACTGTGCAGTGGCTCTCTACTATTGTTGATTTCTATCTCCATGGTAACGCCTTATTACCTTGAACATTGACATATTTAGCATCTGTTTGTACTGATGCTATTATATTTCTATCTGCATGTGCACTTGTAACCATGCTAACCATGGAATTTTGGATGCATTTAGGAGTTGACGACCTCTTGTTTCTTGGCTCCAAGAGAAAATAACTAGATATCTGAGCTTGAAAATTGTGCTCATGATGTTGTTTACTGCGTGTATTACCAAATCTACCTTTTTGGGATAAATAGATCAGTAAAGATTTGAATGTCAACGTGACCTTCTCGTGATAAACTAAAACACTAGATAGATTATTACAAGTTGAGCTTCAATAAGATGAAATGTCAGTTTTAATAAAAACTTTTACTCAAAAGATAATATGGAAATAATGACTCCTGTAGACTGTTGACGTAAAATATGGATTCTGTGATATTTAGAATGGCTTTAACTTTGTGTCCATCTATAGCAATGCTGAAAAATGCTGAGCGCACAGCTGAAATATTCTTCATTGATCCTTAATTGATGGAATGATTAAATAATGATTGACTGCATTAATAAGTAAAATTAATAACTTAGATGGAGACAAGCAGAACATAATTACATATATATATAGAGAGAGAGAGAATGCTTATTTAAAATATTGGTCAGCCGATTGGATTATTCTTTACTGATCTCTGTCATTGATATTTTTAAAATAAGTTATCTAGTATGGGGGTAATTTTCAAAGACTTACGTGAGCATTGTGTATGTAAAATCAGCATATAAGCACTTAAGTAGCCTCTGAGCGCAGAGTAAGCAAATGTACAGAAAGGTGGGAGTATGCCCCTACTGTCGCTGTTATGCGGAAAAGTATGTGTGTACAAAGAATGCATTTTGAGGACTTTTTGGGGCAGAGTTTGGTAGTACATGAAAAATTTACATATTTTATAAAAGGAGTATATATAAACATATATGCGCAGACACTTTTACACCAACTATTTAAGCCATGGAATTTAAACCTCACTGGTCTTTTGGGACCCGGTGCTTGGAATAGTGGTTAGAAGGCATGTGCATTAGTTTTAAATGAATGGGAAAAACAAAAGAAATACAGGCCAATTTGTTTCTTTCAGGGACCTAAAATAAATTGAGCAGATCCCCTGAACTAAACAAACCTTATTTGTTTCATTCGTTTTTGAATTGAATGAGTTCTATAAGCCATTATAGTCAATAGGCTCATAGAAATCAACAGGAGAGCAACAGATACACAGTTAGGAACTGATACAAAGTATAGAGCAGGTAGCCAGCAGAAATGTGTAGGATGGACATATTGTCAAGAAGACAGCAGGGATGACATATTGCAGCAAAGCAGTTTTCCAATCTGACCTATCTCTGCGCACCAGGTACCGTGAAGCTGATCTTGAACACTGAAAATGCCAGAGATTTTCTGTTCATTCCTTCTGAAGGCATTGTCTGTGAAGAATGGCTCTATTTGAGCTCTCTCTGAGTTCTAGGTTAACTTTTCCCAAACAGCATTTTCACTGCTTCCCCTTTTATGTCTGTCACTGTGCCAGACAATATAAAAAAGCAGCGAAACAGCAGCATTGTATCAGAAGAGCTTTGTCAGACTAGGGGTGTGCATTCGTTTTGAACTTATATGTAAAACGCTACTTTTTTTTTTTTTTTAACTTAAAAAAGTGATGAGGCGAAAACGATCAGATTTCCAACTTATTCAACATAGCTATGTTGAATACGTTGGAAATCGCGATCGTTGATCCTAAATAAAAATTTAAACCTCTCACCCTCCTTAATCCCCCCCAAGACTTACCAAAACTCCCTGGTGGTCCAGCGGGGAGTCAGGAAGCCATTCCTCTATTCCTTTGCGAGGAGCACGTGACGTCCGCGTCACGTCGGAGTGACGCGGCCGTCACGTGGTCCACCGCGGTTCCGCTCCCGGACCCCTCGTTGGACACAAACGGAACTTTTGGCCAGCTTGGGGAGGTCAGGAGGCCCCCCCAAGCTGGCCAAAAGTTCTGTTTGTGTCCAACGAGGGGTCCGGGAGCGGAACCGCGGTGGACCACGTGACGGCCGCGTCACTCCGACGTGACGCGGACGTCACGTGCTCCTCGCAAAGGAATAGAGGAATGGCTTCCTGACTAGGGCTGGGCTGGGGAGCCCTTGGGGAGGTCAGGAGGCCCCCCCAAGCTGGCCAAAAGTTCCGTTTGTGTCCAACGAGGGGTCCGGGAGCGGAACCGCGGTGGACCACGTGACGGCCGCGTCACTCCAACGTGACGCGGACGTCACGTGCTCCTCGCAAAGGAATAGAGGAATGGCTTCCTGACTCTCCGCTGGACCACCAGGGAATTTTGGTAAGTCTTGGGGGGGGGGATTAAGGAGGGTGAGGGGTTTAAATTTTTATTTAGGGAACCGGTGCACGTATGGACATAGACTCAACTTATGGAATTCTCCATATGTCCATATTGACTGAAATTGACCCCCCTTTTCGACTTATGGACTTATGAACATAAACTTTTTTGTCTGCACATCCCTAGTCAGAGCAAACTTGTTTTTGTTTGCTGTTCGGTTTTTGTTTTGTTTTGTTTTGGTTTTTTTACTTTTGTGATGACTGGAGGCAGACTGGAGAGTTGCTTGCAAAGCTGGTACTGTTTTTGTGTTATGGTTTCACCTACTATGGGGCCTCCTGTCCACCAGGAGGCCTCAGCGAGCTCCACTCCCAGCAATTTGATACCTCCTTCCTAATCACCTGATGCCTCAGCCCCAGCCCTAGCCCTACTTATCCCAGACTGTCCAGTCCCTCAGTGCCTCTTCATGGAGTCACCTTGGCTCTTTGACCTGGCCAGCCTTGTCTTGGTTTTCTACCTTGCCTTGTGACTTGCCCAGGTCTTCTTTCTTGCCTTGTGGCCTATTTGGGCCTCCTGCCTTGTTCTGTAGCCTACATTGGCTCTCTGCCTTGCTCTGTAGCCAACATTGGCTCCCTGCCTTGCTCTGTAGCCTTTCAGGCTTCCTTGACTTATTCTGTTGCCTTCTAGGCTCTCCTGCTGTGTTCAGTAGCCTTCTGGGCCTACCTATCGTGCCTTGCGGCCTCAGGGCCTTCTAAGGTTATATTTCTCAATCTCATGCCCTGTTGGGCTCTCTTGTTTCCTGTTGTCTGTCCAGTTCTCATCTTGTCCAGTTCTGACCCTATCTGGTCCAGTCCTTGTTCAGTTCAATCTTTGTCCAGTCCTTGTCCTGCTAAGTCCAGTCCAGGTCATGTCTGTCTTCAGTATCTGCCTTCCTCTCAGCCATGCCTGGATCATTCTCCCAGTCAATAGCTGTGTTCAGCTCCCAGCTATGATGTTCACCAGGAGGAAAGTCCTACCAGCTCCCAGAACCCAAAGGCTCAACCTGCTGGGGAGGGGGCTAGTTAGGCAGAAGACCAGCTCCAGACTTGCCCTGTGGTCCTATACCACTTCTGTGGGGCTGCTTCCTGACTACCACTGCTTCTTGTTAAGGCCGAAGCTCACATTCTTGAGGCAGCAGATGACCTCCCTGTCAGTATTTCAGGGAAAAAGAACAGTGGCACAAGCCCACCACACAATCCCAGACAGCCAATTCTCAGTGATTAACCTGACCAGAACCAATTTATCCCTGTCTCAGGTATGCAAATTGGATTTAGATTTATCTTTTGTTCCTTCGGTGGTTTACAATCCGTTTGACTGTAGAGATCTAATTTTTAGATGTTTGTTTTTTTTTTGCATGATTCAGATTAAATTGTTTTTTTCCAACAATCTAGATCCTTACACCAACATGTCACTTGTCAAATCAAGGTCACAGCAGATACTACCAAGTCTGTTGGACCCTCGTCTTCAAACCTTTAGCGACTTGGTGCTCAAAGATTCGGAACACATGGAAAATCAGCCCAGTAAAACCTTCTATAATCTTACAATGGTGGAAGGATTAATACTATTCTCCCTGTCAGATGACTGAGGCATCACCATCAAGCCAGCCGACAAAGGTGGCGTGGTGGTTATGGATACAGACATAAATACTAGGGAAACGAATAGACAACTCAAAAATACCAGGTACTATCAGCCCTTGTCAAATGATCTCACAACTGATCTGAACAATCAGGTCTAGGATTATTAGAACATGCTTCAGATAGTGGATTCCTCACCTCCAAGGAGCTGTCTTTCTAAAAGTCAATCATCCCAGATGACCAGTCTTATATGGAATGTCATCCTATTGTGTCATCCAGCGACTCGATTCTAGTGCCTTTTGCCACATTTCTGGATATTTTCCTGCAATTGACAGTCAAAGCAGCCAGATCATAATGCAAGACCTTTCTTACATGTTGCAAAGGTTATGTGAAGTACAAGTGTCATCTTTAGATTTTTTCTTGGTCACCATGGTCATTGAGTCTCTGTATATGAACATCCTACAAATGGCGGCCTTGGATTTAAGAGTGCCATTGGTCAGCCCCTGTCATATGGTAGGAGCACAAGATGGCGCCGATGTCCATGTGACATGGGCTGACCAATGGAACTGGTAGCCCCTGTGACAAAGGCTATCGGCGCCATGATGAAACCGGCACCAAGGGTGTGAGATTGCAGGAGATGGCTCCCGGACGCCCCGCTGGACCACCAGGGAGTTTTGGTAAGTCTTGGGGGGGTCAGGAGGGTGGGGGGTTGTAGTTAATTTTAATTTTAGCTGGGACACGAATAGAAATCGCCATATTAACGCATCGGGGCAAGACATGGTTGTTTTGCAAAGCCTTTGCCCAATTCGGATGACCATTCAGGTTCATATTCAGGCAGTGTTGTTAGTTGAACCAACTCACTAGCAAGCCGCTCCTAGGTCTGACATACCATTAACTTTTCATCAAATGTAATACTCCAACCAAGTTATCTAAATGTTTTTCCCTAGTTATTGGTTCCAAGTTTTGTTCTCCCTGTTCAATGTAATGCAGCCTTGTGCAAAATTATTGTTTGAATGTAAACCGAGGTGATTTGTTACATGAATATCGGTATATAAAAATGCCAAATAAATAAATAAATAAATACATACGGCCGAATGCAACGTATCTGCTCCCCGACGAATCCGAATCACAAATGCAACGTATGGCGTCCCTCTGCACATCCCTACTATTCATGCCACTTTTGATGCCACTCTCCAGTCTCCTCAGTCTTTCTGGTACCTTGGAGTTCTTTCTTCCTTCTGCTGATTTCTTCTCACAAGTTTTAAGACAATCAATTAGAAAACTCTTTAGAGCCCAATATAAACTAAATTACTTGTAATGCTTCCCTTCCCCCATGTACTTTATTTTATTTATTTATTTTTTATTGTATTCCACAAATTTCTGACTTTGTGCAGATACCAGCTAACATACATAATTATGGATAAACAATATAACAATATACACCAGGTATAAATACCATATATAAAAATTTATATACTGCTACTTAAACATTTTATATTATCAGAGACTTACAGCTCAATCAATAAAAACTTGAATAAAAAGGAATGTCTTGAGCTTCTTCCTGAACTTACAAATGTCAAGTTCACCTTGTACTTCTATTCCAGAGCGGAGGGCCTTTCACAGAAAATGCTCAGTTTTTAAATCTTTGTAATCGACATTCTGAAACTGTCAGAATATCCAATAACAGCAATGAGGAAGACTGTAAAGTATGTGATGGCTGATATCATGTCAATTTTACTGATAAACAATGATTTTCCATATATAATGCTTTAAAAATTAATACTAACAAATTGTAAGCTTTTTGTACTGGTAGTGCTTCTGAAACTTTATAAAGCAACTAGATTTTTACAATCTATGGATCGCGGCCTTTATGAAGTGCCATCTGTAAGAAATGCTCATTTGTGTTTTACGAGAGAGCAAGCATTTTCAATAGCCGCACCCCAACTTTGGAACACATTGACCCAAGGTATGTGATTAGAAAGTTTCCTTAAGACATTTAAGAATCTTTTAAAACTGTCTTATTTAGACAGGCTTTTTATTGAATTTTACATTTATCATGAAGACCTTTCAACTAGACAATTGTTTTGTCTTACATTTTAATTCTCACAGTATATTGTGAATTTTATTAACTGTTTTATATCAAAATATGACACTCTTGCACTAAAATATAGTGTATTAAGTTAAGCACAAAATTCAATAAGGCATGTAAGTGATTTGTATGGTCTTTTCAATATGTTATTCCAGAGAATTTTGGACATTTTCAAGATTTTTGAAACTTAATATAACCTCGTTACTTCTCACAGATTCTACCTGGACACTTAATAAGCATTTTGTTAAAATAAAAAAAAGATCCTTGGACTGATGATTAGTTATGTCCGTTCTCGCGAAGACAAGTATCTTGCCAAGTAACCACCCCAGTGTTATGATGGTCCTTTAACAAATTACTTTCATGCCTTATTGAATTTTTGCTTAACTTAATATATTATATTTTAATGCAAGAGTGTCTTATATTTTGATTTATGTTTTCAATCTCACAGAATATGGATTAGTTTTTGGATGATTTATTAATTGTTTTATATTCATTTAAATTAGTTTTAGTTCTGTATTAGATCATTATTGTCTTTATTGCTTTTATGCTGAGAATTCTGTTTTATTGTTTTTTTTAACAATTCTATGTTTGATGTTTCCCACTTAGTGCAATTTGAGTAAGCAGGCTATAAATAAAATTAAATAAATAAAACAGGGCATTACACTAATACTCCAAGGCATATTAAAGACCAATCTTACTGAGGCATTTTGTAATAGTTGCATAACTTGTAACAAATACTTTGGCAAACCTAGATATAGGGAATTGCAATAGTCCAGAAAGCAATGAACCATGCCTGTACCACTACATGAAATTCATACATAGGATGTGAAAAATCTTCAGAGGGATAGCTGGGTTAGTCTGATATAGCAAAAATGACAGGAGTCGAGTGGCACCTTATAGACTAACCACTCAACTCATGTCATTTTTTATACATAGGAAGTAAATCTCTTAAAGGTCTTATTATAGATAACTTAAAGAATGCAGTTCTTGCCACCCTTTTATTTGCACATGGAAAAAAAGATCTGAATCTAATAAAATTCCTAAATTCCTTGGTTCAACTACTGGCTGTAAGCAAAAATCACCTAATTTTACCTTAAAAGTTTCATCACTTTCTGGCGTAACCATAACACAGTTGTCGTCACTTCATTTAATGACAAACAATTTTTCCCTCACCAACCTTTAACATCAAAATCCATAGAGTATCTCTCAGCTGGGAATACCTCCCCTCCTGTTCACACAGTATATAAAATTGTACATCATTGGCATACATCTTAAAAATCAATCCCAATGAATGAATAAGATCACCTATAGGTTGCATAAAAATATTAAATAGTACTGGCAAAAATCAAGACTTATTACAAAAACCAGCTTGAAGAGTCACCCTGAATACATACTTCCTGCATACAGTGTTCCAAGAAAGATTTGAACCAAACCAAAACTGTTCCTGTAATTCCAGTTTGCTCCAATCTTTTTATTAGCTAAAATATCCAACAGTATCGAAAAGCCCTCAATCTGAAGGACAAAATACTGGCACAAGACAAAAGATACTCAAGAATAACCACTTTAATGTTCTGAGATCAATTTGTACAATAATCCCTGACTTTCTTCTATGTAAACTTGTATAAATTCCTCACCTATTCTTCCCCTCCCCCCTTTCTACCCCTTAACTACCCCTTTTGAATTCATTCAAGTAATTGCCCTATGAACTTTATTTTGTACATATTGTACATATTGAAAATTCGTCATATATTATCATATATCGTTAATCAGTTGTTAATACTCTTTGTTGTAACCATACCTCTTCTGGTACCTGACTCTGCTACTCTAGCCCTTTCTCCCCAGTTTAGCTTCCTTACGTTATATGTAATTTCTATTTTCCAAAGTTAATGGTTACCCCTGTTTAATGTAAACCGATGTGATATTCCCATGAATGCCAGTATAGAAAAGTTTTAAATAAAATAAATAAATATCATCCATCAATGATAGCAATAATAATTCAGTGCCTTTTCCTGATCTAAATTCAAACTATTCAGTGTCCAAAATGTTATCTTCTAGATATTCTGTCAATTGTTCTTACATCCATTTTTCAAATATTTTAGCTAAAGTACACAAATTAAAGATTTGTCTAAAATTAGCAATGTTCATTCTAGAGACCTTTGGATCTTTTAAAATTGGTCTTATAATTGCCTTTTTCAGCTTCTGTGGGACCATACCCTCTATCTGAGAAATATTGATAATCTGCATCAACTGGAGCAAATACATCTAAAGATTGTTTAGTCAACAGATAAGGACAAGGATCCAAATTATTTCCTGTTAGATGGATTTTAACGAAGAGGTTCTCCAATCACTAACTGGAAGATTTTCCATCTCACCTTAGATTTAGACAATTCATCCACAGTATTGACTTGTAATCATTTGTTTTCCATTGAAATTTCAAAGGCTCTACCTTTTTCAGTAAAAAAAAAAAAAAAAGTCAACTAGAACCTGACAACTAGGATAATCAACAATACCCCTCCTGAGGAGGCAAGACAGGAATTGACTATTGAAAGCAATTGAAATGGCTTATTCATAGCACCACTCACTAATTTCTGATGATATTGTTTTTTAGTATTGTATACCAAAGTTTGATAGTTTAAGTTCATATACAATTTCTTCCTCACTAGTATAGGTCTTTGGTTATTTTCTTTCCAATTTCCACACCATACTCCTCTACATTCCTAAATCTTTAGTATACCAGGGTGCTTTTTGACTATGTACTCTATTCTTCACCACTATGGTAACAAGTGATACTTTATCATACTTCTCTGTAAATAACTTATTCCACCATTGTACTGCTTCATCAATTGAACTACAATTATCAGCTTTATCTATCTCTAACTAAGCTCTAGAAAAATCCTGCACTTCTATCTTTTTTTGTAGTCTTTATTACTAGAATGATCCACTCCCTAACATAAATGTGGCTTCCCCTTGATCCAGACTATGCTTGGGGTGTGGGGTACTTCATAGGAAATTATATTTACTAATACGATTTATCTTCGGTTTTGTAGCCTGAGTGGGGGATGATACAAGTTCCCGGTCACATGAATGCCATAATTCTGTGCTCTTCCCAAACAAACCTATCACTTGTGACATCACATACCAGATAAAATCATCACACCAGAATAAAACAGTAATTTAAACCATTTACTAGTATTGTGTAAGTAGACAGTAAATCCAACCAGAACATTAAATGGGAAAAGTACAAATGTGAGGTATAATAATGAATTGCAGATTTCTTATTTTATATCAAGCAATGCAAAAATAACACTGGGTATGGCCAGGACAGCCAACATACTCATATAAATAGTTAAAAAAAAAAAAAAAAAAAAAAAGGTTACGCTAAAAGAGAACGGGGAGGGGGAAAAGCAATGAAATACACAACTTTATAAATTGTCTTTACCCCAAGTACGCAAAAAGATGTGTGTTTGGGGGAGGGGAAAACAAATCCACCCCAATGCCATCAGTTTGTAAAGGGTGCATTTGGTCCCCAAAACAAAATTATGTGAAAAATAAAACAATCAAGAAAATGAAGGAGTCCCTCTTGATGGTGGAGCTGGCTAGATGACAAACCAAATAGATGAGGCCTCTCTCCTGGGGAATTTCCCCCAATCGTTTACTTGGTCCCTTACAGAAAGACCATGGTCCAGCGCTATCTCATGCAGTTATACCTTTACTGGATGACAACAATTTCAGAACAGAACTTCAAACGCTATTATTCTCTAACATCGATAATTATTGCAATGCTTTACTTTAGGTCTCCCTCAAGCTACCATTTGCCCACTGCAAGTTCTGCAAAATGTTGCAGCAAGGGTTTTATCAAACACAAAAAAATATGATCATATCACACCTGTACTGATTTCTTTACACTGGTTACCTATAAACTACCTTATAGAGTATAAAACACCATGGGCTGGATTTTTAAACCTATGAACGCCAAATTTTATAACATGTGCATGCAGCCATACGCATGTTATAAAATCCGGGGTTGGCACGTGCAAGGGGGTGCACACTAGTGCATCTTGCGCACGCTAAGCCCTAAGGGATCCCTGATGGCTTTCCCTGTTCCCTCTGAGGCCACTCCGAAATCGGAGCGGCCTCGGAGGGAACTTTCCTTCGGCTTCCCCCCCCCCCCCCCACCTTCCCCTATCTAACCCGCCCCCCAGCCCTACCTAAATCCCCCCCATACCTTTATTTTGTAAATTATGCCTGCTGGCCAGCTGCCAGCACACAATCCCCCAGCATGGCCGCTGTGCCAGAGTTCTCTGTTCCACCCCTGCCCCACCCCTACCCCTTTCACAAAGTCCTGGGAGATACGCGCATCCTGGGGCTTTGCGTGCGTCGCGGGGCCTATGCAAAATAGGCTCGGCGCGCGCAGGAGTGGTTATGAGCGTAAATCTTTTAAAATCCACCCCTATGTATCATTCACAAAATTTTATACAGGGAAGGAACAGAGTGGCTCAATGTCTCCATCAGACTATGCACACCACAAAGGAATTTACGCTTAAGCAATAAAGGCTTACTCACTATTCCAACAGTGCAATCAGCACATCTAACGCAGGTGAGAAACAGAGCAATTTCCATTGCTGGACCCAAAATTTGGAACGAACTACCAGAACAACTATGAAAGTATTCAAAAGAGATCTTAAAACTTGGCTGTTCCGCAGGGCCTATAACAAATATGACCAGGACCAGAAATTACAAAAATGAAGCAGGAAAATCAATTTAAAATTACTTATATTTCTTTTATGTATGCTTTTATTATCTGCTTTGTTTTATTGTATTTTTATTATTTTTATATCTTTCCATGTCTTTATGACAGGCTTTTATTATTTTAATCAGTTATTTTGTAAACCGTTGTGATGCAAGTTTTATAAATGACGGTATATAAAACCTTACAAATAAAGACCTACCAGCTAGGGTTTATGCTTGACTTTGGCTGAAAGGTTGGAGCAGTTAAGATGAGATTCTGAATATGTGACAAAAGGCAATAAAATAAAACCTCTCCCTCCTCTGCTAAGATATTCTCTGTGTAAGTTTAGATTACTTAACTCAGTCTCTTAGGAGGGTGATCCAGCCCTGTGCTCCTGGGCCTGGATATCTCTGGAAAGGAAGTCTCAGCTCCAGGCTCCTCTGTCCCTTGTTGGGATTTTACATGTAGCTCGGCTATGAAACAAGAACAACTGTCTGTCTCTCTATTTCCTCACAGCACAGACTTCTGTCTCTCCCTCTTGATAATTAGCTCTTCAGGGGAAGAGCTAATTGCAGGGCTGTCAGATGTACTCCTCTCTTCCTTGCTCCTGGCTCCAACTCCTGGCCATTCCCGCCCTGCACATACAGACAAGAGACAGCCAAATTGCACCTTTTCTACCTTAAGTGATTTCCCAGCATTCCTTTGGCTATATAGTGCTGTTCCTGAGCAGGCTAAACAGTTTATCCCCTTTCCCAGCTCATTACCACTGAGTACTGGATGCTAGTTCTTGCAGAATATTTGTCATTTACAGGAGAGCACACAGGAATTTTTGATGTATATTTATATTCCTTAAACCTTATTTATTTATTTATTTATTTATTTATTTATTTAGCATTTTTATATACCGACTTTCCAATAACAGAGTTACTGATCAACTCGGTTTACATTATAACAGAACAATCACATTTACAGGTAAATGTCTTACAATGAACAGGTTGATATAACTTGGATAGGTATATATGGGGTTGGCTGTGGTGAGTCTCTGCAGGGTTGAAAACCCCTTTTTGACAGGTTCAAAACATATTACTTAGATCCAGATGCAACTCTGTCCACATTGTAAGACTCCAAAACATGATAAGCTTGAGGGGGCAGGAACCAGTTTTATAGTAGTTGCTAAACCCCTCCCCCAAGTTAATTGAGAAACATGTCCTCATGTCTATGAAAAGGAAATGGGTTAAAACAAACTCTGTATAATACAATTCAATCACTAACTAATGAAGCAGCAACATTATCAACTTTCACTTTATTCATTCAATTCAAACCTAGGATTCTTTATATACTAGCCACTATCCCTGGGAGGCCGTTGGCTGAGGAGTTATTGAGGATACCCCCAACTCATCGTAAGTGAGCTTCTGTACTGACTTAATCACTCTGTTTACTAATTGTTCTTCTCCTCCCTCACCATTTTCCAACTGGGGATCATCCTCTACACTGCATTACTATAGCAAGTATGCCCCACTGGGTTCTGCATGTCCATGTGTTTTTGCCCTGCTTGAAACACCACGCTTCTCATTCATGAACTTAGTCAGGGGTTCATGGGTCCTTGGTGCTGGAGGTTCACCTGGCTTATCAGAGGTGACCCTAACAAATCAGGTATAGACAGCAATGGAGTAGGTAGCAGGATCCTCACCTGTCTGAAGACATACCTGATGGTATTTGGATGAAAAGGCTTAAGTCGATGGAATCAGAACTCTTTCTTTGTGAGAATGCAATAGAATATTCCAGCTCTGACTGAGAGTCCTCACTGTCTGATGTTTCTACTAATTGTACTCCTGGGGGAATTCTGCACTACTGCGGAATGCAGAATTTGCGCAGAATTCCCCCTTCCCACAGATTTCCTCTCTCACCTCGCAGATTTCCTCCCTCGTCGCCATTCCTGCAGATTTTCACTGTCGCCTCGCCAATTTCCTCTCTCCAAAACCGGAAGCGCATGGACAGTGGCCATCGCGAGAGTGGGGGCATCACAGCACGGCAGAAAATAGCAGAGGAGACCCTGGCATGCCGCAAACGGAGTGCGTCCTGCAGCATATGGGATGTACTCCATTCACGGCAAAGATGAAGGCCCAGCGCGTCGTTCGCGGCAAAAGGGAAGGCCCCGTGTGCCGCGAACAGCGTGCCCGGGCCTTCATCTTAACCGTGAACAGAGCGCATCCCGCGGCATGCCGGTGAGAGAGAATGTGTGTGTGAGAGAGAGGGGAGGGTGACAGAGAGCATGGTTGGTGAGAGGGGGTGGGGAAGGTGAGAGAGAGCATGGGAGGTAAGAGAAGGTGGGTGGGGGGGATGCTTGAGTGTGGGTTTCAGAGAGAGGGAGCCTATATGAGAGGAAGGGGATGCCGGTGAGAGAGAATGTGTGTGTGAGAGAGGGGGGGGGAGGGTGAGAGACAGCTTGGTGGTAAGAGAGGGAGTGGGGGATGCTTGTAGGTTCCAGAGAGGCAGCCTCTGTGAGGGGAAGGGATGGTGACAGCGCAGGAGGGTGATCGAGAGCATGGGAGGTAAAAGAGGGGGGCTGGGGGATGCTTGAGTGTGGGTTTCAGAGAGAGGGAGCCTATATGAGGAGATTGTGAAGGAGTGTGTACATGTGTGAGAGATTGGGAGCTTGTGTGTAAGAAAAAGGGATTGTGTGTATTTGAGGGTGCTAGCCTGTGTGACGGGATTGTGAATGTGAGGGAGCCTGTATGAGGGTGTGTGTATGTATTAGAGAGAGGGAGGGATAGAGGGAGCCTGTGTGAGGGGCAGTACTGAGAACAGGGTCAAAGTCTGGGACTGGCAATAGAGTGGAAAGGGTTGAGTGTAGAGGTGGAGGGGAGAGAGATTGGCAGGTGGAGGACTTGGGGCCTGAGAGGGCAAAGTGGCCAGGGGAGTAGGGAGAGCAAGTGGAAGGGACACTCTTACAGTGAATTTCTAGGGAAATTCTGCTCAAAATATTTAAAATTCTGCAACTTTAAGTAACAACTTTTTTCTGTAATAATTTAAAATGTAGTTACTTAAACTGTCATGTAAATTGTGTTATTTTGACCAATATAAAGTTTGCAGGATTTTGCAGAATTTTAAATTTTTTTGCACAGAATTCCCCCAGGAGTATAATTGGTTTGGGGGAACCTGTGTGCTCACAGGATGGCCACCCTGTCGGCCCCTCAGTTGCCAGGGACTCTGTAGTTGGGGCGCAAATGAAGGAACAGTGTCAAGTGAGGGCAATTGCACCATCTGTCCTAGGGGAAGCAGGCGATTCTGGTATAATGTTCTTTCAGGGTCTTAAGAACATAAGAACATGCCATACTGGGTCAGACCAAGGGTCATTCAAGCCCAGCATCCTGTTTCCAACAGTGGCCAATTCAGGCCATAAGAACCTGGTAAGTACCCAAAACCTAAGTCTATTCCATGTTACCGTTGCTAGTAATAGCAGTGGCTATTTTCTAAGTCAACTTAATTAATAGCAAGTAATGGACTTCTCCTCTAAGAACTTATCCAATCCTTTTTTAAACACAGCTATACTAACTGCACTAACCACATCCTCTGGCAACAAATTCCAGAGTTTAATTGCGCGTTGAGTAAAAAAGAACTTTCTCCGATTAGTTTTAAATGTGCCACATGCTAACTTCATGGAGTGCCCCCTAGTCTTTCTATTATCCGAAAGCATAAATAACCGATTCACATCTACCCATTCTAGACCTCTCATGATTTTAAACACCTCTATCATACCCCCTTCAGCCATCTCTTCTCCAAGCTGAAAAGTCCTAACCTCTTTAGTCTTTCCTCATAGGGGAGCTGTTCCATTCCCCTTATCATTTTGGTAGCCCTTCTCTGTACCTTCTCCATCACAATTATATCTTTTTTGAGATGCAGCGACCAGAATTGTACACAGTATTCAAGGTGCGGTCTCACCATGGAGCAATACAGAGGCATTATGACGTTTTCCGTTTTATTCACCATTGCCTTTCTAATAATTCCCAACATTGTTTGCTTTTTTGACTGCCGCAGCGAACTGAACCGATGATTTCAATGTGTTATCCACTAGGACGCCTAGATCTCTTTCTTGGGTTGTAGCACCTAAT
The DNA here is from genome assembly GCF_901001135.1 of Rhinatrema bivittatum. Classification (NCBI taxonomy): domain Eukaryota; kingdom Metazoa; phylum Chordata; class Amphibia; order Gymnophiona; family Rhinatrematidae; genus Rhinatrema; species Rhinatrema bivittatum. Next base: position 344,775,174 of record NC_042616.1, on the reverse strand, counting down.
ATGGAACCTAACATTGTATAACGATAGCATGGGTTATTTTTCCCTACTTGACTACTTTCTGGCCATACTCTGTAAATAGGTAGGTTTGGTAACTTGGAGAAAATGAGGTATGGTCCTTTGTGCCACTGATTGGCCAACTTATGCTTTCCTGGGATACTTTCACCAGAACCCGATCCCCATCACTCAGTTCATGATTCTTAATATTGGCATCATATTGGACTTTATTTATTTTTATATACCGACATTCGATCTGAGATATCACATCGGTTTACATTCAGGTACTGTAGATATTTCCCTATCCCCAGAGGGCTTCCAATCTAAGTTTTTACCTGAGGCAATTGAGGGTAAAGCGACTTGCCCAAGGTCACAAGGAGTGACAGTGGGCCTCGAAGCCTGGTCTCCTGGTCCTCAATATTCTTGAGATGAGACCTTGCAGAATTACCATTGGAGCACACTCCAAAGCATTTATCCACCGGCAATCAGGCTTCTCTACCAAATTTGAGGTACTAGGGAGAACATCCAGTAGCATCACTCTTTGTACAAATGTAGGTGTGAACCAACTTGCTCACATGCTGATTCCATTGACATTTTTTCTGGGGATCTAGAGCACCCAACATGTTTAACAGGGTTCGACTGAATCGCTCAGGCTGTGGAGCACCTTGAGGGTGATAAGGAATTGTATGTGATTTCTTGATACCTCAAATCTGACACATTTCTTTAATCAGGTGGCTCTTAAAGTCTCGACAATGATCTCATTGGATACGATTAGGAAATCCATAATGGACAAAATATTTATCCCATAGTACATTGGCCTTAATAGTTGCACACTGATCTTTGGTGGGGGACACCTGGGCATACCTAGTGAAGAGATCAGTAACTACTAGGATGTTAACAATGCTGCGGCTGTCATTTTTGAAGCATAGGAAATCAATGCAAACCAGATCAAGGGGCCCTTGCTGGTGGTGATAGTCAACAGAACCGCTCTAGTAGGTCTTCCACATTTGAGGGGAGGAATAGCCTAGTTGTTAGAGCAGTGGGTTACAAACCAGGAGACTAGGGTTCAAGTCCCGCTGTTGCTCCTTGTGACCTTGGGCAAGTCACTTTACCCTTCATTACCTCAGGTACAAACTTAGATTGTAAGCCCTCTGGGGATAGAGAAATACCTACAGTACCTGAATGTAATCCACTTTGAAGCACTGAAAAAAGTGTGAAAACAGAATATAAATAAATAAAATAAATAGTACACTTCCCATTTGTTTTTACATCTGCTGACTGCCATGGACAATAAAATCTGGACCTCACTAAGTCAGTAGTACGATCTATTCCCATGTGTTCGGTTTCATCATGCAAGCTCCTTGGTGTACACCTCTGGAACTTCTGGGCAATATTAAGTGTTTCTTTGCTTTAGATGCTGGGTCTTGAATGATTTGGTACAGTAAGTCATCAGCTATCATTATGTGATCCCACTCTCTCAGCAACAGGGGATCATCTGAGTGCTGTGACACCACAGACATAGCTGGTCTGCATTACTTCTTAACTCACCAGACAAGTTAAGGGTCACATTTCTGAGCCTGTTAGAGTAAGCTTTCTGTAGCAAGGGTAACTTTTCCCCATTCAGACTAGAAACTCTGGTGTAGGCAACTGGCAAGGCAGTGATAGATGCAACCAGTGAAACTATTGTACCTCATCTTGGGGTTGACCCAAGGCTTTTAAACTATCCTCTGGCACTGTATCCATTGGTCTGAGCCTTCCTTACTGTAGACCCTTACTGGGACAATATTTATGTCAGTCATATGTGGCTAAAGTGGCTAGCCATTGGTGCCCTGTTGCATTGAGCTTAGCAGTGGTGAGAACATAGGTCTATGGATTATTGTATGCACAGAGTGAATTTGGCACCATATAGGTAATCATGGAATTTGATCACTATAGTCGATTTTAATGCTAAGAATTCAAGCTGATGTGTTGGGTACTTTTTCTCAGATTCAGTCAGCTTCCTACTAGCAAAAGCAATAGGCCTCATGCAACTGGAGTGCTCTTGGTATAGTACTGCGCCCAACCCCTCCAAGCTAGCATTAGTGTGCAGGATATATGGCAGATGGCTGTCAGCAAAAGCCAACACAGGGGCTTGCGTTAGTCGATAAACGATTTCTCTGAAAGCCTCTTTCCAGTCTGTGGTCCATCTGGCACCAAAAGGTTCAGAGGGCTTGAAATACTTTATTTCTGTGGCAGGGGCTGTTGTGAGTCCGGAAGTGGACCCCTGTTCCGAGGTAAGGTTAGCACTGCCAAAGAGGGAGTTAACCCTCTCTGGTCCCTACCGTCTGAGGGCAAGGCTTGAAGGTTCGCCAGACGAGTACAAGACTTCGCCCTGGAAGCTCGCAGTTCCCCCAGGAGGAGCCTGTAGGAACCCGGCTGCTGGGACTTAGGAGACTCCCTCAGGACTGAAGATTGGTCTGGATGCAGGCGCCTCCCTCAGGTCATTGATTCCAGATGGCTGGCGCCTCCAGCAGGTCGAGTCAGCCGAAGAGTAGTCGAAAGCCGTTCTGAGGATCAAAGCCAGAAGAAGGGTCCGCAGCCAGTCCGGAAGTAAGCCAGGAGAAGGATCCGCAGCCAGTCCAGAAGTAAGCCAGGAGAAGGGTCCGCAGCCAGTCCAAGGTCAAGCCAAACGAAGAACGATAGCCGGTCCAGGGGTTAGAAGCCAAGAATCAGTCCAACAAGGAAGGAGAACAGAAGCGGAACGGAGAGCAGGAACACCAGCGCAGAATCTGGAACCAGAAGCCAATACCAAGGCAAGGTCTGAGAAGCAGACCTTGCCTTAAATACCTAAAATGAGGGCGGAGTCTCAGAAGGGAGCCACGACCATTTCCTGTTGTGGCCCCTTTAAATCTTATCTTCAGCCGCGTGCACGCAGCTCTAAGGCAGCCAGGAAGGGGGAGGAGCCAGCTCAGCCCCGCTGGGCTCCGCGGCTCTGCGGCCGGCCTGGGCAGCGGCCAAGGCCGCGGGAAGAACGCCGGAGGTACCTGGTCCCGGCCGCGGACTGCCGCAGCTGGCAGCCATGACAGTCGGACCCGGTCGCGGCTTGCAGCGGCCGGCGGCCATAACAGGGGCCTTGGTCTTATCTTTTCTTTCTGGGGGATAACCAGGGCCGGTGCGAGGTTTTTTGTTGCCCTGTGGGAACAATTACTGTGCTGTCCCCCCCCCCCCCCCTATAAATCCCAGCCCATCAAATAAAGCCCAACTCCCTCCTGCAATCTATAGTTTTAGAAACTGACATGCCCCCACCCCCTTACCTCGGTCACATATGCAGAACACAGACAGAACCTCACCACAAACAGAATGAAGAGATCAGAAAATATAAACAGAAACGGGCTGAGAAGAACTGAACTGGAACCCACAACAAGCCAGCCTCTATATGCAGAGAAACAATGGAAAAATAGAAACATTACCATTCTTCATAAAACATTAAATAATAAAATCAAGAAATATAAAACATCAATCATAATTATAAATCATATTTGTAAAAAGCATAAATAAATATTTTAAACCGGTTAATGAGTATCCAAAATTTCCCAAACACCAATAAAATATTTCAAAGCATCTGATAAATAAAAATTCCAATAACTGAAAAATGTTCTATTCCCCACCCCCCCCACAAATTAAATATTTCAAAATAGCAGAAAGATAAAATTACACCCAATTATTAAAATTAATAAGTTTTAAAATTCTCCTGTTCTCTCCATACCTGGGATCTTTTGATTTCCAGTCACCCTGAGATCATTGTGGATTGGGGGACGTAGGGCTGTATAAATTTTATCTTCTCTCTCTCTCTCTCTCTCTCTCGCACACACGCTCTTACTCACATACACAGGCTCTTTCTCCCTCCCTTACAGCTACATAAGAAATTACCATGCTGGATCAAACCAAGGGTCCATCAAGCCGAGCATCCTGTTTCCATCAAAGCAGGCCACAAGGACCTGGCAAGTACCCAAACACCAAGAAGATCCCATGCTACTGATGCCAGTAATAGCAGTGGCTATTCTCTACGTCATCTTGATTAATAGCAGTTAATTGACTTCTCCTCCAAGAACTTATCCAAACCTTTTTTAAACCCAGCTGCTCTAACTGCACTAACCACATCCTCTGTGTGCCTGTGAGAGTCTATGTGTGACACACAGGCTCTCATACAGACACACAAACATTTACGAACAGGCACACAAGTACACAGGCGCTCACAGACACACAAGCTCTCATATAGACACACCCACAGATTCTCACTCACTCACACACACACACACACACAAACACACACAAGCTCACACAAATACATACCTTGTCTACTATTGTCATCGGGCCGAAGTGGGATGAAGTTCACCATGGCCCAACAGCCTTCCTGCTTGGGGGGGGGGGGGGGGGGAGTAGAAGTGTGCACGCACAAAAACACAGGCCTCTCTTTCAGCCGGCGGCAGCCTCTCTTCTTCTTCAGCTGGTTGAACTCTTCCGGCGGCTCCTTCTTCAGCTATCATAAAGGTATGCTTCGGTGGAATTCCTGATGCAGTTTGAACTCTTAAATGACAAAATTGCTTCCATATGCCCATGTACCGCATGAATTTTCGATCTCTACAAGCCTTTAATTAGCATCACTGAACCACAGCGAAAATCAAAGATGTTCAATACGCCTTGCTTCCTTGCTTCATTGGAAAAGCAAATATCCCAGTCAGGAACTTCTTGGTTAGATTTATCTGCTCCCACTGCAGCCAGACAAGTGAAGCCAGACATGCTGCTCTGGATTAAACACAGAGAATGGGTTGCAGATACTGCTCAGTGCAAGAGACTGAGTAAACTGCATCATGATCATTTATTCCATCTGACTTAGGAATCTTGGACCCTCTTAAATAATACAGAATATATCAGACCAAATACTTTTTTCTATACAACATATACATAGTATTGGATTTAAGGGGGTTTTTTTTGTTTTTGTTTTGCCTATTCTTAAAAATTACATTTAGTAATTACCTAGCCAGGTTTCACCAACAAAGAATCACATCTCTAAACCACAGGTAGCTTTGAATCATTTGGATGTTCAGGGATCCAAGTGGTGCTTAATTAGCTAAGTTTCCCATTTTTATCAGCCACTCACACACTCGTTTTTAGCTAAGGATACAAGGTATAAACTCAAAAAGGCATACATATATAATTTCATATATTGCAAATAAGAGATGTGAAAAATGAGAGAGAAGCATGCAACTTGGCCGACTGAGTGTTTGTCTCACTCATTAATAGAAACAGAGCCCCTAGCATTCTTGCCATTACAAATTCTAGAGTTATAATCTTGGCAATGATATATCTACAAAAGTTCTCAGAACTGGGATTGCACTGAATATGTGCAGTATTTAAAATGGTGCCAATAGCCTTTGCCCTTACTATGTCACAGGGGCTACCGGTGCCATTGGTCAGCCCCTGTCACATGGTAGGAGCACAAGATGTGCCGGCCATCCAGTGCTCCTACCATGTGACAGGGTCCGGCAAATGGCATGGATACCTTGTCACATGGTAAGGGCAAAGGGCCATCGGCGCCATTTTGATTAGTGGCAGCTGACTGCCCGGAACGGGAGATCGCTCCCGGGACCCCCACTGGACCACCAGGTACCTGTAAAAAGTTTTTTGGGGGGTCGGGAGAGTGGGGGAAACTAAGGGGTTCGTTTTAAAGGGTCGGGGTGGGTTTTTTGTTTATCGGCTCGGGCGCAGCCGATAAAAAAAACTGCGATCGGGCCCGATGCAAAAAAACCCACATGTGAATCTGAACCGGAATCCGAACCGATTCCAGTTCCGATTCACATCTCTAATATGCATCACCTTGCACTTGTCCACATTAAATTTCATCTGCCATTTAGACGCCCAATTTTCCAGCCTCACAAGGTCTTTCTGAAATTTATCACAATCTGCTTGTGATTTAACTACTCTGAACAATTTTGTATCATCTGCAAATTTGATTACTTCACTCGTCGTATTTCATTCCAGATCATTTATAAATATATTGAAAAGTAAGGGTCCCAGTACAGATCCCTGAAGTACTCCACTGCCCACTCCCTTCCACTGAGAAAATTGTCCTTTTAATCCTACTCTCTGTTTCCTGTCTTTTAACCAGTTTGTTATCCACGAAAGGACATCACAACCCTATCCCATTACTTTTTACTTTTCCTAGAAGCCTCTCATGAGGAACTTTGTCAAACGCCTTCTGAAAATCCAAGTATACTACATCTACCGGTTCACCTTTATCCTCATGTTTATTAACTCCTTCAAAAAAGTGAAGCAGATTTGTGAGGCAAGACTTGCCCTGGGTAAAGCCATGCTGACTTTGTTCCATTAAACCATGTCTTTCTATATGTTCTGTGATTTTAATGTTTAGAACACTTTGCACTATTTTTTCTGGCACTGAAGTCAGGCTAACCGGTCTGTAATTTCCCGGATCTCCCCTGGAGCCCTTTTTAAATATGGGGGTTACATCAGCTATCCTCCAGTCTTCAGGTACAATGGATGATTTTAATGATAGGTTACACATTTTTACTAATAGGTCTGAAATTTCATTTTTTAGTTCCTTCAGAACTCTGGGGTGTATACCATCCGGTCCAGGTGATTTACTACTCTTCAGTTTATCAATCAGGTCTACCACATCTTCTAGGTTCACAGTGATTTGGTTCAGTCCATCTGAATCATTACCCATGAAAACCTTCTCCAGTACGGTACCTCCCCAACGTCCTCTTCAGTAAACACCGAAGAAAAGAAATCATTTAATCTTTCCGCGATGGCCTTATCTTCTCTAAGTGCCCCTTTAACCCCTCGATCATCTAATGGTCCAACTGACTCCCTCACAGGCTTTCTGCTTCGGATATATTTCAAAACGTTTTTACTGTGAGTTTTTGCCTCTACTGCCAACTTCTTTTCAAATTCTCTCTTAGCCTGTCTTATCAATGTCTTACATTTAATTTGCCAATGTTTATGCATTATCCTATTTTCTTCTGTTGGATCATTCTTCCAATTTTTGAATGAAGATCTTTTGGCTAAAATAGCTTCTTTCACCTCCCCTTTTAACCATGCCGGTAATCATTTTGCCTGCTTTCCAACTTTCTTAATGTGTGGAATACATCTGGATTGTGCTTCTAGGATAGTATTTTTTAACAATGACCACACCGTCTTTCCGGCGGGTACCGTGGTGGTAACCATGAGAGAGACACAGGCTGGATTGATTGTGTCTTGGGGAATCTGGTGTGTTCTCTAGTTTGAGGGAATGCGAGAGCGCATCTGCGTGGAGGTTCTTCGATGCAGGCCAGTAGCGCAGCTCGAAATTGAATCGTTCGAAAACCACGCCCATCAGGCTTGGCTAGGGTTCAATAGTTGTGCTTCTTTTAGATGTTCATGATTTTTATGATCTGTGAATATGGTAAACTTGTGTTGTGCTCCTTCCAACTATGGACGCCACTCTTGGAGTGCAAGCTTGACAGCGAGAAATTCACGATCTCCAATTGTGTAATTTTGCTCTGCTGGTGAAAATTTGTGGGAATAGAAGGAGCATAGTACCAATGTACCTTTGCAGGAGTACTGATTCAACACTGCCCCGGCTCCGATGGCGGATGCGTCGACCTGAACGACAAACGGGCAGTTTGGGTCTGGATGTCACAGACAGGGACCGAAACAGAAAGCCTCTTTTAATGCATGGAATGCAGCTTGAGCCTTGGGACTCCAAACCCGGGGATTGGGTCCTTCTCTAGTCATAGCCGTGAGTGGGGCAGCTAACGTGGAATAGTTAGCGATAAAACTTCTATAGTAATTCGTGAATCCTAGGAATCTTTGTAAGGTATGGAGGCCTACTGGCTGGGGCCAGTCGTGAATCCCTTGAAACATTTCAGGATCCATTGTAAATCCTCGACCGGAGATGATATATCCCAGGAAGGGCAGACTGTTTTGTTCAAAGATGCACTTTTCCAGTTTTGCGAAGAGATGATACTCTCTGAGGCATTGAAGATCTGTCCTGACATGAGTGCGACGGGACTTCAGGTCCTTTGAGAAGATCAGGATGTCATCTAGATATACAACTACAAATTAATAAAGTAAGTCTCAGAGGATCTCATTAATCAGGCATTGAAAGACCGCAGGGGCATTACAAAGGCCAAAAGGCATCACTATGTACTCGTAGTGGCCATCCTTGGTGTTGAAAGCGGTCTTCCAAATGTCCTCAGGCTGGATGCTTACAAGGTTGTATGCCCTTCGTAAATCCAGCTATAGTTACACAATATTAGGTTCCATATTAGGAGCTACCACCCAAGAAAGAGATCTAGGCATCATAGTGGATAACACATTGAAATTGTCAGTTCAGTGTGCTGTGGCAGTCAAAAAAGCAAACAGAATGTTGGGAATTATTAGAAAGGGAATGGTGAATAAAACAGAAAATGTCACAATGCCTCTGTATTGCTCCATGGTGAAGACCGCACCTTGAATACTGTGTACAATTCTGGTTGCCGCATCTAAAAAAAAGATATAGTTTGATGGAGAAGGTACAGAGAAGGGCAATCAAAATGATAAAGGGGATGGAACAGCTCCCCTATGAGGAAAGACTAAAGAGGTTAGAACTTTTCAGCTTGGAGAAGAGATGGCTGAGGGGGATATGATAGAGGTGTTTAAAATCATGAGAGGTCTAGAATGGGTAAAGAATGGGTAAATGTGAATCGGTTATTTACTCTTTCAGATAATAGGAGGACTAGGGGGCACTCCATGAAGTCAGCATGTGGCACATTTAAAACTAATCGCAGAAAGTTCTTTTTCACTCAACACACAATTAAACTCTGGAATTTGTTGCCAGGGGATGTGGTTAATGCAGCTACTGTAGCTGTGTTTATAAAAGGATTGGGTACATTCTTGGAGGAGATGTCCATTACAAGTTGACTTAGAAAATAGCCACTGCTATTACTAGCAACAGTAACATGGGATAGGCTTAGTTTTTGGGTACTTGCCAGGTTCTTATTAGAGATGTGAATCGTGTGCCAGATCGTCTTAACGATCAGATTCGGCTGGGGGGGGGGGGGGGGGAATCTGATCGTTAAGATATGTGAATTGGAATCGTTTCAGATTCCAATTCACATCGCTAATTTTTTTTTTTAGGGAGGCCAGCGCCGCTAAAGAAAAAAAAACACCTGACCCTTTAAATCGACCCCCCCATCCCGACCCCCCCAAAACCTTTTAAAATTACCTGGTGGTCCAGGGGGGCCTCGGGGAGAGGAGAGATCCAGGGGGGCCTCGGGGAGAGATTTCCCGTTCCCAGGCATCAGCTGTTCTAAAAATAAAATTTGCGCCGATGCCCCTTTGCCCTTACCATGTGACAGGGTATCCGTGCCATTGGCCGGCCCCTGTCACATGGTAGGAGCACTGGATGGCCGGCGCCATCTTTAAAGATGGCGCCGGCCATCTTTACTCATCAGCCCCTATTATATAGTATGCCAATGGCACGGATACCCTGTCACATGGTAAGGGCAAAGGGGCATCGGCGCCATTTTGGTTTTAGAACAGCTAATGCCTGGAAACAGGAAATCTCTCCCCGAGGCCCCCCTGGATCTCTTCCCGAGGCCCCCCTGGACCACCAGGTAATTTTAAAAGGTTTTGGGGGGGGTCGATTTAAAGGGTCGGGTGGGGTTTTTTTTTTTAGCAGCGCAGGCCTCCCTAAAAAAAAAAGGGTCGGGAGGGTGGGGGAGGCTAAGGGGGGTCGATTTAAAGGGTCGGGTGGGTTTTTTTTTTTATCGGGCCATCGGTGCCATTTTAATTAGTGGCAGCCAAAATGGCGCCGATGGCCCGAAAGCGGGAGATCGCGCCAGGACCCCCCCCCCCCCCCCCCCCGCCACTTTTAATCGTTCAAAAATGATTCACATCCCTAGTTCTTATGGCCTGGATTGGCCACTGTTGGAGACAGAATTCTGGGCTTGATGGACCCTTGGTCTGACCCAGTATGGCATGTACTTATGTTCAAGGAACTTACAAATCTGAGGAAGGATACCCAAAATTCTTTCAAGGACCTTATGAAGGTATTCAGGAAAAAATCTCAGAACACCTTAAAGGACCAGCTCCAGAGATCCACCTTAAAACCTAGAACAGCGGGGACTCCTGGTCCTGGGTGGGTCCCTAGGAAAGGGATAACTAGCTAGGCCAAATAGGGAAGAAGAAGTCTAGGGAAAGCCCAGATTGAGGCACTGTGAATTACATTACTGTCTTTTTGTGCTGTGAATTGCATTGCTGTATTTTTTTTTGAGAACTGCTAAGATAAACAGAGCTGCTGTTTAATTTTCTTGTAATTAATAATAGTTTATGAAGGATAAGCCAGAGTCTAGCTTGGGTCTATTCTCTGGCCAACCATAGACCTCTAATGGTGCCACAGACCTTTTTACGAGATAACAATTGCACTTCAGTTTGCAAAATGAGCTCGCCATACTCTTATTCTTTCTCAGTAATGCCAAATAACTGTTGATGGTTCAGCATTCTTAAAGTGATAAAATTGACTAATTTTACAACTAACTGCATGACAGTTTGCACTTCATTATGCTTTTTTTTTTTTTTTTTTACTTTACCCACAATTGCTTTTCAATATATAATGCTATAAAACACAGCAAATGTATTTCATCCTGTTTTCTCATTAGGCCTACCAATCCATTCTTCTGTCTTCGCACATTCAGTGCACTGAACTGTCTGTATACACATACACACACCCCTTCCCACACACACACACACAAACTTTGTCCAGACCAACTTCTTCTCAGAAACAAAAATAGGGCTGTAAAAATGTTTCCCTGTTTTGTTTGGTCTTTCAAAGGTTTTAAATGCAGCAGTTTTTCCAAAATTATTCTTTTGGGAAACAAAAGCAGACACACATCCACCATTATGCTAAAACATGTTGCTGCCAAACTACCACTTATTAGCTGTTGTCAGATTTCTTGTCTAATTTCCCCTCAGTGTCAGGCACTTGCAGCCATTTTATTTGCTTTAGGATTGCATTTTTGTTGTTGAGTTCAGCATAAAGTAGTTCTGCCATAGCCAGAAAGCACTCATTAATGATTTCTGTGTCAGTAAATGCCTTTTAATATCTTGCTAAAATCCATGCAATTTGGAAAGATGCCTCTGTTAAACTCTATTCGACGGATCTTCAGCTTTGTATTATTCTTTGTTGGCCTTTAAGTGAAGCAATAAGTTGTTCTCTTTTACTTTTCCTGCAGTTACTGCCAGGTGGGTAATTTTTTTTTTTTTAATGTTCTTGCATTGTGTAATGACATTCTAAATTGTTGCACTTAAAGCAGAACATGTTTTTTGACAAATTAAACAGGCTTTATACATGCTTCATTAAGCACAAAGACAAACTTAATCAGTCCATTTTTCTTGAAACCTTTCTTTCTTTCAGATTCTGCACAGAAATATTTGACCTTTTTGCTTGCTTTCTACTAGCACAAGATATAGGGGAGCCCTGGGATTTTGAGAAAGGAGAGCAGGTGTAATGTTTTCATGTGGTTTGGCTTAAAGGGAGGTGGGTGTCCCCTTAAGAATCCAGAGTGTGTGATTGGTGGAAAATGGTTAAGCGAGAGGTATAAAAGTAGGAGATTTTTGGTGGGAGTTGCCATTTCTAGGATGGAGCTGGTAGAGGAGGAGATCTCCAGGATGTAGTGACCTGGAGTAGCCAGCCTGCAGGCTGGTGGTCCCAGGAACCACCCTAGTATGGAGTGGAGCTCTGTAGGGGCTTTTCCTCTCAAGGGAAAAGGCCCAAGGCCATGGAGTAGAAGGTTTTTTCCTCCTCCCAAGGAAATGTCCAGAAGTAGTGATTCCTATAGGAAGGGTGATCCAAGATAAAAAAAAAAAAAAAAAGTCCACTGAGTTTCTGGAAAGTGGAGGTGACCAGGGAAACCCTGCAGATAGTTGGAATGATGGAAAGGGAAACACCCATTGGATATTCGAGGAAGTGTGAGTAATCAATATGGGCTGTGGAGTGAGAACAATCACAACCTTCTACCCGTATACAACTGTACTCCAGTGTACCTTCAATGTATCTCACAACAATCAACCCAATCGTATCACTGGTAAAACTATCAAACATTTACTGGTCATTGCCAAGTGTTATATGTAGGCCTCTCACTCACAGGGTCTGCATAGCATATCAGACTCCTACTTAGGTACAAGGCCACCTTACTTTAATTATAATATTTTTGTTAGAATTTTATAAATTTTTTGCACATTAAAACTGCCTCGTCTTAGTTCTTCAAATAGAATTTTCATATATTATATTCCAAAGGTACGGGAGAAACCATAACTACTTATCTCGCCAATTTTGATTAGTCACCCGACACGCGCGTGTTTCGAACCAACGGTTCTGCTTCAGGGGAATTTTCTTCCGTATCCTGTCTCAAAGACGAACTTCTGAGTTTCCGTTCTGCAAGTTTGAGGCATCCATCTCTCTTCTTGGCTCGATTGTCACAATTTTGAATCTTGCCGCGGCTTCCTTACGCCGCGTTGGCGTAAGGAAGCCGCGGCAAGATTCAAAATTGTGACAATCGAGCCAAGAAGAGAGATGGATGCCTCAAACTTGCAGAACGGAAACTCAGAAGTTCGTCTTTGAGACAGGATACGGAAGAAAATTCCCCTGAAGCAGAACCGTTGGTTCGAAACACGCGCGTGTCGGGTGACTAATCAAAATTGGCGAGATAAGTAGTTATGGTTTCTCCCGTACCTTTGGAATATAATATATGAAAATTCTATTTGAAGAACTAAGACGAGGCAGTTTTAATGTGCAAAAAATTTATAAAATTCTAACAAAAATATTATAATTAAAGTAAGGTGGCCTTGTACCTAAGTAGGAGTCTGATATGCTATGCAGACCCTGTGAGTGAGAGGCCTACATATAACACTTGGCAATGACCAGTAAATGTTTGATAGTTTTACCAGTGATACGATTGGGTTGATTGTTCTGTGGAGTGAGAAGCCACAGGTGCAAAGGATGCAATCCTAATGTCCCACTTTGAATTAGACGTTTAAGCTGGGTGTTTAAAGAGAAGGAGAATCTGAAAGTATCATACATTTCATGTGTGTTGTGATAGGGGTTGTTATGGCAGATGAAAATACCTACTGGTGTAAAATGGGGAGACCTGTAATGTGTATGTGGGTGGGGGGGGGGGAATAGGCTTGTTTATATTCCTGGTGTTTATATTCCCATGGTGTCTTTTTCAGAACTTATTTGCTAATATAACATGAAACAGATTGGTGGTGGAATCACAATTTGAGCCCCGATGCAGCGCATACAAAACATACTGTGTCGGGTAAGGATTTCCTTTCAATGATACAGGGACGATACTATTTTTTCCACCTTTTTATATGTAATTTAATTTTAAAAAACCCATAAAAAATATAAATATGTTGTGGACCAATAATTAAAGGTGACCCATATGTACTAGAAGGTGAACAAAATATTAAATAACCTGTGCACGGGTGCTATGAAGGTCCTTATTTAATATACAAAAAATTGCATTATTGTGGTGAAGTATATTTAAATATACAATTCAGTTTCAAGTGCTTTTAATATTGGTATTGTTAGTATTTTGCACTTGATATAAGTACTCCCCTAGTTTTGTGGTACTATGTGAAACTCTACAGAATATTTATTTTCTATTTCTTCTGCTTAAAAGAGGTAAACTAAACTGTTAAAGGATTCTAGCTTATTTCTAGATAACAATTTCATTATCATCAGTTGGATTTATTACAAAGTGAAGTACTGCAGCTGAAGCACTTCTGTTCTGTTATTGGTAATACTATTTTGGCTTCTCTCATTAGCTTCTGCTGCTCTGAGCAAAACAAAAACAAATTACCTATGTCACCTTGCTTTCTCCTGCAAAGCAGATAAAGAATTTTTGCATTATAGCTGCATTCTTTGGTATCTTCTGAATGTTGTCTCCATATGCTTAAAATACTAAAGCAGAAAGATACATTAGTTTGTGAAAGCTATCAAACAGACAATTGTCACCTGGCATTGCACTTTATTGATTACAGCCAAGGCCCCTGGTCTCCTGTGGCCATGAAAAGGGCTGCACAATTCAGCTCTTGCTGAAGAATTGGTCAGTCCTAGACAAATTTCCATGGAAGACTGGGACTATCTCAGAAGGGATACTTTGGTGGCAGTGGGATGGCACAATCTTTCTCTTCTGCTGACCCCCAGGCATCCTCTCCTGGCATGAAACAAGAGGATGACGACGGCAGTCTTGAAACGCCTCTGGCAGATCCTCTTCTAGCTCATGAATGGCACCCTTTGAACCATGTGGCCCATCCTCCTCCTGTTTTGCATCAGGAGAGAGTGAGTGGGGGGGGGGGATCCGGGGAGGAGCAGGAAGGTAGTGAAACAGGGATTGGCAGGGAGTGAAGGAAGAAGTTGCAGCCTATGCCTAAGCTCCGGAGTCATGCTCTGGCGTAGTCCGGGACCCTTGCTTTGGGTTTCGGCCTACTCTCTAGGCAAGGCCCTGACCAGTGACTCTTTTTTAGATAGATTTTCAAAACAAAATGAAATTCTGATGACATTTTGTTGGACTTTCACTCGTTCCGTTTTGAAAATGATCTGAAATGAAATAGGAAATTTTGTCTCATTTCTTATTTTGTTTCTTCTGAATGTCCATCCCTACTAAATTATAGCCAGATAAGTAGTTATCTGGCTTTAATTTAGCTGGATAAAAAAGGGGCATTCCGGGAAGGGGTTGAGTTATCTGGCTAGCTTAGCAGAATATTGGGTATATCCAGCTAGGTTAGATGGATATCTTTAGGCCTGCTTCAGAGCAGGCCTTAAGTTATCCAGCCTTGTGTGGTGGTAATATTAAGAAAATAAATTGCGGGTCTACAGATCCTAATCAATCCCCCATCTCCCTCACACCTGAGGTCCAGAGGCTCTGCCATGCCAGACCAAGCCTGCCGCCTGCCCTAAAGCTTCTTTCATCTAATTAGGAAGAAAATATAAATGCCGGGGGTTGTGCTAGTCTTCCCCCTCCCCCCACTCCTCACTTCCGGGTGCCATTTGCTTTCCATAAATATGTATCTGGGGGTACCCCCTCCGTTTCCCTACCCCAACCCTTACCCTCCCACCCTCTCTGTACCTGAAATTTATGTGCATCTTCAGCCTGGATTTAATTCCATTTTTCAGGCACTTCAAAACAGATTACATCTGGGCACTTTATTCCACTGAATATCCAGGAAAAGTTATTTGGCTAACTTTAGCCGGATAATTTGTCCACTAACCAGCCTACTGAATATGACCCCCCCCATTATATCTAAAATTATCACAGGTTCCCCATTTCTTCATTTCCATCCTCTGGCACTAGGGATCCTCTATTTTTATCCCATGCCCTTTTGAATTCCATTACCGTTCTGGCCTTCTAGGAAGGCATTCCATAAATCCATCACCCTTTCCATGAAGAAATATTTCATGATGATGTTCCCAAGTATTCTCCCTTAAAGTTTTATTTCATGACCCCTAGTTCTATAATTCTTTTACATTGGAAAAGGTTTGATTGTTGTACAATATCAACACCTTCCAGATATTTAAAAAAAATCTGTATCATATCTCTGCTGTCCTCTAGGGTATAATTATTTAGGTTCTCTAGTCTCATAAGTGTTTTGGTACATGCCACACACTGGTTCACTACAGAACAAATACAGCATGGGCAGCAGAAGTGTAAACTCCAAACAACACCTGCAAAAACCCAAAGGGAGAGGTACAGCTTTGGGGTGAAACACTAAGCACGATAGAAGAGCAGGATCTGGGGTGATTGCATCTGATGATCTTAAGGTGGCCAAACAGGTGGATAAAGGTGATGGTGAAAGCCTAAAAGATGCTTGGGTACATAGGGAGAGTAATGGTCAGCAGAAAAAAAAGAGGTGATATTGCCCTTGTACAGGTTTCTACTGTCAATCTTTGAAAATGTGTACAGTCATACATTCTCCCACTACTCAGGTTAGCCTTTAAATGAGTGTATTTCAAAAGGCGTTTAGAGAGACAAAAGTATACCTGTATGCTTTTGTCTTTGCCATCGCCATATTAGACGCAGACGGTGACAATCGGCCGTTTTATTACTGACACGGTGATGCCGTGATTGGTCTGGAATCATGTGTCAGGTTTTTTCTTTTTGAGGCCAACCTTGATGCTTCTTGAAAATCAGCTATGATGCTATTGACATGGCTTTGTGTGTGTTTACTCCAAGGAACCTTACAGATCTCTTGTGCTTTACATTCTAAATACCAGATGCCATTCCACTTCTGCATTAAACCCATTGGGACATACTGAGTCCATCTGAAAGATCCATTCGTGTTCTTTTTTTATTTAATAAAATATTCTCAAATTTTACATAGTAACATGGGGCAACTTTGAAATTGACCTCTTGCACTAGAAGAAAAAAAGAGCAGAGCTGGAGAGCAGGCTGGCAGAGACACACACAGGAATTTAATTTTCAAATCTCTGCTCATTGTTTAACCACCATACTTTGCACCTGATTCTTACAACACTAGCATACTTTGTAGCTTTGCTTCTTTAAAGATTAATATAGTAAATTAGGAAAAGACAGCAGATAAAGACCAAAAGGCCCATCTAGTCTGTCCACCAGTGATTTATGGGCATTTATGCAAAGTAGATCAAATTCCCACATGAAAGCCAACCCCCAGTCTTCAATGTGTCTACTTTAGAGTTGCAATTGCCCCTCCATGCCATCCAGGAAGTACAGTGCAGCCATACCACTGCTGCAGCCTTCTCTTACTACTAGGGATCCACTGTGTTTATCCCATGCTTTCTTGAAATCTGCCACTATCTCCTGGAGGAGGTAGTGATGACAAAGAGTGTTCCAGGCATCTGCCACCCTCTCTGTGAAAAACAAATCCTCCTGACATTGTTCTGAATCTACCCACTTGGAGATTCATATTGTGATCTCTATGATCTACAGCTTCCTTTCTATTGAAAAAGAAAATTGGCTTCCTGTGCATTAATACCTTTCAGTTATTTAAATGTCTGTATTATATCCTCTGTTTAACCTCTCTTCCAGGATATATATATTAAGATCCTTCAATCTCCTCTCATAGAGCTTCTCATACAAACCCTGCACCATTTTGGTTGCCCTTCTCTGGACAGTCCTTAGCCTTTCTGAGATACAGCCTCACAACTGAGCACAGTACTCCAACTGAGGCCCTACCAACAGGTCCCTTATATGTTTTATTAAATTTTATAATAATCCCCACAATCGCCAAGGTCAGTGAAGTTGTTGCAAAAATATCCAGCCTTCCCATGGTCCGTGACATTTAAGTTTTAACGGTGGTCCCCTCCATGCATAGCACCCCAGCCTTCTTGGAAGCCCAGTACTGTATAGAATTGTTTTCGTCACTGCATGTAGGTTACCCCAATGCTTTTTTAGAGGACCAATGAAATCACACAACTGCACTTTTGGGCTGTAGCTAGCCATCACTCCATTCAGATTACCCCAGTGCTTCATTTCCACCTTTTTGCCATTAGGGATCCTCTGTGTTTATCCCGAGCATTTTTGAATATTGCTACTGTTTTTGTCTCTACTGCTATCTCCACTAGCACAATCCAGGCATCTACTACTTATTCTTTGAAAAAATACTTATTTATGAACCTACCCCATTGGCTCTTCATATCATGACCCTTAGTTCTACAACTTCCTTTCCTATGAAAAAGCTTGACTTTTAGTGCATTGGCTTTCAGGTATATATCATGCTCCCAGGCCCACCTCTTCTCTCCTTTAGGGCATAGAGTGGATATAGAAAGTGTACACCCCCTTGGACATTTTTCACCTTGTATTGTGATAGTATGTCAGATTTGTATTCATTTAAATGAGGATTTTTCTCCACTCATCAACACACTATATACTACATTTTTCAAGGCCAAAAATTTTTTACTGGGGGACAAAGCATGAGTTACAGTTGTGGACCCCTGTGTGGTGGTGTGGCTGACTCAGCCACATGGGCAAACCCGTATGACCCACACCGACCATGGGCGGAAGTGCCTGGGTTGGGACTAGCTGGGGCTTCACCTATACCAACCATTGTTCCTTCAGATTGAGCCCTTGGTGCAGACAGCTAGTGGGACTTAGGCGAGTCCCAGGGGCAAGGCAAGGGGGAATGTCTGGGTCCAAGCAAAACTCAAGGAGGGCAGCAAACAAAGAAGTCCAGAGAATGAAGCAAAGTCGGGGCCGGCAGGAGAAGGCAGAATCTGAGAGAAAGTCTAGGGTCAGGGCAGGCAAAAGCAGAAGTCAGGTCCAAAGCCTAGGTCAGGTCCAGGAAGTCAAACCAAAGGAACAGGACAGGCAGGAGAGGAAACAGAGGCATGATGCATAAGAAGACAAGAGATGGAGGAAGGGGTAGACACCAGACAATCAAGGAACTGGAATGCAGAGTCAGGAAGCAGGAAGTACAGGGCAGGAACAAGAACAAGCACCACGCACTGATAAACAGGCTTCTCGGGAAACCTGTTGCCAAGTGCTGGCTGGTTTCAAGAGACTTCCTTATATACCCCTGGAGGATGTGGCATCATCCGCCTGCACCACAGGAAGTCCCAGCTAGAGGGTCTATAAAAGCAGTCCAAGTTTACAGATAGTTCTATCCTGGGTCCTTGGAACAGCATGTTGCCAGAAGCTACACCGGCGTTGCTTCACATCAGAGGTGAGGGACTTACATGGTGGAGGTGGCTGGAGCCTAACAACTTGTATTTATTCAAAAAAACAATACTGAAATCCAGTTGGATGAGTCTCCATGTCCTGAATCAATACTTGGTAGAAGTACCTTTGGCCGGAATTACAGCTGTAATGCTGTTGAGAGTGGTTTCTACCAGCTCTAGATATTTGCACACCAATATTAGACCATTTTTGTTTACCAAAAGATGCATTCAAGTTCTGTCAAGTTACTTGAGAAGCACTGATGGACAGTAATCTTTAAGTCATACCACAGATTTTCAAATGGATTTAGGCTAGGGCTCTGACTGGGCCATTCCGAGACATTTACCTTTTTGCTCCTGAGCCAGTGTAGCTTTGGCATGTGCTTAGGGTTGTCATGCTTAAAGTTTCAGCTTTCTTGCAGAGGACAGCAGATTTTTCTCAAGGAATATTCTGTACTTTTGTCTATTCATTGGCCCTTCTATCCTGAGAAGTGCTCTAGTCCCTGCCAGTAAGAAACATCTCAATAACATGATGCTTCCCCTTACAGTTCAAGGAGGAGCCCCCCTTGGGGAGCTCCTGTTGAGGGAGAGAACTCCACCCCTGGTCTTCTGGTCTCACACACTCCTCTCCCATGCTCTCTCTCACACACATTTATATATATATATATATATATATACAGCTCTTTAGATTCAGTTTATTTTAGGCAAGAGAAGCCCTGGGAGCTGTCACATACCCCCTTCCACACCCAGAGGGAGGTTGGGTGAGAAAGAGAGGGAGTGGCCCCATCAACCCCAGTCAACAAACCACACCTGTCTGCTGCTTCCCATCTTCACAGAGACTGAGTACACCTCTGTTGCTACCTGATGACATCATGGGGAGGGCATCTGCATACTTCCAAGCAAGCCCTGGGCTTCTTTCTTCTCTTTCATCCTCTTGTACTCTTCAGCTCCCAATGGGATGGGATTTACTGGGAGGGGGCCTCTTCTGCTCTGATTCCTATGATTGGCTCAGACCCCCAATGCCATCCTTGATCCATTGATGTTGACATTGGGCAAGCAGATTGAAGATGATGTCAGCAGGCCGGAGATAAGGAAGGTGAGCACACAGGTAGGTGGACTGTGGAAAAAAAACATGTGTAGAGGGGCCATTTCCAGCTTGCCCATCTGTGAGCTATAGTCACTGGACATGATTTGCCTGTCTGAATTATTTTAAGCATCTAAACTCCATCAATATTTTATAAAATGCTGTTAATGCTTCAACCAAGTTCATAACCTGTCATCCGGGCTTGATGAAAAATTCCAAGTCAGCTTAAACTTCGCGTTCATTCCTCCCAATGTTTTTATATGAAGGCAAATCTCTCAATGAATGTTTAATTAAACCACTCAACGTTTCTCAATACTTTTGAATATAGCTGCTGATATTGCAAATATTTCTTTAATTTTAAAGTTTATCACTCAAATTTAATGACGAGTTCCCACTCAGCATAACCTCTCTTTCAACGTTTTGAATGTTGAGAGTGATTTTTCAGAAAATTTCATATAAATAATACTAAAAAGATGGCTGTCCAGCTTGAATACATTTAAACCTTAAACGCCTTCCTCGTCTTTTTCGCCATTACTTCTAAAAATATATATACTAATGAGTTCCCGATCAACTTAGCTTGCTCTTGTTCATTCCTTCCGACATGGCCATGTTTCGACAAAATAATTTTTCTTCATCAGGGAAGTTTCTAATCCTTCTCCTCATTGTTGGGTCACTCTTCTACTGCTCAAACGGCATTTTTGTGCAAATTTTCTCTTACTCACTCCTCATCCTTTTAAACCAAACATGTGATCCAGATTCTACCAATGGATAGTTACATATCTAACGTAGATTCGTCCGTATCCAATAGCTTCTCTTTACTGTCAGTGCGCTATTGTTAGAATACAGGTGATGGATATCATAATAATGAAGTCCACTCTATATCTTCGTTCAGTCCACCCAGGACTGTAGTATTTAACTTAAATATCCAGTTCTGTTCGCGGAAATTCAACAATTTTTTTACATCTCCTCCCTATACATTTTCTTCAACACTATCACTGTCCATCGGAGGTCCTCAAAGCAATGTTGTTTCTATAGTACTCAAAGGGACAAGTAGGATCCCTATAACATTCCTGGAACAACTACTGGAGTTGGTGTTGACTAACAATTATTTCAGATTTGGAAATAAATTTTACCATCAAGTGCATGGGATCGCGATGGGATCTTCATTGGCCCTGTCGATCACGAATATTTATGTCTGAATTTGAATGCCAACACATTTATAGATCGTCATGGTGGAAGAAGATATTCTATTGGCGTCGATATATAGATGATGTTTTCCTGATTTGGAAATCGACTGAAGATGATCTGAAGAATTTCTTACAATGGATCAACACTGTAGATCTTAATCTACAATTTACTTCAAATCAAGATCAGACCAAGATAAGTTATCTGGATGTTGAAATTATAAGGATAGGATCGTGTCTGAGTACAATGGTACATCATAAACCTACAGAGAAGAATTCTCTATTGTGCTATCATAGCCACCATGCTAAGTCTCTCAAACAAGGACTGCCAGTTAGCCAATTTTTTAGATTCCAGAGGATTTGCTCCACAAATGAGGAATTTGAGAAGCAATCACAGTGGCTCAAACAAAAGTTCAAATTGAGGGGTTATCCAAAAAGAGTTAACAAAGCCTACAAGAGGGCGAAATATTCTGATCGGGACCAGTTACTGGAATATCGAAGTAGAGAAGAACATGATAGACTGACATGCATTTTGCCTCAATGTACATCAACAGCTTCAGTCACAGCATCTATTCATAGGCATTGGCATATGCTCTCATTACATGAGGTATTTAAAGATACACCTCTGATAGCTACAATAAGAGGTCCCAACATCCAAAACTGGGAGGTACATGCTGACATAATAAGAGATGCCAATCATAAGAAAAACATTCAAGGAAACCATACCAAATGCAATAAATGTAAGATGTGTAATCTAACCATTGAGGGGTCTCAATGGGAAGATCCAGTAACAGGATATAAAATCACAAGAAGAGGAGAGACAAACTGTTTATTAAAAAATGTGGTTTATATTATACAGTGCCCCTGTCAAAATTATGTAGGTCGAACGGCACGGACAGTGAGAACGAGGCTCATTGAACATAGATCGCGTTTAAATACAAGGATGGCAGAAGCCCCGATAATTGAGCACTGTTTATAGAAACAACATTGCTTTGAGGACCTCCGATGGACAGTGATAGACAGTGTTGAAGAAAATGCACAGGGAGGAGATGTAAAAAAATTGTTGAATTTCCGCGAATAGAACTAGATATTTAAGTTAAATACTACAGTCCCGGGTAGACTGAATGAAGATATAGAGTGGACTTCATTATTATGACATCCATCACCTGTATTCTAACAATAGCGCACTGAGAGTAAAGAGAAACTATTGGATACGGACGAATCTACGTCAGATACGTAACTCTCCATTGGTAGAATCTTGATCAAATGTTTGGTTTAAAAGGATGAGGAGCGAGTAAGAGAAAATTTGCACAAAAATGCCGTTTGAGCAGTAGAAGAGTGACCCGACAGTGAGGAGAAGGATTAGAAACTTCCCTGATGAAGAAAAATTATTTTGTCGAAACATAGCCATGTCGGGAGGAATGAACAAGAGCAAGCTAAGTTGATCGGAAACTCATTAGTATATATATATTTAGAAGTAACTGCGAAAAAGACGTGGAAGGCGTTTAAGTTTTAAATGTATTCAAGCTGGACAGCCGTCTTTTTAGTATTATTTATATGAAATTTTCTGAAAAATCACTCTCCACATTCAAAACGCTGAAAGAGAGATTATGCTGAGTGGGAACTCGTCATTAAATTTGAGTGATAAACTTTAAAATTAAAGAAATATTTGCAATATCAGCAGCTATGTTAAAAAGTATTGAGAAACGTTGAGTGGTTTAATTAAACATTCATTGACAGATTTGCCTTCATATAAAAACGTTGGGAGGAATGAACGTGAAACTTAAGCTGACTTGGAATTTTTCATCAAGCCCGGATGACAGGTTACGAACTTGGTTGAAGCATTAACAGCATTTTATGAAATATTGATGGAGTTTAGATGCTTAAAAGAATTCAGACAGGCTGAGTGATACAGCTGTTTCTTTTATATACAAGCACAACACACAAAAATAATTTTTTCACATGAAAGACTTGTTTTCACATAAAAATGTTATAAAGAAACAAAAAAAACCCCAAAAATCTCAGGTAGGAGGGAGGTTGGTTCATGATTACTATTAAAAATATTCTGTACACAAGGCCGTGGTGGCATGTTGCAGATGTTGAATGAAACCTTCCTCTTCCTACATTATTAATTTTCTCATATGGTGGGAACCATACTGAGACATCGTTGCAGAGGACACCACCACATCGGACCCGGGGCTGTAAGGTACAGGATGCTGACTGGGATGTAGCAGCACGGGATGAGTCTTACACATGTTTTAATTACTGACAGAACTGACTACTTTAACTCTCTATTCAACAGCATCTGACAATATAATAAGAAGCGTCTCCAGCTCCTACAGTGCCTCCATTTCCCAGAGATATATCCAAGAGAATTCTGGTAGGAACCAAAGCAACAGACCACATAAAACCAATACTACATCAATTACACTGGCTCCCAATTGAAAGCAGGATAAAATTCAAAACTCTTTGCTTTCTCTTCAAGTGCATGAATAAACAGGTTCCAGAGAACCTATCTCAACTTCTTCTCTCTTACACTCTCACAAGAAAACTCCTCTCGTCCTCAATTTACCCTTCTTTCCTCCCTTCTCTAAATAAGGTCCCTGTGGTTTTGGAATATGTCCACTAGGGGTCACTGCACCTCTACGGGGATTTGCAGTAGCACATATTGGACATCTGGTCACAAATTGCGAACAAAGGCTTTGTAAATTTGGAGCCCATATACTTTGAGACAAATTAATATACATTGTATTGGAACTGTTATATAGAGGCCAATGAGCTTCATGTAACATCAGATTTAAAACATTCAAAGCACAACACAAAGTTCCTGCTAGATGCACCCAGCCTACATTTTTAATAAATGTAAAGCCTGCAGATTTCCACTTAACTCTCTCTTCAGCTGTTGCTGATTCCTGCAATTGCTGGACTGTTCGTAATCCTGTGTCCTTTTGTGCTCTAGTCTGTACTAATTCCTTTACTGCTGGCTGACAAGTTGTCTGAGCAACCTCTTGTCCTGCATAATCTGCCAATGCATTTCCTCTATAGATCCACGTATCAACAGCATGGTGGGCTTTCACCCAACAAATAGCTATTAATAATCCTTTCTCTCCTCTTTCCTGTAAGCATGATAAAATTAATTCCCATAACTGCACATGTGAAAGAGGTTCTCCAGAAGCAGAAATAAATCCTCTCCTATTCCATTTTCTCAGATGCTCATTAATAGATCTGGTGGTTATGCGTCTCCTGGATCCAGTTCTGTACGTATGTAAATTAATCTTCAAAACAAAAATCTGTGAGTATATTTTTTTTATTCTACATATATATTTTCCATTGTTTGCTTGTTTGTGTGCACATGTACAGTGTATAGTAATTGTGTGTTCAGTCTCGTATCAGATATTGCGTTTTAGGATTTCTGTTTCTACCTTTGTTATTCCCCTTTGGTCTTTTTGACCGAGCTATAACTCTTTGTGTTCTAATTGGTTCCCGACGATGGACTGATGCTAATTCAATTCTTTTGAGTTTAACATCATTGGGATTCCAGCTATTCTTTTCTATTCTGAGGCTCTTTTTAATATTTACAAAGCAAAAAAAAAAAAATATGTACACTTCCTCTGGCCTCTGCTTGATTATCCTCTACTAGACTGCAAGCCTTCACCTGCTATGCACCAATTATTTGGAACAAAATATTGCAAATGTTATGCCTTGAGCCCTGTTACCTCACTTTCTGAAATAAAGCTAAAGCATGGCTCTTCACCCAGACCTTCTTAGCAGAAGCCTCCAGTTTGCTGACTTAGGTAGTCACATG
This sequence comes from Rhinatrema bivittatum, assembly GCF_901001135.1. NCBI lineage: Eukaryota > Metazoa > Chordata > Amphibia > Gymnophiona > Rhinatrematidae > Rhinatrema > Rhinatrema bivittatum. The sequence goes on along the minus strand of NC_042616.1, from coordinate 344,750,395 downwards.
ATTCAGATGGCTATCTTGAAGGCAATAAATTACACACCATTGGATTCTTGCTGCTATGCCAACTGAAAAAGCCAACAGAGAATTTGATACTAACTGTATAGTAATTGTAATCTATACTAACTGTATAGTATTGTAATCTATACCACCCATATTTCTCTTTATCGTGCCCTTCTGTAAACCGTTGTGATGGTATTTAACTTAATGACTGTATAGAAAAATTTTCAAATAAATAAATACATTTAAATGGTATGCTCTGTGTTTAAATGTGTTGTAATTCGCCTTGCTATTCTTGGTAAAAAGCAGATTATCAAATGTCTGTAAGTAAATTACCATTTTGGTGGATCATCACTTAAAGGAGGTTTAGATCCTACTACCAAAGGTCTGTGTTAATCCATCCCAATTTCTGATTTTCTTTATACTATTTATGAGCTGACAAAATAATTGACATTCTTTTGAGACCAGGCAATTTATAGCTGACTGACCCACATGTACCTCACTATATAGCCTAGGTTTGCATGATCAAATCTTTCTCCTGTGGTGCAAGTGGACATTAGAGATGTGAATCGTGTGATCGATTTTGGCTTGGGGGAGGGAATCTGATCGTCGCGGTTTCGTTTTTTTTTAAATCGTAAATCGGGGGAGGGCGGGAAAACCGGCACACTAAAACAACACTAAAACCCACCCCGACCCTTTAAAATAAATCCCCCACCCTCCCGAACCCCCCAAAATGTTTTAAATTACCTGGGGTCCAGTGGGGGGGTCCCGGTGTGATCTTCCACTCTCGGGCCATGGCTGCGTTAATAGAAATGGCACCGGTGCTACCTTTGCCCTGTCATATGACAGGGCAAAGGTAGCGTCGGTGCCATTTTGGTTCCTGTCCCCCGACGTCACGAGCGCAGGAGATCACTCCCGGACCCCTGCTGGACCCCCAGGGACTTTTGGCCAGCTTGGGGGGGCCTCCTGACCCCCAGAAGACTTGCCAAAAGTCCAGCGGGGGTCCGGGAGCGACCTCTTGCACTCGTTGCCATATTGCAAAATGGCGCCGGCCATATTGCAAAATGGCGCTGGCCGTATGGCCGTATGGCCGGCGCCATTTTGCAATACAGCAATACGGCCATACGGCCGGCGCCATTTTGCAATACGGCACGAGTGCAAGAGGTCGCTCCTGGACCCCTGCTGGACTTTTGGCAAGTCTTGTGGGGGTCAGGAGGTCCCCCCTAGCTGGCCAAAAGTCCCTGAGGGTCCAGCGGGGGTCCGGGAGCGATCTCCTGCGCTCGTGACATCGGGGGACAGGAACCAAAATGGTAGCGCCGGCACCATTTCTATTAACGCAGCTGTGGCCCGAGTGGAAGATCACACCGGGACACCCCCCCCCACTGGACCCCAGGTAATTTAAAACATTTTGGGGGGGTTCGGGAGTGTGGGGGATTTATTTTAAAGGGTCGGGGTGGGTTTTAGGGTTGTTTTAGTGTGCCGGTTTTCCCGCCCTCCCCCTTCCCCTCCCCCCCCCCCGGATTTACGATTTTTGACGATAAATCGGGGGAATTCCTATTGTATCGCGCCTCTAACGATTTTTTACGATTTAAAATATATCGGACGATATTTTAAATAGTCAAAAAACGATTCACAAGACCTTAGCATTCTATAGAAAATATACCTACACCATGGTTAACCTTATCTTCTATCGTTTACTTGTGTGAATTAATAACCTGTCCTTTCTCTTCTAAGCCAAGTTCTTATCACCCTGTTATATGTAACTGCCTTTTCAGCACCATTGTTATAGTTATGTTTACTATGCACCCCTGTTTTATGTGAACCAGCATGATGTGACTGCTGTCTCGAATGCCGGTATATAAAAATCCGAAATAAAATAAATAATACTAAGTTATAGGTTACTTGGTAATGGTTGCAAATACTGTATCTAGGCGGACGTTTAGTGTTACATATTTGGCAGGGCTATGACAGTAACTATCATTGCTCCCTTGTATATTTTTACCAGCTATGGACAATGGGAGGGAGTTTTTGATATTCAGGTTTCCTTCACTTGCCATAATCCCACCTCTGTGGCAGAGACTTGTGTGGGATATAAATATCCCCATAAGCATACTCAAAATAGAGCGGGAAAGTGACTGAGGAGAGAATAGGTAGAAGGAGATTGGAGAAGGAGCTGTATAGAGTCTTAGCCTCATTCCTGGGCATCTGTTGTCTTGAAGGACTATTAATGCTTTTGGAAAGATTTTTTGAAGAAGATAGATCCATTCAGAGGGACGGGTAGAGAAGAGAGTGTCCCCTCTTCCCCTCCCTTGGTACCCAAAAAGGCTGTATCAAAAGATCTTTATGCTCAGGTGATCAGTGAACAGCATCGGTGAAGAGAAGTATAACCTCTTTTTTGGAGGATTGTTGCTCCTAAGGGCACATAACTAATTTATTTCTTCAGGACTGCTCCGGCTAGCATATTACATCCCATGCTTGACTCCTAATCCCTGGGAAGGGGGTTCCTTTTAAGGGGTGTTTAAAAGTCTACTTCAGAGGTAAAATAGTTTATAAGAACAACTCTGATTCTACTTTTAATTTATTTCTTCAGGACTGCTCCGGCTAGCATATTACATCCCATGCTTGACTCCTAATCCCTGGGAAGGGGGTTCCTTTTAAGGGGGTAAGCTCTCACTTGTGGTCCAGAAGACAAGAAAAAATCCCTCAGTGTGTGTGTGTAGTCATTTGGTGCTTCGCATGAAGTGAGAGGCTGTAATAACTCAGACAGGACCAGATCTGGTTGTTAAATAAAAGTTTACTGATTAATACTCATAAATTAAAGTCCATTATCCAGAAGTGTGAATTTACATCTGACTGATTATACAGGTATAATTCTGGGCAGGTAGGTGTCCTTTTAGCAGACCTCTGGGTAGAGCCTGTGGTGATTTTTATATGCGCAAACTCTCCCAGTGGTTATGCGGAAATCCTAGTGGAGGAGTCCCCAAGTGTTACTGAGAATCCTACCTTTGAACATCATCTTCTCAGACACCTTGCCCGACCTGGTCCTCTAGTTTTCGAGATCTGGATAAGGCCTCCTACTCTTATTCCTCCTTCCTTAAAGATACTTTCATCCTTATTCTATGATATTTCTGAGGGAAAAGTTAGCAGGATCAGGGTTCTCTGCTCTGAAATTCCAGTGGGGAAAGGGGGATCTAAAATCCTCTCCACTTTTCTTAAGTGCAAAAATTACTTTAATGCCTAAACTGGAATTCTCTTCTGCCTTCATTGTCTCTTGCAGCAGGATCCATCACTGGTGCTTGCCCACTGAGACTTTAGAGTGCACTCGGAGGTGTCACTTCTAAAATAACCTTCTTTGGGTAAAGCTGAAAGGCCTCACCCTAGTGTGGAAAAAATATATCTTTACTCCTTGACTGCTTCCTCAAACTGAACCCCCTGGTGTATTAACATGGCTGGGCTAAATAGTGTTCAGGCATCCAATCCAGACGCTCCAGGTGGGAGGGACTGAGGGGTATTGGATGGATCCTTACAAAGTGTGTTCTAATTACAGGGACAGTGACATCTGGTGGCCGGAGCGGGTAGATCTGCCACAGGAGTATTGAGGCTTTTGAGAGAAGAACCCACAAGAACTGAAGATTTTTGTAGTTTGATTACGGTTTAATAGTTATGACCCAGTTTGGGATTTTCCTAAAGTTTGTGCTTGAGAATACTTTTTCCATCTTGACTAGCCTATGCTGGAGCTGCACTTTAGTTATTCTACCCTACGGGGGGGGGGGGGGGGGGGGGCATTATTTTACTATAGATGAAGTTGCAAGAGAAGGAAGAATTTGACGAGCTAAAATGGACAAGGACACCATTGTTTTCATTGTAATCATTTTTTTAATGCTATTTTTGATTTTTGTGATTTTGATCTGGATTCTTCTATTTAAGTTGCAGTAAATGGATTATTGTGAACACTACTTTGGACTCTTGCTTGTTTTTTTTTTTTTCCCCCTTTTGTTATCCCGGTGCACTAGTTGAATGGATGGACACTGGTATTAGTATATCTTTTTATACAGTTTGATATTTTTGGCTTCCTTGCTCTTATACTGGACACTCTTGCATCTGGTGGTAATCATCAAACTAGAGTGTGAGCCTTTCACTGTAGTAGTGACTGACTGTGCCAGGGGCCCAAGAGAATAGCTTTTTCCACCATCCAGACTTGGCCCCGAACCCCTAGCACCTGAGATGTAATTTAACTGAGCAAACAGGGACTGACTACACATTCTTAGTTAAGATGAAAGAACCATCAAGCCCAACTACATCCTGAGATTCAGTTTTCTCAATGGCAAAGTTTATAAAATACAGCTCTACTGATTGCCAGTTTTGATTTCTGTTGAAAGACAGGAAACAATACCATAAATATGAGGGAGACACCAAGGAAGAAGCAGGGACTAAATTCTGAAGCAGAATATTTGGATTTTTCCTTGCAACTTTGTACCCTATCTCCTGCTCCTGTGTCATTGATTTCATCCCAGATTGATAAATGAGATCTCTCTAAATTATGTATAGTTTGGCAACTCACCTTCACACTAATAGGTTAATGGCTAGTACTGCATTCTAGAAAGACCAGGTTTATTTATTCCCAGTATACAGCAAAACAACTTAGTGGGTTTTATTCCTTTATAAATAGTGAGCATCAACTGCTGTCTATGTCAATAATCTTAAATTATTATTTGTTTTATTATTATTATTTATATTTATAAATTATTATTATTATTGTTATTATTATTATTATTTATAAATTAAATCCGTTGTGATGGCGAAACCAAACGACAGTATATAAAACTTGATAAATAAATAAATAGGTAAATTAGACTAGTTAAACTACATAAAAATCTACAAAGTTATTGATTTTACAGTGTCTGATTACTGGAGGGGTTTGTGAGCATCTGTGTACAAAGCCAGAACTCAGGAGATGTCATAAGTAATAGTAACATAATTAATGTCCAAAGTTTGGACTGCATTGAAATATGTTTGGTATTCATAAGATCATGGGCAATCATGAACAGATACAAATGTTATATAAGGTCACAGAACATGCGCAATGGAATCTTGGTAACAGAGAATTGAGAAGACCATCCCAGAATTTATCCAGATTCTCTGTGAGACCATTTTTATGTGGCCAGCACAATAATTACCTATGGGTGTGGGGAGGAGAAAATGTTTCATTTGCACGCTGCATTCACTTTCTATCTATTGAAAATGAGCTCAACAAATGTGTTATATTATTAGAATGCAGGAGACTAAATAATACTGAAGGCTAACAGCAAACAATTAAAAAACCTAATCTAAACATAAAACTTTTCCCATTAAACATTCTTTAGCAAAACATTTTATGTTGGGTACAGACTGTACTTTAAATGCAAATGGAAGCCAGAGATGTGATCAGAGATCAATTATAAGCTGGGTAGCGTAAAAAAAAAAGCTAGTTAAAATTCTGTAGCTTCTCGCATGGAAACAAATGACTCCAGCATGATTCACTCCTTGCAATGCACAAATCAGTTCTGATAAAGAAACAAAGTAAAACAATGTCCCTGTCCTTATAGGTGAGATCGTCTACCTGGCTATATGCTATTTACAATTAAACATAAAAATGTTTTGAGTTTTGTACTCCTCAGTTACTGGATGTGTCCATTTTTATGTCCTGCAGTTGGAGACTGGGAGCCAATCTATAAAGTTGGGTTTGTCCCCCATTATACTCAAATAGATGGACAAGGCAAGGTGTTCACTGCTACTGCTGGAAAGTAAATAGATAAACCCAGCAGTTCAGGACTGGGGTTTATGCACTTTGGCTGTCCATTCTAGGGAGTGGTGATTCTTTCTCAGCTTTCCAGAAATTAAGGCTGCCTATTTTATTTATTTATTTATTTATTATTTATTTAATTTTATATACCGGCAACCGTTTGCACATCGTGCCAGTTTACAAGTAACTTACAAACAGAAGATATATAGGCATAGCCTTTACAGAGAACGGTATATAACGTTAAAATGCAGTAACTGAACAATTAACTAAGTAACTGGGGAGGGATGGAGGGGGGTAGTCGATACAAAAGGGGGGGCAGGGGACGGTGCAAACAGATACATTGGGATAAGATGTGAATAGGGATTCGAGGTAGAAATATTTATTTATTTATTTATTTAAAAGTGTTTGTATAACGCTTTTATAATTGGAAATTAATCAAAACAGTTAATTTTAAAACATACATAATTTTAAAACATACATAATTTTAAAACATACATAATCTTTATAAAAACAATAAAAACCATCAATACACTGCAACAAAATTAGTACAAAAAAAGTGGCTTGAGAGTAAGTAGGTAGGATGGAAAAGGATAGGAAAAACAAGGAATAATTATAATCAAGTACTGGGGAGGGAGCTGAAGGCTTTCTGAAATAGATGGATTTTTAACGATTTCATGAATTGTTGTTTGGATGGTATAAGATGGAGGAAATCTGACAGTGATTTCCTCAAAATAGGGCCTGATACAGAGAAAGCTCTTTTGCGTGTTATGTCTAATCTGGCGAATCTGACAGATGGTATGTCTAAGAGGTTTTTTGATAAAGATCCTGTCTAGCTGGTTTATATATATGGAGTGAAAAGCAGAGCCATGTTGAGGAAGCATTATGAATAAGAGCATGGATAATTGACTAAATCTTGTATTGGACTCTGAATTTAATAGGAAGCCAGTGGAGTGAAGATAAGACTAGAGTGATATGATTTCTATGAGATGTTAGAACATAAGAACATGCCATATTGGGTCAGACCAAGGGTCCATCAAGCCCAGCATCCTGTTTCCAACAGTGGCCAATCCAGGCCATAAGAACCTGGCAAGTACCCAAAAACTAAGTCTATTCCATGTTACCGTTGCTAGTAATAGAGGTGGTTATTATCTAAGTCAACTTAATTAATAGCAGGTAATGGACTTCTCCAAGAACTACTCAATCCTTTTTTAAACACAGCTATACTAACTGCACTAACCACATCCTCTGGCAACAAATTCCAGAGTTTAATTGTGCATTGAGTGAAAAAGAACTTTCTCCGATTAGTTTTAAATGTGTCACATGCTAACTTCTTGGAGTGCCCCCTAGTCTTCCTATTATCCGAAAGAGTAAAAAAACGATTCACATCTACCTGTTCTAGACCTCTCATGATTTTAAACACCTCTATCATATCCCCCCTCAGCTGTCTCTTCTCCAAGCTGAAAAGTCCTAATCTCTTTAGTCTTTCCTCATAGGGGAGCTGTTCCATTCCCTTTATCATTTTGGTAGCCCTTCTCTGTACCTTCTCCATCACAATTATATCTTTTTTGAGATATAACTGTTCCTGAAAGAATACGGGCAGCCGAGTTTTGAACTAGTTGTAGAGGGTGAATTGTGGAATCAAGTAAACCCATGTAAAGCGAATTGCAGTAATCTAATCCCGAAATACTAGAGATTGCAGGACCATACGAAAATCTTGGTAAAACAGCAGAGGTCGAAGTCTTTTTAAGAGATGTAACTTATAGAATGATTTTTTGTAATGGTCGAGATATGCTGGGCCATTGATAAATCAGAATTTATCGTAACACCTAAGCTGGTAGCATGATTGCTGATGGGGTTGGAAATCCATTAAAATGAAGATGAGAAGGGGACCTATAATGGAACTAGAAATGGAGGTCAAATATGTTAACTCTGTTTTTGCTGGATTCAATTTTAGCCGATTGTGCGAAAGCCAAGTATTAATTGTGTTTAAATATAAGGTTGTAGATAAAGTATCTGACCAAGAGGAATTGTAGGGAACTAATAGTTGGATATCATCTGTAGGGATGTGAATCAGGCTTCGGACGATTGAAAATATCGTCGATATTTTCAAAATCGTCAGAAATTGGGGGCTTCCCCAAAATGATAGGAAAACCCCATGATATTGTTCGTGGGGGTTCTCTTATCGTTTTGGGGGAGGGCGGGAAAAACAGCACACAAAAATAAGCCCTAAACCCACCCCGACCCTTTAAAACTAATCCCTTAGCTTCCCCCACCCTCCCGAGTCCCCCCAAAAACATTTTACAGGTACCTGGTGGTCCAGTGGGGGTCCCGGGAGCGATCTCCCGCTCCCGGGCCATCGGCTGCCACTAATCAAAATGGCGCCGATGGCCCTTTGCCCTTACCATGTAACAGGGTATCTGTGCCATTGGCCGGCCCCTGTCACATGGAGGGAGCACTGGATGGCCGGCGCCATCTTTAAAATGGCGCGGGCCATCCAGTGCTCCTACCATGTGACAGGGGCCGGCCAATGGCACGGATACCCTGTCACATGGTAAGGGCAAAGGCCATTGGCGACATTTTTATTAGTGGCAGCCGATGGCCCGAGAGCGGGAGATCGCTCCCGGGACCCCCACTAGACCACCAGGTACCTGTAAAATGTTTCGGGGGGGGGGGGGGGGGGGGGTCGGGAGGGTGGGGGAAGCTAAGGGATTAGTTTTAAAGGGTCGAGGTGGTTTTTTTGTCTATTGGCTCGGGCGCAGCCGATAAAGAAAACCGCGATCAGGCCGGACGAAAAAAAAACCACGATGTGAATCGGAACTGGAATCCGAACAGATTCCGGTTCCGATTCACATTTCTAATCATCTGCATAAATTCTGAATTGAATATTAAGAGCAGCAAGAATGTGGCATAGCGGGAGTAAATAGATATTGAAAAGAATCAGAGATAATGAGGAACCTTGGGGTACGCCAGTACAGTGTGTAGAAGATTGATTAAGAATGTGAATTTGTTGCGATTGATTGGATAAATAAGACTGAAACCAGGTGAGGACAGTTGCCTTAATGCCTAGGGTTTTTAAACCCGATAGAAGAATATAATGATCCAAGGTGTCAAATGCCGCTGATATATCCAAAGAAATAAGAATAAAATCTGTGTTGGCGTCAAAACCATGAAATATGGTGTCAAAGCATGAAGGTAAGTTTCCGTGGAATGACCTTTCCGAAAACCGTGCTGACCCGGATGTAAAATGTCATGGTCAGCTAGAATGTTGGAGAGCTGGTGTAAAACCACTGATTCTATTAACTTTGCTAAAGAGGGTATTAACACTATAGGTCTGAGGTTATTGAGATCTGAAGGATCCTTTCATTTATTTTTTTGGATGAGTAGAATGGCAGTTTTTTTCAGACTATCTGGAAAAGAGCCAGATTAAAGAGATTGATTAACCAAGTCACATAAGAAACTGCTAACTAATGGAGCAATGGCTTTAAATAGAGAGCCAGAACACGGGCCATGGCTTTTTAGTTCACTTGCCCTGGTGTGTGCATAGTGGGGCGGATTTTCAGACTCCGCGAATAGGCCTACTTTTGTTTGCGCTCCAGGCGCAAACAAAAGTACGCTGGATTTTAGTAGATACGCGCGGAGCCGCGCGTATCTGCTAAAAACCTGGATCGGCGCGCGCAAGGCTATCGATTTTGTATAGCCGGCGCGCGCCAAGCCGCGCAGCCTACCCCCGTTCCCTCCAAGGCCGCTCCGAAATCGGAGCGGCCTTGGAGGGAATCCTCTAACGCCCTCCCCTCACCTTCCCCTCCCTTCCTCTACCTAACCCACCCGCCCGACCCTGTCTACACCCCCCCTTACCTTTCTCCGGGGATTTACGCCTCCCGGAGGGAGAAGTAAATCCCCGCGCGCGAGCGGGCCTCCTGCGTGCCAGGCTGCGACCTGGGGGCGGGTACGGAGGGCGCGGCCATGCCCCCGGACCGCCCCGGGCCGTAGCCACGCCCCCATACCCGCCCCCAAAACGCTGCCGACATGCCCCCGAAACGCCGCGACGACCGGTCCTGCCCCCCCGACATGCCCCCGACACGCCCCCCTCGGAGAACCCCGGGACTTACGCGAGTCCCGGGGCTCTGCGCGCGCCGGTAGGCCTATGTAAAATAGGCTCACCGGCGCGTAGGGCCCTGCTCGCCTAAATCCGCCCGGTTTTGGGCGGATTTAGGCGAGCAGGGCTCTGAAAATCCGCCCCAGTATACAGGAAGTGCCAGTTTTTTTGTAATGATATATTTTTGTTTTTAATTGTAATTAATTGTAAATTTAATTAAAGGGGATGGAACAGCTCCCCTATGAGGAAAGGCTGAAGAGGTTAGGGCTGTTCAGCTTGGAGAAGAGACGGCTGAGGGGGGATATGATAGAGGTCTTTAAGATCATGAGAGGTCTTGAATGAGTAGATGTGACTCAGTTATTTACACTTTCGAATAATAGAAGGACTAGGGGGCATTCCATGAAGTTAGCAAGTAGCACATTTAAGACTAATCGGAGAAAATTCTTTTTCACTCAACGCACAATAAAACTCTGGAATTTGTTGCCAGAGGATGTGGTTAGTGTAGTTAGTGTAGCTGGGTTCAAAAAAGGTTTAGATAAGTTCTTGGAGGAGAAGTCCATTAATGGCTATTAATCAATTATACTTAGGGAATAGCCACTGCTATTAATTGCATCAGTAGCATGGGTTCTTCTTAGTGTTTGGGTAATTGCCAGGTTCTTGTGGCCTGGTTTTTGGCCTCTGTTGGAAACAGGATGCTGGGCTTGATGGACCCTTGGTCTGTCCCAGCATGGCAATTTCTTATGTTCTAATGTTCTTATGTAGATGTGATAGGGATACCAGTCCCGTCACCAGTAAGACCTTGGTGAACCCTAAGTTTATCTATAGAGAGAAGTTAGTGCAGTGGGAGGTACAATTCAAACACAGCTCTTCCTTTTGTGGTCTGGAATGGCCGCTCCCTGAGAGTCTATTTAGGAGCTCTCCAAACTGAGCTTGGGAGGCAATCCCTTTAGGCTTTCAGAGAGTGTAGAGGTGCTGAGAAGCTAACTTTTGTTCTTTTTCCAGGTCCACTCAGCAAAAGCAGGCTAGCCCAGACTGTGGATCCTGACCAGGGTCGAGACGGTATTCTCTTTCCGGTACACAACCTTGTCTGGTGGAGTTTTCCCTCTGGGTCTACTTTAAGGGTTTTTTTAGATTTTTATTAAGAGCCTCACTGGCCACCTCAACTTTTCCTGCTCATGAGGATTGGGGTACCCTGTGTGTAGGCATCCCAGGGATAGGGAAGATACACACCTGAAGTGGTGGTGACCTGCTGTGAGGAGGGGACTCCAGTATTTTGATTTTGTTCCTTTTGGGGGAAGAATACCTTTTTGTTAGAAGATCCAGTTGGATGTTTGGCTGCCCCTTCCTTCCTGTTTGAAGCAGGAGAACATCTTGTTTTCAAGAGGATTCCTTACCATCAAGGATCCTGTGAGAGAGTACTAAAGAGACTGTAAAATAAAAGAAGATCCAGAAGATCTCCTCACTGTGAGTAAAGGAAACAACATCATTGGAAACACCCACCTCGGGAGAGATAGAGAAGATTTAAATCTCTGTGCCATAGACTGTTTTTTCAAATTATTGGTTTTGGAAGGGGTTTTGCCCAGCTTAAAGGACCCTGTCCATCTGGGAAATCCACTTAATCCAAGACAGTGAGAGTTTTCCCTGGTTGTCAGTAAAACTGAGTCCTGCACAGACAGAGGGAAGAGATTGTAAAGAAACTGAGAAGACAATTCTATGGTGCTATAGTGTGGCACAAAACAATCATCATCATTGTTAACAGTAAAGACTTTTATTTTGGACACTATCAATGTGACTCCAGAGTAGGGATGTGAATCGTTTTCCATATCGTCTTAACGATAGAAATCGTGTGGCAGGAGAAGAAAATCGTGTTTGGCACGATTATTTCATTGAAAAATCGTTAAAAATCGTTTTTTCCGATTAGTGCGCACTAACTCGAGTTAGTGCGCACTAACTCCCCGTTAGTGCGCACTAACTCGAGTTAGTGCGCACTAACTCAAAATGATACAAATAGACACTTTCCAGGTCACTGAAGGTCAGTTAGGAATGAATATGTGTTCCTATTGGCTGGCAGCCCTCTTATCTATTGATGTTACCAAGGTTTCCACTGAGGTGATGGTTGGGGGGATGGGAAATGGAACTGGAAACTCATGAACACCAACAGAAAATGAAACAAAGTGTTCACACTTCCCAGGTCAGTAAAGGTCACTTAGGAATGAATATGTATTCCTATTGGCTGGCTGTGCTCTTATCTATTGATGTTACCAAGGTTACCACTGAGGTAATGGTTGGGGGGATGTGAAATGGAAACAGTTGGAAGCTTGACATGTGATGATCAGCACTCACGTGACTAGAACTTCTTTGTTTATTATTTTTGTTAGCAGGCACCTGAAATGCTAGTGCATGTTGAATTTGCCAATCACTGTGCATTTTAGAAAGGTGGTCCTGGCTGGAACTGTACACAGTTCAAATATATGTAATTGATTGTTGGTAAGTGTATTTTTTAAGTAGCCACACTGGCACAAGTATGTTTACTTTTCCTCCTACTTAACTCACTAGCTCAGCTTTGTAAGAAGGGCTTCTCTGCTTGAGTGAGGGTCAGGCAGCTCCCCCCTGTCTGTGAAGCCAGCCTCTCACTAGTAATGCAGGGAGGGAGCTGTCTCAGACTTCACCATCCTCCCCCCCCCCCTCACCCACACACCATTCACTAGCTGGGACATGGGGGAAGTCAGGAGTGAGGGTCAGGCAGCTCCCCCCTGTCTGTGAAGCCAGCCTCTCACTAGTAATGCAGGGAGGGAGCTGTCTCAGACTTCACCATCCTCCCCCCCCCCCCCTCACCCACACACCATTCACTAGCTGGGACATGGGGGAAGTCAGGAGTGAGGGTCAGGCAGCTCCCCCCTGTCTGTGAAGCCAGCCTCTCACTAGTAATGCAGGGAGGGAGCTGTCTCAGACTTCACCATCCTCCCCCCCCCTCACCCACACACCATTCACTAGCTGGGACATGGGGGAAGTCAGGAGTGAGGGTCAGGCAGCTCCCCCCTGTCTGTGAAGCCAGCCTCTCACTAGTAATGCAGGGAGGGAGCTGTCTCAGACTTCACCATCCTCCCCCCCCCCCCTCACCCACACACCATTCACTAGCTGGGACATGGGGGAAGTCAGGAGTGAGGGTCAGGCAGCTCCCCCCTGTCTGTGAAGCCAGCCTCTCACTAGTAATGCAGGGAGGGAGCTGTCTCAGACTTCACCATCCTCCCCCCCCCCCTCACCCACACACCATTCACTAGCTGGGACATGGGGGAAGTCAGGAGTGAGGGTCAGGCAGCTCCCCCCTGTCTGTGAAGCCAGCCTCTCACTAGTAATGCAGGGAGGGAGCTGTCTCAGACTGGTATCAGGGTTAGGGCACTGTGTGCAGGAAGATCACAACACTCCTGGTATTAATAGGGATAGGGCACTGTAAGAGATGACTGTAGTAGATTGAATAAAGATCTGATGTTTCTGCTCTCCTCACACCAAACAAAAACAACACACAAGCAGAGAAGCCCTTCTTACAAAGCTGAGCTAGTGAGTTAAGTAGGAGGAAAAGTAAACATACTTGTGCCAGTGTGGCTACTTAAAAAATACACTTACCAACAATCATCTACATATATTTGAACTGTGTACAGTTCCAGCCAGGACCACCTTTCTAAAATGCACAGTGATTGGCAAATTCAACATGCACTAGCATTTCAGGTGCCTGCTAACAAAAATAATAAACAAACAAGTTCTAGTCACGTGAGTGCTGATCATTACATTACTTTTTTTGTCAAGCTTCCAACTGTTTCCATTTCACATCCCTCCAACCATTACCTCAGCGTTAGCCTTGGTAACATCAATAGATAAGAGCATAGCCAGCCAATAGGAATACATACATACATATTCATTCCTAAGTGACCTTTACTGACCTGGGAAGTGTGAACACTTTGTTTCATTTTCTGTTGGTGTTCGTTAGTTTCCAGTTCCATTTCCCATCCCCCCAACCATCACCTCAGTGGTAACCTTGGTAACATCAATAGATAAGAGGGCAGCCAGCCAATAGGAACACATATTCATTCCTAACTGACCTTCAGTGACCTGGAAAGTGTTTATTTGTATCATTTTCAGTTAGTGCGCACTAAATCGAGTTAGTGCGCACTAACGGGGAGTTAGTGCGCACTAACTCGATTTAGTGCGCACTAACACGATTTAACGATTTTTAACGATAAATCGTTAGAATTTCTATTGTATCGTGTTCTATAACGATTTAAGACGATATAAACATTATCGGACGATAATTTTAATCGTTGAAAAACGATTCACATCCCTACTCCAGAGTATTTATTTTGTACTCACACCCACATAAAGGGACAACTATCTTCCCTAGGAGAAAGAAACTACATACATCAGGGAACGTGTAAAGAAAGCATACTGTCACATCGGGACCTGAAAGGACTCCATTCTTCCCATAGTCTAATGAATGCACACTTGGGAAAGTGAGGGAGACAGAACAGCTAGCCAGGAAAAGGTTCCAGCCCCAAAATGTTTGTGTACCCATCTGTGCAGGAGAGGCTTGCCTAAGTGTTGGAGTCAGAGAGTTAGAGGAGGGAGGTACCATTCTTAACAGCATTTCCTCTGATTCATGCTGGAATGGTGAACTCCTGTTGAATAAGGGGGTGGGGGTGAGAATAGAGAGTAGCATGACATTTTTGGTTAGCATTTGAAGTAGAAGGAGCTGGTTTTTTTCTGTCCCTATTTTGGGCCTCAAGGTTTGAGGCCACTGGGAGAAAAAGAGAGGGTTATCTTGTCCATTGTACAACGTTGCCTAGAAGGATTTGCTTTAGGATTGTGGAGGAAGTGAACTGTTTTTGTGGAGTCATTTTTGGAGTTTGGTTTTCTTTTGTGAATTCCTTGTTCTGGCTGGAGGAGGGAAAATGCCCTGTCTTGGAAGAACAGGGGTAGAGAAAGACCTGCTATGCCCTTCTCACAACCTGTGGAGGGTCAGTGGTGACTCTCCATAAAGAGTTTGATTTTTGAAGTTATGAAAATATTTTTTCTTGTCTTTGTTTTGAGTTGGGAGAAAGTCTGCTACTACTCTTCCTTCCCAGTGTCTGAGGAACCAGAATTACTGGACCTCTTCTGGCCACAGGACCTCTCATTCAGGGAGATCTCAGTAGACATTTTGTAGAGGAGATCAGGAGTAAGGTGACAGCTGGAGACTCCCACTGAAGTCTTCACCTTGGGACACAGGACAAAAACTATTTTTTTTAAAGATCTACAAATTACCGGGACCTCAGGTACTGTTTTGGAGGGGAAACCCACCCATCTCAGACATTTAGCTTTCCAAACTCTGGAGGGTAAGCAAATCTCAAGACAGTTCTGAGGGACACTTTCACAGAAAGAGAGAGAGAGAGAGAGAAGAGACATTTATGGAAATAAACCAGTCTGGACATGGATGTAACTGGAAACAGCTTTGTTGATGCAAATTGATTATTTTTTTAACAAATCACTGTAAAATTAAATTTAGAACACCCTAGCGAAGTGTCCTACCTGTTCCATTCCAAGCACCTTACCCCCTAGGTTACATCAGTAACATACAGGGAAGGGATTCCACCTATACACCTTGGGCCTTGAAGATTTAGTCTTTCCCTCATTTGAAAGAATCCATGCCTTGGGGTGAACCGTCTGGTTATTGTGAATTTGGACTTAGCCCTCGGACTGAGTGTGGTCCCTGTCCATTTCAGTAAATACCCTGAAATGGACTACATAAATATTACTCAGTTTAAGTGTAACCCTCCCTGGAAGAGCACATAAAATGTGAGTGGTTCTGGCATAATTGGGATGAAGCAGATGGTCTAGGGGCTCGGGCCTAGAGGTGAGGTTGATGAGATGTTCTTTTTTCCTAGCCTAGACAGGGGAGTTTGCAACATAAACCTCCCCCTCTATGAATCCATTCTGACTGTTCCACCAATTCAAACTTAGATACCACGCATACTTTGAAAAGTAGGGACTCAAACCAAAGTATATTCAAACATGAAACTTTTATTTTTTGGGAGGTCCAACAATCAGATATTTATATAAGGACTCCAATATGATTATATAAGGGTCCACAGGCTTCCAAAATAGGTTGTGGCAGCATTAACTTTCAGATACAGCAAGGTATTACCCTTTACACCTATTAATGTTAACTTCTAAATTTTACTAGTACTTCTCGATTCCTCTCATTGAGTACCTCAACACATAAATAATTTCCTCTTACCATCCTGGAGTCACCTCTCTTTCCAAGAAATACCTTGGATCCTTGGCAAGATTTTTCTTGGATTCCCCAAGTCAATTTTTTCCAGACTACCTCCTTCCCAGATCTTCATGGTTGGTGAGACCTTCTGCACTTCTTCTCCTCTAAGATGGAGGACAAATCCCTTGAGATATTTCCCCATGCTGCTTCATGCTTTGGGCCTTCCCCCTTGAGGGAGAAAACCCCTGCATAGCCCTCTCCCTTTGGAGAGAGGCATCACGGACCACCCCACTCTCTAATTGGGTTCCCTCCAACTCCTCCCGCTAAGCTTTGAACTCAGCATCTTATACTGTGAAACCCTCCCTCTACAGGATTTCTCTCCTATCATTTCTTAAAGGAGACATCTCCCAGCAGAGTCCAATGAACACTTTGTACATTTTCCTTATTATACGTTCATAATGCAGTTTAACCATACATGATGCCATCTAGTGGCTATTCAAGATACCACAATATACATCTTGACTTTAGATATATAATTGACAGCTTCTGTTCTCCTATAGTATTCCATACTGCCTTCATTCCACAAATTTTTCATTAGCACCCAATTAGAGGTTAAGTAGTCTCCCCCACCCAAAAACCTCTCTAGGTGTCTCTTCAGTGATGTAAACTGGGCTTAGGTTTTTTGGGATATTCATCACATAAGTTCTCAGTTCTCTAGGACTGTGTCTGCAAAAAATTGATTTCAATGGCAGGCAGTGGTGAGGAAATCTGGAGGATTTGATTTAGACAAAAGATTTGTCTATGTATGCAGAATAACGTGAGGTAAATTTGAAAATCATTCAAATAAAATAGAGATGTGGTGAATACTTGCAGAACCAATTGCCAGCACATCATTGTTTCACCACTCAATTAAACAGTTCATAAAGATGTTCTATTTCATCAAAGCTGAATCATAAAAGCAAATTAGGAGGATTGTATACCTTTATCCTCTTATGTAAACCCTACGCCAGTATTCATTTTATTTACTTTCTTCAGGAGGGATCCACTGCAGTACACTACATAGGCTGCAATATTTATTCGACTTATAAACTTTATGCTCTTATAGCTCAAGGTGTAACATATGTTTCAGTAAACTGCATTTTTCACTCATGGCAGGGAAGACCAAATAACCGGAACTTGACTTGCAATGTTCAAAATATCAACTGCAAAAAATTGAAAATGTCAAATCCTCTGACTACAGTTAAATAATGTATCATACAAAAGAAGCATACAACTCAAAAAAGCATTTCAGTTTGATCATAAATTCAGACTGATTTTGAAAGGTGCCAGTCCATGAATTTGACAGAGCTTAACATGGAAAAAGATTGAAAGGCATGGGCATTCAGTGAGAATCTTCAACTGCATGAATTAATTTGTGTTGTGTTTAGAGGATATGCTCCATCTCACCTTTTTTTTAAATTGTGTTTTATTTATATGCAACAGTTTAGCAATATTTAAACACAACATAAAGAAAATTGCTGAGCATAGGTAGAGTCCACCTGTCGAAGAAGGAGTGCAACATCTTCCATCTCAGACTGGCAAACCTAGGAAGGAGGGCTTTAAACTAGAATCATCGAGGTTGGGTGAACAAAACCCTAAGGTAAGTAAAACATTAAATACTTGTATAGAAATGGGAAAAAGGGCAATATGTCCATCACTGACAGTCCCTTTGGATACTGCACTCTCAGTCTCATCCTGTACAGAGAACATTTGCCTGGACATACTACAAGAGCCACTGTACCCCTCACCATGCACACAGGGGTATTCTGCATAGTGAGCAAATCAGTCTTTGTGTTACCCAAAGCAGTCATACTACATCAGTCGCACATCGAGTAGGCCACATTACAGATCGCCAAATGGAACACTAGCTATCATGAGCAGTGCCTTACCAAAATTTCACCTGTGATTCCCTTGCTTGGACCGTTACTGCAGAGCTTTCGGTGGGTCTACTGCTATGATACACTGAGAGGTAAATTTTAAAAGCATTGTGTGCGAAAAATGGCCACATATGCATATATGTGGGCCATGTGGGATGAGAGCATATTTTAGAAGCTGCAAATTATGCATGTATCTATGCATACTCCCACAACAGTGTGCGCATATAAAAGATATGTATTAGGGGCATGGAAGAGGTGTGGTCTGAGTATGACTATATATATATGTGTAATGACGTATTTTTTAAATCTGACCTACGCGCTGACCTGCGCACACTTACGCACATGAACTTGCTACTGTAGGTTTAAATGCACTTTCGATTAACCTCTTGTTATTTGCCAGGCCATCTTCTCTCAATAATTGGAAGCAGGAACTAACAGTGTGTGGGGGGTGAGTGAGGACCTCCAATGCAGACAGTGACCCATTGGGGGTGGGTTAGAGGGGGAGTAGCTGTTACGTTCGCCGGCCACAGCACCACACAGCCAGCCTCCCTTACTGCTAGGGTCCCGGAGTCGAGCCGCCCTCTCTCATGGTGGCAGGAAGACGCCGCCACGATTCCTCAGGGCTGATGGAAGCGCCTCCAGTCCTCCAAAGCCGACCACAGCCCAGACGCACATGCGCGCCCCATATCAGGCCTTAAAGGAACCGTGGCAGGAAAAGTTCCTGCAGTTCCTTGCTGACATCATCCAGCAGGGACTATTTAAACTCAGTCCCTGCTCTATACCCTTCAATTTGAATTTTGTTTACACCGGATCCACATTTAGTTTTTGGACATTGCCATCAGTGTCCAGGACAACTTTTTTGTAACTACTTTGTTCCACAAATTGACTGATCGTAGCTCCCTGTTACAATATACCAGCCATCACCCACGACCTCTCAGAGATAATATACCAGCTGGGCAGTTTCTGAGACTGTGTTTTTCCCGTCAAGAGTATATCCAACAGGCCAAAACTATGGCTGTACGCTTTCAGGAATGCAGGTTGAGCATATAAACCTTTGTACACCTGGTATCTTTAAAACTGTATAACCTCCAACATCACACTACATGCGCCTCAAGTGGTGTGGTAATTGTAATCTTATGCCCTTGTCCTCAAATCTATGTAGGTAAAACTACCCGCCCTCTCCGGGCAAGGATAATTGAACACCGGTCATGTTTGAAGTCAGATCGCCATGAGGCACCCTTAGTAGATCACTGGCAGCCCAAAAATCACTCCATTTCTGACCTACAGTTTTTTGCTCTGGAACAACTACCCAGACCAAAACGAGGTAGCAACTGGTCTCTAGCACTTGCGCGAAGGGAACAAAGATGGATATATGAGTTTAACTCACTTACCCTATCTGGTCTGAACCGGGAAATTGAGTGGTCTGCCTTCTTCTAAACTCACTTTTTTACTTCTTCCCACCTCACACTTTATTCATTTTTTCCCCTTCCCCCCCCTTTTTCCCTTGTTTTCCCCCTCCCCTTCATTTATCTTCCCTTCCCCTCCTTTTTCCCTGTTCTGCTTTGTCAGTTTATACCCTCTCCTGTCTCCTCTTCGTTCTTCCTTTCTTTTTGGTTTCCCCTAGGGATGTGCATTCGATTTCAACGAATGTGCAATCTGCAATGCATAAGTCCCTATTTGTTGTAGTCGTGGGTTCGCGAAACGCATGGTGATCCCCCATGAATAAAACATAACATATATTAGTTTCATTATTTTGGTTTGCAGTGATTTCTTAGTGGCCATTTGAAATAAGAGAAGGCCATGTGGGAGTATCCATTAAGAAAAACCAGCCCTTTCCTGTGAGTCATAAGTGACCTCACAGCCCTGTCAGAGAGTGGGTCAGACAGGTTGACAAGGAGATGAGAATGCAACCTGTCAGAGCTGAGCATTTTTCTAATGCAGCCAATCGCTACTCTCACTCAGTGCTCCGTGATGCTATTCCTGAGGATGCTGCACTATTTATACCTTAAGCACGTGGCGTGCCATGCTCTTTCTTTGCGGAGGTGGTCCAGGGATGGTGGCTTTACTCAGAGCTAGTCTGAGTGTCTCAAATCTGTATTCAGATGCTAGCTACTTTGATAGAATTTTCCATTGAAAAAGATATTTGTTCAATTTTGCTGCAGTGCCAGCCAGCCAGGCTTTTTTTGACCGCACTTTTTTTAAATTGATCTCAGACAGTCTCTCTATCTTTCCCACTGAGAAAAGCTGCTAGCAGTGGCATTTTGCTGCTTATCTTACCCCCCTGGGGTGTAGGTAGTTGCAGGTACAGGCAGGGTGTGGGTGGGAGATAGCGTGAGTTGGTATTTTCAAACAAGAAGCAGCATCACTAGGAATTGTGCACACAGAGCAGTCTCAGTTGTAGTGTATAGGCACTGCACTGCATCTGTAGGCAGTTTTACAGACTCACATATATTGGGACAGCAGTGCTCTTTTAATCCAAATCCCCAGTAGGCCTCTTTTGTAGTTATGTTTGTTGGGTACACATACAGCAGTCCCAGTTGTAGTGTACATCAAGGCACTGCATCTGTGGGCAGTTTTTTAGACTCACATATATTGGGACAGCGGTCTCTTTGAAGCCAAATCCCCAGTAGGCCTCTTTTGTAGTTATAATTTGTTGTGTGCACACACAGTAGTGGACACCAAAGCACTGTCTGTGGGTAGTTTTGCAGACTCACATATATTGAGACAGCGGTGCTCTTTATAGCCAAATCCCCAGTAGGCCTCTTTTGTAGTTACAAGTTTGGTGTGTGCACATATAGCGGTCCCAGTTTTAGTGTACATCAAGGCACTTCATCTGTGGGCAGTTTTGCAGACTCATATATATTGGGACAGTGTTGTTCTTTGAAAGCAAATCCCCAGTAGGCCTCTTTTGGAAATAATTCTTTTAATTGACATCCCTATTAGGCAGTGACATTAAATCCATAATGTCAGGGAAAGCTAGACGTGGTCAAGTGATTGGCAGAGGAGGCACTTTAAAAGACAGTGCCAGTCCCCCATTAAAGTTAAAAAGGGACATGTTCCAATCTAAAATCTCTAGAGGGGCAGGCAGTTCCATCCGGATGATGCATCGGCACCACCTGTTTCTGACCCTGTAGTTTTGGAGGTGAGGGAAAGGGAGGCCGAGTCATGCAAGACAAAAGGGCGAGATCCAAAAGCAGTAGTGTGACAGCAGACTCGACTTAGTGTTGAAAATGTAGTGCAGGCACTGTTTGCTTCTGATTCTAATGAAGAATCATCTTGTCTGAGATTCTCATAATCAGAAATGGAAGAAGTAATAGCTGAAGAAGGTTTAGGAGGATTAGTTGGTTCTGTCTTAGCCTCCACTTCAGTGCTGCAGGGGAGAGATGAAACTGAAGATGAGGAGGAAGAGCAGTCAGCACAGGTACAGGGTGTGACTGATGCCCCTGGCATTGCTTCTCAGGGTGCACCCACTACTTCAGCTCCAGTGCCAGCATCCACCCCGACGGCTTTAGAGAAGGGATCACGAAAGAAATCTGCGATCTGGAGCCATTTTAAAGTGACGAAGGACCCGTGTTTTGCTCAGTGTAATTACTGTGCCAGGGCTATTAGCAGAGGCAAGCAAATGGGACATCTAACTAATTTTGGCATGATGCATTATATGCAGAAGCAACACCCAACAGTACTGCCATCTGGGGATGGTGGCAGTACCAGTCAGGGGACCCCTTTTTCCAGACGGCGTAAAGTGGTTGAAAAGGAGCAGAGTCACGCCACGCCCTCAACCCCTTCTAGCAGTCAGGTAGCAGGTCAGCAGTCCCCTGCCATGTCAGAAGCGACAACCCACCATGGAGGGCATGGGGTGCTGTTCGGTAACACTATCCCGGGGAAGGAGGCAGGCAGGCAGGCAGCCTCAAAAATTGTAACAAGGAGCATTGGGGAAATGATTGCCCTTGATGACCAGCCCTTGCAGACATTGGAGAATGTGGGTTTCAAGCATTTGCTGAAGGTCTTAGTTCCAAATTGCAAAGTCCCCTCCAGAACCACATTTAGCAGAAAGGTCATCCCCAGCCTGTACAACCAGTGTCACTGTCGCATCCAAGTACTGCCAGCTAAGGCAGAGGGGAGTGTGCATTTCACCTGCGATATCTGGACCACACTGAATGCTGCACACTTACCTCTCCCTGACAGCACACTGGTGAGACCTGGCTGAGGCAGGGCAGGCAGCAGCTCTGTTAGTGAACAAGTATCAGGGTGGAGGTGGGCTTTACTGTAGACCCGCCTGACGGACGAGGCCCATACCTCAGCCAATATTCTAGCATGCATCAGACAGATGCTGGCAGGCTGGCAGCTACACCAGCAAGACTTATGTGAAATAACTTCTAAATCCCCACACCTCTTAATGTAAGCGATTATGTGCGCATTCCTGATTGACCATCATAATAGGCGTCATTGTGTGGCAATCCATGCCTATTCAATCACTCTGCCTTATGCATAATCATTGGTCAGTCCATAGTACATTTTTTTAAGAATTTTTTAGTGCTTAAGTGCTCCGTGTGTTTAAAATACTTAAAATGTTCACTGTGCTGTTAGCAACTTTAACCAAACTTTTAATTCTTCTTAGTACTTAGCTTTTAGTTGAAATTATTGCAACTCTTGCCCAAGTTTCTCCAATCAGATAGTCCAGCAATGCGACCGATACCACATTGCTATGTCTGTGCCCAACGCTGTACAGGTTTCGGACGGTGTCGTCCTTCCTCAAGGGCAAAATTCATTACTGCATCATGATGGCTCTCAGCGTTTTTCCGTAAAAGTTTGGTTAAAGTTGCTAACAGCACAGTGAACATTTTAAGTATTTTAAACACACGGAGCACTTAAGCACTAAAAAATTCTTAAAAAAATGTACTATGGACTGACCAATGATTATGCATAAGGCAGAGTGATTGAATAGGCATGGATTGCCACACAATGACGCCTATTATGATGGTCAATCAGGAATGCGCAGATAATCGCTTACATTAAGAGGTGTGGGGATTTAGAAGTTATTTCACATAAGTCATATTGGTTCCCTTCTCAATTTATAATTTAGAGGACGACATTAGGGGTTAATCGTAGCTACACCAGCAAGACAGGAATCTTCAGGCAGGGTTCTTTGTCACAGACAATGGTGCAAACATGGTAAAGGCAATATGCGATGGGCGCTTTCAGAATATTCGATGTTTTGCACACACTCTGCACCTGATAGTGAAGTCGGCTCTGGGGTTGGAGTCTAATCACCAAGAGAATGAATATCTGCATATTGTGAGATCATATCACCCCAATCCTCCACCATCTCCACTGGCTTCCGATTAAATTCAGGATCCAGTTCAAGTCTTTAATGATGATACATAAGGCCTTACACAACATCGCACCTCTCAACCTAACATTTCAAATTCAACTACACACATCCGTGAAACCAACCAGAAGCGCCTATCAGAACAGACTAATCACTCAACCGGCGAAATCCGTTCTGAGGAAACGTGCATTATCCACAGCAGGCCCTTCACTTTGGAACTCGCTACCTCCAGACCTTCGTCTTGAACCATGCCACCCTACATTTAAAAAGAAACTTAAGACTTGGCTGTTCAAACAAGCTTTCCCCTAGAGCTAAGAACACGTTGAAGAAAATGTAACCTACTTCGATTAATCTGTACAATGTTAAAACTTGTTTACTTAATTTTCAATGTTCAATTGTAAAAACTCCTGTTTTATTCTTATTCTGTTCTATGTAAACCGCTAAATGTAGCGACAGTTATTGTTCCTTGTGAACCGGGGTGATATGTATATTATACAGGAACCTCCGGTATATAAATCATTTAAATAAATAAATAAATATGTTAATACACAAGTGCAGGAACATAGCAGCGCACTTCCACAGAAGTGTGAAGGTGGGGCAGGTTCTCTGACAAAAACAGACTGAATTGGAGATGCCTCAAAAGCATCTCATTCAAGACATTGCCACCCGGTGGAATTCCACCTATATGATGTTGCAGAGGTTAGTGGAGCAGTAGACACCCCTTCTTGGCCTTTCTCTGGAAATGGATATAGGTGTGCATAGTCCCCTAGGGCATCATGATTGGTTAGTCATGAATCAGCTGATAAAATTCCTGCAGCCCTTCAAGGATGCCAGAGAGGAGCTGAGTTCCAGAAGTGCCACCTTGGCTGACATCATCCCTATAGTTAATTTTCTGCAGGAAAATTTGGAGGGCTTTAAACAGGAAGAGGGAATCACAGCAGAGGTGCTGCATTATCTGGACTTTTTGCAGAAGTTGGTGCAAGAGAGATTAAGACCTTTAACAGAAGACCACACATTACATACTCGCCACAGTCTGTGATCTCCTTGTGAAAGGGAAACTTGCCCTACAGTCCGATTGTCTCCTATTTGTGAAGGACCTTCTGTTAGTAAAAGTCCGTGAACAGGAGCACCATAGGCAGAGACAGATTAGGCATGAAGCAGAGGAGGAAACAGCGGGCACTTCAGAGTAGTGCTAGCCCAAGCAGGAGCAGCACTCTGTCAAGGATAGCTAGTACTTCCTCCTCCACTTCAGTACGCCAAAGTCATGTTGCCCATAAAAAAATCATCTGTTCTGGAATGGGCTAGAGAGAAAGCAGCTGGCATGAAGGACTCTCAGCCCACCCAAGCAAAGGAGACACCAGCACAAATGTCAGTGACATGGTATCTCTCAGAGCCCACAGAGGACATGCAGACAGATCCACTGGCATATTGGGCACCCAAGTCTACTGTCTGGCCACACCTAGCCAAAGTGGCTCAGTGATATCTGTCATGTCCACCAACCAGTGTGCCCAGTGAACATGTATTTTCAATGACAGGGGATATCATGAGCCCTCACTGCTCAAGGCTGGCACCAGAGTTGAGGGAAATGCTAGTGTTTTTGAAAATAAACATGCCTTTGCTTGGGTTTCCACATTTTCCCTGTGAATGGCAAGATGAATAAAAGCAATTAAAAGCCTTGCAGCAGCTCCAAATGTTTCCCCCTTCTCTCCCCCATTATGTGCCCCCCCACTACCCTTTACTTGTCTCCCCCTTCCCTGCTCTCCTGTTTGATCTCTCCTTCCCTTCCTCCTCCCCCACTTTTTCTCCTCTTTCTCCTCCCCCACTTTCTCTTTTCCCCCAGTTCTCTCCCCCTTGTTACTTCCCCCTCCCCTCTTCCTGTTCCTCTTCTTATCTCTTTCCCCCCACTATTTCCTCCTTTCCCCCCACCCTCCCTTGTCTCTTTTAAAATATGTCATGTCCAATTTCACTCTTATGTAATCCCTCTTCTGATTTTGGCATCTGATATCTAGGGGTGTTAGTTATTTGTTTTTTTCTCTCCCATCATGGTGCATTAGTTTTTCATTACTCTTAGTTCAGTCTTTTTATTGTTTCTCTGGGGTTCTTCACATAATTACCGAATCAGGGTCACATGATCCGTTTTTCACACGATTTCTAAATCATATCCGCCCTTTTAAACGCTAGAATTCTTGGTCCCTGACCTGAGACATCGCGGCTGAGGAGTCTGCCGGACTCACTCATAAGTTACTTCACCACGTTTTTGGTTTCTACTGATTCCAGGTTTTTATGGTCATGTTTTTTCTTTTTGTTGTTTTCCAGCTAATTGACATTCGGAGACCTACCCGGTCCATTCCACGTTATAACCAAGTTAGTATTTTTGGTGATAGTCCGAGTATCTTGTCCCTTTACTCCATAGCGGTTGCCACCTCACTACTCTTCCAACTGTTAGTCTTCGCAATTTTAGTTTTTCTTCAGTGCTTTTTTTATTGTTTAACAACATTTTCACTTTTAAGGCTGATTGCTTCAACATTTTCATCGCGATGGTCTCAGCACTTGCAATTCCCCGGTTTCTCACAATGGCTTGATTGTGAAAGTCCTTTTGGACTCCAATAATATTTCAAGGTATTTTTACTGTCACTCTGTGTTTCCTAGTTTAAGGATTAGTTTTCTACCCATGAGTTCGCATTAGATCACATGTTTTATATACACTGTTTCAGGCAACCATCCGCTCTAGCATCACGACTGCCCCCTTGGCTTCGAACATCTGTTTCATCCTTGTAAAATCCTGTTCTAAACTATTTTTAGGTACTGTACATTTCACTTCTTGGCTTTTTGATGTCTGGCTGGTCTGGAGCCCCCTCATGCCACTAATTGTTCTTACCAAAGAGAACACTGTAAGCCATCATCACTTCCTTTTTCAAGGAGGTCAACCTCTCTGGGCAGAAAATTAGGCTTACGCATGTGGTCCTAGCTGGCCCTGAGACATACTGGCATAAAGAAAGAAGGACCAGACTCTTAAGAACATAAGATATACCATACTGCATCAGACCAAGGGTCCATCAAGTCCATTGCATTATCCTGTTTCCAACAGTGGACAATCCAAGTGACAAGTACCTGACAAGTAGCCAAACATTAGATAAATCACAAGCTACTATTGCTATTTGTTATCGTAATAGCAGTTTATGACATTTTCTGTTTTATTCACCATTCCCTTTCTAATAATTCCCAACATTCTGTTTGCTTTTTTGACTGCCGCAGCACACTGTACCGACGATTTCAATGTGTTATCCACTATGACACCTAGAAAGCTGCATCCTCCATAGCCCTAACATCTAAACCATACTGCTTGACTGTTCAAAAAGAAACAAGTAACCATTTTAAAAAATATCCTCTGGTAAAAGAGCCACAGCTTTGGCCTAGGAAGAGGATTGAGCCCTGGAAGAATGAGCTTAGAGAACATAGAAACATAGAAACATAATGGCAGAAAAAGACCGTATGGCCCATCTAGACTGCCCATCCGTCCAATTAATTTAGCATTATAATTTCTATCACTTCCTTAGTGATCCCTTGTATTTATCCCATGCTTTCATGAATTCAGATGACCCTTGCGTAGTTATGCAGAAGAGAAAATGTCCTGAATTCATCTGGCCAAGGTAGCTTTGGAAGCTGCCTTGCCCTTGCGAGGATCTCCAAACAACACAAATTCAGGCACTGAATTAGTAACTTCCAAATATTTTAGGAGAACCCCATGGATATCCAAAAATGTGAAGGTTCCATGGGGGCAATATGTTCTGAGGGACCTGCAGCTAAAATGGCAGCTGTTTCTGCTGTAAACACTGATTTCAAAGGCTTCGGTACCCTGCTCACCCAGCAGGAAGAAAAGAGGTCTCAATTCCCATGGAGCTGGCCCTACCGATATAAAAGTGGAGGTCTTAGAACTCTCTCTGTGTACAATTCTGGTCGCCGCATCTCAAAAAAGATATAATTGCGATGGAGAAGGTACAGAGAAGGGCGACCAAAATGATAAGGGGAATGGAACAACTCCCCTATGAGGAAAGACTAAAGAGGTTAGGACTTTTCAGCTTGGAGAAGAGACGGCTGAGGGGGGATATGATAGAGGTGTTTAAAATCATGAGAGGTCTAGAATGGGTAGATGTGAATCGGTTATTTATTCTTTCGGATAGTAGAAAGACTAGGGGGCACTCCATGAAGTTAGCAAGGGGCACATTTAAAACTAATCGGAGAAAGTTCTTTTTTACTCAACGCACAAACTCTGGAATTTGTTGCCAGAGGATGTGGTTAGTGCAGTTAGTGTAGCTGTGTTTAAAAAAGGATTGGATAAGTTCTTGGAGGAGAAGTCCATTTCCTGCTATTAATTAAGTTGACTTAGAGAATAGCCACTGCCATTAGCAATGGTAACATGGAATAGACTTAGTTTTTGGGTACTTGCCAGGTTCTTATGGCCTGGATTGGCCACTGTTGGAAACAGGATGCTGGGCTTGATGGACCCTTGGTCTGACCCAGTACGGCATTTTCTTATGTTCTTATGTTCTCATGTTCTCTGGGCATTCCTCTGGTTTTGAGTCAAGCCATGCATAAAACCCAAAAGTAGAAGAAGCACACTTGCAGCAGCAAGCCAAGCAGGCGCATGTGCAGTTAAATTCAAGTGGCACTGAAGGAGCTCACCCCCAAACTTAGAGGAGTTTATCCCCAATGCTGGCAGTACTACTCACACAAAAAATCCTTCAAGCCATTCCAGAGTTGCTCTCTTGTTTCCTTTTTTTTAAATAAATCTTTAAAGGCAGAGAAGCCAGAAGAAGAAGAAAAGAGAGGGGAGGAGGGGGAAGCAGATTCAGAGGATCCTTAATCATGTGTTTTATATTTGCCAACTCAAATCCCTCAGGCTTAATTAAATCCCTTCTGGGGTTGGGAACTGTCTGAGTGGGCATTATACCTTGTTATGACCAGAAGCCTGGTCCCAGGACACCAGAGAAACCTCTGCCTTACTCCAGCCTCAAGGGCTAGGCAGGCCTTGTCATAATAAATCCTGTTGCACAACCAGGATTTAACCTCCCATCTGCTGGAGATGGAGAATACTGGGAAATTTTCTGGTCTGCACCACATATAAGTAGTTGGGAGAATTGTGCTCTCTACCTCCATCTGCTGGTAGTGAGGAACAACTCTCTTGTATGGACTGATGTAGCAGGATGAGGAAAAAACAGGATTGGAACCCTGGCTTTTATTGTTTTCAATTTGCTGCTCTAACCACAAGAACTACTCCTGCACTCTTTGTGAGTCACTTCCTGTAAACTATCCACACTCATGCCTCATGTTAAAGCAAGTAAAAGTTCCAAGATACCCCTCAGAGTCTCTCTCACTGTGGAGTAACTGCAGATCTGACTGTATAAAAGAAAACACCAAGTTTCATAGACTCTTTTGAACAGCATGGGAGACAGGATGTCACACGGATAGCTCTCTCCTGCAGTATCTCTATATCTGTATTCATTCATCTCAGAAAGTAGTGCAGTCCACTAAAGTGCCAGTGTACACACTGTTAGTATTTGTATGGATATTCATTGAAAAGACCCTTATTTATGTAATATTGAACACTTCGGGGGGGGGGGGGGGGAGAGAGAGAGGGGGGGGTAGCATAGATGGAAGCCCTTCAAAAGATTACAATCTAGGATGTTGGAGACTGGCTCCCAGGAATTTTCTTCTGGGCTGCAGTTAAGAAAGTTAGCCCAGTAAGACTTATTAATTTATAGGGGATATTCAGCAGCATGGCTATGCTGCTCAATATTTATTTATGTATTTATTTATTTATTTATTTTTATATACCGGTGTTCAATTTTACATATCACATTGGTTTACATTTAAACAAAATTTGCAGGAACTCATGCGTTACCTTTGTCAATATCCATGAATAAGTCACTAATATGGAGACAATATTCATAGAAACATAGAAATAACGGCAGAAGACCAAACGGCTCATCCAGTCTGCCCAGCAAGCTTCGCACTTTTTTTTCTTCTCATACTTACCTGTTTCTCTTGGATCTTAGTAAATTTTGGTTCTATTTCCCTTCCACCCCCACCATTAACGTAGAGAGCAGTGTTGGAACTGCATCTAAGTGAAATATCTAGCTTAATTAGTTAGGGGTAGTAACCGCCACAATAAGCAAGCTACACCCATGCTTATTTGTTTACCCAGACTATGTAATTCAGTCCTTGTGGTTGTTCTCTGTATATAGATCCACTTTTCTTCATTCCCCCTGCCATTGAAACAGAGAACTATGCTGGATATGAATGAAGTATCGGACTTCCTCCCCTGCCGTTGAAGCAGAGAGCTAGGCTGGATATGCGTGAAGTATCGGTCTTCCTCCCCTGCCGTTGAAGCAGAGAGCTATGCTGGATATGCATTGAAAGTGAAGTATCAGACTTATTTGGTTTGGGGTAGTAACCGCTGTAACAAGCAAGCTACTCCCCGCTTTTTTGTGAATGCAAATCCTTTTTTCCACATTTCCTCTTGCCGTTGAAGCTTAGAGCAATGTTGGAGTCGCATTAACCATGTGTATGCTTATTGAATAAGGTTATTGTCTCCAGGTAGTAGCCGACATACCCGCGAGCCACCCACTCTTCATTCACGTCCTCTAGACTTTATGGATCCACAGTGTTTATCCCACACCCCTTTGAAGTCCTTCACAGTTCTGGTCTTCACCACTTCCTCCGGCAGGGCATTCCAGGCATCCACCACCCTCTCCGTGAAGAAATACTTCCTGACATTGGTTCTGAGTCTTCCTCTCTGGAGCTTCAAATCGTGACCTCTGGTTCTGTTGATTTTTTTCTGATGGAAAAGGTTTGTGGTTGTCTTTGGATCATTAAAACCTTTCAAGTATCTGAAAGTCTGTATCATATCACCTCTGCTCCTCCTTTCCTCCAGGGTGTACATATTTAGATTCTTCAATCTTTCCTCATAAGTCATTTGATGAAGACCCTCCACCTTTTTGGTCACCCTTCTCTGGACTGCCTCCATCTTGTCTCTGTCTCTTCGGAGATACGGTCTCCAGAACTGAACACAGTACTCCAGGTGAGGCCTCACCAAGGATCTGTACAAGGGGATAATCACTTCCCTTTTCTTACTTGATATTCCTCTCTCTATGCAGCCCAGCATTCTTCTGTAGAGATGTGAATCGTGTGATCGATCGTCTTAACGATCGATTTCAGCTGGGAGGGGGAGGGAATCGGATCGTCGCAGTTTGGGTTTTTTAAATATCGTGTAAATCGTGTAAATCGAAAACCGTCACAATAAAACATCCCTAAAATAAATCTCCCACCCTCCCGAACCCCCCCAAAATGCCTTAAATTACCTGGGGTCCAGTGGGGGGGGGGAGGGCGGGAAAACCGGCACACTAAAACAACCCTAAAACCCACCCCGACCCTTTAAAATAAATCCCCCACCCTCCCGAACCCCCCCAAAATGCCTTAAATTACCTGGAGACCAGAGGAAGGGTCCCGGTGTGATCTTTTACTCTCGGACCTCGGACCTCCGTGGTCTGTAGAAACAAAATGGCGCCGGCACTACCTTTGACCTGTCATATGACAGGGCAAAGGTACCGCCGGCGCCATTTTGTTTTTTTTGTCCCCCGACGGCAGGAGCGTAGGAGATCGCTCCCGGACCCGCAGGGACTTTTGGCCAGCTTGAGGGGGCCTCCTGACCCCCATAAGACTTGCCAAAAGTCCAGCGGGGGTCCGGAACGATCTCCTACCGCGAATCGTTTTTCCGTACGGAAAAACAATTCAACTGCAGGAGGTCGTTCCGGACCCCCGCTGGACCCCCAGGGACTTTTGGCCAGCTTGGGGGGGCCTCCTGACCCCCACAAGACTTGCCAAAAGTCCAGCGGGGGTCCGGAACGACCTCCTGCAGTCGAATCGTGTTGCCGTACGGCCGGCGCCATTTGGGCAAAATGGCGCCGGCCGTAAGGCAACACGATTCGACTGCAGGAGGTCGTTCCGGACCCCCGCTGGACTTTTGGCAAGTCTTGTGGGGGTCAGGAGGCCCCCCCAAGCTGGCCAAAAGTCCCTGGGGGTCCAGCGGGGGTCCGGAACGACCTCCTGCAGTCGAATCGTTTTTCCGAATGGAAAAACGATTTGCGGTAGGAGATGGTTCTGGACCCCCGCTGGACTTTTGGCAAGTCTTGTGGGGGTCAGGAGGCCCCCCCCAAGCTGGCCAAAAGTCCCTGCGGGTCCGGGAGCGATCTCCTACGCTCCTGCCGTCGGGGGACTAAAAAAACAAAATGGCGCCGGTGCTACCTTTGCCCTGTCATCAGGGCAAAGGTAGCGCCGGCGCCATTTTGTTTCTACAGACCACGGAGGTCCGAGGTCCGAGAGTAAAAGATCACACCGGGACCCTTTCTCTGGACCCCAGGTAATTTAAGGCATTTTGGGGGGGTTCGGGAGGGTGGGGGATTTATTTTAAAGGGTCGGGGTGGGTTTTAGGGTTGTTTTAGTGTGCCGGTTTTCCCGCCCTCCCCTTCCCCTCCCCCTTCCCCCGATTTACGATTTTTTAACGATAAATCGGGGGAATTGTTATTGTATCGCGGCTCTAATGATTTTTGATGATTTAAAATATATCGGACGATATTTTAAATCGTCAAAAAACGATTCACATCCCTATTCTTCTGGCTTTAGCTATCGTCTTGTCACATTGTTTCCCCGACTTCAGATCATTAGACACTATCACCCCAAGGTCTCTCTCCTGCTCTGTGCACATCAGCCTTTCTCCCCCCATCGAATACAGTTCATTCGGATTTCCACTCCCCATATGCATGACTCTGCACTTCTTGGCATTGAATCTCAACTGCCATATCTTCGACCACACTTCCAGCTTCCTTAAATCCCGTCTCATTCTCTCCACTCCTTCTGGCGTGTCCACTCTGTTGCAGATCTTAGTGTCATCCACAAAAAGACAAACCTTACCTTCTATCCCATCTGCAATGTCGCTCACAAAGATATTGAACAGGACCGGTCCCAACACCGATCCTTGCGGTACACCGCTTAAAACCACTCTCTTTAGAGAGAGATCCATTTACCATCACACATTGTTTTCTGTCCATCAACCAGTTTGCAATCCAGGCCACCACCTCGGCACTCACTCCTAAGCTTCTCATTTTATTCACCAGTCTCCTATGCGGGACCGTATCAAAAGCTTTGCTGAAATCCAAGTAGATGACATCGAGTGCTCTTCCTCGATCCAATTCCTTGGTTACCCAGTCAAAAAAGTCAATCAGATTTGTCTGACAGGATCTTCCCATGGTGAATCCATGCTACCTCTGGTCCAGCAATTCTCCCAACTGTAGATAGTTCACTATTCTCTCTTTCAACAGTGACTCCATTACTTTTCCCACCACCGAAGTGAGGCTAACTGGTCTGTAGTTACCAGCCTCTTCTCTATTCTCACTCTTGTGAAGCGGGACCACCACTGCTCTTCTCCAATCACTCGGCACCACTCCCGTTTCTAGGGATCTATTGAACAAGTCACACAGCGGACCCGCCAGCACATCTCTGAGCTCCCTCAGTATCCTGGGATGAACCTCATCAGGCCCCATGGGTTTGTCTACTTTCAGTTTCCCCAGCTCTTCCCATACATTCTCTACTGTAAATGGAGTTACATCTACTCCACTCCCCTCCAATTTCTTGTTAACTAGTGACGGTCCTTCTCCAGGGTCCTCTTTAGTGAACACAGAACTGAAGTATTCGTTTAATATTTCTGCCATTTCTTCGTCTCTCTCCACACATTGATCCTTTCCACCTTTCAATTTCACTATACCACTTTGAACTTTTCTCTTTTCACTGATATATCTGAAAAATGTTTTGTCACCTCTCTTCACGTCCTTGGCAATCCTCTCTTCCGCTTGACATTTTGCTGTCTTGATTCATTTCTTCGTCTCCCTCAGTTCTACCAGATATTCTTCTTTGTGCTCCTCCCTTTGGGATCTTTTATATTTCTTGAACGCTGTTCTTTTGGCCTTTATTTTGTCAGCCACCTCCTTTGAGAACCAGATAGGTTTCATTTTTCTTTTGCTTTTCTTTACTTTTCTAACATATAGATTAGATGCCTTGGTAACTGCTCCTTTTAGATTGGTCCACTGTTGATCCACATCTCTCTCGTTCTCTCAGCCTTTTGGTTCTTCCTCCAGGTACTTCCCCATTTCATCAAAATCCGTGTTTTTGAACTGTAAAACTTGGGTCTTTGTGCTTCTTTTCCGTATCCTTTTTGTGATATTAAACCATACCGTTTGATGATCACTGCTGCTGCGGTGGGCGCCCACCTGGACATCAGAGACATTATCTCCATTAGTGAGCACTAAGTTGAGTATAGCTCCTTCTCTCATGGGTTCCATTACCATTTGTTTGAACAAAGCTACTTGCAGGGCATCCACTATTACTCTACTATTATTAGATTCTGCAAGTGGGATTCTCCAGTCTACATCTGGCATATTAAGTCTCCAACGATCACCACTTCTCCCTTCTTTCCTATCTTTTGGATGTCTTCAACCAGATCTCTGTCCAGTTCTTCCTTTTGGTTTGGAGGCCTGTAAACCACTTCAATATAAATGGATGCCCCATCATCTTTTTTTAGGTTGGCCCATATTGCCTCTTCATTGCCCCATCTTCCTTGCAGCTCAGATGCTTGGATATTGTTTCTAACATAAAGAGCCACTCCTCCCCCTATCCTATCCTCTCTGTCCTTCCTTAACAAGTTATAGCCTGGTATTGCCGTATCCCAGTCATGAGATTCTGTAAACCACGTTTCTGTGACAGCAACAATGTCCAAGTTGTTGCTATCACAGAGTGGCTTGGCTAGTTAGCCGGATAAACCTATCTGGCTAACTAGCAGGGTATATTGCAGCCAGATATTCAGCTGCCACTACTTAGTTGGATAAATCCTTACCTATTCGGCTAAGTGGCATTGAATGTTGACCACTATAATTTTCTCCCTTTGTCTTCTATTACCCATGTCATTTTATCTGTGTTTCTGTTTGCTTAACATGTTGAAATCTGTGTAGGCCCTATACACCTTTGAATTTCTTTGAGTAAAAGTGAAAGTTTTCTTCTTTCCTATATGAGAGAATTCTTACTGCTATACTGCAGTATGCTGTTTTTCAGGTTATATGCTGTGCTATTGGGAACCTGGCATGCTGGACCAGAGGGCTCCAAACTACTGTTTTCCTGAAGGTAAAGAATTCACTGTTACATTCTATAAGGGTGCAATTTAATAAACTCTATATTTATTTTCTATGCTAAGTCCCCGCTCTTAATAGTCCATATTTCGGGGGGGAGGACCGTTAAAATCATAATCCACTATCCAGCAGTGTATGCGTTGTTACAGCCCTCCCTCTTTATCCCAGAGTAGTTAAATGTGCAGGGTCTTGTCACCCTCACCTAAGCCACAGAAATTAAGTTTTTCTGTATTCAAACTGACAGCACATGTTTCCTGTGGAGGTAACAGGATCACTTGAACAGTCTGCATAAAGATAAGAGAATGCCTTAGTAACAGCACCAGGAAAAACTGGAGAAATATTCTGTTGTTCACACTATGTCAAGCTATAAAACTAAAAGCCAGTGAAGGAGAAATAATTCACTGCATGATCCATGGTTTCCATCCATACTGCAGGGCAAAGCTATTTTTTTTTCTTTCTAGCTGATTCTGTGATCTGCAGCTTCATTTTTTCTACCAGCCCCCTCCACTCTGCTGATTTCCAAGCTGCTGTACACAGCTGCCGAGCAGGCAGGAGCAGCTGAGAGGTCAGGCAAGCAGTTGAAAAAAGAAGCTGCCAGAGGATCAAAGATGTGGAAAATGCAGTAGCTAGAAGATCGACCAATAGAAATGAATTTTTTGAAGGGTCTAGCTCCATGTGGAATAAATAATAGGGTTGGATGAACAATTAGATTTTTTTTTTTAACTAAATTTTATATTCTTGTCAGTTTTGGTCTGTGTAAAACATTTAAATACAAGCACAGAAGATGTTAGCAGAAAAGGACCAATTGTTTCACCTATCCTACTGTCAGAGGTCTTATATAATCTTTGGTCTTTTTCTCATCTGCTAGCCACTAAAGTCCTTCTGAGCCTGACATTCAGAGGGTGGTCAGTACCAAAATTTAGAAGGTCTTTATTGAGGATTCCAGGGAGCAGAAAATTATCTGAGTAAAGTTACCCAGATAACTTTTAACAGGATAATAAGTAGAACATACATGGCTAAACTTTTTGTTGAATATACCCAGATAAAGTTTATTCGGATAATGGTGAGACAGGTTTTTTCCTGACCAGACTTACCTCCATATATTTGCCCGGGCAGTGCTGAATATCAGAGTTGCCTGGACAAAATGAAACCATGCCCCAGAAACCCCCAAGTGCCTCCTCTTTATAGTCAGGTACATTTTCTGCAGGTAATGAATGGCCTAGTTAAAATTTAGCTGAGGAGCAGGAAAGGTATTCACATTTTGAAGTTTGGATAACTGGTGTGGAGGAGTACCCTAGCAGTTAGAGCAGTACAGGTTGTGAAACAGGGAAACCAGCATTCAAATTCTGCTGCCACTCCTTGTGACCTTGGATAAGTCACTTCATTCTCCATTGCTTCATGTACAAACTTAGGGGCTCATTCGCTAAGTCACATTAGGCCTTTTACCATGTGGTAAACGGCTTAATAACAGGAGGATAACATAAGGTATTTCAAATACCTTACGTTATTAAGCTCCTGGCACTGACTGTATTTAAATAAGCTGATCAGCCTGGAAATGCTTGCTTATCTGTTCACCCGTACCCTAAAGAATGGAAATCAAATAATACAGCTTGCCTGAAAAATCGCAAGCTGCATTATTTGAATGGAAATTAGCTACAACTCAAGAGTTGTAGTTAACTTCCCTCGGAACCATTAGAGTGTGATTCATTTATAGAAACATAGAAATGATGTCAGAAAAGGACCAATGCTCCCAGGGCCCTGTCTTAAAGGGGCCACTCTGACCTGAGTAAGTCCCCCCTCCTCTGAAAGCTGTTTAAAAAAAAAATGCCTTAAAGAGCACCAGGCCCCACCCACCAATCCCTCCTCTTTAATACAAAAAGCTGTTTCCTGGAGACCAGGACCTTCATCTCTAGTCTGCCCCCCCCCCCCTTACTTGTATGATGGGGGTCCAAGCTCTCACTAATATTTTCTTTGTAATTTGGATATTTACTAGCTGTATGAGAGTTTTTTTTATATTTTTGATCCCTCCCTGTGTGATAACCCTACCTTTTTGGGTGTCTGGTGTCTGGAGTATATATATTTCCCAAGAGCATTACTTTATGTGCCTTTATGTAAACCGTTGTGACGGTACCCACCTTAACGACGGTATAGAAAAAGATTTAAATAAATAAAATAAATAAAGAGCATGCTCATAACTTCAGTGGGAAGGAGGAGCTGAGACAGAGTAGATGGCTGGAGAAAGAGATTTTTCCAGTACCTCAAGGAAGCAGTGGATTGAAGGTAGTAGTAGAAAGGGGGAGAGTAAGTGATCCCGTGAGGATTTCCACTATCTTGCAGAGCTTTGGATCCCCCTCTGGATCTATATGGAGGAAAGAGGAGATTGGGACTTTCTATAGTGTCTCAAAATACAATAGTTGAGTACCTTTTGGATGGGCCTTTGCTTATCACTTTTGCATTTTGATATTGAAGGACTTTTGGATAAAAGATATTTTGAACTTTGACTTGATCAGTTTGAAAGGAAGGGCAAACCACAGATATCCCAGAGGATTGGGGTAAGGATCTGGTTGCCTGAGTGACCTGAAGAAGCAAAGGTTAGAAGATTTTGATACTTTTTGATACAATGACTCTCAAAGGGCTATAACTGATTGAGAGAGTGTGATTCATATATAGAAACATAGAAATGATGGTAGAAAAGGACCAAATGATCTGCCCAGCAAGCTTATGCCAGTATCTGCTGCACTGTGCAGGTTATCACCATGCTTATCAGTTTCCCAGAACATAAAAGTTAGGGCCCTCAGATGCTGTTTGAATCCATTTTCCCTTAATCGTTGCTGTGGAAGCAGAGAGCAATGTTGGAATTGCACAAAAGTATCAGGCTTAGTGGTTAAGAGTAGTAAGCACCACATCAGCAAGTTACCACCATGTTTATTTGTTCCCCAAACAGTAAAAGTCAGGGCTCTTGTTGGTTACTGTCTGAATCCAATTCCCCTTTTCCCACTGCCTTTGAAGCAGCAAGCAATGATGGAGTTGCATTAACAGTATTAAGGTTTATTTGTTAAGGGTAGCAACTGCCTCACTAGCCAGTTACCCCCATGCACCCTATTTTTATTTTCAACCTCTATCCTTTAGGGATCCACAGTGTTTATCCCATACCCCTTTGAATTCCTTCACTGTTTTTGTCTTCACCACCTCTTCCAGAAGGGCATTCCAGGCATTCACCACCCTCTCCGTGAAGAAATATTTCTGACATTGGTTCTGAGTCATCCTCCCTGGAGTTTCATTTCATAACCGCTAGTTCTATTGATTTATTTCCAACAGAAAAGGTTTGACAATTGTGCTTCATTAAATCCTTTCAGGTATCTAAAGTTCTGTATCATATCTCCCCTGCACCTCCTCTCATCCAGGGTATACATATACAAATCCTTCAGCCTCTCCTCATAAGTCTTCTAGTGCTGCACCTCAACATTTTGGTCGCTCTTCTTTGGTCCTCCTCTATCCTTTCTTTATCATTTTTGAGATATGAGCACCACTACTGAATGCAGTACTCCAGGTGAGGCCTCACCAAGGACCTGTACAAGGGCATTATCACCTCTTTTTTTCTTACTGATTATCCCCCTCTCAATGCAGCCCAGCATTCTTCTGGCTTTAGCTATTGCCTTGTCACATTGCTTCGCCACCTTCAGATCATTAGACACTATCACAACAAGATCCCTCTCCCAGTCCTTGCACATTACTCTTTCACCACCCATCACATTAAGCTCTTTTGGATTGCTGCACCCCAGATGCATGACTGTGTA
Organism: Rhinatrema bivittatum; assembly: GCF_901001135.1. Classification (NCBI taxonomy): domain Eukaryota; kingdom Metazoa; phylum Chordata; class Amphibia; order Gymnophiona; family Rhinatrematidae; genus Rhinatrema; species Rhinatrema bivittatum. Next base: position 344,712,003 of record NC_042616.1, on the reverse strand, counting down.
CTTCTTGGCAATGAATCCCAGTTGCCACATCTTCGACCACTCTTCAAGCTTTCTTAAATTACTTTTCATTCTCTCTACCTATTCCTTCAAGCATGTCCACTCTGTTGCAGATCTGTTGTGTCAGAGGTGGACCCTTGGGCTGAGATGAAGTTGATGCAACCCGTAGGTAAGGACCTACGGGTCCCCACCATCAGCAAGTGGAGTGGCTGATAGGCAGAGGCAGCTGGAGCTTCACCTATACCAGCCCTCGATCCCCGCGGATTGAGCCTTTGGGTGCTGGGGCCGGCAGGACTTAGGTGGGCCTCGATAGAGAGTAGCAAGAGAAGTTGGTTCAGCCCAGAGACAGCAGGCGAGGGATGGTGCAGTCCTACTCTGGACTGGATAATGTCCTAGAAACTCGGGCACCAATAAAACGAAGGCAGACTGAGGGCGCTCGAGCAAAGGTAGGCCAAAGCCTGGTAAATCCATGTCCAGGGAGAATACAGAAGAGGCATCCAATGGAAGACTTGAGTCAGGGATGGCAATAATTCAGAGACTGTGGCAAGAAATGCTGAGGTCTGATCGCAGAAATAGTCAAAAGCGTAGTCGGATGAAGCAAAGATCAGGGTCTAGAGATAGACAATACATGGTCAGGCGACGCGAAGGTCTGGGTCTGGAGATAGGCTGTAGCGTAGTCAGGCGAAGCAAAGTCAAAGTCCGTGTGATCAATCCAAAGCATAGGCAGGGCAGGAATAAGGAAATAGGAACCAGGAACAATGAGGATCAGGAACGTAGAGTAGAGACGAATCTCTCAGTAGCAACAAGTACTCAACCAGCGAGGAGACCTGTTGCAAAGGCAACGCTATGGAGCAAGGCCTGAAATTAAATACTATGCAGAGATTGATGTCATCATCCGAGGCCACGGCCAGCTTCACGCCACGATCCCTACTTAAGCATCAGCGATGCGCACGTGCCTAGGGAGGGGTGCAGGTAATGGCATCTTTCCATGGGCCACACAGAGAGGCCCGATGAGCAGTAGCAGCAGGACCAGGAATGCCGGGGTCTGTGGCAGAGCCGGAGGCACTGGGGGAGGCCCGAGGATGGAGCTGACAGCTCACCACCGCCAGCAAGGAGGAACCAGAAGCTGGAGTGCTTGTGGAAAGGTGAGGGGGCCAGCCGCGGGTCTACCGTGGACGGCACGTGTAACAAGATCTTAGTATCATCCACAAATAGTAAAACTTTTCCTTCTATCACTTCTGCCAGGTCACTCACAAAGATATTGAACAGAACCAATCCCAAAACCAATCCCTGTGGCACTCCACTTAACACCATTCTTTTCAGAATAGGTTCCATTTACCATGCATGTTATAAAATCGGGGGTGGCGTGCGCAAGAGTGGGGGTCGAATTTCGCAACTTTTGCCCAGCGATGCATCGGGGCCTTCCCCAGTTCCCTCCCAGTCCGCTCCAATTAAGGAGCGGACTGGGAGGGAACTTTCCTACTCCCTACCCTCTAACCTAACCTCCCTTCCCCTTCCATTCTCCTCCCCACCCTCTAAAACCCTTTTTTTCACCTTTTATTTCGCAAGTTACTTAAGAACATAAGAAAATGTCATACTGGGTCAGACCAAGGGTCCATCAAGCCCAGCATCCTGTTTCCAACACTGGCCAATCCAGGCCATAAGAACCTGGCAAGTACCCAAAAACTAAGTCTATTCCATGTAACCATTGCTAATGGCAGTGGCTATTCTCTAAGTGAACTTAATAGCAGGTAATGGACTTCTCCTCCAAGAACTTATCCAATCCTTTTTTAAACACAGCTATACTAACTGCACGAACCACATTCTCTGGCAACAAATTCCAGAGTTTAATTGTGCGTTGAGTAAAAAAGAACTTTCTCCGATTAGTTTTAAATGTGCCCCATGCTAACTTCATGGAGTGTCCCCTAGTCTTTCTACTATCCAAAAGAGTAAATAACCGATTCACATCTACCCGTTCTAGACCTCTCATGATTTTAAACACCTCTATCATATCCCCCCTCAGTCGTCTCTTCTCCAAGCTGAAAAGTCCTAACCTCTTTAGTCTTCCCTCATAGGGGAGTTGTTCCATTCCCCTTATCATTTTGGGCCCAAACTGAAGTAACTTGCACGCACTGGCAGAACGAGGAATGAATCTGTCCCGGCCCAACCCGCTTCCCCCCCAGCCTGACCTACGGCCCTCCCCTTCCCAGCCCTAGGATCGCCCCTTCACAGAGGCCTGGCTCTTGTGCATGTAACAGGGGTTACGCATGCGGCGGGCCTCTTCTAAAATGCACGCAGCGCGTGCAAGGCCCGGCCGCTCGCATAACCCTCATTAATTACGAGTGGGTTTTTTTAAAATCCAGCCAATAATGCAGATTTATTTATTTATTTATAATACTTGTATTCCAACTATAGCAGGCTTGCTGTGCTAGGTGGATCACATTAAAAGCATAAACACTGTGCTAAACAACATTAAAACCCAGGAGGATAACTTTCAAACAAGTGTTTGCGGTGGCATATACATGCATCCATGACCATGAGCAGATCTACACATGTATTCTATTACACGTGCATATGATATATGCGTGTATTATAAAATATGCATATCTCTACCCTGCTACATACACGCATATGTAGGCTTATGCAAAAATACATGCAATGCATGAAAACCACCTATAACAATGCATTGAACATGTTCACTTTTCCTACCTGTTTTAAAAATATACATACATATTTTATGACCAAAAGTAAAGTAGAACTTATGTAAGTTGACCAATTTTAAAACATGTGAGTGTAAATTAAAATAACCAGCTTAACAATTAGTCTACCAGTTCACCCAGTCCTTCTTCAGGTCATTGAGATCTTTCTGGTTCTTTAGTCTGAACTCCCCCAAGTTCAGTTTTACATAATAAACCTATTTAATATCAATTACACCACATAAATAGCAGGTATAAAAATACACAAGTAACTTGGCAAATGTACGCACATAAGTGTTTTTTAAAATAGCAATTTACATGTGTAAATGTTGTCCCTGCTTGGAAATGCTCCTAGATCACATAAGTATCTTTTAAAACAGCAATGTCCGCATTTAAGTGTTGGCCCTACCCAAGAACGCACCTTTATCATGCATGTATATGTGTGCACGAAAGTGAAAATGAGTGTGTTTTTTACTTTTATAAAATGCAGAATACTCAAGTAGATGCCACTTATATGCATATTTGGTAATTTTTACATGTGTAATATTATGAAAATTTACCCTATAATCTAAAATTGATAATTAAGAACATATCAATAATCTTCAGCCTGAGCTACCACCCAGGAAAAAGATCTAGGCATCATAGTGGATAATACTTTAAAATCGTCGGCTCAGTGTGCTGCATCAGTCAAAAAAGCAAACAGAATGTTAGGAATTATTAGGAAGGGAATGGTTAATAAAACAGAAAATGTCATAATGCCTCTATATCGCTCCATGGTGAGACTGCACCTTGAATACTGTGTACAGTTCTGGTCGCCGCATCTCAAAAAAGATATAGTTGCGATGGAGAAGGTACAGAGAAGGGCAACTAAAATGATAAAGGGGATGGAACAGCTCCCCTATGAGGAAAGGCTGAAGAGGTTAGGGCTGTTCAGCTTGGAGAAGAGACGGCTGAGGGGGGGATATGATAGAGGTCTTTAAGATCATGAGAGGTCTTGAACGAGTAGATGTGACTCGGTTATTTACACTTTCGAATAATAGAAGGACTAGGGAGCATTCCATGAAGTTAGCAAGTAGCACATTTAAGACTAATCGTAGAAAATTCTTTTTCACTCAATGCACAATAAAGCTCTGGAATTTGTTGCCAGGGGATGTGGTTAGTGCAGTTAGTGTAGCTGGGTTCAAAAAAGGTTTGGATAAGTTCTTGGAGGAGACATCCATTAACGGCTATTAATCAAGTTTACTTAGGGAATAGCCACTGCTATTAATTGCATCAGTAGCATGGGATCTTCTTAGTGTTTGGGTAATTGCCAGGTTCTTGTGGCCTGGTTTGGCCTCTATTGGAAACAGGATGCTGGGCTTGATGGACCCTTGGTCTGAAACAGCATGGAATTTCTTATGTTCTTAACTAGGCTTCAGAAAAAGCTTACAGAAATAACAAGATCTTAAACTTCTTCCAAAAATGAACATAGTTGGTCAAAACCTGGAAGGGCATGCCACATAAAATGACCAATCATAGACAAGGCATGACTCTGAGACTCTTATAGGTGAATCTCTCTTCAGGAAATTCCTCTAGGTCAGGGGTGGGCAAATTACAGCCAGAGGCCAAACCCTGCCCAATAATGCATTTTTTAGCCATTCCACCTAATCCTTCTTCCCCATTATCTCATACCCACCAACGCCTTGAAAAAATATCAACAATGGCCTGTCATCACCATTCGTTGATGATGTCATATGAACAAAGGCAGGGGCAAGTAAGACATGCTTCCCTTCCTCCAATAGGGGCCTTAGATACCACAACAACTGGAAAGATTCCATCCTTTCCCTCTTAATGGAATCCATCTCGGACAAAGTCTCTTCTTCGCAGCATTCTGGATAATAAAGAGTCCAGGAGTACCAGAGCTTCTGCAGTAACGGGTATAAGATTCGGTGATCGAAACTGATTGGGGCGTAGTTAAATTGCTGGTTCAGAGTCTGGTCACTTGTGTTTCTTTGTATTTTTATGAGATACATCCTGACACTATGTTTTTCTTTTATCATTGTTGGTGCTGCTTTGGTCTTCTCAATGTGCCATGGAGTAAATTTGCCATTTTCTCTCCCTTCCCGCCCCTCAGCTCCGCTGAAGGATTTCCAAGGGAGACCCCCCCCCAGACCCTGGTTCAGATGATCTCTGATAATGTAGTCCTGTTTAAAAAAGTTTGTCCTCCCCTGTTCTAGATACTACTCAACCCAGTCATAAAAAGAAGAAATGCCTTCAATATCTGGCATACTGAGTAGCTGAGTCTAAAGAAGCTTGTAAAGGATGCAGCCCTTGGACAGTCTACAACTTTCCATTTTATGTTTGCCATTCCTGAGTAGATCCTTACGGAAATAATTCATGTCACAATAACTCATTCCTTGTGAAATGGGAATTGGGTTCATCTCACCTTTCTAACACTCAACAAAGTCATTGTCACTGCATAGATTAATTGCTTAATAACTGCCCTTGTAGAGTATGTGCCATTGACCAGAAAAGAGAGAGAGACTTCAAATGATGAGCATATTCATTCAGGAGGTGCTGTTAAGACATGATATGCTCCTCTCCAAGAATCCTAACCTTTGCCCTAAAATAGGGCCATCTAGTGGTGATCCCAAGAGGTCGCCACAGACAAAAACACATGGACCGCTTTTGTATAATTGCTGTCCATTATTTCTTCGGTTTGAAAGCATAAACAGGATTAATGAAGCTAATTCTCAACAGGACCTGGCATCAAGTACTGGGTAAGGGGGCTTAAGCAATATTCATGGCAAATGCATCCCCCTATGCACTCCCTACACTTTTTTAAAAATATAAAATCACATGTATTCTATTTGCTGGACTTGGTGAATATTTTTCTAAATCCAGATTTTGAGTGTATCAAGTCAATCATATCTAGTTAAGCCCTTTATTCTGGACATATATTGCCTATATAAAGATGCTATAGGCATGGACAAAGGCCAAACTGATCAGTCTACTTGACTAGCAGCTTTATCTATGCATTGAATATGCACATAGAACAAAGATTTGAATCAGACCCATAATATCTCAACATAACCATTGGTTAAATTAATGCATGAAGATTTGTTTTGGTACTGGAGTGTATGTATAAATTACTTAATAAAGGACCTAGTTTGGTCTGGCAAGCTGTTGTTTAGGAAGGGAGCAGATGAAAGGATATGTGGTGTTTGTTAACAACAAGTGTACTTAGTATTCATTGCCAAAGCTCAATGACTAATCAATTGTCCTTTGATATAATACAAGTGTGTGTGTGCAGGGAAAGCTGCAATTAAATTAAGAAGAATTCTTATTTTAGCAAGAAGGCAGGCATCATGATTAAGAAATAATACACAATGCATCCAAATGGTTGTTAGCATCTTAGTAAGGAGGTGTTGCTCAATTCCTGGTACTAAAGGGAGAAGGAATACAACTGGATTTGAAGAACAGAGAGCATGTCTTTCAGCACAGTCAACCACACCCCTTTAACTGTAGTGCAATTGCTTCAAAACTGAGCAGGCATCTCCAGCACCTGTTGTCTTAAATCATTGTTATCTAAATAACAGAACAGAGGAAAAAATATTGATTTTGTCCACATGTGTGGACTCTTATTTGAAATGTATGACAATTACCTCAAAGCAAACCCTGAGGGTTAGAGGTAAGCCCTGTGTGTAAATCTGGCCTCCCACTCATGTTTGAATCATACGGTAAAACAAAATAATCCTGAAGCAATAGAAAAACCATGAGATCAATATCCAAAAGGATTTGTCTGGCTAAGTTTGGGACTTAGCAGGACAAACTTGGGATTTAATATTCACCCCCTCCCCCCACATAGCCTGGTTAAGTTTAGTCAGGAAAGTTATAAGCCAGATAGAAAAGAGCTGGTTCTGAGCTTAAATGTAATTGGGTAGCAGTGTTTAGTGACTTTTTTTTTCTGTCTGTGTTTGTTTTGTCTTTGCCCTGTATTTGGCCCCAGTGTTTTTGCCTTCTGGCATTGTTTGTTCAGTGTCTGCCCTGTGTTGGTTTTGTTCTTGTGTCTTGTTTTGTGGTGCTCTCTATGTTCTGTGTTTGTTGTGTGCACCTTTCCATTTTCTGGTCTAAGCACCAGCCCAGCCCTGCCCTGCCCTGCCCTAGTGGGTGCCCCCTTGTACTTTCTCAAGCGTACCTCCGGCTAAGTCCTGCTGGTCAGCAGAACCTGAAGGCCCAACCCAAGGGGGAAGTGGCTGGTTCAGGCAGAAAAGCCAACTGTTCCCGAGTCCAGCCCTGCTCCTACGATGGAGGTTACCCTTACAGGCACTCCAAGCTATGACAGCAAGCTGAGGCCCTGAGCTTACAGTGAGGCAGGCTTTTATCTTGTGGAAGTGCAGGGATCTTGGCTGCCAGCAGGATGGCTTGGAGGACTGAATAGCAGGGAACTTGGTTCACTGAGGGCCCCTGTCTGATGGGAGGTGAGCACTGTACAGGTATTCTCACACAAACATAGCCATACTGAGTGTTACAATAATCTAATTGAGTTAATATTAATGTCTAAACCAAAGTTTCTAAGTCTTTTTTGTCCAAGTAGTTTAATTTGATGAAAGAATCTTAGAAAGAAAAAACATAAGAACATAAGAAATTGCCATGCTGGGTCAGACCAAGGGTCCATCAAGCCCAGCATCCTGTTTCCAACAGAGGCCAAACCAGGCCACAAGAACCTGGCAAGTACCCAAACACTAAGAAGATCCCATGCTACTGATGAAATTAATAGCAGTGGCTATTCCCTAAGTAAACTTGATTAATAGCAGTTAATGGACTTCTCTTCCAAGAACTTATCCAAACCTTTTTTGAACCCAGCTACACTAGCTGCATTTCTGATGACTGACAAAATGACTGACAAAATGTGATCTTTCATAGTTAGCTATCTAATTTTACTTCCAATTGTAAGGTTTGTGGACTCTTGTTGCTGTGGGGAGGATGACTCCACCTACAGGGAAGGCCCTGAAGGTCCTCCCCGACAACTGTTTGGACTAGACTGGTGCAAGACTTGTTTAGGGCTTCATCTATACCAACCCCTTTCCCTTTAGGTTGAGTTCTCGGGTTCTGGGGGCCAACAGGACTTAGAAGTGAGTTTCATTGACAGTAGTAGTGAAAGAAGTCCTGGTCATTGCTAGGGTCAGAGGCAGGTGGCAGACAGGGATGGTCATGGTCCATGCTGAGGTCAGAGGCAGGTGACAGATAAGGATGGTCGAAGCCCAGGCCAGAGGTCTGAGGAAGGCAGCAGGTGATAATGGTCAAGGTCTAGGCTGAGGTTAGATCCAGTAGTCAGTCTGAGAGTAGATGTAAAGGATACTGGAAAGAAGAGGCACCAGGATGGGGAGGGCAAGGCAGACTGTTAGGGCTTGGAGAGACGAGGCAGGCAGGAACACAGGATCAGGAACATAGAGCAGCAACTCACCACTGCAGAATGCAGATGACTCATTTGTAAGGTAAGGTCTGGGAGTTTGCAAGGCCCTTATAAGGGATGATGGAGATGATGTCATTCAGGGGTGTCGCAGCCTATTTCTCACCATGGCCCTTTAAGTAGCAATGTTGGGCGTGCGCATGTGCGCCTAAAGGAAGTAAGGCCAGGAGGAGAAAGGCAGCATCCGAGCTGTGGCTGAGAAGGGCAGCGTCTTGCTGCATGGAGCAGTCTTGGGTAGTGTGTGGAGTGAGTGCACTGGCTTGCGGGGCTGTCCTGTGAACCGACAAGCAAAACAGTACTCCCCTCCCTCCCTTAAGCCGCCTCCTGAAGGTCTGCAGTTTCGGCTTATAAGGAAATTGTTTGTGGAACTCCTTCACTAGGAGTGATGCTTTGAGATTGGTAGCAGGTTTCCAGGAAATGTTCTGGTCTGTAATGTTTCCATGCAATGAGATATTCTAGTTTGATCTGCCATATAATGAGAGTTCAAAATTTCTTGTACCACATATTGTATATCATCTTCTCAGGTTACAACCGTAGGTGTGGGAGGCTTTCTGGAGGGGCAGAAAAGGATCAGAGATTTCAATAGTGAGATGTGGAACACGCTGTGGATTTTCAGTGTATTGGGAAGCTTTAACTGATAGTTCACAGGTCCCACTTCTCCTAGGATGGGATAAAGTCCAATGAATCAAGGTGCCAGGTAGAGTGGGGGAACACAAAGGCATAAATGTTGAGTGCTTAGCCATACCAGGTCTCCCACTTGAAATTGGAGTGCTGGTTGGCATCGGATGTCTGCATGCTTCTTGGCCTGGATGATAGCCCGAGATATTTGATTGGTTTGCATCCAAAGGTTGTGAAGTTCTTCGGTGGTTAGTTGGTCTGCAGGACAAACCATGGAGAGGAGAAGAGGGAGAGGCACTTGAGGATGTCTCCCATAGACTTGAAATGGAGAGGAACCAGTGGCACTGCTCACTGCTATTCAGTCCTCCAAGAATTCTCTCATGATTGTCGTGAGAGAATTCTGCCCAGGGTAGAAGGGCGGCCTAGTCATCCTGTCTTTTGTTAACGTACAGGTGGAAGGAAGGTCTTGAGAACTTGATTGATTATCTCAGTTTGCCCATTAACCTGTGGATGATAGGCTGTAGTGAAGTCCAGTAGCAGGTAGTGTATTGGACACCTGTCAGACAGGATGAGAGTTGGTAGGCTGTGTAATCTAAAAGACATTTTGGATGAAGAGTCGGGCCAATTCAGGGGCCAAAGGTAACTCAGCGAGAGGTATAAAATGCATCATTTTAGAGAATCTATCCTCTATGACCCATATCACAGTGGAGCCATGTAAGAAGGGGAGATCCACAATGAAGTCTGTGGAAATATGGGTACAGGGTTCTCTGGATGCTGGCAATGTCTATAACAGCCCCCAGGGTCAGGCACAAACAGATTTGTTCTGCACGTAAGTAGGACAGGAATCCATGCAGTTTTTTACATCTCTCTTTACTTGGGGCCACCAAGTGGTGTTGAAGGAGGGTTGAGAGTTCAGGATACTCCGGGATGCCTTGCTTTCCTGGAGCCTCTTGGGGATGACAGTCTTTTCAGATGGACAGGGGTGGCAAAAGTAAGGATGATTCTTGCAGGATCAATGATATGTTGGGGATCCTCCATTACTACTTCCGTTAAGAAGGAATGGGAAAGTGCATGTACCCATAGGTTCTTTGCAGCTGGCCAATAACGAAGTTCAAAATCAAACCAATGAAAGAAAAGAGACCAGTGAGCCTGTCTGGAATTGAGTTGTTGGGCTTGCTGAATATAGTCTAGGTTCTTATGATATGTGTAGATGGTAATCCGATGCTTGGCATCCTTTAGAAAGTATCACCATGCCTCCAAAACCAATTTTGCTGTCAAGAATTTACAATCTCCAATCATGTAGTTCCTCTTTGCCAGAGAAAACTTCCTGTAGAAAAAGGAACAAGGTAGATTAGTCCCTTCGGTACTGTGTTGACCGAGGACAGCCCCTACGCCAAGGGTAGAAGCATCTACCTCCCAAACGAAGGGACGTTCAGGGTCCGGGTGTCATAGGCAGGGACCTTGAGCAAAGGCATGTTTCAGCTCCTGAAAAGCTTCAATAGCTTCCTGGGACCATTCCAGGTATCTGCCCCTTTTTTGTTCAGAGTGGTAAGCAAGGCTGCTAGGGTGGAATACCCAGGTATGAACTAGCGGTAGTAATTGGCAAATCCTAGGAAGTGTTGTACAGACCAAAGGCTAAGTAGCCAGAGCCAATCCAAGATGGCTTTCTGTTTCACAGGGTCCATCAAAAGACCAGTGTGAGGAATGATGTAGTCCAAGAAGGGAAGTTGTCCTGCTCAAAAAGGGACTTCTTAAATTTTGTGTAGAGGTAGTTTTCCTGTAATTGCTGAAGCACATGTCACTTGTGTTGTCGGTGAGAAGCTAAGGACTGGGAATAGATGAGGATATCATCTAAGTAGACCATGATGGAGGAATAAAGAAGATCCCGGAAGATTTTGTTGACCATGTTTTGAAACACGGCTGGAGCATTGCAAAACCCAAAGGGCATAACGAGATACTTGTAGAATACATCACAGATATTGAAGGCTGTTTTCCACTAATCTCCTTGTTTGATGCAAATGAGGTTACAGGTTCATCCTGGGTCTAACTTGGTGAATATTTTAGCACCCTGCAGGAGATCAAATAGTTCAGAAATGAGAGGCAGAGGATACTTTTTTGGTAATGGCATTAAGGCCTCTATATAAATGCGGGCCCTGGATGTTCTATCTTTTTTGGCTAATAAGAAAAAAACCTGCTCCTGTGGGAGATGAGGAAGGCTGGATAAAGCCCCAGGCTAAATTTTCATTAATATATTCACTCATGGACTTGGTCTCCAGTGGAGATAATGGATAAACTCTTCCTCATGGAGGGACTTTATCAGGGAAGAGTTCTATACCACAATTGTACAGATGAGGCAGCAATAGTGCCTTGCCTGCTGCTTGGACAACACATCAAGATAATATTGTAGAGGAAACCCAGGTACTGTAGTCATCCTGGCCAAACAAATTGGAGGGTAGACTGGTGTCAGACAGGTGGTGGAACAAGAAGGGCTCCATTGGGTTAGTTCCAGAAAGCCTCAATCGATCACAGGCTGGTGCTGTTAGAGCCATGGCAGACCCAAAATGATAGGATTCACGGCCTTTGGATACAAACCAGACATCTGACGCCAACCAGACAGATGGATCAAGATGGTTTCTGAATGAAGAAGTCTGGTAAGGAAAGAGATGGAAGCAGTCATCCACCTGCTCCCGCTCTCTCTAGCTTGGAAGGGGATCTGCATAGACAGAGGAAATGGTCACAGGTTCTGCCAGCAGAGTGGTGGAAATCTGATATTGATGGACCATAGCTTGTCTATAAAATTTCCTCTGGCTCCGGAGTCAAAGAAAGCTTCAGAATGAAGTTGAATCTCGCCAAAGGTGATCATGACCAGAACAAGCAATTGAGAGGAGGAAGAGGTATGGCTTAGGGTTGCTTCCCCAGTCAACCCTGGCATACCAGTTACCCTGCTTCTCAGGGCAATTGGAACCATGTACCCCCAGCCTGCCCAGTAAAGACTTAGGCTGTCTGTCTTCTGTGGAATTTGGCTAGCTAGAGAGATTAAGGCATCCAGTGAGGTAGGGACATCTCGGCCTGCTACTTCATTCTTGATCCTCCCCGATAAGCCTTGTAGAAATATATCCATGAGGCTGTCTTCTCCCCAATGTAATTCGGAGGCCAGGGTGTGGAACTCAATGGTGTATTCGCTTAGGGGCGGATTTTCAGAGCCCTGCTCGCGTAAATCCGCCCAAAACCGGGCGGATTTACGCGAGCAGGGCCCTGCGCGCAGGGAAGCCTATTTTACATAGGCCTCCCGGCGCGCGCAGAGCCCCGGGACTCGCGTAAGTCCCGGGGTTCTCCGAGGGGGGCGTGTCGGGGGCGGGCCCGGTCGTCGCGGCGTTTCGGGGGCGTGTCGGCAGCGTTTTGGGGGCGGGTACGGGGGCGTGGCTACGGCCCGGGGCGGTCCGGGGGTGTGGCCGCGCCCTCCGTACCCGCCCCCAGGTTGCGGCCCGGCGCACAGGAGGCCCGCTGGCACGCGGGGATTTACGCCTCCCTCTGGGAGGCGTAAATCCCCCGACAAAGGTAAGGGGGGGGTTTAGACAGGGCCGGGTGGGTGGGTTAGGTAGGGGAAGGGAGGGGAAGGTGAGGGGAGGGCAAAGGAAAGTTCCCTCCGAGGCCGCTCCGATTTCGGAGCGGCCTTGGAGGGAACGGGGGTAGGCTGCGCGGCTCGGCGCACGCCGGCTATACAAAATCCATAGCCTTGCGCGCGCCGATCCAGGTTTTTAGCAGATACGCGCGGCTCCGCGCGTATCTACTAAAATCCAGCGTACTTTTGTTTGCGCCTGGAGCGCAAACAAAAGTAGGCTATTCGCGCGCCTTTTAAAATCCGCCCCGCTTAGGATGCACATTTCCTGGCCGATCTGCAGGAGATCAGCTAGAAAAGAGCTTCACCCAGGTTCTTCAGACAAGCCTGAATTGCTGTAGGAAGTCCAACAGACTGTGGAGCAGTGGGGTCCTCCCTCTCCCATATGGGGGAAGCCCAAGCTAACACCATGCCACCAAGAAATGAGAGAATATAGAGGACCTTTGAACGATCAATGGGAAACAAGCTGGACTGTAATTCGAATTGCATTCTCTATTGGTTCAAAAAACATCAACATACCTTAGGTTCATCCATATAGTGAGGTGGCGCCAGAAACTGGGGTACCGGTTTGGAGATCATGGCAGTGATAGGAGAAGGTGCAATTGCAGCAGCAGGAGTGGGTGCTGGGGGCAAGGCATCCATATGGATTGCCAGCTTCTCGACTGCTCCTGGACCAGGCCCGGGATAGCCTGAAGCGAAGACATGACTGCCGGGTCCATGGTTTGTGGACCCTTTTTGCTGAGGGGTGGTTGACTCAAACTATAGGAAAGGCCCTGTAGTTCCTTCCCGACAACTGGTGGGATTAGGCTGCTGCAAGACTGGTCTAGGGCTTCACCTATACCAGCCCCTTTCCCCTTATGTTCAGCCCTTGGGTTCCAGGGGCCAGCAGGACTTAGGTGTTAAGTCTCATAGAGAGTATTAGTGAGAGAAGTCACCGTTGTTGCTAGAGTCAGAGGCATGTGGCAGACAAGAATGGATGCGGTACAGGTGGAGGTCAGAGGCAGGCAGCAGGTGAGAATGGTCAAGATCTAGGCTGAGGTCAGATCCGGTAGTCAGTCCGAGAGTAGACATGAAAGATCCTGGAAAAAAGAAGACACCAGGATGGAGAGACAAGGCAGGCAGGTAGAAACACAGGATCAGAAACATGGAGCAGCAATTCACCACTGCAGAATTCAGATGACCCGTTGCTGAGGCAAGGTCTGGGAGGCTGCAAGGCCCTTATAAGGGCTGAGGGCGATGACAACATTCGAGGGCACCGCGACCTGTTTCCCGCCATGGGCCTTTCAAGTAGCAACGTTGGTCATGCACATGCCTAGAGAGAGCGGGAGCAGGTGAAGAAAGGCGATGTCCAAGCCATGGCTGCAAGGGTCTGCGTCCTGCTGTGTGGAGTGGGCCCGGTTGGTGTTCGGGGTAAGTGTGTTGGCTCACGGGACTATCCCATGAGCCAGCAAGCATAACAGAAAACAATAATTGAGTCTTTAATCTACACCAAAGTTTCCCACAATCATGTAAAAACTTTGAATGGTTGATTCAATCTACTAAACCACAAGGCTTCTGATTTAAAAGGATTGAGTTTTAGACTGAGCTCCTTTATCCAATTTGCTATCTTTGCTAAACAGTGCTTTAAGGATGGCCAATTATTTGGAATACCAGGCTCAATAAAAACCATAAGCTGAAGGTCACCCGCTTATACATAAAGACTAAAAATATGATCTTGGATGAGAGTAACTAATGGGGCAAGGTAAACATTAAAAAGAAAAGGAACCAGTATAGAGCATTGAGGAACACCAAATAATAAAAGTGCAGAGTCAGACTCGAGCTGGTTCCATACATCCTTATACATGTAATTAGAATGATAAGAATGAAACCACTTTAGGAACACTTCCTTACAATCAAGCATCCAAACCAGAGACTGCCTTACTCTACATTTCATTTATTAGGGCAGCTAATGTTGGGACGGTGCTAAATCCAACCATAAACCCAGCCAAGAGACCGACAGGCATTTGTATTTTTCGCCTCCTCCCGCTCGCCCCCACTGACCACCTGAACCCTCCCCCCTCCTCCCCCACCCGACCCTAAACCTTACTAACCTACTGCTCTTTAACTATCTTTTTCTCTCCCTCCTCCTGCTCTCTCTTACAGCGTGTACCGGAGCCCGGAGCCAGAGGAAATCGGAAGACCTGACGACTGCTCCCCCTTGGCTGATGCAGCTGACGCGCCGGAAGCGCAGCCAGGAGGGAGGAATAAAAGCCAGAGAAGACCCGGGGGCGCCGCGCCCCGGCGCCGCGCACCGAAGGAGCGTACCAAAGGGGCAGGCCCCTTTGGACGCCCCTTCGGACACCCATTCAAACCCCATTCAAACTGGAAAGAATCCAAGATCAACAATCCAACCCAATCAACGACGACAGCCAAGCTAAAACATGGAAATAAAAGAACAATCATACGAACATCCAATATCGGTCTGCGTAAACAAAGGTAAGTACAACAATTTGCATGACATGAATAGAACCAAACACAGTAAAAAAGATGCACATAGAAAAAATAGCAATCTGATACAAATAACAAGAACCACCAAAGAAAACAAAACAATGCTAAATAACCTACTACTGCTTACATTCATACTAGTGAATGCACAATCAATCTCAAATAAATTTCCAATCATTTCGGACTTACTATACGACAAAAAACCCAACTTTATTGCAATAACGGAATCATGGTTAAAAAAATCTGATGTAGTATTAAAAAATCAAATAGCTCACAAAAACTATGATGTCTTCTCTGTCCCCAGAATAAACAAGCGAGGAGGTGGATTACTTCTGATCATTGAAAAAGCCCTGAAATGTAAATCAATGCTAATAACACCACCACCAAATCATGAAATCGCCATCTTTAATACAAGCAATATACAAATTTGCCTAATATACTGTCCCCCTAGTTTACTGGATCTAAATATATCACCTTTGATTGAGTTCCTTACAACACAACTGAACACTTCAAAACCAACTATAGTGTTAGGCGATTTTAATCTGCATATGGACACCTATCCCCCATCTAACACTTGCCAAACCTTAATGGATGCCATGACAGCACTTGAGTTCACACTAATTACAGATAAACCAACACACAGAGCCGGACACTCTCTAGACCTAACTTTTATAAACAATAAATACATCAAACACCTAACAACTAGCTATACTCAAATCCCTTGGTCTGACCATTTCCTGATCCAATCAAACATTAAAATTCGACACCATCAGACCATAATAAAACAAACCCCCATTGAACTTACATATAGACCACCCTACAACTGCGAAGAACTAAAGGACAAATTAGAAGACGAACTAACGAACATACCACCTACAGACTGTTGCCTAGCTACAAACCATTGGTTAGAATCAACAAAAAAAATAGCCAATACGATAAACCCCTTGAAAACAATACATATCAAAGATACAAAACAAAATAACCAATGGCACAATACAAAAATAAAGGACGCAAAAAGAAAACTCAGAAAATTTGAAAAAACATGGAGGAAAAACAAAACAATTGAAAACCTAACCAAATTCAGGAAACACCTAGCTTACTACAAACAACTAATCTTAAATACTAAAAAAGAATAATATAGTAATAAAATAGAAAAATTCGCCAACAACCCAAGGACACTCTTTGCTATAGTAACAAATCTTACAACCGATAAGCAAGAGTCAACTCAAAGCATACCTGAATCAAAATGTAACGAAATAGCCCAATTCTTTAGTGACAAAATATCAAACCTAAGAAATAAGCTCCCAAATAACACCAAACAAGCAATCATAATGCAAAAGAGAGATGTTAACCCATGGTCAGCCTTTGAAGAAATATCACAACTAGAAGTAGAATCAATGATAAAAAATACAAACCCCGCCCCCCATATGATTGATACCATACCCACAACAGAGATAAAAAAGATCACCAAGGTAGTAGCCCCAACCTTAACGAACATCATAAACCTATCCCTAACTGAAGGAAAAATGCCAGATATACTGAAAGGGGCAATCATAAAACCAATAATAAAAAAGAAAAACAGTGACCCCCCTAATTCTCAACAACTACCGTCCAGTCTCTAACCTTCCATTAATAGCCAAATTGATAGAGAAAGCAGTACAAAAACAATTAGCTGAACACCTAGATGAAAACAACATACTATACCCTTCGCAACACGGTTTCCGTAAACACTACAGCACTGAAACATTACTCCTCTCATTAACCGACAACATCTTAAGAGGTTTCGATAACAGCAAACACTACATCCTTATAATGCTAGACTTATCCGCAGCTTTTGATACGGTAAACCACCAAACATTACTCAAAAGACTAGAAGAAATAGGATTATGTGACAAAACGATTAACTGGTTTAAATCTTACCTCAGCAATAGGTTCTTCCAAGTTATGATAAAAAACACTCTTTCAAAAAAACTTAAACTCGAAACTGGAGTACCTCAGGGTTCAGCTCTGTCTGCCACCCTCTTCAATATATATATGATGCCCCTTTGTCATCTATTGGCAGGACTAGGGATAATTCATTACATTTACGCTGACGACATTCAGCTAATTCTACCAATAGAGGACTCCATTGATAAAACACTAAGATTAGCAAACATGTACCTTGGAATAATAAAACAACTTCTAACCCAAATGGAGCTGGTTATTAACATTGATAAAACAGAATTCCTACACCTTGAACGAAGACAATCTGAAATCGTCAAAACACCAATAATGCTAGGAAATAACCAGAAAATAGAACTGGCCGAAAAAGTAAGAAACCTGGGAGTAATAATGGATCCAGAAATCAATCTAAAACAACACATATCCTTAAAAGTAAGGGAAGGTTACGCAAAACTCATGATCCTTAAAAGATTGAAACCATTACTCACACCTGCCCACTTCAGAACAATACTACAAACACTTGTTTTCGCCAGTACTGATTACTGCAATGCACTCTTACTGGGACTCCCCAGTTCATCAATCAGACCACTACAAATACTCCAGAACACTGCAGCCAGAATTTTAACAGGAAAAAAAAGAAGGGACCATATAACTGAAACTTTAGCAGAACTACATTGGCTACCAATTGAATACAGGATCAAGTACAAAGCCTTATGTACAATACACAAACTAATATATGATAAAGAAGCTGACTGGCTAAATACAGCTCTAAGAGTCCATGTACCGCAAAGGAACCTTCGCTCGGCTAACAAGGCACTACTAACAATCCCTACAGTAAAATCAGCAAAACTAACCCAAGTAAGAGAAAGGGCTTTATCACTGGCTGGGCCCTTTCTATGGAACACAATGCCCACTGAACTAAGATTACAGAGTGACATCAAATCCTTTAAAAAAAAACCTTAAAGACATGGCTCTTTAAGCAAGCCTTTCCAAAAGAAACAGTGGGGTAGAGAGGGAGAGAGAGAACGAAAAAATACAGAAAACACAGCCAGAATAAATGGCACCTCAATATGATAAATACACAGTACAGTAGAGAAATAGATCAAAATAAAGTACATCAATAAATCTTCCCAGAACTAATTCATCACTACCCAAAAATTTATCTTTATTAATGATATTGTAACCGTTTTTAGTTGGCACTTGTTAGAATGTACGATACCCACCTATATATACATTATTTGTGCCTATTTGTAAACCGTTGCGATGGTACATAACTTAGCGACGGTATAGAAAAGTTTTTAAATAAATAAATAAATAAAAAATGAAGAGCAGCCATTTTTACTTTTTATTCAATTGGCAATATCTAGTAATTTTGTAATAAATAGAAAAATAATAGATTAGAGGTAGGCCTGTGTTGTGTGTGCCGGCTGCGGCAGTCCCGTGGCTGGGCCCTTACCCCCATTTGCCTGCTCCAGCACCTGGTTCTGCTTCGCTTGCGGCTGTGGGCAGCCGCCTCCGTGTTCAGGCCGCTCCCCATACTCCCAGCTCCGCAGCACTTGTCTGCTCTGCGACAGGTCTCCCTGCATGGTCCGAGGGGAGATGCCGCCATCTCATGCCACGCTCGCATCAGTTCTACTTTTAAAGGGGCCGCGGCAGGAATCCAACCCGTGGCCCTGGAGGATGATGATGTCACTGGGTCCTGGGTCCGGGTCCTGGTCCGGGCCCAGCCAGTATTTCCTTGCCTTGGCAACAGGTCTCCACACTAGTCATGTGATTCATTGCTTGTTCCTGTGTTTCCTCTGTGTCCCTGGTTCCTGACTTGTTCCTGCTTTGTCTGTGTTTGTGTTTCTGATCCTGGTATCCGTGCCTGCTCCTGTGTCCCATGTCTACCCTGCTTGTCTTCTACTGATTGACTCCCGGCTTTGCTTCGCCTGACCACGCTACTGATTGACTCCTGGCTTTGATCCTTGCTACGTCTGACTATATTCCTGCCCGTCTCCTGGTTTGACCTTTGCCTTGCCTGATCATTCTCCAGCCGTCTCCTGGTTTTGATCTGTGCTTGTCTTGCCACTCTTCCTTGCCTGCCACCTGCCCTGACTTCAGCCCATTTTACAACGTTCCTGTTGAACTCACTCTGGATTTGGCCTCTCAGACTTCGGCCTGTTGTTACTCGGGCGCCCCCTGTCTGCCTCCAGTTCTCATTGGCGCCTGGGTCTCCGGGACTCTACTTCTTCCAGATCAGATCACCTACTCCTCCTGCCGCTACTGGCCCCTGGCTGACCTCCTCGTTATCCCTAGGAAGACCTCGGATGGAGGCCCATTAAGTCCAGCCGGCTTTGGTACCCAAGGGCTCAACCTGCAGGGAACAAGGGCTGGTATTGGCGAAGCTCCAGCTGGCCTCCGTCAATCAGCCAGCTCCGCCAGCTGACAGTGGGGACTCGTAGGGCTTGCCCTACAGGTAGCGCCAACCCCACCTCAGCCCAAGGGTCCACCTCCTGCGCAACAGCCTGTAAATCCTGGGTTCAGTCAACTCTAACTTTCTCCCCTTAAGAACAGTGACTTTGAGCTTCGTTCAGAATTGATAAAACTGTATCCTGTTCCAAACTGGCATTTATTATAGAAGTCATATACGGGGCAAGGTCCAATTCAAATTTTATTAATTTCAGAGGCAAAATATCCAAAGATGACTGAGAAGATCCCATAAGGTACAATATTTTTGGTTTACTAACAAAGCTATTACTATCCTGTACTTCTTTACTATCTAAAAATTCAAAATCTATTTCATGCTATGATAAAGTAGATTGACATTGTTCTTAATTTTTAAGAATTTTATTGTTAAAATGTTCAGTAAAATTATTTGTAGTCAGATTAATTGTATCTCTGACAAACTCAGCTATTATCCTATGAAGTTGATAAGGACGTAATGCCCTTGTGCTATCCCTGCCACTTAAGGGTCCCAGCAAGCACTGCATAGGTCTTGCCTACACCTGTGCATGTGCCTATCATCTGACAACCTTCCATCCATCAACTGGGTTTCCGCTTGCCTCTGAGCAATTACCCCACCCACAAGCTACTCCTTAAGGGATTCTTGGGACACTTTGACCTTACAAAAAACCTGAGGTCACAGAGCTCTCAGAAGGGCATTCACAGAATATGAATATTAAGATCCTATAGCAATTCTTGACTCCCCCTCACTCCCAATCATGAAACTTCACTCTAAAAATCTTGGATTCTCCCCTCTTCTCACCCTGACTCATGCCGATCCTAAATTCTATCCTTTGTAAGCACATCATCACTCTCTGTATATCTGATCCTCCCTCCTCCTCCTCCCCCATCCTCACTCTTCTCTACCTATCCTTCCCCATCCCTAAGACATCCCTAAGATCCCCTATTCCTGAGATGCTTGCTCCCTCTTCCCTCTTCCCCCATTCCCAATATCATCACCCTTCCCTGCACTGATGCCTGAGATCCCTTTTTATTATTCAATAAAATAAATTATACACACACAAATGAGGTTGGAAAACTATTTTATTTTTATAATCTAAAATAAAATGTAATATGCAAAAAATGCAAATATATGCAAATGAGCCTTGGAATTGCCACAGCATTTCAGAAATTTTGTCACAGAATTTTCTAATTCTTGCCACAGAAACTATCTCTTGGCTGCTGCAGGTACAAGGGCTTTGGATTTAACTCTTTCTTTCTTATTCCAGTGTATAGGGTCTGTCCAACCAATTAGACCAAGAAAGTACTGAAATGATACAGGAAATCACTTGGAAGAAATTCTGAAATGAGCTTTTGAAGATGCAATCCTAATGACTGTGGTCTTTTCTTTCTTTCTTTTTTTTTTTTTTTTTTTACAAATAGAACTCAGAAGACGAGGGAAGGAAATAGCGCTTTGTCTCCAAGAGCGCTAGTCTCTAGAGTGCTTTAGGGTTCTTCATTCTAATCTAATCTGTTTAATGTTATCAGGAAATTTGGCCTAATTTGCTATGTCATAGAGATGGCATATGTACATCTGTTCCTTTACAGGCCAATTTCTCAGACACTGCCAGGATCCTTAACCTTTGACTAGTAGCTATATCTGGATTCTAGAGAATATGTTAAGATTGAATGTTAATCCTGAAATGTTGTGTAAGTGATACTAAATATGTTTATTCTGTGGTACTGACTGGGTGGGAGGTAATACAGAATAAACTGCATTACAGATGCATTGAATAGACTGGGAAAAAAAGTCCATAAATCATTATTAAGGTGGAATTGCAGAAATCCACTACTTATCTCTGGGATAAGCAGCATGAAATCTATCTACCCCTTGGGATCCTGCCAGGTACTTCTGACGTGGACTGGCCACCGCTGGAAACAGGATACAGAGTTTGTGTTGTGAATCTGCCCGCGGCATGCAGGCAGAATCCCTACCTATCTCCATGAATCACCACCACTGCCCAGACTGCAGCCATCGCTGCCGACTCCTCCTCTAGCGGCAGGAGCTGTCGCCGAGATCCCCTGCCTTGTGGCAGGAAAGCCACGCACCTCACTCCTCCGTGTGGCCTAGTGCCGCTGTTGCCGCTGCTGGGCCCTCCCACGGTAGGGAGTCGCCGCCGGGGTCCTTCCTGAGCGAAAGCAGGAGGCCACTGTGGTTCCGTCATCCTGCGGCCTGGAGGCTGTCCCGAAGCCTGCCTGTTTCTCATCTGCTTCTGCGTGGCAGGGATGCTGCTGTCCAGGGTCCTGCTTCTCTTCAAGGCCTCCTCCTAGGCGCCGGCGCATGCTTCTTCATTGTATTTAAAGGGCCTGCGGCCGGATATGCCCCCGGTCCCACCTGATGACAACTTCCTGCTTCAGCCCTATTTAAGGGCCTCTCTTCAGTCACTCCTGGCCTTCGGATCGGGTTCCACAGCATCTGTATCTTTTCTCCAGTCCAGGCCCTCTGTGGTCTTCTCCTGCTTCGATGGCTTCGTCCGCACGTTCCTGATGTTCTTCGTTCGTGCCTCTAATTGTCTTCATGTTCCTGATGTCCTTTGTCCATGTCTCCAGATGTCTTCAGGTTCCTGATGTCCTTCGTCTGTGTCTCCAGATATCTTCATGTTCCTGATGTTCTTCCTTCGTACCTCCTGATGTCCGATGTCCTTCCTGATGCATTTGCCTTCGCCTCTGCCTCCATGCCTTGGTTCCTTGATGTCCAATTTCCTGGCGTGCTGTTGTCGTGGTCCACGACCAGCCCACGGGCGGGCTGTGTAGGGCGCCTCACGGTACATAGGCCATCTTCATCTCCACAGTGCTAGCCTCTGGAAGACTTCTGCTTCAGTCCTAAGTCTTCAATCCTGAGTTGTCTTTGAATCCTTGAGAATCTTGAATCCTGTGCTTGAAACTTGTCCCGGTCTTCAGAGTTCCTTGCATTCGCGTCCGTCTATGCCAAAGACTCTGTTCGAACCTGCTCTGCTCCAGCGTAGTCCGCGACCAGTCTTGCGGGTGGACTGTGTAGGGCGCGCCCCGGTGCAGGCCTCTTCAGTATCTTCACCATGTTCCAGTATCAGCTTCCATTATCTCTCCTAGAGTCTGCTTTGAGCCCAGCATCGTCCGCAACCAGTCCCACAGGTGGACTGTGTAGGGCGCGCTGTGTCGCAGTCTCGACCCAGCACTTTGATCCTTGAGTCTTAGTCTACAGTGTCCTCGCCTGAGTCTTCGTCCAAAGTCTTCTGTGTTCTAAGAACTCTGTCTGCCCTCGTCCTCTGTCCAGCCTGCCGCCTTTTGCCATTACCCAGCGGCAGGTCCGAAAGGGCTTGAAATGGTCGGAGAACTGTTCATTGATCAACATTACGTTGTTGGTCATCCTGGGGCGTGCAGGTCCGGTAGAGGGTCAGACCTCCGTCTCCTTGTCTTTGCTTCAGTCTTGTCCTGCTCCTAGTTACCCATGCTCATACTAGCTCCCCTCCCGCGGTGTGTCTTGGGGTTCCTCCCTGAGTCATGCCATAGTCCAAGGGCTCACAACACCTGTTTCAGAAACGACCGCGCCTCCGCGCTCGTAACAGTTTGATGGAACTTTGGTCTGATCCAATATGGCAAGTCTTATGTTGTTGTTATAGCAAGCTACTATAAACCAGGCTCCTGCCCCCATGAGCTTATCATTTGTTGGAGCCTTACGATGTAGATCAAGTTACTTCTGGTTCTGAGTGATATGTTTTGGATCTATCCAAAAGGGGTTTTCAACCCTGCAGAGACTGTAAGCCGCCGCAGCCAAGGTGAAGGAATATAAAAATACAACAAAACCCCTTTGTGCTCTCCTGTGAATGACAAATGTTCTGCAAAAGCCAGCATCCAGCACTCACAGTGTTAACAAGTTAGGAAAAAGGCTGTACTATTTAGCCTGCCCAGTGAACAGCACTATATAACCAGAAGAGGAGGAAGCCAAAGAAATGTTGGGAGGCCATTTAAGGTAGAAAAGGAGCAATTTGGGTGGCTCTGTCTGTGCAGGGCAGGGATGGCTAGGAGTTGGAGACAGGCGTGAAGAAGAGGAGTGCATATGGCAGCTCTGCAATCAGTTCCTGTCCTGAAGAACTAATTATCAAGAGGGAGAGCAGAAGTCTGTGCTCTGAGGAAATAGAGACACAACTGTTCTTGCTTCATAGCTGAACTACATGTAAAATCCCAACAAGGGACAGAGGAGCCAGGAGTTGAGAGACTTCCTTTCCAGATATTCAGACTCAGAAACACATGGCTGGACCACCCTCCTAAGAGACAGAGTTAAGTAATCTAAATTTTGCACAGAGGGTATTTTTGCCTTTTGACCCCAAATTCAGTATCTCATCTTAATTGCTTCAGCCTTTCAGCCAAAGTTAAGCATAAATGTTTCTATGGACTGTTGTTCCTGTGGAATGGTTTATGTTATCATATGCCTTTGTCCCCTTTTATATGTTGGCAAAATGATACAGGTCATTAAAACCTGTATTTTAGAACACTGTAGTTGAATTCAATGTTCTTGTGTGGAGGCTCCATTGGAGCCAACTGGAAATAGTATATTCACGAAATACAGAACCTATGATTTTTTGTAATTGAGAAGGTATCTTGCCGATTGGGGGGGGGGGGAGGTGATTTAGGGAACCTGTTTCTGTAAAAAGAACAGTAATGGATTTTGACTTTGTGCACACTGTTTCCTGATGGACTTAATCAGGAAATTGACTGAACCCCTTTTTTCTGATGTCTTGCCACTGTCAACCTGCCTTTGGGTAGGTTGACAGTTTTCTGTGATAGGCTAGACTAGCTATCTGGCTATTGGTGGCTTGGGTCATGTGATTGCCTTTGGTGCTTTTTTTGAGCATTTATATCCTGCTGTGACAGAAGCGCTCTTAAAAAGGTATATGTTTCCGTCTCTATCCTGCGGTTGCTTTTTTGGTAGTATTTTCATTCTGTATGGAATACTGTGCTCTCTTGTTTGCATTTTAGTGTTTTGTCTCTCCCAAAGCAGCATTTGTTGGGGTATACACTTGTATGCTGTCTTTGAACTGTTCTTCAGAATGATACATTGGATGGAATAAATGTTGTAATTCATTAGATTATGTGTTTCAAGTCTCTGCTACTATTATCCTTTTGGCTCTTAACTATATGCCATCTCACATCTGTGCTTACAACTAACTGTTTGTGAGATAGGTTACGTTAAAAGAAAAGTAGCCAAGATGTCTCCTAAAAAATCATACAGATAGTCAAATGGCATTACCAATCTGATATCTATTGGAATTTTCATTAGGGAACCAACATAAATTGCAAGTCCTCCCCCTCTATTATTGGATCTAGAGTCAGAGAGACTAGGTGTGTGCATATTTGTGTGTGTGTGTGAGCAACAATAATTTTAAACCAACAATTTTTTAGCAACAGTATTAGCATTGCATTTCTGTATACAGCACAAAGAAAAATGTATATGAGTGACCATGTAAATTCTGTGAGCAATGGTCTGCAATGTAGGAGCGTTCGCTCACTTGCTCAGCTTAGCGGGAACTATGATCTAGACATATACTGGAATAAACTCCCCTTGGACAAATTTATGATAGAGTGATTGTATCTTCTCCTCCCACCCAATTTAAAATAATATATATTTCTAGATCATATTGTAGTTTCCAGTCTGAAATCACTGGTAGTACTTTCTTGACAATGGATGTAGCATTAATCAGACCTCCACAAAGTGAAGAGTTTATATCTATCTTGGAAATAGTTGAAACAGAAACCAAATATTTTGGCCACGCATGTTTGTCGGAATAGCAACAGCTCCTGTAACATGTTTTGATCTGATCATTTATCAGGATTCTCTTGCCTCTTTGTAAAACCATTGAGGTCCATATTCAAAAGCATTTAGCTGGCTGAGAAGTTAACCGACTAAATTAAAATGTGGGCACTTATCCAGCTAAATTCTAACCGGATAATAAGTTATCCGGCTAGAATTTAGCTCAGGGCATTTCAGGGGTGTATATGGGAGAAGTTGAGTTAGCCAGATAAATTCAGAATATTCAGAATTAGCTGGCTGACTTATCTGGCTAATTCTGGTCGGCCTGTAGAGTTGTGGTAAAGCTAGCCGGATAAACTTATCTGGCTAACTTTAAGATATCTGGGTATATTCAGATAAATGTATCCAGTTAACTAGCAGAGCCTCTCAGTGGCTGAATATGGACCTTATTGAGGTACAATCCATTCTTATTAGGTGAGATAGACCCCTCTCAATATTGCCAGAAAATGTATGAACTCTTTCAGATTTGACAGTTTACATTTTTAAATTCTGGTCTGTACTTGCTATCTAAAAGATATGATTTTGAATAGGCAAAAGCTTTGGAATCAATAAACCCTTTATATCCCTAATGTGATGATGATCTGAACCCCCAAACCAGAAAAAAGACCATTTTCTTACTCTCTAAATGAAGATATCTGCAATCCTTCAAGTGCTTCATTTGTCTATAGCCACGGAAGAATGACCATAATTTTCCCCCTAAGCATGGTAAACAACTGCCTAGAGGTGCTGCGGTGAAAAGGGCACCTTCTCCTCCATCCCATTTTCTTAGGCTTATGGGCCAGAGGTATTAAGACTATAAAATAGGATCACAGTTGGCTAGCCCCAGCGCTTTAAGTTAGTGGGTGTGATGGCACACTGCGACAAAGGAAAGTGCCACTGGAAAGATGAGGAGGGGCCTCATTCATCATGAGACAGAGGGGGCTGCCACATCATCTCCCTATCACCCTCTGAAGAGGATTCCCGATTCTGCGCTTAGTAGGTAAATCTGTCCTGACCACAAGAGTATTTGTACAGAAAGCTTAGTTTCGTACTTGTTTTAAGTCATTGCTTGGAGAAAAAGCAAACGATTTCATGATTATCAATCAAGTACAGCAGGCTTCTCTTATCATTTGGTGCAGACTCTGTTTTGATCACTATACCTGATTAATCACTGCAGCAGAGGCAAATGCTTTAGAGACCTGCTATGTTGATTTATGAACACAGGCAGGTAAACCTCCCCCCCACTGTACGTGCAAACCTAAAGCAGTGAGTTGAACTCTTTGAACCATTTAATATACATTTTAAATTAAAATGGTGGAGATTGAAAGTGTAAAACTTCACATACAATCTTTCTTATTGTGTACATTAACAGTGTAAGACATTTGCTTTTTTTATGCAAGGAAACAAAGACATTGAATTTGCTAGCACATAAAAAACATGCAAATCTAATTTGTTTGAGGCGTGTGTGATCTGAAATTCATTAAATTG
Source organism: Rhinatrema bivittatum (assembly GCF_901001135.1). Classification (NCBI taxonomy): domain Eukaryota; kingdom Metazoa; phylum Chordata; class Amphibia; order Gymnophiona; family Rhinatrematidae; genus Rhinatrema; species Rhinatrema bivittatum. The sequence continues at coordinate 344,685,457 of NC_042616.1, read as the reverse complement.
TTCTTAACTAACATGAATGGCATTGGTGACATTAACTGGAGCCCTAAGAGATTCATCTGATGCTCTTCAGTCTGCTCAATTTATTGAAATATGCATACATTATGTATCAAGTGTACTGTTTCATCAAATCCCATCCGACCTCCTTTGGGCAGAATTTCTAGAAGATTTAAAAAGACATGTAGAATTAGAACATTTCTAGTTGATCCTTTGGATGGGATTTTGGTAAGTTTAGTGTAGATAGGACTGGCCAGTCTCGAGTTATGCATGAACAATACAGTTAGAGGAATTAAATATCAACGTCAGGCATGAAGCGTACACATATCGCTAGCAATACATTTTTTGTGTGTGTAGTAACAGAGATAAAAATTGTTGACGTTTTGAAAGTGCATAGGCATGTCAGCAAAGCAAGGAAATAGTCTGCAAAGCTCAGAAAATGTTACGATATGGCAGAAGATTTCTTTCTATGTGTCTGTCAGTGATAGGAATGAATGGCTGTGTGTACCCAGCAGCATTATGATAAGGATCAAATTACCATCAAGGCTGTTAAGGCAGAGCAGAAACTGGAGCTGAAATGAGTCAAGCATGAGCTAGAAGATTAGCAAAATAAAAATGATATAGCACAACAAGCTGTAGGAAGTAGAAAAAAAAAGAGGTTCATTTAGATGCTTTGCAAGGTATATAAAAGAAAACAAAAACATCTTTAGGAGACCTTCTTTTCAAGTTGGTAATATTTGGTGGCCTTGTGTTGAAAATAAAAATCTCTGCTTACTTGGCATCGTACATTACTTGGAAACAGGATAAATTCTGGAGTAAATGTAGAAATGTATTTATGAAATGAACAGCATGTTAAAGATACTTTGGCAGAGAGGGGGGTGGGGTGGCGACACGGACGCTGAGTTCCTGCAGTCAGAGGTTTTTCCATTTCTATGGTAGCTTTATTTTTTTCTTTTGTGATGGGGAAAAAGAAAGCAAAGATGGAAACATACCCCCAGATGTCTTTTACTCCTGGTTCTTCCAGTCAGGCCTTAATGGACTGCTTCATGTTCCACAATGGTGGTGCAGTAGTATTGGTTGGGTCTGCAGGTAGGACAGGGAATGTAGCAGCCGCCTGGCTGGAAAGTGACATCTCTCTCGGTCCAAATGCACGAGAAGGCCCCTTTCGTCCAGGTGGGGGCACCGGGAGGACCGATGCCAGACTGTTTCTGTAGTGACGAAGGTGCAGATGCTGATAGACTCTCGAGGGATGAAGCAGACCCTAGAGGTAAGTACCCACTCCCTTATGTGTCTCAAATTTTTACAGAGGAAATAACCAGGGTGCTTAACCTTGTAACATTTTTACTTGGTCCTTTAGCCTGATGATATTCTGGGGAATTCAGAAGGAATGGGTTTGTGAGAGAGCAGCTAATGCCTTGATCAAAGACTACTCCCAAACCAATATGGGAATGGAAGAGTGCATTGGTAAGACCACCTACCATTACTTTTGACTTCAAGGGCAGTACTGGGTCCAACTTTTTCTGTGCCGGAGCAGATATTCAGAATTATGTGCATCCCCCAACTCACCCCCCCTATTTACCAGTGTCTGCACAGCCTTTCCTCTGGTAGCAGGGATGGCTCCAGCCACACAGCATCCCCCTCTTTCTCTTCCCCTGCCCATTCCCCAGCACCACTTCCTCTCAACTCCTTCTCCTGGATCCCCCTCTCCCTTCCAACCCATCTGTGCCCTAAATCCCCCCCCCCTCCAATTTCTCTACCACTGCACTCCATGCCCTGCATCCCCTTTTTTAGTATACTTTATATTTATTAGATTTATAAATTATACAAAGCAATAAACTTTGCTCACAGCAAAAAGATAAATGATTATACAATATCACTCAAAGGAAAAAGAAAAATTCATAATTAGGCAAATAACCTATCATAGTCATTCATCTCCAAAAGTAACACTTATAGAAAGAGGGCAGAAAAATTAGGAGACAAAAGAAAATATACAAAAACAAAGAAAACTAGCTTAACATGAGACTCAAGCAGTGATACGTCATTATGGATCAATAAGCTAGACCTATTGGTTTCCAGGAGAGGAAGTTAAAACACTCCTGGAATTTATGAAAGAATTGTTTCTGGGTCAGAAAAAAGACAAAGCAATCATTACGATATCAGATAAACTCATATGATAGAGGTGTTTAAAATCATGAGAGGTCTAGAAAGGGTAGATGTGAATTGGTTATTTACTCTTTCGGATAATAGAAAGACTAGGGGCACTCCATGAAGTTAGCATGTGGCACATTTAAAACTAATCGGAGAAAGTTCTTTTTCACTCAACGCACAATAAAGCTCTGGAATTTGTTGCCAGAGGATGTGGTTAGTGCAGTTATGTAGCTGTGTTTAAAAAAGGATTGGATAAGTTCTTGGAGGAGAAGTCCATTAACTGCTATTAATTAAGTTGACTTAGAAAATAGCCACTGCTATTATTAGCAACAGTTACATGGAATAGACTTAGTTTTTGGGTACTTGCCAGGTTCTTATGGCCTGGATTGGCCTCTGTTGGAAACAGGATGCTGGGCTTGATGGACCCTTGGTCTCACCCAGTATGGCATGTTCTTATGTTCTTATTTGCAGGGATATCTAAGCACAAAAGAGCATCCTAGAGAAATGGCTTTAGATCTAAAAGCAAGAAAATCTTTCCTCCTCTCTTGCCTGGACCGAGCAAAATCAGGAAAAATACGAATCATCTCAGGATCAAAGTGAAGAGTCTCAAGAAAATATTTTTTCTGGGTATGGTAGGGAATCTCTCCCACCACTTTGGGGAAGTTCAAGAATCGAAGATTCGGATGCCTAATGTAGTTCTCAAGAAATTCAACTCTACGAGAGAAGTTATTCCAATCTCTGACCACAGAGGAATTAAAAGTCTGTATATCTTTAATTGCAGACTCTGTATGAGATATCTTGCATCCCTTTGTTTTATCCTCCACGCCTTACCCTCCCCCTCAATTACTTGCCCTTGGTCTCCTTTCTCTCTCCCCACTACTTATCCTTCATCCTCCTTTCACTCCCACTCACTCCTTCCCCTCTCTTTCTCCCCCACCCCTCTTCACAGCAGCAATCACCCCCTCTCTCTCTGCTCCCCAACCTCCTGCCAATCAGTAGTCCATATCTGATTTAGCCAGATATGAAGCGCTTTTTAGATTTGTTCAGCTATCTGACTTAGCCAGATAAGCAGAGTTTTAAGATGTATCTTGTAAGTAGTGCTTTTTAAGTCCAAAGAGTGCTACTTACATGGACAAGTATTACTTTGTCACTATGTAGCCAGAAAAGTCCGAACTTGCACAACTCGCAGTTTTTACATATGGAAGTATGTTTGCGTGCATATGTACTTGGATTTTATAACCCACACATATCATTTGCACGCAGGTTATAAAGGACTGTAGCAAATTTGCAAGCACCCATATACAAAGCATATATATGGGCATGCAAGCAGCTTTGAAAGTTATCATCCATATGTGCTACCCTGCTGCAAATTTTGTACTTAAGCAAGATTGGAATTCAATTTTATGTCTATATTTTCATCAGCAACAGAAGACTTATTGGTCAAAAATGAATTTTTTTTCCTGATTTTTGTAAGGGCTTTCAAGTGCATAGAAGAAAATATTTTTCTTTAAAGTGTCATCAGTGTTAAATGTTTCTTAGATACTAAGAACATAAGAAATTGCCATACTGGGTCAACCAAAGGTCCATCAAGCCCAGCATCCTGTTTCCAAAAATGGCCAATCCAGACTACAAGTACTTGGCAAAAACCCAAACACTAAGCAGATCCCATGCTACTGATGCCAGTAATAGCAGTGGCTATTCTCTAAGACAACTTGATTAATAGCAGTTAATGGACTTCTCCAAGAACTTCTCCAAATCTTTTTTAAACCCAGCTACACTAATTGCACTAACCTCATCCTCTGGCAACAAATTCCAGAGCTTAATTGTGAATTGAGTGAAAAAGAATTTTCTCTGATTTGTTTTAAATGTGCTACTTGCTTAACTTTAGCAGCCGCCACTTTACTCACATAGTCGTCATCCCTACCTTCTGGACCTTTACTGTACCTTAGACAAATTATGCATTGACTTTTGTAAACATGGTATAATAAGGCCGCAGCTTTTATTTAACACATCAAGAAAAATGTCCCTGGGTACCCGAGCTGGTATAATGTCTCCATTGCTGCCCGCCATAGGGACCAAGCAAGGCAGCCTTACTCCATGGGCCCCCTGCCTTGTCCCCAAGCAAGGGGCCCCCGACCATTGGCACATACCATGCCCCCACCTTTTTGTGCCGCCCAAGGCACTGATCGGCTACCACGCCATTCTGTGATGTCACCAGCACCAATTGCAATATGCCCAACTGGCCCAGGTAACCGCCAAAACACGAGGTAGGGTGGACCCTTGCCTTGTGTCCCCCCACTTAATGAAGAAGCTGCGGTCTGTGACTTTTTCTTGTCATACTGTGCCCCGATGGCATCCTATAGAGCATTATTAAATATGCAGTAACCGTCAAAGAGCACAGGTCCTTGCCCCCCAGATGTATTATTATTATTATTACCCCCAGAGTAACCCTTGAGCCCCTCGGGTGCCGTAATAGGGGCAAAAACTGTTCCCAACGCATGCTGGGCTTTTCCATCCATGTGACAACCCACCCTGGCAGTGCCAGTCCTAAGAGTTGTCCATAGACTCATCCATGTGCTCTCTTATCGGCCCACCGCATATAGGATTGCCCAATGATCAAAGCTAAACAACGCACAGCAAATCTGCAAGATATAATTAAGCATTTTGTTTAGATGTGGTCACTTTATCCAGAGCAAAATTTCCGTGGGATACCCTACCCAGGTATCAAACCCAGACTGCTTAAATAAAACCATGTATCCTCATCACTAGACCATAGGGTTCATCGTATTGTCCACATTGGATCGCCATCGTCCAATTTTCTTTATCGTGGCTGCTTGAAGTCCAACTTGTGCCACACTTGTAGCTGCGCACTGCCAAATTCTTTTCGTATTGCATATCGTGCAGGTGTAGCACCCCGCCACACGGTTTGCGACAGCATGGCTCCTCTTCTGCCTTGATCCACCTTGAAATTGTGTATGGTAGTGGTGAACGTCTCTGACGTCCATCATGTTCCTCCTAAGTAATCCGCTATCTCCTGTGCCCTCTTTTTTGGCTCATTCGCTCACTCTCAATGCTCCGAAGAAAGCGAGTGGGAAGGCCATACGAAATAGCTCAGTTTCAAACTTAGACGAGCAAGTTGATGCTAATAGGGTCCTGAGAGTGCTCATCATGTTGTGTGTAATGGGGTATCCACTATCAATGGTGGGCCCTACTTTTCTTGACCATCCTGTCATTATCTTCTTCAGAATAAAGGACTTAGTGGTGTCACCCCGCTTGCATGCTTTGAAAGGAATAACAGGCCTAACCTGGTGTTTGTTTGTTTTTTTACAGCATTCCTAGAGACATCATTCTCTTTCACCGTTTCGATGTATTTGACAATTAGGACGTCAGTAATGTAGTCTTACCTCAAACCGTTTTCTCCCAGGAGCTCATTCACATAGTCCTAGCTCCGTCCCTAAGACATTCATGTAGCTGGTGCCACAGATCTGCGTACTAATTCGGAAGTGGTTGCATACCAATCCTCCATAGGTGTGCCGGCATGAGTGTCTCCCCCCCCCCTCCTTTTGCCACTGTAGAATCTGCACATATATCCTTTGCAACTCTTAGTAAATGATAGAGTCAATATATGCAGACTGTGGCCACTGCTAGTCTTCTCATGGAGGCTCTTCCCATGGGAATAACCCGACATGCAACGTTCAAGGTACCCAGGGTGGATTGCACAACCAGTAGCGTTATCACCTTTGATGATGCTGCTTGCTGTATTATCCTGCGTAGTTTATGACCTGTTGCTGGACCTTCAGTTTTGCTGTGTGCCAACGGTACACCGAAATCTTCTGTAATGGACTGGAATTCACTTAGCAGGTGGAACTTCCTTTTCCTACTACCTCTGGTCATTAACCTGCTATGTCACATCAAGGTTGCCATCTAAGGAAACTTCCTGGGTGTACTGGAAGGAGTCTGAAAGCCGCTTCTATGTCAGCTTTTGCCGTCCGAGCACCCGCTCGCATGTACTGAATAGCGCTACCGCCGAATCAAAGGATGCTTACTGCACCGTGCACTTCTCTGGGGGCAATTGGTTATTCAGAGACGCTCCTGAGAGGGTATGATAGTCTGCTTGAGCCAGACTCCGCCTTTTTCTTTATTAAGACTGACTGCCCATGGCAAAAGGAACATGTTCTAGAAATGTTGCCGTGGGAAAGGACCAGCCATCCTTCCAAGTGTCATTTCGATCTCTAACCTCTTTTGCACTATGTGTGCATGTTGGGTTGCTGATGATGCATTGCTTATAACGCCATCATGTGTTGCCCTGTGACTGTGCCTAAATGACTGAATGCCTGCTGGGAGATGACCTTCTTAGATTTCTTGAGCCTATGGGAGATGATCTTCTTATATTTCTTGAGCATATTCCTTGATCTGCCATTTTGCATGTCATCTGCTGCATTTGAAGGCTGACATCTTGAGTTCCTTAAGCCATGAACCGATATTCTTCCATTTAGTCCTGGAATTGTTGATCATAGTTGAGCCATGCCCAATCTTCGGGGACTTGGTACGCTTGCAGGATGTTGGCTTGGTAAGCTTGCACGATGAAGTGGAAGAAGGAACTTGTCCTGCGCTTTCGCTCCATCTTGCACTTTTTTTCCAGTTGGCACCATGCTGTTTCGCATCTGCGGAGCCCATCTTCTGTCCGCTCTCCCCATCATTATCCCCCAACTCACCAGCATTGCTATCTCCCGTCTGTGATGGTCGCTCTGCTTGACTGGTGTTTGGTCTTTCTTCTGTGTTTTGTTTCTTGTACTGCCATGCTTGTCACTCTGTGTCCCTGTACCGTCAGCTCCGCCCGAAGATGATGATGGTATGCTAGTATGGTCCTCCGGTACGCATCTTATGTTATCTCCTTCCTGTGTCTTTGGTCCATTTTCGTTAGCCATTGCTGCTACTCGCTGCACCTGCCCTCCTTCTTGATTAGCAAAGGCTCTGTGTGGCGTGCTGGCCAGGCGCACCAAGTTGCCTGGTAGCAGTGTTGGCTACTCATTATGCTATACAGCGCACAATCCCGTAGCCTCTCTGCCAGGTTCCGTCCCAGGAATAGGCATTGAGCGCTGCATCCCCATGGCGCCCCCGGATGCCAGTTATCGCTGTCCGTGTTCTGCCGTGAAGGGTATGTGTGACTGCTGTATCCGGGTTGTCCTTGCATCCCGCTTGAAGAATACTATGTCTCACCATACGATGGACAAGGGTACCCATCGATGCTGGTAGGCCTTTGATACTCGCTCCTGCTGGCCTGCGGCTGTGAGCCTCCAAGGGTACTCTGGTGTGATGTGACAGAAGCCGTCGCTCTCTCAGAGGTGTGCTGCTGTGGCCCTAACACCATGGCCTCATCTGTCCTTGCCTCCGTAGCTATGCTGATCGCTGACGTTGCCTAGCTCGTTTAAGGTTCCGTCATATCGGTCTCATGTTGCTCTGTCTCATTTCAACTCGGTCCTCATCCTCTGCGGATTTTTCTTTGGCTCTTGTACTCTTTATGTCGCGTACATTCTCTTGCCTTGCTGTCGGCCTGGTTTTGGTGCTTCTGAGTGCCTTTTGTCCTCCTTTGGTGCTTATTCCCATCACCACTGTGGGATGCACTGCTTACCATTTGGGTCCTGTCTGCTCTGCCTCTGTCACGGCTCTTGCATGACAAAGGGAAACCCCACCTGGGGATCAAACTGGAGACCCTCCGTTAGCGACTGCACACCCACCGCCGTGGAGCTGACAACATAGTGTTCCAGCTATAAGCTGGGAACCAGGGCGACACCCCTGTCAACCCCTCCCCGGCCATCCACTCCATATAAGGCAAAGTGACTAGCCTCAGTCTAAGGCAGAGTGACTAGCCCAAAGTCCCAAGGGGAACGGGGGGCCCGACCTGCAGAACGCAACTCTGATCCCTATTCTACTCCCCTAGCTCCCACAGTGTTTCTTTCTTTCTTTTTTTTTTAATTGAGCTTGCTGTTCACCCTTCTCTTTACTATTCTATTTTTTTTTATATACATGGGACTAGTGTGGGGGGAGGGATGTTAATCAGGGTCCCCTTGTCATATAGCACTATCCATATCCATTCAATATCTATACATCCACCAATTCTACATATGAGAGAATTGAACTGGGGCATCAAAATTATTTCCTTTGCAGGGGGTGGATCCAAGATGGCTGCCAGAAACACTAGCGCTGCATGAGCGTTCTAGGCTAAGTGAGGTTTTTCAATTTTCTTGTGGTGTTACTTACCTTATGGAGGAGAGGAAGAGGAAGCCGAGGAGTCCATACCCTGCAGTACCTCCGGCAACTCATCCAACCGGTCCGAAGGACGTGCATGTAACACACAGCGGTAGAGGAGAGGGACCGCAGCCGTTGGAAAACAGGGGAGGGGAATTTGAGCTCCCCTCTCTCTCAGGCTCAATATCGCCATTGAGTCCTGCAGAGAGGACCCCGCCGGTAAATCCAGCTGCCACAAGGACAGCTCCACAACCGAGGGAGGAACCCTCAGACCGAAGTGTGGAGGAGTGCGACCTAGCGGGGTCGTGAGGAGTGTTGGTGGCAACGTCGAGCCCGAGGAAAATAGCAGGGCAACCTAGCATGGAGGCAGGAGAATCGAGGGAAGAAACTGCGGCTGCGGTTGGAGGAATCACCATTAAAGATGTACCAGCAATGGTAAGACCACAAGTTTTCTCATTTGAGACGCTGTGGGACGCCATAAATTAAATGAGACTGTCCATATTACAGCAATTGACTCCAGCAATTGAGCAAATTAGATGACATGATAAAAAAAAAGAATGTGGAGTTGGAGTAGCAGGTTTCTCATATCCGGACTGAGATTAAATCGATACAACAATCGCAAGTAATGATGATGAAAGATAAAAATAATACATTGTTGAAACTTGAAAACCTTGAGAATATGGTGAAAAGTAAGAACTTGAGGTTTATAAATTTCCCTCAGATACCATTAAGATCTCCGAGAGACATTTTTAAGAAATACTTGGTTGATGTACTCAAGGTCTGAGACAGCTCTAAATCTAAACTGGCCACTATCTGAACATCATCAGCATAGAAATAAAATACCTCAGTCTCCTTATCTGACTTTAATAAGTGTTTGACCAAGATTGCGATTGACTCCAGTCTTTTAAATTAATAACAAATTCAAAAAAGTTGGAAGCCATATGAATTACCAGGCATAGAGATTCTCAGAATCGTCCCTCACATCACATTACTGGCTCTTAGGGATGTGCAGAGGGACGCCATACGTTGCATTAGGGATTCGGATTCGTCAGGGGGCAGATAAGTTGCATTCAGCAAGGGGGCCCCCGATACGTTCTATACGTCAATTCCTATTCGTTTCCCCACTAAAATTAAATTAACTACAACCCCTCACTCTCCTGCGCCCCCCCTCCCCCAAGACTTACCAAAACTCCCTGGTGGTCCAGCGGGGGGTCCAGGAGCCATCCCCTGCACTCACACCCGGTTTCAAAATGGTGCCGATAGCCTTTGACCTACTATGTCACAGGGGCTACTGGGGCCATTGGTCAGCCCTGTCACATGGCCGACAGTCCTGTGACATAGTGAGGGCAAAGGCTATTGGTGCCATTTTGAATACTGGCAACCGACGGCCGGAGTGCAGGAGATCGCTCCCGGACCCCCGCTGGACTTTTGGCAAGTCTTGTGGGGGTCAGGAGGGTCCCCCAAGACTTGCCAAAAGTCCCTGGTGGTCCAGCGGGGGTCCGGGAGCGATATCCTGCACTCGGGCCGTCGGCTGCCAGTATTCAAAATGGCGCTGATAGCCTTTGCCCTTACTATGTCACAGGGGCTACCGCTGCCATTGGTCAGCTCCTGTCACATGGTAGGAGCACAAGATGGCACCAATGGCCATGTGACAGGGGCTGACCAATGGCACCGGTAGCCCCTGTGACATAGTAGGTCAAAAACTATCGGCGCCATTTTGAAACCGGCAGCCGAGGGTGTGAGTGCAGGGGATGGCTCCCGGAGCCCCCGCTGGACCACCAGGGAGTTTTGGTAAGTCTTGGGGGGGTCAGGAGGGTGGGGGGTTTGTTTAAATTGGCTCCTAGGTGGCCAAAGATTCATTGTATTCGTGGGGAAGCGAAACGTTTCGCTTCCCCACGAATACAACGAATAAGGCCCTATACGTTGCGGATTCCCAATTCGTAGGGAATGAATGCACACCCCTACTGGCTCTACCATTCAGCTAACAGACAGTGGGGTAGATTTTATAAATGTACTCGCGGGCGTACTTTTGTTCGTGCACCAGGTGCGAACAAAAGTACGCTGGATTTTATAAAGCCGCGCGTATCTTATAAAATCCGGGGTCGGCGCGCGCAAGGGGGTGCACATTTGTGCAACCTGCGCGCGCCGAGCCCAGCGCGCGCTGCCTGTTCCCTCCACCTCCCCTCACTTTCCCCTCCCTAACCCACCCCCCCGGCCCTATCTAAACCCCCCCCCCCGACCTTTCTATTGCTATATTCTATTGAGAAAGAATTCACCAAATTTAGGAAAGATTTAAAAACTAGACTTTTTCATAGCTTGTTTGGTATATCATATGGGGCAGATTTTCAAAGGGGTACGCGTGGAAGATACGCGCGTACCCCCCGAAAACCTGCCCCAACCTCCCCCTGCGCGCGCCGAGCCTATGTTGAATAGGCTCGGCGGCGTGCGCAAGCCCCGGGACGCACGTAAGTCCTGGGGCTTTCCTGGGGGGTATGTCATGGCGACGCGTCATCCGGGGGCGGGGCCGCAGGCGTGGTTCCGGCCCGGGGGCTTTTCAGTGGCGTGGCCGAAGCCTCCGAAACTGCTCCCAGGCCGGGGAATCGCACACTGGCGGCCGGGCCAGCGCGTGCGAGTTACTTTCAAACAAAGGTAGGGGAGGGTTTAGATAGGGCTGGGGGGTGGGTTAGGTAGGGGAAGGGAGGGGAGGGGAAGGTGCAGTGGGGTGGAGGGAATGGAGGCAGGCTGTGCGGTTCGGCGCGCACAGGCTGCCGATTTTGCGCATCCTTGCGCGGATTTTAAAAGATACGTGCAGCTACACGCATATCTATTAAAATCCAGCATATTGTTGTTTGCGCCAGTTGCGCAAACAAAAGTACGCGCAGGTGTACTTTTTAAAAATCTGCCCCTATATTTGCTGGTTTGATACCTCATAACCTGAGGTACATCTGGTAATCATGATGACGACTTTTATATTAGTCCATTTACAGTTTCAATTACTGTTTTTGTTGTTTTAAAAGGTATGTTTTATGTTCTTTTATGTTATGTTCATTTTATTATTTAAGCTATTGGAATGCAATTGTATTGTATGTTTTATATCAATTTTTGTAATTTTAATATTTTATTGTAAATCGTTTTGATTAATTGTAACAAAAGGTGATTCATCAAATTAAATAAATTAAATAATTATGGGGCAATTATTAAACAGCTTGAGTTTCTGCAAGCAAATTTTGAAAGGGCAACTACTCTCAGAGTTTCCCCTTTGAAAATCTGGGCCAGTGGGGGAGTGTAGGCACTCTGTAGGCACTGTGAAATGTACAATGTACAGTGTACAAATGTGAAATTACATGTACAGATTTCAAAACGAAATCCCTGAATGTACTTTCCCTTCCTAACCAAATCTCACCATATTTATCCTGCTCTGGACAGGGGAAGGAATTTTTTACATTGCAAAAATGTCTGAAAATTCCCCTCCCTTAGCAACGTCTACGGGCAAAACAGTGTTTTGCATGCAGAAATCACCTTTTACACAATTGCCTGCCTGATATGCGGATAAACATATGTTCAAATGTTATCTTCACGCGTAAGTTTACCCGACTAAGCTGAGGTATTCCCTGGGGTGGAGTTGGAGAGCGGTATGGACATATTCACACACTTTTGAATTTTAAAAAGTATGAGCTTAAATTTCCAGAAAAAGGGCCGGATTTTCAAAAGGTTACATGCGTACATCTGGAGGATTTACGTGCGTAACCGGTCCTGTGCGCGTCGGGCTTAAAGCCCCGGGACGTGTGTAAGTCCTGGGGCTTGAAAAAAGGGGCGGAGAGGGGACAGGGGCGTGGCCAGAGGCTTCCACACAGCCGCTGGGCCGGGGATCGTGCCCCAGGCCTGAAGTAAGTTTTACAATAAAAAAAAGAAAACGTCAAGGGTAGGGGGGAAAGGGCGGGGGAGGTAAGGGAAGGGAAGGTGGGGTGGGGGGGATAAGGAAGTTCCCTCCCAGGCCACTCCGATTTCAGAACAGGGGAAGGCAGCGCGGCTTGGAGCGGGCTTGGTGTGCGCAAGGTGCACAATTGTGCACCCCCTTGCGCGCACCTACCCCCGATTTTATAACATGCGCACGTTATAAAATCGGGCATATATGTGCCACGCGCACTGCTTTTAAAATCTACCCCAAAGTGTGTGCAATTAATTTAGCAGGAGTAAAACGTGGGTAGATTTGGCAGGTAGATTGTGAAAGTGGATTTACGTGCAAGAGTTTGCCATGAAAATAGGTGTAATGTATGCATGTATTTGCCAACTTTTTGTGCTTAATATTAACCCCATGAGGTGAATTTTAAAAGAGATGCGTGTACCCAAATTGGGAGATGGGTGCATATCTACTGATGTGCGCACATCTCACTTCAGAAAAAAGGGGCGTGGTGTGGGAGGGGCCTGAGTATTCTGGGGCGTGGCCAAGAGATTTGGGTGCAAGTATCTAGGGATTGGTCTCACCGATTTTTGCTTGTTGTATGTCTGATAGATAAGACTGGAACCATTTTCAAACGGTGCCTGATATACGTGCTTCTCTCAACTGATATTTAAAGAATCTTATGATTGTGTCAAAGGCTAAGGATATGTCTAGTATAATCAAAACATATCCTGGGCAGGATTTGAGCCCTTTCTTGAAAATCAAAAAGAGAGCAGCAAGATTTCTGTGCTCAGCAAGCATCTAAATCCAAACTGAAATTGATTGGGGATCTCATGATCCTCGACGATTTCGGTCAGCTGTTTCAGCACTGCAGATTCAATAATCATAGTGACAAAGTCTGAAGATGATATTGGCTGGTAGCTGACCAACTCAGTGGATCTATTAGGCTTCTTCAGTAATGGTCGCAATGAAGCTGGCTTTAAAGTATTTGGCAAATATCCCTCAATTACGCCCATATTTTTTAAGCCCTGCACGCGTTAGAAACGAGGGTTATGGACGTGGATGGGCGTTATGCATGTGGCCGGGCATTTTCGAAAGGGCCCAGGACACACATGTAACCCCCAGTACACGCTGAAGTGCTGGGCCATTGAAAGGGGAGTGGAGAGGGGCAGGGTGGGGGCAGGCCAGGACAGCGCCATTAAACGCTGTACTGGAGAAGTGCATGCTGGCAGCCGGCAGGTGCGCGGAACTTAACTTCATCTATTTAGATGAAGTAAGTTTGAAAAAAAGAAATAAAGGTAGGGAAAGGGGTTTTAGGGGTCAGTGAGGAGAGAGGAAAAGGGAGGCAGAGTAGGAAGGGGGATAGGGAACTGGCCAATCCTGTCGCTGCTTGTATTTTTCAAAAATCCTGCCCCCAGCATGCAGAGGAGGCCATCCGCCTGCGCATGTAGGCGTTAAAATCTGGCACGCATGTGCATGCGCCGACACATGCATGTTATAAAATAGCTGCGTTTGTGTGCGCACATGTGCCTTTTAAAATCGAGCCCTAAGAGAAAAGTAAAACAGATGTTAAAAATAATGCTTTAGTATCTCTAATGACTTTCAGAAGGCCAAAACTACATAGATTTAGTGAGTAATAGGTAGGATTTATGGCTGAGATAATCTTGATAACATCAAATTCATAAATTTGGTTAAATGAAGTCCATTTCACAACATGGTTATCCGGAAGAGGTTCAAATTAGGAAAGCATCTTGATAAATCTATCTGTAATCTTCTCTAGAGATCTTGAACGAGTAGATGTGAATCGGTTCTTTACACTTTCAGATAATAGAAGGACTAGGGGGCACTCCATGAAGTTAGCAAGTAGCACATTTAAGACTAATCAGAGAAAATTCTTTTTCACTCAACGCACAATAAAGCTCTGGAATTTGTTGCCAGAGGATGTGGTTAGTGCAGTTAGTGTAACTGGGTTCAAAAAAGGTTTGGATAGTTCTTGGAGGCGAAGTCCATTAACGGCTATTAATCAAGTTTTCTTAGGGGTAGATTTTTTTTTAAAAAGCGCGTTCGCGTACTTTTGTTTGCGCACCAGGCGCAAACAAAAGTACGCTGGATTTTATAAGATACGCGCGTATCTTCTAAAATCCTGGATCGGCGCGCGCAAGGCTGTCTATTTTGGGCAGCCGGCGCGCGCCGAGCTGCGCAGCCTTTCACCGTTCCCTCCGAGGCTGCTCCGAAATCGGAGCGACCTCGGAGGGAACTTTCTTTCGCCCTCCCCTCACCTTCCCCTCCCTTCCCCTACCTAACCCACCCCCCCAGCCCTATCTAAACCCCCCCCCTACCTTTATCCACGGATTTACGCCTCCCGGAGGGAGACGTAAATCCACGCGCGCCAGCGGGCTGCTGGCGCGCCGAGACTCGACCCGGGGGCGGTTCCGGAGGGCGCAGCCACGCCCCGGAACGCCCCGGCCTGAAACCACGCCCCCGGGCCCGCCCCCGAAACGCCATGTCCCGCCCCCAAAATGCCGCGTTGTTCGGCCCCGCCCCCGACACACCCCCTTCCGAAAACCCCGGGACCTACGCGCGTCCTGGGGTTCTGCGCGCGCCGGCGGCCTATGGAAAATAGGCGCGCCGGCGCGCAAGGCGCTGCTCGCGTAAATCCGGGCGGATTTACGCGAGCAGGGCTTTGAAAATCCGCCCGTTAGGGAATAGCCACTGCTATTAATTGCATCAGTAGCAGGGGATCTTCTTGGTGTTTGGGTAATTGCCAGGTTCTTGTGGCCTGGTTTGGCCTCTGTTGGAAACAGGATGCTGGGCTTGATGGACCCTTGGTCTGACCCAGCATGGCAATTTTTTATGTTCTTATGTTCTTACAGGCAAAACACAACTTTTCCAAAACTCAGTTCTAACTCTTGGGACACTATTAATTCCACTTTCAGTGGGTGCAGGGCAAACGAGTACCCAGGCAACTGCAGGCTCATCTTCAACTGGGCACAGAGCACAGAAATCTACTCCCATTCCTCTTAGGCAGAGGGTAAACGCTTTCCTAGAATGAGAACAGGTCAGAATAGAACCCACTTTATTAAAGACAATTACCTGGGGTAATTATCCTGGCAATTACCTAAACACTGATCTCTTTGTACCATGACAGTACCGTCCAGGTTGGTCAAGGCTCTAGAAGGGCTATTGTCCTTGCTTTTCCCAATGGTGCAGGCTGGGGGACCTATTGGGATCTACCAACAACAACACTCCTCCTTCTTCCAAAATAAATCTACATCCAACCACAACTGCTCATGCATAGCCAAGGGTTTTATAGCCTGAGCTGGACCAATCCCAGTACCCTGGGCAGGAAAAAAAAGTCCTAAGGATGGTTCCCAGTGCTCTGTCGGAGGAAATTTAGTAATGGAAAATGATTTATCCCACACAATTAAAAAAAATCAACCTTGTGGCAGAGAGGTAAAAGATACTACTGCCTATTCAAATGAGTCAAAGCCATTTGAATTTATTTCCAGCTTTGGGATTTAGCTAGACAAACCTTGCAGTTTGAAATTCCCTCCTCCCCTACTTCACTGGCTAAATTTTGTCAGGGCATATCGTAGCCTGCATAAAATTTAGCTGGACTAAAAGATGCGGCACTGGGGGCTTTCCCAGGGTCAGGTTAAACTTTGGTTGATCATATTTAGCACTGGCCAACCAAAGTTAGTCAGGTTTCACTTGTTGGCCAAATAGCAGGCTTAAAGCAGGGAACCTAACTTTCAAACTTATTTGCAGTACTGGATTTTTGCGCATAAATGGACATGTGGAGATTTCCCCTGATAGTTATGCTCTGAAGAGTACACATGAATATTTGCAATGCAATGAATGTACTTACTTTTTCTACCCTGATTTAAACATGGTATATTTCAAAGTATGCACATACACTATTTGGAAACACATGAATACTTGATATCACCAGGTTTTTGTTTTTTTGTTTTTTATTATCTGTTTATTGAATTTTCACACTTTTTAGCAAAAAAAAAAGATAACAAAACATCCCTTCTATTTAGCCCGTCATTATAAGAAATGGGGGGGGAGACAATTTCGGATAGAGAGCAGAATCAAAGGAAATCTACACATTATTATACAACATTGCTTCTGAGTTTAACCTATGCATATATCCATATACCTACTTCCTCCTGAAGCTAACTAGAATGAGAATTGAGGTACATACGTAACTGATCCGGTTCTTTAAATTTATACCTGGAATCTTTATATAGAATTAAACACTGATACGGAAACCGGAGCAAGAACTTCGCCCCTCTTGCCAAAACCTCCCCCCGCATTTCCAGGAATCTTTTCCTTCTTAACTGTGTTATCTTGGTGAGGTCAGGGAAAATTTTAACCGGGTAACCATAAAACTTTTGATCTTGGTTCCAAAAGAACAACTTCAGAATTAAATCTCTTTCAATGGATGAATCTAATTGGACAAAGAGAGTGGCTCTCTCCTTCACCTCCAACTCAAAAGATTTTTCCAGGATATTCGTCAAGTCAAAGGAATCCTCCATATTCTCCTTTTGATCTGATTGGGCCTTCATTTCACCAGGCTGGGGTATATAATATATTCTTTTTATCTTTGGAATATCTTAATCAGCAAATTTCAAAATGTTAATAAAATAACATCTGAGTAGTTCTCGATGTGACAGTAACCGCATCTTGGGGAAATTTAAGATTCTTATATTATTCCTTTTGATAAGATTTTCCAAATTTTCCATTTTAGTCATTTGAATGTTCTCGGATTTGATCAAATTTGTTTGGATTTTTTCCATTTCTGTGACCCTATTTTCCAAGAGAGATGTTGATAATTCAGTTTTTTCCAGCCTCTTTTCTAACCCATGACTCAGTTCAATGCTTTCTTTAACCATAGCAGTTAAGGAAGCTATTGATTTTTCCATAGCTGATATTGCATTTAATATGTGTTGCAAAGTCACATTAGGAGTTATGGAATGTGAGGGTTCACAGATCACACGTATCTCCTTCTCTTTTCTCATTACAGGCTTAAGAGAAATGTTACCTTCGCAGGCTTCCTGTGGTCTTTCTACCAGTGGGTCCCCGGAGCTAGACGAATCTAAACTCACCGAGGAGATAGGGAGTCCTTCCCCTCCTCTCTGGGATTCCTCCACCAGGAGAGCTGTTTTATTCTCCAACAGTGCTGAGATGTTAACATCAGGCTCCAAATTCTTTAACGGTGCTTCAGGGGTTTTAGGCGCGCCGAGGCTCAATGATGTTTCTGCAGCCAAAAGGCACAACGGCTGCTCTCCGTCGTCTCCTCCAGCGGCCCCTCCCTCCGGCTGTAGCTGCACTAGGCCAGCGAAAAGCTCCTCGATCCGTGGCTGATGAGAAGATTGAATCAGTGTAGAGGTAATCTCCTTAATTTTCGCCTTGCGTTTCGTGTGTGGCATTATACCACACAAAATTTATGAAAAATAGTAATAGGAAAAATTTTTAGTGAAGGAAAAGACCAAACCGCCACGGAGCTCTGTTTTTCATTGCTCACTCGTCGGCGGCCATTTTGTCTCTGATATCACCAGTTTGCTGATATCTTTGCCAGTTCACTCAGTCCATCTTTAGTTTATCTAGACTCTTTAGTACTTCCCTCAAAACTTCCCTCAGTTCACCTAGACCTTCCACCCAAAAATTACAGACAACAGACAGTCCGATTTCACTTGTGCTAGTCAATTAGTAGGTGTATAATTGTATGAATAAGTTTGATAATTGATACATTATTTATTTATTTTAAAGGATTTCTATCCTGCTCCTACAAAATTCAACATTCATAAAAGTTTACTGGTAAAACAAAACAATACAATATAGTAAAGCTTAGAGGGTGAAATATACAAACTTCCACATGATTAGACTTCAGAGTCATTCTTCATCGTGAAATAATGCTTTATTCCAAGGTTATTCATCAATATTGAAAGTCTTCTTAAACAAGTAAGTTTTTAATTATATCTTTGAACCTAACCTTATCAGCAGTTAGCTTAATTGCTTCAGGAAGTGAGTTCTATAGTAAAGGCCTTGCCACAGAGAAAGCATAATCTCTCCTCTCAACTAAATGAGCAAGTTTAACAGAAAGAACCAAGTGAGCTCTTATTCGCTGACCTTAAACTGCAGGGAGATTGATAGATACATATGGAACTTAACCATAAATTCTCAGAATTATACCACAAAGTATGTATAAAACAAGCAATTTTCGTATTGAACATGGCAAAGAAAAGGCAGCCAGTGGGAGAGATTGTAGAATAGGCATGATGTGCATATGTATATATAGACTTACTTATGTCAAAATATGTGCAGCAGAGTTCTGAAGTGATTGTAAAGATTTTAGAGAATTGTTTTGTACTCCAATAAAAAAAAGTATTATAGAAATCAATTGTGAGAAAAATATTGTATGGAAGTTGTCATAATTAAGTAAAGGTTTAAGCCTACACAATAAACATAGCATAAAGAAAGCATATTTCACAATGTTTTTTAAATGTGTGCAAAGAAAGAGTGGTATCAAGAGTAATATCTAACTTATGAACTGTATTTTTTATTGGTATGGAGTGACCATCAAATGCGAATGATACCAGGCAGTCCACAGGGTGCTGACGAGATAAAAAGAATAATTCTGTTTTGTTTATATCAAGGGCTAGAAAGACAAATAGATAGGTGAATCACACAAATATGATATGTCATTTGTTATGTATTTCCATTTTAAAATGTGTATTAATTTCAATCTTAGTCTAATGGTTTATTTTTTATTTCTTATGTTTTGAGTTTTTTGTTATTATTTGTTTTAATTTTACTGATTTTGATGATAGATTTTATGGCTTCTTAATAGAGAATAAGGACGATCAATTTATATAATCTCCTCTGAAGCAAGTATCTTGTCAAAACATGGCCATGACTGGTGTATTGGATCCATCACTGTGCTAATTTTATGTTTGAATTTTTATTGTAATTCTGCTTTTATTGATATTAAATTTGTAATATTTTATCACACATTTTAAAATATTTATTTATTAATATTTAATCTATTTTTTCTTTGTTTTACCACTCTCGTTTTCCTATATTGAGGGCTAGCCTGTTGTTTGAGAGCCAACATTTAATAGTGCTTAAACAGAATGAATGTATGTATACTTCCATTAGAATCTTAAAGGGAAGAAAAACTGTATGTCATCTGTATACAGCTTGTAATTTATTCCAAGAGTTGCCAGCAATTTGCATAATGTTAGCATGTATAAGTTAAATAAAGTGGCTGAAAGAGCAGATCCCTATGGAATGCCAGTAAGAACTGAAAAGCAATTAGAGGAAAATGAACTTAAATGTTATTTGTTGTGTTCTAATATATATGATTTGAACCAGGTTAAAATAGTGCCCCCTATGCCAACCTCAGTGAGGGAAACTTTGATAAAATGAGAAAAATAGTTATAAAAAAACTGAAAGGAGCAGCTACAAAGTAAAAAGTGTGCAAGAGACATGGTCATTGTTAAAAAATACCATCCTAAAGGCACACTCCAGATATATTCCACACATTAAGAAAGGTGGAAAGAAGGCAAAACTATTACCAGCATGGTTAAAAGGGGAGGTGAAAGAAGCTATTTTAGCCAAAAGATCTTCATTCAAAAATTGGAAGAAGGATCCAACAGAAGAAAATAGGATAATGCATAAACGTTGGCAAGTTAAATATAAGACATTGATAAGACAGGCTAAGACAGAATTTGAAAAGAAGTTGGCCGTAGAGGCAAAAACTCACAGTAAAAACTTTTAAAACATATCCGAAGCAGAAAGCCTGTAAGGGAGTCAGTTGGACTGTGCAAGGTGATGCATATAGGGAAAAATAACCCATGCTATAGTTACACAATGTTAGGTTCGGAGGGTGTGGGCAGTAAGTAGAAAAGTCATGTGCGTGGGGGGTGTGAGGAGGGTGTTTTTGTGTGATCTCGTCGGGTGTGGGAATTGCAAACATGTGGCATGTTAGTGGCCTCCCGGTGTAGCATGCTGGAATTTTGTGGGTGTTTGTGTGTTTTGGGAGGGTGTGTGAAGTACGTACAATTGGCATGTGTGCGGGGGTGTGTGAGGAGGGTGGATTTGTGTCTGGTCGGAGGGTGTGTGAATCCCAAACATTGGTCACGTGTGTGTGGGGTGTGAGAGTTTGTGCAAGGTGTGAGAGCTTGCGCTTACGTCCAGCAGATGTCACTGTTTTGTGGAACCAAATATTAAAACTTTTTTACCAGCCCCCGGTGTGACATATCTGTAATGTAAGTGTAGAAGAACCTTGCCGTATGTGAGGTGAAACTTGTGTCCAAATTTGAAAGCAATCGGTTCAGCTGTGGCAGAGCCTGGTAAAGTTGAAAAAACAGAACAGAGCAGTAAAGGTTACAGTTTGTGTGTTGTTTTTTTTTTACCCCAAATGAACAGCACCAGCAAAGAATAGTTTAAATATGCAAGCACACCTTCCTGGCCCCCCCCCCCAACCCGGCGAAATAGAGCAACCCACGCTACAGCCCCCCTCTCGGGAGACGTGGAGAATGAGTGCCCCCCCCCCCTGTGAAAAATGCGCGGCGGAAAATAAGAACGGTCCCCTACCGTGCTCCTCCCCGGCTACCTGTGTAAACTGCCAGCTGGTGGCGAGGGTGTGTGCTAGGGTTTGTTCCGCCGGCTGCCATGTTGCAAAACTTCACCGGTGAAAGGGATGAGTCAGGATTCGTGATCTAGTAAGGGCAAATGTCCGCTGAGGATATGGCGCCGACGGGCTCTTGCCCTTACTATGTCACATGATGTACCGACGTCATTGTTGTCTCCGTATAGCATAGTAAGGGCAAGGTCCGCCGGCGCCATTTTGGTTGCTGGCATCCGACGGCCCTACTGAATGCGATGTGTCCCGGACCATTCCTGTGGTGCCGGCGAAGAAGCACGGACTTGTTTCAGGTGTAGTGTGTGATCGGAGTGCAGTGCGTGGGTGGGTGGAAGAGGGTACTTTAATTTAAATTCGGAGTGTGTGTGAAATGCATGGCTTCCCAATGTAGCAGCCAGGAATCCGTGTTTTGGTGTGTTTTGGGAGGGTGGGTGAAGTAAGTGACATTAGCAGGCATGTGGGTGGGGGTTTGTGGTGTGATGAGTGTGGATTTCTGTGTGTTATGAGGGAGTGTGAATGAAAGACAATAGCCCTGTGTGGGGGTGGGGTGTGGTGTGTCAGTGTGTGTGAAAGGTGTAAGAGGTTGCGCTTGCGCTGACAGCCACCAGATGTCGCTGTTTTGTGTAAGCAATTTTTAAACTTGTATTACCTGTCACAGGTGTGACCTATATGTAATGTAAGTGTATAAGATCCTTCCCATATGGTAAGTGAATGTTGTGTGCAAATTTGAATGCATTCGGTTAAGTGGTTGGCGAGATTAGCGACGACATACAAACTATTTAACATTTTTATTTATAAAGATAGTGGAACATAACCTTCTCAATCTTAAATATTGAACCACAGGGATGTTATGCCAAAAGGATGAGATGCTAAGCCTGTATAAATAATGATGCCATTTCAAACAATGTATGTACAGGTCTACACAAAATGTGCTTTTCATATAAGTTACAATGTTTTGTGCTATTTGCTATCTTTGTCCTTGCAGATTGTGATTACCTAAAACTTTGACTTGAATTCAGACAGTGAGGGCTTTCCAATCTTTTGCATCGTGTCACATGTATGAGGTTTTACCTGCCGGTAAGAGATTGTATGTGTACCCCCAGTGCAAAGACACCCTGTCTCTCAGAGAACAAGTCCGATCTCTGGAGGCTAGAGTGGCAGACCTGAAGGAGCTGAGGCAGACATAGAGGTACTTTGCTGAGACCTTCAAGTACATAGTAGCCAAGTCCCAAATCTAGTCTGGCAGTCCCGGTGTTGCCTTGGATCAGAAAGGTCTCCAGGTTGGAGAGCATCATCCTGTGTTGCAGGAAGTGATCCTGTAGCAAGAATCTGCTCTCCAAGTAATGTGTTTTCCTCTCACACTGAGGACGTCTCCCAGGGCTACTGCCCAGGAGGGAAGGGCTAGGTTGGCTATCATAGTTGGTGATTCAATCATTAGAAATGTAGCTAGCTGGGTGGCTGGTGGATGTGAGGATCACCTGGTAACTTGCCTGCCTGGTGAGAAGTTGGTGGACCTCACACATCACCTAGACAGGATTATAGACAGTCCTGGGAAGGAGCCAGCTTTCTCACTCACAGGTCGATCCAGTAAAGTCCGTGGGAGAGCGGACGAACGCCCGCTCTCCCGGCGCACGCACCAGCCCCTCGCCGGTGCGAGCGATCCAGTATTTAAATGAGGTGACGCGGTGCAAACGAGGAAAAGGAGGCGCTAGGGACACTAGCGCGTCCCTAGCGCCTCCTTTTTGTCAGGAGCGGCGGCTGTCAGCGGGTTTGACAGCCGACGCTCAATTTTGCCGGCGTCTGTTCTCGAGCCCGCTGACAGCCACGGGCTCGGAAACTGGACGCTGGCAAAATTGAGCGTCCGGTTTTCGGCCCGACAGCCGCGGGCCGAATTCAAATTTTATTTTATTTTTTACTTTTTTTTACTTTTGGGGACCTCCGACTTAATATCGCTATGATATTAAGTCGGAGGGTGCACAGAAAAGCAGTTTTTACTGCTTTTCTGTGCACTTCCCTGGCGCCGGAAGAAATTAGCGCCGACCTTTGGGCGGCGCTAATTTCTTAGAGTAAAATGTGCGGCTTGGCTGCACATTTTACTTACTGGATCGCTCGGGCATACCTAATAGGGCCATCAACATGCATTTGCATGTTGAGGGCGCTATTAGGTGCCGCGGGTGGGCCGCGTGTTTTCCTCCCCTTACTGAATAAGGGGTAAGGGGAAAACACGAGTCCAGAGCAGGGTGACAGTGCGCTCTGACAGAGCACACTTTACTGTATCGACCTGTCAGTTCTTTTTCACTCAATGCACAATTAAAACTCTGGAATTTGTTGACAGAGGATGTGGTTTGTGCAGTTAGTATAGCTGGGTTTAAAAAAGGATTGGATAAGTTCTTGGAGGAGAAGTCCATTACCTGCTATTAAGTTGACTTAGAAATTAGCCACTGCTATTACTAGCAATTTTAACATGGAATAGACTTAGTTTTATTTATTTATTTATTTATTTATTTTAGTTTTAGTTTTTATATACCGATCTTCTTGCATTAGATACAAATCAAACCGGTTTTCATTAAACAAAGAACTTGCCTGTAGGCGGTACATGGAACCATTAACGTATAAGAAAAAACTCTGTGTAACATAGTCATAAAGTAACTTGACCAGGAAACAATTAGCATTACATAGTAATGAAGGTCACAATAAACGGTTGATCCAATTGTATTGATCTGGATCCATTAGGCAGAAAAAGATTAAAGGGTATCTGAGGGTGTCTGAGAGTTTCTTCAAGGTAACATGAGTCAGATAAAAAGTGAAAAATGAAAGAGAACTTAATAAACCAAATCATAATCGTGAAGAGAAATGAAGAGGGATATGTTGTGAAAAATGGAGAGAATGTGTTAGCTAAAATGAGGGTTCTGGAAAAGCAAGGTTGAATAACCATGTTTTTAGTTTTTTCTTGAAGGAGATGGGGCAGGTGTCCTGTCTGAGGTCTGGTGGGAGAGTGTTCCATTGAGTGGGACCAGCGGTAGAGAAGGCTCTGCTCCTTAGAGACGTTTTAGCTTGAGGGATGAAGAGAGTGCCTCGATATGCTCTTCTCATTGGTCTAGCGGAGTTGTTAGAGTGGATTTGGAAGGTGAGATCGATAGGGGCAAGGTTGTGAAGAGTTTTGTGCATGATGGTCAGCACTTTGTAGATGATTCTATATTTGATAGGGAGCCAGTGAAGGTTGTAAAGGATGGGGGTGATGTGATCCCTCCTTTTTGAGTTTGTTAAAATCCTGGCGGCTGCATTTTGTAACATCTGTAGAGGCTTAATGGTGACAGCCGGGAGCCCTAGCAACAACGAGTTACAATAATCAATTTTGGAGAGAATGATTGATTGCAGAACCAGTCGGAAATCATAGAAGTGCAGGAGAGGTTTAAGTTTTTGGGGTACTTGCCAGGTTCTTATGGCCTGGATTGGCCACTGTTGGAAACAGGATGCTGGGCTTGATGAACCCTTGGTCTGACCCAGTATGGCATGTTCTTATGTTCTTAAGGTACATGTAGGCACCAATGACATAGAAAAATGTGGGAGGGAGGTTTGGGAAGCCAAATTTAGGATTTAAGATAGAAAGCTGCAATCCAGAACCTCCAGGGTGGCATTCTCTGAAATATTACTGATTCCACGTGCAGGTCCCCAGAGGCAGGCAGATCTCCGGAGTCTCAATGCTGGATAAGATGATTATGCAGGGAACAGGGATTTAGTTTTGTAAGGAACTGGCAACCTTTTGGGGAAGGTGGAGACTTTTCCGAAAGGATGGACTCCACCTTAACCAGAGTTGAACCAGGCTTTTAAAATAGAACAAGGGGGAAAACTGACAGTCACTCAGCAATGCATGGTTCAGAGAAATGTATCTTTGAAGGATACTAATGAAACAGGAGAGTTAGGGCATCCCAACAGAGAGATTCCAATAAAAGCAAAAGTAGTCCATGTGCTTATAAGTAAAGAATCATCTGAGCTAAAGAATTCCAAAGTATCTCTATCAACTGAAAAGCAGGTTGTTAATACAAAAAAACCCCACACTTTAAAATGTCTGTATGCAAATGCCAGAAGTCTAAGAGTAAGATGGGAGAGTTAGAGTGAATAGCAGTGAATGATGAGACAGACATAATTGGCATCTCAGAGACCTGGTGGAAGGAGGATAACAAATGGGAAAGTGCTATATCAGGGTACAAATTATATCGTAATGATAGGGAGGATCAACTTGGTGAGGTGTAAGCACTTTAGGTCCAGGAGGGTATAGAGTCCAAAAGGATAAAGTTCATACAAGAGACTAAATGCTCAGTAGAATCTATATGGGTTGAAATCCCATGCGTGTTGGGTAAGAGTATAGTGATAGTATACTACCCTCCACCTGGACAAAATGGTCACACCTTTGATGAAATGCTAAGAGAGATCAGGGAAGCAAACCAATTTGGCAGCACAATAATAATGGGAGATTTCAATTACCGCAATATTGACTGGGTAAATGTAACATCAGGACTTGCTAGAGACATAAAATTCCTGGATTTCTATAAATGTCTATGTGTTTCATTTGATTCATTTATAGTTTTTTATGTTGTTGATTTATGTGCACATAATTGAGTATGTTTCATTTTATAAGCACGACATAACAGCTCAGTTCTATGTATGCACATACATTTATGTTGAATATATCTTATGTATGTGTGTTTTGATTTTATTTTTAGTAGCCCCTGAGGCAGCTCCTGTGTGAGTGAAACTTGGCCAGAGTTGGGCAAGTTCTAATAAAAGTCCCTTGATACAACATATCCTTTAATGATACATTCATCTGAACCATGCACTGCTGAGTCTGTTTTCCTCCATATTCTAGTTTAAAAGCTGCTCTATCTCCTTTCTGAAAGCACCAGCAGCCTGGTTCCATTTTGGTTGAAATCCTTCAGTACAATCTTTTTCCATTCTCTGGTCCCTGGAGCGACCAGTCTTGTACTACTCTTTCACCAGCAAATATACCTCTCTCCACTATGACTTGAAGAAAGGGGCATTGGTTTAACCTCAATCTCCTGATGGTCCTTTCTCTCTTTCCTTTCCCTCAATTTCTCTCTTTAATAGTTCCTCCAGATCTAGCTATGGCTTGATTGAACTCTCTCTCTCCCATTCCCCCAGAGTCTCGTTTCCAGGGAACCTTTGCTATGGAGTTTTTTTCCAGATAACTTTATTTGTTCGGTTTGATTGCTGTGCTTCCTGTGATTCAAGTGTAGGTGATGTAGCCCCTGTCAAAATTATGTATTTGTTTATTATCTTTATGTAGATCATTTTGTAAAAGTTTTTTTCTAACATAAATTGCAACTATTTGGCATTCTTTTTTTTTTTAATAAGTAGATCAGGCAACCATCCAATTTATTAGTAAATCTAACAAGATATACAAATTTTCTTTAGTTGTGCTATAGGATTTTGTAGATATTAAATTTATGGTGGAATGTGTGTGCTTGCTACATTTTATGGTGTCACTTGATTGATTCTGTTAGCAACTTAACTGAAAGAAGAAAGTAACAAGATTTTTGGTTTGGTAAAGGAATATTCAGGGCATCACAATATTGTTTTGCTGTATAATTTTCCACATCTGCTTTTGTGAAAATGTTATACTCTTCCCACTTGCAACATTTGGGCTTCTCCCTGCTGAACCAGATGTGCATTAATGAAACATACACCTGGCATGTGATAGCATTTCTGTTCTTTGAGAGCCACCATTGTCTCAGAAAAGAATAAATTGCTATAATAAATGAGAGCATTGCCTTAACTTCATGATTTAATTGACAAGTAGCCAAGAGCAACAGCAAATTTGAGAAAAAAAATGCTCTTTTTTTTTCTTTATCTTGACTCAGCCTGATTTGTAGAGCTATGCACAGTGGCAATTAAATACTGTAGCACTGCAGGGCATCACTCTGCATGCCCTATGTTGCGCCATGATTTCCCTGGATAAATGTACTGCAGTTGGCATCAGGGATGTAGTAAAATAATTAATATTATACCTGCAGTCTTTTCCTTCCTCCCATATGAAATATGATTATCCTGTACCTTCTGTCTTTATAGTACATCAAAATAACATGGATGGTGTGTTTTGGCTAAATTATCAGTGACAAGACTAAATGCATCATATACAGTGGACCCTCGAGTTACAACCGGCCTGACATACGAACAACTTGGGTTACAACCAAAATTTTAGTTTTGACTTACAACCAAAGTCTTGAGTTACAACCTGAATGCCGGCCAAGGCCATGTGAATCCGCTCGTGCATGCGGTTGCTTCTAATAGGGCGTTTTCCCCTGTCAATCGGGTTTTTTGGGGCTTGGTGGGTGGGACTTCTGCTCTGCTGTTGCAGTGATTGGCTGCTGCTGCTGCTGCCGATGAGGCCTGTCCATCTCAGGCGCACCCAGAGCTGCAAATGTTCACAGGAGCACATAGGCAGACCCGGCACGGCATTGCAGCAAGCAACAGCATCACTGGTGACCAAGGAAGCTTCTGTGCAGCAGCAGAAAGGGAGTTCAGCACTCAGCTGGCTACAGCAAGGTATCAGGAGGGGAGGAATGAGTGTGCTCTGAAGGGGTGGGGAGGGGAGAATCCTCCCCTCCTCCCTTCCTGCAAGCCAAAGATGTCAACTTGAATGGTGAGTACAGTATGAAATTGTTGTTTCCGGTAGGCTAGGCACATTTTATAACTTTTGGTGAGTACACTAGGAAAATTATTGGTGTTTCTGGTAAATTAGACATATTGTTCAACCTTTTTTATTATGAAAAGGTTAGGTAAGGGGTGTTTTGGGAGGTTCAGAATGCACTATTATTTCTTATGGGAAAAATAGTCTTGACTTACAACCAACTTGAGTTACAACCAGCCCTCGCGAACAAATTGAGTTCGTAAGTCAACGGTCCACTGTAATTTAATAATCCTGCTTGTTGGTAGGATATGATGCTTGCAGTTTCTTATCATATAGACATGATACTTGGCTTAAATATGTTCTCCTTTACAGGCTTGAATTTCAAAGGCATTTATGTGCATAAAAGGGCATTTAAAAAATGTCCCTGGGGACATAAAAGTACATGCAGAAACGATTCCATGCATACTTTTCCACGCAGTGGAATGAGGTTTTCCGAGGTGAGGGGGGCAGCATTGGGGTGATGATAGTATTTTATGTTCACAGACATGTATGTGAAATATTATGAAATTGCTTTCTGCATAATTACTTAGTTGGTTAGGTTGAAAAAAAATGGAATTTTGTGTGTGTAAGGGTGAGGGTAGCTGGGGATTGACTGCCTTAATAGCTAGGAGTTCCCACTGTGATTTTCTTTGTATTATTATAGACCAGTGCTGCAGGTCATCCTTTCCTATCCTTACTATTCTGAAAGTAGATAATAGATCCATGCAGTCCAACCACCTTCTTAATTGCCTGGTAATCGAAGAGAACAGGAAAATAATAATATGCTTTGGTGGCCCACTCTTCAGCAATGAAAACAATTCTATATCCCAGATACAGTGATAGATTCAAGCCTCTGCATTGCATTTTTCCCTCGTGTGCAATTATATCATACCCACACACATCTTTCCTTTGATACCTTGTGCAATTTCACTTTTGGAGTTTAGTATTGTAGCTATGACTATTTTTGTCAAATGATTCACTCTGGGGTAGGTTTTCAAAGGTTTACGCGTGTAAGATATGTGTGTAACCCCTGAAAACCTACCCCTGTGCACGCAAGCCCCGGGACACGCGTATGTCCTGAGGCTTCAAAAAAGGGGCAGTCCGGGGGTGTGGGCATGGTCTGGGGTGGTCTGGGGGTGGGGCTGAGTGCTCTGGCACAGCAGATTGTGCCAGGGTATGGCGCGCCAGCAGCTGGCCGGCGCGCGCAAGTTACGCCTGCCTTGGGCAGGTGTAACTTTTGGAACAAAGGTGGGGGGGATTTAGTTAAGGCTGAGGGTTGGGTTAGATAGGGGAAGGGAGGGGAAGATGGGGGGGCTGAAAAAACAAGTTCCCTCCAAGGCCACTCCGATTTCAGAGCGGCCTTGGAGGGAATGGGGAAAGCCATCGGGGCTCCCCTCGGGCTCGGCGAGTGCAAGGTGTACATGTATGCACCCCCTTGCGCGCGCCGACCCTGGATTTTATAACATGCATGCGGTAGCGCGCCATGTTATAAAATCAAGTGTACATTTGTGCGCGCCAGGCAGCGCGCACAAATGTACCCCGCACGCGTAACTTTAAAAATCTGCCCCTCTTTGAATAAGGAATCCCTTCCTCTAAAACTCTAAAGGTGACGATTACATTTTAGAGCAGAGGTTGGTAACCTCTGGTTTGCCACGTGAACACCTTTCTCCTAGCACGCTGCTCATTCTAAAATGCTGACACCATGAATGTTTTCAAAATTTGGTGGGCCACCTTTGCTGCTCATGCAGTAATGCATGAGTTTAGCACATCTGGCCTTTAAGTTTTGAAAATGATCATGCTGCTGACAGTTTTAAGCATGTGGCGTGGCAGGTGGAGGAGACTCATTAGGAAGCTAGATTTCATTAGAGGGAACTCCCCAGAGAAGGTGGAAATTTAGGCAGAGGATTTAGTCAAGGATGACACCAGCCTCCCCTGCCCCCCCCCATTCCCCTATGCTTTGACAAAGCAACTTCACTCATTGCAGTGTAAAATGGCACTTGACCAAAAGAACCTGAGAATATCTGTCTTAGAAAATGTCACCTTATTTTATTTCTCCTGAGGAGAAAAGATCATATAGGAGATCCCTGTTTAGTGTAATGATTTATATACATAATGCATTTAAATCAACTTCAAATGCCTTTTTTTATAAGATAAAAAGCTCCAGATTGAACAATCTATATATATCTTTCATTTTCCTAGTAGCAATTTTAACAGGTGGGTCACCAGGTCTGAACTCCATTCTCCAAATATGGTCTGATAAAGGCCTTGCACAGTGGAAAGATGGCAGCTTTATCTCTTACATCCATCCTTCCAATTAATGCAAGCCCACACACACAGCTTTGATTGCCGCTGTTTGGCTTTTGATGCTCATTTCTAGCAGGAACAGGGACAATGCCATTTGTTCACTGATTCTTTGTCTCTGCATTATTGTGATTTGGGATGATGATCCAATAAACACCAAAAAAAATAGTATTCAATGTTGCCTTATTTTTCTTTCAAAAAAGGAATTTCTCAGCAATATTAATCATTCATATAATTAAGCAAGGACCATCATACCACCCATGTACTCTTACTACTACTACTACTACTACTACTACTACTACTACTCCTGGGGATCTCGAGCTTCCAGGGTGAAGTCTTCCAGGGTGAAGTCTTCCGAGGTAGAGTCAGTGCCACCTTTTAGGTGGCACTGACTCTTACCTCGGAACCTTCAGGTTCATAACAGAATACCAAGGCCATGGACCCGGCGGAGGCCTCAGCTCGACAAGCCATTCCAGGACTAGCCCAGAAGGTCATGGAACAACAACGTATACTGGAGTCCATGGCATCTTCGTTGGAACGACTCAACGCACATCTTGATTCGATGGCAGCTGCTCAGGCCGTTTCCCCACCAGTGCCATTAGTGATGCCGAGCAATACCCGGTCCACTATTCCGCTACCTATCCCTCCATGTTACGCAGGTGATCCTCGCCTGTGCCAGGGACTCCTTGACCAGTGCAGCATGCACATTCAGCTTCAAGCCTCTCTGTTCCCGGTTGACCTTACTAAGACTACATATATCCTGTCTCTGTTAGAAGGTAAAGCCCTGGCTTGGGCTTCTCCCTTTTGGCGACGGTCAGATCCAGTCCTACAAGATCTTCAGAAATTTTTGGAATTGTTCCAAGCCATATTTGACGACCCAGGGAAACAGGTGGTCGCTGGCTCCAAGCTTCTGAAACTTCGGCAAGGAAGTCAACCTCTGGCGGATTATACCATTGAATTTAGAATGCTGGCATCCAAACTCCACTGGGAGGAGAATTGTCTATGATCTATATATTTAGAGGGCCTATCATCCAGAATAAAGGATGAGATGGCAGCCCGAGAGTTACCGCGATCATTGGACTCTATTGTGGACTTGGTAACCTGGATCGATCGCCGACTGCAAGAAAGAGCTCGCGAGGTAGCTAACACGAGAAGGTCCACGACAGTTACCCCCTCTCATTTGGTTGCTTCCGCTCCACGAACAATGCCCACTACTGAAGGGGCTGTTGAAGAACCTATGCAATTGGGACGTGGTCCCCTCTCTCCAGAGGAACGGCAAAGATGCTGCCGATCGGGCCTCTGTATGTATTGTGGAGGAATGGGTCATCTCATAGCTCGTTGCCCAACACGTCCGGGAAACTCCCAAGCCTAGGCTCCTGTGAGGGAGTAACCCTAGGCATCACTTCTCCAGCTCCCCCACTCACTCTACAGGTCTTGGTTCTTGGAGGTCTCCAATTTTCTACACTGGCTTTATTAGATTCAGGGGCAGGAGGGAGCTTCATCCTCCAAGATATAGTGGAACAGCTACACATTCCTCTTCGCCTTTGCCCTAGGCCATTGATCATATCTTCTATCCACGGAGATCCTCTGCCGGGGAGGATAACTCACCAAACTGTTCCTCTGGTTTGTCACGTTGCTCCCAATCATTCGGAACAGATATCATTTTACGTCATCCAGAGAGCCATACATCCCGTGGTTTTGGGCATCCCCTGGTTACAACGTCATAACCCTCAGTTTGACTGGACATCATTAAAACTTCTTCACTGGGGTTCCGCATGTTAAGAAACCTGCCTGAAAGGAACTACTCCAGTTGACAGTTGTATCTGTACTACTCTTCTTGAAGGTTTACCAGCTCAGTATGGTCAGTTTGCTGACGTCGTCTCCAAAACAGTTGCTGATACCTTGACTCCACATCGGGAGTTTGATTGTGCCATTAATTTGGTTCCAGGGGCATCTCCTCCTCGAGGTAGGGCCTACCCATTATCCACCTCGGAGACTCAAGCCATGACAAAATACATTCAAGAGAATCTACAGAAGGGGTTCTTTCAATGATCTACGTCTCCAGCCGGAGCCGGTTTCTTCTTCGTGGGGAAAAAAGATGGGACTCTGCATCCATGTATTGATTTCCGTGGACTCAATGCCATCACCATAAAAGACCACTACCCATTGCCCTTAATTGCTGAACTCTTTGATCGTTTACAAGGAGCCCGGGTATTTTCTAAATTAGATCTCAGAGGAGCATATAACCTAATCAGGATTCGTGAAGGTGATGAATGGAAAACGGCTTCTAATACTAGAGATGGTCATTATGAATATTTCGTTATGTCATTCGGATTGACAAATGCCCCTGCAG
Source organism: Rhinatrema bivittatum (assembly GCF_901001135.1). Taxonomy (NCBI): domain Eukaryota; kingdom Metazoa; phylum Chordata; class Amphibia; order Gymnophiona; family Rhinatrematidae; genus Rhinatrema; species Rhinatrema bivittatum. Next base: position 344,653,170 of record NC_042616.1, on the reverse strand, counting down.
TTTTTCAACACCTTATTAATGAAATGTTTTGAGATCTACTTTATGTCTGTGTAGTAGTCTATTTGGACGACATTCTAATATTTTCTTCCAATCTTCAGTCCCACCAGCAACATGTCATTCAGGTTTTACAACGCCTAAGAAAAAACAGACTGTATGCCAAGATTGAAAAATGCATTTTTGAAAAAGAATCACTACCCTTCCTGGGGTATATTATCTCTAAGCAGGGTTTTCAAATGGACCCCTCCAAGTTGAAATGCATCAAAGAATGGCCCCAGCCTAATGGATTACGCGCGCTTCAACACTTTCTTGGATTTGAAAATTATTATCGTAGTTTTATTCAGAACTTTTCTAAATTAGCGGCACCTCTCACTGCTCTGACTCGTAAGGGAGAAAACATCAAGGCTTGGCCCATAGAGACCTGAAGAAGCTTTCCAGGCACTTATGAACTCTTTCTTACAACAACCATGTCTTCGACATCCCGATCCCAGACTTCCATTTATTGTTGAAGTGGATGCATCAGCAGAGGGAGTTGGAGCCATCCTAAGTCAGACCAATACATCAGGAACATCTCATCCTTGCTCGTACTTCTCCAAGAAATTTTCTCTGGCAGATCACAATTACTCCATTGGGGATAAGGAGCTTCTCGCCATTAAGTTGGCATTGGAGGAGTGGCAGCAGTGGTTGGAGGGAGTGTAACACCGCATAACCATGTTCACAGACCATAAAAATTTGACATATCTTCAACAAGCTCAACGTCTGAACCCCCATCAGGCTCGTTGGGCTCTCTTTTTCACACATTTTAATTTTGAGCTACGCTACCGACCAGCCAATAAGAACATTAAGGCTGACGCCTTATCCCGATGATTCTCCACGGACGATACTGAGGAGCCAGTACAGCATATTATTGGCCCGGCCCGCATTATTCTTTCTGCTACATTCACGGTTCCACCAGGTAAAACAGTAGTGCCTAAAAGACTCCGTAATAAAGTATTGGCTTGGGGTCATGATTCCCAGTTAGCTGGTCATCCCGGACGAGTACGAACTCAAACACTCCTCCAACAATACTATTGGTGGCCTGAGACGCGTAAGGATATACGAGCTTATGTAGACTCATGCCCAACTTGCGTGCAACATAAGGTTCCTACAGGGAAAACTTGGGGCCCACACCATCTTTAAAGATGACGCCGGCCATCCAGTGCTCCTACCATATGACAGGGGCCGGCCAACGGCACGGATACCCTGTCACATGGTAAGGGCAAAGGGCCATTGGCGCCATTTTTATTAGTGGCAGCCAATGGCCCGAGAGCGGGAGATCGCTCCCGGTGCCCCCACTGGACCACCAGGTAATTTTAAAACATTTTTGGGGGGGTCGGGAGGGTGGTGGAGGCTAAGGGGTCAGTTTTAAAGGGTTGGGTGGGTTTTTTTTATCGGGCCATCGTCGCCAATTTTATTAGTGGCAGCCGATGACCAGAGAGCGGGCGATTGGTCCCGGGGCTTCCACTGGACCACCAAGTTATTTTAAAACGTTTTGGGGGGGTTGGGAGGGTGGGGGAAGGTAAGGTATTAGTTTTAAAGGGTCGGGGTGGGTTTAGGGGTTGCTTTGGTGTGCTGGTTTTCCCCCCCCCTCCCCCCCCCCCCCCACACACACACACAAATAACTCCCATTAGTGGACACAAACCCGGTTAAGGATTTTTCATGATAAATCGGGAGAATTTCTATTGTATCGCACTCTTTAACGATTTTTGACGATTTAAAAAATATCAGACGATATTTTAAATCGTCAAAAAACGATTCACATCCCTACTCATTGGTAAAGTTACTCACACAGCGGTTTCTCCCAGAAGGTGACACAGAAGCTGGAATAGAGGCAGGCTCTCGAGGAGTGAGTACCTGGTTCCAGGGAACAGCTCTGAGGAAATAAAGTTGGTAACTCACTGATGATGTAGGCAGCGGTTTCTTCCAAGCAGAAGAGATAGGTTCAGGCAGCGAGTCAGGGAACATAGGCCCTCGAGGAGCGAGTACCGATTCCTGATAGCGACCTGAAAGAAATGAGAGAGGCCCCCGAGGAGCGGGTACCCTGTTAGGATAAAGTCCAAAAGTTGGAGAGGCAGAGTAGCTAGGTACGGAAAGTGAATCCCATTCGTAAGGATTCCCAACCTTGCTAACTCGATTAGCTAGCAAAAAGTGTAGGCTTTTGTATCCAGGATGCGTGACGTCATCACAGGGGGACACCCCTGAGGTTCGCGCCAAAGAGAGAATAAGAAGCAGGGCCGCGCGGCACGCGCGCGCTATGGTACCTGGAAAACATGGCGGGATGCAGCACCCAAACCAGACCGGGGACACTGGAGAGGATGGCAAGCAGACGCCGCGGCAGCCAGACGTCCATCAACCGTGGGAGGAGTTGCAAAAAAGGTAAGGTGGGCGGGGTGGAGACATCGGGCAGTGACAGTCATAACATGATTACTCTTTAACCTGGTTGAGCTCAACATACTACTGTTACTGCATGGAGTGGCAGATACTACCCTTAACAGACACATGGGGGTTACCTACATGGAGCGGCAGTTAATGTCCTTGACGAACACTTCACAAATTTGTGCCATCATTAAAATGTATTTGGTTTATTTTAAGCAGTTGTACTATTTTAAGTGAACCTTCTAGGTTTTACATTCTTCTTCAGTAAAATCATTAAAGAAGAAACAATTAGGTTAACTTTGGATCAAGAAGCAATTATATAGAAAGTGGATTATACAACAACAGTTGTATAAATGTGTTCAGGTTAAAATGAACATGTGACATCTCCACTGGGTCGAGCCATTATGTAGAACAAGGTTGGGAATTGCAAATCTATGTTTATCTATCTTATAATATGTCCTTTTAATTTTTAGTATGTTGGCAAAACCAAACAGATGCTATAGACTAGATTGATTGAGCATAAAAGTTGCGTGAAAATACAAAAATGAGGCTTTTTTGGTTGCATATTTTGAACACATGGGTTGCTTATTTGATGACATAAAGTGGATTATTTTGGATCATGTGTGTGCCAAATGGCAGGGAGGGAACAGGGTGAGGCTACTGGGACAAAGGGAACAAGAATGGATTTATCAAATGCAATCCATTCACCCTGGTGGATTAAATTCTGAAATTGAATGGAGCATGATATTTTAAGACTCATAGAGAAAGTGGATAAATACACGATAAATGTAAGATTGCAGTTTGCATGTACTTATATCAGCACCAATTTCTTGAATATATAGCTGATACTGCAATGATATTTTAAGATTGTGTTTACAGTGTGAGAATTCTGACAGCGAAGAGATAATCTCCAGAGATTAATTAATTAGTTTGGTTACATATATGCTGATGGAAGATCAGATAATTTATTCTCTTGTTTGTCCTTTTTAGATGTTATGGTAGAGGAAGTAATGAAGCAGTCTCTTATTTTACGTTAATACAAGAAATGAGCCCATGATGCAATGCTGCAAAACATGACATTATGTCAGGTTTTGCTAAGTAAAAGGAAAGTAACATTTTTACTTGTTTTAATTGCGGTAAAAAATCTTTTAAAAAGTATAAACTATGGACCAATGATTAATCATGACCTGCAGTACCAGAATGCTGATATATGACCTAAGAGTACACGGGTGATATGATGGTGTTTATTTAATTTCTAAGATGAATGCTGCTGAAAAATACCTTTTTGAAAGAAAAATAAGATAAATATAAGGCTTTTTATTGGAATTTAAGTATTATTGCATTTGATTTAATAAGACTTTCTCACTGGTTTCTTGCTAAATCAATAAACTCCACCATATGCAATTAATTAGATTAATTGCGGGTTAGTATTTACAAACAGTGATTTATTTGTCCCTCTTTCTAATAATGTTTGCTCAATTTCCATGATATAATTCTACTGAAAAAATTAATACAAGTGTTAGAAGAATGAATGAAAATATACTAAGAAAGGCAAAGTTACATGTGCACATAATGGGGATTCTTCGTATTATGAGCAATTCTATTAGTCTCTCTCATTTTTAATGTTAATAAAAAGACATTTCCATTCTGACTCTTGAAAACATTAGCATCCAGTTCCAGTGCGTTTCAATAATGTTAAGCCATATAACTCTCTTATTTTTTTTATTTTTTTATTCCTGTCTTCTAGTCATTTTTTTTCCTCTTAATAGCCTGCAAGTTGTGGCAGTTCATGCAAACTATGCAGTGAAACTTTAAGGTTTGTCAGATGTTTCTAAAGTGATAATTGCTATGTTTCAGGAAATCACCATGAACTTAGTTAACTGTTCCATTTTTGCAAATAGCTTTCACTGCTCATCAGTGAAGGCAGAGATAGTTGGTTTCTGTCCTATTCAATTGTTTATTCGTTAGCATTTTACAAATCAGCAGCAGTCATTTTGTTGGCACAAAGAAAAGGAAAATGCTGGAAAAAGGAAATGTTTCAGCTTCTGAGGCATTGGTGAAGAGAAAGTAATAAGAATTATCTTCAGTGGAAGGAGGATTGAGAGCACTGAAGTACATTGGGGATTGAGGGAAAAGGTTTTGAGCATTGGCAGGACTTTGATTTGAAGGTTTTTGTAAAAAATACTATACAAGAGAGATGTTGGGTGCAGTTAATATAGACTAACACTACTCATCTTATGTTCAGGGAATCAGGTGCTGCGGTAGGTGGGAGTGGTAGGGATGGGCTACCACTGCTTTTCTTAATATGTGGAGAGAGCATTGGGCATGAACTCTTGCTGCTCATTTTATGCATAGATGGATATGGGATGTGTACTGGGAGCAAAGATTCCACTGCTCCTCTTGTGTGTTGGCAGATCAGAGATGGGCTTCCACTTTTATAGTGGGGGTACAGAGAGTAATGGGATGAACTCCTCCTGTTTCAATATTTTTAAAGACCCCCAACCTTAGGCAAAACACTTTTGTGGCTTTGCATTTTGATTGACTCAGAATAGAGAACCTGTCAGATTTGGTTTTAGTGAAATTTGAGCTCAGTCTTCCTCTTCTTCTAGACATGATGATGCTCAGATTTTGCCACCTGGTTTTATTTCATCTTTCCTGCATCTGCACAAAAATGATTATCCCCTTCCATTCCCTCCCCCTCCATCCAAAAAAAAAAGACAACTTATACATTCAACCACTGAAATTGTTCTTATGGCTGATAGAATATTGCACAAGGTATGGAAGCTATCCAACACCTGGATGTGCAGCACAGCACAACTGCACCCTTACACTCTGTTCCTGCTAGAGCTTCTGCTTGTCCCTGTCTCAGCCAGGTCCCACCAGTGTACTGTCAGACAGAAGTAATGATATGTAGTATTTGTACTGGTCCAAATATTGCTGGTGAAATACACTCTACTCCCCTCTGCCTTAGCCAGCTGCACCTAGATGTGACTATTTAATTGGCTGTATAGGGTGAAGATAGCCTGCCTATTAAATGTAGTCCTGGAGAGGCTTTTATAATTTGGGGCTAAAACATGCAGCAGATGCTTAAAGCCCATATTCTTCATTACCTGCAGGGGGTGGTTATCCAAGGCAATCATTTCCCTGATGCTTCTATACATCTCACCCAAATTAAGCAAAACTAAAGAGCTTGAAATTCAACAAGCAGCAAAAAATTACCCCATCTTCCTAGAAGTACGAGACCTAGGGATCCTCATAGATTGCGAATTCTCAATGAAATCTTGCGTTAAAAAAAATCATAGGCGATGGTTATTTTAAATTAAATATCCTCAAAAGATTAAAACCCCTCCTATTCCCAAAAGATTTTAGAACCGTTTTACAGGCACTTGTCAAAATTAGACTACTACAACTCACTATTTTTAGGCCTACCCGCAAATACTACTAGACCATTGCAACTTCTGCAAAATTCAACAGCTAGACTATTGACAGGAACTAGAAGATCCGAACATATCACCCCAGTATTGAAAGAACTTCACTGGCTACTGGTCAAATACAGAGACCAGCCTAAAATCTTGTCCCTAATCCATAAAACCCTCTACAATGAAAAAATAGAATGGTTAACTTCATCACTTCATTTCCACATCCCTTCTAGAATTACTAGATCAATCGGAACAGGGATGTTGACAATTCCTTCCCCTAAAATTACCCATCTAAATAACGTAAGAGAAAGGACTATCTCTATTGCTGGACCCCAACTATGGAACTCTATTCCACAGGAATTACGATTAGAAGCAGATATCAAATTATTTAAAAAGGGCATTAAAACTTGTCTTTTTAAACAAGCTTTCCAAGAACTGTTAACAGAATGAGTTCAAACTGATGATTTTATACCAAGGTAATGTATATATTTTTTATTTTATTATCTCTTCTCCTACTATTCTGTGTCTCTAATTGATTCAATTTTTAGATTATTTAGCCTACTATTTTAATTTACTATTTTATTTATGTACATTATGAAACTATGTAGCTACTTCCTTTCTTCTTTTGGAAATGCAAATATTATTAAATGAATATTTTCTAACTACTGTAAACTGATTTGATATGCTTGCATGAAAATTCAGTATATAAAAATTATTAAATAAATAAAATAAATAAATACTAATTTAGTTGCTGCCTATCTCTTGCCCCAGGACAGTGCAATAGAATACCACCTCATTTCCTCTATGATGAGTTGCCACTTTGAACACATGGCACGAGGTTTCTGGTCTGCCACCTGACTGCTGGAAGGATCCATGGGATCAGCTTGGGGAAGAATCATCCCCTTTTCAACCCCTTTCCTCTTGATTTTACTGGCAGAAATTGCCTCAGGCTAGTATTGCTACCCTCCCCTGATGCCAATGCTAGTGGTGCTACTTCTTCAGGTGATGCATACCAGGGTTTGTCAAATGGCCCACTGGCTTCCCGCAACTGATGTCCTTCCTTCAGTGAATACACTAAGTAAAACACGGGTCCTCCCTCACATTAAAATGCCTCCATATCAAGGGTGTCTTCCACAATTTCTTCTCTACATTCTTAGGGGCTGATGCTTGTGCACTGAAGATGAGGTTGAGAGTGGAGGAAAAATACCAGGGGCAATGCTCTCTACCTGTTCTGTCTGCTTTTCCTGGGGGTTGCTATCATCGCTATCAGTATCATCATCTGTCTCCACCATCATCACACTGGAGGCTAAGATGTTACTGATTAATCCTCCCAAATTTTCTTCAGCTACTAGCTGATTGATTTTTGATTTAGGGAATCCCAAACAAGATCCTTCCTCAGAATCAGTTTTTGAAAATGCTGCCTCCATTGACTCAAATGCAGTAACCAATGTAGCAGAGCATACTGCTGGTTTTGGCTGTTGCATTTCTGCTGCCTCTGTCCATATCCCTGCCCTATTTGGCTCTCCTGTCTTTTGCCCCTACTCCAAAATAAAAGATAGAGGAATAGGTGGCAGTGACAACAGCTCTCCAAATTGAGCTGCCTTCCTCTCCTGTAATTCTGTACCTAAAATAATCTCTCTTCAATTTAGGAACAAGACTTTCTATTTTATTCCTGCTACTGGCCTGAACTGGCTCTCCCACCGATTCCTTTGCCCCTGCCAAACTATCAAGCCTGCCATTTCCTCCTCTGCCTTTTCCTGGCATGATGGATTTGTTGACGTTCTCTGCCTACTAGTGGTTTGGATATTACAAAGGAATTTCTATATTGATAAATTAATTTGGAAAAGAGATGGCTGGGGGGGGCGGGGGGATATGATGGAGGTTTACAAAATCATGAAAGGATTTAAACGGGTAAATGTGAATCTGTTATTTAATCATTCAGATAATACAAGGACTAGGGGACACTTCATCAAGTTTGCAAGTAGCACATTTAAAACAAATCAGAGAAAATTATTTTTTACTCAACACATAATTAAGCTCTAGAATTTGTTGACAAAGGATGTAGTTAAGGCAGCTAGTGTAGATGGGTTTAAAAAATGTTTGGATAAGCTCCTGGAGAAGAAGTCCATAAACTGTTATTAATCAAATAGGGAATAGCTATTGCTTATTGCTGGCATTAATAGTATGGGATCTATTTAATGTTTGGGTACAGGGGCGGATTGGCCTATTGGGGGATCGGGCATCCCCTGGTGGGCCGGTTGCGCTAGTCACATGGTCTGCCGAACTCGGCCGTGACAGAGCCGCGCTCGGCAGACCACGTGGTATCTTCTGGGCTGGCCTGGGCGGTGAATCCCCGGCCTGGTCTTCGGGAATCTGCCACTGTTTGGGTACTTGCCAGATACTTGTGATTTGGACTAGCCAACATTGTAGTCAGGATACTGGGCTTGATGGACCCTATGTCTGACACAGTATGGCATATCTTATGTTACTATGTTCTAATTGTACCCCCACTCACAGTGTGGAGAACTGCCACACACACATACAGTGTATGTGCATGCACACACAGCTGACTGACTCCTTTTCCAATTCACATACACAAAAACTGTTAAACATTAACAGAACCAAAAAAGATTGGCAGCCTGGTAAGACTTTTCTTCTCTTCAGTCTATCAGTGTGCTTTATCAGACAGAGACAAAAAAAATCACTAGCGCTGCAACAATCTCCATATTATCACCTGCCCTAACCTTCTCCAGTGAAGAGAAAAATCGAAAACAGCAACAGTGTCACTGCCTCTATCTTTCTGGCACAGTGAATGAGATCACTGCAGCGCAGAGAAGATCAGATCAGCCCTTTATCAGTGCAAAATTCCAGTTTCTACTTTTTATTTTAAACTCTGAGAAGCTATCTCCAAACATGTCCTTTTCTACCAAGTACTAGAGAGTAAATACAGAGCTTTTAGCACATGCTCAGAGTTTGTAGTGGAAGTAGGTTAGTGTCACTTGTTTCAGATAGTAGCTATAGGTAACTTTAAAAGATGTTACACTGTGATATGCCCTCTATTTGGTTTCTTTGCCAACTTGTCCACTCTTGGCTCTGACTAGGCTGTAAAATCACATGTGCAAGTGCTGGTTGCTATAGTTACCAGTTGTTTGTTTACTTTATTTATTTATTTTTTGTTCGGCAGTGCACAGTCATAAACTTCAATGGGCCAAAGATATACTCACTGCTTTCATGAATAAGTCCTTCCATATTTCATGCATTGACCAGGGGTATCCCTCTGGTCCTTCTTTTGCATGAGGAGTGAACATTGTTTAAAAATACTATCTTGTATGTCCAGATAAATTGTATTCCATGCAATATAAGAGGACAATGAAAGACCAAATGACTATCTATATGTTATTCTTTTTTTCTAATTTCAAATGAATATAACACAATAACATGTTACAGAACAAGGAAGATTACATCCAATGTAAATAGGAGATAATACAAATTAAGAAATACAACTCCTCTTAATCTCCCCTATATATATATATATATATAAGAAATGAGAGAAATCCAGACTCATTTGAGCGAATATCAACTAGCACAATATTAGAAATAAGGAGCCTTCCAATCCCTTTTCTAAGCTAGAACATGGGTATACTTAGGAGTGCGCATCTAAGCATAATCTTAATTGCATCAGGTCAAAATAAACATATTTCACATTTTGGTATTTTAAGATACATTTACAAAGGTATCTTAGTATACATTGTCCCCCAATTGCGGCAATATCTGGTCCCATAGAAACCTAGAAACATAGAAATGATGGCAGAAAAAGACCAATCGGCCCATCCAGTCTGCCCAGCAAGCTCCCACACTTATTTTCCCATACTTATCTGTTTCACCAACCACCAACTTCAGGGCTCTTGTTGATAACTGTTTGATTCAAATTTCCTGCCATCCCCTGCCATTGATGCAGAGAGTAATGTTGGCATTGCATCAAAGGTGAGCATAAGGCTTATGGTTAAGGGCTGTAACTGCCACATCAAGCAAGTTACCCCGTTGCATGTTTACCCAGATTGCACAGATCGATGCCTTGTTGGATGATGTCTGAATGTAAATCCTGTTTTCCTCATTTCCCCCTACCGTTGAAGCAGATAGCAATGCTGTATATGCTTTCAAAGTGATGTATCAGGCTTAATTTGTTTAGGCTATTAACCGCCGTAATAAGCAGCTATCCCCACGATTATTTGTTTACCCAGATTGTGAAGTTCAGTCCTTGTTGGTTGTTGCCTGAATGTAAATCCTGTTTTCCACTTTTCCCCCTGCCATAGAAGCAGAGGCAATGCTGTATATGCATTCAAAGTGATGTATCAGGCTTAATTGGTTTAGGGTAGTAACCGCCATAATAAGCAAGCTACCCCCACGCTTATTTGTTTACCCAGATTGTGAAGTTCAGTCCTTTTTGGTTATTATCTTCCTGCGATCCTGTGTGGATCCATATCCGCTGACCATGAAATATCGCATTTCTATTTCTCAGAAATGATTTCATTACATTATTGCGTTCCTGTTCAAATGCAAATGTTACTACTAAAGTCCCCTGTTGACGTATCTCAGTCTGTTGAGACATTTCTAATAATTCTGTTATATTAAAAGATTGTTATTCTTCATTTCCATTTTCCAAAGTCTGAGAGACTCTTTGTAGCATATAGAAAGCTTTTGTAATCAATGGCATTGCTTCAGTAGGAAATTTAAGAATATTTAGCAAGTAATTTTTAAAGAGATCTGCTGAAGGTAATTTACTAACTATTGGGAAATTTATAACCCTTAGGTTCAAAAACCTTAGGGCATTTCCCATGTTTTCTAATTTCTTAGTAGCAATTGCCTCTGATTGTATTAAATTATGCTATACTTTCTCCATCTGGGAAATTCTTTTATCTATATCCTCCAATTTTTCTTCATGCTCAATAACTTTACTTTCAATGATCTTTCCCTGCTTGTTGGTCTCCATAAGAACCTGGGTCAATGAAGTAATTGCAGATTCAATGGATATCAATGCTGACCAAACAGTTTCCAAATTCATTTTTTCAGGTTTATGAAATACAAATGGAGTACCTGAATTAAGAGATGCAGCACCTCCTTCATCCTCTGATATTTTCTGTCCCAGTGCCATAGTTGAGGTTATACTTGTTGTAACTTCAAATAGATGCAAATCCTCCCTTTGCTTTCCTAGGGAGGCTGCATCTAAGAATCCAGTAACCTCAGAGGCAGAATCTGGTTTTCTCGCCATTTCCCCCACCACTATCCGGTCTCCTCGACTCACCAGCGGTAGAATTGAAGGCGAGATAGAAGTCTCCAATGGAGAGCCGTATGGCGGTGACAGCGTTTCTAGTGCGCTGGGGCTCAATGAGATCTCCTTGGCCATAGGGAGTGGTGCTTGATCCTCATCAGCCCCCACAATGGCCTCTGCTCCCGGCGGTCTTGGCGTGGATGAGAGGAATCCGTTTATTCTCTGCTGAAGAGGGTCCACAGTTCCCGAAGAAGATACATTTTCATGGAGTTTAGCCTTCCACTTGGTGTGTGGCATAATAATGTGATCAAGAAGTAATTTCACAGTAGAGGTAAAACAAATGATGGAGCTTCTCTCTCCTGCTCCTTAACAATTCGCCATCTTGGATCTCTCTCCAGACTATCTGTATGGTTTAATGGTGAGGCAAAAGGCAAAGTCAAAAGGGAATCATTCAAAAAAATGGAAAGCAGACCTAAATGAAGAAAATCAGCAAGAGCATAAACACTACCAAGTTAGATGTAAAACAGTAGTGTGACAGACCAAGAGAGAATTTGAGAAGTTTGCCAGAGAGGCTAAAACAACTAATGAAAAATTTTTCAAGTACATTCAAAGCAAAAACACTTGAAAGGAGTCAGTTGGGCCACTAAATGACTAAAGATAAGAGGGGTGCTCAGGAAGAACAAGAAAATAGCAGAAAAAGTGAATGAATTCTTTCCTTCAGTCTTGACTGAGTAGGATGTTGGAAACATACCCACAACTTTATTGGTGATGATTCTGAGCAACTAAAACAAATCTCTGTGATAACTGCCCTGAGTATAAAAAGATAGAAAATGATGGCAGACAAGAACTGCAAGACTTATGTGGACTGTCCATTCCTGATGTAAAGCATATCCAATTTCAGACTTTACCCTCCGGTTCTCAAATCCAAGGAAACCTCTAAATGTACATTATTGAAGGCTGTGTCATATATGGATTAGCTATTTCAATAGAAGTCCCTATTCAAAAGCATTTAGCTGGATAACTCAGAAGTTATCTATATAAATGAAGATTTTGGCACTTATCCAGCTAAATTCTAGTTGGTTATTAAGTTAGCTGACAAGAATGTAAGCAGATACAATAAGGGTATTCTGGGGGAGTAACTTGGAGAAACTAAGTTGGCCAGATTGTTGCACCGGAGGTGAACCCTTGGGCCAAGATGGGGTTGACGCTACCCGTAGGAGGGATCCAACGGGTCCCCACCATCAGCAGGCAGAGAGGGCTGACGGTCGGAGGCAGGCTGGTGCTTCACCAATACCAGCCCTCATTCCCCGTGGGTTGAGCCTTTGGGTGCCGGGCCAGCTGGACTTAGGTGGCCTCCGTCAGTGGTCGTTGATGGGTGGATCGAGGTCAGCCCAGAGGCAGCAACTAATGTTGGTATCAGTCTGTACTGGATGAGGCGAAGTCCCGGAGACCAAGCGTCAATAGGAACACAGTCTGACAGAGGGTGCCCGAGCAAGAGCAGGCCAAAGCCTGAATGAACCACGTCCAGGACAAAGGCTGAAGAGGCATCTTTAAGCAAGCTGGATTTAGGGCTGGCAGCAGTCTGGAAGCAGTGGCAAGAAAGGCTGAGGTCTAGACAAGGAGAGAGTCAAAGGATGGTCAGATGAAGCAGAAGTCCAGGGCTAGAGAGAAGCAATAGTGTGGTCAGGCGATGCAGAGGTTCGGGGCTAGAGAGAGGCAACGGAGTATTCAGGCAATGCAGAGGTCTCGGGCTGGAGAGAGGCAACGGAGTAGTCAGGCAATGCAGAGGTCAAACCAGGTTAGCAGTCCGAAGGGGAGATGAAGGAACAGGAAAACAGGAACGAGGATACTCAAGAACAGGAACTAGGAACAGTAGAAGCAACGGGCACTCAACAAGCGAGAGGACCTGTTGCAAAGGCCATCTGAGGTAGTGGGGCCTGGCCTTATATACCGGAGCTCCGCTGACATCATCATCCGGGGCCTGCGGCTAGTTTTCCGCTGCGGGCCCTACTTAAGGTCTGGTTGTACGTGCGCTCCTAGGGAGGGGCACGGCACTAGTCGGAATGGCATCTCTCTGCGGGCCACGCAGAGAGGCCTGGCGCGGAGTGCTGGGAGCAATAGCAGAGCTGGAGGCACCAGGGGCAGACTGAGAACGGAGCTGGCGGCCCCCAGCTGCCAGAGACAAGGGACCAAGCACTGGATTACTCTGAAAGAGGTGAGGGGGCCGAGCCGCGGGTCTGCTGCGGCCGGCGCGTGTAACACAATGTGTGTCTCTGAAAATCAATATAAAGTATGTGCACTAAAAGCACCTTCTCTTGTGCCAAGAAGAGTAAAATAGCACGCATGCTTGTAAAAATGTCATGTACGTGCACTGTTTTCTTTTTCTGACCTTGGGGAACACATCTTCACAGCCTAACTAAAAGTACATGTGCTATGGAAGATCAAATGTATTTTTAGCTGGCATCAGGTTAGGGCCCTGTTCTCCACCACCTTCAGACACAAACATATTTCTCCTCTATACTCGACTGCAAGGGTTTTATTTTCAAGACACCAGTTTCTTTACAAGTGGTGCTGAACCCCATCCAGCCAGCAATCTGTTACTCACAGTGAGGGTTAGTCCTCAGTCTGGTCATACTACGTTGCTTCCTGGGTAAGTCTAGGCATGACCTGCAGAAATGGAGCATTGCCTTCCCACGCCAGCATTCACTCCTTTTCAGAACACTAAGCCTTTCCCAGCAACCACTTTGTGAAAACCAATCTGTATCCATAGGGGTGAGGCTGTAATCAGTCTCAGATACTCTGTGGCCTCACAAGGAGGGCACCCACTTGCAATTGAGTGAACTGCAATTTAAAGCCCTCCAAAAGCACCCTTTTAAATACACTGTTTACCCAGGTAAATGACTAAGAAAATAGTTCTCATTTGTTTGGTAAAGTAATAAGCATAGTTCATGTTTCCAGCTGATGCAAAAAAGCATTTTGACCCTTAAATACTGAACTTCAAGCAGAATTATCCTGCAGTTTCATATAGCATTGCATTCATTAATTTACAGGACTATAGGTATAAACTGTAAATCCTCTCTAGGAAGCCTTTCTACTAATAGGCATTAATGCTAACACACATGCAAATGACCTGCATTTTTTAATTCTGCCCTATGGAGTGAATTTTTGTAGGAGTTACACATGGAAAAGTAGCCATTTTGAAAAGTCCATCTACACATGTAAAACTCAGTTCTAGGCACACAAATCCTTTTTAGAATTAACTCCATTAGGAATTGGTCCTGGATGTATATCCAGAGTTATTATCTTTGAGGCATAATAGTTAACTACACCTAAGGCATGAAAGTTAACATCACCTCAAGAGGTATAGTTATGTTTCCTAGTGGCCCTCATTAACTGAACCCAAACTCTTCCCTCAACTGAACTTGAAGCCTCCAAGTCTACTTTCCCCAATATAAGGCCCTACCCCTCCCATCTATGTGATTCCAAAGCTCACAGCACCACTAGATGGTACCAGATGGATGTTGGTGTCGTCAGTGGCAGGGAAGTGAGCCCTTTATGCTGTGGCAAAGCTGGTGCGGCCTCGGTGAGCCTATGAAGCATACTCTAACAGCTGGCAAACATGCCCTAAAGCAGGACAGACTAGAGCTTCACCTATATTAGCTGCTTTCCCCACAGGTTGAGCCCTTGGATTCTGGTGGCCAGAGGACTTAGGTGGATCCCTAGGGCAGTAGAGAGAGCAAGAGTCCAAGGGCAGACCAGGGTCAGGACAGCCAACAAGCTGGAGGTACCAGGAAAGGCCAACATCGGGGCAGGCGGTGAGCAAGCATAGACAGGAACAAGGCAAGAGATCAAGGCGGTGAGCAAGCATAGACAGGAACAAGGCAAGAGATCAAGGCGGTGAGCAAGCATAGACAGGAACAAGGCAAGAGATCAAGGCGGTGAGCAAGCATAGACAGGAACAAGGCAAGAGATCAAGGCGGTGAGCAGGCATAGACAGGAACAAGGCAAGAGATCAAGGCGGTGAGCAAGCATAGACAGGAACAAGGCAAGAGATCAAGGCGGTGAGCAAGCATAGACAGGAACAAGGCAAGAGATCAAGGCGGTGAGCAAGCATAGACAGGAACAAGGCAAGAGATCAAGTCCAGGCAGAAGGCAATTGTGGTCAGGTCCAAAGCAAGAGGTCAGGTGCAGGCAGCAGGCAATCACGGTCAGGTCTAAAATGAGGTCAGTAACGGGAGATCAGGCCAAGGATGGACATACAAGAGACACTGGACGAGACAGCTGAGCAGGGCAAGGCTGGACGAAACAAACAGGACAGGATGCGGCTGGATGAGACAGGCTGAGCAGGGCAAGGCTGGCCAAGGCAAAAATAAAAAGGAGCAATCAGGAACGCAGAACAAACTGGAATGAAGGAGCAACACAATGCAAGAGGCAAGGAACCATGTGGTTGGGAGATCTTAAATAGGCAAGGTATATAATGTCATCAGAGGGCACCACAGGGCTATTTTCTACCATGGGCTCTTTAAGTGTAGCTGCACACTGTGGGGTAGATTTTTAAAGTTATGCGCGGGCATAGATTTGTTCGCGCAAACCGGCACGAACAAATCTATGCCCAATTTTATAACTTGTGCGTGCTGCCGTGCGCATGTTATAAAATCCAGGGTCAGCGCGCGCAGGGGGGTGCACAATTGTGCAACCTGCGCGCGCCAAGCCGAGCAGCCTGCCTCTGTTCCCTCCGAAGTCGCTCCGATTTTTTCCAGCCCCCTTCCCTTCTCTTCCCCTACCTAACCCACCCCCCAGCCCTAACTAAATCTCCCCCCTACCTTTGTTAAGAAAGTCACGCCTGCCTATGGCAGGCATAGCTTGCGCGCACTGGCGGGCTGCCGGCGCACCATTCCCCGGCCCGGGGGCTGGTTCAGAGGCCTCAGCCCACATCCCCGCCCCGGAACACCCCCGAATGCTGCGATGCCCCCCAACACCCCCCCCCCCCCCGAGCAAAGCCCCAGGACTTACACACATCCTGGGGCTTTGCGCTCGCCGGTGGCCTATGCAACATAGGCGTGCCGGCGCGCAAGTCCCCTGCGCACGTAAATCCGGCTGGATTTACGTGCACAGGGAGGTAGATTTTTAAAAGGGTTACGCACATAAGTTATGCGTGTAAGCCTTTCAAAACCCCCCTGCGCACGCGAAGCCTATTTTGCATAGGCTCGGCGGTGCGCATAAGTCCCAGGGCTTTCCTGGGGGGGGCGTATCGGGGGACATGTTGCGGCGGCACGTCATTCGGGGGCGTTCCGGGGGCATGGCCGCAGGCGTGGTTCCGGCCCGGGGGCTTTTCGGAGGCATGGCCGAGGCCTCTGAAATCGCTCCCGGGCCGGGGAATTGCGCGGCGGCTGCCGGCGTGACTTTCGTGATAAAGGTAGGGGGTGTAGATAGGGCTGGGGGGGGTGGGTTAGGTAGGGGAAGGGAGGGGAAGGTGGGGGGAGGCTGAAGGAAAGTTCCCTCCGAGGCTGCTCTGATTTCGGAGCGGCCTTGGAGGGAATGGGCAGCGCACGCAGGGCTCGGCGCGCGCAAGGTACACAAATGTGCACCCTCTTGCGCGCGCCGACCCCGGATTTTATAAGATACGCGCGGCTACATGTGTATCTTATAAAATCCAGCGTACTTTTGTTTGCGCCTGGTGCACGAACAAAAGTACACGCGGGCGTGGTTTTATAAAATCTACCCCAGGGCTTTTAAAATCTGCCCCTTTGTGCACGCATATAGAGGGAGCCCTGGAAGAGCAGGGACATGGCAGTGTTCAAGTGCAGTGCCAGCATGTGAACTGCATGAAGCAGCTTTAACAGTTGGGAGCGGCATCCTGGCCGCGAGAGACCTCATGCGGCATTGGGGGTGAGTGAAGACAGTTCACGGGGCCGTCTCACAAGCCGCCAATAGTAATAGCTGGAGGCTGATCTGGTATGGGTAAATCCATTTCAAGACTGTGAAAGTCATCTTGAGCTGGTACTGCCTAAAGAACAGTATTGCATATTAAAAAAAAACAAAACAATGCTAACATTGAATGAACTGCTAAAGTGACTCAGGACATTTTATTCCAAAATGTCATTAAAATATTGGACTTTGCTGCTTTGGATGCAATGGAAGCATTTTTTGTTGATAGACATATGCTCAGAAAAAAAACTGTAAAATCAAAAGGAGAGTCTGGAGAACAGTTCAGTGTTTTGTACATCTGTGTTCTGTCATTGAATACATTAGATATGACAGCACCCCACTCCATGCAGATGTGGAGAATTACTGAGGTGAGAGAAAGAAATGAAAAATCTACTGCATGTCCATTTATTAATGAGGAGGTCCACATCCAGACACAGTCTGAATAGCAAAGTAAGGCCTGGATTTTCTAAGTTCGCAGGACTTAGAAAATCCGGCGGTAACGGGGGACGGGCCTGCGAAAGCCGGCAGCAATCGCACCACCGCGATGCGATCACTGCCGGCTTTCGCAAACCAATGGCGCCACCGTGAAAGGTGGTGCTATTGGCCACAATACCGACGGCGATAAGGCTCCTTACCTTTTCACCGTCAGCGATGTCTTCGCGGCGTCTGCCCCGGTGCCGCCCCAATTCCTCCCCTTCCGGAGCGGACGCCGCCCAGAACCCGCCCCGATCTAGGTATCGCATGCGAAAAGAGACTTTTCGCTTTGAAAAGTCTCTTTTCGCGTGCGATACCTTTGGAAAATGACCCCCCAAGCCAGGTAAACTTATCCGGCTAACTTTGGAGATATATTTGATAGTGCAGCTGCCTAAATTTAGCTCCCTAAATTTAGGACAAGTCATTGTTTGGTCCAAACTCCTCCCAGTTATGCCCTGGAATGCCCCTAACTTACCCAACTAAATTCTATACAGCCGCTATCTTATTAGCCGGATGTGCCCAAATATTCATTTAGCTGGCTAACGTCTGAGTAAGCTGGGTACATGATTTTAAATATAGACCTCCTGCTTTTTCAAAATTTATAAAATGTATCTTTTTTTCTTCCAAAACAAATGCTACTTTTAATTTTACCAAGCTGCTGCTTTCAGGAGAATAGTCTCTCTAGTCTTTTGACGTTTTTGGCTACTATCATCTGTGAGGAAGCAGTTGTAAGACAAGGATTTTGTTTCTAACAGATTTGATGGTTGTGATTCATGTTGCATCAGCATTCATTTATCTTTAAATTGCATTTCCATTCCTAACTGCTCCTGATATTTTGTTTACTTAGATTATAGGAATCATCCATGCATTTTACCTTAGAGCTATGCAGTGTGGAATTAGAAGCTCAAAAGAACAGTTAAAAGCAGTTGAACAGTTTGTAAACAGCTATTCAGCACCAGAAAGGTTACAATAAGTTTCACTGAAAATCCTATTAACTTAATGAATAGAAATAACTGCAGAGTACAAGTAAAAACTAAGGGCTGGATTTTAAAAGGGTTACGTGCACCGGGCCTATTTTAAAAAGGCCCGGCGATGCGTGTAAAGCCCCGGGACGCATGTAAGTCCCGGGGCTGGCAAAAAGGGGCAGGGAGGGGACTGGGCATGGGCGAGACAGGGGCAGGGGCAGCTCCCAGCTCAGCAGCCTTATTTGCCGCTGTGCTGGGGATCATGCAACTTACTTCAGCTCCAGGTTTGAAGATAAAAAAAAGCAAAGGAAAAGGTAGGGGGGAAAGGGTGGGGGATGTAAGGGAAGGGAAGGTGGGGGGGGGGGGGGGTTAGGGAAGTTTCCCTCCCAGGCTGCTCCAATTTTGGAGAACTAAAGAAGACAGATTTCTGATTTTGGAGCAGCTTGGGAGGGAACAGGGGAAGGCAGCGCGGCACCCCCCTTGCATGCACCGACCCCCGATTTTATAACATGCATGTTCATGCGTACTTCTTTTAAAATCTACCCCTAATTGTAGATAACATGAAATATTTATTTATTTATTTTCCAGGTTTTATATACCGTCATTAAGATAAAAATCCATCACAACGGTTTATACAATGTTCAAAAATCAATAAAAGTGGATATAAAAGAGAAAAGATACAATAAAAACATAATTATAAACACATTGAATTAACAATATTACTTCATAAAAAGAATTTAGGAAACAATAGAAATTGTAATATAAAAGAGGAATAAATGTAAAAATAATCACTTGCATTAATTAAAAATTAAAATAAAAATTAAATAAGAGCACAGTTAAAAATAAAATAATATCAACTCTGCTATTCATTTGTTGCTAAGTTTGTTGTTGCGCACTGTTGTACGTTATATTACTGAGTTTGCTCATATTCAGTGTACGCTTTGTGAAACAGCCATGTTTTAAGCTCTTTTTTAAAATATATATTATGTTGGAGTCTTAGCTTTTCAGGTAATTTGTTCTGTCATTTTATTTTAATCTCTGTCTTCTTTAGTTCTAGCAGTACCTTTTCCTAGCTGCTTTTATTACCAAGTACAGTATGGGCTAATATGGTATTTGATTCTATTTTCCCTTTGGGTTTTAAAGCAAAAGAAAGTAAGAAGCTGGCACAGATTTTTGAACCTTCACGTTTAAAATATGTTGTTAGCTGAATGAATATAACTTACTTGGTCAAATGAAAATAATAATTCCACTTGTCTCTGCTGAGCTCAACCTCTGCCTGATTGTACCTATATGAGTGTCTGGGGTGGGGGGAGCAATATAATAATATTTATTTATTTTTAGCTCACACCTTTTCACTGGTAGCTCAAGGTGAGTTGCATTCAGGTACAGTACGTATTTTCCCTGTCCCCAGAGGGCTTATGATGTAAGGGGATCATTTACTAAGCCACAGTATTTTTCCCAGAGGAAATCCTACAATATTTTCCCTGGCAGTAAAACACTGCAGGGAAAAATGCCACAGCTTAGGCGTCCCCAGTTCACTTTATGCGATGGTGGCCCCACAGTTCAGGGCACCATCTTGTCATGGGGCAAAAGTGATAGTGCAGGGCCAGGGGCCTAGACAGCACTCGGGGGCCCCACTAGGTCACCAGGAATTTTATGGTACATCAAAGGAAGGTTTGGGAGTAGGGCTAGGATGGGAAAGGGAGTTGCTGACCTCGTGTGGGATGGGGGGGGTTTTGGAGGTTTGGGCAGTGATTTTTGGAAAAAGAAGAAGGGTTGGGAAGGGGCCTGTGCCAGAAGCATTTTTATTGTTTTTTTTTTTTTTTTAATTTTAACATCATTGGGGTACTCTCAAGGTGTGGTTGAGACAGGGGTCTCACAAGATCCCCATAGGTTCGGCCACTACTGGGGGGTTGGGTTAATTGGAATGATCAGCCCTGTTAAGTGCCAGACTAGGGATTCTAACTTTTCCAAAAAATAACGTTGCTTGCAATTTTCCAGCAAGCCACATTATTTAATTCACATGAAATTAGATAGTAAGGAACTGCTTTGCATTTGCATGCAAAGCAGCTCATTACCATACCTGCAGTATCTAGGGGGAGAGGGAAGATAACGCACAGCATTTTAAATACCACACATTATCATTGCATTAGGCTATTTACCATGCAGTAAATGCCTAATGCAGACAAGTAAATGACTACTTACTGTACTGCCCTTGACATTCAATCTCTAGCTTGAGCCACTCAAATAAACTCAGTTCTTGGTTATCAAACAAAATGTATTTGAATGAAGAGCAATTCAACACTCACAGTGGATGAGAAGGTACCCAAGGTAGCTGCACAGATTGAAGAGACTGATACAGTCATAAGTTTTCTATGAAAGCTGACAGTAGCTGTGGATTAGTAAGGGATGGTGAAAAGATGACGTTTGTCAGAACTTGTATAAAGATGATATGAGCTGTTGCCTTGCCAAGAGCCTTCTTCCAATTGAAAGCCTCTTTAGGAAGTAAACTGTCCAGCTGCTTTTTGCCAGGGGATCAATAGGAAGAAAAGAAGGGCACAGAAAGAGAACAAGCAGGAATGGATCCAATAAGAAGTTCAGAAATATTCAAGTCAGAGTAAGATTGTACCCTGTAAATAATTTGCCAAGCAATCTCCCAAGATGACACAGGGTGGCAGTATACTAAAGAAATAAACCAATACACTATGCAGAATTAACACCTGAGGTAATAGAAGTTGAAGTGATTTGCTCAAGGTCACGAGGAGCAGCAGCAGGATTTGAACCCTGGTTCTCAACTTGCTGCTCTAACCACTAGGCTATTCTTCCACTGGGCTAATTTTTGTGCTAATTTGTGCACACATTAACATACCTCCATGTAAATCCCATGTTAATGAAGGCATTCAGTATTACTCCTGATGCATTTGCCTACCTCATTCCGTCTGGAGTTAACTCATTTTTTATGGCATGAGTAAAGAATATGTGCGTTAAAACTGAACACACATTTTTTACTCACATTTTATTACTTCAGCCTCTGGGTGGTCACTGAAGCCTGACTTAACAAATGATATCAATTCTACTTCTACCATATTTGTGGACATTACTCAAAAAATTCATGAAAGGTTCAAGTAATTTATTGAGCTAATATCAAAGTGCCTTTACTTTTGTGGGAAATAGAAATTTTTCTCATGGGTTTCAAAGTTACTGAGATTTAGGAGTGTGCAGAATCAAAAAATGTGTTTTGATTCATTCATTTGTTTTGTAGGTCACAGTCATTCGTCAGGTTCATTTCACATGAAAATACAAATTTTGTTTTGTTTGTTTCATTCATTTTTTCATTTTACATTAAATGAATGTAAATAAATGAATCCAAAGGCTTCAGTGACTTCAATGTAAAAGAAAAAATGGGCTGGATCCAGGTCCCATAGCTGAGGAGCAGGCCTAGGCCCAGGCCCAATGCTAGGACCCAGATCAAGGCTGGGTCACATCATTGACACCTAGGCCTAAACCCAGGCCCCAATGGCAGAGCCCAGGCCTAAAGTGGATCACATCACTCGACTAAGACTGAGGCCAAGTCCTGTCATCTATAGTTGACACCGGGGCATGGCTTGTACCAGGTCCCATTGCCTGATTCTGGGCTTCCAGGCCTGGGTGTAGGGTTAGGCTTAGGCCTGGGCCCAAGCCTCAGTAATGGGATCAACATTGGTCTGGACCCTGGCATTGGGCCTAGGTCTAGTCCTCAGTGATGGGGACCAGGCCCTGGCATCTGGCCTAGGCCCAAACCGCAATGATGGGACCTGATCTAGTGCCTAGGCCTTAACCTTAGCAATGGGCCCCAGCCTCAAGCCAGGCACCAGCATTGGGCCTAGGCCTCAACAACAGGACCCTTTCTTGGGCCCAACTCTAGGCCTGGGCCTTGGAGACAAGATCCAGTCATCTATACTGAGTCAAGCACACAATATATTGTTTTAATCTTGATTTTGGAGGTGAATGCTCATATATACTGCTCAAACTACAACATTGAATGCATTATGTAAGGCAGGTTGTATAGTCATAGCACCTAATAACACTTCATAATGAGAAGAATCAATGGCATTCAGTCAGGGACTTCAAGGGATTCAGTGAATCCCTGACCCTAAACAATTTCCTTTATATATTTGGGTTTGGTTTTGTTTTTCAATTTACATAAGAACATAAGAAATTGCCATGCTGGATCAGACCAAGGGTTCATCAAGCTCAGCATCTTGTTTCCAACAGAGGCCAAACCCAGGCCACAAGAACCTGGCAATTATCCAAACACCAAGAAGATCCCATGCTACTGATGCAATTAATAGCAGTGGCTATTCCCTAAGTAAACTTGATTAATAGCAGTTAATGGACTTCTCCTCCAAGAACATATCCAAACCTTTTTTGAACCCAGCTACACTAACTGCACTAACTACATCCTCTGGCTACAAATTCCAGAGCTTAATTGTGCATTGAATGAAAAATAATTTTCTCCGATTAGTCTTAAATGTGCTACTTGCTAACTTCATGGAATGCCCCCTAGTCCTTCTATTATCCGAAAATGTAAATAATCGATTCACATCTACTCGTTCAAGACCTCTCATGATCTTAAAGACCTCTATCATATCCCCCCTCAGCAGTCTCTTCTCCAAGCTGAACAGCCCTAACCTCTTCAGCCTTTCCTCATAGGGTTGCTGTTCCATCTCCTTTATCATTTTGGTTGCCCTTCTCTGTACCTTCTCCATCACAACTATATCTTTTTTTAGATGCGATGACCAGAATTCTATACAGTATTCAAAATGTGGTCTCACCATGGAGCGATACAGAGGTATTATGACATTTTCCGTTTTATTAACCATTTCCTTCCTAATAATTCCTAACATTCTGTTTGCTTTTTTAACTGCTGCAGCACACTGAGCCGATGATTTTAAAGTATTATCCACTATGATGCCTAGATCTTTTTCCTGGGTGGTAGCTCCTAATATGGAACCTAACATTGTGTAACTTCAGCAAGAGTTATTTTTCCCTATATTCAACACCTTGCATTTGTTCACATTAAATTTCATCTACCATTTAGATGCCCAATCTTCCAGTCTTGCAAGGGCCTCCTGTAATGTATCACAATCTGCTTGTGATTTAACTACTCTGAATAATTTTGTATCGTCCGCAAATTTGATAACTTCACTCTTCGTATTCTTTTCCAGATCATTTATATATATATTGAAAAGCACCGGTCCAAGTTCAGATCCCTGAGGCACTCTACTGTTTATCCTTTACCACTGGGAAAATTGGCCAGTTAATACTCTGTTTCCTGTCTTTTAACCAGTTTGTAATCCATGAAAGGACATCACCTCCTATCCCATGACTTTTTAGTTTTCTTAGAAGCCTCTCATGAGGGACTTTGTCAAACGTCTTCTGAAAATCCAAATACACTACATCTACCGGTTCACCTTTATCCACATGTTTATTAACCCCTTCAAAAAAATGAAGCAGATTTGTAAGGCAAGACTTCCCTTGGGTAAATCCACATTGACTGTGTTCCATTAAACCATGTCTTTCTATATACTCTACGATATTGATCTTTAGAATAGTTTCCACTATTTTTCCTGGCACTGAAGTCAGGCTCACTGGTCTATAATTACCCGATTTGCCCCAGGAGTTCTTTTTAAATATTGGGGTTACATTGGCTACCCTCCAGTCTTCAGGTACAATGGATGATTTTAATGAGAGGTTACAAATTGTAACTAATAGATCAGAAATTTAATTTTTTAGTTCCTTCAGTACCCTAGGATGCATACCATCAGGTCCAGGTGATTTGCTACTCTTTAGTTTGTCAATCTGGCCTACTACATCTTTCAGGTTCACAGTGATTTGGTTCAGTTTGTCTGACTCATCACCCTTGAAAACCATCTTTGGAACTGGTATCTCCCCAACATCCTCATTAGTAAACACGGAAGCAAAGAATTAATTTAGTCTTTCTGCAATGGCTTTATCTTCCCTAAGAGACCCTTTAACCCCTCGGTCATCTAATGGTCCAACCGACTCCCTCACAGGTTTCTTGCTTCGAATATATTTTAAAAAGTTTTTATTATGAGTTTTTGCCTCTATGGCCAACTTCATTTCAAATTCTCTCTTTGCCTGTCTTATCAATGTTTTACACTTAACTTGACAATGCTTATATTTTATCCTATTTTCTTCAGGTGGATCCTTCTTCCAATTTTTGGCTAAAATAGTCTCTTTTACCTCACCTTTTAACCATGATGGTATTCGTTTTGCCCTCCTTCCACCTTTCTTAATGCGTGGAATACATATGGACTGTGCCTCTAGGATTGTATTTTAAGCAATATCCATGTCTGTTGAACACTTTTAACCTTTGCAGCTGCACCTTTCAGTTTTTTTCTAACTATTTTCCTCATTTTATCAAAGGTTCCCTTTTGAAAGTTTAGTGTTTGAGCTGTAGATTTACTTATTGTCCCCCTTCCAGTTATTAGTTTAAATTTGATCATGTTATGATCACTGTTGCCAAGTGGCCCCACCACTGTTATCTCTCTCACCAAATCCCGCGTTCCACTAAAAATTAAATGTAAAATAGCTCCATCTCTTGTTGGTTCCTGAACCAATTGCTCCATGAAGCAGTCGTTTATTGCATCTAGGAACTTTGCCTCTAGCAAGTCCTGATGTTACATTTACCCAAATATTGGGGTAATTGAAATCTCCCATTATTATTGCACTGCCAAATTGGTTAGCTTCCCTGATTTCTCTTAGCATTTCATCATCCGTCTGACCATTTTGGCCAGGTGGACAGTAGTATACTCCTATAAATATACTCTTACCCAACACACATGGGATTTCTACCCATATAGTTTCTACTGAGCATTTAGTCGCTTGTATGATCTTATCCTGGGGTTGAGGTTTGTTTTATCCCCTTTCAAATAGGGCAGGGATAAACCAAACCCCTACCCAAGTTAATGCAGCCCTTAACCACACGATCCACAGCTGGAAACAGGAGTCGCAATTAAGTGAACGTCATTTCCTGCTGCCACATCAATGCTACTCCTGCTTCAATCTATGACAGAAAAAGAATGTGTGACCTGGCACACTACCACGGAGCCCATCTTGCAGCCTGCCAGAGAAGAGGAAATCCTGTGGCTGCCAGCAAGGCCCATCGCAGCTGAAGATGAGTCCTGGCAGGTCAGTGCAGAGTCTATGCTGCAGCACTAAATGGAGAACCCGTGACCCTGCGGCATGACAAAGAGGCAGAGAAGAGACCAGGAGGCCCTGAGCCTGTATGAATGAGAGACATTGAGTGTGTCTAAGAGCGAGCAAGCCACTGAATGTAAGAGAGTACCTGTGTGTGTTTGTGTGTGTGTGTGAGGGAGAGAGAGCCATTGCCAGTGTGTGTGTGAGAGAGAATCTATGTATGAGTGTGTCTGAGGGAAAGAGAGCCACTGATAGTGAGTGTGCCTATTTGAGTCAGTAGGGGGAAGGGGCCAGTAAGGATGAGTGTGCATGTATGTGAGGGAGAGAGAGACAGTGAGTGTGAGTATGCATATATATATGAGGGAGAGAGAGAGCCACTGAGTGTGAATGTGTATGTGTGTGAGGAGAGAGTGTCTTTTTTGTATGAGAGAGTACCTGTGTGTGTGAGAGCCACAGTGTGAGAGAGTGGTTCTGTATGTGTGTGAGGGAGAGAGCCATTGCATTTGAAACAGTGCCAATGTGTGTGTGTGTGAGGGAGAGAGAGCCACTGAGTATGAGAGAGTGCCTGTGTGTATGTGAAGAAGAGATAGAGCCACTGAGTGTGAGTGTGCATGTGTGCGAGGGAGTGTGTGGCTTTTTTGTATGAGAGACTCCCAGTGTGTGTGTGTGTGTGTGTGTGTGTGAGAGAGCCACTTAGTGTAAAAGAGTGCCTTTTTTGTGTGACAACTTGACTAAGTGTGTGATAGCCACTGAGTGTGAGAGAATGCCTTTGTGTGTGTGTGAGGTATAGTGATCTACTGAGTGTGAGAAAGTTGTATGTGGGTGAGGGAGAGAGTGCCACTGCAATTGAGAGAGTACATGTGTGTGTGGGGGTGAGAGAGCCACTGAGTGTGAAAATATGTCTTTATATCTATATGTGTTTGTGCCACTGAGTGTGAGAGATTGCCTGTGTGTATGAGAAGTAGAGAGTGCCTGGGTTTCTGTTTGTGTGTGTGAAAGAGAATGAATACGTGTTAGAGTAGGTGTATGAGGAAGAGAAAGAGGATAATATCCCCTGCCAACTAATCCAGGGCAATCTCAGGAAGACTGGAAATCAAAAGTTCTCAGGTATGGAGAGCAGAGGATTTTTTTTTCAATCCCTATCAGTTTTAATTGTTAGATATTATTTGATATGTCTGCTATTTTTTAAATATTTTATTGATGTAATATTTGCAGTGCTGCTCTTTTCTGGGTAGGGTGGTTGGTGTTTGAGTCCTGGGAGTTAGTGTTGTTTTAATATGGCAGATTTGTCTCTTGGGGTAAATGTTATTCTTGACAATTTGTGATAGCTTTTATGAGACAATATGGAACCTGTATTTAGATGTGATTGTCTCTGATCTGACATCTGAAGAAGGGACCTATGTAGTTTTAAAAAGCTTTTGTACAATATTTTTAGGTACAGGTATCTTTTGTTTTGCAGGTATTTTTAGGCAGCCTGGCTTGTTCTGTTTAGGTGTTTTAGGGCCTAATGTAATATTTGCAGCTGCCTTTTTATAATCAGGCTTATTACTGTCTGAGTGCCAGAAGCTAGTGTTGTTTTGGTATAGGAGGTTTACTATATTGCAATTTCTTTATTCATGGCTTTCTGAGGGCCAAGCCCACACCCAAAGCATGTTACAAAAGGCCTAATATCATATGGGTTCCAACTGTCTTTTGTATGTTGGAAAGAGGGGATGGAGGGAGTGAGACTGCTGAAGACTTGGGGGGTGAGGGGTGTAGAAGGGGAGAGGGGACGGAGGGAGTGAGACTACTGGTGACTGTGGGGGGGGGGGGTGTAGAGATGAATATGGGGTTGAGGGAGAAGACTGAATGCTCGACTATAAATGTCACCAGATGCTACTGAGAAGAATCCTTCCTGACCCCTCTTTTTTTCTTATTTATGATTGTCTTTCTTACTTGTGTGTTTTCAGCATTAACTTTGTCAATTAAATGAATATGCTGTGGCAATGATCTCCTTCAATTTTTAGCGAGCCATGTAGTAAATATGCATTCAGTGAAATTTCTGACAGCATGTCCAACTTGTGACAGAGTTTTGGGAAATTCTTAGCTAGAAAAATGTCGAAAGGGAAAACCAGGCAGACTGAGTAGCCCAATCGGTCCTTATATGCCAATATTTAGTATATCACTGCATTATGCTGTTTTCTTGCTTTGGTTGTTTGTCGTCTAATGTGATTTTGATGAGTTGGGCTTAGGGTTTGATCATTACTGACCCAAACGACACAGCACATCAAGAAACCTATATCAAAAAAAAATTTCAGATGAAAGGAGATGGAAAAGGAACAAAATTGCTTATGTATTTTATCTCACTTTATGGCAAATTAAACAACTACATGAGTTAGATCAGAAGGTTAATGAAGAAAAATGCTGCTGCTAAGATAGGGGAATGTGTCCGGTGGCATTATCTTCCACTAAAAGTCATGTCTAATGAGCATTCATTTTTATTTTATCAAGTTCAATCTATACTTTTTATCAAATTGAATAGACTGGGCAAAAATTATATCATTACTATCTCCCCTAATGTTCCCTTTGTCCCTACTTCATAAAAGACATTGCAAATATTTGAGATATATACTGGTTTTTGATATTTTACACTGGATTACATTCAGGAGCTGTAGATTCTTGCCTATCTGCAGTGGGCTTACAATCTAGCTTGTACCTGAGGCAAAGGGGACAGGGGAGGGTAAGTGACTTGCTTAAGGTCACATGAAGAAGCAGTGGGATTTGAATTCTGGTTTCCCTGGTTCTTAGCCCACCTCTCTAACCACTAGGCTTCTCCTCCACTTCTAAGCTTCAATTTATAACCTGCTTTTCTCACAATGGCTCAAAGTGGCTAACAAAGTACAATCAATACAGTAAAAATGCACAGTAAACACAGTATAAATTCGCTACATAATAAAATACTGTGGCCAAACAGGGATTTACTTGTCTACCCTGTGAAACTCCTTTCCCTTTAAGAGTTTCCTTTTCCCTAATGATTTTATGCTAATAAGCAGGTGGCAGTTTAACAATGCAACATTCCATAATCACTGCAGCTACTGTATTTATTTATGTATTTATTTTGATTTTTTTTCTATACCGGCATTCGTGATAACATCACATCAAGCCGGTAGCTGTAGACAGGATTAATCTCCTGCTATTCTAAATCAGTGACTTGGTGCTATGAGAGCAGGAAGAATAATAGTTGGTGCTATGGTAGTTGGAGAGCCACCATCTCAGCTGAAAGATACAGTTGTGTGAGGATGATACGAAAATGTTACACAGGATCTTCAGATCTGACTGAGAAAGGCAAGGCATTTTACAAAATTATGTGGGGATAGGGAAATATCTATAGTGCCTGAATGTATTCTGCTTTGATGTACGCTGTGAAGTGCAGGAAAGTGGAATATAAAAACAAACAAATAAATAAATAAAATTAACTCTGTAGGCAAATTAATTTAAATGCACTAGTTAGTGTTACTATGAAAATACCCTTTTCTTTTCCATGTCTATTATGTTGCAGTTATTTAATATTTGCATTCACTGTATGTCCTTCTTAATAATAAACTTTTTTAGTTTATTAGATCTATGTTTGTGGGAGGCTAGCGGTGAGATTATTACCTGAACTGAAACTGTTCCTATTCGCCTTGTTTCTTTTCTTCGCCGGTGCCAGCCCCGACTGCCAACCCTGACGTCAGAGGGAGGCGCCAAGGAACATCGTAAAAGGCGCACTCCTGCGGCGAAAGGACTGAGGCTAGCGGTGAGATTATTACCTGAACTGAAACTGTTCCTATTCGCCTTGTTTCTTTTCTTCGCCGGTGCCAGCCCCGACTGCCGTCCCTGACGTCAGAGGGAGGCGCCAAGGAACATCGTAAAAGGCGCACTCCTGCGGCGAAAGGACTGAGGCTAGCGGTGAGATTATTACCTGAACTGAAACTGTTCCTATTCGCCTTGTTTCTTTTCTTCGCCGGTGCCAGCCCCGACTGCCGACCCTGACGTCAGAGGGAGGCACCAAGGAACATCGTAAAAGGCGCACTCCTGCGGCGAAAGGACTGAGGCTAGCGGTGAGATTATTACCTGAACTGAAACTGTTCCTATTCGCCTTGTTTCTTTTCTTCGCCGGTGCCAGCCCCGACTGCCGACCCTGACGTCAGAGGGAGGCGCCAAGGAACATCGTAAAAGGCGCACTCCTGCGGCGAAAGGACTGAGGCTAGCGGTGAGATTATTACCTGAACTGAAACTGTTCCTATTCGCCTTGTTTCTTTTCTTCGCCGGTGCCAGCCCCGACTGCCGACCCTGACGTCAGAGGGAGGCGCCAAGGAACATCGTAAAAGGCGCACTCCTGCGGCGAAAGGACTGAGGCTAGCGGTGAGATTATTACCTGAACTGAAACTGTTCCTATTCGCCTTGTTTCTTTTCTTCGCCGGTGCCAGCCCCGACTGCCGACCCTGACGTCAGATGGAGGCGCCAAGGAACATCGTAAAAGGCGCACTCCTGCGGCGAAAGGACTGAGGCTAGCGGTGAGATTATTACCTGAACTGAAACTGTTCCTATTCGCCTTGTTTCTTTTCTTCGCCGGTGCCAGCCCCGACTGCCGACCCTGACGTCAGAGGGAGGCGCCAAGGAACATCGTAAAAGGCGCACTCCTGCGGCGCGGCGCCCAAGGGGCGCGCGCAACTTTGTTCGACTTCGTTCGAGAAGTTTGAGCAGTTTGAGCATAAAATTATTCTTAAAGTTTATTTCCATCTATCACCGGAATTAAGGACTTTACCATCATTAAGGCTTGCTATGCCAGCGAAAAGGAAAGGCAAGATCCGGGTGTATCCCTCGACACCTCCATCCTCTGCCTTGACACAGCTGGAGATTAACAAGTTCTTAATTCAACTAGAAGAACGAGGAGGAGAAGCTCAGGACTCCGTTGGAGGTACACGAAATGGAGATTCAGGTACCCCCCAGGAAGAAGCTTCCCTCAGTCCAGACAGCCGCCCACCTCCAGCCCAACGCACTCCGGACAGTGTTGAAAGTCTGCAAACCCCGCAGGAAAGGGATGCAGAGCAGGGGGAACCACTGATCCAGAATGTATTGCAGACAACAACTGAGTCTGGTCAGGTAACCCTTGATAGGATTTTAGAAGCTGTGAACAGTTTAACTATTGCTATGGTTAGAATGGAAAAGAAAATTGACAATGTTGCTACAGAATTTCAAGGTAAATTATTGACTGTGCAGACTCAGAATAATGAGACAATATCTAGATTAATTGAAAATGAGAAAAATATAAAAACATTGCAACAAGTAAATGTGTGTTTAATTAAAGACCAAATGGCCAGTGCTAGACGCTTAGAGTCATTAGAGAACAGAATGCGACACTTAAATGTAAGAATAACCAATTTTCCGCAGATACTGGGAGAAATTCCATACATAATAAATTATCTTATGTGGAGGAAGCAATTCCCCCCATAAATACGTGTTATTTCCTTACAAGTAAATCCCAAGTTCCTGCAAATTTAACTAATTTTTTAGAAGATTCTTCATTAGATGTCATTCACAGGAATACACTAATTGTATCCTTTGTCACTACTCAAG
Organism: Rhinatrema bivittatum; assembly: GCF_901001135.1. Classification (NCBI taxonomy): domain Eukaryota; kingdom Metazoa; phylum Chordata; class Amphibia; order Gymnophiona; family Rhinatrematidae; genus Rhinatrema; species Rhinatrema bivittatum. Next base: position 344,621,901 of record NC_042616.1, on the reverse strand, counting down.
ATGTAGCTACAGTCATGAAAAAATATTTTAAAAAATTTCCAATAACATTTCATGACCAGGTGGTCAAAATATATCCTGATCTGGCTCCAACTACCAGAAATAGACGTAAGGAATTTTTAGCCTTACGTCAGCAAATTGTCTCTCTGGGTTTTGTATTTTTATTAAGGTTTCCATGTCGATGTGAGCTAAAGAAAGGAGACCAAGCATATATATTTTATCAAGTTAACCAATTGCAACAATTTATAGAATCACAGCAATCTAACATAATAACATCTGAGGTTCCCTTAGCGGAGTCTTCTCCTACAAGTGTTACTTAGAAAGTGAGTAACTATACTGGACAAAGATAATAGAATCAGTTGATAAATTTATGTGTTTTATTTACATGATTATACCTCCTTAAATCTTAGTTCCTTATATTTAGCCTCCAATATTTCCTTTGATAAAAATTACAAGGTATTAAGGTAACATTAGTTTTGCGTTAACCAGAATATATACTTGTATTTCCAAAATATAGGAAAGTATGGATACTTTTAAAGTTATATTTGAAGTATTGATGTATTGATATTGATGCTTATATTTCTGTATTTTTGGATAAATAGGTAATTATGTGTAAGAAGGTTTACAAAATATATTTCTTTGTAAATTGAATGAAAATGAGAAATAAAGAATATAAAAAAAAAAAAAAAAAGATCTATGTTTGTGACTAAGTTGCTATATGATTCAGAAGATTTAGTACGTGGTCTGGAAATGCTTTAATATGGGTAGCCAGGACAACACAGTCCAAACACGAACACACAGACACCTGAGTGGAATCAAGCAGGGCCGCAGCTTTATTACTGAAAATAACCAAGAGCCTGAGCTGGCAGTACACCAAATGATTAACCCACAGCAATCACCTGCCACTAACCAGCAAGATGAACGCCACCAGGCCATCCGGTGCCATTTTGCAATACAGCAATACGGCCATACGGCCGGCGCCATTTTGCAATACGGCAACGAGTGCATGAGGTCACTCCCGGACCCCCGCTGGACTTTTGGCAAGTCTTGTGGGGGTCAAGAGGCCCCCCCCCAAGCTGGCCAAATGTCCCTGGGGGTCCAGCGGGGGTCCGGGAGCGATTTCCTGCACTCGTGACGTCGGGGGACAGGAACCAAAATGGCGCAGGCGCTACCTTTGCCCTGTCATATGACAGGGCAAAGGTCCAGCCGTGGTCCGAGAGTGGAAGATCACACTGGGACCCCCCACTGGACCCCAGGTAATTTAAAACATTTTGGGGGGGTTCGGGAGGGTGGGGGATTTATTTTAAAGGGTCGGGGTGGGTTTTAGGGTTGTTTTAGTGTGCCGGTTTTCCCGCCCTCCCCCGATTTACGATTTAAACTATTTTAAAACAAACAAAACCGCGACGATCAGATTCCCTCCCCCCCCCAGCCAAAATCGATCGTTAAGACGATCGATCACACGATTCACATCTCTAGTTCAAAATGTGCCTGGCAGTGGAAGGTGAGCTGTTACTGTGAGGTAGAGATGTGAATCGGAACGGGAATCGGTTCCGATTCCCGTTCCGATTCACATGTGGGTTTTTTTCAATCGGGCCCAATTGCGGTTTTGTTTATCGGCTGCACCCCAGCCGATAAACAAAAAACCCACCCCGACCCTTTAAAAGTAACCCCTTAGCTTCCCCCACCCTCCCGACCCCCCCCCCCCAAAAAACTTTTACAGGTACCTGGTGGTCCAGTGGGGGTCCCGGGAGCGATCTCCCACGATCTCCCACTCCCGGGCCGTCGGCTGCCACTAATCAAAATGGCGCCGATGGCCCTTTGCCCTTACCATGTGACAGGATATCCGTGCCATTGGCCGGATCCTGTCACATGGTAGGAGCACTGGATGGCCGGCACCATCTTCTGCTCCTACCATGTGACAGGGCACCGATAGCCCCTGTGACATAGTAAGGGCAAAGGCTATCGACGCCATTTTGAATACTGGCAGCCGACGGTCTGAGTGCAGGAAGTCGCTCCCGGACCCCCGCTGGACTTTTGGCAAGACTTGTGGGGGTCAGGAGGGTCCCCCAAGACTTGCCAAAAGCCCTGGTGGTCCAGCAGGGGTCTGGGAGCGATCTCCTGCACTCGGGCCATCGGCTGCCAGTAATCAAAATGGTGCCGATAGCCTTTGCCCTTACTATGTCACAGGGGCTACCGGTGCCATTGGTCAGTCCCTGTCACATGGTAGGAGCACAAGATGGTGCCGGCCATCCAGGGCTCCTACCATGTGACAGGATCCGGCCAATGGCACGGATACCCTGTCCCATGGTAAGGGCAAAGGGCCATCGGCGCCATTTTGATTAGTGGCAGCCGACGGCCCAGGAGCGGGAGGACGGCCCGGAGCGGGAGATCGCGGGAGATCGCTCCCAGGACCCCCAATGGACCACCAGGTACCTGTAAAAAGTTTTTGGGGGGGTCGGGAGGGTGGGGGAAGCTAAGGGTTACTTTTAAAGGGTCGGGGTGGGTTTAGGGGTTATGTTTCTGTGCCGTTTTTCCCGCCCTCCCCCAAAATGATAAGGGAACCCCCACAATCAATATCGTGGGATTTTCCTATCGTTTTGGGGGAGCCCCCACTTTCTGACGATTTTGAAAATATCGACGATATTTTCAATCGTCCGAAGCCCTATTCACATCCCTACTGTGAGGTGACACCAGAGTTTGAAAATATTTTTTAGTATGATGAGCTGTAAGGGAAACATCCAAGCTCCATTGTTTGGGGGAATTTCAGTGGATGCACAGAGATACAGAACAGGAGGTACAGGATTTATATTGACATTCTGTTATTGTTTGTAAGGTTTTGGGTGGATCCTTGGATACTGTGGCTGATGACCACGCGCACGGGGGGGAAGTCCTGTGAGGGGCCATAGGTCAGGCTCAGCTTTAGGACACAGAACACAGAATTATCTTTTATTAAACAGAGTTGAGAAGCCACCAGAGGTGGCAGTAGTGAGTAGAGATGAAGCCTGGCTGGGCTTGTAGTCCCTCAGGACACTGGAACAGCGATCCCTCAATAGCTGTGCTGTAGTGGAGAGAAACTGAGATAGTGAGTACAGTGGAGCATACACAAGGTTCTGGTATAGAGCCTCGTTGGTAGATTACTCACACAGCAGTATCTCCCGGAAGGTAACACAGAAGCTGGAATAGAGGCAGTCCCTTGAGGAGCGAGTATATGGTTCCAGGGAACAGCTCTGAGAGAATATAGATGGTAACTCACTGATGGAGTAGGCAGCAGTTTCTTCCAAGCAGAAGTGAGCTCAGGCAGCAAGTCTGGGAACATGGGCCCTCGAGGAGCCAGTACTGGTTCCAGACAGTGACCTGAAAGAAAAGAGAGAGGCCCACGAGGAGCGGGTACCCCGATAGAGTATGTCCAATTAAGGAGAGGCAGAGTAGCTAGGTACGGAGAGCGAATACCATCCATAAGGAGTCCAATCACCTTGCTAACTCGAATAGCTAGCAAACCGAGTAGGCGTTTGTATCTGGCAGGGGCAGATTGGCCTATTGGGGGATCGAGCATCCCCCGGTGGGCCGATCGCTCCAATCACGTGGTCTGCCATGCGCGGCCGGGACAGAGCCGCGCTCGGCAGACCTTGTGACATGTCCTGGGCCGGCCTGGGTGGTGAATACCCGGGCCAGTCCGACATCGTGAGTCCGCCGCTGGTATCCGGGATGCATGACGTCATCACAGGGGGATGCCGCTGAGGTACGTGCCAAGAAGGAATAAGAAGCAGGGCCGCGTGGCACGCGCGCCCTATGGTAGCTGAACAACATGGCGGGATGCAGCGCCCAAGCCAGATCGGGGACGCGGGAGAGGACGGCAGGCAGACGCCGCGACAGCCAAACGTCCACCAACCGCGGGAGGAGTCGCCAAAGAGGTAAGGAGGGCGGAGTGGAGACATCGGGCAGGGACAGTCATAACACATTGTGTCCCTTCCTATATATTTCAGACTTCACTGTCATAGTCATATAGAATTAGTTGAATGAGGCTATCAAATAATTTTATAGTATGAAACTGGCCTTTTTATTAACACTGGCCTTTTTATTAACACTTTTTTTTTATAACCAATTTGATCCATGCTACAGAGGTGGGAGTGATGAAGAAACGTCATTTTGGCTCCCCCCCCCCCAAAAAAAAAAATATTCTTCTGTCTAGAGACGCCACTGATTTTCTGTGACCTTAAGCATTAGTACAAGAAGGATTAAGGGGGGGATGCTGGAGAGGCGCACAAATGCATTGGCCCCCGGGCGCCGGAGATCCTTGGTGCGCCACTGGGTGTGAGCCATATGGGGCCACAAGCGATGGCAAAGAGGAGTGGAGATTTGGTGGGCCGCAAGCAGTGCCCAACTTGCTCGTGATACAGAAAACCAGTCAGCGGGCGTGATCGAGAATGAGCTAGGAGTCGGGGCCGAGACCGGGGGGTGGTGGCGTGACCCGGGGGGGGGGGAGGCACAAGGGAGAAGGCTCACCTAGGGCACCAAATCCCCTTGCACCAGCCCTGGTTAGAGATAGCATGGAGGCATGACAAAATAATTCTTAATCATAAAACATATGAGCAATCTGACTTCCCATTTTCCTAATCAACCCTTCTCTCTTGCTTGAAAATAAAGACAGATTACCTAGAAACAAAGGATTCCACTGGTGATAATATTCCAAGCAACTTTATTTGACCTCTTTTTTTCAACTTCTATTTTGCATGGGTGACAGATGGAAAGGAAGATAGGCAAATGGTCATAAAGTCAGGTTACATATATTTAGATTAAGGCTAAATAAACACCTAACAGAAGCTAATACAGTTCAGACCTATTCTACTTAAATCAGACTTGGGAGACTTGAATGTAGCAGTGTTACACCACACAATTTTTTTAAATGGCACACACCATCTACTCTATAATCTTTCTATCAACTAAGAATTTATAGTGTGTGTAACTCTCTGGATCAATACTAAATTAACGCTGATGGAGTGCCAAAGGTGGTGTATGCTTGTCTTAATTCTTTCCATGCAGAAAAAAATATAGAGATGCACAACCCCACAACACAGTATAAGGAAAGAAATAGAAGTGGAGTAAGAAAGAAACAAAAGATAAAATGCTGAAGGTAGAGTAATTGAATAACTAATCATATAATCAGACTGCTCTATAAATGTATAATTAAAAACCAGTAAATAGGTACAGGAAATGTAAACATAATAAAAATATAGGATTGCACACCATATAAATTCAAAAACAAATTAATAATTAATGCACCATATCATATTAGTACCCAAAAAACCCCCACAAAAATGTATGTGGCGCAGTTAACAAAACTACATGAAAATAGAAGTCCCCACATGGCCATGTTTTAGCAACCAATGCCTGCTTCAGGAGGAAATCTTATATAAAATCTTTTGGTAAATAAGCAAAATAGATTCTTCTAAAAAGCAAGCATTATCCTGTATTTTTAAGGACTGGAGATTCTGAAAGAGTACATAGACCAGAGGTAACTTTGGTGTATATATTAATATATTGCTTGAATCAAGTAGCTCATTTTTTTAATGCAATAGTGATGGACTGGTAGTATCCACGATAATCCCTGTGCAAATAATGCACTGGTAGACAGGATCTAGCTACCTGTCAAAGAAAAGAAAAGCTAAAATGGCTGCCAAAGAAAATTATAATTCCCAATATGGGTTCACCACTAGATGTCATCTAGCCCCTGTAGAACAAAACAACTAGCTGGAGGCAATACCATTTTATATCTCCTCATTTATGAGGTAGCTGAATGGGTGGACACTGGATATAACTAGGGACTAGGGCTAGATTCAGGAGGAGAGTTGGAGGAGAGAGGAGCCCTAGTGGAATGGGTCCCTTTCCTTTTTGGTAAGGCCTGTAGCTTCACCTCAGATACTTTTGGAAACACCTGCCTGTGCACTCCCTGCCAGGATAGGTACCAATAGAGAGCGATCAAGATCGTTTAAAAGGATTTAATCTGTGTTAAGAACTACTTTGCCTGGGTTGCAGCCTGGAGCACTGAGGAAAGATTACCCCCTTGGATCCAGAGGCCAGGTCACAGAGCCCTGTTAGTACTCTTCCAAAGCCAGTGAAGGGCTGCAGGGACAGTGGGCTCAGGAGATATTGGAACGGTTAGTAAGATACCCTATTTAAGGTAAGGGGAGGGTGTCGTTTACCCCTTCTCTCATTTTGAGTAATTTAATGCCTTTCCTTCTGTGTGGCTCAGAAGAAGAAAAAATACAAATAAGAGGGTGAGGAGCATCAAGGAAGACCCTCTACAAGATCCTCAAATGGGACACAGGCCCAGGTTGGGTCACTGTGTGGCATCAGCTGGATCCAGGTAGGACTGTGAGAATTCAAAAGGAATCTATTACAGTCTGAAGCCTTGCAGGAGTATGAGACTATTAATCTCTCTTATAAAGGAAGTTAGGATTTCTCCCTGAACCTGGATGTCAGCACTTATACAGAGTTAGAGAAAGGACACTCATTGTACAGACAATGGCATCACCTGTGTTGTACGTTTGACATGTTTGTGGACCTCTGATTGCTGTATTGATGACTCCTCCCAAGGGGAGGGGCCCCGTGGGGAAAATACAGCAATAGGCTGACTCTTCAGTAATGACCACAGAGAGAATAGAAGCTTTATTATACAACAGTTGGCAAGGCCCAAGGAGCGGGCTGCGTTCCTTAGCCAGTGGAGAAGGTCTCTGATGATTAAGTTCAGCCCAGGCATTGAGTTGTATCAAGTGCAGAGAAGGTCTCACCAGAACCTGGAAGTGAAGGGTCCGGTAGTGGTCCGCAGAGCGGGGTAGGCCGAGAATCCAGTCACAGATGATGTAGTCAGCGATGGTAGATCTGGTAGTGGTCCTCGGAGCGGGGTACGCCGAGAATCTATTCTGTGGTGAGACAAGGCAGAGAGACTGAAGAGAGAAGGTACTCATGAAGGCTGGTAGCTGCTGGAGAGATGGCCTCCGCAGAACAGAGGTAGAGATGATGCAAGCCCGGAGCGCCAGAGATAAGATATCCTCTGAAGATGCAGGTTAACCCAGGAGGAAGGCAGGCGAGTGCAAGGTCCCGGGGAGCAGGTACCTAGGATCCTGATGAGCTGGCAAACCTGGAGAATAGATAGGAGCGAAGTAAGACCCCCCCGAGGAGCGGGTGCCTTGAGCGTCCTTGCTGGAACAGTGAAACACTGGAGGGTAGGTAGGAGTGAATAAGGACCTCGAGGAGCGGGTACCTAGAACGCTCTAGTGTAGCCAGCGTAACCCCGGAGAGTTTGTAGGAACGAGTACTCAGAGCGGGTGTCTCTGAAGGAAGTCAAAATAGCTGAAGTGGAATCCTTGCTACCTTGTAGCTGAATCAGAGATCGGAGGCTAAGTACCTGAAGGTACAGACGTCATGCGGTGGGGACGTTCCCAAGGTTCCCGCCATGATGTATTCAAAAGAGAGGGCAGCGCGCGCGTGTGCCCTAAGTGACCTCAGTGAAAGAATGGCAAATGCAATCACCCATGCCGATCCGGGTACGTTGGAGAGGTCAGCAGAGAGAGGTGGAGGCAGCCATCTTGCCCAAAGGAGAGGAAAGAGAAAGAAAAGAGGTGAGACAGAGAGGGTGCAGCCATCTGTGACCGACGGGTGCAACAACCTGGACATTGATTATCTTTTCACTAAATCAGTAAAGTTAATTTTGAACACCCAATCCTGTGTCCTGCACTTATTGTCCTGATCAGTATCAGAATTTACACTAACAAACTGCACAACAGAAAAGGAAGTATTCTCACTGCCTGAGCCACAAGCATCTGCTTTCCCCCATAGAAAGAACTCACCCCACAAGTGGTGGGGACATGTGAAAAAGGAAAAATAGCCCTGAACAATCTGAATTCTTTTGTGAGCCCTTAGAGGAGATGCCCCTCAGAAGAAAAAGGTTACCCCAGAATTCCTGGTACCCAGTATCTGAGAAAGCATGAGCCAGAGTGACTCTGTAGGTTTCCCATACTTGGGGCCAGATGCTATAAATGAGGGAGTTCCCTGACATGAAGGAGTTCTAAGTTCTAGAATTCCAGTGCCAGAGTCCATCCCACTATAGAAACACAAGGAAGGAGAGGAAGAAAGAGAAGCAGAGGTAGAAGGGGAGCTATCTGCAGACAGAAACCTCACACAGAGTTAAGTTAGAATCGGTTGCTTCTCTCTTTTATCATAGCCAACAGAGAAATGGAATCAGTGGGGATATCTAATGCTTCCTGTGTTATGTATTTTGATTTTGGAATGTTAAAAGCTGTAGTAACCTATTAAGAGATGAGCCTTGAAGCTACTAGGAGTTAATTTAATGTTAGTATGTTCCCTAGTGAGCATCGAGAGCCACTGCTTGAATGTTTGTCTGCAGTAATTATTTCCCTGTGAGCTCCTGAAAAAGTGATTCATTGTCTAAAATGGTTAGAAACTGTGCTGGGACACTGCTGGCATTTTGGTCTGCAGTAATTAATTCCCTGTAAACATTACAGCAGCTAGTGAAAGTTCTTTCTCTGATTAGAGTGGTTAAGATGACTTAAACCTCACTAATTTTTGCACTAATAAAATCTTTAGATGTATGAACTTGTTATCCAGCCAGTGTAAACTGTAGGAAACAGTAGGTATCTGAGGCAGTTAAAGCTAAGAAGAATTAAGCCTTGTAGGATAAACCAGGAACCTTTTATAAGATTGTGTCTGTAGCTGGCAGAGACTTAGAGATCAGGCAATCAAAACTGTCACCAGTAAGTTAATCCTAAAGATTTCTTCATACAGGTTCTGGGCACCAAGGTGAAATACTGGGAATAAGGAGAAAGGCTGTCTGGGGAAAGATCCTGATTGTTACATTGGTTTTCTTTCTCCTCTCATGAGAGAGTCTGTCTTAGGCCTATCTAAGGGGTTAGGCAATTGGAGTGGGAAGCTTTGTAAGTACTATGTTGAAGCTGCAGATGAAAAAAATAGATCAAGTTTTCACTCCCCAACACCTCCTCTGGTAGTCCCAATCCTAGTGAAATTTAACAGCCTCTGCATTTTAAAAATAGTGCCACCCACTGGCCAAGAGGCAGTATCCAACTCTACAACACCACAGCACAGGTCTATATCTAATATACAGAATCAAGTCATGTGATTATTTATTTAGTATATTTATTTAGCACAACCTTTTCATTGGTAGCTCAAGGCAAGTTACATTAAGCTACATGTCCCCAGAAGGCTTGCAATCTAAGGGGTAGATTTTCAAAGCGTTACGCATGCCATGCCAATTTTCAAAGGCCCGGTCATGCGCGTAAATCCCCGGGACGCGCGTAAGTAGGAATTTATCACACAGAAAAACACCTTAAACGTAGAAGTGTTAGCTCCCAATAATGCAAGCATAGTGTTAAATTCAGTTAGGGATAAAAGACTGAGTTCAAGATCCAGGAGGACATTTTGGCTGCCCTTCCTTCCTGTTTGAAGCAAAGAGATCTTCAAGGGGCTTCCTCCCATCAGGGATCCAAAAGAAGAAATAAGGAGACTGTATAAGAACCAAGGAGATCCAGAAGATCTGCCAGCCATGAGTAAGGGAAACAAAAAGTCACTGAGGACATGCATCAGGTAGTTCACCACCCGGGGGAGAGAAAGAAGATTTACTTTCTGTGCCATAGACTCTTATTTTCTTCAAATTGGAAGGGGATTTTTGACTAGTCTAAATAGACCCTGCCCACCCTGGAGCTTCACTTTACCTGATCCAAGAGAGTGGATGCTTCCTTGGCCTTGATATTAGAGATGTGAATCGTGTGATCGATCATCTTAATGATCGATTTTGCTGGGGGGGGAGGGAATCTGATCATTGCGGTTTTGTTTTTTTTAAAATCGTTTAAATCGTAAATCGGGGGAGGGCGGGAAAACCGGCACACTAAAACAACCCTAAAACCCACCCCGACCCTTTAAAATAAATCCCCCACCCTCCCAAACCCCCCCAAAATGTTTTAAATTACCTGGGGTCCAGTGGGGGGGTCCCGGTGTGATCTTCCACTCTCGGGCCACAGCTGCGTTAATAGAAATGGCGCCGGCGCTACCTTTGCCCTGTCATATGACAGGGCAAAGGTAGCGCCGGCGCCATTTTGGTTCCTGTCCCCCGACGTCACGAGCGCAGGAGATCGCTCCCGGACCCCCGCTGGACCCCCAGGGACTTTTGGCCAGCTTGGAGGGGCCTCCTGACCCCCACAAGGCTTGCCAAAAGTGCAGTGGGGGTCTGGGAGCGACCTCCCTACACTCGGGCCGTATTGCAAAATGGCGCCGGCCGTATGGCCGTATTGCTGTATTGCAAAATGGCGCCGGCCGTATGGCCGGCGCCATTTTGCAATACGGCCATACGGCCGGCGCCATTTTGCAATACGGCCCGAGTGCAGGGAGGTCACTCCCGGACCCCCGCTGGACTTTTGGCAAGTCGCTACCTTTGCCCTGTCATATGACAGGGCAAAGGTAGCGCTGGCGCCATTTCTATTAACGCAGCCGTGGCCCGAGAGTGGAAGATCACACCGGTCCGAGTGCAGGGAGGTCGCTCCTGGACCCCCGCTGGACTTTTGGCAAGTCGCTACCTTTGCCCTGTCATATGATAGGGCAAAGGTAGCGCTGGCGCCATTTCTATTAACGCAGCCGTGGCCCGAGAGTGGAAGATCACACTGGGACCCCCCCCCCCCCCCCACTGGACCCCAGGTAATTTAAAACATTTTGGGGGGTTCGGGAGGGTGGGGGATTTATTTTGAAGGGTCGGGGTGTGTTTTAGGGTTGTTTTAGTGTGCCGGTTTTCCCGCCCTCCCCCCTCCCCCGATTTATGATTTTTGACGATTGTATCGCGCCTCTAACAATTTTTGACGATTTAAAATATATCGGACGATATTTTAAATCGTCAAAAAACGATTCACATCCCTGCTTGATATGTGTCCTGCACAGATAGAAATAAAGAGACTGTAAAACAAGAAAACATGAGAATTCTGTGGTGCTACAGTTTGAGTTATTATGCCATTCATTACTGGTGTTTGAACAGTAAAGACTTTAACTTTGGACACTAACAAAGTGACTCCAGGGTATTTATTTTGCACTCCCTTCACCCACTATAAGGATAAGTCCCTTCTCCCAAGGGAACACAAAGGAAAAGTGAATGGGTAAAAAGCTCACTCTTGTCACATTGGGCCCTGGACGTATAGCTTCCCACCTCCACCCCTACAAAGGATCTGGCCCTGGAAGTAAGAGAAACTGAGAAAGAGCTAGCTGGTGTGTGGTTCCAGCCTTTAAGAGAAACTTTCTTTTATGGCCTCACCCATGCAGGATAAGCACACCGGGTGGGGTTACACTTTTGAACATTTCATTTGATATTCTATTTCCACTATAATTTCTCTAATCAAACTGTCATCTCCCTGATCAATATTTTAATGAAAATCATGTTCCTACAAACTTTCCTCCAAATTGATTGGTATTGGGAAAGTGGGATATTCTTGTGACAGGAACTGGTCTTTCCTGTAAGTAGACTTAAGCTGGCTGATGGCTTGTTTAGTTGCTTTGTTTGTAATAATACTCATATCACTCTGAATCTTTTTCCAGGCTTTGTCCAGTTTCTCATGATACTGGTTTCTGATGATTTCATAGATTTGTTTGGTCTTCTATGTGAGATTCGCAGTCCACTTAGACCTTACATGTTTCTGAATTTGTTGAGGTAAGATGTCAGCGTCTGTAGTTTATGGAGAAAGAGTAATGTTGTCTCTAGGCCTAGATTCTCCAATGATACACTGCTTATGAGTCTGTCTCTGCTATGGGTCAGGTTTTCAAAGGGTTATGCATGTAACATACGCGCGTAACCCCCGAAAAGCTGCCCCTGTGCGCGCCGAGCCACGGGACGCGGGTATGTCCCAGAGCTTTCAAAGATGGGCGGTCCAGGGCTGGGTCCGGGGGCATAGTGATGGTCTGGGGGTGGGTCTGGGGGCATGGCAGTGGTCCATGGCATGGCGGCGGTCCAGGAGTGTTCCTGAGTCCTCCGGAACAGCGGCTGTGCTGGAGGTTCGCGTGACGGCAGCTGGCCGGCATGTGCAAGTTACGCTTGCCTCGGGCAGGTGTAACTCGCCGAAATAAGGAAGGGGGGGATTTAGGTAGGGCTGGGGGGTGAGTTAGATAGGGAAAGGGAGGGAAAGTTGGGGGAGGCAAAAAAAAGTTCCCTCCAAGGCTGCTCCGATTTCAGAGCAGCCTTGGAGGGAACGGGGAAAGCCATCGGGGCTCCCCTCGGGCTCGGCGTGCACAAGTGTGCACCCCCTTGCGCGCGCCGACCCTGGATTTTATAACATGTGCGCAGCTGCACGTGCATGTTATAAAATCGGGCGTAGATTTGAACGCACTGGATTGTGCGCACAAATCTACGCCTGCGCCTAAGTTTTAAAATCTGGCCCTATGTGTTTCCTATGCCCAGATTAAACAGATAGCTTAACTTGGTCCTTATTTGCAGACAGTGACTCTAAACTTTATTAACAATCAAAACAAATAACAGTGTCTTACTGTGCATGCATAAACTGAATGGTTTCTTTACTAAAATTAATTTACTATCTGGTTGGAGAGGTTCAGATAGATATAGTTTTGACTCCCCCAAGGTGGAAGCTGGAGATGGTGTCTGCTGAATGTATATAAACCCCTGACACCATCTTAGAGTGTGGATATTTGATTAATTTTTCAGAAGGCAAGATATCCCTGCCTTCTGTTAATTATTTTTGCTAACTTTAATGAGGTTTTTCCTGAGTTGGCCTCTTGTAGGTCAGCCTTTTGGTCTGACCTATTTTGGCTTATTTACTCTTTTTGATCCATTATTGAAAACTTTCACTGCAAGAGCCTTGGCACCCCTTCACAGAGGATTTGGGGAGTCCCTGTGTAAGGTTAGATCAAGGGGTAGGAAGGATTATGTTGTTCTCTATCTCACCTGCAGTGACTTGATACAAAGGAGTTTCAATTTTGAGTTGCTTTTCTTCAGTGACTATGTTCTCATTGGTAGACAAGGAAGTTTTCCCACCCTTCCTGTCTCTTATTTTGGTTGTTTCCCTTTAGTCAAGATCTATTTTTGTTCTTTTGGGACTGAATGCCAAACCATTGAGTCTTTTACCTAGGAAGAGTCTGAGGAGTAGAGATTTCATAAAAAGAGGAATTAATTCCTCTCCATTACCAGAGGGAAATGTGAAAGAGTTCTGCTGACAAGTGTCCTATATTTGGGAGAAACTTACTAACCTGGTGCATCCAGAAGGAGATCAAAGATATTTAAGAAGACAGCAAGATATTTAAGAGACAGCAAGTGAGAATTGGGACGCGATAAGTAGTTGGGATTAAATTCTTACCATTCCACAGAAGCTTCAGATAAATGTGAGACTTCAATCTGAGTAATTGAAAGAAGGAGATACATTTCTAAGGCATTGGCTTCCAAATTCAAAGACTTTATTAGAAGAATGAGGTCACAAATTTATTAATCTTTTTTTTTTTTTTTTAATTTATTTAAAGACTTTTTTATACCGAAGATCATGTACAAGTACATATCGCTTCGGTTTACAGAGAACCAACAGTTGGAAATTACAGCAAACAATATGAACAAAATTGAACAAAAAATGAACAAGAATAGAATTGAACATGGATTACAAGAGGGGATTAAGGAGAATAGCGAAAAGGTGAACATGAGAATCAAACATGGAATATATGATAAGGAGTAAGGGGAACTTCGAGCAGTTAAACACGTCCGAGCCTAAGTACTATAATGTAGGGTCAGGTAAGGGACTTTAAGTAAATGCTCTTGAGAAGAGCCAGGTCTTCAGTATATAAATAAATAGTTAGAGGGACTAGAAAAGGGCTGTGTACTTTGGTTCATGCAAAAGGGCCTTGAAGCTATGCTTCCCCCCATAGAAAGCCCTGGACCTCAGAAGTAAAAGCTATCCATGGAGAACTGGTTGCAGATAGGGTGTGTGTTATTTGTATGTGACTCTGGATCCAATACCTGGACCTTTGTCCAGCCTGGTGTTATATGAAGATAAAAGCAACCAGCGCAGTCTGGACCATAGAAATAAGAACTGGTAAAATGAGAATAATTTTGCAGGATTGGCCAGGTTAGCTGCTGATCCTTATAGTCCTGACCAGTACTGACCAGAGATGACTGAAAAACACGAGTCAAGAAAACTCCCAGGTACCCCTGCTTCCAGTCAGACATGTTAACTCTTTCAAGCCAGCTGCACTGAATATAGCAGAAGCTGGGAACTGGCAGGCTGACCACCAGTTGAAAATATAACTGAAACAAGGACATTTTGCAGAATAAAAGCAGGCACACAGCATTAGCTACAGAAACAGAAAGGTTGCTGTGGAAGTAGAACACTATGAAAGCAGGACAACGGTGAATAAAGAGAAAAACAGTGGAGACAGGACACATCAGGTGAGGAGTTATGGGTGTAAACTTAAAGTCTGGATTTATGCACATACTTTTAACTTTCAAAACATATGTGCTTAAATACCACTGGAAAAAGTACCCACACAAAAAGCAGGTGCAAATTTGTGCAGATACTTTCTCTGGATCAATTTTCAAAGGGGAAATGATCCCTTTGAAAATTCAATGTAAAGTTTGCTGGTAAAATGTACCTACAGACTTTACATCTCCTTGCACAGTTTGAATGTTGTCCACTAAGTTGAAACCTTGAGGTTTATTTGACTAAATAAAAAAGTGTCTGCTAAAATAAATGGTAATGCAAAAATAACTATTTTTAAACTATCTATTCCCCTCAAAGAAAACAATCTCTAAAACCTGAAGATAGTTTTTATTTGTCATTTCTACATAAAAATAGAAGCATTGCCAATAACTTCAAGAACACTACAAGCCAGACTCTAATTTTTTCTGTGTTATCTAAATATCTTCCTGGGCATCATAAAATGACTTTTGAAGCATTATTTGGAAACCAGCTACATCTGTAGGGATTAATGGTTATTTAGGATAGCAACAGTACCATGTCAGCAATTTAAAAGACTATGAATGATGTTTTGCCTGGATTTTTATTCCACTGAGGTTTTTGTCCACCTGAGCCACATCTAAGTAATCCTTTTGCATTTAAATGTGTTGCGGCTTCTGAACCTTAAGTGCTGTTTGCTTAGTGGGAAGAATATTGTCTAAAGTTGTTCCTTTTTCATAAGGATATCCCTTCAGGAATTTCTGCAAGAACTCCATTAATGATTTTTTTATATTTTTTGTATGGATAACATCTTATGGCTGTGCAAGCATTTACATACAAATAAGTCTATAATTTATTCAGTTTGGTTCAATTGTGATAGTGGCTAAAGAATGTTTGCAAGTTCCTTAATGATGTTCAAAGGGATTTTTAAGTGTCTTGGGCAGATTTGTAATGAAAAGAGAGAGAGAACCAGCATAGTTTTCTTTTTCTTGGTAACCCACAAAATTAGACCCTTGGGAGCATATTAGCAGCACAGAAATGTACAGTTTAAAGTGCTAGTATCTGTGTGCTTGTGCTCTAGTTTTAATTTGAAATATCCTAAACAATAGATGACCTGTTGAAAAGCAGAACAACGTCTATCCAGCTATAAGAATAATCAGATAAAATAGATGTTATATCTATTTTCCTTATACACTTGTATGACATCAATAGGGGGTAGGGCTTAACAGTTGATTGTTATGTATGAACTGCTAGGAGCATGCATATAGCAGAATTATTTGCAGTTTTCAAACTTCTTTGTATTTGTATTGTATTTTTAACATTAAGAAGTATTGTTAGACATTTTTTGGTCAACACATTGGTACATATATTCTGTACTTGTACCTATGATACTGTCTTTTTACAGATCATAATATAGCAAGCTATTATAAATCAAGTTCCTGCCCCCACAAGCTTATGTGTTGGAGTGTTACATTGTAGACCAAGTTGCATCTGGATATGAATGATGTGTTTTGGAACTGTCAAGAAGGGGTTTTCAACCCCTCAGAGACTGCAGGCCACCACAGCCTACGTGAAGGAATATAAAAATACACCATGTGCTTTCCTGTGCATGACAAATATTCTGCAAGAGCCAGCATCCAACATTCACAGTGTTAATCTGGGAAAATGACTGTACTGTTTAGCCTTCCCAAAGAATAGCACTACAACATAGCCAGCAGAGGAGGAAGACAAAGGAATTATGGAAGAACATGTAAGTTAGAAAAGGTGTAATTTGATTGGCTTTGTCTGTGTGTGAAGGTCAGAGATAGCTCAGAGTTGAGGCCAAGAAAAAAGGAGGGCATCAGGCAGCCCTGCAATCAGTTCTTTTCTTGAAGAGCTAATCATTGAGATGGAAAAACAGAAGTCTGTGCTCTGAGGAAACACAGATAGACAGCTATTCTTGTCTCACAGCTGAGCTGCATGTAAAATCCCAACAAGTGACAGAGGATCCAGGGGCTGAGAGACTTCCTTTTCAGAGATATCCAGGCCCAGGAGCACATGGCTGGATCACCCTCCTAAGAGGCTGAGTTAAGTAATCTAAACTTTGCACAAAGAGTATCTTAGCAGAGAAAGGAGAAGTTGTATTTCCTTACCTTTTGTTCCAAATTCAGTATCTTATCTTAACTGCTTCAGCCTTTCAGCTGAAGTGAAGCATAAACTCTTGCTGACAGGTACAGACATATGAGATAGGGCTGGGACAGAGAAGCTGATGGACTGTGGTCCTTCTGTAAGAGAACGAAACCAGGCCAGCTTTCTGTTTAGTACCAAGTAAAACATGTGTGGAGCTTCCCAGGAGAAGAAAGACCTTTCACACACTGCAGTGCTCATCTGTTTGGTTTGTAATCTAGCCAGCTCCACCATCAAAAGAAACTTCTTCATTATATTTATGCCCCTCCAGGATTTCTAGAAGCTGACGCCTCTCCTCTTATTGAAACCATAGTGAAGCATATCGATACAGACCTTCCGACTATGATCATGGGAGATTTCAACTTACATACCGACGCCTCACCCCGCTCCCCCAATTGCGAAACACTCCTCAGCTCCCTCAGTGCAATGGGTTTCACGCAGATCGTCAATAAACCGACACACAAAGCAGGACATACGCTGGACCTTATCTTTATTAATTCGAAGTTCGCCTGTTCTTCAGCACCCTCATGTACTCCAGTCCCCTGGTCAGATCACTTTCTGATAACCACCAAGATATCCGCAAAACAACAGACTCACAGCCTGCAATATCCCTCCACCATTCACTTCAGGAAATCATGTGCATCTGAGATACTCAGTGACAATCTGTCAAAAGAACTCTCAAACCTGGACTTATCCAACCCCGATTCAGCTGTTCTCTCATGGCACAACATTACGGAAGCAGTAGCAAACAAATTATGCCCCGCAGTCTCCAAAACAATAAATCCAGAAAAAAAAGGAAATCAACCCTGGTTTTCTACTGAACTCAAACAGATGAAACAAATCCTTCGTCACAAAGAAAACAGATGGCGCAAAGTTCCCAACTCTTCTACGCTATCGACTTACAAAGGAACCTTACATCATTACAGGACCTCTATTCTAAAGTCAAAAAGAGAATACTACGCCAACAAAATCCACAATCTTCAATATGATGTCAAGGCGCTTTTCTCTTATGTGTCACAAATTACTAAGTCATCACCATCGACGATACCAGACGAACAGGCACAATCTAAAGCCAACGAACTTGCATCATTCTTTCAACAGAAGATTTCAAACACCCTGGCACTCCTACCAACCAATACCACCCACTGCTCTACATTCACCAACACTCATTCCTACACCGGAGTCAAACTCAACAACTTCGAATTAACATCCTCAAGTGAAATCGAATCCCTCCTCAAGAGACAGAAACCTTCTAGTCATCCAGCTGACAACATACCATCCAAACTTCTGCTACTGATTCCTAACAGTATCTCGGGTCCTCTAGCGAACATTATAAACAGCTCTTTAACCCAAGGGATGTACCCAGACAGCCTAGAAACAGCTTCTCTTAAACCCCTCCTTAAGAAACACAATTTAGACCCCAACGAACTTTCTAACTTCCGCCCCATCTCGAATCTCCCTTTCCTAGCTAAATTAACAGAGAAATTGGTGAATACTCAGCTTTCAGAATATCTAGAAGAACACAACATCCTATACCCATCCCAATACGGATTTCGCAAATCTCGCAGTACAGAAACTCTACTCATATCATTAACAGACCATATTATCATGGGATTAGACAAGGGCTACTCCTTTCTTCTAGTACTTCTAGACATTTCGGCGGCATTCGACACCGTCAACCATTCCATCCTCCTGAATCGCCTAGCCGACATAGGGATAACCGGTAAAGCCCTCAGTTAGTTCACGTCCTTCCTCAATAACAGAAGCTTCAAAGTTAAAATCAATGATAAAGAATCACCTTCGACCAGATCCTCGCTCGGTGTACCTCAAGGATCCTCTTTATCACCCACTGTCTTTAACATTTACCTCCTCCCCCTCTGCCAGCTTCTAACAGACCTCAACCTAATTCATTACCTGTACGCAGATGTTGTGCAGATTCTGATCCCGATAACAGAATCCATCACAAAATCTCTCACTCACTGGAACAACTGCCTAAAATCAATCACCAGTCTTCTCAACAAATCTTAATCTGGTTCTCAACGCATCTAAAACCGAACTCCTCCTCATCTCCCCCAACCAAGACAACCCACCACCACAGACAATCCACAATACTCAACTCACACATACCCATGTGAGAGATCTCGGGGTCCTACTCGATAATCGCCTAAACCTAAAGAAAATGATCAACACCACAACCAAAAACTGTTTCTATAGACTTCAGGTTCTAAAAAGGCTCAAACCCCTACTATTCTTCCACGACTTCAGGACAGTTCTGCAAGCCGTGCTATTTGCTAAAATAGATTACTGCAGCACTCTTCTCATGGGTCTCCCCAACTCCACCACCAAGCCATTACAGTTGATACAGAATGCCGCGGCAAGACTCCTGACCAGCACCAACCGTGGAGAACACATTTCACCCATCCTCCGTAACTTACATTGGCTTCCAGTCAACTTCAGAATCCTGTACAAATCACTCACCATAATTCACAAATCCATCTACAATCACCTTCATCTGGACCTGGAATTCCCTCTCAAACTCCATATCTCCAACCGACCGACAAGAGAACTATACAAAGGAACCCTACAAGCACCGCCTACCAAAGCATCACGCCTCACCTCGACCAAAGACCGATCCTTCTCTACAGCAGGCCCAGCTGTCTGGAACAACATCCCTGCAGACCTTAGGCTGGAACCCTGCCTATTAACATTTAGAAAAAAAAACTCAAGACCTGGCTTTTCCGCCAAGCCTTCTCAGACCCTCCGGATACACACTAGACGACCGAACATCATCAGGAACTATGGATCACTGTACCTCCTCCATTACTTAATAAGACCTTTTATCATATTGTTTACACTCCTGGTTTACTGCGTTCTTAAGCCTTTTCCTTCCAGCGGTCTATGCCTCCAAGTTTACCAACCTTGTTAAATGTAACTTTATTCTTCCTGCTCTATTTACTACTTTTTCTGTTTTTTGTTACAATTCCCCTGTTCGATGTAAACCGATCTGATATGGTCTTCCAACCATGAAGGTCGGTATAGAAAAGTGTTAAATAAAATAAATTAAATAAATATATTGCTTGGGGGTTTTTTTTCCACACAATGTTGTATTTGGGACAGAGTGCATCCTTTACAAACTTGTGACATGGGGGTATATCTGTTCACCCCCTTTTTGTGAACTTAAGTGTAAAGTCAATTTTTGAAAGCTGTGTACTTCACTGCTATTCCCCCCCAGTCTTTCTTTATTAGCATTCCTTATATATTTGTTTTACTATCCATATGAGTCTATTGGTTGCCCCAGCTAATAGGCCATACCCACTGTTATTTCTGCATTGCTTGATTTAAAATAAAACTGCAAGTTTATATTATAATTCACTATTGTACTTTTCACATTTAATATTTCAGTTCGATTTAGTGTCTACTTACACAACACTGGTAAAAGGGTTAATTACTGTTTTATTCTGGTGTGATGATTTTATCTGGTCATAAGAACATAAGAAAATGCCATACTGGGTCAGACCAAGGGTCCATCAAGCCCAGCATCCTGCTTCCAACAGTGGCCAATCCAGGCCACAAGAACCTGGCAAGTACCCAAAAACTAAGTCTATTCCATGTTACCATTGCTAATGGCAGTGGCTATTCTCTAGGTGAACTTAATAGCAGGTAATGGACTTCTCCTCCAAGAACTTATCCAATCCTTTTTTAAACACAGCTATACTAACTGCACTAACCACATCCTCTGGCAACAAATTCCAGAGTTTAATTGTATGTTGAGTAAAAAAGAACTTTCTCCGATTAGTTTTAAAAGTGACCCATGCTAACTTCATGGAGTGCCCCCTAGTCTTTCTACTATCCGAAAGAGTAAATAACCGATTCACATCTACCCGTTCTAGACCTCTCATGATTTTAAACACCTCTATCATATCCCCCCTCAGTCGTCTCTTCTCCAAGCTGAAAAGTCCTAACCTCTTTAGTCTTTCCTCATAGGGGAGCTGTTCCATTCCCCTTATCATTTTGGTAGCCCTTCTCTGTACCTTGTCCATCGCAATTATATCGTTTTTGAGATGCGGCGACCAGAATTGTACACAGTATTCAAGGTGTGGTCTCACCATGGAGCGATACAGAGGCATTATGACATTTTCCGTTTTATTCACCATTCCCTTTCTAATAATTCCCAACATTCTGTTTGCTTTTTTAACTGCCGCAGCACACTGAACTGATGATTTCAATGTGTTATCCACTATGACGCCTAGATCTCTTTCTTGGGTTGTAGCACCTAATATGGAACCCAACATTGTGTAATTATAGCATGGGTTATTTTTCCCTATATGCATCACCTTGCACTTATCCACATTAAATTTCATCTGCCATTTGGATGCCCAATTTTCCAGTCTCACAAGGTCTTCCTGCAATTTATCACAATCTGCTTGTGATTTAACTACTCTGAACAATTTTGTGTCATCTGCAAATTTGATTATCTCACTCGTCGTATTTCTTTCCAGATCATTTATAAATATATTGAAAAGTAAGGGTCCCAATACAAATCCCTGAGGCACTCCACTGTCCACTCTCTTCCACTGAGAAAACTGTCCATTTAATCCTACTCTCTGTTTCCTGTCTTTTACCCAGTTTGCAATCCACGAAAGGACATCGCCACCTATCCCATGACTTTGTACTTTTCCTAGAAGCCTCTCATGAGGAACTTTGTCAAATGCCTTCTGAAAATCCAAGTATACTATATCTACCGGTTCACCTTTATCCACATGTTTATTAACTCCTTCAAAAAAGTGAAGCAGATTTGTGAGGCTGTTACCTCTTCCAATAGCGTCGGGGCTCCTGCCTCGATGTCGACAGCGCGGCTCCGCGCGAAGCAGGGCGTCCTCTTCCCTGATGGCGGCAGGGTTCCTTCACCAGCATCGGCAGCACGGTCCCATGCCAATCGGGGCGTTCCCTCCGGCAGTGACATCAGGATTTCCTCTCCGCCGGCAGCATGGCCCCGCAGTAATCAGGGCCTGGACATGCCCCCTTGACGTCAGACGCCGACGGAGGATCAGCGTGCGCGGGAGATTTGTCTATTTAAAGAGAGTCTTCTCCCGTGCTCACTGCTTCGGCCACAAGTGTTCCTTGGAGTTTCCTGTTGCTTGTCTGCCTGCTGCTATTTGCCTGCCCTGACCTGGACTGTCTATTGGATTACCCTGCTGTGCCGCCTGCCTTTCGGATTGTTTGCCCTGTTTCCTGTTGTTCGCTGCCAGCCCTGACCTGGACTGCCTATTTGGACTACCCTGCTGTGCCGCCTGCCTTTCGGATTATTTGCCTTGGTTTCTGTGGTCTGCTGCCTGTCCCGACACAAGGGGACAGGCAGCAGACCACACAAGGTACGCGGTCTCCGACCTTGGTTCCACACTATCCCAGTAACAGAGGCAAGACTTGCCCTGGGTAAAGCCATGCTAACTTTGTCTATGTGCTACAAGTGAGAGGGTTATTTGGGAAGGCACAAAATTGTGATATTGGGGTGACCGGGACCCTATCTCATTCCCCACTCAGGATACAAACCCAAATATAAATCATATTAGTAAATATAATTTCTCATGTGGTACTCCTCACCCCAAGGATAATCCAGTCCAAAGAAGGGGAAGGGGGTCAGAATAGAAAATGGATTCATGTCTTAGGTTGAAGGTTTCAGAGTTTTGTGACATATACTTTTAACAAAATTGTAGAGAATTAGCCAAGTTTTGGAAATTTATAAAGGATAAGGATGGAGATCATGGCGGGATCAATATCACTATATGATTCTTCTTCTGTTTGTTTTTTGCATCTCATCCAGATTTTCCAGCTATCAGTACATTTACTGACAGACAATTTAAAAAAAATATGAACAAACAAATGACACACATAAAAACATCATGACCAATGGAACTGTTACTGTACTGCTGGGGGCTCAAGCTCTGTGAGGCTTCAGCACTAGGGAATCAGTGACTATGTCTCGATGCATAAGGGGGTGAATCTCAGCATAGAACATCTAGCTTTGTACAAAATGCTGATGGTAAAATGTGTATAAGGTCCTTGTGGACATTTACTACATTTACTTTAGATTAATTTTCTCAGTCAAAGATTGTATCATCTTAGCCATGTACCACTATGATATATGCACGTTTGGATGTGCCTGCCAAGAGGCATGAGGACATCTAGAGGGCTAAGGAGCTTCCTGCAAGCAATGCAGCAAAGAAAGAGGTGAGCATTAGTGTTCGCAGCCGTCTGCGACTGACAGGCGTAACATTGTGTCCTTCGAAGCGGATGTGATTTACCACATTCAAGACATTCTTGATGTATGAAAAAGTGTAAAGAAATTAGGGATGTGAATCATTTTTTGACGATTTAAAAAAATCGTCCGATATTTTTTAAATCGTCAAAAATCGGTACAGTGAACGATACAATAGAAATTTTCATGATGGCCGGCGCCATCTTTAAAGATGGCGCCGGCCATCAAGTGCTCCTACTATGTGACAGGGGCCGGCCAATGGCATGGATACCCTGTCACATGGTAAGGGCAAAGGGCCATCGGCGCCATCTTTATGAGTGGCAGCCGACGGCCCGAGAACGGGAGATCGCTCCCTGGACCACCACTAAAGCACCAGGTAATTTAAAAATATTTTGGGGGGATCGGGAGGGTGGGAGAAGTTAAGGGGTCATCTTTAAAGGGTCGGGTGGGGTATTTTTTAATCGGGCCATCGGCGCCATTTTTGAGTGGCAGTCAAAATGGCGCTGATGGCCCTAGAGCGGGGGATCGGTCCCCGCGCCCCCACTGGACCACCAGGTACTTGTAAAAGGTTTTGGGGGGGTTCGGGGGGGTGGGGGAAGGTAAGGGGTCAATTTTAAAGGGTCGGGCCTCACTAAAAAAAAAATTAACGATGTGAATCGGAACCGATTCCGATTCACATCTCCAGCGATCAGATTTTTTTCTCCCTCCAGCCGAACCCGATCGTTAAGACGATCGGGCACACGATTCACATCTCTAAAAGAAATAGGAGTACCTCCTGTCTTGGGAGGGCTTTGGCCCAGAAGAAAATAGTTGGGAGCTTGCCATCAACATCCTGGATAAGGATCTCATCAAGCAATTTCATGCTACACATCCTTTAAAACCCAAAGCCCCGGGAGTTGTGGGCGGCCGCAGCCAACCCAACTCACATCCTGCCATGCCTGGCCCTCCTCTCCAGGGGAACGCGCGGCTCTGGCCAGCCATTGTCGTTGCGATGTTCCTGGCCCTTCTTGCCTCACATGGCAGCTGGGACACTGCCAGCCCATGCTCCGACTCTGGGTCTTCCTAGGCGCGCATGCGTGCCACCTGTTCTCTATTTAAAGAGCAAATGGCGGGAATCCCTGGGCCATCCCTGACTGATGACATCCTTACCTTGGGATATTAAGCACCTTCTTTGGCCTACGCAACGATTTCCTTCACCTCATTGGTGCTTGTTCCTGTCTCTCCGGACCTGTGGTTCCTGCCTTGGATCTCCACCTGCTGATCTGGACTCTGGCTCGGGTACCCGCTCCTTGGGGTAGCTCCTGCACTCCTCACCAGAGATCGTGTCATCTCACTCCTCCACTCCTTGGGGTAGCCTCAGCACTGCCTATCAGAGATCCCATCTCTATGCTCCCCCACTCTTTGGGGCAGTCTCTACCTTACCACACCAGAGACTTTGACTCTACACTTCCCCGCTCCTCGGGGCAGCCTCTGTGTCACTATATCAGAGACTTTGGGCCAGATTTTCAAAGGGGTACGTGCGTACCCCCCCGAAAACCTGGCCGAAGTACCCCCTGCACGCGCTGAGCCTATGTTGAGTAGGCTCGGCGGCGCGCACAAGCCCCGGGACGCGCGTAAGTCCCAGGGCTTTCCAAAGGGGCGTGTCAGGGGCGTGTCGTGGTGGGGGTGTCATTTGGGGGCGGGGTTGTGGGCGTGGTTCCATTTTGGGGGCGTGGCCAAGGCCTCCGAAACGGCTCCCGGGCCTGGGAATCGCGCGCTGGTGGCCGGCCCGGCGCGTGCAAGTTATGCCTGCTTTGGGCAGGTGTAACTTGTACAACAAGAGGTGGGGGGGGTTTAGATAGGGCTGGGGGGGTGAGTTAGGTAGGGGAAGGGAGGGGAAGGTGGAGGGAATGGAGGCAGGCTGCGCGGCTCGGCGCACGCAGGCTGCTGATTTTGGGCAGCCTTGCGCGCGCCGACCCCGGATTTTAATGGATAGGCACGGCTACGCACGTATCTATTAAAATCCCGCATTCTCTTGTTTGCGCCTGGTGCACGAACAAAAGTACGCATGGGCGCAGATTTATAAAATCTACCCCTTTGACTCTACACTTCCCCGCTCCTCGGGGCAGTCTCAACGTCTTTACACCAGTGGCTTTACTCTATGCTTCCCCGCTCCTCGGGGCAGCCTACGTCACTACATCAGAGACTTGACTGCGCTATCCCGCTCCTCGGGGTAGCCCCTACGTCAACACACCAGAGACTCTGTTGCTATGCTGTCCCGCCCCTTGGGACAGTTTCTGCATCACTCCTTCAGGGATCCTGACTCCGCACTCCCCGCTCCTCGAGGTCTGCCTAGCGCACCTCTGCCTTGGAGGTTCCTTCTCTGGTACATCGTATCTTCAGTCCTGCCTAAGTACTGTGACCCCTCTGAATTTTTTTTGGCATGCCATAAATGTAAGTGACAAGCCTCATTGTTAATGGCTGGAACATGGCATGCCATATCTGTAAAGGACAGGCCTCAGTGTTAATGGTTGGAATATGGCATGCCACAGCTGTAAATCACAGGCCTCATGGCATAACTTAGCTGCTGTAAATTAAAGGTTTCATTCACAAGGTTTGAACATAGAATGCCTTAGCTGCTGTAAGTGACAGGCCTCATTGGTAATGGTTGAAATATGGCATGCCATAGCTGTAAGTGACAGGCCTCAGTGGTTAGGGTTGGAAGAAGCCAGGATGATAAAGGATAAGATACTCTTGTGTTAGTTTTTAGAACAAAAGTCAGAGGATCTCAGTGGAGTCGTGCCCCTCTGGTGTTTGTCAAACACTACACTGAAGCCTGATTCCTCTGACCTCCCCTGCCTGTTTCACCACAATTGTTTGGGATGAAGTCAGTGGAGTCATGCTTCAGTGGTGGCATCTGGGGAAAGGAGGCAGTGGAGCTAAAGGAATCATGCCTCAGAGATGGCATTTGTTAAAAGGAGGCAGAGGAACTCAGCAGTCATGCCTCTGAGGTAGCATTTGTTAAAATGAGACAGGGGATCTCAGTGGTGGCAAACACCACTCCTGAGGCCTTACTCCACTGACCTCCCCTGCCTGCTTCACATCAACAACTGTATGGAGACAAAGCAGGCAAGGGAGGTCAGTGGAATCCGAGCTCAGGGGTGGTGTGTTTACACCTCCTCTAAGGTATGACTCCCCTGTCATCCCATGCCTGCTTCTCCTCAATAAATGTTTGGGGTAAAGCAGGCAGGTGAAATCAGTAGAGTCATGCTTAATTGGTGACATCTGTGGAAAGGAGACAGGATCTCAGCAGAGTCATGCCTCGGAGGTAGATCCTGGGGAAAAGGAGGCAGAGGATCCCAGAATAGTCATGCCTCGAAGATGGATGCTGAGGAAAAGGAGGCAGAGGAACTCAGTGGAGTCAAGACCTTGCAGTTGTGCGTGGAAAAAGGCAGGCATACCAAGGATAGTGTGAGGTGTATGCAAGTATAAGGCTGCTGCTGGATGTGACCCTTGTGCTGTTGGTATAGGGGTGCTTTTTTGTAAGGATGCTGCAGGATCTGCTACTAAACCCCCGTGTTGTTCATGATGGGGTATGGAAGTAAAAGGCTACTACTAGATGTCCTAGCAGATCCCTATAGTGTCAGGTCCCAGTGTTTTCTTGGGAATGTATCAGGAGGAAGAAAGCTGAGTCAGACCCAATTTATGGATGGTGACAAGTCAGGAAGCAGCAGGGGAGTGACAGGCACCAGTTTGGTGAATGGGGACATGTCTTCATGCAGATGGAGAGAGTCAGTGCATGTTGTTCCCTGTGACGCTGGTGAGGGCAAGGCAGGAAGATTTTGAAAGTGTATTTTGCCCCTTGTGATGATTTTGTTGACACCGCAGGACTCAGCATTGTTGTGTTGTGGCCCTTGGATTGGCTTTTCGGATCATGGCGTTGTTGTAATGTGCCCTGACTGCTGATGTTGGGGACACAGCAGGACTCAGCTTTGCATCTCTTCCAGCTCTCGATTTTTAATCTCAGGCCTGAACAGGAACAGCAGTGTGGCAGTTGAAGTGTAGCCCAACTGGCGGTGTTGGGAGCACAGCATCTCAGGCCTGGATAGGAGAGGCAGTGTGTTGGTTGAAAGGTGGCCCAACTGGCGGTGTTGGGGACACAGCATTCATCAGGACTCAGCATTGATGTTTTGTTGCCCTTGTCTTGGCATTTTGACCATGGAGGCAGCAGTGTAGTTGTTGTAGTGTGCCCCAACTGGCCGTGTTGGGAACACAGCAGGACCCGGTACTGTATCTCTTCCAGCCCTCGATCTTATATCTCAGGCCTGGACAGGAGCAGCAGTGTGACAGTTGATATATGGCCTAAATAGTAACATAGTAATTATTTATTTATTTATTTACTTACTTACTTACTTACTTATTTAAAAACTTTTCTATACCGTTGCTAAGTTAAATACCATCGCAACGGTTTACATGTAGGCACATATTTAATGTAGGTAAAAGTGTACTATAGTTCATTCTAACAGGTGCCGTCAAAGATTCGGTTACAATATATCATTATACATAGTTATTTAGCGAAGTAGTTCATGACCAATTGTACCAAGGTACTTACATGGGTAGTTTTATCACACATAGTATTATAGTTATGCTTATTGTAATGTAGAGTTCATAGACTAATCTACTGTAAAGTTCTAAGTACTGTGTGTCAGTGCCTTTCTGTCTTTTCCTGAATAATTTCTCTCTATTCTCTCGTCTCTTTGTAAAATGCTTGTTTAAAAAGCCATGTTTTTAAACTTTTCTTGAATGCCTTGAGATCACTTTGTAGTCTGATCTCTGGAGGCATTGAGTTCCAGATTATGGGTCCTGCTAGTGATAGGGCTCTTTCTCTCACTTGGGTCAGTCTTGCTGTTTTAACTGATGGAATGGTTAGGCGTGCTTTATTTGCTGATCGGAGGTTCCTGTGTGGAGTGTGTACCTGTAATGCTGTGTTTATCCAATCTGATTTCTCATCATAAATTAGTTTGTGAATGATACATAGGGTTTTGTATTTAATTCTGTGTTCAATTGGTAGCCAATGTAACTCTGCTAGGGTTTCTGTTATATGGTCCCTCCTTCTTTTTCCGGTTAGTATTCTAGCCGCTGTGTTCTGAAGTATTTGCAGTGGTCTTAATGTCGTATTAGGTAGTCATAGCATAAGGGCATTGCAGTAGTCCGTGCTGGAGAAAATTAGTGCCTGTAGAATTGTTCGGAAGTCATTTTGAGTTAGTAGTGGTTTAAGTTTTCTGACTACCATGAGCTTTGCATAACCTTCCTTTACTTTTAGTGATATGTGTTGTTTCAGATTGATTTCAGGATCTATAATTATTCCTAGGTTACGTACTTTTCCAGTTAGTTCAATTTTCTGGTTGTCTTTGAGTATTATTGAGGTTTGACTGATTTCAGAATTTTTTCGTTCTAAGTGTAGAAATTCTGTTTTATCAATATTAATTACAAGTTCCATTTGTGTCAGTAGTTGTTTTATAATGCTTAGATACATGTTGGCTAAGTTTAATGTTTTCTCTAAAGTGTCCTCTATGGGTAGAATTAGTTGGATGTTGTCGGCGTAAATGTAGTGTATAATTCCTAGCCCTGCAAAGTGGCATAATGGCAGCATGTATATGTTAAAAAGGGTCGCAGATAGGGCTGATCCCTGTGGAACTCCTGTTTTGAGATTAATTTTTTCTGATAATGTGTTGTTGATCTGAACTTGGAAGAACTTGTTTTCTAGATATGAACTGAACCATTTTAATGTTAGACCGTGTAATCCGATTTCCTCCAGTCTATTTAGTAGTATTTTAT
Source organism: Rhinatrema bivittatum (assembly GCF_901001135.1). NCBI lineage: Eukaryota > Metazoa > Chordata > Amphibia > Gymnophiona > Rhinatrematidae > Rhinatrema > Rhinatrema bivittatum. The sequence continues at coordinate 344,593,209 of NC_042616.1, read as the reverse complement.
GGTTTACTGTGTCAAAGGCTGTCGATAGGTCAAGCATTAGTAGAATATAGTGTTTACCACTATCAAAGCCTTCTAGAAAGTTATCTGTTAGAGAGAGGAGCAGAGTCTCAGTGCTGTAGTGTTTACAAAATCCGTGTTGAGATGGGTACAGTATGTTGTTGCTGTCCAGGTGTTCAGCTAACTGTTTCTGTACTGTTTTCTCTATTAGTTTAGCTATTAAAGGAAGATTTGATACTGGTCTGTAGTTGTTTAGAATAAGGGGATCACTGTTTTTTTTTCTTAATTATTGGTTTTATTATTTCTCCTTTCAGTGTATCTAGCATTATTCCTTCTTCTAGGGATAGGTTTATGATTTTAGTCAGTGTATGGGCGACTATGTTAGCTGACTTCTTCAGTTCAATTGAAGGTATTGTGTCAATTTTGTGTGGGGCGGGGTTTACCTTTTTTAGCATGTGTTCCACTTCCATTTCAGATATCTCAGTGAAAGATGTCCATGGGTTGGCATCCCTTTTTTGCATTTTAATTTCTTGGTTGGCAGTGTTTGGAAGTTTGTCTCTCAATTTAGTAATTTTGTCACTGAAAAATTTGGCAATTTCGTTACATTTTGTTTCTGGTAGGTTTTGTGTTGATTCCTGTTTGTCACTGGTTAGGTTTGAAACTATTGAGAATAGTATTCTTGGATTATTTACAAATTTTTCTATTTTATTGCTGAAATATTCTCTCTTAACATTGAGTATTAGCTGTTTGTAGAAGGCTAGATGCTTTCTGTATTTAGTTAGGTTCTCGGGTGTTTTGTGTTTTCTCCATTTTCTTTCCAATGCTCTGAGAGTCCTTTTTGTATCTTTTGCATTATGTCAGGGGTTACTTTGTCTTGCTTCATTTTTTTTCTGTACTGATTTGATGGGGTTTATTTCGTCAGCTATTTTTTTGGTTGTTTCTAGCCATGATTCTGTGGCAGAACTGCTGTTGTTGAAATCGATGTCTGTTAGTTTATCTTCTAGTTTATCATTTAGTTTTTCAATATTAAAAGGTGGTCTGTATTTGAATTCTAAGGGTTTATGATTTTGTTTGATTTGGGGTTTAAGGAATTTTATGTCGGAATGAATAAGGAAATGGTCTGACCATGGGATTTGTGTGTATTCAAATTTGCAGTGTTCTAGATAAGATTTAGTTCTAGTCTTAATCTACCATGTTATAATGTAAAATAGGGCGGTCTCCGCCCTATCTCTAAGTTTCCTGTGAACCGATGTGATATTTCGATTGAATGTCGGTATATAAAAATAAATAAATAAATAAATAAGTGGTTAATGAAAGTGAGATCCAGTGAATGTCCTGCTTTATGTGTTGGTTTGTTTGTTATTAGCGAGAAGCCTAATGCTGTCATAGCATCTAATAGTGCTTGGCATGCGTTGGATAAAGGGTGGGCATCCATGTGAAGATTAAAATCTCCTAACACTATGGTTGGTCTAGAGATGTGTGGTAAGGAATTCAATTAGTGGTGATATATTTAATTCTAGGAGGCACGGTGGGCAGTAGATAAGGCATATTTATATATTGTTGGTATCAAAAATGGCAATTTCATGATTTTGGAGGGTGTTATTTGGATAGGTTTACATTTAAAGGTTTTTTCAATAATTAGTAAGAGACCTCCACCGCGTTTGTTTATTCTGGGGACTGAAAAAAAGTCATAATTTTTGTGCGCTATTTGGTTTTTTAGAACTACGTCTGCTTTTTTTTAACCATGATTCCGTATTGCAACAAAGTTTGGTTTATTGTCATACAGTAAATCCGTGATGATTGGGAATTTCTTTGCAACTGAATGTGCATTTACTAGGATGAATGTTAGCATGATTAGTTTGTTTATTGCAGGGAATTTGGAAATAGAAAGAGGGTCCTTTTTTATCTTTACCAAATTATTGCGTGAGGATTTTATTGTCTTTTTTGTTCTCTCCCTGGTATTGTTTCTAAAGTAATTGTTCCTAAAGTAATTGTTCTCATATTTACCTTTGTTCATGCAGATGGAAATTGGATATTCCAGTGGTGGTTCGTTTTCCTTGTCCATGTTGAAAATTGGTAGACATATAGAGCTGTAGTATTTGGTTCCTCAGTTTCTCAGGTGTGTACGAAGGGGCGTACAAAGGGGCATGCCCCTTTGTTGCACCCCTTCGGTGTGTGCCGCTGGCGCGTGATGCCTACCAGGTCCCCGTCGGGTTTTAATCCTCCGGGGGCCTTGATGACGCCGGCAGCATCACCAAGGGGGAGGAGCAAAACCCGGAAGTCCCGGCAGGCTCGGCAGCAGTGAGAGAGACCTGTAAGGGAAAGAGAAAAGACAAATTAGGGAGAAAAAAGCCAAAAATAGCCTCAGATGGACCTGGAGGCAGGAGGGCAGAAAAAGACCAAAATGGTCCATCCCGTCTGCCCAGCAAGCTTCCCAAGGTAGTAACTGCCGCTCCGTGCAGGTTACCCCCATGTTTCTCTTAAGGGTAGTAACTGCCACTCCGTGCAGGTTACCCCCATGTTTCTCTTAAGGCTAGTAACTGCCGCTCCATGCAGGTTACCCCCATGTTTCTCTTAAGGGTAGTAACTGCCGCTCTGTGCAAGTTACCCCCATGTTTCTCTTAAGGCTAGTAACTGCCGCTCCATGCAGGTTACCCCATGTTTCTCTTAAGGGTAGTAACTGCCGCTCTGTGCAAGTTACCCCCATGTTTCTCTTAAGGGTAGTAACTGCCGCTCCATGCCTGTTAAGCTTTTTTTATTTATTTCCATCCTCTAGCCTTTTAGGGATCCATGGTTTTTATCCCATGCCCCTTTGAAATCCTTCACACCGCTTTGAAATCCTTCCTAGCAGTGTTGGGGACACAGCATCCAGCAGGACTTAGCATTGATATTTTGTGGCCCTTGTATTTGCTTTATGGACTGTGGAGGCAGCAGCAGTTTGGTGGTTGTAGTGTGCCCCAACTGGCGGTGTTGGGAACACAGCAGGACACAACATAGCATCTCTTCCAGCCCTCGATCTTACATCTCAGGCCTGGACAGCAGCATCAATGTGGTTGGTGAAATATGGTCCAATTGATGGTGTTGTGGACAGAGTAGGCAGATGCATTTAGTCAATCACAGTCACTTGATTTTGCTGAATGCTGGATGTAGTCCCTATTGCTCTTATTGAGGCACGGCATGCAGAAAGGCAGAGCAGCCAGCAGCTACAAGACCTTCACCTTCATTCATTTGTCTTGCCACTCACATGGCAAATCTGGATGGCCAAGCAAAGGCAGATTAATGTGAAGGAACACTAGCTTCTCCATCAAGTGTGGTGACAGCTTGGAGCGATCAGCGCTTATGATGTCGCCTGTCATGGAATACGCTCTTTCGCTGGGGACACTTGGTGGACAAAGAGATAGTGCTGAGCCACTCTCACTAGGTCTAGCCAGATTTTAGACTTGTGAAACCAATATGCCAGCACATCTGTCTCCATGTTCTCTAAGGTCTCAGTGAGATAGTGTGTCACTGAGATTTGAGCTGCCATCTCCTTTGGTGTCACTGGACATGAATGTTTCTTCCCAGCTTCTTTAGCAATCACCTGGGACAGAAGTGAGAATTGTTTTCATTTTCCTCTGGAGGGTGAGCCAGGTGGCGATGCAAGAGTGCTGCTCTAACTTCAACAGCTGTCTGAACTAGAAAGTGAATTTCCTCGTGTACTACATCCCTCCTCTGCCTCAACCTTGTGGCACTCTAGCTCAGCGATTCTCAACCAGTGTGTCGCAACACACCAGTGTAGCACCGGCAGGTGTGTCGCGGCTCCCAGTGTCCCACTGCCCCGGTTGTGCTTCCCCGTTCCCTGCCCCCATGGGCCAATAGCAAGCCTCCTCCATTCTTCCTGCCCCCATGCAGGCCAATCGGAAGCCTCTTCCTTTCTATCTGCCAGTGTGGGTAGGAAGAAGGGAGGAAGCTTCTGATTGGCCGATAAGGCAGGAAGAAGGGAAATAGCATAGGCCGGGGGTTGGGAGGAGTGGCAGTGTTGAAGCGAGGCTGAGGAAGCAAGGCCGCCACGGGAGCGGTGAAGAGGAAATCCGACCTCTGATGTAGCAAGGCTGCCACGGGAGCTCAACCCCATGGCGGCAAAGAAAAAACCTGACCCTGATGAATCAAGGCAGCCATGGGATTCCATCCCTGTGGAGGCAAAAAAGAAGTCCCGCTGGAATAAAGCCATGGCAGAACTGGAGCCCATCCCTGCAGTGAAGGAAGAAGAGGTTTGGTGGTGAGGCCCGGTGCATGCATGTGTGTGCCTGGGTGAGGGCTGGTGTGTGTGTGTGGGTATGAATGTGTGCCTGGGTGAGGGCTGGTGTGTGTGGGTATGAATGAGTGCCTGGGTAAGGGCTGGTGTGTGCTGGTGTGAATAGGTGTGTGCTGGTATGTGTGGGTATGAATGGGTGCCTGGGTGAGGGCTAGTGTGAATGGGTACCTGGGTGAGGTCTGGTGTGTGCTGGTGTGTGTGGGTGTGAATGGGTGCTAGAGCATTTGTGTGTGATTTTGAGCTTGTATATGAGAGAACATGTGTGTGATTGAGAGAGAGACTGGTAAGGGAGGTGATGTGTTTCTGGGTGAGAGAGAGGCTGGTCAGGAAGATGACTAGTGTGTGCGTGAGTGACTGGTTGTGGGTCCTAAGGATCATGAGGACAGAGCTTCAGCAGCCGCTGCTGCTTGTGCTTTTGGCCTGCAAGAGAAAGGAGTAGGAGAGTTGCTGAGGATGGTAAGTAAAGGTGTATTTTTAAGTTTATTTTTCTTGATTGACTGCCATTTTAATTATTGGGTATTATGTAATCTGTCTGTTTTGAAATATTTAATTGGTATTTGGACAATTTTTTAATTATTTTTATGAGTTTTTAATTGTTGGATGTTATTCTGTTCATCAACTGTTTTGAAACATTTATTAGTATAGTTTTACAATAATTTCTGCTTGGGGTTCTATAGCAGCTTGGCTTATTCTGTTTTCCTAATAGGAAGTATATTGGTGTTTAGGGCCTGGTTTAATATTTATAGTTATTTATTTAGGATTTTTATATACCGACATTCTCGATACAAATATCAAATCAGGTCGGTGTTACCTTTTCATAGATAGGGTTGTTACTGTTGGAGTGCATGCCATAATGCAGGTGTAACTTTCTGCAGATTAGTTTGTGTGCATTACTGCAGATCCTGGGACTATGTTAGGTGCTATATTTGTTTCCATTTTTCCAGGTTTACACTGCATGCAGAGTGTCTTTTTTGGTTTTCCATTCCAGTTTCTGTCTCAATATTTATAATTTGTGGTCTTTCTGTCCTTGGTGAAGGTCGGCTTTGTGTGTGACCGAGTTGAGGTATTTTACTAGCATGTAGGAAATTTTATCAATCTTATTTTCTCAATAGGATATGCATTAGTGGTAAATTACTGTCTTTTGATGAGGAAGGCTATTGTACCTAGTAGTAAAGGGAGTTTGTTTTGCTTTTACTGAGATGCCACCAGAACATCTTTTTTGTATGGTGAGTTGTACAGGTAATGACCTAGTTCTGTTCTGACCCATTGTTGGGGGTTCCCATGGATGCAGAGTGTAAATTTACATATAGCCCCTTGATGGTCACATGTTCAGTGTGTCACGCATGTGAGAATCATCTGCCAGGTGTGTCCTGGCCAAAAAAAGCATGAGAACCACTGCTCTAGCTTGCAGACCTCATCTGCCAGCAGCTCTTCATATGTGTCAGATTGCTCACTTCCAGTGCAAGTCTCCCTTTCACACGTGGATCACATAATGTAGCTAGCATATATGTGGGGTTTCTGGTCAGAGATCCCAGTCTTGCTATCACCTGCTTTTCCAAGGACACCAAACAGCGCAGCACCTCACCTCTCATTCCCTCTTCCTGTTGAAAGCCTTCCAAATTTTCTTTTTTTTTTTTTATATTTAAATTTTTATTGAATTTTCATCAGTTTTACACCTCATGAAAACAAAGAAAATCAGTAATAATCTAATACATTCACTATTACATTCTAAAGGAAATAACTATATATTCATAAATATTTATTACATTTCCTAATATCCAATAACTGGAGGAGAGTTAAGGGAAACAAACTTACATTTAGTAACTAATAATACTTAATACAGGAGTCAGGAGTACAAATTTTCTTAATTGGCTTCTGTCTCTGATAATGGTATTAGATTTTTATCCGCTAAAAAGGTTTCTAATTGTAAAGGATCCGTAAATTCAAATCTTTTACCTTTATAATTTATCAGGCAAACGCAGGGAAACTTCAAAAAGAAAGTTGCACCCATTGCGAGTACCTTGGATTTTAAGGTCAAAAAAGTCCTTCTCTTCGCCTGAGTGGTTCTAGCCACATCCGGGAAAATTTGGACACAATGCCCACAGAATAACATATCTTTTATAGAGAAATATTTTTTAAACAACTTTTCTTTATGCTGCTCAGAAATACAGGAAATTATTAATGTAGCTCTATTATTTATCTGGTCAACCGACTCTTCAAGAAAGGTCGATAGACCAGGTGAAGGAAGTTCCCTACCCTCACCTTGTCCTCCATCTTCCCTTATAATAGTTTTTCTAGACAGATAAAAAAATCTTTGAGAGTTTGGGGATTTCTTCCTCTACATATAATAATTTTTCCTTAAGAAATGTTTTAAATAACTCCCAGGGTGAGAGAAGTCGTGTTATAGGAAAATTAACAATTCTAAGATTTTTAGCTCTATACAAGTTTTTCATTTACTCCAGATCTCTATGTATAGATAGGCTGTCTTTAATAAAAGCATTTTCTGAATTTTGCAGTAACTGCATTCTATTAGATACAGCCATTATATCTTTCTCACATTTTTCAGTTTTCTTTTCCTGACCATCAATGGACATCTTATTTGTCTTAATTATAGTTAACAAGGACTCATTCAACTTAATAATATTCCCATCTAATTTCATTATCATTTTCCCCAAATCCTCTAGTGTAACATTCCCCTGGATTCCTACAGAGGAATGCTACCTAGGCTCCCTGTAGGTTTGATGTCATCAATCACCGAGGTAATTACATTCCCAGTCCAATGGGCTTCAGCCTGATTTTCCAGACTGTTGTCCACTTGGGCTTCTCCTACCGGGGTTCCAGCTGACTGCAACGATGTTATCCCAGCTGGTTGTAGGGGTGACTTTGGGCCTGCGCCAGGACTAAGGGAAGCAAAAGAAAATGCTCCCAAACTGTCCTCTTCAGGCATTTCCACCTTTCTTACCACGTGGTGGTCCATGGGTCCCGAGCGAACTTACTGACTTGGAGAAGAGGTCATGATCCGGGCCTTCCTTTTTCTACCCATTTAAAAAAATAAATAAATAAATAAAAGTATATCCAAACTTTCCTGCCGGCTCCCGGCCTTCTCCAGCCTAAGCCGGCCCAAGCCACGCTGCCCCTCCGCAGATTTTATAACCGGATGGGTTAGGAGGGACGTCCGAATGACGTCACTTCAAAGCGACACAATCACAGTCACAGATGGTATTACCGGCACAGCTTCTCTGGGAAGGAGCGGGTCTCCTCCCTTCTCCTTCGCTTCTCCTCCACTCTGTGCAGCCCCTCTGCAGATTTTATAACCAGAGGGGTTAGGGGGGACATCCGACTGACGTCACTTCAAAGCGACACAATCACAGTCACCGATGGTATTACCGGCACAGCTTCTCTGGGAAGGAGCGGGTCTCCTCCCTTCTCCTTCGCTTCTCCTCCCCAACTTTTCTAACAGGATGTTTACTATTGGGATCACATCTCCCAAGGTGGCACTTGTAGAACTCAGCTCCTCTGTGGCATCCTTAAAGGGCTGCAGCATTTTCACAAGCTGTCTCATGACTGACCAGTCATGAGACAGCCCTCTGGGGGCCTGCACACTTATCTCCATTTCCCGAGACAGATCATGCAGAGGTGTCTGTTGCTCCACTAGCCTCTGCAGCATCAATAGGTTGAATTTCAGCAGGTACCCACATCTATGATGAGACGCTTGTGAGACATCTCTAATTCCTCCTGCTTTTCACGGAGGAGGTCACCCACCTTTATGCTTCAGTTAAAGTGTCCAGCTATTTTTCTATACTTCTCTAGTAAGCTATGCAGGCACGCATGCTCTGGATCCCTGAACCCCAACCCCAGGGCCGCCTCCACTGCTAGGTGCAGGGTATGAGCGAAACACCATTCACCAGGATATCCACTGTCAGATACTGCCTTGACCATAATGGAGCCATTGTCGATGATAATGGCTCCATTATGAAAGAAGAGCTCGCACTCTTCTTTCAAAAAAAAATCTCAAACACACTAGCACTCCTCCCCACCATCATAACTTCTCCTCCCCTAACTCCTAACACCACTCCTCACACTGAAACCATCCTTGATACCTTCAATCTCACTTCCTCCCTGGAGGTTGAGTCCCTACTTAAGAAACTTAAACCATCCAGTCACCTGTCAGACCACATTCCTATAAAACTACTGCTACTCATTCCTGACACCATTTCCAGACCTTTGGCCAACATCATAAACTGCTCCTTATCTCAAGGAATCTACACAGACAGGCTGAAAACTGCGTCCCTCAAACCCCTGCTAAAGAAACCCAACCTAAATACAAGAGATCTCTCCAATTTCTGCCCTATTTCTAATCTCCCTTTTATCGCTAAACTCACAGAAAAACTGGTCAATACACAACTCTCAGATTACCTTGAGGAACACAAAATACTCTACGCATCCCAATACGGCTTCCGTAAATCCTTCAGCACAGAAACCCTACTCATCTCCCTCACTGATCACATCATTATGGGCCTTGATAAAGGACAATCATTCCTTCCAGTTCTTCTAGACATCTCTGCTGCTTTTGATACTGTGAACCACTCTATCCTTCTAAACCGCCTCTCAGACATCGGCCTTTCAGGAACAGTTCACAGATGATTCGATTCCATTCTCAGCAATAGAAGCTTCAAGGTCAAAATCAACAATAAAGAATCTCCCAGCATCAATTCATCATTAGGCGTACCCCAAGGCTCCTCACTGTCACCTACCTTCTTCAATATTTACCTCCTATTTACCTAAAATTAATACATTATCTCTATGCGGACGATGTACAGATTCTGATCCTGATCACAGAATCCCTCTCAAAAACACTCATATTCTGGGAAAATTGCCTCCAATCCATCAACCACCTTCTCACCAGTCTGAACCTGGTCCTTAATGCTACCAAGACCGAACTGCTCCTCATCTCCTCCGACCACTCCGACCCACCCACATTGACCCCACCCTACACCCCAATCATGCATGTAAGAGACCTCAGAGTAATCTTCGACCACCACCTGAACCTAAAGAAATCCATTAACAACACAACCCAAGACTGTTTTTATAAACTACAAGTTCTGAAAAGGCTCAAACCCCTCCTCCACTTCCATGACTTCAGAACGGTCCTCCAAACCACACTCTTTGCCAAGATAGACTACTGCAACGCTCTCCTCCTTGGTCTCCCAACCTCCACAACCAGACCACTACAGATGCTCCAGAACACGGCTGCCAGAATCCTGACCAACTCTAGCCGCGTAGCTCATATCACTCCCATCCTCCAGAACCTTCACTGGCTTCCAATTAACTACAGAATTCTACACAAGTCCCTCACCATAATCCATAAAACCATCCACAAACAGCTACAGCTCGACCTTCAGACCCCTCTCAAACTTCACACCTCCACAAGACCCATCAGAGAAGCATACAAGGGAACCCTGCAAGTCCCCTCAACGAAAGCCACACTTCATGCAGCCACTAAAGAGCAGGCATTCTCGACAGCCGGACCTGCCATTTGGAATGCCATGCCCCCAGACCTCAGACTAGAACCTTGCCTCCTAACATTTCAAAAAAAAAACTCAAGACCTGGCTATTCCTTCAAGCCTTCCCATAACCTTCAGAAACCTACAAGATGCCACCTAGTCATCCCAGCTACTTAAGCAGCTTGACATCCACTGCCAGTTAGTTTTTTATTTACCTCCTCTATCCTTTGTTTTCCGGCTACCTCAGCCCCCCGTTCATCTCTCCTTGTTTTAATGTAACTTTGCTTCTTGTTAAATGGTTTGTTTACAGTTATCATCCATTGTTCCATGTAAACCGATGTGATATGATACTTGTCATGAATGTCGGTATAGAAAAGAGTTAAATAAATAAATATAATAAATAAATAAATAATGAAAGCTGCATTGAGACTTCTGGCTCTCTGATCCAGCTGCCAGCCCTCCAGCATTTCTCGAATCTCTGCTAAAATATTGGCAGTGTAATGGGAGCCATCCACCAGGTGAATGTGCAGCAAAGCCCACCTGCATCCTGTTCCTCCGGCCCCTGTGGAGCTGCTCACTGCCCTTACCTCAGCCAGGTCCCACCAGTGTGCCAACAGAGAGAGGGAAGGAGTGTGAGGCATTTGTGGATGTCCCCTATGCCTTAACCAGCAGCGCCTGCACATAGCTATGACAATGTTTGAACACATTGGGTATGACCTTTCTGCTGAAAGTGGTCCTGGAGGGCACTTTATAGTTTGGTACTAGAAGCTGCAGCAAATGCCTGTGACCCATGTTCTCAATGACCTGTAGGGGCTGATTGTCCAAAGAGATTATCTCACCGATAGTCCTTGTCACCACTTTGGATGCTGCCTGCCTCTTTCCCCATGACAGTACCACCGAACACCACCCCATTTTCCTCCATTGTGGGCTGTTGATTCTTAGCTATAGTTAGGGACTGCTGCTGCTGGCCTGCCACTTGACTGGTAGAAGGAGCCGAAGTCTTGGAAGGAGCTTGAGGAGCACTCGTCCCCTTTTCAAAGACTTGTGTCCTCTGTCTTGCAGAAGGGGCCCCTGACTATTACTACTACCATCTCCAGGTGCATCTTGAAGTGGATGCTGCTTCTTCAGGTGATGCTCCATTCCAGCATTGCTTAAGTGGCCCAGTTGCTTCCCTCAGCTTAGGTCCTTTGCGCAATAGTTACAACGCACAAAGTGTGGGACCTCCCTCATTTGAAAATGGCTCCAAATCAAAGATTTCTTGTGTGATCCCTTGCCTCTGTCTACATACTTTGGGATGGATGACTCTGCTGGAAGTGAAGTGGGGGTAGTAACAGATGAAGCCTGAGAAACTGCAGCAGAGGATTCACTTATTCTCTGTATCTGCACTATCGGTGTGGCCTACTCTCCCTCACTAACATGTCCTCCTGCTTCTCTCTCCTCTGTCAGTGAAGTGGAAGCTGGCACAGTACTGGCTAAACCTCCTAACATAGGGTCTTCAGCTAATGTCTCTCCTATCTCTGCTTCAGGAAAGCCTCTGAAGGGAGATTCATCAAGCTCTGAATCAGAAGAGGATGACAAAACTGATCTTATAGCCTCTGCTGCACTAAGGGTTTGCGGTGCTGGTTTCAGTTTCACCATTTGTACTTGTACTTCTATAGGTACTGGGGGTTGTACTCTGCTGCTACTAGTACTACTAGTGCCTTCCCTTTCCCTCTCCTCTGAGATAGCAGGATCTGGCTGAGACCCTAATGAAACAACTAGCATATCCTCTCCAAATCTCAACTTCTTATGGATTGACATGCCTGTCTCTCCTGCTGATGTTTGGTATTTTAAAAAATCCCTCTTTATCTTAGTTGGGGAACTCACTGTTGTCTATCTAGCAAATACCCTGCCAACAACTGCAGGCTTCCTACGTCCTTTGCCTGACATGATGAATTTTTTTTTCTGCTGCAGTGCTGGACAAAAGGTATTGTCAATTAATCTTTATTTCTGAAAATTTGGTAGTTAGTCACACTGATGACACTAGTATGACTAACTACTACAATGATCCTTTTGTGAGTAAGGTTGAACAGCACACAGAGAGAATACACTATAGTAGAATAACAATTTTAGTATTTTGCTCTGCTAGTGACTACAGTGCACGCTGATGCACACAACACACACAGAAAAAGCAAAGAATGTTATAGCGCTATACTGTGTGTGAGCTTACTACTGGTAAAACAGAAGTAAAAATGAATGCACTAGTAATTTACATGCAGTAGCAAAATAAAATAATCCACTAGGTAACTGGCTGTACCTGTGGTGATAATTAGCACAGACCTACTGCACTCTTTGTAGATGCACTGATGTATCTAACAGAAACAGACAAAGAGAGTTAAAACAACCTCTCTATGTGGGATACTATGGCATAGTTCAGCTACAGCGCAGGTACTACACTGGTAGCAACAGGTTTACATTTTAAGAAATCTCTGCAAAAATATCCATTGCCGGCCAGGCAGCCTGGAGTGACTTTCCTCTAAAGGGAAGGGAATGCTGGAGAATTCTAATCTTCCTCTAAGTCAGTAGCAGTGACAGCAGTGAGATGTTAAAAAAAAAATAAATTATAAACCTAGGCAAATTAACACATTGTAACATCAGCTATCAGCTAACAGGATTAGAACAGATAGAATGTTTCTAATCTTGAACCAAAGCAGTGTTGATACAGAAAACTGTAGTAATACAGAATTCTAAGACAACAGCAAAGCAGGAAGTATCCTCCACCAGTAAGAGGTAGAATCCAACTGCAAGCTGAAACAGGCAGGGATTGCAATATAAGGGATGGAAAGTTCAGCGATTCACTGATTTAGAAAAATGCTTCCCTCTGATATGTTCTCTTGCTTTGTCAGTCTGGTTTCCTTGACAACAGATCCCAGTTCTCCTATGACCACACACATGAATCAGGCTTGAAGACTGGTTGCTATGGAAACTCCCACATGACTTGCTAGCCTCAGGATCTATTGTTTTAATGCAGCCAATGATTTCAATGGGAAAAGATAAACAAATGAAACAAATGACATATGTTTCATTCATGGGACTTGCTTATATGTTTTCAGGGCAAATGAATCAAACAAATATGGTATATTTGTCGCAGATAGGCCATTCAATTTAAACATCCCTACAAGCCATACACTCCTATACTTATACCTCCATCACACAAATGTACACATAGCCTCCACCTACATCTACAACCCCCCATTCACCATAAACAAATATTCACAACTCACACAGTACCACCCCCCCACAAACCCACAATGCACACACTTCTACCCTCACACACACACACATAACCCACACACACATACATATCCCCTCCATAAACAACTCCACCCACTTCCACACCTCTATTTCCTTAAACACTTAAGAAGTGTTATGCTGGCCTGGGTAAGGTCCATCGAACCCAGCATTCTGTTTATCTATTTCTTGTATCACTCTCATGTATAAGCACTTGCTTTCCCATGTCTACCTGGCTAATAACTGTTTATGGACTTATTCTTCAGTAATTTGTTCAATCCTCATTTGAACCCCACAATGTTAGTTGCCTTAACCATAACATATTCCATAGCTTAATTGTGTGCTGAGTGAAAAACTACTCCCTATGATTTATTTTAAACCTACTGATCACTAGTTTCATGGAGTGTCTCCTAGCCCTAGTGTTGTTTGAAAGGGTAAATAACTATTCTCTATTTATCCATTCTACCCCACTCATGATTTTATAAATGTAAATCATATCCCCTCTTAGCTATCACTTTTCCAAGTGAAAGAGCCCTAATCTGATTATCATTTCTGCATAAGGGAGCTTTTCCATCCTCTATATCATTTTTGTCACTCATTTCTGTGTTTTTTTATGCCCACTATGTCTTTTTTGAGACTGGGTGACCAGAACTGCACACAATACTCAAGGTGCATTTGCACCATGGATCTGACAAAGTCATTATGATATTCGCAGTCACTGAAGTACACAAGATGCTGCTCCAAGGAGCGGAGAAGCGTGGCACAGTCACTAAAGTACACAAGGTGCTACCCCACAGAGTGGGGAAGCGCGGCATAGTCACTGAAGTACACAAGGAGTTGCCCCGAGGAGCAGGGTATGGAGGAGTGCTGAGAAGACAACCCCAAGGGGAGGAGCCACGTAGAGTCAGCACAGAGGAGATGATGTAGACTTACACGAGGAATGGGGAATCCCAAAGGGTCTCTGGCAATGCACGTCAACGCTACTTCCAAGGAGCGGAGAAGCGCTGCACAGTCACTAAAGTACACAAGGCGCTGCCCCACAGATTGGGGGAGCGTGGCACAGTCACCGAAGAATACAAGGTGTTGCCCCGAGGAGTGGGGGAGTGTGGCATGGTCACAGAGAACACAGGGTGCTGCCCCGAGGAGCAGGGAAGTGGGGCACAGTCACTGAAGAAGAAAGGCAATAGCCTGCAGAGCAGGGTACACCAAGGCTGATTCTCCAAGAGGCAGTGTAGTTCCTGGAGTGACCCCAGGAAGCAGGAAAGCTTGCAGGCAAGGCTTCCGAGGAGTGGTTAACCAGCAACAGGAGTGAGCCCCTGAGGAGCAGGTACCCGAAGAGTATCTCACACCAGGAAGAGCAGGATACAGGAACCACGGACCGAGGAGACAGCAGCAGGAATCAGCAATGATGGAACTTGTTGCCAAGTCAATTAGAGCCAGGCCCCGGTGGTGCTTAAGAGTCCAGGGCTAGTGATGTCATCAGGAGGAGATGCCCCTGAGGTTCCCGCCCTAGCGTCCTTAAAGGAGGGCCGAGTAGCACGTGCGATTAGGAAGGCCCAGAGGAGACATAGCGGTCGGTGGTCTCCCTGCCACCATGTGGGGTCCTGGAACAGGGTAAAATGCGTTGGAAGCCGTGAGTTCACCCAAGGAAGAGAGGGTGGCAGCACATATGATGTAAGAGCAGTCACAGCCATCTGTGACTAACGGTCATAACAGTACGCTGATAGCGAGAGCGGGAGAGGAGGCAGCGATTGGCATCTGTAAACCACCATGAAGGGTGATGACCCGGTGGATGCAGACTGGTGGGAATTTAAGGCAAACTTTGCCCATGGAAGAAGGTCAGACCAATCATTCTGCCGTGAATTTACATAGGCTCGAAGAAACTGTTTTAACATCCTGTTTGCTCTCTCCGTCCGACCATTGGCCTGGGGATAGTAAGCCAAAGTGAGATCCAATGAAATGTCAACCTTTTTGTAGAGGGATTTCCAAAATCGGGCAGTGAATTGTACTCCCCGATCTGAGAGGATATGTTTAGGGAGGCCATGGAGGCGGAAAACATGATGGATGAACAGGTTAGCTAGCTCTGTGAGCCATTTTCAAAAATCAATCCACAGTGACTCAAATGGTATTATTGCCACCCGAGGGAGGAAGATCCACTATAAAATCTGTGGCTATGTGCGTCCACAGTTCACTTGGCATGGGAAGTGGTTGCAGGAGACTCCAAGGACGACTCACCGGGGGCTTATGACGAGCGCATGTGGGACAGGACTCAAGATAGATCTGCATGTCCTTCTTCATGGTGGGCCACCAGTAGAACCACTGGAGGTTAGAGAGAGAGTTCTAGACTGTCCCGGGTGGCCTACAGTCAGGGAGTCATGAGCCCACTGAAGTATCTTTCGTCGTAGTTGTCAGGGAACCACCATTTTCCCAGGTGATACAGGGAACATAGCTGAAAGGATGACTTTAGCGGGATCAATAATGTGCTGAGGAACATCGGGAACATCCGCTGTGATGAAAGACCTGGAGAGGGCACGGCAATTTTTATTGGTTGCACAGTAGCGTAACAGAAAATTAAATCGAGTAAAATAAAGATGGTTTAGACGTTGAGCACGGTTAAATACTCAAGGTTTTTGTGGTAAGTATATACTGTAATCTGATGTTGAGCTCCCTCAAGCCAAGGACGCCACTCCTCGAAAGCCAGTTTAATTGCCAACAACTCCTTATCCCCGATTACATAATTACGTTCCGCTGGAGAAAAGCCTTTGGAGAAGAATGAGCATGGGTGTAAGGTATGGGTGGCTGAGTACTGCTCCCACACCGACATCAGAGATGTCAACTTCGACACTGAAGAGATGTCGGGGGTCCGGATGGCGAAGACATGGTTTCTGGAGGAAGGCGGTCTTGAGGTCCTGGAAGGCGGTCATGGCTTTGCGTGACCATTGAGATGGATTGTCCCCTTTGCGAGTCATGGTCATGAGTGGAGCAGTCAGAGTAGAATAATGGTGAATAAACTACCTGTAGTAATTGGTGAAGCCAAGAAATCTCCGTAGGGCCTTGAAACCTGTGAGTTGAGGCCAGTTGCGGATACTTTTGGATTTTTGGGGATCCATCCGAAAACCTTGGCTAGAAACCACATAGCCAAGGAAGGGAACGGACTCTTGCTCAAAAGAACACTTCTCAAGTGTACCATACAACTGGTTGTCCTGCAAACGCTGGAGAACACGGCAGACAACCTGGTGGTGGCTCTGAAAGTCTTCAGAGAAGACTAAGATGTCGTCCAGGTACACTAAGACATATTGGTAGAGCATGTCTCTGAAGACCTCATTCATCATATTCTGAAAAACCGCTGGAGCGTTACAAAGGCCGAATGGCATCACAAGATATTCAAAGTGATTGTCACGCGTGTTAAACACGGTTTTTCATTCGTCGCCCTGGCAGATCTGGACCAAATTGTAAGCCCCTCTATGGTCCAATTTAGTGAAGATTTTAGCCTCCTGAAGCCTATCTAACAGCTCTGAAATCAAGGACAAAGGATAGCGGTCCTTCAGTGTGATCTTGTTTAGGCCATGGTAGTCGATGCAGGGCTGGAGTGAACCGTCCTTTTTTCCCATGAAGAAAAAGCCCGCTCCAGTGGGACATTTAGAGGGCCAGATGAAGCCCTTGGCCAAGTTCTCATGAATATATTCCGACATGGCTTGGGTTTCGGTCAAGGACAATGGGTAAATCCTACCCCAAGGAGGTTCCATGTTAGGCAGCAAATTTATAGCACAGTCAAAGGAGCGATGAGGGGGTAGGGTGTCTGCAGCCTTTTTGGAGAAAACGTCCACATATGAGGAATACTGCAGAGGAAAATCCGGAAGAGAGGCTGAAGTTGTCAGGCAAGGCATGGGTGAGATGGGTTCCAGACATTTGTCGTGGCAGAATGAGCCCCAGCGAGAGAGTTATAATGTGACCCAGTCAAACTGCGGGGTGTGTTGCTGTAACCACAGCAGTCCCAGGACTACGGAATGTATAGCTTTATCCAGGATGAGGAATTAAATAGTCTCTACATGTAGGGACCCTGTATGGAGCTGGATAGGAGCCGTAGCGTGAGTAACCTCGCCTGGTAGAGGTTCTCCGTGGATGGAGGAGAGAAGTAAGGGCACTGGGGAGTGGATGGTGGGAATTCGGAGATGTTCAACAAGTTGTTTCAAAATAAAATTCCCACCGGCACCAGAGTCCACTAAAGCCAGTGTGTGAAACTCCTGATTGTCCAGCTTAATGGAGACGGGCACGGTTAACGGAGGAGAGGGTGAAGTCAGGCCTAGGAGTAGTCCTCCAGCAGAACCTAGGCCTGGGAGTTTCCCAGACTGGGCATGAAGCTATGGCTTGTCCAGATTTGCCACAATACAAGCAGTAGGGATGTGAATCGTTTTTTGACGATTTAAAATATCGTCCGATATATTTTAAATCGTCAAAAAATCGTTAGGGCCACGATACAATACCAATTCCCCCGATTTATCGTTAAAAAATTGTAAATCGGGGGAAGGGGGAGGGCAGGAAAACCGGCACACTAAAACCCCCTAAAACCCACCCCCGACCCTTTAAATTAAATCGCCCACCCTCCCGAACCCCCCCCCCCTCCAATGCTTTAAATTACCTGGGGATCCGGCGGTGGTCCAGAACGGCGGCGGTCCGGAACGGCCCCCTCAATAGAATCGTGTTGTCTTCAGCCGGCGCCATTTTTCAAAATGGCCGCCGCAAAATGGCGGCGGCCATAGACAAAAATGATTCGACGCAGGAGGTCGTTCCGGACCCCCGCTGGACTTTTGGCAAGTCTTGTGGGGGTCAGGAGGCCCCCCCAAGCTGGCCAAAAGTTTCCTGGGACTCCAGCGGGGTTCTGGGAGCGATTTCTTGCCGCGAATCGTTTCCGTACGGAAAATGGCGCCGGCAGGAGATCGACTGCAGGAGGTCGTTCAGCGGGGGTTCCGGACCACCGCTGAACGACCTCCTGCAGTCGATCTCCTGCCGGCGCCATTTTCCGTACGAAAACGATTTGCGGCAAGAAATCGCTCCCAGAACCCCGCTGGAGTCCCAGGAAACTTTTGGCCAGCTTGGGGGGGCCTCCTGACCCCCACAAGACTTGCCAAAAGTCCAGCGGGGGTCCGGAACGACCTCCTGCGTCGAATCGTTTTTGTCTATGGCCGCCGCCATTTTGCGGCGGCCATTTTGAAAAATGGCACCGGCTGAAGACAACACGATTCTATTGAGGGGGGCGTTCCGGACCGCCGCCGTTCTGGACCACCGCCGGATCCCCAGGTAATTTAAAGCATTGGGGGGGGGGTTCGGGAGGGTGGGCGATTTAATTTAAAGGGTCGGGGGTGGGTTTTAGGGGGTTTTAGTGTGCCGGTTTTCCTGCCCTCCCCCTTCCCCCGATTTACAATTTCTTGCCGCGAATCGTTTCCGTACAGAAAATGGCGCCGGCAGGAGATCGACTGCAGGAGGTCGTTCAGCGGGGGTTCCGGACCCCCGCTGAACGACCTCCTGCAGTCGATCTCCTGCCGGCGCCATTTTCCGTATGAAAACGATTCGCGGCAAGAAATCGCTCCCAGAACCCCGGTGGAGTCCCAGGAAACTTTTGGCCAGCTTGGGGGGGCCTCCTGACCCCCACAAGACTTGCCAAAAGTCCAGCGGGGGTCCGGAACGACCTCCTGCGTCGAATCGTTTTTGTCTATGGCCGCCGCCATTTTGTGGCGGCCATTTTGAAAAATGGCGCCGGCTGAAGACAACACGATTCTATTGAGGGGGCCGTTCCGGACCGCCGCCGTTCTGGACCACCGCCGGATCCCCCAGGTAATTTAAAGCATTTGGGGGGGGGGGTTCGGGAGGGTGGGGGATTTAATTTAAAGGGTCGGGGTGGGTTTTAGGGGGGTTTAGTGTGCCGGCTCACGATTTTAATGATTTTTCATGATAGTTTACACACCCAAACGGCAACAATACGATTCCCTCCCCCTCCCAGCCGAAATCGATCGTTAAGACAATCGAGGACACGATTCACATCTCTAACAAGCAGAGACCCAATTGCTGGTGACGGCATTTTTCTTTCGGGGAAAGCCTACTTCGACTCATCTGCATAGGCTCTTTCACCTCCTTGCTCGGAGCGGAGTTGGGCTTAGGAGAGGACGCACGTTGAATTCGGAGTGAGCTCGTTGTAAGCTTCCTGGATTCTCTGGCCTCCTGTGAGCGTTCTCAAAGGTGGCGGTCGATGCGACCAGCAAGGTCTATCAAGGGATCCAGGGATTCCAGCAGTTCCTGAGCCACCAGCTCATCTTTGATCCAGGGCCTGAGACCTTCGAGGAAGATACTACGGAGGCAATCCGAATTCCAGTGAAGTTCATAAGAAAGGGTCCTGGTCAATGTCAGTCAGATGTCGATCAGAGACCTGGAGCCTTGTTGGAGATGTAGAAGGGAAGACCCAGATATCGTTCTTCGACCTGGATAATCGAAGACGAAGCAAAATAAGGCAAGGAAGCCAGGCAAGTCTCGAAGCACCAGGTCAGCTCGCTCCCAGAGTGGTGACGCCCAGGCCAAGGCCTTACCATCCAGAAGGGACAGGATGTAAGTCATCTTGGTGATCACATCTGGGAAGTATGCTGGTTGTAGGCAAAACTACATATTATACTGATTCAGGAAACCCCTGCACATAAGAAGGTCCCCTGAGAAACGTGGGAGTGCTGTCAAAGGTTAGGTGGCCGCCTTAAGCGGCAAAATTTTGGAGCAGCAAAAAGTGCCCCCCAAAACATCTGTTGGCTGCCTTACCTTGCTTTCAGGAGGGCACTAGAATCAATCTAGTGGAAGAAGAGGCTGCAGGGCCACCGATGCAGATGGCTGAAGATTAAATGATGCCATGGGGCCTGCGGCAGCTCCCAACTTGCAGGCAGCTGAAAATCAGAAGGGAAAGTTTCAAGAGCCATTCAAGGCACATGGCTTTTACTGGTTTAGCAACTGTAGCTTGCTACAGTAATTAGCTAAATTTTGAGGAATACACATACTGCCTCATTCAGCAGGATCAATTGAACAATGAGCCAATAGTGAAATACAAACATATGCACTCTTGTAGCATAATAGCAATAAAGATCATCTATTCTCCATACAACTAAAGAAGGGAATGAAGAAAAAAATAAAAAAAAACTGGCCAATGAAGAGAAAGCTTTCAGGAGCCAATCAGAAGCCGGGTTACATCTACCTTGTGAGGGCTTTCTGAGAGGGGAGGTGCAATTGGCTGGGTGAGAGGCTGTGCTCTGACTGGTACCACCACCAGGTTGGTTTTTCTACCCATGGAGCCAGCGTTGTTGTTGCTGCTACTTCCTTCCTCTTTCCTGTCTCTTCCCTTTGATAGGATCCGTGAGTTAGTGGGCCCTTGGCCTCAGGTGAGAATTGGTACCGCCCATGGGGAGGAGTCCCACTGGGCCTCACCGTCAGGAGGTGAGGTCTGTAGCAGCAGATGACAGCCCAGAGAGTACGGGGAGAGTGAGAGAGACCGGGGTGTGGATGCAAGTGCCAGAATAGGAACTCACTGAGGTGAAGGAGGAGCTGGGAATGCAAGGCAGGGTATGGAGGAGTGCTGAGAAGACAATCCCAAGGGGAGGAGCTACGTAGTCAGCACAGAGGAGATGATGTAGACTTACACGAGGAATGGGGAATCCCAAAGGGTCTCTGGCAATGCACGTTAACGCTACTTCCAAGGAGCGGAGAAGCGCTGCACAGTCACTAAAGTACACAAGGCGCTGCCCCACAGATTGGGGGAGCATGGCACAGTCACCGAAGAACACAAGGCGTTACCCCGAGGAGCGGGGAAGCATGGCATGGTCACAGAAGAACATAGGGCACTGCCCCGAGGAGCAGGGAAGCGTGACACAGTAACTGAAGTAGAAAGGCAATGGCCCACAGAGCGGAGTACACCAAGGCTGAGCCTCCAAGAGGCAGTATAGTCCCAGGAGCGACCCCGGGGAGCGGGGAAGCTAGCAGGCAAGGCTTCTGAGGCACAGGGCCTTCCAAGGAGCGGATAGCCAGAGACAGGAGTGAGCCCCCGAGGAGCAGGTAACCGAAAAGTGTCTCACGCCAGGAAGAGCAGGATACAGGAATCATGGTCCGAGGAGACAGCAGCAGGAATCAGCAATGATGGAACTTGTTGCCATGTCGATTAGAGCCAGGCCCCAGTGGTGCTTAAGAGTCCAGGGTTAGTGATGTCATCAGGAGGAGGCGCCCCTGAGGTTCCCGCCCTAGCGTCCTTAAAGAAGGGCCAAGTAGCGCGAGTGAACGCCTAGGAAGGCCCGGAGGATACATGGCAGTTGGCGGCGTCCCTGCCGCCATGTGTGGTCCTGGAACAGGGCAACATGCATCAGAAGCGGCTAGCCACAGCCGCGAGTTCACCCAAGGCAGCACATGATGTGATTAAGAGCAGTCACAGTCGTCTCCGACCGACGGTCATAATACCCTTCTTGCTCTATGCTCATGGCCGCACCAGCTGCCGGCAGCATGAAAATCTTATTGCAGTTTCTGAAGCTTGAAAAACAACTGAAGGTAAACTGCAGGAGGAAGTTGTAATAATCATTACATTTGCTTTGTATATGTGAGTATATGTGTCAGCAAGGGAGAAAATGTGTCAGAGAGGGAGTGAGCGAGCATTGTGAAAGGGAAGGAGCATGTGAGAGGAAGTGTGTGAGAAAGGGGAGTGTATGTGAGTGTGTGAACATATGTATGAGAGGGGGTGCATACGCGCGTGTGTGTGTGCAAGAATGTGTGAGAAACGGAGTATGTGTGAATGGGTGGCAGAGAATGTTTATGTATTCCACTGCTGCTAATCCACAACAATCTCAGGGTGATTGGAAATCAAAAATTCTCAGGTGTGGAAAGTGGGGATTATTAAAACTCTTATTAGTTTTAATTTTTGGATGTTGTTTGATGTCTGCTATTTTGAAATAATATTGATTTTTGGGAAATGTTATAATTTGTATGAGTGTTTTGAAATATTTTTATGTTTTTATTATTATGATTCATGTTTTATATTCCTTGATTTTATAGTTTTGAGCAATGGCATTTCTATTTTTTCATTATTGTTCTGCATACAATCTGGCTGCTTGAAGTTTCCATTTCATTTCTATTTATACTAGAGATGTGAATCGGAACCTGAATCCGAACTGATTTAAAAATGGTGCGGGCCGGGGAGCTTACCTGGAGAGAGTCGCTCTGCAAAGAGGAAGGGCAGCCGGGACCAAGCACATTGGTGAGAGGAACACCATCTCCCATCCCCCACCGTGACGTCTTTAACACCGGACGCCCGCTGGGCTGATTTAAGGAGACGCACAGCGGGAAAAGAGTGGGAGCTTACCTGGAGAGAGTCTCTCTGCAAAGAGGAAGGGCAGCCGGGACCGAGCGCATTGGTGAGAGGAACACCATCTCCCATCCCCCACCGTGACGTCTTTAATACCGGACGCCCTCTGGGCTGATTTAAGGAGACACACAGCGGGAAAAGATTGGGAGCTTACCTGGAGAGAGTCGCTCTGCAAAGAGGAAAGGCAGCCGGGACCGAGCGCATTGGTGAGAGGAACACCATCTCCCATCCCCCACCGTGACGTCTTTAACACCGGACGCCCGCTGGGCTGATTTAAGGAGACGCACAGCGGGAAAAGAGTGGGAGCTTACCTGGAGAGAGTCACTCTGCAAAGAGGAAGGGCAGCCGGGACCGAGCGCATTGGTGAGAGGAACACCATCTCCCATCCCCCACCGTGATGTCTTTAACACCGGACGCCCACTGGGCTGATTTAAGGAGACGCACAGCGGGAAAAGAGTGGGAGCTTACCTGGAGAGAGTCGCTCTGCAAAGAGGAAGGGCAGCCGGGACCGAGCGCATTGGTGAGAGGAACACCATCTCCCATCCCCCACCGTGACGTCTTTAACACCGGACGCCCGCTGGGCTGATTTAAGGAGACGCACAGCGGCGCGCAGCCGCCGGCGCGCAGCCAAAGCCGCACGCCAAAGGGGCGCGCCCCTGGGTGCTCTTTTTTGAAACAGTTCAGTGTAATATCAGATGGGTAAAAGAGGAAAATTAGAGCATTAACATCGACACCACTGGGCAAAGAGATGAAGGGCCCAATGGAGGGGGAGTCAGACCTCCAAGGAAGGAGCTCAAGAGATCTCTTTTTCATCAGGGGCTACAGCGAGTCCAGCCCAGGACCAGAAACCCAATGAACCTTCCGAATATGAAGGAGTAAGTGTTTTGAATACCCCTGAATTGAGGGAGGGATTAACACCTATGGAAAATGGACAGAAATCGCTAGAGCAGGCCCCAGAGGAAATACTGGTGCCTGATAACATCTCCCTAGCAGATGTTTGGAAAGCAATCATTTATTTATTTATTTATTTAAAGGCTTTTATATACCGGAGTTCATGCACTTGTGCATACCACTTCGGTTTACACAGAACAAGGAACAGAAAATTACATCAAACAGATTGAACAATTAAACAAATATACAATTACATCCAACAATTGGGTATAAATAACATGGCTAACTTAGTAGGAACTTAGAGTTTGAGGTAAAGGAGAGAAATAGTACCAAGTGGTAACAGAACAATGTTAATAGCTAAATAATAAATATAAATAGTAAATACAAATTCTTATAATAAATACAGGTGAAATCATGAAAGTGGAAAGGATGGTTTCCCAATCCATAACTCAATCCACCGTCTTTTCAGCAGAAGTGAATGGGAAAGTGGAAGATCTTGGTAAAAGAGTAGAAAAAGTTGAAGCTTCTAATTTAGTGATGGGCTCACAAATAACAGCTTTACAAACAATGGGGACTACTTTTATAAAGGATACTATGATAATGTATAAGAATATAGAAAGTTTGGAAAACTTATTGCGTAATAAGAACTTGCGTTTTTTAAATTTTCCATACACAAGATTACTATCCCATCAGGAGTTATTTAAAAAATATGTTAATGAGATACTGCATATTTCTAAAGATATGTTAATATCAAAAATGTATTATATATCCAATTATAGGAGAGAAGTTGTAGAACCTGAAAGGGGTATAGATATATTGAGTGAAAAAAGCCCAAATTTAACATCCTTTTTAGAGGCCTCAACGGATGATATTGCCACTAGAGCCACTTTAATAGTGGTTTTCTGTTTAGAGCAGGATAAAAATCTTGTACTACAAAAGTATTTTCAAAATAAGAATTTTTCCTTTTGTGGCAAATTGGTGCAAGTATTTCCAGATGTGTCTAGGAACACGCAGTATAGAAGGAGACAATTTCTTATGTTACGACAAAGAGTGGTAGCTCTAGGTGCAACCTTTTTTCTTAAATTTCCGTGTAAGTGCCTTATAACTTATCAGAAAAATAAGTTTGTTTTTCTTGAACCTTCTAGTCTGGAAATATTCCTATCTGATAAGGGCGGATAGGGTTTGAGATAGACATAGTATTGGATTATGTTATGGTCAAAAAGTAAATACTCTCTGTTATATTCAGTGGTTATGAATATATTCGTAAATGTTTTATTTTCCTTTTTGGCTCCCCAATAATGTGGACTGTTTGGATTAACAAGCATTATATGTACCTAGGTATTGTTTCTTGAAGTGTAAAATTGTGCTTGTTTTTTCATTTACTTTTTCTTTCAGTGTAAAAAATGTTTGAGAAATTAATAAAGTATAAATTAAAAAAAAATAAAAAATGGTGCGGGCCATCCAGTGCTCCTACCATGTAACAGGGGGCCGGCCAATGGCACGGATACCCTGTCACATGGTAAGGGCAAAGGGCTATCGGCGCCATTTTGATTAGTGGCAGCCGACGGCCCGGGAGTGGGAGATCGCTCCCAGGACCCCCACTGGACCACCATGTACCTGTAAAACGTTTTTTGGGGGTCGGGAGGGTTTAGGGGTTAAACTAAGGGATTAGTTTTAAAGGGTCGGGGTGGGTTTAGGGGGTTATTTTTGTGTGCTGTTTTTCCTGCCCTCCCCCAAAATGATAAGAGAATCCCCACGAACAATATCATGGGGTTTTCCTATCGTTTTGGGGGAACCCCCTGACGATTTTGAAAATATCGTACGATATTTTCAATCGTCTGAAGCCCGATTCACATCCCTAGTTTTCACTTTTTGGTCTCTTTATTCTGTATTTGGTGAGGGTCTGTCTGTGTTCTGCATGTGTAAGGTGAGGTATTCTGCTGGCATGTAGTTTCTGTGTAGGGATCTATAGTAGCCTGGCTTGTTCTGTTTTAATAATAGGATGTGTATTGGTGTTTAGTGTCTGGTGTAATATTTGCAGTGCTGCCTTTTCATAGTTAGGCTTTTTACTGTTTGAGGGCTAGCAGTTAGAACTCTTTTAGTATGGGAAGTTTACTATATTGAATTAGTAATTCAGTGTACTCCGGGCTTTCTGAGGGCAACATGCATTACTATAGGCCTAATACCATATGCATTCTGAATGTGGTTTTTTTTTATATTTTTTACAGGATTGTGATAATTTGTGATATTTTTACCTCAGAAGACTGTACCCTCAATGTCCTTTTTTCATGTAAAATTGATTATTATAAATGCAGATTTTTTAATTATGTGTGGTAAGAGTGGGGAGCATGGGCACAAGAGTGTAAATTTTGCTTAGGGTGCCTAATACCCTTGCCCAGCCCAGAGAGAGTTGTGCTACACAAAGACCCCTCCATTCACCCATCTCTCACTTTTCCAAGGGAAAGTGTTGCGGAAAAGGTGGGAGGCAGGTCTGAGGGTTCCTGGGAGTGTGGCAGAGTTGCCAGCTTCCTAGAAACATTGTCATTGACATTCCTCTGGGAACTCTGACCCCCCTGCTTTCCCCCTTCTGCAGCATTTCAAATCAACAAAAGGGCCAGACTCCAAGGTGCCCCCCTTTGCCGCTCTTGATGATTTTATTTGTACTGTACCTTAAAGGAGAGTTGTATGTGTGTGTGTGTATGTACGGGGCCATCTCATCCCTTGCCTCATGCAGCAGATTGCCTTGAGCTTCCCCTGCCTCCTCCTTTTTTCCATTTAGTACCCGAAAAATCTGTATAGTCCAGAAAAAATCAGGACAGTTGGCAACCCTAGATGGTGGGTGAGTGTTGGCTACAGGACTGAGGGTTTATAGACATATAAGAATTGCAATTTTGTGCTTTTAGAATAATTTTATTGTTGTACCACATTTTGATATTTTTTTTATGTGAAGCATGTAATCAAATTCTATCAAATAAATAAATGAAATAAAGTAGCTAAAAGCTTTACCCATCAATTGAAGCATATGAGGGGAAGCATGGGGCCATAGGCAGTTAAATTAAATATAAAAGGACCTAGCCCTCGCTAAATCTTAAAGATTAAAATAATTATTTCAAATTGTATATGATATTCAATTCAATTTAGAATCAGAATAATGTGATCTTGATAATTACTTCCAGCAAGCAAGTGAGCTGCTGCATTCTGAACCAGCTGTAATCTTTTAATAGACGTTTACGGAGACATATAAAACGGAGTTACAGTAATCCAGGTGTGACTTGATAAACAGATGCATAACAGTCACAAAAACAGACTTTTCTAAAAAGAAAAAGGACATAGCCAACATAACTGAATAAAGTTGACCTCAGAACTATTGTTGTTTATATGAAAAGGACATGGCAGAAGTTGATAACTTACTTATATGCCTCTCTGGTAAAAGAGAGGGTCTGTGAGGGTGAGCTTTTGGGACTGTCTTCCCTCACCCACCCACCCCTTTCTTTGTGTTTTTCTTCTTTAGATTGGTTTGGAAGCAAAGATTTAATTTTCTGCTTATTAAGCAATTAAGTCAATCGGTCCCTGTCTTCAATTAAACTCCACCGATTTTAATGTACCCACTGGCTGTTTCTTGTACAAACTCTTAAGAAGCCTCATTTCTTGCAGCTTTACTCAATTAAACTTATCCTTTCCTCAATGAATCCCATCTATAACCATTTTAATTATTCTCAGTTATGGCTATGCAATCTTAGCTCAAAGCCTTTTATTTCTTTGTTGCTGTGTGTGTGCCGTCTGTCTGTCTTGACTAGATTGTAGGCTCCAAGGAATATGGACTGTCCATTATGAGGATAACTTTCAAACAACTGTGTGTGCCCTCATATATGTGTGAATAAGGGCATGCAAAAATCTACTCCTGTATTTTATAACCTGTGTATATATGATATGCGTAGGTAATAAAATATGTGTAAATATACCCAGCAACATGCGCATGTAAAAAAAAAACCCCACACATGAATACATGTTGCACTTATCTGGATAAATTCTGATTTATCCTGCTAAATAGCAGTAAAACTACTACTTGGTAAGATAAATTTTAAAAGTGCTACTGATCCGGCTAAGGGCTAGATTAATCAAAATATCGCATACGATAGGAAGAGGGGCGTGTTTTATAGCAATAGCCTATTTATTGCAATGTGCCTTACCTTAGTGCTTCGCATAGGTATTACCTAGCGCAGGAAAAATTCTCTATTTAGTTTGGCAGTCCAGCACAAGCCCTTGCCTCGGCTACAGGCTTGCTTGTGCTGGTGCTGCTTTCTGTGAACTCTCCCTACTGCCTTTGGATTCAGACTGCCCTTGGGTTTGCCTGGCCTGCTGCCACCCCAGACTCAGATTGGACGTTTGAGCTCAGGTAAGGCTGTTACACTGCCATTGGGTCCACAGAACTTGACAGCTAGCTGAGGCCATGGTTCTGGTAGATCTAACAGCCCTGCAGGCAATTCCAGGACTCGGCTCATGAGTACAATTACAACAGGGAGTTCTGGACGAGGTAACAGGAGTACTGGAAAGATTGGCAGCTCATATGGATGCCTTAGCGGTAGCACCTCCTCCATTACCTACCCTCTCCTCCCAGTGCCGTTCTGCGCCTGCCTCCTCCTCCACGTTTCAATGGAGATCCGAAGCTCTGCTGTGGTTTTATAAACCAATGCAAGATGCATTTCTCACTGCAAGCGCCATTACTTCCTACCGATAAAACCAAGGTCACATTTATCCTTTCCCTCTTAGAAGGGTCAGCCCTGGCATGGGCTTCTCCACTTTGGGAAAGTGAAGATCTATTACTAAATAGAGATGTGAATCGGAACCGGTATCGGTTTGGATTCCGGTTCCGATTCACATCGTGAAATTTTTATCTTGCAGTCCGATCGGGTTTTTTTTTATCGGCTGCGCCCGAGCCGATAACCAAAAAATACAGCCGACTCTTTAAAATGAGTTTGTTAGTATCCCCCCACCCTCCAGACCCCCCAAAAATTTTTTTCAAATACCTGGTGGTCCAGCAGGGGTCCCGGGAGCATTCTCTCATGCTCGGGCCATCGGCTGCCAGTAAACAAAATGGCACCGATGGCCCTTTGCCCTTAGCATGTGATAGGGTATCCGTGCCATTGGCCGGTCCCTGTCACATGGTAGGAGCAATGGACGGCTGGCGCCATCTTTAAAAATGGCGTGGGCCATCCAGTGCACCTACCATGTGACAGGGGCCGACCAATGGCACCGATAGCCCCTGTCACATGGTAAGAGCAAAGGGCCATCGGCGCCATTTTGATTAGTGGCAGCCGACAGCCCGAGCACGGGAGAATGCTCACGGGACCCCCGCTGGACCACCAGGTATTTAAAAATTTTGGGGGGGGGGGGGTCCGGAGGGTGGGGGGATACTAACAAACTCATTTTAAAGGGTCAGGTTGTGTTTTTAGGTTGTGTCCTTTCTTCCCGTCCCCTCATAACGATAAGAAAACCCACTAAATTAATCGTGGGGTTTCCTATCGCTATCGGGGACCCCCTGATATCTGACGATATTGAAAATATCGGACGATATTTTCAATCGTCAGATAAACGATTCACATCCCTATTACTAAATAATCTGGATCAATTCTTTAAGGACTTCTGGCTGGTTTTCGATGAACTGGGGCGATCTATTTCAGCAGCCTCAGAGCTGCTCCAGATTCGACAAGGCTCGAGAACTGTGGGAGCATACGCAGTCCAATTTTGGACTCTTGCCACAGAACTTCATTGAGGGGAGGAGAGCCTTACCACTATCTTTTGGCAGGGTCTCTCGGACTCCTTAAAGGATGAATTAGCTGGATGAGACCCACCAGAAACCCCTTAAGACAATACGGTTAGCGATCCACCTGGATCTCTGATTTCAGGAGTATTCCCGAGAAAGGATAATTCTTCATTTCAGAGACTGCTCATCTTCCCCAGTCCTCAGGAGGTACTTATCACCACCGAAGAACCCATGCATATCGACCGATTCTGGATTTCATCTGAGGAATGACAGCAATGATGATAACAGAACCTGTGTCTCTACTGCACTGGCACTGGTCATTATACTAAAACTTGCCCTCTAAAGCTGGGAAACTCTCGGACTTAGCTACTAGGAGAGGTGTTACTACTTCGGACATAGGCCTTTGGTCAGTCCCTGTGTTATTTTTTAAAGGAGGCTGAGACACTTCTGCCTGCACCTCCTTTTTTCCCTTTTCAGCCATTTTGTTACAAGGCTTAGGGAAAAACTTGCTGCTCTAAATATAGAGGAAAAAGTGGGTGCACAAACAAAAAACGCTTTTGGTTGTTGCCTCTGCTTTCCCCAGGTGTCTGCCCATACAGCTGCTTCTGCTGCCCCAGAAGGTATCCCAAAAAAAAGGAGGACTTATTTTGTTTATCCCTAGAGAAGCAGGGGAGAAACTCAGCAGGTGAGCGGCTCCTGGGGGATAGCAGCGGAAAAGACCAACATCAGGGAAGGGGCAAGGAAGAGGAATTTGGCTGGCTTGTTTGGGAGGAGAGAGGGAAAAAAGCAGCTGTAGAGAGAAGGTGGTGGTAAGGGAAACAGAGCAGTGGTTTCCTCAGGCTGCAAAAAGGAGACAGCCCTTCCTGCCTCCAATGCACCTCAGTAAGCCTGTCGATCCTAGACTAGGAATGTGCATTTGTTTCAAACAAAATTCAAAAACCGACAAATAAGGGTAAGTGGTTTCAGTCAGGGGACCCTCTGAATGAAACAAACCTTATTCGTTGCATTCGTTTGAAAAGAATGCATCCGACCTAAGCCTAGGCCCAAGTCTGGGATCTCACTTAAGGCATAGGCTGAGCCCCAAAGCAGGGACCGCTGTCTAGGGCCAGTGCGTAACACTGGGGTCTCAGTCAAGGCCCAGCCAATGCCAGAGTCTCAGCTGAGACCTGAAAAAGGTCTTATCTGATCCATGAGATATCCGATGGCAAGGACGGGCCTCCGCCCAGACCCAGGTCCAACGCTACAACTCGGCCCGGAAGCCAGATCCCAACATCAGGGTCTCAGCCTAGGCTGGATCCCAGACCCAGGCCCGATGCCGCAACCCAGACCATGACCTGGAGACCAGGCCTTGTAGCTGCTTGCTCATTGTTCTCTTCTCTTCTGGTGCCATCCGCTGCGGTTGCACCGCAGTTAATTAACTCTAGCATGTTCACCCCAGTAGACAGCGCCAGAAGAGAAGAGAATGACACAGGAGAACTGCTGTGAGGCCTGGGCTCCGGGCTTGGGCCTGGGTACAGGCCAAGGCCCCAGCATTGGGATCCAGCCTCCAGGCCAGGCCCTGGTGTCGGGCCTGGATACGGCATTGCCGTACATCAAAATGGTGCCATCTAATGGGGTGAATACACTGGAGTTAATTCACTCTGGCAAGACCCCAATGGATGGCATCATTTGGCTTTCAAGCAATGAAAGAAACAGACCAAAGAAGAGCTAGGTTCCAAGGCCTGGGCCTGAACCTGGTCCTCCTGGCTGAGACCCTGGCTTCAGGCCTGGATCAGGGTCTAGGCCCTGGCACTGGGACCCAGGCTGGGTCTGGATCGAGGCCCTGGCAATGGGACCCAGCCTCCAGGTAGGTTTGCAGCATTTGGTCTGGGCTCATACTCCAGCCTAGGCCAAGGTCCAGGCACCGGAACCCGGCCTCTGAGTCAGGTCGCAGTGTCAGGCCTGGGTCCAGGTCAGGGGCCCTAGTATCAGGACCTGACCTCCAGGTCAGGTCATGGAGTCGAGCATGGAACTGGGCCAAGGCCCCAGTGTTGGGACCCAGCCTCTGGGTTGGGACACAGCATCAAGCCTGCGGTGACCTAATGCGGCCTTGGCATATGCAAGTCCGAGGCTTCGGCCTCGGACTTGGTCCGGTGGCAGATCCCCACCGGACCAAGTAAGTGGGGGCCGAGGATTATCCTGGCCCTGGCATTTTTCAGGGAGGGTGGGAGGGAGGCTTTGCTTTTGCTTTTTGGCTGTTTTTATTTTATTTTATTTTTTTAAATGCTTAATTCATTTTTTTCACATGAAACAAATCAAGCAATCCACGAACCGAAATTCATGGGAAAATAACCTGCCGAAAACAAACCAAATAACGAAAACAAATGCTGGGCTTGATGGACTCTTGGTCTGACCCAGTAAGGCATTTTCTTATGTTTCCCCCTGCACATCCCTATCCTAGATTGCTGCACTCTGGTTCTCCATTGGTCAGACATTCCATAAACAGTCAATAAGCTTCAGGGGAAGGCAGGAACAGTAGCTGGGACATAGAAGTTCAGTGCCTGCCTTCCCCAAAGGCGATTGGTCAGACATTCCACAGCCAATGAGCTGCAGGGGGAACTGGGAGAAGTAGCTGGGAGACAGAAACACTGCCATATTGCTTTCCCTCACATCCCTGACACATGGAGCTCTCAGCTCCTGATCCATAGGAGTACAGGAGACAATATTTGAGGGTGCTTAAGCACCCACAGAGCTGACACCTATGCATATGCACCCCCCAATCATCCAACACTCACGCAGACATGAACACTTTCTCAGAAATCCAGCGGCATCCAATGAAAGGCTCCCAAAAAATGGACGCAAACCCTGGATCAGACCCCAAAATAAAATGACATGGTACACCAAAAAACGTAGGAGCAAGGACAATGATTTTACATTTAGTACCCCACACTCTCCCTACCCTCCTACGAAGCTACCCTCCCCACTCACCACCCGAAGCCAGCATGCCAAACACCAGGTCCAAAAAGACAATGAAAGTTTGAATTTGGCACATTAAATAGCTTTTGTGAAAGCATTCATGGATTCTTGATGACATACACACTTATGTTCATTATAACATACTGAAATGCAAGTGCACGTCTAAATCAAGCCTTCAAACATGCCCATTTTGTAGCCACTCTCTTTTGTACACTATCATGTGAATACGTGCATATTTACCTTGTTCTAAAAATCACCTGTTTGCATGTACATTAAACGAATGCACATGCAAGGAATTTTTACGCTCAAACCCTTTTGAAAATTCACTTTAGGGAATAAAATTGTAAGAGTGTTCTTTTATAAAATAGGTGTATAAGCTATGTGG
Organism: Rhinatrema bivittatum; assembly: GCF_901001135.1. Taxonomy (NCBI): domain Eukaryota; kingdom Metazoa; phylum Chordata; class Amphibia; order Gymnophiona; family Rhinatrematidae; genus Rhinatrema; species Rhinatrema bivittatum. The sequence goes on along the minus strand of NC_042616.1, from coordinate 344,560,776 downwards.
ATCCCTGCATTAAAATTCTGCATATATTAAAACATATGTGCATGCTTTTGAGGAAATGATATGCAGTATTTCTTAAAAATGGACAATTCCTACTTAGTCCATTAACTGCTATTAACCAAGTTTACTTAGGGAATATCCACTGCTAAGCTATTAATTGCATCTGTAGCATGGGATCTTCTTGGTGTTTGGGTACTTGCCAGGTTCTTATGGCCTGGATTGGCCTCTGTTGGAAACAGGATGCTGGGCTTGATGGACCCTTGGTCTGACCCAGCATGGCATGTTCTTATGTTATGTACTAAATTATGCACACTATTTAAAATTACTTCTTAACCCTCTAATTTTTGCTAGCTTTAAATACATACTTTCTAAGCAAACCAAACCTCACAATTCCTGCTTACCCAGTACTCCCTCAAGACTGAGAGATACTCCGCTCTTGCCTCCCTATATATCTGTGCTTCTAAGGCAAATACTTCAAATAAAATTTCTTCCATGATAGACACTGCAGGTAGCTTGAGAAAGCTAACTTAACTAGATAAATCCAATATTCAAAGGAGGGAGGTAGAGACTAGAAGTAGAATGAAGGAGAGTGGGAGTGGTAGCGGGAGGGGAAGGCAGGAGGGTGAGGAGGGTGGAGGAAGGCAGGATAGTGCCAGACAGCACAGAGAGCAAAGAGACCACTCAGAGAAGGAGCAGTTGAGGGGACGGTGGGAGCTGGGAGTGGGTGGAAGAGAGAGGGAGGGAGAGAACAGACAGCCGAGAAATGGCAAACCAGCCAGGTGGCAGCAGCAGCAAGGGCAGGCAGCAATTTCATGTGCACAAGTTCTCCACAGAGAAGAATGATATGTTCATACAAGGAGTCCTAGCTAACCATGACCAGGTCATCCGACAGCAAGCAGCAAAACCATATAAGGCCATGAAGACCCTCATCTGGAAGAGGATTGTCAACAGCATTGCCAGCAGGAGTTAAGGAAGATGTACCAGTGACAAAGTGTCCCATCACTTACGAGACTGAAAATGAATGTGATCAGGATAGCCAGGTACCAGAGGAATCATTCATCCAGTGTACCTTGTCCCATAACTCTCACAGCAGTGGAGCAGCAGCTGAGAGACAGACTGGGGCCAGACTACTTCGAGAGTGGCATGGGATCTAAATACAGAACAAGATGAACAAGCAGGTAAGCCTTCGGGATATATGAGGGGAAGGTACAGAAAGATTGGTGGCAAATAATGAGATGTTCATCTTTCAGATTAGAAAAATGAATATCTTATGTCAATGATTCTCACTTCAATGCTCGGGACACACCTAGGCAGTGAGAGTTTTATGATACCTTTCAGATAGATTTAAGATTATAGATGAGCAGAATATAAATATTTTTAAATAAATGAATCCACTATTTGTGTCACATGCAAATTTATCTCATGCACAATCATTAAGGGTGTCATGAAAACCTCACAAGTTATCCGTCTAAATGACTAGTTTTGAATATTTCTCTAAGGATATTCTTCCAGTGCAAATGTTCAGCCCAGCACTGAACATTTACACTGCTAGCGTATGCTTTCAGCGCTATTACTACCGTAATGCTGGATTCACCCGGGATCACTATATACTGTGATCCTGGGGAGAAAAAGGGGGCCCTGACTCAGGTACTGGGTGGGTGGAAGGGCTTCAGGGGAGAGTGTGGGGGAGTCGAGGAGGCAATGTTTTTTTGCTGACGAGGGGAAGATTGGAGAGTTCGGCCAGGTCAGCGCCGATATCTGACATTTGTGATGGGTGGATAGGAATCACCTGGGAGGTCCATAACTGTGTTTTGTTTTCTTTTCTTTTCTTTTAAAGGAGGGCCATTTACCAGAATATTTTTTGAAGATATCCAGTTAAATAGCAAATTATTATCCGGCCACACCTGGACTGCCTTGCCTCCGCACTAGGCTTTTGCAAGTGAGAACACACCATATTTGGAACTGTGTCATATCAGCAGAGCTCTGACTGTCAGACACTGGCAGGACACTATGAAAACAGCTATCACAGACACGCATTAGACCCAATCCTGAAGTTGAAACACCTACAATGTTCACGAGGGGTGACAGGGAACACCAAATGCTTACTCTACAAGAATAACTGATGGCAAAGAAGGTGCATCACAGAGTTCATCATGGAAGCAGTGTTAAATGTGCTGTTAGTGGAAGTATTGCAATAACCTCTGGGTTGTAGTGAGTATCGCAGCAGAATGGTACCACCTTCCCCACTGATCCACTCCTAACCTCCACAAAATGATCCCCTTTGTTTTGTCTATTCCAGGCTCACCTACCCTTCTGTCCCTTAATGATAGGAGGGGAGGGACTGGGTTAGGAAGCAGAGTAGCTCTTTGTACTGATCTGCTGCTTCAGCCTCACCCCTGGAGGATAGCAAATGTAACCCCAATATTTAAAAAGGGCTCCAGGGGCGATCCGGGAAACTACAGACCGGTTAGCCTGACTTCAGTGCCAGGAAAAATAGTGGAAAGTGTTCTAAACATCAAAATCACAGAACATATAGAAAGACATGGTTTAATGGAACAAAGTCAGCATGGCTTTACCCAGGGCAAGTCTTGCCTCACAAATCTGCTTCACTTTTTTGAAGGAGTTAATAAACATGTGGATAAAGGTGAACCGGTAGATATAGTATACTTGGATTTTCAGAAGGCGTTTGACAAAGTTCCTCATGAGAGGCTTCTAGGAAAAGTAAAAAGTCATGGGATAGGTGGCGATGTCCTTTCGTGGATTGCAAACTGGCTAAAAGACAGGAAACAGAGAGTAGGATTAAATGGGCAATTTTCTCAGTGGAAGGGAGTGGACAGTGGAGTGCCTCAGGGATCTGTATTGGGACCTTTACTGTTCAATATATTTATAAATGATCTGGAAAGAAATACGACGAGTGAGATAATCAAATTTGCAGATGACACAAAATTGTGCAGAGTAGTTAAATCACAAGCAGATTGTGATAAATTGCAGGAAGACCTTGTGAGACTGGAAAATTGGGCATCCAAATGGCAGATGAAATTTAATGTGGATAAGTGCAAGGTGATGCATATAGGGAAAAATAACCCATGCTATAATTACACGATGTTGGGTTCCATATTAGGTGCTACAACCCAAGAAAGAGATCTAGGTGTCATAGTGGATAACACATTGAAATTGTCAGTTCAGTGTGCTGCGGCAGTCAAAAAAGCAAACAGAATGTTAGGAATTATTAGAAAAGGAATGATGAATAAAACGGAAAATGTCATAATGCCTCTGTATCACTCCATGGTGAGACCGCACCTTGAATACTGTGTACAATTCTGGTCGCCGCATCTCAAAAAAGATATAATTGCGATGGAGAAGGTACAGAGAAGGGCTACCAAAATGATAAGGGGAATGGAACAACTCCCCTATGAGGAAAGACTAAAGAGGTTAGGACTTTTCAGCTTGGAGAAGAGACGACTGAGGGGGGATATGATAGAGGTGTTTAAAATCATGAGAGGTCTAGAACGGGTAGATGTGAATCGGTTATTTACTCTTTTGGATAGTAGAAGGACTAGGGGACACTCCATGAAGTTAACCTGGGGGATATTTAAAACTAATCGGAGAAAGTTCTTTTTTACTCAACGCACAATTAAACTCTGGAATTTGTTGCCAGAGAATGTGGTTCGTGCAGTTAGTATAGCTGTGTTTAAAAAAGGATTGGATAAGTTCTTGGAGGAGAAGTCCATTACCTGCTATTAAGTTCACTTAGAGAATAGCCACTGCCATTAGCAATGGTTACATGGAATAGACTTAGTTTTTGGGTACTTGCCAGGTTCTTATGGCCTGGATTGGCCACTGTTGGAAACAGGATGCTGGGCTTGATGGACCCTTGGTCTGACCCAGTATGGCATTTTCTTATGTTCTTATGTTCTTATGTTCTTGCTCTCCAGTTCCCTGCAAGCTGCCTGAGAGGGGAGGGGCTAGATTAAACAGCAGTTCTGCTGAGTGAGATTCAGCAAAACTGGAAGGCAGTAAATCTTCAGCCAGCCCAGCAGCCTGCTGCACCCCCGGAGTTTTGCTGTCCTAGTGCGCCTAGTGACAAATCCAGGCCTGTCCCTAGCCTCTATAAGCTCAGGAACCAGAGTCCTGACCCGGAAAGGCAAAATTATTTTTCTCAGTTTGTATACTTAAAAATGTACCTTAAAAATGTCTGCATTCTGAACTATAATGTAAATCTTTGATTTTCTTACTAAAACTAAAATAAAGTAACTAAATTCTGAGCTATATATATTATAAAGAAACTTTTATAATTCTGAAACTTTATTGCCTAATTTAAAAAACACACACACACATGGTGAAGAAATATATTATAACTGGTTGTCTCAGACCAACTCTAGCTAGTGTTGATTAGTCAGCAGGCTGCATGATTTAAACCATCATGATCCTCTAAAAATTCCATTTTTTAATTTAAAAGAAATAGGGTTGCTTTTTTTTGGGGGGGGGGGGGGGGGGGGGGTGTTACAGCTTGCAGTTCAGCTTTCTGTTGCCGCCAGGAGTTTGGTAGCAGATGGCTAAAAGCAGAATGATGCAGGAATCTGAGTTCAGGCTTTAAAAAATAAACATATATATATTTTTTTTAAATGCTCCTTCTGAGTGCTCCCTGGAGGACCACGTAGAGGAGAGAGATTCTTTATGCAGTTTGCGAAGCAGAAAACATGCAAGGGTAGTGAAAATGCTTTTATGCATATGGCAGTCACTCAGAAGGATATCTGAGGAAGAGAACACTTCTGACTACAACAGAAATATATTTGCAGATCACGGAGGAGAAGGAGAAAGCACATGAAAGAGAGTGTGCTATTGATGAGTCCAAGGTCATTACAAAATGCAAGCATGATTTCAAATGGAAGCTTAATGGAGAAAATGCCACTAATTAACAGCTTCCTTCAACACGTGTCAAGGTTTCTATTTAATTACCAGAAGAGCATATTGTGGGACTTTCTCAGAAGAAATGTTCTATCTAACCAGATCACAATAGAAGTCCACAATAGAAGTCTGTCACTCTTTAACCTTACTGGTTACTCCCTCATCGGTTTTGTTGTTTAAATTAATTTTATTTATATTGCACCTTTGATCAAAACTCCAGGGTGCCCTTGTTGCAAAAACTAATTTGCCTTCCCCCTGCCCCCCCCCCCCAACCAATTTCCTACAACCTTAATGTACTGAGTCCCTAGTACTTGCTTTTAATTAAAATCATGCGTCTTTAAGCAACACTGCTCCGTTCTCTCAATGTGCAAGTTATTTTAAGGCCTTTTGTCATATGGCTGGAAGGAAACTTAACAGTAGTTAAGTAGTGCCTACAGAGTGCTATCTATATGCATCCCATTCACTGACTATCCCAGCTTCATAATAAATGTTCTTGTGAGTCTGCACACAGAGCTGGTCCTAATGTGTTGGGGTACCAGCAGTTCCAGCATGACAACTGAGCATCTTACTGTAGGATCAATATTGCACATGTGCCTCCCTAATCCCAGGCTAAAATCTGTAATGCAACGAGTGGAAAAGTAGATACAAGGTATAGGAAAAGAACATAAGCAAGGGTCTGGTACCATTCTGTGATACTCACTACAACCCAGAGGTTGAGGAGAGGGATTGGGTGGGGATCTTGTGTGTGTGAGAAAGAGAGAGAGGGAGACAGAATTAATGTGAGAGAAAAGGGTTTGGTGCTGGGTGTGTGTGTATGTGTGTGCGCGCCAGATTGGGAGAGAGGTTAGAGAGGAGATGCAAAGGGAGCAGGACTGGAGCACAGAAAGGACACCTTCACGTCTTTCCTTTTTTGGCCTCGTCCCTCCAACTGCAATTTGGATCCTCTCTCCTTTGATATCAGGTTCTGTCCCCAGATCCTGAAACTTCCCTTCTTTCCTAACTCTCCTTTCTCCCCAGATCCTCAACTCCTGCCTCTCCAACCTTCAATCCCTGATCCCAAATCCTCCCTCAGCAGATCCCCCCCTTCCTACTCCCTCCTTCCCCCTTCCTCAGTCTCAGAGCCTCCCTTCCTCTCACTCCTCTTCCCCATCCCAGATTCATGAGCCTTCCTCTCTTATCTTCCCCATTTCCCATCCTCCTGTCCTGGATCCCATCTCCTTTTCCTCCCCCCATCCCCAGACCTCTCTTCTCACACGCCACACTCCACCCCCATCTCCAATCCTCCTCCCTCTCCTCTCCCCAATTGCCAGTCAGTCGTTCCTCTCTTCTCTCCTTCTTTTCCTCTTCCCCTCTGAGGTCATCTTCCCTGTACTGATACTTAAAATCCTTTTTCCTTGCTCAATTAAAAGAGAATAAAATATGCAAACATAAACATAAACATAAACTCCCGGATTGACTACAGGAACTGACCCTTGCTTCGGCTGACCATTCTGGCCTTGATCCTCACTATCCACTCGGACACTCTATTCTGGCCTCCTGCAAACTCTGGACATTCTTGCTTGGACATCGACCGTGCACCCTTGTTCGTGGTGGGCACTCCCCTGCGCTTCCTCTCTCAGAGACCCTGCGAGATCTACCTAAGACCAGGTGGCCCGGGTACCCAAGGGCTCAACCTGTGGAAACCCCGGGTTGCTATTGGCGAAGCTCCAGCTAGCGTCTGTCTCCTCCTGTGCTCCGCCTCCCAGTGGCAGTGTTGCGTTCGTGCCTCTTCTCGCCCCTCGCTCCACCTCTCTACCTGGGATGCGACTCCCTTCGGCTCTGACGGACAGTGTAGCCATGGCTTCTCTCCGCCTCTTGGTCCTGGTTCCCCCGGGCTGGCCTGACGCTACGAATCCACCATGTTCCCAATGACGTAAGGGCACGCGCGCTCCAGACTTTGTACCAGCAAGGGCGCGAACCTCGGGGGCGTACCCTCATAGTGACGTCATCCATTTGCACTTTAAAAGGTCTTTGCTAACCTCTAACGAGTTAGCAAGGAACTCCAATGGGACTTGCTTTGGCAGTCCACGATACTTGCAACAACGATCCAAGTCAGCTGGGGAACCCGTCCCCACTGCTCGGCCTTTTCAAACTTACCAGGGTTACCCGTTCCACGGGGGCTCCGCTCTCTCTTCTTGATTTCAGATTGCCAGAACACTCGGAAGACTTCTCATTTCCTGGAAGCGATCATGGTCATGATTAAGTTGATCTTAGTTGTTTTTCCCAATAGATTGTACTTTATTATATATTATCCGTTCATTAATTCGATATGTTCCATGTAAACCGCCTCCCCGGCGATAGTTATTTCTGTTAAATGTGAACCGGAGTGATATGTATTGTATACAGGAACTTCCGGTATATAAAAACCAAAAATAAATAAATAAATAAATGGTCGTGAGCACAATGGAATTACATAGGAATTGGTACTCGCTCCATGAGGGCCCATGTTCCTAGAATCTTATACAGACTCTCTTCTACTCTAGAAACCATTTCATATACAGCAATTGTGAGTTCTTATTACATACTGTTTGTGGGAACCACTGCTCTCCTACGGCTCCTGTTCCTGAATGTACTGAAGACTATCTGTGGCATAGAGACCATTGCAGACATCTACTATTGTGAGTTTACCATCTTGTATCCAGTATACCCTGTCTACTCACTACTTCTAGTCTCTACAGCTCAGCGACCCAGAGATTATATTCCAGTATCAGAAGGACTTCAGCCTTGCTAGACACAGCGACTCACTACTGCCACCTCTGGTGGTCCAGCTTCCAGTCTAATAATTTATTGTATTTATTTATTTAAAAACTTTTCTATACCGTCGCTAAGTTATGTACCATCGCAACGGTTTACAAATAGGCACAAATAATGTATATATAGGTGGGTATCGTACATTCTAACAAGTGCCAACTAAAAACGGTTACAATATCATTAATAAAGATAAATTTTTGGGTAGTGATGAATTAGTTCTGGGAAGGTTTATTGATGTACTTTATTTTGATCTATTTCTTTACTGTACTGTGTATTTATCATATTGAGGTGCCATTTATTCTGGCTGCGTTTTCTGATGAACTATTGTGTTTATCTCATATTCTAGCCTAGCCGGTGGCTCCTCTCAGGATCTCCTCCTGGGGCGCTGTCATCTGCCATCAGCCCAGGGATTCACCATTTCCTCCAAGTGGTCATTCCTTTCACTATTGTCACCTTGTGGGAGCCAACCACTACTGACCACTGACTCCGCTCACGGAAGTATTATATAGACAGCTACTCCTCCTTATCTGAGACTTGCCAGCAGCTTATATATATATATATACAGATTGCTACTCCGTAGCGGGGGCATGATAGATTATCTCAGTAGCGAAGTACAATATACCTATTATTAACTCCTCTCCTCAGAAGAGTATCATTATACAAGATTGCCAACTCCTCTTCCTTGGAGAGTTGCTCCATAACAGATTGCTACTCCTTAGCAGATTGGTAACAGCTTGCTACTTCCTTTCCTTACAGGAGCATCTAACAGCAGTTCGCTAACAGATCTACAGATAGCTAACTCCTCCCCTCTGGAGAAGCAGGTTATGTCATATCGCTACTCCTTCCCCTTTCAGGAGAACAGCAGGACAGCTTGCTAACTCTGCCCTCCTGGTGGAGTGAGTGACAGCAGATTGCTAACTCCTCCCCTCTGGAGGAGGCGAGCGTAACAGCTTGCTAGCTCCTCCCCTTTGGAGAAGGAGAGCGTAACAGGCAGGCGCTCTCTGGGTCCGCCTGCCTGTTACGCTCTTTCCTGGAGAGGGCCTTTCCAATCCTGCACCAGGATTGGTACGGCCCTCTCCAATGTATCTTCTTAAGTTGGAGAGGGGCTATGGGTAATAGTTTATAGAAACATACATAGAAATGACGGCAGAAGAAAACCAAACGGCCTATCCAGTCTGCCCAGCAAGCTTTGCACATTTTTTTCTCATACTTATCTGTTACTCTTGGCTCTTAGTAACCTTTTGGTTCTATTTCCCTTCCACCCCCACCATTAATGTAGAGAGCAGTGTTGGAACTGCATCTATGTGAAATATTTAGCTAAATTAGTTAGGGGTAGTAACCGCCGCAATAAGCAAGCTACACCCATGCTTATTTGTTTTCCCAGACTATGTAATTCAGTGCTTTTTGGTTGTTATCTGTATATAGATACTCTTTTCTTCATTCCCCCTGCCGTTGAAACAGAGAGTTATACTGGACATGCATTGAAAGTGAAGCATCAGATTTTCTCCCCTGCCATTGAAGCAGAGAGCCATGCTGGTTATGTGTGAAGCATCAGTCTTTCTCCCCTGCCATTAAAGCAGAGAGCTATGCTGGATATGCATAAATTATCAGTCTTTCTCCCCTGCTGTTGAAGCAGAGAGCTATGCTGGATGTGTATGAAGTATCAGTCTTTCTCCCTTGCCATTGAAGCAGAGAGCTATGCTGGATATGCATTGAAAGTGAAGTATCAGGCTTATTTGGTTTGGGGTAGTAACCGCCATAACAAGCAAGCTACTCCCTGCTTGTTTGTGAATGCAAATCCTTTTTTCCACATTCATTCACGTCCTCTAGACTTTATGGATCCACAGTGTTTATCCCACGCCCCTTTGAAGTCCTTCACAGTTCTGGTCTTCACCACTTCCTCCGGAAGGGCATTCCAAGCATCCACCACCCTCTCAGTGAAGAAATACTTCCTGACATTGGTTCTGAGTCTTCCTCCCTGGAGCTTCAAATCGTGACCCCTGGTTCTGCTGATTTTCTTCCGACGGAAAAGGTTTGTCATTGTCTTTGGATCATTAAAACCTTTCAAGTATCTGAAAGTCTGTATCATATCACCTCTGCTCCTCCTTTCCTCCAGGGTGTACATATTTAGATTCTTCAATATCTCCTCATAAGTCATTCGATGAAGACCTCCTACCTTTTTGGTCGCCCTTCTCTGGACCGCCTCCATCTTGTCTCTGTCTTTTCGGAGATATGGTTTCCAGAACTGAACACAGTACTCCAGGTAAGGCCTCACCAAGGACCTGTACAAGGGGATAATCACTTTCCTTTTCCTAATCGATATTCCTCTCTCTATACAGCCCAGCATTCTTCTGGCTTTAGCTATCACCTTGTCACATTGTTTTGCCGACTTCAGATCATTAGACATTATCACCCCCAAGGTCTCTCTCCTGCTCCGTGCACATCAGCCTTTCTCCCCCCATCGAATACAGTTCATTCGAATTTCTACTCCCCATATGCATGACTCTGCACTTCGTGGCATTGAATCTCAACTGCCATATCTTAGACCACTCTTCCAGCTTCTTTAAATCCCGTCTCATTCTCTCCACTCCTTCCAGCGTATCCACTCTGTTGCAGATCTTAGTGTCATCCTCAAAAAGACAAACCTTACCTTCTATACCATCTGCAATGTCGCTCACAAAGATATTGAACAGGACCGGTCCCAATACCGATCCTTGTGGTACCCCCGCTTAACACTGCTCTCTCTTCAAAGAGAGTTCCATTTACCAACACACATTGTTTTCTGTCCTTCAATCAGTTTGCAACCCAGGCCACCACCTCGACACTCACTCCTAAACTTCTCATTTTATTCACCAGTCTCCTGTGCCGGGACCGTATCAAAAGCTTTGCTGAAATCCAAGTAGATGACATTGAGTGCCCTTCCTTGATCCAATTCCTTGGTTACCCAGTCAAAAAAGTCAATCAGATTTGTCTGACAGGATCTTCCCCTGGTGAATCCATGCTGCCCCTGGTCCAGCAATTCTCCTGACTGTAGATAGTTCACTATTCTCTCTTTCAACAGTGACTCCATTACTTTTCCCCACCACCGAAGTGAGACTAACTGGTCTGTAGTTACCAACCTCTTCTCTATTCCCACTCTTGTGACACGGGACCCCCACCGCTCTTCTCCAATCACTCGGCATCACTCCCGTGTCTAGGGATCTATTGAACAGTTCACACAGCAGACACACCAGCACATCTCTGAGCTCTCTCAGTATCCTGGGATGAACCTCATCAGACCCCATGGCTTTGTCCACTTTCAGTTTCCCCAGCTCTTCCCATACATTCTCTACTGTAAATGGAGTTACATCTACTCCACTCCCCTCTAGTTTCTTGTTAACTAGTGACGGTCCTTCTCCAGGGTCCTTTTTAGTGAACACAGAACTGAAGTATTCGTTTAATATTTCTGCCATTTCTTCATTTCTCTCCACACATTGATCCTTTCCACCTTTCAATTTCACTATACCACAATGAACTTTTCTCTTTTCACTGATATATCTGAAAAATGTTTTGTCACCTCTCTTTACCTCCTTGGCAATCCTCTCTTCCGCTTGACTTTTTGCCATCTTGATTAATTTCTTCGTCTCCCTCAGTTCTACCAGATATTCTTCTTTGTGCTCCTCCCTTTGGGATCTTTTATATTTCTTGAATGCTGTTCTTTTAGCCTTTATTTTGTCAGACACCTCCTTTGAGAACCAGATAGGTTTCATTTTTCTTTTGCTTTTCTTTACTTTTCTAACATATAGATTAGTTGCCTTGGTAATTGCTCCTTTTAGATTGGTCCACTGCTGATCCACATCTCTCTCATTCTCCCAGCCTTTTAGTTCTTCCTCCAGGTAATTCCCCATTTCATCAAAGTCCGTGTTTTTAAACTGCAAAACTTGGGTCTTCGTGCAAATTTTCTGTATCTTTTTTGTTATATTAAACCATATCGTTTTATGATCACTGGTGCTGAGGTGGCGCCCACCTGGACATCAGAGACATTATCTCCATTAGTGAGCACTAAGTCCAGTATAGCTCCTTCTCTCGTGGGTTCCATAACCATTTGTTTGAACAAAGCTACTTGCAGGGCATCCACTATTTCTCTACTATTATTAGATTCTGCAGATGGGATTCTCCAGTCTACATCCGGCATATTAAAGTCTCCAACGATCACCACTTCTCCCTTCTTTCCTATCTTTTGGATGTCTTCAACCAGATCTCTATCCATCTCTTCCTTTTGGTTTGGAGGCCTGTAAACCACTCCAATAAAAATGGATGTCCCATCTTTTTTTATGTTGGCCCATATTGCTTCTTCATTGCCCCATCTTCCTTGCAGCTCACATGCTTGGATATTGTTTCTGACATAAAGAGCCACTCCTCCCCCTTTCCTATCCTCTGTATCCTTCCTTAACAAGTTATAGCCTGGTATTGCCGTATCCCAGTCTTGAGATTCCGTCATGAGTTTGCATGACAAAGTTAAGTTGTCCATCCCTTTCTATGACATTTAGTCTGATTTCAGAAAAAATAACATTTGGCAGGGTTTTTCATTGTTCAGCCATTGTTTTCCCAGTAAAAAAAAAAAAACCAGTAGATCCCAGAGAACCATAATAGGACTGGATTTAGGCATACCCAACATAGGCATGTGCCAAATTCAAAGACTCCCAAGAAACTGGGACTCCCCCACTGTTCTCTGATTTCCTGGTAAAAGTTTCCCTACCTTGAGTCTTTTGCCTATGGATGTCATAATTTATATCCAACATGGGGCCTCTCCTCCCTTTTCTCTGTGAAAACAATTTCCTCACTCAATAAGGCATCCAGCCACTCTTATGCTTTCTGAAATTATGTATAATAAGGGGTGAAGGAACAGATGACAATTCATCTGCAAAGATCTTTTTCCATAGTCCTCTTGCACTAATGTATTTTAAGTGAAAAGCACTATCTTTCCACAACTTTGCTCTAGCTAAATAAGTCTTATGAATCAGGAGGCTTCAGAGGAAAATACTATCTCATCCATTGCTAATAACCACATTTTGAGCAATTTTTTGATTTATAAATGGTGCCAGGAAACCTTTAAGGTTCACAAACACATGGATACAAGAAGAAGAGAGTGTGGATTATAAGCTGAGCAGTCATTTCTGAAGGACTGTCTATTTTGCTAATGGAAATGGCATGTGCACAGTAATGTATTCTACTGTAAGTTATGCTTTCTGAAATGAGATGAAATGCAGGCTTTGAGATAAGGAGACAATTTATTTCCTCTGAAGATATTCTACAGAAAACTGGATGTTTGCTTCAATTCAAGAGGAAAATGGCAAGTAAAACCATTTTGGGAGGGAAAGTTAGCTCTACCATTCCTAAAATCCTAAAATGTGCTTGTTTCAGAAAGTAAAACGAGGTATAGGATAGTCATGTATTAATTTTATGGGGAAAGGAGGGAGTAAGGTCAATACAGCATTGACTGGCAGAGGCCATCTAAAACATCATGTAAATAGCATCTTGCAATAAGGCAATCTGACATAATTTTTGTTTGCTGAAACTAGACAAAAAAGGGTTTTCAGGAATAAGTGTTTGTTCTTTCCTATGGAAAGACATTTTGCCTGAAAAAGTGATATAATTCCATATCCTTACCCCAGCCCAATTCCATAAGAGTTATTATTAAGAAAATGTTGGGAAAGAGAGAGATCTCTATCATTTTTTAGATCTTCATTTTATCTACTTTCAGAATAGATAATCTATACCAGGATGTCTCACTGCCATAAACAAGTCCTTCTTTAATGTATATATATTTATAAAATGTGTCTACATAATAAGACATCCTGCCACAAACTGTTTTTTCAAAATAGACAAAATTAGAGTTAATAGATAACAGCTTTTCTACCTGCAATTATTTTTTAAACCTTGACCCTCTTGAACCCCTCCTGTTAAAGCATTGCAGTTACACACTGCTATTCAAATGAAAGGGGAGTGCAGGCAAGAAAACTTGGGAAGGAAAATATTTCAGTTGATAAATCACCAAAAAAAAAGACTCTCTAGTATTATTAATAGCACTGTGAGATAGTGCCCCTAAGTGTTCCCCTATTTACCTGTGCAGGACCAGGCTAGACACCTGGACCACCTTAAATCCACTAAGGAGTGGATTTTATGTCAGATTGCCTTATTGCAAGATGTGGATGTGGGTGGGATCCTGTGGGCAGGTGGGGCTCAGAGGGCATAACAAGAGACTGGGGAATAAGAGCTGGGATCCAGGTGGGGATAACCAGACCAGGCCCAGATCTCCAGGAGGAAGGCAGCTCCAGTAGAATATTGCTGTCCAAACATTGAGCTGAGATAAAGCTGGACTGTGAGTAATTAAGTGCACTGTTCTGAAGGGAAGACAGTCTAAGCTTATGTGATTGTGAAGTTATAATAAAGATAAGTGTTTTAAGAAAGGCTGTAGTCACACTAGTTTATGTTTCCAGGCCTGTAGGAATCACTGCTATGTCCCATTATTTATTTATTTATTTGAAGCTTTTTTTATACCGACATTTGTTTGCACATCACATCGGTTTACATGGAACAGGTAAAAATAATATAAAGGTTTACATGGAACAGGTGGTAAAATAGCATAAGTAATGTATGGAAACAAGGAAAGAGTAACATCTCCAGTCCATAACAGTTTCAGGTAGAGAGGAAACTGTGAGTGAGCCTGATTGCAGGGAAAGCCAGGATGTGGTAGGTTTGTACCAGCTAAAGGGAGAAGCCTGGCTGGAGACAGATAGGGATTAAAAGTGATTTTTTTATTGCTGTTTATGCAGGTTGTTTTTTTTTTATTTTTATTGCCTTGAAAAAAGAAAACAGGAAGAAAAACTGGTGCAGCAGGGCTGTGCTGAGCAAGGTATGGCCCTGGAAAAGCTGCCAAAGTAGGCTGTGAGTGCAGTGAATAGGAACAAGGTGGGGCCCTCTTCCAGCAAGCAAGCCAATCTGCAGGGAAGGTGTGCAGCCACGAGACAAACTGCAGTGGAACAGCTAGGGTACTGCAGCAGCATGACTGAAGGAAGATGTTAAGCACTGATCCAGTATCTCCAGAAGGCAGATAAAAAGTTACAAGAGAGCCTTGCAAGGAATCAGCAGGCCTGGGCTGAGCAAAAATGGAACCAGGAAGCACTCTGGGCCATGGTCAACTTCTATTTGGAGTGGAGCCTTGTGGTCTTGTCAAGAAGTGGCAAAACAGAGTGCCCAAGAGGGAGCACTACAGGGTGGCCAGTGGACTGCAACACCGATTGGCCAGAGCATGGTGCTACAGGTGGTCCTGAGGAAGACCCTGTAGGGTGGCCAAAATACTACTGGGAGTCCACAGACTATGCTCCCATGATAAGGCCCAAGAAGAAGGTGGTGAAGAACCCCGAGAGAGGGGTCACAGAGAGGGGCAACACAGACTGCCCAGGAGGAGGCAGTATTGAGAAGTTGGAAGTCTGTGCTAAAGGAGGTCCATATAGGATTCCCAAACACTACTGGGAGTGCAGAGACAACTCCCGTGAGAAGCCCAGAGAGAAAGGGCATGGAAAGACAAGTGAGAGATGCCACGGGAAGCCCAGAGGATGGCACTGCAGAGACCCCAGCAGGTGATGCTATGGAGGATCAAGTGACCAGCATATGCAAGGTGAAAAATTACGGAGATCCCAGAAGGAGGCACTTCAGAGTGTACAGAAGATGAAACCACAGAGAACCCAGAGGGAGGCACTGCAGAGAATCTGTAGAAAGTGTCCACAGAGGATGGCACTGTGGGGGCTCCACCAACTGAGGCTACAGAGGAGACAAGGAGGAGCTCTACATCAGAAATACCAGATGCCAAGAAGCAGGTACAACTGGTTATAGATGAACCAGTGCTTGTGATCCCCCAGTGGGTCCATAAAGTTCCATCAGGGTGGAATTTGAACACGAAGCCAGCAAAGGACTGAGGACGTACATTGTACAAATGGCACACAGAGTGGTGATCATGATACTGTCGAAGGTAACCCTGAGAGGTTAGGTGAGCATGTTACTAGATCCCTGTTCCCAAGTGTAGCTGGTAGGAAGCCAGAGGAAGGGGAATGGGATGTCTTGAACTCTCCTGGATGGGATCCAGAAGGGAGTAGGGATGCTTGACCCAACAGGTCCAAGCTGAGGGGAGAAGTATGTGAGATAGTGCCCCTAGTGTTCTTCTATTTACCTGTGCAGGACCAGGCTAGATGCCTAGTCCACCTTAAATCCACTAAGGCGAGTATGCTCTGTGGGTGGGATCCTGCAGGGCAGGTGGATCTCAGAGGGCATAAATAGAGACTAGGGAATAAGAGCTGGGATCCAGGTGGGGATAACCAGACTAGGCCCAGGTCTCCAGGAGGAAGGCAGCACCTATAGAATATTGCTGTGCAAACACTGAGCTGAGAATAAGCTTAACTGTGATTAATTAAGTGCACTGTTCTGAAGGGAAGACAGTCTACTGTTGTGTGATTGTGAAGTTATAATAAAGATAAGTGTTTTAAGAAAAGCTGGAGTCAGACTAGTTTATGCCTCCAGGCCTGTGGGAATCACTACTCGCTCCCACAAGTACCAAAAAAAAAACAGAAAGGAACACACTGGTCTACTATTTCAACTATTATCAGTCCATAGTAGATAGTTTTAATAATATTTATTTATTTTTACATTTTTTTAAACACATCTCCAAATCACGTGGGTGCAGGCTGAGGTCAGGGGACACCCCCTCTGAAGTAGTGGAGGACCGCAGAAAGGGCATAAACTTGTATTCTGCTTTGCCAGCCCCCTCTCCCACAAGTTGAGCCCTTGGGTTCTGGGGTCTGGTAGGGCTTGACTTCTATGGCTGAACATCATGGTTGCAAGACAGGCTGAATGAGGCTGAGCAGGCTGGACAGACTAGACAAAGCAGGGCAGGCACAAGCTGGAAGCTGACGACTGGATATTAGAGCAAATGGGCAGCAAGATACTGAACAAGAGCTCAGGCTGAATACAGATACAAGCTGGGCAGCATATTGAGCAAGGGCTGTGGCTGGATATAGACAGAGACTGGCCAGGATCCTAGGGCTGGATGCAAACATAGACTGGGCAGTATGCCTATTGCCCACAAATACCACAAGCTCTTCACCCATACTCTCAAATTTTGAAACATCTACAGCATCAGAAATTGAAGCAATTCTAAAAAAAATCAAACCAGCATTACATCCAATAGATATCATGCCAACAAAAACACTCCTTGCCATTCCTACTAGAATTGCCCCTGCTATCTCTAACATCGTCAACAAATCCATAACAGATGGGATTTTCCCTACGCAACTCAAACACGCCGTAATAAAGCCCACTCTCAAAAAATCTGACCTAGATCCCTCTGAACCGGCAAACTATCGGCCAGTCTCGAACCTCCCGTTATTGTCAAAAATCCTAGAAAAAGTCATAAACAAACAACTCACAGACTTTCTAGACGAAAATCAATTACTCTTCCCCTCACAATATCGATTCTGGAAGAACCATAGCACCGAAACCCTGCTTGTGTCCCTCTCAGACTACATACTAAAAACCATGGATTCTGGTCACTCTTATCTTCTGGCGCTTCTTGATATCTCCTCAGCGTTTGACACTGTAAACCATAATACCCTCTTCTCTCTCCTCTCACAAATTGGCATCACTGGCTCTGCATTATACTGGATCCAATCTTTCCTGAAAGACAGGACATACAGTGTTAAGATGGGAAACCAAACTTCAAAACCCAGAAATCTATCTCAAGGTGTTCCACAAGGGTCCTCACTGTCATCAACTCTATTCAATGTTTATCTATCTCCCCTTTGTAAACTCCTGGCTAAACTGGATCTCCGTCATTTCATATACACCGACGACGTACAGATCCTCATCCCAATCAATGATTCACTGGACAATGCCCTGAAAACCTGGGATTCGGCCCTTTCTGAAATAAAAAATCTACTCATGGAAAAATTTCTTGCAATAAATACTAACAAGACCGAACTCCTCATCATCACGCCGCACAAGACCAACACCACTAACACCTCAACTATCCCAATGGCAGACCTTCCCCATTTTCAGCATGTCCGCAGCCTTGAGGTCATGATTGACAATCACCTTTCATTAAAGAATTTCATCTCGACTACAATTAAAAATGGCTTCTTCAAGTTACATACACTGAAAAGAATTAAACCTCTTTTACATGCTCAGGACTTCCGGACAGTGTTGCAAGCCACAATTTTACCAAAACTAGACTACTGTAACGCATTACTTCTAGGTCTCCCAAAAAACACAATTCAACCTTTGCAGATGCTGCAAAACGCGGCTGCTCGCTTACTTACGGATACTCGACGACACGAACACATCACCCCAGCTCTCATGTTCCTACATTGGCTTCCTGTATCTTACAGGATTACTTTTAAAGTTCTCTCTCTCATCCATAAATCAATCCACAACCAAGAGATGCAATGGTTCTCTGATCTGTTTATATTCCGCACATCCAATAGACCAATAAGAAATATCCACCAAGCCAAATTAGCTTCGCATCCACTCAAACACATCAAACACGTATCCACAAGAGAACGTGCATTCTCTATAGCTGGCATCAACATCTGGAACAATATGCCTTTGGACTTGCGTCTTGAACCCTGCCACAAAACATTCAAACAAAACCTCAAAACATGGTTGTTTGAACAAGCTTTCTATCAATGATCAATAACTAACATTAAATTCAGCTTTCCTGTATAATTTTTCTCCTACTCCATGTTTTTCTTTTCTTCATCTGATATATCTACTTCTATACCACCCCTGTGCCATGTGCTTCATTACTCCCCTTGCTTATTCTACTCTACCTATACCTCTGTTCCTCTTTTTCCATGCCTTCCCTTTGTGCTATTCTGTGAATTGACTCGATACTGACATTGGATCTCTCCGTCATTAGGTTAATGACTTAAGTTACGCTGCGCTTAAACATTCATTGTTGATCATAACTACAGAAGCTATAGATTAGTCTCTGGAAACTGTTATTAATGTAAAACCCGAAGCTCTTGATGATATAATTACGGTAGAAACTGTTATATGTAAAGCCTGTTGCTAACTTATTGTTTACTTACTGAATAACCTGTTATATGTAAAGCCTGTTGCTAAGTTATTGTTATCTGTAAACCGAGGTGATGTATATCTATACGTACCGCGGTATATAAAAATCTCCAAATAAATAAAATAAATAAATAAACACAGACTGGGCAGGATACTGAGCAAGGACTGAGGATGGATGCAAACACAGACTGGGCAGGATACTGAGCAAGGACTGAGGATGGATGCAAACACAGACTGGGCAGGATACTGAGTAAGGACTGGGACTAGATATAGACACACACTGGGCAAGGCAAAGCAATAGCAAGATAGGGAATGAATTCAAAGAACTGATCTGGACTATCAGGGCATTATAAAGACCAGACAAGACATGACTAGACAAGAACAGGATCTGACAAGGACAACACAAAACAAAGAGCACTGAGGACTGAAGGTAGTGAAGTAGAAAGCCTGTAGGCCTCTAGGCTTAAGGCCCGGAGGCCACAAGGTGAGGTGAAAGGCCCAGAGGTTACAAGGTAAAGAAAGGTCTGAGTAGGCCACAAAGCAAGGTATAAGGGACAAGAGTAGCAGATAAGTATAAAAAAAATAAGTGTGAAAGCTTACTGGGCAGACTGGATGGACCGTTTGGTCTTCTTCTGCCATCATTTCTATATGTTTCTATATAAGGTAAGAGCAGGACAGGAGGCCACAAGGCAAGGAAAGGCCTGAGAAGTCCGCAAGACAAGGTATAAGTTAAGAGCATACCTGGAGGCTACAAGGAAGGAGAGGCTTGAGGAAGCTGCAAGACAAGGTAAAAGATAAGAGCAGGCCAAAAGGCATGGAACAAGGTAAGAGTGGCCAAGTCAGAGAGCCAAGGGGAGACTCCATGACGAGGACCTGAGGTAATGACAAGGCAGAGTTAAAGAGGGCTGGAACTTGGATGTAGTGTAACCAGCAAAGAGGTTCTTGGCAAGGCAATAGGTGAGGCTTACTGAGGACCCCTGGTGGATGGATGACTGTGCAGCAGGCTGAACCTTGGCACAGAGACTGTATAAAAGGCAAAAATATAACAACTATCAAAAAGTATTCAACAATGCTCACATTGCTATTATTGGATGTTTCCTCTAGCAAACTTCCATTGGGTAGAAGGGGAAAACCTCCGACAGTTAACTGTGAAGTAAAGGACTTTCACAGTAATTAGCAACAAACTTGTGGACAAGCTGCCATCTCAGGAAGAAAACACTTTCATTCACTCAACCAGAAGTATAATTAACTTCTTCAAAATTGTGTTTTTTGGATACTATAGTTCTTGCTTTACTGTCCAAGCAATGTTTATCTTATCAAGCAGATATTAGTAGATTTTAATGAAACCACAGCAAAACAGTATTCACTTTCCAGTCCTTGTTTTAATGTCCCAGCAATTTTATCTTATCAAGCAAGCTTTAGTATATTTTAATGAAACTGAATGCAAAATAATATTCACTTTGCAGTCATTGTTTTAATGTCCCAGCAATGTTTACCTTATCAAGCAGGCATTAGTATATTTTAATGAAACCCACAGCAAAATAGTATTCATTTTGCAGTCATTGTTTTAATGTCCTGGCAATGTTTATCTTATCGAGCAGGCTTTAGTATAATTTAATGAAACCCACAGCGAATAGTATTCACTTCAAATTGCAGCAACAGTACTTAACTTATAAAGAAAAATGATGACATAGCCGTGTTTCACTGCCACATTAGCACTGCATCATCGGAGAGGGAACCGGTGACTGCAACTATTGCACTGTGATCAGTAATGGATCTCTCATCTAGGATCTATACTACTTGGAGGTTTAAACATAGCAATTGAGTGGAGTCATTTTTATGAATAAAACTTTTTGTTTGACTTTTTTGATTGGGTGACTAAAGAATTGGATCAAGGAAGAGCACATGATGTGATCTACTTGGATTTCAGCAAAGCTTTTCATACAGACCCACACAGGAGGCTTGAGAATAAAATGAGAAGCTTGGGAATGAGTGCCAAGGTGGTGGCATGGATTAAAAACTGGTTGACAGATAGAAGACAGTAGGTAATAGTAAATGGAACCTACTCTGAAGAGAGAGAATAGTGTTAAGTGGAGTGCCACAGGGATCGTTGTTGGAACCGGTTCTGTTCAATATCTTTGTGAGCGACATTACTAAAGGGATAAAAGGTAAAGTTTGTCTATTTGTGGATGATACTAAGATCTGCAACAGAATGGACATGCTGGAAGGAGTAGAGAGAATGAAACATGATTTAAGAAAGCTTGAGCAATGGTCGAAGATATGACAGCTGGGATTCAATGCCAAGACGTGCATAGTCCTGCATATGGGGTGCAGTAATCCAAAACAGCTGTATGTGATTGGGGGGGGGGGGGGGGGTGAAAGTACGTTGTGCAGGGACCAAGAAGAGGGGCCTTGCGGTGATAGTATCTAATGATCTGAAGACAGCAAAGCAATGTGACAAGGCAAGAGCTAAAGTCAGAAGAATGCTGGGCTGCATAAAGAAAGGAATAACCAGTAAGAAAAAGGGGGTGATAATCCTCTTGTACAATCCTTGGTGAGGCCTCACCTGGAATACTGTGTTCAGTTCTAGAGATCATATCTCAAAAGGGACAGAGACAGATTGGAGGAAGTCCAGAGAAGGGCAATCAAAATGGTGGGGGTCTTCGTCAAATGATTTATGAGGGGGGACTGGAGGACCTAAATAGGTATACTGTGGAAGAGAGGAGGTGCAGAGGAGATATGATACAGACCATTAGATACCTGATGGTTTTAATGATGCACAGCCAACAAACCATTTCTGTTGGAAAGAAATCAGTAGAACTAGAGGTCATGAAATGAAATTCCAAGGTGGACAACAAAGAACCAACGTCAGGAAATATTTCTTCATGAAGAGGGTTGTGGATGCTTGGACTGCCCTTCCAGAGGAGGTGATGAAGACAAAACCATTGAAAGAATACAAAAGGGAACACTGAGAGGAGGCGATCACCTTGCTGGTGGCTGAAAAGAATCAGTACTGGTTGGGGAAATTTTAAAAACTTAAAAGCATTGGGGAGAAGTAAAACTATTGGGGTATATTATTTAATGTGTTTGTGTGTCTGTAGTGAATAGCTAGTCAGAAAGGCAAGCAAAAGCCAAGAGTTTTGTGCATTTTGTATTAAATAGGTAGTCAGAAAGGCAGGCAAACAACAGAAATTTGTGTGTTTATATTAAATAGATAAGAACATAAGAATATGCCGTACTGAGTCAGACCAAGGGTCCATCAAGCCCAGCATCCTGTTTCCAACAGTGGCCAATCCAGGCTATAAGTACCTGGCAAGTAACCAAAAACTAAGTCTATCCCATGCTACTGATGCTAGTAATAGCAGTGGCTATTTTCTAATTCAACTTGATTAATAGCAAAAAATGGACTTTTCCACGAAGAACTTATCCATACCATTTTAAAACCCAGCTATAACTGCACTAACCACAGCCCCTGGCAACAAATTCCAGAGTTTAATTGTGCATTGAGTGAAAAAGAACTTTCTCTGATTAGTTTTAAATGTGCTATATGCTAACTTCATAGAGTGCCCCCTAGTCCTTCTATTATCCAAAAGAGTAAATAACCAATTCACATTTACCCGTTCTAGACCTCTCATAATTTTAAACAGTAAACACCTCTATCATATCCCCCCTCAGCCGTCTCTTCTCCAAGCTGAAAAGTCCTAACCTCTTTAGTCTTTCCTCATAGAGGAGCTGTTCCATCCCCTTTATCATTTTGGTCTCCCTTCCCTGTATCTTCTCCATCGCAACTATCTTTTTTTAGATGCGGCAACCAGAATTGTACACAGTATTCAAGGTACGGTCTCACCATGGAGCGATACAGAGACATTATGACATTTTCCATTTTATTCACCATGCCCTTCCTAATATTTCCTAACATTCTGTTTACTTTTTTGACTGCTGCAGCATACTGAATCAACCATTTCAATGTATTATCCACCATGATACCTAGATCTCTTTCCTGGGTAGTAGCTCCTAATATGGAACCTAACATTGTGTAAACTACAGCATGGGTTATTTTTCCCTATATGCATCACCTTGCACTTATCCACATTAAATTTCATCTGCCATTTAGATGCCCAATTTTCCAGTCTCACAATTTCCTCCTGCAATTTATCACAATCCGCTTGTGATTTAACTACTCTGAATAATTTTGTATCATCTGCAAATTTGATTCCCTCACTCGTCGTGTTCCTTTACAGATCATTTATAAATATATTGAAAAGCATGAATCCCAGTACAGACCCCTGAGGCACTTCATTGCCCACCCCCTGCACTGAGAAAATTGTCCATTTAATCATGTTTCCTATCTTTTAACCAGTTTCTAATCCTCAAAAGGACATCACCACCTATCCCATGACTTTTTACTTTTCCTAGAAGCCTCTCATGAGGAACTTTGTCAAATGCCTTCTGAAAATCCAATTACACTACATCTACCAGTTCACCTTTATATACATGTTTATTAACCCCTTCCAAAAAGTGAAAAGATTTGTGAGACAAGACTGCCTTGCGTAAAGCCATGCTGACTTTGTTCCATTAAACCATACCTTTCTATATGTTCTGTGATTTTGATCTTTAGAACATTTTCCACTATTTTTCCTGGCACTGAAGTCAGGCTGACTGGTCTGTAGTTTCCGGGATTGCCCTGGAGCCCTTTTTTAAATACTGGGGTTACATTAGCCACCCTCCAGTCTTCAGGTACAATGGATGATTTTAATGATAGGATACAAATTTTTACTAATAGATCTGAAATTTCATTTTTTAGTTCCTTCAGAACCCTGGGGTTATACCATCTGGGCCAGGTGATTTACTACTCTTCAGTTTGTCAATCAGGCCTACCACATCTTCTAGGTTTACCATGATTTGGTTCAGTACATCTGAATCATTACCCATGAAAACCTTCTCTGGAACAGGTATCTCCCCAACATCCTCTTCAGTAAACACCAAAGCAAAGAAATCGTTTAATCTTTCTGCGATGGCCTTATCTTCTCTAAGTGCCCCTTTAACCCCTCGATCATTTAACGGTCCAGCCAAGTCCCTCGCAGGCTTTCTGCTTTGGATATATTTGTAAAAGTTTTTACTGTGAGTTTTTTGCCTCTACGGCCAACTTCTTTTCAAATTCTCTCTTAGCCTGTCTTAACAATGTCTTACATTTAACTTGCCAATGTTTATGCTTTATCCTATTTTCTTCTGTTGGATCTTTCTTCCAATTTTTGAATGAAGATCTTTTGGCTAAAATATTCTCTTTCACCTCACCTTTTAACCATGCCGGTAATAGTTTTGTTTTCCTTCCACTTTTCCTAATTTGTGGAATACATCTGGACTGTGCTTCTAGGATGGTATTTTTTAACAATGACCACGCCTCTTGCACACTTTTTACCTTTGTAGCTGCTCCTTTCAGTTTTTTTCTATTTTCTCATTTTATCAGAGTTTTCCTTTTGAAAGTTTAGCACTAGGGCTGTGGATTTGCTTACTCTCCCCTTTCCAATCATTAATTCAAATTTAATCATATTATGATCACTATTGCCAAGTGGCCTCACCACCATTACTTCTCTCACCAAATCCTGTGTAGGCAGGCAAAAAACAGAAGTTTGTGTGTTTCCCAATCATCTAACCCCTCTCCCACCTGCCCCAGCTCATACTTTAATTTATAGGCAGGTGACACTTTCACACCAAAAAAAATAAATAAATAAAAATAAAATAATTAATCAGCCTTTTAACTTAAATTCAGAAATTCCCCACACCTCTTCAAGAGTTTAATCATTCCCTTGAAGGTCACTACCTTATAAATATAGGGGTAGATTTTATAAATTTGCACACACGCGTACTTTTGTTCGCGCACCAGGCACGAACAAGAGTACGTGGGATTTCAATAGATACATGCGTAGCCGCACATACCCATTAAAATCCGGGGTTGGCGCCTCCAAGGCTGCCCATAATCGGCAGCCTGCGAGCGCTGAGCTGCGCAGCTTGCCTCCGTTCCCTCCAAGGCCGCTCCGAAATCGGAGCAGCCTCGGAGGGAACTTTCCTTCAGCCTCCCTCCACCTTCCCCTCCCTTCCCCTACATAACCCCCCTACCTTTGTTGTACAAGTTCCGCCTGCTCGAAGCAGGTGTAACTTGCATGCGTTGGGCCGGCCGCCGGCGCATCGGGGTCCGGTCCAGAGGCTGCGGTCATGCCCCTGGAACGCCCCCGATGATGCGCTGGCCGTAACACACCCCGATGTCGCGCCAGCCACGACATGCCCCCCCGACGCCCCTGACACACACCCCCCCAGGAAAGCCCTGGGACTTATGCGCATCCTGGGGCTTGCGCGCGCCACCGAGACTACTCAACATAGGCTCGGCGTGCACAGGGGGAGTTTGGGCCAGGTTTTTGGGGGGTACACGCGTATCTTATGCGTGTACCCCTTTGAAAATCTGGCCCATAGTGAATACACTAATACATTTAAAAGACCCTAATTGTACGCAGTCCTACTCCCATAGCAACCTAAATCTTAACTAGAACTGAACAAATTTAAGATGAAGGCAGTAGTGCAGCAGCAAGAGGGGGGTCTCCCAGTCTTCTGCATCGAGTGTCACAAGTATGATTTTTTACTCGCTGGTGAGAAATTGTGCATGTGCATCTGATTAAAGGAACTCCTGTCTCTCAGAGACTGAGTCCGATCTCTGGAAGCTAGAGTGACAGACCTGGAGGAAATGAGGCAGACAGAGAGGTATATAGATGAGACCTTCAGGGACATAGTAGCCAAGTCCCAACTCCAGTCCTTCAGCCCTGGTGCTGCCTTGTTGAGAAACGTCTCATAATTGGAGAGCCTCAACCTGGTGCAGCAGGAAATGATCCTGTAGCAAGGACTTGTCCTCTCACACCAAGGATGTGTCTCCCTAGGCTACTGCCCTCAAGGGAAGGGTTAGGTCGGCTGTCATAGTTGGTGATTCGATTATCAGGAATTTAGATAGCTGGGTGGCTGGTGGGCATGAGGATCACCTGGTAACATGCCTACCTGGTGCGAAGGTGGTGGACCTCATGCATCACCTAGATAGGATTTTAGACAGTACTGAGGAGGAGCTGGCTGTCGTGGTTCATGTAGGCACCAACAACATAGATAATTTGGGAGGGAGGTTCTGGAAGCCATATTTAGGCTGTTTGGTAAGAAGCTGAAATTCAAAATCTCCAGGGTAGCATTCTCTGAAACTCTCCATTCCACATGCAGGTCCCCAGAGGCAGGCAGAGCTCCAGAGTCTCAATGTGCAGATGAGACAATGTGCAAGGAAGAGGGATTCAGTTTTGTAAGGAACTGGTGAACCTTTTAGGGAAGGGGGTGAGTCTTTTCCAAAGGGATGGACTCCACCTTAACCAAGGTGGAACCAGGCTGCTGGAGCTAATCTTTAAAAAGGAGATAGAGCAGCTTTTAAACTAAATCAAAGGGGAAAGCCGACAGTCGCTCAGCAGCACATGATTTGGAGGGAGGTATCTTCGAAGGATACTAAAGAAGCATTAGAGTTAGGGCATCCCAACAGAGAGGTTCCAAAAGTAAGAAAAATAGTCCAAGTGCCTATAATTAAAACTCACCTGAGCTAAAATATTCCAATTTATCCCTGTCAATTGAAAAGCAGAATGTTAATACAAACAAAAAACACACTTTGAAATGTTTGTATGCTAATGCCAGAAGTCTAAGAAGTAGGATGGGAGAATTAGTGTATTGCATTGAATGATGATATAGACTGAATTGGCATCTCAGAAGCATGGTGGAAGGAGGATAACCAATGGGATAGTGCTATACCGGGGTACAAATTATATCACAATGACAGAGATGAGCATCTTGGTGACAGGGTGGTGCTTTCTGTCTGGGGTGGCATACAGTCCAATAGGATAAATATCCTGCATGAGACTAAATGCACAATCAAATCTTTACGGGTAGAAATCCCTTGCATGTTGGGGAAGAGTATAGTGATAGGAGTATACTATCATCCACCTGGTGAGATAAATAGTGAAATGCTAATAGAAATTAGGAAAGCTAACCAAATTGGTAATGCAGTAATGGTGATTTCAATTACCCCAATATTGTTTGGATAAGTGAAGCATCAGGACATGCTAGAGAGATAAAGTTCCCAGAAGGAATAAATGACAGTTTTTTGGAGCAATTGGTTAAGCAACTGATGAGAGAGGGAGCAATTTTAGATCTAATTCTCAGTGGAGCACAGGATTTGGTGAGAGAGGTAATGGTGGTGGGGCCACTTGGCAATAGTGATCATAATATGATCAAATTTGAATTAATGACTGGAAGGGGACAATAAGTCAGTTCATGGCTATAGCACTAAACGTTCAAAAGGGAAACTTTGATAAAATGAGAAAAATAGTTAAAAAAACATTTTGAAAGGTGCAGCTGCAAAGGTAAAAGGTGTGTAACAGGCATGGACATTGTTAAAAAAAAAATAACATCCTAGAAGCACAGTCCATATGTATTCCTTGCTTTAAGAAAAGTGGAAGGAAGGGCAAGCGATTGCCAGCAAAGCTAAAAAGTGAAGTGAAAGAGGCTATTTTATGCAAAAGATCTTCATTCAAAAACTGGAAGAAGGTTCCATCAGAATAAAATAGGATTAAGCATAAACATTGACAAGTTAAATGTAAGACATTCATAAGTTAGGCTAAAAGAGAATTTGAAAAGAAGTTGGCTATGGAGACAAAAACTAACAATAAAAATTTTTAAAATACATCAGAGGCAGAAAGCCTATAAGGGAATTGGTTAGACCATTAGATAATCGAGGGGTTAAAGGGGCACTCAGGGAAGATAAGGCCATCATGGAAAGATTAAACAATTTCTTTGCTTCAGTGTTTACTGAAGAGGATGTTGGGGAAATACCCGTTCCAGAGGCAGTTTCCAAGGATGATGATTCAGATAAACTGAACCAAATCATTGTGAACCTGGAAGATGTGGTCGGCCTGATTGACAAACTGAAGAGCAGTAATCACCTGGACCAGATGGTATACACCCCAGGGTTTTGAAAGAAATATATGAAATTTTAGATCTATTAGTAAAAATTTGTAACCTGTCATTAAAATCATCCGATGTACCTGAAGATTGGAAGATGGCCAATGCAACCCCGATATTTAAAAATGGCTCCAGGGGTAATCCAGTAAACTATAGACTGATGAGCTTGACTTCAGTGCCAGGAAAAATCATGGAAACTGTTATAAAGAATAAAATCACAAAAAGTTTAGATAGACATGTTTAATGGGAGACACCAGTATGGATTTATCCAAGGGAAGTCTTGTCTCACAAATCTGCTTCATTTTTTTGAAGGGGTGAATAAACATGTGGTAAAGGTGAACCGGTAGATGTGGTGTATTTAGATTTTCAGAAGGCATTCAAGAAAGTCCCGCATGAGAGGCTTCTAAGAAAACTCTTGGGATAGGAGGCGGTGTCCTTTTGTAGATTGCAAGCTGGTTAAACGACAAGAAACAGAGATTAGGATTAAATGGTCTATTTTCACAGTGGAGAAAAGTAAACAATGGGGTGCCTCATGGATATGTAATTGGACTGGTGCTTTTTAATATATTTATAAATGATCTGGAAAGGGATAGGATGAGTGAGTTGATCAAATTTGCGGATGACACAAAATTATGCAGAGTAGTTAAATCTTAAACAGATTGTGATAAATTGTAGAAGGACCTTGTGAGACTGGAAGATTAGGCTTCCAAATGGCAGATAAAGTTTAATGTAGACAAATGCAAAGTGATGTATATAGGGAAAAATAACCCTTGCTGAGGTTACAGAATGTTAGGTTCTATCTTAGGAGTTACCAGGGGGAAAAGAGGTAAAGGGGAATTGGACAGCAAACAACAAGGACCCCGACATTTACGGTCTGGGAAAACAAACATGGGGTAAATTGCTGATGTGGCCATTACAAGCCTTCTCATACCCTACACTTCCTCCTGAACCCACACTTTTCTTTAATTACCCTCTATCTAGGAACCATAAAGACTTGGTTAAGAACATAAGAAATTGCCATGCTGGGTCAGACCAAGGATCCATCAAGCCCAGCATCCTGTTTCCAACAGAGGCCAAACCAGGCCACAAGAACCTGGCAATTATCCAGACACTAAGAAGATCCCATACTACTGATGCAATTAATAGCAGTGCTATTCCCTAAGTTATCTCATATCCGACTGAAACTAAATGCTGAAAAAACTGAAATAATACATCTATCAACCATATCCAATTCCTCATGTTGTCCCCCTCTGCAACTCATATTTGACAATTCCCCAATTCCTATTGTTACTCATGCCCGCAACTTAGAAGTCACTATTGACTCCAAACTATCGATGACAGTCAATATATCTAAATTAGTAAAAACATCCTTTTACAAATTAAATCTTTTTAAAGACTAAAACATCTCATATTCCCTGCAGATTTTTGAACTGTCCTTCAAGCCCTCATCCTTTCAGGACTAGACTATTGCAACTCTTTGTATGTTGGCCTCCCAGAATCACTGACCCGTCCACTCCAACTTGTCTAAAACACCCCACATTGGGGTAGATTTTATAAGAAGCGCGTGGGCATACTTTTGTTCGCACAACCTTGCGCAAACAAGAGTACACCGGATTTTAATAGATACGCGTGTAGCTGTAACGTATCCTTGCGTATCTTTTAAAATCTGGGGTCAGCACATGCAAGGGGGTGAACATTTGTGCACCTTGCGCGCGCCAAGCCCTGTGCACGCTGCCCGTTTTAATTTTTTTAAAACCTGTAATTTATAAAATCCATCTTTTACTATAGCATTTATTGATGTCTTCAAAGTGAGTTCACTATCTAGTATACATCCTAGATCTCTTACTTCGCAAAGGATGGTATGAAATGTGGGTGTTGATTTGATTTCATTTGTTATTTTATCGATGACTTTATTACAGATCAGTAAGCTTTCTGTTTTAGTGTGATTTAAAGAAAGAAACATCTGGGTGAATATTTGTATCGATTTAAAATAAATGTTCCAAAGCTTCAGAGTTTTTTCGATGGACCCTTCTATGGGGAGAAGAATTTGTAAGTCGTCTGCGTAGATAAAGTGCACTAATCCTAGCCCGCCAGAAATTTACAGAGGGGGGCCATATAGATGTTGAAAAGGGTGGCTGACAAGGATGAACCCTGGGGAACCCCGGAAGTAAGGTTGAGGGAATCCAATTCAATAGTGCCTAATTTTACTTTGAACGATCTGTTTGCCAGATAGGATTTAAACCATGCAAAAGTGAGGTCAACAATACCAATTTCCTGAAGTCTATTTAACATTAACTCATGATTGATTCCTTTATCCTTTTACTTTAAGTACAGGCAGAATTTTTTTTATTGTTCCCCCTCTATGAGCTCTGATGACATCCACAATAAGCTGGCCAAATAATATGGACAGACACCTATCTCAAAGTTTCAAAACAGTTAACATTATTACCTGGATAAAATTGATTTATAGCATGATTACTTAACAATGTCAGAGGTTCATGGGCTTCTAAAAAAGTTGAAATCACTAATACAAAATCTGCATTTCAAGGACATACAGTAAGTGATACATTCCGAATAGTGCCAATCCTGAGCAGAAGAGCTATCATGGATTCTCCCTTCCACTGACTTAACTTTCTTAACAGACCTAGGGGAGGCTAGGGTTTCTTAATAACATACCCACATCAAAATTCTCATCCTTTGGGGACCAAATGTGTTCCAATTAACTATGATTTGCTCACATATACTTTGGTTAAGACCCACCTCCATCCTCCCACTGCAGGTTCCTCAAACAACCGCATTTCAGGTCTCCACTGGGATTCTTCCCTATGAGGACCCTATGACCCACTCCTTGGCTTAGTCTCCTTGATCCTTGTTAATTCCCTGAGAGGGGGAAGAAACCCAAGTCCACACTAATCCAAGGCCACTGGCCTCTCTGTGGCACCTCTCCAGCTTCTCAACCTCGGTCCTCTCTCCTTGAAGGGCAGAGTCCCTATAGGGTCCCACTCCCTTTAAAGGATCCCTGTGCCTCTCAGCTTTTAGGCTGGATACTCCAGTAAATCAGATATTCTGAAGGCCCTGTACCCCACCCTACTCTGGAAAGGACAGGGACAAAAACACTCCAAAAATTCCCTATCAAATATATCCTGCTAACTATGGACAACTCAGTCACCAAAGCCCAAGTACTTAAGGGAAAATACACATATTACTTCCAGCAGCACAATGTTTGATCATGTAACTTGCCAACCATTGTCCCTTCAGTAGAATTGCATCAGAACTAGGAAACCTCAATTCATCATAGACATTGATTATGACCTTGAGTCTTCCTCACCCAGATCATCAGGTATCCCAATGGACCACAAACTAGTGTGTCCCATTTTCAGGAGTCTCTCTACATTTGCATTGCTGCCTTTTCAAAGACAAAGGTTGCTGCTGTTTGAGTCCTGAGAGTTAGTGCTGTTATGGTATAATATGACAAGGTTCTAGGTGTCTTTTTTTTTTTTTTTTTGCAGGAGTTTGTGTTAGGGATGTGAATCGTTTTACGACGATTAAAATTATCGTCCGATAATTTTAATATCGTCTTAAACCGTTATGAAACACAATACAATAGAGATTCTAACGATTTATCGTTATAAATCGTTAGAATCGTGAGCCGGCACACTAAAACCCGCTAAAACCCACCCCCGACCCTTTAAATTAAATCCCCCACCCTCCCGAACCCCCCCCCCCAAATAACTTAAATTAACTGGTGGTCCAGCGGCGGTCCGGAACGGCAGCGGTCCGGAACGGGCTCCTGCTATTGAATCTTGTTGTCTTCAGCCGGCGCCATTTTCAAAATGGCGCCGAAAAATGGCGGCGGCCATAGACCAACAGGATTCGACGGCAGGAGGTCCTTCCGGACCCCCGCTGGACTTTTGGCAAGTCTTGTGGGGGTCAGGAGGCCCCCCCAAGCTGGCCAAACGTTCCTGGAGGTCCAGCGGGGGTCAGGGAGCGATTTCCCGCCGCGAATCGTTTTCCGTACGGAAAATGGTGCCGGCAGGAGATCGACTGCAGGAGGTCGTTCAGCGAGAACGACCTCCTGCAGTCGATCTCCTGCCGGCGCCATTTTCCGTACGGAAAACGATTCGCGGCGGGAAATCGCTCCCTGACCCCCGCTGGACCTCCAGGAACGTTTGGCCAGCTTGGGGGGGGCCTCCTGACCCCCACAAGACTTGCCAAAAGTCCAGCGGGGGTCCGGAAGGACCTCCTGCCGTCGAATCCTGTTGGTCTATGGCCGCCGCCATTTTTCGGCGCCATTTTGGAAAATGGCGCCGGCTGAAGACAACAAGATTCAATAGCAGGAGCCCGTTCCGGACCGCTGCCGTTCCGGACCGCCGCTGGACCACCAGTTAATTTAAGTTATTTGTGGGGGGGTTCGGGAGGGTGGGGGATTTAATTTAAAGGGTTGGGGGTGGGTTTTAGCGGGTTTTAACGATTTTAGCGGGTTTTAACGATTTTAACGATTTATCACGATATTTTACCCCCCCCAAACGGCAACAATACGATTCCCTCCCCCTCCCAGCCAAAATCGATCGTTAAGACGATCGAGGACACGATTCACATCTCTAGTTTGTGTTACTTCATAAAAGCCTAGATTTTAAAAGGGCTACATGTGTAAATTTTGGAGTTTACACAAGTGGCCATGCCTTGCGTGCACCGCGCATGTTTTACAACGGGCCCGGCCACGCATGTAAAACCCGGTATACACAGAAGTGCCAGCTGAGGGAAAAGGGGCAGCCCAGGGGCATGTTCTAGGCGGATTACTTCTGCAGATTACTTCTGCTCCAGAGGAGCAATAAGTATTAAAATAAAAAAAATTAGGGATAGTTAGCATAGGTTTAGGGGGCAAGAAGGAGAGGGGAAGAGGGAGGAAGGAAAAGTTATAAAATCAGCACATCCATGTGTGCACGCCGGAAACTGCACACAGATGGACACGTTCGTGCTACTTTTAAAATCAACGCCAAAGTGTTTGTTTTGTGTTACTGAGGTGACACCAGAATAAGAATTTTTTTTTTTTTGCATGTTGGGTCATAATAGGATGGCCCTGAATCAAGGTCTCCTTTTCCCGAGCTGCACCCGCCAGTTTGTACACTGAAGCATAAAAGGTTGTGCATACACCCGCACAGCCTGGAGGAAACACTGCGCACAGGGTAATGTAACCAAAAATGTTTGCTCACAGCAGTCTGATCCTTAGAGGGATCATTGGTTGTGTACCTGTGCTCTTGTGAGCATAACTGCAGTGCTCTGATTTTTAGTTCTAGTTTTTAGTTCTGAAGAAGGCCCCACTATGATCTTAAAAGCTCATATACCACAAAATCTTTTTTATGTTTCATCAATAATTGCATCACGAGCTGCTAAGATAGCAGCTTGTGGTGCATTTATTGATGCAGATCAAAATAGCTACAGAAACTCGCTTTTTTTTTTTTTTATCAGATCCCTTTTCATTGAATTATTTTTCATTAGCATTTGTTCTTCCTTGATTTCTGGTTTTTGAGTTTTTAGTTATGAGTTAGAATATCGGGATGTATATTAGTAATTTTTTACAAAATTAACCTTTTTATTTTTATTTTTAAAACTAAATGAAAGAAATATGAACCAAATTTTGTTGATTTTAATTAATTTTGTTTTAAAAGTTCACTACTGCTGCTGACAAAAAAAAAAAAAAAAAAAAGCCAAAAAAACCACCTGGGCTTTCCCAAAATCCCTGCCCCACCAAACCTCTTGCAGCATTTTTCTTTTTCTTCATGAGGCAGAAGTGATCCCTAGTTGCTGCTGCCCTGCTGGAAGCATGCTTAGAAATGGGTCC
Source organism: Rhinatrema bivittatum (assembly GCF_901001135.1). Classification (NCBI taxonomy): domain Eukaryota; kingdom Metazoa; phylum Chordata; class Amphibia; order Gymnophiona; family Rhinatrematidae; genus Rhinatrema; species Rhinatrema bivittatum. The sequence goes on along the minus strand of NC_042616.1, from coordinate 344,527,103 downwards.
AGCAGACAGCAGCTGATGCCAGTGTTAATTTATTTCGTACAAAATGGTGCCAGCAAGGCCCCAGGCCAGCATCATTTTGCGCTAGCCTCAATCTGTCAGCGCCATTTCTAAGCACACGACCTGCTGGGCACAAGCAACTAAAGATCACTTCTGCCCTGTGAAGGAAAAGAAAAATACCATAAGCCAGCTCAAGGGAGTTGCTGGGGGAGATCTGAGATGGAAGGGATTTTATTTTCTAAGCTGGGGCTCAACCTTTTTGTTTTGTTTTTCCTTTTATTTTTATTTTTGTTTTTTTATTTTAAAAAACTGCACAAAAAATGTCTGTGTATGCTCCAAGTAGAATAAGAACATAAGAACAAGCCATACTGGGTCAGAACAAGGATCCATCAAGCCCAGCATCCTGTTTCCAACAGTGGCCAATCCAGGCCATAAGAACCTGGCAAGTACCCAAAAATTAAGTCTATCCCACGCTACTGTTGCCAATAATAGCATTGGCTATTCTCTAAGGGCCAGATTTTCTAACCTACGCGCAGGCGTAGATTTGTGCGTGCAACCCGGCGCGCACAAATCTACGCCAGATTTTATAACATGCGCACACAGCCGCGAGCATGTTATAAAATCCGGGGTTGGCACGCGCAAAGGGGTGCACACTTGGGCACTTTGCACGCTCCGAGCCCTAGGGGAGCCCCGATGGCTTTCCCTGTTCCCTCCGAGTCTACTCTGAAATCGGAATTTGTTGCCAGAGGATGTGGTTAGTGCAGTTAGTATAGCTGTGTTTAAAAAATGATTGGATAAGTTCTTGGAGGAGAAGTCCATTACCTGCTATTAATTAAGTTGACTTAGGGGTGGATTTTCAAAGGGTTACGCGCGTAACCCCGAAAACCTGCTCCTGCATGTGCCGAGCCTATTTTGGAGTGGCCTCAAAGGCAACTTTCCTTTCGCCCCCCCCCTCGCACCTTCCCCTCCCTTCCCCTATCTAACCCGCCCCCCAGTCCTACCTAAATCCTCCCCACATCTTTATTATTTAAGTTGCGCCTGCCTCTGGGCAGGCGTAGCTTGCCCACGCTGGCCAAGTGCCGGCGCGCGATTCCCCAGCCTAGTAGGTCTTTGAAGGCCTCTAGCCATGCTCCCGCCACGCTCCAGACCACCCACGTTCTGCCCCTTTTTTCAAGCCCTGGGACATACACGCATCCCAGGACTAGCGCACGTCGCCGAGCCTATGCAAAATAGGCTCGGCCCTAAGTCAACTTAATAGCAGGTAATGGACTTCTTCTCCGAGAACTTATCCAATCCTTTTTTAAACACAGCTACATTAACTGCACTAACCACATCCTCTGGCAACAAATTCCAGAGTTTAATTGTCCGTTGAGTGAAAAAGAACTTTCTCTGATTAGTTTTAAATATGCTACATGCTAACTTCATGAAGTGTCCCCTAGTCTTTCTACTATCTGAAAGAGTACATAACTGATTCACATTAACCTATTCTAGACCTTTCATCATTTTAAACACCTCTATCATATCCCCCCTCAGCCGTCTCTTCTCCAAGCATGCGCCCCTTAGTGTAATCCGTAGTGCTAGCTTTAACAAATAGTCTTTCCTAATAGTCTTTCCTAATAGGGGTGCTGTTCCATTCCCTTTATCATTTTGATCGCCCTTCTCTGTACCTTCCCATCGCAATTATATCTTTTTTGAGATGCGGCGACCAGAATTGTACACAGTATTCAAGGTGTGGTCTCACCATGGAGCGATACAGAGGCATTATGACATTTTCCGTTTTATTCACCATTCCCTTCCTAATAATTCCTAACATTCTGTTTACTTTTTTGACTGCTGCAGCACACTTAACTAAAAGGCAGAAAAGGATTTAATGTGCTTTAGGAAAATCCATAAAGAATACTTTTTCATTGGCATTTTCTCCATAAATTCCCTGGAGTCTTGTTAGTTTAGGCTGACTGGCTGACATAATAAAAACAAAAGAAGCAGTGTTCAAGAAATATAAAGGATCCCAGAAAAATGGGATGATTATCTGGCAAAACTGAGGGAGACAAAAAAAGTAATCAAGAAAGCAAAAAGTCAGGTGGAGGAAAGGATTGCGAAGCAGGTGACAAAACAATTTTCAGATACATCAGAGAAATACAAAGGGAAGAGAAGACCATGATCGGGAGAGACCCCCCCCCCCCCAACCCGACATCATCGCCACCAGCTCCGGACCATTAAATGGAGTGAAACCAGCAGGCGCCCACACAGAGAAACCCACCCACCACCAGGCGCCCTGCAACAACACCTGAAAATCAAAAAAGAAAAAACAGGAACCTGAGAAATAAAAAGGGAAGAGAAGACCATGATCGGGAGACCTCCCCCCCCCCCCCCCCCCACCCGATGTCAAGTTTACTTAGGGAATAGCCACTGCTATTAATTGCATCAGTGGCATGGGATCTTCTTGGTGTTTGGGTAATTGCCAGGTTCTTGTGGCCAGGTTTTGGCCTCTGTTGGAAACAGGATGCTGGGCTTGATGGACCCTTGGTCTGACCCAGCATGGCAATTTCTTATGTTCTTATATCCACTATGACGCCTAGATCTTTTTCCTGGGTGGTAGCTCCTAATATGGAACCTAACATCGTGTAACTACAGCAAGGGTTATTTTTCCCTATATGCATGCAACACCTTGCACTTGTCCACATTAAATTTCATCTGCCATTTGGATGCCCAATCTTCCTGCAATTTATCATAATCTGCTTGTGATTTAACTGCTCTGAATAATTTTGTTTCATCTGCAAATTTGATTACCTCACTCGTCGTATTTCTTTCCATTAGAATATATTGAAAAGCACGGGTCCCAATACAGATCCCTGAGGCACTCCACTGCCCACTCCCACTGAGAACATTGTCCATTTAATCCTATTCTTTGTTTCCTGTCTTTTAGCCAGTTTGTAATCCACGAAAGGACATTGCCACCTACCCCATGACTTTTTACTTTTCCTAGAAGCCTCTCACCAGGCGCGAACAAAAGTACGCTGGATTTTATAGGATAAGCGCGTAGCCACGCATATCTTATAAAATCCGGGGTCGGCGCGCGCAAGGGGGTGCACATTTGTGCAGCCTGCTCGCGCTGAGCCCAGCGCGCGCTGCCTGTTCCCTCCGAGGCCGCTCCGATTTCGGAGCGACCTCGGAGGGAACTTTCCTTCACCCTCCCCCCACCTTCCCCTCCCTTCCCCTACCTAACCCACCCCCCTGGCCCTATCTAAACTCCCCCCTTACCTTTGTTGGCAGATTTACGCGCGGAGTGCTGGCGCGCCATCACCTGACCCGGGGGCTGGTCCGGAGGCCTCGACCACGCTCCCGGACCCGCCCCCGAAATGCCACGTCATGCCCCCGAAACATCGCATTGTTTTGGGAACGCCCCCGACACGCCCCCTCCCCGCCCCTTTTACGAAGCCCCGGGACTTACGTGCGTCCCGGGGCTCTGCGCACGCCGGCGGCCTATGCAAAATAGGTGCACCGGCGCGCATAAATCCGGCTGGATTTACGCGTGCAGGGCATTTAAAATCCGCCCCTTACAGAATAGCCACTGCCATTAGCAACGGTAACATGGAATAGGCTTAGTTTTTGGGTACTTGCCAGGTTCTTATGGCCTGGATTGGCCATTGTTGGAAACAGGATGCTGGGCTTGATGGACCCTTGGTCTGACCCAGTATGGCATGTTCTTATGTTCTCATGTTCTTTACTCTGACCTCCATTGGCTCCCTGTCCAGTGGAGAATTGAGTATAAAACAGTTGTCTTAGTGCATTAATTATTGGCCCTGGATGTGTTTCCATAGATCAATGCTCTGCTTCGAATTTACAATCCACACAGAAGGGCTTCTAAAGCCCCTCTGTAAAGCAGGCGATACTGGTGGACATGAGGGAGCAGGCCTTCTCGGTTGTGGTGCCAGCACTGTGGAACACTTTGCCCCAGGAGCTCCACTTCATGGACTGCCACAAAACCTTTAGGAAAATGGCCAAGACTTTCTTTTTTAAACTGGCCTTTTTTCAATGATTGCTCTTCTATCAGCAGAAGATAGCTGAATTTGACCAGATCTAGATTACTGATTTTGTATCTGGTAGGGATATGAATCGTTTTTTGACGATTTAAAATATCATCCAATATATTTTAAATCATCAAAAATCGTTAGAGGCGATATATAATAGGAATTCCCCTGAGTTATCGTCAAAAATCTTAAATCAGGGGAAGGGGGAGGGCGGGAAAACCGGCACACTAAAACAACCCTAAAACCCACCCCAACCCTTTAAAATAAATCCCCCACCCTCCCGAACCCCCCCAAAATGTCTTAAATTACCTGGGGTCCAGTGGGGGGGGGTCCCGGTGTGATCTTCCACTCTCGGGCCATGGGTGCGTTGATAGAAATGGCGCCGGCGCTACCTTTGCCCTGTCATATGACAGGGCAAAGGTAGCACCGGCGCCATTTTGGTTCCTGTCCCCCGACGTCATGAGCGTAGGAGATCGCTCCCGGACCCCCGCTGGACCCCCAGGGACTTTTGGCCAGCTTGGGGGGGCCTCCTGACCCCCACAAGACTTGCCAAAAGTCCAGCGGGGGTCCGGGAGCGATCTCCTACGCTCGTGACGTCGGGGGACAGGAACCAAAATGGCGCCGGTGCTACCTTTGCCCTGTCATATGACAGGGCAAAGGTAGCGCCGGCGCCATTTCTATCAACGCACCCGTGGCCTGAGAGTGGAAGATCACACCGGGACCCCCCCACTGGACCCCAGGTAATTTAAGACATTTGGGGGGGGGTTCGGGAGGGTGGGGGATTTATTTTAAAGGGTCGGGTGGATTTTAGGGTTGTTTTAGTGTGCTGGTTTTCCCGCCCTCCCCCGATTTACGATTTACACGATATTTAATAAAACAAAACCGCGACGATCCGATTCCCTCCCCCCCCAGCCAAAATCGATCGTTAAGACGATCGATCACACGATTCACATCTCTAGTATCTAGTGTCTTTTGTATGTTTTATTTTGCTTGAATTATGAATGTTGATTTGTATGTCATTTAGAACCTTGGTTTAATTGGCCTATGAATAAATAAATAAATAGATTTATCTAACCTACATACTCCATTTAAAGTTAATTATGTCTGTGTGGGAAGCATCTGAGGGAACTGACAATTTTGACCTTGCTTCTGGTGATTTCAATCATACTCTGAAGGGTTGCTTTTTGTGAGTCCTTCTCCATTATAGGGAATGCAAATGAATGAGAGGACTAGGTAAAGGTAACATCTAGGAGTCCCTGGTAGTTCCTGGCTGGAAGGTTTAATAGAAAGCCTTCAAATACTCCATTTGCCTACATGACTGGTATAACAGGGACCTGGGGTAATTTTCAGAGCTTAATTTGCGGACGAACAGCCTGAAATGCAGTTCCTCCACTTTTTTCAGACTTAAGAGGCAGAGCAGCAGGGGTGTTTTGTTCTAGCCCCTCTGCTCCAGGCAGCCTACAGGTAAAGAGAGAGAAGGGGGGTGAACCTGGAGCAAAAAAGCAGAGAATGGCCACTCTGCTCCCTAATCCAGACCTGCCCTGATATTTGGCAGGAAAGTGGAAGTGGATGTGATTCTGAAGCAGGCACTGCAGATCAAAAGAACAGACACAAAAAAGAGTGGAATTAGTAGAAGTTTGAAACTTGTGAACATCAATGCTAATAATTAAGGCTTCAACCCTGCCGTATAACAAAATGGTACCCTCAACTGAGGAGGATGTGCCAGCATTAGTTTACTCCAGTGTCCCCAGTGGACACTGTCATTTGAAGAAAGAAGATGAAGAGGTCCTATGAGGCCTGGGCTTTGGTGGCTGGGACTGGGCCTGACCTTGGGCCCTGCCTTGGCTGAGGCCAAGGCATTGGGTCATGACCTCTGGGTCAAGCCTGGGCATGGGCCCTGGTTTAGGCTGAGGCCCAGGCATTGGGTCATGACCTCTGGGTCAAGCCTGGGCATGGGCCCTGGTTTAGGCTGAGGCCCAGGCATTGGGACCTTACCCGTGAGCTGGACCCCATTGTCAAACCTAGGCCTGGGCCAAGGCCCAGCTGTCAAGATCCAACCTCAATATCACAGGCTTTGAATTCCCAATGGATAAAATGGGGGTCAGGAAATTTCCCAGACTTGGGCCTTTGCTCAGGTCTCAACCAAGGCCCTGGCATCATGCTCAGGCTTAAGATGGCGTCCCTGCTTTTTGTCTTGGCCTATTCCCTATACAAGGTCCCAGCTTCAGGCCTAGGCCTGATGGGTGACTTTTTTCTTTCCATGATTTCCAAAACAGGGTGAAATTCTGATGAAATTTCTTTCGAATCTAAATTGTTCCATTTTTAAAATGACCTGAAACGAAATGGGAAATATCATTTCATTTCCTATTTTTTTTTCTCCTGAATGCCCATCCCTACTGTGGATGGAGTATCACAAACAGCACAGAGGCATCAAAATACCTAATGCAAAAAGCATGGGAGATGTATTTCAAACAACACAGAGGCATCAAAACCACCAAGGCATCATGAGAAGGCCAAAGGAAAGAAGCAATGGTTGTATGAATAGACTAAAGCAGTGAGGGCACTAAAAGAACAGCAAAGGCAGCACCAACAGTGGCATGAATTTCCCAAACAATATTCATAGTGCCAGATGTTCTTCAAGACACCCTGAGAGAGCCAGGAGCAAGCCAGGCAGTTACAGTGGCAGATTTAAATAGCATGACAGGAAAGAGATGGGGTAGGAGGAAAAACCTGTACTTTTTTTCTTTTTTATATTTTAATTTGGGGACAAAATACCCCAGTATAATCAAGAAAGAAGTAGAGTGGGAGAACTAGGCAGGGATCTAAGGAGCAAACAACATGGAGGCATCAAACCTCCATGTGCAGCATTAGGGGCTTGGCAGCTAGGCAGAGTGGCAGCAAGGAGCCCATGGTGTAACATCAGAAGCAGGACAACAGAGCAGACCAAGGTATAGCATCAGGGGCATGGCAGCTAGGTAGAGTGGGAGCAAATTCTCCAAGGTGCTTTCAGTTGTCCTGCCACTCACATGGAAATTCTGGAAAACCCAGTAAAGGCTGATTGATTTTCAAGAAGACCAATTTCTCTATCAACTTTGCTATTAGACTTGAATAATGAAGGTTCATGATTTCCCCTTCTAGCAAACTCTGATGTAGCAACAGGGAAGCTAGGGACACAGACTATATTTTTACCACCTGTTTAATCTGTCACTGTCCTTTATCCATTCCTGTAAGTCACTTGTAATTTTGGATAATTACCAGATGAAGATCAAGCATTATGGCTTTAAAGAAGTACTGAGTGAAGATCAAATACTATCATTTCTCTGACATCCACTTAGCCGCTGGTTGACTTCAGTAAATCTCACTTTTGTAATCCTCTGATGGCTTTGCAAACTCTGTCATAAACTCAGCATTCAATAAAATTCAGTCAACTCAATATTTTTAACTCTCTTGTGATTTTGGAAACTCTATAAACTTGCAGTGTCTCAAATCTGCAGCTTCACTAATACTGACAGCCACCATTTCTCTGCTATCCCTCCCTTAGTCAGCAGACCTGTTCCTGATTGAACCAGTGTGCTGGGAAGCCCTACCTTCTGTCTCTTGGGATTCCCCCCACAGAACCCTCCCTCTTTGTCATCTTTGTCCATTGGCCTCCTGGGTACTGTAGTCCTTTGGCAATAGCCATCTATCCTGCCAATAGGTAACATACACTCCATCACACCCCTGCCATTGGGAAAACAAATTCACCGGGCATGCTGGTTGGTGGGCAATAAAGATGATGCTATGCCACCTTGCCAGTTCTGGCCAGACCATGGACTTGTGTGCCCATTATGCCAGTGTATTTATGGCCATGTCTTTGATGGGTTCTGTCAGACAGTGTCACAGAAATATCTGCTGGAATGGGGCAAGGATCTCCGCTGCCAGCTGCTTTAGTTATGGCCTTTGTCAAGAGAGACAGTTCTGTGGGGTAAATGTGGCTGTGTTATATTAAGGTAGAGGAGGAAGTGGTAGTTGACAGGGTGCTGCTTGCATACACACTACTCTTTATGGTGGCCACTCTTTCCTGTGCTACATTCCCATTGTGCCTCTGCTTCTGATACTCTTGTTCAGCACTCTAGCCATCAGTATCTCCTTCATGTAAGTGAGACACTGGGACCAGAAAGTGAGGCTCTCATATATCCTTGGGTCACAAATCATGGCAAGCATATAAGTATTGTTTTCAAACAAAGGTTTCAATCTCTCTTGCATCTGCTGCTACAAGGAGTCCACAAACTGCAACACCTCTGTTTTCATTCTCTCTTGCTCATTGAAACCCTCTAAATTTTCTTTCAGAATATGTACTATGAGGATGACCCCCCCCACCTAGGAAGGTGCTTTTGGAACTCAGAGCCTCCATGGTATCCTTAAAGGGCTTCAGGATTTCTGTCTAGCTGCATCATCATTACCCAATCTTGATGCCCCAGAAGGCAATCCCTCCCTATCTCCATTTCCAGAAAGAGGTCATGAAGTGGAATCTGCTGCTCCACTAACCTCTGCAGCATCAGATAGGTAGAGTTCCACTGGGCGGCAACATCTTGAATCAAATGTTTATGAGACATCTCAAATTCTTTCTGCTTCTTACAGAACAATGAAAATGCCCTGCTATTTTTCTGCACCTCTCTATCAGATCCTTAAGGACTCAAATCTTGTGTTTCTTGAGCCCCAGCCCTAGAGCATCCCTCATTGCCAGGTGCAGCATTGTCCTTATCATATATTCCCACTCACAAAAAAACTGCAAGAACACTCCTGCCTCTCTGGTCTAGCTGCCAGCCCTGCAGCATCTTATGGCTGTTAGGATATTGTACAAGGTATGGATGCTATCCATCACCTAGTTGTGCAACACAGCCCAACTACACCCTGATGCTCAGTCCTCGCTAGAGCTGCTGCTTGTTCTTGCCTCAGCCAGGTCCCAACATATGGGAAACTTAGGTGTGCATTGCTTTTGTGCTATTTCAGAGGTCGCTGGTGAAATGCACATTATTCCCCTTTTTCTTGGCCAGTTGCTCCTGCATGAGACTATGTCACTGATTATACAGATTAAGCTGCCTGCTAAATGTAGTCCTGGGGGTACTTTGTAATTGAAGGCTAAGAGCTATTTAAAGTCCAGTTTCTCCATTATCTGCAGGGACTGATCATACAGGGCAATTCTTTTCCATTACTTTGGATGCTACCTGCCTTTTACCCTGGGAACAGTGATAAAGTACAATAATCACCCTACTTCCTCTATGGTGTTTTGCTGCAGACACATTACAGGGGGCTGTTGGTCTAGAAATGTCTGTGGGGTCAGCTTGGGGGAAAAGTATTCCCCTTTTCAATCCTTTCCCGTCTGCTACTGCTTCTGCTTTGAGTGCCAGTGGGGGTCCCCTATGTAGTACTGCAGCCCTTTTCTCATTCCAATATTAGTGGGTGATGTTTCTTTGTAGATGATGCTGCATACCAGCATTTGTCAACTGCAGATCCTCCATCACTTTAAAGTGCTGCCAGAGCAAGGATGCTTTGCAGTTTCCTCTTTGCATCCTTTGTGGCTGCTGCTGCTGCAGGCACTGGAATTAAGGTTGAAGGTTGATGTAAATATGTATATAATTAGATAAGTAATAGATGTAGAGTTATACAAGTATCTTCATGCCATGCATACAAAGAACACTCACCTTGCCTGACACCAATCATGAGATGCCTTGTTGTTCGACCCTTTGCATTGGAACCTCTGCAATGGTTCTCATGACTGACTTTTCAGTGGGAGTGAAAGTTATCTGACTGGAGTGCCCCTCTGACTTTCTCTTGACTTGTTCTTCCTTCACCTTTCATCTAAGGTCTCACTACTAAGGTCTTGTACATTTCTGTTGTTGTGGATGATGGCATTCAGTCTGTGGCAGATTTTCTCCCAGATCTGTTCTTTGCAATACGAACCCACTTTCCATGAGGCCTTCCCATAAAGTATGGTCTGTACTTTCATCATTTCCTTGACCAGAAGGTCCACCTCCCAGAACTGGAAGTTTGGCTTCTCCCAATAGAAGTCAATTTCTGCCTCCTGGTGCTATGTAGAGCATTATTTTCTCAACCACCGGTCCATTGACTGGCACCAATGGCAATCACTGCAAGTCCATGGAGCAATGGTGATTATAGGAAGATAAGGAGGAAGCAAGACCTGCCCTGTAGCTGCACACACTGTACTACACCCTGCAACACAGTCAGCAGAGACATTTCCTATTCCTCCCCTCCATCCTGTCCTATGGACATTTTTTCCCAGTTAGGGTCTGCACTGTTCTCGGTCCCTGTATAGAAGCCAAGAGGAGACAGGGCCATCGTGGGGCTTGAGCATAAGAGCAGAAGCTGACTCAGTCTCAGACAGGCTTATCAACATTCAGCTGAAATTGCTCCCCTGCTTCAGGACCAGCCCCAACTAGAAAACACAGTCCACAGGGAAATTGTATTATTTGTAGCAGTGTTGCTGGCTGGCAGTGGGGAGATTGAGAAAAGGAAAGATTTCTTATCTTTTTTTAATAATTAACTGATAGCTGACTGAGGTGAGGGAGGAAAAGAAAGAGGGATATTTTTTTTTTACATGACTAACTTGTGGCTGACTGAATGGGAGAGGGAAAGAGAGAAGGAGTGATCGCTTTTTCATTGATAACTGGTGGCAGGCTAGGAGTGAAAGGGAAGTAGGGGTGTGCATTCGTTTTCGACGTATTGTGAATCCGCAACATATATGCCATATTCGTTGTATTCATGGGGGTTCCAAAACGTATGGCAAACCCCCACGAATACAACGGATCACCAATAAATAGGCCCCCCCCCCCAAGACTTGCCAACAGTACCTGGTGGTCCAGCAGGGTTCCTGGAGTGATCTCCTACACTCGGGCTGTCGGCTGCCGGTATTCAAAATGGCGCCGATAGTCCCTGTGACATAGTAAGGGCAAAGGCTATCGGCGCCAATTTGAATACTGGCAGCTGACGACCCACGTGCAGGAGATAGCTCCAGGACCCCCACTGGACCACCAGGGACTTTTGGCAAGTCTTGGCGGGAGGGGGTCAGGAGTCTCCTCCCCAAGACCACCAGGTACTTTTGGCAAGTCAGGCGCCCCCCCCCAAGTCCCCCCTAAGACCACCAGGTACTTTTAGCAAGTCAGGAGTCCCCCCCAAGACTTGCCAAAAGTCCCTGGTGGTCCAGTGGGGGTCCTGGAGCGATCTCCTGCACTCGGGTCGTCGGCTGCCGGTATTCAAAATGGCGCCGATAGCCTTGGCCCTTATTATGTCACAGGGGCTATCGGCGTCATTTTGAATACCGGCAACCGACGACCCGAGTGCAGGAGATCGCTCCAGGAACCGCACTAGACCACCAGGTACTTTTGGCGAGGGTGGGGGGTTGTAGATAAATACCTTTAAAGGGTTGGGATGGGATTTTTTTGGGGGAACGAATGTATTTTTGATATATGAACGGATCGGGGGCCCCGAGAACGGATGCAATGGATTTGGGCCCCTACGAATCTGAATCCCGAATGGGACGAATCTGTCCCTGCTGCACATCCCTAAAGGGAAGTATTTTTTGTTCCTTTTGGAGGATAATACTGTTGGCCTGGCTGGGAGAGGGAAGGGAAGAAAGAGAAAGATGGCAGGCATTTTTTAAACAATTTTTTTAAACTAGCTAGTTATCTTCTTAAAATGACACAGACCAGTTGCAGGGCTGACCCATGAAATAAATGGCTGAGTGGGGGAGTGATTAGATTCTCTCACTGTGCTTTCATTTTCTGGAGTATGCCACTGCTCATCAGTGCTGCAACCTGTCCATGCAGCTGCTCCACATAATTTAAAGAACATAGCTAAGAAAATTTGAGAAACATTGGTCTAGAGTAGTGATAAAGAAAATTGAAATTATATATCCTCACACTGGTCTAATAGCTAATTATGCACTGATGGGGTTTAGGATTACACAGCTAAAATATATGAATTTGTGTTTATAAAATACTTTATAAAAATCCACGCAATAAATGTACATGTGGTTTTTTTTTTCCTTAAGTGCACATTTATATGGCTCTTTTTTGTACAAGTAATACCTTACAGTATGTGTAGAATGGTCCTATGTCCACTATAATTTCTGTGGGAATGCCAAGGCAAGTGTGGAGGATGATATAATTTTCTGAAGTGTGTTCCCTTATTAGATTGGCCTTTGCTCACAATATCTGTAGGAGATCTTTATCAAAATGGCCCTGCTTTATGCTTCCTAAACTGATGTGTCGTCTTATGGTGGCTGTTGACTAGAAAACATCGGAGTATTATTGTCAGAAATGTTTCCTGCAAGCCGTATTTTCTACCTTCACCTGGACTGTATGGGGAGCCTGGTACAAGTATAACCAATATAGACCTTGCTTCGGTGATTCCACTTGCATTCCAGTGGGCAGTTTTAGGTGGGTCTGTCTCCATTACAGCAGGCCAGGTGTATAATATAACAAGATACTGTTCAGCAATAAGATTCGCAGATAACCCTCAGCTGTATTTTTTTCTGTGTTTCTCTTAATAGTGACCTTTTGCCAACCTGTCGGATGGAAAAGGGAAGCTCTTGGTGAAACCCAAAAAGAGCAAACTGATGACTGATTAATTGTCATTTATATTCCACTAACCCAAATAAGTAGAGCACAATGTAATGAAACAAAATACCAATTAATTTAATAACAAAAATAAAATAGTTACATATTATCAACAACCAGGACCTATCATTAACAAGACTACTTGTGGGTTGTGGATCTTCCTATGCCTGATGTGTTGCAGAGGTGATATGGGGTAGCTATGCGGTGTGCTGGGACAATTGTGGTGGACATATGTCTCCTACCAGGGAGATGTCCTAGTGTATGCAGCAGTTAAAGTACTGTTTTCCCTATGGCACCATGATGTATAGATTCTGTATGTCCAATTGTTTCCCATGATATCACCAGCATATGAAAGATAGAGGTGGATGATTAGAATTTAAGACAGAAGACTTCTGTTGAAAAGAGTACCTACCTGCACATCTGTATGACACTTTTTAATCAGCTTATTTGATTCCAATTTCTATTTCATTAGAATCAGTACAAATATTTTTTTAAATTAAATGTTTAGGCAGAACATTTCTGAAAAGATGCTTACTCATGAATATGGATACCTACTTTTACCCTAAGTATTTTATAGACCTCTGTACAATATAGACTCATATTTATTGGTTTTTCTTTCACCTTCAACACAAAGTTAAACCTCATTTAGCACTGGAGAATATTAGGGTTGGACATTCGGAAGAAACAAAATAGAAAATGAGACAAAATTTACTATTTCATTTCATTTTATCCTCAAAACGAAACAATTGAAAATCTGATTAAATTTCATTGGATTTCACGTTTCGTTTTGAAAACAAAAAAAAGAGTGATCTTTTAGGCTTAGGCCCAAGGCCCAAAGCAGGGACTTCGGCCTACACCCAAGTGCGACACCAGGACCTGGGCCTAGGCCCGAAGGCCGCAGCCCAACACAGAAGCCATGGCTTAGGCCCGTGTGATGCAGGGGCCTCGGCTGAGAATCCAAAGATTGTCCCCAATTACCTGCTCAATCAGGGATCCAGCATCATGGCCCAGGAGCAGGCTTGATGCCATAGACAGGTCCGGAGGCCTGGTCCCAACCCCTTGGCATCAGCCTATGCCAGGGCTTGGGCGCAAGCCCAACGCCAGGGCCGGCCCAGAGGCCAGGTCCAAACACCTGGGCCCAGGCCCGACGCTGGGTCCTGGTCCATAGACTGGGTCCAGACACCAGGGCCTCAGCCCAGGTCCAGGATCATTGCCAGAGCCTGGCCTGGAAGCCATCTCCCAACATTTGGGCCTTCGCCCAGGATCAGGACCAGAACCCAGGCCTCGGAGGTTCTCGTCACCCATTGTCTTTCTTCTTAGTTGAAATGATGGTGTCCACTGGGGATGTGCCGGAGTTAATTAACTCTGGCACCTCACACTTCAGTAGAGGTCACCATTTTTGTGTATGGCTGAGAATGAAGACCTCTGCTGAAGAGGGAGACGCTGAAGTTTATTAACTCTGGCACATCCCCAGCAGAAGCCATCACTTCAACTAAGAAGAAAGAAGATGGGTGAAGAGGACCTCTGAGGCCTGGGATCCAGGCCTGGGCCTGACTGAGCTGAGACCCAGTGTCGGGCCTGGGATAGGGCCGAGGCTGAGGTCACCATGATCTACCATGGCTTTGGCCTCTGCAAGGCCAAGGCTTTGGTCTGGGCCTAGGGTTCATCGTCAGAAAACACCACCCCCACCCCAGCATTTTTCCAGGTGGTGGGGATGGGACTCATTGTTTGGTTTTTTTTGTGGGGGTTGTTTTTTTTCATGTGTTTTTAATGTTTATTTTGTTTTTTTAGACTAAATAAATGAAATAAACATTAAGAGGTAGATTTTAAAAAACTGCGCCCGCGCGTACTTTTGTTTGCGTGACCGGCACAAACAAAAGTATGCCGGATTTTTTAAAATCCTGGGTCGGCGCGCGCAAGGCTGCCCAAAATCGGCAGCCTGCGCGAGCCGAGCCGCGCAGCCTGCCTCCGTTTCCTCCGAGGCCGCTCCGAAATCGGAGCGGCCTCGCAAGGAACTTTCCTTCCACCCCCTCTGCACCTTCCCCTCCCTTCCCCTACCTAACCCACCCCCCTAGCCCTATCTAAACCCCCCCCCCTACCTTTGTTGGAAAAGTTACACCTGCCCGAGGCAGGCGTAACTTGCGTGCAGTGGGCCGGCTGCCGGCGCGCCATGTTCCGGTCCGGGGGGCTGGTCCAGAGGCCACGGCCAAGCCCCTGTAACGCCTCCCCCGGCCAGCACTATGCCCCCCAGAACGCCCCCGAACATCGTGCCACCCCCCGACGCCCCCCCCCCCAGCAAAGCCCCGGGACTTACACGCATCCCGGGGCTTGCGCACGCCGCTGAGCCTATTCAACATAGGCTCGGCACACGCAGGGGGAGGTTGGGGCAGGTTTTCGGGGGGTACGCCCGTATCCCTTTGAAAATCTGCCCCTAAATGAAACAAATTCATGGGAAAAACATTCCCAAAAATGAAACAAAAAACAAAACAAAATTTACTTCTTCCCACCCCTAGAGCATTCTGTAGGTTCCCTAATATTTGAAAAATAAAAAAATATATATTAAGCCATAGTCTTGATGTCACATGAGACACACATGAAAAATGTTTTTGCTTGGTTTAGTTCATATCATATAAAAAATTAATAAAATACCAAATCCAGATATTGTTAGCAGTCCTCTAAACTAATCCACATTCACAGCTGTAAAACTAGGGCCATTTCTTCCGTTAAGTCCAATAAAGGCAATTCATGGTGTATTAGGCTGACCCTGCTGCTCAAAAAGAACATTTTTGTCTGGTCTTGAACATGATTATAATATGCATTGTAATGGCAGCTTCCCAGGTATTCATTATAAGGAAAGCTTCTTAAAACTGTCAGAAAAGAATGCATCATTGAGTAGGCAAACAGCAAAAGTGAATGAATCATACTGAGATAGGATAAATCATGTGCCATAACTTCTACCTGACTATGCTTATCACTGAGAAAACCTGTGGCATGCTTTAGTGTTCAACCAAAGTTTTATAATGCTTGCAAAAGGTGTTCAGAACTGATAGCTGTGTGTATCACCATCACATTAACCAAAAGAACTTTGTAACATTTCATCTATATAATATTACACACATTACGTTTCATTCATACCATATGCCTCTCGGAAAAGATATGGTTTTATCCCCCACCTAAACTCCTTAAAATCCTGCACTTCCCTCAGCTGAACTGACATGCTATTCCAGCTTGCTGGTGCACCAAAAGGAAAAGCTCACGTGTGAGTCTGTACCAGCCCTTCCTTATTGTAGATATAAATTTAGACATAAATTTCATATCCTGAACCCCTAATCTGAGGTACTCAACTCACTGAAATATTTAACATTATTTTAAAAATATGGAAAATAGTCATGTTACAATAAATTAACCGGAGTTCAGACAAAATCAAACCTCACTCTATGATTCATGCTTCATTGGAGTGCTTGATCTTAGTAGTAATCAACAGAGACCTATTAAACACCCTACAATCAACACCTAAAAACAATTTTTTACAAAATTATAGTTTAAAGATTTAATTACTCTGACCTTAATCAAATAAGCCTTAATAGAGTAACATATTTTAC
This sequence comes from Rhinatrema bivittatum, assembly GCF_901001135.1. Taxonomy (NCBI): domain Eukaryota; kingdom Metazoa; phylum Chordata; class Amphibia; order Gymnophiona; family Rhinatrematidae; genus Rhinatrema; species Rhinatrema bivittatum. The sequence goes on along the minus strand of NC_042616.1, from coordinate 344,510,855 downwards.
CAGTTTTTTAATGCACACTGAAAGTCAATCATATACTGTAATTCCCAAGATTGTAATCATATTGAATAGCAATATGTTAATCATTTATATTTATTCCTAGGACTATTACTAAGGTTTTTTTAATTTCCATGCCAGAGCTAATAATATATTTACGCGTCTCATGCTTCATAGCATTCCAGTGGGTGGAACATTATGCTAATAATTTATTTATCATCAGTTTCCAACCAGACATTTGGGATTAATAAATTACAAGTGCCAGTGTTTTGTTTTTTTTCTGTGACAAATTTTGTTAACATTAATAGAATTAGTAATTGAAAAAGAATTGGCTCTTCAGTGATCTATTCTCTCTCTCTCTGTGTCATTCAAATAACGCTCAACACGGCCCATGGAAACTGCTGCCAATCTTCAGCAACCTGTGAATATCATCATTTAATTCAATAGCTAAGTTATCAGCTATATACAAAGTGCTGTGAATACCCCTAGCATGGCCATGGCAAGCTAGGAGCTAGCGTTGTCTAAGTATAAAAAAGGAGATTCAGAAACTCAACAAAATTGTATTTGAAAGGATCAGAATTAAATTCAGTATGCTATTTGCTGTTGCTAAAATGTAATTAAAGATTTCCTAGAATAATACAAAAATAAGAGGATAACTTTCAATCCAATCTGTGTGGTGGCACAGCTGTATGTGGCAGTGCATAGTTTTACCATAGTTTTTATAACATGCATGTATCACATACATGCATATTATAAAATACACGTATGTTTACCCTACAACATACAGTGCATGTGTATGTAGGCCAACAGAAATACATGCAATGCATTGAATGTGCATACTTTACCCATCTATTATAAAAAGATATGTGTGTATATTTTACATCTGAAAGTAAACTAGGTCTTACTTGCGTTAAATCCTGATTTATGCACTTAAGTGGCCCAATTTTAAAACATACATGCATCGAGGAAATTGACCAATTTACCAATTAGTCCACCAGTTCACCCAGTCCTTTCCCAGGTCATTGAGACATTCTTGGTTCTTCAGCCTGAATTCCCCCAAGTTCACCCAGACCTCCAACCCAATCAGTACTACATAATAAACACGTTTAATATCACTTTCACCAGATAATTAACAGGTGTACAAATATGCAAGTATTTTGGAAAATGTATGCGCATAAATGTATTTTAAATTAGTAACTTGTATGCGTAACTGTTGGCCCTGCCCTGGAATGCCCCTAGACTATTGCTTTCTTACACATGTATATGTATGTACACGCAAAAGTGAAAATATGCATGTATTTTTTTACATTTATAAAATACAAAGTGTGCAAGTAGAGGCTACTTACACATGGTGGGGCGGATTTTAAAAGGAGCGCGAATAGCCTACTTTTGTTTGCGCTCCAGGCGCTCCAGGCGCGCGCAAGGCTATGGATTTTGTATAGCCGGTGCGCGCCGAGCCGCGCAGCCTACCCCCGTTCCCTCCAAGGCCGCTCCGAAATCGGAGCGGCCTTGGAGGGAATCCTCTAACGCCCTCCCCTCACCTTCCCCTCCCTTCCTCTACCTAACCCACCCGCCCGGCCCTGTCTACACCCCCCCCCCCCCTTACCTTTGTTGGGGGATTTACGCCTCCCGGAGGGAGGCGTAAATCCCCGCGCGCCAGCGGGCCTCCTGCGCGCCGGGCCGCGACCTGGGGGCGGGTACGGAGGGCGCGGCCACGTCCCCGGACCGCCCCGGGCCGTAGCCATGCCCCCGTACCCGCCCCCAAAACGCTGCCGACACGCCCCGAAAACGCCGCGACGACCGGGACCGCCCCCGACACTCCCCCCTCGGAGAACCCCGGGACTTACGCGAGTCCCGGGGCTCTGCGCGCGCCGGTAGGCCTATGTAAAATAGGCTTCCCATCGCGCAGGGCCCTGCTCGCCTAAATCCGCCCGGTTTTGGGCGGATTTAGGCGAGCAGGGCTCTTAAAATCCGCCCCGGTATGGGCTAATTTTTTACTCTTGTAATGTTTTGAAAAGTCACATTTAAAATGTAAAATTGCCTGCAGTTATACATTTCTGTGGACCCTCACTTTTTAGGAGATGAAAGCCAGTAGATCCTCCAACATCTTTTCCCTTTCTTTATTCCCTAAAGAGGGACACACGAAAAAGCTCAAGGAACTGCTTCTGATCCTATGACTATGACCATGGTTAGAGCTCTCTCTAAACTACAGGAAGTGTTTCCTTCAGTAAGAAGGGAAACCAAAATGAGAAAGGGGATGGAACAATTCCCCTATGAAGAAAGGCTAAAGAAGTTGGGACTCTTCAGCTTGGAGAAGAGACAGCTGAGGGGGAATATGATAGAGGGCTATAAAATAATGAGTGGTGTAGATTGAGTAAATGTTAATCAGTTGTTTACTCTTTTGAAAAGTACAAAGACCCCAGGGGACACACAATGAAGTTACTAGGTAATACATTTAAAACTAGTAAGAGAAAATATACTTTTAACAACGCATAATTAAGCTCTAGAATTCTTTGCCAGAGGATGTGATGAAAGCTATTAGTGTAGCGGCATTTAAAAAAGATTTGGACAAGTTCTTGTAGGAAAAATCCATTGACTGTTTGTGGTGAATGCCCTACTGTCCCTACTCAGCTTTTGGGGCAAAGGCAGAGAGCTAGACCGAGACAGAGGAAAACTAGGTGTCATGAACTGTCCTGCAGCACTACATGTCCCAGGTTCCCTTTTACGGAATCAGGGAGGGCATGGAGGTGGTAGGGATGAAGCCCAAAGGTCCTGCGTTCCTAGGAAATGAGCAGGGAGGGGTGAGTTTGATCTAGATTGGGAAGAGGCTGAATTGAGAGGGGGAGGGGTTGACTAGAGGGAGGAAACTGAACCAGAGCCGATGGAAGTACAAGAGGCTTCCGGGGTAAGTGGCAGAGAAGAGGAGGTGACGAGATTTTCCTGGGGAAAATGAAGAGCAAAAGCTAGGAGAAGGAGAAGGAGAGAGAGAGACAAAATATCAAACAGACTCACCAGCTTCGCCCGTAAGGGACGAAGCTGTTAAACCATTATTAAGGTGGAAATGCAGAAATTCACTGCTTATTCTTGGGATAAACAGCTTGGAATCTATCTACCCCTTGTGATCCTGCCAGGTGCTTGTGTCCTGGCTTGACCACTGCTGGAAACAGGATACTGAGCTTGATGGACCTTTGATCTGACCCAGAATGGCAAGTCTTATGTTAAGAATTCTGATTTCTGCACCTAGAGATGTGACATTGTTTCTTTGTGAAACAGAACTTCAGTCCACCCTGCAAAGTTAATAGAGCTCATTGTCATTTTTCAGAACAATTAGATGGTAACTTTCAAATTGGCACGCGGGTGCACATTGGAGTGTGTGCGTTGGCATATGCCCAGCCATTTTATAACTTGCATGCATACCTGCGCACATGTTATAAAATAGCCTGGCTGTGATCAAATGAGCACTTATGGGTGTACAAACCCCACCTCTACCGCACAAATCGGGGGATTTTAAAAGGGGTGCGTGCGCACGCCTTTGCCAATTCACCATTTCTTCCACCATTTCACCCAGTTAAGAGCTAGGTCCTCCAAACCTCCCTAATTTAATAGTTTTTACTTCCCCCAGTTAGCTCAGATCCTTAAAATCCCTCAGATATGGCAAGTTTTTTGTTTTTTTTTTTAATAACTTATATATCCTCCATAGCAGAAGTAAATTTACTTGGCACTAGATCTGGGTGCACACCCAGGCGCAACCGCCCTGGAATCCAGCCAGACCATGCTCCTATTTTAATCGAAGCGAGATGCACATACAGTGGGAGATACGCACATATCTGGGCAGCTTTTAAAATACAGTCTGTGCACGTAAGCCCAACTTGTTCTCGCATCCCCTAACTGATGCATGTGCTGGGATTTAAAAATTCACCTTTTAAAGAACAAGTCCTTCCAGTCTTACAGGGATAGCTAGAAGAAATCTTCAATTTCTGTGGAGCCTTCTGTTTATAGTGGGTTCAATTCATCCCTTCTCAAAACTAAGACAAGATTACAGCCAAATGTAATTCAGTGCATCGAGTGACCATAACTAGTCTATGGAGTGAATTTTCAAAGGGATTCCGCATGTAAACATATACATGCATAAATAGCATGTACGTGCATATATACTATTTTATAAACATCGCAAGTATATGTGCATTTTCAGTTTTGCAATGTATACTTTACCAGAGGAAACAAAGGGGGCAATCTAGAAGCATTCTAGGGTGGGATTTTGAAGTACACATGGTAGTTACTATTTTGCAAGAAGTTATGTATTCATTACACCTGCTAATTGACTCCCACAAGTGAACTTGGACTTGTCTGATGTTTGCAGTTTTTGGGTGAGAGGTCTGGGTGAATGGTGCAGGTTCATGATGAAGTGCTAGAAGGGTCTAGATCAGTGGTTCCCAACCCTGTCCTGGAAACCCCCCAGCCAGGCGGGTTTTCAGGATATCCACAATGAAATGTAAATGCAAATTTTCTCTCATGCATATTCATTGTGGATATCCTGAAAATCCGACTGGCTGGGGGTCCCCAGGAAAGGGTTGGGTACCACTGGTCTAGATGAGCTGGCAGAGGTATTGGCAAACTGGTGATTCTAAGTATGCATGCAAGTATTTTCAAAACGGTAAATACACATACTTTATAAAATACCAGCTTCCATGTTTAATTATGGGTGTTTATTGTATGCATAAAATATACATGTATGCACATATTTATAAAATGAAAAAATTATGCGTTTTCTTGCATTGGAAATATATGCAGATGAAATTTAATGTGGATAAGTGCAAGGTGATGCATCTAGGGAAAAATAACCCATGCTGTAGTAACATGATGTTAGGTTTCATATTAGGAGCTTCTGCCCAGGAAAGAGATCTATAATCATATAAAGAACAGAACTTACTGTTCTATCACTGTAAATGAAAAATTGTTTTTTCTGTTTAATTTATTACCTTGGATTTTTTTGAACATTTCATTGTTGTTTTCAATACCTACACAATAAGTGGAAATTATTTTTCTTCAAAAATTGTTAACATCCCATTCAAAAATTTTTTTTTTCATTTTTTTGGAGTAGGCAGAAGGTTTCATACATGTGTGTAGGTGTCCCTGCACCATTTGTTGCAAATATAATCATTAACCTCCTACTGCCTCCATATTAGATTTTTTTTAAATACTTTTTTGAACGTTTGAAATTTAAAGTCCCAAAAATGTCATGACATCCATCGTGATGTTGGCTCAAAATTACCTTAATTGATGGTAAACTTTTGGCTTGAACTTTAAATTTGATAATTGTTTAAAGCGGGTACCTTCCAACTTCCTGTGTGCTGGCTACCTTTAATGATGAATCTCAATCCTGATACGCTCGTGTTTCAGACTTCGCGTCTTTCCTCAGGGGAGTATCTCTATAAAAAAAAGCTCCAACAAGCAGGGTTATTGGCTCGCTATATTCTTTATATTCAAGCTGCCGATGTTAAATACAATTTCTCCTCTCCATGCCATCCAACAAGTTGTCATGGACGTCTACTGAACCTGTTCAATGTCTATTCCCTCTTTAATGCTAGAACCAGAGCATACTTATTAACCAATCAGTGGCCTTCAAATTTAAACATACCTATAAGATCCTCTGTCACTGTATAGACCGACTGATGAACTGTCGGTTCACCTGTGTGCTGTAATATGCGTTACTCTCCTTAGTAAACGCGTTCACTATGACGTATCACTTTTGATCGGACCTGACAGGGAACTGTGAAGTTGCCTGCTCTATTGATCTTTACTGACAAATTGGACCTGAATGTAACAAGATGCCAGCCCGGAGGATATATTGCTGAGATGGCACTATTCAACTGCCAGATAAGCTACAGTAAAGTGTTAAAGTTCAGCTCATCATTCATGCCTCTTGGGGCCGATGATGTTAATGTATAGATCCAAAAGGCCTCACGATAATTTAATTTGGCTCCAATGTCCCCATCCCGGGTTGGCATATGAATTTGTTCTAAGATTGTCCATTTTAATTCAGCGATGGTATGCCTCTCCTCCTTCAAATGCTGAACCTTAGGAGCCGTCATTTTTGCCATTTTGAACCTTGATTTATGTTTGCCCAATCTGACTCTTATTGGGCGAGTCGTTCGGCCTACATAAATTTTTGGGCATGGACACACAATGGCATAAATCACATTGTTTGAATTACAGTCTGTGTTTGATCTTCTCCGTACTCTATACTTTGTAACTGGATCCTCCCATTGTACTCCTGTCAGTGCCTGAGTGCACCAACTACAGTGGCCACATGTCTGATGATCTTTTACTACATCTCCTGGTGCCGTAGTAATGCGCATGTACTATTTTATCCCTTATGTTTCTGCCCCGTGTGGTGGCAAACAACGGGAAGCACCTACATTTCTGACATACACTGGTGACCTTTTCTCATTGTCTGGGCCATAAACAAGAGCTTCCACCCATAAAAAGAGTCCCTACCCCAGAGATTAAGATTCAGCATGGGATGGAATGGTTAACTGGAGCAGCCCCTAAAGAAATAAATTAGTTATATGCCCTAAGGAGCAACGTCCTCCAAAAAAGGGGTTACAGAGGTATATGCTTGTAATTTATTATAAGAACATCTATTATAAGAACATAAAAGTGCCTTGTTGGGTCAAACCAAAGATCCATTGAGCCTAGCATCCTGTTTCTAACAGTGGTTAATAGAGATTTGAATCGGAACCGGAATCGGTTCCGATTCCGGTTCCGATTCACATGTGGGTTTTTTTCTATCGGGCCCGATCGCGGTTTTGTTTATCAGCTGCGCCCCAGCCGATAAACAAAAAACCCACCCCGACCCTTTAAAACTAACCCCTTAGCTTCCCCCATCCTCCTGACTCCCCCAAAAACTTTTTACAGGTACCTGGTGGTCCAGTGGGGGTCCCGGGAGTGATCTCCCGCTCCGGGCCGTCCTCCCACTCCTGGGCCGTCTGCTGCCACTAATCAAAATGGCGTCGATGGCCCTTTGCCCTTACCATGTGACAGGGTATCCGTGCCATTGGCCGGATCCTGTCACATGGTAGGAGCACTGGATGGCTGGCACCATCTTGTGCTCCTACCACGTGACAGGGGCTGACCAATAGCACCGGTAGCCCCTGTGACATAGTAAGGGCAAAGGCTATCGGCGCCATTTTGAATACTGGCAGCCGACGGTCCGAGTGCAGGAGGTCGCTCCCGGACCCCCGCTGGACTTTTGGCAAGTCTTGTGGGGGTCAGGAGGGTCCCCCAAGACTTGCCAAAAGCCCCTGGTGGTCCAGCGGGGGTCCGGGAGCGACCTCCTGCACTTGGACCGTCGGCTGCCAGTATTCAAAATGGTGCCGATAGCCTTTGCCCTTACTATGTCACAGGGGCTACCGGCCATCCAGTGCTCCTACCATGTGACAGGATCCGGCCAATGGCACGGATACCCTGTCACATGGTAAGGGCAAAGGGCCATCGGCGCCATTTTGATTAGTGGCAGCCGACTGCCCAAGAGCGGGAGATCACTCCCTGCACCCCCACTGGACCACCAGGTAATTTTAAAATGGTTTTGGGGGAGTTGGGAGGGTGGGGGAAGCAAAGAGGTAATTTTTAAAGGGTCGGTGGGGTTTTTTTTATCGGGCCATCGGCGCCATTTTTATTAGTGGCAGCCAAAATGGCGCCGATGGCCCGAGAACAGGAGATCGGTACCAGGGCTTCCACTGGACCACCAGGTACTCGTGAAAAGTTTTGGGGGGGTTCGGGAGGGTGGGGGAAGATAAGGGTTTAGTTTTAAAGGGTCGGGGTGGGTTTAGGGGTTGTTTTGGTGTGCCGGTTTTCCCACCCTCCCCCCACATAACTCCCGTTAGTGGACACTAACCCATTAACGATTTTTTATGATAAATCGGGGGAATTTCTATTTTTTTAAATCGTCAAAAAACGATTCAAATCCCTAGTGGTTAATCCCTAAAAGTAGATTCAATTTCTTGCTGTTCACTCCCTATGAAAAGTGGCGGATCTCCCTGAGTCACCTGGTTGATAACTATTTATAGACTTGTATTATATGAACTTGTCCAAACTCTTTTTAAACCCAGCTATGCTAGTTGCCTTGACCACACTCTCTGCCAATGAATTATATAGCTTGATTGTACATTGAGTGAAAAACTACTTTCTCCATGTTATAACCCAGGTCCTGGCTCTATGTAGGGAACATCACCCTCAGAGTGGCACAGGACTGCAGGGGAAAGGCTAGAGCCTGTCTTCCGCATAACCAGCCCCCTACCCCGCAGGCTGAGCCCTTGGGTTCTAGGGCCTAACAGTCTGCAACAGCAGTACATCATGATGAGTCTGGAGTAAAGCTTGGTCAGGCTGGTAAGGCTAGAGCAAGGCTTGGACAGGCTGGTAAGGCAGAAACTGAGGCTTGGACAGAAAAAGAGTGCAGGCAAGGACTGGAACTGGAGCTTGACTAAGACCAGACAGGACAGGGCGAGACAATGACAACATGGAACATAAAGGTCCGAAGGCAGAGTTAGGCAGGGAAGGCCTCGAGGGGGCAAGACAATGTAAAGGACTAGATAGGCAACAGAGCAAGACAAGGCCTAGAGAGGTCATAAGGCAAGGAGTAAAAAGGCCCGGATGCCACAAGGCAATGTAATGAGTAGGAAGGCACGGAGGCCAGAAGGCAGGACAAGGAGCAAGAAGGTCCAGAGGCCATAAGGCAAAACAAGAATAGGTCTGGGTAGGCTGCAAGACAAAAAAATAGCTAGGGCAAGGAGCCTAGGGTGACTCGATGCAAAAGCGAGAAGGGTTTGTCAAGGCTGGATTAAGTAGGACTGAGGCTTGGGTGTGGTGCAAGCAAGGAGAAGGAGCTTGGCAAGGCTGGAGGCATGGTTCACTGAGGACTCCTGGTAGTTAGGAGACTGTGCCACAGGCTGAGTTTGAGGATCTGTGAGGAGCTAATGGGGATAGCACAGAACTGAGCTCCAAGGAGACCTCTGCTGGTGGGGAGGCATCATAGGGTACAATAAGGCTGCACAGCAGGTGAAATCATCACACTTCAATTTGTTTTAAATCTGATATCTCTTATCGTAAAGGAGTGCCCCATAGTCCTAGTGTTATTTTAAAGGGTAAATAGCAGTTCCTTATTTACCTTTTCTATTCCACTCATGATTTTGTAGAACTCAATCATATCCTCCCTCAATCAATTCTTTTCCAAACTGAAGATCCCTAACCTGTTTAGCCTTTCTTCATAAGAGAGTTATTCCAACCCTTTAACCATGTTTGTTTCCCTTCTCTATACCTTTTCTAACTCCACTATATCCTTTTTGAGATGGGGTGACCAGAACTGTAAACAATAGAAAAGCCACACCATTGATCTATTCAGAAGCATTATGATGTTCTCCATTTTATTCTCCATTCCTTTCCAAATGACTTCTAACATTATGTTTGCTTTTTTGGCCAACACCACACACTGAACTGAGGATTTCAACATACTGTCCACAATGACTCCTAGATCCTTTTCCTGGGTGGTTACTCCTAATGTGGAACCCAACATTGTGTATCTAAAAATTAGTGTTATTTTTCCCTATGTACATCACTTTTCACTTATCCCCACGAAATTTCTTTTTTTTTATACATTTTCAAAATATACAAGACATAATCTTGACAGAAATATGAAAATGAGTGAAGATAATAATAAATTGTTACTTCATAGAACAGGAAAATTATTACATACTCAGATCCTTTATACAAGTCCTCAAACAGGAGAGTGATGCAATCCCCAACCCAAAGTAAACCATAAAAAGAAAACAATAGTCAAAACAGCAGCCATACTAGCTAATGGGGAACATTGAGTATGTTTACGACTGGAGGTTATTGACAGCACATGGTGTTTTCCCAATCCAAAATTGGGTTAATTAAGGAAGGTCATAAAAAATATAAGAATTATTCTGGTACTTAATCATGCATTTGCATGGGAATTTCAAGAAGAAAATACCCCTGGAGATGCCTGGGAAGACCCTAACTTTGAGCTGTAGAAACAATTCTGATCTGTGACGAAAATAAAGTCTCAATAACCAATCCTTGTCAGGTTCAACAGCTAAAGTCATAATAAGCATAGCTGAAACTGCCAACTCTGTATCCGATGTCTCAAGCATAGTAGACACATCAACACTTGGTTCCACTGCCGGAACTAAAGGTATCATTCCATCTCCTTGTATATCATCAACATCCCTTTTAAACTGTGGTAGGTAATATATTTTAGACATAGGAGGAATTGCATTTTCAGCAGCATGTAGGATCTCCATTAAATACTCCTAAACATCTCTCTAGGACATATTAGGGATACTTTAGGAAAATTAATGAATCTAAGATTCCTATTTCTCACAGCATTTTCAAAGTTTTCAATTTTTTATGTTATATTAACATTTTCTTTAATCAGAGCAGCCTGAGACTGCTGAACAGAGTTCCCTTGATCATGTATAGCTAAAAATGGACTCCAAATCCAAGTCTCCTGTGTATTATTGGCACTTCACAGCACACACAGAGGCAAAGGATTTATACTCCTCCCCGTGCAGAGTTACAATGTCATCTCTGCCACTCTGGCCTTGAAAGAGGAATTCCTTCCCTCCACCAACATAGAAATCAGGCTCTAGGAAAGAGACATTGTATAAGAGTTAGTGTGAGAGGATCCAGCCCTCAAGAAGTAATGTTTTTATAGCCCCATTGATAGTGACCTACTTTCTGGAAATGATGTTACAACAGAGTACCCCAATGCTCTATCCTTGGATAAGTGATGTTCAGTTTATTCATGAATGATCTAGAAAGGGAAGTGACAAGTGAAGTGATCAAATTTGCAGATGACACACAAATATTCAGAGTAGTTTAAACACAAGTAGATTGAGAGGAACTGCAGAAGGACATAATGACATTGGAGAACTGGACATCTAAATGACAGATGAAATTTCGTGTGGCCCTGACAAAGGAACACTGCCCAGCAAACCTGCAGCCATTAGAGTTGCCCAGGAGTCGGGGGAGATGCTAACAGGCCTGGGAACAGGCATGCCGTTTCTAGTGGGGAACAACGGGGCAATGGCGGCAGCTGTGAGTCCAGGTTTCGAATGAGGATAGCCGGGTAAGGGCACTTTAGGAGATGTCAGACTGGAAGGCATTGAGAGCAATAATAACGGTATTGAAATCTTACCATTAATACCATCTTTAATGCTACCTGCTGTGCAGAGCCCCTCAGTTTTCTCACTGGAGACTATTTGGGAAGCTATTGTGGATTTGTGGAGTTCAATTTCTCAACAGCTTTCTCCTTTGGCATTGAAATATAATGATCTGAAGGAAAAAGTCTCGATTTTGTCAAATACAACTGCTGATCCAGTGACCTCTTTCTAGGTGACACCCAGGAATTTCACAAGGCTTCTTAACTAGAAAAATCTCAAAACCCAAAAACAACCTTGAAAATAAACTCAGCCAGCCAGTGAGTGGATTGAAAAGGTAGCTTTCCAACCTTTCTCAGGGACAACTGGAAGGGTTTGCCTGAATCTTCTAAGTAGGCCGAAAAACCAACAAAAGGAAAACCTCCTGTACTTACTTCTAACTCCATAACTCAAAAGCAGTGGTGTAGCCATGGGTGGGCCATGGCCCACCCAGTTTGCAGTCAGGCCCACCCACTCAGAGTTACCTGGAGCTTAAGAAGAGAGGCCCGATACAGGGCCTTCGCAAAGCTCATCCCATGTGGCCCAAGAGGAGAGGCCCAACAGTCGCAGGGCCATTGTGGAGCTCATCCCGCGTGGCCCGAGCAGAGAGGCCTGACTGTCTTAGTGCCATCACGGAGCTCAACATGCACGGCCAGAGAAGAGCCCTTGCAACAAGGAGGCCCGGAAGAGAAGGAGAGGCCCTGATAGAGTGTGTGTGTGTGCTTGGTTATGTATGCGAGAGAAAAACAGAATGGGAGTGAGAAGCATATGTATGCATGTGTGTGAAAGAGCATGGGAGTGAGATGCCAGTCGGTGTGTGTGTGTGTGTGTGTGCATGTATGAGACAGAGCATGAGTGTGAGAAGCCTATGTGTGTATGTATGAGAGAGAGCATAGGAGTGGAGAGCCTGTGTGTGTATATATGAAAGAAAGCATGTGGGTGTGAGAGACAGCTGTTGTGAGAGAGAGTATGTGGAAGTGGAAGCCTGCATGTGGGAGAGAACAAGTAAGAGTAAGAGCCTGTGTGCGTGTGTGGGAGTAGAAACCTTTTGTGTGAGCGTAGAAACCTGTGTGTGCAAATAGGAGCCTGGGTAAAAGAGAGTGTGTGGGAGTGGGAGCCTGTGTGTGTGAGATAGAGCATGCAAGAATCGGAGCCTGTGTGAGAGAAAGCAAGTGTGTGTGAGAGAGAACCTGTATGTGTGTATCAGGAAGGAAGGAAAGGGCATGAGGAGAGAGAAAAAATAGAAATAATAAAAGAGTCCCAGAAAAAGGAATTAGGAAAAGACACAAGAGGAAAAAAAGAGACTGGACCAACTGATTAGAAAAATAAGATCAGACAACAAAGGTAAAAAAAAATATATATATATATATTTTGAATTTCATTGACTGGAATATGCCATCTTTGAGAATGTGCATTTTTTTTTTTTTATAATCTCTTTAATGCTTTTTATCACAATTTTACAAAGTAAACAAACTTTGCAAATGAAATACTATAGCATTGGTATAAATACAATAGATAGATCATAATATACAGATCAAATTAACATTACAAAATGCACATACTATAACTGCTAAACCATCATAGAGGTGATATGCAAGAGATTGTAAGAATTTTTGAGGAAGTAAATAAAGAAACTCATTAAATAACTTACAAAATTGGCTATATGAGGGTCTGGCATATCATCTAACTACCTCTATTCACATTTTCAATAATCTAGGCCTGGCTTTTACCATTCAGGAAATCTTTCAACTAAGCAACTTCAAAGAAAATATATGTTGTCCCCTGAAGTTTTAATACACATTTACAAGGGTATTTTATAATCATTGTAGCCCCCATTGCAGTAGCTTCGGGTTTTAATGATAGAAATGCCTTACGGCGAATGGGAGAATTTCTGGCAAGGTCTTGAAAAATCCTTACCTTGCCACCCATAAAGAACATAAGAAAATGCCATACTGGGTCAGACCAAGGGTCCATCAAGCCCAGCATCCTGTTTCCAACAGTGGCCAATCCAGGCCATAAGAACCGGGCAAGTACCCAAAAACTAAGTCTAGTCCATGTTACCATTGCTAATGGCAGTGGCTATTCTCTAAGTGAACTTAATAGCAGGTAATGGACTTCTCCTCCAAGAACTTATCCAATCCTTTTTTAAACACAGCTATACTAAATGCACTAACCACATCATCTGGCAACAAATTCCAGAGTTTAATTGTGCGTTGAGTAAAAAAGAACTTTCTCCAATTAGTTTTAAATGTGCCCCATGCTAACTTCATGGGGCACATTTAAAAGGGTGAGGCCGCTCGGACTGGAGAGGCTTGAAAGAAGACTTCACCCTGGAAGCACGCAACCCCTCCAGGAGAAGCCTGTAGGGGTCCAGCCACTGGGACTTAGGCGACTCCTCTGAAGACTGTAGAAAGGTCTGGATGGAGGCGCCTCCTGCAGGTCATGGGTTCCAAATGGCTGGTGCCTCCAGCAGGTCATAGCAGTCTGAGGACGGAGTCGTAGAAGAGTCCAAAGCCGGTCCGAGGTACGATACACAGGCGGGGTGCGAGTCCAGTCCAGGGTCTAAGCAGGAGAAGGGTTCAAAGCCGTACCAGGGTCAAGCCAGGAGAAGGGTCCAACGCCGTACCAGGATCAAGCCTGGAGAAGACACGTCCACCAGTCCAGAAGTCAGCAGCCAAGAATCAATCCACGGAGCAGGGGAGCAGAACGGGACGAAGAACCAGGTATTGAGGCAGGAACCTCAATACCAAGGCAAGGACTGAATGCTCAGCCCTTGCCTTAAGAACAGGATGCCAGGGGAGGAGTCTCAGGGGGAGCCATGACACTTCCTGTCATGGCTCCTTTAAGGATACCCATCAGCTGCGCACACAGCTCCTAGGAGTAGGGGAGGAGGAGCCGGATCGCCGCTCCCAGCGGTGGCGGCGGCCGTCAGAAAGAAGGAAGGGGCTGCCTGCTCCCGCAGGAACCCTCAGCACTACCCGGCGTCCCGGGTAAGCTATTTCCTGCGCACCCGCCGGCCCGGCCTCAGTCGTGGTGCGCCACGGCCAGCGGCCATGACACCCGGTCCCAGTCGCAACATGCCGCGGCCGGCGGTGCTAACAGTCTTTCTATATGTTCTGTGATTTTGATGCTTAGAACACTTTCCACTATTTTTCCTGGCACTGAAGTCAGGCTAACGGATCTATAGTTTCCCGGATCGCCCCTGGAGCCCTTTTTAAATATTGGGGTTATATTAGTCATCTTCCAGTCTTCAGGTACAATGGATGAGTTTAATGATAGGTTACAAATTTTTACTAATAGGTCTGAAATTTCATTTTTTAGTTCCTTTAGAACCCTGGGGTGTATACCATCTGGTCCAGGTGATTTACTACTCTTCAGTTTATCAATCAGGCCTACCACATCTTCTAGGTGCACCGTGATTTGGTTCAGCCAATCTGAATCATTACCCATGAAAACCCTCTCCGGAACAGGTATCTCCCCAACATACTCTTTAGTAAACACCGAAGCAAAGAAATCATTTAATCTTTCCGCGATAGCTTTATCTTCTCTAAGTGCCCCTTTAACCCCTCGATCATCTAACGGTCCAACTGACTCCCTCACAGACTTTCTGCTTCGGATATATTTTTTAAAGTTTTTATTGTGAGTTTTTGCCTCTACGGCCAACTTCTTTTCAAATTCTCTCTTAGCCTGTCTTATCAACGTCTTACATTTAACTTGCCAACACATGCATTATTCTATTTTCTTCTGTTGAATCCTTCTTCCAGTTTTTGAATGAAGATCTTTTGGCTAAAATAGCTTCTTTCACCTCCCCTTTTAACCATGCCGGTAATTGTTTTGCCTTCTTTTCACCTTTTTTAATGTGTGGAATACATCTGGACTGAGCTTCTAGGATGGTATTTTTTTAACAATGACCAAGCCTCTTGCACACTTTTTACCTTTGTAGCTGCTCCTTTCAGTTTTTTTCTTACAATTTTTCTCATTTTATCAAAGTTTCCCTTTTCAAAGTTTAGCATAAGAGCCATTGATTTGCTTACTGTCCCCCTTCCAGTCATTAATTCAAATTTGTTCATATTATGATCACTATTGCCAAGCGGCCCCACCACCGTTACCTCTCTCACCAAATCCTGTCCACCACTGAGAATTAGATCTAAAATTGCTCCCTCACTAGTCGGTTCCTGGACCAATTGCTCCATAAAAATGTCATTTATTCCATCCAGGAGTTTTATATCTCTAGCATGTACCGATGATACATTTACCCAGTCAATATTGGGGTAATTGAAGTCTCCCATTATTACCGCACTACCAATTTGGTTAGCTTCCCTAATTTCTCTTAGCATTTCACTATCAGTCTCACCATCTTGATCAGGTGGATGGTAGTATACTCCTAACACTATAGTCTTCCTCGACACACAAGGGATTTCTACCCATAAAGATTCAATTGTGCATTTAGTCTCATGCAGGATGTTTATCCTGTTGGACTCTATGCCATTCCGGACATAAAGTGCCACACCTCCTCCCGAGTGCTCCTCTCTGTCATTGCGATATAATTTGTACCCCGGTATAGCACTGTCCCAATGGTTATCCTCTTTCCACCATGTCTCTGAGATGCCAATTAAGTCTATGTCATCATTCACTGCTATACATTCTAATTCTCCCATCTTACTTCTTAGACTTCTGGCATTAGCATACAAACATTTCAAAGTTTGTTTTTTGATTGTATTTTCATTCTTCTTTTTAATTGATAGGGATAAGTTAGAATTTTTTAGCTCAGTTGAGTTTTTAGTTACAGGCACTTGGACTTCTTTTCTTATAATTGGAACCTCACTGTCGGGATGCCCTAATTCTATTGCATCATTAGTATCCTTTGAAGATACCTCTCTCTGAACTGTTGGCTTTCCCCTTTGTTCTAGTTTAAAAGCTGCTCTATCTCCTTTTTAAAAGTTAGCGCCAGCAGTCTGGTTCCACCCTGATTAAGGTGGAGCCCATCCCTTCGGAAGAGACTCCCCCTTCCCCAAAAGGTTCCCCAGTTCCTAACAAAACTGAATCCCTCTTCTTTGCACTCTTTACATGATATTGTGTATTTATAAACTACAAATATAAAATAAATTAATAGATTAATAAGGCATTTTTAATGTTGGTAAGTGCTTGAAATAATAGAATTTAAATATTTTAAAACATCACTCATGATGCACGATGGCTGTTGCAGACTACTTAGAATGCACCTGACAATAGATTTCTAAGGCATTATTTATCAATAAGACTACTACTAGTAGGGCCTAGACCTGTATGCCTACCGCCCATCCATGTTAACCTTGGGGCCCCCCCAAAAAATTCTGTTCTGGCTATGCAACTGCTCAAAAGCCTACTGAGCTCTCAGGAGAGAGCTGCTTTTATTTCCTACAGGGGGATGGCCATCCCAACACCTTCAATGAGAGGGTCTGTACCAAATGGTGCCTCCCCACAATCTCCACTCTCTGTCCCTTGTTAAAGGAGAAAACTAATGGCACTACTGGTTATGAACCTCAGTGAATCATTACACTATTATTCAACTTTCTCCACTGGAAAAACTGACCTTTAAGTCCTACTCTTTGTTTTCTATCTTTTAACAAGTTACCAATCCAGTTTTCCCTTTTCTTTTTTAATTATATCATTATTAGGTTTTTAATTTATTACAATGACGAGTAAAGCAAAAGAATATATATATATATATATATATATACACACACCATAGGAAGGAAAAAAAATCACAAAAGCATACACATAAATCATAAATATGTCAATATGCATCCTATAACAAATAAAAAAGGGGGGAGCATTATTGAAGAAAAGATACCAAAATCTAAAGGAAACAAAAAAGAAATGAAAAGGAATACCATTCAGCCCAAAACAATTCTAGCCTTGCTGTTTAAGTCATAAAGCTAAGCAACAGATGCACATTCAGCACCTTTATTTGTTATAAAAGTCTCTAAAGGCATAGGATCTTTGAAAACAAATGTATTAGACTGAAAAGTAATAAAACATCTGCAAAGAAATTTCAAAAAGAAGAAGGCTCCTGGAGCCAAACTTTACTTTTCAGAGAGAGGAAATATCTCCTCCGGGCTTGGGCAGCACGGGAGACATCAGGAAATACATTGACTTTCTGCCCACAAAGGTAATATCCTTATTTTTACAGAATTAAAAAATAACTAGATCCTTATCCTATGCAGCACAAAAGGTTACAATTAATGTGGTCCTATTAGATATTAGATCTAGATATTAGAATAATAATCAAGTGACTCTTCCAAGATCGTCGTTATATCAGGACTATCTACTGAATTAACATACCTTCCCTGCTTGCCATTATTCACATTTCTCTGTCTAGGTAAAATATTTTAGATATAGATGGCATCTTTTCTTCATCAAATACTAAAATCTCCTTTAGAAATGTTTTAAACATTTCAGATGCAGACAATAATCTAGTGCAAGGAAAATTAACAATACATAGATTTCTAGCTCTAAATAGATTTTCTAAAGATTCAATGTCATTATGCATAGCCAATCTATCTTTAATATGAGCTGTTTCAGCATTTTGTAACAATGAAACCTGCGAATTCAAAGAAGTAGATTTCCTTCCAATTTCTTCCCCTGTGATTCATAGGAAGATCTAGTTTCCATTACCAAGGAACTCAACTGTGTGATTGAGACAATATTTATATTAAGTTTAGCAATTAGCCTCCACAAGTCTAAGAGAGTCACATTGGGTGGTTCGGGTAAAGCCCTATCATCCAGAATGGTAATACCTGATGACTGCAAACTACTCACAAGCTCCGCAGATGAAGAAGCAGGTACTCCCACAGACAAGACTGTAGAGATCTCCAGGGAGTCTCAGTCATGCGAGAGGATTCCAGCTTATCTGCTAGTCTCTGCTCACTGGACTTAGTACCTGCCTGTTGTGGAGGCGCTTGGCAAATACCAGGACTCAGGGAGGCCCCCGAAGAACCCCCACTGCACGCACTCACTGGTAGCTCACCCATTGCCAATAGGTGCGCATCCATAGGTCCCTGAATGGAAGGAGTGGGTGATGAGGTGTAAATCTTTGCTTTCCTCTTCTTCTCCATACATGCAAAGCCACGTGGCCCCTTTGGCATGTGCAACTTCGGCGGCGTGCCAGCAGTAGCTGCACAGACAGCACTGCTAGAGATTTTAAAGAGTCGATCGGGTCCTTACTGATGATGTCACGACCGGCGACAGGGTGGACAAGGTGGGCAGGGGCAGCTAACTGCGGGTTTGCACGGATAGCTCAGTTCTTCCAGTCTCAGCCCCACAGGTTTCTCCAGCATTCCTTGCCCCTGCAGGATCCTTGTGAACACCCCACACTGCTGGAGATTTTAAAGGGTCGATCAGGCCTTTAATGATAGCGTCATCACTGGTGACTCAAAGTGGGGAGGGTCGGCTAAAAGCAGGCTCACATAGATAGCTCAGTTCTTCCAGTCTCACCACCTCAGGTCTCTCCAGCATTCCTTGCCCCTTCAGGCTCTCCTACCAATCCAGTTTTCTATAGGCCCATTTCTGCAGATAAAGCACGATTCTACCCACAGAGGTCCCTATGATAATTACTCTCCTTGTAGGCTGGATTGCAATATGTATTTTTTATGTAAAATGGATGTCCTTTTTCTCCAGACAATTGTGCAGATATCCATATAATATGGTTGATATAGTGGCTTGATGTTTTGCTGTGACATAGAAAGTAGGAAAGTTGCTGAAATGATACGGGCCTGCTTGAAATATATCAAAAAAGCCCCAGATGTCCTTAATATCACTATAGAATGCAGAGCACTGCTAAGATTGCTGGAAAAGAGTAAAAATCAATAGACTTTTGCTTAGTGTGCAGCTTGGATTATTACTACAATTTATTATAGATAGGAAAAGGAAAAAAAAATGTTGTGATTGCTTACATTGAGTATAATTGAAGCTATGCAATTGCATCAAGGGATTTTTCAGACATTCTTCAGCACCAAGAATAAAAATATTTAGTTCTGGGAGGTAAATAAAATATACCTACATTCATAACTATAACACAGACACTGGGGTCCTATCTTAATAGGCCAAAGGCACACATTTATTCCTGGAGCTAATGTTCGCATCATATCCTATACTATTCAAATAGCCCTAGGCTTACAGGATTCTTCCATGGGGAGGAGGATAACCTCTTGGGCCCTTGGTGTTTACTCGTAGTCACAATAGGGATAGTAACAATCATGCTAGAAATGGATAGGTTTTCCAACACAACTTTGCTAAAGGATATTTTAAAGGTCAAACATAAGGGTTTTTTTGCAGGTTTCTTACTTCATTGCAGAAAGCCAATAAACTAAATTACATTTTTCTTCAGGCATTAAATCTTCAACTAGCTCCCTCCGTATACTGTTGAGAGCTGGGTGCTTTACTGGAAATTCTTTACTGGTGGGGTATCTGACCAACAGTTAGCACTCATTTTCCATACCTTGACTCAATTGTTCTGGTCCCTTCCATGGTATCTGCATGATTCCTCTTCATTCCAACTCCTGGATACCAAATGGGTATTTCAGTGGCAATAAGTTGGATGAGTTCCACTTTGCTCCTCTCTCCTGGGCACGTTTACTCCCCTTAGACACTGAATTAATGTCTGAACTCTACACCTTGATTTAGTTAAATGGATGCAGTATTTCTCAGATGGATAGTTACAGGAAACAATATATCTTCCCCGATGTGCTAAAATAGAATGAAGAGCGGAAAACTTCCTTCAACAAAAGACCAGAATAAGCAATTCTCTCTTCAAAAGGAGCAAACCTGAAAAAAAATCCTCTCAATGCTGCTTCTAATCCAGGTCCAGGATTTCTTCTCAAATTCAAAATCAGGAATTCAACAAAAAACACTCCTTCCTCTATGATGTCTAACTAAAAATCCACACTCCACAAAGGTCCTGTCATTGTCAGGCAGCCTTTCAAAGGGGTGTAAAATAGATAGTATGCTCCTATACAGCTACTCTGTCTTCTAATCTGGCTACCAAGATATACTTTAATAGGTAACCCAAAAAGGTCCTACATTGGTGATCTATGAGCTCATCTATAGGTAGAGTGAAGAGCATTAATACAGCATCTATAGTGGCCCCTCATCTTATACACCCTAAATATCTTTTTAAACCATGATGAATATATAAATGAGGTCTATATTCAGAGTCTGGATAGAAAAGTTGGCCAGCTAAACTTATACAGCTAACTGGAGGTATATTCAATAGTGCAACTATTGTGCAACTATTGAATATAGCCAGCTATCTTAAAGTTTGTCCGCTAACTATATCAGGCTAACTTTAGGGCAAGTCTGAAATCAGAGTTAGCCTGCTAACCTAGCCAGCTAACTCAGCTACTCCCAGTTACACCCTAAGAACATCCCTGATTTGCCCTTAGATGCATTAAGCCATTATGTTTTATCACAGGAGGGGTCCCACTATCACAGGGGATGTCACCGGGATAGTGGGATGCATACACAGAGGAAGTGAGGCTTGTAAGTACCCCAGTGAGAACACAGTTTTAATAGACAGTTATTGAATTGATTGGACTTTGATTTTATTTCTGAAGAGATCAGTATGTTTTAATTTGAACACCCATATCTGTGTCTGGCCTACCTGTCCCTGCAGCACAGCATCACATAATCAGAGAGAGTGGCAGTGAGATACGCACACACCTAAAGGAAAAGCCATAATACTACCTGGGCCAAGAAGGTCTGCTTTTACCCCCACAGACAGGACCCAGCCCTTGAGGACAAGCAGGAGGGGAAAGAATGATAGTGGAGTCAGCCCCCAAAATAAATAATTTTGTGCCCTTTATAATCATCTAATTCCAGTAGAAGTACAGAGAGGGTAGGGTCTTCCACCTGACCAGCCACATCCCCCTTTAGGCCCACAGGTTCTAGTGGCTGGCAGGACTTCTGGAGGTGGTGTACTGAGTAAGGAGCAGGGTACTCTCTGGAACAGGGAGTGCACTGATAGAAAAGATGATAAGTAGAAAAAACAGGGCAATACTGGAACAGGGTGACAGCAAGGAACACACAGGAAAGCTAGGTCACCAGGAGGCCTGGACAAGAAACAAAGCAAAGGCACAGAGAGACCCACAGGGAACACAAAGATCATAGGGAGATCTACAAGGAAACAAGAGGGTTGCTGAGAAGCCCACAAAGATCGGAACAGGAATATAGAAAGGGAACACTCAGACAAGCGAGGTAACCAAAGAGCCTGGACTGGACAGGACAAGATACAGAATACAGGCATACAGGAAAGACCCAAACCAGATAAGGACAAGTCAAGGAAGCCAGGGAAGCCAGTGTTTGGTTCCCACTCAGGGATTACTAAGGCAAATTACATCTCTCCCCAACAAGAATAAATGCGGTGAGGAAAGACTAAAGAGGTTAAGACTTTTCAGCTTGGAGAAGAGACGGCTGAGGGAGATATGATAGAGGTGTTTAAAATCATGAGAGGTCTAGAACGGGTAGATGTGAATCGGTTATTTACTCTTTTGGATAATAGAAAGACTAGGGGGCATTCCATGAAGTTAGCATGTGGCACATTTAAAACTAATCGGAGAAAGTTCTTTTTCACTCAACGCACAATTAAATTCTGGAATTTGTTGCCAGAGGATGTGGTTAGTGCAGTTAGTTTAGCTGTGTTTAAAAAAGGATTGGATAAGTTCTTGGAGGAGAAATCCATTACCTGCTATTAATTAATTTGACTTAGAAATTAGCCACCGCTATTACTAGCAACAGTAACATTGAATATACTTAGTTTTTGGGTACTCGCCAGGTTCTTATGACCACTGTTGGCCACTGTTGGAAACAGGATGCTGGGCTTGATGGACTCTTGGTCTGACCCAGTATGGCATGTTCTTATGTTCTTGTGATTTTTAGTTACATTAGGAGGAAATGTTTCCCAGAACTATGTTTTTGTCAGGGGAAGAAAATAATGCATGCAGAATGTGTTTTCAAATCTACACATATTATTTTCCATTTACAAACAGGTACCTGCACAAAAACTAGATAAATATGTTTGCAATGTTGAAAATTGCCACAGATGGAACAAAATACATGGGTTCTTTTTATACATGGATTTTGATCCAAGTTTCAAAGTAAAAGTATGCTAACAATGCCATGTAAATATTAAATAAAAGCAGAGACAATATTGAGCCCTGGGGGACTCTGTAGGAAATTTGAACTACTTCTGAGGTTCCCCCTCTCCCACGCTGTATAAACTGTCCTCCAAAAATGAAGCAATGAAGCTTTATCTGTTATTGAGGATAATAGTTTACATTAATTAACTTTAGATTTTATGTTAGCATGTTTCCTTTTTCATTTCTTTTACAAGAGGAACACATAATCTCTTATGGTAGTTTTCTAGGAGTGCCGAGTCCATTTCCAGAAGAAAAGGCAAATCACCAAACATGAGAGTGAGGGAGTATGTGTTCCTATTTGGGAAGGTATGGTCTTTGGAAACCATGGTAGTCAGCCACCAAAGGGCCCACCCGTGACAAAGTGCTTGCTGGCTCACTCTCCACACCCAGAGAGTCCAAGAAGAGGATGTGCCAAGAATAAGTCCAAGGCTGGGGAGAAAAGAACCTGCAGAGAGGGCTGCAAGGTAAAGCCAGATGAGAAATTTAAATTGTGTTGATTTGTCTTGAGGCTAACCAGCTTAACTTGACCCCCCACATGAGGAAACCCCCAGTGTTCTCTCATAGAACTACATCTTCTGATTATGGTTTTCTTGGTTTGCTATACATGTTGGTTTTTCCTTCTGGGTTTCTCCTATCAGGACACAGGGTTGCTGCAGATGCCTAGCCATAATTCAGCCTACTACAATAAGAAATATTTATATGAAGGACTGTTTTGGGGAGGGTGGTAATGTTCAAAGGCATTTCCATGGGTAAACCAGTTTTTGTTCATGCATATGTTTACCCAGATTGCGCAAGCTTGAAAGTGGACAGGATCGCATCCTGGCAGAAGGCCTACATTGCTAAAGGTACTGGCGGGTGGGAAGGATAGAGTTGGGGAGGAGAGACACATTGGGGCATTATCTGAGGGAGAGGGGATGGTTGACCTGTGGACCCCCATCATATATTTTTATGTGCCTTCCAAGAGATTTGGGAGGGTTGGGGGGTGCTTGACCCAGCAGAGCCATTTGTTAAATTATGGGTTTTATGCAAATGGCCTTGAAAATTATCTCCATAATCACTGTGGCCAGTGTCAGAGTTTTTCAGTCTGCTGGATGATGCTGGTACTTATCAGTCATATTATTTGGATCACAATCCCAATCCCACTTGGAAACACAGGCTTTCTAAAATAAGAGAGATGCTGATCGTACCTCGCTTCGAGCGATTTTTAATCCGGAAGAATGATTCAGAAATGTTTTTTAAATAAATAAGAGATCCTATTCCTCAGAATAAGGTGCAGTCACCAAAGCACATAGTTTTTACCTGCAGCTGTGCGCACGTTTCTTTGTGCAAACGTTACTACCAATGCAGCAGGGAGTTTTGCGCAATGAAAATGTGTGCATGATACTGTGTTGCTTTGGTTAGCACCTTAACATGTAAATCCTAAATTAATGAACACACTGGTGGCTATTACCCCCTTTCCCCCATGCAGAGAGAAAAGGAAACTAAGCACATGTTTTCTTAGCAGTGGAAACTTAACTCTTAGTCAGAAGTAAATTTTCCAACGCCAATGTTAATCTATAGATGGAAACTGGATCCAGGACCTGTAGTTAGGATTTATGTGCAGAAAATAGGGGGGAGAAGGCGGCTTTTCCTCTGCCCCATAATTTATTTCTCTGCAGCACCAGAGGCCGTAACGTGCACCCTCCCTGGGTAGAGAGGTCTGCTGGCAGCCGGGAGTCAGCCTTGCCCTAGGCGGGTGGGACCAAGTGCTTGGATGGCTACAGGTGGCTATAGATTCCTTTCCCTCTCCCCACTGAATGTAGTTTCAGTAAGACTGCAATAGAAACCGGAAAGCAAAAGAAAGCAGTTTTAAAAACTCCCATGCACACACCTCCTCCTGCACATAAACTTCTTCCCCCTCCCCTTTCTAAGTTAAAATATGCACTCAACCTATGCAAATGGCGAGTGCACGTTTTAAATCAGTTTTCATGCTTTTTAAATTCCCAAGGGATTAGTATGCAATTTGCTTACTCCATTGAAAATTAACTTTTTCTTTTTTTTTTTTTTTTTTACCATGCTGGTTAAAAAAACTGGGGTAGATTTTCAAAGGGTTATGCGTGTAACTCCGAAAACCTGCCCCTGCGTGCGCCGAGTCTATTTTGCATAGGCTCAGCAGCGCGTGCAAGCCCCGGGATGCACATATGTCCTGGGGCTTTGAAAAAGGGGCGGGAAGGGGGTGGGTCCATGGGCGTGGTGTCAATCCGGGGGGTGGTCCCGAGTCCTCCGGCACAGCGGCCGTGCTGGAGGTTCGCGCGCAAGATACGCCTGCAAGAGGCAGGCTTAAAAAATAAAATAAGGTAGGGGGGGATTTAGGTAGGGCTGGGGGGTGGGTTAGATAGGGGAAGGGAGGGGAAGGTGAGGGGGAACAGGGAAAGCAATCGGGGCTCCCCTAGGGCTCAGCGCGCGCAAGGTGCACAAGTGTGCACCCCCTTGCGCGCGCCAACCCTGGATTTTATAACATGCACGCAGCAGCACGCGCATATTATAATATTGGGTGTACATTTGTGCGCGCCGGGTAGTGCGCACAAATGTACAAGTAGGATTAATAATCTGCCCCACTGTGTGCTCAATTTCAGCACACAGTTTTACCACACTTCTTTTTACATTGGGCCCTAAGTTTGGAGAACAGCTGATTGATGAGCAAATAAGAAGAAGGTTGGATGCCCATCATCTAAAACACTCCATCAAGTCAGCACTGATATCCATGAACTACACATGTACACAACCCACCGCAGCTGCAAATGCTTTAAGCCAATGTGGGCATTGTGCTCATTGCCCAAGGGCACATGACGGGTAAAGATTGCCGAAGATTAACCTGTGAAGAGCATGTCACAGTAATGATATTATACAAAGAGTGGCTTAAGTGAATAAGTCTGGAAATATTGCCTTCTCTACCAAGGTGGTGAGAGGTTGGGTAATTTACTGGCTTCTCTGCAAAGGATGGGCTGGTTGATCTTTGCTGGAAAATTCTTGCTTTGTTACTGCTGAGAAACAACTTAGTAAATTGTTTGAAATTTTGAATCATGTGAACATAATTTCATCTTTTTCAAAAATGTTGTTGCATTATACCCATAGGTTAAAGACATCCAAAAGACACTTTAAAAAACATGTAAAGTTAATATTTAATAAAAAGATTGTTTCCAATTAATACCAATATGTCACTGTGTTCTGATTGTGCTTGTGGGTAGGATACATATCACAGATGATAGTGACAACGTGGATGTATGAATCCAAAAATAACCCACAAGGACAGAAACAATTAGATTTTTCCTGATAACCATTAAGGGTTAAGATTGCATGGATGTGTAAAGTGTGGGCTTGTGTGGTATACAATGCTTACAAGAGAAAGCTGTGGTTTGCTGGGAGGGTTCAGAAGGTGTCCCCCTATAACAGATTATAAACAAGCTAATATAAAAGACCAGTAATTACAACTACAGCAGGTCTACCACAAAGCTGAACTCCCTTTTATACATTTGATTGCAATAGAAGAATTTATGTCTCCCCATGGAGGCCTTTAGCAAGCCTTTTTTGCAGAGCAGCACTTTAGAAATGTGAATGCTTCTCTAATGCAGGCAGATAATTTACCATGTGCACAAAATATCCAGGCTGGAAGAAGGTAAAGACCATCTTGCCATTAAGCAGAATTTTTATGTGTGAGTAGCATTTCTGTTTAATCTTTATTAGGACACTGATGGTTCAGTGGCTTACTTCTAAATGCATTCAGCGGTGTGTTTGCCTGAAATTGCTCAATGAAAAATCATAAAACCAGAGACAAAGATGCATTACAGTTCCAGGGCAATTTTAGATCATCATCTGATTATATAACCCCCCCCCCCCCTTCCCAAAAAAAAAAACCCAAAAAAACCTTTCAGACTTTTATGTGTAGCAGAAATAGACTGACATGGACTCGTTTTTTTGAGCACAATAAAATAATAATTAGGATTCATGGCATGGCATGTGACTGTGGAAATTATTGTACTCTTCCAATGCTAAAATATCAAGGGGTCTGTGAGGGAGTGTACAGGAAACTCCCTCAACCTGCCTTAAGGGCCCGGCCACAGCTATCTAGCCCAGTCCTCCTTAAGGATCAGCCCCTCAAAGGATTCTGGGCCCAGGGAGGGTCCCTTAGCCTAGCATAAGAAGGCAGGGCCCAGAAGGGTTAGAGAGGCCCTGGGAAAGCAGGCAGGACCCCAGCCTCTCTGCAAAACCCTGCTATGTTTGATGAGGTTTTCTTTCAGAACAGCAAGGTGAGCTGCATTTACTTTGTGGGGGTTTTTTTTTTGTTTTTTGGGGTTTTTTTGCACTGTAAATAAAATTGCACAGAAGGAAACAGCCAGAATCTGACTCCTTATTCCTCCTAGCTGTTCCCAAACTGCTATCACCCAAGTTACCGCAGGGTCAATATTCAGCCACTATCTAGCCGAGCAGGTTAGCCAAATAAACATTTTCTGCTAACTTGGCCAGGATATTCAGCATCACAGCTATGCCAATGAATATAACTTTAGACCTGTTGAATTGCAGATCTAACTTATTCAGCTAACTTAGCCAAATAAGGCTGAATGTCTGCATTTACTCAGCTAAGGGCTTGATTTACTAAGGCTTTTCTCCCATTCTGTGTCTATGAGTAAAATGCTTAGTATATGAAGCCCTAAATTAGCTGGATAAGTAGCTTTGCCCCAGAATGCCCTATCCTGTCCCTCACTGCCTGGGTCATTTATCAATTTGTGTTAGGGCCTTAACGCATGAAATAAATAAAGAAATGTAAAATGCGTATGCAAATTCAACATTGAATATTCCAGTGGGAGGAGTTTGGGCAGAGTGTTTGGAAATGAGAGTCTGCTACCATGGAATGCAATAGAGTAATGCACACTAACACGGGATTTAAAGTCAGAAATAACCTCACCTTTATTTTTTGCGGTACAGTGAAAAAAACCTTTTTAGCACACTCCCGCGGCCGTTATTGTAGATCACGGGTATTATCACGGCGATTATTGCACAATAAAAAGAGGTATTCTATCAGACACACCTACCAGGCCCTCCTGGGCCATTAAAAATACCTGTTCTTACATAAGAACATAAGACATGGCATACTGGGTCAGACTAAGGGTCTATCAAGCCCAGCATCCTGTTTCCAACTTGCTAATCCAAGTCACAAGTATATGGCTAGTACCCAAACATTAAGTAGATCCCATGCTACTATTCCTTATTGATTAATAGCAGGTTATGGACTTCTCCTCTACAAAATTATCCAAATCTCTTTTTTAACCCAGTTACACTAACTGCCATAACCACATCCTCTGGCAATGAATTCCAGAGCTTAATTATGCGTTGAGAGAAAAAGAATTTTCTCTGATTTGTTTTAAATGAGCTACTTGTAATTTCATGGAGTGCCCCTAGTTCTTTTATTGTCTGAGAGAGTAAATAACTCATTTACATTTACCTATTCAAATCCTTTCATGATTTTATAGACCACTATCATATCCCCCCTCAACCATCTCTTCTCCAAGCTGAACAGCCCTAACCTCTTTAGCCTTTCCACATAGGTGAGCCATTCCATCATCTTTATGATTTTGAGATGTGGCAACCAGAATTGCATACAATATTCAAAGTGCGGTCTCACCATGGAGCGATACAGAGGCATTATGACATTTACCGTTTTATTTACCATTCCCTTCCTAATAATTCCTTACATTCTGTTTGCTTTTTTGACTGCCACAGCACACTGAGCTGACAATTTCAATGTATTATCCACTATGATGCCTAAATCTTTTTCCTAGGTGATAGCTCCTAATATGGAACCTAACATTGTGTAATTATTACAGCATGGGTTATTTTTCTCTATATGCATTACCTTGCACTTGTTCATAGTTAATTTCATCTGCCATTTGGACGCCCAATCTTCCAGCCTCACAAGGTCCTCCTGCAGTTTATGACAATCTGTGTGAGATTTAACTATTCTGCATAATTTTGTGTCATCTGCAAATTTGATCACCTCACTTGTTGTACCCCTTTCCAGAGCATTTATAAATATATTAAAAATCACTGGTCCAAGTACAGATCCCTGAGGCACGCCACTTTTCCCCCTTTCCACTGTGAAAACACACCATTTAATCCTCCTCTGTTTCCTGTCTTTTAACCAGTTTGTAATCCACAAAAGGACATTTTTGTTTTCTTAGAACACCTTCTGAAAATCCAAATACACCACATCTATCGGTTCACCTTTGTCCACATGTTTATTCAGGTTTGTGAAGCAAGACTTCCCTTGGATAAATCAATGCTGGCTGTGTCCCATTAAACCATGTCTTTCTATATGCTCTATTTTGAACTTTAGAATAGTTTCCACTATTTTTCCCAGCACTGAAGTCAGGCTAACTAGTCTATAGTTTCTGGGATCACCTCTGGAGCCCTTTTTAAATATTGGGGTTTCATTAGCCACCCTCAAGTTTTCAGGTACAATGGATGATTTTAAAGATAAATTACAAATTTTAACTAAT
Source organism: Rhinatrema bivittatum (assembly GCF_901001135.1). Taxonomy (NCBI): domain Eukaryota; kingdom Metazoa; phylum Chordata; class Amphibia; order Gymnophiona; family Rhinatrematidae; genus Rhinatrema; species Rhinatrema bivittatum. Next base: position 344,481,935 of record NC_042616.1, on the reverse strand, counting down.
AGATCTGAAATTTCATTTTTTAGTTCCTTCAGAACCCTAGGGTGCATACTATCTGGTCCAGATGATTTGCTACTCTTTAGTTTGTCAAACTGGCCTACTACATCTTCCAGGTTCACAGTGATTTGGTTCAGTTCATCTGACACATCACCCTTGAAAACCATCTCTGGAACCAGTATTTCCCCAACATCCTCATTAGTAAACACGGAAGCAAAGAATTCATTTAGTCTTTCTTCAATGGCCTTATTTTCTCTAAGAGCCCCTTTAACCCATCCGTCATCTAATGGTCCAACCGACTCCCTCGCTGGTTTCCTGCTTTGGATATATTTTTTAAAGTTTTTATTATAAGTTTTTGCCTCTATGGCCAACTTAATTTCAAATTCTCTCTTAGCCTGTCTTATCAATATTTTACACTTAACTTGACAATGCTTATGCTTTATCTTATATTCTTTGGATGGATCCTTCTTCCAATTTTTTAAAGATTTTTTTTGGCTAAAATAGTCTCTTTCATCTCACTTTTTAACCATGCTGGTAATCGTTTTGCCTTCTTTCCTTCCACCTTTCTTAATGCATGGAATTGTGCTTCTAAACCATGTCCATGCCTTTGTACACGTTTAACCTTTGCAGCTGCACTTCAGTTTTTTTCTAAATATTTTCCTCATTTTATCAGTTTCCCTTTTGAAAATGTATTGTTAGAGCTGTAGATTTACATATTGTCCCCCTTCCAGTCATTAATTGAAATTTGATCATGTTATAATAACTATTGCCAAGTAGCCCCACCACCGTTACCTCTCTCACCAAGTCCTGTGCTCCACTGAGAATTAGATCTAAAATTGCTTCCTCTCTCATCTGTTCCTAAACTAATTGTTCCATAAAATTGTCATTTATTCCATCCAGGAAATGTATCTGTCTAGCATTTCCTGATGTTACATTTACCTAGTCAATATTGGGATAATTGAAATCTCTCATTATTGCTGCACTACCAATTTAATTAGTTTCCCTAATTTCTCTTACCATTTCTCATCATTTTGGCCAGGTAGTATACACCAATCGCTATACTCTTCCCTAACAGACCTATTGCTATACTCTTCCCTAACTCACAAGGGATTTCTTCCCATAAAGATTCAATTGTACATTTAGTCTCTTACAGGATCTTTATCCTGTTGGACTCTAGGCCATCACGGACATAAAGTACCATACCGCCTCCCGAATGCTACTCTCTGTCATTGCAATATAATTTGTATCCTGGTATAGCACTGTCCCAATGGTTATCCTCCTTCCATCATGTCTCTAAGATGCCAATTAAGTCTATGTCATCATTCACTGCTTTACACTCTCCCATCTTACTTCTTAGTCTTCTGGAATTAGCATACAGACATTTCAAAGTATTTTTTGTTTGTATTAACATTCAGCTTTTCAGTTAACAGGGATAATTTGGAATATTTTAGCTCAGGTAATTCTTTACTTATAGGCACATGTACTACATTTATTATTATTGGAACCTCACTGTTAGGATGCTCTAACTCTAATGCTTCATTAGTATCCTTTAAAGATACTTACCTCTGAACCATACGCTGCTGAACGACTGTCGGCTTTCCCCTTTGTTCTAGTTTAAAAGCTGCACTGTATCCTTTTTAAAGGTTAGCACCAGCAGCTTGGTTCCACCCTAGTTAAGTTGGAGCCCATCCCTTTGGAAAAGACTCCTCCTTCCCCAAAAGATTCCCCAGTTCCTTACAAAATTGAATCCCTCTTCCTTGCACCATCTTCTCATCTACGCATTGAGACTCCGGAGCTCTGCCTGCCTCTGGTGATCTGCACGTGGAACAGGGAGCATTTCAGAGAATGCTACCCTGGAGGTTCTTGATTTCAGTTTTCTACCTATGAGCCTAAATTTGGCTTCTAGAACCTCCCTCCCACATTTTCCTATATTGTTGGTACCCACGTGTATTATGAGAGCAGGTTCCTCCCCAGCACTGTCAAAAACCCTATCTAGGTGCCATGTAAGGTCTGCCAACTTCACACCTGGCCTACTTCCTAAACCCATAATGTTTGTGGCAAGTTTACTTGTTGGGGGATAAAGGATGCTTTGGGAGGCTCGCCACAGACAACAACAAGAGGAACAACAACAACAACTTCAAGAACAGACATGGGCAGTTCCAAGCCCTCCTAGGGAAGTCCCTCCACTGGAGGCCGAGCCACTGGTCCCGCATGGTCGGGGTCCACAGCAGCTCCTGGCATGCAGGTGCCCATGGCAGAGGAGATACAGGGAGCATGTCTTTCCTCCCCGAGTACCATTGTTGGGCATACTAAAGGATTAAGCGATTAGCAGATATCGCCTCAGCTCTCGGGCAATCCTGGAATTATATGAAGAAATCCAAGGGAATCTGGATCCGGTCACAGAAAGGTCCCACCCTGTGCCTAGTCTCACCAAACTATTGGCCACCCTGCATTTCATGCAACCGACAACTGGCTCCTTCCAAACGACAGTAGGGTCATGGGGGGAATGTCCCAAACCATTTTTTCATAATAGCTGTCTCTGACTGCATTAATCATTGCATGGTATTTCTTCGGAATAGGCAGGACTTGATGGATATGAAGAGGCTTTTATGCCTTCGCAAACCTTACCAATATTCTGGGAGCTATCGACTGCACTCACGTAGCCATCATCCAGGGGAAGTTCTATAATGAGGCAGCCGCTTCAGGCGTCAGAATTTAGAGGCGGCAAAAAATGTCTCTCTCAGAATGCCACTGTGCCGTCTGCCTCGCCGTGACTGCCTCACACTCATACCTGGAAGCTCTCCAGTTTTGGCCTGCAGACTCTGGAATTCTGAATGAATTGCCGGGTCTCCATTTCAACATCCAAAACTCCATGTTCCTTGCTGCAAAAGGCTAGAAGAGGAAAGCCTGGAGCAGCACGTCCTTGAAGAAGGAGGAACATCAGCACCCATGCCCTTGGAAGAAAATATGAAGCCCGGTGCTGCGCGGTAAGAAAGATGAGCAGGAGCATCGCCCTCCTTCACGGAAAACTGAAGACGCAGGAGGAGGAGCAACAGTGTCAGACTGCATGCTGAAAATAAAACAAGGGCAGAGCAGCCTGACGCTACTGGAAGAGGAGGAGGAGAAAGAAATGGAGCACATGTCCCATGGGCCTGGGGAAAGAGGAGGCTCCTGTGGCTAATGAGAATGCATGTGTATGTGGAAGAAGGAGAGAAGTGAATGAGTGTATATGTTGTTTATGCATGTATGGGTGTGTGTGTGGAAAAGGAGGCAGGGGGCCAGGAGCGGCAAGGTGGGGGGGGGTGCCATCTTATCCCTCACCTCAGGCAGATTGCCTTGAGCCACCCCTGCCATCATCCCACCCTGTGACAGGGAGGAGATGTACCGCAACAAAAAGCTCCTCCATTCCGTCAATGTGCAAGTGGTCTGTGAAGCTCAAATGTGCATTCTTGATGTGGTGGCCAGGTACCCGGAAGCTGCATACATTTTCTTTATACTTAGGCAATCAGGCCTGTGCAAACATTTTGAGGATGGCCTCTATGGTGACGGTTGGCTCGTAGGTAAGAGAGATACTTCTTTCTGTACTCCATCTCTGGCTATATGTTTGTGGCAAACAGCACGGACATGGGGTGTGGGGGGCTGTGGGGGATGTAACAGCATTGCTGACATGACAAGTGGCTTGTACACTTACGTCTGCAGGCCATTGCCCCAGCGCCTGCCTTTTTTTTTCCATGTTCCAGGGGCATACTAATCTTTTGAGGGCAAACAATGCACTTGCCATAAAGTTTGGTGTATGAACAGGCACTATACACTTTCTACATGTTCACTTTCAAAAGTGGCCTGTTGGAGCAGTTGAAATCTCACTGATTAATCACAAGCTTGAAGTGTCCACACTGCTGGTACTGCCAGATCACATGTGGCCTGTTAGTGATGCATCAGCCAGTGTATCGGGCACAGTTTTGTCTTGACCATCACACAGCTAAACCACAAACAGTGACCTGTGCATTTTGGAGGCCAGGCATATTCCCTGTGTCAGGGCTCACAAATTGGTATCGCTGGAGAACATACTGCAGAGCTTGCAGGGACTTGGCCAATCAGACCATGAGGTAGTTTTTTTTCTGCTAGAACAGATGTGGCAGCTCTTACGTATTGCTTCAAGGTTGGCTGACTGCTACAAACCAGTAACCTTAGCTTGTTTGTGAGGGCTGTTATAATCTGGTGTGGTTGTGGACTCTGGACCGTAGTGAGAGTTGGTCCCACCCACAGGGAGGAGCCCTGTGGGAACTCACTGCGGTAGGCGTGGCCTCAGTAGAGACGGACACAGATGAGACAGACTTTATTGTACTGGAATCATGGGAAGTACCCACAGCATGGAGAGAAGACACTGTCCGACGTAGTAAAGCAGCTCAATGCAGATATCCCCAGTAGTGGCCCGCAGAGCAGGGTAGGCCAGGGAAGTCTTCTCCTGATGGTAACTCTCTCAAGAGATCCGGTAGTGGCCCGTAGCGCGGGGTATGCCGAGGATCAGCAAATAGAGTTCAGAGAGGTGCAGAAGGTCAGCAAAGCGAAGTAGGTGTTGGTACTTACTTTGGAGTGTAGAAGGGTAGCTGGAATGAGCATGGTAGTGGCCCGAGGCTCGGGGTACACTGGCGGTTTCTTCAGCTAGGAGGTAGAAGCAGAAGTAGAATACAATAGGCTGACTCATGATGACCTGAATCAGGAAGATAGGAATCTCCAGGCAGGAAGGCCCTCCGAGGAGCGGATAGCCAGAACGTAACAAGGCCCCTGAGGAGCAGATACCTAAGGCGTTCTAGTTCAGGAAGTAGTGAAGCGAAGCGTCTCTGAGTGGAGTGGAATTAGCAGGAAAGAAGTCCTTGCTAACTCGTAGGAAGCATAGGCTGGCTGAGTTAAATACATCAAGTGGGTGACGTCATGCGGCGGGGATGCCCCCGAGGTTCCCGTGATGATGTCAATAAGAGAGGGCCTGGCGCGTGCACGCGTACCCTAAATAATCCCCGACTCAAGATGGCGGACTGGATTGCCCACGCCATCCCGGGGATGCCGAGGAAGACGGCGTTTGCAGGCTGAGGCCGCCACGGCCTTGAGAATCGCTGTAGCAGGGAAAAGAGCCGTCTGCAACCGGGTGCAACAGTACCCCCCTTCTTAGGGCGCCTCCCAGGGGGTTTTGGCTTGGGTGAGTTAGATGAAATTATATGAGATCCTTGTCGTTTTTAGCAGGTTCCCAGCTGTTTTCATCCGGCCCATATCCTTCCCAGGTTAATAGGTATTCCCAATGCTTTCCACGTTTGCATATGTCTAAGATCTCATCCACTTGGTATGTAATATCCTCTTCTGCAGTTAGAGGCTGTGGATCCGGTGTCTCCTTTGAAAACTCTGAGAGGGTGAGTGGCTTCAAAAGTGATATGTGGAAGGCGTTGTGTATTTTCATGGAAGTGGGTAATCGCAGGCTGTAAGTTACGGGTCCCAGGTGGCGGAGAATAGAGAAAAGGCGAATGTAGCGTGGAGCAAATTGAACAGATGGCAGCTTGAGATGGATGAATTTGGTACTGAGCCATACCTTGTCTCCTGGCTGGAACTCAGGTGCTGCTCTGTGATGAGTGTCATAATATTTCTTGGCCTGTTGTCCTGCCTTCTGCAAAAGGCCTTTGGTTTGGACCCAGAGCTGATGGAGTTCTTCAGCTGAAGCCTGGGCTGCTGGCAATGGAACAGACAAGGGTATTGGTAATGGAGGTAGAAGCTGATGGCTATACACTATCTGGAATGGTGTTGATCCAGTTGCAGCAGATGGGTGTGAATTCAGGGCGAACTCGGCCCATGGGAGTAGCTCTGCCCAGTCGCTTTGTCTGGAATTGACATAGGAGCGAAGGAACTGTTTAAGTGTATGGTTTGACCGTTTGACTGTGGGTGGTCTGCAAACGTCAGGTCAAGAGAAATATCAAACTTCTTGGAAAGAGCTCTCCAGAACTTTGCCGTGAATTGTACGCCTCTATCTGAAAGGATATGCTTCGGCATGCCATGCAGGCAAAAGATATGCCATATAAACAGCTTAACCAATTCTGGAGCAGATGGGAGTCTGGGTAAGGACACGAAGTGCGCCATTTTCGAGAAGCGGTCTACAGTAACCCATATGGTGTTTCCGTTGGACACTGATAGGTCAATGACAAAGTCAGTCACGATATGCGTCCATGGTTCCTCTAGACTATGTAAAGGCTGGAGAAGGCCCCAAGGGTGACCGGCCAGAGGCTTTTGTCTTGCACAGGTGACGCAAGATTCTACGTAAGCTTGCACGTCCTTCTTCATTGAAGGCCACCAGTAGAATCTCTCTAGGGTAGATAGCATACGGTCTTGTCCCGGTGACCGGCTAGACGAGCATCATGAGCCCATTTAAGAAGTTTCTTTCTTAAGGACCGTGGAACTACTGTCTTCCCAGCTGAAACGGAATGGGTAGCAGCAAGAATGACCTTATCAGGGTTGATTATATGGCGAGGTGCATCCGGAACATCCTCAACAGTGAAGGATCTTGAGAGAGCATCTGCGTGTGTGTTTTTGTCAGCAGGGCGATACTTGAGTAGAAAGTCAAACCAATTAAAAAACAAAGACCATCGGGCTTGTCTATGATTAAGTCATTGCGCATGTCACAGATATTCCAAGTTTTTGTGGTCTGTGTATACAGTTATCTGATGTTGTGCCCCTCTTCTAACTAAGGGCACCATTCTTCAAATGCTAGCTTAATAGCCAACAGCTCTTTATCTCCTATGCCATAATTTCTCTCGGCAGGAGAAAAACGCCAGGAAAAAAAAGTGCAGGGGTATAGAGTATGGGTATCACGGTTCTGGCTAAGAACGGCCCCTACACCGACATCAGAGGCATCAACCTCGACTATAAATGGAAGTCGAGTGTCCGGGTGGCGAAGGCATGGTTTTTTTTTTAGAAAAACCTCGTTGAGTGTTTGAAAAGCCGCTACAGCTTCTGGAGACCCCTGCGAAGAGTTGGATCCCTTCCTCGTCATGGCGGTAAGTGGTGCCGTCAAGGTAGAGTAGTTTTGGATGAATGTGCAATAATAATTAGCGAAGCCGAGGAAGTGGCGGAGTGCTTTGAGACCAGTGGATTGAGGCCAGTCCTGTATACTTTTGGTCTTTTGTGGATCCATCTGGAACCCTCTACTGAACACCACGTAGCCCAAAAAGGGAACAGACTCCTGATGGAAAGCCATTTTTCGAGCTTGGCATAGACACGGTTATCACATAGTCTTTGCAGGACTCTGGCAACGTCTGTTTGATGGCTGTGCAAATCCTGGGAGAAAATTAGTATGTCATCTAAATACACATCTACACATTGGTAAAGCATATTTCACAGAATCTCATTCATCATATTTTAGAATACGGACGGGACGTTACACAGGCCAAAAGGCATGACCATGTACTCAAAGTGGCCATCATGAGTAATAAAGGCCGTCTTTGTTACGGTTCTGGCCGCGAGTGCCGCGACCAGACCCTTACCTCTGTGTTCTTGGACCTGTTCCCGCTTCGGGTGGCCTAGTCTGCGGCCTGTTTGGCGGTGTCCCCGCTGGGGCCTCGCCACCGGGAAGCCTCCCATGGACGCCCTGCTTCTAGGCACACGCGCGCACCACTTGGGTGCTTTTCTAGGCCGTTTCCTGCCAGTGGTAACTCCGCCCAGTTCCTGACATCAGACGCCGCGGCCTTGATAAGCCAGCCGTGGACACTCAGTCTTTGCCTTGCAACGGGTTTACCTTTTGGATCCCTGTTGCTTTGTGCCCCGGAGTGAGCTGCCTTGGTGCTCGCTCCATTCCTGCCTGCCTGCTACAGTACCTGCTTGGTTTCTGCTTGCCTGCTACAGTTCCTGCCTGGTTCCAGTACCCGAGTCTTGCTATAGTTCTTGCCTGGTTCCAGTACCCGAGTCTTGCTACAGTTCCTGCCTGGTTCCAGTATCCGAGTCTTGCTACAGTTCCTGTCAACTGTTCTAGTCTGGTTCCAGTATCTGAGCCCTGCTACAGTTCCTGTCGACAGTTCTAGTCTGGTTCCAGTTCCCAGTCCTGATCATCCCTCACGTCCCAGCGGCCGGGCCCCTACTGGCTCCTCCCAGGGGGGCTTCGGCTTCCAAGGGTGAAGCCACCTAAGTCCCAGCGGCTGGGCTCCTACGGGCTCCTCCCGGGGGAATACCAGCTTCCAGGGTGAAGAGCACCTCTACGTCCTGCCTGTACATCTGCCTCCCGGTCTGCAGCGTACCAGAGACATTGACCACCTTTCCCAGTTTCTCGCAGGTCGGCCCAAGGGTCCACTAAATTGAGACTCCATAACAGTCTTCCACTCGTCTCCTTGACAAATGCAGACCAGGTTGTATGCCCCTTTTAGATCTAGTTTTGTGAAAATCTTGGCCCCCTGGAGTCTGTCAAATAACTCTCAAATCAGAGGTAAAAGATAGCGATCCTTTATAGTAATTTAATTGAGTCCTCTGTAGTCTATACATGGACGAAGAGATCCATCCTTTTTGCCGACAAAAAAGAATCCGGCTCTGGCTGGTGACTTGGAAGGCCGGATAAAACCCTTTTCCAAATTTTCTTGAATATAGGTGGACATGGCATCAGTCTCTGAAAGAGAAAGTGGGTAGACCCTTCCTCTAGAGGGCTCCGAACCAGGCTTTAAATTAATTGCACAATTGAAGGACCTGTGTGGTGGCAATACATCCGCTGCTTGTTTTGAGAACACATCTTGAAATGATGAGTATTGTGACGGCAGACCAGGGAGAGAAGTAGAGGTAGACTTACAGGGTATAGGTGTTACTCTCGTCAGGCATCGGTTGTGACAGGCCGCTCCCCATTGTGAGAGTTCCAGGGTACCCCAGTCAAATTGGGGTATATGGTCTTGCAACCAGGGTAGGCCAAGCACTATGGGATGAATGGCTTTGTCAAGAATCAGAAATGAGATGGTCTCAGTATGAAGAGAACCTATGCGCAGGTTTATAGGTTGTGTGGTGTAATAAACTTCTCCTGGAAGAGGCTCGCCGTGTATAGAAGAAAGGAACAGTGGAGTTGGTGTTGGGATGATAGGAATTCGAAGATGTTCTACCAGTCTCTTTAGAATAAAATTCCCACCTGCACCAGAATCAATGAGTGCTAGGGTCTGAAATTCGAGGATTCCAGAGATAATTGGGACTGGGAGAGTCAGTGGAGGAGATGGTGAAGTAAGACCTAGGAAGAGGCCTCCCGCAGATCCTAGGTCTGCATGTTTCTCGGACAGAGGGGGCATGATTGAACCGCATGGCCAGGTTGTCTGCAGTACATACAAAAACCTAAGTGCTTACGGTAGTGACTCTCTTTGGCAGTAAGGTGGCTGTGACCGAGTTGCATGGGTTTGTCTTCTTCAGTGATGGGCAGAGACAGAGTCTGCAGAGCAGGTGTAGGTCGTGAGCGTATACTCCCTAATGAATGTTTCTTAGGACTCCTTACCTCAGCTGAATGCTCATGCAGGCGATGATCTATTCTGCCAGCTAGGTCAATGAGTGAGTCCAAGATATCAGGCAAATCACGTGCGGCCAATTCATCCTTGATACGGGAGTGAAGACCCTCTAGGAAAATTGCACGTAGACACCCCAGGTCCCAATGAAGCTCTGAAGACAGGGTCTTAAATTCAATACATATTCCGGAGGTGGCTTAGCCCCTTGTTGGAGGTGTAAAAGAGTGGACCCAGCAACCGTCTTGTGAGCTGGATCATCAAATACTGACTTGAAGAGAACAAGAAACCCTGGCAAGTCACTGAGGATTGGATCATTGCATTCCCATATGGGTGAAAGCCCAGGCCAGAGCTCTTCCATCTAGAAGTCACAGGATATATGTGGTCTTGGCTAATGCAGTAGGGAAGTAAGATGATTGTAGAGAGAAGTGCATACAGCACTGGCTGATGAAGTCCCTACACAACAGGGAATCTGAGAAGCGAGTGGGGCCTGGTAGAGGTACAGCAGTTCGAACGGAAACCACTTGCGATGAGGCATCTTTATCAGACGTGGTAGAAATATTCAGTTGTGAACTCAACTGATTGAAAGCAGTTGTCAATGTCTCTAAGGTCCTCTGTTGTTCAGCAATACGTTGGGCCAGGCCAGGAATGGCCTGTAAGGCTGAGACCTGAGCCAAGTCCATGGAGTTCACAATCTGTTATAATCTGGTATGGTTGTGGACCCTGGACCATAGTGAGAGTATACATATTTAGATCCTTCAGCATCTCCTTATAAGTCTTCCGATACAGACCTCACACTATTTTGGTTGTCTTTTTGTGGACAACTTCCATCCTTTCACTATCCTTTTTGAGATACTATCTCCAGAACTGTAACAGCACTCCAAGTAGGCCTCACCAAGGACCTGTATAAGGGCATTATCACCTCCTTTTTCTTACTGGTTATTATCTCTATGGAGCCCAGCATCCTTCTGGCTTTTGCTATTGTCTTGTCACATTGCTTCACTACCTTCAGATCACCAGATGCTGTCACCTCAAGGTCCCTCTCCTGGTCTGTGCGCATTAGTCTTTCACACCCATCTTATACAGCTCTTTTAAATTACTGCACCCCAGATGCATGACTCTGCACTTTTTGCCATTCAATCCCAGCTGCCAAATCTTTGACCACTCCTCAAGCTTTCTTAAATCACTTTTCATTATTTCTACTCCTTCAGTCATGTTCCCTCTGTTGCAGATCTTAATATCATCCCCAAAAAGACAAACATTACCTTCTATCCCTTCTGCAATGCTTTTTAAATAAATAAAATGTTGCTCATGAAGATATTGAACAGAACCAATCTCAAAATTGATCCCTGAGGCACTCCACTTAATGATGTTCTCTCTTCAGAGTAGGTTCAATTTACCATTGCATAGTGTCTCCTGTCATTCAACCAGTTTGTAATCTATTCCTCCACCTTGACATTCACTTCTAAGCTTCTCATTTTATCATGAGCCTCTTATGCAGGATCATATCAGAAGCTTTACTGAAATCCAAGTAAATCACATCAAGCACTTTTCCTTCATCCAGTTCTTTAGTCACCCGATCAAAAAAAATCAATTAGATATGTTTGACAGGACTTTCCCCTGATGATTGGGTGACTAGAGTACTGGATTAAGCAAGAGTGCTTGATGGTGAGGGTTTGTGTTCTGGGTTTGAGACCAAGGTTAGGTATTCTGCTAGCACATACTTTCTGTGTAGGGATCTATAGCAGCCTGGCTTTTTCTGTTTTCCTGATAGAAGGTGTCTTGGAGTTTTAGAGTCTGGTGTAATATATGCAGTATTACCTTTTCATAGGTAGGGCTATTTCTGACTGAGAGATGGAAGCTAGTGTTGTTTTGGTATAGGTGGTTTACTATATTGTAATTGTAATTCAGTTTCTTCGTGGCTTTCTGAGTACCAAGTCAACACCCAACTTGTGTTAAAATAGGCTTAATACAGGGGAGTGAAGAGAAGGGAGGAGGGGTTCGCTTACCCTGAGTGTCTGCCGGTAAAGTGCCGAGAGAAAGAACTGAAACAGGGAGATATTGCCTGCTCTCCCTGTGTTTCCAAACCGGCCAAGCCGTGGAGGAACCCTGAGCAGGTGACCCAGACCCTCAGCTGTGTGACGTCAGCTGAGGAATATTGCCGACTATAAAATCAGCGGAAGGGCGGCACTAGTTGGGGAGCGAAGAGAAGGGAGGAGGGGTTCACTTACCCTGAGTGTCTGCCGGAAAAGTGCCGAGAGAAAGAACTGAAACAGGGAGATATTGCCTGCTCTCCCTGTGTTTCCAAACTGGCCAATCTGTGGAGGAACCCTGAGCAGGTGACCCGGACCCTCAGCTGTGTGACGTCAGCTGAGGAATATTGCCGACTATAAAATCAGCGGAAGGGTGGCGCCCCGCTGCTGCCGGCACGCGGCTTGGACCGGCTTAGACCGGGGAAGACCAGGAGCCGGTTAGAATCGCTGTGTATTATCTTCAATGGGCAAGAAACGGAAGGCAAAGATCATCATTACCTCCTCCCAGCTGCAGCAACAACGTATAGGCCCCATGGATCAACACGTCGTGAGGGGCAGTGACGTGTTGGAAACGCCAAAAGAGGACAGTCTGGGAGGTATGTCGTTAATCTCCCTTAGTCCTGGCGTAGGACATTTAACCTCACCACAGCCGAAGGTTTTTTCATCTCCTGTAACATCGAATGAACTGGTAGGGGCAGCCCAGGGAGGTGCAGATGTTGAAACTCAAATGGCACCTCCTCGGGCTGAGAATGAAAGTTTTCTTTATTCTGTTGTGCAACCAAGACCTCCAGCTCATTTAGAAAGTAATATTTGTTCGATGGTAGTATCTGACAATGTTACTATGGCTGATCTTGGCAGAATGATAATGAAGTTAGATAATAATGTTATAAAAATGAATGAATCATTGTTGACTGCTATTAATGCTAATAGGAATTTAATTGATGATCAAGTGAAAATTGTAGAAAAACATGAGAAAGATATTCAGAGTTTAACAAATAAGATCCAGTTAACTCAGAATTCTGAAAATGTATCTATACGAGATAGTATTATAATGCATAAGGAAATAGAGTACATAGAAAATCTGTGGCATTCTAAGAACATGAGAATTATAAATTTTCCAATTACTCGGCTTTTGTCCCCTTGGGAAATGTTTAAAAAGTTTCTTAAGGAGATGTTGTCATATCAAGATGAGGAAATCCCCAAAGTTTCAAAAATGTATTACTTGGAGAAAAAGGCCCCCAGAGTCTCTGGAGGGCAGATTGGTAATGGAGAAATCTCATCCTCGGTGGGAGTATCGACCTTCTTAGAGGAGTCAATTGATATTATTAATAAAAGAGCTACTCTATATCATTTATAGCTGAGCAAGATAAAGAAAATATATTTAAGAAGTTCTTTAGATTAAGGAATATGTTATTTTGTGGGCATAAGTTGCAAATATTTCCAGACGTGGCTAGGGCCACACAAGCGAGAAGAAAATATTTCCTTTCATTAAAAATGCGGGTACTTGCAATGGGTGCTACATTTTTTCTGAAATTTCCGTGTTTATGGTTTTGTGGATCCTACACATTTAGAAACTTTTTTTGTTAGATAAAAGTCAAGCTGAAGTACAGAGGGAAAATGTCCAGTAAAAGAATTGTATACTTCCCTTCTCTTCAATTTATTTTTTTATATATATTTGAATAATAGGTTGATTACCTTTTGTTATTATATGTAAGGATTGCTTAAACGTTTGAATTGGTATAGTTCTCCCCCAATTATGGGATATGTACTCAATGCAAATATTGATTTAAGATGGTCTTTAAAAGTTGTTTTCTTATGTTGAAGTACATATTTTCTTATTTTCATGATGTATACATTTGTGAAAATTTAATAAAAATTAAATAAAAAAAAAATAGGCTTAATACCATCTTAGTTCTAAGTGTCCTTTGGCTTTTTTCACCACAGTAGTGCATGTAAATATAATATACTGTATATGACGTAAGTTCTATTTTTACCTCTGAATGTCCTTTTTCATTAAAATCTGTTATTGTACAAACATAATTTTTAACTGTGTGTGGGAGGTCTTTGGGGAGGGGGGTGGACAAGGCTGTAAGGATCGCCTAGAGTGCCTAATACCCTTGCACCGGCTTTGATTGACCTGCTGAAAAGTTTAGCTGACATTGGAGTAGCTGTCCAGAAGTGTACAGCACAGCATTACTTACATAAAAACGGTTTGCTTCTGTCAAATGAAATTGCTAGCTACAAGCATTTAAAGACATTTTTTTATAATGCTCAGGCAGCTGCATAGGGGACCTCATGGTTATTGGAAGTAGACAGAACAACAACAACCTGAGAGGGCCAGAGTAATTTTTCAACAATGGAATTGTCTTCACCTGACTAATTGAAGGCCTAATGAATCAGTCAACTTTTTGCACTTTATTTACACAATTGTTTTTTTAAATAGTAATGAATCAACTGGAAAGGTGTCCAAACTTTTGCACAAGCCATGTTCAATGTTTCACTATTTTCAGGCTATTGAAATCAGCAAATAAACAGTAATTTTACATTAAAAATTGCAGAAAGATGTCATGTTTAATTTTGTACTATATTGAGATTGTGTCAGCTTCTGTTCACTTAGAGATTCATTGAAACGTACAATTAGTCTTTTGCACACAATTGTGTATCTCTCGGGCCGATGCAATAAGATGTGCCCTAAAATGGGCACTCGTATTGAGCGCCTGTTCCCTAACGTGCACAGCCACATCCCCCGAGTGCCCGATGCAGTGTGTAAATGAGGGGCTGAGTTAAAAAGGGCACGCTAGGGAAGAATTGTAGGACCCGAGTGTTCAAATGCATCAGGCACCCACAATTACAACTGTTGCTCAATATGTGCATCCATTTTTATCCCGCTTCTGGCCAATTTTGCTGAGGTTGCTGGATGCCCATAACTTAGTGCCCCTTGCTATTGTGTGTGTACATTGTGCATCCAGAATTTTTTGTTTTTTTTTTAAATCAAACCCATATGCCTTTATTTTTAAACCCCACAAGTAGTAAATTTAAGTGTCATACTAACTAGGGGGACCCACAGAGGACCATATTTTTTAATTTCTCATGAGCCCTTGACTTGCAGATTGACTTAACACCACTTCCAGGGCTGAAGTTAAATTAGCCATGTTAAAAAGTGTGCGTTGGGTGCCCAATGATTTTTTTTTTGCATAAGAGATAATAGCTAATAGCCTCACCTACTAGAAATTTACATGTGATGAATGCTATTAGGTATGCATTTGTTTGGGTGCGTATTTTGGACGTGCTAATCTCTTTATTGCACTGGGTGCTAGACTGGGCCCACTTTATTGCATTAGACCGTCTGTGAGGAGATGAAGGGAGATTTAGAGAGAGTTCAGTGTAGAGAAGCCATGCCTTACTTGTGGATTTAAGTCACCTCTGCCTTGGCTTTCCTAGCTCCAGGTAGTCTTCAAACCACTCTTGTGGGTACGAAAAGGATTAGCCAGTCAGTCACTTTTCACTATACTGATCATTTTCTTGATGCTCTTCTCAGGAAAACTAATCAATACTTTTTCTTGAGAAGCACAACATCAATAGCAAATCATGAAGATCTTTATAACATAGTAGCTTTTCCATCAGTACTGGGAGCAATTTATTGCACTCACATTGTAATCAGGCCACCAGCTAATATTGTGAGAAGTCTCAGGAACTGGAAATCCATTCACTCCTTCAATATGAGGTGATGTACAATGCCAGAGGCTAAGTGTAAAGGAAAAAATTTAAATTTCTTTAAATACTATGTTATCAGGAAATATACATTGCTTAGACATCATGGCTTCATATTCACAAAATATGTTAAAATGCTGAAATGAACCTGTGTGCTTACTGCAATCGTCAAATCACAAACATTCTAAGAGACTCATTTTCTCAGATTGAAGAAACTTGACATTTCAGAATCCATACTGATACATCTTCTCCCTCGGAGTACCCACATGGAACTGAACTCAAACATAGATGCCATTTTTAAAGGGACCACAGTGGCTGAAAGCATATCTGTCAGTCAAAAGCTGTTGTGCTTTCAAAACTGGAAATATAAGCCTAAAAATCATATTGAATGCCAATCCTTTTTTTTTTTTCATTGAGACCAGAAGGAATCTTACTATCAAGATTTAAAATACAATATTGCTCACATTTCATTTCATTTTCATTTCATTTATCTGTATACCATCATTCTATATAAAAATATAATTATGGTGGTTCACAGAGATTAAAAACATTCATAAACAATACAAATACATAAATCCAAAAAAAATAAAACCCATTATTAATTTAGCATTAATTTATGCATTCTCTTTCCATAAAGACCCCCATCTTAATCTTTCTCAAAAGCAACACTGAATAGCCACATTTTTAACACTTTCTTGAAAACTTTGAAGTCTTTTTGTATTCTTAAATTTTCAGGTCAAGTATTCCACAATCTTTGAGCTCTTTCTCTAACTTCAGATAGGTATGCACTCAGGATTGATGAAATAGTAAGAAAACCTTTGCAGATCTCAGATTTCTTTACAGAGTGTGAAAATGTAATGCTGCTCCTAACCATTAGGAGTTTTTATTGTGTATTATTTTATGAATAGTGGTTAAAACCTTGTACTGTTTCTTTGCTTAATTGGAAGCCAATGCAAGACCTTCAATATAGGAGTAATATGATCATATTTTCTTACATCCCGATATTATTCAAGCAGCAGCATTCTGGAACAGCTGCATAGATCTTAATTTTGTAGCTGGTAAACCTAAAATAAGGGCATTACAGTAATCGAAACTGGAGAATAGCATAGTTTGCAAAATAGTACGGAAATCCTATAGGTTAACCGTTTTAGTAGATGGAGTTTATTATAACCATATATAATCATGTCAGTGATATGTTTTTTCATAGATAGATTCTTATCTATTATCACGCCTAAATCCTGGACATACTCAACTATCTCAAACCTATCTGTTTGTATGGTAATCTGCTGTGGGGCATTGATATATTTTTTCTGCCCAACCAAATAATTTCTGTCTTTTGAGTGATTAATACTAATTTGAGGTGAGATAATAGTCTTTGAATAGTGGAGAAATAAATATTCAGAGTCTTTACAGTATAGTTCATATATTTTTCTATTGGTACAATAAATTGTATATTATCCACATATAAATAAAAGTTAAGACCCAGGCCAGATAATAATTTGCACAATGGTAAAAAGTACAAATTGAATAAAATGGTTGATAGGGATGATCCCTGCAGGATACCAGTCATTATCATTTTTTGATCAGATAAAGTATCATCTATTTTGAATCAGAAAGAGCAGTATTTTAGAAAAGAAGTAAACCCTTTTAGAACTTTGTCAGTAATTCCTATGTGTTACACTAAGTATCTGTACCATGCTTCCTCCTTTCTAATGCTATCTCACTGCTTCCAACTCATCTATAAACTTAGGGGTGGATTTAAAAACAATACGCGCGCTGGTACTTTTGTTCGCGCCACCGGCGCGAACAAAAGTACACCAGATTTTATAAGATACGCGCGTATCGTATAAAATCCGGGGTCGGTGCGCGCAAGGGGGTGCACATTTGTGCAATCTGCGAGCGCCGAGCCCAGCCACTCCGATTTCGGAGCGGCCTCGGAGGGAACTTTTCTTTGCCCTCCCCCCACCTTCCCCTCCCTTCCCCTACCTAACCCACCCCCCCCCCCCCGGCCCTATCTAACCCCCCCCCCCTTACCTTTGTCGGCAAAGTTACGCCTGCTGAAAGCAGGCGCAACTTTGCACGCGTCGCAGGCAGCCCCGCTCCGTCCTCCGGTCCCAGGGGCGTGGTCCGGAGGCCTCGACCACGCCCCTGGGCTGGCACCACACCCCCGGGCCCGCCCCCGAAACGCCGGGACATGCCCCTGAAACGCCGCGTCGTTTCGGGGACGCCCCCAGACACGCCCCCTCCCGCCCCTTGTCAAAAGCCCTGGGACTTACGCGCGCCGGCGGCCTATGCAAAATAGGCGCGCCGGCGCGCGTAAATCCTGAAGGATTTACACGCGCGGACCTTTGAAAATCCGCCCCTTAAGAGGTGAATTTTAAAAGATGGACGTGTGCCAAAATTGGGAGATGTATGTGCTTGTGTTGCATCGGAGGTGGACCCTTGGGCCGAAGTGGGGTTGATGCAAACTGTAGGTAAGGACCTACAGGTCCCCACCGTCGGCAGGTGGAGTGGGCTGATAGGCAGAGGCCACTGGAGCTTCACCTATACCAGCCCTCGTTCCCTGCGGGTTGAGCCTTTGGGTGCCGGGGCTGGCAGGACTTAGGTAGGCCTCGAGATAGGATAGTAAGAGAAGCTGGTTCAGCCCAGAGACAGCAGGCGAGGGATGGGATAGTCCTACTCTGGACTGGGTAAGGTTCTGGAAACTCAGGTGGCAATGAGACAAAGGCAGACTGAGAGCACTAGAGCAAAGATAGGCCAAAGCCTAGTAAGTCCATGTCCAGGGAGTACACAGAAGAGGCATCCAATGGTAGGCTTGAGTCAGGGCCGGCAGCAATCCAAGGGCTGTGGCAAGCAATGCTGAGGTCTGATCACAGAGATAGTCAATAGCGTAGTCGGACGAAGAGGTGGTCTGGCTCTGGAGACAGGCTGTAGAGTAGTCAGGCAAAGCGAGGTCAAGTCCATGTAATCGATCCGAAGCATAAGCAGGGCAGGAACAAGGAGAACAGGAACCAGGAACGATGAGGATCAGGAATGAGGAGTAGAGACGAATCTCTTAGCAGCAACGAGTACTCAAGTAGCGAGAAGACTTGCTGCAAAGGCAACGCTATGGAGCGGGGCCTGAGTTTAAATACTATGCAGAAGTTGACGTCATCATCCGGGGCCGCGGCCAACTTCCCGCCACAGTCCCTTCATAAGGATCAGCGATGTGCGCACGCCTAGGGAGGGGTGCGGCGCGAGTGGTGGCGTCTCTGGCCAGAGGCACCAGGGGAGGCCCAAGGATGGAACTGGCGGCCCACCACCGCCAGCGAGGAGGAACCAGAGGCTGGAGTCCTTAAGAACAGGTGAGAGAGCCATGCTGCGGACAGCACGCGTAACAGCTTGTAGGACATGTGTGTGTCCACCGATTTTAAAAGCTGCCTACATGCATGCACATTCCACTATCTCACTTGGAATAAAAAGAGGCTTGGTGTGGGTGTTCTGGGGCAGGGCAAAGAGATGTGTGCAAAAGTACCTATGCACCTGGGCACACACTCAGGTCCAGTGACGCATAAGTTTATTTCTGCTATGATGGAGGTGTAAGTTAAAAAAAAAAAAACAAAACAAGCTTTTATGAGGGGTTTGAGGGGACTGGGGTAACTGGTGGGAGTGCAGGCTAAAGAACCAGTGGGGTTTGGAGGACCTAGCTCTGGATTGGGCAAACTGGTGGACAAATTGGTGAAACTGGTCATGGCGTGGGCATGCGCCTGTTATAAAATTCCCCCACTTGCGCAGCTCAAACCTGACTGCATACCCACTTGGAAAACTGGGCGCGCATATACACATGCCAAGTTATTTTATAACATATGCACATAATTGTTAAAATTGCCATGTCCCTGGGCTCTTGCAACACATGTATATGTGCAGCCACACACCCATTTGAAAGTTACCGTTTGCACTGGCCTGCATAGTGCGGCCCCTACAAATGGCATGCAAACAATTATTACTTATTAGAGATGTGCATAGTTTTGAAATTTAGTTTTGGGCTTTGTTTTGGGTGAACCGTGGGAAGCTTCTTTTTTCCCGCAGTTCGGGGGTTTGTTTTTCTTCATGGGCCCCTGATTTTTCGGTTAGTGCGCACTAACAGGAGTTAGCCCCGTTAGCGCGCGCTAACCCGAAATATGAATTTTTCCAAAATTTCGGAAAAATTCTTTTCGGGTTTTGTTGCTCCCGAACCATGCCGAATTAGACAATTTTGTTGAAATTGTCTAATTCGGCAAAAATGAATGCACATCTCTATAATACTTATTATAGGGCAATGCAGAGAGCCATGCTAGCAAGGAGAGCTGTTAGTGTAGGTTTTATAGCACCTGGGTCAGGGCAGAAATAAAATTCAAACCACCTGTCTAAGCTACATTAATTCTGTTGCATATCTGAGTGCTATACCTGAGAATAAGCCATGCCAATAATTATGCTGTATATTTGAGTGCAAATATTCATGAGAATAAGCAATGCCAACTGGATCAATATAACAGTAATCAGTTTTGGTCCATGCAACATTTTTTCATTAGTGCTGATTTTAGAGCCAGTTTTTTGGGGTTTTCTGCATTGGGGCTTTAGCATGGGGTTTTGCTCGTGCTTTTTACTTAGTGTGGACTTTTAGTGGGGGTCTCATTTGCATGCCATTATGTTATTGCAATCCATGGGGCTGCCTGTTTTAACCGCATGCACCATCAAAAATTGGTGCAAAAATATCTCCAATTTTGGCTAGGGCTGTTGCGGTCTCAGCCACCGCTGCGCCGCCTGAGCCCTTACCTTCCCTCCTGGGTCCGGGGCCTTGCCGCGATCCGCGCGATTCGGGGTCGGCCAGGCCGCGTGGTAATGGCCTCCCCGCGTGTGAGACGCCGTCAGCTCCGCGGGACTCCTCCCCCTCGGGGGAACGCGCGCGCGCGAGGGCTGGCTTTTTCACGGTCCAGCACCCGGATGTGCTGGACCGCCCCCCCCAGTGACGTCAGCTACAGCGGGCTATTTAAACCGGCGTCAGTCCCCAGGAAGTTGCCTTGCAACGTGGTCACCTAGTGAGAGTTGCCGTTCCTGGATTCCCTGTTCCTGCTTGCCAGTACCAGTGTTTCTGCGTTCTTTTGCCTGCCTGCCTGTGACCCGGATTGGACCTGACCTTGCCCTTGCCTGCTGCCTGCCCGGACCCCGGACTGTCTCCTCGTTTTGACTCCTGCTGCCTGCCTAGACACCGGATCGACTACCCGTGACTTCCGCTCCTACTTCGACCTCGGACTGATTCTTCTAGCCAGCAGTTCACCTAAGTCCCAGCGGTCCGGGTCCCTACGGGCTCCTCCCGGGGGGACCTCGGACTTCCAGGGCGAAGACACCTAAGCCCTAGCGACCCGGGCGCCAACGGCTCCTCCGGGGGCGTTTCGGGTTTCCAGGTGAAGAACAGTCCTTGCCTGGCGGTCTGCCTCCCGACTGTCCTCAACGGTCGGCCCAAGGATCCACCCTTTAATCCTAACAAGGGCTTTATTACATCACCCCCTTAGATTGCAAGCCTTCTGGGGATAAGGAAATACTTAGAGTACCTGAATTTAATACGCTATGAAGTGCCAAAAAGCAGAATATTAAAAAAAAAAAAAACAGACGGGGCAAACAAAATGCAGCTATATAGCAAAGGAATAGATTAATTTAACAATAATGTTAAGGTGCCGGTAAGTAAAATTTAATAATATAAACATATAGATTATGTTCTAGTGTTAATAGTGTTTTCTTCTTGATCCAACCACTGAAAACTCCTTCCTTTTCCCCACCCATGTGCTTCCTCTAAGGTGGCTGCTCTGAGGCCACAGTTTCTCCTTGGGGCTCTACTGCATCCTGGGTTGACTTCCGATGGGTCTAATTCAGGAGCTGTTTGAGAGGGAAGGCACCAGAATGCTAACAATGGGGATTAGTTGTATCAAGAACTCACAAGCATCAGCCACATTAGATATTTAGCCCATCTGGTTCTGCCGGAGAGCTCGCATTTCTTCTAGCAGTTTTTGGGACACCTGAGGCATCCTCCACTCCCTTAGGTAGCCTCATTCAGAGACTGGTGCTCCTCTGGAGATTCTTCTGTGTAGTTCTGAGACCCCTTCCCCACATTTCCCTCCTGAGGTTTTCACTGCAGGTGAGACAGGCTCCTCATTCCCAGGTGGGGAACACTCTGCCAGTTGTTCCATCTCCTCTTCCAGCGACCCTTCACAGCTTCCTCTTTCTTCTTCTGCAGGATAGGAGCTACTTCTGGTGCTGCCCTTTATAAGATGGCCCCAGAAGCCACTCATTGTGAGCCTTGTCCCCTCCAGAATGTATCAATCTTATCCGCTCCTGAATGTAGGAGCAAAATAAAAGCAAGTGATTATCTCACTATCCATTTTACTAACAAAGTCTAAAGTTGGTCTTGCATGCTACAGCAATAGGACACCAGGGTCAGAAGTAGCCTAGTAGAGTAGAGGAGCCAAAAAGGTTTAGATTTCACAAGGTTCACTAAACTATCAAAAGCTACACAGGTTTTCTTAAGATGTGCTGATAATAATTGTTAATGTTTTGGCTTCTTCCATGGGATTAGAAAAGATGTATTGGTAAAATGGGAGTTGAGTGCATGCAGCAGGTTCCTAGTGGAGATACTGAAAGTAAGAAAATGACCAGAAATCTAGAGAGAATGGGATAACTATGATAATGTTAGTTTAAGATGAAGGACAGAGATTGATGGCTAAGTTAAATACAAGCCTATATGACCCTCTGGGCCATTATGTGCTATCAATTGCTAGTTGTTTATGAGTACAGTCTGTAAAGGTGAAGCTTTAGCACCCAAGACTTTTAGGATATGATTTACTTTCATCCCTTGCAGGTGCTGAGGTGTCAAGACCTGCCAAGTGTCCCCAGGATCTTCCACTCCAACCTGATGAAGAGAGATTTGTGGAGGTTGGCCATTTGTTTTCTTTGGCCTGTTTTCTGAGGTTCTACCACTTTTTTAAATGTCCTCTACCTCTCTGTTGTTGCAATAGACTGTATGAATTTGTTAGCAATGGCCTGCCAGGTGCAAAATCTCTCATATGCTGAGTCTTGTTGGGATCCTGACATGAATAAAATAGCCTCATGAGCCATAACCTGTGACATCAATTCTGTTTCCACAACAGTAAAATTAGGCTTACAATGCAAGCCTGCCCTGCCTGAGGCCATGGCAGCGATCAGCAAAAGAGGTTGGCATTTAGGAAGCTAGGTTTTAAATGTCAGTGGCTATCCTTATGATAAAAAGTAATTTGACTGGCTAATAGTACACTAAAAATTAAAAATTTGATTACAGGCAATGCGGATAAGTGAATCCTGGCCGGCTAAACCCCTTAGGCACCTTGATTTATTCTCAATTAGCTGGCTAACAAATTTAGCTGCCTTAGCAACAGCTGTGACAGCTTTTGCCAGTAGTTGTCTCATTCTCTTTGACGTGATCAAGCTCTTTTAGATGTGTTTGCTTAGGTGACAAAAGCTTTAGTAATTAGCAGGTAACCTTTTTTCTAATGTCAATGCCCAGCTGGCGATCAGACGTCAAACTTAGTTCTGATCCACCATTACACTGAGCCACTTACAAAGAAGGGAAGGTATATGATTCAAGTGATATACCACTACAACCAAATCTGAAGTGCTTGTTGCCTGTAAGTTATGTAGGAGGATTGCAAAGAATCTAATAATATCTGTGTAATCACCCTTTCAGATTAATTACCAACAGTGGCCCTAGTTCTTAAATCCTTTGAGCTAAGATAAAGAGGGGCCGATGCATTACAGTGCGCTCAGCTGAGCGCACTGTATAACCCGCACTCTGATGCAGGTTAAATAGGCGCTAATCCACCCCCTAATGCAATAGGGGATTAGCGCCTATTTAACCTGTGTTGGACATGCAATGAATGTAATAGCACTCATCACATGCAAATACATGTGAATGAGCCTATTACTCATTCACTCCGCATGCAAAAAAATAAATGTGCATCTCAGATGCACATTTATCGCTCAGCTAAAACCCATTTGGGTCACTGACGACCGCTTTTCCAAAATGGTCCACTTCATGGCTCTGCCTGGTCTCCCTTCATCACCGCAGCTCACGCAATTGTTTATTCACCATGTGTTCCGGCTCCATGGCCTTCCAAAACACATCCTCTCGGACCGTGGAGTCCAGTTTACTGCCCATTTCTGGAGGTCTCTCTGTAAAAAGTTCAACGTCTCTTTAGATTTCACCTCGGCTTATCACCCCCAAGCCAATTGACAAGCAGAGAGAACGAATAGGACTCTTAAACAATTTCTGTGGACCTACGTTAATCTACGGCAGAATGATTAGGCCGACCTCCTTCCCTGCACTGAGTTCGCCTTGAATTCACATCAGTCCTCATCCACCGGCTCGTCACCTTTCCATGTGGTCTATGGATGTCAGCCTCTGCCACCGCTAATGCTTCCATTGTCTGTTCCATCACCAGCAGTCCAGTCGACCGCCCAGGAGTTGCATCAGCTCTGGAACAGCATGAAGCAGTTGCTACAGCAAGCTGCCAAAAGGGCTAAAATGTTCTTTGATGCACATCACCGTGAAGTCCCCAGTTTAAACCGGGCGACAAGGTGTGGCTCAGCCGCCGGTTTAACCAACTCAAGCTGCCTTCGGCTCGCTTTGCTCCCAGGTACATTGGCCCCTTTCCAGTGCTCTGCCATTTGGGTCCAGTCACCTACAAACTCTGGCTGCCCTCCTCTCTGAAGATCCACAACGCCTTCCACATATTGCTATTAAAACCCTTGGTATTGTCCGGCTTCTCCAAAAAACCACCGGATCCTCAACCACTGTCATCTGAAGCAGATGTGACATACCAAGTCCAAGACGTCCTTGAAGTGAGGAAACGTGGAAAGAAGTGAGAGTACCTCCTGTCTTAGGAGGGTTTTGGGCCAGACGAGAACAGCTGGGTGCCTGCCACCAACATCCTTGATAAGGACCTCATCAAGCAGTTCCATGCCACACATCCTCGAAAACCCAAACACCTGGGGGGGGGGGGCCTTAAGAAGGGGGGTACTGTTATGACCGTTGGCCGCGAGCGGCTGCGGCCGACCCAACTCACATCATGTCATGCTCTACTCTCCACTCCAGGTGAACTCGCAGCTGTGGTTAGCCGCTACAGCCATGTACCTCTTGGCTTCTGAGAGTGGCAGCTTCCATGTGGCGGCTGGGACATCGTTGACCTACACGCTGACTCTGGGCATTTCTAGGTGCGCACCACCAGGCCTCCCTTTAAAGGCCAAATGGCAAGAACCTCAGGGGCGTCCCTGATTGATGACGTCCCAAGCTTCAGATATTTAAGCACCTCCTTTGGCCTATGCTAACCGACTTGGCAACGAGTTCCCTGAGCTCCCTTGTGCTTGTTCCTGTTCTTCGGATCTGCCATTCCTGCCTTGGATCCCTGCTGTACCTCTTGGACTCTGGCTTTGGGTACCCGCTCCTTGGGAGCCTGCTCTGTGCTTCTTATTCGGGACTTTGTCTTGCACTGCCCCGCTCCTCGGGGTAGCCTCAGTGCTACTCTTCCCCGCTCCTCAGGGCAGCCATAGCATTTCCACATCGGCGTGTCAGATAATAGGACTAGGGGGAAATCCATGAAGTTAGCAAGTAGCTCATTTAAAACAAATTGAAGAAAATTATTTTTCACTCAGCACATAGTTAAGCTCTAGAATTCATTGCCAAAGGGTGTGGTTACAGCAGTTAGTGTAGCTGGGTTTTAAAAAGGTTTGGATAAGTCCTATTCGACCTACTGGTGTTTCTGCTGCAACAAGTTCTACTAGATCAGAGGAAGGTAATATCATCCCTATGGGAGAAGGTGATGTGGCCTCCAAGGTATGTTCATTTCCTAACCCCTTATTGTCAAAGCCAGCCATGATTACTTTGGATTCTTTATGGAGCACTCTTGTAATGTTGGAATCTGCTATATCTACATTAACAAAAATTGCTTTGGATACTAATCATCGGGTTCTTGCATCGGAGAGTATGGTTAATATTCATGGACTTAAGCTAAAACATTTGGAGTCTTGTATAACAACAGTATTTATTTATTTATTTATTTAAGAGGGTTTTTATATACCGTCATTAAGTTATTTACCATCATAACGGTTTACAATAAGGCACCTATATCAAAGAAAGTGTAGATCCTAATTTACATGGATGGTGCCATTGTGGTTCGGTAACAAACAATAATTAAGAATAATATGGGTTGTGCTCAGGAAATTACCTTTAGAGAAATTCCCTTGGGGGGGGTTAAGTGTTTTCTGGTACTTCATCCTGATGGTTTGACTACAGTTAAAAGTGAGTGCACTAATTTCCAGTAGTATCTGGAAAATATGCTTTGGGTGCTCTGAGTCCGCTTTAGCCTTATTTATTTGCCTGCGTCATTTTCTTTCTTGAAGGCTTGTTTGAAAAACCAGGTTTTGAGTTGTGTTTTGAAAGGTTTATGATTACTCTGGAGTCTTAAGTCAAGGGGCATTGAGTTCCATATTGTGGGACCAGCCAGAGATAGTGCATGTTCCCTAACTTGGGTAAGTCTTGCTGTTTTTACAGATGGAAACGTTAAAAGAGCTTTGTTTGCTGATCTTAAATTTCTGTGAGGTATATGTACTCGAAGTGCTGTGTTCAGCCACTCTACTTTTTTGTCATGGATAAGTTTGAGTATTAAGCAAAGTGCTTTGAACTGAATTCACTGTTCTATGGGTAGCCAATGTAGTTTGGCAAGTGTATCTGTTATGTGGTCTCTTTTACTTTTTCCAGTGAGAATTCGAGCTGCAGCATTTTGTAAAATTTGTAGCGGTCTTATTGTAGTGTAGGGTAGACCAAGCAGTAAAGCATTGCAATAGTCCGTGCTGGCAAATATCAGAGATTGGAGTACTGTACGGAGGTTTGGCAGGGATAGTAATGGTTTAAGTTTTCTCAGTATCATGAGTTTTGCATATCCTGCCTTTACCTTTAGTGAAATGTGTTGTTTGAGGTTTAGTTCAGTGTCAATTATTACACCGAGATTGCGAACTTTCTCGGCTAAATCAATTTTTTGGTTGCTATTGAGAATTATTGGAGTTTATGTAATATTCATGTTTTTCCTTTCTAAGTGTATGAATTCAGTTTTGTCTATGTTGATTATCAGCTCCATTTGGTTTAGCAGTTGTTTTATTATGTCTAGATACATTATGGCTAAACTCAATGTTTTTTCAATAGTTTCATCTATTGGTAAGATTAGTTGGATGTCGTCAGCATAGACGTAATGTATGATTCCAAGTCCAGCCAGGAGATGGCATAGTGGTAGTAGATATATATTAAAAAGCGTCGCTGATAGTGCCGATCCTTGTGGGACTCCTGTTTTTAGGGTAATCTTTTCGGATAGAGCGTTTTTAATTTGGACTTGAAAAGTTCTGTTGTTTAGGTATGATTTGAACCATGTTATTGTTTTGTCTTGTAGTCCTATTTCTTCGAGTCTTTTAATCAGTATATTGTGGTTCACTGTGTCAAATGCTGCTGATAGATCAAGTAATATTAGAATATAGTGTTTTCTGCTGTCGAAACCTCTTAGTATAT
Organism: Rhinatrema bivittatum; assembly: GCF_901001135.1. NCBI lineage: Eukaryota > Metazoa > Chordata > Amphibia > Gymnophiona > Rhinatrematidae > Rhinatrema > Rhinatrema bivittatum. The sequence goes on along the minus strand of NC_042616.1, from coordinate 344,455,107 downwards.
TGTCTGTTAGTGCGAGTAGCAGTGTTTCAGTGCTATAATGTTTATGGAAGCCGTGCTGAGAGGGGTAAAGGATATTGTTATTATCTAAGTGCTCAGATAGTTGTTTTTGTACTGTTTTTTCAATTAATTTCGCCATAAGAGGTAAATTTGATACGGGTCTGTAGTTTTCTAGAATAAGGAGGTCCATGTTTTTCTTCTTAAGTATAGGTTTAATGATAGCTCCTTTCAGTGTTTCAGGCAGATACCCTTCTTCGAGGGAGTAGTTTATAATTTTTGCGAAAATTGGAGCGGCAATTTCAGTAAGCTTTTTAATTTCTACTATGGGTAATGAATCTATTTGGTGGGGGGCTGGATTTAGTTGTTTGATCATGTTCTCTGCCTGGTTGTTGGTTATTTCGTCAAATTCAGAACATAGTGTCACGTCTCTCATACATTTTAATTTCTTGTTTGGGTGACTTTGGTATTTTGATACGCAGGTTCTCAATTTTGTCGTTAAAAAATCTGGCTATTTCATTGCATCTATTTTCTGGTAAGTTGTCTGGAGGGTTTGTAGTATCTTTGGTTAAATTATCAACTATTTTGAATAGGGTTCTCGGGTTATTCAAGTGTTTTTCTAACTTAGCGCTAAAGTACGTTTTTTTGGCTTCGAGAATCGTTTTTTTGTAGAAAGCTAGTTGTTTACGATATTGAGTCAGGTGGTCAACTGATTTATGTTTTTTCCAGATTTTTTCTTTTTTTCTGAGATTTTGTTTCAGCTCCTTAATGTGTTTGGTGTACCATGGGTTATTTTGTTTTACTTCTTTAGCGACTATGGTTTTTAGGGTGTTTATGTTATCCACTAATCTCTTGGTCATGTTGATCCAGGCTGTTGTCGCTGTAGTACAGTCAGGGTAATTAAATGATTTGAGTTCATCTTGTATTTTGTCTTTCAGTGTTTCAGTGTTAAATGGGGGGGCGATAAGTGATTACCAATGGTTCCTTTTTTGGTATTTCAGATGCCTTCACCAATGCTAATGTGGATTTAATAAGGAGGTGATCTGACCATGGGATTTGTGTATAGCTAGTGTTTTTTTCTTCAAGGTGGCTGGAGTTTATGAATGTGAGGTCAAGTGAGTGTCCGGCCCTATGTGTGGGTTTATGTAATTAGTTGAAACACAAGTGCATTCATAGCGTCTAATAGTGTCTGGCAGGTATTAGATGGGGGCAGTTTATCCATGTGTAGATTGAAATCGCCTAGTACTATGGTGGGTTTTGTTGTATCAAGATGAGCTGCGAAAAATTCAATTAGAGGGGAGATATTTAATTCAAGTAGACTGAGTGGACAGTATAGTAGGCAGATTTGAAAGTTATAAGTTTCAAAAATGGCAATTTCATGATTAGGCGGTGGTGCAATGGATTTTAATTTACATTTAAATTGTTTTTCAATGATTAGTAATAGTCCACCCCCTCTTCTGTTTATTCTGGGGATTGAGAAAATATCATAATTTCTGTATGCTAATTGATTTTTATGACTGTCTGATTTTTTTAGCCAGGATTCAGTTATAGCTATGAAATTTGGTTTAGTGTCGAATAGTAGGTCTGTGATTACTGGGAACCTTTTAGCGATTGATTGTGCGTTTACTAATAGAAATGTTAGCATAAAGATTTTGCTAATAGAAATGTTAGCATAAAGATTTTGCTCACGTTAGCATGAGTAGAGAATTCTCAACATAAACTGGTGCAATCGGAGTTTGTACACTCGAAGAAACTGAAAAATGAGAATACTTTAAAATCTTTGAATCTAAGAATTCTTAATTTTCCATAGTCAAGCTGATATCACCATATGAGATGTTTAAATCCTATCTTATTCAAATTTTGAAAATGCCATCTGAAACATTACCTGTGATTTCAAAAATTAACGGGCGGATTTTCAAAGCCCTGCGGCGCGCCTATTTTCCATAGGCCTGCCGGCACGCGCAGAGCCCCGGGACTCGCGTAAGTCCTGGGGTTTTTTGTCGGGGGCGTGTCGGGGCATTCGGGGGCGGGGCCGATCGACGCGGCGTTTTGGGGACAGGACGTGGTGTTTCGGGGGTGGGCCTGGGGGCGTGGTTTCGGCCCGTGGCGGTCCGGGGGCGTGGCCGCGCCCTCCAGAACCACCCCTGGGTTGCGTCTCGGCGCGCCAGCAGCCTGCTGGCGTGCGTGGATTTACTTCTCCCTCCGGGAGGCGTAAATCCGTGGACAAAGTTGGGGGGGTTAGATAGGGCCGGGGGGGTGGGTTAGGTAGAGGAAGGGAGGGGAAGGTGAGGGGAGGGCGAAAAAGAGTTCCCTCCGAGGCCGCTCCGAAATCGGAGCGGCCTCGGAGGGAACGGAAGCAGGCTGCGCGGCTCGGCGCGTACCGGCTGCCCAAAATCGGCAGCCTTGCGCGCGCCGATCCTGGATTTTAGAAGATACGCGCGGCTACGCGCGTATCTACTAAAATCCAGCGTACTTTTGTTTGCGACTGGTGCGCCAACAAAAGTACGCGAACGCGCATTTTTTTTAAATCTACCCCTTACTATTTACCTTTTAATGAAGATGTTTTGTCCAGAAATCAATCACCTGATTCTTTGTTGAATTTGACAAATATCCTAGAGTTATCTCAAGACACCATTATTTCTAAGAGAGCAATTGAAAATAGTTTCATTAGCTTTTATTTCTGTTAAAAATGTTGTATTACAGTTTTTTCTTTGTAATTGTTTGCTTTTATTTCATGGTTATAAAGTTTGTATGTACCCTGATATTTCTAGAATCACTCAAGTGCAGAAAGAAGTTCTATACTATGCGTTCGGAGGTATTGTCATGGGGGGCTAAGTTTATGTTGAGGTATCCCTGCTAATGTATGGTGAAACATACATAAGCAGGGATACATTAGCAGGGATACCCTCTCAACTTCAAACATTCATGGATTCCCATGCCTAAAGGTCTCTCATTTTAGGTTCAGGTGTTTACAGTATATTTGGTGGACTTTCTCAAGATTTCTTATTTCCTTTTTCCTAATCACCACTTTTATACACTTGCCTCCCTTATTTACCTTTAAGGGGAGATAGCATGTATTTGTATTAGTGGTTAGTATTACATTTATTGTATTTCTTTTAGATTATTTATGACTGTCTATTTCATATTTTCTGTACAAGAGAATTCTTGTATTTATTTGTAAAAATGGATTAAAAGTAAAATGAAAAAAAAAAGGTTGGATAAGTTCCTAGAGGAAAAATCAATAAACTGCTATTAATTAATTTTTAAGCAATAGAAGCTTGAGATTTATTTAATGTTTGGATACTTGCCAGGTACTTGTGACTTGGATTGGCCACTGTTAGAAACAGGATACTGGACTTGATGGATCCTTGGTCTGACCCAGTATGGCAATTCTTATGTTCACACCACTAATTATTTACCATGGAGCAATACAGAGGCATTATGATAAGAACATAAGAACAAGTCCAGCATCCTGTTTACAACAGTGGCCAATCCAGGTCATAAGAACCTGGCAAGTACCCAAAAACTAAGTCTATTCCATGTTTACATTGCTAATGGCAGTGGCTATTGTCTAAGTGAACTTAATAGCAGGTAATGGACTTCTCCAAGAACTTATGCAATCCTTTTTTAAATACAGCTATATTAATTGAACTAAACCATGTCCTCTGGCAACAAATTCCAGAGTTTAATTGTGCATTGAGTGAAGAACTTTCTCCGATTAGTTTTAAATGTGCCCAATGCTAACTTCATGGAGTGCCCCCTAGTCTTTCTACTATCCGAAAGAGTAAATAACCGATTCACATCTACCCGTTCTAGACCTCTCATGATTTTAAACATCTCTATCATATCCCCCCTCAGCCATCTCTTCTCCAAGCTGAAAAGTCCTAACCTCTTTAGTCTTTCCTCATAGGGGAGCTGTTCCATTCCCCTTATCATTTTGGTTGCCCTTCTCTGTACCTTCTCCATCACAATTATATCTTTTTTGAGATGCGGAGACCAGAATTGTACACAGTATTCAAGGTGCAGTCTCACCATGGAGCGATACAGAGGCATTATGATATTTTCTGTTTTATTCACCATTCCCTTTCTAATAATTCCCAACATTCTGTTTGCTTTTTTGACTGCCGCAGCACACTGAACTGACGATTTCAATGTGTTATCCACTATGACGCCTAGATCTCTTTCTTGGGTTGTAGCACCTAATATGGAACCCAACATTGTGTAATTATAGCATGGGTTATTTTTCCCTATATGCATCACCTTGCACTTATCCACATTAAATTAAACACAGCTATACTAACTGCACTAACCACATCCTCTGGCAACAAATTCCAGTGAAAAAGAACTTTCTCCGATTAGTTTTAAATGTGCCCCATGCTAACTTTATGGAGTGCCCCCTAGTCCTTCTATTATCTGAAAGAGTAAATAACCGATTCACATCTACCCGTTCTAGACCTCTCATGATTTTAAACACCTCTATCATATCCCCCTCTGTTTTATGCTCCATTCCTTTCCTAATAATGCCTAGCATTCTATTTGCTTTCTTGGTTGTTGCTGCACACTGAGCAGGAGATTTCAACGTGTTATCAACAATGATGTTGAATTCCTTTTCCTAAATGGTGATTCCTAATGTGGAACCCTGCATTTTGTAGGTACAATTTGGGGTATTTTTCCCTAAGTGTATCATTTTGCAGTTGTCCACATTAAATTTCATTTGTCATTTGCATGCCCAGTCTACCAGTTTTGCAAGGTCCTATCGCTATTTCTCACAATCCTCTTATGATTTAACAACTTTGAACAATTTTATGTCATCGGCAATTTTGACCACCTCAATAATTGTTCCCATTTCCAGGTCATTAGTGGATCCATGGGACACTTCACTATTCACCTTTCTCCATTGAGAGAATTTACCAGTTAGACTTACTCCCTGTTTTCTGTCTTATAACCAGTTCCAAATCCATAATAGGACACTGCCCCATCCTATGACTTTTTAATTTCTTAAGAAGTTTCTCAAGAGGGAATTTGTCAAAAGCTTTCTGGAAATCCTGATACACTATATCAACTGGTTCACCATTATCCACATGCTTATTTACACTCTCAAAAAATGTAGCAGATTCATGAAGCAAGACTTCTCTTGGATAAATACATGTTGGCTTTGTCTGATCAAACTATACCTATCTGTATGTTCAGCAATTTTGTTCTTTTTTTTAAAATTCTTTATTTATTAATTTTCAAAATAATATAATAAGTATATTATTGCATACAGAAAAACATAGTTTGGTTATGAAACAAATTTCCATTAATCAATTGCCTCAGCTCATATTATCTAAACATATTTAATCTCTCCATAACATATCAATCAAATTGTAGGGGTATTTAGTTTACCACATAATGGGAGAATAATCAAGTAATAATTCAAAAACGAAAATAAATTCTAGCACATATCCATACCAATTTTTTCAACTAATTAACTGGGCACTGGGGATGAGGTAGGTAATCTCATCTGATCCAGGAAACTCTTTAACTGATCAGGGATGAAAAAAAGATACATATCCTCTTGCCTTTTTATCATACATTTACACGGAAATCGTAGTACAAGGTGAGCTAAAAACGCTTTCCGCCGCAATTGCGTGGAGATTGCCAAATGGGGAAAATTTTTGACAGGTTTATCTAGAAAAATAATTGGATATCTATTGAAATATCTTTTCATTATCAAATTTATATCAGTTATAGAATAGAAAGTGGCCAGCATTGTTCCCCAATTAATTACATTTACCGAGGAATCCTCCAAAAAATTTGAAAGATCCCCCTGAAACATTTCAGATCTAACATTAACATTTCTGGATTTGGGGAGAAAGTAACAATTATTAATAGTTGGTGATTGCTCCAAAGTAAAACCAGGATTTTCAACCAGAAATTTTTTCAAAGTAATAAGAGGATCTTCCCCAACAAGCCTAGGGAAGTTTAGAAACCTTAGGTTGAAACGTTTGGTATTATTTTCAAGTATTTCTATTCTTCTAGTCATTGCTTCCTTATCTTTAACTACTGCAGCATTAAATTCCAAAGTTTTCTTCTCCTGCATTTCAAGATGTTTAATCCTATCATTGGAATCTTTAATCTGTTTCTGCGTTATTAAAAATTCCTGTTGATTTTTCTCACACAACAAATCAACTTTCCCTTCCAGATTTTTAATATTTATCGTCATACCTGCCATCATGTCCCACAAACTGTCCATAGTTACCAGCGCAGGATGAGTTAGTGTTCCTGTCAGCTTTCTACTAGGTGAAAGATCTTCTGCACCAACAAAAGGGGACCGCCTGAGACAATTCCCCAGATCCCCCTTCTAAAATCAGGGAGGTAACTAGGTTGACTCCTTTTTCTTCCGGACTTTCTTTGCAGGATTGAGCATTTCCTGCCATTAGTCCAGAATCTCCGATCTCATTCAAAGCATGTTCAGGAAGGCCTTCCCTCATCCTCTGTATTGGCGGTAGCCCGGTGTTAGGGTTTAAGGAAGCCTCCTCTGCAGGCTCAGGGGGTCCTCCCTGACCTCCTAGCACATCAGGATCTTTGGCGCCTTTATTTTGTGGTATAGGAGAGATCATGAAGTTGGTTATTTCCTGTTGTATGGGAGATGGTAGTGGAAGGGAAGGAAACACTCTAACCCTCCCCTTCCGTTTAGGAGACATAATGCTTCAACCACAAATACAAGAAAGAAACCAAACTTCCTCTCAGAATGCTAGATCCTTTAAAACTTGTTGACCCTGAGTCAAAAGGATTAGAAAAAAGAGTCTTACTTGATTCTAATGACAAATTCGAGCGAATCCGGTGAAGCCCGGCAAACCCGCTGTCTCCGCGTGCCCCTTGAGCGCGCACGGCTTAAGCGGCATGCCGGCTCTGCGGCGTGCCGCATGCCAGCTGCTGTTATGGCCGCTTCCAGTCCCACCTCCTGCCTCACCCTCCGGCATCACAGTCTCGCTCAGCTGGCTGTCGGAGCAACTCCTTACCCCGGGTTCCAGCGGCAGGTGATAGCGACTGCTTTCTCACTCCTTCCTTCTCCCCCTCGGGTTTGGGAGTGCTGGGGGGGCCGCTGTTATGGCCACTTCCGGTCCCGCCTCCTGCCTCGCCCTCCGGTGTCACAGTCTCGCTCAGCTGGCCGTCGGAGCAACTCCTTACCCCCGGGTTCCAGCGGCAGGTGATAGCGACTGCTTTCTCACTCCTTCCTTCTCGCCCTAGCAGCAATTTTGTTCTTTATGATAGCTTCTACCATTTTTCCTGTTGGGGGAGCTTCAGGGAGTGGTCACGATTCGGGAGAGAGAGTGTGCCCTTGGGCCATGTCATGGCCCCAGAGGGGAACTCCGAAGGAACACTGAGACAGGCGAGATGTATCTGAGCACGGGTGAGCAGGCTGAAGACTCAGGGCCCTGACCTCTGCTGAACCCAAACGCACCAGGAGAGACCCAGCAACGCAATCATGGTGTTATAATCTGGTGTGGTTGTGGACCCTGGATCGTAGTGAGAGCTGACTCCACCCACAGGGAGGAGCCCTGTGGGGACTCACTACGATAGGTGTGGCCTCAGCTGAGTCGAATACAGATGAGAGAGACTGGAATCGTGGGAGTTACCCACAGCATGGAGAAAAGACACAGTCCAGAATAGTAAGACAGCTCAATGTAGATATCCCTGGTAGTGGCCCGCAGAGCGGGGTATGCCAGGGAATTCCTCTCAAGATGGTATTCCTCAGGATAGGTCCGGTAGTGGCCTGCAGCATTGCGGTATGCCGAGGATCAGCGCGTAGTATTTCAGAGAGGTGCAGAGGGTCAGCAGAGCAAAGTAGATGATGGTACTTACTCCGGTGTGTAGAAGGGTAGCTGGGATGAGCACGGTGGTGGCCCAAGGCATGGGGTAAACCTGCAGTTCCGTCAGCTAGATGGTTGAAGCAATAGTAGAACTCACAAGGCTGAACTAGCGGTGTCTTGGATAGGGATGACAGGAATCTCCAGGCAAGAAGGCCCTCCGAGGAGCGGATAGCCAGAACGTAACAAGGCCTCCAAGGAGCGGGTACCTAAGGTATTCTAGTTCAGGAAGAAGTTCACATAGTGAAGCAAAGCGTCTCCGAATGGAGTGGAATAAGCAGGAAGGAAGTCCTTGCTAACTCGTAGGTAGCTTGGTCTGGATGGGTTAAATACTTGTGAGAGTGATGTCATGCGGAGGAGATGCCTCCAAGGTTCCCGCCAAGACGTGGATAAGATGACTCTGACCTTTGCTGCTCACCTCTCTTTTCCCTGCTACAGCGATTCTCAAGGCCATGGCGGCCTCAGCCTGCAAACACTGCCTTCTTCAGTGTTCCCAGGACGGCTTGGGTGATCCTGTCCGCCATCTTGAGTGCCATAAGTCTTTGGAGTCCCCCACAAGACTTGCCAAAAGTCTCTGGTGGTCCAGCGGCAGTCCTGGAGTGATCTCCTGCACTCGGGCCATCGGCTGCCAGTATTCAAAATGGCACCGATAGCCTTTGCCCTTACTATGTCACAGGGGCTACCGGTGCCATTGGTCGGCAATGGCACCGGCAATGGCACCGGTAGCACCTGTGACATCGTAAGGGCAAAGAGCCATCGGCGCCATTTTGATTCATAGCAGGCCCGACGGCACGGAGGGAACGATCGCTCGCGGGACCCCGCTGGACCACCAGGGCTTTTTAGTAAGTCTTGGGGAGGGATCGGGATGGTGGGGAGGTTGTAAGAAAGTAAAATTGAAGGGTTGGGGTGGGTTTTTTTCCGATTCGGGTTTTGTTTTTTTTTATTCGTTTTTCCGGGTTTGGGTCATGTTCCAGCTTTGTTTTTGGCGAAAAACGATCCGTGGGAAAACTCGTTTTCCCACGAAATGCCCGAACTGAAACCAGACCCGAGCCAGAACAACGAAGCTGATCTCTACAAAGAACACTGACCTTGAAGGAGAGATAATGGACCTCGGAGCCTCTTGGATAAAGAGCTGGAACAGAGCATCCAGGAGCAGGCAAGCTCCTTGCAAATGCAATGATGACCTGGCGAGGAGCCCTTTTATACGGCTGAAGAGAAGACACCCGGATGACATCATCAGGCACAGCCATGGGGCTTTTCCTGCCACAGGCCCTTTAAAAACTGAAGAGAGGCACAGCCGCATGCCTAGAAGGAGGCCAGGACAGGGGACAGCGGCAGTGGCGTCCATGCCGCGAGGCACCCAGGCCGCAGGAACAGCGGTATTGGTGGTCTCCATGCCTCATGGACACGGAAGACAAGAGCAGCTCCTGTCACGGGGAGGACCTGAAAGGCCACGGTGTCGGGCTGCAGGACTCTGCAAAGGTGAGAGGCTGCGAGCAGCTGGGGCCCGCGAGAAGCATTGTAACATTTCCTGGCACAGACTTCAGACTCACTGATTCCTGGATTACTTTTTGATCCCTTTTTAAAAATTGGCATTACATTGGCAACCCTCCAGTCTTCAGGTACCATAAATGATGTTAATGATAGTTTACAAATTTCCAGTAGCAGGTCCGCAGTTTCATTTCTCAGTTCTTTCAGCATTCTGGGATATATACCTTATGGTCCAGGTGTTTTAATACTTTTTAGTTTGTCAATTTGCCCTAGTACATCATCAAGATTCACTGAGATTTGTTTCATTTCCTCTGAATCATCACCTTTGAATATAATTTCTGACATGGGTATCTCTCTTACATCTTCCTCAGTGAATACCGATACAAAGAGAGTAGGATTAAATGGGCAATTTTCTCAGTGGAAGGGAGTGGACAGTGGAGTGCCTCAGGGATCTGTATTGGGACCCTTACTTTTCAATATATTTATAAATGAGCTGGAAAGAAATACGACGAGTGAGATAATCAAATTTGCAGATGACACAAAATTGTTCAGAGTAGTTAAATCACAAGCAGATTGTGATAAATTGCAGGAAGACCTTGTGAGACTGGAAAATTGGGCATCCAAATGGCAGATGAAATGTAATGTGGATAAGTGCAAGGTGATGCATATAGGGAAAAATAACCCATGCTATAATTACACAATGTTGGGTTCCATATTAGGTGCTACAACCCAAGAAAGAGATCTAGGTGTCATAGTGGATAACACATTGAAATCGTCGGTACAGTGTGCTGCGGCAGTCAAAAAAGCAAACAGAATGTTGGGAATTATTAGAAAGGGAATGGTGAATAAAACGGAAAATGTCATAATGCCTCTGTATTGCTCCATGGTGAGACCGCACCTTGAATACTGTGTACAATTCTGGTCGCCGCATCTCAAAAAAGATATAATTGCAATGGAGAAGGTACAGAGAAGGGCTACCAAAATGATAAGGGGAATGGAACAACTCCCCTATGAGGAAAGACTAAAGAGGTTAGGATTTTTCAGCTTGGAGAAGAGACGACTGAGGGGGGATATGATAGAGGTGTTTAAAATCATGAGAGGTCTAGAACAGGTAGATGTGAATCGGTTATTTACTCTTTCGGATAGTAGAAAGACTAGGGGGCACTCCATGAAGTTAGCATGGGGCACATTTAAAACTAATCGGAGAAAGTCCTTTTTTACTCAACGCACAATTAGACTCTGGAATTTGTTGCCGGAGGATGTGGTTAATGCAGTTAATATAGCTGTGTTTAAAAAAGGATTGGATAAGTTCTTGGAGGAGAAGTCCATTACCTGCTATTAAGTTCATTTAGAGAATAGCCACTGCCATTAGCAATGGTTACATGGAATAGACTTAGTTTTTGGGTACTTGCCAGGTTCTTATGGCCTGGATTGGCCACTGTTGGAAACAGGATGCTGGGCTTGATAGACCCTTGGTCTGACCCAGTATGGCATTTTCTTATGTTCTTAAAGAATGTATTTAGTCTTTTTGCAATGGCTTTGTCATCCCTAAGTGCCCCTTTTACCTCTTGATCATCTTATAGTCCAACTAACTCCCTCACCGACTTCTTATCTCAAATGTACCTAAAAATGATTTTTTATTATGAGTTTTTGCTTCCACGGCAAGCTTCTTTTCAAATTCTTTCTTTGCCTTCCTTATCACTGCTTTGCATCTAACTTGCCAGTGCTTATGCTGTTTCCTGTTTTCTTCATTCGGATCCCTTTTCCATTTCTTGAAAGATGTTCTTTTAGCTATTATAGCCTTTCTTACCTCACCTTTTAACCCTGCCAGTAGTCATGTAGTCTTCCTTCCACCTTTTCTAATGAATGGAATACATCTGGGCTGGGCTTCCATCATGGTATTTTTAAACAACATCCATGCCTTATCTAAACTCTTAACCTTTGCATTTGATCCTTTCAGTTTTTTCCTGACCATTTTCCTCATTTTATTATAGTCACCTTTTTGAAAGTTGAATGCTGTCACAGTAGATTTCTTTATTGTCTTTCCTCCAGTTATTGTTAAATTTGATCATGCTGTGATCACTATTGCCAAATGGTTCCAACACTGTTCCCTCTCACACTAAATTCTGTGTTCTACTAAGGACTAGGTCTTGTTGGTTCTTGTACCCTTTGCTCCATGAAGCAGTCATTTATTTTATCTAGGAACTTTATCTCTCTAGAATGTGCTGATATAACATTTACTCATTCAATATTGGGGCAATTGAAATCACCCATGATTACTGTGCTGCTGATTTTGTTAGCTTTCCTAATTTCTTTTAACATTTCATTGTCTGCCTGTTCATTCTGGCCAGGTGGTTGGTAAAACATCCCCACTGCTATTTCCTTCCCCTATTCACCTGGAATTTCTATCCATAAAGATTCAACATTGCATTTTGCTTCCTGCAGAATTTTTATCCTGTTTGGCTCAATAGGAAACACCATATCAAGTATGGTTGGCTGAGGATTTAAAGTATTTATTTATTTGAATGTTTTATATACCATCATTCCATGTGAGAATCACTAGTTCATAACGGTTTACAGGTAAAACATTCATAAATGAAATGAGTGTTATAAAGTCAAAAGATTCATACAAACGGAAGTAATACAAAGGTAGACTTCTAACGTAGAAATAGAGCTGAAATAAAGAATTAGCTATGTTAAAGAATTATTAATGTTATCGGAATCATGAGGAACTGTGTCTATCAGTCAAGTACAAGGCATTATTGAAAAGCCACTTTTGAATTTCTTTTTATCAATTAGTGTTCGAAGTTCTTCTGGTATGGAATTCCACAGTTTTGGGCCGGCGATTGAGATCACTCTCTCTCTAGTTAGTGTTAGATGAGAGCCTTTTAAGTTCAGAATTTCTAGGAGGCCTTTGTTCTGTGATCTGAGAGTTCATCGGGGGATGTAAGGTTTAAATGTTATTCCTAGTAGATCATTATTGTTCAGGTTAATGTTGTCGTGTATTATAGTTAGAACTTTATAATATATTTATTTATTTTATTTATTTAAAATTTTTATATACCGGCATTCATGTTGCAAACACATCATGCCGGTTTACATATAACAGGGGTGTACAGTGAACAATTCAATAACCTATTAGTGTAGAAGGAAGCAGTTACAAATAACAAGGTAATAGAACTGGGAGGAGAGAAGAAAAGGGAGAGAATAACATTAGGTATAGGTATTTACATTAGTAATAACATTTTTACATGTGGAAGTGGTAGAATCTGGCTGAATAGAATTAATCGGTGTCCGGGAAAGCTTTTTTAAACAGCCAGGTCTTGAGTCTCTTCCTGAAGGTTGGGAGGCTGGGCTCCTGTCTAAGGTCCGGTGGGATGGAGTTCCACAGAAGGGGGCCGGCTGTTGAAAAGGCCCGATCTCTCAAGGTAATGTGTCTGGTAGTTTTGGCTGGGGGCACTTGAAGAGATCCTCTGAGTGTGTCTCTTGTTGGTCTGGAGGAGTTATAAATTTGGAATGGGACTTGTAAGTCGAGTGGGGTGTGTTGATGGATGGTTTTGTATATTATGGAAAGAGATTTGTAGAGGATTCTAAAGTGAACAGGCAACCAGTGGAGATCTTTTAGGATTGGAGATATATGGTCCCTCCTCCTGGAATTTGTCAGTAATCTTGCCGCAGCGTTTTGTAACATCTGGAGGGGTTTAGTGTAGGAGGAAGGTAGGCCCAGAAGGATAGAGTTACAGTAATCGATCTTAGAAAAAATGATAGCTTGTAGAATGGTTCTGAAGTCCTGAGTGTGGAAGTAAATAAATATTATTTATTTACTTATTTAGAGCTTTTTTTTATACCAATTTTCTTGATACAAATCAATTGACTGAACAGGAACGCAATGTAGAGCCTTCAGAATTGGGGTGATGTTGTCAAATTTTCTTGCTCCAGATAATAGTCTGGCCGAGGTATTTTGCAGAAGTTGCAGGGGTCTTAAGTGACTAATTGGAAGACCTAGAATTAATGAATTTCAGTAGTCGAGGTTTGAGAAAATGAGGGACTGTGAAACTGTTCTAAAATCTGTAGTTCTTAGTAGAGGTTTTAATCAGCTCAAGATCTGCAGCTTATGGTAACCAGATCTAATTAGTGTTATGGTTTGTGGGTTTTGTGGACCCATGGCCCGAGGTGAGAGTTGTTACTGACTGTGGGGAGGAGCCCCACAGGTCCACACCATCGGGAGGCGAGGTCAGGTGCAGCAGGAGCTCGAGGAGAGAGGCTGTGGGAAGGTCCCGAGGAGCGGGGGAGAGATACAGTACTGAGGACCCCACAGTATACAGGTCGAGCTGGAGAGCAGTACCTGGACAGACCTCCGAGAGAGTGGTGCTAGGCAGACCCGAAGAGTGGGAAGCATGAGGCAGGAAGTGCCGGAGGTAGACTGCTGGGACAGCCCCGAGGGGGCGGAGCTGTTTAGCGAGGAAGGTACTAAAGCTTTGACGTAGGCTAACCCGCAGAGCGCGGAAGCCCGAGTCGGGGTCTCCAGGTGATGAATCAAGCAACCCTGAGAAGCGGGGAAGGTGTGAGTCCAGTCACTGATACAAAGGAAGGCACTGCCCCGAGGAGCGGGGAAGCACCAGCAATCACCGATGGGAAACGTAGGCACTTGCCCCGAGGAGCGGGGAAGCACAGACAGTCTCTGGTGTATAACATAGTCTCTGCCCTGAGGAGCGGGGAAGCATGGAGAATCGCTGACGTGGGATGTAGGCACTGCCCTGAGGAGTGGGGAAACACAGAGATGAGTCTCCCTAGTGGTGAAGTGGTTTCCAGAGGCAACCCCGAGGAGCAGGGAAGCCAACGAGTAGGAATCCTGGAATGCGCAGGGCCAGCCCAAGAAGTTGGGGAGGCCAGGAGACCAGGTCTTTGGAACGAGCGCAAGCAGACCCCCGAGGAGTGGGTACCTGAGCCAGGGTCCAAAGTCCAGGGAAGGTCCGAGACAGCCACCACAGGTACGAGGAGACAAGAGCAAATAGAGTAGCAATGGAACTCGATTCCAAGTCAGCTAGCAGGAGGCGAAGGCGGTGCTTAAGAACCCTGACCAAATGATGTCATCAGTCGGGGACGCCCCTGAGGTTCCCGCTGTAGCGTCTTCAAAAGAGGGCCCAGTGGCACACACACGCGCCTAGGGAGGCCTGGAGTCGGCATGGGTGGTGGCAGCGGCCCAGCCACCATGAGGAAGCTTGAGGTACATGGCAGTAGAGGTTACCCCCCCCGCGAGCAGACCCAGAGAGGGGAGAATGACACAAGACGTGAGTAGACGAGGTCGCAGCCATCTGTGACCGACGGTCATAACAATTAGCTTGCTTATGTGGGCTTTCATTGTAAAATTTTCATCGATTTGGACCCCTCAATCTCTCATTTGGATTGCAGGGGTTACTTGGCAACATCCGAGATTTATCCCTAGGTGTATAGTTTTTTGTGGATAGTGGCTTAACCAAATTATTTCAGTTTTTGGGGGGTTCATCGAGAGTTTCCATTGAGCTAGTTTTTCTTTCATTTTAATCATATATTTGGAAATTTGAGATGTTGTTTTTTCAAATGATTTAGTTAGAGGGATGTAGAATTGTAGATCATCTGCATATAAGAAGAAGTTTTGATTTTAAGATAAGTAAATTGCTACCATATTGTGCCACTCCTCCACCAATTTGATCCATCCTGTCATTTCAATATAATTTGTTCCCTGGTATCACAGTGCTTCATTGGTTATCCTCCTTCCACCAGGTCTCTGAGATGCCAATTATATCTACCTCTTCATCCAGTGCTATATACTCTAACTCTCCCATCTTATTTTTTACACTTCTAATATTTGAATACAGACATTTCAAATTATTTTTGTTTGTATTAACTACCTGTTTATCATTTGACAAAGGTAAGTTGGAATCTTTCTGCTCTATAATTAAAGACACCTAGTACACTTTGGCATTTATTGCAACTTCTCTACTAGGATGCCCTAATTTCCCTGTTCTCTTAGTATCCTTCAAAGATACATCATTCCAAACTATGTTCTTCTGAGTGACTGTGGCTTTCCCCATCATCTAGTTTAAAAGCTGAGGTATCTCCTTTTTAAAGGTTAGTGCTAGCAGCCTGGTTCCACTCTGGTTAAAGGTGGAGCCCATCCTTTCAAAAAAGGCGACCACTTCCCCAAAATGATGCCCACTTCCTAACAAACCTAAAAAAAACCCTCTTCCCTGCACCATTGTCTCATCCACGCATTGAGATTCTGGAACTCTGCCTGCCTCTGGACCTTCCCTGGACTTTGGACCCTGGCTCAGGTACCCACTCCTCGGGGGCCTGCTTGCGCTCGTTCCAAAGACCTGGTCTCCTGGCCTCCCCCACTTCTTGGGCTAGCCCTGCGCATTCCAGGATTCCTACTCGTTGGCTTCCCCGCTCCTCTGCTGCACATGGAACAGGGAGCACTTCTGAGAATACTACTGTGGATGGTCTAGACTGCTATCTAAAATCCTAAATTTGGCTTCCAGAACTTCCCTCCTATACTTTCGTATCTCATTGGTACCACAAGACAGCCAGCTCCTCCCCAGCACGATCTTAAATCCTGTCTATGTGATATGTGAGGTCAGCCACCTTCGCACCAGGCAGGCAAGTTACCAACCAATCTTCATGTCCACCAGCCACCCAGTTATCAACCTTCCTAATAAATGAATCACTATCTACAATGTCTATCCTAACCCTTCCCTCCTGGGCATGTGCCTCTGGAGACCTATCCTTGGTGAGAGAGGATTATCACCTTGAGGAAAATCCTAGCTATAGGATTGCTTCCTGCCTCTTTAAGGTGTTACTCTCCTTTCAGGTGACTTTTCTACTCCAAGGCAGTACAGAGGCTGCCAGATTGGAGTGCTGAAAATTGGAATATAAAATGAAATAAATAAACACGTTAAATGAAGATAATTCTGCAAGATTGTCTAGATTAGCCAGAACTGGCTGAAAAACCCTATTTCCATGTCCAATCTCTGGAGGCTAGAGAGGCAGTCCTATAAGAGCTAAGGGAGATAGAGAAGTCATTCTCTAATAGAGAATGACTTCTCTAATATGTTCCTGAAGGTCTCCATTATATACCTCTCTATCTCCCTTAGCTCTTATAGGATTGCCTCTCTAGCCTCCAGAGATTGGACATGGAAATAGGGTTTTTCAGCCAGTTCTGCACTTCAAAGGAGAATACTTTCAGTACTGTAGATATTTCTCTATCCACAAAGGGCTTACAATCTAGATTTGTACCTGAGGCAAAGGAGGGAAAAGTGGCTTGCCCAACATCACAAAGAGCGGCAGTGGCATTTGAACCCTGGTTTTCCAGGTTTGTAGCCCTCTACTCCTTATTTCTGTGGCCCAGACTGTTTTGGTCGCTGTTCTCTCTAGTAAGACTATGGGCCGGATTTTCAAAGCCCTTTGTGCGTAATTCCATTGGATTTACGCGCTCTGGGCCTGTTTCATAAAGGCCTGGCGATGCACGTAAAGCCCCGGGATGCATCTAATCCCGGGGCTTTACAAAAAGGGCAGTCCTGGGGCAGGGCAGGACGGTCCGGGGGTGAGGCCAGAAGCCTCCGGCACAGAGGCCATTTGCCGCTGTGTCGGAGGATCGTGTGCCGGCAGGCTGCCGGCGCACGCAACAGGCGCAAAAGGTATAATAATTTGCGGGGGTTAGAGTAGGGCTAGGGGGGAAGGTTAGTTTAGGTGGAAGGGAATGGGGGACGCCTGCAGGCATCGGTGCATGCAAGGTGCAGTAGTGTACACCCTGTTGCTTGTGCTGACCCTGATTTTATAACATGCATGTGCCTGCGCGTGCATGTTATAAAATCGGGTGTACATGTGTGCGTGCATGTATGGCTGCATTTTTGAAAATCTACCCCTATTTGTTTTGCGAGTTTGGAATTGAAGAAGCAGCCTCTGTCTGCTAGTAAAGACTGTGTGACGGAGACAGAATAATTGGGGTAAGGAGTAGGGAAAGAGTACGGTATTGGGAGAGAGATTGTGGGGTCAGGTGGAGTGAAGAAGGTGCTAGACATCTTATCACACTTCCACTCTCTCACCCTCCCCACACACACACACACACACACCCCACCCATGCTGCAACCCATACTCCCTCCTCCCTATATCCACACATACTTATACACCCACTCCCACATCTAACTCCACCCACCTCTACAATCCCCTCTTCACACACAGTCACCCCACCCACCCAGGAGCAACTGCAAGATATACACATGCAGGTCATGGAGTTATAAAATGCACTCTTTAAAGTTGTCTTACAATTAAAGACTTATTGTGAAAATATTATCACACCAAACTTTGCCACCCTTTGAACTCTGCCCTGTAGACTCATTCATAGAACTCTTCCGTTCACCTATATAATATTTATGCTAGATCCAATACCCTTCTCTATACTGCATCTCACTCACTCTGAATGCTGTCGTGTTTATATTACTTATACTTGTATTTTATCTAGCAGCACTAGAGAGAGAGGCGAATAACTGCCCATTTTTCACTCCCTTATGTCTGCCATTCTGATTTAGGAAGGAGTATGTCAAAGGGTTTTTAGTTGTTTCATTGGTTGTTGCCATATCTCGAAGCTAGCATTTGTTTGAAGAAGGATCTGCATCCTCTTCTTTAAGCCCACGGTATGCAGGGAACGGGCCCGAGCAGGGATTGTATCCCAACCATTACATGTGAGCACACACTGCGTGCCCTGTGGGATTAGGAAAGCATGCTTAATGCACATGTAGTGCAAGATTAGTGAATTTTCTCCTTCAGGGAACACTGGTGCCTAAACAAACTATTCTAACATTTGGAGAGCTTATTGCTGAAAAGGGGGCACTCTTTTCCTTTCTTTCCTTTTTGACTGATATAGTGCTACTTGTCCTCTTTCTTTGAGCACAAGTTGATGGGCCCATTTGATGTACTACTTCTATTTTCTGAATTATAATATATATTTAAAACTAACAATACTTGCTTAATTAGGAAATAGAAGACATGCAGTGCAAACCACTAACAAGCTACAGATTTCTGTGCAAATCTCAGCAATGTGCAGGTCATTCCAAGTAAACAAATGGCATTGACTTATGGAGTGTGGATGCAGGCAAACCTTTTTGCCTTACCTGTGGGAATACACAGCTCCTTTAATGGGCTGTACTAAATAAGAAAATTCAGTAAGTTGGTAAATGGACCTACAGTACATTGGATTTAGCAAGAAAGCAGCTTCTTTAGACTTGTGGCATTTTGGGTGAATTAGACATGGAACAAAATATATATATAAAAAATACCTTACATCACTCAGTTTCTAAGTAATGTGAAAAGCTGGAGTTGCAGAATAGAAGCTTGGTGGTATCCATTTGTACAGGCTACACCTAGTACAAAGGTGTCACAGGAATGTAATCAATGCAGGTAATTGTGTTAGCTTATCTACAGATCGATACTCTAAGGTAGAAACAGTGCGGCAGTGTCAGGCGCACCCTCGTTCCCCGCACGCACAGTTCTCTTCACCTACCGCTCGATACTCTCTTCAAATTGCATGCAAATGCATGCCGCGGCTGCGAAGCCTTAGGCAAGCGTTAGGCCCGCGCAACCCATTTTACTGTATAGAGCGCCTATACAGTATCCTGGGTTCGCGGGCCTAAGGCTTCACGGCCGCGCTGGTATCTGTCATTTCAAATGACATTTCAAATGACATTTGAAATGACAGGTACCAGGAAGTGGACAGTTATGTTCCCCGATGCTCGGCAAACTTTCCCCCAGCCCCCACTCACCTGCCCTGGCCCCGTCCGGTCTCCGGTGCAGCCCCTCCCGAAGCAAAAAAAAAAAAAAAACCGAAAAAGTAGCAAGGCTCGGGCCTGCTACGATAGTCCCTTCTCCCTTCTCCTCCCGATTTTGGCGCTCAAGGCGGCCGGGTGGGCGTGCATTCATCCAGGCAGAGGGAGCCGGCGGCGAAAGCGGCCTCCGGCTCCCTCTGCCTGGATGAATGCACGGCCCCCGCCGGCAGTGAATGAATGCCCGTGCGATTTCGGCGCTCAAGGCAGTCACATGACGTGACGTCACGCCTTGAGTGCCGAAATCGCATGGGCATTCATTCACTGCCGGCAGGGGCCGTGCATTCATCCAGGCAGAGGGAGCCGGCGGCGAAAGCCCAAGCCTTGCTACTTTTTCGGGGGGTTTTTTTTTTTGCTTTGGGAGGAGGAGACAGGACTGGGGCTGCACCGGAGATCGGACGGGGCCTTGAGCGCCGAAATCACCCCCATTTTTTACACTTTATTCCCGTTTTAATTTTCGAACACCACACTAACACCAAGTAGAGGGTAGGCGGTAAACTAACAGGTTAAGGACGCGGCAAAATAGCGGGTTACAAAGGAGATAATCTGAGCGCGCGTCACAGTATCAGAGGGGAATAGCTAATTCCTTCATTATACAGCTAATTCGTTCATTTACATATCATATACATGCTGCGTGTGGAAAAGGTTATGCGTCTGTTTTAAGAAGCGCTAAGGACGCGTGAAACTGGAGACTGTATCGCTGGATCGCCTTACGCATCCGAATTGTGCGCTCCCAGCACGTTACAGACGGGAAATCTTCAACCGCACGTTACAGTATCGACCTGCTAGGAAGGAAATGACAACCTTTAACATTTCAGTTTCCTGTCAGGTTGAATCTTTTTTTTTATTCTTGTTTCAAACATTTTTATTAACATCAATTACAAGGATGCAGCATACAGTATTATAAAGTTTAAAACATAAGGAAATTGCTGCATTAGGTTCAGTTACACTCAATGTATTTCTTTAATGTTATATACTTAGCTGTCATCTGTGTAATAAGTTTTCCTAAATAAATTCCTCAAAAGAAGAGAAAAAAAAGAAATGAAAGTAATTCAGATAAAGAAATTTTCTGTGCCATTTTTACAGTCTGAGAGGATGACTCTATTTATTTATATATTTTATAAAAATATTTATAAACCTCCTATAATATCACAGATAGGCTAGGCAACTTCCAATCACCATAAAGCTTGTAAAAATATAACATAAGAAACAAAACAAATATAAACAGTTAAAGCAAATATCACATACCAGCAACCCTTAAATAAATGCTAGAGATGTGAATCGGAACCGGAATCAGTTCGGATTCCGGTTCCGATTTACATGTGGGGGTTTTTTCATCGGTCCCGATCGCGGTTTTATCGGCTGCGCCCGAGCCGATAAACAAAAAACCCACCCCGACCCTTTAAAACTAATCCCTTTGCTTCCCCCACCCTCCCGAACCCCCAAAAAACATTTTACAGGTACCTGGTGGTCCAGTGGGGGTCCCGGGAGTGATCTCCCGCTCTCGGGCCGTCGGCTGCCACTAATAAAAATGGCACCGATGGCCTTTGCCCTTACCATGTGACAGGGTATCCATGCCATTGGCCAGCCCCTGTCACATGGAGGGAGCACTGGATGGCCGGCGCACGATTCACATCCCTAATAAATGTTTCTTTAAATTAATAGGCCTTAAGCTGTTTCCTGAATAACTTTACATCTTGCATGGACCTGACTCTGAAGGCACTCATTCTAAAGAGTAGGGCCTATAATTGAAAAGGCTCGCTTTCTAATATCTTGAATATTAAAGTCCCTAAAAGTTGGCACTTCTAAAAAATCATTATTTAAAAAATGTAACAGCCTACCCGGAACATAGGCTGAAAAAAGAGCATTCAGGTACATTGGACCAGACATTTAAAAACAAGAACAAGAATATTACATTTTAAATGCTGCTCAACAGCAAATGCTCTCTAGGAGATACTCCCAACGTTAGTCTGGCGGCTGAATTCTGTAATAGTTGTAAGGCCTGAATCTGATATTTTGGGAGGCCAATATATAATGAATTACATTAGTCAATAGTGTTCAGTATAAAGGCCTGCACTAAGGTCCGAAAATCACTCTTATCAATCAACATCTTAAGATGCCGCAACATTTTTTATCTAAAATACTCAGATGACATTATAGCACACAATTGCAAATCAATTTAGAATCAAATATGAAACCTAAATTCCAAACCTGCTCAAAAAATGGAACAACAGTTCCATTAATATTTATACCAGCCAATCCCTCTGGCCTTCGGTTTCTGGAGAACCATATGATCTCTGTTTTAGAAGTATGAAGCACTAGGCAGTTTTCTGATAACCCATTATTAACTGCTAGTAAACAGGACGAGATGGTACCCAACAGTAATGTAAAATCATTGTTTACCTTAAAATTCAACTGAACAACATTTGCATAAAATTTAAAATTAATCTCACATCTGTCAAGTAACCTATACATTGGAAACATATAAACATTAAAAAGTGTTGGAGATAAGACTGAACCCAGATTCGAGAAGAAACCAACTTGAGGCATCAGTCCCAAATTTAATTTGCTGCTCCCTTGCTGAAAGAAATGAGATAAACCATTGAAGGAACTTTCCACCAATTCCTATCCCAGGTAACCTAGACATTAAAATCTTATGATTCACAGAATCAAAAGGTAAACATATCAAGAAAAACTCCTATCACTGCACATGCCCCGATCCACACTCTTTAATAAAAATTCATTATCTAGACCAATAAGGTCTCAGTACTATTCTGTGGTCAAAAACAACATTTATTTTGATTATAATACATTCTGTTGTTTTAAAACCTCTTTCAATTTCATTATAACAACCTTCTACAAAAGCTTGCTCGACGAAATCAGATTTGAAATAGGGTGGTAACTAGAAATCATATCCAATGGAAGTTTTCCCTTTTTTCTAACTGTGCAAATTACAAATCTCTGAAATGTATCTGGTACCAGTCCTTCCTCCAGTGAAGATTAATTACATCAGTTAGCACTTTAATAAAGGAAACACCTATACCAGGGAGTCACAGAAAGAATGGGATAGCCCAGTCTACGCCAAACATGGAGATTCAAAACATATGAATCCAGTGATCTTTGAAATTTAACAAGGGTTGCCAAATATTTGTCACGTGTCCTTGTTTTCTTTTGAGATATTAAGAGACAGTTCTGGTTTTGACAGCCTGAATGTATCAATGAGGCAGGTGAACTAAAGGAATGTTACAGTGAACCCCAGTGGGAGGAATGTGTCAGCAGTGATATCACCAGGCTCTCTGCCCAGAGCCGTGAAAGCAGGGTACCTAGAAGCACTAAATTGGAATTTTAGGCACAGTGGGCCTGATTATAGATTAGCCACACCCCAGCATAGGACAGCTACAACCCTAAACCCACTGACTTGCAGGCTGCAAGGCTCCTGCCTCGCTACACCCATTCTACCAGGTATCTGAGATGCCTATTACATGTAGATCATCATTTAGTGCCATACATTCTAACTCTCCAATCTTATTTTTCATTCTTCTGTCATTCTCATACAGATATTTTAAAGTATGTTTTTATTTGGATTTCTATTTCTATTTGAATTCACAGCCTGCTTATTAACAGATGATACAGGCAGTTTGGAGGCACTCATATCCGTGTGCTCTTTGTTTAAATCTATCTCAGTTACTTCAACCTTTACCAAAGCCTCTCTATTGGAATATTCTAACTTCCCTGTTTTGCCACTCCTGTATCCTGTGAAAATACCTCTCTCCGAACCATGTGTACCTGAGCAATTCTCAACTTTCTCACACGTTCTAGTTTACAATCTACTTTATCTCCTTTTTAAATGTTAACACCAGCTGCTGTTCAACCCTGATTAAGACAGAGCCCATCCTGTTGTAATAGTCTCCCCCTTCTCCAGAATGCTCCTCAGTTCCTAACAGATTTAAAACCCTCTTCTCTGCATTATTTCATCCACCCATTTAGACTCTAGAGCTCAGCCCACTTTTGTGGTCCTGCATGTGGAACATTGAGCATTTTGGAGAATGCAACCCTGGAAGTTCTGGATTTTAATTTTCTATCTAAAAACCTAAATTTAACTTTCAGAACCTCCTTTGCACTAGGCAAGCAATATACCAAACATCTGGATCTGTCTGGCTTCAAGTATTTAAGTATAGTAATAACTAGAAGATTTGGCAGAAATTGGACCCTGATGTTAGATGAGTCTGTCTGACAGGCTACGCAGGGGAACTAAGAGGCCAGACATTCAGGCAATAGCCATACTAGTATTTCTAGAAAGGTGGGTGCTAGAAGGAACTAAGTGGGATTCTGTATACTCAGTGTTATCTCAAATACTGTATTAGAAATAATCTGAAGAGTTTGACATAAATCAGCTACAAATTTAAATGCACTATTGTATTTCTGTGAAACTGTACTTAGCATATGAGTGTTTATAATGATAGGAATTATAAAGAAGCTTAATGGAATTAACAGTTAAAGTATAATAACTTTACAACAAAGAAGCTTAAAAAGAGGATTCTGTGCAATCCTAGTCATTACCAATGCATTGTCTCATACATTTCATGGTCACCAGCGACAAAAAAATTCCTTAAAATGCTGTAGTATAAAGATGAGATGAAAGAGGCATAAAACAAAACCATAGGTCAATGGAATAAAAAGACACCATGACCAAATGACAATTAACCAAACAATTGCAGCAAACAACAGGTTATATAAAGCTTCTAATAACTAGCTAAGAAATAGACTCTAAGAATAGCACATCTGCTAATCAGAAAGGACAGCTGTCTGCAGAGTAACCTAATATTTCTCTCCCTGGCCAGAGTGATATTAATCAGTGATTCCTGAGTGATTCTGTTTGAAACTTTATTATAACAGAAACAGCTTCATTCTTTGTGCAGAAGTACACGAATCAGCTACACTACTGTGATAGGACATAGGAAGGCTCTATTTAAGTTATTACGGACATTGTTAAGGCAATTTTTTGAACCGGAGCTAATTTGGGTAACAGCAGAATTATAATCCAAGCAGATCTCATCAACAATGTTCCAAAAGATCTTCTTCAGAAGACCTGCATAGAGACTGACGATGAAGAACAATCGGGCAGGCACGTAAATAAAATGGTGGCAGAATGCTGAAAAAATGATGTAGTGAAACAACTACCAATCAGAGCAATTATTATATTTAAAGGAACCAGAGAGGAAATATAGAAAACCCCCAACAAACAATATGATTTAGAGAAAAATCCTCAAAGAGGGTAACAATAGTTAACCGTAATTTCTGTTCCAAGCATAATAATGCCAAATCAAAATTGCCCTCCCACCAAACAAAGGGCAATATAGTGTCCAAAATTCCCAGTCATAAAGAAACTGTAAAATGATGGGATTCCATCAGTGGTCTACAATAGGAGCCTCAGTTTGCTGATTGTTCATTCAACTGCGATGTTCAGGCCTCCTCTGACCAAATATACAAGATGTTTTACCTGTATACAAAAAGGAACAAGAGCCTAAAATAAAATATGCCACCCCTTTAAAATCACATTGAAAGACCCACTGCAAATATGTAAGGTGTCGATCCTGAAACAACAAAGTGGAATCAGTTACTGCCTGATGACATGTCCCACAAAATTTCCCAATAGAGCCTAAGGGTGGAAAAAAAGTCCATTTCTGGGGATTTACACTTTGCTATTTTTCCCTGAGGGACTTTTTTTTTTTTTGATTCACATATTGCTTCTTTGGGACTGACTTTGGTAAATACATACAGTCTTTTTTTTTTCTGTGCGAAGTATAGTGTGTGTTTTTCTGCTCTCCACCTTTTATTTGGGAACTGAAAGCCAAAGAATCTACTTCCCTCTCCTTATACTGAGACCCAGAAGGGCTGTACATGAATGAGATGAAAATCTGAAAAGAAAAAAGAAACCTGATATACCTGCTGTTTACTTCAAAGTCCACATTGTTACCTGTAAAAAAAAAAAAAAAGAAAACAGAGGGCCAAAATTAAAATATATATGGCCATGTAAGTTAGCCAGATAAGTCTTATCTGGTTAACTTACACGGTATATTCAGCGGCACATCAATAGCGCTGAATGTACCCAGATAAGAATCTAAGTTAGCTGGATAATCTTATCCAGATAATGCTGAATATCACTACTTATCCAGCTAACCCCTACCTTCACTAAGCTGTGATGTTTTATTGCAGGAAGGATCCCACTATTGCAGGGGGGTGGAGTTGCCACGATAGAGGGGCACCTCCCCCGAAAAAGCATTGTGGCTGTATAATACAAAGCTCCAATTCCACAATATTAGACAGAAAGGCCATTTTCTTTGAAAAATGGAATCACAGAAGAAATTTATATTGCACCTCTTTTAAATTTATATTAACAGATATTATTTGGAAACAACCTTGGAATTGTGCATGCATCAGCTGTATTCCTAATTCATTATTCCATTTATCAATAATATGTTGTCCCTGAAAAGTCTTGTCAAGTGTCAGTAGATCCTTAGCTGATCTTGTATCTTAATGTCTATACTAACTCATGTGAAACTTGTAAACCGTTATGATGGCTTTATCATAATGTCCATACTAACCCATTCGAAATTTGTAAACCGTTGTGATGGCGAAACCGAATGACGGTTTATAAAACTCGATAAATAAATAAAATAAAATAAATAGTGCATTCTTTTGTGTCATGGCCAAACACCATGGCACAAAAGAACACAGCAAGCAGCCCTCTAATGTAATGGTGGCCCCAACCTCACTAGATCGCCATCATCTTTTAGGGCCACTGGGCTGAAAAATAAAAGATGGGGAAAATGGGGAGATTGACCTCTGTCTCAGTGAAAATGTAAAAAATAAAATCTTTAGGCACATGGCAAAGGATCCCCCTCCCCCACAACCATCAAGAAGCCTCTATCCCAGTCCATTCAATAAACTTGAGGCTCCAGCCCCTCTTCTCACCCTCCTTCCCCAAGACAAATATTAAGTCCCCCTCTCCCCAAGACCAATATCAAGACCCCCCACCCTCAAGACCAACATCAAGAGCTCCTACCCCCAAAAAAAGGAACAGATCCAGCCATGTGGTCCTATCCCCAGACTTTGATAAAATGAGAAAAATTGTTAGAAAAAAACTGAAAGGAGCAGCTACAAAAGTAAAAAATGTCCAAGAGGCTTGTCTGTATCTGTGATAGCTTCCAGGCAGTGGAGAATCTTCAGAGTATTCAGGAACATGCTGTTATGCTCAGGCTTGTGAACCCTTGGGCCGACGGGAGGATGGAATACCTTAGGAGGAAGATCCGTAGGTTCTCCCGTCGGGTGGCGAGGCAGGAACAGAAGACGTGACCAGCTGACCCTCAGCACTGGAGACAGAGGCGACTGTGGAGGCAGACGAAGAGTCGTGACGTCGAAGAGAGGAAATGCGTCTTCGCCACTGGAAGTCCACGGTCTCCCCAGGAGGAGCCTGTAGGGACCCGGACCGCTGGGACTTAGGTGGACCTTTGAGAGGTCAAGACGTTCGGTGCAAGGGCTGCCTGGAGCTTCACCCCTGGAAGCCCGCGGTCCCCCCGGGAGGAGCCCGTAGGGACCCGGGCCACTGGGACTTAGGCGGGCCCTTGGAGACGATGGTCAAGGAGGAGTCCAAAGTCTAGTGCCAGAGGGTCGTCGCTTACAAGTCCGAGGTCACACACCGAGGGATCACCACTTGCCAGTCCGAAGTCACACACCAGAGAATCACTGCTTGCCAATCCGAAGTCAAAACCAGGAATCACTGTTAGCCGATCCGAAGTCAGGAACCAGGAACACCAAGACGAAACAAGAACAAGGATCCAAAGCACAAGAACTCACCGAAGCAAGCAGACCTGACTAACCACGGAAGTTGCCAAGTCAAGGAATGAGCAGAGGAAGCCGCCCTTTATACTTCCCCTGCTCTGGCTGATAGGGAACAGCTGAAGCTAATTAAAGGGATCAGGTCCCTTTAAATCTTTCAAGGAGGCGCGGCCTCACGCCTAAAGATGGCAGCAGCCATCTTGGATTTCCACCGTGGAGGAAAACACTGCTGGACGCCGCGAGGAGGGAGCAGGGATGGCTCCCCCTGTGGCGAGCAGCACAGGGACCCATGCCAGAGCAACGGGCCTAGAATCAGGGCCTTCTCCCAGGACTCCCACGGCAGTTCGCTGTTGCGGGCAAGGTAGGGGACCGCGGTCGTGGCCTACCACGGCCGCGGAACACAACACATGCCTTTAGCTATTGCTCCCTCGTGCATCTAACGCAGCACCTCCCAGTTCCCTGATAACCTGTTTTTTGTAACTGCTCTCTTCCTGCTTTTGTTTTTTACCCCTGTTATATGTAAACCGGCATGATATCTCTGATGATGGTCGGTCAAGAAAAAAACTCAAATAAATAAATAAAATAATAACATGGGCCCTCGAGGAGCGAGTACCGGTTCCTATCTGCAATCTGAAATAGAGAAAAGAGAGTGAGGCCCCCTGGTAAGTCCGAGGAGGCAAAGTAGCTTGGAGAGACTAGCGAGTAAAGGCAATCCCGCTATCAGTCCGTCCGTCCTTGCTAACTCAAATCGTAAGCGAAAGTGAAGACCTTTTATGTTGGAAGCGGATGACGTCAATACAGGGGGACGCCCCTGAGGTTCGCGCCCTTGCTGGTACATACTTCGGAGCGTGTGTGCATGCGCGCCCTACGTCATCAGGAACATGGCGGATTCGTAGCATCGAGCCGGTCCGGGGACGCCGGAGAGAAGGGGCATGGAGACGCCGCGGCAGCAAACCATCCATCAGACCCGGAGGGAGTCGCCACAGAGGTAGAGAGGGTGGAGTGAGGCGTATAGCAGCCTCGGATGCAACAAATAATTAGCAGGTATAAAATGATGCAAATATATGGCAAATGCATGCTCATATGTGTCTTTTAAAATAGCAAATTACTTATGTAACTGTTGTCCCTATCTGCTCCGGAACACCCGTAGACCACTTCTTTTTTATGTGTGTATATGTACACATGAAATGTGAAGTGTATGCTTACTTTCAACTTTTATAAAATACCGACTGTGTGAGTACAGGCTACTTACAGGCGTATATGTTCACTTTTATGCATGTAACTTTTTGAAAATTATTTCCTATTTTTCTTTCTTAAAATTTTCCTTATATATATATATATGTGAGTGTGTATATCTGTGTTATAAACAAATTATTTATTTTTCATCTGTTTGTTAACTTGTCTGGCAAGTTTTTGGCTTGATTAAGTTGTTTGTTTTTATGTTGACTTTTCGGGCCGGGGCGGTCCGGGGGCATGGCCGCGCCCTCCGGAACCGCCCCCAGGTCCCGTCTCGGCGCGCTGGAGGCCCGCTGGCGCGCGGGGATTTACTTCTCCCTCCGGGAGGCGTAAATCCCCCGACAAAGGTAAGGGGAGGGTCTAGATAGGGCCGGGGGGTGGGTTAGATAGAGGAAGGGAGGGGAAGGTGAGGGGAGGGTGAAAGCAAGTTCCCTCCGAGGCCGCTCCAATTTCGGAGCGGCCTTGGAGGGAACGGCGGCAGGCTGCACGGCTCGGCCCGCGCCGGCTACACGAAATCGGCAGCCTTGCGCGCGCCGATCCAGGATTTTAGCGGATACGCGCGGCTACGCGCGTATCTACTAAAATCCATCGTACTTTTGTTTGCGCCTGATGCGCCAACAAAAGTACGCTAAGGCGCGCTTTGTGAAAATCTACCCCATTTTGAATTCCCTTGCCATATAGCAGTTCCAACTTAGGCCTAGATTTATCAAACTGCACTAAATATCACATGCAATAGGGGCATCTTTTATGAGTATAGCTTATTTATCAAAGGTATTACCACAAAGTGCTCATAAGAGAGAGAGAGAGAGAAAATCTACAAAGCCCTTGTAGTAGTTAGCTATTTATGCTACTATAGGAAGCCCACCTAGTAACTCAAGGTGAGGCTTAGGTGGTAGTATAGGGGTTAGGGGCCACTTTTACAAGCAGAGTGAGACGTACAAACAGAACAGTGCACTCTTGTGAAGATTTGATGTCCTTCGGAGTGAGGAAACTCACACAACGATGAGATTTGTACAATGTTCTCTCAACCTAGCTTGATGTTACCCAGGTAGAGAGTCCATCAACTTTTAAATAAATAAATAGAAAAATAAACTTGAATTGTTGTTTCTGGTAGGCTAAGCACATTTTATAACCTTTTGGTGAGTGTACTAGAGAAGTATTGGTGTTTCTGGTAATTAACGACCTTATACAACCATTTTTTATTATAGAAATGGTTAGGCAAGGGGTACTTTTCGAGGTTCAAGAACACATTATTGGTTTTCCCATTGATTCCTATGGAAACAATAGTCTTGACTTACAACCAACTTGGGTTACAACCAGCCCTCTGGAACCAATTAAGTTCGTAACCCAAGGGCCCACTGTATAACGATTATAATGTGTGTGTGTAATAACTCAGTTATACACTGAGGCATAAAAAGAATGTGCTTACTTCGCTTCTAAAAAATACTTAGTTGTGCACATCCTTGCAATCAGCAGCTCGCTGAAACCTCCAACAGTTCAGCCAGAGGTTTCAGTACTCCATGCTGTCTGCTTTAATGAATTGTGTATGTTTATGATATATACTGCCTTGATTAATCTTAGGGCCAGAAGGTGGCCTATAAGAATTTAAAATAAATAAATAAAGCCACTCCAAGCACCCTGAAAAATTGTTGGCCTCCTGGTTCTCCCCTGAAACACTCTGGGTCCCCCTTAAACTTAATCCCAACCCCCTCCTCCCCAAAGTAATACAGCTCTGCAAACCTCCCAGAATATATCCCACGCCTCTCCTAAGACAGTACAGGACCATTGATGCTTTGACTCAAATGCTAAAGCATGTGTCTTGATTGTTGCTGTGGTAATGTTGGCATCGTAATTGACAGGTACCTCATGTTACCATGGCAGCTTTAATGGGGTTTAGGACATAGACCCCCCTTATTACCAGCATATTACTCTGACACTTACTAGACTAAAAATAATAGTGTGTACTAAATACAAAAAGGACAAAATGCACATCCCTTATAACTGGTGCTCTCCTCCTCTATAGCACATGTAGGTCTACTTAGGTAATAATTTGGCATAGGCAACTGCACAGGGTGCCAAATTCTGAAGATGCCAAATATCTAGGCCAAAGAGAAGCCTACTTCTTCTTGCTATGGGGCCATGTGTTGGCAGAACTTTCAAGAGTTGCTACCATGGCACTTTGCCTATGGGCACCAAAATCTTAAATCCAGCCCTGAGTTTGCTCCATGGTGTGCAAGTCTTCTTTTGCACTGGCCTTTCTAGTTTTCCAGTTTCTTAGTGTACCTTTATCTTTCCCTTCCTGTACAATTTCTGATTTTATGCATAGCTTTCCATTTTGGAAGTCTTGCTTAACTTTGTATGCTGTGTAATTCCCTCTTTTTTGTTTCCTCTGCTGTTTGATGTTCCATTCTGGCCTGAAAACATTTTCTGCACTCTCATCTTCTGCATTACTCTTCACTTGGTGTCAAGATTTCTATACAAGTGTGTGTGTGTGTAAGTGAGAGAAAGAGAAGAAACAACTATGTATCAGTGAATGGCTTTTCTGAGAGTAACTATTGGTGGCTGTGTGTCAGAAGGAATGTGTGTGTCAATGTGTGCGAAAGTTAGTGTGACTGAGAGAGAGAACATGTGTGATACTGAGCATGTATATGTGTGAAAGACTAAGTATGTGAGTAAGACAATTAAGGAACAGACTGGGAGGGAACTTACCTAACCCTAACCCTATCCTTCCTCCCTCTTCTCCGACCCCTAAACTATCACTAACTATCCCCTCCGGAACAGAAGTAATCTCCGCGCACCAGCCGGCTGTTGGCGTGTGCTTCCCCAGGACATCATCGAATGGTGCTCTCCTGACCTGCCCCTCGCCCCGCCCCTCCCCACCCAGACCATGCCCCCCAACCCGCCCCTTTCTTTGGGCCTGGCACTTCAGCACTTAATGGGGGTTATGCACGTGGCCGGGCCCTTTGTAAAATGTATGTGGCATGCAAGGCCTGGTCACGCAAGTAAACCCCGTGTTTAGGCTCACAGCCCTTTTAAAATCAGGCCTTTAGTGAATGCTATTTGTATTTAGTGTGGCTATAAGCATACACATTCCTACACCCCCATATCCACCACACATATATACACACACACACACACACACACACACACTCTTCTACACTCTACACATATGTCCCAGCACACGCTCCCCCACATCCAAACCACCTATGCACTCCCAGTCATCTGCCACCTGCACACATACACTCCACACATTCTTGACACAAACCATACACACATCTCCCCCACACACTTCTACACCCCTCATCTAAAACATACGGATAGAGGGCACAGATTGCGGTGGCCAGCAGGAGGTGACAGTGCCAATGGTAGAAGGCAGCAGAAGGTGACATCAGGGTTTGAATGTCAAATTCTATAATAGTTTCTACAACTGTACAGTCACAGGAATCGAGGGTCCCAAATTATAATAGATCATTGAATGTTCTTGAGGTTATTATATATTTTATTGCTCATCCAGGTAAATATCACCCATGAGAATTCAAAGGCAATATAAAATGAAATCTCTGTATAGTAACATATCACAAATCTCCAAACTATCACATCTTGACTGGGATCAAAACAAGAACAAACATTTTAATCTAGTTTTTGGTGTTTTTGTTTTTTTTTACAAGCTAGCCTTTTACCATCACACAGTGAACCATAGGAAATAAAATGATTTAATTTCTTATGTCATTAACTTTGCTTTATTAAAAAGAATCTATTTGCTATTACAGTTTTATGCTGCTGCTTCAAATGATTTAATATACAGTGTTACTTTTAATCATCGTATTTTTGTCTTCGCATTACTTATCCTTTTTCATGTGATTTCCATTATGCTAAGAAGGGTCTGAAATCAATTCCTTCGTTATGGCTGTGCGGATTAACTATGTCTTTCTCATAAATCCAGATATATTCCCTTTCTAACAGTGTGCCTTGTTTGACCTTTCCATATGTAAATTAATGTTCCAGAAAATCCTTATCTTTTAGTTTCAACGTCTAAGAACTCAGCCTAAGGATTTCTGACCCTCCCCGTAGCTATTGTTGAGGGAAAAATCACCCTTCCACTCCATGCACATCTATGTTAATAGTCAAATATTGCCAATACAATAATGAAAGCACTGGCCCTATACCAAGGAAATTATGAGAATCAGCGGGAACACATCTGACTGTTTTCATTTATATTGTATCCCTTGCTGCTGCCTGTTATCCACTTCCAGTTATGTCTGTGCTTTCACCACTGATGGTAGCACCAGCTGTGCTGATTCTGTGGTCCAGAGCCAGCTAAAATTCATTCTTGGAACTCATCAGATGAGACAAAGCATCAGCGAGCTCCGAACAGGAACAATATCAAAGACACTGGACTGTTAACAAAAAACATCTCACTTAGGAATATATTAGATTAATCACAGAGAGGCCGATGCAAAAAACCCGCGCTGAAAGTGGGCGCTGTGTATTCAGCGCCCACTTTCATAACGCCCCCAGGCACCTCTCCTGGGGACGCGATGCAATATTTAAATTAGGGCTCGCGTTGTCGAGGAGGCGCTAGGGACGATTGCACGCCCCTAGCACCTCCTTGACAGTGCAAGCCAGAAAGAGGTCCACTGTGGTGGCTGTCCGCCGGTTAAGAAAACGGACACTGAATTTATCAGCGTCCCGTTTTCCTAACCAGTGCACATGCAGGGACTAGGAAAATGGATGCTGATTCAGCGTCCATTCTCCCAACCTGACTACGGCACCAGAAGGAGTGTATAAAATCAATATTAAAGTGTCGGGCACTTAATATTAATTTATTCACTCCTTCACTTATTGCCCATTGGTCCCTTTACTGTCACATGTTAGTGAAAGGACCAGTCTCCTTTCAGAAGGAGATGTCCATGTCAGTGAAAGGACCAATCTCCTTTCAGAAGACTGTCCTGAAAGGGGATTGGTCCTTTCACTGACAAATGTCAGTGAAAAGGACCAATGGGCAATAAGTGAAGGAGTGAATAAATTAATATTAAGTGCCCAACACTTTAATATTGATTTTATACACTCCTTCTGGTGTCCGTAGTCAGGTTCGGAGAATGGACACTGAATTAACCAGCATCCATTTTCCAAACCCCCCTGCCAGTGCTTTTTTTAAACTTTTTTTTAATTATTTTTTTTAAAGAGTTGTTCCTTCCACTTAATATCCCAAGGATATTAAGTAGGAGGCAGAACAGAAAAGCAGTTTTTCTGCTTTTCTGGTTTTAGTAGCGCTTGTGCATTCTAGACACACATTTTTTTTTTTTTTTTGCATAGGGAGTGAATAGCTAATAGCCTCATTCACATGCATTTGCATGTGATAAGCACTAATAGTTTCACTCCACGTTGGACGTGGGTTGTAGAGGCACTAATCTCCTTATTGCATAAGGGGATTTGTTAGCGCCTCTACAACCCACGTCCAACTGCAGGTTATACAGTGCGCTGGGCTCAGCACACTGTATTGCATCAACCCCAGAATCTGAACTGAGAAAATCCAGTTCACTATCCCTAATGAGTTTATATTTACAGTTAATGTGATGGAGGTGTCACCAGCAGACCACCCCTCAAACCCAGGGATTTATTCCCATGCTTCTTACACCCTCTGCATAGTCTACAGAAAATTGTGAGATCAATATTTATAGGTGTTTGTGTGGGTAACTTTAGAGTTACAACCTTCTACCCGTTTACAACTGTATTCCAGTGTACCGTCAATGTGTACCACAAAATCAACCCAATCGTACCACTGGTAAATCTATCAACATTCACAGGTCAATGCCAAGTACTATTTGTAGGCCTCTCACTCACAGGGTCTGCATAATGCAACAGACTCCTAATTAGGTACAAGGCCACCTTGCTTTAATTATAAATATTTTTGTTAAAGTTTTTCATTTTTTATATTAAAACTGCCCCATATCGATTCTTCAATAATCCTCTTAATTTTCACACTCTGTACTCCAAAGATACGAGAAAAACGATCAGTACTTATCTCGCCAATTTTGGTCAGTCACCCTGACACGCGCGTGTTTCGAACCAATGGTTCTGCTTCAGGGGAATTTTCTTCCGTATCCAGTCTCAGAGACGAACTTCTGAACTTCAATTCCACGAATTTGAGGCCTCCATATCTCTTCTCCTGGCTCAATTACCACAATTTTTAATCTTGCCGCGGCTCCCTTACGCCGCGTCCATCTTTGAAAGGCACACCAGCGAGAGTGATCTTATTATAGCCCAGATCGGAACCTACGTCATCCCAAGCAGTTTCCTTTCACGTCCGGTCTTCTTGTTTGGTTTTCTCATTTAGGATCTACAGATTCTGCAGAAGTCACAACTATTTTCATTCTGTACACATGTCACACTGTTCCAAAAGATCCTTATAGAGGAAAATAACCACATTCTTTCTCTTTTTCTGTTGTATATATTCACTGCTATTACTGTCTCAGCCGAGCGGCGTTCTCCATCACGTCCGCTTTAGCGTCACTAGCAACATAATCCCCTGATCTCAATCAAGTCAGCTTCAGCGTCTCTAGCAACTTAATCACATGATCTCCATCGCGTCCACTTCAGCGTTACTGGCAACTCACACACATAATCTTCCAGGCTTCCAGTCTTCAGCTTCAGCGTCCCTCGCAACTTAATCACATGATCTTCATCGCGTCCACTTCAGCGTTACTGGCAACTCACACACATAATCTTCCAGGCTTGTACTGATCAATCCTTAGTCCTCTCAATCGTCGTCAGAAATTTTTTATTTTGTTTTTATTTTGATGGCATGTCATCACAGAGTTCACTTTCTTAAAAAAGCTACTCTCTGTACCCGAAAGGACTCTTACCACCTTACCTACCGATATCCAGTAACCAATGTCTCCTCCGATGCTGTGGTTGGCAATAATCACCAGGATCCACGGGGGTTTCTAAATCAAGGAATACCAGTTTATTTTCTCATTTAGACCTCCCGGGTCCATAGTGTCCAGCCAATAAATCCAGAACTGCTCCCGCATATTCAGACGCATTTGAATGTCACCGCCACGCGGACCACTCTGCACTTGCTCCAAAATGAGCCATTTCAAATCTGTAAACTTATGCTGACGAGTAATACAGTGCTGTACTAAAGGTGCTGTAACCTTCTCAGTCCTAACACAGCTTCTGTGCTCTATGAGCCTGGTTCTAATCTTTCGTTTGGTACGTCCAATATACAGAAGGTTACATGGACAAAAGATGACATATATGACTCTGATTCACAATTGGTGAGTCCGTTCAATCTTAGAACCTTTCCTGAAGTCGGTACTTGCCACTGGTCCCCTGTGACTGTCTGGGCACACATATCGCAGTGTCCGCACTCGCGATGGCCACCTGTCAGTTTGGGCACATTTGCAGATGTAAAGGTGGACTTGACCACCATGTCTCTTATATTTTGGCCCCTAAAGAATGCGAACCTAGGACCCGTTTGAAATATAGAGTGTAAAGTCAATATATGCCAATGGGATTTAATAATGCTCATCACTGTACTAGCTTGTTTACAATATTGCAACGTGCATGTTATCTTCTGTGAAAATGGCCTTTGTTGGTACTGTAGCAAAAGTGTCCTGTTGGCATATAACGCTCTTTTATATGCTTTTTTGATATATAGGGTGACTGACCAAAATTGGCGAGATAAGTACTGATCGTTTTTCTCGTATCTTTGGAGTACAGAGTGTGAAAATTAAGAGGATTATTGAAGAATCGATATGGGGCAGTTTTAATATAAAAAATGAAAAACTTTAACAAAAATATTTATAATTAAAGCAAGGTGGCCTTGTACCTAATTAGGAGTCTGTTGCATTATGCAGACCCTGTGAGTGAGAGGCCTACATATAGTACTTGGCATTGACCTGTGAATGTTGATAGATTTACCAGTGGTACAATTGGGTTGATTTTGTGGTAACTTTAGAGTTAACCAGACAAATCCTGAGGTTTTAAATTTACGCCTCTCTAACCAGATACATTTTACCCCAGTAAAATATCCGGGTGTGGCTGGCCCTTTGGTAAGCCACTAGTTGGCCCTAGGTCCCTTACCATCAGGACTTGTAACAGCAGTGGAATTTCCATTCTCTTTTAATTTCTCCACTGAGCTGAGTGGGACAGATTACTCCAGAGGCATAAGGTAAAGAGTATGTGGTCATTTTCAGTTAGGTTTTGAGGAGTAAGGAGCTAGTTGCTTTTTTCCTCTGCTGAGTTTGGCCTACTAATACAGTTTGGTCCTTTTTCTTGCATTTCAGTAAACTCCCTGTCTGAGAGGGTCTTCCTCCCTTTTGAAGAGAGAGAGTTTTTTGTAGATTTTGGTCAGCTTTTGGATTCATTTTTTGTTATTCTGGGGAACACCCTTTGCTTTGGAGAAAGGCAATCTTCCCAGTCCTGAGAGCAGGGGCTTGGAGACCTGTGAGCAAGCCCTCTATTCCCTAGAGGAAGCAAGACCAATGACAGCATTACCCAGTGTGAGATCTTATTGATAGAGACATTTGTATTTTTCCCCTTTTTGTGAGTGTGGTGTTTTTTCCCACCCCTCTGCACACCTGGAAGGAGATACAGGGCTGTAAGCAGAACTGGAACGTCAGACTTCTCTTGCAGAGAGGTCAACTGAGGTTGTGACATCAAGCCTTGGGGGATTCCCAACTGGATCTCCACCCCAAAGGGATCAGACACAGGCTGTGGGCATCTAACTGAACTTGGGACTCAGGTAGGATCTTTTTGTGGTGTGGGACTCCCCCTAGGATTCTCAATCTACTGGGCTGTTTGCATAGATGAGGAGACAGTAGCAAGCTCCCTCCCAGGAACTAGAGAGATAGACACAAGCACCCTGGCAGAGAGACAGTGTAAATAGTTCAGCTGTACAGTTTCATTTATGGAAAGTTTGTGGGACAGTGCTTGACCTTTTGGAAATAATCAGTAAATTTGATTAGAGCACCCGGTCTGTCTCCAGCCTGTCTGTCCTTGAAGAAAATAAAACAACATTAGAGAGATACACACACATCAGGAGAGACACTCCCTCACCTGGACCACAAAGGATTTCCTTCCCCCACCCCCCCCCCCCCCCAAAAAAAAAAAAAAAGAGCTCACCCCCTGGGAAGTGCAGGAAGATGGGGAAGGATGGCAAGAGCAGACCCCACTAACAAATATTTTTATGACCCTAGGGGACTCAACAAACTCCCAACAAAGGGTTAGATGGCTACAATTAGGGAGCCCAATATTCAATCGTTTGTGTACGTCACCAAATGTAAGTGTAAGTGAGTCTATGGAGATTTCTGCTGTAGCCACACAGTTTATAGAACACCATGCATATCTGTTCCAAACGTAAGATGCAGTATTTATATATATATATATTTGTAATGCAGGAAAACGCATACTTTATCCATTTCATTAAATTACATGCAGATATTTTACGCACATAATAATTATGCGTGTGCAATAACTCAGAATAAGGTTTAGTTTAGTTATTAAGTTTGATTATATAACCTGTCATCTAATATGCGGAAGCATGTCTTTTATAAAGAATGTGAGTGTTCCACTTCTAAAGATGCTTCCTTGTGCGTGTACTCGCAGTCGTCACATAGGTGTACTTGCTGACACCTCCGCCTCCTTTTTTCTGATGACAATTTCTTTCCATATGTACCCAAGCATCTTTCTGGCTGTTACCTTGTTCACTGGTTTGAGCAACTTGAGATCATCAGATATGATCATCCCCGCCCCCAGATTCCACTCTTTTATCGTGCAAAGCAAAATTCCCCCTCCCCCCCCCCCAATACTGTACCGCTCTCTTGAGTATTTGTAGCCCAAATGCATGATCCTGCATTTTTTAACATTAAATCTTAGCTGCCATAATCTAGACCATTCCCCATGCTTTGTTAAATCCCTCTTCATGTTTTCCACATGATCCTGGGTGTGGAAAAACCTCTTTATGGATAAAGGGGATGGGGAAGGAACATTCCAGGGGGGAGGGGTGGCATTTCTGGACAGGCTAAAGTTATCCACCTAACTTAGGGCCTGATTCCTCAAGGTATTTTCCCGTAGACACAGAATAGGAGAAAAGCCTTCCTGAATCAGGCAGTTAGCTGGATAACCTGGAGCTCAAAGTTATCTGGGTAAGCTATCTGGCTAACTTTAGTTGTGCCAACAGGCACAGATAAACTTCTCCAGATAACCTTAGATTTATGCAGTATATTCAGCAGCCTAGCTGTGCCATTGAATATACAGTGTAAGCTACCCAGGTATCTCATTATGGAACTCCATGCGCTTCTAATGTATTAGTTATTAGTGTAATATCAACTTGGATTGTTTTCATGGCAGAGAGCTGCTGCCATCTTTCTTGAGATCTGTTCACGATTGGGAAGGGGAAGAAGCCGACCTAATGAAAACGAAATTCTAATTTATGATCCATGCAAAGTTTTTAAATATCTTTTTTTTTGAACAGTAGGTTTCTTACATTTATTGGGAAATTTTAGATAGGCACAAGGGGGAATTTGTGGGTTTTAGAGGGGTGTATATTGTCTGTGATTGTTGCCTCATTGTTTTTCGTTAAGTGTAATGCATTGTATTAATCATTTTATACCCAATTTTGGGTGCTTTTTGCAAAAGAATGGGTAAAAAAAGGAATAACTGAAATAATGTGTGCTGTGCAGATGAATGTGATTGTGATGCTCTTTAATAATAAACACTATTCCTTAGGTGTAGACTAAATCCTGATCTCTTCCTTCCTATAAAAGGAAGCAGTAGCCTGGCCCAGCAGTGACTTGTTGGCACTGGTACAATAAAGCAGCAGATCAGGGGATGGAAGTAGTGGTACCAGGGCCTTTGCAAGAAGAGGGGCAATACAGGCAACTGCCTTAGGTGCCAAGTTTGGGTGCGCTGCCAAGCCACACTTTTGAGTCAGTCTGTCCGAGAACATGCTAGCCCAAGAGAAGGGGGGATGCCAAAAATAACCCTTGTCCAATGACTGCCCTTCCCAAAACAATTTACTCTTTAGAAGGATGTAGGCTCTCCAAAACAGAAAAGATTAAATGAAGAAAACGCATGCGTGGTAAAAAGTGCTGTGATGGATTCTGATGTCCCAGGTGTTTGCTATGGTACATGAGAATTAAGATAAAGTATCTATTTTTAGCATCTTCAAATTGCATCAAAAACTTTAATGCTCCCCTGGAGCATTAAAAAAAAAAACCCCATGAATCACTTAAACATGAACATCTGCTTACACTGGATGAGGAACTATGCTCTCTCCATAACCTGCAACCAAAAATACTTGATCAAAAGAGAAGCCAATCTCTGAAAACTTATTTTTCACATATTTTCATTGTCATTCAAGGAAACGTATCACTCCTAGGTACATATCATGTCTCTGCCAGTAAAGCTTAAATCCTGCCCCTTTCCTTTCTCTATTTAAACTATTTCAAAAGACCTGCCAATAATAAATGTCCAATGACTGCTAACCAAATATATCTCCAACCAATCAGATTTAGCTTAAAGCATACCATTCCATTTCAAGGTTCAGACAATCAAGAGCAACAGTGCACCATTCAAATATCCATCACTGTTCCCTCCACAACAGTACCTAGCTGCATAATATCACCACCCTGCTATAGAGAGATCATATCCAATAAAAAAAAAACACAGATCTGTTATATTATGATGCAATAAATGCCAATGTTCGATGAGAGTGCCTCTCTGCAATTATTTCTGATACAGCTGTGTTCTCCTATTGTTTTAACTTTTTGTTTGGTTTGACCAATATAAATGACTTGTATAATGTCACATGATGCCTTATATTTAGTGATGTTGCATGGGTAATGTAGGATAATGAAAAAAAATCAATCTCCAGATGATATTGGCAAATATTACAATGTCCACATTTCGTGTGACCAAGATCTTCTTTCCTAGATATTGCACTTTGATGTGATCTTAATGATAAAGAAACCAACATATCCCTCAAATTTCAACATCATCAGTAAGCAAAGCGTGGACTCTCTTAAAACACTGAATAATGCTGTAAAATATGCCTGTGACTTAAAACTCCTTCAAATCTGTTAATGGAATGGGCCTATGTATGAGCGCACTTCTTTTTAAATTTATTTTTAAAGTATTAAACCATTTATTTATAAACATATGTTAGAAAGAAAAAAAATCTTTGTTTGAGCCTGTTTCTTTTTGGGTCCATGACAGTAGCAACTGATGAGCAGGTATGGTGGGGCAGTCATGCCACCAAAAATAAAGTAATAAACCAGATATAGGAAAAGGAGAAGGATTGATTGAGGGATCCAGTGTAGGAGAGGCAAGAGTAGAGACGGGTATAAGGTGGTGATGGTGGGGAGCAGAGAGTGGGCAAATGGAGGGAAGGAACAATGACAATAGTGTTCATTGCATCATCTGCTTTTTGATCCACTGGCCTCTCCTGATCCTTAAAGAATCTTGCAAATCATTTCTCTTCCCCACCCCCTTCTCACTATCCCCTCTTCTAAGACTAAGATGTAGATTTAAATTTCACACAAAAAAAAAAAGAACATCTATAAGTCAATATTCTTACACAATTTTGAAATAGCCAATCTTTTTCCCAAGGATTTAATTTCCTACAATTTCAAGAAGGGAAAAAAATTCACATTAAAAAAAAAAGGTTCATTGAAAACATCTGCTAAACATGCTGTGAGATGTTTGTCCCAAAAGTGCTAAAGTTAAGAATTGGGCACATGCTTTACACCAGTCGTTCCCAAGCCTGCCCTGGAGGACCCCTAGCTAGTCAGGTTTTCAGAATATCCATAATGAATTTGTATGAGATAAGTTTGCATGCACTGCCTCCATAGCATGCAAATTTTATCTCATGAATATTCATTCTGGACATCTTAAAAAGCTGACCAGCTGGGGGTTCCCCAGGACATGTTTGGGACCCTCTGCTTTACACTCTACTTTTGTTCAGTGCTTAAATCTGGCCTAAAAAATGCAGTGACTACTGAGTGATCTAGAACATTATTCCTTCTTTCCTGTTCATAGGACCTCATGCACAAACCATGCAGTGGAAGAACCTCAAAGCAATACTGCATATACAGCAAAGCCCAGACCAATGACCAGTCAGTCATGTGACCCAGAGAAATGATTTCTAATGGTGCAGCTCTACACAACTCATTTTCTTTCAACACAATGTATGAGACATCTTTGACACCTTTGTAACAAACATTTTCTTATGTACTAATCGATTTGTTTTAGACACTTGGCCCACTATATAACCATAATTTTCTTGGCAAGATGCTTCACTTTGTAGCCCTAGCTCATTATTATTGCACATGTGATGAGAGCAGCGGTTCTTGTCCACTGAGGAGGGGGAAGTCAGGAGAAATAATCTCCAGACTCCTCTATTGGGGAAGCAGCCATCTCAACTTCAGTTAGGAAAAAGAAAACACAGCAACCTGGATTGTTCTCAGTCATGTCTCTTTTTATTTAGAGGTAGATATATATTTACCAAAAAGAATATGCAGGTCTTCTCTTCTGAACAAGATGGCAAGTTTTTAACTCAGGATACAAAGTCTTCCATTTACTCCAAACAATCTCCATATACTTTCAATTAAATTAGCAACTTTCAAGAGTGTATTGTCCTCTGCTTACTATTGGAACATTCCTGGCTTACCACTTTTCCCATTCAAGCATTAATACTGGGTGCCATGGGATAGGGTTTCCCACTTACGTTACCTTGCTGAGCTCATTCCAAAAGCAGGCATGGAAGTGTTTGAATTCATCAAACCTTCCGGTGTAAGGCTGAATGGTTCTCCTATGCTCTGCTGAATGGGGCAGAATTTCTCAGTTCTGCTCCTGAGAAAGTTCCATTCAGAACCAGAACGTTCCCTACAGGGATCTCTGCATACCCTCTCCTAGTAGAAACTATCTACTGCAATGCCAGTGGGGATATGCAGGAATGTCCACTTTTGGGGCCTCATTTTCAAAAGCATTTACTTGCTTAAAATGTGGTTTTCTGTGCATAAATGGGCTTTTTGAAAATTGGCCCCATGTAAAAGTGCACATGGAAGTGATTTCACGCATATTTTTACAGGTACAAGAAAGAGGTGTTTCTAGAGACAGAGTTGGGGGTGGGGAAACTATTTATGTGCATACTTTTAAATTTTAAAAAGTATGAACATAGGTGCATGCGTAAACATTCACATCTGCTCCCAAATAGACACACAATAAATATGGGTGCACTGGGTTCCATGTACACCCAATAATTTTCAAAGTGGTCATGCACATGTAAATCTGCTTACTACACGCAGACTGCAGCCCTCCTTGTGCTAAAGAATATGTTTACCCTTTAGTAAGGGCAAATGGCCTTTATAAGTGGTTTGCTATGCCTTCTGCAATCCACAGCACTTGGAGGACTTCCTGTCCAAGTACTATTCAGATCTGTCCTTACGTAGCTTCCAAAATCTGAGATTTTTAAGCTCAAGGTGGAGTTGCTGGGAAGCAGTGTAGTAGTTGGTTGGCAGATAAATCTGCCTGATATACCTGTCTACTGTGTTACTGTACACTCAACTGGATCTTTCTCCCTTGCTCTTACAACTTTGTCTCTCAAACATGATTGCATATCTTCTGTACTATTAGGCTGTTTCAGGTATCCATTTCCTTTCTGCAAAGATGTTATTTCCTTCCATTACTTTATTCCAGCTTCATATCATGAACCCTTGACTTTGACTTTCTTTTACTGTAGAAAATACTCTCTCTTTTGTAAAATGTTATATACTGATCAGTATATATTTTTATGTCAGCTTGTAGGAATGTCTTGTCTGTTCATGTTCAAACCCATGCCTTACATTCCTGTCACAGGACAGGGAGGCTACTGCATCTCACTGGCTTCTTTCAGAAAATCCATTATTGAATACCTGTCATACTTGGGCAGCAGGGAATTTCAGTAATTGTAAGGTAGTTTGCATGTCAGGAAACACGAGGTAGAATCTGACAGCACAATTCACGTTGCCAGCGCTGAGGGGAGGCTGCCATAATCTCTCTGCTCAGCACAGGTCCCAAGTGGATTTCTGTTTTTGTTATCTTTCTCTTAAAACCAATGCTGCTGATGAGTGGCACCCTTCAGAGACTTCTGTGGATTCATCAGTGATAAGTCCCATTTGAGGATTTCCAGGCATTCTTTAGTCAGAAGAAAGGTTTACAGCACAGGTGTTAATCAAATGAAAACAGAATAGGTTGAGCCAACAAGCAGAAGTCTGTGTGTTGAAAGCCAGAAGTCTGTGTCAAGGACTGTCAAATACTCTGGCTTCCAGAGGGCTCATTGGTTTGTGCCAGATGTGGCTGATGGATACCAAGCTGATTAAAGGAGGCATGCCTTCTGTTGTTTAATGCAGGTGCTCATAAATCTGAATAATAGAAGCAAAACTCTGACTTCTTAAAACAACTCTAATGGAACATGGCATTCTTTTCAATACATAAGTGTCTGCCACAGGATACATTGCACAGTCAGCGCAAACATCTCCAGCATGTGTGGCAGGATTAGCAGCGACCCAGAGGCGTTTGCTTTCTCGCAGGGACTTGCTGAGGAAGAAGCAGCATTTGGCAGGAGATCTGTCCTTGTCACAGGTGCTACAGTTTTCACTCAGTGCGCCGAGGGGCATCTTGTGGAACATAGCACAAGTGATCCATTCTCCAACACTGCATTGCCAATATAATTCTGCTGTTCTTCAGCCTGTTTTGATTATGCTACCAGCTGAACAGTAAACCTAAAAATAAAACAGTGCAGCGATATTAGCACAACCATTGTCCCTAAAATGAAACATGTAATATTGATTTATTCATTTCTTGTGTCTTTAGCTCATGCTTTTTCAGTGGTAGCTCAAGGCTCAGGTACATTAAGTATTTATGTATGTGGTAAGAATGTAAGCAAAGACATTATTCTATTTATTATTGTTTAAAAGTGCAACGTGCTAGAAATGAAGCTGATGAAAGAAACAAATTCTTATGCTAGTTTAATTGAAGGTAATGGTTTAAATTTGCTTAGCCATGTTCCCATTATACCAGATCAGATCCTGAGTTCCCAGAATGACATGGCTAAAGACAATGTGGCATAATTATACTTTTAAACTCTATGCAATTGTGTATATACCAACGCATATCTATAATCAATATTTCACTGCATCTGAAAACAAAACCAAGGTGGATTTATATTATGCAGTAGTTTAATCTCTTCTGTCTCTGCACTGCATAATCTCACATTTTAAGGGGGGGAATTTTCATAGGCTTACATACATAAAAGCAGGAATCAGGTACATACTTGCACACAGCCAATTAAAAAAAATGCACATAAAACTATTCAGCAGCAAAATGTTCATGCACAAAAAGGGGGCATTTTGGAGGCATCTTCATGAACTATATTAGCATGCCACATTTTCACTATGTAGCATATTCATACATCATCTTGACTCCCAAGTATTTAGCCAGGTAGGTGCAAATAAATATTTTTATTCTTTGACTGCTTGCTGGTAGTGGGGTATTAGGTGGAATCTGTGTTCTCATAATGATTTGACATATGTAGGTGTT
This sequence comes from Rhinatrema bivittatum, assembly GCF_901001135.1. Classification (NCBI taxonomy): domain Eukaryota; kingdom Metazoa; phylum Chordata; class Amphibia; order Gymnophiona; family Rhinatrematidae; genus Rhinatrema; species Rhinatrema bivittatum. Next base: position 344,410,253 of record NC_042616.1, on the reverse strand, counting down.
GAGATGTGCATCAAAAGAGAAGATACCCTCTATCACGGGTTTATAGGTCCAGAATATGCTTTCTAATTGGTCTGATTAGCAAGTGTTCATTAACATAGTAATGATGGCAGATAAAGACCAGATGGTCCATCCAGTCTGCCCAGCAATTTGCTTATGGTAGTAACTGCCCAATCCATGCAGGATATCCCCATGTGTTCTGTTAAGGGTAGATATAGATATAGATTTGACAAATAAACTAGATTACATCTGTGGAGTTGAAGGGGGCTTTGGAGAAGTCATGCCTTTCTTGCAGATTTAAAAGTTACCACAGCTTTAGCTTTCTTGCGTATAACCATCGTTGATGATACCATAGGTATTTGCCAGTCAGCTATGTCTCACTGCATTCAACAGTTATTGATTATCTTAGCAAGAGAATTGTTATTAGTTACACATATACAGTAATTATGCAAGCTCTTTGCGGCAGATAATTATAGTAGGAGAATTCTGCGGCACTCGATATATCTACAACTATCCATTGCTGCAGCCTCCTGTTTCTCCAGATTTGCATAAGAGAACAGCTAGCTGCAGAACAGTTGGGTCAGTTAGCAGATGCATGACAGCAATTTCATGAGGGTATGGCAAGCCCATATGCAGCAAACTGTAGAAGCCTAAGTGTTATGGTTAAGCGGTGTTTGGGTGGATTCCTGTGTACTGAGGCTGATGACCACACCCACAGGGAGGAGCGCTGTGAGGCGCCGCAGTACTGGGCTAAACACAGACGCACAAACACAGAGTTTAGTTCTTTTATTAAACAGCTTGTAGTATGTCACCAGAGCTGGCAGTAGTGAGCCAATCTGGATGTAGCAGTCTCAGGACCCTAAGCAGAGGGGACCCTTCTCACCCCGTTGGTAAAGGGTGATTCCGGTGTGGATTTCCCAGCAAGGCAGTACTGTGGATGAGATAGACTGAGAGTTAGATTACTCACAAGATGGTTGCTGTTAGTATGCGATTCCACCAAGATGAAGAATTTGGTAGCGGCACTGAGGCAAGGAGAGCAGGCCCTCGAGGAGTGAGTACCTGATCCCTGTAAGGCACCTGAAATAAAGCAGAGGGCCTCCGAGGAGCGGGTACCCAGGTTAGCAATACCCCGAAGGGCAGAAAGAGAGCTTCCAGTGGCAGCATGGAAGTGGCAGAGTAATCCTGATCCAGTCTTTGCTAACTCAACGAGCTAGTAACATAGTACAGGCTATATACCCAGATGGCATGACGTCAGTAGAGGGGAACGCCCCCGACGTTCGCGCCATAGCTGGAATAAAGACGTGGGTGGTGTGCACGCGTGCACCCTAGTAGGCCCTTGGGAGGAGCATGGCAGGAAGGAGCACCATAGCCGTTCCGGGGATGCTGGAAAAGTCGGCTTGTAGACGCGGCGGCAGCCATTTTCCTTAAGAATGTGGGAGGAGCCGTGAACAAGGTGAGGCACATGGGGCAAAGCCGTCTAGCACCGATGGATGCAACAGTACCCCCCTTCAAAGGGCGCCCTCTGGGCTTCCTACCTGGCCTTGGTTTTTGAGAATGCATCTTATGGAAATCTTGTAGCATCTCTTTATCCAGTATATTAGCCAAAGGTGTCCACGAGTTATCTTCAGGTCCATAGCCTTCTAGGGGTGTGCATTCGTTTTCGCCGTATTGGCGATCCACAATGTATATTACACTTTTCGTTATATACATGGGGAGGTGAAACGCATCACGACTCCCCACGAATATAACTTATTATCCATCTAATTTGTTGCTCCCCGCGGCGTGTGCTTTTCTTCGCCCCCATTAGCTAGCTATGATTTCACAAAATGGCAGCGCCCATACTCTACATTCCAGTATCCATGCCAACCTGATTGACCCTTTCCTGTGAGTCACAGTGACTCACAGGAAAGGGTCGGAGAGGTCAGCATGGATACCGGAATGCAGCGTATCAGCGCTGACATTTTGTGAAATGCACTGAGTTCAGCCAATCGCGCTGTCATTCAGTGCTCTCTGTGGATTTTACTGATGAGCCAGCACTATATATACATCAGTATGAGGAGAGCCACACACTTACTTTACAGCGGTGGTGTGGAGAGGTGGGGTTTGTGTAAGGAGACTGCTGCACTGAGAGATAGGCTAGTAGTTAGTAAAGACTAAAGAGAGAGAAAAATCTATTTATTCTTTATTTTGCTGCAGTACCAGCTAGTCCTGTTTCTGTTTGTTTCAAGCAGTTTATTTAGGTGATCTGACTGAGACGCTGTGCCAGGGAGAGAAGCTGCTAGCAATCACCATTAGGGTGTTGTGGCTGGCTGGGAGAGATATATTTTCATCCATTTTCCATTCCAGCTTTTTTAAACTGAATTTTTTTAATTCAAGTCACTCAGTCTCTCTGTGCACTGGGCTTCAGTGGGCAGTGGATAGTTTAACAGACTGAACCGTATTATTGGGATGGTCTGTGCAGTCATGTGCCCAGTCTGCCTCTTTTGTGCTTACAAGCAAGCAGCGTCTGTGTGTGCACCACACACCTTACATTTAGTGCATAGCAAGGCACCGTGACAGTGGGCAGTGGGTAGTTTAACAGACTGAACCTTATTATTGGGACGGTCTGTGCAGTCAAGTGTCCAGTCTGCCTCTTTTTTTATTTATTTATTTTAAAACATTTCTATACCGTCGCTAAGTTATATACCATCGCAACGGTTTACAAATAGGCACATAGACTAAGGTAAGTAAATGTAGGATATCGTACATTCTAACAGGTGCCAATAAAGTTCGGTTACAATTTCATAAATAAAATCATTATTTGAGTAATGGTCAAGTCCAGGTATATTATTGAGTTACTATCGCTTTGAAATATTACTTCTTAAATGTAGGATTGAGTAAATTCATTCTCATCTGCATTACCCTGCACTTTCATTCTCTACCCTCCACACTCTTTAGTGAAGGCTTTTTTAAAGAGCCATGTTTTTAGATTTTTCTTAAAAATCTTTTGTGCTTACAAGCAAGCAGCATCTGTGTGTGCACCACACACCTTACATTAGTGCATAGCAAGGCACCGTGACAGTGGGCAGTGGGTAGGCACTACTCAGTGACATTAAATCCATAATGTCAGGGAAAGCTAGATGTAGTCGAGTGATTGGCAGAGGAGGCACATCAAAAGACACTAGTGCAACTCCCCCATTAAAGTTAAAAAGGCACCTGTCGCAATCTAAACTCTTCGTAGGGGCCGGCAGTTCCATCCCGAAAAAAATGAAATCTGACTATGATGCATCGCCATCATCAGCACATGTTTCTGGCCCTGTAGTTTTGGAGGTGAGGGAAGGGGAGTTAGAGTCATGCCAGACAAAATGTCGACACCCAAAAGCAGCAGGGGGACAGAAGTCTCGACTAATACTTAGTGTTGACAAGGTAGCGCAGTCACTGTTTGTTTCTGATTCAGATGAAGAATCATCTTGTGTGGGATTCTCATCAGAAATGGAAGAAGTAATAGGTGACGAATCTTTGGGAGGATCAGTTAGTCCTGTCTTATCCTCCACTTCAGTGCAGCAGGGGAGAGATGAAACTGATGAGGAGGAGGGGGAAGAAGAGCAGTCAGCACAGGCACAGAGGGTGACTGAGGCCCCTGGCATTGCTTCTCAGGGTGCACCCACTACCTCAGCTCCAGTGCCAGCTTCCACCCCCAAGGCTTTAGAGAGGGGAGGATCACGAAAGACATCTGCGATCTGGAGCCACTTTAAAGTGATGGAAGACCCGCGTTTTGCTCTGTGTAATTACTGTGCCAGGGATATTAGCAGAGGCAAGCAAATGGGACATCTATCAAATTTTGGCATGAACGATCATATGAAGAGGCAACACCCAACAAGATTACTGCCATCTGGGGATGGTGACAGTACCAGTTGGGAAACCCCTTCCAAGCAGTGTGCAGTGGTTCAAAAGCAACAGTCAGCCCACACCCTCATCTCCTTCTAGCAGTCAGGTGGCAGGCCAGCAACCCCCTAACATGTGGCAGAAGTGACAACCCACCAAGGAGGAAATGGGGTGGAGTGCGGTAACGCTATCCCAGGGTAGGAGGCAGGCAGCCTCAAAAGTTGTAACCAGGACCATTGGGAAAATGATTGCCCTTGATGACCAGCCCTTGCAGTTAGTGGAGAATGTGGGTTTCAAGCGTTTTCTGAAGGTCGTAGTTCCAAATTACAAAGTCCCCTCCAGAACCACATTTAGTAGAAAGGTCATCCCCAGCCTGTACAAGCAGTGTTGCAGTCGCATGCAAGCACTGCTAGCTATGGCATAGGGGAGAATCCATTTCACCTGCGATATCTGAACCGCCATGAATGCTGCACACTCTTACCTCTCCCTGACAGCACACTGGTGGGACCTGGCTGAAGCAGAGGCAGCCAGCAGCTCTATTACTGAACAAGTATCAGGGTGGAGGTGGGATTTACTGCACACCCACCTGACGGAAAAGGCCCATACTGCAGCCAATATTCTAGCATGCATCATACAGATGCTGGAGGGCTGGCAACTACACCAGCGAGACAGGAAAATTCAGGCAGGGTTTTTTGTCACAGACAATGGTGCAAACATGGTTAAGGCAATAAACGACGGGCACTTTAAGAACATACGATGTTTGGCACACACTCTGCACCTGGTAGTGAAGTCAGCTCTGGGGTTGGATTCCAATGACAAAGAGAACGAATACCTGCATAGGTTAATACAGAAGTGCAGGAACATAGCAGCGCACTTCCACAGAAGTGTGAAGGCAGGGCAGGTTCTCCAACAAAAGCAGACTGATTTGGAGATGCCTCACAAGCGTCTCATTCAAGACATTGCCACCTGGTGGAATTCCACCTTTATGATGCTGGAGAGGTTAGTGGAGCTGCAGACACCCCTTCATGAACTTTCTGGTACAATGGAGATAGGTGTACAGAATCCCCTAGGGCATCATGATTGGTTAATTATGAGTAAGCTGGTAAAAATCCTACAGCCCTTCAAGAATGTCACAGAGGAGCTGAGTTCCAGAAGTGCCACCTTGGCTGACATCATCCCTATAGTTCATCTCCTGGATGAACATTTGGAGGCCTTTAAACAGGAAGAGGGAATGACAGTTGAGGTGCTGCATTGTCTGGACGTTTTGCAGCAGCAGATGGAAGAGAGATTAAGGCCTTTAACAGAAGACCGCACATACATGCTCGCCACAGTCTGTGATCCCCTTGTGAAAGGGAAACTCGCCCTACAGTACGATTGTCTCTTATTGGTGAAGGACCTGCTGTTAGCAAAAGTCCGTGAACAGGAGCGCCATAGGCAGAGACAGATTAGGCTTGAAGCAGAGGTGGAAACAGCGGGCACTTCAGAGAGTTGTGCTGCTAGCCCAAGCAGGAGCAGCACTGTGTCAGCGACAGATAGTACCTCCTCCTCCACTTCAGAATGCCCAAGGCATGTTGCCCATAAAGATTCATCTGTTGTGCGACGGGCAAGAGAGATAGCAGCTGGCATGAGTGACTCTCAGCCCGCCCAAGCAAAGGAGACACCAGCACAGCTGTCAGTGACATGGTATCTCTCAGAGCCAATAGAGAACATGCAGACAGATCAACTGGCAAATTGGGCACACAAGTCCACTGTCTGCCCACACCTAGCCAAAGTGGCTCAGCGATATCTGTCATGTCCACCAACCAGTGTCCCCAGTGAACGTGTCTTTTCAATGACAGGGGATATCATGAGCCCTCACCGCCCAAGGCTGGCACCAGAGTTGATGGAAATGCTAGAATTTTTGAAAATAAACCTGCCTTTGCTTGGGTTTCCAAATTTTCCCTGTGAATGGCAAGATGAATAAAAGCAATTGAAAGCCTTGCAGCAGCTCCAACTGCCTCCTATGCTCCAGATAATATAAGTACTGCAGCACATGTACCTGATCTGAAACGCTGAGCCTCACCGTCCACTGCCCAGGCTTTACGTCCCTACAAGGGCCTGACCTAAAACGCTGTGCCCGACCATCCACTTTCCAGACCATACATCCCTACAAGGGCCTGAACTCAAAAGCTGTGTCTGTCCATCCACTGTCCAGGCATTATGTCCCTGCAAGGGTTTGAACTCGATTGCTTTGCCTGCCCGTACAGGCCTTATGTCCCTACAAGTGTTTGACCTCGATTGCTGTGCCTATTCATCCAGGCCTTATGTCCCTAGGTGGGATTGACCTCTGTCCTCGACTGCTTTGCCTGTCCGTCCAGGCCTTATGTTCCTACAAATGTTTGACCTCGATTGCTTTGCCTATTCATCCAGGCCTTATGTCCCTAGGTGGGATTGACCTCTGTCCTCGAATGCTTTGCCTGTCAGTCCAGGCCTTATGTTCCTACAAGTGTTTGACCACGATTGCTTTGCCTATTCGTCCAGGCCTTATGTTCCAAGGTGGGATTGACCTCTGTCCTCAACTTCATTGCCTATCCGTCCAGGCCTTATGTTCCTACAAGGGTTTGACTTAGATTGTAAGTCCTCTGGGGATAGGGAAATACCTACAGTACCTGAGTGTAATCGACTATGAAGTGCTGGAAAAGTTTGAAAATAGGAATATAAATAAATTAAAAAAACAAATTGCTTTGCCTGTCCATCTAGGCCTTATGTCCCTATGAGGGCTTGACTTCCATTGCTGTGCCTGTCAGTCCAGACCTTATGTCCCTAGGTGGGATTGACTCTGTTCTGTATTACTGTGCAAGTTCGTCCAGGCCATTTGTCCCTACAAGGGTTTGACCTCGATTACTTTGCCTGTCCATCCAGGCCTTATGTCCCTACGTGGGCTTGACCTCGACTGTTGTGCCTGTCTGTCCAGGCCTTATTTCCCTAGGTGAGACTGACTCTGTCCTGTATTGCTGTGCATGTTCATCCAGGCCATATATTCCTACAAATGTTTGACCTCGATTGCTTTGCCTGTTTGTCCAGGCCTTATGTCCCTAGGTGGGATTGACTTCTCTCCTCGACTGCTTTGCCTGTCAGTCCAGGCCTTATGTTCCTACAAGTGTTTGACCTCGATTGCTTTGCCTGTTCGTCCACGCCTTATGTCCCTAGGTGTGATTGGCCTCTGTTCTCGACTGCTGTGCCTGTCTATCCAGGCCTTATGTCCCTTGGTGGGATTGACTTCTCTCCTCGACTGCTTTGCCTGTCAGTCCAGGCCTTATGTTCCTACAAGTGTTTGACCTCGATTGCTTTGCCAGTTCGTCCAGGCCTTATGTCCCTAGGTGGGATTGACTTCTCTCCTCGACTGCTTTGCCTGTCAGTCCAGGCCTTATGTTCCTACAAGTGTTTGACCTCGATTGCTTTGCCTGTTCGTCCACGCCTTATGTCCCTAGGTGTGATTGGCCTCTGTTCTCGACTGCAGTGCCTGTCTATCCAGGCCTTATGTCCCTTGGTGGGATTGACTCTGTCCTTTATTGTTGTGCATTTTCGTCCAGGCCTTATGTCCCTGCAAGGGTTTGACCTCGATTGCTGTTCCTGTTTGTCCAGGCTTTATGTTCCTACAAGTGTTTGACCTCGATTGCTTTGCCTTTTCGTCCAGGCCTTATGTCTCTGCAAGGGTTTGACCTCCATTGCTGTTCCTGTTCGTCCAGGCTTTATGTTCCTACAAGTGTTTGACCTCGATTGCTTTGCCTGTTCATCCAGGCCTTATGTCCCTAAGTGGGATTGATCTCTGTCCTCGACTGATTTGCCTGTCAGTCCAGGCCTTATGTTCCTACAAGTGTTTGACCTCGATTGCTCTGCCTGTCCATCCAGGCCTTATGTTCCTACAAGGGTTTGACCTCCATTGCTTTACCTGTCCATCCAGGTCTTATGTTCCTACAAGGGTTTGACTTAGATTGTAAGCCCTCTGGGGATAGGGAAATACCTACAGTACATGAGTGTAATCGACTATGAAGTGCTGGAAAAGTTTGAAAATAGGAATATAAATAAATAAATTTTAAAAAAAATAGCCGTGCCTGTCCATCCAAGCCTTATGTCCCTACGTCCGCTTGACCTCCATTGCTGTGCCTATCAGTCCAGGCCTTATGTTCCTACAAGTGTTTGACCTTGATTGCTCTGCCTGTCCATCCAGGCCTTATGTTCCTACAAGTGTTTGACCTCGATTGCTTTGCCTTTTCGTCCAGGCCTTATCTCCCTAGGTGGGATTGACCTCTGTCCTCAACTGCTTTGTTTGTCAGTCCAAGCCTTATGTTCCTACAAGTGTTTGACCTCGATTGCTTTGCCTGTTCATCCAGGCAGACCTTATGTCACTAGGTGGGATTGACCTCTGTCCTCAACTGCTCTGCCTGTCCATCCAAGCCTTATGTTCCTACAAGTGTTTGACCTCGATTGCTCTGCCGGTCCATCCAGGCCTTATGTCCCTTCGTGGGCTTCACCTCTGTTCTCGACTGCTGTGCCTGTCCATCCAGGCTTATGTCCCTAGGTGGGATTGACTCTGTCCTGTATTGCTGTGCATGTTCGTCCAGGCCTTATGCCCCTACAAGGGTTTGACGTCGATTGCCGTGCCTGTCTGTCCAGGCCTTATGTTACTACAAGTTTTTGACCTCGATTGCTGTGCCTGTTTGTCCAGGCCTTATGTTCCTGCAAGTGTTTGACCTCGATTGCTGTGCCTGTTCGCCCAGGCCTTATGTCCCTACGTGGGCTTGACCTCCATTGCTCTGCCTGTACGTCCAGGCCTTATGTCCCTGCAAGTGTTTGACCTCCATTGCTTTGCCTGTTCATCCAGACCTTATGTCCGTAGGTGGGATTGACCTCTGTCCTCAACTGCTTTGCCTGTCAGTCCAGGCCTTATGTTCCTACAAGTGTTTGACCTCGATTGCTGTGCCTGTCTGTCCAGGCCTTATGTTCCTACAAGTGTTTGACCTTGATTGCTTTGCCTGTCCTTCCAGGCCTTATGTCCCTAGGTGGGATTGACTCTTTGCTGTATTGCTGTGCATGTTTGTCCAGGCGTTATGTCCCTACAATGGTTTAACCTCAATTGCTGTGCCTGTCTGTCTAGGCCTTATGTTCCTACAAGTGTTTGACCTCGATTGCTTTGCCTGCTTGTCCAGGCCTTATGTCTCTAGGTGCGATTGACCTCTGTCTTCGACTGCTTTGCCTGGCAGTCCAGGCCTTATGTTCCTACAAGTTTTTTACCTCGATTGCTTTGCCTTTTTGTCCAGGCCTAATGTCCCTAGGTGGGATTGACCTCTGTCCTCAACTGCTTTGCTTGTCAGTCCCGGCCTTATGTTCCTACAAGTGTTTGACCTCAATTGCTTTGCCTGTTCATCCAGGCAGGCCTTATGTCACTAGGTGGGATTGACCTCTGTCCTTGACTGCTCTGCCTGTCCGTCCAAGCCTTATGTTCCTACAAGTGTTTGATCTCGATTGCTTTCCCTGTTCGTCCAGGTCTTATGTCCCTAGGTGGGATTGACCTCTGTCCTCGACTGCTTTGCCTGTCAGTCCAGGCCTTATGTTCCTACAAGTGTTTGACCTCTGTTCTCGACTGCTGTGCCTGTACATCCAGGCCTTATATCCCTAGGTGGGATTGACTCTGTCCTGTATTGCTGTGCATGTCTGTCCAGGCCTTATGTCCCTACAAGGGTTTGACCTTGATTGCTGTGCCTGTCTGTCCAGGCCTTATGTTCCTACAAGTGTTTGACCTCGATTGCTGTGCCTGTTCGTCCAGGCCTTATGTCCCTCTGTGGGCTTGACCTCCATTGCTCTGCCGGTCCATCCAGACCTTATGTTCCTACAAGTGTTTGACCTCCATTGCTTTGCCTGTTCGTCCAGTCCTTATGTCCCTAGGTGGGATTAACCTCTGTCCTCGACTGCTTTGCCTGTCAGACCAGGCCTTATGTTCCTACAAGCGTTTGACCTAGTCTGCTTTGCCTGTCCGTCCATGCCTTATGTCCCTACATGGGCTTGACCTATGTCCTCAACTGCTGTGCCTGTTCATCCATACCTTATGTCCAGTCCTAACGGCTGAACCCTCGATGCAAAGGGAAACCACAGTCTCTGGCAATTCAAACTAGTAATCCTTCACAGCATGGATCCTTAAATAAAACAAACAGTTTTCTTTAGTTTCAGGGCAGAGAAGAGAACTTCTTCTGTCTTGCTTATGAAGTCATGATCTCTTTAAGAATGCTTAAATCCTAACAATTTGTACCATTATACACTCTCTGGGCCAACCCATTCCAGGGAGCCCTTTCTTGCTCAAAGGAACGGGAACTCTCCCCGTTGTTGCAGTCTATCTCTTACCACCTGTTGACCCATGTTCAGAACAAGAAAAGATCTCCAAAGTACTTAGACTGTGGCAAACACAACACAATGAGACCATGCTCACAGTGAGACCCTGGTCCAGGTTGCCATGCTTTGAAGGCTCGTGCTCCACTCTAGGTGCCAACCCATTCCGGGGAGACCTTCCCGGCTCAAAGGAAATGCAACTCTCCCTGGGTGGAGCCAGCCTGTATCTACCCTCATACCCATGTTGAACCGCTGTTTACATGGTAACCTCGTCCGCCTCGGCCTTGAAAATTCTCTTTTGTATATCTGCTAACTCTACCAGATTTTAAAATACCAGTGAGAGCTCACTAGACGCCAATGGAAACACCCCACTCTAGGGGCAAACCCATTCTAGGGAGCCCTTTCCTGCACAAAGAAAAGGGAACTCTCCCCAGGTGTAGCCAGCCTGTATCTAATCTCTGCCTCTGTGCCTTGCTGCCATACAACTCACTCAACTCCTTGTGGTGTTCTGGCCACTATCATGGTTACTCAGTGTGTTGGTGCTAGTCTTTCTGCTTGCTATGTATGTTCCTCCTTCATTGTGCTGTAGGATGTCAATGCCACTTGTCTTGCAGCTTTGCCTGTCGTGCTGCCTTTGAGGGTTCATGCATTTGTTATCGGTACTCTCTTTTGAAACTGTGGTGTGTTTTTGATACTCTCGCTTCTGCTTTGTGCCTCTATTAAAACACTCTTCTTGCCACTCCTGGTACCCCTTTGCTCCTTTAAAGTACCTTAGGCTATTCATGCCACTGTGGTGCCACTTTGCCACAGTCTATGTACCTTGGAGCTGTTTTGTTGTTCTGATGATTGCTCCCCAGAAGTTTCATCAAAATTGATAATAAAACCCCAATTCTGCAGCCAAAAATGGGCTGCAAATCCTTCCCCCTTTGACTTTAATGGGAACCGGAAAACAAATTCACATATCAACGGATCGGGGCGCCATACGTCCGAATGCAATGAAAATGCCCCCCGACGAATACGTATCCCGAATGCAACGAATACTTTCTGGCTGCACATCCCTATAACCTTCCCATGACAGGAGGTATTCCCATTCTCTGCCTCGTTTTTTTACATCAAGGACAGCAACTACCTTGTACTCAATGTCGTCATCTGCATCTATTTGTGTAGGTTCAGGTGTGTCTTGTTGGAGAACTCACTAAGTATCAATGGCTTCAATAGTGAGACGTGGAACATATTATGAATCTTCAATGTAGGTGGTAGCTTCAGACTATAGGTGAGATTGCCTAATCGTTGGAGAATAGGAAAAGGTCCAACAAAGCGTGGAGCGAAGCGAGCTGAAGGTATTTTAAGTCTAAGTGCTTAGTGGAACTTAGTGGAACAAGGTGAGGCACACGGGGCGCAGCCGTCTAGCACCGATGGACGCAACACTAAAGCAACAACCAACTAATTTGGCAGCACAATAATAATGGGAGATTTCAATTACCCACAGACCCAGCGTGCAAGTAACAGGTAACAAAGTCCACCGTAGAAATTATAATGATTTTTATTCAACTATTTTCTTCAGCATTATTAATGGCAACTCCATACATCTTCAAAAACAATAGTTATAGTCCCCCTGGTGACACGGTCCGTGTTTCGCGGTGGCTGCATTGGGAGGGACCCACAATCAGTATCATCTAGAACATAAAACCAATAAAACTGGTGGACCTTGTGAATATGGCTATATAAACTTTTAACAAATTTTACACAATCAAACATACCTTATGTGTATATAGAAACATAGAAACATAGAAATGATGGCAGAAGAAGACCAAATGGCCCATCCAGTCTGCCCAGCAAGCTTCACACATTTTTTCTCTCATACTTATCTGTTTCTCTTAGCACTTGGTTCTATTTCCCTTCCACCCCCACCTTTAATGTAGAGAGCAGTGATGGAGCTGCATCCAAGTGAAATATCTAGCTTGATTAGTTAGGGGTAGTAGCCGCCGCAATAAGCAAGCTACACCCATGCTTATTTGTTTTACCCAGACTATGTTGTACAGCCCTTATTGGTTGTTTTTCTTCTCCCCTGCCAATAAGCAAGCTTCTCCCCTGCCAATAAGCAAGCTACACCCATGCTTATTTGTTTTACCCAGACTATGTTATACAGCCCTTATTGGTTGTTTTTCTTCTCCCCTGCTGTTGAAGCAGGGAGCTATGCTGGATATGCGTGAAGTATCAGTTTTCTTTTTTTCTCCCCTGCCTTTGAAGCAGAGAGCTATGCTGGATATGCGTGAAGTATCAGTCTTCTCCCATGCTGTTGAAGCAGAGAGCCATGCTGGATATGCATCGAAAGTGAAGTATCAGGCACATTTGGTTTGGGGTAGTAACCGCCGTAACAAGCCAGCTACTCCCCGCTTTGTGAGTGCGAACCCTCTTTTCTTCTCCCCTGCCGTTGAAGCAGAGAACTATGCTGTATATGCATTGAAAGTGAAGTATCAGGCTTATTTGATTTGGGGTAGTAACCGCCGTAACAAGCCAGCTACTCCCCTCTTTGTGAGTGTGAATCCTTTTTTCCACATTTCCTCTTCCTGCTGAAGCTTAGAGCGATGTTGGAGTCACAGTAAGCAGGTGTATGTTTATTTAATAAGGGTATTGTCTCCAGGCAGTAGCCATCACTCTGGCGAGTCACCCACTCTTCATTGGCGGCCTCTTGACTTTATGGATCCACAGTGTTTATCCCACGCCCCTTTGAAGTCCTTCACAGTTCTGGTCTTCACCACATCCTCCGGAAGGGCATTCCAGGCATCCACCACCCTCTCCGTGAAGAAATACTTCCTGACATTGGTTCTGAATCTTCCTCCCTGGAGCTTCAAATCGTGACCCCTGGTTCTGCTGATTTTTTTCCTATGGAAAAGGTTTGTTGTTGTCTTTGGATCATTAACACCTTTCAAGTATCTGAAAGTCTGTATCATATCACCTCTGCTCCTCCTTTCCTCCAGGGTGTACATATTTACAACTCATGAGCAATTTAAAGAAGTGATTTTGGCGCCAAAACAGCAGCTATCGCGATAGGTTCGTCAATTTAGCCCCGCCCCCGCTGTCAGAGGTTCAACCAAACAGATGCCATTCTATGTCTTTGTTTAAACCTTTTGGATGGACCGAGGACAGTGTGAAAATCCACTTCTGTTCCCGTCTACCCAAAATCTCAGAGTAATTCCCTCCCCTGTATGGGGGGATGACCACCTCTAAGACTGAAAACCACAGTTCAGCAATAGTGTGTTGGTATTGAACCCAATGCGTGACCAACGGTTCATCCATCCTCAGGAGACGAATGTTTGAGCAGTGTTCTATAATGCGGGACCATCCTGGAGGTCTTCCCAACGTACAACACACGACATGGGCATTGTATCACGTATACAACGCCCTTGGTAGTACAATCTGATATGTTTCGAAGTTTAAAGTTATACCCAGTGTCAGGATGAGTAAATGAGTATAATTGGCTGGTGTGATTACACATTGTACAATGCCCACAGGGGCCATGTTGACCACCCCTGATATCCCTCCCTTGTTTATTAAAGCTAGCATGTACTAATTGATCCCGGAGATTACTGCCTCTCCGGAATGTAAAGCGCAATGGTCCCTGAAAAAGTGAGGACAAAGATAAATTCTCCCAATGTCTCCTTATCATTGTTGCTATGGCCTTACTCGATATAGAGAACGGTAAAATGCAATTGAGGCATAGATTATTATCATCTGATGAGGGGAGGAAAAGCCAGTCTCGATTGGCATATAATGCCCTTTTAAACGCCTTTTTCACCACTCGCGGAGGGTAGCCCCTATCCAAAAACCGCTGAGACATCAGCTGAGCCTGCTCTAAAAAATCACTCCGGGATGAACATATGCGTTTCAATCTTAAAAATTGTCCCGTAGGGATATTGTCTCTAAGGGGTTTAGGGTGACAACTCGAATAAGCCAAAAGTGTGTTTCTGTCAGTCTCTTTCCTAAATAAGGTGGTAACGTACTGATTCTGTTGTACCGAAATAATAATATCAAGAAATGCAATTTCTGAAGCATGAATACAAAAGTTGAATTGTATGTGTGGGTTTAGGGAATTAAGCCAATCATAAAAAACAAAAAATTGAATGTCCGATCCTGTCCAAATGATCAGAATGTCATCAATATACCATAGCCACAAAGCCACATGAGAAAACCATTCTGAAGGGTATATTAATGACAATTCATAGTGATCCATATACAGGCAGGCAAGGGAGGGGGCCATAGTGGCCCCCATTGCTGTCCCTTTAATCTGTTGATAATAGTTCTGGTCAAACATAAAACATTTTTTAGTAAGAGCTAAGGTAGCAAGTTGTACCAAAAATGAGATTTCAATTACCCCAATATTGACTGGATAAATGTAACTTCAGGACATACTAGAGGTGGATTAAATTAATTACTGCTTCATGAAACAATTGGTTCAGGAACTGACAAGAGAGGATTCTAATTCTTAGTGGAATGCAGGATTTAGTGAGAGAGGATTTAGTGAGAGAGGAAACAGAGGTGGGGCCATTTGACAACAGTGATCACAACATGATCAAATTTGAATTAATGACTAGAAGGGGGACAATAAGTAAATCTAGAGTTCTAGCACTAAACCTTCAAAAAGGAAGACTGATGAAATGAGGAAAACAGAAAAATAATGAAAGGTGCAGCTACAAATGTTAAAAGTGTACAACAGTATGCACATTGTTTAAAAATACCATCTTAGAAGTGCAGTCCAGAAGTATTCCTTCCATTAATAAAATTGTAATGAAGGCCAAACGATTGCTGGCATGGTTAAAAGGTGAGGTAAAAGAGACTATTTTAGCCAAATAGGGAAAAGAGTAAACATTGGCAAGTTAAATGTAAAACAATGATAAGATAGGCTAAAAAGAATTTGAAAACAAGTTGGCCGTAGAGGCAAACTTTCATAATAAAAACTTTTTTTAAAAGAAAATATTTCCACAGCAGAAAACCTGCAAGGGAGTTGGTTGGACAATTAGATGATTGAGGGTTTAAAGGGGCACTTAGGGAAGATAACGTTATTATGGAAAGACTAAATGAATTCTTTGCTTCAGTGTTTGCTAATGAGTATTTTGGGGAGATACCCATTAACCTAGACGACGTAGTAGGCCAGACTGACAAACTGAAGAGTAGCAAATCACCCGGACCAAATGGTATACACCCTAGGATTCTGAAAGAACTAAAAAATGAAATTTCAGATCTATTATTGGTAATGTGTAACCTATCATTAAAATTTCCCACTGTACCTGAAGACTGGAGGATGGTCATTGTAACCCCAATATTTAAAAAGGGCTCTGGGGTGATCTGGGAAACTATAGACTAGTAAGCCTGACTTCAGTGCCAGGAAAAATTGTGGAAACCATTCTAAAAAATAAAATCACAGAACATATAGACAGAGATGGTTTAATGGGACACAGCCAGAATGGATTTACCCAAGAGAAGTCTTGCCTCACAAATCTACATTTTATTTGAAGGAGTTAAAACAAATGTGATAAAGGTGAGCCAGTAGTTGTGGTGTATTTGGATTTACAGAAGGCATTTGACAAAGTCCCCCATGAGAGTCTTCTAAGATAATTAAAAAGTCATGGGATAGGAGGCAATGGACTTTTGTGTATTGCAAACTGGTTAAAAGACAAGAAACAGAGAGTAGGATTAAATGGTCAGACATTTTAGTCGGGAAAGTTAAACAGTGGACTGCCTCAGGGATTTATAAATGGACTGGTACTTTTTAATATATTTATAAATGATCTGGAAAGGGGAACATTGAGTAAGGTGATCAGATTTGCAGATGATACAAAATGATTTAGAGTAGTTAAATCACAAGTGGATTGTGATAAATTGTAGGAGGACCTTGAAAGACTGGAAGATTGGGCATCCGAATGGCAGATGAAATTTAATGGAGAAGTGCAAGGTAATGCATATAGGGAAAAATAACCCATGCTATAGTTTCACAATGTTAGGTTCCATATTAGGAATTACAACCCAGGAAAGAGATCTAGGAATTATAGTAGACATTATATTGAAATCATCAGATCAGTGTGCTGCAGCAGTCAAAAAAGCAAACAGGATGGATTCTGGCGGCTCCATGGATTCTGGCGGCTCCAAGATGGCGTCGGAGTACTAGCTGGGTGAGCGTGGGCTGTTTTCCTTTAGTCAATTTTCCTGATTTTCTTCGTTTACAATGCACCATTTGGCCAGAAAACGGCGGGCGAAGGAGAGAGCCATCCCTGGGGAACCCCCCGAGACGCCGAAAACTGGCCCCATGGATGCCCACATTCTAAGAGGTATTATGCCATCGGGGATCGAGCAACAGGCGCTAGGGACCGAGTTGGAGGATACGTGTTCCCCGCCGGACTCAGAAACTACCTTGTCCCCGATGGTGAGGGAAGCTCCGAGGAATCCAGCGTTGCTGCGTGATCCGGAGAGAGAACCGGCAGACCCCCAAGCCGAAGTAGCTGGTGGATATGTTCGGGCAGGGAGTTTCAATCTGGATGAAACCGGCAGCGAAGAACACCCTGAGGGGTATGGCGCGGATATCGGCATTTCAGAAGGAGGTTTGGCGAGTCTGAGTACTAGCACGCCGGGAACCTCATCAACTCCGCGACAGATGTTTAAAAATTCCTCCTTTTTCTCTACCAAAACCTGATATGATATCGTTAGAAACAATCTAGGAAGCTATGGAGAAACTTGGAAACTTGGTAATCGAGCGAACAGAATCTATTGTATCAACAGTACAGGATCATGAGACTCGTGTTAAAATGTTAGAGAACACGGTTAAAGTTTTACACCAATATCATATGGAGAGAACACCATTGCTAGAATCTATTAAAAGCAAGCATGACCTGATGGTTAAAGATAATTTGGCGCTGCTGAATAAAATTGAAAACTTGGAAAATTCTTTAAAAAATAAAAATCTGCGCCTGGTGAATTTTCCAAAAGTCTCACATATATTACCTAGAGACATGTTTAACAGATATCTCCAAGAAATATTAAAAGTGAGACAAGAACAGATTCCACCAGCAGTACGTATGTTTTATATAACTGCGAAAGAAATGAGAAAAAGTGAAGATGATAGAACACCTAAGAGGGAAAATGTGGAGAATTTGGGAACTATTGGAGGAGAAAAAGAAACAGGAACTGGACTTAATCTCACAGATTTCTTGGAAACCTCTGACCAGGACTTGGCTGTGCCTGCGACATTGATAGTAACATTTGCCATGGAGATGGATAAGGAATGGGTGTTAAAACTATTCTTTAAAAATCGCCTTGAAAAATTCTTGGGAATGCAAGTCAGAATGTTCCCTGACGTTTCAAAAACCACTCAAAAGAAACAAAGGCAATTCCTGAAATTAAGACCTCAAGTGTTACAAATAGGAGCTATGTTTATGTTAAAATTTCCGTGCAAGTGTTTTGTTAAATTTAAAGAAAAATCTTATTTGTTTTACACTCCCTCACAATTAACACAGTTCCTGAGTGATAAGTTGGTTGAGTGTTCCTAATGGAGGTACTATTGTACTCGGTACTCGATACCTCAAATGTCTGAGAATGTATTCCCTCAAATTAATATAGATTACCTCTTAAGCTAGTTAAATCTAGTTTTTTCCTCCTTTATTGTGAAGTTTATTATGAGTAAAGGTTATTCTTGGAGTCATTAGTGGACTTAAAAAATGTATGCCATTATAGTGTTTTCCTGAAATATGTTTTTGAGAAAAAAGATGTTGAAATGGTTGTATACATAATAATATGTCGAGATGGTTTCTTGATGTAAATTTTGAAAATTTAATAGAGATAATAAAAAAAAAAGCAAACAGAATGTTAGGAATTATTAGGACGTGAATGGTGAATAAAATAAAGAATGTCATAATGCCTCTGTATCGCTCCATGGTGAGACTGTACCTTGAGTACTGTGTGCAATTCTGCTCACCGCATCTCAAAAAAGATCTAGTTGCACTGGAGAAGGTAACGAGAAAGGTAACCAAAATGATAAAGGGGATGGAACAGCTCCCCTATGAGGAAAGGTTAAAGAGGTTAGGGCTGTTCGGCTTGGAGAAGAAATAGATGAAGGGGGATATGATAGAGGTCTATAAAAACATGTGAGGAGTAGAAAAGGGTACATGTGAATTGGTTATTTACTCTTTCAGATAGTTTTAGGACTAGGGCACACTCTATGAAAATAGCAAAAAGTACATTTAAAACAATTTGGAGAAAATTATTTTTCAGTCAATGCACAATTAAGCTCTGGAATTCATTGCCAGAGGATATAGTTAAGGCATTTAGCATAGCTGAGTTTAAAAATGTTTGGATAAGTTCCTAGAGGAGTCTATAAATTGCTATTAAATTCCCCCCGGAATACTGGAAGCTGACCCATCTTCCATCATAGAACTTACAGCAAAACACCTAAATTCCACGAAACCTACCATCCTCATGGGAGATTTTAATCTACATGTAGATATCCAACCTCATTCTACCAACTGTAAAACTTTTCTCTCCTCTCTCAACAATATGGGTTTCAGACAAATAGTGACTGAACCAACCCACAAAGCAGGCCATACGCTGGACCTTATCTTTATAAATGAAGGTATCACAACCCACACCACTCCAACTTGCACTCCAATACCTTGGTCAGACCATCGAATTATATCATCGGTTTTAAAAATAAAAGAACTTCCACCACAATCCACACAACCTATAACTATATCGCTTAGGAAACAGTGCTCAGGAGACCAACTCGGTGAACACCTAGCCAAGGAACTTGAGCACCTAGACCTATCCGACGTAAACTCAGCAACTTCATCATGGACCAACATCACTAAAAAGGTTGCAGATCAAATTTGCCCCATGACAACTAAATCTATCAATCCAAACAAAGACAACAGGAGACCCTGGTTCACACCAGAGCTAAAAAATCATAAACACGAGTTGAGATGCAAGGAACAAAATTGGCGAAAAAACCCATCTACAACCACCCTCCTCATCTACAAATCATGCCTTAACTCATACAGAAACAACATCAACACAACAAAGAGAATATTCTTCTCCAAAAAAATCCACCACCTCATCTTTGATTCAAGAGCTCTTTTCTCCTATGTATCAACCCTCACAAAACCCCCGACACCGACCATTCCAGATGATCAAGCACTCACTAAAGCGAACGAACTAGCAGACTTTTTCGACAACAAAATCACTTCACTTCTAGCTCCCCTCAAGGGACCATCTACACATCCAAAACACGTAATCAACCTCACCCCCCAATCTTCGCAATCACCCGCTCAACAAACACCTCATTCAACCGCTCAACCACCACTCCCAACAGATCAACAACCATCGCACCCAAATGTCAAACAACCTAACACTAACACTTCACTAACACTACTCAACACTTTTGAGCTCACATCCACTCTAGAAATAGAGAATATTCTCAAGAAGATAAAACCATCCTCTCATCCATCAGACCACATTCCATACAACAAACTGTGTCTGATCTCCAACACCATAGCCAAACCTTTAGCAGACATTATTAACTGCTCCTTCTCTCAAGGACATGTCCCGAACCAACTCAAGTTAGCCATGCTCAAGCCGCTCCTCAAAAAACCTAACTTACCCACCTCAGACCCAGCAAACTTTAGACCCATAGCAAACCTCCCGTTGATTGCCAGAGTTATGGAGAAAGTTGTAAACAAACAACTTACAGAATATCTTGACGAAAACAACATCCTCACCTCAAACCAATTTGGCTTTCGCAAGTCTATGAATACCGAATCATTATTAACATCATTATCAGACACTATCATTTTCAACCTAGAAAAGGGCCAACCTTGCCTCCTCGCTCTCCTTGATCTTTCATCAGCGTTTGATACCGTTAACCACTCATGCCTCCTGCAACGCCTAATAGACATTGGCATTACAGGAGTAGTTTTTAACTGGTTCAAATCATTTTTGGAGAACAGAACATACAAGGTCAAGATAAATAACAAAGAGTCCCACACCATCGAATCCAAAAGGGGGGTACCACAAGGATCATCCCTCTCCCCGACTCTTTTCAATATTTATCTACTCCCACTTTGTCAACTTCTCACTAACCTTAAGCTAAGACATTACCTATACGCGGATGATATTCAAATCCTCATCCCTATAGAAGATTCCATATACAAAGCCATATCATTCTGGAATAAATGTCTGTCAGCTATCAACAATCTACTCACCAGCCTCAACTTGGTTCTAAATAAAAACAAAACTGAAATCCTCATTATAACTCCGGAAAACTATACCCCTTCCTCACATTCTAACACTAATCAACATCCGGTCACCACAGGGCTCTCCACCACACAACAAGTTAGAGATCTGGGAGTCATCATAGACAACAGACTCAGTCTCAACAAATTCGTCAACAACACAACAAAAGAATGTTTCTTTAAACTTCAAACATTAAAGAAACTCAAACCTCTCCTCCTATACAGAGACTTCCGCATGGTTTTACAAGCCATCATACTCCCAAAGCTGGATTATTGTAACTCTCTCCTCCTAGGCCTTTCAGCATGTACCATCAAACCACTTCAGATGGTCCTGAACGCCTCTGCAAGAATTCTATCAAATGCCAAAAAGAGAGATCATATCACCCCAATTCTCCACCATCTCCACTGGCTTCCAATTAAATACAGGATCCAGTTTAAGTCTTTAATGATGATACATAAGGCCTTACACAACATCGCACCTCTCAACCTAACATTCCAAATTCAATTACACACATCTGTGAAACCAACCAGAAGCGCCTATCAGAACAGACTAATCACACAACCTATGAAATCCGTTCTGAGGAAACGTGCATTATCCACAGCAGGCCCTTCACTTTGGAACTCGCTCCCTCCAGACCTTCGTTTAGAACCATGCCACTCTACATTTAAAGGGAAACTTAAGACTTGGCTTTTCAAACAAGCTTTCCCCTAGAGCCAAGAACACGAAGAAAAGTCTTTTCAAGCCCACAACGAGTTATTCAGATCTATTTTTTTCTTCCTTTG
Source organism: Rhinatrema bivittatum (assembly GCF_901001135.1). Taxonomy (NCBI): domain Eukaryota; kingdom Metazoa; phylum Chordata; class Amphibia; order Gymnophiona; family Rhinatrematidae; genus Rhinatrema; species Rhinatrema bivittatum. The sequence goes on along the minus strand of NC_042616.1, from coordinate 344,388,972 downwards.
TTAATCAGAAATTTACACATGCTGACTTCAATGTAAAACTTATTACTTTGTTTTTGTTCAATGTAAAACTTCTTTTATTCTGTTCTATGTAAACCGCTATTTGTAGCGATAGTTACTGTTCTTTGTGAACCGGGGTGATATGTATATTATACAGGAACCTCCGGTATATAAATTAATTTAAATAAATAAATAAATATTAATCAAGTTGACTTAGTGCTACAATTTCAACTGATATGCAGCCTCCCTTCCACCAGGGGACCTTGAAAAGCATACCCTCCAGGCTAGCCAAGCTCCTCCCTTCTGCCTGCACTACACCCAGACTCCCGACCTACATAACCCTGCCTTGTCTTTCCCAAGATTCTTCCTCATCAAGTCTCCCTTGGCGCCTTGGCTTAGTCACTTTTGTCTTGCAGCTACCCAGGCCTATCCTTGCCTTGCCTTGTGACTTCTGGGTCTTCTGACCTCAGTCTTGCCTTGCCTTGTCTCATGCCTCCAGGCCTTCTGAACTTTTCTTTGCCTTGCCTTACCTTGCCTTGCCTTGTAGCCCCCAGCCTTCTGACCCTTGCCTCTTGCCCTGCCTTCTGGCCTATATAAGCCTAGCCTTCCTCTGTGACCTATCTAGGCCTCTCCTTGTCCTGCCCCTCAGGGCCTTCTTTATCACTGCTTTTGGATATGTTCTATGTTCTGTCTTGTCCTAGTTTTGTCCTGTTGTGTCCTGTCTGTCAGTTCCAGTCTTATCTGCACCCTGCTCCTGTCTAAGCCTCAGTTCTAGACTTACCTGCACCCTGTTCCTGTCTAAGCCTCAGTTCTAGACTTATCTGTGCACTGCTCCTGTCTAAGCCTCAGTTCTAGACTTACCTGCACACTGTTCCTGTTTAAGCCTCAGTTCTAGACTTACCTGCACCCTGTTCCTGTCTAAGCCTCAGTTCTAGACTTACCTGCACACTGTTCCTGTTTAAGCCTAAGTTCTAGACTTACCTGCACACTGTTCCTGTCTAAGCCTCAGTTCTAGACTTACCTGCACACTGTTCCAGTTTAAGCCTCAGTTCCAGCCTTACCTGCACACTGTTCCTGTTTAAGCCTTCGTTCCAGCCTTACCTGTACTTTGTTCCAGTGCAAGCCTTCGCTCCATCCTTAGCTGCACTCTGTTCCACTCCAAGCCTCGATTTCAGCCTTACTGCGCACAGTTCCAGTCCAGACCATTGTTCCAGCCTTACCTACACTATGTTCCTGTCCAAGCTTTGCACCTGCCTTGCTCTGCCGCCCCACTCCCCTCCAGGAGTAGTGGTCCTCATCCTCCGCCCGGATCAGAGCCATAACACTTAGGGAATAGCCACTACTTATTACCGGCATTAGTAGCATGGGATCTATGAGATGTTTGGGTGCTTACCAGGTACTTATATCCTGAATTGTTCACAGTTTAAATAGGATGCTGGGTTGATGGACACTCGGTCTGACCCAGTATGGCAATTTTTTTAATGTTCTAAACAGCAGTAGACAATTGCCCATACAGTAAGTGCTGCACAATGGTGAAAGTTGTGTTACTGCCCTAAACAGTTTACATATGTTGCAATTGTACATATAACAGAGCTGTTACAAAAAGTGCCTTCCCCAAACAAAAACATTTAACTTTACTAATTTAAACCTGTTGAAATTTACTGGAAGCCTTTATTCCCTGTCCTTCTCTCCAGTCTACCCCCCAAACATCATTCCACCCTTATTAGACCAACTGCAGCACATCCCCATTGGAAGACTAATAACATAAGGTCATCCTCCAGACAGCAAGGGGTTAACACCCACTATCCCCCACCCACCCCCCTCATGTCATCTGACACTGTGTGGGAGGGAGTGGGTCTGCAGTGCTTGCAGATAGAATGTAATTTGTTTTAGTGAGTTGGGTCTCCATCTTTCTCCCTGCCTGTTGTGCCAGTTAAATACCAGTACAATCACATGTATAGAAGCATGTAACTCTATATATAATGTTTATTGTTTTCTGTCCCAGTTTCCCCAGTTATGAATCCTTGCAAGCTGCCACAGATTTCTGAGTCATTTCTGTTTCTTAGTTAAAGGATAATTATTAAATGAATGCATGTGCGCCCATACACGCACGCCCATACACGCATCGCCCATACATCGCCCATACACGCATGTATCATCGTGCGAACAGAGATAGGCTTTAATTTTATAATTCATGCACGAATCTAAAATATGCCTACCATGCTAAGCATGCTCCTAATTCTAAGAAGATACTTGAGCAAGCCTACTTCGCATATCTTCCACGGGACTTTGCTGGCTTTAATGTGCATATGTAAGTGGATTTTAAAACATGCTTGCGCAAGGGAACATTCCCAATTTTTCAAATTAGTCCCCCAGTTTGCGCATTCAATCTCGAGGTCATCCAGACCCCACTGGTTCTTCATCCTACATGTCCCCAGGTTGATCCAGATCCCTCACCCTATCATGTAAGCACAAAAACACAAGATCTGCGGACCTTATCCTCATCAGAAGCAGCAGCTAACAAGCTGTGACATGCTATGGCCTCCGATTTTAAAATATGGGGTTACGTGCTTAAAAGTTGACCCTGACCCAGAACGCCCATGCCCCATGTGCTGTTTGGATATCCCTTCCGCACTCTGGGCCTTAGAGATTTCAATGCCTCTGTGCTGTTTGCAATTCTGCATTGTATGATTGGGGGGGGGGGGGGGGGGGAATTGATGCCACTATGTCTTTCTGTGTCACTCTATAAGCTGCTGTTTTATCTTCTAATCTGCACCTACTATTAGCTTCAGAGGCAGATTGCAGTGAACATCACCCTGAGCCTCATCTGTATCTTTTCTGCCTCACAGTTTGTGTGTATATATACACAAGAAATCAGCACACATGCACAGTGTGTGAAAGTCATGTTTGTACACACTCTGAGAGATGCTGGGTGTGGTATTGTATCATACAACTATAGTATACCACAAAGGCTAGCCAGCTGCCAAGAATTCTAACTCTGATTGCTAAGCAGTACCAGTCTATTTTCTATGTTGCTCTTCAGTGCCATTGCTGCTGCTGCTGCTCCAAATCACTCTTGGTAACTTTGGGTGGTTCTGACTTTGCTCCAGCTGTCTTTGAATTTATTTTCAAGTAAGCTTCCCATACGGTACTTGCCAACTCTTGGTCTTGTCCTGGCAATCCAACAGTTTGCACAGTTGCTGCACAACCCATGGACCCGTGAGCCCTATGTGCCACTCCTTTGTCCCTTTTTGTATTTTGGGCTTTTGATGCTCTAGTCAATAGCATCTTATCCTCTAGTGAGGAGGGGGAAGGAAGCTGATGATATTGACAAAGGCTGAGCAGCCCTTTCCCCTAATGATGCTATACGGACATGACATCAGGCCTCCTCCAGGGATTTCCTTTGGTTTTTCCCTGCCTAGGGCTTTGTACAATTTGGTTATTGTTCTTTGTCCCTCATTTGGCTCCTTGGGTGGCTGCTCTGCATCTCTCATGATGCTTTAGGGACTTCATGCCAGTCTTCAAGCTGCTTTGACCTTCTATTGATACTTTCTTCCCCCTCTCCAATTCCTTCTGTTGTCCATGCCACACTTTGTGTCATTTTGCCTCTCTTGTGCAGCCCTGGGGGGTTCATGCCAATGTTTTGATGGAACAGCTCCCCTATGAGGAAAGGCTGAAGAGGTTAGGGTTGTTCAGCTTGGAGAAGAGACGGCTGAGGGGGGATATGATAGAGGTCTTTACGATCATGAAAGGTCTTGAACGAGTAGATGTGACTCTGTTATTTACACTTTTGAATAATAGAAGGACTAGGAGGCATTCCATGAAGTTAGCAAGTAGCACATTTAAGACTAATTGGAGAAAATTCTTTTTCACTCAACGCACAATAAAGCTCTGGAATTTGTTGCCAGAGGATGTGGTTAGTGCAGTTAGTGTAGCTGGGTTCAAAAAAGGTTTGGATAAGTTCTTGGAGCAGTCCATTAACTGCTATTAATCAAGTTTACTTAGGGAATAGCCACTGCTATTAATTGCATCAGTAGCATGGGATCTTCTTAGTGTTTGGGTAATTGCCAGGTTCTTGTGGCCTGGTTTGGCCTCTGTTGGAAACAGGATGCTGGGCTTGATGGACCCTTGGTCTGACCCAGCATGGCAATTTCTTATGTTCTTATGTTCATTCCATGCTTGGTGTTGCGCCGGAGGTGGACCCTTGGGCTGAGGTGGGGTTGATGCAACCCATAGGAAGGCGAAGTGGGCTGATGGACGGAGGCAGGCTGGTGCTTCACCAATACCAGCCCTCGTTCCCCGTGGGTTGAGCCTTTGGGTGCTGGGGCCGGCTGGACTTAGGTGGGCCTCCACCTGTCGTCATCGATGGAGGAATCAAGATCAGCCCAGAGACAGCAGCAGAGGGATGGTACAGTCTTATACTGGACGAGGTAGAGTCCCAGAGACCCGGGCGCCAAAGGAACAAAGTCAGACGGGGCGCCCGAGCAAGAATAGGCCGAAACCTGAATAGGCCAAAAGCAGGACGTAGGCTGAAGAGGCTTCATAGAGCAAGCTTGAGTCAGGGCTGGCGACATTCTGGAATTGGTAGCAAGCAAGACTGAGGTCTGGGCATGGAGATAGACAAAACGTAGTCAGGCAAAGCAGAGGTCCATGTCTGGAGAGAGGCAACGGAGTAGTCAGGCAATGCAGAGGTCTGGGTCTGGAGAGAGGCAACGGAGTAGTCAGGCGATGCAGAGGTCTGGGTCTGGAGAGAGGCAACGGAGTAGTCAGGCGATGCAGAGATAAGGGTCTGGAGAGAGGCTATGGAGTAGTCAGGCAATGCAGAGTTCTGGGTCTGGAGAGAGGCAACGGAGTAGTCAGACGATGCAGAGATCTGGGTCTGGAGAAAGGCAAAGGAGTAGTCAGGCAAAGCAGAGGTCCGGGCTTGGAGAGAGTCAATTGCATGGTCAAGCAAAGCAGAGGTCTGGGCTTGGAGAGAGTCAATGGCGTGGTCAGGCAAAGCAGAGGTTGAGATCCAAGAAGGCAATCCGAAGGTAGGTAGGAGAACAGGAACGCAGTAGCGAGGAAACCAGGAACAGGAGCCAGCGAGGATCTGGAACACAGGAACGAGACGAATCTCTCAGGAGGCAACACGTACTCGACCAATGAGGAGACCTGTTGCAAAGGCAAAGCTAGGGAGCGGAGCCTGGGCTTATATACCGGTGCCCCGCTGAAGTCATCATCCGGGGCCGCAGCTCTGTTCCCGCCGCGGGCCCTACTTAAACTTCAGTGATGCGCATCTCTCTGTGGCCACGCGGGGAGACCCGACGCAGAGCAGCAGCAGCGGTAGCTGGACTGGAGATACCAGGATCTGTAGCTGAGCCGCAGGCACCAGGGGTGGCCCAAGGATGGAGCCGGCGGCCCATCGCCGCCAGAGATGAGGGACCAGGCACTGGAGTCACTGGAGAGAGGTGAGGGGGCCATGCCGCGGGTCTGCCACAGACCCGCGGCATGGCGTATTCTGGTCACACGTGCTGCTGCTTTGCAACTCTGACATTAGCTTGGAAAACTGCTGCCACTGCTGGTTGGATTTTTCTCCATTGTGGCTCCTTGGGTTATTCATACCACTTTTTGTGACACATTGACACAGTCTTGATGTGTTGGAATGCATTCGCCCTTCTGATGATGTCATTAGAATTGACTAAAAACCCCAGTTTGGGAGCCCAAAATAGGCCACATTGCTTCCCCCATTGACGTTAATGGAAAGCAAATAAATGAATAAAACAAAATAAACACAATTTGTTTTCTTGTGAAATGAACCAAATGAATATTTGTGACCTATGAAATGAATAAACAAACTGATATGAATTTTTTTCTTCTGCGTATTCTTATTATATACACAAATAAAAAATAGTCATAGCACCTGCTTAACTAGCATACCAGACAGATATGTCACATGAAAGCACACTGTTGGCCATATGGAAGTTATCATACAAAATGAGAGCTGTGCAGGATTAGCTCTAGGATTTGCAAAAATTGAAATTGGTGCCCCCACTCCTATGAAAAATACAAGTTCCAGTGATTCCAGTACAACACGCCCTCCTTCAATAGTGGCAGTTCCAACACAGCACCCACCACTCAGCAGGATTCCCTTCTCTCTCTCTTCCCCAGCGCAATATCATCCCTCTCTTTCCTCTCTCTCTTTCCCTTTCTCTCTTTCTTCCCCTCCCATCTTCTACCCAGCACAGTAATTCCCTTTCTCCTTTTCCCTCCTGCTTAGCATCTCCCCTCTCCACCCCCTGTCCAGCAGCATGCATGTTTCTCTCCTTCCTATCCAGAAACATCCCCTTTCTCTCTCTTTCACACTCTCCCTCTGTCCAGCATCCTCCTGCCTCTGCCCACTGCCTGCCCATTTCCTTCTCTCTTTCTCCCTTTGCACACAGTTCTTAGCTATTATACTCTTAGCCACTTGTAGACTTGGAAAAACCACTGCTTACCCTTGCTTATAAGCAAGAAGGATTGACCTATTATTTGGGATCCTACAAGGTACTTGTGATGTGGACTGGTCACCATCAGAGAGAGGATGCTGGGCTTGGTGGATCTTTGGCCTGACCCAGGATGACATTTCATATGTTTTATGATTTTCACTCCCCACCATGAGGAAGAACAAACCCTAAAAATCTTCTTGCCTCAATAGCTGTCATATATGTGGAGGGCAATTTTGAAAGGTAGCTAACCCCATAGGGTTAGGAGGCTAACCATAGGGTTAAGAGGCTAGATTTACTGCTTAATTGTTCTATGGAGTTGTTCTGTTTAACTGTTTCATGTAAAGCCTTGGGCGTTTAATTTAAGGCCTTTGGTGTTTTTCTGTTCCATGTAAACCGGATTGATTTGTATTTCTTACAAGAACTTCGGTATATAAAAATTCAAAATAAATAAAATAAATAGATCACTTGTTGAAAACCGCCTTGCCACAGAGCAGCTAAATATAGTCACATAGTTTTATTGCATGGCTTTATTTAGCCACTCTAAATGTTGGTGCTCCCATGGGTATAACTTGATCATATACTGAATATTCAAATCTACATGCATAGTTTCCCCTTCTTAACTCTAGCTGCAGAAATAGCAAGGGCATAGTGCATGAGTACTTTTTCACCTGCTTACCTTGCAATGAGTTTTCAAAGGGGGAACCACCCATGTATTTTGCCAAAAGGCAGCTTATTGATAATTGTCACCTTAGTATCCAGAAGTGGGATCCTTTTCTCTTTAGGTGAGTGCCATGAATTTTCTTTGTTTAGGCGTACGTTGTTGCAGTAAACTCAGTTGAATCTTTTGGTTTTTTTTATGCACTCAAGGAATTGAGTGAGCCCTAATCTCATAGAGGCAGAATCAGATCGTTATATTAATAATCTCCATATGTCATAATTTGTGGAAATAAATTCAATGAAGATGCATAAAACTGATCTAAGAATTTCTCTCTCCCAGCCAGCTGACAAGAAGATTCAATAATGGTAATTAAGCAACTTTCTGAATATGGCTTAAAACCATCTGCAATGTTACTGAAAAATGGAAACTGTCACTCACTTTAGTTTTCCACCTTTTAACAGAATAGCAGGAAGTGACACTTTTCACACTGTGCCATTAAAACTTTATTTGGGCTTTTCATATGAGAGTGATAAGACATTAAATTCCTGCATGAAGTACATTTAATACTTCAATCGCTTACCGTACGCCTGATGATCTGAACACTTTTCATTCAACCACATCATCATGTGTAAGAGCAGCACCTTAATAGGGAGCTCCATCTGGGAACCAAAGACCTTGCTAGAAACAGCATCAAAGTGTTACAGAGAGATTTCCAGTCTCTGGCGAAGCAGATTAGAGACATGGTGAAGACTATTGCCTTTTCATAAGTGTTATCTGTTCATGGAAAGGGGAAAGTGAGGTTAAGCGACATAGAGAACTTCAATGCATGGCTCAAAAATTGGTGTAATGAAAAAAGTTTTGGATATATTGGAACCTGGGGCCATTTATGGAAAAGTAAGAGACTCTATGTTAAAGATGGCTTACATCTGTCTGTACTTAAAAAATAAAGCCTTAATATGAGAAAATTGCTAATATCAATAAATCAAAAAGATTTCTCACAATAGATTTTTATAGTGGACAAAATGATATATGTTGCCACGTGACCATCATAAAGCATAGGGTTGAGTTAGTATGCCTTGTTCTGCAATCCCTCACCGTTTGTGCGTGCTTAAAAGCATTATGATCATCAGTCACTTGGCTTCCTTTACTCAAAAAATTTTTGTTCTTTTTTTTGCTTGTTTTTCATTTTTAAAACGATGTAATTGCTGGTAGTCATTAAATATAGCATATATGGCAAATATTACTTTCTGCCTATTTCAATGAATTGGTGCTATAAAACTTAAAGGAACTTGCTGTTACAATGTTGACTGTTGCGCTGAAGGTGGACCTTTGGCCTGGTGCAGGATTGGTACGGCCCTCTGGTCGGACCCAGAGAGCACCTGCCACCAGGAGGAGGAGCACACAAGGAGACAGAGGCTAGCTGGAACTTCACCAATAACAGTCTGGGGTTACCACAGGTTGAGCCCTTGGGTACCCAGACTGCTTGGACTTAGGTGGGCCTCCGGTGGTCTCCTGGAGAGGTATCGGAGGGTGAACGGCAGATGCAGAGTGGAGAAGCTAGACCTGAACCGGAAGCTCCGGAGACCTCGGAAAGTCAACAGTACAGATAGGTCCTCCGAACAAGACAGACAGCACCTGAAGGTCTAGCCACATGGAATCTGCGGTTGTTATCCAAGTACGTTGGCCCGAAGGTCACCGGGGGCCAGAAGAGAGTGTCTGAGTGAAGTGCAAGTGTCAGAGCCAGAGTATCAGTCCAAGAAAGGGCAGACAAAGTGAGGGTCAATACCAGAATCAGTCTGTGCGTCATCGAGGCAAGCGAGGGTCGGTTCCAGGTGGTAGACAGGAGAATGATCGGGCAGGCAATGGTCAGTTCCAGGCGGCAGACAGTAGAATGGTCAGGCAGGCAGTGATCAGTTCCAGGCAGCAGACAGTAGAATGGTCAGGTAGGCAGACGTCAGTTCCAGGTGGCAGATAGTAGAATAGTCAGGCAGTCAGTGGTCAGTTCCAGGCGGTAGATAGTAGAATGGTCAGGTAGGCAGAGGTCAGTTCCAGGTGGCAGATAGTAGAATAGTCAGGCAGGCAGAGGTCAGTACCAAGAAGTCAGTCCGGATAGGTACTTCCTGGGAAGGACACAGGAACAAGGAGACGCTGGGACTGGAGATGCTGGAACAGGAGACACTGGAACAAGAGACACTTGGAACAGAGGCAAATTATCACACCAACGGTGTTGACCCAATTGCCAAGGCAAAGAGCAGTAGTCTGAGCCCTGCTTATATGCAGGGTTCAGGTGACGCCATCGGGGTGCAACGCAGATGGGTTTCCTGCAGTTGGCCCTTTAAATGCCCGGGAGTTCTGCGTGCGCGTGCTAGGGGGCGGAGCCAACACCATGGAGGACGTGAGCCCCGACGCGAGGAGCGCTGCGAGACCTGATGGGTCTGGAGACGCCCGGGGACACCGCAGATGAGTAGCGCTGGCGGAGGCCACAAGTGAGGAGCTGGTAGACGGGCACACCAGGTGAGCAAGCCCAGCCGCGGCACCAACGCGGCCGGGAAATGCAACAGTTGACATTCCTGACACTGCAGGGTTTTGGAGGGTTACTCCTTCCTCAGGGGTTGCAACGGTTCCTCAATCCATGAAGAGGTGTGCATTCTACACCTTCGGGAAATATGTCCAGCATTTACTGTCAAAAACATCAACATAGATTTATGTTGATAAATTGAATCTCCAACTATATATATTGGTGCCAAAATTGTATATGAAAAGGTTCTCACCTCCGACTTCTGCCATGCTGCTCGTTCCAAATATGCAGTGTGTCGCTTTCAGTTTTCTCCTCAGCATCTGTCATCAGTTTCTAATGGAGCCGCCATTCTTATATCACCGAAAAGCTCGCAAAATACTGGTTGTCAATCAACCGGTCCAAACCATTGCATAGTAAGCAGCATTATACTGCTCTAACTATTTCTGAGCAATATAAAAAATCCTGAGTGTATTCCAATCGATTTTATCATTTAAACCACTAGGCTCAACCGTATTGAGTCTATGGGGGTCATTTATGAAAGTGCTATATGGCGTTTTCGCATGCATTAAGGCATTTTTACATGCGAAAAGCACCTTTAACGCATGCAAAAACGCTTTTATCGCATGCGAAAACACCATAATGCATAGTGTGATGCAAATTAGGAAAAGGGGAGGAGTTTTGGGGTGGGAATTCTGGCCAAGTGGGCCGGCTTCGCAATTTGCGAAACCATATCGCACAGCTTTAACGCAGATTTTAACTACACCTTTTTCATTTGCGTTAAGCTGTGCAATATGGCATGGCTTAACTTGGCCAGAAATCCCACCCCAAACTCCTCCCCTTTTCCTAATTTGCATCGCACCATGCGATATGGTGTTTTCGCATGCGATAAAAGCGTTTTCGCATGCGTTAAAGGTGCTTTTCAAATACGAAAACACCTTAACGCATGCAAAAACGCCATATAGCACTTTGATAAATGACCCCCATAGACTCAATACGGTTCAGCCTGGTGGTTTAAATGACAAAATTGATTGGAATACACTCATTTAGGATTTTTTTATATTGTTCAGAAATAGAGCAGTATAAGGCTGCTCACTATGCAATGGTTTAGACCAGTTGATTGACAACCGGTATTTCGCGGGCTTTTCGGTGATATAAGAATGGCGGCTCCATTAGAAATTGATGACAGATGCTGAGGAGAAAACTGAAAGTGACACACTGCATATTTGGAACGAGCACCATGGCAGAAGTTGGAGGTGAGAACCTTTTCATGTACAATTTTGGCGCCAATATATATAGTTGGAGATTCAATTTATCAACATAAATCTATGTTGATGTTTTTTACAGTAAATGCTGGACATATTTCCTGAAGGTGTAGAATGCACACCTCTTCATGGATTGAAGAACCATTGCAACCCTTGAGGAAGGAGTAACCCTCCAAAATCCTGCAGTGTCGGGAGTGTCAACATTGTAACAGCAAGTTCCTTTAAGTTTTATAGCACCAATTTATTGAAATAGGCAGAAAGTAATATTTGCTATATATGCTATATTTAATGACTACCAGCAATTATATCGTTTTAAAAATGAAAAACAAGCAAAAAACAGAACAAAAGTTTTTTGAATAAAGGAAGACAAGTGGCTGATGATTATAATGCTTTTAAGCACGCACAAACGGTGAGGGATTGCAGAACAAGGCATACTAACTCAACCCGATGCTTCATGATGGTCACTTGGCAACATATATAATTTTGTCCAGTATAAAAATCTATTGTGAGAAATCTTTTTGATTTATTTACATCTGTCTGTGGCAGGAAAAAGGATCCTAAGAGATAAATACAAATCTTATGCCATAAGACATTTAAATTAGACAAGAGTGGCAAAAGGACATTTTATCATCATCCCCCTAATACAGATACAAATGAAAAGGAAATGGGTGCAGGGGATAACAAAAGTCAGCCAAGTAAGCCACAAAACAAGTCCAAGAGAAGCAGAAACCTGAACAACAAAAGCTGGAAGGCTATGAGCACAAATGCTCACAGTCTAGGCAACAAAATCTCAGACCTGCAAGTACTAATGGTGGACGTGGACGTGGACATTGTTACTGTTACGGAGACATGGTTCACGGATTCTCATGATTGGGATACGGCCATACCGGGCTATAACATGTTAAAGGAGGACAGAGAGGACAGAAAAGGTAGAGGAGTAGCTCTTTATGTCAAAAACAATATTCAAGCAACTGAACTGCAAGGAAGGTGGGGTAGAGAAGAAGCATTATGGGCTGTCCAAAAAAAGATGATGGTTTACAGGCCTCTGACTCAAACGGAAGAACTAGACAGAGATCTAGTTGAAGACATCCAAAAGGTGGAAAAGAAGGGAGAAGTGTTGAATGTTGAAGATTTTAATTTGTCAGACATAGACTGGAGTATTCCTTCTGTAGAATCTACCAGAAGTAGGGGGATAGTAGATGCTCTGCAAGGGGCTCTGTTCAAACAAATGGTAATGGAACCTATGAGGGAGGGAGTTATACTTGACCTAGTGCTCACTAATGGGGATAAAGTCTCTAATGTCTGGGTGGGTGCCCACCTTAGCACCAATGATCATCATATGGTAATATTGCAAATAGGTAATATTGCAAATAGGATCCGGAGAAGTCACACAAAGACCCAAGTTTTGAACTTCAAAAGTACAGACTTTGTGGAAATGGGGAAGTATCTGGAGGCAGAAGTTGAAGACTGGGAGAAAATGAGAGAGGTGGAACAACAGTGGTCCAAACTAAAAGGAATAATTACTAAGCCAACTAATCTATATGTTAGAAAAGTAAACAAAAGCAAGAGAAATAAGAAACCGATTTGGTTCTCAAAGGAGGTGGCTGATAAAATAAAAGTAAAAAGAACAGCGTTCAGGTATTACAAAGGATCCCAAAAAGAGGAACACAAGGAAGAATATCTGGTGAAACTGAGGGAGACGAAGAAAGCAATCAAGAAAGCAAAAAGTCAGGTGGAAGAAAGGATTGCCAAAGAGGCGTAAAGAGTGGGGACAAATCATTTTTAGATACATCAGAGAAAGGAGAAAACTCCAAAGTGGTATAGTGAAACTGAAAGGTGACAGGGATCAATATATGGAGAGAGACAAAGAAAAGGCAGAAATATTAAACAATTACTTCAGTTCTGTGTTCACTAAAGACCCTGGAGAGGGACCATCGCTAATTAACAAGACATTGGAGGAGGATGGTGTAGATGAAACTCCATTTACAGAAGAGATTGTATGGAAAGAGCTAGGAAATCTGAAAGTGTGCAAAGCCATGGGGCTTAATGAGATTTATCCCAGGATACTGAGGGAACTCAGAGATGTGCTAGTGGGTCCGCTGCAAGAACTGTTCAATAAATCCCTGGAAATGGGAGTGGTGCTGCAAGATTGGAGAAGAGCGGTGATGGTCCCGCTTCACAAGATTGGGAGCAGAGAAGAGACTGAAAACTACAGGCCGGTTAGCCTCACCTCGGTGGTGGGAAAATTAATGGAGACTCAGCTGAAGGAAAGGATAGTGAACTATCTACAAGCCGGTGGGTTGCTCGACCCAAGGCAGAATGGATTCACCAAGAGAAGGTCCTGTCAGACAAATCTGATTAATTTTTTTGATTGGGTGATTAAAGAATTGGATCGAGGAAGAGCGCTCGATGTGATCTACTTGGATTTCAGCAAAGCTTTTGATACGGTCCCACATAGGAGACTGGTGAATAAAATGAGAAGCTTGGGAGTAAGTGCAAAGGTGTTGGAGTGGATTACAAACTGGCTGACGGATAGAAGGCAGCATGTGATGGTAAATGTAACCTACTCTGAAGAGAGAATGGTGTTAAGCGGAGTGCCACAAAGATTGGTGTTAGGATGGTTCTGTTCAATATCTTTGTGAGCAACATTGCTGAAGGGATAGAAGGTAAAGTTTTTCTATTTGCAAGTGATACTAAGATCTGCAATAGAGTGGACACACCAGAAGGAGTAGAAAGAATGAGACATGATTTAAGGAAGCTTGAATGGTGGTTGAAGACATGGCAACTGGGATTCAATGCCAAGAAGTGCAGATTCATGCATTTGGGGTGTGGTAATCCAAAGGAGGTATGTGATGGGGGTGAAGGCTGTTGTGCACAGAGCAAGAGAGGGACCTTGGGGTGATAGTGTCTAGTGATCTGAAGATGGTGAAGCAATGTGACAAGGCAAAAGCTAAGGCCAGAAGAATGCTGGGCTGCATAGAGAGATGAATAACCAGTAAAAAAAAAGAAAAAAAAAGGAGGTGATAATGTCCTTGTACAAGTCTTTGGTGAGGCCTCACCTGGAATATTGTGTTCAGTTCCTGAGACCGTATCCCAAAAGGGACAGAGACAGGATGGAGGCTGTCCAGAGAAGGGTGACAAAAATGGTTGGGAGTCTCCATCACATGGCTTATGACGAGAGGTTGAAGGACCTAAATATGTATACTCTGGAGGAAAGGAGGTGCAGGGGAGATATGATACTGACCTTCAGACACCTGAAAGGTCTTAATGATGCACAATCAATAAACCTTCTCCGTTGGAAGGAAATTAGTAGAACTAGGGGGTCACGAATTGAAAGGACTCAGAACCACGAATTGAAAGGACTCAGAACCAACATCAGGAAATATTTCTTCAAGGAAAGGGTGGTGGATGCCTGGATTGCCCTTCCAGAAGAGGTGGTGAACACATAAGAACATAAGAACATAACAAATTGCCATGCTGGGTCAGGCCAAGGTTCCATCAAGCCCAGCATCCTGTTTCTAACAGTGGCCAAAACCAGGCCACAAGAACCTGGCAATTACCCAAACACTAAGAAGATCCCATGCTACTGATGCAATTAATAGCAGTGGCTATTCTCTAAGTATACTTGATTAATAGCCATTAATGGACTTCTCCTCCATGAACTTATCCAAACCTTTTTTGAACCCAGCTACACTAACTGCACTAACCACATCATCTGGCAACAAAAACAGTGAAAGATTTCAAAGGGGCATGGGATAAACATTGTGGATTCCTAGGGACTAAATGATGGAAATGAAGAGGGAAGTGCATGGGGGTAACTTGCCATGTGGCGGTTGCTACATTTGGTCGGTGGGCCTTCATGCTGTTGGTGCAGCTCCAATATTGCTCTTTGCTTTAATGGTAGGTGAAAAAAAAAAGGGGGGGTGGGAATCTGACTTAGACAGCAACCAACAAAGACACTGAATTTTGGGGTCTGGGAAAACAAGTAGGAGTGGTGGTAACTTGCTCATGCATCTGATGATGCCCTTGACCAATAAGCCTGATACATTTGATGCTACCATGAGCTTGCTGAGCAGACTGGATGGACCGTTTGGTCCTTTTCTGCTATCATTTCTATGTTTCTAGCATCTGTCTCCTCACCTAGCAAAGGATTTGAGCCCCATCTCAGGTTAGGGGAGAGGTGCTCTGCCTCCGGGAGGGGTACAGAGGGCTGGTGAGTTCAATTTAAGCCAGAAATAGTCCTCCCACCAGTCTTTTCTTTCAGTGGTTTTCTAGCTGAGCAGTAGGCCAGGCAGCCACTGGTGCCACTTTGTTAATCCAAAAACTTTGTGTTAGGACATCTCTTAAGCTGCAGCTCTCCTTGACTTTACCTGGTTTCCTGGTGTACTGTGATCTTTTACAGCCTGGGATATCATGTCAGAAGATAGCTAGCTTGGGGGAAGGGCTAATGAAGTTCTTGGGAACATGCCTGAGCTTAGCTCCTTCTGCTGCAGGCAGCAAGCTCTTCCTCTCCTTTGCACTTTTTCTGTATTCCGGTGTTGGTAAGAGATTTTGGTGCTGCCTGCTGTTAGGTGATACTGGGGGGAGGTGCTTATTTTATTGTGGGGGCAATCGGTGTGTGTAAGGAACCCAGGAGCAGAGCAGTGACTGATTTCTTTTTCAGCATGCAAGTTAGATGACTAACTAACTAACTAACTAAATAAATAAAAGGACGGTTTGGTTTATGCAGCTCTGGTGCACAGGTAAAGAGGTTTAAATCCCTGTGCCAAGTTTCCCGGAGGGCCTGGCTCCCCACGTGGAGCATTTTTGTTTGCTTGCTGTTCCGGTTTAAAAAAAAAAAAAAGAAAGAAAGAAAGAAAGAGAGAAGGTACTTAAAGGGGCAGCTTCAGGCTGCCTTGTAAAAAAAAAAAAAAAAAAACAGCAGCGAGATTTAGGGATCTTTTCCATTCTTGCACAAAAAAACATGAGCTACTTTTTTGGCTTGGTATCAGGAATGAGGGGGGAGTAAGATGGAAGGTATAAGCAGAACAATAAAAGAAAAGAACAAGGGATATGCCCTGCTCAGGTATGGCTACTGCTACCTCCCCTACCCTCAATTCCAGGTAGCTTTATCATTACAGCTGCTTTTCAATTGTAAAGCAAGGAGAGGAAGGACAGGAATAAAGAGGGCAAATCAACCTGTGTTCTCCTAGGTTATCTTGAACTGTGCACTGATTACGATGACTAAAGTGAAAGACTTTGTGTAAGCAATTCAGTAGTGATGACAACAAGTGCTTTGTAATATGTTCCAAAAGGACATGGGTTTGAAGCCACGCTCAGCTCAAACAAGTATCTTTAAAAAGAAATATTTTAAGTTGCTTTATTCATTTATTTGTATACCTTTCTAGATTGAACTAATAGTTATATGCTATGTCTCCCCCACTGTGTGCTCTTGGGGTGCAGTATTATATATATATATATATATATATATATATATATATATATATGCGCTCTTGGCTGTGAATTGGAGGCATCCAGGCCTCCATTAAGTTTTGAACTGACTTAGTAGTGTTGAGCATTCAGCTGTAGTAGGGGGTGTGCAAGTCCCGGTGAGCGAGACCACAGAGCAAGCTTCCCTTCAGATGGCCAGCCACTTGAGGGTAGCAGCTCTCTGCAAATAAGCAGTGTGGGCAGCAACATGAGGTCCATATGCGGTGGCGCTTATCCACATGGGTATCACCCATGTTGTGGGCAGTAACATAGTCACTTGTTAAATGATGGTAGATAAAGACCATTGTTCACCCAGTTTACCCAGCAATTTCTTATGGTGGCTACCCCCATGCCTCCTGTTAAGGGTGGTAGATGCCACTCCATGCAGGTTACCCCATGCTTCCTGTTAAGGATAGTAAGTTCCACTTTCTGTAAGATACCCACATACAAAACTATACCCAGAGTTAACATAGGTTACCCATTTTCCCGACTCAGCTGTATATTTATGGACTGGCCCTATATTGAGGGTCGGATCCGCGCAGCTCTGGATCTGTCCCATGGCCATTTGAGGAGATAGGGAGGGCCCCAGTTGGGGGAGGCTGTTGATGGGGCCCTAAGCAGTGTGGGTGCACAGAAGCAGGAATGCAGAGCCTGGCACATGATGGCACTAAGCTATTTGTTAAAATGCTTTCTTGACTTCTGTTGTTGGTTTTTATTTCCATCATCTCTGTGGAGAGGCCATTGCATGCATCCATGATTTAATTCACAAATGGCTGCCAGTGATAGTAGACCACAAAGCCCAACTAAGTTTTCCCCTTCTGTCAGCCACATCTTCTGGGCCTCCAATTGAAGATTATGGTATTTTAGGGCTTTTTGTGTTATCCATAGGATTTCAGTTGATGTCCACCATCAAATCTGTGCTGCCTCGAAGAAGAGCTGCATGCCAGTGGAATTTAGTTTAGGATTAGATGTTGGTGGCTTTCCAGACCAAACCCAAGTTTCTAAAGCTGTCCATTGCCTTTGTTCTCCGAGCTCATCGCATCCAGCTACCTGTTCTTTGCGGTGGTTAGTCTTTGGTGGTGCTGTACACGTTGCTTTGACTGGTAGAAAGCGCATGCATGTCTGTCTCTATGCAAAAGCCGAGATGTGTAAATCTTCTGTGTATTTGCTTTGTCAGTATGTCACTTTGCAACTAAGCATTCGTACTCAGTGCATCTGTACCACATGTGTGAGAGGTGTTATCTGCTCCTTTGGGATCCTCCATTAGCTCTTGTACCTCTAGCCGTGTTCTTTGCTTGATCCTGCTCATGTACAGTTCTAGTGTGAGTAGGATAGTTGCTTATATTGGATCCTCTGTTACTTCTTGAGCCTCTATTCACGTCCTACTTGTGTACTTGCACAGATGCCATTTCTTCCTATTTTCATTCTACAGCCAAAAGGGATGAAACAGGTTACTCTTCTGAGTGGATTCTTACAGTTCCCAAAGCAAATCTCTGGCAGAGTCGCCTCCGTTCTCTCAGCTAATGTTTGACCACCATCAGGCTTCCGAGTCGGGGTGCATTAGGTACACTACTTCCACCACATGTATGCTATCATATTTCTAGCATTATTCTTCCCTTTTCTGTCAACATGGCATCCTGGCAGCGGTTGCATGCTGTGACTTGATTTTGGCAGTAGGTCGGGTGTCATGTGGCCTACATATAACATGCACATGTCAGTGCCCCTTTGCATGGAGATGTTAAGGTTATTTATTACAGTTGAGTATCGGGTCTGCAAGTGCTTGCCCTGCTTCCAGCACACATATGTCAGCATTACTGCACATCATCTTTTCTTTTCTTAAGCAGGTCATTTATAGCATCCTCATTGAGTCCTTTCAGCCTCTGTCTTATACCCAGGTTGAGAGAGTCAAGAACAATATGCAGTGAACCAGAGATTTAAGTATTTGAGCTATGGCAGCCATTTGCAGCAGCCAAAGTAATAACTGAACCAGCGCCTGCACCACTATAGCCTCCTACCTTCTCCTGCATTTGTAGGTTGTCTTATTTCATATATAGCTTTATTTGCATATTTCTGGCAGTATTTCTGCCTGTATTTCTATTATATATGCATCCTCTCCCTACTTATTATCAGATGATACAGGCAGGTTTTTTGAGTCATTCTATCTTCATGCCTGATATTTAGACTTTTGCAGTCAACTTTAATTGCAGGCTGTAGTTGAATAATTCTCATCTATCTGCAGAAAGACTGCTCAGGCATGCCTGATCGGGCATGTATCCGGGCAGCAAAGGACACCGAACCCAATTTTCTTACTGTCACATGGCAGCCAACAGTGGTAAGACTTGTTGAAATATTTACTGTTCCATTCCACTTCAGTAATGGGGGCCCGAGCATTCTTACCACAGAAGGCATCCGTCTCATAATCTGAAGGTCCTGAGGCAATCCTCAGAAGGCACCCCCAGCACTTGCATGTCAGCATTTCCTGAGTGTCATTCTTTGCTCTTCTTTTACCAGGTCAATTATGGCATCCCAGACCCTCATCGCTTTCAGCCTCAGACAGCATGCACATATCGGATCCCAATGCACCGACAATATTCCGAAATTATTGTCAGCTTTGGTCTGTAAGTTATTTATTGTATGTGGGGCATTTTTCTTTCAGGTGCCCTTATGATTCTTTTGCAGTACCATACAGCTGATCGGCTACATTGCTTATCACATCTTCTAAGAAGATTGCTGCATCCTCTTAAGTCTCAGTGTTGTGCAGGTACTCCTATGGATGAGGACAGTGAAGTACCATCTTATCCTGAGTCTCTGCCAATAGCATTCTACCTGTTCAAGGCTGTACATATATTTCTCTGTAGGCATGTTCTGTGACAGGCCCCAGTTGTTCTTTCATGAGCTATTATCTTAGCTAATGGTGGTTAATATTAAGGCAGGACAGTTCTTCAAGTGTTCAACAAGGCATCATCGTAGTTTGTGTAACATTGAGGCTATCTTATGGTTAGTTTCCTTTCAAGCACATAAATTTAAGTGGGATTTGTACCCATCCTTCGACTAGTCTCTAGTGCAGATAGGCAAATTTTAGAGGAATCAGGCAAGCGATCCAGTTGTGTTGTGGGCAGATCACCATCTCTCAAATTCCAGTGTGCATTTCAGTCTCCCTAGGTTCAATGATATGGCTATAAGTTCCTTGGGAGATCGATGGCTCTTGCAAACTAACCCTAAATAATAGCTATTAATTCTTACTGCAAGGCTCCAGACCCAACCCTATGTGATTTGGCAAATTTATTCACATGCTTCACTTAATCTAGGCATCTAACATTCTCTTACCACAATGGGTCTATGTTCCCAATTCAGGTGCCATAGGATATGCCAGTAAAGAGAGTTACTAAAGGGGTTCTGTCTCATTGACAGTCTGCTTGCTCCACACCAAGAGGGTGGCAGAAATGCTGACACCCTGTGGCAATGTCTTTATTGATATGCTGTGGCAATGTCTCTACTATCAGCACTGCCTGTATCTTGCATTGCCAGTCTCGAATATGACTCCCATCCATATTCAGTCTTAGGGGCAATCCTTGGAAATACTGGAGAAGCAATTCAGGAACATGGCAGCCATGCCACTAGACATCACAGATCCTCTGCTGGGGATGTCAAAAGCTTGTCTCATGTGGCTTTGGCAACCCCGCACTCAAGGATGTGGTTGTGTTACCACATAGTCTATAGATCCATCGCTTTCTCTATGTGAGGTTCATTGCATATCTCATTGGCTATGTATCCTCATCTGTGAACCTGGCTGTTGATTTGGGCTCTGTTCTGCAGGTAGTTCAGCATGAGTTTGCTTCCCCTTACGTACCATGTGCTATTCATCTATGTTTGTGCTTGGTGGACCCCTCCTTGGGGTCGATTAATTCAGAGATACCATATTTTCCTTCAATATTTATTACTGCATACAGCATACACAGCACAATAACCCTTGCGGGTTTTTAGAATGGGGCTTTGATGGGCACTTAGCTATATACAACGTGTTAACGTTTCTGAAACGCATAGGTTGACTTTGGAGGGGCTGAACTTATATTAGCAACAATGTGCAGTATGTTTACAGCATTGCTTGTGGCTTATTAAGCTGAATGGATACAGTCGCATCAGTGAGTGCCAACCTACATTTATCCTCCTTGGGTTACCGAAGAACCATGATATCAGCAGTAATATGCAATATCTTGCAGAATTATCATGGCATACCAAGTCATGAACAAAAACCTCAAGGGGAGTTACAGATGGAGGCATTTTTAGCGATTCAGTGGGCTCTACTATGTTGGGACATTGGAGCTGGAAAGCCCTTACTGTTTGTAGGCAGTACTTAAGCTATTGGAATATGGCCGCAGCTAGGTTGGTGGAGAGCCCATGAGTATTGTTACCGTGGGCTTGGGGTGGGGTCGACCACACCCTAAGGGTGCATGGCAAGTGCAAATTTTTTTTTTAATTTATATTTTATTGCAAGTGCAAATTTTAAGTTGTTCAGAGAATACCAAGTGGGTAATCCTGCTGCTACATTGAACATGGCAGGTGCAATGTGAAATCTGGTCAGGCAGTGAATACCAAGCTGGTTTCTCCTGCCACTGTGTTGCATGGGTAATGAAAGTTTAGATGAGTTGTTTGTCAACATTTTGGCTTTGATGGCTGGGATTAGCCTAATTAACCCCCCGCCCCCACCACCACCACCACCACCACCAATACTTCAGCTGCATCTTGAACAAGCCAGGACATAGTCGGAGGGGGCGAGGCCTTGACAGTCCTAAGTCCCTAGTGCCAGAATACTGTATTAGCATGATACTGAGCCCTTATGAAATGAAATTTAGGTGAGGGTATGGTCACCCTATAAGGATTGCATAATTGTCTAGGGTTTAACTATGGTTGAATTTAGTAGTGTAATTTGACCTGTGCTACAACCATAATCATCCAATAAAGATTTTCTTTTGTGAATAATGTTCCAGAAAGCGTCATTCATGGTAAAATTAACTGGAATTTGTTGGGGGAAGTGGGGAAGGTAGGCTTGGAGATATTATATCGGATTTCAAAGGAGGAGGCGAGTACACACCTGACAAACGTTTCATTTACTTACATGTAAAAGCTAACTGTCTGAAAAATCATAAATTACCATGTTTGGGATCCCTGTTAAATTTTTTATTTATTTTTTTTAATGTTTACATGTATTTTGAATAAAGATTAAAAAAAATTTTTTTAACAAGGATCCCAAACATGGTAATTTATGATTTTTCAGACAGTTAGCTTTTACATGTAATTGACTTGGATTCTAACTGTTCCCTATGCATATTGGTGAAAGTTTCATTTACTACCTATTTTTGGCTTCAAGTGCATTGGTAAATGCTCTGTTGTATGGAGTCTGTAGCCAGCATCTCCTAAATTGTGTGTGTTGGAAACACAATTCGCATCACTGTGCTGGATTGTACCGAGTTAGCTAGTACTGGAGTTATTAGGGCAGGGGTGAGCAACCGGTATCTCACAAGCCACATGCAGCTCTTTGGAGCACAAATTGCAGCTTACAAGTGAATTCTTCCTCTCTACCACTGACTGTGCTGCCTGCCTACTGTACTCTGCAATAGGGATGTGCAGACCAAAAGTTTAAGTTCATAAGTCCATAAGTCGAAAGGGGTCCCATTTGCGGTCAATATGGACATATGGAGAATTCCATAAGTTGAGTCTATGTCCATATGTGCAAATAAAAATTTAAACCCCTCACCCGCCTTAATCCCGCCCCCCCCCCCCCCCCCCCAAGACTTACCAAAACTCCCTGGTGGTCCAGCGGGGTCAGGACGCCATTCCTGAACTCCTTTGCAAGGAGCACGTGACGTCGGAGTGACGCGGCGTCACGCGGCGTCACGTGATTCCCCTCGGGTTCGCTCCGGGACCCCTCGTTGGGCTCAAAAGGAACTTTTGGCCAGCTTGGGGGGGTCATGAGGCCCCTCCAAGCTGGCCAAAAGTGCCGTTTGGGTCCAACGAGGGGTCCGGGAGCGGAACCGCAATGGACCACGTGACGTCGGCGTCACGTCGGAGTGACGCGGACGTCACGTGATTCCCCACGCGTCCGCTCCCGGACCTTCACAGAACTTTTGCCAGCTTGGGGAGTTTTGGTAAGTCTTGGGGGGGGGGATTAAGGAGGGTGAGGGGTTTAAATTTTTATTTAGATCAACAATCGCGATTTCCAACGTATTCAACATAGCTATGTTGAATAAGTTGGAAATCCGATCGTTTACGCCTCATCACTTTTTTAAGTTAAAAAAAAAAAATAAGTTGCGTTTTCCATTTAAGTTCAAAACGAATGCACACCCCTACTCTGCAATTCTCCCATTCTCAGCAGCCAGATTGTGGGAAGAAGTTGTAAGTTTACATCTTCAAGCCGTGAATTGGCTACTCAGAAGGGGCAGAATCACAGAGTGCAGAAGCTGCCTGCATTCATGTCTGCCTTCCTTCCCCAAGCAGTCCATGGAGACTGAGCTAGACCGGTGAGCCTGTCCACGGACCGCATCTATGGCAGTTGAAAGTGAGGCCTGGCAGACCTGCAGCAGAGTCCATCCCATGGTAGCCAAAAATGAGAAATGGCAGGCTGCCACAGAGCCCATCCTGTGGCTGCCAAAGAAGAGGCCCAGAAGGGATGGGGATGTCCTGAGAGTGTATGTTTGTGAGAGTGAGCATGTGTGTGTGTGTGTCTGTGTGTATGTGTGTTTATGAGAGAGCGAGAGCCTATCTGTGTATGAGAGCCTGTACATTTATGATAGAGAACTTGTGTGTGTGTGTGAGAGCCTGTGTATGTGTATATGAGTGAGAGAGAGCCTGTGTGTATGAGAGTCTGTGTTCATATGAGCCTGCCTGTATGTCTGTGTGAGAGAGAGAGACCCTGTGTGTGTATGAGAGTCTGTACATATGTGTGTATATGTATGAACCTGTGTATATGAGACAGCCTGTTTGTGTGTGCATGAGATAAAGCCTTTGTATATTGTGAGAGCCTGCATATGTGACAGAGCCTGTGTGTGTATGAGAGAGAGAGAAAGAGGTATATGTGAGAGCATGTGTGTACATGTGTGAAAGCATGTGAGAGAATGTATGAGAGAATGAATATGTGTAAGAGAGATTTTATGATTTTGTCTATTTTAATTGTTTTATGTTTTGAATGTTTTATTATGAATCTAATTTTTGTAAATTGCCTAGTTTATCCACTTAGGCAATTAAGAAATTGTAATAGAGAGAGAGAGAGAGAGAGTGTTAGGATCGTGGACCCTTGGGCCGGCTGAGATGACAGATGTAATGCTGTGGAATTCCACAGCGGGCGTCGCAGCTGGGAGGCGGCACTGCGGAGAGACTTCGAAGAGGGTTTCACCACTGGAAGTCCAAGGTCCCTGCAGGAGGAGCCCATAGGGACCTGGGCCTCTTGGTTTTAGGTGGATCCTATGCGACCAAGGATCAGAAGAGTAGTCTGCCGACGTAACCCAACGATGAGATGGTGCCCAGGAGGTCAGGAGAGACTTCACCCTTGGAAGCCCGTGAGGACCCGAGCCGCTGGGGCTTAGGAGAAACCTTTGGGCAGGTAAAGAACAAGTACCTGCGGCAGTAGAGGGAGACGAAGCCGAAGTCCAGGAACAAGCCAAGGTCGGAGCCAGATGTCAGATGCCAAAACCAGGGACGGATGCTGCAGCCGGAGTCAAAGAATGAAACAAGGTCAGGAGCCAGGAATCAGACGTCAGGAAGAAGCAGGAATCAGGAAGCACAACTAGCTACTCCGAAGAGTGAACCTCGTTGCAAGGCACTGGCTGGCTGTGGCTGCCGGTTTAAATAACCCGGCAGCGTCTGACATCAGCAGGCTGTGTCCTCCTGTTTCCCGTGCTGGCCCCTTTAAATCAGAAGCCTCGGCGCGCGCCCGCCTAGGGGGTGGGGCCAGCCACAGATCGTCATCAGCGTCTCCCTCGCCGGAAGAAGGCTGCGGTAGGCCGCGTTTCAGGCCTGGGTGGTTGAGGAGGAGCTCCCGCGGCCAGACCAGGCCGCATGGTGAGTGAAGGTCCCGGGGCATGGCTCGGGACCGATAACAGTACCCCCCCCCTCCTACGCCCCCTTCCTGAAGGCCAGGGTTTACCTGGATGGTCCACATGAAACTGACGGAGAAGACCTTTGTCCAAGATGTTGACAGATGGCTCCCAGGAATTCTCTTCAGGACCGTAGCCTTCCCAGGAGAGGAGGTACTCCCACCGACGACGATGGAATCAACATCCAGGACTTCTCTCACGGTATATGAATCACCTTGTTCAGCAGTGGAGGTGGTCGGTTCTGGAGGTTTGGTCTGAAATGGGGAGAGGACCACAGGCTTCAGCAGGGACATGTGGAACACATTATGGATCCTGAGAGTGGACGGCAATCATAGTTAGTAGGACACCACCCCAATACCTTCTGCAACTGTGAAGGGACTGATATAGCGGGGCACCAGCCGCATGGAGGGGACGCGTAACTGAATGTTCTTGGTACTTAACCATACCTTATTGCCCGGTTGGAAGACTGGTGCCGGGCTTCGAGACTTGTCTACGTACTGCTTGGACTTGGCGGCTGTCAGGTGAAGTTTCTCCTGGGTGGACTGCCAGAGATTGCGCAGTTGCTGGGCCGTAAGTTGTACTGCCGGAGATGGCACTGTCAGAGGCAACAGTAAGGGAGGCCTGGGAGTCTTCCTGTAGGCCAGCTGGAAAGGGGCCTGGTTGGTTGCAGAGTGTCTATGGTGATTGTATGAGAACTCTGCCCATGGTAATAAGGTGGCCCAGTCATTTTGAAGGTCTCCAACTAAGGCCCGGCGGAAGGCCTTTAGAGTTCGGTTGGTAAGCTTGGCTTGGCCGTTGCCCTGGGGGTGAAAGGTGGTTGTCAGATCCAGTTGCACTCCGAACTTCTTGCAAAGAGCCTTCCAATATTTCGTCGTAAACTGAGGACCACGGTCTGAAGCGATGTGCGAAGGAAGTCCGTGCAGTCGGAAAATATGTTGTGTGAAAAGGTTTGCCAACTCCGGCACTGTAGGTAATTTAGCAAGGGGCACGAAGTGAGCCATTTTTGAGAATGGATCTGGGTCACAGTCTTTCCATCAGAGGCTGGTAATTCCACAATAAAGTCTGTGGACAGATGGGTCCAGGGCTCAGTAGGGATGGGTAGCAGCTAAAGGAGGCCCCAGGGGCGACCAGGCAAAGGTTTCTGCCGGGCTCAAGTAGGGCATGACTGGACATAGAGCCGGACATCTCTCTTGACCTGTGGCCACCAGTAGAACTCCATCAGAAGTTCTAGTGTCCTGGCAGTTCCCGGATGCCCTGCGGTCAGGGAATCGTAGGTCCATGCTAGTACTTTTCTCCATGAACAAGCGGGCACTGCTGTCTTACCCGTGGGATGTAGGTGTCATCAGTCTCCGTCGTATGGGAGAGAGCATCCTCTCAGACGTTTTTAGATGCCGGTCTGTAACAGAGGGAAAAATTGAATTGGCTGAAAAAGAGTGACCGGCGCGCTTGCCGTGGATTAAGGCGCTGGGCATGGCACAGGTACTCTAAGTTCTTGTGGTCTGTGTAAACTACTACTGGGTGTTGGGCTCCTTCCAACCATTGGCGCCATTCCTGGAACGCTAGTTTGATGGCCAGTAATTCATTGTCCCCTATGCCATAGTTTCTTTCTGCAGGGGAGATTTCGCGCAAGAAATAGGAGCATGGCAGGGATTTACCATTATTGGACTACTGGCTTAAAAGGCTCCGACTGCCATGTCGGAGGCATCAACCTCCACGATGAATTGGCGTTGAGGGTCCGGGTGCCAGAGGCATGTGTCTTGGAGGAAGGCATTCTTTAAATCCTGAAAGGCTCGTACAGCTGTTGCCGACCAGTTTCTAGCATCAGCCCCCTTCCTCGTAAGAGCTATCAACGGGGCCACCATGCTGGAATAATGTAGAATAAATTGCCGGTAGAAGTTGGCAAAGCCGAGGAACCGCTGCAGCGCCTTGACTCCCACAGGTTGAGGCTAATCCTTGATGGCCACAACTTTCTCTGGGTCCATATGGAACCCTGTGGAGGATACAATGTACCCCAAAAAGGGTAGTGATTCCTGTTCAAATTGGCATTTCTCCAATTTGGCATAAAGTCGATTCTGACGGAATTTCTGTAGCACCTGAAGGACATCTTGGCAGTGCGCCTCCACGTCTTTGGAGTATATTAATATGTCGTCAAGGTAAGCAATTACAGAGGTGTGCAGCATTTCCCTGAGCACCTTATTCATGAGATTCTGAAACATCGCCGGGGCATTGCAGAGGTCGAAGGGTATAACTAGGTATTCATAATGACCATCCCTTTTGTCACCGGGCCGAATTCTCACTAGGTTATATGCCCCACGGAGATCCAATTTTGTGAACACCTTGGCTCCTTGTAGCCGATCCAGCAATTCTGGGATCGAGGGTAGTGGGTAGCGGTCATGCTGAGTGATGCTGTTCAGGCCGCGGTAATCGATACATGGTCAGAGGGACCTGTCCTTTTTGCCTACGAAGAAAAATCTGGTTCCGACCGGGGAGATGGACGGTTGGATGAACCCTTGGACCAAGTTCTCTTTGGTATAGGCGGACATGGCCTGAATCTCCGGGAGTGATAGCGGGTAGACCCGTCCTCGGGGTGGTGTGGTGCCTGGGATCAGGTTGATCGCACAATCGAAGGGCCAGTGTTCGGCCTTCTCCTTCGAGAACCTGTCTTGGAAGGCGTGGTATTGGGGTGGTAGCGCTAGTGGTGTAGTCAGGAGCAATACCAGCGGTCGAGGCCAGGCAGACAGACATTCATTGAAGCAGTTCGGGCCCCAGCAGGTAATCTGAAGGGAATCCCAACTGATCAAGGGAGAGTGCTTCCAGAGCCATGGCAGGCCTAGGAAGACTGGATGTATGGATTTCTCCAGGATGAGGAACGAGATCTCCTCAACTTGTAGGAGTGTTAGAGGCTGAGTACGAGTGAAAATGGCTCCAGGAAGTGGGATCCCCTGAATCAAAGACACTCGTATGGGGAGTTTCTGAGGTTGGACCCCAAGCTGGAGTTCCCCCCGGCTCCGGAGTCTACCAGGGCTAGGGTGTCGAA
The DNA here is from genome assembly GCF_901001135.1 of Rhinatrema bivittatum. Classification (NCBI taxonomy): domain Eukaryota; kingdom Metazoa; phylum Chordata; class Amphibia; order Gymnophiona; family Rhinatrematidae; genus Rhinatrema; species Rhinatrema bivittatum. The sequence goes on along the minus strand of NC_042616.1, from coordinate 344,361,474 downwards.
GTTCCCATCCGGGAGAATCAAGGTTACCGGCACGGTACACGGGGAGGTGGTGTTACCTAGTGTTAACTCCCCCACTGACTCTAGGTCCAAGCATTTCCAGGACGCTCGTGACAGCGGGCAAGGAAATGTCCCTTGCCTCCGCAATATAAACACAGGCCCTGGGACCGGCATCTTCTCCTCTCCTCTTGGGAAATTGGACCCTGACCCAACTGCATGGGTTCTGCATCGTGTGGCCCCAGGGAGGCAGGAGGGGAATGCCTGGTTCAGGGAGGCATGGTTCCGGAGCCCTCAAGTGGGTCTCCTCTCCCGGAACCGGCGGCGGTCTATGCGGCCAGCCAGGTCAATAAGATCATTCAAGTCGTCCGGGAGATCTCTGGCTGCCAACTCGTCCTGAAGTCGTGGAGAGAGCCCCTCCAGGAATATGCCGTGCAGGCTATCACTTCTCCAGTTCCGCTCGGCAGCAAGGGTCTGAAACTCTACGGCGTACTCCGCCAAGGGATGTTTACCCTGCCGTAGCTGGAGCAATTCGGACGCGGCCGAGGGTCCACAGGAGGGCTCGTCAAAGATCCATCGGAAGGACATGACGAACTGAACTAAGTTGGCTAAGCGGGGATCCTGATGCTCCCATAGGGAAGAGGCCCAAGCCAACAGCCTCCCATCCAACAGGGAGATAATGTAACTTGTTTTGATCTGGTCTGTAGGAAACTGCACTGGTATCAGGTTGAAGCGGATATAACATTGGTTCAAGAATCCGCGACATAATTTTGCATCCCCTGAGTACCGCGAAGGTGCTGGCATCTGTATGGGCACAGACTGTCCCGCATTAGGGGTGGCTACCAGTACTGGGGAACCGGAAGCGGTGGCTCCTTCCACCCGGTCTGCTAACCTCTGCACAGTTGCCATCAGCAAGTCGAGGCAAGTTTGCTGCTGGAGCCCATGAGGACCTGAGCCGCTGGGGCTTAGGAGAAACCTCCGGGCGGGTGAAGAACAAGTACCTGCGGCAGTAGAGGGAGATGAAGCCGAAGTCCAGGAACAAGCCAAGGTCGGAGTCAGATATCGGATGCCAAAACCAGGGACGGATGCTGAAGCCGAAGTCGAAGAACGAAGCAAGGTCAGGAGCCAGGAATCAGATGTCAGGAACAAGCAGGAACCGGGAAGCAGGAAGCACAACTAGCTTCTCTGAAGAGTGAACCTTGTTGCAAGGCACTGGCTGGCTGTGGCTGCCAGGTTTAAAAAACCCGGCAGCGTCTGACGTCAGCAGGGGGCTGTCCTGTTTCCTGCGCTGGCCCCTTTAAATCAGAAGCCCCGGCGCGCGCCTAGGGGTCAGGGCCAGCCACGGATCATCGGCAGCGTCTCCCTCGCCAGGAGAAGGCCGCGGTAGGCCGTGTTTCAGGCCTGGGTGGCCGAGGAGGAGCTCCCATGGCCGGACCGGGCCGCATGGTGAGTGAAGGTCCTGGGGCACGGCCCAGGACCGCAACAGAGAGGGAAAGAGGGTAAAGTTTATGTGGCCTCCACCCCCACTCCACAACAATTTCTATGGTGACTGGAATTTAAAAGATCACAGATTTGGATAATGAAGTGAAAAATATTTTTAAATCCTTATTAGTTTTCATTTTGAGGTATTATTTGATGTGCCTGCTGTTTTGAAATATGTTTTTGTTGTTTGGGAAATATTAAAACAAATTTATGTGAGTTTTTGATTGTTGGATGTTCTGTTATCATTGATGGGAAATATTTATGCTTTTTATTAGTATAGTTTTAATATTATGATGATTTATATTTCATGATTTTATTGTTTGTTGTTTTATGAGGAATGGTGATGTTTCTGTTTTTTCATTGTTGCATTGCATAATACAATTGGACTTGTTATGGTTTCCAATTCAGTTTTGTCTTCATGTTTCTATTTATACTTTATGGTCTCTTTATCCTGTATTTGGTAAGAGTCAGTCTGTATTCCACATGGGTGAGGTATTCTGCTAGCACAGGTATGGCCAACCAGCATCTTATGAATTGCATGCATTGATTGTGGCTCAAATGAGTCTCCTGGAGGGTGAAGGTGCTGAGAAGGTGGGAATGAGAAAGGAAAGTGGTTACATAAGGGCTAGCGGCAAGAACTTTACATAATGCAGCAGTACTGGGGCAGAGGGCACATATTGATTGAGCATATAAACAGCAAAACAAAATCAGAATGTGTATGTGCATATCTGTGTGTCAGCGAGAGAGAATGAGTGAATGTGTGTGTGTGTATGTATGTATGAATGAGAAAGTATGTGTGTGTGTATGTATGTATGAATGAGAAAGTATGTGTGTTTGTGTGTGTGTGTGTGTGTGTATGTATGTATGAATGAGAAAGTATGTGTGTGTGTGTGTGTGTGTATATGAATGAGAAAGTATGTGTGTGTGTGTGTGTGTGTGTCTTTGGGCATGAGAGAGAGAAAAAGAGTTGGTCTTTTCTTTCAGGGGGTCATCCCCCTCTCCTGCCTGCCCAGCCCCTCTCCCTCTGCTTGTGAAAGAAATGGTGGGCCTTTGCCTCACTGAATTCTTGTTTTGTGGATCTCAATATGTAAAAGGTTGGCTCGTTTGCACTGTGGCTTCTGTACTGCTCTGTATGTGTACTTGCTTCCTGTTTCTGTGTCGGTTGTGTTACAGGCTGCTTACAGCTTTGTTTTACCTAGTTAATAAAAAGCAGTGCTGTTTTACTGCTCTTATAAAAAGGAAGCCTCCATAATGTGTTTGATTTTCTTTAGAAGACATTCTTATATAAATAAACTCCCTTATGCCACAAATCTTTTATAGTCTATATTCCTTTTCCTTAAAGAACACTTTGCACCTGCTCTAAGTCTCTCATACAAAAAAAAAAAAAAAAAGAACCGGTTACCAACCTCATCCATTATTTCATTTTGTTATTCCAGGCTTCCTTTATGTAAGGGAAATATACTTCTAAATAGATTAATTATTTTTTTTTGCATTTCATATTTCGTTACACTTCAAGATGGATTGTATTCAGGAACTGTTGATATTTTCTTATCCCAGATGCTCTTTCACTAAGCAGTGGTATTTTTTGCTGAGGGGAAAAAGTACTGCAGGAGTTACAAAGTCGTGGCAAATTACCTTGCTAGTTTGTGTTCATTACTGCCATTCTGTTCTATATGCAGGAGTAAACCTTCTCTGCTTTATAGACAAATGAATTTACTAGGGAGTCCAAAGCCTTTATGGACCTTCAGGTCCTTTTATTTATATAGCAGTAATAATAAGAATACAGATAGGCTGTCTAATCCAGGTACCCCTGTAAGTGCATCTGTAACAGGTGAGTATATAATATCCATACATAAAGCAGAGGTTTGCTTTAAAGGAATCCCAGGGGAGAAGTGAGTACAACACAGTGTACAAAGTCAGATAAGCCCTTCTCTGATATCTCATTATAAGCTCTGACCTTATATAAGCAGCACTTCATAACTATCTACCTTATAAATGGGCTCTGACCGACGGCCCGCAAATGCACAGTAGAGAGCAGCTCTACCACGCATGCGCGGGCGAGCACGTCAGTCACAGCGGAGCGTGCCCGAAAAAAAATGGCGCTGGGAGGAGCAGGAGCGGCGGTGCGCGCGAGGGAGGGAGGGAGGGACACACACCCCCCCCCCCCGGAGATCTTCCGTCTGCCGGTTGTGGATGAGCTGAAAGGGGAGGGGATTGAGAGAGGGGGAGTGACTGAGGGGAGGGGGAGGGAGGAGAGAGTGAGGTGAGGGGAGGGGGGAGAGAGGAGAGAGTGAGGTGAGGGGAGGGGGAGGGAGGAGAGAGTGAGCTGAGGGGAGGGGGAGGGGGAAGGTGAGAGGGAGGGAGACTAGAGGGGGGAGGTGAGAGGGGGAAGGGAGAATGAGGGGGAGGGAGTAGGAAGGAAGTGGACTGAAAAAAATGTTTTAAATGTAGCCCGTTGTTACGGACTTAACGGCTAGTGTATATATAAAAGAGGAAGTAAGAGCAAGAAGTGCAAAAATAAAATGTAAGCGTGCCAGGAGCAAATCTATTAATAGACAAGCTTATAATAAGGAGAGAGAGCAGTTTATGCATCAATAGGTTTCCTATGACCACCCAGATTCCATAACCCTTTATTATCCATACCAGCAGAGTATATAATCTAAAGTTCTGTGGGGGACTTTTTGGGGGCTTTTTCTCTTTAACCAAAAATAAAATGCTATTATGGGCTGCATTTTTCAATCACATAGTATTATGCACAAGTGGGTCCTCTGTCCTACCAAGTTTCCTCTCAGTCTTTATGTCCATCTACTTGCAGCCTCTGTTTGTATCACAAAATGGAGGTATCACCCATTTTAGTACACAGTACACAATGGTGGTAGCATCCACTTATTCATTTGTGATTCCCATGGTATTTTTTCTCCCAGACTCCAAGCCCAACGGTGGCCATTTTTCAGAATAGAGATACCTGATCTTTGTCCCATGACATGATAGGAGTAAAAGCAAGGCAGTTCCATTTTGAAAAACATACTTGGGGAGTCTGGAGGATGGGCTAGGGTGGGGATTGGCATCTTGGCCTCTGAGGGCCAGATTTATTATTGCAGGGGAGGGGAGAGATGGGATAGGGCCAGAATCGGCCTTAAAACCTTTTCACATTTTACTTTTTTTATACAGCTGCCTCCAGGGAAGACTTGGGGGTAGGGCACAGGGTTTGTAGATGTCTCCAGGGTTTTTACCAACTCTCGGGGGGGGGGGGGGGGGAGGGCTTACTCGGGATCATAAGTCCCTTTAAACAAGGGATCCAGGAGCATCAGGATATGCATTAGCATCCTGACGATCCCATGGAAAGTTAGCTACAACTCTTGAGTTGTTTCTATTTCAGGTCAAATGTTTTAAGCAAGCTGACTTTCCATGGGATCGTCAGGATGCTAATGCATATCCTGATGCTCCTGGATCCCTTGTTTAAAGGGACTTATGATCCCGAGTAAGCCCTCCCCCCCCCCCCCTGAGAGTTGGTAAAAACCCTGGAGACATCTACAAACCCTGTGCCCTACCCCCAAGTCTGCCCTGGAGGCAGCTGTATAAAAAAAGTCTCTCTCTCTCTCTCTCTTTCACAGGCACACGTACAAAAGCAGGCTCCCAATCTCTATCTTTCACAGGCATACACACAAGCAGGCTCCCAGTCTCTCTCTCTCTCTCTCTTTCACAGGCACACGTACATAAGCAGGCTCCCAAACTCTGTCTATCAGGCACACACACACACAAGCAGGTACAATCTCTCTCTCTCTCATGCACACACACAAGCAGGCTCCCAATCTCTTTCTGTCTTTCATGGGCATACTCACAAACATGCTCCCAAACACACAATTGCATTTCTGCTTATTCTTCAGCCCCACTGGCCTGGGTTGATGCAGTGGCCCACCACCAGGTATTTCTTCTTTTCCTCCGGCAGGCGCCACTGCTGTGTCTCTCTTCTCCTTCTTCAGCCCCACCAGCCTGGGCTTCCTGTGTCTTTTTTTCTTTGTTTTCAGCCCCGCTGGCCTCTGCTCTGGCAGATACCACTACTATGACTTTGTTTCTTCTTTTATCGGCCCTACCAGCCTGGGGTCTGGCAGACGTTGCTGCCATGACTTTTTTTCCTTTTTTGGGGCCTGCCGGCCCGGGTTCCAGCAGGCGCTGCTGCTGTGATATTTTTTTCTTCTTTATCGACCACACCAGCCTGTGCTGTAGCAGGGGCTACTGTCGTGACTTTTTTCTTTTTCGGCCACACCAGCCTGGGTTCCAGCAGGTGCCACTGCCACATCTCTGTCTCTTCTCACTGACGGGAACCCCGCCATCACTGATAGACATCTCCTCACTGATGAGTGGTGGGAACCCTGCCAGTGCCGACAATTTCTCTCCTCGCTGACCGGGGGTGGGAAACCTGCCAGTGCACTGATGAATGGGGCCTCTCCTTGCCACCTACTGATGTTCCGACCTCCCTGCTCAAGCGTCATCAAGGTGATAACTTGGCCTTTGATGATAACGTCGGATAGGCAGGTCCAAGCTTCAGCAGGCAACACATAATGAAGATTGTCCAAGTGATAGGTGGGACGGATTAAAACCTTTAAGGCAGTGGCATAGCCAGAATTGATTTTTTAGGTAGGTACAAGCTTAACATGGGTGGGCTGTAGGCATGCAGGTCTGAGACCTAGTAGTTATATTCTTATTGATAAAAAAAATGCCATATACCTCACCCCACAGTGGTTTTCTATGTAGTTTGCAACAGCCATTATGCATCATATATGAAATTTTAAAATAATTTACCTCAATTATTTCAAGCACTTACCAGCATTAAAAATTCCTTATTATTCTGAATTTATTTTATATTTATTGTAGTTTATAAGTGCACAAAAGCAAAGAAAACAATGAGATTCAATCATGTAATAAAACAAAAATTAATGTATTCTTTCATGAATCATCTTTGCAGAAAGCCAGAAATCTTCATAAACACAATAAAATATAATTAGTCATCAGAACATGTGCAGAGCAGAGCTAGGACAATTCACATTACAACTAACATGAAAAAAATTCAAATTCTGGTGTCACCTCAGCAAATAATATCCCTCCACTGCTATTTTGTGAAGTAACACAAACTCCTGCAAAGAAAGAAACATCTAGAACTTTGCCATACAGTCACGGCACTGACCCTCAGGATTCAAATAAGAGCAACCTTATGAAAAAGCAGCAATGCAAATACTACACCAGGCCCTAGAACATTAATACATCACCTAATGGAATATCAGAACAAGCTGGACTACTATTACAGAGAAATTACATGCTAGCAGAAATACTGCAATTCAGTCACACACAGGCAAATCAGAGACCGACCCTTACCTAATATAGAAATAAGCGACTACAAATTAGAAACAGAATCATGCAGATAAAACCAAAACAGAAAGCCTGAGAAACTAAAGTCTCTAAACAGTGGAATACTGAAGAAAGAGCAAAATACAAAACTATAAGAAATGACAGCAGTACATCTACAAGCATTGAATAAAGGTTTATCGTTTGTACCAACCGTGCATTTTGATCACTTTGAAGTGTAAATATTTCCAACAGTTCTTAAGATCGTTATGTATTAAGTTGTTTTTTTGCAAACTCTCCAGGAAATAGTATGCCTGATGAATCTGTGGTTAGGCCACATTCAAGTTGGTGCCCACCGGGGAATGTAGACCCAATAATTCATACATTTGCGTGTCTAGTTCAAGCTGATATAGATCAAATACAGACTCGAAGCCTTAAGAGGAAATATAACCTATCAAGAGCGGAAAATGAAGCCTTAAGAGAGTTGAGTAGAGATCCTGAACTGGTAGTGAAGGCGGCAGATAAGGGAGGAGCTGCAGTGGTAATGAACCGGGCCAAGTATAGGACAGAAGCCTTGAGACAGCTGGCGGATGAGAAGTTTTACAAATTTGGATCGTGATCCAACAATGCAACTTAAGATACAGATTGATAATCTGTTAGATACAGATTGATAATCTGTTAGAAGAGGCTTTACTTAAGGAGTGGATCACAAGTAAAGAATATCGTTTCTTGAAAGAAGAATACCCTAAGACTCCTGTGTTCTATCATCTGCCTAAAATACATAAAAAATTGGAAAATCCTACTGGTCATCCTAAAATTTCGGCTCGGGGGTCATTACTTGAGCCGCTGTCCCAATTTGTGGACGCATTTTTGAGACCTTTAGTTCCTAGTCTTCCCTCGTACATCAGGGATTCAAGTGATTTGATTAGGTTATTAGAAGAACTTAATGTCCCTTTGGAAGAAGTCTCACTGGTTAGTATTGACGTAGTTTCATTATACACTAATATCCCGCAGGATGCCGCCCTACGGGTAATTGAAGATAAATTACAGGAAAAGGGTATTAGACAAAGTACACCGGTTCAGTTTGTGGTTAAGTTGGCTTCTTTGGCTTTAAAGAAAAATGTTTTTCTATTTGAAGGGTCATATTATCAACAAGTGGGGGGCATGGCAATGGGGACAACAATGGCCCCGAGTGTTGCATGCCTGTTTGTAGATTGGTTTGAACAGAGGTGGCTGACAGCATGCCCATATAAACAACATATATTATTGTGGCGTCGTTTCATCTACGATATTCTAATTCTGTGGACAGCGGGTAAGGAACAGTTTGATAAGTTTGGAGAGTGGTTAAATAATTGTGATTCATCACTGCAGTTTACATATAGTTATGGTTGCCTTTTTGGACATTCAAATAAAGATTGAGTCAGGGCGGTTTATTTTCACAATTTTTCAAAAGCCGACGGACAGGAATACGCTTTTAAGTTATGCCAGCTGTCATCCTCGGAATCTGGTTGAAAACATTCCTTTTGGACGGTTTTTACGGTTATGTAGACTCTGTTCTACAGTTACAGAGTTTAAGGACCATTCAAAAGAGATGGGTCAGAAGTTCCTGGAGAGGGGTTATCCGCAACGGGTTATCCGTAGGGCCATGAAACGGGCCCGTTGGAATAACAGGGATCTTTTATTGCAACCCCAGAGAAAGGTTCAATCTGGAAGAATCACGTGTGTTTTACAATTCTCAGAGGGTGTGTATGAAGTTACACGGAACATTAAAAAGAATTGGCGTATTCTACAAACACATTCAGTGTTTAAGGAACAATCAATGATAGCATACCGGCGGGGGAGTAACATCAAAGATAGTGGTACATTCCTGGCTTAAACCAGCTGAGGAGACTAGTTCTGAAGAAGTGGGTCATTATCGCTGCCACTCTTATGCAATATGTGTGGTAGCTCATACGAATATTAAAATTCTGATTGAGAAGTTGAAAGGATATATACCAGTAGTGAGATCGACGTGCACAACGATGGCAGTGATATATGTCATTTGGTGTACCTGTATATTGTTATATGTGGGTAAGACCGTGAGAAAATTAAAAACACGCCTGACAGAACATAAGAGTGTGTTGAAGTGTCTGAAAATGGAGGCACCCTTGGTGCAACACTGTACGGAGAAAGGACATATCTTTGAAGAGCTCAGGTGCACGGTATTGGAAGTTGTTAAAAGGGATCTGAGGGATGGAAATGTAGATTTAAAGCTGTTACAGAAGGAGCAAAAATGGATTTTCAAATTGGAAACGGTTCAGCCTGATGGCATGAACAGAGAAGTGGATTGGTCAGTATACCTTCAGGGAAGCTGATTGGTGGTAATTTGGAGAGGGGGGGAGACGTTTATAAGACGTCATCTTGGAGGGGTGTGATAGAGCGTGGAAACGTCATCTGTGATTTGGTGTGTTGGGAGATGGAGCCAGATGTGGCCAAGAAACTGAAAGTAAGTCAGACCGGTTGTTTGGTGGCTTTACAAAATTAGCTAAAAAGTATATAAAATGTTTTTTGAAAAGAATGTTAGCTCGTTGTGTTTGTGTTTGAAGGAACTAAAAAATGAAATTTCAGACCTATTAGTAAAAATTTGTAACTTATCATTCAAATCATCCATTGTACCTGAAGACTGGAGGATAGCAAATGTAACCCCAATATTTAAAAAGGGCTCCAGGGGTGATCCGGGAAACTAAAGACCGGTTAGCCTGACTTCAGTGCCAGGAAAAATAGTGGAAAGTAGGGATGTGAATCGTTTTTGAACGATTAAAATTATCGTCAGATAATTTTAAAATCGTCCAAAATCGTTAGAGTGCACGATACAATACAAATGCCCCCGATTTATCGTCAGGGGCATTTGTACTGTATCGTTAAATAGGGCGCGGGAAAACTGGCACACCAAAACAACCCTAAAACCCACCCCGAACCTTTAAAACAAATCCCCCAACCTCCCGAACCCCCCCAAAATGTTTTAAATTACCTGGGGTCCAGTGGGGGGGTCCCGGCACAATCTCCAGCTCTCTGGCCACGGCTGTGTTGAGAAATGGCGCCGGTGGCCCTTTGCCCTTATCATGTGACAGGGCAAAGGTAGCGCCGGTGCCATTTTGGTTCCTAGCTCCCGACGTCACGCGTGCAGGAGATCGCTCCCGGACCCCCGCTGGACCCCCAGGGACTTTTGGCCAGCTTGGGGGGGCCTCCTGACCCCCACAAGACTTGCCAAAAGTCCAGTGGGGGTCCGGGAGCGACCTCCTGCACGCGGGCCGTATTGCCAATCTTCAAAATGGCGCCGGCGCTACCTTTGCCCTCACTATGTCATTCGGGCGACGGTCGCCCGTATGACATAGTGAGGGCAAAATCTTCAAAATGGCGCCGGCGCTACCTTTGCCCTCACTATGTCATACGGGCGACGGTCACCCATATGATATAGTGAGGGCAAAGGTAGCGCCGGCGCCATTTTGAAGATTGGCAATACGGCCCACGTGCAGGAGGTCGCTCCCGGACCCCCACTGGACTTTTGGCAAGTCTTGTGGGGGTCAGGAGGCCCCCCCAAGCTAGCCAAAATTCCCTGGGAGTCCAGCGGGGGTCCGGGAGTGATCTCCTGCACGCGTGACGTCGGGAGCCAGGAACCAAAATGGCGCCGGCGCTACCTTTGCCCTGTCACATAAGGGCAAAGGGCCACGGCGCCATTTCTCAACGCAGCCGTGGCCAGAGAGCTGGAGATCGCACCGGGACCCCCCCACTGGACCCCAGGTAATTTAAAACATTTTGGGGGGTTCGGGAGGGTGGGGGATTTGTTTTAAAGGTTTGGGGTGGGTTTTAGGGTTGTTTTAGTGTGCCGGTTTTCCCGCCCTCCCCCGATTTACGATTTTTAACGATGTAAAAAAAAAAAAAAACCACGACGATCAGATTTCCCTCCCCCCCACCCAAAATCGATCGTTAAGACGATCGATCACACGATTCACACCCCTAGTGGAAAGTGTTCTAAACATCAAAATCATAGAACATATAGAAAGACATGGTTTAATGGAACAAAGTCAGCATGGCTTTACCCAGGGCAAGTCTTGCCTCACAAATCTGCTTCACTTTTTTGAAGGAGTTAATAAACATGTGGATAAAGGTGAACCGGTAGATATAGTATACTTGGATTTTCAGAAGGCGTTTGACAAAGTTCCTCATGAGAGGCTTCTAGGAAAAGTAAAAAGTCATGGGATAGGTGGCGATGTCCTTTCGTGGATTGCAAACTGGCTAAAAGACAGGAAACAGAGAGTAGGATTAAATGGGCAATTTTCTCAGTGGAAGGGAGTGGACAGTGGAGTGCCTCAGGGATCTGTATTGGGACCCTTACTTTTCAATATATTTATAAATGATCTAGAAAGAAATACGATGAGTGAGATAATCAAATTTGCAGCTGACACAAAATTGTTCAGAGTAGTTAAATCACAAGCAGATTGTGATAAATTGCAGGAAGACCTTGTGAGACTGGAAAATTGGGCATCCAAATGGCAGATGAAATTTAATGTGGATAAGTGCAAGGTGATGCATATAGGGAAAAATAACCCATGCTATAATTACACAATGTTGGGTTCCATATTAGGTGCTACAACCCAAGAAAGAGATCTAGGTGTCATAGTGGATAACACATTGAAATCGTTGGTTCAGTGTGCTGCGGCAGTCAAAAAAGCAAACAGAATGTTGGGAATTATTAGAAAGGGAATGGTGAATAAAACGGAAAATGTCATAATGTCTCTGTATCGCTCCATGGTGAGACCGCACCTTGAATACTGTGTACAATTCTGGTTGCCGCATCTCAAAAAAGATATAATTGTGATGGAGAAGGTACAGAGAAGGGCTACCAAAATGATAAGGGGAATGGAACAACTTCCCTACGAGGAAAGACTAAAGAGGTTAGGACTTTTCAGCTTGGAGAAGAGACGACTGAGGGGGGGATATGATAGAGGTGTTTAAAATCATGAGAGGTCTAGAATGGGTAGATGTGAATTGGTTATTTACTCTTTCGGATAGTAGAAAGACTAGGGGGCACTCCATGAAGTTAGCATGGGGCACATTTAAAACGAATCGGAGAAAGTTCTTTTTTACTCAACGCACAATTAAACTCTGGAATTTGTTACCAGAGGATGTGGTCAGTGCAGTAGTATAGCTGTGTTTAAAAAAGGATTGGATAAGTTCTTGGAGGAGAAGTCCATTACCTGCTATTAAGTTCACTTAGAGAATAGCCACTGGCATTAGCAATGGTAACATGGAATAGACTTAGTTTTTGGGTACTTGCCAGGTTCTTATGGCCTGGATTGGCCACTGTTGCAAACAGGATGCTGGGCTTGATTGACCCTTGGTCTGACCCAGTATGGCATTTTCTTATGTTCTTATGTAATAGCAGATCCCCTGAAGTAGGCGGGTGTTAGCGCCGAAACATCGATGTTGGGAGTTTAAATAACGTTTATATGCAGCGGTATATAACAGCGTGATTCAAGCACAAGAAGTAAATGCAGGAGCGAGAGACAACAGCGGATGGCACCGGAGAATTGATTACATAACAAAACAGCAGTGGGAGATCATACTAGAAGATATTGGAAAACTGCAAGTATAGAAGTGCAAGTGATTAATAAAAGAGCAAAGGAAGCACAATTAGAATATGGATGTGAAGAAATAGTGTAACACATGAAGGAGAAGTGTTGGATGTGATTTTAAAATGAGGGTAACACGAATGGGAGGTGAAATAATTAAAAAAAAATTTAGTGGTAAATAAAATAGATGGGAAAGAGTAAATGAGGTAACTGTCTGCTCGATACAGTAAAGTGGGGCCGCGGATACCCTGCTCCTAACCCGCTTTCTACTCACTTTTCAGTCGCATTAGTCCAACCCGCGATACATTATCCCCTTTAACCCATCCTCACTGCCTCTTTAAATCACCGGGTAACCCCTTCCGCATGCGGCATGTATATCAGATGTAAACGATCGAATTAGCTATTCCCTCCCATACAGTAACGCGCGCCCCGACTATCGCTATTTTACCCTTCCATTTTGCCCCGCGTTTAACCTGCTAACTTACCGCCTACCCTTATCCCTGCGTTAGAGGCAGGAGTAAGGGTAGGCGGCAAACTTTCCCCCAAAAGGAAACCTCTAAAAACCTAAAATCCCCTCCTCCCGAAGCGACTCGACATTACTTTTTGTTGTTTTCTTACCTTTTGTTGCTTTTCAGCCCCTTCCCTTCTCTGCCGCCCTCCGGAGGGGGCAGCCGGCGGCGAAAGCGGCTCGCAGCGGTCCCCCCGCGCAGGTCCCGGTTCTCCTGGCTCGGCAACAGCAACAGCAGTACAATGGCCACCAATTAAAGCAACCTGTCCAGTCTGGCACAAGTTTCCATATCCATTCCCCCTTGTATTCACATTCTCCACCTGCAGCCACAGCTAGGGCTCCATCCACCCCAATCCTTCCTTCCTTCCTGGCTCGGCCAAATTGTGATGCGGCTTGCAGCGTCCCCAACCCCCCCCCCCCCCGTGCATGTCCCAGTTCTCCTGGCTCGGCGTGAGGTGAGAGCCCACTGTTCTGTGCCCTCTCCGGCACGAGCGGAGCGAAGCGTTCTTTCGTTGGCCTGAGCACCCGTCAATTTGGGCGCTCCGGCCAATGAAAGCACATAGACGGGCGTGCCTGACGCACGCCGTGACGTCAAGCGCGCCCGTCTATGTGCTTTCATTGGCCGGAGCGCCCAAATTGACGGGCGCTCCGGCCAATGAAAGCACATAGACGGGCGTGCTTTCATTGGCCGGAGCGCCCAAATCGACGGGCACTCCGGCCAATGAAAGAACGCTTCGCTCCGCTCGTGCTGGAGAGGCCACAGAACAGTGGGTTCTCACCTCACGCCGAGCCAGGAGAACCGGGACCTGTGCGGGGGGGGGGGGGGGGACACGCTGCAAGCCGCTTCACAATTTGGCCGAGCCAGGAAGAAAGGAAGTATTGGGGTGGATGGAGCCCGAGCTGTGGCTGCAGGTGGAGAATGTGAATACAAGGGGGAATGGATATGGAAACTTGTGCCAGACTGGACAAGTTGCTTTAATTGGTGGCCATTGTACTGCTGTTGCCGAGCCAGGAGAACCGGGACCTGCGCGGGGGGAACTGCTGCGAGCCGCTTTCGCCGCCGACTGCCCCCTCCGAAGGGCGGCAGAGAAGGGAAGGGGCTGAAAAGCAACAAAAGGTAAGCCGCTTCGGGAGGAGGGGATTTTCAGTTTTTAGGTTTTCATGGGTTAAAGTTGGGATCCACTTCCTGGTGCCTGTCATTTCAAATGTCATTTCAAATGACACGCACGCAAAGTAACTTTGCTGACAAAGGTAAGGGGGGGGTTTAGATAGGGCCGGGGGGGTGGGTTAGGTAGGGGAAGGGAGGGGAAGGTGGGGGGAGGGCGAAGGAAAGTTCCCTCCGAGGCCGCTCCGAAATCGGAGCGGCCTCGGAGGGAACAGGCAGCGCGCGCTGGACTCGGCGCGTGCAAGTTGCACAAATGTGCACCCCCTTGCGCGCGCCGACCCTGGGTTTTATAAGATACGCGTGGCTACGCATGTATCTTATAAAATCCAGCGTACTTTTGTTCACGCCTGGTGCGTGAACAAAAGTACGCGCTCGCGCAAGTATTTAAAATCTGCCCCAAAACTGGTTGCAGCCCTTTGTGGGCAAGAGCCAGACGACTGTAAGAGCACACTATTTTTCTGATACAATTTCCCATGAGGAGAAAATAGTTGGGATTTGGATTTTGGATTATTTAAGTGCAAGATTCCTCTAATTTTGGGGTGTTTAATGATATTTAAATTAACATCTCAACATAATTTTTTTTTTTTTTATCTTTGTTGTCTGATCTTTGTATTTTTCTAATCAGTTTGTCCTGGTCTCTTTTTCCTATTTTTTCCCTTGTCACTCATTTCCTAATTCCTTTTCAGTATCTTTCTTCTATTACTGTCTTCTTCCCTTACACACACACACACACACACACACACACACACACACACACACATACATGCTTTCTCTCACAGACTCCCCCTCGCACATTCACGCTCTCACTCTCATATGCTCTCCCCACACACACATACAAGCTCACATTCTCTGCAGACACACATACAAGCTCTCACTTTCTCACCCCTCCCCAGGCTAATATTCTTATGCACACACAGATGCACATCCAGACACCCATTCTCTCCCACACACATAAACCCAGACTCTCATTCTCACCCACAAACCCATGCTCCCAGTCTCACCTACACATACACATATTCAAGCTCTCATTCTCACCCATACATACACACATTTAAGGTCCCATTCTCACCCACACATACACATATTCAAGCACCCATTCTTACCCACATATTTAAGCTTTCATTCTCACCCACAGACACAAACCCAGACTCCCATTCTCAGCCACACACCCAGGCTCCCATTCTCACCCATATATACACACATTCAAGCTCCCATTCTCACCCACATATTCAAGCTCCCATTCTCACCCATATATACACACATTCAAGTTCCCATTCTCACCCACACACAAACCCAGGCTCCCATTCTCACCCACATATTCAAGTTTCCATTCTCACCCACACACACACACATTCAAGATTCCAATCTCACTCCCACACACACCCAGGCTCCAATTTTCACCCACACACACACACACATTCAAGCACGTGCACAGCTTCCGCTTTTTCCCCCCAAAGCAAGAAGATCAGCTGGTCTCTCCTGCTGCCATCGGCCTCCTGCTATCCTCGGGCCATACGGCCCACCAATCTTCCTGCTTGGGGGGGGGCGAGGGGGAGGAAGTGGAAATTGTGCACTGTGCTTCCGCTCCCCCCGCTCCAAACAGGAAGATCAGTGGGCCGTATGGCCCGAAGATAGCAGGAGGCCGGTGGCAGCAGGAGAGGCCAGCTGAGCCTCCTGCTTTGGGGGGAGGAAACGGAAGCTGTGCGCGGTGCTTCCGCTCCCCCCCCAAACAGGAAGATTGGTCGGCATACGGCCGCAGCACTGCTTCCCCATGTGTGCCGTGATGGCGCGCCAGGCATGGGTCTTCCTGTTCGCTGTCATGGGGATGGGATCCCGCGACAGCCTTGCAGTTCCGGTGCCAGTTGGGTGGGCCTGGGTCTAAATTGGGTGGGCAGCTGCCCACCCGTGGCTACGCCACTGCTTAGAAGTCTTAGACTTTACAAATGAATCTGCTCCCCCCTTGGATAAAGTATGTTTTCTGCCTACACACTCAAATATGCAACCTTCAAGCTATTTCTGTTGATTTGGGAAATTTAACAGCAATGCTAGAATCTTCTGCCTATGAAATATCTGAGAGAGCCACACTACTGATATCTTTTTTTTTTTTTTTCTGAAAAAGACCTGAGTATGGTAACGAAAAGTTATTTTAAAAAAATCAAATATATTTATTTATTTATTTATTTGTTAAGATTTCTATACCGCTATTCAGTTATCAATCTATCCTAAATAAAACAAGATAGAGTAAAATACAATATACTAACATCCAGGATTTTTCACGATCTGACTTAATCTATGCAGGAAAGAAGAAAAGGCTTTCTAGCTTTGCGGCAAGAAACTAGCTATAAGTGCAACATTTTTCCTAAGGTTTCCATGCAAGCGTATAATTAAATATAATAAAGATAATTAAGTCTTTTTTCTTCCGGAACAGCTGAAGTGTTTTATAGATTCCAAGAGGGTACTACTGTGAAGTAGCAATATCTAGGTCATCTCATCCTATGATGGATAAGAAAGTCATTTCAAGTTATGTCATTTCCTTTAGAGTATTTTCTTTTTCATCTCCTCGTATATTTCTCCTCTCCCTCATTTATTGTGGTCTAATGGGTAAAATGTTGTGTGTTATCCTAAAGATAGATATTTCCTAGAGTTTTTTGTTAGGTAAATGCCATATTACTGTACAAAGTGTATGCTTTGTTTGGACTTTTGAAAATTAATAAAAATTAAAATTAAAAAAAAAGAATGCCTGGGATTTTGCCACTCTCTACCCACTAGGAAGGGGGCACAAATCAACCAAATAAAAGTAAAATACTTTTCTTCTAAAATAAAATACTGTATATATAATTTTATTTTTAAACAATTTAATGTCTTGTGTGTGCTAATGAATAGTTTTCATGAAATGTGAGCAAGTAGAAGTCGCAGTAGAAGTCGCAGTAATATAGACTAGTGAGGGTCAATGTGAAGAGAATGCAGGAATGCATGGTCAGTGAATGGGTTGGAATGCAGGTCTGGTACAGAAGACTGTCAAAGCCAATTTTCAAAATACAAGTGTGTCACAGTGTGCTGCAGCCATGATGATACTGTATCTCTAAAAACAGAAACAGCTCTGAAATGGGACTTTTGTCACTTCTTTTCAGCAACATTGTTGAGGTTCCATGTCAGAGGAAGAAGGGTAACTTGAATTGGATCATATGATTTTCCATGGGAGGAAATGAAAATTAATTTTCCTATTGCATTGATTCCATCATAGGTGTGAGCTCTAAGGTGCTGTGGCTAATTGAGCACCCCGAATAATGAGAAAATGCCTTCATTGTGTGCAGGGAGGGATCATTTGTCTTGAGTTTAGAACCCCTAATCATTTTTCATGCGTAAGTGGGTTTTTGAAAATGGTAAAATATATGCTATTGAATTGTCAAAAGGTTTAATGTGTGTAAGTACACTTTAAGCATGTAAAAGGGCTTTTGAAAATTGCTCAATATATGCTACTTCTAAGAACATAAGAACATAAGAAATTGCCATACTGAGTCAGACCTGTTATGGTTTTTGGGTTTTGTGGACCCTTGACCCGAGTTGAGAGTTGTTACCACCTGTGGGGAGGAGCCCCACAGGTCCACACTGTCAGGAGGCGAGGTCAGGTGCACCAGGAGCTCTGGGTAAGAATCTATGGGGAGGTCCTGAGGAGCAGGGTGAGAGACACAGCAATGAGGAACCCCTCAGTAAGCAGGTTGGGCTGGAGAGCAGTACCTGGGCAGAGACCTCCGAGAGGGTGGCGCTAGGCAGGCCCGAGGAGCGGGAAGCACGAGGCAGGAAGTACAGGAGGTATACTGCAGAGGCAAATCCGAGGGGCATGGCTGCATAGTGAAGAAGGTACTGATGCGATGATGTAGGCTAACCTGCGGAGCGGGGAAGCCTGAGTCAGGTCTCCAGGTAATGACGTAGACAACCCCAAGAAGCGGGGAAGTACCGGCAATCACTGGTGTTTGAACATAGGCACTGCCCAAGGAGCAGGGAAGCACAGACAGTCTCTAGTGTAGAACGTAGGCTCTGCCCCGAGGAGCAGGGAAGCACAGACAGTCTCTACTGTAGAACATAGGCTCTGCCCCGAGGAGCAGGGAAGCACAGTCTCTGGTGTAGAACATAGGCACTGCCCCGTGGAGCAGGGAAGCACAGACAGTCTCTGGTGTAGAGTGTAGGCACTGCCCCAAGGAGCGGGGGAGCACAGAGATGAGTCTCCCAAGTGATGAGAGCGTTCCCAGAGACTAACCCGAGGAGCGGGAAGCCGGCTGAGAGGACACCTGGAAGGCGCAGGGCTAGCCCGAGGAGCGGGGGACCTGGTCTCCGGAAAGAGGGCACACAGGCCCCTGAGGAGCGGGTACCTGAGCCAGGGTCCAATGTCCAAGACGGGTCTGAGACAGTCACCACAGCTCCAAGGAGACAGGAGCTAGTAGAGTAGCGATGGAACTCTTTGCCAAGTCAGCTAGCGAGGGGCAAAGGTGGTGCTTAAGAACCCTGACCAAATGATGACATCAGTCAGGGATGCCCCTGAGGTTCCCGCCATAGCAACTTCAAAAGAGGGCCTGGTGGCGCGCACGCATGCCTAAGAAGGCCTGGAATCGGCGTAAGTGGCAGCGGTGTCCCGGCCGCCATGAGGAACCATGAGACATGTGATGGTAGAGGTTAGCCCCCGCCGCGAGCGGGCCCGGAGAGGGAAGCAGGGCAGTACAAGATGTGAGTAGACGCGGTCGC
This sequence comes from Rhinatrema bivittatum, assembly GCF_901001135.1. NCBI lineage: Eukaryota > Metazoa > Chordata > Amphibia > Gymnophiona > Rhinatrematidae > Rhinatrema > Rhinatrema bivittatum. Next base: position 344,342,630 of record NC_042616.1, on the reverse strand, counting down.
AGCCGTCTGCGACCGACGGTCATAACAAGACCAAGGGTTCATCAAGCCCAGCATCCTGTTTCCAAAAGTGGCCAATCCAGGCTACAAGTACCTGGCAAGTACCCAAATACTAAGTAGATCCCATGCTACTGATGCCAGTAATAGCAGTGGTTATTCTCTAAGACAACTTAATTACTAACATTTAATGGACTTCTCCTCCAATAACTTACCCAAACTTTTCTTAAACGCAGCTACATTAATTACACTAACCACATCCTCTGGCAACAAATTCCAGAGCTTAATTATGCATTCAGTGAAAAAGAGTTTTCTACAATTAGTTTTAAATGTGCTAATTGCTAACTTCATGGATTGCCCCCTAGTCCTTCTATTAGCCGAAAGAGTAAATAACCAATTCCCATTTACCAGTTTTAGACCTCTATCATATCCCCCCTCAGCCGTCTCTTCTCCAAACTGAACAGCCCTAACCTCTTTAGTCTTTCCTCATAGGGGAGCTGTTCCATCCCCTTTATCATTTTGGTCGCCCTTCTCTGTACCTTCTCCATCGCAACTATATATTTTTTGAGTTGCGGCAACCAGAATTGTACACAGTACTCAAAGTGTGGTCTCAACATGGAGCAAAACAGAGGCATTATGACATTTTCCGTTTTATTCACCATTCCCTTCCTAATAATTCTTAACATTCTGTTTTCCTATTTGACTGCTGCAGCACACTGAGCTGATGATTTCAATGTATTATCCACTATGACACTTAAATCTTTTACCTGGGTGGTAGCTCCTAATATGGAACCTAACATCGTGTAACTACAGCATGGATTATTTTTCCCTATATGCATCACCTTGCACTTGTCCACATTAAATTTTATCTGCCCTTTGGATGCCCAATCTTCCAGTCTCTCAAGGTCCTCCCACAATGTATCATAATTCGCTTGTGATTTAACTACTCTGAATAATTTTGTATCATCTGCAAATTTGATTACCTCACTCATCGTATTCCTTTCCAGATCATTTATAAATATATTGAAAAGCATCAGTCCAAGTACAGTTCCCTGAAGCACTCCGCTGTTTACCCTTTTCCACTGAGAAAATTGACCATTTAAACCTACTCTCTGTTTCCTGTCTTTCAAACAGTTTGTAATCCATGAAAGGACACTGCCTCCTATCCTATGACTTTTTAGTTTCCTTAGAAGCGTCTCGTGAGGAACTTTGTTAAACGCCTTTTGAAAATCCAAATACACTACATCTACTGGCTCACCTTTATCCACATGCTTATTAATCCCTTCAAAAAATTAAGCAGATTTCTGAGGGAAGTCTGTTGGGATGTTCTAATTTTTGCCTGCAGCGTTTCAGCCTCCCTGGAAGCCTCCCAGGGTCCTGGGCAGAGGTAAGATGGCTGTTCCGCACTCTCTTCGCTTAGCACCACTTTTTAAAGGCCCCTACACCCCAATGGACTTAGCATTGGGGTGCCCTAGTCATTGCCTGCAGCATTGTCAGCCTCTTTGGAAGTCTCCCAAGGTCTCGTGGAAAGGTAAGATGGTTGTCCCCCCATGCTGTGAACTTTTACCCATAAACAAGAAGGAAGACCCAATTTTCAGCAGCTATTTCCCATATGAAAAACCTTGAAAAATACCCTCTGAGTTAATACCTTAATTAAACATACTTTGCTCCCTCAATTATCTTTCTGGTCTCTCTTTTTAAACTGTTCATCTCTTTACTACCTTTACTACCGGATTCCAAAATATTTACAAACCCATAGGATTAATTCCAAATTCTCAAAAAAATTAGCTTCCTTCTAAATTTGAAGTAGGTGGACTCCTGAACACCATGATTCATTTGTGTACTGCCTTAACCATATGTGGTGACATCACTCTCTATTTTTATTACATTTCTTATGCTTGGTCCATGACAGGAACTGAGGTCACATATTGAGTTGCACTACCCTGCAGTGATTGCTTTTGTTATGATTATGTGAGAATGTGAACCCCTGGGCTGAGATGAGAGATGTCTCTGCCCACAGAGAGGAGCCCTGTGAGCCTCAGCACGCCTGGGCTCAGAGGCGTGGAACACAGCTAGAAGTAGAGACTTTATTATGAAGGAAGGAAAAGTAATATCCACAGAGTAGCAGATGTATTTAGTACAGTCCTGCGCTATGGGAATTACCCAGAGTGTAGCCACAGATGAGAAGATCTGGTAGTGACCCACGGAGCAGGGTACGCCGGGGATCCCCTCTAACGAGTGAAGGCAGCTCTGGAATACAGATCCGGTAGTGGCCCGTTGCCGAGGATGCTTTTACAGTAGATGTTGAAGAACAGGTGAAGATGCTGGAACCCGGAAATGGCTCCCATAGTTGGTACGTCGATACTCTGTAGAGCAGGAAGACTGAATAGCTGCTACTGAAGGAAGGTGGTAGAGGCCCAAGGAACGGGGTACACCGCAGGGAATCACAATACAGTTCATATAGTAGAAGTCAGTAGTGGTACTACCAGTAAATGGTTCCTGGAGAGAGAGAGTGTTATGTTTTAACTTGGTTTGTGGGCCCTTGGGTCATTTAGAAAGCTGACTCCAGACACAGGGAGGAGCCCTGTGGGGACACTCCACGACAGGCGGGGTCTCAGCAGTGATGGACACAGAAGTCAGAGGATATTTATTATACAGCAAAGAGAAACCCGAGGAGCGGGTTTGTAAACTCCATCCTGGAATAGAAGACCTGGGATGGATTCTCCAGTAGTGGTCTGCAAGGCAGGGTAACCCAGGGAATCCTTGCTTCTAGATAGGCCTTGTGCATGGTAGCTCCGATAGTGGTCCGCAGTGCGGGGTAGACCGGAGGCAGATGAAGGTAACTGGTACAAGATAGCAAGAATCTGGTAGTGGTCCGTAGAGCGGGGTAATTCGGAAAGTACTTGCTTCTGGTATACCTTGTGCGTGGTAGCTCCGGTAGTGGTCCGCAGCATGGGGTAGGCCGGAGCCAGATGAAGGTAACTGGTACAAGATAGCGAGAATCCGGTAGTGGTCCGCAGAGCGGGGTAACCTGGAAAGTACTTGCTCCTGGTATACCTTGTGCGTTATAGCTCCGGTAATGGGCGCAACGAGAGGTAGGCCATAGGTAGGTGTTGGCAACTGGCACAAGACAGCGTGGATCCGGTAGTGGTCCACAGAGCGGGCTAACCTGAGGATCTACACAGCAAAGAAAGACATGGTAATGTAGAGTAGGTTGTCTACTCACAATGCAGTAGAAAATTTGTTGTAGCAGCAGCAGAGATCCAGTGCAGGAGAACTCACTTAGCTGGTGAAGGTGAGACAGGCAGGAGAGGCTCTCTGAGAGGAAGATAGCCCTGAGTGCAGCAAGGCCTCCGAGGAGCGGGTACCTGAGTCACTCAGCCTGGAACGCAGGAACAGCGATGCGAAGCGTCTCAGAGTAAAGAATTAAGCAAGATGGAATCCTTGCTAAATTGTAGGTAGGAAAGTCCGGTGGGTTTAAACACACGTAGGCAATGCCGTCATGTGGAGTGGACACCCCCGAGGTTCCCGCCATGACGTGCATAAGAAGGAAGAAGGTGCGCGCGCATGCCCTAGGTCACACCAGATTCAAGATGGAGACCGGGATTGCCCTCGCCGTCCCGGGAACGCCAGGGGGGCCGGCGTGCAGAGGCAGCCATCTTAGCCAGAATCGGAGCTCCTGGGTAAAATGAGGTGAGCAGCAAAGGTTGCAGCTGTCTACAACCGACGGGCACAACAGTACCCCCCTTCTTAGGGCCCCTCCCAGGGGGTTTCGGTTTCCTTGGGTGAGTTAGATGAAAACGATGTAATATGTCTTTATCAAGGATGTTGACAGCAGGTTCCCAGCTGTTTTCTTCAGGGCCCTATCCTTCCCATGAAATTAAGTACTCCCAGTGCGTTCCTCTTTTATGTACATTCAAGATGTCATCTACTTTATATGCGATGTCCTCTTCAGCATCCAGAGGCTGTGGATCTAGAGTCTTGCAAGAGAATTCAGAGAGGATGAGAGGCTTCAGCAGTGAAACATGGAAAGCGATGTGTAATCTTCATAGATGATGGTAACCTCAGGCTATAGGTCAAAGGACCTAGGTGGCAAAGGACAGAGAAGTGTCCAATGTAGCATGGAGCAAATCTGACTGAAGGCAGTTTGAGGCGAAGGTACTTGGTACTGAGCCAGACTTTGTCTCCTGGCTGAAACTGAGGTGCTGCTCTGTGATGAGCGTCATATTGTTTTTTGGCCCGTTGTCCTGCTTTGTGTAGAAGGTCCTTAGTTTGAGTCCAGAGTTGGAGAATCTCTTCAGCTGAGCCGCTGGTGATGTACCTGTCAAAGGTATTGGAAGTGGTGGTAATGGTTGACGACCATATACAATCTGGAATGGAGTGGAGCCAGTGGCAGAACAGGATGAGAGTTCAGGGCAAATTCAGCCCAGGGTAAAAGTTCTGCCCAATCACTCTACCTAGTATTGACATAGGCACGAATGAACTGTTTGAGAGTCAGATTCATTCTTTCTGTTTGCCCATTTGATTGGGGGTGATACGCTGATGTCAGGTCTAATGCAATGTCAAATTTACGACACAGTGCCCTCCAGAACTTGGCAGTGAATTGAACACCTCTGTCGGAGACGATGTGCTTAGGCATCCTGTGCAGGCGAAATATATGCCATATGAACAGTTTGGCAAGTTCTGAGGCAGAAGGCAGTCCGGGTAAAGCCTCAAAGTGCGCCATTTTTGAGAAGCGGTCCAATGTGACCCATATATTATTGTTCCCGCTTGAAGGTGGAAAATCAACAACGAAGTCAGTCGCGATGTGTGTCCATGGTTCATCTGGAACTGGTAACGGCTGTAGGAGACCCCAAGGGCGACCAGCAGGAGGCTTTTGTCTGGTGCAAGTGGCGCAGGTTTCAATGTACGCCTGGATGTCCTTTTTCATAGATGGCTACCAATAAAAGCGTTGAAGGGTGGCAAGCGTACGGGCCTGTCCAGGGTGACTGGCCAATCGGGAGTCATGATCCCAGTTCAGAAGTTTCTTCCAAAGACCTTGAAGAACCACTGTTTTACCTGCTGGAACAGAATGGGTAGCAGCCAGAACAATCTTCTCTGGGGTGCATCAGGGACATCTTCAGTTGTAAAGGAGCGTGAGAGGGCGTCTACCCAGACGTTTTTATCAGCAGGATGGTATTTGAGCAAGAAATCTAATTGGTTGAAAAATAATGACCACCAAGCTTGGCGATGGTTGAGTCTCTGTGCATGACGTAAATATCCCAGGTTCTTGTGATCAGTGAACATGGTTATCTGGTGTTGAGCACCTTCTAGCCAGGGACGCCATTCCTCAAATGCAAGGTTGATAGTGAGCAACTCTTTGTCGCTGATGACATAATTTCTCTCGGCTGGTGAGAAGCGTCTTGAGAAAAATGAGCAGGGATGAAGAGTATGCGTATCACTGTGCTGACTGAGTACGGCCCTTATGCCGACATCAGAGGCATCGACCTCAACGATGAATGGCCGATGAGGGTCAGGATGACATAAATAAGGTTTCTTGAGTAATGCCTCTTTAAGGACTTGAAAGGCAGAGATGGCATCCGGAGACCACTGTGATGGGTTGGCTCCTTTCCTTGTCAAAGCAGTAAGTGGCACTGTTAAGGTCAAGTAGTTCTTGATGAATGTGTGATAATAGTTAATGAAGCCTAGGAAATGACAGAGAGCTTTAATACCGGTAGGCTGAGGCCAGTCTTGTATGCTTTTGGTCTTCTGGGGGTCCATTTGAAAGCCTTTGTTGGACACAATATATCCCAGGAAGGGAACAGTGATGTCATGTGGAGGGGACGCCCCCGAGGTTCCCGCCATGACGTGCATAAGAAGGAGGCAGGCACGCGCGTGCCCTAGGTCACACCAGATTCAAAATGGCAACTGGGATCACCCTCGCCGTCCCGGGAACGCTGGGGGGCCATCTTAGCCAGAATCGGAGCTCCTGGGCAAAATGAGGTGAGCAGCAAAGGTCGCAGTTGTCTGCAACCGACGGGCACAACAGAGAGAGACCTGAGAAGCAGGTCTTGTAGTAGTCAGGCAGGTAGGCCCTCCAAGGAGCGGATAGCCGAGAACGCAGGTTAGCCCCGAGGAGCGGGTACTCAGAGCGTTCAGATGCCAAGAGCAAGTCAGGAACAGGAAGTCCTTGAGTGAGGTGGATTCAGCAAGACGGAACTCCTTGCTAACTCGGAGAAGGCAAGGGCCAGTCAGATTAAATACACTAGTGGCTTGACATCATCGGGCAGGGACGCCCCCGAGGTTCCCGCCAAGACGTGTTCAAAGGAGGACCTCCGGGTCCAAGATGGCAGTTGGCAATGCCCACGTGTTCCTGGGGCTGCCGGAGAGGTTGGCGGGGGTTAGCAGAGGCCGCCATTCTTCCCAGACTTGATGGTGCAGGGAATAAAGAGGTGAGCATGAGAGGTCGCAGCCGTCTGCGACCGAGAGGCATAACAGCTCTACCTACAACAGAGATCTGGACTCATAATGGGAATGGTTTAATTCCATGGTTCTGACAGGAGTATATGCTAGAAATAGCAAGAGCCATCACTGGAATTGTTTGGGGCATAAGAAAATAAGAGATGCCATACTGGGTCAGATCAAGAGGTTAGGACTCTTCAGCCTGGAGAAGAAACAACTGAGGCATGTTTCACTTTCTATGCCATTGACCACTGTTATGAATAAAGCATATTTCTTTTCGGTTTTCTTTCCCTCCTTAGTTTCACCCTCTCACAAATCAAAGAGAAAAAAAAGAAATATAGGAAATATCAAAATATCTCAGACCTACATAACCTGCTTTATGTCTAAAAAACCCAGACCATTGGCTCAGTAGCCATACTTCCAAACCTGTGATTTCCAAAATGTTGACCTGGCATGCTATATCCATACAACAAGACAAATAAGAAAACTAATGATAGCAAGAAAGCTATTATAAGACCAATACCCTTACAAAAAGGAGAACTAATCTAAAGGTCAAAACACCATCTAGCTAACAGAAATGGTAAAAAGCATGATCACAAGAAATACTCAGTAATAGAGCGACTCAGGGGTCATAAAATTTTAACTCTGATTAGCTATATAAAAGTTCCCAAGAATGTTTGGCTAAAAGGCCAGGATCCACAGTGGTAAGGATCTTTAAAATATCTATGACTATTTTTCTGCAATTCTGCAATCTCTTCCCAAAGAGAGGGTCAAACACCTTCTCCGTGGGAACTTCAGGGAGATTTCTTAGGCAATCTTGGGTGTATGTGTAATTTTCTCCAGTGAAAAGAAGAAGAAACCTCAAAGACACTGTGCTTTCTTCGTTGACACTGGGGTCCTATTATGGTCAGGGTAGATTATTTGTAGAAAGGTTATATATTGTCTCTGTTTGTTGCGTCCGTTGGTCTTCGACGGCTTCACCCCGCTTGTTGCACCCCTATGTCGGCTCCTCCTGCTTACCTGGGCAAGATGGCTACCGCAGCGTCGTCAAGCTGACTTCTCTGGGGTCCCCGGAATGGCTATGATGCACCCATATGCCATTGCTCCTCCCAGGTACCTGCTAGGGTGCGCGAGCACGCGCAACCCACGTCTAAGTACACCCAGTGGCGCGAACCTCGAGGGCGTTCCCTCATCTGACATAACGCCAATCCGGGTATATCTACTTCTCAAGATTTCTAGCTCATTGAGTTGGCAAAGGCTCGAATAGACTTGAACTGTTCCTGTCTGCGCTACTCTGCCGCTTCTCTGCTGCCTTCAGGAAGCTTTCCTTCTGTCCTTCGGGGTTTTACTTCTAACTTGGGTACCCGCTCCTCGGGGGCCCTCTGTTCTATTTTCAGGTGCCATTCAGGGAATAGGTACTTGCTCCTCAAGGGCCTGCTCTCCCTATCTGGTGGAATCGCATCTGGTGACAACTATCTGGTGGAATCGCATCCATAACAGCTAACACCGAGTGAGTACTCTAATCTCTCATCTGTCTCATCCACAGTAACTCCTTGCTGCTGAACCTCCTGATGTCATCTAGGAGAGAAGGGCTCCCTCTGCCGAGGTCCCTGAGACTACAACTCACCACTGCCACCTGGTGGCTACTTCAAGCTGTAAAATAAAAGAGTTCAATTCCGGTGTTTTGTGTATAAGAGTCTAGCCCAGTGCTGTGGCTCCTCACGGGGCTCCTCCCCATGGGCATGGTCATCTCCACAGCACCCAAGGATCCATTAAAACACACGTAATAACAGATTGCCAACTCCATTGACCCGGCTCAGCTCACGGCGTTGCAGGCCATTCCAGGCCTGGCCCAGCGGATCACCGAACAGCAGACTGCGCTGGAAGGACTGACCGCTGCATTTAATTTGTTACACAGATGAACTCCCCTTCCACCTCAGGTAAAGAGGCTAAACCGTCGGAGACAACTGTACCTCTAGCAGCTCCTACCTGTTTTCGGGAGAAGTATGGAGATGCAGAGACTTCATTAACCAGTGCTGCATGCACTTTGCGTTACAACCAGGACATTTTCTCACAGCTTATGCGAAGACTACGTATATCCTGTCATACCTAGATGGATGAGCCCTGTCCTGGGCATCTTCACTGTGGGAACGCGAGGACCCGATCCTTCACAACATTGAAGGATTTCTTGAAATGTTTAAATCAGTTTTTGATGACCCTGGCCGATATTCTGCTGCAGGATCTACTTTGGTTCACTTAAAGCAAGGGAACAAGACCCTAGCTGACTTCGCTATCGAATTCAAGACACTGGCATCTAAATTATCCTGGGACCCAAGATGCCTGAAGACGCTATTCTTTGATGGACTGAACACTCGCCTGAAGGATGAACTCTCAGCTAGAGAGATGCCTGAAACCTTGGCTGAACTGGTGAAACTGGCAACTAGAATCAATCACCGGCTTCGAGATAAAGTTCAAGAAACCAAGACTTCCAGGAGACCCTTTCTGAGTAAAGTCCGAGTCAAGACTGCATCCAGGGCTGCCCCTACAGTCCCAGCAGCCGGCAAAGAGGAACTGATGCAATTAGGCCGCAGCCACCTGACGTCAAAAGAGAAAAGAATGCGAAAGAAATTAGGGCTGTGTATGTACTGTGGACAAGCTGGCCATGCTGACCAAAATTGTCCTATATGTCCGGGAAACGGGCAGACCTAAGTCCTGCGGGAGGATTCTTCTTAGGTCTCAACACTCCTTCTCCTCCGCTCTCTCTTCCTGTATCTCTTATCTGCGGTCATCTACAGTACCAGACTCTTGCCCTAGTGGACTCAGGGGCAGGAGACAACTTTATTCTTCATCGACTAGTGGAACATCTACGGATCCCCACTTCCACCTTGTCGCCTCCTCTACTTCTTTCATCCATCCATGGAGAACCCTTTCCGGGAGAAGTAACACTACATACCGAACCAGTGTGTCTACGTACCAGTGCTCTCCATAAGGAGACTATCTCCTTCTTTGTTTTAGAGAAGGCTATGCACCCCATAGTACTGGGATTACCATGGCTACAACAGCATATGCCTTAATTTGATTGGGTCACACTGGAACTGTCAAGTTGGGGTCATAGACGATGGCCTGACTGAGGTTAAGCCACTACCTTGTATTCCTACCACCCCATGAATGCCGGGCTTGCCGCCTCAATACGCATCTTTTCAAGATGTCTTTTCAAAAGAAGCTGCAGATATACTTCCGCCTTACAGACCCTATCTGTGCCATTCGTCTGAAGCCGAATACGGAGCCACCCAAGGGCAGAGTGTACCCCTTGTCTGTGGCAGAGAACAAAGCCATGTCTGAATACATTCAGGAGAATCTCAACATGGGCTTCATTAGACAGTCCAAGTCTCCTGCGGGCACAGGCTTCTTTATTGTGGGCAAAAAGAATGACACTTTGTGTCCTTGCATAGATAACAGAGGCCTTAACGAAATAACTATTAAGGACAGTTATCCCCTGCCTCTGATATCAGAACTTTTTGATAGACTACAAGGAACCCAGATCTTTTCAAAACTGGATCTGAAAGGAGCATACAACCTACTTTGTGATGAATGTGATGAATGGAAGACAGCCTTCAACACTCGAGACGGCCACTTCGAGTATTTAGTGATGCCATTCGGCCTGTGCAATGCTCCGGCTGTCTTTCAAAATCTAATGAACGACATCATCCGAGACCTCCTCTATAAATGTGTTATCTACTTAGATGACATCTCAATCTTCTCACAAGACATCACCACTCACCAAGAGGATGTTAAGAGAGTACTACAGAGGCTTCGTGAGAACCATCTCTACGCCAAGTTATCTAAATGTGAATTTCATAAGAAATCAGTGCCTTTCCTAGGCTACATTGTCTCCAAAGAAGGTTTTCAAATGGACCCACCGAAGCTGGAGAGTATCAAGAAATGGGCACAACCCACCGGGTTAAAGGCTCTCAGATGCTTCTTAGGTTTCACCAACTATTATAGGACCTTCATCAAGAATTACTCCTCACTCAATGTACCGCTGACCGCTATGACAAGAAAAGGTGCCAACGTGGCTAATTGGTCTCCCGAAGCAATTGCTGCATTCCAAAAGCTGAAGGATGCCTTTTCAACCAAGCCATGCCTTCGACATCCAGACCCCTCCAAACCTTTCATCGTAGACGTCGACGCCTCAGACCTTGGTGGAGGGGCAGTACTAAGCCAGGCTGGCGATTCTAAGGTCCCACATCCATGCTCATTTTTCTCCCGTCGCTTTTCTCCTGCCAAGAGAAATTATGGAGTTGGAGTCAAGGAACTTCTGGATATAAAGATGGCATTCGAAGAATGGCGCCCTTGGCTCGAAGGAGTGCAACATCAAGAAACGGTCTTCACAGACCATAAGAACTTGGAGTATCTCCGCCACGCACAGCGCCTGAACCATAGACAAGCGAGAGAGTCTCTGTTTTTCAACAGATTCAACTTCGTGCTCAAGTATTGTCTAGGAGATAAGAATATCAGATCTGATGCTCTTTCACGCTCCTTCCTCTCTGAGGACGTACCCGAAAAGCCGCAACACATCATTGACCCCGAGAAGGTCATATTGGCAGCTACCCATTCGGTGCCTGCAGGAAAGAGTATTGTACCCAAGAACCTCAGGAAAAAGCTATTGGCTTGGGCCCACGACTCCAAACTCTCAGGACACCCTGAGCAATGAAGGACGTTGTCTAAACTGCAAATCTTTTATTGGTGGCCCACCATGAAAGAGGACACATTCGCCTACATCACATCCTGTGCAAACTGCGCTAAACAGAAGACGCTGCCTGGATGTACATGGGGTCTCCTCCAACTCTTGCCGGTCCCTGAAGAACCATGGACACACTGACTTTGTGGTAGATTTACCATCATCAGGAGGGAACAACACCATTTGGGTAACCGTTGACAGGTTAATGGATCACAGTCAGCATGGATTTACCCAAGGGAAGTCTTGCCTAACAAATCTGCTTCATTTTTTTGAAGGGGTTAATAAACATGTAGATAAAGGTGAACCGGTAGATATGTATTTGGATTTTCAGAAGGTGTTTGACAAAGTCCCTCATGAGAGGCTTCTAAGAAAATTAAAAAGTAATGGGATAGGAGGCGATGTCCTTTCGTGGATTACAAACTGGTTAAAAGAAAGGAAACAGAGAGTAGGATTAAATGGTCAATTTTCTCAGTGGAAAAGGGTAAACAGTGGAGTGCCTCAGGGATCTGTACTTGGACTGGTGCTTTTTAATATATATATAAATGATCTGGAAAGGAATACGATGAGTGAGGTTATCAAATTTGTGGATGATATAAAATTCTTCAGAGTAGTTAAATCACAAGCAGACTGTGATACATTAAAGGAGGACCTTGCAAGACTGGAAGATTGGGCATCTAAATGGCAGATGAAATTTAATGTGGACAAGTGCAAGGTGTTGCATATAGGGAAAAATAACCTTGCTGTAGTTACACGATGTTAGGTTCCATATTAGGAGCTACCACCCTGGAAAAAGATCTAGGCATCATAGTGGATAATACTTTAAAATCGTCGGTTCAGTGTGCTGCAGCAGTCAAAAAAGCAAACAGAATGTTAGGAATTATTAGGACGGGAATGGTTAATAAAACGGAAAATGTCATAATGCCTCTATATCGCTCCATGGTGAGACTGCACCTAGAATACTGTGTACAATTCTGGTCACCGCATCTCAAAAAAGATATAGTTGTGATGGAGAAGGTACAGAGAAGGGCAACCAAAATGATAAAGGGAATGGAACAGCTCCCCTATGAGGAAAGGCAGAAGAGGTTAGGGCTGTTCAGCTTGGAGAAGAAACGGCTGAGGGGGGATATGATAGAGGTCTTTAAGATCATGAGAGGTCTTGAACGAGTAGATGTGACTCCATTATTTACACTTTCGAATGATAGAAGGACTAGGGGGCATTCCATGAAGTTAGCAAGTAGCACATTTAAGACTAATCGGAGAAAATTCTTTTTCACTCAAGGCACAATAAAGCTCTGGAATTTGTTGCCAGAGGATGTGGTTATTGCAGTTAGTGTAGCTGGGTTCAAAAAAGGTTTGGATAAGTTCTTGGAGGAGAAGTCCATTAACGGCTATTAATCAATTTTACTTAGGGAATAGCCACTGCTATTAATTGCATCAGTAGCATGGGATCTTCTTAGTGTTTGGGTAATTGCCAGGTTCTTGTGGCCTGGTTTTGGCCTCTGTTGGAAACAGGATGCTGGTCTTGATGTACCCTTGGTCTGACCCAGCATGGCAATTTCTTATGTTCTTATGTTCTCAAAGATGCCACATTTCTGGCTCTTCCAGGCTTACCCACCGCCATGGAGCTCGCCCAATTGTTCATCATGCACATCTTCCACCTGCATGGCTTGCCTAAGCACATAGTCTCCGATCGTGGAGTTCAGTTCACAGCGAACTTCTGGAAGGCATTATGCAAGAGGTTCGATACAGCCCTCAATTTCACATTGGCATATCATTCTCAGTCCAACGGCCAAACAGGATGAACAGGACACTCAAACAGTTCATTCATGCCTACGTGAACACCCAACAGAATGATTGGCGCGAACTGTTGGCATGGCCAGAATTTGCCATAAACTCTCATCCAGCAGCATCCACTGGATCAACACCATTCGAAGTGGTCTATGGACAACTATCACTACCACCATTGCCACTTCCATTATCAATGTCATCCCCAGCAGCACAAACAACTGCTACAGATATCCATCAGCTCTGGACTCAGACTAAAGAGATGCTTATGAAAGCAGGAATACGAGCCAAGAAAGGATACGATGCTCATCATCGCAAGGCTCCAGACTTCAAACTTGGTGACAAGGTCTGGCTTTCAACAAAACATTTGAGACTCAAACTTCCTACAGCTTAATTCGCTCATCGCTTCGTTGGACCATTTCCCATTCTCCGACAACTGGGCAACCTCACCTACAGTCTGAAGCTACCAACTACTTTAAAGATCCACAATGCATTCCATGTTTCACTATTGAAACCAGTGATACTCAGTGAATTTTCCAACAAGATACCTGACTCTACTCCAGTAGATGCAGAAGAAGACATCGATTAGAATGTTGACGCAGTTCTCGATGTAAGAAAACGAGGCAGAGTATGGGAATACTTCCTGTCATGAGATGGTTATGGACTAGAAGACAACTCTTGGACTCCAATGTCCAATATCTTGGATAAGAAGATGCAACAGGATTTCCATCATCTACATCCGAAAAAACCTAGACCTGGTATGTCATTGCGTGGAAGCCCTTTGAAGGGGGGTACTGTTGCATCCGTCAGTCTTCAACGGCTTCATCCCACTTGCTGCACCCCTATCTTGGCTCCTCCTGCTTACCTGGGCAAGATAGCTACCACAGCGTCGTCAAGCCGACTTCTCTAGCCTCCCCGGAATGGCTATAGTGCAGCCATACACCATTGCTCCTCCCAGGTACCTGCTAGGGTGCGCGAGCACGCGCAACGTACGTATAAGGACGCCCAGTGGTGCAAACCTCGAGGGCGTTCCCTCATCTGACGTCACGCCAATCTGGGTATATCTACTTCTCAAGATTGCTAGCTCATTGAGTTGGCAAAGGCTCGAATAGACTCGAACTGTTCCTGTCTGCGCTACTTTGCCGCTTCTCTGCTGCCTGCAGGAAGCTTTCCTTCTGCCCTTCGGGGTTTTACTTCTAATTTGGGTACCCGCTCCTCAGGGGCCCTCTGTTCTATTTTCAGGTGCCATTCAGGGAACAGATACTCACTCCTCAAGGGCCTGCTCTCCCTGCCTCAGTACCTGTACCTACAACTATCTGGTGGAATCGCATCCATAACAGCTAACACCGAGTGAATACTCTAATCTCTCATCTGTCTCATCCACAGTAACTCCTTGCTGCAGAACCTCCTGATGTCATCTAGGAGAGAAGGACTCCCTCTGCCGAGGTCGCTGAGACTACAACTCATCACTGCCACCTGGTGGCTACTTCAAGCTGTATAATAAAAGAGTTCAATTCCGGTGTTTTGTGTATAAGAGTCTAGCCAAGTGCTGTGGCTTCTCATGGGGCTCCTCCCCATGGCCGTGGTCATCTCCAAGGCACCCAAGGATCCATTAAAACACACGTAATAACAGCAGTTTTTTTAAGTGTAATTTATTTTATTAATCATTTTTTACTCCCTTTCTGTTTGGTTTTTGTAAGGAGTCAGGTAAAAAAAAAAAGACAAATAAATGAAATAAAATTAACATCGACAGACAGGCAACAAGGATGGAGGAGACACTGTTCCGTTCCCTCACCATCTCAACTCTCAGGCAATGAACAGCAGTGTGTCAGCCATGCAGTTTTGCACTATGCAGAGCAATCACTAGGTGGCATGGTAGAGCTTTTTAAAGGGTTGATTTATATTTGTACTCTCTTGGCATAGCTGAAAGACGTCCTGTGTTTGTTTCTTACACTGACCAGCAGCAATTATAATTGAGGCAGGAAAAGTGAATGGTCATTTATATCATTCTAGATCTGTTCACTCTTTTGTGCAAGCCACAGTTGTCTGGGCTGAGATCCACAAATAGACTCCAAGGTCACTCCTCAATTTCAAGGTCTTCTGATGTACATACTTCATATATCTTCCATAAACCCACTCCTTTCCAGGATTCCCTATCAGGGGGAGACTTCTCTCCAAGGCCGTGTGCATTGTTATTATATTCTTTAATATTAATAATAAAAAGTATGCTGAACTCAAGATGCAGTTCCAACATAATGTTATCAATAGCTGTTTTTAAAATGAAGTAAATGACAATTTACAAGTCCTTGTTCAATACAATCCATTACATAATCCTCTTCCTATAAATCTGTGACTCTATAAAGATGATTTAATCTAATCTTTCATTATTTATCCCATCCAATTTCATGGTAGCTTTGAAGCTCCCTACCAGAAATGGTAGATATAATACTTGAATTGGTCTAGTTGACATAACAATGTCCCATTTATCATATTTTAATTCAGATGTCTTGAATAGACTTGTTCATGTTAACTAACCTCCTCCCAGAAGGGAGGATGACGATATGTTGGTGGTTAACACCAGAAGGATGCCCCAATTCTTACTTCCTACTTGTCTTCTCTTCCCAGGAGCAAATAGAACATAAGATTACCATTCTGAGTCAGACCAAAAGTCCATCAAGCCCAGAATCCTATTTCCAACAGTGACCAATCCAGGTCACAAGTACCTGGCAGGATCCCAAGGTGTAGACAGATTCCAAGTTGTTTATCCTAAGAATAAGCAGTGGGTTTCTGCAATCTACCTTAATAGTGGTTAATGACTTTTCCTTTAGGAACTTGTCCAAACTATTTTAAATACAGCTACATTAATAACTTTCACCACATCTTTTTCACCTCTGCACAACAAGCCACGCCAACAATCACACAAGTGAGAGACCTAGGAGTCTTAATTGATAATCGCCTGAATTTCAAAGCCACTATTAACAAAACCACCAAAGACTGTTTCTACCAACTACAAGTGCTGAAAAGAATTAGACCACTTTTCCATGCCCAAGATTTCAGAACCATTCTACAAGCAATCATTTTTTCAAAATTAGACTATTGTAACACCATCCTACTTGGCCTTCCCGCTTCATACACCAAACCGCTTCAGATGGTGCAAAATGCAGCTGCACGAATTCTGACAAATACCAGGAGAAGGGACCACATAACCCCCATTCTAAAGAGCCTCCATTGGCTACCTATACACTTTAGAATAATATACAAGGCCATTCTTACCACATACAAAAACATCAACCAACTGGCTCCCATTGACCTACAGATCCCTCTCCGACTACACAATTCGTCAAGACCGACAAGAGATGCATACAGGGGATCGCTACAGGTACCACCGTCCAAATCCACCAGACACTGCACACTAAGAGACCGGGCTTTCTCTACAGCCATTCCACCGTTATGGAATTCCATCCCCTCAAATCTCAGAACAGAACCATGCATCTCAACTTTCAAAAAAAGACTAAAGACCTGGATATTCACACAAGCTTTCCCGGACGCCAATTGATAGAACACCTCCAAGCCACCCCTTATCTCCAATTATACCATGGTTAACTAATCTCCAACAGGGTTAACTAATCTCCAAATACACCATGGTCATCCTTATCTTCTATCGTTTACCTGTGTGAATTTAATAACCTTTCCTTTCTCTTCCTTCTCAGCCAAGTTCTTATCACCCTGTTATATGTAACTGCCTTTTCAACACCATTGTTATAGTTATGTTTACTATGCACCCCTGTTTTATGTGAACCAGCACGATGTGACTGCTGTCTCGAATGCCGGTATATAAAAATCTGAAATAAATAAATAAATAAATCTTCTGACAACCAATTCCAGAGCTTATTTATTTTATTTATTTAACAGTTTTATATACCGAAGTTCTGGTAACAAAGTTACTAATCACTTCGGTTTACATTACAACAATAGATTGACAGTATTTAGAATAATGTCTTACAATGAACAGGATAAATAGAACTTGGAGAAAATAAAAATAATAACTTAAGGGTAATTATATACAAAGTAGTGGACCTTCCTGGAGATCAAAGCTTAGGTATTAAGTTTGAAATTAAGAGAATGCTTGGTTGAACAACCAGGTCTTTAGTCTTTTTTTAAAGGTGGAAGTCGATTGTTCAATTCTAAGGTCTGGTGGGAGTGAATTCCAGAGATTAGGACCGGCAGTGGAAATAGCTCTTTTGCTAAGTGAAGTCTTGAGAGGATGGGCTCTTAGCATGCCTTTCTGAGCTTGTCTAGTTGGACGAGAGGTGGAGTGAAGCTGTCAAGGGATGGTGAGGTCCATTGGGGTGGAGTTATAGATGGCTTTATGGATTATTGATAGGGATTTATAGAGGATTCTGTGTTTGATAGGGAGCCAGTGAAGGTTCTTTAAAATGGGAGTAATGTGGTCCCTTTTATTAGATTTAGTCAGGATCCTCGCAGTGGCATTTTGTAACATTTGCAGAGGTTTTAGAGAGTTTGCGGGTAAACCAAGCAGCAAAGAATTACAATAGTCTATATAATAGACTATATATATATATATATATATATATATATAATAGCTTAATCATGCATTGAATAAAAAAATGTTCTCTTATTAGTTTTAAATGTATCACCTAATAACTTTGTTGTGTGTCTCCTACTCTTTGTACCCTTTGAAAGAGTTAACCGATTAACATTTACTTATTCCACACCACTAATTATTTTATAGACCTCTACCATATCTCCCATCAGCTGTCTCTTCTCCATGCTGAAGAGACCTAACTTCTTTAGCCTTTCTTCACAGGGGAATTGTTCCATCCTCTTTATCATTTTGGAAATCCTTCTCTGTACCTTTTCTAATTATGATATATCTTTTTTGAGATTCAAGATTAGATTGCACCATGGAGCGATACAGAGGCATTATGAAATTGTTGTCTTTTCTTTTGTGTGGTTCTAGACACATCAGGAAATATTCTCACCTGCAAATTCATAAAAGTATGTAAACGATATTTGAAAAACAGTTTGAATATCCATTCTCTATCTGTCTCTAGTGCAAATGTGACAATCAAAGTACTTTTTCCAGCTATGCTAGAGTCTGATGTCTCCAGCATGTCTGTTAAGTTTAGATCTGGCATTTTATTTTCAATTTTTGGGGTTTCTCTTAGTTCTTCTACATCTTTTTTTCTTTACGGTAAATAAAAAATTCTACCCACCGGTGGAATGCTTCCTTCAGGCACTTTTAAAATCTCTATCAAATACTTTCTAAACAGCTCTTTTGGAGATATATATGCAAGTCTAGGGAAGTTAACAAACCTCAAATTCCTAGCCTTTAACATATTTTCCATAATTTCTATCTTGTTCAACATTTTTACATTGTCTTTCAATAAAGACTCTTGAGATGTTCTATTAACATTTACAGTAGATTTCATTTCTGCACTCTGTAAAAGAACACTTTTAATAGTATTCTCTACTGCCTGTATTCTCACTTCATGATCTTTTACCACTTCATTTATGGGGAGAATTTTATTTACTATCAAATTACTTAGTCCTTCTATTGCCACCCACACAGATTCCATAGTTATTTCTGCTGGCTTCTGTAATTTGTATGTTAAACTTAAATCAGCAGGGGTCGAAGAGCTCTGTCCATCAGTTCCTCCTTGTTCTCCCCTGGCTGGACTGCCATCCAACTCGTCGGGATATATTTTCCCAACATCTTCACTTCTTCCACCCAGGTGAGGATTTCCCTGCCTGACACCTATTGCCAGCAACTTCGGCATGCAATAGGGCCAGTTCCACCCCTGGGTTCCTAAGTGTAGCAGGGTTGGCAGGCGCTTCTCTCATTATCGGGGAAAGCGAGATATCTGAGTCAGGCATTGGGACCTGGGTTACTTCCCAGGCTCCCTGCTTCAGCGACTGCATTCCCGATTCTGTTCCTCCTCTGATAATATGGGCATCCATAGGACCGGAGACATCAGGGGTAGGAGAGGCTCCAGGGTTAGCCTTCTCTTTTGCCCTGTGTTTCCTTACACTATGAGGCATAACAATACTAAATTCTCTTAGGAAACAGAAATTCCCAAATATACTTCAGTATTTAGACTTTTTATTCACTTGGATCCTCTTATGCTGAGTGGATAGTGAGCAAGAGTATAAAGTAAATAAAGTAACTGCTTACCAGAAGCGGAGGTTCTTCTTTCAGTTCTCGAGTATTATAGTTTTGGGTTTTTTTTTAAACAAAGCCGCGCGCCTCTTAGGCGACGCGCCAGCGGCTCGATGCGCCGCTATGAGGCCAATATTATAGGTCCCAGTCAAGTCGCCCTTTCTGACATCACTTCCGGGTAATTGAATTGGAGGCCCCCATTCTGGGCCGGGATGCAGTCCTCACCTGCAGGGAACCTCGGCAAGGTAATCGCTGTTGCTTACCTCCACCTCCAGAATTCACAAATCTTTTAAGGCAATTTTATAAGTCCCAGTCCAGTCGCCCTTTCTGACGTCACTTCCGGGTAATTGAATCGGAGGCCCCCGTTCTGGGCCGGGATGCAGTCCTCACCCGCAGGGAACCTTGGCAAGGTAATTGCGGTTGCTCACCTCCACCTCCCACAATTATATCTTATTTGAGATGCATGGACCAGAATTGCACACACTGTTCAAGATGCGGTCTCACCATGGAGTGATACAGAGGTATCATGACATCCATCGTTTTATTTGCATTCCCTTCCTAATAATTCCTAACATTCTGTTTGTTTTTTTGATTGCCATCGCACACTGAGCTGATGATTTCAATGCATTATCCACTATGACACCTAGATCTCTTTTCTGGGTGGTAACTCCTAAAATAGAAACTAACATTTGTGTAACTACAGCAAGGGTTATTTTTCCCTATATATGCATCACTTTTCACTTGTCCACATTAAATTTCAACTGAAATTTGGAAGCTCAATCTTCCAGTCTCGCAAGGTCCTCCTGCAATTTATCACAATCTACTTGAGATTTAACTAATCTGCATAATTTTGTGTCATCCACAAATTTGATCACCTCACTCATTGCACCCCTTTCCAGATCATTTATAAATATATTAAAAAGCACTAGTCCAAGTACAGATCCCAGAGGCACTCCACTGTTTACCTTTTTCCAATGTGAAGACAGACCATTCAATCCTACTCTCTATTTTCTGTCTTTAACCAGTTTGCAATCCACAAAAACATCACCTCCTATTCCCATGACTTTTTAGTTTTCTTAGAAGCATCTCATGCAGGACTTTGTTGAATGCCTTCTGAAAAACCAAATACACCACATCTACCGGTTCACCTTGTCTACATGTATATTCACCACTTCAAAACAATGTAGGAGATTTGTGAGGCAAGACTTCCCTTGGGTAAATCCATGCTGGCTATGTCCCATTAAGCCATGTCTCACTAAATGTTTTGTGATTTTATTCTTTATAACAGTTTCCATGATTTTTCCCAGAACTGAAGTCAGGCTCACCAATCTATAATTTCACAAATTACCACTGGAGCCCTTTTTATTTATCGGGGTTACTGTTATGAGAACCAGTCACGGAAGGCCTCAGCCGGCTCCCTCCACCTACCACTCTCGCGCCGGCATCCTAGCTGGTCCAGGGACCCTGGTGGAGGAAGGGAGTCGCGGTAGATGCGCCCTGACGTTTGGGCCCCGCGCCGGACTTCTGCCACCAATGCGGCCTTCTCGGCGCACCCAAGCCTGTCCAGGCCCTTCTGCCTCCCAGCTGCCTTAGGCATGCGTGTGTGCCTCTGAACTACATTTAAAGGGGCCAGGTCGGGAGGCGCTCCGGCTCCTCCCTCCTGACCCCGGCCTATATTAAGGCAAGGCCTGCCCCTAGACCTTGTCTTGGCTTCCTTTGGCTCCCATTCCAGGTCCTGGAGGTTCCTGTTCTGGTTTGTGTTCTGACCCGTTGTACCTGTGACCCACACTTGATCCTGGACTACGAGACTCGCTGCCTGCGCTGACCCACGCTTGATCCTGGACTACGAGATTCACTGCCTGCCCTGACCCATGCTTGACCCTGGACTACGAGATTCACTGCCTGCCTTGAACTACGCTTGCTCCTGGACTACTAGATTCGCTGCCTGCCCTGACCCACACTTGGCCTTGAACTACAAGACTCGCCGCCTGCCCTGATTCACGCTTGTATCTGGACCACATGCTCTGCTGCCTGCCACTGCCACGCCATACCAGGATCTCGAGTCTCTACAGAACTGAGACCCCCACGTAAGTGCAGCCGGCCCCGGTACCCAAGGGCTCAATCTGAGGGGAATGAGGGCTGGTGAAGCCCCAGTGGGGTCTCGGCCTCACTCTAGCCTCGCCAACTGATGGTGGGGACCTATGGAGCTCCTCCCCATAGGTAGCGACAACTCCCCCTCGGTCCAGGGATCCATATTCCTAACAGTTACATTGGCCATCTTCCAATCTTCAGGCACAACGGATGATTTTAATGATAGGTTACAAATTAATTGAAATAGGTCTGAAATTTCATTATTTAGTTCTTTCAGAGCCCTGGGTTGTATGCCATTCATTCCAGATGATTTACTACTCTTCAGCTTGTCAATCTGGCCTACCACATCTTCCAGGTTCACCGTGATTTGGTTCGGTATATCTGAATCACCACCATTGAAAACTATCTCCAGAATGGGTATCTCCCAACATCCTCTTCAGTAAACAGATTAAACAAAGAAATTGTTTAATCTTTCCACAATGGTCTTATCTTCCCTAAGTTCCCCTTTAACCCCTCACTCATCTAATGGCCCAACCTAATCCTTCGCAGGTTTGCTGCTTCGGATATATTTTTTAAAGATTTTATTGTGAGTTTTTGCCTCTACAGCCTATTTCTTTTCACATTCTCTCTTAGCCTGTCTTATCAATGTCTTACATTTAACTTGCCAATGCTTATGCTTAATCCTATTTTCTTCTGATGGATCCTTTTTCCAGTTTTTGAATGATGATCTTTTGACTAAAAAAGCTTCTTTCACCTCACTTTTTAACCTTGCTGGCAATCATTTGACCTTCCTTCCACCTTTCTTAATGCGAGGAATACATATGGACTGTGCTTCTAGGATGGAATTTTTTAACAATGTCCACGCCTGTTGCACACTTTTTACCTTTGTAGCTGCACCTTTCAATTTTTTTAAACTATTTTTCTCATTTTATCAAAGCTCCCTTTTGAAAGTTTAGTGCTACAGTTGAGGATTTATTTATTGTCCCCCTTCCAGTCATTAATTCAAATTTGATCATATTATGATCACTGTTGCCAAGCGGCCCCACCACCATTACCACTCTCACCAAATCCTGCACTCCACTGAGAATTAGATCTAAAATTTCTCCCTCTCTCATTGATTCCTGAACCAATTGCTACATAAAACTGTCATTTATTCCATCCAGAAACTTTATCTTTCTAGCAAATCCTGAAGATTCACTTACCCAGTCAATATTGGGGTAATTGAAATCTCCCATTATTACTGCACTAACAATTTGGTTAACTTCCCTAATTTCTTTCACTGTCTGTGTCACCATCTTGGCCAGGTGTACTGTAGAATACTCCTATCACTATACTCTTCCCCAACATGCAAGGGATTACTAGCCATAAAGATTTGATTGTGCATTAAGGGGTTGATTTTAAGACCCGTGCGTAAGCATCCATGTGCGTGCTGTTCCCAGCGCATGCACACGGATGCGCTCATTTTATAACAAGCGCGTGCAAGACCCGGCCTCACAAGTAACCCCCCATTTTTATGCGCATGACCCATTTAAAATTCGGCTGTTAGTCTCATGCAAGATCTTTATCCTCTTGGGTTCTATACTATCCCAGACATGAAGCACCACCCCATCACCAAGATGCTCCTTTCTGTCATTACGATATAATTTGTACCCTGGAATAGCACTATCCCATTGGCTATCCTCTTTCCACCATGTCTTTGAGATGCCAATTCAGTCTATATCATCATTCACTGCAATACACTCTAATTCTCCCATCCTACTTCTTAGACTTCTGGCATTAGCATACAAACATTTCAAAGTGTGTTTTTATTTGTATTAACATTCTGCTTTTCAGTTGACAGGGATAAATTGGAATCTTTTAACTCAGGTGAGTTTTTAATTATAGGCACTTGGACTACTTTTCTTATTATTGGAACCTCTCTGTCGGGATGCCCTAATTCTAATGCATCATTAGTATCCTTTGAAGATACCTTCCTCTGAACCATGCGCTGCTGAGCGACTGTCGGCTTTCCCCTTTGTTCTAGTTTAAAAGCTGCTCTATCTCCTTTTTAAAGGTTAGCGCCAGCAGTCTGGTTCCACCCTGGTTAAGGTGGAGTCCATCCTTTGGAAAAGAGTCCTCCTTCCCCAAAAGGTTCCCCAGTTCCTTACAAAACTGAAACCCTCTTCCTTGCACCATTGTCTCATCCATGCATATAATTTACAACTTTGAATAATTATATGTCATTGGCAAATTTGATCACCTGAATAGTTGTTCCCATTTCCAGGTCATTAGTGGATCCCTGGGGCACTTCACTATTCACCTTTCTCCATTGAGAGAATTTACCAGTTAGACCTACTCACTTTTTCTATCTTTTAACCATTTCCAAATACATAATAGGACACTGCCCATTCCATGACTTTTTAATTTCCTAAGAAGTTTCTCAAGCGGGACTTTGTCAAAAGCTTTCTGGAAATCCAGATACACTATATCAACTGGCTAACCTTTATCCACATGTTTATTTATACTCTCAAAAAATTGTAGCAGATTGGTGAGGGAAGACTTGATTTGGCTAAATCCATGTTGGCTTTGTCCCATTAATCTATGCCTAACTGTTGTAATCCAGAAGTGGATCCTTGGGCCGACCGTTGATGGAAGACGGTCAGGAGGCAGTTCAGGTAAGCAGGCAGACAGGTAGACTGGGAGACAGGCAGGAAGGCTGGCAGGCAAGCAGGTAGACTGGTAGGCAGGCAGGCTGGCAGGCAAGCAGGTAGACTGGCAGGCAGGCTGGCAGGCAAGCAGGCAGACTGGCAGGCAAGCAACTTTCTTGGTAACTGTGTTGCAAGGCAAGGAAACCTAGGAGACGCCGGGTTTAAATCCCCCCAGCATCTGATGTCACAGAAGGAGGTGATGTCATAGAAGGAGGCATGTCACAACAGTACCCCCCTCTTACGCCCCCTCCTCAAGGGTCCGGGTTTATTGGGATTGTCATGATAAAACTGGGTTAACAGGGACTTGTCCAGTATATTTCGGGCAGGTTCCCAAGAGTTCTCCTCAGAGCCGCAGCCCTCCCAGGCCAATAGATACTCCCATCAGCGGTTGTGGAAGCGTACGTCCCGTACTTCCCGTACTTGGTAAACAGGATCTTCGTTCGGGGAGGTGGAGATCGCATCCAGCATGAGCCGATGGAAACGGGAGAATATCACTGGTTTCAACAACGACACATGAAATACGTTGTGGATGCGCATGGAGGATGGCAGACGAAGTCTATAGAACACCAGACCAACTCGTTCTGCCACCTGGAAAGGGCCGCAGTATCTGGATGCCAACTTACGTGATTGTCCAGCTAAGTGGAGATTCTTGGTACTTAACCATACTTTAGTACCGGGTAGAAGTGTTGGAGCGGCACGTCGGTGGCGGTTTGCACAGCTTTGTGCTTTCTTTGCTGCAGAGGTGAGACGTCGCTGAAGGGCTCTCCAGAGATCGTGAAGTTGGGTAGCCACTGTCTGGGCCGCCAGTGAAGCGACATCGATAGGTACCGGGACGGGTGTCCTGAGGTGGCGTCCGAAGACCGTTTGAAAGGGAGATTGCCCAGTAACCAAGTGAGTGTGGTTATTATAGGCGAATTCAGCCCAGGGAAGGAGGGAGACCCAGTTGTCCTTTCTCTGCGAAATGAAGCTTCGGAGAAACGTCTTGAGGGAACGGTTCATCCGCTCGGTTTGCCCGTTAGACTGTGGGTGGAAAGCGGTAGACAAGTTCAGTTGTACCCCAAACGTTTTGCAGAGGGCACGCCAATACCGGGCTGTGAATTGCGGTCCCCGATCGGAGACAATGCTCTGTGGAAGGCCGTGGGCCCGGAAGATATGTTGCGTGAAAAGAAGTGCTAGCTCTGGTGCAGACGGAAGCTTAGGTAATGGTACCAAATGTACCATCTTAGAAAACCGGTCTACGGTGACCCAGATTACTGTGTTACCCTCGGAAGGAGGCAAGTCCACCACAAAGTCTGTGGCAATGTGAGTCCATGGTTCTGTAGGTATTGGTAGAGGTTGTAGAAGACCCCAGGGTCGGCCACCGAGAGGCTTCTGTCGGGCACATACCGGGCACGAGTCTACGTAAAGTCGCACATCCTGCCGGACTCGGGGCCACCAATAATGATGGTTCAATAGATCGAGCATCCTCCCTCTGCCGGCGTGGCCTTCAATGAGGGAATCGTGGGCCCATTGCAGGACTTTCTTCCGGTCTTTGTGTGGAACAACTATTCTGCCCTGTGTAGAGATTGTGGTGCTGGCTAGTTCGATCTTTGCTGGGTCGATGACATGTTGAAGGGGTTCCTCCTTTTCATCCATGATGGCATTCCGAGAGAGCGCATCCGCTCGAACATTCTTAGATGCTGGACGATATTTGAGGGTAAAATCGAAGCGACTAAAGAATAGCGACCATCGTGCTTGCCTTGGGTTGAGTTGTTGAGCTTGGCTGAGGAACTCTAGGTTCTTATGGTCGGTATAGATCGTGATGGGGTGAGCGGCTCCCTCCAGCCACTGTCTCCATTCTTCAAGTGCCAACTTAATGGCAAGCAGTTCCTTGTCTCCTATACCGTAATTACCTTCGGCTGGCGTAAACCTCCTTGAGAAGTAGGAGCAAGGCGACAAATGCCCGGAGTCGGAGCTTTGAGACAGTACTGCCCCCACAGCTATATTGGAGGCATCAACCTCCACAAAGAAGGGCCTTGACGGATCCGGATGGCGCAGACAAGTGTCCAACAGGAAGGCCTCCTTTAAATCCTTGAAGGCCTTACATGCCTCGGCTGACCAAACGCGCGTGTCGGCCCCCTTTTTGGTCAAGGCGGTCAGAGGTGCGACCAGTCGGGAGTATTGCGGTATAAAGTGCCTGTAGAAATTGGCAAATCCTAAAAAACGCTGCAAAGCCTTCAGGCCTACTGGTTGGGGCCAATTCTTAATGGCGGACACCTTACTTGGATCCATGAGGAATCCCGTAGCTGAAATGATGTACCCAAGAAAAGGCAGCGACTCCTGTTCGAAGAGACACTTCTCCAGTTTAGCGTATAGGTGGTGATTACGAAGGATTTGGAGCACTTGCCGAACCTGTTGCCTATGAGAGGTCAAATTCTGTGAGTAGATGAGGACATCATCTAGGTAGACTATCACGCAAGAGTTCAGCAGTTCGCGGAGGACTTCATTCATGAGGTGCTGGAACACCACAGGAGCGTTACACAAACCGAAGGGCATAACCAAGTACTCGTAGTGCCCGTCCCGGGTGTTGAACGCTGTCTTCCACTCGTCCCCGGGACGGATACGCACCAAATTGTACGCCCCCCTTAAGTCCAACTTGGTAAATACTCGGGCTCCCTGGAGTTTATCCAATAATTCTGGAATTAGCGGAAGCGGATAGCGGTTCTTTTTAATAATGGCATTTAATCCCCGATAGTCTATGCATGGTCTCAAGGACCCATCCTTTTTTGCCACGAAGAAGAATCCCGCCCCTGCGGGTGACGTTGAAGGTCGGATAAAGCCCTTGGCGAGGTTCTCAGCAATGTAATCAGACATTGCTTTGGTTTCAGGTTGTGATAGTGGATACACCCTGCCTCAGGGTGGAGTTGCCCCAGACACCAGTTCGATGGCGCAATCGAAAGGACGATGTTGGGGCAAAAGTTCTGCTTTTTCCTTAGAAAATACGTCCGTGTAGTGCGCATAATGACTGGGAAGGGTGACGCCGGTGTGAGCCAAGGGAATGTACTGGACTGGTAGAGACTTGATACAAGATTTGAAGCAGTGAGGACTCCATTGGGTAATTTGCAAATCGCTCCATTGGATCACTGGAGAGTGCTGCTGGAGCCAGGGTAGGCCGAGGACCACCGGATGAACTGAGTTCTCCAGAACCAAAAATGAGATCTCCTCAAAATGTAGGATCCCGGTCTGCATGATCAGTGGTGCAGTCTCGGTAGAAATGTGGCCAGGCAGGCAGGTACCTTGTATGGAAGTAATCCGTAAAGGAGGCTCCCGGGATTGTGTGGCCAGGCGGAGCTGATGTACAAGATTGGCAGCGATGAAGTTCCCTCCTGCCCCAGAGTCAATGAATGCCTGAGTCTTGAAAGACCCTCCGGGATATCTGAGGGTTATAGAAACGGTACGTAGAGGAGCAGCATTCAAACAACCTAGGAGGCACTCCTCCCTTACTCCTAGGCGCGGGAGTTTTCCGCTCGCTCTTTGCACTGAGCGAGGAAGTGACCTTTGCCCCCGCAGTACAGGCACAAACCCATACTACGGCGGCGCCGCCTTTCTTCAGGTGTCAGGGAAGCTCTTCCCAGCTGCATGGGCTCCTCGGATGTGGCTTCCGTGGACGTGCTAGCCCCCCGTGGGCCCGGTGGGAATGGGCGAGGAGAGGTTGGAGCCAGCGGAACTAAACGGCGGAGAGGACGCCCCTCTTTGGCCCTCTGCTGAAGGCGGCGATCGATGCGGCCAGCCACTTCAATGAGAGCATTGAGGTCCTCCGGAAGGTCTCGAGCCGCCAATTCGTCTTTTATCCTTGCAGCAAGTCCCTCTAAGAAGATTCCACGGAGGGCGTCGTCCCGCCATCCGACCTCCAGTGCGAGGGTACGGAACTCCAAAGCATAATCGGCCAGGGGCCGAATTCCCTGCCTGAGTTGGAGCAATTCGGAGGTTGCGGAGGTCTGGCGAGCTGGTTCATCAAAGGCTGCCTTGAAATCAGCTACGAAGACATTCAAGTCGTTCAGAGCCGGGTCGTTCTTCTCCCACATAGGAGATGCCCAGTTCAGAGCCCGACCGTCCAGCAGTAAGAAGATGTAGGCCACCTTGACGGTGTCCGAGGGGAACTGGTTGGGCAGGAGAGCGAACCTTACGAAGCATTGGTTCAGAAAGCCTCTACAAGCCTTGGAATCTCCCGTGTACCGTGCTGGCGCAGGGAGTTGCGTAAGAGTGTGAAGGGTCACCACCGGAGCCGGAACCGGGTCCGGTGCTGGTGCTGGTGGACCAGCATCCATCCGAGCGGCCAGTTGCTCCACAGTGACAGCCAGGTTGTCCAAGACCTGTTGCTGCTGAACTAGCCGTTGAGCCAGTCCGGGAATGGCTTGAAGGCTAACGAGGTCTGCCGGATCCATGGCCTTGCAAACTGTTGTAATCCAGAAGTGGATCCTTGGGCCGACCGTTGATGGAAGACGGTCAGGAGGCAGTTCAGGTAAGCAGGCAGACAGGTAGACTGGCAGGCAGGCAGGAAGGCTGGCAGGCAAGCAGGTAGACAGGCAGGCAGGTAGACTGGCAGGCAGGCAGGCTGGCAGGCAAGCAGGTAGACTGGTAGGCAGGCAGGCAGGCTGGCAGGCAAGCAGGTAGACTGGCAGGCAGGCAGGCTGGCAGGCAAGCAGGCAGACTGGCAGGCAAGCAACTTTCTTAGTAACTGTGTTGCAAGGCAAGGAAACCTAGGAGACGCCGGGTTTAAATCCCCCCAGCATCTGATGTCACAGAAGGAGGTGACATCATAGAAGGAGGCGTGTCACAACACTATCTATATGTTCAGTAATTTTGTTTTTTTATAGTTAGTTTCTACCATTTTTCCTGGCACAAATATCAGACTCACAGGTCTGTAGTTTTCTGGATCACCCCTGGGTCCCTTTTTAAAAATTGGCATTATATTGACAGCCCTGCAATTTTCAGATACCATAGACAATTTTAATGATAGTTTACAAATTATCAAAAGCAATTTCGCAATGTAATTTTTCGGTTCTCTCAGCATACTGGGATGTATACCATCTGATCCAGATGATTAGCTACTATTTAGTTTGTCAATTTGCCCAGTTACATCTTCCATAATCACTGAGATTTGTTTCAGTTCCTCTGAAACATCACCTTTAAATAGTACTTCTGGCATAGGTATTTGTCCTAAAAGAGGTAGAAATATCAGAGACAGTGTCATGCACTCCAATTTTGGAGATGAAGCAATTACACAGACGATACATGGGAATGATATAAGGGGACATTACCCATGCAAGAATTGCTCAGTTTGCGAACAATCCTTCAGTGGTAATGTTTTACCTTTTTTTAAGGGTGGTAAATTTTGTTTAAGATCACTCACCGATTGCTCTGTGAAGGGTGTAATCTATGGGATTTGGTGTCCCTGCCCGTTACTCTATATAAGCAAGACTAAACGTTGTTTAAGGGTCAGGATGATTGAACACAGGAGTGCCATTGTGAGAGAGTGTGTTGAAGCACTTTTGGTTCAACACTGCTTGATGACGGGACATGAATTTTCTGATTTGAGGTTTGCGGTAACTGATCAACCAAAGGCGTCTGAATGGGGTGGTGATTTTGACAATTTTCTATTGCAAAAAGAACAAAAGTGGTTATATTTTTTCAACACAGTGGCCCCTGGTGGTTTGAATAAGGAGATTGACTGGTCTGTGTTTGAGTTTAGAGTCTTGGTCTTTTAAACATCAGCAGTTGTACCTTTAACTGTGATTAACAAGCAAGACTTCCGGGGTTGGACATGGGTATACAAGTTTGGAGGAAGTGAAGGTGTCAGTTTGAACGCCGTGGTGCCATTTATACTGTGTGATGGAGTAAAAAGAAAAGAAAATTTCTAGAGGAACATCTGTGTCATAGTAAAAAACCTGTATTGTTTGGTATTATGGGAGTCAGCATGTGTTTGTTTAATGATTGGTAGACTGAGGATGTGGTTTTAATGTGTTGTTTATTTTAGGATTAATGCAAAGGTAGATGAGGCGTCTTGATGATCTGCATATATGAGATGTCCCCTGATGAAGGCTGGTGACAGCAGAAACATGGTCCGTGTTGGGGCAGTTTTTGGAACGCTAAGTATTTTAATATAATAAAATATACAGTTTAATTAAATTAAAAAACATTTTTGGATATATATTAAAATTGGTTTGATTAAAAAGTTTAATGGGTGGTTATAACATGAGGTACAATGTCAAATGATTACAGTAGAGTGTGAAAAACAGCTGATGCAGTTTGTGGCCCATTGCGTGGCAAGAGACAGTGGATTAAAAATCTAATGCACTAAGGTCTGATGACATTGTTCTCAATGTTTTAAATGATTATGGAGGTGGATGATAAATGAATTGTTTCCTCTCTATGTTTGACTTTTGTTATTAATGAGGGGATTTGGCTTCCATATTGTGATTGAATATATGTATTTGCCTTACATCTCCCTCTGGGGTACATTTTCAAAAACAGCGCACATGCACTTTTGTTCGCGAACCATGGGGGGGTTACAACACAAAGTTTCAATGTTTGTTGCCGACATATTACTTTTTGTAGGAAAATCAGTTTCAAACATAGTGGTGGTTAAATCTGTTTTCCAGTTTTTTTGCAATTTGCAGGGTTAAAAATTAATTTTGAAAATTCTGAAGCATTGCCTGTTGACAGTATCCTCCCATTACAATGGGCTGGCAATTTCCCTTTTAAGTGGATGTAATGGCAGATTTCGTGAGGGCCTCAGAGACTCACCATTAGCACACAAAATCTGGTGGTTTAGTTTTCCAGAGAAGAAAGAGGGTTTAACAGAAAAGAGAAGTAATAAAGCTGAACAAATTCTAAATATAAATATTCACAATTTATACAGCTCAGTCAGTGGTTCAATTCTTTCGGAACCTGACTGGTCCTGCCCATATAGCAGAGTTCATCACATTTTCGGTCCCTGTCTAATACACTCCATTTTCCCCCACATTGTAGAATTGAACCACAATTGGGTGAAGAGCAATCAGGCATTAGAAGAACATTTTCACAACTGCAAAACATAAACAAACAAGGAAAACACAACCTAAACCAACAGTGATATAGATTAAAATGTTGGTACCCCAGGTTTTATACTATTCTCAAAGTCCTAAGAGAGCGTTGCCATTGTCACAGAAAGGTTTAGGTATAAGTTTTCACTTCAAGAAAATTCTAGACTCCGCTTATGGCAAAGGGACAAGGATGAAATATAGGTATCATTATTGAAAGGATTACAATAAAAACTAAAGAACATAAGGAAACATATGGGCATACTTATAGTGTATTAATGCCAGGCATTAATACACTATAAGTAGATTTTCTTGCATCTGGAGTCACTCGCGGCATACACTGTTGCACGTCCCTGCTCACTTCACTATCACTTCCACCAGCTCCGGGCACTCCTCCTCTGCTGCCGCAGCCAGTTCGCAGCATCCCCAGCTCCCCCACTCGCAGTCTCCTGTGCAGGCCTCACAGTGGCCAACCTGCAGCCCTTTAAAGGGCCAACAGTGGAAATACCCGCGGGGGCACCTCCCGATGATCTCACTTAGACCAGATACTTAAGGCGAGGCCCTGCTTCCAGTTCCTTGCCTTGGCAATCGGGTCGACACAGCTCGTGTAGTAAGTTTGCCTCCGTGTTCCTAGTGTCTCCTGTTCCAGCGTCTCCTGCTTCCGTGTCCTTCTCAGGTAGTATCTATCCGGACTGACTTCTTGGTACTGACCTTTGCTTGCCTGACCATTTTTCTGCCAGCTGCCTGAAACCGACCACTGCCTACCTGACCATTCTTCTGTCTGCTGCCTGGAACTGACCACTGCCTGCCTGACTATTCTTCTGTCTGCCGCCTCGAACTGACCACTGCCTGCCTATTCTGTCTACCGCCTGGAACCGACCCTCGCTTGCCACAACTACTTACGGACTGACTCTGGTATTGTCCCCCGCTTTGGCTCACATCTTTTGGACATATTCTGGCATTGACTCTTGCACTTCATTCGGACACTCTCTTCCGGCCCCCAGAGACCTTCGGGCCTACGCACTTGGATAACAACAACGGCTTCCACGTGGCTTGACCTGCAGGCGCTGCCTGTCTCTTCCAGAGGATCTCTCTGAACTGTTGCCTTTCTGAGGTCTCCGGAGCTTCCAGTCCTGGTCTAGTCCACTCGCTCCGCATCAGCCGCGCACCCTTGCTCGTGGTGGGCACAGCTCTCTGATTCCTCTCCGGGAGACCACCAGATGCCCACCTAAGTCCAGGCAGTCCGGGGACCCAAGGGCTCAACCTGCGGAAACCCCGGACTGTTATTGGTGAAGCTCCAGCTAGCCTCTGTCTCCCCGTGTGCTCCACCTCCTGGTGGCAGGCGCTCTCTGGATCTGACCAGAGGGCTATACCAATCCTGCACCAGGCCAAGGGTCCACCTCCAAAGCAACATACACATCTCTTGACTAGTACGTAGCAGGTAATATCCAAATCTGGAATCGCCAGGAAGAACTTGTGCCCTTTCCCAAAGCAGATAATAAAGGTGATGTTGGTGTTGGATATGCATCCCACACTTTTAAACCAGGGAAGGTAGAAAGAAATTATCAATTACATTATAAAAAAACAACTTCATTATTTGTTCTGGGTTCAGACTGTGCATACTGGCATTCTGCCCAGGGGCTCTGACCTGGGGGGCTAATCTCACTGAGGTCTATACTGGGAGCTACCTGAAGGGCTTATTGCCTGTATGCACACAGGGCTACCTGAGGAGCTTACCCAATATAAACACAATTACTGGAATCATATCTGGAGGCTTTTTCCCTATACAAATAGCCACACACAAACTTTGATTCAGTACAACACAGTTCCAGGTACTTATGCTCAAATAAACTTACATTCTTAAGTACCTGGAACTGTGTTGTACTGAATCAGCCTATGCCATTATGTCCGGAAGCACGCTTTCCCTCTCTCTCTCTGTTATTTCTCCTTATACACTAAGGGGCAGATTTTCAAAGGCTACGCACGTAACCAGAGAAAATCTGCCCCTGCGTGTGTCCCGGGACACGTGTATGTCCCGGGGCTCATAAAAAGGGGCAGTCCGGGGGCATGGCCGGGGGTGCGGTGGCAGTTCGGGGGCAGTCCGGGGCGTGGCCGGGGGCGTAGCAGTGGCCCGGGGGAGGGGTTGAGTGCTCCGGCACAGCGGCCTGTGCCGGGGCATGGCGCGCCAGCAGCCCGCCAGTGCGCGCAAGTTACGCCTGCCTCAGGCAGGCATAACTTTTGAAGTAAAGGTAGGGGGGATTTAGTTAGAGATGGGGGGTGGGTTAGATAGGGGAAGGGAGGGGAAGGTGGGGGGGGCCGGAAAAAAAAGTTCCCTCCAAGGCCGCTCCGATTTCGGAGCGGCCCTGGAGGGAACGGGGAAAACCATCGGGGCTCCCCTCGGGTTCGGTGCGTGCAAGGTGCACATGTGTGCACTTCCTTGCACATGCCAAGCCTGGATTTTATAACATGCGCGCGGCAGCGAGCGCATGTTATAAAATCGGGCGTAGATTTTAAGATCTGGCCCTAAATGCTTGGGAAAAGCAACAATGTTCCCTCCTTCTTGAGTTCTTATCAATTTCAGGCCCAGCTGTGTCACCTTTACTCTCAGGCTTTAGTATAAGCTAATTGCTTGCTTTCTCATCATAGACCTACTAGAGTAACTAAAAAAAGCAGACTCTTGCCAGTTCATAAGCATTTCACAGTGCAAAACACTAAATATGAGTTCACTCAGAGGTTGATCTGTGGCTTCAAACTAGTCTGTATCTAGGTGAGAACTCTGAATCCACACGGCCCAATGTCCACACACATCCTCAGCCAAAGTAACAAAAATTGACTCCAACATTATCAGATTCAGAATTGGCATAATCATTGTCATATATTGGAGTACATTCTGCTGCATGAAAGTCTATGTCTTCCTCCTCCTCATTGTCAGAGGGGAAGCAGGGAGCACAGTCATATTTTAGCATGGGTTGGAAGGTAATATCACAGATGTGACTTAAGGTTAAGCTCTTGTTCTACCAAATGTAATTGTTTCCACCAATTTCCCAATTTATATACCGGAATTTAGCAGGCTGCCTTCATTCCGGTTTACAGATATAACAACTTAATACATTTGGGAGCAACTGACAATAAACAGGAAAAACAACTGATATCAAACGAATTAAAAAATAATAAATGAACACCTTTTCCTTGGGCCCATAATTTAATCTTATTACTTTTAAAGTGTGTACCATTATCAGTTTGGATTTCCACAGGTACACCATGAAAGCAAATATTCTGATCTAATTCTTTCAGGGTACTGTCCTGATTGGCACTTTTAGTAGGAAAGCAATGTGTTTGTCCTGTATAGGTATGAACAATTACTAAAACTTGTTTAATACCTACTGGGCCCCAAGGTAAGGGACCAGTATAATCCATTTGAATAATCTGCCATGGGATGGTACCTACTTTAACAGTGCCTAATTTAGTATAATTAGGAATAGCATGATATTTGATTTGTTGACAGGCAGCACAATCAGTCACAGCTTGGCTGAGATGATTTTTTATAATGCTAATACCCCTTTGTTTATCCCAATCGACATAGCTATTTATTCCTAAATTTCCTGGGGCTGTATGTATCCAGGAACCAAGAAGAATAGTGACTGATAGAATCTGGATAGCTGCATCCACAGTGGAATTGTGTTGGGTCTCTTCAGTATTGCTGGAACTATGGGCATCCACATGATGCACAGAGGTGAGAATGAGTTGTGTTATTTCCTAGATTTCTTCCATAATGGTTGACTCCATATGGCTTGCTAAGGATAGTCCATCCCTGAGCTTTCCAGAAGCCCATTCAATCTTTGAGGCCTTTATATACCAACCAAGAATCTGTGCAGATTATCACATTTAAGGCCTTAGGTAGAAAGGCTTGCTTCAGTGCCATATGAGTAGCTTTCAGCACAGCATATTGGCTACTTAGTCCTTCTCCTTGGTCAGTTAGGAGTGTTGCTGTCTTCAGTTAGTATGCTGCAGTCTTCCATCCTCATTTACCATGAACATACCTGCAAGAACCATTAGTGAACCATGCCATCTGCTGTTGAATCTCATCAAGCTCATCATAAAATGGGGATTCTGCCACACCTGTAGGATATCCTTGAGTGTCTGTTGGGGAAATGACAGTCTCACTTGTTTCAGGTAGACTCGTCACATTCTCAAGCAGTTTAGATATGCCTCCAGGAGTACTGTTTACCCAAGTCATAATGGGTATTTGGGTCTTCAGGCATACTTTTGAGTATTGTATCAACTGGTTTGCCTCTGTGAGGGCCCAATAGGTGGTCAAAAGTTGCAGGGTTCCATTTGTTGCTCCAGAAGCCAAAAGGAACTCTTTTGCTATTCTGACGCTGCCAGAGGCTCAATTCAGCCACTGACTGAGATAATGAAACTGCTAATTCAAATATCAATTCCGGCTGGATAGGGTGTAAGGTCAGTGCAGTAGCAATACTTTTTTGCTCCTTCTTAGCTAGGTCCCCATTCAGAAATATAGGGAGGAGGAATATTCAGAAATATTCAGAAATATAGGGAGGAGGAATAGCCTAGTGGTTAGAGCAGTGGACTGTGAACCAGGAGACCAAGGTTCAAGTCCTGCTGTCACTCCTTGTGACCTTGGGCAAGTCACTTTACTCTACATTGCCTCAGGTACAAAAACTTAGATTGTAAGCCCTCTGGGGATAGAGAAATACCTACAGTACCTGAATGTAAACCAGTGTGATATCTCAATTGAGATCAAATGTCAGTATATAAAAATAATAAATAAATAAATAGTCTTCTTTTTGCAGAGATTATACAAAGTCTGACGCATCAGGAATGTGTGCCATCTAGTATGTTAGATCATTGAATCTTTGCACGTCTTCTCAGCTTTGAGAAGCGGCCACTGCTTGGATCTTATCTATCACTGACTGTGGGATATCGTGAGTACCTTTATCCCATTGTATTCCCAGAAACTTCATTTGCTGGGAAGTGCCTTGTGGTTTGGCCATATTAATCATCCAGCCTGCCTTCTGGAGTAAGGAGATAAGGGAGTCCAAGGCTTGCTGCACATCTGTCTCCCATGTGCCTTGGAGTAAGATGTCATCAACATAGTGATGAAGCTAGATACCTTCAGGCTTTGGAAAATTTCCAAGCATGCCGTCTAGTATAACATGGCAAATAGTTGAACTGTGTAGAAAGTCTTGTGGCAAACATTGGAAGGTGTACTGTACCTCTCCCAATTCAAAAGCACATTTGTTGGGGGATTTCTTGATAAATTAAATACTTTAAAAGGCATTTGATATGTCCAGTGTCAAGTGTCACTGGTTTTCGCCACTTTGAATGGCCTCTACTAAAGTTGAGATATCAGGAACCACTGCATATAAGGGAGCAGCTTGTGATAATCAACTGTCATGTGCCAGGTACCATCTGTTTTCTTCACAGGACAAACTGGTCTGTTAAATGTGGATTTAGTGGGCCTAATTACACCAACTACCAAGTCATCCACTACCTGCTGGATTTCTTTCTGTCCACCCTTATACTGGGCACGAAGAACAGGTTCTGTAGGTGGGTCAATAGCCACTAGGACATCTAATGTGCAGCCCACTTGTACCGCTCTCACAACACACTGTGTCCATTGATTGTGTTATGCTCAGTGGTCTGCGGGCTACATCTACAGACTGTCACTCTCACCTTCAGGTCTGGCCCAGCCAAGTGACTCAGGATTTTGTCAGTGATCCCAGTGTGGTAGGATGCTGCCACCGACTCCTACACGGTGTGTCCTCCTTAGGTGCACGCTCTCTTGTCAATATTTAAAGGGCCTGTGGTGGGAAAACCCCCATGGCCCCTAATGATGATGTCAACCCCATGGCTCTATATAAAGGCAGCATTCTGGACTCAATTTGCCTCAGCAACAAATCCACTTACTACAGGGTAGAGCATGTTGCTCCAACATCCTGTCTTCAGTTCCAGTCTTATCTTCAATCTTCATCTCCATCATTGCCTACCTGTTCTTCTCCTTGCCTGCTTGCCCTGCCTATCCTTCCCTCCTTTCCTCTTGGACAGATACCTGGTGTGATGTTAGTCTAATCTCAGATACACCTGACTGCTGCCTGCCTTTGACCATTGCCTGATCTCAATTACGCTTGACCATTGCCTGATCTCAATTACGCTTGACCACTACCTGCCTCTGACCATTGCCTGATCTTGGTTACACCTGACCGCTACCTGCCTTTGTCTACTGGCCAGATCTCAGACTCACCTGACCTGCCTACAACCCAAGCTATCCAAACACTTCCATGACCTACTGGCCCCAGCACCCAAAGGCTCAATGTGAAGGGAACAAAGGCTGGTATAGGCAAAGGTCCCACTAGGTCTCTGCTTTGCCTAGGTTTGCCTAGGTTCGCATGCTGATGGTGGGAACCTGCAGGAATCCATCCTGCAGGTTGTTCCAGTCCTGCCGCAGCCCAAGGATGCACAAATGCAACAGATTGCTTGGGGCAGACATTCTAGTTTGCCTTCCATCAAAGTTCCAATTACTTTTCTCATTACATCAATGCCCAAAATAATATCTTTCTGAGGTGCTATTATTATCTTGTGGTGGACTGGAGTTCCCTCTCCTATTTGCAAATTGACTTCAGTTTCCACCCCAAGGGTAACTTGAACTCCATACACTTAGAGGGAAACCATGTGCCCCTTGAATCTATGTGGGTTGCCCCTCAAAATTGTGGCCTCTGCCCAAGTGTCTACTAGGACCATATATTGTTGTGTATTTCTCTCCTTCCACGAGATTGTAAGGGGCACATAGGATCTTAAATCTGAGTGAATGGGAAGAAGGGACACTGGGGCTTCACCTGTGCCTTATTGTCCTTGGGCAGTACCTGCATTTTGAGTCAGTGTGGGGTCAAGCTGTTCTAGGATTTGTTGCACCTGTTGGTCGCAGACGGTTGCGACCTCTCATGCTTACCTCTTTTTTCGCTTCACCGTGTAATCAGGGACGCGTGGCGGCTTCCGCCAGTCACCGCCGGCCTCTCTGGCGTTCCCAGGACAGTGTGGGCGCTGCCAACTGCCATCTTGCCTCTGGAGTCACATAGGCACATGGCCAGCTATGTACACGTCATGGTGGGAACCTCGGGGGCGTCCCCTCCGGATGACGTAGTCTCGCTACCTGTACTTAAACAGACCAGCCCAATACACTAACGAGTTAGCAACTAGTTTCCTCGTTGCTGAATCCACCTACTTGGATATTCGGTTCCTGTTTCCTGGCTTGCTGTGGGAAACTCTCTGAGTACCCGCTCCTCGGCAGCTCTTCCACGTTCCCGGGCTATCCGCTCCTCGGAGGGCCTTTCTACCTTTGAACTCTTGTCTGTTCTACTTCTCTGGACTTCCTTGGAACCACGTCTCGTGAGTACTACTGGTACTTCTTCTCTATCAAGCCTTGCTGGGATTCCTGCAGTGTATCCCATTCCATGGGCCACTACCGCGTACCTCTCAGCGGATTCACTTCTCCACTCTCTGCACTGCAGATTACTGCCTCAACGTCATCAGAGCCTTCTGAGCTTCCATACTTCAGACTACCTCCGTGTCTCCACTTGTACTGTCATCCTTGGCATATCCCGCTTGCGGGCCACTACCGGATCTGTACACCTGAGGTATTCCTTCCATGCTGAGAGAACTGTCTGGCGTACCCCACGCTGTGGGCCACTACTGGATCTGCACCTCAAAGGTAACTGTTCCACTACTGAGAAGGTTGTCTGGCATACCCTGCTCTGCAGGCCTTCACTGAACTTCTACTTCTGAAGTATCAACCTGGGCATATCCTTGCTCAGAACTGTTTCTCTACTGCAGTTCCTGCTCCTCGGGTTCTGCTCAAGAAATGCGTACCCCGCTCCTTGGGGTCCGCTTTTTCTCTCCTATAATAAAGTCTTCTTACAGTTGTGTCCCAAACCTCTAAGACCGCGCCTACCGACAGTGAGGTCCATAGGGCTCCTCCCTGTGGGCAGAGTCATCGTTGACCTCGGCTCCGGGTTCATTTCCATACCAAAACATAACAGATTGCTAACTCCATGGACCCAGCTCAGCTCTCAGCCCTCCAGGCCATCCCTGGCCTGGCCCAACGACTCTCCAAACAACAGAGGACACTTGAGACTTTGGCTACCACCTTCAACCAGTTGAATTCTCATTTGGTCTCCACCTCGACACCTGACAAATTCTCCACTGCTTCACAGGCAGTACCTACACAACACTCCGTACCTTTGCCTGCACCTACACGTTTTACAGATGACCCCCTGTTATGTAGGGACTTTCTGAATCAGTGCTGTATGCACTTCTCCCTACAACCTGCGTATTTCCCAGATGTAGTGTCCAAAGCTACGTACACCTTGTCTCTTTTAGATGGGAAAGCCTGGCCTGGGCATCACCTCTCTGGGAGCTTAATGATCCAGTTCTCAAAGACTTGACCGGCTTCCTTGCACTTTTTCATTCTGTTTTCGACGATCCTGCTTGCAGGACTATCGCCGGATCTGCATTATTGCATCTTCAACAAGGTACCAAATCCTTAACGGACTACGTTATTGAGTTTAAAACCTTGTCCACTGAACTACATTGGAACTTAGACTGCTTGCGGACTATTTTTCTAGAAGGCCTTAACTCTCGCATTAAGAATGAGCTAGCAGCACGTGAGCTCCCTGACCACTTGGACTCCCTCATCGATTTAGCTGGACGTATTGATCAGTGATTGCGTGAGCGCTCTCAGGAGCTGAAAACTTCTAAGAAGGTACCATCGGTGGTTCCTCACTCTCGCCCACCACCAGTCACCCAGACTATGCCGGTACCAACCACTGAAGAAGAGGAACCCATGCAGCTGGGCCACAGCCACTTGTCCGCTAAGGAGAGACGTTACCGGAAAAGACTGGGGCTCTGCATGTACTGTGGACAACCTGGTCACGCCATTCCCACCTGTTCTATCTGTCCAGGAAACTCGCAGACCTAGGATCCACCGGAGGACTCTCATAGGTCTTACATCTCCATCTCCTCCAATAACACTTCCAGTCTCTATCACTTCTGATGCCCTCGAGTTCCACACATTAGCCTTAGTGGATTTTGGTGCTGGCGGCAACTTTATACTTTGTCAACTCATGGAGCACCTATGAATTCCCACCATCCAGACACCTACATCACTACTCTTGTCTTCAATCCATGGCAAGCCACTGCCAGGTGAAGTCTCGCTTACCACTCAACCTATTCATCTCCACACAGGGTCCCTGCACACCGAGACCATCTCTTTTTTAGTCCTATATAAGGCAATACATCCAGTGGTACTCGGATTACCATGGCTCCAATTACACACACCTCAATTTGACTGGGGCACCCTTCAATTATCCCAATGGGGAAAATCTTGCCATGGGAGATGTCTCGAGGTGGTGTCTCCAATGCCATGCCTGACCACCTCCACATCTCTTCCGGGCCTACCACCACAATACACTGCCTATCAAGACGTATTCTCTAAGACAGTGCAGACACTTTACCACCTCACAGATCTTTTGACTGTGCCATCAATTTACTACCAGATACTGAGCCTCCCAGAGGAAGGGTGTACCCACTTTCTCTCTCTGAAACCCAGGCTATATCCTCCTATATCCAAGAAAACTTGGCGAAGGACTTTATTCGACCTTCTAAGTCTCCTGCCGGGGCTGGGTTCTTTTTTGTGGACAAGAAGGATGGCTCCCTTTGTCCATGTATAGACTACCGGGGCCTTATCAAAATTACCTTGAAGGATCGCTACACACTGCAATTGATCTCTGAGCTTTTGATAGGCTTCAAGGAGCCAAAATATTCACAAAGTTGGACCTTAGAGGGGCATACAATTTGGTCCGAATATGCCAGGGTGATGAATAGAAGACAGCATTTAATACCCGACACGGCCATTTTGAATATTTGGTAATGCCCTTTGGCCTTTGCAATGCCCCAGCCGTGTTTCAAAACATGATGAATGATATTTTTAGAGACATGCTTTACACCTGCTTAGAAGTCTACCTTGACAATATACTGGTCTTCTCTCAGAACCTTCAGAGTCATCTATCGGACGTCAAGAGAGTTCTCCAGAGATTGAGAGCCAACCACTTATACGCCAAATTGGAGAAGTGATCTTTACACCAAGAATACGTTCCCTTTTTGGGCTATGTGGTATCCAGTCAGGGGTTCCAGATAGATCTGTAGAAAACCAAGAGTATTCGAGACTGGCCCCAACCTACTGGACCTAAAGCTCTCAGAAGATTCCTCAGATTCACCAACTACTATAGATTCTTCATTCATCACTACTCCACCTTGACTGTGACTCTTACTGCCATGACACAAAAAAGAGCTAACCCTTCTCAATGGTCTCCAGAAGCCATGGACGCCTTCCAAAATCTCAAGGAGGCATTCCTCCAAGAGCCTCTCCTTTGTCACCCGGATCCCCGACGACCTTTCACCGTAGAAGTAGATGCTTCACACGTCGGGGTAGGAGCAGTCCTTAGCCAACATGCAGACAACCATATTCTATATCCCTGTTCTTTTTTCTCCCAGTGTTTTTCACCAGCCGAACGAAACTATGGAATAGGAGACAAGGAACTCTTAGCGATTAAATTGGCATTTGAGGAATTGCGGCCGTGGCTAGAAGGCGCTGAACATCAAATCACGGTTTACACCGACCACAAAAACCTTGAATACTTAAGACACGCACAATGCCTGAATGACCGACAGGCTCATTGGCCATTATTTTTTAACCATTTCGATTTCCTCCTGAAATATCGTCCGGCGGATAAGAACACTCGAGCGGATGCCTTATTCTGCTCTTTTTCTATAGAAGATGTTCCAGACACTCCACGACATATTATCAACCCCGATAGAATTCTTCTCTTTACCACTCACACAGTTCCAGTTGGGAGAACGGTGGTTCCATAGTCTCTACGGAAGAAGATACTCCAATGGGCCCACAATTCGCTACTCGCAGGCCATCCTGGACAATCTCGTACCTTAGCCACTCTACAGAAGTATTACTGGTGGCCCTCCGTGAAAAAGTATGTTCAGGCCTATGTAGAGCCATCTCCTACCTGCGCTATGCAGAAGCCACCACCGGGTCGCCCTTGGGGACTTCTCCAGCCACTACCTGCTCCAACTAAACCATGGACACACATCGCTACAGACTTCATAGTTAACCTACCAGTATCAGACGGCAGTAACACTATGTGGGTAATAGTTGACCATTTTTCGAAAATGGCACATTTTGTGCCACTACCCGGACTACCTTCAGCTCCAGAGTTGGCAAAACCTTTTATACACCATGTCTTCCAGCTTCATGGCCTACCTAGACACATTCTTTCCGACAGGGGAGTCAAATTTACAGCAAAGTTTTGGAAGGCTTTATGCAGGAAATTCAACATTTCTCTTGATTTCACTAGTGCTTACCACCCACAGGCAAACAGACAAACTGAAAGGATAAATCGCACCCTAAAGCAATTCATCCGAGCCTATGTCAATTCTCAGCAAAGCGATTGGTCCGAGCTGCTCCCATGGGCCGAATTTGCATTAAATTCCCATTCATCTGCATCCACAGGGTCATCACACTTTCAACATGCTTATGGGTGACAACCTTTGCCTCCTCTACTGGTTCCACTGTCGGTACCATCTCCAGCAACCCAGGTCTCTGCACAGGACCTGCATCAAATCTGGCAGCACACCAAGGAACTTCTGCAGAAGGCTGGACAGAAAGCCAAGAGATTCTATGACACTCATCACCGAGCCGCTCCACAGCTCCATCCTGGAGACAAGGTATGGCTCAGTGCCCGCTTCATCCGCCTAAAAATACCCTCTGTCAGATTTGCATCGAGATACATTGGGCCTTTCGCAGTACTTCGCTGCCTGGGTCCTGTTACCTACAGTCTTCAGTTACCTGCATCCTTACGCATCCACAACGCCTTCCACACCTCCCTTCTCAAGCCGCTCATATTATCAGAATTCTCGAAGAAAGTACCTGAACAACAGCCTCTTGCCACTGAAGAGGACATCACATATCAGGTCAAAGATATTCTTGATGTGAGAAAGGGCAGAAGGCGCTGGGAATACCTTATATCATGGGAAGGATATGGACCAGAGGAAAATAGTTGGGAGCCTGCAAGTAACATCCTCAACAAGGATTTGGTTCACCAATTCCACATTTCCCATCCTAGGAAACCTGGGAGGGGCACTAAAAAGTACCCCCCTAGGAAAGGGGGGTACTTTTGCGCCCGTTGGTTGCAGACAGTTGCGACCTCTCATGTTTACCTCTTTTTTCGCTTCACCATGTAATCTGGGATAAGTGGTGGCTTCCGCCAGCCTCCCTGGCATTCCCGAGATGGCGTGGGCACTACCGACTGCCATCTTGCCTCTGGAGTCACAAAGGCGCACGCGGATGGGCCAGCTATGTACAAGTCATGGTGGGAACCTAGGGGGCGTCCCCTCCGGATGACATAATCTTGCTACCTGTACTTAAGCAGACCAGCCCGATACACTGAGTTAGCAAGGAGTTTCCTCGTTGCTGAATCCACCTCCTTGGACATTTGGTTCCTGTTCCTGGCTTGCTGTGTGAAACGCTCTGAGTACCCGCTCCTCGGCGGCTCTTCCACGTTCTCGGGCTATCCACTCCTCGGAGGGCCTTCCTGCCTTTGAACTCTTCTGTTCTACTTCTCTGGACTTCCTTGGAACCACGTCTCGTGAATACTACTGGTACTTCTTCTCTACCAAGCCTTGCTGGGATTCCTGCGGTGCACCTCGATTCCACGGGCCACTAACGTATACCTCTCAGTGGATTCACTTCTCCACTCTCTGCACTACAGATTACTGCCTCAACGTCATCAGATCCTTCTGAGCTTCCATACCTTGGACTACCTCCGTGTCTCCACCTGTGCTGTCATCCTCGGCATACCCTGCTTGCGGGCCACTACCGGATCTGTACACCTGAGGTATTCCTTCCATGCTGAGAGAAATGTCTGGTGTACCCCGTGCTGCAGGCCACTACCGGATCTGCACCTCAAAGTTAACTGCTCCACTACTGAGAAGGTTGTCTGGCATACCCTGCTCCGCAGGCCTTCACTGAACTTCTACTTCTAAAGTATCACCCTGGGCATATCCTTGCTCAGAACTGTTTCTCTACTGCAGTTTCTGCTCCTCGGGTTCTGCTCAAGAATTACTGTGTATCCCGCTCCTCGGGGTCTGCCTTTTCTCTCCTATAATAAAGTCTTCTTACAGTTGTGTCCCAAGTCTCTGAGACCACGCCTACCAATGGCGAGGTCCACAGGGCTCCTCCCTGTGGGTGGAGTCATCGCTCACCTCGACCCAGGGTT
The DNA here is from genome assembly GCF_901001135.1 of Rhinatrema bivittatum. Lineage (NCBI taxonomy): Eukaryota > Metazoa > Chordata > Amphibia > Gymnophiona > Rhinatrematidae > Rhinatrema > Rhinatrema bivittatum. Next base: position 344,298,285 of record NC_042616.1, on the reverse strand, counting down.
CACTTCCATACTAAAACATAACAGGATTGCTCTCAGCTGGTAGTAGGAAGATTTACCTATCCCCAGGCCTGAGTTTAACTGTCCACTCCCTAAGTCAGATGGAGCAGAAGTGGTTACAGTGGCCCCTTCCATCTGCAGTTTTGCTACTAAAAACTCCAGGCTTTGTCTATCAATCTCCTCTATCGCTATCCCTTTCTTATTTATTTATTTATTTATTTAATATATATTTCTATACCGGACTTCACGAATAGAATTCACATCAGGCCGGTTTACATGGAACTTAGGGGAAAAAAACAAGAGTAACCAAAAAACAAGAAGGCTGAATCAAGCAAAGTTACATAAAACAAGGGCATAGAACTTGGGGGCTAAAGTAGCCAGGAAGAAAGGTAGAGCGGAAATTAGCAACAAATAAATAATATATAACTGGTTATGAGATAAGGAATCTCATTCCTTAAGCTGAGTCCGAAGTGTCATTTTGACTAGGGGAAGGCTTGGAGGAAAAGCCACGTCTTCAGTTGTCTTCGAAAGGTATGAAGGCAAGGTTCCAGTCTTAGGTCAGTCGGAAGTCTGTTCCAGAGGACAGGGCCTGCTGTGGAGAAGGAACGTTCTTTGGTGGTTTTTAGACGGGTGTATTTTGAAGGTGGGACTTGAAGGGTCCCTTTATAGGCTTCTCTGATGGGTCTTTCGGACGAGCGGTGTTTGAGAGGGTTCTGAAGGTCTAGTGTGAGCTGTTGGTGAATAGATTTGTGGATTATCGTGAGAACTTTAAATAGAATTCTATATTTTATTGGCAGCCAATGCAGGTTTCGAAGGATGGGGGTAATGTGAGCACGGCGGTTGGTATTGGTTAGGATTCTAGCAGCTGTGTTCTGGAGCATTTGTATAGGTTTTGTGGCTGAAATGGGGAGTCCCAGGAGTAAGGCATTGCAGTAGTCTGTTTTCGAAAATAACGTGGATTGAAGGATGGTTCTAAAGTCCTGGAAGTGGAAAAGGGGTTTGATTCTTATTAAAACTTGAAGCTTATAGAAACAGTCCTTGGTGATATTATTAATTGATTTCTTTAGATTCAGATGATTGTCTAGTATAATTCCTAAATCTCTAGTTTGAGAGATCTGTGGGTCCAGAGCCGTAATGTCGGTGTTGGTCGAGTGTTCGGGGGATATAAGAAGGATTTCCGTCTTGAATGCGTTAAGAACCAGGTTCAGGCTAGAGAGGAGGCTTTTTATGGACTTCAGGCAATTTTCCCAGTAGTCAAGCGTTTTTTGCAGCGAATCTTTTATGGGGATCAATATCTGCACATCATCTGCATAGAGGTAATGTGTTAGTTTTAGGTTTGTGAGCAGCTGGCAGAGGGGCAGTAAGTAGATATTGAAGAGGGTAGGGGATAGAGAGGAGCCTTGTGGAACGCCTAGTGTTGCTTTATAAGTAGGTGATTCTCTGTTGTTGACTCTAACCTTGTAGCTTCTATTTTTGAGGAAAGAGTTGAACCAGCTAAGGGCGAGTCCAGCAATTCCAATGTCAGATAAACGGTTTAGAAGTATGGCATGGTTTACCGTATCAAAAGCCGCTGAGATATCTAGGAGGACAAGTAGGTATGAAAGCCCTTTGTCAAGACCCAGAAGGATGTGGTCTGATAGGGAGATGAGGAGGTTTTCTGTGCTGGAGGATTTCCGGAAACCGTACTGTGAGGGGTATAGAATTTTATGTTCCTCGAGGTAGTCAGAGAGTTGTGTGTTCACAATTTTCTCTGTGAGTTTTGCTAGAAACGGAAGGTTGGATATAGGTCTGTAATTGGAGAGTTCTTTTGTATCCAAGTTGTGTTTCTTCAAGAGGGGTTTGAGAGATGCAGATTTTAGCTCATCTGGGTAGTTTCCTTGAGTTAGGGAGCAGTTTATGAAGTTGGTCAGTGCTCTAGAGATGGTGCTGGGGATGAGGAGCAGAAGTTTAGTAGGAATGTGGTCCGTCGGATGGCTGGATGGTTTCATTTTTTTAAGGGTTGATTCTATCTCCAAGGTAGTTGTAGGTTCGAAGGAGTCGAAGGTGGCTCTGGAATGAAGGGTGGGATTGGAGTCTAGAGTTGGGGTCATTGGGTTGGAGGGAAGGAGTGCCAGAGTGTTTGTGATTTTATCTTGGAAGAAGCGTGCTAGTTCATTGGCTTTTGATTGAGCCTGTTCATCTGGGATAGTAGGGGCAGAGGGTTTTGTGAGTTGGGATACGAAGGAAAACAGGGCTCTGGCATCGTATTGTATATCATGGATTCTGCTTGCATAGAATTTCTTTTTTGTCTGTAGGATAGAGATCTTGTAGAAATGAAGGGTACGTTTGTAATCAGATAGAGTTGAGGAGTTGGGGTTATTACGCCATATGCCTTCTTTGTATCTGAGGTCTAGCTTCATCTGTTTCAGCTCTGGGGAGAACCAAGGTTGTTTCTTTTTTTGTGCCCAATTGATGGTTTTCGTCGTTTTAGGACATAGTTTGTTGGCTATTGATTCCGTGATGTTGCTCCAAGAGAGAAGGGCTGCATTGGGGTTGGAGATATCCATATTAGGAAGATCAGTAGATAGGTTTTCGCTAAGAGTGTCGGAGGGGCATGCTTTCCGGAAGTGGATGGTAGATTGAGGTTGAGATTCAATAGGATTTACTTTGGTGGAGAGAGTAGTTGATATCAGGGAGTGGTCCGACCAAGGAACAGGGGTGCAGTCTGGAGAATTATAGTAAGGTTAGAATTAATGAATATGAGATCAAGTGTGTGTCCTGCTTTGTGGGTTGGTTTATTTATGATTTGTTCAAAACCCATGGCTCTGAGAGTTGAGAGTAAGGATTCAACATTAGTAGAGAGAGGTGAGGCATCTACATGAAGATTGAAATCCCCCAATATCATAGCCGGAGCGTCTGTGTTGATGTATTTGGCGATAATTTCTATGAGAAGGGAGGCTTCTCATAGAAATGTAAATTTCTATGTAAAGCATGCCAAAGGCACTTATTTCTTATTTCTTATGTAAAGCATAAATTTCTTATTATTTCTTATGTAAAGCATAAATTATGTAAAGCATAAATTTCTTATGTAAAGCATGCCAAAGGCACTCTCTTGTGCCCATCTGTTCCCCTCTCCCATTCTGACTTGTAGGGCCTCCCTTACTTTTATTCTTCTCCTGTTCAGTATAAGGTGGAGGTGGGGCATCTGTCTTCAAAACTTTCACCCTACTGGGAGGCTCACCAGTGACCCCCTACAAATCAACCTGGGTGGTAAGAAATTCTACCAGTTCCTGAAAAAATTGGGAGTGTCCTCCCTTTCTAGTTTCTACTAGCAATAACTGAGCCAGCCAGGGTGGCTATGGCTTTGGTACTAGGTCCTGTGGCATTGTACCACTGCCTGATATAGCCAGTTATAATTTCCTGCATTAATGCTAGCAATTTTAATGGTTTGAATACCATCTGCAAGTGTATGTCATCTTGCTAATAACTGTAAGATGGAGAAAGAAGTTTAATCTGTATATAATTAATGGCAAACATTTGCTAAAAGCTGTGGTAAATTAGAACTATCCTTTGTCGCTTTCATCTTATTTTTTGTTTCAACTTGTACACGGGACGGTGGTGATTCCCACAGGCCTCGATGCAAATTAGTCTAATTCCAGCCTTGCTTAATACAGTATATCTTTTACGGCTTCACACATGCACAACAGTAGACTGTCTTCCCTTCAGAACAGTATGTTCTCTTTACTTACAATTCAGTACTGCTCCCCTCAGTACTCACAATTCAGCTTCATCTCAGCTCAGTGTTTGGACAGTGTTACAATACTTGAGCTGCCTTCCTCCTGGAGACCTGGGCCTGGTCTGGTTATCCCCACCTGGATCCAAGCTCTTATTCCCAAGTCTCTGGTTACGCTCTCTGAGCCCCAACTGCCCTGCAGAATCCCACTCATACTCTCTTTAAGGAATTTAAGGTAGACCAGGCATCTAGCCTGGTCCTACACAGATAAACAGGGAAATAATAGGGGCACTGCCTCACAGGGACCAAATATGGATGTCGTTTGTCAAAGGACCAATGAATTCTAAATTCTGCCCATCTAATTCAAGTGCTCCATGAATCATGGTAGCAGATTTCTTGGCTGTCCTGTCTTCTCCCACAGATACAACTTTTCCCCTTTTCCTTCAGGGAAGCAGTGAGGCAGCAGAGGGTATCCTTAAGGGCCACATCCTGTTAAGGAAAGCATACCAGCAAACCTTTTCTCCTTTTTTGTTCCTTCCAAGAAAGGGAAAAGGCAACACAATAAAAACCCTTGCTTGTCCAGCACTTACTGATGTTTCTATACTGAAGAGGATGTTGGGGAGGTACCTGTACCAGAGAAGGTTTTCATGGGTAATGATACAGATGGACTGAACCAAATCATGGTGAACCTAGAAGATGAGGTAGGCCTGATTGACAAATTGAAGAGTAGTAAATCACCTGGACTGGATGCTATACTCCCCAGGGTTCTGAAGAAACTAAAAAATGAAATTTCAGACCTATTAGTAAAAATATGTAACTTATCATTAAAATCATCCATTCTACCTGAAGGCTGGAGGGTGGCTAATGTAACCCCAATATTTAAAAAGAGCTCCAGGGGCAATCCGGGAAACTACAGACCAGTTAGCCTGACTTCAGTGCCAGGAAAAACAGTGGAAAGTGTTCTAAATATCAAAATCACAGAACATATAGAAAATCATGGTTCATTGGAACAAAGTCAGCATGGCTTTACTCAAGGCAAGTCTTGCCTCACAAATCTGCTTCAATTTTTGTAGATAAAGGTGAACCGGTAGATGTAGTGTATTTGGATTTTCAGAAGGCGTTTGACAAAGTTCCTCATGAGAGGCTTCTAGGAAAAGTAAAAAGTCATGGGATAGGTAACAATGTCCTTTCGTGGATTACAAACTGGCTAAAAGACAGGAAACAGAGAGTAGGAATAAATGGACAATTTTCTCAGTGGAAGGGAGGGGGCAGTGGAGTGCCTCAGGGATAAGTGCAAGGTGATGCATATAGGGAAAAATAACTCATGCTATAGTTACACAATGTTAGGTTCCATATTAGGGGCTACCACCCAAGAAAGATCTAGGCGTCATAGTGGATAACACATTGAAATTGTTGCGATCTCGCGGGCAGGCTCTTACCTCGTGCGGCCAGTCGGGACACTGACGCTGCTGCCGCTGCATCTGTCTCTCCGCGGCCTCCGGGCTCTCCTCCGGCCGCCTTCTGCTCCGTGCAGCGGGGCCGACCCACCGCGAGCTCTCCCTCACGGTCAGGGCCTCCGCTGCTGCTTCTGGCTCTCCCCGGTGTGCTCTGCCGCTCCCGGGGTCCTCAGCCGGCAGGGAGGCCGTCCCTGCCGGTGCCTGCAGCCACTTCAGCTCCCTGCAGCCTTACCTCTGCTCCTTACCTGATGTCTTCGCGGCTGGGAGCCGCTAAAGCAGCCTGCCATCTCTCTACCTTTAGGGCAGGGCTGCTCCACTGCCTGCCTGGCTTCCTTGGATTCCCCACATGGCCGGGAGGAAGCCACCAGCTTCCAGCTTGTCTCTCCAGCTTCCTAGGGCGCGGGCGCGCGCCTCTCTACTCCTCTTCAAGGGCCAGCCAGGTGTGGCCCCCTGCTGACCCCTCCCTGGGCGTTGTCATCATCAGCCCTACTAAAGGGCTCAGCGTTCAGTCTGTCTTTGCCTTCGCAAGGAGTTGGTCACTCCTGGGATCCTACCATCCTTGCTCCAGGTGTCGTCCGTGTTCCAGCCTTCTGCAAGGTCCAGTGTTTCTTGTTCTCTGTCGGAGCTCCTTGTCCAGTCCTGCTGTTCCAGTCCTGATGTCTGCCTGCTGTTCCAGTCCTGATGTCTGCTTGCTGTACCAGCCCTGATGTTTGTCTGTTCATGTTCCGGCCCTAAGGTCCGTTTTCCAATCCGCTATCCATGTTCCAGCCCAGATGATGCAAGCCATGTACCTCGTTTCTGAGTCTCCGAGAAGTATTTACCTTGTTCCTGAATCTCCTGAAAGCTAGCACTTCGTTCCTGTGTCTTCAAAATGTCCTGGTACCTCGCGGCAAGCCATGTCGTGGTCCGTGACCAGCCCCACGGGCGGGCTGAGTAGGGCGCTTCGTGATGCAAGCCATGTACCTCGTTTCTGAGCCTCCAAGAAATCCTTACCTTTTTCCTGAACCTTCTGAAAGCCTGGTATCCTGCTGCTACCCATGTCGTGGTCCATGACCAGCCCCACGGGTGGGCTGTGTAGGGTGCTTCATGCTGCCAGTCTCGTACCTCGCCCTTGAGTCTCCTGTATGCATCATACCTCGTTCCTGAGCATGTCTGTGCCTGAGTCTACGTCTGCACTTCCAGTACCTCGTTCCTGAGTTTACGTCTGCACTTCCAGTACCTTGTTCCTGAGTCCACGTCTCTGCCTGAGTCTACCTCGTTTCTGAGTCTCGTCTGCATCCATGTTCCAGTCTTCGCTGCCCTGGCCTCCATCCGGCCTGCCGCTTCGTGCCGTACCCTGCGGCAGGTCCGAAAGGGCTGGGAACGGTCGGAGGACTGTTCACAAGACCAACATTGCATTGTTGGGTCTTCCGAAGTGTGCAGGTCCGGAGGAGGGCCTGTTTTCCCAGTCTTCAGTCCAGCCTCGCTTCCGTCCAACCCATGCATGGGCATGCCTCGCCTCCCGCGGCACCTCTTCGGAGTACTCTGGGGTCGAGCCGCAGCCCAAGGACACACACATCTCCCAGGAGTGGGATCGCTCTCCTAGCGCTCCACAACAGAAATCATTGGTTCAGTGTGCTCCGGCAGTCAAAAAAACAAATAGAATGTTGGGAATTATTAGAAAGGGAATGATGAATAAAACAGAAAATGTCATAATGCCTCTGTATCGCTCCATTGTGAGACCACACCTTGAATACTGTGTACAATTCTGGTCACCGCATCTCAAAATAGATATAGTTGCAACGGAGAAGGTAAAGAGAATGGCAACCAAAATGATAAAGGTAATGGAACAGCTCCCCTATGAGAAAGACCAAAGAGGTTAGGACTTTTCAGCTTGGAGAAGAGACGGCTGAGGGGGGATATGATAAAGGTGTTTAAAATCATGAGAGGTCTAGAATGGGTAAATGTGAATCAGTTATTTACTCTTTCGGATGATAGAAAGACTAGGGGGCACTCCATGAAGTTATCATGTGGCACATTTAAAACTAATCGGAGAAAGTTCTTTTTCACTCAACGCACAATTAAACTCTGGAATTTGTTGCCAGAGGATGTGGTTAGTGCAGTTAGTATAGCTGTGTTTAAAAAAGGATTGGATAAGTTCTTGGAGGAGAAGTCCATTACCTGCTATTAATTAAGTTGACTTAGAAAATAGCCACTGCTATTACTAGCAACGGTAACATGGAATAGACTTAGTTTTTGGGTACTTGCCAGGTTCTTATGGCCTGGATTGGCCACTGTTGGAAAAAGGATGCTGGGCTTAATGGACCCTTGGACTGACCCAGTATGGCATGTTCTTATGTACCTAGTCTGGAACTGCCTTCCTTAGCCCATTTTAATTAACCCCAAACTTTTAGGTTGTGATTGCAGTCAGACCCCTGGGAAATGTTCTTCTCTGTGTGCGCTTTTCATATTGGGGCGGATTTTCAGAGCCCTGCTCGCGTAAATCTGCCCAAAACCGGGCGGATTTACGCGAGCAGGGCCCTGCGCGCTGGGAAGCCTATTTTACATAGGCCTACCGGCGCGCGCAGAGCCCCGGGACTCGCGTAAGTCCCGGGGTTTTCGGAGGGGGCGTGTCGGGGGGCGTGTCGGGGGGCGGGCCCGAACCGCACTGCGTTTTCGGGGCGTGTCGGGAGCGTTCCGGGGGCGTGGCTACGGCCCGGGGCGGCCCGGGGGCGTGGCCGCGCCCTCCGGACCCGCCCCCAGGTCGCGTCCCGGCGCGCAGGAGGCCCGCTGACGCGCGGGGATTTACGCCTCCCTCCGGGAGGGAGGCGTAAATCCCCCGACAAAGGTAAGGGGGGGTTTAGACAGGGCCGGGCGGGTGGGTTAGGTAGGGGAAGGGAGGGGAAGGTGAGGGGAGGGCAAAGGAAAGTTCCCTCCGAGGCCGCTCCGATTTTGGAGCGGCCTCGGAGGGAACGGGGGTAGGCTGCGCGGCTCGGCGCGCGCCGGCTATACGAAATCGATAGCCTTGCGCGCGCCGATCCAGGATTTTAGCGGATACGCGCGGCTCCGCGCGTATCTACTAAAATCCAGCGTACTTTTGTTTGCGCCTGGAGCGCAAACAAAAGTAGGCTATTCGTGCTCGTTTTAAAATCCGCCCCATTGCATTTATCTGGCCAGTGCCTCACTGTTGCCTTTGTGGACCCTTGGGCTCAGGCAGGATTGTCGCAACCTGCAGGGAGGAGTCCTGCAGGTTCCCACTATCAGTAGGTAAACCCAGATGAAGCAGAGACCCAGCTGGAGCTTTGCTTATATCAGCCCTTGATTCCCTCAGGTTGAGCTTTTGGGTGCTGGGGCCAGCAGGTCTTAGGTGGGGTCTCTGCTGATGGCAGATGTGGAGGTCCTTGAATTGCAGGGTAATAGACGGGTAGAGGTCCAATGAGTCCAAGGTCTGGGCAATGGTCGGTGACATGCAACGGTCAAGCATATCTAAGAACAGGCAGTGATCAGTGGCAGGCAGCAGTCAAGCAAATCTGGGGTCAGACTGAGGTCCATCTAGGTATCCATCGGAAGGGAAGAAGGGACAGGCAAATAGAATGGGTCAGGTAAGGAGAAGCACAGAAGGCATGAAACACTGATGACGGGACGTAACAGAAGAGAACGCAGGACCAGAAGACAAGAGATTGAAGAAAAGATACTGAAGACAAGGCTGGGCTGAAGACAAGATGCTGTAGCAACATGCTCTATACCAGGGTAGTGGGACCTGTTGCTGAGGCACTGAAGCATGGTCGACAAGGGCTTTTATAGGCCTGAGGATATGAAGTCATCTGGAATCGCCTTGAGCCTTTTCCCTCCACAGGCCCTTTAAATATGCTTATGTCGTATGCACACCGCCTTAGGAGCTGCAGGACCAGCAAGTGTTGGTGGTGTCCTGCCATGCAGTGTGTCGGCATTGTTTTGCCAGGTAGGAGCATGGCAGGCTCCCACAGAGAGGTCTGGAGTGACTGTGCCGCAACAGGAGCCAATGCTGAAGGCCTGGCTGGAGAGGTGAGTGAGGCAGTTCACGGGAGTAACTCGCGGACCGCCGATCATAACACTCATGTGGTCCAGATTTCCCAACTTAGAAAAGAAGAATGCCTCTTTCCTTTCTTATTTTTCTTCTTTAAGTAGAGCACTACTCTCTCTGAGCTTCTATAGCATTTGGAGATCCCTGTAACACCAGTCTCTGCTCTGTATAACTGTTTTAGAGTAAACACGTTTATACACATTGAAAAATGTTCTCTTTCTCAATCTTCTTCCTGGAGGCTTGGGGTTCTGCCTGTGCAGTCATGCAGTGCAGGAAATCCCCATCTTGATATCATATGTGATAAAGCATGAGCAGTTTAAAGCCTGCCAGGGGTCAAACACAGGCAGGACTCTGGCTTTTCTTTGCACATACTTTATTCTTCACAGCAGGGATCACAAAGTTCAGACTACTTATCTTGCAGTACTTCACAAAAAACAAGATCACCAAGGCAATATTTATCTGGAGCTGCCTTCACCACATCTTCCCAAGACCTCCCTTGCTCTCCTCTGAGCCCAAGCTAACTTCCTGCTCAGAGGAGCCTCCCTGCACCCAGAATGCTTTGCCTTAAGGTGGACCATGACCAGAGCTATTAGACCAGTTCTTTAAGGTGTTCTGAGGATTTCTCTGGCACGCTCTACCACACCTTATTTGACCAAAAACACATCTTAGATTGCTCAGTTAAGAATTTTATTGTTTAGACTGTGAAATGTTCACTTTAATGCAGGACTGATACAAAATACAGTAATTTGGGCTCCCTGTTTGATGGCATTCATTCATCTGCATCTTTCGGCATTTATTTCCAACACACAAATGTTTCAATTTTTCAGCTTTTCTTTTATTTACTTCCTGAGTTTCTCTGAAGTATCTGCTTGTTTCATTTTTCTATAAATATTGTAATGTTCCCGTGTGGGCCAATCCTTTTGCTGATACTGTTGAAATACTGTTGGCATTTAACTATAAAAATGAAAATATGGGAGCTTGTTAAATAATACAGTGACTGGATTTTTGTGTTCTGTTACAGTAAGTAAACCTTACCTATCACCAAAAATTAAAGACTCACAAAAAGAAACTAAGCTATACATTTCAAATATAGTCAGAAGCAGAATGTATTAATAATATATAGAAAACCATGTTAAGATTCTTTGCTTCATATGCTGTATAATAAAAAATTAAGAAAAAACATTTTCAATATATTTGGGCTGTTTTCTGTGCTTCGTTGCTGTGAATATTTTTATTTTATTTTATTTATAATTCACCTTTTCAGTAGCTCAAGGCAGAATACAATATAATATAACTGTAAAACAGCATTAAGTTAATATTAGATTCTATCATACATCTTTGCTCTGCTAGCACTGTATTACATACTTTGTGGTAACAGATTTGCAGATATGAGGTGTACACACTTATGACACACTGGTAAAGAGAAATGGGCATCATTCATGGTTTGCATCTATTTCATTCCCAAGTCTAGTTCAAGATCACCAAACAGACCACATTTTCAGGATAGCCACAGTTAATATTTTTGCATGCATTTCATCTATTATCTATGTTAAGTTATATCCAAGCAGGTGCCCATTGTCTGGGACTATTTGCAGGTGTTGGGGTCCATGACGTCAACACTGGAATTGGTACCTTGGGCGTTCGCTCATATGCGGCCCTTACACTCAGCGTTGCTCTACCAATGGAACCCGATCTCGGAAGAATTTCATCTGCCCCTGCCCCTGACTCTGGCAGCCAGGGACAGCTTGGATTGGTGGTTGTGTCTGGCCAACTTGAGTCGCGGGGTTCCTTTAGAGATCCCGTCTTGGACGGTCATTACCACGGATGCCAGTCTGCTCAGCTGGGGAGCGGTGTGCTTACGGCGTTCAATACAGGGGCAGTGGTCGCCTCAGGAAGCGTCGTGGTCCATAAATCGTCTGGAAACCAGAGCGGTTCGGCTGGCTCTTCTGGAGTTCCTACCACTCATTCGCGGCAGGGCAGTCAGAGTGTTGTCCGACAACACGACCACGGTGACGTACATCAACCGACAAGGGGGAACCAAGAGTCAGGCTGTAGCGTCCGAAGCTCGTCTCATGTTCGCCTGGGCAGAGCATCATCTCAGTTGTCTCGCAGCCTCCCACATAGCCGGGGTAGACAATGTTCAGGCTGATTTCTTGAGCTGAAATTGGCTGGATCCAGGAGAGTGGGAGCTAGCGGAGGATGCCTTCCAGCTCATTTGTGCTTGGTGGGGCACACCTGCGATCGATTTGATGGCAACCTTCCACTTAAATATTTAAATTACCTTGAAAACCAGATTTGTTTAGAGTTTGAAAGACAGAATTTTGGAACTACTGGCTTATCTGCTGAGTGTGCTATCACACCTATTGATGGCTTAAAAAAAGTATATTAAATTGGGATGACCTGGTGACTCTTCCACACCACAGGTGAATTGCGGCTATGGATATGTGGAGGCAGGGTTCACAGCCCCCCAGAGGGGTAGGAGAGCATGAAGTTGGAGGAGGAAGAAGTTGTGATCATAGCTTAAGTGTGACTCCCTGATTCCAGATTTCTGGAAGGAGGCCTGGTTCATGGTCTGGAAGGAGGCCTGGTTCAGGTTTGCAACTGCAACAACCAAACTAGGTATGTTGGGGTGGAGAGGGATATAAAATAGGTAGAAAATCCCAGGATAGTTTCAAATTAAGACGTGTGGCACCAGATCCCATCTCTGGTTCTGAATGAGCACCAAGGAGCAAGAAGATACTATGGGGGGGGGGTCAGAAAAAAAATTACAGTAAATCCTACAGAAGAATTATACAGCTTCAAGCAATGATAAACATAAAACATTAATACATGAATGATAAATCCACATGCTTACAGTATATATGTAGCCTTTGTAGTTCAGAGTTCCTGAAACGGCTATGCGAGCCCTTAATATATTATGTCAAGCTAGTATAGTGGACTGCAGGTGGCAGAGATTAAATTTATACAATCCTCAGGGCAAAGATGTACTCCATCCTATTATTTTCTTCTAAAAATGCAGACCACACATTTGTTATGCTCCCAGCCTGACTGCTTTATTAACAAAATCCATCAAACAGGAAGCAAAAAGGTTCAGGACTTTCATCACAATAGGTTATTGTTCTTTGCGTGCAGAAGTTATTAGACTCCCAGCATCTGAAGCAACTTCAGAGATACTTTCCCAACCTCTTTCCTCTGCAGAAACAGTACAAATTAAACTCTCCAGGTTCTCCTCAGGCATTTTACCCAAACCTTGGTTCCTTTCTTCAACAATACCCTCCAGTTTTAGGGGATTATTTGCCAACACTGACCTTTTTCAGGTACCTTCTCATCAGCACTATTCACAGGAGCAAATCTCCTTACATCTCTGTAGTTAATTACATCAGTTTCCTTACAAAAATCACTCCTTAGATGACACTGAATTATTTTACTCCTATTGCCAGGTTCCTCCCTTGGACAACAGCATTGAACCACGCTAACCTTTCTCACACTACTCTCTTCAGGCTCCGATTGGATCTTTCCTCAAAAATTGCCCATCTGCAGCCTGAACCCAACTACATAAAGTCTCAGTTAAGGGGTATTTTTGTGCCATACTGTGGTAACCTGGGTAATAGCGGTTTCAGAAATACCCAGGAAAACAAAGGAGGCAGAATCTGGCTGTTTTCTTATGTGCATTTTTATTTACAATGAAAGGAAAACAAACAAAAATAGATGCAGCCCACCTTGCTCTTCTGACAGTATTCAAACATCAATTGCAATCTGTCATCTCATAGGAAGGCTTCCTCTCTGCTCTCTGGGGCCTCTCCCAACCCTCTGGGACCTGGTCTCTTATCCCTGGTCTGCTGTGATCCACCCTACCCAGAATCCCTTGCTAGGCTGAGACTTAAGGAAGACCGGTACAGATAACTGTAGCTGGTCCTTTAAGGTGTTCAAGGGAGTTTCTTATATACTTCCTCACATACCCTCCCCCCTCAGCTCAGCCTTGTCAGGCTGGGGGTCCAGCCATACTCAGGCTACTTCCCCGGCTTCACCTCATAGATGAACTATCCCAGAGTGGGTTGTCCTGATTTGCTGTGAGCCGGCACCACAGGACTGTAAACTGGGCACAATTGTATGAGAGGTCAGGAAGGACTCCCGCTTCCATAACGGCTTGACCTTCCAGGGCTGTCAATAGGGCCCAACTAGTTGGGTACTCCTATTTGTCCCTATGTACCCAGGTGTCTTTTTTTCTCTTGTGATTGATGTGCTCTTTTTGGAGCAGATCCTCACAAATGAGAGACTGCTAGATCCTGAATCCACCAAAGCTTGGGTGGGAATGTCATCCATTTCCAACTGGATCACAAATTCCTTATGAGGCTGGTGAGGAATATCCACCAAGCTACAATTCTGCTGTTTTGCTAACATGTTTGCTCACTTTTATTCCCACGTTTCATTCTTGTCCTGTTCTTCCTGCTTGTGTTCTCATTGCATGTCGTCTAAACCATGGATACTCTTCCATATGGTTTCACAGCCTTACAGAAAAAGCATGCCCACTGGGTGGATTCCCCTTGGTTTTTAACATTTCTCAAGGGCTGTTCAATTTTGGCCTTTTCAAAGGGGTAGCTGTCCTCCTGATGCCCATTCCCTGCACAGAGGGCACAGAAAGTAAAATTATCTGAAGTTTCATTCTTGGGGTGGCTTGAATGCTCTGAGTGAGGTACTTTCCTTCTTTCAAGGTGAGGATCTTTCCTGCTTTGGAGTTTTCCCTTTTTCCCTTTGTCTGGTGGAGGCTGGCTCACTAAGCTGATATCCATAACTTCAGGTCTCTCAAATCGGCAGTCCCTTGCCAAATGTCCTCTCTGACCACAGTTAGATCATGTGGATGAGACTGTGGGATGGGTTCTGGGTCCAGAAGATGAGTTATCCCCCTTTGAGAGATGTTGCTGGGGACCTCCACTCTCTATTCTCTGCCAGGGAGTTTGTGCTGGCTGTCTTTCTAGCATCAATATTACGTTAGGCATTAAGTGTGATTGGTGGAAGGCATCTGCCATTTCTAGAGCTCTTTCCAATGTGAGCCCTGTGTGTCGACAGACCCAATTCTGCATAGGCCAGTCAAGTCCATCTAACTCTCCTAGAAGCACTTCTTGGGTTACTTCAAGGCCAGTCTTTTCCTTGGGCTGTAGACACTTCCAGGCGGCATCCTTCAGGCAATGAAACAGATTTTGGGGGCTCCTCTCCTGGGCTGCAGGAACCCCCACCAGAACTGCTGCCAGTATATTTCTGAGGTATACCTAGCTGTCTCCAGGATAAAAGCCTTGACTTCCACATAGGTAGCTCTCCCATCTGGGCTGGCTGCTTGGAACGCCACTTGACTAGTGAGTACATACTGACAGCCCTCTCAAAGTTTTTCAGGAACATGTCTGGGTCCTCGCCTCCCTTCATTTTAAACAGGATGTGAGGTAAAAGAGTCACCTGTGTTATCCCAGTCACAGCAGTGTGAACGATCTGTGCCACCTGAGTTAGCACTGTGTTTTGCTGCATAAGTTGCTCTCACAGCTTCTGCTGCTGATCAGTTTGTGTTTGTATGTCATTCTGCAATTGCTGTTGGCCTGTACTAAGGACCTGGATCACTTGTTCCAGCTTCCTTGTATTAATCACTTAACACAAAAGGCCTAAGCTATGTACATAACAGTCAAATTTCCAAAATGTTATAAAATACAATATCAAAACAAGATATACTAAGTCCAATTATTGGCCTGAGCTCAGTTAATGCAATAGCTAGTAAATTCGTAACCACCAAAGCATACTGCTTCTAGAAAAAAGCTTGCCTGAAGAGGAATGTTTTCAACAAACCTCTGAATGTCTTTAAACACTTAGACTTCTGGCATTAGCATACAAACATTTCAAAGTTTGTTTTTTGTTTGTATTTTCATTCTGCTTTTTAATTGATAGGGATAAGTTAGAATTTTTTTAGCTCAGCTGAATTTTTAGTTACAGGCACTTGGACTACTTTTCTTATAA
Organism: Rhinatrema bivittatum; assembly: GCF_901001135.1. Classification (NCBI taxonomy): domain Eukaryota; kingdom Metazoa; phylum Chordata; class Amphibia; order Gymnophiona; family Rhinatrematidae; genus Rhinatrema; species Rhinatrema bivittatum. The sequence goes on along the minus strand of NC_042616.1, from coordinate 344,283,080 downwards.
TTGGAACCTCACTGTCGGGATGCCCTAATTCTAATGCATCATTAGTATCCTTTGAAGATACCTCTCTCCGAACCATGCGCTGCTGAGCGACTGTCACCTACTCTTGCTTCTGGCCCGTCCTTGGCGCCCGGGCCTCTGCATCCCTGCTTTGTCCGGACCTGCCTCGGTCCCTCCGAAACCTCTGCTGGTCCCTGGCTACCTGCTACAACATCCACTGGGAATTGTCTGATGGAGACCCACCTAAGACAGCCGGCCCTGGCACCCAAGGGCTCAACCTGCAGGGAATGAAGGCTGGTATTGGCGAAGCTCCAGTCAGCCTCTGTCTCCTGGTCTGCTCCGCCTCCCGACGGTGGGGACCCATGGGGCTTGCCCTACGGGTATCATCAACCCCACCTCAGGCCAAGGGTCCACCACCAGCGCAATAGCCCATGGACTCGGCGGAGCCATCCGCCCTCCAGGTCATTCCAGGTCTGTTTCTGAAGATCCAGGAACAGCAGCAGTTCTTAAAGGTGCTGGCGTCCTCTGTCGAGCGCCTCCATGTCCATCTAGATACCCACGCTACAGCACTGATATCCACACCGTCCAGCCCTCAGCCTTCACCCTCACTCTCTAGGGCTCTGCTGGCCCTACCCGCACCACCCCATTTCAATGGGGACCCCAGGCTCTGCAGAGGGTTAATCAACCTGAGCTACATGCAGTTCACTCTGCAGCCTTCCATCTTCCAGGATGAGCTTACGAAGGATACTTTCATTCTTTTGCCTCTAGAAGGGAAGGCGCTGGCATGGGCATCTCCCTGTTAGGATTCTGTAATATCAGTTGGTATGTGAACCCTGGGCAAAGTGAGAGGTGGTACCACCCACGGGGAGGAGCCCCTTGAGCCTCACTGTCAGGAGGCTAGGTCTCAACTGAGGGTAGGCACAGAAGCAAATAAACAACTGAAAAGCAGGTTGTTAAACAAGCAAAAATCACACTTTGAAATGTCTGTATGCCAATGCCAGAAGTCTAAGAAGTAAGATGGAAGAGTTAGAGTGTATAGCAGCAAATGATGAGATTGACATAATTGGCATCACAGAGACTTGGTGGAAGGAGGATAACCAATGGGACAGTGCTATATCAGGGTACAAATTATATCGCAATGATAAGGAGGATCAACTTGGTGGGGGTGTGGCACTTTATGTCCGGGAGGGTATAGAGTCCAACAGGATAAAGATCATACAAGAGAGTAAATGCTCAGTAGAATCTATATGGGAAGAAATCCCATGTGTGTTGGGTAAGAGTATAGTGATAGGAGTATACTACCGTCCACCTGGATAAAATGGTCAGACAGATGATGAAATGCTAAGAGAAATCAGGGAAGCAAACCAATTTGGCAGTGCAATAATAATGGGAGATTTCAATTACCCCAATATTGACTGGATAAATGTAACATCAGGACTTGCTAGAGACATAAAGTTCCTGGATGTAATAAATGATTGCTTCATGGAGCAATTGGTTCAGGAACAAACAAGAGAGGGAGCTATTTTAGATTTAATTCTTAGTGGAACGCAAGATTTGGTGAAGGAAGTAACAGTGGTGGGGCCACTTGGCAACAGTGATCATAACATGATCAAATTTAAACTAATAACTGGAAGGGGGACAATAAGTAAATCTGCAACTCTAACACTAAACTTTCAAAACGGAAACTTTGATAAAATGAGGAAAATAGTTAGGAAAAAACTGAAAGGTGAAGCTGCAAAGGTTAAAAAGTGTTCAACAGGCTTGGACATTGTTTAAAAATACAATCCTAGAGGCGCAGTCCATATGTATTCCGCGCATTAAGAAAGGTGGAAGGAAGGCAAAACGATTACCGTCATGGCTAAAAGGTGATGTGAAAGAGGCTATTTTAGCCAAAAAAAAATCCTTCAAAAATTGGAAGAAGGATCCAACTGAAGAAAATAGGATAAAACATAAGCATTGTCAAGGTAAGTGTAAAACATTGATAAGACAGGCAAAGAGAGAATTTGAAATGAAGTTGGCCATAGAGGCAAAAACTCATAATAAAAACGTTTTAAAATATATCCAAAGCAAGAAACCTGTGAGGGAGTCGGTTGGACCATTAGATGACAGAGGGGTTATAGGGGCTCTTAGGGAAGATAAGGCCATTGCAGAAATACTAAATGAATTCCTTGCCTCTGTGTTTACTAATGAGGATGTTGGGGAGATACCAGTTCCAGAGATGGTTTTCAGGGGTGATGAGTCAGACAAACTGAACGAAATCACTGTGAACCTGGAAGATGTAGTAGGCCAGATTGACAAAATAAAGAGTAGCAAATCACCTGGACCGGATGGTATGCATCCTAGGGTTCTGAAGGAACTAAAAAATGAAATTTCTGATCTATTAGTTAAAATTTGTAACCTATCATTAAAATCATCCATTGTACCTGAAGACTGGAGAGTGGCCAATGTAACCCCAATATTTAAAAAAGGCTCCAGGGGCGATCCGGGTAACTATAGACCAGTGAGCCTGACTTCAGTGCCGGGAAAAATAGTGGAAACTATTCTCAAGATCAAAATCGTAGAGCATATAGAAAGACATGATTTAATGGGACACAGTCAACATGGATTTACCCAAGGGAAGTCTTGCCTAACAAATCTGCTTCATTTTTTTTAAGGGGTTAATAAACATGTGGATAAATGTGAACAGGAAGATGTAGTGTATTTGGATTTTCAGAAGGCGTTTGACAAAGTCTACGAAAACTAAAAAGTCATGGGATAGGAGGCGATGTCCTTTCGTGGATTACAAACTGGTTAAAAGACAGGAAGCAGAGAGTAGGATTAAATGGTCAATTTTCTCAGTGGAAAAGGGTAAACAGTGGAGTGCCTCAGGGATCTGTACTTGGACCGGTGCTTTTCAATATATCTATAAATGATCTGGAAAGGAATACGACGAGTGAAGTTATCAAATTTGCGGATGATACAAAATTGTTCAGAGTAGTTAAATCACAAGCAGACTGTGAAACATTACAGGAGGACCTTGGAAGACTGGAAGATTGGGCATCCAAATGGCAGATGAAATTTAATGTGGACAAGTGCAAGGTATTGCATATAGGGAAAAATAACCCTTGCTGTAGTTACAAGATGTTAGGTTCCATATTAGGAGCTACCACCCAGGAAAAAGATCTAGGCATCATAGTGGTTAATACTTTAAAATCGTTGGCTCAATGTGCTGCAGCAGTCAAAAAAGCAAATAGAATGTTAGGAATTATTAGGAAGGGAATGGTTAATAGAACGGAAAATGTCATAGTGCCTCTGTATCGCTCCATGGTGAGACCGCACCTTGAGTACTGTGTGCAGTTCTGGTCGCCGCATCTCAAGAAAGATGTAGTTGCGATGGAGAAGGTACAGAGAAGGGCAACCAAAATGATAAAGGGGATGGAACAGCTCCCCTATGAGGAAAGGCTGAAGAGGTTAGGGCTGTTCAGCTTGGAGAAGAGACGGCTGAAGAGGGATATGTTAGAGGTCTTTAAGATCATGAGAGGTCTTGAACGAGTAGATGTGACTCGGTTATTTACACTTTCGAATAATAGAAGGACTAGGGGGCATTCCATGAAGTTAGCAGGAAGCACATTTAAGACTAATCGGAGAAAATTCTTTTTCACTCAACACACAATAAAGCTCTGGAATTTGTTGTCAGAGGATGTGGTTAGTGCAGTTTAGTGTAGCTGGGTTCAAAAAAGGTTTGGATAAGTTCTTGGAGGAGAAGTCCATTAATGGCTATTAATCAATTATACTTAGGGAATAGCCACTGCTATTAATTGCATCAGTAGCATGGGTTCTTCTTAGTGTTTGGGTAATTGCCAGGTTCTTGTGGCCTGGTTTTGGCCTCTGTTGGAAACAGGATGCGGGGCTTGATGGACCCTTGGTCTGACCCAGCATGGCAATTTCTTATGTTCTTATGTTCTTTATTACAGAGATAGAAGCACTACCCGTGGAGCGGGGGGTGCCAGAGAGAGAAGGTCACACAAACCCAGAGACACAGGGTTGATGGAATATGGAGTGCCCAGAGGGAACATCTCCATTGCATTGGTAGTAGTCCGTGAAGCGGGGTACACCGAAGAGGTCTTTGGTAGAGGTAGTAGTGGCCCACGGGGTGGGGTACACCAGTGATGTCCTCAGTGGAGATGATAAAAGCCTACAGAGCAGGATATGCTGGTGGGGTCCTCAGTGGAGGTGACAGCGGTCCGCAGAGCACAGTTGAGGCCCTAGGTGGAGATGGCAATGGCCCGCAGTGGTACACCGATGAGGGTCCTTGGTCGGCCTGGTAGCGGTCCGTAAGGCGGGGTGCACCTGTTAGGTCCTTGATAGCGTAGCAATGGTCCATAGAGTGGGTACCTATGAGGGAGCTATCTGAGGTGATGGTAATGGCTCGCAGTTCGGGGTACACCAGATAGGCACTTGGTAAGCAGAAAGTGATCCGCAGGGCAGAGTACTCACGATGAGCAATGTTGGTTCCAGGGAAGCCCCAGGGAACGGAGCAGGCAGAGTTCCAGGCATCAGGCACTCTGAGGAGCAAATTGCCAGGACAAGAGAGAGGCCTCCAAGGAGCGGGTACCTGAGACGTCCCCATTGGAAGAGTAACTGGAACACAGGGTCCTCAGGAAGCGAGGCGAAATTAACAAGGATGAGACTCTTTGTCAAATTGTCTTCGGATAGGACCAGCAGGTTTAAATATCCAAAGGTACTGATGTCATCAGGAACGGACGCCCCCGAGGTCCCGCCATGATGTGGATAAGACTGGCCTGTGCGCGCCTAGAGGAACCTGATGGCAAGATGGCGGTCATCTGCGTCCATGCTGACCCGGGAGGCCTGGGAGTGGTATGCAGGTCATCAGTAGCTAGCGGAGGCTGCCAATCTACCCCATGGAGTCAGGGAAGCGAAGAAGGAGATGAGTAGAAGTGGTCGCAGCCATCTGCGACCGGGCGTAACACTCCCTTGTGGGGCATTCGGACTATCTCCTCCAAGAGCTTTCATGTCTTTTGTCGGACTTTCGATGACCCGGGGAGGCAGACTGTAGCTAGTTCCAGTCTCCTATGTTTGTGGCAAGGTCAACGAGCACTCAACGAGAATACTATTGAGTTCCGAACTCTTGCCATAGAATTGGCTTGGCAAGAGGATTGCCTCCGAGCCATTTATCTGGACAATTTGTCATCTCAACTCAAGGATGAGGTCGCAGCCCGAGAGCTACCATCCTCTCTTGAGGATCTCATCAACCTTGCAGGCTGCATCGACCACCACCTCCAGGAACGTCACTGAGAGGTTCAGATGCCCTGACATCCCACTGCGGAACATTCCCACTCTCCACCTGCAGTGGGGTCCGCTCTCCTACACTGGATCCCAGTGGAACCCCGCCATCTACCAAAGCGGAAGAACCCATGCAGCTGGGCCAAGGATGTCTGTCCCCAGAGGAACACCTCAGATGGAGGCATTCGGGTCTGTGCCTGTACTGCAGGGCTGCAGGCCACCGCCTATTGTCTTGTCCCGTCTGTCCAGGAAACTCCCTGGCCTGTTTAGTTGGGTTCCTGAACTCGGGTGCTACTACTCCGGCCCCTCAATTGACATTGCCAGTCACCCTGACCTGGGACTCTTGTTCCTTCCCTGCCTTGGCTCTGATTGACTCGGGAGAGGTGGGAATTTCATCATCAAGGACATGGTGCACCTCCTAGGCATCTCCACTTGCACTATTGAGAAACCAGTACTTTTCGCCTCCACCCACGGTGACCCGCTACCCGGAAGGATCTCCCAAGTGACGGAGCCCATCCGGCTCTTCACCAGAGCCCTGCACAAAGAGGAGGTAAAGTTCTTCATTCAAGAAAAATCCATCCGAAATAAATCCATTGGGGATGGATTTATTTCGTAGTTATTTAAAAAATATATTGAAATTTACAGATTCCTCTATACCTGCCTTATCTAGGATATTTTATCTTCCAACCCCGAGTGGTAAGGTAACAAATGATTCAAAAGAAGGAATTGAAACAGAAATTAATTTATCTGATATATTGGAAAAATCGTTTGAGGTGAATATATCATCGAGAGCGACATTAATCGTTCAATTTGTTTTTCTTACAGAGAGAGATTCAATTCTAAAATCATTCTTTAGGAATCAGGATAAAAAGTTCTATGGACAAGGTATAAAAATATTCCCAAACTTAGCCCGTCCCACGCAACTTCGCAGGAAAAAATTCTTGGCGATGAGAGCCGAGGTATTACAGAGGGGGGCTAGGTTTGTGCTAAAATACCCCTGGCGATGTATAATTATTCATCAAGACTCTCGTTATATTTTTAATTTCCCAGAACAGTTAAGAGAGTACTTGAATTCACACTCCTAAATCCCCCTATAGGTAGGGAGATTAAAATTTAACGAAGAGGGTTAGACAGTCATTTTTACTTCAATGTTTAATTACCTGTTGTGTTGCTCCACTAATCAATGTGTGTTTCTATTTTCTTTGCACAATGAATGTTGAAGATATTCAAAATTTGATTTTTTTTCATTTTTTTAGTAAGATGTTCAGTATATTGATGATTTACAATATCAAATGACTTCTGTATTATATATTGAAACTTAATAAAAATATTAAATAAAAAAAAAAAGAAAAGAAAAATCCATCCATCCAGAGGTCTTGGGATTACCATTGCTCCAGCGCCACTTCCACCAGTTTGACTGGGAGACCTTGCAACTCGCCGAGTGGAGCCCAGCCTGTCGTCAGACATGCCTCAAGAGGGTGGCACCCCCCCCCCCCCCACCCCCGCGATTCCCATCGCTGTGGCTGCTTCCAATCTTCCTCCTCCATATGCTGACTTCAAGGATGTATTTTCCAAGCAGAAGGCAGATTTACTTCCGCCCCTTCGCAAGTTTGATTGTCCCATTGAATTGCTGCCCAGCACTACGCCTCCTAGGGGTAGGACTTACCCTCTGTCTGTACCTGAAACCCGAGCAATGTCGGAGTATATCCACGAGAACCTGGCTAAAGGTTTCATCCGTTCCTCTACTTCTAATTTCGAAAGGTCGAGCTTGCCTTTCCTAGGCTATATTATCTCCCAATGAGGCTTCACGATGGATCCCAGCAAGTTAAAGGGCATCCAAGACTGGGCATCCAAGACTGGGCCTTCGGGCGCTCCAAAGATTCCTAGGATTCACCAACTGCTCTCAGCCACTTCATAGCAAATTACTCCCTGTTGGCTGCACCCTTCACGGCCATGACCCGTAAAGGCAGTGATATCAAGAACTGGTCTCCTGAAGCTCTCGCTGCCTTCCAGAGCCTTAAGGATGCCTTCCTCTTGGGCCCTTGCCTGCACCACCTGGATCTGAACTGACCCTTCATTGTGGAAGTAGATGCCTCTGCTATAGGGGTTGGGGTGGTTCTGAGTCTGCGCTCGACCAAAGGAGTCCTCCATCCATGCTCATTCTACTCCCGCAAGTTCTTCCACACCGAGCAAAATTACAGCATAGGGGATAAGGAACTGCTCGCTATCAAGCTCGCCCTCAAAGAGTGGCGTCCCTGGTTGGAGGGCATCCAGTTCAAATTTACGATCTTCACCAATCACAAAAATCTTAAGCATCTCCGACATGCCCAGCGTCTCAAAGCTCGCCAGGCCCACAGGGCATTATTCTTTTCCCGATTCAACTTCGTGCACCGCTATCATCCGGTGGAGAAGAACCTCCAAGCAGACGCCTTATCCGGCTCCTTCGAGTCTGAAGACACCCAAGACAAGCTGTGTCACATCACAGATCCTGCTCGCATCTGTCTGTCTGCTAGGGTTCCAGCCGGGAAGACCGTGGTACCTCGCCAGCTCCAAGAGAAGGTCTTGCGCTGGGCGCATGACTCTAAGTTAGCTGGTCATCCGAGACATGCCCAAACTCTGTCACTCCTCCAATGCTACTACTACTACTGGTGGTCCATCATGTCCTCCGATACTCATACCTACATGGACTCTTGTCCACATGCACCGAACAGAAGCCACCAGTAGGTCTACTGCTCCTAGGCCTTACTTCTCCATCTCCTCCATTAACCCTTCCGGTGTCGATTAAAATGGACAACCAGGAGTTCCACACCTTGGCTCTTGTGGATTCAGGAGTTGGAGGTAATTTTATTATGAAGCAACTGACTGAACACCTTCGTATATCCACCATCCACACCTCGATGTCTTTGCTTCTTTCATCTATCCACGGTGAACCCTTGCCCAGACGGGTCACCCATGTTACAACTCTGCTCCATCTATGAACTGGATCCCTACATGTGGAGTCCATCTCCTTTCATGTCTTGGGCAAAGCCATACACCCAGTGGTCTTGGACTTGCCGTGGCTCCAAAAACTCGCCCCCCCAGTTTGACTGGGCTACACTGCAACTCTCTCGCTGGGGGCCCTCCTGGCATTCCAACTGTCTGGAACCTGTTTCACCCCGGCTCTGACTTAAAACCTCACTTCTGCCTCCCGGTCTTCCTCTTCAATATTCAGCTTTCGCTGATGTCTTCTCCAAGAAAGCTGCTGACACCCTGCCTCCGCACCGAGCCTATGATTGCACCATCAATCTGCTTCCAAATACGGAACCTCCTCGGGGCAGGATTTACCCACTGTCCCTCATCGAGCCGCAGGCCATGTCAGAATACATCCGTGAGAACCTGGCCAAAGGATTCATCCGACCCTCCAAGTCTCCCACCGGAGCAGGGTTTTTTTGTTGGGAAGAAAGACGGTTTGCTCCGTCCCTGCATCGACTACAGGGGTTTGAATGAGATCACCCAGAAGGACCGTTACCCTCTTCCTCTCATTTTCGAGCTCAATAGACTCCAATGTTGTGAATCCCTGCCGCGGGAGTCCATGGCCGGGTCTACATCTTACCTGCTGCCTATCTTTGCTTGGCGTCCTCTGTGATGTTCCGGGCCTCAGCAGGTGCTCTCCCCACGAGGGAGACACCGCCGTCTTCCTACTCAAAACCCCACCCTTTAGGTGCCTGCACATGCAGGGGCTTGGGTTTTAAAGGGGCCGTGGTGGGAAACTTCAGCCCGGCCCCTAAACTGATGTTAGACACTACAGGGAATTTAAACCCTGCCAGGAACTCCATGCCTTTGCCTTAGCAACAGGTCTGTCTCCGTTGGAGTGCTAGTTGCTGCTCTGGTGTTCCTGTCTTGAGTTCCTGATCCTGCTCCTGCCTTCTTCAGCTCCAGTTCCAGCTCCGCTCCGCTCCGCTCCTGAGTTCCTGTTCCTGCTCCTACCTTCTTCAGTTCCAGTTCCAGCCCTGCTCCGCTCCTGAAGTTCCTGATCCTACTTCCCCCTCAGCCTGCTTCTCTGGTTTGACCTCCACTTGGATTCCGGTTTGTCTTGTCTGCTGCCTGCCCCGACTTCTGGTTTGTTCCTCGGTTCCGCTTGTCTTCAGCCTGCCCCGACCTCCGGCCTGGTACCCCGTTTTGCTCTGCTGCCACCTGCCACGACCTCTGGACTGCTCCTGTTTTGCCACATTGCTGCCTGCCTCGACTCGGACTTACTTGACCTTCTCAGTGCCAGGAGACCTTCGCCTAAGTCCTGCTGGCCCCGGAACCCAAGGGCTCAACCTGAGGGGAACGAGGGCTGGTATAGGTGAAGGTCCTGTCCAGTCTTCTGGTTCAGCACCGCCTACCGGCTACATCTCTGCTGCAGGCCTTCCTCCAGCGGCTACTACCACACTCTAGCTGGACCAAGGGTCCACGTTCTCAACATCCAAGGGGCAAAATTTGTTTCCAAACTAGACCTCAGAGGAGTTTATAACCTGGTCCGTATCCGCGAGGGAGACAGTTTTTAATACGAGAGATGGTCACTACAAATATCTCATGATGCCATTTGGCCTTTGCAAAGCCCCTGCTGTCTTCCAGAACTTAATGAACGAGATCTTCAGAGATATGTTGTACCAATGCGTCGTAGTGTATCTCAATGACATCCTAATTTTTTCCAAAGATCTGCAAAGCCACTGTCAGGACGTCGCCTGCGTTCTCCAGCGTCTCTGAGAAAACCAGCTCTACACAAAGCTAGAAAAATGTTCCTTTGAGCAAGAGCCCATACCTTTCCTTGGATACATTGTCTTGAGCCAAGGCTTCCGAATGGACCCTCAGAAGCTAAAAAGCATCTGGGATTGGCCTCAGCCCACAGGCCTTCAGTCTCTACAAAGGTTTCTTGGCTTTGCCAATTATTATCACTCCTTTATCCATCACTACTCTACACTGACCACACCTCTTATGGCCATGACCCGCAAGGGCTCCAATTCCTCTCTCTGGTCACCTGAGGCTGTATCAGCTTTTCATGCCCTTAAAACCGCCTTCCTCTGTGAGTCATGCCTTCGACACCCTGATCCCAGACGTCCGTTTATTGTCGAGGTTGATGCCTCCGACGAGGGAGTTGGGGCGGTCTTAAGTCAGTACTCTGATAATCAAACGTTACACACATGCTCCTTTTTCTCTAGACGTTATTCTCCTGCTGAATGCAACTACACTATAGGTGATAAGGAGCTCCTGGCTATTAAACTAGCCTTCGAAGAGTATTGTCCCTGGCTCGAGGGAGTTCAGCATCAGATCACAGTGTACACTGATCATAAGAACCTCAAGTACCTGCACCGAGCTCAATACTTGAATCACTGGCAAGCCCGCTGGGCCCTTTTTCACCCAATTTAACTTTCTGCTCCACTACCAACCAGCCAATAAGAACTGCCGGGCTGACACTCTCTCTAGGTCCTTTGTCCCTGAGGACCTTCCAGACCCTCCTTGCCACATTATAGACCCTGCAAAGGTCATCCTGGCTGCCACTTACCCGGTCCCACCGGGGAAGACGGTGGTTCCGCGCCAGCTGCGCCGGAGAGTGCTTCGTTTGTCCCACGATTCCCTCACCACAGGGCACCCCAGGCAGTCCAGAACCTTGGCCACCCTCCAGCGATTTTACTGGTGGCCAACCATGAAGAAGGATACACAAGCCTACGTGGAGTCTTGCCCTACTTGTGCTTGCCACAAACCTCCAGTGGGACATTCATGGGGTCTCTTACAACTTTTACCAATCCCTAGCGAGCCATGGACCCACATTGCAACAGACTTTATTGTTGACCTTCCACTCTCTGGCAGCAACAACACCATCTGGGTCATTGTGGACCAGTTTTCTAAAATGGTCCACTTTGTTGCTCTGCCTGGCCTTCCATCGACCCCACAACTTGCTCAGCTATTCATCTGCCATGTGTTCTGGCTCCATGGCCTTCCTAAGTACATCCTGTCTGACCTCGGAGTTCAGTTTACAGCCCATTTTTTTAGGTCCCTTTGAAGAAAATTCAACATCTCTCTGGACTTCACCTCTACATATCACCCTCAGGCCAATGGGCAAGTGGAGAGAACCAATAGAACCCTCAAGCAGTTCCTATGTTCCTATGTCAACCTCTGGCAAAATGATTGGGCAGATCTCCTTCCCTGGGTGGAGTTCGCATTAAATTCTCATCTCTCATCATCCACTGGCTCCTCACCCTTCCAGGTAGTCTATGGATGACAACCTCTTCCTCCTCTACCATTACCATTATCCGTTCCTTCACCTGCAGCTCAGTCTTCCACCCAAGAGTTACACCAGCTCTAGAATAGTACTCAACAATTACTACAAAAGGCAGCCCAAAGGGCCAAGAAGTTCTTTGACGCCCATCACCATGTAGGCCCTCAGTTCAAATTGGGCAACAAGGTATAGCTTAGCACCCAATTTATCCACCTCAAGCTCCCATCTTCATGTTTCGCACCCAGATATATTGGCCCTTTTCCGGTGCTCCACCGGTTGGGCTTGGTTACTTACAAGCTCCGGCTTCTACCTTCTCTCAAGATCCACAACGTCTTTCATGTATCTTTGCTAAAGCCCTTGGTACTATCTGGATTCTCGAAGAAGCCGCCTGAGCCACAACCACTGTCTTCCAAAGCTGTTGTAGTTTACCAAGTGTGAGATGTCCTTGATGTGCGAAAACGTGGGAAGAAATGGGAGTACCTTCTCTCTTGGGAGGGTTTCAGACCAGAAGAGAATAGATGGGAACCAGCCGCCTATATTCTTGACAAAACCCTCATCAAGCAATTCCATGCCACCCATCCATCGAAACTGAAACCCCCGGGAGGGGAGCTTAGGAAGGGGGTACTATTATAATCGCCGGCCACAGCTGCCCACGGCACGCTGAACTCACGTCATGTCATGCTTGGTTCTCTACCTCTGGTACTCTCACAGCGGTGGCCAGTTGCTGCCGCTGCATTCCTTCTGGCTCCCTGCACTCCACGTGGCGGCTGGGATGCCGCCGACCAGCGTTCTGACCCTGGGTCTCCCTAGGCGCGTGCATGCGCCATCTGTCCACCCTTTAAAGGTCACTATATAAAAGATATACAGGGTTTCATCACAGGAAATTATAATCATGAACAATATAACAACAACCTGTGGGGTAGATTTTCAAAGGGTTACGTGTGTAGGTTACACGTGTAACCCCCGAAAACCTACCCCAAACCCCCCCTGCGCATGCCGAGCCTATCTTGCATAGGCTTCCGGTGCATGCAAAGCCCTGGGACGAGCGTCAAGGGGCGTGCCGTGGCAGGCACATCATCGGGGGCGTTCCGGGGGCGGGGCCGGGGGCGTGGTTCTGACCCAGGGGCGTGGCCATGGCCTCCGGACCAGCTCCTGGACCGGAACATGGCGTGCCGGCAGCCAGCTCGGCAGGCGTAACTTTTGGATTAAAGGTAGAGGGATTTAGATAAGGCTGGGGGGTGGGTTAGGTAGGGGAAGGGAGGGGAAGTGGAAGGAAAGTTCCCTCCAAGGCCGCTCCGATTTCAGAGCGGCCTCGGAGGGAATGGAGGCAGGCTGCATGGTTTGGCACGCGCAGGCTGCTGATTTTGGGCAGGCTTGCGCGTGCCGACCCCGGATTTTAACAGATACGTGTGTACTTTTGTTTGCGCCTGGTGTGCGAACAAAAGTATGCGCACGTGTAGTTTTATAAAATCTGCCCTTGTGAGTGTATTTTTCTATAAAGATTTATTTAAACAAATTATATCAAAAATTCATTTAAAATATGTAATACATACAAAATAGTATATATTATTCATATAAACTCATACACTCTCCACATTCATACCAATACAAATTTATCAAATTTAAATTACACATCAAAGATATCAAAATAATTTGTTAAGAACTCCCCCTTCAATTTTTTGTTTTTATATATGAATCATCCACAGTGGTACCCTCCTTTCAATTTCTTCTCATTTCTTCTTATTCTATTTCAATGTAAATTCTTCACAACATTTTCCTCTTCCCGACAAGAGACTCCTGTTTCACCCAAGGTTTCATCAGGGGATGTAACAGCTATTTCACACAGGATCACCACTAATATTACAGGGAGCCATATGTTTGAAATCTTCTCGTTGCTAAAAATCCTATATCAATCAACAAATAAAAATTAACAATTCATAAACCATTAGGTAAATCCAATCTAAAACTCAATTTGACTCTAAATGTTTATTTCAACTATTATATCATTATAAATTACCTGGTCACATATTAACAAACATACAAAACACAGACAAAAATACTTACTTGAACAAACAACTTTAACCCTTCTTACTCATATTCAAAAATTATCTGATCAGTATATGTTCCATACACAAAAACTATAAATAACAAAAAAAACAAAAAACTATGAAAGTAACTGACACAGACAACCCATATATATTCCAATATAACCCACACCTTCACTTACCCGAAGTATTTCCCGCCGATGTTTCAATATTTCTTTAATACAGCAACCTTTATAGTAATCTCTCTGGTACCACTATCAAAACATCAGAAAACACATCATACAACCTGGGTAAAGATACAACAAATTAATCCACTCCTAAACCTCCACCAATAAATACACAAATCTTTTCCAAAAACTTACCCAATATTAATCATCGCCAAGAGCTATTTCAATGGTTCTTCAACACAGCAATCTCTATAATTTGCCTTCACATACCACAATCAAAATATCAAAAGCAATAGTCCAATAGTTATATATATTACTGACCACCATCAATAAATAAATCAGCTCTTTTCAAAAACTTACTCGATTTTCATCAATACCGTTTAGCTACCAGTCATCTTTTCCAAAAAATGCCGCGGCTGCAGACTCGCAGCAGACCCACCCTATTTATATCTATCTCACAACAACGTATGCAGCGTCAAGACCTTTAAAGCTACATATGTCATTCAACAACACACTTCTTCTACACTCTTTCCGTGAATCAAAAAACCCCTCCCCCTACACAATCAACCAAACACATCCAAGCACACCAACCAACCAATCCACAAAAGCAAAAATAACACCTACTGCTCAACATCTCATATGTAGACGCTCCACTCAATATTCATATTGAGGCCGCAAGGCTCAATCGTATCCCAATTGAAAATGTATCATTGTTCCTTTTGTAGTAACTTTAAAGAGACATCACCACCAGTTGGTAAATGAATCCTATTCAAAATACAAAAATGCAGCTCATGTAATTTGTGTTTCATTCTCCTCCAATGCTGTACAAGCGGTGCATTTTCCTTCTGTCTCCATATTTTACTCAAATGCTCCCCAATTCTTATTTTAATAGAATGTTTAGTCTGCCCTATATAGAATAAACCACAAGGACAAATAATCAAATAAATGACTTGATCAGTATTGCAATCAAAATCCCCAGGCAAAACATATTCCTTCTCTAAAGCTGGGACAAATATTGATATAACTGCATGTACATAAGTGCACACACTACACTTACCACACCTACACTGACTCCTATACACAGTATCACCATATGGCTCCCTTAGTACTGTTGATGTAAGCATATCCCATAATGAACACTTTCTTTTGAACGCAAATACTGGTAATTGTTCAAATGCCCCCCATTCTTCAATATCGACCAATGCTTATAAACAATGGCTTTAATCTTATTTGATAAATTCAAAAATGGTATAGCACAGACCAACCTAGTCATTGGAGTACAATGTTCCGTCAGTAACAAATTGTCCTGGTTTGCATATAACGCCCACTTGTATGCCCTTCTAATAATCTTCTGCTTATATCCCCATATCAAAAACCGCTCGGTCAAATCCCGCGCCTTAATCTTATAGTCCTCCATGATAGTGCAAAGTCTATGTAGCTTCAAGAATTGGCTAATCGGGATATTTTCTTTTAGCCTCATAGGATGAAAACTAGAGAATTCTAAGGTAGTATTTTTTCTATAGCTTTTCTATAGATCGTAGTGAATAACATCTTGTCACACTTATATACCCACATTTCCAAAAAGGTTATTTGTTTTTGATCTATATGAAACTAACTTCAAATTTGAGTCCAAGGTGTTGATCCAATTAATGAACTCCTCTAGCCTTACCCTAGACCCCACAAAAATGCAAAATACATCATCAATAAATCTCTTCCATGTTTTTATCTCTTTCCAAAAAACTGATGAATATATAAACCGCTTCTCAAAATCTGCACATATAGGCAAGCCACCGATGGGGGCCATTGAAGACCCCATTTGTACTGTTACTACATACTGTTACAGATGCCCTTCACTTGATAGTAGAGGAGGACTGGAAGGCTCATCTGCATACTGCTCCCAGCATCCTCCGGGAGAGGAGTCCAGAGGTCGCCGCGAGCGATCCAGGGATTGACTTCCACAGACCAGCTTCCAGAGGCCCCGCAAGGTTTGCAGTAGAGGAGGACCGGAAGCACGCACCGTTAGGCGCGCGAATCTCGAATCCTTTCATTACCTGAGTGAAGATTAATTTAACCGTGGTTTAAGAGGATTGGTAAGTATAGTTTTCAGAAATTTTTAGCTTATAAAAGTTTGGTGAAAGGTGAAATTAAGGGATATATTCTTTAGAGTTTGTGGGTGTCTGAGGTAAAAAGCAAGCCAGAGATAGTTAATTCTAGTGTCTGTCTTTCCCACCCACTCAACCCTTGATTTTTAGGCACAAGACACTTTCTCATTAAAAATCAACCAGGATCTTATCTAAAACATAATACTGTACCAGCCCTTATTGAAAGTTTAATCATCCCCTTGTAGGACACTAGCTGATTAATTACTAAATTCACCTGTAAATTTAAAGTTCTCTCATTCCAACTCCCTTAGTATCCTAAACTTAACTAGGAACTCAATAAAACTAAGATGAAGGCAGCAGTCCAGCAGCAAGAGGTGGGCTTTCCAGTCTTTTGCATTGAGTGTCACATGTATGATTTTTTACCCGCCGGTGAGAGATTGTATGTGTGCACTCGGTGCAAAGAGCTCCTGGCTCTCAGGGAACAAGTCCGATCTCTGGAGGCTAGAGTAGCAGACTTGGAGGAGCTGAGGGAGACAGAGAGGTACATTGACGAGACCTTCAGGGACATAGTAGCCAAGTCCCAAATCCATTCTGGCAGCCCCAGTGCTGCCTTGGATCAGAAAGGTCTCCCAATAGGAGAACATCACCTTGGTGTAGCAGGAAGTGATCCTGTAGCAAGGATCTGCTCTCCAGATGATGTATTGTCCTCTCACACTGAGGACAAATCTCCCAGGGCTACTGCCCAAGAGGGAAGGGTTAGGCCGGCCATCATAGTTGGTGATTCGATTATTAGAAATGTAGATAGCAGGGTGGCTGGTGGACGTGAAGACCGCCTGGTAACTTGCCTGCCTGGTGCGAAGGTGGCAGACCTCACGCGTCACCTAGATAGGATTATAGACAGTGCTGGGAAGGAGCCAGTTGTCGTGGTACATGAGGGCACCAACGACATAGGAAAATGTGGGAGACAGGCTCTGGAAGCCAAATTTAGGATTTTAGGAAGGAAACTGAAATCCAGAACCTCCAGGGTGGCATTCTCTGAAATGCTTCCTGTTCCACGTGCAGGTCCCCAGAGGCAGGCAGAGCTCCAGAGTTTCAATGCGTGGATGAGACGATGGTGCAGGGAAGAGGGATTCAGCTTTGTAAGGAACTGGGGAAACTTTTGGGGAAAGGGGAGACTTTTCCGAAAGGATGGGCTCCACCTTAACCAGAATGGAACCAAGCTGCTGGCACTAACTTTCAAAAAGGAGATAGAGCAGCTTTTAAACTAGAACAAGGGGGAAAGCTGACAGTCACTCAGCAGTGCATGGTTCGGAGAAATGTATCCTTGAAGGATACTAATGAAACAGGAGAGTTAGGGCATCCCAACAGAGAGGTTCCATTAAATGCAAACAAAGTTCATATACCTATATGTAAAAAATCACCAAAGCTAATGATTTCCAAATTATCCCAAACAACTGAAAAGCAGGTTGTTAAAACAAGCAAAAACCACACTTTGAAATGTCTGTATGCCAATGCCAGAAGTCTAAGTAGTAAGATGGGAGAGTTAGAGTGTATAGCAGCAAATGATGAGATTGACATAATTGGCATCACAGAGACTTGGTGGAAGGAGGATAACCAAGGTTAACAGGGTACAGATTATATCGCAATGATAGGGAGGATCAACTTGGTGGGGGTGTGGCACTTTATGTCCGGGAGGGTATAGAGTCCAACAGGATAAAGATCATACAAGAGACTAAATGCTCAGTAGAATCTATATGGGTAGAAATCCCATGTGTGTTGGGTAAGAGTATAGTGATAGGAGTATACTACCGTCCACCTGGGCAAAATGGCCAGACAAATGATGAAATGCTAAGAGAAATCAGGGAAGCAAACAAATTTGCTTATCTTCACGTTATCAATGGAGTGAAGTACAGAAGTCCCTTGGACTATTTTTTATGATATTGAAAAAGAAAAAAATACAGAAGTCCCTTGGACTATTCTTTATGATATTGAAAAAGAAAAAAATACACAAAAATAGTTTTCATACAAAAATAATTAAAGATTTTTTAAAGTGATGGTGAATGATTAGAAGTCCGGTTGGATTTGGGTTTGAATCACAATGTCTGGCTTGATGACACCATCACTATAGGCAATATTTTGAATTAAAAATCAGTTTCCCTCTTTTTTGACAGTTTTCCTATTGGGTTACTGTGTTGACTCTCCTTAATATAATTTTTTAGATTTCAATTACCCCAATATTGACTGGGTAAATGTAACATCAGGACTTGCTAGAGACATAAAGTTCCTGAATGTAATAAATGATTGCTTCATGGAGCAATTGGTTCAGGAACCAACAAGAGAGGGAGTTATTTTAGATTTAATTCTTAGTGGAACGCAAGATTTGGTGAGAGAAGTAATGGTGGTGGGGCCACTTGGCAACAGTGATCACAACATGATCAAATTTAAACTAATAACTGGAAGGGGGACAATAAGTAAATCTGCAGCTCTAACACTAAATTTTAAAAAGGGAAACTTTGATAAAATGAGAAAAATACTGAAAGGTGCAGCTGCAAAGGTTAAAAGTGTTCAACAGGCATGGACATTGTTTAAAAATACAATCCTAGAGGCGCAGTCCATATGTATTCCGCGCATTAAGAAAGATGGAAGGAAGGCAAAACGATTACCGTCATGGTTAAAAGGTGAGGTGAAAGAGGCTATTTTAGCCAAAAAAACATCCTTCAAAAACTGGAAGAAGGATCCATCTGAAGAAAATAGGATAAAACATAAGCATTGTCATGCTAAGTGTAAAACATTGATAAGACAGGCAAAGAGAGAATTTGAAATGAAATTGGCCATAGAGGCAAAAACTCATAATAAAAACTTTTTTAAATATATCCAAAGCAAGAAACCTGTGAGAGAGTCGGTTGGACCATTAGATGACAGAGGGGTTAAAGGGGCTCTTAGGGAAGATAAGGCCATTGCAGAAAGACTAAATGAATTCTTTGCCTCCGAGTTTACTAATGAGGATGTTGGGGAGATACCAGTTCCGGAGATGGTTTTCAGGGGTGATGAGTCAGACGAACTGAACGAAATCACTGTGAACCTGGAAGATGTAGTAGGCCAGATTGACAAAATAAAGAGTAGCAAATCACCTGGACCAGATGGTATGCATCCTAGGGTTCTGAAGGAACTAAAAAATGAAATTTCTGATCTATTAGTTAAAATTTGTAACCTATCATTAAAATCATCCATTGTACCTGAAGACTGGAGAGTGGCCAATGTAACCCCAATATTTAAAAAAGGCTCCAGGGGCGATCCAGGTAACCGTAGACCAGTGAGCCTGACTTCAGTGCCGGGAAAAATAGTGGAATCTATTCTCAAGAACAAAATTGTAAAGCATATAGAAAGACATGATTTAATTTACCCAAGGGAAGTCTTGCCTAACAAATCTGCTTCATTTTTTTGAAGGGGTTAATAAACATGTGGATAAAGGTGAACCGGTAGATGTAGTGTATTTGGATTTTCAGAAGGCGTTTGACAAAGTCCCTTATGAGAGGCTTCTACGAAAACTAAAAAGTCATGGGATAGGAGGCGATGTCCTTTCGTGGATTACAAGCTGGTTAAAAGACAGGAAACAGAGAGTAGGATTAAATGGTCAATTTTCTCAGTGGAAAAGGGTAAACAGTGGAGTGCCTCAGGGATCTGTACTTGGACCGGTGCTTTTCAATATATATATATAAATGATCTGGAAAGGAATACGACGAGTGAGTTTATCAAATTTGCAGATGATACAAAATTATTCAGAGTAGTTAAATCACAAGCAGACTGTGATACATTGCAGGAGGACCTTGTAAGACTTGAAGATTGGGCATCGAAATGGCAGATGAAATTTAATGTGGACAAGTGCAAGGTGTTGCATATAGGGAAAAATAACCATTGCTGTAGTTACACGATGTTAGGTTCCATATTAGGAGCTACCACCCAGGAAAAAGATCTAGGCATCATAGTGGATAATACTTTAAAATCGTCAGCTCAGTGTGCTGCAGCAGTCAAAAAAGCAAATAGAATGTTAGGAATTATTAGGAAGGGAATGGTTAATAGAACGGAAAATGTCATAATGCCTCTATATCGCTCCATGGTGAGACCACACCTTGAATACTGTGTACAATTCTGGTCGCCGCATCTCAAAAAAGATATAGTTGCGATGGAGAAGGTACAGAGAAGGGCAACCAAAATGATAAAGGGGATAGAACAGCTTCCCTATGAGGAAAGGCTGAAGAGGTTAGGGATGTTCAGCTTGGAGAAGAGACGGCTGAGGGGGATATGATAGAGGTCTTTAAGATTATGAGAGGTCTTGAACGAGTAGATGTGACTCGGTTATTTTCACTTTCGAATAATAGAAGGACTAGGGGGCATTCCATGAAGTTAGCAAGTAGCACATTTAAGACTAATCGGAGAAAATTCTTTTTCACTCAATGCACAATAAAGCTCTGGAATTTGTTGCCAGAGGATGTGGTTAGTTCTGTTAGTTTAGCTAGGTTCAAAAAAGTTTGGATAAGTTCTTGGATGAGAAGTCCATTAATGGCTATTAATCAATTTTACTTAGGGAATAGCCACTGCTATTAATTGCATCAGTAGCATGGGATCTTCTTAGTGTTTGGGTAATTGCCAGGTTCTTGTGGCCTGGTTTGGCCTCTGTTGGAAACAGGATGCTGGGCTTGATGGACCCTTGGTCTGACCCAGCATGGCAATTTCTTATGATGTTATGTTCTAAAATTTGCCCCTAAATTGAAAAAAAGCTTTTCTTCAAAACAGTGGTGGATAATCAACCCAATAGTTTCTTACAACCATCAGACATATCCAACCGCTCAAGTATATCCATATCAATCTGTATGGCCGAAGCCTGAGGTGTGTTAGTATAAAGCCGAAATATTGGCACTTACCAAGCAACACTTTTCATCTATTTCACCAAAATGTGACAAAATCCTAATAAAATCAGCTGAATCCTTAATATAGGAATCAATTTCCCCTACCTATGGCTGTAAATGATGATCCAAATATTTCGATATAGGCTCGAAAATTGAGCCAATACTGAAACAATTGGTCTCCCTGGTGGGGATTTAAGGTTCTTATGTATCTTCGGTAATACATAGAAAACAGGATTAACCAGACTATGTTCATACAAGAATTCACCCAACTTACAATCAACAATTTTCGATCTCACAGCCTGCTGTATCAATGTGTAAATTTCAAATTGGATATCTTCAGTGGGATCACTTTCCAATGGATGGTAAAATTCCATGTCATTTAACTTCATTTACATATGACACAGTATCCATTACTACCATCGCCCCTCCTCCTCCCCCCCCCCCCCCTTTATCGGCAGCCTTTATAACAATATTTGGATCCTGTTGTAGAGTATACAGAGATTGTCTTTCTTCCCAAGTTACATTTAGCTGTATGAACGGGCATGATTGTTCCAAAACCGATAAATCTCTCAAGACAAGATTTTCAAATACAGTGATAAATGGATCCTGCGGATCTGGTGGCATCCACTTAGATTTCCTTACAAATTTAGTAGTTTGAAACAAATCATTCACACATTCATTACCCTCAAAGAATCTAGTAATCCGTAATCTACGAAAAAAATTTAAACAACTCCATACGAGTGGAAAAAGAATCATATATGGCAGTAGGAACAAATGTTAAACCCTTATTCAAAATAGACATTTCACATGACGTTAAGGTATGTGATGACAAATTCACTACTGTCTCATTGGGAACCCAATGTGGATGATACATATATAAAAACAAAAAATTGAAGGGGCAGTTCTTAAATTATTTTGATATCTTTGATGTGTAATTTATTTGTGATAATTTTGTATTGGTATAAATGTGGAGTGTGTATGAGTTTATATGAATAATATATACTGTTTTGTATGTATTACATATTTTAAATGAATTTTTTATATAATTTGTTTAAATAAATCTTTATAGAAAAATACACACACAGGTTGTTGTTATATTGTTCACCCTTTAAAGGGCCAATGGCGGGAACTCCAGGCTCGGAGTATTTTTCACCTTCCAGCCACCACTAACCGACTTGGCAACGAGTTCCTTGGTTCCTTTTAGTGCCAGTTCCTGTTCCATGGACCAGTTGTTCCTGCCTTTGGATCTCCATGCATCTCCTTCCGTGCATCTCCTTCCTACCATACCCTCTCTTCCCCATCCCCCAAACAGGACCCTTTCTCTCTCTCACTCCCAAGCTGGACTCCCATCACATCCTTTCTCTTGCCCAATTCTGATACCACCTCACTCTGTGTCCTTCTCCCAACCCCCCAAAATTCAGAATCCACTTTAGCCCCTCTCTCTGCCTGGCCAGATCCAACACAGCCTCTCTTTCTCCCACTTTTCCCCAATCTGGACCACATCTCTCTCTTTTCATTGCCCCTTTTCCACCCGAGCCAGACTCATGACTTGAAGTTTTTTGCTGGCTCTCTCTCTCCTCTCCAATGCCTAATTCCCTTCTGGACCCTGGAAGGCAGCTGGCACTCTGTAAACAGCTCTCTGATATGGCCCAGCAGTAAGTGTCAGATTCAGAACTCCTCATCTAAAGTATAAAGATATGTTTTTTCTCTTTCCTTTTACAAAAATATTATATTTTTAGCAACAAATATATGATGCTCCGTAGAGTACAGTGATATATCTGGTTGCGCAATTTCAAGATCAACTGTTTTTGAAAGCTGTATTACTTGAAACAGTGTTTCAGACAAATGAAAGTGTTTTAAAACAACAAACAAGTGAAAGAAAATATACAGAAGGCAGTAAACAATCACTCAAAAGCAGACAAAAAAATCGAGTCAAATACCAAACCTTTATGATGGGAATAAACAGGCTGGAGTTTCAGTTAAACCTGTACTTAACCCATTTTTATATAATTGGATTGATGCTCACCATCATTATAATGTTATCTAGGTCATTCTTTCATGAATATGGTAACTCCCAGTGATTATCTCTTAAACAAAAGAATGGAATGTGGAAATTCTGCATTCTAGTTGTTTGAAACCAGAAGCAGATTATAAACTTCTCAGATCCTTGGTCTAATATCATAAGTAGAATTATCCAAAAGGCTGATGAATTTACTGGTAATGCCTAAGGGGTAACAGATAAACAGGTTCTCAAAAAGAACCATATGTTTTATAAACATTTACTCCTTCTATAGGTCTGTTTTTTTTTTATAACATATCTTTGCAATATGCAAGCTTATCAAACAAAACACATGCAAAAACACATCAAAAGAGGTAAGATACTTTTCTGTTAACCACAAGAGGCTCTTTCACTTCATTGAAACAATGCTGTTCCTGCAACATAGACAATCAAAGTTGAAATTCAAGGCTGAAACTGAAGAGAAGGTATTTGGCCCCAACATCAGCCAATGTTTCAGAATTAGACTGCCTCAGGGGAGGAAAAACACATCAAAAGGCATTCATTTTAAGCTCAAATTTCACTGTTCATGAAGGGAATTCTTACAGCCATCTCAGTTGAACTATTACAACTGAGTAGCTAGAAAAAGGGGCAAATGGGACAAATCAAAATGCATGACAGTCCAACAGCTTTATTAAACAGTTCTTATATCGATCAGAGGGTGGAAGGCTTTTGTCATAGCATTGAAATGAAGAGACAGTAGTTTGGAGAATTAATAGGCCCAAACCCCAGTTCACACAGCCAAACCATAACATAGTGCCTGTGCTCCGGCTCCCTCCTCTCCCCCTTCTTCTCCCTGGCATTAGGCAATGTTATCAATTTCAGCTATTTTGTGGCTAGTGCTCTGAACTGTGAATATGACAGAGAGCTAGTTTAGCAATTTTGAAAACAATTTAGTGATAAATCTGGAGACTTTTTCATGGCCCTAAAATTTCCATTTAGTTTTCTACTGTTAGAGCATGTCTGGAAGCATGAAAGTGTTTGCCTATCAGAGAGAGTGTATGTATGTGAGTGTCTGAGAATGAATGTGTGTGTGCCCCCCTCATTCCTAATGACCAATCATATGAGGAACAGCCAAGTGTCCTTAAAATAGTAGAACACCGGCAGCCAATGGGAAAACAATGTAGATGGTGAATTTGAAAGCAACCTTAGTCATAGGAAGGGAGGGTATTATCCAGGGGAAAAGCCTATTCCCCCACTGCAATAGAGGGAGGGGAGGGAGTGTTAGTTATTGTCAGGCCGATGCAATATCGGCTCGCATAAAACGGGTGCTCATGATTGAATGCCCGCTCTCCTAACGCGTGCCCAGCCACCTCTCCTGGGCACGCGATGCATTATTTAAATGAGGGGTCACTCTAAAAAGGAGGTGCTAGGGAAAATTGTGCGTCCCTAGCGCCTCCTTGGCATCGGGTGCACAGGAGAGGTGGCTGTCAGTGTGGGCTGGGAAAACAGAAGCTCAATACGAACATCTGTTTTCCCCTGCTGCCGGCACAAGATACACACACAAGATACATGGCCTGGACCATCTACCGGTATCTTGTGCGTCTATATTGAGTGCCCAGAATTCTTTTTTTCAAGCCTTTTTTTTTTTTTACTTCAATCTACTTTGTGGTTCCTCCTACTTATTATAGCGACAACACTAAGTGGAGAAATCATAGAAAGCAGGAAGTTTTCTTTTTTCCAGTGAGCCCTTTACGCCAACCCCGGGCTGGCATAAAATTTGCTGTGTTGCAATGGGCGCATTGGCCGTGCAGGACATTTTTTGATTCATGGGGATTAGCTGATAGCCTCATCTACATGGAATTTACATGTGATGAGCGCTATTAGCTACGCAAGTTTTGGACACACTAATCCCTGTATTGCATCGAGGGTTATGGGCAATCGTCCAAAACGTGTGTCCAATCGCATGTTAAGCCATGCGCTGGCTGCAGTGCATGGTATTGCATCAGCCTGTGTATTTGCAAAGACAAGCAATAAAACACCAGATGTGCATATAACCAGCCTGCATTTGAAGAAGGGCAATGGGCTTACCCTAGACAAAGCCAGTGAGCATGGAGGCAAGCAGTGTACCTGGGGGAGGGAAGGAAGGTGGCTGTTGCAGGCTGGGGAAGGATTGGAAGCCAGGGCATGAACTTTATGCTGCTGCAGTATACGCTAGGGGACAGTAAAAGCTCTAGCTGTATCTCTTTTGACAGTTGTTCTGAAGAAGGACCCAGGCAAATTCTGGCTCATACAAAACTTCATATGGTAATCACAAAAAAGAGAGAGTATAGACCCCTTACTCTTTACACACTACACACATACATAGGGGATCCAATAATATTAGTCTATAAATTTTTAATACATCAGTTAGTCAATAAACATCATTTTCCAGAACATATTTATCAATATATTTCAAACATGTATTAATAAAATTACATACACATTGGACTCACAGATTTTTCCATAATTACATCATTAATACATAAACATATGTGCAACCTCATAGACATTATCACCCCACCATAGCACCAATAAACTAGCAGCATTACCACCCCGCCATAGCAGCACTAACTTAAAAACCCCCTCCAAACACTTATTCACACATATCACACACACTCCCCACCCACTAAACACCACACATCTAAAACCACCCAACCTATTAGAGCTGAAGCTATCTTTTATCTCAACGTGCTCCACCACGAATTAATTTAATATTGGAGCACTCCAACACATCCCTCACACCTCTAAAACCACCAAAATTTTTTATGGTTGAAGCTATCTTCATTAGGGCATACTCTGCCACATATTCATTCCATATGGGGGCAATCCACAACATCCCAACAAGGATCCCTGTTTCGCCACAGCTTCTTCAGGGGCCGTTTTACTCCCAGTCCAACCAAAGATTAGCAAAACTCTCCAGTTTTTCAATCATTGAAGCATCACACCTACAAGAAACCAGCGGTTTCTGTGTCCTTCAAAAAATTAAACAAAAGACCAGTTATCTTACAAACAAATATTCAAAGCAGCATCTTCCCCCACATTAACACCCACAACCTCAACAAGCAAAAGAACTCACTTTCACCACAATTCAATTTAGAAAAGCGGCTGCACATCACATATATGGACTCACCACCTGAAATAAAGACAAATAAAAATGCTCCAAAAAAGTGTTTTATGCAAGTTACCTGACCGCAACTATATGTCAATCTCAAAACCAACCTTTCACAAAAACTTCAATACGCTGCACGCGTTTCAGTATACTGTTTCCATCTTCTCTCACAAATCCAACTTATATGTACCTATTACAAAGCAAGGTACACAATACATAAATAGCACTTTCTCAAAATTCCAAAATGCTCATGTTGACAGAGAACCAATAATCAAAATCCTCCTTACCTTACAACATATCCAACACTTACAAAAGTACAGCTAATTCTAAATCCAAACAAAGCACTACCCAACGGATCTTCAGAACAAGGCACAGCTAACCACATGGCGAGAAACTCCGCTTATAAACCAACTCCGCTTATAAACCAACTACCACACCCAACACATCTCCCAAACTACGCAACTCAATCAAACACCGGCATAATCCACTACCTCACCACGTCCCTTCACGTCCCTCAACGGGACCAATCACATTCAAGCACACACACGCACCAATCAAAGAACGACATCATCCACTGCCTCACCACGTCCCTCAACAGGACCAATCACATCAAAATACATGACTAATGCATCATTCTTTGAAACAGAATACATCACATTCACAACCACCCAGTGTGATCTCCACAACCAACAAAAGTCGGAATAATTCATCAAGAATTCAAAATAAAACACGCTCTCAACCAAATTCACCAAACTCACAACCCAAACATCCACAACCCAAACACTACAATAAATGACATTCACAAAATATAACACTCACTCAATCAATCACAACCCAACACAACACACGTCACTGCTCACTGACAAAAACACTCACTCAACCAATCACAACCCAACACAACACACGTCACACCACTCACACTAACCCACATAACTCAACTCAAACACCGAAAGAACCAACCAACCACTCACTGACACACCGCATAATATACACTAAATATGCCACATACACATTATTTGTAGAATGCTTCCCAATCAACACCCATGTTCAAGCCATGTGGTTGAACCGATCGCCACCAGAATATAAATTTCTGTTCAAGTTTCCATAGAATACTAGTAATATCACCCCTAACCTGAGTGATAACAAAAAATTTTAATTGGTCATCCCCATGTTTCATTTGATTCCAGTATGTCACCAATGGCGCTCCATCCTGTTTAATCCTCAAATTACTTTTATGTTCGAGGATACGTATCATCCTCTTCTTTCACCCAGCTCAGAGGCCTCTTCCCTGGGACAAGCTGACGAACCCATGCAGTTGGGAAGAACCCACATCTCGTCTGAGGAGAAACTTCATCGATGCCGTTTGGGGTTATGTTTTTTCTGTGCTGGTAGAGGACATGTGGTAAATACCTGTCCCCAGAAGCTGGGAAATGGACCAGCCTAGTTGCCGGAGGGGAAACACTCCTAGGCTGCACCCACGCATCCCCACAACTAACTCTTCCGGTAACCATCCGGAAAGACGGAAGAGAATTTTCCTCACTGGCATTAGTAGATTCTGGGGCTGGTGGAAGAACTACAGCTATCCCTCTGCGCCCGAGACCATCCTCTATACATTTCTTCTATCTATGGAGAGCCTCTGCCGAGACATATCGGATTTACAACTGAAACTTTATATCTCCGCACCGGAGTCCTGCACGAGGAACAGATCTCTTTCTACGTCCTGGACAGAAATATACATCCCATGGTTTTGGGGTTACCATGGCTTCAGCAACATTTTCCTGTGCTTGATTGGAAGACACTCCAACTTGCCAGCTGGGGTTCTCAATGCTTCAAGACATGCCTACAGCACATATATCCTCCAAAAATCGTTACCTTAGCTACCACCTCAGTGGTATTTTCTGAAAATAAAACTGAGATCCTGCCTGAACATTGAAGTTTTGATTGCGCTATTAACCTATTACCAGGCACTCTTCCTCCACGGGGAAGGGTATATCCTCTCTCTCCAGCAGAAACCTGACCCATGTCCCAATATATTCAGGAAAACCTTGAAAAAGGATTTATTAGACCGTTCTTGTTACCGGCTGGCGTGGGTTTTTTATTTGTTACAAAAGAAGATGGTTCCTTAAGGCCATGTATAGATTATCGAGGACTCAATGCTATCACAAAAAAGGATAGATATCCCCTGCCACTCATCACAGAACTGTTGGATCGTCTTAAAACTGCCAAATTTTTTCTAAGCTGGACCTGCGTGGAGCATATAACCTCATCTGTATCCGGCCGGGGGACGAATGGAAGACAGCCTTTAATACTCGGGACGGCCACTACGAGTACCTCGTCATGCCCTTTGGCCTATGTAATGCTCCCACAGTGTTCCAGCATATGATGAATGAGATCTTTAGAGACCTCCTATATGATTCAGTGATTGTTTATCTGGATGACATTCTTATTTTTTCCCGTGGCCTTCAGACTCACCAACAACAAGTATGAACGGTGTTACAACGCCTACGAGCCCACCAACTTTATGCAAAACTGGAAAAATGTGCATTCGAGCAAGAGAGTCTACCCTTCCTGGGCTATATCGTGTCCTGCCGAGGCTTCCGTATGGACCCTGAAAAAGTGCGTTGCATCTAAGATTGGGTCCAACCATCCATCCTCCGGGGACTTCAAAGATTTCTAGGATGTGCAAACTTTTATCGACATTTTATTCCGCATTTTTCTCAACTAGTGGCTCTTCTGACGGCACTTACGTGAAAGGGATCTGACGCCAAGAAATGGCCATCCAAGGCATGTTTAGCTTTTACAAGACTTAAGCAAGCCTTTCTACAGGAACAATGCCTCCGGCACCCTGATCCAGACTGCCCATTCATTATGGAAGTGGACACTTCCTCTCTGGGATTGGGAGCAGTGCTAAACCAGAGGGCAGATTCCGGGACCTTACGACCCTGTTCTTATTTTTCACGGAAATTCACATCCACTGAATCTAACTACGGCATAGGGAATAAAGAACTCCTTGCCATCAAGTTAGCCTTGGAGGAATGGCGACACTGGTTAGAGGGGGCCCATCATCGAATCACGATTTTCACTGATCATAAGAATCTCGAATATCTGCATCAGGCACAATGTCTTAATCCTCGTCAGGCCCGATGGTCACTTTTCTTTGCCCGATTTGATTTTGAACTATGTTATCGGCCAGCCGGAAAAAACACCAGGGCGGGTGCGCTCTCCCGCTCCTTTGAAGCCAATGAAACCCCGGATCCACCAGCATACATCATAGATCCAGCTCAGATTCTACTAGCTGCAACTTTACCTGTACCTTCTGGGAAGACGGCTGTTCCCTCTAGGCTTCACCAGAAAGTCTTGAAATGGGCCCGTGATTCTTTAACAGCAGGACATTCAGGCCAACGTCGTACATTGGACCTCCTCAGACGATATTACTGGTGGCCATCTATGACACGTGATGTAAAATCCTATGTGGAATCCTGTCCCATCTGTGCCCAACACAAACCACCCGTAGACGACCGTGGGGACTTCTATAACCTTTACCTGCTCCCAAACAACCTTGGACACATTTATCTACTGATTTTATTGTGGATCTTCCCCTGTCTAATGGCTGTACTGTCATCTGGGTAGTCATGGATCGATTCTCAAAGATGGCTCATTTTGTGGCACTTCCCAGCCTTCCATCTGCACCGGAGCTGGCACGTTTGTTTACCACCCATGTCTTCTGTTTGCACGGACTTCCTTGTCACATCGTCTCTGATTGAGGCGTACAATTTACGGCTAAATATTGGCAGTCCCTTTGCCGGAAATTCAATATCCAGCTGGGTCTCACTAGTGCTTATCACCCCCAGGCCAATGGGCAAGTGGAAAGACTCAATCATACCCTTAAAACCTTCTTAAGGACATTTACCAATACTTGTCAGGACAATTGGGCTGATCTTCTTCCATGGGCGGAATTTTCTCATAATTCCCACCTCAGTTCCTCTACAGGCACTTCTCCCTTCCAGGTAGTATATGGGAGACAACCATTACCCCCCCCCCTCCCTTACCCCTCTCCGTACCATCCCCGGCCGCTCAATTGACAGTGGTCAATCTGCACAATCTCTGGGCAGGCAGAGCGGGCCTACGGGCCAAGAAGGTAGCTGATTGCCATCGACGACCAGCACCCCTATTTCATCCTGGAGAAAAGGTCTGGTTATGCACCCGTAACATCCGCCTCAGAGTTCCATCCATGAAGTTGGCACCACACTATATTGGCCCCACACTATATTGGCCCATTTTCTGTACTGCAACGCATGGGGCCAGTTTCCTATCAGCTGCGATTACCGTCCTCTCTCAAGATAGATGATGTATTTCACGTCTCATTGCTGAAACCTCTCATTCTTTCTTGGCCTTCTCGCAAAACACCTGAATCCTCCCAAGTGTCAACTGAGGAGGATCAGATCTTTGAGGTTCAAGAAATTTTGGACGTTCGTCATCGCTGGAACTGCTGGGAGTATCTCATATCGTGGCGAGGCTTTGGCCCCGAGGAAAACACGTGGGAGCCTGCATCCAACATACTTGATAAAAATCTCTTGTACCAGTTTCACAGCGCTTATCCCCGGAAACCCAGACCTCCTGGGAGGAGGCCTAAAAGAGGGGGTACTGTTGCATGGTGCGGCCGTGCAGCCGCATGACCAGCTCAGCTTACCAGCATGGGCGGATCTGCAGTCGAGCAACAAGGCATCCGGGACATTCCCTCCAGCACGATCTCAGACGTCACTGAATGCAGGCATGTGCAACCCTCCAGACACTCGCCCCGCCTCTTAAAGGGGTCAGGGACCAAGAAGTGACCCAGCCCCAGGAAGTGACATCAGTGTCAGCTTCCTTTAAAACCTGGGACCTGCCTGCTGGTCTTTGCCTTGCAACAGGTCTTCCTGCCTAGCTGTGTCTCCACCTTGGTTGTGATTTGGACTGCCTGACTCTGCCTGCCTGCCTGTCTGCCGCCTGCCTCTGACCCAGATTGCCTGACTTTGCCTGCTTGTCTGCTGCCTGCCCTGATTCGGATTGCCTTTTGGACTTTGCCTGCTTGTCTGCTGCCTGCCCTGATTCGGATTTCCTTTTGGACTTTGCCTATTTGCCTGCTTCCTGCCCTAAGCTGGACTACACGAGACTCTGTTTTCCTTCTGCCAATTGCTGACTCCAGTCCACACCCAGATTCCACCCAGTCAGGTGAGAGGGTTTTCTTTTCACTGTTGATTCTGCCTTCCGTCAGTGATGGTTCGTGGGGTCATCATCTGATAGCCCCATCTCACCTCGGTATAGGGTCCACATTCCAGCTGACTACAGCCAACAGTGTGTTGGGATCATGGACCCTTGGGCCGGCTGAGACTGCAGGTGTTGCGCTGTGGGGACTCACAGTGAGCGTCACAGCTGGAAGGTGGTGTTGAGGAGAGACTCCGAAGAAGTCTTCACCACTGGAAGTCCGAGGTCCCCCCAGGAGGAGCCCGTAGGGACCCGGACCTCTTGGACTTAGGTGGGATCCTAGGCGACCAATCATCCAGGAAGCGGCTGAAGAGATGGCAGATGAGGACGGCAGGGCCCAGGAGGCTAGAAGAGTCTTCACCCTCGGAAGCCCGAGGCTCCCCTGGGAAGAGCTCGTGAGAGCCCGAGCCCCTGGGACTTAGGAGAATCCTCTGGGCCAGCAAGAACCGAATACCTGTGGAGGCGGAGGAAGCTGAAGTCAGTCCAAGAACGAAGCCGGGTCGGAAGCCAGAAGTCAGAGGTCCAAAGCCAAAGCCAGGAGCGGAAGCTGGAATCAGAGTCGATGGACGAAGCCGGGTCAGAAGCCCGAAGTCAGAAGTCATGAACCAGAAGACGGGAACAGCAACTGGATGCTCTCAGCAGAGAGGGAACCTCGTTGCAAGGCGAGGTATAGCTGTGACTGACGTCACCAGGTATAGCTGCATCTGACATCACTGGGAAGGCTGTCTCTTGTTTCCCGCGCTGGCCCCTTTAAATCCGAAGCCCCGGCACACACACGCGCCTAGGGGGCAGGGCCAGCCGCGGATCGTCGGCGATGTCTCCCTCGCAGGGAGAAGGCTGTGGTAGGCCTCGTCTCGGGCCTGGGTGTCTAAATTTCCGGAGTCTCCGGGCTAAATCCAGAGAGTTCCCAGGTATGTATGTAAGGCAGCTTAGGCCATACTATAAGGTGAATTGTCTGCTATGTTTAACATTTATAATTTTCCAACAATGGGAGATTCAGAGAGAGTTCAGGAGGTGTGAGCTTAGGCGATGAGTGAAAGGAAGTTCAACCTCAAACATGATGGATTTGGAGAATAATATATATGGTGCTTCCATAAGCACCTGCGAGGAGCTTTGCGAGTTTTGAGATGTTTTTTGTGAGAATAAAATATATTCGGTGTAGCTCAGGCAGGGCATCCCCAGTGTGTTGCCTTCCATGAAGCTTTGCTGATCTGCTAAAGAAACTTACTGAAACTCTCTCCTATAACGCACAGATCATCTGGAGGGAATCATCTCTTAGTCCTGGGACATCATTCCATGTTCTGGAGAAGTCTGTTGCAGTGTTGTAAAAAAGGAAGAAAAAGAGGATTTACTTCCTGTCCTTTTGGAGCACAAGGAAGAAGGAGGTCCTGAGGTGAATTGTTGGGAAATCTTGCTAACTGGAGACTCAAGCTACATGACAGAAGAGTAAATAACCATTGTGAATTTTGGAGACTAAGAAGCAGTTTTTCTGTGTTTTTTTGGTACTTATGAACTTCAGTATATGCTAATTCCTACTTTCTTCTGGGCTGTGATCTCTTTTGGACTTTAAAATAAATTGTGTTTTATTTGTTTTAGAACACAACTCTGGTATAGACAGCTCTTTCATGTTTTCGATGTGCAACTCCTCTTAGGCCTGTTAGCTTTGCTATCCCTTACTGGCTGAATCCTGATCATGGGGCTGTGGTCTGGTTTTTCCAACCCCTACAATGTCTGAAGGTGACCTTCCCCCCCCCAGCAAAGGTAGGGTTACTCTATATTACCCACCTAAAGCAAATATTAACTAATGATGAGATGAAACTCTGGATCTACTAAGTTTAAAGCTAAATACCAATTTTATTGCTAAGTTCCGTGTGATGTATATATATATTGTGTGTATATATACACACGCACACACCCCAAGGAACAATACAATCTTTTCATTCATCCCTAGCTTTTTTTTAAGATTGTGATTGATTCAAAGGTTAAAACATAACTTAAAATAATTTTCAGACTATATCACAAACTGTTGTGGGCAGCACACACACTTCATCAAATCATAGACCATATTATGCTTAGTCACGAAGGCCACTAGAAAATTGCAGGCATAAGAAAACTGCAGATTCTGCAGTTTTCAACTATTTACAATTTTGTGACTTTTCTGCATGCTTTGTTTTTCTGGTTTTCCCCCCCTGAAATTGTTTGTTTTTTCTTGCTATCATTTGCTGCCTCTGATGGGGATGTGTATTGCATCCGGCTCAGTTCCACCTCGCTTCCCTGAGGCTGAATAGACAATCAGGGAGCCTGAAGAACTCTACTGCAAAGTCAAACAATTTTCTGCACTTCCCCCTCTCCCTGTTTTTCTGTTTCTCTTGTGTGATTCTCTTGACTGTCTTACATTTTCTACATTCTCTTGCCTAATACACGAGAGCAAGAGGCTGGTATTCAAGGCCTTTATGTGCGCAAGTTTTCAATTTATATGCATGAAAGCTGACTTGACCTCTGCTGACTGCATACATTTTAGGTGCACAAAGTTACCCAGACAAAAAGGGGTATCAGGGGATGCGATCTGAAAGCAAGGCTAAACTGTAGCTGATGAGTGAACATATTGGGGTAGATTTTATAATTTTGTGCGAGCGTGTACTTTTGTTCGTGCGATTTCAATAGATACGCGCATAGCCATTAAAATCCGGGATCGGGACGCGCAAGGCTGCCAATTTTGGGTAGCCTGCGCGCGCTGAGCCGCGCAGCCTGCCTCCGTTCCCTCCGAGGCCGCTCCGAAATCGGAGCGGCCTCGGAGGGAACTTTCTTTTGCCCTCCCCTCACCTTCCCCTACCTAACCCACCCCACCCCACACCTTTATTGCTGGATTTACGCCTGCCAGAGGCAGACGGAAATCTGTGCTTGCCAGCGGGCTGCTGGCGCGCCATCACCCGACCCGGGGGCTGTTCCGGAGGGCACGGCCATGCCTCCGGAACGCCCCCGGGCTGAAACCACGCCCTGCGGTGCTGCCCCCGAAACGCCGTGTCACAACCGCCACGCCCACCGGCACGCCTCTCCATGCAAGCCCCGGGACTTACGAGCAATCGTGGCTTGCGCGCGCCGCCGAGCCTATGCAAAATAGGCTCAGCGCACGCAGGGGGGGGGGTTTGGGGTGGGTTTTCGGGGGGTACGCGTGTATCCCTTTGAAAATCTACCCCATTGAGGGGTGGATTTTATAATTTTGCGCGAACGCGTACTTTTGTTCGCACACCAGGCACGAACAAAAGTACGCTGGATTTTATAAGATACGCATGTATCTTATAAAATCCGGGGTCGGTGCACGCAAGGGGGTGCACATTTGTGCAACCTGCGCGTGCCGAGCCCAGCGCGAGCTGCCTGTTCCCTCCGAGGCCGCTCCGATTTCGGAGTGGCCTCGGAGGGAACTTTCCTTCGCCCTCCCCCCACCTTCCCCTCCCTTCCCCACCCCCCAGCCCTATCTAAACCCCCCCTTACCTTTGTTGGCAGATTTATGCCTGCTGAAAGCAGACGTAAATCTGCGCGCGCCAGCGGGCTGCTGGCGTGCCATCACCCGACCCGGGGGCTGGTCTGGAGGCCTCGACCACGCCCCCGGGCCCGCCCCCGAAATGCCATGTCACGCCCCCAAAACGCTGCGTCATTTACGGAACGCCCCCAACAAGTCCCTTTTATGAAGCCCCGGGACTTACATGCATCCCGGGGCTCTGCACGCGCCGGCGGCCTATGCAAAATAGGCGCGCCGGCGTGCGAGGGCCCTGCGCGTGTAAATCCGGCCGGATTTACACGCGCAGGGCATTTAAAATCCGGCCGTGAATGTTCTCCGGCTAAACTGATGTGCTGAAGCCTGGTTGGAAAAATAGCATTCTTCACTTTATCTGACTGTATTCAGTTCAGAGACTTGTGCACATAAATCCCACTGAATATCAGTGAAAAATAACACCTGTACTTTCCCTGGATAAATTTGCTGTGCACTGGTTTACTGAATATTGACTTCCATATTTTTTGAAAGCTTTTTTGAACTTTCTAAGATGGACAATAGATAAATGTAAATAAACAATATAATTTTTTTGTCTCATTGTCGATTGGAGCCTCATTATTTCTCGTCCCTCCCATTTTTCTTGTCAATCTTTTCCCTTCTCTCACTCTCTTTCTTTTTTGTATTGTTTTTCACTAATACATTTTTTTTTCTTTTCTAATTTTTGTCCCAGCTCGCCTCTTTCATCCCAGTCCCTATTTTGCTCCCTCTGGTATTCTCTCATGCAAGGCTTGGACAAAGAAGACTTGGCTGGCAGGACAAGACAAGGCTGGATACTGAGCAGGACCTGGTTTTAGACAAGACAAGGGTGAGACAAGGCAAGGACAGGACTTTGGAACAGACAGGACAAGTCCAACAAGGCAGAATATAGCAGGACTCAGACAAGGCAGATAAGAGGAAACACAGAACAAAGAACACAGAAGCCTGAAGGCAGCAAGACTTAGACAGAATAGGCCCCAAGGCAAGGCAAGAGACTAGAAGGCCCAAAGGCCACAAGGCTAGGTAAGGGAAAAAGGCCACAAGGCAAGGCTAGAAGGCCCGTAGGCCACAAGGCAAGGCAAAAACAAGAGTCAGGTAAAGGAGCCAGAAGTGACACCATGAGAGGACAAGCAGCTTCTGGCAAGGCAGGATAAGATAGGGCTAGGTCTTGGGCATGGCAAGAACAGTGAGGAGGAGCTTGACAAGACTAGTGATGAGGCATACTGAGGGCCTCTACTGGTGGGGAGGCAACATGAAGGTAGGATAAGGCTGCATAGCAGGCAAAATCCTAACACTTGTCCCTTCCTCTTTCCATCTTTCACTCAACCTTTCAATTCTGTTCCTCCATATCTGTCCCAAGTATGCTTACATTCTGTCACAGTTTTGGTTTCCACCACCTCTGCTAGTAGGTTACTCCAGGCATTAACTACTGGTGGCCATCTTGTTCCAGTCTAGATACAGTTATATTCCAACAGAGCTTAGTCCTAGACTTGGTCTTATTTTTGGTCATAGACTCCATCTTATGTTTCATGTTCCTGTTTACTTTTAGATTCCTTCATATATCCTGTGTTTGTGTTTTGTTCTAGTTTGTTTCATGCGTCCTGTGCTCCTGAGGTTGTCCTATACCTCTGTGGGTGCCTTCCTGTCTTCTGGTTCCTATGGTAGTTCTCTCCTGCTTCTGTGGGTGCCTTCATTTCTCCAGATTTGGGTTCCTTCTTGTTACTGTACTTCAATTCCCGCTGGCCACCAGCAACTAAGGACTCAACCCAAGAGGAAGGTGGCTGTCACAGGCAGAAGAGGCTCTGTTCCCAATCTAGTTAGAATCTGCCAATCTTATCCTGTCTATGCACCACTTTTTCTTGGATTTTGGATCACACTGTTAACGGTCCCGGGCTGTGCCCTGGGACCTCCACTCACCACGCGGCCCAGTCCGGCCGCGGGAACTCCTCTTCGGCCACCCAGGCCCAAAACGCGGCCTACCACGGCCTTCTCCCTGTGAGGGAGACGTCGCCGATGATCCGCGGCTGGCCCCGCCCCCTAGGCGTGCGCGCCGGGGCTTCAGATTTAAAGGGGCCAGCGCGGGAAACAAGAGACAGCCTTCCTGGTGATGTCAGACGCTGCTGGGTTATTTAAACCCGGCAGTCACAGCTATACCTCACCTTGCAACGAGGTTCCCTCTCTGCTGAGAGCATCCATTTGTTGTTCCCCATCTTCTGGTTCCTGACTTTGGACTTCTGACTTCTGGCTTCTGACCCGGCTTCATCCATCGACTGATTCCAGCTTCCGCCCCTGGTTTTGGCTTTGGACTTCTGACTTCTGGCTTCTGACCCGGCTTCGTTCTTGGACTCTGACTTCAGCTTCCTCTGCCTCCACAGGTATCCGGTTCTTGCTGGCCCAGAGGATTCTCCTAAGTCCCAGCAGCTCGGGCTCTCATGGACTACTCCCAGGGGAGCCTCGGGCTTCTGAGGGTGAAGACTCTTCTAGACTCCTGGGCCCTGCCGCCCTCATCTGCCATCTCTTCGGCTGCTTCCTGGATCCTTGGTCGCATAGGGTCCCACCTAAGTCCAAGAGGTCCGGGTCCCTACGGGCTCCTCCTGGGGGGACCTCGGACTTCCAGTGGTGAAGCCTTCTTCGGAGTCTCTCCTCAGCGCCGCCTCCCAGTGGCGACGCTCACTGTGGGTCCCCACAGCACAACACCTGCAGTCTCAGCCGGCCCAAGGGTCCACGATCCTAACAGTTTGCAAAGCCATGGACTTAGCAGATCTCGCGGGCTTGAAAGCCATCCCGGGTATTGCACAGAGGCTACAACAGCAACCAACTCGCCTCGACTCACTGATGGCAACAGTGCAGAGGTTAGCTGACCGCGTTGACGGAGCCGTCGCTTCCAGTTCCCCAGTACCCGGAACTGTGACTGATACCAGACCAGCCGCACTCATACAGATGCCAACACCCTTGTGGTATTCGGGGGACACAAAGTTATGTCGAGGATTCTTGAACCAATGTTATATTCGCTTCAATCTACTACCAGCTCAGTTTCCCACGGACCGGATCAAGACGAGCTACATTATCTCCCTGTTGGATGGGAAACCCTTGGCATGGGCCTCTTCGCTGTGGAAGCGTCAGGACTCCTGCCTAGCCAGCCTAGTACAATTTGTCACCTCCTTTCAAAGGATCTTCGATGAGCCCTCACGCAGACCTACAGCCGCATCCGAACTGCTCCAGCTGCATCAGGGTAATCGGCCATTGACTGAACACGCTGTGGAGTTTCAGACTCTTGCTGCCGAATTGAACTGGGGAAATGATAGCCTGCATGGCATCTTTTTGGAAGGTCTCTCCCCAAGACTTCAGGATGAGTTGGCGGCCAGAGATCTCCCGGATGGCTTGAACGATCTCATCGATCTGGCGGGCTGCGTAGACCGCCAAATCCATTGCCGGTTCCGGGAGAGGAAGCTTGCTCAGAGACCCAGGAGCTCTGGAACCATACCTTCCCGAGACGGGCACTCCCCTTCTGCCTCTCCGGGGGCTGAAGATGCAGAACCCATGCAGGTGGGCCAGGGCCCGATTTCTCAAGAGGAAAGTAGAAGACGTCGGTCCCAGGGCCTGTGCCTGTATTGCGGTGGCAAGGGACATTTCCTTGCCTGCTGTAGCGAGCGTTCTGAAAACGCCCAGACTTAAGGACAGTCGGGGAGCTAACCCTAGGTCACACCACTTCTGCCTCCCCGTGTACTGTTCCAGTGACCTTACTCCTTCCCGAAGGGGAGTGCGATACACTAGCCCTGATTGACTCCGGAGCCGGAGGAAACTTCATCCTCAAGGACTTAGTCCAACAACTCCAGATTGGGGTTCAACACCAAAGACCCCCCCCCCCCCTCCCGTCCATGTGTCTTCTATTCAGAGGAAACTCCTTCCAGGGACCATCTCTACTCATACCAAGCCTCTCACGCTACGCACTGGTATCCTGCATGTGGAGGAAATTTCGTTACTCATCTTGGAAAAGTCCATGCATCCGGTTATCTTGGGGCTACCTTGGCTGCGGAAGCACTCTTCTGTAATCTCTTGGGATACCCTCCAGGTGGCGTCCTGGGGGCCCTCATGCTTCGACTCCTGT
This sequence comes from Rhinatrema bivittatum, assembly GCF_901001135.1. Taxonomy (NCBI): domain Eukaryota; kingdom Metazoa; phylum Chordata; class Amphibia; order Gymnophiona; family Rhinatrematidae; genus Rhinatrema; species Rhinatrema bivittatum. Next base: position 344,244,310 of record NC_042616.1, on the reverse strand, counting down.
TTGACCGCTGTTCCTCGACCACCGATACCTCTCCTGACGACTTCGTTGGCACTGCCACCCCACTATCAAGACTACCTCGATGTCTTCTCTAAGGAGAAAGCCGAGATCCTCCCGGAGCACCGCCCTTTCGACTGTGCGATCAACTTGCTTCCGGGTACCACACCACCACGAGGATGGGTGTACCCGTTGTCACTCTCAGAGATGCAGGCCATGTCCGCATACATCCAGGAGAACCTGGACCGAGGGTTCGTAGCTAAGAAGGACGGGTCCCTCCAACCCTGCATAGATTACCATGGCCTGAACAGCATTACCCGGCATGACCGGTACCCTTTGCCCTTGATTCCGGAACTTCTGGACAGACTACAGGGGGCAAAGGTGTTCACAAAATTGGATCTCCGTGGGGCGTATAACCTAGTGAGGATTCGGCCAGGCGACGAATGGAAAACCGCATTTAACACAAGGGATGGCCACTATGAATACCTGGTCATGCCCTTCAGTCTCTGCAATGCCCCGGCGGTTTTCCAGAACCTCATGAACGAGGTTCTAAGGGAAATGCTACATACCTCGGTAATTGTTTACCTTGACAATGTATTAATATATTCCAAGGACTTGGAGATGCACCGCCACAATGTCTGTCCAATACTACAGAAATTGCGAGATAATCGACTTTATGCAAAATTTGAGAAATGCCAATTTGAGCAAGAATCACTGCCCTTTCTTGGGTATATTGTATCCACCACAGGGTTCCATATGGATCCAGAGAAGGTTGCGGCCATCAAGAATTGGCCTCAGCCTGTGGGAGTCAAAGCGCTTGAGTGGTTCCTCGGTTTTGCCAATTTCTACCGGCAATTTATCCCACACTATTCCCAGATAGTGGCCCCGCTGACGGCCCTCACCAGAAAGGGGGCTGACACTAGGAACTGGCCGGCGATGGCCCTACGAGCCTTTCAGGAACTGAAGAACGCTTTCCTCTAGGACACATGCCTCCGGCACCCAGACCCTCAATGCCAGTTCATCATGGAAGTCGATGCCTCCGACATGGCCGTCGGGGCCATCCTAAGCCAGTTGTCCAATGGAGGTAAATCCTTGCCGTGCTCCTATTTTTCACGCAAATTCTCGCCCGCAAAGAGGAACTACAGCATAGGAGATAAAGAGTTACTGGCCATCAAACTAGCATTCGAAGAATGGCGCCAGTGGTTGGAAGGGGCCCAGCACCCAGTGATCATGTATATGAACCACAAGAACTTAGAATACCTATGCCGCACCCAGCGCCTTAACCCCCGGCAAGCCCGGTGGTCTCTCTTCTTTAGCCGCTTCAACTTCCTTCTCCGCTACCGGCCAGCAGACAAGAACATCCAGGCAGATGCCCTTTCCCATACAGCGGAAACGGAGGACACCCCTAATCCACCACAGTACATCCTTGACCCGGCCAAAGTGAGCCTTGCGGCCTCCGATGTGATCCCGATGGGGAAGACAGTGGTGCCACTCCGACTTCGAAAAAAGGTCCTCTCTTGGACCCACGACTCCCTGATCACCGGTCACCCAGGAGTAGCTAGAACCCAGGAGTTACTCTCTGAGTTCTATTGGTGGCCTCAGTTTAAGAAGGACGCTCCTGCCCGACCTGTGCCCAACAGAAGATTCTCACTGGCTGTCCCTGGGGTCTTCTTCAGCCTCTGCCTGTCCCCACTGAACCGTGGACCCACTTATCCATGATTTTATCGTAGATTTACCCGCTTCAGAAGGGAAAAAGGTGATCTGCGTTACGAATGACAGGTTCTCTAAGATGGCTCACTTTGTGCCCCTCGCTAAACTGCCCTCAGCACCTTAACAGGCGAGCTTGTTTACCCGTCATATCTTTTGCCTTAATGGACTTCCTCTACACTTCGCCTCGGACAGGGACTCCCAATTCACGGCGAAGTACTGGAGGGCGCTCTGTAAAAGGTTTGGGGTCCAGCTAGAATTCACGACCGCCTTCCATCCCCAAGCTAACGGCCAAGTGGAACGCATGAACAGGACATTGAAGATGTTCCTCCGGTCCTTCATAGGAGACCTGCAAAATGACTGGGTGGCCCTACTCCCGTGGGCAGAGTTCTCTTACAACCACCACAAGCATTCCACCACCGACAGTTGTGCCAGGTTTGGAAATCCACTCGGGAAAAACTTTTGCGCACTGCGGTTATTGCAAACAAATTTGCGGACTGCCTGCAACGGCCAGCCCTGACATTTCGTCCTGGGGAGAAGGTATGGCTAAGCACCAAACACCTCCGCTTGCGGCTTCCTTCGATGTGTCTGGCTCCAAAGTACATTGGCTTGTTCGCTATCAAGGAAAGGGTAGGGGCAGTTTCCTACCGCCTCCGTCTCCTGCCTATGCTCTGGGTACACAATGTGTTCCACGTTTCCCTGTTGAAACCATTTGTCCTCTCTCCCTTCCATAGGAAGAAGCCTGCACCGGCCACTCCTGAGGCACAAGAAGATACTGTCTATCAGGTTAAGGATACTGTCTATCAGGTAAAGGAGGTACTGGACGTGCGGATCAACAGAACCAACGGGGCTAACAAATATGAATGGTGCATTCATGAATCAACTTGAAATAACATGAACAAGATGGTGCATAACATGCAAGGATGCATATATTCCATTAATTGTGTGCGTGCATGTGTATTATGGGTGCTTTGCTCACTTTTCTCAATGATAAGGAAATATTTTGAGTGCATCAATAATCCACATTCTTCACTCATCTCTTCTTAAGGTGCTCCCAACAACTGGCTGAGGGATCCACACACAGCATAGCTTAGCACACAGCCACTTACATATAACCATTGGGTTACAGTATTGTGGATATTTAAAAATTGTGCTGTCTTAGATTTGATGCTGAAAAAAAATTGAAAATGAATCCATTGGGAAAAAAAATGAATTTGATCAAAATCATAGAGCATATAGAAAGACATGGTTTAATGTAACACGGTCAACATGGATTTACCCAAGGGAAGTCTTGCCTAACAAATCTGTTTCATTTTTTTGAAGGGGTTAATAAACATGTGGATACAGGTGAACTGGAAGATGTAGTGTATTTGGATTTTCAGAAGGCGTTTGACAAAGTCCCTCATGAGAGGCTTCAAAGAAAACTAAAAAGTCATGGGCTAGGAGGCAATGTCCTTTCGTGGATTACAAACTGGTTAAAAGACAAGAAACAGAGTAGGATTAAATGGTCAATTTTCTCAGTGGAAAAGGGTAAACAGTGGAGTGCCTCAGGGATCTGTACTTGGAGCGGTGCTTTTCAATATATATATAAATGACCTGGAAAGGAATACGTCGAGCGAGGTAATCAAATTTGCGGATGATACAATTTATTCAGAGTAGTTAAATCACAAGTGGATTGTAATATATTACAGGAGGACCTTGCAAGACTGGAAGATTGGGCATCCAAATGGTAGATGAAATTTAATGTGGACAAGTGCAAGGTTTGCATATAGGGAAAAATAACCCTTGCTGTAGTTACACGATGTTAGGTTCCATATTAGGAGCTACCACCCAGGAAAAAGATCTAGGCATCATAGTGGATAATACTTTAAAATCGTCGGTTCAGTGTGCTGCAGCAGTCAAAAAAGCAAACAGAATGTTAAGAATTATTAGGAAGGGAATGGTTAATAGAACGGAAAATGTCATAATGCCTCTGCATCGCTCCATGGTGAGACCACACCTTGAATTCTGTGTACAATTCTGGTCGCTGCATCTCAAAAAAGATATAGTTGTGATGGAGAAGGTACAGAGAAGGGCAACCAAAATGATAAAGGGGATGGAACAGCTCCCCTAAGAGGAAAGGCTGAAGAAGTTCGGGCTGTTCAGCTTGGAGAAGAGACAGCTGAGGGGGGATATGATAGAGGTTTTTAAGATCATGAGAGGTCTTGAACGAGTAGATGTGACTCAGATATTTACACTTTCGAATAATAGAAGGACTAGGGGGCATTCCATGAAGTTAGGAAGTAGCACATTTAAGATTAATCAGAGAAAATTCTTTTTCACTCAACGCACAATAAAGCTCTGGAATTTGTTGCCAGAGGATCTGGTTAGTGCAGTTAGTGTAGTTGGGTTCAAAAAAGGTTTGGATAAGTTCTTGGAGGAGAAGTCCATTAACTGCTATTAATCAAGTTTATTTAAGGAATAGCCACTGCTATTAATTGCATCAGTAGCATGGGATCTTCTTAGTGTTTGGGTAATAGCCAGGTTCTTGTGGCCTGGTTTGGCCTCTGTTGGAAACAGGATGCTGGGCTTGATGGACCCTTGTTCTGACCCAGCATGGCATTTTCTTATGTTCTTAATACAATATAGTAAACCTCCCATACCAAAACAGTGCTAACTGCCATTACTCAAATTGTAACAACCCTACTTGTGAAAAGACAACACTGCAAATATTACCCCAGGTCCTAAAACACCAATACACCTCTGTGATAGAGGGACTCTATTTGTCCTCTTTAACCTGTGCGGGACCAGTCATTTAGCCTGGTCCACCTTAAATTCTACAGAGAGAGAGAGAGAGAGAGCTCTGTGGGTGGGCCCTGCTGGTAGGGGAATAAGATTGTGAGCCAAGCTAGGATCTGAAGTCCTGTGTCTTCAGGAGCAGGAGACTATGACCCTCTCTGGAAGTTTGAGTTGTGAGTATGCTGCAAAGATAGACAGTATATTGGTAATTTTTTTGTTGATTATAGTAATAAAAGTTGAAATTGCATGAGAAAAGGCTGGAGTAAGTGTGGTTCCTGCTCCAGCCCACAAGATTTGCTCAGTCATCCTTACATATGGTGTCAGGTCAAGGATTTTTTCTTTACACTAAGCACAGAGGAAAATCTAGTCTCCAAGAAGGATTGAGAAAGAAAATTTGTTGTGGTACCTGCCAAAGAAAAAATTTAGAGGCAATGTAGTGCTCTTAGAAGTGTGTACAATAGCATAGAAGTAAAGCCTGCTGGGCTCAAAGAAGAGAGCATATGAAAAAAAAAACCAACCTGGAATTACGTTTTAAATACAGAGTGCTGTGTGGGGCCTGGAGGGAAGTCAGGTTTAAATTTACAACAGACAAAGTAGGCAAGCTCCATGTAGAGTTAGGGTTCATATTCAGTGAAGTTAGTTCTGGACAAGCAGGAAGTTTTTTTGTTTTTTTAACCTTTATACAGGAATTTAAAAAAAGAGAGAAAAAGAGTGGTGCAGAGAAGCTGTGGATTTGGCAGGGCATGATCCCAACAGAAAGTGAAACTGCCAGTGTGGGCACAGGCCGGCTGGCTCGGCATTAGAATTAAAATGGATACCTGCCTTCATATCCTCATGGAAAGACAAAGGCAGTTACAGAAGAGCCTCATAAAGAGGCAGCTGTTCTGTGCTAAGGAAAAAAAGAATCTGGAAGCATAGTTTGCTCTGTTGCCTCCTGTACAAAGGAGAACTTGCCTGGAAGCACTGGAAGCACAGCAATCATGTGAGTCACTTAATTGGGGTTGTACTCTCCAGGAACAGAAAGTTGGGGAGATACATAAAGAAGAGAAGGACAGTATGACCAAGACTGACCAGAGCCAGAGAGAAGCACTGGCAATTACCCAGAGAGAGCCACTGCAGAGAGGTCAGTTGGAGGTGCTACAGCGAATGCAGATAAAAGCACTATGGAGAGCCCTGAGAGAGATGCCATAAAGAACCCTGAGGGAGCACATCAGTTGAGTGAGTCACCAGACTGCAGCTCAACTTTTCAGTGGGACTTCGCTCCAAAGTTAGATGAAAGCAGCAATAGGGATATAGCCTAAGCAGACCCTGAGTGACTAGCGCCCGCAGAGGAGAACACAACTGAGCAGGAGAGGAGCCAGAGGAATGATCATGGAATGACTGTGTTTCATTTACCAAAAGGTTAATGGTGGAGCTTCATAGCCTTGCCTGGAAAAGGTAAAACAGAATGCCCAGAATGGGACAATACTGAATGACCTGCTGGATGCAGCACTGATTGGTCTTTGGAAGGCAGTCTGGAGGAACCAGAAAGCAGTGCAGCAGAGATGCCTGAGAGAAATGCTGCAGGCTGGGTAGACAAAAACGCTGCAGAGGAATTAGAGAGAGACACTCCAGAAGGCCCAGTGAAGGGCACTGCAGAAAAGCCAGAGAAAGGCCCTACTGAAGAGCCAGTGAGTGACGCTGTTGAATGGCCCAAATATGGCAATAGTGATGGTGCAGAGAAGGCACAAGACACCAGAGAGAAGAGTGAAGAGCACCCACACCTGTTGCCAAAGAAACCACCATGGGATGTCCCACAGCCAGTCCAAATAGTCCTGCCAGATCGGAATTGGAACCCGGAGCCAGCAGTAGGCTCAGTTAAAGGACTGGGGTGCATATTGGGTGAAGGGCACAGAGGGTGGTGGTAATAGTGCTGTCTGGGGTAACACTAATAGATGGGGTGAGTGTGACACTTCAACTCCGACCCTAAGCCTAACTGGCAGGAGCCAAATGAAAGGGAGTGTGTGGGGGGGGGGGGTTATACTTCCCTGGATGGGATCTAGGGAAAGTAATAATGCTTGGACTGATGGGTCCAAGCTGAAGGGGGGGGGGGGGGGATATATGATGGAGTGACCCTTAGTCCCCTCGTTAACCTGTGCAGGACCAGGCATTTAGCCTGGTCTAGCTTAAATCCTATATAATAGAGAGAGAGAGAGCTCTGTGGGCGGTACCCTGCTAGGAGGGGAATACGTTTGTGAGCCCAGCTGGGATTAGAAGGCCCTTGCACCTCCAGGAGCAGGAGCTCCATTACCCTCTCTGGAAGTTTGAGTTGTGAGTAAGCTGCAAAGGTAGGTATTCTACTGGGTATGTTGTTTTGCTGATTATAGTAATAAAAGTTGAAATTGCATGAGAAAAGGCTGGAGTCAGTGTGGTTCCTGCTCCAGCCCACAGGATTTGCTCAGTCATCCTCACAACCTCCTATTTTGAAAACAGAACAAGACAAACTGCTCTAGAACCCTATACAAACTATACGCTAGCAGAATATCTCACCTCATTCACACATGCAGAACGCAGACAAACCCTCACCAAATACAAAATAAAGAGACCATAAAGTATAAACAGAAACATGAAGACAAAAACTGAACTGGAAACCACAACAAGACAGAGAGCAGCAATGGAAATATTGTGCGTCCCAGCTGCATCCGCTCCGCGGCCTGCCCTGCTCACCTTGATCTTCCGTCCACAAGCACTGGGTTCTCCTCCTCCGCAGCTGCAGCCAGTTTGCGGCATCCCCGGCTCCCCCGCTTTCAGTCTCCCATCCAGGCCTCACGGCGGGGTTCGGCATCCTCCATGGCATCAGCCTCGCCCCTAGACGCGCGCGGACCGCCCAGCCTCTTAAAGGGCCAAGGGCGGCTCCCAGCTCCGTGGCGCGCCCTGATTGACGGCAGGATATAAGGAAGTGGTCAGACACGACTTCCTTGCCTTGGCAATCAGGTCATACACTCCGGTGTTCTCTAGTTTGCCTGTTCCAGTGTCTCTTGTTCCAGTGTCTCCTGTTACAGCGTCTCCTGTTCCTCATCTCCCATCTCTGGTAGTACCCTTCGGACTGATCTCACGGTACAGACCTTTGCTTGCTCCTGACCTTGTCTGACTGCCGCCTGGATCCGACCTCTGCCTGTTCACCGACTTTGCCTGATCGCTGCCTGGAACTGACCTCTGCCCGACCTGACTACTCCCGAATTGTCTACAGGTACTGACCCCTGCTTCGGCTGACCATTCTGAACTGATACTCTGGCCTTGGTCCTCGCTATCCACTCGGACTCTCTATTCTGACCTCTGGACATTCTTGCTTGGACATCGACTGCACACCCTTGTTCGTGGTGGGCACTCCCCTATGCTTACTCCCTAGGAGACACTGCAAGGCCCACCTAAGATCAGGAGGCCCGGGTACCCAAGGGCTCAACCTGCGGAAACCCCGGGTTGCTATTGGCAAAGCTCCAGCTAGCATCTGTCTCCTCCTGTGCTCCGCTCCCTGGTGGCAGGCGCTCTCTGGGTACCAATCCTGCACTAGGCCAAGGGTCCACTTCCAGCGCAACAGGTTGCCAAGGCCAAGGAATCGGCGGAGTCTCCCGCATTGCAGGCCATTCATGGCCTAGCCGCTCATGTCCGAGAACAACAGCGAACTACTGAAGCATTGACTTCATCTGTAGAGAGACTACGGTCTCAATTAGAGGATTCTGTTATGGCCAACTCAGGGGGTTTGGTTCAAACCCTGCCCCCACGGGCATCATTGGCCCTCCCAGCTCCACCCCATTTTAATGGGGATCCGTGCCTCTACCGAGGCTTCCTCAACCAATGTTTTATGCAATTCGCACTACAGCCTTCACTGTTTCCCAGTGAGACAACCCAGATCACCTTCATCCTCTCACGCCTTGAAGGGAAGGCCCTGGCATGGGCTTCCCCACTTTGGGAGCATTATGATGATATCCTCCGTCATCTCTCCCACTTCATTTCCGTTTTCCAGCGGATCTTTGAGGACCTCGGCCGACAGGCGGTTGCGGGTCACCAGCTTTTCCACCTCAGTCAAGGCTCACCTTCGCTCACCGAATTAACGGTAGAATTCAGGACACTAACCACAGAACTGGGGTGGCAAGAGTACTGCCTATGGGCAATCTATCTGGATGGCTTGTCCCCTGCTCTCAAGGTCGAGCTGGCTGCTCGTGAGATTCCCACATCTCTGGATGACCTGATTTCCCTGGTTGGCAAGACTGACCACCGCCTACGTCAGCAACACCAGGAAGTAAAGGTCCTCCGGCCTTCTGCCTTACGCCAAGCTCGTGCTATGAGTTCCTAGTTGAAGGCCTTACCGGCACCTCCTCCATCACCAGAGGAGCTGATGCAAATTAACCGTGGGCGCCTATCCCCTGAAGAGAGCCTCGGACGTAAGAGACAAGGCCTTTGCCTATACTGTGGTGGTTCCGGTCATCTCCTGCAATCCTGCTCTGTTCATCCAGTAAGCTGCAGAGCCTGCGCCCGGCGAGGGTCCCGAGCTTGGGTGCTACTGTTACTGGCCCCCAACTATTACTCCCCGGGTCCCTCTTTAGGGAGTCACGCTCCTTTGCCACTACCGCACTCTTGGACACTGGGGCGAGTGGCAATTTTATTCTGGACAATATCGTCACACTACTTCAAATTCCTCTTCAACCTCTGGAAATACCTCTCCATATTGCATCAATCCAGGGAGAGCACCTCCCGGACGCATTACTCATTGCGCCGTGACCTGCCTTCTCACTATGGGAACCCTCCATGAAGAAGAAATATCTCTGTTCATCTTGAAGCGTTCCACGCATCTGGTAATCCTAGGACTTCCTTGGCTCCAGGAACACGCACCCCACTTCGACTGGCAATCTCTGCAGTTAATTCAGTGGGGATCCCAGTCCCAGAACCGCTGTCAGCGACAAGTGCCTCCAGCGGTTACCGTCCTGAATGCTGCAACCCTTTCCGAGTTACCTGCTCCATATTCTGACTTCCAAGATGTATTCTCCAAAACAAATGCTGACATTCTCCTCCGCTCCGAAAAATCAGTTGTCCCATTGAGCTCCTACCGGGCACCACGCCTCCCAAATGCCGAATCTATTCCCTCTCGCTTCCGGAAACCCAAGCTATGTCAGAGTACATTAAAGTGAACCTGAATAAAGGATTCATAAGACCCTCCGATTCCCTGGCAGGAGCCAGATTCTTCTTCGTGAAGAAAAAAGATGGCAGTTTACGTCCTTGCATCGACTACCATGGGCTAAACGCCATGACTCGCAAGGACCGTTACCCTCTGCCACTCATCAACAAACTATATGATTGCCTACAAGGAGCCCAGATCTTTACAAAGCTAGATCTCTGAGGGGCATACAATCTTGTACAAATCCAGCCTGTGGATATCTGGAGGACTGCCTTTAATATGAGGGACGGCCACTACGAGTACATAGTAATGCCTTTTGGTCTTTGTAACATCCCTGCAGTCAATGTTCCCTCTAAGCTGTGTGCGTGTACACACGCACATGTTGTTATGTTATGAGTAAAGTCAATAGTGGACCCTTGGGCCGGCTGAGGTGGACAGCGTCCACAGGAGTTAATAAGCCGGGAGGCGGCACTCAGCTGGAGCGGACTGATGGCGTCTTCACCCTGGAAACCCAAGACCCCCCCAGGAGGAGCCCGTAGGGGTCCGAGTCGCTGGGACTTAGGAGAATCGTGAATGAGTCCAAGGTCTGTGGCTGGCTGAGGACGAGGAGAATCGTGAGGAAGTCCGAGGATCGTGGCTGTCTGAAGACAAAGGAGAATCGTGAAGAAGACCAAGGTTCGAGGCTGGCAGAAGACAAAGGAGAATCGTGAAGAAGACCAAGGTTCGTGGCTGGCTGAAGACAAAGGAGAATCGTGAAGAAGACCAAGGTTCGTGGCTGTCTGAAGACAAAGGAGAATCGTGAAGAAGACCAAGGTTCGTGGCTGGCTGAAGACAAGGAGAATCAGGAACCGGAGCTGGAGTCAGGATATGTAGACAGCAAGTAGAGCCCAGAGCTGGAGCCAAGGCACAGCAGGACCAAACAGAACCTGACCTGGAAGCAAGGCACGGCTGGGACAAGCTGGAACCGGAGCTGGAAGCAAGGCACGGCTGGAACAAGCAGGAACCAGGGCTGGAAGCAAGGCACGGCTGGAACAAGCTGGAACCGGAGCTGGAAGCAAGGCACGGCTGGAACAAGCAGGAACCAGGGCTGGAAGCAAGGCACGGCTGGAACAAGCTGGAACCGGAGCTGGAAGCAAGGCACGGCTGGAACAAGCAGGAACCGGAGCTGGAAGCAAGGCACGGCTGGAACAAGCAGGAACCAAGGCTGAAAGCAACGCTGGGAAGCAACTAAGCACACAGTAGCGTGACCTCGTTGCAAAGGCAAAGCAAGGAAGTCAGACGCTGGTTTAAATAGCCGGCCAGCGTCTGACGTCAGGAACGGGGCGGTTCAGCACTTCCGGGTGCTGGACCTTTAAGAGCCCCCTGCTCGCGCGCGCGCGCGTTGCCTGGCAGTGGGAGGAGTCTGAGTCGTCCCTCGGCAGCGTCTCCACGTGGAGAGAGACGCTGCCATGCGGCCCTGCAGGCCCCAGGAGCAACGGAACGCGGCGAGACCGGGAGAGGCAGCAGAAAGGTAAGGACCCGGTCGCTAGCCTAGCGACCGGGACTGCAACAGTACCCCCCCTTTTACGCCCCCTCTTCAGAGGACTAGGCCTGTCAGGATGGTCCAGATGATATTGCTGTAGGAGAGTCTTGTCCAAGATGTTGCGGGCAGGCTCCCACGTATTGTCTTCGTCTCCACAACCTTCCCAGGCCAGCAAATACTCCCAACGTCTGTTGGCGAAACGAGCATCCAGGACCTCTCGTACCTGAAACGTAGGATCCCTATCCGTGGTGGTGGAAGTGTCGTCAAGAGGCCTGGGGTGGAATCTGGAAAGAATTACTGGTTTTAAGAGAGAGACGTGAAAGACATCATGAATGCGTAAAGTGGTTGGGAGTCGTAGACGGTAAGAGACCAACCCTACTCTTTCTGCTACGCGGAAGGGACCACAGAACTTGGGAGAGAGTTTCTTGGAAGGTTGCCTCAAATGAATGTTCTTTGTACTAAGCCACACTCGATCGCCTGGGAGGAAGGTGAATGCAGGTTTTCGGTGTCGATCATAGTAGCGTTTAGCAGTGCGTGCGACTTTCTGAAGACGGTGTTGAGTTGAGGACCACAATTTACTCAATTGGTCCGCGGACAATTGAGCAGCGGGTGAGGAGGTTGGTACAGGTAGAGGTAACGGTGGTTTGAGCTGTTTACCGTACACAATTTGAAAAGGGGATTTCCCCGTCGCCGTATGTATCTGATTATTATAGGCGAATTCAGCCCAAGGCAAAAGCTCCACCCAATTATCTTGTTTGTGGTTAATGAACGCTCGTAGGAACAACTTTAAAGAACGATTCATGCGTTCAGTTTGCCCATTACTTTGCGGGTGAAAAGCGGAAGAGAAACTCAACTGGATCTTAAATTTTTTGCATAAGGCCTTCCAATACCTGGCTGTGAATTGAGGACCTCTGTCTGAAACAATGTCCTGAGGCAGACCATGAATACGGAATACATGGTGTGTGAACAGAGAAGCCAGTTCAGTGGCGGAAGGTAATTTGGGTAAAGGCACAAAGTGAGCCATTTTAGAGAAGCGGTCCACCGTGACCCATACCACAGTCTTGCCTTGCGAAGGCGGGAGTTCCACCATAAAGTCAGTGGCAATATGTGTCCAGGGTTCCGTGGGTATAGGTAACGGTTGTAGTAACCCTCTCGGGGGGCCATTAAGCGGTTTCTGCAGAGCGCAAGTGGGGCAAGAACTCACGTAAAGGGAAACATCACGTCGAAGACCTGGCCACCAATAGAAACGATTTATAAGTTCCAAAGTTCTTAGTCTACCAGCGTGCCCCCCGGTCAAGGAGTCGTGGCCCCAAGACAGGACTTCCCTCCGAAGCCTTTTAGGAACCGTAGTCTTACTTGAGGAACAAATGGAAGTAGTAGTTAGTTGAACACAGGCAGGATCCAGGATGGTTCGTGGAGAGTCGTCCTCTTCTTCCGGCTGACAGGTACGAGATAGAGCATCGGCTCGAACGTTCTTCTCAGCTGGTCGAAACTTGAGGATGAAATTGAAACGACTGAAGAAGAGTGACCATCTTGCTTGCCGCGAGTTTAGTCGTTGAGCTCGGGCCAAGTACAATAAATTTTTGTGGTCAGTGTACACTGTCACCGGATGATTAGCCCCCTCCAGCCATTGCCTCCACTCCTCGAAGGCTAACTTAATGGCTAGGAGTTCCTTGTCTCCGATGCCATAGTTACATTCAGCAGGCGAAAACTTTTTAGAGAAGTAAGAACATGGCATCAGTTTGCCCGAAGTATCGTGTTGACTGAGCACCGCTCCAACAGCCAGATTCGAGGCATCGACCTCCAAGATGAAGGGTCGTTGTGGATCTGGGTGTCGTAGGCAGGAAGCGGTTAGGAATGCTTGTTTTAAGTCTTCAAAGGCAGCCGAGGCAGTAGTGGACCAATCGTGAGCGTTAACCCCTTTGCGAGTAAGCGCCGTGAGAGGAGCTACCTTCTGGGAGTAATGTGGTATAAAATGCCTGTAAAAATTGGCGAATCCAAGGAATCGCTGTAGCGCCTTCAGGCCAGACGGGCGAGGCCAATTGACAATGGCCGCCACCTTCTCTGGGTCCATCTGGAAACCGGACGAGGAAACAATATATCCCAAGAACGAAAGCGACTCGCGCTCAACTGACATTTTTCAAATTTAGCGTATAGATGATTGTCCCTTAGAGCCTGTAAGACTTGTTTGACGTGTTGGCGATGGGAAGAGAGATCTTGGGAATAGATCAGGACGTCATCAAGGTACACTATGACGAAAGAATGAAGCATCTCCCGGAGTACCTCATTCATCAGATTCTGGAAGACAGCAGGGGCATTACATAAGCCGAAAGGCATTACTAAGTATTCGTAATGTCCATCTCGCGTGTTGAACGCTGTCTTCCACTCGTCACCGGGACGAATACGAACCAAATTGTATGCTCCACGTAAATCCAATTTTGTAAAGATCTTGGCCCCCTGAAGTCTATCGAGCAGTTCTGGGATCAGAGGCAAGGGATAGCGATCTTTCTTAGTGATGGAGTTCAGACCTCGATAGTCTATGCACGGCCGGAGGGAGCCATCTTTTTTGGACACAAAAAAGAATCCTGCTCCTGCAGGGGAGTGCGAAGGACGAATGAACCCTTTGGCAAGATTCTCCGTAATGTAGTCTGACATTGCATGGGTTTCTGGCAGAGAAAGAGGGTATACCCTACCCCGCGGGGGAGTGGAACCAGGTAGTAAATCAATGGCACAGTCGAAGGGCCGATGGCATGGAAGCAGTTCAGCCTTTTGTTTGGAGAACACGTCAGCGTAATTCTGGTACGGCAAAGGAAGGTCCAGGGCAGAGTGAGAGAGTAATATCTCCGGTCTAGGAACGGGATCCAGGCAATTCTGGAAACAGGAAGGACTCCATTGCGCAATTTGGAGAGAGTCCCAATGGATCACCGGAGCATGTTGTTGCAACCAAGGGAGTCCCAGGACCACAGGGTGCACCGATTTATCAAGTAGCAAAAAGGAGATTGTCTCAGTGTGAAGCACTCCCGTCCGTAAAGTGAGAGGCATCGTAGTTTCAGAAATGGATCCAGGTAGAGGGGTTCCCTGGATAGAGGTAACCCGTAATGGAGGTATCCGGCGCTTAGTAGGTAGTCCTAATTGGTGTACCAGTTCTCTCCAGATAAAGTTCCCTCCGGCTCCGGAATCAATGAAAGCTAGAGTCTGAAAGGAGCCACCTGGATACTCCAACGTTATAGGAACTGTACATTGAGGAGTAGCATTAACATAGCCTAGGGGAACCTCCTCATCTCTCCCTAGACCTGAGCTTTTCCCGGTCTCGCAGGACACTGACCCAGGAAATGACCCTTAGTGCCGCAGTATAAGCACAGGCCTTGAGTGCGGCGACGTGTCTTCTCCTCCTCGGTTAGGGGCGCCCGACCAAGCTGCATAGGTTCCTCAGAGGGGCTGTGGGAGGCTGATGGTGTCTTGTGAGGTAAAGTCAGAGACCTGGAGAAGGAGGGTGCCAAAGAGACAGGCCGACGAGGAACTCGACCTTCCTTAGCTCGTTGCTGCAATCGCCGGTCAATCCTCCCGGCCAAGTCTATCACCCCGTTCAGAGTGAAGGGCAGGTCGCGAGCCATCAGCTCGTCCTTGATACGGCCTGCAAGGCCTTCCAGGAAAATACCCCGCAAACAGTCATCCTGCCAGCCGAGTTCCATCGCCAGAGTACGAAATTCAATAGCGTACTCCGCCAGAGAACGGGATCCTTGTCGTAGCTGTAGAATTTCAGTGGTAGCGGTGGTAGCACGAGCTGGCTCGTCAAAAGTCTGTTTGAAGTGAGTCACGAAATCCTGTAAATTGTGCAGCATGGCGTCCTGTTTCTCCCACATGGGAGAGGCCCATAGCATAGCTCTCCCATCGAGCAGAGATAAAATATATGCTACCTTGACGGCATCAGACGGGAACTGCCCTGGTAGCAAAGTGAAGCGGATGAAACACTGATTCAAAAACGCCCTGCACGATCTGGCATCCCCGGAGTATCGGGTAGGCGCTGGAAGCTGAGTCTGCGCGGGAGCTAGAACCGCCGGTGGAGGCGGGGGTTGTGCCACCGGAGGAGGATTGGCGTCCAAGCGACTGGCTAGGCGATCCACCGTAGCAGCCAAGACTTCCAGACATTGCTGTTGCTGCTGGATTCTTTGGGCCATGCCAGGGATGGCCTGCATAGGAGCGGAGTCCGCCGAGTCCATGGCCTTTGCAAACTGTTATGTTATGAGTAAAGTCAATAGTGGACCCTTGGGCCGGCTGAGGTGGACAGCGTCCACAGGAGTTAATAAGCCGGGAGGCGGCACTCAGCTGGAGCGGACTGATGGCGTCTTCACCCTGGAAACCCAAGACCCCCCCAGGAGGAGCCCGTAGGGGTCCGAGTCGCTGGGACTTAGGAGAATCGTGAATGAGTCCAAGGTCTGTGGCTGGCTGAGGACGAGGAGAATCGTGAGGAAGTCCGAGGATCGTGGCTGGCTGAAGGCAAAGGAGAATCGTGAAGAAGACCAAGGTTCGAGGCTGGCAGAAGACAAAGGAGAATCGTGAAGAAGACCAAGGTTCGTGGCTGGCTGAAGACAAAGGAGAATCGTGAAGAAGACCAAGGTTCGTGGCTGGCTGAAGACAAAGGAGAATCGTGAAGAAGACCAAGGTTCGTGGCTGGCTGAAGACAAGGAGAATCAGGAACCGGAGCTGGAGTCAGGATATGTAGACAGCAAGTAGAGCCCAGAGCTGGAGCCAAGGCACAGCAGGACCAAACAGAACCTGACCTGGAAGCAAGGCACGGCTGGGACAAGCTGGAACCGGAGCTGGAAGCAAGGCACGGCTGGAACAAGCAGGAACCAGGGCTGGAAGCAAGGCACGGCTGGAACAAGCTGGAACCGGAGCTGGAAGCAAGGCACGGCTGGAACAAGCAGGAACCGGAGCTGGAAGCAAGGCACGGCTGGAACAAGCAGGAACCAAGCCTGAAAGCAACGCTGGGAAGCAACTAAGCACACAGTAGAGTGACCTCGTTGCAAAGGCAAAGCAAGGAAGTCAGACGCTGGTTTAAATAGCCGGCCAGCGTCTGACGTCAGGAACGGGGCGGTTCAGCACTTCCGGGTGCTGGACCTTTAAGAGCCCCCTGCTCGCGCGCGTTGCCTGGCAGTGGGAGGAGTCTGAGTCGTCCCTCGGCAGCGTCTCCACGTGGAGAGAGACGCTGCCATGCGGCCCTGCAGGCCCCAGGAGCAACGGAACGCGGCGAGACCGGGAGAGGCAGCAGAAAGGTAAGGACCCGGTCGCTAGCCTAGCGACCGGGACCGCAACACATGTCCCTTGAAGGCCGCACACATGGTACAAAGATTAGTGCACAGAGTTTTTAATCCTAGAGTTTTTCAAAAACTAGGCAAATTATTAGGCATAAAATCATTATACTTGCACAGCAATGATGGGAGACACCTAACATGCGCTACATAATGCCTGTGCCACTCTGGGTTAAGAGATCTCTGACTCATCTTACTTAGAACTGACTGCTAGCCTGCTAGGTCATTAATGGGATGAGGTCAGGGAGAGTTCATACTCCCAACCTCCAAGGCCAAGGCATAGCTGCAGCAGTTCAGGGTACAGCGACACAGTGTGGATGGGATGCTAGCATTGCTAGGCTACACAATACACACGCGTATCCCATCCGGTCCTGGGTCACGCTCCGTAGGCCGACCGGTCCGGCGCGCGCACGTAAACCCGGCGCCGATCCATTCTCTCAGGCGTATGCACGCACGCGTCCCCACCCCCGGCTCATCCCTTTCTATCCCCTAGATATTCTCCTCGGCCCGCAACGATCCCCCGCAGCCCCTGCCGATCTCTACCCGCTCTGCGAACAGGACGCAAAAGATAGTGTCAACTGGTTAAGTTTAAATAAGTTAATAATACTTAAGTTAATTACAATTAAGATAAGATTTGAACGCATAAAAACTGAAATGAGTAAAGGTGATAAACGAAAGAGAACAGCTACATCATTGAAATCCGAATGGCTAGATGAGACTTCGCAGTATTAAAACTAATACTGCGAAGTCGCACGGCCTAACTCATGTAGCCCTGCACGAAATTTTTTCGTATGATGAAGATAAAGGAGTCATTTGTCTGATCTGCACTGAAGCGAAAGCTGTAGGAGAGTTTTCTATGGGTAAAAGTTGGAACGAGGTCTGGAAACGGGATTACCTCAAAAGACATCTAGTAAGTAAATCTCACATTGACAGTGAAACAAAATTAAAAAATATGGATCCATTATTTTGAGGTGGGTTGAAGAACCTGTTACTAGAGACTCCAGAAGAAAAACAAAGGAGGAAATTGTTGTAGAACGGAAGCGTTCAAATCCAGATGAGATAAAGGTCCTGATTAACAGCATCTTGCTAGCCATCAAATTCAACTCCTCTATGCTGGCTGTTACAGATATAAATGAACACATGGCCAAATTTGTAAAGCTGCCAGATAGTTGGAGAAGTAAAAATTACACATTTGAATTTCTTGAAGTCATCAACAGCGTTGTTCAAAATGATATAATGCAAGAAATTTCTTTGGCATTGTTCCACACTTTAACCGTTGATGAAAGCACTGACATATCTTTACTTTAAGTATCGGCTTAGCAATGCTTTGGATTATAAAGTATCGTTTGGTGGCATTTTGCGATTAGAACATTGCGATGCTGCTTTAATCGTATCTGCCATCAAACCCTTATTTCGGACAGAGCCTCTGTTATGTTAGGAAGAAAAAATGGAGTAGCAGCACAGTTGAAAAAAGAAATCCCACACCTAACTCAGCAACACTATGTAGCACATTGTGAAGATTTAGGAATAATTGATACATGGAAAGAAGTCAAACTGATGTGAGACATTGAAACTCTTATCAGAACTATGTACTCGATGTTTAGTAGATCTATTTCAAAAAGAGTTAAATTTCAAGAAATCGTTGACGCCTCAGAGCATGATTCAGTGGCATTCAGACCTTTAAAAAAAAAAAAAAAAAAAGCTCTAAATAAATAAATAAGTGTGATGGCCGTCAAGGCATTTTGCTGTGCAAGCTATAGTTCAAAACTATGCTGTTTTGTTACAATATTTCGAGGAAGAGCGGGGAAAAGACCCAATTGCCAAATACTGTTTCAAGAAGCTGAGCACTTCTGAGTTTAGGGTAGCTCTGGAAATTTTGAATGATGTTCTATCAGATTTGGCTTCATTGTCTCTTCTTCAGAAGAAGGGTTTAACAACTCTAGAAGCTCACCATCTAGTTCAAGGCAAACTGAACAAGATCAGAAGTCAATATCTAACAAGCTAACCTCACTGGAGTCAAAGTGTTAAAGCACTATCACAGGTACCAACCAATAGTGCAGTTGACACATGCTCGATGATCACATTTATCAATCTCTTGTGTGTCCATCTGGATGAAAGGTTTCCAGAAGAGGAAGTACAGGCATGGGCTGCATTTGATATTGGGTCACTTGTCAATTGTGACTTCGGTTTTGGAATTGATAACATAAAATCACTTTGTGCTCAATATAAAGAGTTTCTGCCTGAGGAGTTAACAGTAGTTGATCAAGACAACGACTTCAAATTTATTATTGCAGAGAAAATCAAAGACAAAGTTGTTTCAAATTTGTCATCTATGTTGTCATTTGTAACTCAAAATGAACAATTCAAAGACCTTGCTGTGTTGATGGATATTGGAGGAACAATCATTGCATCCAGTGTAGATTGTGAACATGGCTTTAGTTTAATGAACACTACGAAAACCAAATTGCGGAATCGGTTACAGACGGAGCATATGGATATGATCATGCGTGTCAAGAAATATCAACTAGATGGTGGAAATATAGATCTTGACAGTATCTATAACGAATGGACAAATGTCAAAGACCGCAGGGAAAAAAAATGTAAATATTATGGACTGTGAAGTTGTGAACTGAGTTATGTGGCGCAGTTGCCCAGTATATATGGTATAAAACAAATAAACTGTTACGCTTTCTACTTGCTATTAGGGACGTGCAGAGGGATGGCATACGTTGCATTTGTAATTCGTATTCGTCGGGGGGCAGATACGTTGCATTCGGCAAGGGGGCCCCCGATACGTTCATGCGTTCATTCTTATTTGTTTCCCGGCTAAAATTGAATTAACTACAACCCTCCACCCTCCTGACCCCCCGAAGACTTACCAAAACTTCCTGGTGGTCCAGCGGGGGGTCTGGGAGCCATCTCCTGCACTCAAACCGTCGGCTGCCTGTATTCAAAATGGCGCCGATAGCCTTTGACCTATGTCACAGGGGCTACCGGTGCCATTGGTCGGCTCCTGTGACATAGTGAGGGCAAAGGCTATCGGCGCCATTTTGATTACTGGCAGCTGACGGCCCGAGTGCAGGAGGTCGCTCCCGGATCCCTGCTGGACCACCAGGGACTTTTGGCAAGTCTTGCGGGGTCCCCCAAGACTTTCCAAAAGTCCGTGGTGGTCCAGCGGGGGTCCAGGAGCGATCTCCTGCACTCGGGCCGTCAGCTGCCAGTAATCAAAATGGCGCCGATAGCCTTTGCCCTTACTATGTCACAGGGGCTACCGGTGCCATTGGTCGGCCCCTGTCACATGGTAGGAGCACATGATGGCGCCGGCCATCCATTGCTCCTACCATGTGACAGGGGCCGACCAATGGCACCGGTAGCCCCTGTGACATAGTAAGGGCAAAGGCTATCGGCGCCATTTTGAATACCGGCAGCCGATGGTGTGAGTGCAGGAGATGGCTCCCGGACCCCCCGCTGGACCACCAGGGAGTTTTGGTAAGTCTTGGGGGGGTCAGGAGGGTGGGGGGTTTATTTAAATTCACTCCTTTAGACGGCCGAATAATTCGGTGAAGATTCGTTGTATTCATGGGGAATCGCGATATGTTTCGTTTCCCCACGAATACAACAAATATGGCCCTATATGATGCAGATTACCAATACGTTGGAAACGAATGCACACTCCTACTTTGCTATACCTTAGTAGCCTCTTTAGTTAAGAAGTATATAAACATGTTAACATTTCACTTGAAGGTAGATTTAAAAAAATAATGCGATCGCGTACTTTTGTTGGCACACCAGGCGCAAAGAAAAGTACGCTGGATTTTATAAGATACGCGCGTAGTCGCGCGTATCTTATAAAATCCAGGATCGGCGTGTGCAAGGCTGCCGATTTTGGGCATTTGCACGCGCCGAGCGGCGCAGCCTGCCTCTGTTCCCTCCGAGGCCGCTCCGAAATCGGAGCGGCCTCGGAGGGAACTTTCTTTCGCCCTCCCCTCACCTTCCCCTCCCTTCCCCTACCTAACCCACCCCCCCGGCCCTATCTAAACCCCCCCCTACCTTATCCATGGATTTACGCCTGCCAAGACCCGACCCGGGGGCTGTTCTGGAGGGCGCGGCCATGCCCGTGCCACGCCCCCGGGCCTGTGCCACGCCCCCGGGCCCGCCCCCAAACACTGCGTCACGCCCCCCAAACGCCACGTCATTTGGCGACGCCCCCGACACGCCCCTTTCAGGAAGCCCCGGGACTTCCGCGCGTCCCGGGGCTTTACGCGCACAGGGTTTTTAAAATCCGCCCCTTGGTCTTTACTTCTTTTTTAACTCCAGTAGGCTGAGTTGTAAGTTTGGATGCATAACATTAATTTAAGTTTCAGAAAAGTTGCACACAACAAAATTTTTGCGCACATAGCATGTCAGAAATTAGAGGGAACATTGCCTGTGGTCTTTCAGCATTTGTTGAATGAGATCTTCCTGAACCTACTATACTCTGGGAGCATTGAGAAGATCACCTTGCTGGTGGCTGAAAGGAATCAGTAAGTTTTGCTTGGGAAATTTTATTTTTTAAAAGTATTGGGGCAAAGTTAACTATTTGGGAATATTATTTTGTGTGTTTCTGCTTTTAATAGTCAGAAAAGCAGAGAATAAACAGAAGTTAGACTGTTTGTATTTTTAAATAGTCAGTCGGTAAGGCAGCTAGTAAGCAGTAGTTAGTGTCTTTATTTTTAAGTCTGTAAGGCAGCTAGTAAACTGAAGTTAGAGTGTTTGTACATAAAAAACAACAACAACAAAAAACACAACAAAAAAAAGTAGCCAGAAGCTAGAAATAAGCTAGGAGCAGTGTATACCTAAGTAAAAAGGTTGTAAAGTTCAGTTCAGTTACCTTGGAAAAATGTTAAGGTAGTGTGATTTGGTTTGATTAGATACCAACATTTGTTAATCAAGAGAGCAGTGAGTCACTCTGGCTGACTAACTGAAGTTGGACTGTTTATATTTCCCAGCCCTCACCTCCCTCACCCACCCACCCCTAGCTCATCCTTTAATTTATAGGCAGGTGCCACTTTAAAAAAACCCCAAAAAAAACCTTATTGAGAGTTTGATCATTCCCCTGTAGGCCACTACCAGACATATAGTGAATTCACTAATACATTTAAAGGACATTAATTAGTCACATTCCTACTCCCATAGCAACCTAAAACTTAAGTAGGAACTGAATAAATTTGAGATGAGACAGCAGTCCAGCAGCAAGAGAGGGGCTTCCCAATCTTTGCATCGAGTGTCACATGTATGATTTTTTACCCGCCGGTGAGAAATTGTACATGTGCATGCGATGCAAAGAGCTCCTGGCTCTCAGAGAACGAGTCCAATCTCTGGAGGCTAGAGTGGCAGACCTGGAGGAGCTGAGCCAGACAGAGAGGTATATAGATGAGACCTTCAGGGACATAGTAGCCAGGTCCCAACTTCAGACTGGCAGCCCTGGTGCTGCCTTGGAGGAAGACATTCTCATGAACTTTGTTATAGCCTGGCCCATGCTAATGTTATGATTGTGGACCCTTGGGCTGACTGTGGCTGCGGGTATCGTGCTATGGATGCCCACAGTGGGTGTAGCAGCTGGCAGGCGGTATTGAGAAGAGGCTTCGGAGACGGCTTCACCACTGGAAGCCCGAGGTCCCTCCAGGAGGAGCCAGTAGGGACCCATGCCTCTTGGACTTAGGTGTGACCCTATGCGACCAAGGATCAAGGAAGCGGCCGAAGAGATGGTCGATGGGAGCGGTTGAGCCCAGGAGGCCAGAAGAGTCTTCACCCTTGGAAGCCCGTGGCTCCCCCGGGAGGAGCCCGTGAGAGCCCGAGCTGTTGGGACTTAGGAGAATCCCCCGGGCAAGCAAGAACTGGATACTTGTAGACGAGAGAACTGGAGCCAAAGTCAATGGACAAAGCAGGGTCAGAAGCCAGAAGTCTGAAGCCAAAACCAGGGGCGGAAGCTGAAGTCGGAGTCAATGGACCAAGCAGGGTCAGAAGCCAGAAGTAAGAAGTCCAAAGCCAAAGATAGACGGGAGTCCTGGGACAGCAACTAGCAACTCCAAAGAGCGAACCTTGTCGCAAGGCAGGGAAGGAGCCACGCTGCAGGGCTTAAGTAGGCCTGCAGCATCTGACGTCATCGGGAGGCAGTCTTTGTCGTTTCCCGCGCTGGCCCCTTTAAGTCCCGAGCCCCTGCATGTGCGCATGCCTAGGGGGCGGGGCCAGATGCGAAGGATCGCCGGCGTCTCCCTTGCGGAGGGAGTGCCGCGGCTGAGACCAGGACAGGCCTTGTCGGTGTCGCGGCGGCCTGGGCCGGCCTCGAAGTGAGTGGAAGACCCGGGGCACGACCCGGGGCCATAACAGATAAAGATGTGGGTGGCGTGTGTGCGCGCACCCTAGGAAGCCCTCAGGAAATCCATGGCGAACACCGTCGTCGATGCCGTTCCGAGGACGCCGGAGAGAGCAGCAAGAAGATGCGGCAGCAGCCATCTTCCCAAGGCTTGAGGAGAGAGAAGGAAGAAAGGTGAGGCACAGAGGTCGAAGCCGCCTGAGACCGACGGACGCAACAATGGCAAGGCCTGAAACTGGTAATTATGATTCAGAATGGCAAACCGAAGGAACCATTGATGTTCCCGACAAATGGGAATATGCAGATATGCCTCCGTCAGATCCAGAGATTTGAGGTATTCCCCTGCTTGTACTGCTATTATAACAGTGCGCACCATTTCCATCCTGAAATGCATGACTCGTAAATAATGGTTGATGCCCTTGAGATCCAGCATGGGTCAAAAAGATCCTTCCTTCTTGGGCACAACAAAATAAATGGAATAACGGTCCATATTTTGCTGTGATTAGGGAACAGGAATTACTGCTTTCAGGTCTAACAGCCTTTGTAATATAGCTTCCACTGCTACCCTCTTCTGAGGAGAGTTGCATGGAAATATTATAAAAGCATCTGGAGGAATGCAAAGAAATGTCAGCGCATCTTCGTCCTGAACCATTTAAAGACCCAATGATCTGGACCCACCTGTAATAAAAACAAAATAGGTGCCCACCTATCTCCTGCACCAACAGGTGAGCCTGCAAATCATCATTGAGAAGATCGAGGGGTCCCAGGTCCAGAGCCTACATTCTTTCCATGCCTTCGGGGGCGAAAGGACTGAGATCTAAGAAAGGGACGTGTTATGATCAGGCTTGTGAACCCTTGGACCGACGGGAGGATGGTATACCTTAGGGGGTGGATCCTTAGGTTCCCCCGTCGGGTGGCGAGGCGGAACAGAAGATGTGACCGGCTGACCCTCGGCAGTGAAGACTGAGGTGACCGGGAAGAAGTGAAGAGTCGAGACGTCGGAGATGCCAACTGGGTCTTTGCCACTAGAAGCCCGCGGTCCCCCCCGGAGGAGCACCTAGGGACCCGGGTCGCTGGGACTTAGGTGGACCTTTGAGAGGTCGAAGAGTCGAGAGGTCGGTACAAGGGCCAACTGGAGCTTCACCCCTGGAAGCCCGCGGTCCCCCCAGGAGGAGCCCGTAGGGGCCTGGGCCGCTGGGACTTAGGTGGGCCCTTGGAGACGATGGTCCAGAAGAAGTCCAAGGTCAAGTGCCAGAGGGTTGTCGCTTATCAGTCCGAGGTCACACACCGAGGGATCGCCGCTTGCCAGTCCGAAGTCACACACCAGGAATCACTGCTTGCCAGTCCAAAGTCACACACCAAGTCACTGAGACGAGACAGGAACCAGGAAGCAAGGATCCGAAGCACAAGACTCACCAAAGCAAGCAGACTCGAACAACGCTGAAGGAAGACGTTGCCAAGTCAAGGAATGAGCAGAGGAAGTCTCCTTATATACTTCCTCTGGTCCGGTGCATTGGAAACAGGGGTAGGCAATTAAAGGGACAAGGTCCCTTTAAATCTGGTAAGGAGGCGCAGCCTCATGCCTAAGATGGCAGCGGCCATCTTGGATTTCGGGCCGCGGAGAGAAGCTGCCCGACGCCATGAGGGAGGAGCAGGGACGGCTCCCAGTCCAGCGTCCACCGCGGAGGGCCGCACCGACACGCGGGAATGACGGATATCAGGCTTCTGCAGCTCCCCCCGATGCTGCCGCGGCGGGTCGCCATCGCGGGTCAGGTAGGGGGCCGCGGCTGTCCGCGGAACACAACAGGACAGGCTCTCTGGGAAGAACTTCCCCCATAAGGCCTAAAGCGCCGGTAGCCTTGAGAGCAGCCACTTGCCTGAAAAGTCCGGGAAACAGACTTCTTGTCCTCTGGCAAGAAAAGGACCTGGATTTCCCCACATTTATTTGCTATTTTCTCCAACTCACTGCCAAATAGAAGGAACTCTTGAAGGGCAGCTTAGTAAGATTGGACTTTGAAATAGTATCTGCCAAGTAATTGCGAAGCCACAGCTGTCATTTAGCCGCTGTAACAGAAGCAACATTTCTAGCAGCTGTGCAAATCAGGTCACAGCCTGCATTAGGTAAGAAGGCAGCCCCTGGTTCTTCCATAGATCTGCTATCTGACATTGCGCTGCCAGATTCTTGAGAAAGATACATGGTAGCTCGAGCTACCAGGGCACAACACGGCTTAATTTGCAAGTTCATTGCTACTGTCTCAAAGACTTGCTTTAGGATAGCCTCAGTCATCCTATCCTGAGCATCCTTAAGAGCTGCACCTCCCTCTACTGGGATGTTGGTTCACTTTGTGACAGAGCACCCCAAACATCTACTTTAGGGATACGCAACTGCTCTCTGGCCTGCGGATCCAAGAGATATAAAGAGATATAAACCCACAAAGGTGTACCCTCCCTTTGAAGGGCGCCTCTGGCGAACTCCAGTCCAGATCAACCAACTCCTGAATCACATCAGGGGGAAAGAAACATGAGGCCTTGCGTAGGGTGACCAAAATGGCGTCCTCCTTCTGTTCCACCAAGGAGTCAGCTACAGCCCCTCTTAGGGTCTTCAACGTCTGAGAGTTCAAGCTCAGCAAATGGAGTTCTATGTGGCTCCAAATTTTGGGGAATCTCCCCTTCCTCCACAGGGGTGCCACAACCATCATCATCTGTGTCATCTTGATCCACTTGCATTTGAATCTTATCAGGCTGCGCTGTGCCACGGCACTTGACTGTTGTGGCAAGCGCTGAAGAACTCTGAGCACATGGACCTAAACCAGTAGGGTATAGTCGATTCAGAAGACTGCCCCTGTAGAATGTCTGTAATCCCTAGAAGAATTCCACCCAGGAAAAGGTCAGGTCCATTGGTCCGAACCAGATATCCTGAGAACAAGTTTCCCCTGAGTAGTCAGCCCGAGGATCAACTGAAGGGGGGGACACCAGCATTGTGTCGCCCTCTGTCATACTTCCCTTAGACCAAGGAGATGGACCATCATCGGCAAAATCAGGAGGTAAATCCCCACAACCATCCAGGCAGCACAGACAAGGCTTAAAGAAAGCGCCAGCTATATTGCCTTGATGTGGCATGCAGCAAAAACAGATAAGCGCCTAGACTTCTTCGCCACGGGTGCTATGGTCATAAGTTGCTCAGTCAGGTATTGGCACGTGCCCAGCTAGACGCACAAAAAGTCTGGTCAGGTACCAGCATGTAAAAGCCGTACCTAAAATGGATGCACAAAAAATGTGCATCCAGGGTCACACGTATAGTATGCTTGCCCAAACTAGATGCCCAAAGCAGATGTCCAGGTATGTGCACACCCAAGGAATGCCCAATTTAGGCATCCAAGGTGTGCGTCCAAAAAGCTAGGATGCCCACATTTTGGACACACAATTGGCAACGGATGCACAGTAGGGACATGCAGGCGTGTGCTGATGGAGCACAGTAAAAAGCGTGCAAAATCACCCTCGCAATCTACCATGCACCAAAAAGGGAGAAGCCTGAAAGTGTGGCCTAGTGAAATGGGTGCTGAACACTGAGGAAACAGATCCAGTAATAAAATTCCTCTCTTCTTTCTCCAGCTTTTTTTCTTTTTTTTATAAGTAAAAACATTTACCTGAATCAGCCCTCCCTGACTGAGAGCAGGAATGGGTCCTGGCTACAAGGGAAGAGGGCAAAAGCCTTCACCGCCAAGCCTCTCTCAGATTGCAACTGCTATTGAATTTTAAGTCCACGCCCTTACCATGTGACAGGGGCTACTAGTGATACCCAATGGTGGGCTGTTGGGGCGGGACTATATAACCAAGGTGTCCCACAAGGGTCCTCTCTATCATCAACGCTATTCAACGTTTACCTATCTCCGCTTTGTCGACTTCTGGTGGAATTGGATCTCCGTCATTTCATATACGCCGATGACGTACAGATCCTCATCCCCATCAATGATTCACTCGCTAATGCCCTGAAAACTTGGGATTCTGCCCTTGCTGAAATAAAAAATCTTCTCACTGAAAACTTCCTTGCAATTAACACTAACAAGACAGAACTCCTCATCATCACGCCACACAAGAACACCACCGCTAACATCACACCTATCTCAACATCAGACCATCCCTACTTGCAGCAAGTCCGCAGCCTTGGCGTCATGATTGACAATCACTTTTCCTTAAAGAATTTCATCTCGGCCACAATCAAAAATGGTTTCTTTAAGCTACATACGCTAAAAAGAATTAAACCTCTCTTACATGCTCAGGACTTCCGGACAGTGTTACAAGCCACAATACTGCCGAAACTAGACTACTGTAACGCATTACTTCTAGGTCTCCCGAAAAACACAATTCAACCATTACAGATGCTGCAAAACGCTGCTGCTCGCTTACTTACCAATACTCGCCGACACGAACACATCACCCCAGCTCTCATGTTCCTACATTGGCTTCCTGTAGCTTACAGGATTACTTTTAAAGTTCTCTCACTCATCCATAAATCAATACACAACCAAGAGATGCAATGGTTTTCTGATCAGTTTATATTCCGCACATCTAATAGACCAATTAGAAATATCCACCAAGCTAAACTAGCCTCTCATCCACTCAAACACATCAAACACGTGTCCACAAGAGACCGTTCTTTCTCCATAGCTGGTATCAACATCTGGAACAATATGCCCTTGGACTTGCGTCTCGAATCCTGCCATAAAACTTTCAAACAAAACCTCAAAACCTGGTTGTTTGAACAAGCTTTCACTCAATGATCATTGACTAATCTGAAATGCAGTTTTCCTGTTTAATTTTTTCACCAGCTCCATGTTCATCTTCTCTTCCCATGTTTGTTTCAATCTGCTAATTTCTCTGTTCTCCATTTACTCCTTCTCTCCCTATGTACAATATCTGTGACTTGACATTAACCTGACTTTGGATTAGGCCTTTAACAAGTTAATGGCATATATTCTCCCCTGCTTTGTTGTTGAAATAGAATATGCATTGGTTTATTATAGTTAAAGGAGTTATAGTATGTACTCCTGAAACCCGTTATTTATGTAAAGCCTGTGGCTGTTATTTGTTTACTTACTGTATATCTTGTATGTAAAGCCTGTTGCTAATTTATTGTTTACTGTAAACCGAGGTGATGTATAACTATACGTACCGCGGTATATAAGAATCTCTAAATAAATAAAATAAATAAATAACCGTGACATCAGCTTTTGCTTCATCTTCATCTGCTGTTAGAGGTGCATAACCCACTGGTGGGGACTGATCTGCCAGAATGCACAGTTCAAAACTTGATACTCCAGCCTCAGGCAGTAGAGGAAGAGAAAATAGCCCAAGGCAGCGCTGCTGTCCTTTTCCTATCAGCAAGCTTGTATTGACAATGGGGATCAAAGAGGGAAGGGGATTGTTATGGGTTGGGCATGGTGACAGGTTGGGAGACAGGATATTGGATGTGTTTATGAGAAAGAGGTTTATTGGAGATGTGGAACAAGTCAGAGGATTGGAGGGAATCTGGGTGTGTATTTGTGGGAAGAATAAGGGGATCAAAGGGAATGTGGGGTGTGAGAGAATGGATCCTTCTTTTTCGTATTCTGGATCCCGTCTCTTTAGCCTCCTCCATCTTGAGCCCCTTCTCTCCCCTCCCCTCTCTCTGCTCCTCTCCTGTCCTGCGAAAGCAGCCGGCTCCTCCGCCTGGATGAATGAATTCATTCACTGCCGGTGGGGGCTGCCTCTCCGGCAGCCCCCACCGGCAGTGAATGAATGAATGTGCGCCTGTGCGACCCCTGCGATTTGGCGCTCAAGGCAGTCACATGCCGTGACGTCACGCCTTGAGCGCCAAATCGCAGGGGTCGCACAGGAGCACATTCATTCATTCACTGCCGGTGGGGGCGGCCCTCCGACAGGTATTTAAAAATTTTGATTTTTACACTTCCTGGTGCCTGTCATTTCAAAATCATTTGAAATGACAGGTACCAGCACACCCAGGTTAATGTATAGGCGCTGTATTAAGCGCCTATACAGTAAAATGGGTTACGCGGGCATAACCCTTCCCTACCGCTTTAAAGCCGCGGCATGCATTTGCATGCGATTAGAGGAGAGTATCGGGGAGTTAGTGAAGAGAACTGTGCGTGCGGGGAGGAAGGGTGCGCCTGACACTACTTGACACTACCGCACTGTTTCTACCGCGGCCTTACTGGATCGACCTGATAATAAGTACAGGTAGTTTTTAAGATGCCCCTTTTGCCCTACTGTTATTGCTTAGCAACGATCTTATTACTATAGATTAAGTTAGCCTTCCTGGGTGTTAAATTGTTAAAATGCTATAGGATTGTCCGCAGTACTAGATTTATTTAGCAATGAGGGTTTTGTGAAATGGAGTGGGGTTTTATTGTAATTGATTTTATTATATTGGAACAGTTTTTATTATATTGGGACTGTGGGGGCTGTATTGTTGACTTTGTTTATCGTTTTGTAATTTTTTTTTTTTAGAATGCGTTTTGAATTTCTATAAATCGCCTTGAGCTTAGCTTATGGTAAAGTGACAGTGAAGTAAAAATGAGGAGTTAACTAATTCGTAGTTGCATGTACAGCGCAGTTTGTGAACTGAAGGTCGATTAAGGCACCACCCCGCCCCCATTTTCCCAAGGGAAATAAAAGTGAGTTTTCCTCTTCGAACGAATGTATCCTAGTACCTAAAAATCTTCAGCAGGCGACTCCCAACTGTTAGCAGAAACCTTTTGCCCTACTGTTATTGGTAGCAAAAGCCAAAACGGGTTATTGGTAGTTGGAGAGTAAAGAGCGCGTGCGCGCGCAGTGCTAGCGCGCAGGCGCAGTAGGTGCGGAATAGTAGGCGAGGGTTCCTAAGGAGAGCGCACCTCTAATTGCCCCTACCTTCCCGCGTTGCTGTTGCGCCGAGCCAGCGCAGCACGGAATTGCGCGGTTTCCTCTCCTGTAATATCTCTTTCCCTTCGGGGTGGAGGGTAAACAGACAAAAGGAAGGGTTTCAAATCAGGGCGTAAGAACAAAGCCAAGTCAAGTTTATGCTGAAAAGCAACGAGCGATCTGAAGGAAATCACTAGACTCCCTCCCTCATTCCCTACAGCGCACCACACCTGCATTATTAAGTACACACACTGCGACTACCGGTTGCATCTCTACTGTCTGCGTTTATGTTCCCTTTCGCCTGAAAGGACTGAAAACGAAAGAGCACAAAACAAACCAGCGCAGGGCGCGCGCGCTTTGCCCCGGGGGTGTCGGCACGAGGCGGGCGGATGCGTTAGCGCAGTGACTCCCGGTCCTCCCTCCCCCCCCTTGCCACAAGACGCCGGCGCTGTGGCTGGCAGCAGGGGCGGGGAGTGGTGCACTTGCTGTCTTTGCCCTTCGCGTGTGCACACGGAAACTCGGCGGCGGGACGGACTACGGGAGAGCTTGGCGCTTTTTCTCTTTACTGCTACCGGACTTTGCTCCCCCATTGCCTCGCTTCCCGCCTCTCCCCGCCGGGAGTGGGAGGAGGAGGTAGTGCGAGAGAGGATGCTGCGCTTCCTGCGGAGGACTTTTGGCCGGCGGTCGATGCAGCGCTACGGGAGAGGAGCGGCCGGAGCTCCGGGACGGGGACGAGGAGGAGGTAGCGGAGGCAGGGGCCGCGATGAGCTGGACGGGGGCGGTATGTACCCGCACCAGCACCACCACCACCAGCAGCCGTCGCCGCACTCTCCTCTGCCGCTGCCGGTGGTGAGCGCCGGGGCCGCCGTACACATCCCGGCCGCCGGGGACAGCAAGACGGCGCTGAGCTGCCGAGTGCTGCTGCTGGACGGCACCGACGTGAACGTGGAGCTGCCGGTGAGTGCATGGCCGCCGCCGCTGTTCTTCTTTTACAGTCAGCGACTGCCTTGTCTTTCTCTTGGTGCGGGTTGCAAGCTCTTCCCTCGCTTTCCCTGCTGTCCCGGGAGAACTTTCGCTTTTGCTTGCAGGTGAGGGAACTCGCCGGCTCGCGCTGGGGGGGGGGAGGAGTGGAGCTCCATGGCTTTAATTCCTGGGCTGCCGTGTGTTATGTGCGCCCAGGTAAGGCTGGGACTGTGGAGGAATGTAACGTTACCGCGTTTCTCTGTTGGCTACGGCCGGGATTTGCGGCATAGGGAGGCACGGCGAAGGTGAGAACCGAGCACCTGTGGTGTATTGTATTGCCCCCCCCCCCCCCTTCCCTTTTTGAGAGAAGCCCAGGACATTTCTATAGCCCTTGTGCTGCTGCGAGAAAGGGAGACTAGGTCTGGGACGTTGGTTATAAACGTACCAACTTCGTGAGCTGAATATAGGTGTCGCCTAGGACTTGTTGTACCTTTTTTTTTTTTTTTTTTTGTATTTCCCAAGCGAAACTGAATCTGTCCTGGTTACGAGGCCTGGTGAAGGTGTCGGTATCTGCAACCTCCCCAGGCAGCGCCTGGGGCCCTTGCTTTCTCCCCTCTTCAGCCAACAGCAACCTCGCCAGGTCGTCCTCTCCCCGGGAAGCTCAGGCCTGCCTGGCCCCCTTTACCTCATTGGAAGGTGGATTGGCTTTTCCTTCACTCCGCCCCCTACTACTTAACCTGCGAAGGATGCCTCCGGGGGGGGGGCTCAGCAGAAGCTAAAGATTTCCGAGTTGATGTAACGATTGTTTTAAAAGATATTAGTTTTACAATTAGCTTATGGTGCAATATAGCTATAGTACCTGACTCTCTTTTCTCAGCCGTCTTTATTTTGGAATGCTACAGCTTGTGCAAATGCCAATATGTAAAACGTGATTTGAGCCAGATTTCTCATGTTACGAGGTTACAACTTTATTTGATTACATTTTTTTTTGTGATCGTTCCGGAAGTGGTGGCCACCTTATGTTGCTTTAAGGAAGCTGGTTTGTCGCGCAATTCAAATGATATGAAACCAATTGCGAATCTCCCCTCCCCCTTGCGTGAGGACGCGCTGGGTGATGTACCCGCGCTTTATATCGCGAACTGATCTGCCTTTGTACACTGGACCTGTGTCGTGGTGCTGTGTTAGAAACAAGAACACAGTTGTTTTTAACCTAGTTGGTCACCTTTGGGAATTAGCTGATAAAACCTGCAGAGAATATTCAGGTTGTCAACTGTGAATGGTATCCTTGGAAACTAAAAAAAAAAAAAAAAAAAGGAAAATCAATTTAAATATTTTTTTTAATGGTCCATTTTCTAAGAGCTGTAGTGATCCTTCTGGCTGTAATGGAGGTAATTGCTCTTGACTTTAAGCCTATTAAGAGGCCAAAACTGCAGTGACTTATAAGTTTTGGGTGGCTTACTGTCCCTTGTGTTCTTACTGTAAACCTATTTGGAAAGTCCTTTTAAATATCTGCTAATTTACTTCTGCTCTGGCTTTTATGGCGTATTAAAGTTTTGGATGCCTTCTGTCATAGAATGCTTAACATGAGACTCCATCTGCAAAGATGGTTGGCTCCCATTCTGTAGAGGTGAGGAAAACGGTTAGTTTGGTATCCTTAATAGTTGTGTGTGTAGGTTTTTTTTAAAGCTACAAAATGTTGCTAATATTTTTAGCTTTAGCATGATTTTATTGGTGTTCATTTGTAAAAAATATTTGCTTAGCTGTTTTTTTTAGGACTGGTTCTTTCGTAAAAATATCCACTTTCACTAATATGAGCAGTAATAGCAAAATTCACTTTTGTTTACAAATAATATTGCTGAGATTGGTTAATGGCAACATTACTCTGTGCTGCATAGAGCAGATGAAAATTGACTTTCTTGGCCAGATCTTTATTTTCTGTATAACTGACCCTGCCCTGCTGGCTTCATGTTGAAATATATTTAGGAAAAGGTTTTCCCATGTACATGACATTTCAGTGTTTCCCAGCCTGGATTTGGGACTGCCACAAGGAATATTCATGTGATTTGATATATGTTCAAATTACTTTGATGGCTTTTATGAGCAATAGTTGCAGCAAAGGGTGGATACTGTTCTAGATGGGAATTGGATTCTCTTATTTGTGAAAATAGTCCCTTATGTGCCTACTTAGCTATAAATACCTTGCTATCAAGTGACAGGACTTCAGGGACATGTTGAAATCATCTTCTTTCCTCTTACAACAAACATGTAAAATTGTGTACAACAGATATTTCCTAGAATAAGTACAGTTCTACACATTTCTTATGTGAGCATGTGATAACATTTGTCATTTTTGTGTTCAGAAGTATTCATATTGCCAAGATTTCTTAACTGTAGCTTGACATGGGAAGTGGGGCAGGGATGAGATTGCACCTGTATGCAAGCAAGTTTATCTGTTACAGGATTATTCATGTGCTTTCTCTCTTTACACAGGAGGTCAGAGTAAAATGATTTTGAGTACAAGGTCATGTTATGTACTGGGTGCAGTTATTCATTGCAGTTGTGTGTATTGTTTGTTCTAGTTAATGGGGAGGAAATAAAACTTTTTACCTGAAAAGTCAAAGGAAGTGAGGGAGAAACAAGTAGTGGAAGCAATAACTTTCTTACTGTCAGTTGGGTGTGTGTGTGTAAAAACACTTGCTATAGTTTGGTTCATTGACTACTAATTTCAAGTATTTTTCTGTGTACTTACGGATGGGTGCAGCATGAACCTTGCTTGGTACAATAAAACACTTGACTTGGTGCAAAGCGAAAGAGACATGCTAACGTTTTTTAGTTGAAGCTATTTCCAGTGCTCTAAAAGCTAGCATGTTGTCTTGATATAACATGGGTACTTCGATTTATTTACATTCGGGCTGATACAGTAAAGCATGGCTGCGGTTGCCCGTTTTTTAACCCGCTTTGGACGCACGTTTTGAGCGCGTAAGATGGACGCGCGATTCAGTATCGGCTTTTACGCGTCCTTAGCGCTTGCTGAAAGAGATGCGTATCCATTACCATCCGCCGCATGTATATGATATGTTAATGACCGGATTAGCTATTCCCCCCCCCCCCCATACAGTAACGTGCGCCCAAATTATCGCCTTTTTAACCAACTTATTTACCGCGTCTTTAACCTCAATATTTACCGCCTACCCTGACGTTAGTGTGGTGTTCAGTCAGCTTCATACCGGGCAGTGCCATGGACAACATGCATATATTGTTGTCCATCTTCCTTCAAAAAAAGACTTAAAACATGGCTATTCAGCCTAGCCTTCCCTGACTCCTAATGCTCTTCTTCCCATTCTCCAGATTCCAGCCTTCACAGTCACCTAATTCTTGCAACCTCTGACTGTTTATTCCTCCTCTCGTTCTACCACAATTCGCTCCCACCTTGTTTCCCACCCACCTCCCCAAAGCTCTCCTCCGAGACATATATTTATGAGAAGTTAATTGATATGATAGGATATGTTACGGTTTACAATGTAAAGTTAAAATTCATTTCATATTTTTATGCCTTCCTTGTTCTATGTAACGCTCCTAAGCGAATTTTGTTGTTATGTAAACCGGTGTGATTTGTATTCGTACAGGAACTTCGGCATAGAAAAATTAAAAATAAATAAATATATTGGCTCTGGTGATATTTTTCATTGGTTGAGAAGCAGAATGAGAAATGATAGGTAGTTTGACCTTTTAATGAAGTCTCTTACCATTTTGCATGTGAAGCAGCAGCTTGATTGCAAGCTCTGCATTGAGCTTGGAATCAAATCAAAAGTAAATGTAAAAGACCCACAATGTTATACATGTTGATTCAATTTTGCCTTTACAAACTTTTTTTCATTGGATTCCAAACATTTTAGAACCAGAAGTATCTGTTTGAGGTTCTTTCCAAAAAAAAAAAAGACTGTGGGAAGGGAGTCTCCTCCCTCACCAAATTGCATTTTCCCCTAGGCTACTGGCGGCAGCTGTGCACTCTTGCTCCCTTGATTTCCTCCTCCCCCTTTTACCGGTGGCAGTGGCTTTTTGCTGCCAGGTTGGGGGAGAGAGTGGATTGCCAGGGAAATGGGCCAGCAGTGGTCACCACCTCCATGGCAAATAGTGAGGCTTTATGTAGGGCTGTAAAGGAAATGTCTAATCACTGTGGTGACCCTATGCCTGGAATTTGTCAAACAGTAGAATTTTTTAAAATTTTATTTTAAACAGCTAAAAACAGTCTTGTTCAGGGCAGCATTTTGATTGATAGCCATGTTGTATGCTTATGTCTTAATTGTTTATATTTTACATGCTTTAAGAATTTTGTTTTGTAATCTGCACTGAACAGGTAGCAGAATATACAGGAAGCCAATAAACAAACAAATTACTGCCCTAAATGCAAACTGAATAGTGCATCCCTTATCTTGATACCATTTGTTCAGTAATTTTGTTACTAAGAAACTTAACTGTAGGGAAAGCTTACTCTAGTATTTTTGGCTGCAGTAAATCAGTTTGGCATTTTGAGATACATTTTGTTTAAACTGGAGAATAACTCCTCCATCACCACATTCTTGATCTTATGTGTGTGTGTTAGTCTTCAGTTTCAAAGTATTTCAATAAAAATATTAATTGTAGAATGCACTAGAAACCAAGACCATTTTTCTGGATTTTGAACCAGTGTTACTTGTTCTAAAATATTTATAATTCCCAGTATGTGGTCTTGCAGTTTGGTGGTTTTTTTTTTAATTATACATGGAAGGAGTTTTTGCTCTTTGCATACAGTGTCTCCTTGCCTCACTACAGCAGTTTGATCGTTTTAGCTTTCTAATGAATGAATTTAAAATGCATCCCATTTGATCCTGAAGCAGACTTTGAGCATGTAAGTTTGACAATCACTTGGACAGTCTTTAAGCCATTTGATGGAGGATTAAAATTCATTTTTGAGCCTGATTGAATTGATGAATCTGATCAGTGAAGTTGGAGCTGGTGGTGGATTGAAAAGCTGACCTGTCTAGCACTCTGTCACCAAGTAGGGGATATTCTGTGTGTGTGTGTGTGTGGGGTGGGGGAACTGGATTTCATGGCTGCCTCCTCCTTCACAGTCTGGACATGGACCTCCTGGTGCCAACCTCTGAGAGAACTGGCAGTGAATTTGAAAAGCTGACAGCTGTGGTGGGGGCAAGATACCCCCTCCTCTCTGTGGGATGCTCTTGAAGGGGCATACTAAAGGAGGTTACCTCTTTTATTTTTTGTGAGCTCCTTTAGGAATTGGTCTGGATCTGGCAATATTGTAGGCTGGGAACAGGTATGGATTATCAGTTTTTGTCCCAACCCCTTGTGAGAGGAGATGGGGGTTAGGATTATCCATTGTTTTGAAGATATTTTAAGGTGCTGAGTGTCCTTTGTGTGTGTGTGTTTTAAATTTGGAAATGAATGATACGGAAATAACTGAATTTACTGTGTTTACTCCTGTTTGCATTCAGCAGTGTTTTGGATACTTGCTGAGTCTACTAATTGGGCATGCGAAGAAGTAACAGGAGGGAGTAGTCTAGTAGGCTTGGGGCCAGGAGATTCAAGTCATTCCTGCCTTTGTCATGGACACTGGGATGTGACCTTGACAGGTCATTCTGTTTCCCTGCACTTCAGGAGCTGCTTGGATTGTAAACTTTCTGGTGCGGACACTAATTTTGGTTATATGCTGCCCTGGTTAATGGAACTTTGTTTTTCTTTCAGCATTTATTTAAAAAAAATATGCAAGTCTATAGATTGCAAAAAGTTTCATGTTAACTGATTGTTCACCTGGTTTCACAACTGTTTTTCTCTTTTTTTAACACTGGATTTCTGATGTGATTTCTGTGCCTTTCCCACTCCCCTAGTTGGGTGGATTATATTTCTGTAGGAGAAATATTGCATTGTGTTCATAGCTTCTAAAATTACTTTCCATAGTTGTCTAGTAAAGGCAGGCATTTTTATTGGTAATTTATTTGCATAAAGATCAATATTATCTTTCAGCGGTTGCTTATTATATTGTAATCCCAAAAATAAAAATAAAACCCCTTTTAAATAACAGGACCCATGATTATATGAAAAGCAATGAAGGTCTTTGACCCGGAGTGCTTAATATGATGGTCCAATAGCAAATTATCTATTGTTACTTATATTGTTTGGACATTGGTTGTGCAGGTGCATATATATATCTTATTGACTCCAGCAGTAAACACTTTATTTCTTCATTCAGATATTCATGATGCTAGTAATGCTATATGGCAGAAGAAAGTCTGCCATTTTCAGATTTTACTGTTGTGCCACAGAAATTAATTTGAAATAGAAGTGTTACACCTGATTTCTGGCTGATTAGTGTGGTCCAGGCATGGGATAGCTAATGCTCTAAATGGTGACCTGAGCATGCTTCAGTGAAGAGAACAGCTAGTACTTAGCACACCAAGGAGAGGGTATTTCTTTGTCATGCTGTTGCTATAAAAGATCAGCATGAAGCAAGTGTAAAGACTTCCAGTTCCTTACTTAATCACTGTAACACTCCTGGGAGGAACCATATGAATTACCAGGCTGTTTCCTTCTCCTTTCACGGAGAACCATCATGCTGCTGTGAGTAGTAAGAAGTATCTACAGAAGTAAAGCTAGTCATGTTGAGGTCTCTGCTTATCTGGGATACAGTTGTATTGGAAAATCATAAATGTCAATGAAGTAGATTCAAACAGAGGCATAACAATATATACCCTGACCCTGCTCCCCCTGCCCCAACAAACTGAAGAACATAATATCCAAAGAAGCGTAACTTATAATCTTCAGTTCACATCTTTCTCAGCATGTGAATCATCTTTGCAAGATATAGATACCTAGATGTAATTAGTTTTTTCTTTTGCTTTCCTCTGAGCTGCAGTAGAGAAAATGCAGATTGAAGCAGCAGGATTGATCCAATTCAACATCTTTTATTGTTACTCTGAAACACTACATGATCTTCAGTCATTGCGTTGTGGGACACCTGAGGCTCTAATGCAGAGCTTTCCAAACTTTTCATGTTGGTGACACACTTTTAGACAACATAATTTCGTGACACAGTAATTCAGTCTACCAGCAAACCAGAAGTTAAAGGTTAAACGAACAAAATGTATTTCAACAATTTATGTATGTTTCCTTAAATATATACATAAATAAAATGTTTCACAACACAACCTATCTCATAATAAATATTTGCAGGCTTCCACTTCCTCCATGCTGATCTCGTACATTGTGAGATCGGCATAGAGAAAGTGCTACTCTTGCACATTCCCAAAGATTACATGTGCCAATCACTAAAAAGTAATTTTTTTTTTTTTACCTTTACTGTCTGATCTTAGTTTTCTAATCGGTTGGTCACAGGCTTTTTTTTCCACCTTTCCTTTCTTGTTTTTTTGCCAATTCCTTTTACAGGGTCTTTTTTTCTATTTCTTTTCTCTCCATCTGTCTTCCCTCAAACACACAATCAGGTTCTCATTTTCACATGCTATCTCACACATTCTCACACACACAGGCTCTCACTCACATGCAATCTCACACATCCACAGCTCTCACTCTCACATGCCACTCTCTCATACATAAATACATACCGTATTTTCCGGCGTATAAGACTACTTTTTAACCCAAGAAAATCTTCTCAAAAGTCGGGGGTCGTCTTATACGCCGGGCACACCTGCTCTCTTACCAGTTTCTCTCAATCACACACACATGCTCTCAATCAAATGCATTCTCGCACTTACACACAGGCTGGCTGCTTCTCTCTCTCTCTCTCTCTCACTTCCACCCCCACCCCGAGCACAAATAGTAGCTGCATCACCTCCTCCTCCAGCCCCCGCAGGCCAAGAAAGAAGAAACCCATCGGCCGCGGGAGGCTCACGCTGCTGTCTCCTTTCCTGATTATACCAGCTCCTTCGACTGCTCGGGGCCGTTCCTGCTATCGCCGCTGCAATTTTTTCATTCGGCACGGCTTTCTCCTTCCCGCGCACCGCACTGCCGTTGCCGCTGGGCTAAAAGCACGTTCAAGCCCAGCGGGAACGGCAGCGGTGCAAAAAAAAAAAAAAAAAGCTGTGGCATCCGCGGCTGTCCTTGTCTTCTTCCCGCCCTCCCCCCCTTTGAACCGGAACAGGAAGTGATGCGCAGGAAGAAAGAGCCGTGCCGCGTGAAAAAATAGCAGCGGCGCAGCAGCATCGGCCCCCGAGCAGTCGAAGGAGCTGGTAATCAGGAAAGGAGACAGCAGCGTGAGCCTCCCGCGGCCGATGGGTTTCTTCTTTCTTGGCCTGCGGGGGCTGGAGGAGGAAGCTGCTGCAGCTACTATTTGTGCTGGGGGGGGGCGTGGAAGTGAGAGAGAGAGAGAAGCAGCCACCCTGCCTGTGTGTAAGAGAGAGAGAGAGAGAGAAGCAGCAGCCAGCCTGTGTGTAAGTGAGAGAGAGAGAGAAGCAGCCAGCCTGTGTGTAAGTGAGAGAGAGAGAGAAGCAGCAGCCAGCCTGTGTGTAAGTGAGAGAGAGAGAGGAGCAGCAGCCAGCCTGTGTGTAAGTGAGAGAGAGAGAGAGAGAGAGAAGCAGCCACCCTGCCTGTGTGTAAGTGAGAGAGAGAGAGAGAGAGAGAAGCAGCCAGCCTGAGTGTGAGAGAGAGAGAGAGAGAGAGAAGCAGCCAGCCTGAGTGTGAGAGAGAGAGAGAGAAGCAGCCAGCCTGAGTGTGAGAGAGAGAGAGAGAGAAGCAGCCAGCCTGTGTGTAAGTGAGAGAATGCATTTGATTGAGAGCATGTGTGTGATTGAGAGAAACTGGTCAGCGAGCTCATGTGTGTGAGAGACAATGAAAGTGACTACTCAGAGAGATGACTGATGTGTATGTGAGTGTGAGAGAGAGAAAAAGCATGGAAGTGAGAAATCTGGGTATGTGAGAAAGCATGGGAGTAAGAAGCCTGATTATGTGAGAGAGAGCATGGGAGCGGGAGGACTGGCTGTGTGTGTGTGTGTGTGTGCGCGTGCATGAGAGAGAGACTGGTTGATAAGGTGACGGTTTGTGTGAGAGAAAGAGACTGCTGTGTGTGAATGTGAGAGAAAGAATGTGATTCAGGGAATGAGAAGCCTG
Organism: Rhinatrema bivittatum; assembly: GCF_901001135.1. Taxonomy (NCBI): domain Eukaryota; kingdom Metazoa; phylum Chordata; class Amphibia; order Gymnophiona; family Rhinatrematidae; genus Rhinatrema; species Rhinatrema bivittatum. Next base: position 344,204,510 of record NC_042616.1, on the reverse strand, counting down.
TGCACGTGGAGAATGTGATTCAGGGAATGAGAAGCCTGTGCACGTGGAGAGTGAGCATGGAAATGAGAGAGAGACTGGTGTGTGTGTGTGTGAGACAGAGAAAGTGATTATGAGAGTGAGAAGCCCGTATATGTACGGTAAGCAGAACACGGGAGTGGGAAGCCTGTGTGTGTGTATGGCATGAGAGAAACTGTTCAGGAAGGTGTCTGGTGTGTGTGTCAAAGACTGTTTGGGAAATGATTGGTGCGTGAGAGACAGAAACTGGTCATGGGGGCATGACTGGTATGGTGTGTGTGTGAGAGACATGGGCCCTAAGGAAGAGGAATAGGAGAGCTGCTGGAGGGGGTAAGGAAAGGTGGCTTTTTAAGTTTATTTTTCTTGATTGACTGCCATTTTAATTATTTAATATTATGTGATGTGTCTGCTTTTTTGAAATATTTATTGGTGTTTGGAGAATGTTTTTAATTGTTGGATGTTATTCTGTTCATAGCTGTTTTGAAACATTTATTCTGCTTATTAGTATAGTTTTACAATTATTTATGTGTGGGGATCTATAGCTGCTTGCTAGTTCTGTTTTCCTAATAAGAGGTATATTGGTTTTTAGGGCCTGATATACGGTATTTGTAGTGTTGCCTTTTCATAGATAGGGTTGCTCCTGTTTGAGTGTAAAATTATTTTTTTTCTTAAAAATATGTATAAAAAAGGGGGGGTCGTCTTATACGCCCAGTCGTCTTATACACCGGAAAATACGGTACTGTCTCTCTCGTGCACATGCTGTCTCACTCTCACACACACAGGCTCTCTCACTCCTACATGCTCTCTTGCTCAAGCACAGGCTCTCACTGGCACATGCTGTCCCTCTGCACGGGTTGCCGAAGGATGGGCTCTTCAGAGGCCCTGATCTTCCCTGGCCGTGACATGGGATCTGCAGCGGCCCTGCTATCGGGTTTACTCTTCTTCTCGGGCTGCCGCAACGTGGGATCCGCAGCGGCCCTGCTATCGGGTTTCCTCCTCTTCTCGGGCCGTCGCAACATGGGATCCGCAACGGCCCATTAATGCTGCTCTTCTTCTGTACGCAGCAGATGCTCCTCCTCCTTCCTGCCCACGCGGCTCCGGCAACGTTTTTCTTCCAGGGCTGCACAGGCAGGAAGGAGGAGGAGTGAACGTGAACCTTTTCTTCGGGCCGTGGTGATGTAAGCTCCACCACTGCCCGCCGATCTTCCCGCTATAGTTCCCTGCTTCCGCCGGCCCTGTGGACCGGGCGACACACCTCCACACTACAGGCGACACACTAATGTGTCCCGACACACACTTTGGAAAGCTCTGCTCTAATGTCTTGAAGTTTTTAAAATAAAGCCACCACCCCTCTAAGAAAATTAAACAAAAGGGTGAGGCATTTGTAAAACATAGATGGAGAAGAAGAATTAGAATATCAACATAATCTTCTTCCATTGCATGAAGCCATCCTTCTGTTTTCTGTGTTACTTTTTGTGTTGCAGCAACTAAGATCCAATTTGAGGCAATGGAATAGGTTCAACATATGGAGCATGTTCTGATTGGTTGCAGATATGCCTCTGTTCTCTAATATTCATGTCTGTGGCAGCCCTAGTAATTGTGAACAAAGGTCATGGAATTTTGTTTTCCCCTAGACTTTCATTGTACTGATGGTGTTTCTCTTTATGGAACTTTTTTTTTTTTTTTTTTTTAATGTAATCCTGATTAAAGTTCTCCAGGAAGACTGCAAAGCGTGGGGCAGCTTTCCAGTTCTGTGTCCTGATGCATTTATTACCCCGGAGGGAGTATGATAAATACAGTCCATTAATTTTCTGTAGAACTGTCATTTTGCTATCTGAAATCTAGATTAATGTGAACTATAGAGGCGTGACATGTATGATACTAAATTGATCAGTCTCGCTTCCAGTAAGGTATTTGTGCTGTGTTGTTGCATAGTGTAAAAATTTAATTTAGTTGGATTGTAAATATGCAAGACAGGAGACATGAAGACAAATATCTATTAATGATAGCCACAGTTCTGCCATTGGATAAACCTCTTGGGAGCTCTTGTAAAGTGATAGAACAGCCACAAAATGGATCACCTCAAAATTGACTTTTTTTTCCTCCTATAGCTTTTGTGCTATAATCCTTTGCCCCAGAAGAAAGGCAAGGGTAGAAGATATGCAAATATGACTGTATTCTGCTTGAATTCTTTATTTCTACTTATGAGTGAATTTTCTTTAGCTGCACTTTCCAGCTGTGCTGGATGCCTTCCAATGTATAAGCGCCAAGGGGGTAGATTCAGGAGCAACATTAGGGAAATACCTCATCACAGAAAAGGTGGTAAATGTGTGGAATGTCCTCATTCAAGAGGGCATTGGACAAACAGAGGATCCCTAGTGGCTAGAGGATGAAAACAAAGAAAGAGGATAAATTGTGGTAACTTGGTGTAAAATTTCTGCATGATAATCACCTGTGTAGAGTTGTAGTTACAACCTAAACACCTTGCTGGACAGAGATGATGGACCTTTTTGATCTTTATCTGCCCTCATTTGCTATCAGGCCGATACAGTACAGTGCGCTCTGGCGGAGCGCACTGTTAACCCGTGTTGGGACACGCATTTTTGACGCGCTAGCTTTACCCCTTATTCAGTGTCGAAAACGCGCGCCCAACCCCCCCCAAAACGAATAGCGCCTGTAACATGCAAATGCATGTTGATGGTCCTATTAGTTATTCCTGCGCGATTCACTAAGTAAAATGTGCAGCCAAGCTGCACATTTTACTTTCAGAAATTAGCGCCTACCAAAAAGTAGGCATTAATTTCTGCCGGCACCAGGAAAGTGCACAGAAAAGCAGTAAAAACTGCTTTTCTGTGCACCCGCCGACTTAATATCATGGCAGTATTAAGTCGGAGGTCCCAAAAGTTAAAAATAATCAAAAATTAAAAAAAAAAAAAAAATTAAAATCGGCCCGCAGCTCGCGGGTTGAAAACTGGACGCTCAATTATGCCGGTGTCTGGTTTCTGAACCCGTGGCTGTCAGCAGGTTTGAGAACCGACGCCAGCAAAATTGAGCGTCGGATGTCAAACTGGCTGACAGCCGCTGCTCCTGTCCAAAAAAGAGGCGCTAGGGACGCGCTAGTGTCCTTAGCGCCTCTTTTTACTGCGGGCCCTAATTTGAATAATTTATTTTTCTGAATTGCGCGCACAGGAGAGTGGCCTGTGCGCCGGGAGAGAGTGCGCTCACCCGCGATTTTTACTGTATCGGCCTGTATGTTAGTATGTAACCTGCAGGGGAGTTAGGCTGTTGTCTGTATATTTCCAGGATAACAGTAATTCTAGTTAATAATATGAAGGTTTTAAGTCACGTGAGCAGGCGTTATTTGGGGGAATATTTTTCTCCCTTTCTCTTTCAGGCCGATACAGTAATAGCGTGTTGAAAACTCGCGTCCAACCCCCCCCGAACCTAATAGCGCCCGCAACATGCAAATGCATGTTGATGGCCCTATTAGGTATTACCGCGCGATACAGTAAGTAAAATGTGCAGCCAAGCTGCACATTTTACTTTAAGAAATTAGTGCCTACCCAAAGGTAGGTGTTAATTTCTGCTGGCGCCGGGGAAGTGCACCCTCCGATTTAATATCATGGCGATATTAAGTCGGAGGCCCCAAAAGTGCAAATAAATAAATAAAATGGGCCCGCAGCTCGCGGGTTGGAAACCGGACGTTCAATTTTGCCGGCGTCCGGTCTCCGAACCCGTGGCTGTCAGCGGGCGTGAGAACAGACGCCGGCGAAATAGTGTCGGCTGTCAAACCCGCTGACAGCAGCTGCTGCTGTCCAAAAAGAGGCGCTAGGGACACTAGCGCGTCCCTAGCGCCTTTTTGCCGCGGACCCTAATTTAAATAAATTACTGTATCGCGTGCACAGGAGTGTCCTCTGCGCGCGCCGCAAGAGCGGGCGCTCGCCCGCAAGAGCGGGCGCTCGCCCGCTCTCCTGCGATTTTTTACTATATTGGCCCGTTTGTCCTCTAGCTGCCTGGGTCAGAGGTCATTAAGAAAATTCCTCATAATCAAGTAAGGTGAGTAAATTTACTTCTGTTTTCTTAGTTATGAAGAATACTAGAATTGGAGTTAACGCCCACTCAGATGGGGCATGGAAAATGTGACAGGATTAGGCATGTAAGTGAGCAGAGTGCCAGTCTTTCGGGAGGGTTCAGAGAAGAATGTGGGTCAACCAGATGGTGTAGTGCACCCAGGCCCAGAGGCCAGGAGAGTGTGCATCAGGTCTTAGCTGGATAGGAGCATAAGCTTAAGAGAATTCCCTTTCGTGCTCCATCCTGCCCTGATTGCTGTTTCCTTTTGTCAAATCACACTGCACCAGAAAGATGGCACTTGCTTCACACATACAAGTTTGGTTTTAATCTTCTGAAGGGTGTCCGCTGTCAGTGTATAACAGATTGAGAGAGAACACTAATTAAATCTGGTACATAGGCATGCCTGGCTAGGCTGAGGTGGAGATAGAAAATTTTAGAAAAAGGTTAAATGTATGAAGTCACTAATAGGCTATATTCACTTTCCCCCAGGTTAGAAGTTGGTTATGACTCCTTTCTGCCACTTCTTGAACTCCCATGCTTCAGCACCTTGAGTTGAATACAGTTTCCAATCATTTAAGCTTCTATTCCTCTCCCCCCCCCCCCCCCCCCAAAAAAAAAAAAAAAAAAGACTGGTTATCAATCTTCATACTACACATAAACACTTCGGTAGTCACTCTTGGGCAATTTGTAGCTCTCTGTAGAACAGTGAACTCTGCACTCTTCCAGAATCTGTCATCACAGCTCCTGTCCAATTAAATAGCCAGGCATATGCCCCAGTGTCCCTGACTCTTCTGAGGCTATTCAAATCTGACAAGCCCTCACAGGTGGGACTCCAGACCCAGTTCCCTTGGCTTCTTCTCCTGGAGGAAAAACATCTCATACCTTGGGGTCTTCCCTTGAGTGGAAAACCCCTGTTCGGCCCTCTCAATTGAAGCCACCCTGGGCATAACTCACTCCCCAGATGGGTTCTCTCCAACCTCCTGCCAAAATGTTGAACTATCCCTTTTTATATTGGGAGAAATGCTCCTACAGGTCCTTGCTCTCCATCTTTCTTAAAAGGGAACATTCCTACAAAAACCATTTATTTCCTAGCATGTAGACAGATGGCCACAGGACCAATGGGTTATGCTCCCCTGCCAGCAGATGGAAACGGAGCAAGCCAACATCATAGTATATATACTCCTGAGGTGACCCCAGCCTGCCAGTATTCTCCATCTCATGGACGTGCATCTCCCTATGGGGATTGCCTTGTTTTGAAAGGAGATTTCTATATTGAGGATAGGGAAAAGCCCTGCTCTCCTGCGGTGATACCTAAAGATCTCTCCCACAGTTGAGATATTCCTGAGGTGATATCCGTGGTCCCTCAGAAGTGTGCCTTGGTCCGGTAGCCGGTTCCTGGTGTGGACTTTGCTGCTTGTGCAGCTGAGTCAGTGGATGCTCAGGCCGAGCGCAGCAGTGACAGCTAAAGCCCTCTCCCCTTCAGCCGGAGATCATCTCTGTACTCAGTCAGTAAGCATTGAACTTGGGTAAGTGTTTAAAAAAAAAAAAAAAAAAGCGACAGACACAGAGGGGTTTCAGGACTTCCTCCGGTCTTCGTGCTCAATTCACCGTTCCAATGTCCGTTCCTGCTGTCGTTGTGGTTTTTTGGGTCCTGGGCAGTCTGGTAGGTTGAGCAGCCCTGGTGGGCTAGGCCTCATCTTCAGGCTTTTGGCGGCACTTCGTGTAGTAGGCTGCGGTGGCGATTTTATTTTTTTTATGTGATTTTGTATATCTCACTGCCCTCTACAGGATGTCGGTGTGTGCGGTGTGTTGGCTGTGCACACACGTTGTGCACTTAGCTTTTGGTGCGCACCCCTGCACTCACAATTTTTTAGTGCGGCGATAACTTTGCTTGGCGCTCGTGTATTGGGCCCGCCTTGTTTGCTTGTTCCTTGGCACCTGGTTTTTGTGCGCAAAATTTTTTTCTGCACGAGCTGCTTGCACACACTGTTACCATGGCTGAGGGCACTAGTAACCAAGAATCCTAAGTGTCTTGCTCTTTTTGTTGCCTGTCATTAGGGCTTCTCAGTCTGCCTTGTCCTCCAAAATGTGTCAGCGCTGTGCAGATGCTCAGAGAGAGTTGTCTTCCTCAGATTTTGCTAAGCCTAGATCCTCCCATTCTGATGATGGTCTGGTTCTGGTTTTGATGGGAGGTGTGTCAGATCTTGGTGCTTGCTCCTCCACAGGAGATAGCAGTTCTGTCGGGCCCCCACCAGTGCCTTCTGGGCTTGGCCTGGATCTGGCTGCATTTTCTTGGGTGGCGTTTTTTCAGGGCTTACAGCCAGCTTCTGCTTCGCCTTCTGTTAGGTCAGAGACTCATCTGGTGGCCCCTCCCTCTTCCACTCCTACGGTTAAGTGCCGAGGCCATGTCTTGTTTCGCCACAGGCTTCCATGACAGAGACCCACATGGCATGGATGATGTGGATCCTGATTCCTTGGAAGATGGGGAAATTCCTCCTGGCTTGGAGCCATATTGGACCATGTTACGTTTTTTCATAAAGATGAGTTGCCGGTCCTGATTTCCCAGACTTCCCAGATGCTGGGAGTGTCTGGGGAGGATCCTATGTCAGAGCAGAAGAAGAATCCCATTTTGGTTTCCTTGCGCAAAGCTGCTTGCTTTTTTCCTGTTATGGATGCTGTTCAGGAGTTGATTGAGCTTGAATGGGATGTTGCGGAAGCAAGTTTTAAAGGGGGCTGGGCATTGGAGGGTTTTTACCCTCTGGATCCATTTGCGAGAGAGCATTTGCATTTTCCTAAGGTGGATGTGCTGGTTGCACAGTCTCTAAGCAAACAATTATTCCCGTAGTGGGAGGAGTGGCCTCGAAGGATGTGCCTGATAGATGGATTGAGTCTGTCCTTAAGCAGGCCTTTGATGCAGTGGCAGTGAACTTAGATTTCTTCCTGTTGCACTCTTGTGTCCCATTCTTGTCTGCTTTTCTCTCAGGAGGTAGATGATTCTGGGGTTAGTCCCAGAGCAATTATGGAACCTGCTGCTTTTTTAGCAGTTGCAAGTTTTGATTTGGTCTGTACTTCGGCCAGATGTCAGCTGTGGTTGCAGAATTGGTCGGCTGATGTCTCATCCAAAACTAATCTTACGAAGGTGCCATTTAAAGGCTCGGTCTTGTTTTGGAGCAAGTTGGAAAAGCCTGCCAGTAAGTGGGGCAAGTCTCTACTTCCCTGATAGCCAGAGGAGAAGAAGCAGGTGCAGTACCCCTTCTGCAGTATCAGGTGTTCCTGTCGCTTTTGTCCCTACAGGAACCCCTCATTTTTGAGGTCTCAGCCTTTTGGTAGGTCTCTGTCCTTTTGCCCCGGCAGTCCAAGAGAGGAGCGGGCTTGAGTTCAGGCTCGTCCCGGGTTTCCCAATGATGTTTTTCTGACCCACCTTTGGTGCGAGGAGATAGGGGGCCGCCTATCTCTTATCAGTGGTGGGTCAAGATCACATCAGATCAATGGGTCTCGGACGTGATATGGGATGGCTATGCACTGGAATTCTGCAGCACTCTTCGGGACGTGTTCATGGTATCTCCTTGCTACTCCCCGCAGAAAGAGGAGGCAGTGGAGTCTATGCTTCTACGGGTCCTCAGGCTGAGGGCTGTGATTTCCTGAGATGCAGGTATGGGAAATACAGGGAGTTATTCCATTTATTTTATTGTGCCCAAGAAGGAAGGTTCCTTTTGCCCTGTCCTGGATTTCAAGGGTGTCAGCTGTCATCTGTGGGTGACTCATTTTCATATGGAAACCTTACATTTTGTGATAATGGCCGTGCAAATGGGAGAGCTCCTGACCTCCCTGGATCTGTCTGAGGCCTACCTTCATATTCCCATGCAGTTGGAGCTCCAATGTTTTCTGCGCTTTGTGGTGCTGGGTTGCCATTCTTAGTGCCCTTTGGTCTGGCCACTGCTCCCAGAACATTTTCCAAGGTTATGGTAGTCGTGGCAGTGGCATTGTGAAAAGATGGAATCCTTGTGCATCCATACATGGATGACTGATTAATTTGAGCCAAGTCATTAGAAGAGAGTGGCTTAGTGACCAACAAAGTGATCTCCTTGCTGCGAGAGCTCGGGTGGTAAACCTGTCTCCAGCCTTCTCAGTTGTTGGAGTATCTGGGTGTTCGATTTGACAAAATTTTCTGCTGGATGCATGGATCCAGCAATTGATGTCCCTAGTGCATCTGTTGATGAATGTGATATGCCCGATGGTGTGGAGCTATCTTCAGCTGCTCAGTTTGATGGCAGCAACCCTGGAAGTTGTGCTGTGGGTGAGGGTGCATATGCATCCTCTTCAGCGCTCACTGCTGTCTTGTTGGAACACGCAGTCTCAGGACTATTCGGTTTGTGTCCATTTGCCAGTGGACATCTGTTCTCGCCTCCAGTGGTGGTTGCAGGAGGCTCATCAGAGAGGGTGTGTCCTTGTGTGCTCCGACCTGGTTGGTTCTCATGACAGATGTGAGTCTCATGGGTTGTGGAGCTCACTATCAGGAATTGGTGGCACAGGACCATTGGATGGCCAAAGAGGCCCTCTGGAACATCAATTGCCTAGAAGCCCCGGCGGTCAGATTGATGTGCTTGCAGTTCAGCCATAGACTACAGGGTGAAGTGGTCCACGTGATGACTGACAATGTGACTGTGGTGACCAATATCATTCGCCAAGGAGCCACCAAGAGCCAGCAAGTGTTGTAAGAAATAGACCCCCTTATGGAATGGGCGGAAGTACGTTTACAGGTGATTTCGGCCTCCCACGTTGCAGGAAAGGACAATGTACGATCATGCTTTCAGCAAGGAGAGTCTGGACCCCTAAAAGTGGAGGTTGTCTGCCGATACATTTTAGCTGGTAGTGGATCGCTGGGGCTTCCCTTCCCTCGACCTACTGGCAACTTCTTGCAATGGAAAGGTGCCTTGCTGCTTCAGTTGCAGGAGAGAGCTGTGGTCACTGAGCATCGATGCTCTTGTTCATTCCTGGCTGGAAGGCGAGCTGCTTCATGCTTTTCCTCTGTGGCCCTTGGTGGGCAGGTTCGAAGTCCACAGTGGGCTAGTACTCCGGGTGGCTCCAGATTATTTATTTATTTATGTTTTTTTATATACCGGTCTTCTTACATTATATGCAAATCAAATCGGTTTACAGAGAACTATTGAAAAGTTTGCTTATTATTATTATTATCATGGACGCCTGGGCCATGCAGATCTGTGGAGGCTTCTGACAGAAACCCCTCTTCGTCTTCCGCCGCACATGGATCTATTGTAGCAGGGGCCGATTTTTCACGCGGATCTGTCTCAATTCTGACTTACGGTTTGGCCCTTGAAGGGCTCACCTGTTGAAATGTGGTTGTTCTTTGATTGCCATCTTACTCCATGTTAGGAAGTTCTCCCCTTCTCTGATGTATGTGCGGGTTTGGAGAGTGTTTGAGGCTTGGTGCGAGGAGCGTTGTGTTCCTCGTTCAGTTAAGGTCCTGCTTCTTTTGGATTTTTTACAGGAGGACTTGAATAAAGGGCTAGCCCTTAATTCCATGAAGGTTAAAGTAGCGGCTCTTACATGTTTCAGATACACGGTGAATAGTGTCTCCTTGTCCCATCCTGATGTGGCTCATTTCTTGAAAGGGGTAAAGCACCTTCAGCATCTCTTGCAGTTCCTGGTTCAATGTGGAGTCTTAACTTGGTGTTGGATTTTTAGGGGGCCCTACATTTTGACTGCTGCGCAGCCTTTCCTTACAGTTGTTGACTCTGAAGTCAGTGTTCTTGGTGGCTATACGTTCTGTGTGTCACGTTTTGGAGTTGCAGGCATTGTCTTGCTGAGAGCTGTTCCTTCAGGTGACTCCAGGGGTGTTGCAGCTGCGTACTGTTATGTCCTTCTTGCCTAAGGTGATTTTGGAGTTTTATCTGAATCAGTCTTTCTTTGCCGTCTCTGGATAAAGTTAGGGATGTGAAGGAGTTTAGCCTTTTGCGTTCCTTGGATGTCGAGAGACTTGTTGTGGTAGCTAGAGACTTCTGAAACGTTTTGAAAGTCGGATCACCTGTTTGTCCTCCAGAGTGAAAGGAAGCAGGGTGAACCTGCTTCGCGGGCTACCTTAGCTTGCTGGATTAAGGAGGTGGTCACAGCCGTGTGTGTGGATGCTGAGAAGCCTTTGCCTGTTCAGGTTAAGGCTTATTTTACTAGGGCTCTGACAGTATTGTGGGCGGAGGTTCGTTTGTCTCCTGTTGATCTGCCGTGCTGCAAATTGGGCCCCTCCTTACATAATTTTTCCAGGTTTTTTCATCTGATGTGCAGGCCTGGGAGGATGCAGCCTTTGCACGTGTAGTGTTGACTGGACCGCGGGCACTCTCCCGCCCTGTTTGGGAGTAGCTTGGGTACATCCCACTGGTCCTGAGTCCATCTGTCTACATGCTAGGAAATGGAGAAATTACTTACCTGATGATTTCGTTTTCCTTAGTGTAGACAGTTGGACTCTGCTTCCCACCCTTGGCTGCCATTTGATTATTCATGGTCCTCCTGTGGGGATATGGATCCCATGGGATTTACTGGTAAATGTTTCTCCAGTCCCTAGATTGGAGTACCTATATTTTTACTCGCTTTCAGTGTTGTTGGTTGAGTACAGTTATGGTTGACTGTTTTTAATCAAGTTTTTCTGCTAGTCTGTCCATAGTTGCTTGTTGAAGAGAATACTGGCAGGCTGGTGTCACTGCAGGAGTGTATATACTGTGATGTTTGCTTGCTCAAACTTGCTGGCAGGAGAGCATAAACCACTGGTCATTAGTCCATCTGTCTACAATAAGGAAAATTAAAATTATCGGGCAATAATTTCTCCAGTATTCACTCTTTCACACTGATCCACAAGGCTTAATTAGCAGGGGAAGTATATTTGTTTCCTTTCTTTATTGTGGGCTTTAAATTTGAAAAAAATACAACCAAAGCAAGTTACTTTTTTTCTTGTAAAACATTTGATGTAAACCTATTGAAGTTCCTCTGACTAGATAACCTGCTAATAAAATTCTGATCGTTACTGAAGACTAACGTGTGTGAGTGCATGTGGAAAGGGCTTCTGGGTGAGCTGCATGAAGCCATCATTACATAAGAGAGGGAAGATGTGATGGACACATTCATAAAGCTGAAAAATAATGCATAAGAAGCAAACCTATCCAGGGGAAATCTTGGAATTAAGGGTCATGATATGAGGCTCCGAGGGGATAGGCTGAGCAGTAGTGTCATGAAATATTCTGGTCAGAGAGGGTGGTGGTGTGGAACACTGTCCTGGGTGGCTGTTAAAAAGGCAACTGAGGACTCTAAGGGAACTGGAAATGTGCAGAGGATCCTTCTTCATTTTGCTGTAAGTGGAGGTAAAGTGTAGCTTAGTGGCCAGTGTCCATAACACAGTACTTTCTTGATTCAACAGTAGGTACTAGGGCTGCCAGAATGTACGGCAAAGAGGTTAACATGAAAAAAAAAATCATAATGGTGACGGGCACTCACATGGCCGGGTTTGTTTAGCTGATTGATTCTATTGTCTGGCAGCCTGCAAGTTCTGAAATAACAAGAGGTCATAGCTAACATAGTTGCTCATATAGCTGTCTGTCTGGCAGGAAACCTGGGATAGATAGGAGCAACTACACTGGTGTTTTGATGTAGCTGGGTATGGTGGGGGTGGGTCCTCGAGGGAGTTGAGTCAGTATCTTGTATGCTCTATCTGGGATGGAGTCAGAGGAGAGGAAGAAACTGACCTGTATGGGAGTAGTAGTCACTCTATGGTTGGTAATTGGGATGTATCATTAGTATAAACAGAATAACTGGGCATGCTGGATGGCCTTTTCTGTTGTTTATTATCAGGCTGATCCAATGTCAGGCGCTCTGGCTAGCATGCTGTTCTATGTGGTTTGGACGTACATTTTAGACGCACTAGATGGACATCCTATCAAATTCATGCCTTAGCACGTCCATAGCATACATGCTAACCAGCAGGTAGGCAATAGTGCTGATCGTATATAAATTGCATGTAAATGACTAGTACCCCCAATCTAGTAATGCATGACCGAAACTAGTGTGTCCATAACCAGCTCTTTTATGTATAAAATTTAGCGCCTACCCTGTGCCAGGCATTAGTGTAGTGGACATATCGGGGAAAGCTTTTGTGATTCCTACTATATCAAATGGATTTTCTGCACTTTTTTTCCTGCTGACCTTTCTCTTGCGAAAGAAAGCAAGAATAAGGAATGCGAGGCGAAGGAGAGCGATTGCTCAGACGAACAAAAGACCAGAAAACTCAGTGCCAGTACAAGAACAGGTAAGTCATAATGGACTCAATTCTTGGCTTCTATAAAGGGCTCATAATGGATGCCCAAAGCCTTGGTCTTTCCGAGGTATCCATGTAACCTAGATTATGGACACCTATTCCGGATGTCTTATGGGCCCACAATGGACACTGAAGGCCAAATCGAAATCCTGGAAGTCCATGAAGGGAGGCAATGGGCCTGTGCATGGACCTCTAATCAATTTATGCTGGCTGTGGCCTGTTCCTTTATCCTTCCGTGGATTAGTGCACAGTAGCTATTCCTACATATATGCTAACTTGAAATGCAAAATATTTGCGACGATAGGCTAAAGCTGTATTTGATGGACCTTTGGTCGAACCCAGGTAAGGTATGTCTGTCTTTTGTTTTTGATACAGGCCAGAGCCATCCATAGACCATGCCGGCAGCGTATCATTCGCCCTCGGACAGCTCTCCTTGGGTTGTCCGAGCACAAAGTGGTGCGAAGACACCGGCTCAGCTTGCGGGCAATTCTAGCCCTTTATGAAGACCTGTGCAGTGAGCTTGATCCCATGCCATGCCTGGGTTGACGGAACTTCTGGGCACTTTACATTTTTTCACTACATTCAAAATCTGCTTGGTATCGTTACGGGGATGACTTGAGTCCTCATCTCACGGCATTTTGCACAGGTCTTGAAGGTAGTGATGAAGCGGATGGTTTCCTAAGGACCTAGTGCAGCTCCAGGAGATCCGCCATGGGTTCATGGCAGTTGATGGGATGCAGAATACGTTGGGTGCTGAAGACTGCACCCATATTGCATTGATCTCGAAGTTGGAAGAGGAAAGTTTGTTCTGTATCTGCAAGCAATTCCATTTGATGAATGTGCAAATTGTATGTGAATCCGAATCTTCGAATCCTTAATGTGGCAAGGTTTCTTGGGAGATGCCATGATTCCTACATTCTTGCACAATCATCACTTGGAACCCATTTCCTACAAGGGAGATACAGTGATGGCTGGCTGCTCAGTAAGTAACATTTGCTAGGCTGGAGTCCTAGACAGCCAGGTGGGATGATGGCATGCGGTGTGTTAATTTCTGAAAGTATTTTGTTAACGACTGTAGTGTTAGGGTGGTGGGGTATAAAATGAGTATATGTAAATTTATATACGATTTGGATCTGTGTATGTGCTTGGTGTTCTCTAGTGTTTTTTGATACAATCTTAGTTACACCTTTTATAGGTGATGTCAGCTGTCAACTGAGTGATGTCACTATCTTTCCACTATTAAGTAATAGAAGTGGGCCACATGGCCTGTATTAAGAGATATCAGTACATGCAGTTAATGGTAAGAACAAAGAAGCAAGGCACATGGGCAGCATGAACAGTTGCCAAAAAATGCAGTTAATGAATGGACAGGACTTGGGTGACTTACTACAGGCCCGTAACAGGCAGCATGTGTTAGAAGTCCAGGAAAGGAACAGGGCGACAGTACACAATCATGGATGCCCTGCTTCTTTCTCCACATAAATACCTCTTAACTGTTCAAAATGAAGAATGCCGGTATTTATCTTGATATACAATATGAATGCCAGGGACCAGTTCACACCAGTCTGTATATAATACAGATCCAATTTGAACTGAATACAAAAGGATAGCTGTACTCCCAGCAGCAATTTTTATATACCTCCCAGACAGGATTATGACACACAGCTTGACATCATCTTCTTACCTCCTTATCTCCCTCTCTGACCTCATCCTCATGGGCTTTCACAAAGGGCTCTCTTTCACCCTAGTCCTTCTAGACATCTCGGCAGCCTTTGACACTGTGAACCACGCCATCCTACTAAATCGCCTTTCAGAAATCGGATTATCAGGATCTGCCTACAGATGGTTCAATTCCTTCCTTAGCAACAGAAGCTTCAAAGTAAAAATTAATAATAAAGAATCACCAGACGTCATATCTACATTAGGCGTACCACAAGGCTCTTCCCTGTCCCCCACCCTCTTCGATATATACCTCCTGCCCCTCTGTCAGTTGCTTACAAACCTAAAATTAATACACTACCTCTATGCAGACGACGTGCAGATTCTGATCCCCATAACAGAATCTCTCCCTAAAACTCTCACCTACTGGGAAAACTGCCTCCAATCTATTAACAGTCTACTCACCAGTTTGAACCTGGTTCTCAATGCAACCAAGACAGAGCTCCTTCTCATCTCCTCCGACCACTCGACCCTAATCCATCCGACAACTCCCAACACCCAGATCACACAAGTAAGGGACCTAGGAGTAATCCTCGATAACCATCTGAATCTAAAGAAATCCATCAACAACACTACCAAGGATTGTTTTTATAAACTACAAGTTATGAAAAGGCTCAAACCCCTCCTCCATTTCCAGGATTTCAGCACTGTACCCCAAACCACGCTCTTCTCAAAACAGATTACTGCAATGCTCTTCTTCTCGGGCTCCCCATCTCTTCCATCAAACCATTATAGATGCTCCAAAATGCTGCGGCTAGAATCCTAACCAACACCAACAGAGGCGCACACATCACTCCAATACTACGGAACCTTCACTGGCTGCCAATAAAATACAGAATTTTGCACAAGGCCCTTACCACAATTCACAAAACCATTCATAATCAGCAACAACTAGACCTCCAGATTCCACTCAAATTCCACTCATCTTCAAGACCTATCAGAGAAGCGTATAAAGGTACCCTGCGAGTCCCCCCAACGAAATCCACGCGTCTATCAACCACCAAAGAATGAGCATTCTCTACAGCGGGTCCAGCCATTTGGAATAATATGCCCGCAGACCTAAGACTAGAACCTTTAATCTTCCGAAAAAAACTTAAGACCTGGCTCTTCCTCCAAGCCTTCCCCTAACTTTCAAAACCATCAATTCTCTACCAGACAGGACTCAGACTACCTGACTAAGTGCCCGGCCAAGTTTAGACGTGTTATGTATTCCTCTGTTTCTTTGTTTCATTGCACTATTTAGTTTATTCAGTTATGCTGTCCTTTGCCTCCGGCTAACCTAGCCCCCAAGTTAATACCTCCTTGTTATATGTAACTTTCGCCTCTGGTTAAATGGTTGATTGTTATACCCCTTGTTACATGTAAACCGATCTGATATGAATTTATTCATGAAGGTTGGTATATAAAAGTGTTAAATCATGTTGGGGGAACAGTGATAAACTTGAAAAAAATACATTGGAAATCCTTATTCCGTCTGACAGATATATGCCCTTTTGACAGAACTTTGCCGTGTCTACAAGCCACATGCATGATACTGTAGGGGTGACTGATACAATAAAATGAGTAGCGTTATGGACACTCTTGACCTCAGGATCTTGATTTGTGTGTCATTTGAATACTCTATCATGCGCCCAGGAGAGGCGTTGAAACAGTGGGTGCCCAAAATAGATGCATATTTTTAGTGCATCCGTATTGGATCGGGCTATATATTACTGGCCTAGTAAGTGAATACCTTTGTTCTGGAACTATCTACTCTGTAGTCCTACTGAACTCAGCAGAAGCAAAAAATACAGATTGGACATCAAATTTTTTTTTCTTTTTTTTTTTTTTTTTTAAACATGTATACTGTTTAGGGGAACCATTGTTTTAATAATTTCTTCCTCAAGCTAGAAATGCAGTGAGGTCTTGCTGATGGAACATCCCATGAAAAGTTTCTAGTTAAGCCGTTTTTCCATTGCTGCATTGTAGAGCAGGGCTTGATGACATTTGGCAGTAGGTGCCAGTCAGTTTGTGACTGGCACCGTTTTGATTAAACACTGTTTGTAAAGACCATTATTTTGGTGGGTACTGAGATGTGTATGCAGCTGTATAATTGAGCTGAAAGGTGGGTGTGTGTGTGTGTGTGCGCGCGCGCGCGTGAGTAGGCAATCATGGGAGGTGCATCTGATTTTTAAGTAAATCATAAAAGGTTACAGTGATTGTAAACGCTACCCATTTTTTTTTATGTATTTGCCTAAGTTATGGAAATTAAAAAAAAAAATAATTTCAGCATATCTGTAATAGATTTTAGATGACAAACTAGAACTGCCATTGTAAGTCTCCTCCCCCACCAACAATGAAATTATAGTACTCCTAATGCGCTAGAAATCAAATTCTCCCTACAGTGTATGTACATGATGGAGGTTGGAAAGCTTAGAAGAAATGAGGAAATACTACTTACTCCATAAAAAAAAGTACTTTGAAGAGTTTACCAGCAGCTGTGGTGGTAGCGTACAGAGTAGCAGAATTTTTGATTTAGGAGGGGTTTATAGAATGCTTTCTAGATTGCAGCATTGTCTGAATGACTCGACTTTTTAAGAATCCCTTGCCCCTTAACTCTTTTTTTTTTTTTTCCCCAGCCGCAGGATTTTTACTGCAATATAGAAACTCTAGCCTTAGAGACTCATTCAGGTTCAATTGAGTAATTACTGAAATAGCTAGTGGAGATCCTGAGGATTGAGGCAAATAAAGCTCTGAGGCCAAAATAGTAATTGCTAGTTAGGAAATTTGTGGCGAATCTGCATATCTTAGCATAAAGATTCACACCCCTGTGTAAAAAATAAATCCATTTTCATTGCTTTTTAAACACATTTTCTACAAGTAAATGTACTAAGTACAAAAATCTCAACTTCCTCAAGTTGACTGTACATTGCAAACTTTTCTGTGAAATGCTGTTTTTTTTGGTTTTGAATTGAAATAGTACATCATCCTTTTTATATTTTCTTGAGAAAGTCCGTGTTTGAGTATATGAGCATCTGTAGGATAAAAATGCCCTCTGTAGCAGTTCTTTGTCATTATACAGAAAGATGTGTGTGCTTATATTGGGCCATGGTGGCTGACGCAAAAAAGGGGTTGAATTAAAACAAGTTTGAGACCTGTTAGCAGTAGTGTCAGTCATCAAGGCTTCTATGAATTGATATACAACTGTAGACTTCCAAAAATACTTCCAGGTTTTTGTAAATGGTGTTTGATTAGCTGCATATGCGGTGTAAGAACCTTTTATTGGAGATTAGGGAGGCTTTCACCTTCAGTCTCAGCCTTACTTTCTTGTTCCTCCATACTGTTTACAAAGGGAAGGACTGGAACAGGAGCAGAGAGAGCTGAGGCTGAAGGCAAGCACCCTGCAGCCTTATTTAAAAGATTGAATTATGAGGTGGGAAAGCTTCAGTTACATAGATTCTGTAGCAGGTTGTCAATTAAGCAGCAACAAGTTAATTCTGCAGTTTCTCACGGCTGCAGGGTTCGGGGTGGATAAGGGCACTGGTTATGATATTGTTTGCCTCTTATTTCGCGCAGCTCATTGAGAATCAATAGAATGGATTGAAATGTATAGGCCAGTTGGAAATCCCGTATTTGTCAGTGTTTATGCCTGCAGACCTTGAAATCTGCTGAAGAAAAGCTTGAAGCTTTTGCAGTGCAATTTGACACTACAAGATTCATCTCTGGCAGATACCTACTCCCATCTTGAGTTTATCGTATTGAAAATGTCCACATTAGGCTCCTGCTCTCTCTTGCCTGGATGAATATTTTTGTTTAATTTATGTTCAAATTTAGTGCTACATAAACAGCTAAGGTGATTTATTTAGACAAATTATATCCCTGGCTTTCTCCTTTATCATTTTTCTTTGTGTGCCACTGCAGTGTTGATAGTGGTGCTAATTGTACAGTCCAGTTTAATCCTTAAATATCTTTAAAGTATGTTAACCTTGAAATAGTTTGCATTTTCATATAAGATTCTTCCTTTTATTTAACCAAGTTTCTTGGGCTGATCTGCATCCCAGCCAGAAAGGCTTACATATTGAAACTTGTCCACTTTATTAGGCCAGTGGTAGATGCCACGAGAATTAGTACATGGAGGCATTGTTTCTAGGCTGCTTCTTGGATAACGTAGTAGTGTGGCAGCTGTCGTAGTCCACTTGAATGCATGGAAATAAAGGTCAATGAATGATATGAACTAGTGTAATATTTTTTATTGGACTAACTTAATACATCTTTCTAATTTTGCTTTTTGGAAGCCAGTGCTCAGTTCCTCAGGTCCAGACAAAATGGGCACATTAGAGTGAAAGATGACACTGTCATTCAATAGAAACTAATCACAAATTATATTACAATGGTCGTGGGAAAAGGAGAGTTGATGGGGTAGACAACTCTAGTCTTCTAGTGTAGCAAACCAGTTTAGTTTTTGAGGTATCCACAACTAATATGCGAGATATATATGAGAGATTTATATAAAATGGAGCCAGTGCATGTAACACTTTCTCATGCAAATTCATTGTGCATATCCTGAAAACTAGATTAGACCTGAGGCTGAATGGACTGCCTCAGTGAATGTTCATTCGCTGAGGCAGTCCATTCAGATGCTTCAGAGCAGAGCACTTTTGCACATAAGCTTTGGAGTGCTGCGGCAGGAGGTGCAGCTGGTGCTGCCCATGGACCAAGGCACAGTTTGGGAAGCAGAGTGCTTCAGAGCCAGCTATTGCCACAGTACAGAGTTTCTCCATAACTGATCCAGATAGAAAATGAACACGGTGTCTATGTAAAAAGCAGGGAATTATGGGCTCATATGGCTTCTGCTGGAGGTCCTCGAAATCTGGGCCCAACTCCAGGCAAACCTATCTTCTGGAAATCCAGAACACATTGGGGGATCACTTTTACTGCACAAGTGGTCCCTGGATCAAGGGATCATGGATGACTTGTTCAGTTATTAGGGCAAGTCTGTGTTTGACCTGTTTGCCATGCATCTGAGTAAGTACATATTGGCTCCTGATGCTTTTAGCTAGACTGGAGCATCTGTCTATGCTATGTATACTCACAGATTCCTCTAATAACCAGCCTACCTATGGCAAGTGTGGTATTCTCATCTGTCTTTCAGTTCAGTCTCCAGGTCCATTGAGAATGTCTCAGGCTCTGATCATACAGGAAAAAGGTAGGCTGTGCTACCCAAACCTGCCATCACTGACTCTTGGTGGATCTGAATTTTCTCACTTGAAAGTGTTTGGGGTTTTTTTTTTTCTCATGGCCATCACTTCAGCATAGAGTAAGTGTAAAACAGGCTCTGGTTTCATATTCACCATATCTTCATTTTTTTTTCATAAGTTGGTTCTTTGACACCGCCTGATCTTTTTTTCCTAAAATAGTGTCTCTGTTCCATTTTAGGTAGCCCATAGCTTGACCTTATTTTCCAAAGACTCATTTTCTCCCAACAACCACATTGACCAGTATAGCTTCTGCCAATGTTACTCTAGATGCCACTCTTCTGTGATCTTGACTAGGTGTAGGACTAACTTAGATATCTCTGATCAGGGAGTGCAGTGGTTGCTTCCATTCCTTTTCTGGTATTGGGGGCTCCCAACAGTTGAACTCCTGTAGCACAGACAACAAACCAGTCCATGGTTAATTTGTGTAAATGGAGGAGGTGGGAGTTCCAAGGGATAAAAGTCAGTTTTCTTCTGTACATAACCATCTTAATTACTTTAGGGAAAAGTTCAGCAGGGTTGTAACTGCAGCTTGGAGCTCTATGCTAATGCTGCTTTCATGGTGCTGCTGTTTCTGATCTCATTACTGATTTATAGTATTTGCATATTGCTGAATAGTAACAGTAAAGCTGCAAGAGAAATGTTTTGCATCTTTTGTGGCAAGGACCTCCTGCATGTTTTTCTGTTAGGTTTGTACCCTTGTTACATGCAATCTGTGAATGCCATGGTCAGCTAGTACAAGTTTGCTTAAATATAAATTTGAGCACGGTACCAGGTTACTTGGATATATGAGTCAGCATGGATCCATTATGGCTGTTCACAAAGTACTAGATTTCAGTGACTGCAACTCTGGAAAGACTAACAATCTCTTTATCCTAATTGTGCCAGTAATTATACTGTTTCAGATTTCCCATAAGAAGTTATTGTATGCCTAGTACTAGTTGATTAGCTAATTTATCTTTCTTATTATCTGTATAGGGTACAGAAATTCTATCTTTCTTATTAGTAGAAATGCCTACTTGGTATCAATCTAACACTACATCAAATGGAGGTTGAAAAATTTGTGGCATTTGGCAATATTTTTCTCTCCTCCCCTTGCCCTCCCCCAAAAAAAAAAACCAAACAAACCAATAACCATTGGGCAGAGCTACCACTTGGGCAAATACATCCTTTTGCTCTCAACCTATGCTGGGTTTTAATCTAAGGCAACGTTTCTGTACAGAGGGTAGTGGATGCATGCAACAGCTTCCTGGGGGAGAGGAGGACAGAATCTGAATTCAAAAAAGCCTGGAATAAACACTGGTAGGGATTGTAAATTGCCTAGAGTTCTGTACAATTTGGCGATTCATAAATTTTAATAAACTAACGCTGAATAGTTGGTGTGAATGGGCAGCCTAGTTAGGCTGTATGGTAAACTTTTTTTCTGCCATGTTTCTATTTTTCTATGCCACGCCACATCAGTTTTCCTGCCTGCTACAGGATCCAGGTGTAATTCCGTGCATCAGCTGACACTTTCAGTGTCCTTTTCTAGGTATTTAAAGGAGCTTTTGAATTTTTTTAGGTAACTGCCCTTTTTAATGTACATATTTTGCATTTATAGTTTCATATTTGACTGTATTTTTAATTTGTAAGCCACTTTGGGCACTCCCAGCAGGTTTGATAAAGACTAAGGGTGTATGTGTGTGTATCAAAACAAACAAGCAGTCAAAACAAAGTGTTCAGTAATACAAATTTGTAAATTAAAAAATGTAACGAACACTAATGTAATGCACATATAAAACAAAATTAACTTTTTTTTATTAGAAAAATGTAAATATGCAAACTAAATTTTGAAATAACATCAACTATACACTCAATTCCTATCATAAAATCTTTGTAAAAGAATGTGCAGGGAAGAGGGTTTTAGTTTGTTAGGAACTGAGCTTCATTTTGGGGAAGGGGGGGCCCTTTTCTGAAAGGATGGGCTCCACCTTAACCAGAATGGAATCAGGCTGCTGGCACTAATATTTAAAAAAGAAATAGCACAGTTTTTTAAACTAGATGATGGGGGAGAAAGCAGTCGCTCAGAAGCGCATGGTTTGGAATGATGTACATTAAAGGACACTAAGAGAACAGGGCAAATAAGGCTTCTCAGTAGAAAGGTTGCAATAAATGCCAAAGTGGACCAGGTGTCTTTAAAGTGCAGAAAAATTCCAAATTACCCCTGTCAAACAAAAAACATACTTTTGAAATGTCTGTATACAAATGCCAGAAGTCTAAAGAAAAAAACAAGATGGGAGCGTTAGAATGCATAGCACTGGATGAAGAGGTACCTATAATTGACATTTGAGACCTGGTGGAAGGAGGATAACAAATAGGACACCATGATACCAGGGTACAAATATCAGAATGATAGGAGGGATCAAATTGGTGGAGGGGTAGAACTATATGTTAGAGAGTAGGGATGTGAATCGTTTTCCATATCGTCTTAACGATAGAAATCGTGTGGCAGGGCAAGAAAATCGTCTTAGGCACGATTTTTTAGTTAAAAAATCGTTAAAAATCGTTTTTCCGATTAGTGCGCACTAACGGGAGTTAGTGCGCACTAACGGGAGTTAGTGCGCACTAACGGGAGTTAGTGCGCACTAACGGGAGTTAGTGCGCACTAACGGGAGTTAGTGCGCACTAACGGGAGTTAGTGCGCACTAACGGGAGTTAGTGCGCACTAACTGGGAGTTAGTGCGCACTAACTGGGAGTTAGTGCGCACTAACTGGGAGTTAGTGCGCACTAACTGAAAATGATACAATTTGACACTTTTCAGGTCAGTTAAGGTCAGTTTAGGAATGAATATGTATTCCTATTGGCTGCCCTCTTATTTATTCATGTTACCAAGTTTCCTACTGACAGTATATGGGGGATGGGAAATGGAAACAGTTGGTAGCTTGACAAAACAAGTAATGTGATCAGTCAATGTGACTAGAACTTGTGCCCTAACCCTGATACCAGGGGTATTGTGATCTTCCTGCACACAGTGCCCTATCCCTATTAATACCAGGAGTGTTGTGATCTTCCTTCACACAGTGCCCTATCCCTAATACCAGGGGTGTTGTGATCTTCCTGCACACAGTGCCTATTCCTGATACTGGGGGTGTTGTGATCTTCCTGCACACAGTGCCCTATTCCTGATACCGGGGGTGTTGTGATCTTCTTGCACACATCCCGGTATCAGGGATAGGGCACTGCATGCAGGAAGATCACAACACTCCTGGTATTAATAGGGATAGGGCACTGCATGCAGGAAGATCACAACACTCCTGGTATTAATAGGGATAGGGCACTGCATGCAGGAAGATCACAACACCCCTGGTATCAGGGATAGGGCACTGTGTGCAGGAAGATCACAATACCCCGGAGGAGTGAGGGTCAGGCAGCTCCCCCCTGTCTGTGAAGCCAGCCTCTCACTAGTAATGCAGGGAGGGAGCTGTCTCAGACTTCACCATCCTCCCCCCCCCCCCCTCACCCACACACCATTCACTAGCTGGGACATGGGGGAAGTCAGGAGTGAGGGTCAGGCAGCTCCCCCCTGTCTGTGAAGCCAGCCTCTCACTAGTAATGCAGGGAGGGAGCTGTCTCAGACTTCACCATCCTCCTCCCCCCCCCTCACCCACACACCATTCACTAGCTGGGACATGGGGGAAGTCAGGAGTGAGGGTCAGGCAGCTCCCCCCTGTCTGTGAAGCCAGCCTCTCACTAGTAATGCAGGGAGGGAGCTGTCTCAGACTTCACCATCCTCCCCCCCCCCCCCCCCCACCCACCCTTCACTAGCTGGGACATGGGGGAAGTCAGGAGTGAGGGTCAGGCAGCTCCCCCCTGTCTGTGAAGCCAGCCTCTCACTAGTAATGCAGGGAGGGAGCTGTCTCAGACTTCACCATCCTCCCCCCCCCCCCCCCCTCACCCACACACCATTCACTAGCTGGGACATGGGGGAAGTCAGGAGTGAGGGTCAGGCAGCTCCCCCCTGTCTGTGAAGCCAGCCTCTCACTAGTAATGCAGGGAGGGAGCTGTCTCAGACTTCACCATCCTCCCCCCCCCCCTCACCCACACACCATTCACTAGCTGGGACATGGGGGAAGTCAGGAGTGAGGGTCAGGCAGCTCCCCCCTGTCTGTGAAGCCAGCCTCTCACTAGTAATGCAGGGAGGGAGCTGTCTCAGACTGGTATCAGGGTTAGGGCACTGTGTGCAGGAAGATCACAACACTCCTGGTATTAATAGGGATAGGGCACTGTAAGAGATGACTGTAGTAGATTGAATAAAGATCTGATGTTTCTGCTCTCCTCACACCAAACAAAAACAACACACAAGCAGAGAAGCCCTTCTTACAAAGCTGAGCTAGTGAGTTAAGTAGGAGGAAAAGTAAACATACTTGTGCCAGTGTGGCTACTTAAAAAATACACTTACCAACAATCAATTACATATATTTGAACTGTGTACAGTTCCAGCCAGGACCACCTTTCTAAAATGCACAGTGATTGGCAAATTCAACATGCACTAGCATTTCAGGTGCCTGCTAACAAAAATAATAAACAAACAAGTTCTAGTCACGTGAGTGCTGATCATTACATTACTTTTTTTGTCAAGCTTCCAACTGTTTCCATTTCACATCCCCCCAACCATTACCTCAGTATTAGCCTTGGTAACATCAATAGATAAGAGCACAGCCAGCCAATAGGAATACATACATACATATTCATTCCTAAGTGACCTTTACTGACCTGGGAAGTGTGAACACTTTGTTTCATTTTCTGTTGGTGTTCGTTAGTTTCCAGTTCCATTTCCCATCCCCCCAACCATCACCTCAGTGGTAACCTTGGTAACATCAATAGATAAGAGGGCAGCCAGCCAATAGGAACACATATTCATTCCTAACTGACCTTCAGTGACCTGGAAAGTGTTTATTTGTATCATTTTCAGTTAGTGCGCACTAAATCGAGTTAGTGCGCACTAAATCGGAGTTAGTGCGCACTAACGGGGAGTTAGTGCGCACTAACACGATTTAACGATTTTTAACGATAAATCGTTAGAATTTCTATTGTATCGTGTTCTATAACGATTTAAGACGATATAAACATTATCGGACGATAATTTTAATCGTTGAAAAACGATTCACATCCCTATTAGAGAGCATTGAGTCAAATGAGATTAAAGTTCTGCAGGATATAAAAATGCAATGTTGAATCTTTATGGATAGAAATTCCAGGTAAAAAAGGGAATAAAATAGTAGTGTGGGTGTATTACCATCCTCCTGGCCAGAATGAACTAACAGATAATTAAATGCTAAAAGAAGTTAGGGAAGCTAATAAAATCAGTAACACAGTAATAATGGATGACTTCAATTACCCCAGTATTGACTGGGCGAATGTTATCTGAAGGCATTCTACAGAAGTAAAGTTCCTAGCTGAAATAAATGACTGCCGCATAGAGCAGCTGGTACAAGAACCAACAAGAGGGGAAACTGTTTTAGACTTGCCTCTTGCACCAAATCCTGTGTTCTACTCAAGACTAACAGTGTTGGAACCATTTGGCAATAGACTTAACTGGAGCACAAAAAAAGAAATCTACTGTGACAGTATTCAACTTTCAAAAAGGTGACTGATAAAATGAGGAAAATCATTAGGAAAAACCTAAAAGGAGCAACTTGCAAAGGTTAAGAGTTTAGCTCAGGCATTCAAAGTTGTTAAATCTCAAGAGGATTGTGAGAAATTGCAAGACGACATTGCAAAACTGGGAGACGGCATGCAAATAGAAAACGAGATTTAATGTGGTCAAATGCAAAGTGATGCACTTAGGGAAGAGTAACCCAAATTAAAGCTACATAATGCAAGGTTCCACATTTGGGAGTCACCACTCTTGGTGTCATTGTTGAAAATATTTAAATCTTCTGTTTAGTGTGCAGTAGCAGCCAAGAAAGCAAATAGAATGCTAGGGATTAGTAGGAAAGCAATGGAGAATAAAACAGAATATCATAATGCCTCTATCGCTCCATGGTGTGATCTCATATTGAGCACTGTGAGTAGTTCTGGTCACCCTATCTCAAATAAAAATATGGTAGAATTTAGAAAAAGTACAGAGAAGGGTGACCAAACTGATAAAAGGGGATGGAACAATTCCCCTATGAAGAAAGGTTAAAGAGGTTAGGACTCCAGCTTGGAGAAGAGATGGCTGAGGGGGGAGATATGATAGATCTATAAAATTAGTGAATGGAATGAGTAAATGTTAATTAGTTGTTTACTCTTTTGAAAAGTACAAAGACCAGGGGACAGACAATGAAGTTACTAGGTTATACATTTAAAACTAATAAGAGAGAATCTTTTTACTCAGCTCCATAATTAAGCTCTGGAATTCATTGCCAGAGGATGTAGTGAAAGCTATTAGTGTAGCTGCATTTAAAAAAAGTTTGGACAAGTTCCTGGAGGAAAAGTCCATTAACTATTATTAAGTTAGTTGCAGAAATCTGCTGCTTATTCTTGGGATAAACAGCTTGAAATCTATTTACCCCTTGGCATCCTGCCAGGTACTTGTGACCTGGCTTGGCTGCTGTTGGAAATGGGATACTGGGCTTGATGAACCTTTGATCTGACCCAATATGGCAAGTCTTTTGTTAAAAATCTTACTGTAGGTTTAGAACATAAGTATAGAATATTCCTGAAGGATACCAGAAATAAGAAATTTAATGCTAATAAAACCAAATTTTTAAAGGACTCATTCATATAGATTACTTGAGCCTTCCTCTCTCTTACTTTAGCAGAGAACTGGAACAAAAGCTTAGGAAGTGATAAGAAATTTAAATAGTCCCAACTCAGATGAAACAATTGTGTGCTTTTGTCACAGGCTGAATCCCCAGTGATGTCCGCTATGGCAGTGGACCCTTATCTTAGAAAGATCACAGAAACTGGTGCAATCATGTTGGTAGACTCTGAATAAAACTTCTAAAGACCCTCTTATATTGATGTTTGCAAAACTGATATTGCATGATTTTACAAAAATGGAGAAGCAATACTGCATCCCACCATAGAAATTCAAGTTTGGAGAGAGAGAAGCTTGCCAAGCTCTGTTCTAATCCTTCCATTGTCATTAGGCCAGCAGGCAGTGGCATTGTCATAATAGACACGATGGCTGCTTATGATTGAAGCTATGCAACAGCTAACAGATTAGTTGCTATTCTCTTCTAGCAGAAGATCCTATTCAGGCGCTACAGATATGTTTCAACCAGATATTGGAAGAGGGGTTAAAGAGAAATTTATTTCAGTTAAGCAGTTTGAATTTCTATTTGCGCCATATCCCATAACACTGCTTTTAGTACCAAAGATGTACAAGTTCTTGACTGTCCCAGGGCACCCAATAATTTCAGGGATTGGGTTAATTTTGGAGCCTAAGTATGTGGGAATCTCATTTTATCCAAACTTTAGAGTTTATAACCATAGGTGGGAGGAGGAACCATAGTTTGTAACCACTGCTGATATAACAGCCTATACTAACAATCCGCAAGATATGATCATTCAAGTCATCAGAGACTTTTTGTTATGAAATGATTATACAGATGATGATGTTGACTTTGTGGTGCAATTAGTGGCTGTTGCTTTGAGAGAACCTTTTTTTTTTTTTAAAACTTTTCAATGACCAATTGTTCAAACATACTAAATAAACAGCTATAGGATCCATGATGACTCCTTCTGTGGCTGATTTATACATTGCACAATTTGAAGAAATGAATTTCTATCCTTCTCAGCATTGGCAGCCTATACACATGTGGGTAAGATTCATTGGTGATATAATTTTTGTTTGGTCTGGGTCAGAAGTAGATTTGGACTATTTTAGGACCTGGATTAATGCTAGGATGTTTACTATACAATACCATTCAGTTCAAATATTTCTGGATGTACTTGTGTATAAGTATGAGAGAAGGCTGGCCACTAACATATTTACAAAACTGACAGGAATATTTGCATTTTAATAGTTGCCATTCGGGCAATTTTTGAGATTAAAATGCCTATGTACTTCATCAGAAGAATACAAGAGACAAGCACAAGTAATGCATTCCCGATTCATATCTGGAGGTTATTCGGCTGCTAGTATAAAATGTGTGTATAAAAGAGGTCTCTATGCTAATAGAGACGTTTTGTTGAAAGTTACTCATCAATTACCAATGAACAGAATAGTATGTATAGTTTCGTATTCCAATAAATCTATTTGTAGCACATTTTTCTAAAACACTGGCATGTGCTTATGTTGCACAATGTTTTCAGAAATACCTTTGTTTGCAGGCATCCGGGGCCGTAATTTACGGGACAGATTAGAACATATAGTACCTCAGTCCAATACTATTGTAGCTGTGAGAGATCTCGGCCAGTTTGCCTGTACCCACTGTGTGGCATGTATTAATGTCCTTAAGATTTAAAATAATTTTAAACTTTTTTTTTACCTATTAGTTTTAGTCTGAAGGGTCATGACTGCAATACCATGTAGGTTATTTATGCCAAACAATATCCGTGCCATAAGTTATATATAGGATAAACACATTTTCCAGTCAAGAAACAGATCATTCAACATAAAAACTGCATCTATACACAGAAGTTGGAAACACTGCTGGTTAAACATTGGCAAGAAATGAATCACACAGCCGAAGACATCAAACGTTTATCATATAACGGACACCGAAAAGTACCTAAAGGGAGGTCCTTAGGAAAGCCCTTTTAAAATTTCAAATCTTCTCCCTCCCATGGCCCAGGAACCCCTGCTGGAGAACCTCCTCCGGTAGGGCTGTTCCCGATTGTTCCCCCTTCCCCAAAATGAAGCCCAGTTCCTAACAAACTAAAACCTTCTTCCCTGCACCTTAGACGCATCCATGCATTGAGACTGGAGCTCTGCTTGCCTCTGCACATGGAACAGAGAGCAATTCTGAGAATGCTACCCTCGAGGTTCTGGATTTCAGGGGTTTCCGGCCCGTGGGAGGGAGAAGATTTGAAATTTTTTTTCTCACAGGTCAAGCAGGATGGTAGTCCTCACATTATGGGTGCATCATCAGGATGGAGCCCAATCACGGAACACTTTTGTCAATCCATGTCTACCCTTATCTTGACGATTGGCTGATAAGGGCTCCAGCTCAAAAGGACGCACTAGCCTCCTTACATCTAACTCTCCATACATTGCTGTCTCTTGGGTTTCTGATCAACTATCCCAAGTCCAGCCTAGTTCCATCTCAAGCCCTATCCTTCATAGGAGCCAACCTGGACACTGTGCAGACGAAAGTATTCCTCCCTCAGGATCGAGCTCCTACTGTCATGTCCCTAGCACTCCAATGGTGTGCCTCGCCATGAGAGTCATGCAGTGGACTCTGAAGTCCCAGTGGGCTCAGGCTTAATATCCAATGTCCATCATTGTCCACGTTACCAAACAGCTCCGCCTGTCGCTGGCCTGGTGGATGCGGCTCTCCAATTTCCTTCAAGGCCTTCCCTTTCAAGTTCCAGAACCTCAAATTATCCTAACAGATGCAGCCAACCTAGGTTGGGGTGCTCATGTCGACGGCCTGCAGACTCAGGGAATCTGGTCTCCAGAGGAAGCCAAACATCAGATAAATTTCCTGGAACTTCGGGTGAACAAATATGCCCTCAGTCTTTCAGGATTGCCTCTCAAACAAGACCATCCTGATTCAAACCGACAACCAAGTGGCAATGTGGTACATCAACAAGCAAGAGGGAACGGGCTCCTACCTTCTGTGTCAGGAAGCTACACAGATATGGGCGTGGGCTCTTTCCCACTCGATGTATCTCATAGCAAACCTACTTGGCGGGCGTGGACAATGTTCTGGTGGACAGGTTTGAGTCGGACCTTTCATCCGCACGAATGGTCTCTCAACCCCACGGTAGCGGACACAATCTTCCAATGTTGGGGTTATCCACAAATAGACCTCTTTGTGTCCATCCACAACCACAAAGTAGAGAACTTCTGTTCGCTCACTCACAGCCGAGGGATGCTTTCGCCCTCTTGTGGTCCAGCGGTCTCCTCCACTTCCACTAATATCGAAGACTCTCGTGAAGTTACGAAGGGACAAAGGCTTAATGATTCTGATAGCCCCTCACTGGCCACGCCAAGTCTGGTTCCCAATCCTTCAGGACCTATCAGCTTGTCAGCGCAACCCTCTAGGGGAGGATCCGCTTCTGATAACTCAGAACGACTGGTACCCGTGCCACCCCAACCTCCACGCCCTATCCCTGTCGGCCTGGATGTTGAAAGGAAGGTTAATACTCCAACCCCTTAACCTTTCATAGTTTGTATCCCGAGTCCTGGCAGCTTCACAAAAGCCTTCCAAGAGACGCTCTTATCGTTCTAAGTGGACTAGGTTTATGTTCTGGTGCACGTCCATGTCCATAGACCCCTTCACTTGTTCCACTGCGAAGTTTCTAGACTATTCCTGGCATCTTTCAGAATCAGGCCTGAAAACTTCCTCTATAAGAGTACATGTCAGTGCAGTAGCCGCTTTCCACAACTGTGTAGGAGATGTCTCTATTTCGACACAGCACTTAGTCACACGCTTCATGAGAGGTTTGCTCCCCCTGAAACCTCCATTGCACCCTCTGGCCCCCGCTTGGGACCTTAACGTGGTCTTAGGACGGCTCATGAAACCTCCATTTGAGCCTCTCCACTCCTGCGATCTTCGCTATCTCACCTGGAAAGTGATTTTTCTTCTCTCTATAACATCCGCTCGCAGAGTTATTGAGTTTCAGGCATTAGTCACCTACCCTAAAATTCTACATGAGTAGTCCTCCGTACACACCCTAAGTTTTTACCTAAGGTAGTGTCGGAATTTCATCTTAATCAATCCATTATCTTACCTACTTTCTTTCCAAGGCCCCATTCAAACGCAGGAGAACAGGCTCTATGTGCCCTAGCCTTTTATCTGGAGCACACATCAGCCCACAGGAAGTCCACTCAATTATTTGTTTCTTTCGATAACATCAAATTGGGAAATCCAGTGGGGAAAAAAGACTCTTTCCTCCTGGTTGGCTGACTATCTCTTTTTGCTACCAACAAGCAGGCATTCTGCTACAAGACCGTGTAAGAGCACTCTCTGTTAGGGCCGTGGCAACCTCAGTGACACACCTTCATTCGGTGCCACTTATTGATATTTGTAAGGCTGCGACCTGGAGCTCTCTCCATACCTTCGCAGCCCATTATTGCTTAGATAAAGCTGGCAGACAAGATTCCATTTTTGGCCAGTCTATCCTTCGCAACTTATTCTCAGCTTAACCACCCAACATCCTACCAGCGACCCGTTCAGGGTTTTCAGAATGACCTCCTACCCAAATCCACCCCTGTTGTTGTGCTTGTTGCATGTCTTTGGGTGCATTTGGTGCATTGCTCGGGCATCCTCAGCTCGCTACTCACCCATATGTGAGGACTACCATCTTGCTTGTCCTGTGAGAAAGCAGAGTTGGTTACCTGTAACAGGTGTTCTCACAAGACAGCAGGATGTTAGTCCTCATGAAACCCGCCCGCCACCCCGTGTAGTTGGGTTCACTTGTGATTTATTTTTCGCATGTATTTCTTGCTATACATGAGACTGAAGGGGGACCCCTGCTGGATGCAGGGTTGTTGCCATGTTGGGCATGCCCAGTAGGTTAGGTGCCAGTCAAAGTTCTAGAAACTTTGACAAAAGTGTTCTGTGATTGGGCTCCATCCTGATGTTAGTCCTCACATATGGGTGACATCTTGCTGTCCTGTGAACACCTGTTACAGGTAAGCAACTCTGCTTTATCTAACGTTTTTGTTCGTCCGACTTAATATCACCACGATTTTAAGTTGGAGGAAGTACAGAAAAGCAGCATTTTCTGCTTTTCTGCACAACTTTCTGGATGCTCAGAAATGTGTATTGGATGCGCTTTTTTTTTTTTGCAGTGGGAGTGAATAACTAGCTTCAGCCTCATTCACATGTGATGAGTGGTATTAGTTTCCTGGCGCATTGGACGCGCATTGTGGAGGCGCTGATCCCCTTATTGTATAAGGGCTGCCATGTATAAAAACATTCATCTTAATTTGCCAGGTTAAAATGTATTATCACAGTCCAAATTTAAAGCAAAAAAACATACAGAGAGAGTGTCTCCTGGGGTTGAAAATCATCCATTGCTATGCAAACTTTCATTAAAATTAGGCTGTTAGTAAATAGAGTAAAACCTGCAAAATTAAGATATAATTAAGTGAACAAGTATTTTGACTCTTGTGCTTTGACATTTG
This sequence comes from Rhinatrema bivittatum, assembly GCF_901001135.1. Taxonomy (NCBI): domain Eukaryota; kingdom Metazoa; phylum Chordata; class Amphibia; order Gymnophiona; family Rhinatrematidae; genus Rhinatrema; species Rhinatrema bivittatum. The sequence goes on along the minus strand of NC_042616.1, from coordinate 344,172,885 downwards.
TCCAGGCAACTTCTGCTTCTTTTTAGTGAATATTGAATTCCAATGACCTTAAAGAGTTTTCATATTCACAGGGTAAACAAACTACATTTTAAGGATTAAGGAATTATGGTTCTCGCACGCCTGTCATTCAGTAATATGCAACGCATAAATAAAAAAACAGATGGCAATATTAAATCAGTTCCTTGCAAGTTTCACACATACATAAAGTCATAAGTTATGCTACCAGTTTACAGAGTTGTTGCCAAAATGTAAAGTTATTTAATAACATCTAAGTAGCATTGATCAGCAGAGCAAAAATATCCTTCAATCATGGCTCCATAAGACAAAAACTTCAGAAAATCTAAAACCTGGACTACTATTATTTAAACTCAGAGCATCTTTTTTCAAGTTCCTTCTACATGCACAATTATCACTAAAAGTGGTTGGGATATAGAGTGTAAATAGTATAGGAATATAAAAACATGGTAATCTGGGCAGGGCCTGTACTCCTAATTCTTAAAGGTTCTGCAGATTTCTAATACATGGGAGGAATCAGTCTTGCATACTGATATGGAAATATATTGCCAGTTTTTTTTGTTTTTGTTTTTAAAGACAATTCCAGAGGAAAAAATGTTGCTAGCTGCAATTGTAAATTTTTTTTCCCTTGAAAAAAAGAAAGCAACTGATGCATTTTTGTGTGGTAACATGCTCCAAAAGAATGAAGGTTTGTACATAAACTGAAAACTTGTCTTTTAATTTGTATGTTGTATGGTTTTTGTTCCATTAAAAACTTGAGGCAGTGATTGCTCAATTTCATGGCTTTCTCCCTTTTTTATATGACCATACATATTTCAACTTTAGATTAAAAAATAAAATAGAAGTTTAGGAGTATTACAGATATTTATGCCATGCTGTTCTCCATCACTCCGCAGCCCCAGAGGGCATCGTAGGCATACTTTCAGCATAGCATGATGCATCCACACAATGCAATAGCACCAATATAATTGGCTACTGCTGTATATGCAGAAATAATTTTCATTCAGGTGAAAATGCTGTCTTCTGAAAACTTTTTTTTTCATTGTTTACATATATCATGCAAATTCTGTAAAAAAAAAAAAAAAAAAATCATTTTCATGGAACAGTGTAACTTGGAGAACATAAATTACTGAAACTGATAGAGGAACAGTAGTTAACAGTCAAACATCAGATGCCATGCCAGGATACCAAGAGCAAGCAGGCATTCAGTGAAAATAGTACTATCAACTTAAACACCACAATATTACTCCGCATATTATATATACCAAAGAGATTTTAGTTCTATCTGGAATAGCTTCTGTGTGTTTTCTTAATTTTGAAAAATGTCAAGAATCTCAACAATACTTATAAATGATTAAGGTTAGCTTCTCCTTTCCCTTCACTTACTAGTACTTGGTTGCTGTTTTGACTGTCATGATGCTACTGGTTTCTGATTGGATGATTTGCATGGATTAGCTCAATACCCTCACTTAAGGAGTAAGACGCAAGGAAAAATAGGCAATGGAAATGATACTTAATTTCTGTATGTCTTTTATTCTTTTTCACATGTGCTTCAGTTTACTAAAGAATGCTACAAGCATTCAATCTCCCGAAATGTGAGATTAGGTCAGCTTACATGGACAGGTGCTTATATTACCAATGTCACAATATTTTGCAGCAAGGTTACTGCAAGAAAAATGCAGATTAAACACAGCCAAGAGTAATTGTTCTGTCTAGAAACTGCTGCTTCTGTTTCACTCAGCTTGTCATGAAATGCTGAGAGGCATGCTGTGTTAAGCTGTCAGTCTATTTGGAATAATTCAAAATTGAGAGCAAGCACATTCATATGATGGGAGGTTGCTTTATTTCTGGATAAACAGATCAGGTCTTTAGGGGGCGCTGTTGAGCCGTCAATGAGAGCGGTCGCATAGCTGCTGAGCTCCGCTCCCCCGGAGGCCCCTGCCCCGCCGAAATCAGTGCGAACGCAGCGAAATTTTTCATAAAAGTTACCGGCAGTACCTCCCACAGCTGACTACCTCGACCCGATGGCCACGAAACGGCGACCTGCCGATTTAAGGCAATATTCATATGGCAAACTACCGCCCGATCCTGAACAAGATGGCAGATCCGAGGACCATGCTGCAGGAACTGGTGAGCCTGTTACGGCGATTAATGAAACGTGCCCAGATACGCAAGTTACTTCAGCAGGCACTCCCCTCACACGCGAAGAGGCACGACAGTAGTTTATAGACTTGAGGGGCGACATGAAGCAGCATAAAAGGGAAATCATGGACTCTGTAGCAGAGGTGAAGGAGGGCCTGGCAGCCTTAGGGAATCGGGCAGACGAAATTGAAAGCAGGGTTGACTCGCATGGGGAAGCCCTGAACACTTTGCACTCCCAAGGGCTCCAACACAGCACTGATCTCCTAATGCTTCAGGAGAAAATTGAAGATCTAGAAAATAGGAGTAGGAGAAATAACCTGCGCATCAGGGGGGTACCAGAAACCCCAGAACACGCTGATGCGATGGTGGTGGCTCAACAAATATGTCTCCATATACTCTCTGAAAGTCAGGGCAGTGCTAGTGATTCTTTGCCCACTGCCCCAGAAATCATGCTGGATCGAGCACACAGAGCCCTGGGGCAGCGTCGGGACCAGCAACCGAGGGACTTGGTTATTTGCTTTCACAACTTTAATCCCAAGGAGAGGGTCTACACTGCCTCCCGCTTGCTGAAGGAGGTCACTTGGAAAAACCTGCGTATCACTATCTTTCAAGATCTGGCTCCGGTTACGTTATAGAAGAGGTATGAGCTGCGAGAAGTGACATCCGCACTGAGAGATAAGAATATAAAATACCGATGGGCATTCCCCTTTGGGCTGCTATTCCAAGCTCAGGGGGTGACTTACAAGGTTAAAAACAAAGTGGAAGCATTGGAGGCCTTCACTAAAGCGCAAATCCCTGTGTCATTTCAAGCACCCAAGATGGCGCACCAGCTGGAGAGACTGGACTTGGCCCCCCGCTGGCAGCGGGCGGAAAAGGGGGGGGAAGAGACTCCGGAGGCAGTCTGATGCTCTTCGTTCCCCTCAGCAGGATCAAGGTTGACTCTCTCTGCATGGCGGACTTCATTACTTGGCTGGCTGACTCAGAGCAGCTCTGGATATTTTCCTGACACTGCAGGGTCTGGCCACCTCCTGACCATGTGGCAGGGTGCGAGGGACGACAAGAAGCACTTTGCGCTGGATTTCTGGTTAAACAATGTACTTTGTTACAGTTACAGGCAGTTATCAGGTTTATTTGTTCTTGCTTACACATTTAGCGGGGGTGGGGGCGGGGGGGGGAGGGGCGCTGTAAGCTGGTGGTCGCTGTTAGTCGGGAGCCTGCGGCCCTCATTTCATGTATCCCAAGGAGGGATACTGTAGTATTGGTGGGGAACACACTGGGAACCGTCTTTTTCTGAGCATCCTGGGAATGGAAAGAGGGGCTAGGGGATTCTTGCTCTTAGTGGGTTACATTTCAAGGGAGGGGGAACTCTTATGTATGGGCGAGGTATGTAATTTCTGAATGAGATGGCTACTAAGATCTTATCAATCAATGTGAAGGGGCTAAATACCCCGAGGAAACGTTTGCTGCTCACTAGAGAGCTGCAGCGTCAAAAGGCGGGAATAGCATTTATTCAAGAGACACATGTAAAACGACACCACGAAAGGCTTTTGGCCTTCCCTCAATTTCCTACCTGTTATTGGGCTGCTAGTTCTAAAGAGCAGAAATATGCGGGGGTGGGCATTTTATTCTCGGCAGCATGTGTCCATGAAGAATTATTTCATTTGGTGGATCCGAAGGGCAGATATCTTTTTCTGAAAATTAGGGTGGGTAAAAGTATAATATCTTTACTTAACGTCTACTTTCCAAATACCGATCAGGTACCCTTTCTAAATCAGATTGATAAAGTACTACTAGAGCACCTAGAAGGGGACTTAGTGTTAGGTGGTGACTTTAATGCCACTTTATCCCCCTCGCTGGATAATAGCACCGGCACCAGTGGCGCCCAAAGCTTCAGGTCTAAGTGGCACACCTTTCTTGACAAATGGAGTGTTTTAGATATTTGGAGGCGGAGGTACCCACACTCTAGATCAAATTCCTTTTACTCTCACCCACATGGTACATACTCTATTTATTTATTTATTTATTTATTTAAAATTTTTATATACCGACATTCATCCAGGATATCATATCGGTTCACATTGTAACGCAAAAACAAACGCACGGCATGGCGCTTTACATTGAACAGTAAAAAACATGATAACAAGGCATTAACGAGAGGGGGGAACAATAATATGGGAAGTTTTGCAATAAAATTATATACAAGGATTGCAATTATATACATATGTACAAAAGAAAGAAAACTATGAGGTTAATTTTAATCAGGCTAGGAGATAAGATGGGGAAGAGAAGGGAGGAGAGCAAGGAAAGAGGGGGGCAGAGAGAAAGAAAAGAAGGTGGGGGAGAAAAGGGAGGGGAGAGTGGGGCGGAAGAAAGGGAAACAGGGGAGGAGTGTGGAGAGTGGGAACAGTGGTGAGGTATAGTGAAAAATTAAGTGTATGCTTTTGCAAAGAGCCAGGTCTTGAGCTTCCGCTTGAAAGATTTGAGGCATTCTTCTTGCCGTAGTTCAACAGGCATTTTGTTCCAGAGGGTCGGCCCGGCTATCGATAGTGCACGGGCTCTTGTGGAAGTGAGTTTATAGAGTTTAGGAGAGGGGATAGGCATGGTTGCTAGATGTGCTAGTCTGGTGGGCTTATTAGACTGGTGTAAACGGAAGGATTCATTGAACCAGTTCATTTCGGGATTGTATAGGGCTTTGTGGATGAGAGAGAGAGCCTTATATTGTATGCGGGAGGCAATTGGAAGCCAATGTAGGTCTTTTAGAACAGGTGTAATATGGTCATGTCTACGTAAATTGGTCAAGATCCGGGCTGTGGTGTTTTGTAAGATTTGAATGGGATGGATGGCATTATTAGGTAGGCCGAGGAGTAGGGAATTGCAGTAGTCGGTTTTGGCGAAGATTGTGGTTTGGAGAACTGTACGGAAATCGGGGGGATGTAATAAGGGTTTGAGTTTTTTTAGTGTGTGGAGTTTAAAGAAGCCGTCTTTTAGAATGTTATTTATGAATTTCTTTAGTGTGACGTGACCATCAAGAATGATACCCAGATCACGGACTTGTTGAGTAAATTGGAACTGAGGAAAAGGGGGGAGGATCGGTTGGCTTTGGGGTGAGATGAGCATAATTTCAGTTTTATTGGTATTAAGAGCAAGGTGGATGGAGGAAAGGAGATTGTTAATGGACTGGAGGGTTTCATTCCAGAAGTCCATGGTTTTTGCTAGGGAGTCAGTGATGGGTATAAGCAGCTGAACATCATCAGCATATATGTAATGAGGGAGGTTTAGACTGGAGAGGAAGTGACAGAGGGGCAGAATGTAAATATTGAATAGGGTTGAGGATAGGGAGGATCCCTGAGGGACACCTCGGTTGAGGGGGATGGCCTTGGATACGTGATTTCCTAGCTGGATTTTGTAATCTCTATTACTAAGGTAGGAGTTGAACCAATTGTGGGCAACACCTGTAATACCGATTTCAGTTAGCCGCTGTAGGAGAATGGGATGGCTAACGGTGTCGAATGCGGAGGAGATGTCAAGGAAGGCAAGAATGTATGATTGCCCTTTCTCAAATCCTTTGATAATGTGGTCTGTCAGGGAAAGTAAAAGAGTTTCAGTGCTATGAGATTTTCGAAAACCGTATTGTGCGGAGGCCAGGATATGATTTTCTTCTAGGTATTCTGTGAGTTGCTTGTTGACAGTTTTTTCAAGTAGTTTAGAGATGAATGGAAGATTGGATATGGGGCGATAATTAGCTGGATCAGAAGGGTCAAGTTTGGGCTTCTTTAGAATAGGTTTGACTATTGCCTGCTTCAGGGAGAGCGGCACCTGTCCAGAGCTAATGGATAGGTTGATGATTTTTGTTAAAGGTTTGGCAATGATGTTGGGTATTGTAAGAAGATGTTTAGTGGGTATGGTATCAGATGGGTGGGTGGAAGGTTTGGCTTTCTTGATAAAGGTTTCTATTTCTAATGTTGAAGTGCAGTCTAGGGAGGAGAGGGCATTGGTGTAATTGCTGGTTTTTGTTTGATTGATGTTAGGTTCGAAGTGGTTGGTAGGATTGGCAGAGGAGGAGAACTTGGATAGCAAATTGTCGACTTTGGTTTGGAAGAATGTGGCAAGTTCTTCACATTTGGATTTGGCTACTACATCAGGGATGTGAGGGGTAGCTGTTTTAGTGAGAGAATTCACGTAATCGTATAATACTTTAGGGTTGTATTGGAATTGATGAATTTTGTTGGCATAGAAGTCTCGCTTTGTCTTGTTAAGTTTGTCACTATAGAGATTTAGGGAGGATTTAAATTGTGCCAGGTGCGTTTGTGAGGGATCCTTGCGCCAGATCTTTTCAGATTTCCGAAGGAGTTGTTTGAGATTTTTTAACTCTTGGGAATACCATGGTTTCTTACTCTTGTTGTTTTGTGGGCAGACACTTTTGGATTGTAGGGGACAGGTGGTGTTGGCTATACTATTGGTGATGTCAAACCATGAGGTAAGCGCTGTGTCTGCATTGGTGAGCTCTAGGTGGTCAAGTTTGTTGGCGAGAGCCGATGTAAGGTCGTCTCTTGTGCAATTTTTTCTGTAGTGAATGGTTATGTTAGTGTTGTCATGGCAGGTGGGTGTCTTAATGGAAAGAGAGGTTTCAATGAGGTGATGATCTGACCAGGGGATGGGTGTGTGGGAAGGGTGATCAGTTTGTATGAGGGCATTGGTGAATAGAAGGTCGAGGGTATGGCCCGCCTTGTGGGTAGGAAAATGGATAGATTGCTTATATCCTAAAGCATTTAGTGAATCAAGAAAAGCGTCACAGGAAGGGGTGCGAGGGGAGCTATCAACATGCAAGTTGAAATCTCCAAGTATGATGGCTGGAATGTCAATGGAGATATTCGTTGCAATGTATTCTATAAGGGTTGAGGGGTTGTTATGTAGGGTGCCTGGGGGGGCGTATATGAGACATAATTGTAAAGAGGGGGATTTGAAAAGGCCTATTTCAATTTTCGGAGGGGGCGGAGTAGAGTGGAGAATCATGTTGAACTTTTCTTTATGATTAAGAGTAAACCTCCTCCTTTCTTTTTTGGCCTGGGGATGGAGAATGTATCATATGTTTCGGAAGGAAGCTGATTAAGGAGGACAGAGTCGGTATCCTTTAGCCAGGTCTCTGTTAAGGCACAAATATCTGGGTCTTGGTCAGAGAGTAGGTTGCAGAGAAGGGGTATCTTTTTGTTTAGAGATTGGACATTGAGAAGGACAAGAGACTCTAGGATTGATTACTTCTTTGTATCCACTCACCTGCAAAATAGGGTCCTGAAAACGGAGATCGACCATATTATGTGGTCTGATCACGCCCCCATTTGGATAGAAGTTGCACTACAGGACACTACCCCTGGATACCGGCCATGGCGGCTTAATGAGGGCTTACTTAAGGATCGGGATTTTGTAGCCAAGATAGTCACACTTGAAATTTTTTTTTCAAGAGAACCAGACAGAGGATATGAATCCTTTGACGGTCTGGGAATGCTCCAAGTCTGTAATGCGGGGACTGTTCATTTCACAGGCAGCACACTGCAATAAGACACGGGAGGCTGCGAGATTAGATCTCTTAGCTAAATTGGGGGTCTTGACCAAACAGCATAGTGCCACCTCCTCGAATTCTGTTTATCATCAAATATTGCAGATTAAGAGTGCACTTCGGTCACTGGATGATGAGGTTATTAGCCATCATATGCTCTTATTAAAACAGAGATTCTTTGAAGGAGGTAACAAAGCAGGGCGATATCTAGCACAAAAATTGCGGGCTGTCAGGGCACAGGCGACTATTGCCAAGATAGTTACACCAGAAGGTTCCACTACCACCACCTCGGAGGGTATAAGACGTGCTTTCACAAATTTTTATGCACATCTATACTCTGCTGATGGTACGGTAACTGCTGATGCCATTACCGATTATTTGCAATCCGTGACTCTGCCTTCATTGACTGACTCCCAGAGGGTGTTCCTCGATAAACCTATTGAGACTGAAGAGGTACTCCTTGCCATTAAACGTTTAAAGCCCAGCAAGGCTCCAGGTCTTGATGGATTCACGGGCACTTACTACCGCAAATTTTCCCACCTCCTAGCGGGCCCTTTGACAGACTCGTTCAACTCTCTCTTACTGGGGTCAACTCTTGGACGGGACGCCAATACTGCTGGTATCACGGTGTGGCCAAAACCAGGTCGGGACCCCACAAAATGTAGTTCCTTTCGGCCCATCTCATTAATTAACATAGACCTTAAAATCTTAGCTCGGGTTCTGGCCGCACGACTTAATGGAGTTATGCCCACTTTAGTACATAATGACCAAGTGGGTTTTGTCCCTGGACGGTTAGCGGCGGACAATGTCCGAAGGATAATTGACATCATAGACTTAGTGCACAGTGAGAGGGTGCCGGCTGTCCTTCTCTCATTAGATGCTGAGAAGGCTTTTGACCTGGTGCACTGGCCGTTCCTTTTTCAGACGCTGCACAAAATGTCTTTTGGCACTTCTTTTGTGACCTGGCTGGAAATGTTATATAACCAACCCTTAGCACGAGTGAAGGTCAATGGGAGCTATGGTGACCCGTTTGAGATTCAGAGGGGAACCAGACAAGGGTGCCCGCTGTCTCCCTTGCTGTTCGCCCTGTTCTTTGAGCCCTTCACTACGACCATTCGACACTCTCGGGGGATTGTGGGTGTCCGGCGGGGGAACATCATTTTAAGATCTCATTATTCGCAGATGATGTGATGTTCACTCTTACCGAGCCGGAATCCTCACTGCAGCAGGTTATGTCAGAGTTGACGCGGTTTACCTCTGTGTCAGGTATGAAGGTTAATTTTGACAAATCGGAAATTCTTAACCTTACCCTGCCGTCTACGGAGGTGCAATCATTGGGGCGACAATTTCCCTTCAAGTGGGCTACCACTTCCCTTAAATATCTGGGTGTTCGATTAGGATCCACAACTAACCAACTATATGTTAAATTATGATCCCCTAATCTGTACTATCTGTAAGGATTTATCTAGTTGGCAGCATCAGATGCATTCGTGGTTGGGTCGACTTGCCATAATTAAGATGAATATCCTGCCTAGATTTTTATATTTTTTTACCACGATACCCATTTACTTACTGTCCTCCCTCCTAAAGAAATGGCAGCAAACGCTCTTTAGCTACATATGGCGCAAACGTCCCCCCCGGGTGGCTAGAACGACTCTATATAGGACTAAACCTCAGGGGGGAGTTCAATTGCCTAACTTGCTGTGGTACTATCTAGCGGCGCAGCTTCGGGCCCTGGTGGCTATTCACCGTACGACTGATATACCGCAATGGGTGCTCTTAGAACAGGTACTGGTAGGGAAGATGCCCTTGTTGGCTCTTCCGTGGCAACCATTTCAGACTGGGGATTCTGTTAAGTACATGCCGTTCGCACTTCGCACCACATTTAAGGTATGGTTTCCATGGAAGGCTAAGTTGATTGGGCCTGAACAGCACTCTATTATGACTCATCTTTATATTAATACAGTATATCCCATTCAGGACAGCTCTGTGACTGTGAAACGGTGGGCGTCCGCGGGTATTACCAGATTGGTACATGTGTTAAACCAGGGGTCCCTGCTGACTCTTGAACAATTAAGTAATCAATATTCGGTGAGTGGAGGGGATTTTTTGCACTATGCTAAATTGTACCATTTTGTCAAGCGCGTGGCCCGGCGGGGTACTTTGAAGTTGACAGGCACACTGTTTGAAACATATTGCAAATTTGCTTCAACTATAAGAGGTGTCATTTCTAAGGTATACGGTCTCCTCAATGGGCTATCAAAGGAGACTCCGCGCCACCGCACATTGTGGGAAATAGACTTCCAGTGTCAGTTAGAGGACCAAGAGTGGGATTCTATTTACTCTCTAGCCCACAAATGCTCAGTCTCTGCCAGTTTGCAGGAAAACTGCTATAAATTACTTTACCGCTGGCACTATACGCCAGAACGACTCCATAAATTTCGGTCCACTTTTTCTGACCTATGTTGGCGGGACTGCGGCCACGTTGGTACCTACTACCATATCTGGTGGGAATGTCCCAAAGTGGCATTGGTATGGCAGGAGGTTTTGGACTGGCTATCACTGGTCATTTCGGCTCCAGTGCGAGCTGAATCCCGGCATACACTTTTAGGTCTCCCTCTACCAGACCATAATAAAGATACACAAATGTTTTTGTTACAAGTTTTTATTGCAGTACGCTCAGAGATAGCATTCCATTGGACAGAGGCTATCGCTCCCAGTTTGGCTAAAATTCAATATAGACTGCACACGTATTATCAGCTTAGTAGACTTACAGCAGTGCACAGGGATCGGATAGTAGCGTTTGACAGGATTTGGGGCTACTATACCAAGTGGCTTGCACGCCAAACCCTATCTACTTAACTGAAAGCCGCCGCAGATGTTCTAATTGTCCTGGAGATGTGTAGCCTTACTAGATACCTTGGCTATATCCCAATGTTGGTTTTTTACCCATATATACTTACTTATTGGGGCCTTTCATTTTGGAAGGCTGGGTGAGTTTTTCTCCCTGTCTTTGTTCTCCCTAACTACTCTCACATGTCTCTTCTCTCTTTCTCTCTCACACTCGGACTCTTTTCATTCCCCTCTCTCAGGCTTTTAAGTACATGTATTCCCTGATGGTTACCGGTTCCATGGTGTGTAATGGGGGGAGTGGGGTGGGATGAATGGGGTGGGGTATTGTGTAATTGTATACTTAACAAACTGGTCAATCCTGGATATGCACTGTGTTATCTGGCAGTTTGCGGTTACTACTAAGGTGTAATTATTGTTCTGGTTCATGCTTCATGTTTTTTGTATACTTTCTGCATTGATTGACAATAAAATCTTTAAATAAAAAAAAAAACAGATCAGGTCTTTAGATCAATATTGTTACAATGAAATTGAAATTTTCAACCCTAGGCTGAAAGTAGAAGCCAATGCTAATGATAGACAATGTTTAGACAGAATCTAATATAAGTAAATCTTGAATCCATTGCTTCATATAAGTCTGTCAAATCTGTTTGATACATGGGTTAACAAATGCTCTCAAGCAGTGTCTAATTCAAGCAGTTAACTATTAGTACAGGTGTTGGAAAATCCAGTCTGAATGCCAGTAGTCTGGTTTTCAAGATATCTATAATCAATATGCATGTGTTTAACTATATATTTGCAAATTGCATATATCTAAGTGTAATTGGTTAAAAAAAAGCACAACTTCAATTTGTCACAGAAAATATGAAATCCAAAACTAAAAAAGGAAGCTAAATTTGCTTGAGGTGGCTACTCACCAATCATATCAAGGGGACAAATGATTATAAAAAAATATATATAATTAAACCATTCCTGAAAAGGGTCAATGCAAAACCTTCTGAGAAGTATTACCAGTAGGAGATTTGTTAAATTATCAAGCTGTGTTGATTCATAAATATAATACCTCGAAACTTAAGCTTGCATTTACATGGAAATTTCAGTAAGAAATTTGCACCTAAATATAAGACTGTTTTCTTTCCAGAAACAATTTTCCATGAAGTTCAGTTTCTTTAAGTCAGGAAAAGTAGAAATTTTCAGACCCAAAAAATGAGATTCCTTAAGACAAAAGAAAAGCCTTGGGGTCCACTACTTATAACATAAACCACAAAAAGAGTAGCTCTATCCTTAATTGAATTTGAATTTTCTAAGAAATGAGTAAGGTCAAGGGAGTCCACTTTGAGAGAGTCTTTCTTTGAAAGGGAGGAAACAGCACTTACAGTAGGTAAATCTTTAAACAGGTGGAATGACTTCCTTGGAGACTTTCAACAGATCTAAATAAAATCTTCTGAACATCTTCAAGGGAGAAATCGTAGCACATCGTGGGGAAAACTAAAAAATCTCAAGTTGTATCTCAACATAGTTACCTGGAAAATTTAGCTCCCTTTGGAGACCCTTATTCTCTTAATGATGGCAAAATTGTTCTCAGATATAGAACATTTTGTCCTCGAAGACAATTAAGCTTATTCCTTAATTTTATAAGAGTGCTCATTAACTTGAAAAGAAAAATTACCTACTGAACCCAGCATAATATCTATTTTAGAGCCAGACTCCAACTTAGTGATGGCTGTCCATAAAGAATCCATGGTGATTAGAACAGGTTTCTCAAGACTCCTTTGTGTAGATAAATTACTTCCTCAGATTGGGACACCCACCTTGAATTGGTAAAAAGGAGATTCTAGCTCCATAATCCCCAACCAGAGAATCAACCTGAGTTTGCCTTCTAACCTGAGGTAGTATCGGTCTCTTGGGACTTAGAGAAGCTTCCTGTTGAATGGCGCACATGGCTCTTAGTCCATCAGAGCTGCAGAGGATTCAGACTGAAAAGTCCTGATGTTTCCTTTTCCTCTTCTTCCCCCTAAAATCTGAGGCATTCTAGAAAGAAAATGTGGAGGCCAAATTTCCAGTCAATACAAAAGGGTGCCCTCCCTCCTTGGTGTGTGGCAGTGTGCTGCAGCACACACACAGGTTTAAAGTTCCACTTCCTCACGGCAGGTGGGTGGCTGCGGTTCTCAGGGCAGCCCGGAGGTAGTAATCATCTGATTGACTTCTGTGGCACATTCTTCTCATTTGTATGAAATGTTTTGCATGCACTGCCTGCATTGTGTACACATCTTATGCATATTCATTATGGATATCCCCATTCGCCCGCTTGTGAATGCGCAGTACTCAATGTACCCTACGTTCTCAGTGGCTGCAGGCAACCCAGGACCTCAGCACACGTCTGCATCACACAGCCTCCAGGCCTCCTTGTCTTGGTGGGAAAATCTCTCCAATCTGGAGTGGGGACTTCCATTTCAAGCTCCCCCGCACCAGGTTGTGCTCACCACGATGCATCCACCCAGGGTTGGGGGGCACATGTGGACAGGGTCGATGGATGGCACAGGAAGCTTGCTGCCAGATCAACTTCTTGGAGCTCAGAGTGATCCGCTATGCGCTCTGGGTGTTACGGGATCGTTTGTCCGTTTGGATCAGGACAGCTTTGGGGGACAATCAGGCTGTGATGTGGTACATCAACAAAAAGGGAGGCATGGGCTCCTTTGTCAGGAGGTGGTGCAGACATGGCCCTGGGCTGGTTAGCCTCACCCCAGTGGTGGAAAAAGTAATGGCGTTGCTGCTGAAAGAAAGAATAGTGAACTATCTACAGTCGGAAGAATTGCTGGACCAGAGGCAGCATGGATTCACCAGGGGGAGGTACTGTCGGACAAATCTGACTTTTTTGACTGGGTGACTAGGGAATTGGATAGAGGAAGAGCGCTCAATGTCATTTACTTGGATTTCAGCAAAGCTTTTGATATGGTACCGCACAGGAGGCTTGTGAATAAAATGAGAAGCTTAGGAGTGAGTGCCGAGGTGGTGGCCTGGATTGCAAACTGGTTGATGGACAGAAGACAATGTGTGATGGTAAATGGAACTCTCTCTGAAGAGAGAGCGGTTTTAAGCGGAGTGCCACAAGAATCGGTGGCACCTTCTGCTCCCTGTACAGGAACGACAAAAAGTTAGCCTTGGATGCCTTTGCCCACTACTGTATGTGTATCCTCCGCTTTCTGCTGGTAATATCCTCATGAAGCTCCAGAAGGACAAGGGGACCATGTTCCTGGTGGCCCTGTATTGGCTGAAGCAGGTCTGGTTTCCAATCCTGCAGGACCTGTCTGTCAGAGAGCCCATCATTCTGGGGACCTCCCTGATCTGATCATGCAGGATCAGAGCAGGCTGTGCCATCCAAATCTCAGGTCATTAGCTTGGATTGCCTGGATGTTGAGAGGCTAGTCCTGCAGTCCCTTGACCTCTCTGACCGTGTCTCAGGTACTGGTAGCTTCAAGAGAGCCTTCCACCAGGAAGTCTTTACAGGCTCAAATGGAGGAGGTTCTCTGTGTGGTGTGGAGGTCATGGCTTGGATCCATTCACTTGCCCCATGCTGCAGTTGCTAGACTACCTGTGGCACCTCTCGGAGGCTGGCCTGAAAACCAACTCGGTCAGGGTCCACCTGAGTACCATCAGCACTTATCATCAAGGTATTGGTGGTATGCCCATCTCTGTGCAGCTCATAGTAAAGCAATTTATGCGGGGGTTGCTTCAGATGAAGCCCCTCCATGTGTCATCCTGTTGTGTCCTGGGACCTCAATATGGTGCCAGCGTGGCTCATGTGTGACCAGTTCAAGCCTATGTGCTCTTATAGTCTGAGATACCTAACCTTGGAAGATTCTCTTCCTCGCGGCGGTGACTTTGGCTCGCAGAGTTAGTGAGCTTCAGGCATTGGTGACTTATCCGCCCTACATGAAGTTCTTTCATGATAGGGTGGTCCTGTGTACTCACCCTAAGTTTCTGCCTAAGGTGGTGACTGATTTTTCATCTTAATCAGTCTTATTCTGCCCACCTTTTCCCTGAGACCTTATTCTCACTAAGGCAAACGGGTTCTACGCAGTTTGGACTGTAAGGAGGCTTTGGCCTTAGCAACTCTTCATATCCTTTGACAAGAACAGAATGGGCGTTGCAGTGGGCAAACAAACTCTCTCTGACTGGTGGATTGCATCTCCTGCTATGCGCAGACGGACCTTCAGCTTGGAGGCCGTGTTAAGGCTCACTCGGTGAGTGCCATGGTGGCATCGGTAGCCCACTTATGAGCGATTCCCATTGCCGAAATCTGCAGAGCCACAACATGGAGTTCCCTACACACATTTGCTACTCACTACCTCTTGGACAAGGATGGTCTACATGACACTAACTTCGGCCAATCTGTCTTTTGTAACCTCTTCCAGGCTTAAAAACCCAACTCTCCCTGCCTAGGGCCCATTTTTTGGGTTCTTGCTGACTCCCTGTGTTATTTTTGTGCCCGTTGGCACCTGGTCAGTGCCTTTTGATCGTAAACCTTACCAGGAGCAACCTGTAGCTTGGTATTCACCCAACTGTGAGGACTCCCATCCTGCTTGTTCTAGGAGAAAGCAGAGTTGCTTACTTGTAATAGGTGTTCTCACCTTCCCCTCTCTTTCTCCCTCCTTACCTCAATGATCATTTCATACTGGTAAAAATCATCTTAATGTAAAATGTTTCATATTCTTTCATATACACATACTCAATCCTCCCCTCCCATGCACCCATCTTCCTTCAATGTTCATCTCACACTGGTAAAAATCTTTTGAATGTATAAATGTATTCACATACAGTTTTTACCCTACCCCAAATAGATTTCAACCTATTTACTCCTCTTACTGCTCATGTTTGAAAATACCTAGTTATATATAGTCTTCCCATGATATAACTTCCCCCTGTTAGGCTTGACGCAATTGTATTATATGTTTGTGCTATTTTCTTTGACTTCATTTGAGATTTGTTTGTTCTATTGTCAATTGATTGTAAAGCTTGTTGCTGAATTATGGTTCATTGTAAACCGAGGTGATGTTTGTAACGTGCCGTGGTATATAAAAATCTCTAAATAAATAAATAAGGTGTTCTTCTAGGGCAGCAGGATGTTAGTCCTCAGGAAACCCTCTCGCCACACCGTGGAGTTGAGTTCTCAAGCGTTTTGTTTTATTTTTTCGCTTGTGAATTTTGTTATAAGACTGAAGAGAGGGATAGCGGCATGCTCAGTGTGCCACTAGAAACTGACAAGTTTTCCGTGCCGGTCTCCATCTGATAGTCACCCATCTGTAAAGACTAACATCCTGCTGTCCTAGAAACACCTGTTACAGGTAAGCAATTCTGCTTTCTCTCTTTCAGTGTATAGCAGTACTACTTTGTTAGTAATAAAAGTAAATGTTATACTATCTACTTCTGTTTTACCAGATAAGTTTGAACAAAATATGACAGATGTACTGATATATCAGCACTCTGTGGCAAATCCAATTTCTTTCCAGATAGTTTTTCTAACAGGTTAAGGATGGCATATGTGTGTGTGTTGTGCAGAGTTTTAGTAGCCGTTGAGTCATGTAAAAATTTCAAGGTATTGAAACTTAGTTTTTTTTTTTTTTTTTTTTTGGGGGGGGGGGGGTTTAAACCAAGAAAGATGATAAAGTACTTGAGTTTTTATACCAAATGGATGTCTTAAGATGTGTAACTCTGAAAGGACCTGTGCATTACCAGACCTTTTGATACCAATGTTTTAAGTTAAACATTGCTGTTGTATTACAACTATTATGATTACCTAACCTCATAGTTATAAAATTTACCCTTGAAAAGACTAAAGTCTGTGCATACGTTTTATACATGCAGACTTTACTCTGAACTTTTAAAGCAAACTTGAACGTGCAAGCTTACTTTGAAAATTTGTGGGTGGTTAGCCTGGTAAGCACACAGAATAATTTGCATAGACTTAACCTACACTCTCCAAAGAGGAGTTATAAGTGCATATACTTTTTGATTTTAGAAGTATGCATGTAAGTTCCAGCTTGCTCCTCCTCACTCTCTGAAACATCTTTCCTCAGTGGGCTTAAGTATCTGTAACCAGCTCTCACATGTACTTTTTTTTTTTTTTTACCTACACAGAGCCCCAGGCTGTTTTCTAACAGTCATTTACACGTATGAAACTGTGTGTAAATGGCTTTGAAAATTCAGCCCTTAAATTATTTCCACCTTGACAAGAATAGTCCCTGGGAGCATTGAGGGAACAACATTTTATTATAAAATACTTTCCAGTCTCCTAAAAAATCCTGCATTAACTTTTCTTTCTGCTTGTGGGTAGCAGAAGTAGGTTAAAAGTGTGCAGTAATGGATGATACATGGAGCCAAAACAAGCTGCTTGAACTCACCTGACAGGATGGACTTGATGTCATTCTTGCTGAAACTAGAATCCCACTGACAGATAAGACGAGTTAAAACATGAATTGAGCAGTCTGTGAAACCTTTCCTTTTTACCTGTCTGTTTCTACTAATCTGATTTATGGCAATGCTTCACAGTTTGAGATATTGCCTTGCTCTTGTGAGCATGAAAAACCTGGAGCACTTTTTAAATGGTAGTAAAAATATTGATGGTTGGTGTTGCTAGGTAACAAGCCAATTTCTGTAGTTTATCTACAACTGCTATTTAGGAATGAGGGTAGTTTATATAGTTTTGGAACATGTCAAATGATTGAACGAAGACAAAATCTTTCATTAGTGTTAGTAAATCGTCCCACTCAAATTTTGGTGTAGCTTTAAAACCACTTACGTTTGCGCTATAAAATTTGACACAAAACCACCATGAAATGTGTGGTGGTGTGTGTTTGGTAAACTGACTTAGTTGGATTTGTTAAATTACTTAGGTCCATATGTTATAAATATTTTTTCTGTAGAGACAGATGAACTAGCTTAACTGATTAATATCACCTTGCTTGTTCCTTGTTTTGGTCCTCTTATGGCTTTATTCCAGTGAAATTTTAGTTCACTATTTTTGTACCTGTTCATCAGTACCCCTAGCCTTCAGTAATTTTGCAACCATGGGAGAGATGACATAATAGCTTGTTGCTGCATATTTGACAATCTGCCACAGAATCAACCTTCCCGAAAGCTTTTGCACCTCTTAATTCAGTCTTTTCAAGAAATCTGCAGAGTGCCTGTTTGCCTTTGGTCTATCTTCTTTCTGCTGCTGTGCCAGCCTCCCCCCACCCCCTTGTTAACAGCCTTCAGGAACCACTTTTGATGGTGTCCCCCCCCCCCCCCCCCCCCCCCCCCAGCTGCCTTCCTCCTCTCCTGAAGTGAAGGGTGGGAGGTGAAGTTTGAGTGGAGAAAGCAATCAGAATGGGGCTGATGCAATACAGTGTGCTTAGCCCAGCACACTGATTAACCCGCAGTTGGACGCAGGTTGTATAGGTGCTAACTAATCCCCTTATGCAATAAGGGGATTAGCGCCTCTACAATGCATGTCCAACGCGGAGTGAAATTAATTGTGCTCATCACATGCAAATGCATGCGAATGAGGCTATTAGCTATTCACTCCGTATGCAAAAAAAAAAAAAAGTGCGTCTAGGACGCACAATTTAGTGATCAGAAATTAATGCCTGCTCGAAGCAGGACAGCCTTCTAAAAGGTGATTGGTCCTTTCACTGATGTGACAGGAAAGGGACCAATCAGCAATAAGTGAAGGAGTGAATAAATTAATATTAAGTGCCTTAATATTGATTTATACACTCCTTCTGGTGCCGGTAGTCAGGTTGGGAGAATGGATGCTGAATTTATCAGCGTCCATTTTCCTAACTCCTGCATGTGTGCTGGGTAGGAAAACCGGACGCTGATAAATTCAGCGTCCGTTTTCTTAACCGGTGGACAGCCACCGACTGCGGACCTCTCTCCAGCTTGCGCTGTCAAGGAGGCGCTAACCTCGACAGCGTGAGTCCTAATTTAAATATTTCATCACACTCCCAGGAGATGTGCCTGGGGGCGCGTTATGAAAGCGAGCACTGAACACACAGCGCCTGCATTCAGCTCAACTTTTTTGCATCGGCCCCAATGTTTGATCCCTCAAAGATTTCTTAAATTCTAATCAAACCAAAGATGACTTGGATATAATTCCTGGATGGAGTGATGTCCTTATCAGAATGTCATCTTTATGCAAAAGTTCTTGAACCTGCATATGTAGCTAATTGTACACCATTTTCAAAGACCTTAAGGTGTTTGCAAGTCTGCAGCTTCTGGTGTCCGCAGCTGGCAGAGGGGGGCATTAATTTAAATTCATAGAAGCCCTGATGACTGACACTTCTGCTGACAAGTTTCAACTTCTGCTAGTTCAGCCCCTTTTTGTATCTGTTACAGTGTGTCCAATATATGTGCACATATCTTTCTGTGTAATTTAACAGCATGGCAAACTGCTGATGTTCGACATTTTTTAGCGAACAGGCTCATATACTCAAAGACAAGGACTTTATAAAAAAATATGGTTACATTATATCGATTTAAAACTAACAAGCGACATTTCACAGTTTAACTATATATCAATTTGAGTATTAAATAGATTTTTGTTCTTGATACTTTTTTGTACTTGGTTCACTTATTTGAATATAGTTTGTTTAAAAACACAATATGAATGATTTTCGATTAAATTTTTTGGCATAGTCAGAGGTATGACTCTTTTCAAAATTTTGCAAACTTGCCACATTCTGTTTCTGGAAACTGGGGGCTCTGCTTTTCATATATGACTGTCTGTGCTGGCTTTCTAAAATCTTGTTCATGCAATATCCACGTGCATATATATGATGCTTGTTGAGGTGGTGGATCACTACATAAACCTCAAGTGTTGGTGACTTAAGTAAGAGGAGTTCTTAAATCCTTCTGTGTTCAGGAACACTGAAAGAAGATATTCAAAATTGTTTAACTGTAATTATATTTTCAGAATTCTTTTTAAATTAACACTGCTGATTTAAGGCATGCATCCTTTGATTATTTCCAAATGTAGCAGTAATAATGTATAAGCAGACTTAGGAACAAATGTTTATCCTGTTTTTGGGTTTTTTTTGTTTTTTATTTGATGGTTTAGACTTAATCTTGTAATACAGTACACTCTGTGGCTTGTCATTGTCAAATCTGTTTGCTTAAAGATGCACCTTTTGTATTTATCCCAATAGTGCTGTTAGCAACTGACTTCAGGACTTGCTAAGAGGCAATTGAAAAGTGCAACTGATTTTGATTCACAAGTTTCATTTTTTTGTGTGAAAGCATCAAACTACTTAACAATTAGTTTTATGTTGTCTTAGAGTTGCATGTTTATATTACCTTTATTATGCTGTGTTCACAAATAGTGTCAAAACTTGGCTTAAATTCATGTAAAGGTTTATGTAATTTGGCACAAATGGTTGATCCTGAGAATCTCTGGATGTATTTGTTCTGTCAATTGCAAACCGCCTGGCGAGGCGGGTTTTGAAAACATCAAGGCCCTGTTACACTGTTGGATGCCTCTCCCACTGTTTTTTATGGCATGGTGTGCTTTGGTATCCTATGCAAATAATGCCATTGTGGGCTAGGAACAATGATGTTAAATCTTTCTGCTCACTAATAAGTGCATTTGTATGGGGAAATAAGAGCATGATTGGGTTATGTGTTAAGATTGGGTAGGAAGCTTGAGGGGCAGTGCAGCTGCTGGACTGGAGAGTATATAATATAGCATGTCTTATTGTCTTTTTATGTTTCATACAGGAATGGGTTTCCAATAAGCTCAAATTTGATGTAGCAGGCCTGATAAACTGGACTCACCCACATCAACCAATTAGTTTAGTGCAGTTATGCTGTAGGTTATCCTCTTTACATCTGTTTGCCTTTTGGCTTACTGGAGCGAGAGAGGCATGGGTTATGGTAGCGAGGAGCTCTTAAATGCAGTCCTAATATTTACCCCTTTTTTGACTTTAATAGGTAACTAAAGGCTAAAGTGGAGTCAAATAATGGAGCTACATCTGCTTCATTAGTTGGCAGAGTTATGACTTGTTAGGTTGTCATAAATTAGTTGTGATTAATGGTGGCCATGGGGTGGGTGGGTGTATGTGTGGTACGAATGTGGTAGGTGATGGGGCGGGGGGATAAAACAAGTCATGTTAATATCTATTCTAAGAAGTCATTTTTGTAATAAGCAGTGTAGTATATACCTGTTTACATAAGAACATAAGAAAATGCCATACTGGGTCAGACCAAGGGTCCATCAAGCCCAGCATCCTGTTTCCAACAGTGGCCAATCCAGGCCATAAGAAACTGGCAAGTACCCAAAAACTCTATTCCATGTAACCATTGCTAATGGCAGTGGCTATTCTCTAAGTGAACTTAATAGCAGGTAATGGACTTCTCCTCCAAGAACTTATCCAATCCTTTTTTAAACACAGCTATACTAACTGCACGAACCACATTCTCTGGCAACAAATTCCAGAGTTTAATTGTGCGTTGAGTAAAAAAGAACTTTCTCCGATTAGTTTTAAATGTGCCCCATGCTAACTTCATGGAGTGTCCCCTAGTCTTTCTACTATCCGAAAGAGTAAATAACCGATTCACATCTACCCGTTCTAGACCTCTCATGATTTTAAACACCTCTATCATATCCCCCCTCAGTCGTCTCTTCTCCAAGCTGAAAAGTCCTAACCTCTTTAGTCTTTCCTCATAGGGGAGTTGTTCCATTCCCCTTATCATTTTGGTAGCCCTTCTCTGTACCTTCTCCATCGCAATTATATCTTTTTTGAGATGCGGCGACCAGAATTGTACACAGTATTCAAGGTGCGGTCTCACCATGGAGCGATACAGAGGCATTATGTCATTTTCCCTTTTATTCATCATTCCTTTTCTAATAATTCCCAACATTCTGTTTGCTTTTTTGACTGCCGCAGCACACTGAACCGACGATTTCAATGTGTTATCCACTATGACACCTAGATCTCTTTCTTGGGTTGTAGCACCTAATATGGAACCCAACATCGTGTAATTATAGCATGGGTTATTTTTCCCTATATGCATCACCTTGCACTTATCCACATTAAATTTCATCTGCCATTTGGATGCCCAATTTTCCAGTCTCACAAGGTCTTCCTGCAATTTATCACAATCTGCTTGTGATTTAACTACTCTGAACAATTTTGTGTCATCTGCAAATTTGATTATCTCACTCGTCGTATTTCTTTCCAGATCATTTATAAATATATTGAACAGTAAGTGTCCCAATACAGATCCCTGAGGCACTCCACTGTCCACTCCCTTCCACTGAGAAAATTGCCCATTTAATCCTACTCTCTGTTTCCTGTCTTTTAGCCAGTTTGCAATCCACGAAAGGACATCGCCACCTATCCCATGACTTTTTACTTTTCCTAGAAGCCTCTCATGAGGAACTTTGTCAAACGCCTTCTGAAAATCCAAGTATACTGTTTCTGTTTCTATTGGATGTAAATGTTTTGATTAATGCAAAGATGTTAATGCTAACATTTAGGCCAAGTTTTTTTTTATCAATAATTTGCTGTTATCAATTTGATTATTATAACTAGCTAAAAGAAGAGAAACTCATTGGGGGTTGGGTGGGGAGGTGGGAAGGACATTTTTTTTTTTTTAATCTGATTTTCTGCTGTTTGGATATTACAGATCACCAGTAGCAATTTAATATTTGAATTTCTTTAGAACTTTGAATCGTATTGGGTCCTGTTACTTTTTAGTTGCCAACTTGCTCTAGCACTTCCAGATTCACACTGATTTGATTCAGATCTTATGAATCATCACATACAAAAGAGTGGTTCTGGCATGGGTATCTTCCCCAGTATCCTCTGTAATAAAGACCAAAATAAAGAATGAATTTAGTTTGTTGTAGCTTTATTCTCCCTGAGGGCCCTTTTTAATCCCTGGTCATCCGGTTTCCCAGTAAATAGTTTTTTTTATAATGCAAGTAAAATCATTGAACTTAGTGTTTGCAGCTCAAATTTTGTAACAGTGAGTACTGCCCAACAAGCTACAAGATTTGAGCTGCAAATGATAAGCAAGACACGCCCATTTGGAGACCTCTTATCTCTGCCATCGAGTTACTCAGGCATGTCTGTATGATGGTATGAAGTAATATGCATTTGTTTGTTTTAAGCACTTAACTTTTGGTATTTCATACTTCACTGATTCGGGTTCATGTTTGAAGAGAATCAAATGGGCCAGTCAAAATTCACTAGCCCCTTCTAATCTAAAACAGTCTAATCTAATCACAGAGTTGAAGCAGTAGATCCACTGATCCACCGTTGTTCATAACGCAAGTTTCAAATTGATTACCTCCCCTAAGACTTGTTTCAGGGACATCCAAGACTGCAAATGGTAAATTATCCTTTTCATACTGTAGCTCAAGCCATTGTTCTAGTAGTGGAGCTTCAGATTGCTCCCATCTGATACAACTTAAATGCATAATTCATGTTCTAAGCTTTTGCATAGTTTTCAGGAGATATAGTAAAGGGCAGGAGTACCAAACCATATATATCACCATGGCAGTGTCTCAGGAGGTTGAATGTAACAATTGGAATAGGACGACTGTGCCTCAAAAATGATGTTTCATATAGAACAGTGACCATATGGGTGATGTCCCATATGAACAGTCTCTACTAAGTCCAAAGTCTGAGGCGGAAAAGCCGAATGGACCAGTTGATTTTGGAGATTCTTCCTTTAAGAGCAAAAAGGGAGGGGGGAGGTCTCTTAATGGTTTAAAATATGCTAGTGTGTTAATATACTATGTGGCACCTGATGTGTTAAGACTGTGTATGGCAAAATACAAGCTGAGCGTGTCATAGGAGACTTGGCCGCTGGAACCAAGTCCCAATTTGCCCATCTTGTCCTTTTATATGCATGGTTCACCACATCTTGAGGATATCCTCTGAAGAAAGTGGAACTTCATCTCCTCAGCACAGCATTTTAAAATCTGCTGTTGGTGAACAAAGTTGACTGAGACAGAATTGTCACAGGTAAATTGTCCTTCAGTTTCTTAGGATTACTTTGATATTGTAACTATGGTCTTCTGAGATAATCACGGATTCAAAATATAGATTCATTGATAACCAGAAGGAATGTAGTTCAACATGTAAAAACATAAAAATGTCTTATGAAGATGTCCAGTTCCTCAAACAAATTTCGCCATTCTGTTGATCTCAGCAGTGAAGCTCTGGTTTCTGTGATAAACATCTAAACAAAAGAAATTATTTGAAGATTTCCAGTGCGATATATTTCAACAGTTCAGTTTACAGGAAATGGTGTGACCCTTTGTCAATAATATGCTTAGGATCATTGGTCTAAGAAAAACAAGCTCTACACGTGTGTTTTTTCCAGTACCTTAAATGCTTCAAATTTTAGATATTGAGAGCTAATGTCTAGACTGAAGACCATTTTGTTAACATACATCAACATACTCCAACATACAAGGAGTACAAAAATGCTACACAAAGATGTTCTGTCATTTATTCAAGCCATATAGTTGCAAAACAGAACCAAGGATAACTGATTAAGCAGGTTCAAATCCTTTTATCCCTTGGGATCTTGCCAGGTACTTGTGACCTTGCTTGGCCACTGTTGGAAACAGGATGCTGGGCTTGATGGACATTTGGTCTGACCCAGTGTAGCAAGCCATATTCTTAATAAATCGTGGAGAAAAAGTAGAAATTGAGGTTTTCAGTAATACATCTTTGGTAGACATCACCAGAAACAAGTGATTGCAGCACATGCTTTAACACAAAATAGTAGTAACATAGCACATCATAGAATGGAAAAGGTCTCTTCTCAGTCTTCCCTCCATGGCCAAATGATTCTTAGGGTGGTAGGGAAAATGAGGCTTGATCCTTCAGAGGTAATTTGTGATTACTCTGGATTGATATGGAACATCTTGGTTCTAAAACCTTGTCACTGTCATTTGCAAAACTAATAGCTGCTCATCAATCTTAAATACTACAGCTGGTGCAAGCAGAAGCAGTGACATGGGCATGCTCAAAATCCGTGACCTAATTGTGGGGAAGGGTTGGTCTCATCCTTATAAACAAGTTGTATTTTGAGATTTAAACTAATGTAGTGGCTAATAGAATTGACAGATGCAGTGAAAATATATACCTCTGCTTTGGGTTTAGCGATGAAGTGAATCACTCTATCAAGAATATGTTTTGAACCAATTCAAGGCTCCCATATGTTTTGCAGATTATTTAAATATGTGAACTTTTTTAGTTTGCATATCTGTGATTTGCAAAGAACATGCCAGAGGTCTACAGTACTGTACAGAAATGCATAATGGAGTGTCTCTGCTTCTGAGAGCTTGCAGTCTAGTCAGGACAGGTGGATGGAACAGAAAATGAAAAATAGATGAGCAAGACATGACTGAGAAGATTTAAGGTAGGTGGTTAATAGTTATGGGTTTGGTTTAACCTTTAGGCCCCAAATTTACTCTGGGTCATGTAAGTGTGGCATAAGAAGGGGAAATCTTTCAAAAACTTCAAACAATAGCTCCTCAAATTTTAATAGTAGAATAAAGGGATCAATTCATAGGCTGAAGAGGAGATTGACATCTCTTAACCAATTGCCTTTCGTTTTAAGCGAGTTTTAGAGATTGTACATGTTTAGATATTTCTGTTGGAAATCTCTTTACTCTTGCCTTCTGTCTGGTCTGGATCAGGTTTGTTCACATACTGCTATGTCTGGCCTGTGCTGTGTGCTTTACATTTATTTATTTTTATTTATTTGATTTATATTTCGCTTTTCTGCATTTCAGATGACTTCTGTTCCCCAGTTGCTTATTTTAGCTTGAGAAGTATAGAATACACATTTTTGAGATGTTACCTGTGAGCTAAATTTGAGCCACAATCTTCTCATAGCTAACATTGAAATCTTCATTCTGTTTGGCTTAAATTTTTGTAAAAAGCAGTGTGTCAAGCACAACACTCTAAAGCTTTTTTGGAGAAACACAGCTGCAGGAGAAAAGTGCAATCATAACTAGGTGCTAATCTGGTCAAATGGACGCCAAAACCTGTCAGCATAAGGAAAGAGTATTTTAATACAAAATGCACAATTTTAATTATGTACTGCTGAAAGATGTTTTTTTCTTGTTTGCATATAAAAAAAACAAACCTCAATCCCAATCTTATATGTTAAAAACAGCTGTGGCAGTCCCAAATACATTCATATCTGAAATGGCAAAACAAAAGATATAGTCTAACGAAAAACTGTACTGATGGCTCATTGTTCAAATACACCTAGTAGATTTTGCCAGAGAATTGCTTAAAATGTCCGATACTGTTATTATTGTGGCAAACTCGCTGCCTGCTTCAGAGGCTGGATATGGATGTATTTGGGACTGATGCTTTTTTTTTTTTTTTTTTTTTTAATATGCAAACAAAACAAGTTATCTTTCAATGGTACATGATTAAAATGCATAGTTTTCTCAGGCTGGTATATGATAGTTGGTGGACTTGCTTTAAAATTTTGACAATAAGTAGTACAGATGCATAAATGTGCCTGTTAAAATTTCTCTCTCCAACTGGTGCCAGATCAATTTACTGTAAGTCTTCGAAACTAAAATGCAGCAATTGGCACTTTACATAACTGACATACATTTAATGTGCAAACGGCAAAAGCAGGATCCCTTAAACTCATTCATGACAAAAAATCACAAACAAGTGACCACAACAAACTAAAGCTTGTTTGGAAGCATATAGTTGCATGTGCAAAGCGCTATCATAGCTAATTGGGTCAGATAAACATCAAAACCTCTCAACTTGAGTAAAGGAACTGTAAACGCCAAATGCACAATTTTAATCATGTACCACTATCAAGTCCACCAAATATCATATACCATCCTGTGAAAACTATGCTTTCAAAAGTAAATGCACAAGTCTGCATCCTCTGAATGCACCAACATCTGTCCTTTTTGTATTTCATCTGAAATAAATTTATCTGTAGTGAGCAACCCTGTTAAAGGGGCGGCTGCTTCCCCCTCTGTGGCCTGCAGCAGGCAGGTGGGGCAGGCGCCACCGGTAACTGGGAGACTTGGGGGGGGTCTCTACCACAGGAAATGCTTCCTCCAGGCCCTGGTCTCCTTCCTCCTCCTTCCCCCGTCCCTGTGCAGCTAGACTACTCATGCACTTACTAGCTGTGTTGGTTAGGCGGGTGGGATTCCTTTGGTAGCTGCTGGGGTGCAGGTTGTCTTCTGGGACTCCAGTAGACGGATGGCAGCTGGAGGCAGCTTGCTTGGGGCTTCCTCTTCTTGCCATGTGGTCCAGCATCATGGTGGCCGCCATGTCTTGAGTGCAGCATGCCAGGGCATCCGCTGGCGGCACACGGGGCTGTGTGATGACTGTGCTACTGGCTTGAGGGGGGATTGGAGGGCGGGGGGTGGGGTTTAAGAGCTGGCAGCAACAGCAACCTTCCCTTTTGTGATTGTCACCACCAGCTAGCTGCTCGAGTGTGCATAATATCACCGCTGGCATCCAATCCTTTCGGAGCCCACTGAATCATTCCCTTCCTTGTATTCAAGATACAAAAAAACATTTTTTTTAATCATATGAGGAACTTTGAGGAGCCAGCAGGGATTATTTACCCTTAGTGGGGTCTATACCAAGCTCACCCTTTCAGGCTCTCAATTCTTTTATTTTAATAAAAATTTAATAAATTAGATTCTGGACAGAAAACTGCAAAGTTGCCCTGCTGCTAAGAGGACTCTGGTGTGCCCGTGACCGTGCAATTAAGGTGAGTACCTCCCACTCACCCCATGTTCTTTCTGCACCTAATATGCCCCCATAGGTTGTTGACCGCCGCTCGGCCTGTCGTGCCCCACATGAGCTCACCTTCCTTGTTAGAGGGAGCTGCCCTCGCAGGGGAGTTGTGGTGCTGGGCAGGCGTGACCAGTCCCTGCTATTCTGGGTGTGGCTTCTTCCCCTTAAAAACCCCTTTTTCAAGCTGTGTTTAGCTTGGCTGCCCTTGTGGCACTGAGGGGTGGGGAAGCTGGTGTTGTCCACATGTCTGTTATCCAATCTGTCTGGCTTGCCCTTGTTAGCAGTTGCAATATCTGACAGCATCATCCAGAGATCCAAGACCGACCAACTTGGCAAGGGCCACCATCTAGTCTTGTCTGCGGTACAAGTTTTACCTGGCATCGCAGTGTTGATACTTTTCATAGAGGTACATGATGGCCTTCGCCCACTTGGTCATTTTCGGTTTGCTGCAGTTCTCTGCAAGACTCTTCAGGCTGCAGGTTTGATGGCAGAATTCTACGGCACATGTTCATTTAGAATTGGAGCAATCAGTAGTGCAGCGCTTCTGGGCTCCCGGTATGTGCTATCCAACACCTGAGCAGATGGCGATCGGCAGCCTATGCTTCCCATATTCAGCTAGAGGGAGGCACCTTGAGTAGCGCTTGCATCTCTCATTGTGGTGTTTCTACAGGCATCTTCGGGAGGGCAGAAGTAATATAGGTTGTGGGCCACTCATTCATTGTCAGGGCCAGAGGGAGCGTACATAGACAAAAAACCCTGGGCTGTTGGCTAAACAAACCCATTCCTAGTGAAAGTTTGGTGGTGCAGCAAGCTGGGAATATGATGGACAGAGCTGGTTTCATTCCTTCAGCAGCTGTTAGCAGACATCGGAGACACTCATGAACATCCAGATGTGATAGTCATCCATCTAGGGGGCAATGACATCAGTCGTTATCCCACTTGTCGGATGTTGCTAAAGAAAATAGATTGTGACCTTGCCCTCAATGCATCATGGCTACCTCGTGTCACCTTAATGTGGTCCAAGATCATCCCTCACTTTAAATTTGCACACTAGCGGTGGTGGCAAGAGTCAAAAGCCAGGTGGGCAAGGCTGTTGTGTCCCTTTTGGGGAAAGGGGTGGGGGGTCACATCCACCGAGAAAGGGTGGTCATCTCATGTGCTGACTTGTATGAAAAGGATGATGTGTTTCAATCTAACCTGGACATGTCGCTGTATTTAAACTCTCTAGTGAAGGTGTTTTTATCCTAGTTTGACATGTCCTAGTTCTTTGAATTTGGTGGGGTTCAGGCATTCATCTTGGTTTATATAAGGAGCGACTGATTGCTGTGGTTGTGCCTTCTCCACAGACTCATGGAAGTGGTCTGGTGTCAAAGGCTCAACTTAGCTGTCTGAGTCTCAAAGGGGGGGGATCATTTGATCAAACTGGTGTTGGGTCTATTCAGACCACCTTTCTAGACGAGCAAAGGTGAGCTAGGGCTTGGAATCCACCAGCAAGGCCTTGCAAGTCATGGTAGGTCTTGGAGGTTCTGCCCCATCACTGGGCATGAGACAGAGGACAGTTTAAAATGGTTCAGGGCTAGTGGCTCTGGGAGACGTGGCAAGAGTCTCTGCATGGTCCAGCACAGTCTAGGGGGTGGGGAGGAGTAGAGTCATAAAGGGTGCATTCACTGAGGCTCAGCACCTGGTTTATAGCTGTTTTCTGTTAAGTTGTTAAAGCTGCAGTCACACAGTTCCAAAAAGCAACTTTTCAGTTTCTGCTCTTTGTTCCTGTCACTTTGTCTCCTGGGGCTGGTGAAAGGAGCTGGCCCGGGCAGTATGGTGGTCCTGGTGCCCCGGTTATAGCATTTTTCAGTGTGACTCCCTGCTAGCCACAAATAGCAAAAATGCACCTAAAAGGCTTGTTAGTCCTTCTCCATCCCCTATTCCTCCCTCCCCCTCCCTCCCCCCCCCCCCCCAACAAAAAAAAGGCAGCAGTAATATGAGTGGAATGCTTGTTTTCTATTTGTACAGTTTTTTGCATGTGGTGTACATGGCTTTTAATAACCTGGTTTGGTTGAC
Organism: Rhinatrema bivittatum; assembly: GCF_901001135.1. Taxonomy (NCBI): domain Eukaryota; kingdom Metazoa; phylum Chordata; class Amphibia; order Gymnophiona; family Rhinatrematidae; genus Rhinatrema; species Rhinatrema bivittatum. The sequence goes on along the minus strand of NC_042616.1, from coordinate 344,143,470 downwards.
AGATTCTCAGCTGAATATGAAAAGTATTATGTTTTATAGACTACTGCCAGGAACATGCAGTTTTGAACAGCTTTAGTTCAGAAATCTGATTAAAGCATTCATGCTTATGAAATTGGTATTTCTGGAAAACTTTATGCGGCAGTGCATTGTATAGTGGCTATGGTGCATGATCACATGGCTGTAGAATTTACAGGGAATCTAGATGCCTGTTGCATTCTTGAAGTTATTGCATTTGCATTGTCAGAAACCTGAGCTTCTCACTTAGTGTTTGCAAGCAGAGCCTACAGAAACAGATGAAAAATGGATTTAGTGGGAAAGTGTGCTGAATGGTGTGTGCACGGTACATACAAAGATGCACATCTCCAAATTATTTGCAGTATGTAAATTACCAAGATTTGTATAGTATATATACTAGATGTATGCAACACTGTTCAGACACAAAATGCACAGTCCCTATTCCTTGGCATTTACAATCTAGTCAAGATAGGGCTTGCGATGAAAAAGTTCAGAGGCTTTGAGTTAACAGCAAGGCTATAGGTGGGGGATCAGGGAAGGCTTTTGCATGTCATCAAATGTGATGTTGGGATTGCAAATGTTTGAGAACTCTGGTTATGTATATTGCTGCTAAGCCTATTGATCAAGTTCAAATGTTGCTTCTACAGATGCTCTTTATAACTTTGTGCAAGTCACTTTACTCTCCATTGCTTCAGGTACTAACTTAGATTGTATGCTTTCTGGGGTCAGGAAAATATGTACTGTATCTAAATAACTTGCCTCGAGCTACCAATGAAAAGGTATGAGCTAAATCTAAAATAAAAATAAATCTAGGCATAAAATATCTATCCCATTCTGCTTATAAAGCAGGTAAATTCTAAATGCTTTCCCCAGTTACCATGAATAACTGATACCTAGGCCAGATTTGGGTAACAAAATGGACTTCTAATCACATTTGTTGTGAAACAGTAGGAAGGCATAAACCAGGAGGGACAACTTTTTTATATTTTATGAAAATAATTTAAGAACATAAGAAATTGCCATTCTGGGTCAGACCAAGGGTCCATCAAGCCCAGCATCCTGTTTCCAACAGAGGCCAAACCAGGCCATAAGAACCTGGCAATTACCCAAACACCTAGAAAGACTAGGGGGCACTCCATGAAGTTAGCATGGGGCACATTTAAAACTAATCGGAGAAAGTTCTTTTTTACTCAACGCACAATTAAACTCTGGAATTTGTTGCCAGAGGATGTGGTTAGTGCAGTTAGTATAGCTGTGTTTAAAAAAACAATTGCATACGTTCTTGGAGGAGAAGTCCATTACCTGCTATTAAGTTCACTTAGGGGTAGATTTTCAAAAAGCGCGCCTTCGCGTACTTTTGTTGGTGCATCAGGCGCAAACAAAAGTACGCTGGATTTTAGTAGATATGCGCGTAGCCCCGCGTATCCGCTAAAATCCTGGATCGTCGCGCGCAAGGCTGCCGATTTCGTGTAGCCGGCGCGCGCCGGCTACACGAAATCGGCGGGACCTCGGCGGGAACTCGCTTTCGCCCTCCCCTCACCTTCCCCTCCCTTCCTCTATCTAACCCACCCCCCCGGCCCTATCTAGACCCCCCCTACCTTTGTCGGGGGATTTACGCCTCCCGGAGGGAGAAGTAAATCCCCGCGCGCCAGCGGGCCTCTAGTGCGCCGAGACGGGACCTGGGGGCGGTTCCGGAGGGCGCGGCCATGCCCGCGGACCGCCCCGGGCCGAAACCATGCCCCCCGGGCCCGCCCCCAAAACGCCACGCCGATCCGACACGCCCCCGACACGCCCCCCTTGAAAAACCCCGGGACTTACGCGAGTCCCGGGGCTCTGCGCGCGCCCGTAGGCCTATGGAACATAGGCCTACCGGTGCGCAAGGCCCTGCTCGCGTAAATCCGGGCGGATTTACGCGAGCAGGGCTCTTAAAATCCGCCCCTTAGAGAATAGCCACTGCCATTAGCAATGGTAACATGGAATAGACTTAGTTTTTGGGTACTTGCCAGGTTCTTACAGCCTGGATTGGCCACTGTTGGAAACAGGATGCTGGGCTTGATGGACCCTTGGTCTGACCCAGTATGGCATTTTCTTTTGTTCTTAAGATCCCATGCTATTGATGCAATTAATAGGAGTGGCTATTCCCTAAGTAAACTTGATTAATAGTCGTTAATGGACTTCTCCTCCAAGAACTTATCCAAACCTTTTTTGAACCCATCTACACTAACTGCACTAAACACATCCTCTGGCAACACATTCCAGAGCTTTATTGTGCATTGAGTGAAAGAACTTTCTCCGATTAGTCTTAAATGTGCTACTTGCTAACTTCATGAAATGCCCCCTAGTCCTTCTATTATTTGAAAGTGTAAATAACAGATTCACATCTACTCGTTCAAGACCTCTCATGATTTTAAGACCTCTATCATATCCCCCGTCAGCCATCTCTTCTCCAAGCTGAACAGCCCTTACCTCTTCAGCCTTTCCTCATAGGGGAGCTGTTCCATCCCCTTTATCATTTTGGTTGCCCTTCTCTGTACCTTCTCCAACGCAACTATATCTTTTTTTTTTTTTTTAGATGCAACCAGATTTGTTCACAGTATTCAAGGTGCGGTCTCACCATGGAGCGATATATAGGCGTTATGACATTTTCCTTTTTATTAACCATTCCCTTTCTAAGAATTCCTAACATTCTGTTTGCTTTTTTTGACTGCTGCAGCACACTGAGCCGACGATTTTTAAAGTATTATCCACTATGATGCCTAGATCTTTTTCCTGGGTGGTAGCTCCTAATATGGAACCTTGGTTTATTCAAAGAATTGAAGTGTTAAAAATGTCATCCTCCATAAATGACAGGAGTCGCGTGGCACCTTAGACTAACCAATTTATTAAAGCATAAGCTTTTGAGGACAGAGACCAGATGCTAATAATATGGGTAGCCAGGACCAACTCTTCTTCCAGCACCCACCCTCTCTCAATCCACCACAAAAAGACACATACAGCAATTGGAGATCAAACTGGCTGCAGCTTTATTGCAAAACAATCAGGTGCCCAAGCTTGTGTAAGTTACAAAGGCAATATTACGCACCTGCCACCCATCAGCAAGATGCACAGCTCCTGGCCCGTCAATCCTGTGCCAATAACACTGGTCATATTCACCCACAACCCCCGCCACCACCCAGCCAAGGAGGCATGAAAATGAGCCCCCGCCACCTGCCGGCGACGAGCATCACGCAGGTCAATTGCACCCAATTGTCCTGCCCGAAGTTCAGACCCGACACCTGTCGGGTCATCACACCATGTAAGACCACACTGAATCGTGTTTGGCTTGGGCAACTCACCACATACACAGGATGCCCCCCCCCCCCCCCAAAGATGCGGCCAAGATCCCTAACACAATAGGTCCTCCAGGGCCTCCTGAAATGCATTCAGAAATAAATCCAATCCAATAAACAAGAGATGCACCCCATCAGAATGAAAGAGCCTCCCTTCCAACTCCCATGCCCACTCATGGCAAATATGTCGCCACCGAGCAATTCTAACCAGGCTCCAATTTGCCTATTGGCCTTGGCCTGGCAGAGCTGCCAAATTCGTTTATGCATTTCAGCAGGCCCCGGGATAATATTGGACCAGCAAATCACAGCTTTAGGCATAAAAATTGAAGCATACATCAGATCCTTTTTGACCATGCTGATAAATGTCCGCCCAAAAACCGAACCCCTATCATTTCCCCCCAGATGAATGTTCACCACATATGGGCGACCGAAGCCTGAGATACCCCGCTGAAGACGGAATCAACTCCTCCCAACCCATCCCCCGACACCCCAACCAGTGAACAGTTACATTATGCTGAGAAAGATCCAAGCGCACTCCATATGGATGTTTCTGGGCTTGCCTGAAACCTCATACAACGTAGGAGTGCCCCACGATCCATGTTTGCCTATGACATGCAGATCCTGAAAAGAGAAAAACATTAGTATCTGTCTCCCCCCCCCCCCCCCCCCCCCCCCCCCCCCCCCCCCCCCCCAAATCATTGGCCTGGGCAGATATACCTTTTCAATGCGCCTGACTTCCACCGTCCGATTCGCTGAATTACCCCACTGGACAAACCAGCGGATGTGGCCGCCCCGATGCAGGAGTGAGTGCCGAAACGGGACACATCTAACCCCAGAGCAGTTAAGCTCGATCTCAGCATTGCCTCAAATTGAAATTTGCTTAAAGAGCGGCAATCTGCATGCATCAAAAATCTGGTCCCCCCAGCTGGGCGTAACGCTACAAAAGCCATGTAATTCGCTGCAGGGGCATGTCTTGCAACCTTGGATCGCTCTTAAGACCATGGATGTGCCTTTTACCTGCTGATCCATTTTTGATCGTAGGATAAATAATATAATAGAATCCGCAGTCATAGTAACAAAACGCATGAGTAATCCAGAAGACTTCCAACCTTTAGTGGCTCTGGCCACTAATTCACTAATCTGAAAAGCCCCCAGAGATGCGAACACACAGGCTACACGAAATAAGCTACACTCATATTCAGAACTACAAATACTTGATAATAAGTCCCACAGCCTCTGAAGAATGTCGTGCGTAATGGGCAGCCTGCCAACAGCGACTCGCACCCCCCTCCCTGGACCACCCCAGCAATAAGCACCGAATCAGGAAACGCCCAGAAGGGAAACCCCACCCGTGGGCTCGCAAAAAAAAAGAAAAACCCATCAACTGCCTTAAAACCGCTGCTCTGGAGCAGCCATCCAACTTAGCCTTCTCAAGAATATGCATAATACCAAAGTCAGACACCGGGCCCCTGTGCCATCCATTCTCTGCTAAAAAGGACACCGCCTTCTCCACTCTTTGAACATAGCTCCATCCATGTGGTCAGCTTAACGATGCTTGAAGCAGCCTCCAGGCTTCGGGAAACACAATTGCCAGAGGAAAACAGGAACTTGAAGCTCCCTGTGGATGTGCCTGTGGCACAAGTTTCTTGAACAGGTTCCACTTCGAATGAGAGAGAGAATTAGCCAAAGCATTAGAAATGCCCGGCACATGGGGTGCCCATACAGTTGCATTCAATTCCATGCAGCGCAATATAAACTCTCGTAACAACTCTGAAACAACTAAACATTTTGCTGCTCTTTTGTTGATTTCTACCACTCCCAAATTGTCACACCAAAATACTCTTATTCCTAATGCGCTCGCCCCACAGCACAACCGATACTACAATAGGGAAGAGCTCAAGGAATGTGATATTCTTAGTGATGCCATATTGATACCATTCCTCCGGCCAAGGAGCGGCGCACCGCCCCCTGACAATAGGCTCCAAATCTGCTGGATCCCACCCCATCTGTGAATAACTCCAAATTGGCACTGCTAACCATCCCAGACTGCCATAGCAGTGAGCCGTTAAAGTGAGACAAAAACCGATTCCAGACGAGAAGATCTTCAACATCCCACGCAAAACCCTAATATGATGAAAGCTTTTTTTTTTTTTTTTAACTCCAGACATTGCCGCGGACAATCTGCGCAAGAATGCTCGTCCCATGGGAATTACCTTACAAGCAAAATTTAAACTACCCACCAGAGATTGAAGCTGCTGCAAAGTCAGCTTCCTTGCGGCGAGTGCATGCAGCAGGACTCTTAAGTTCACTCACTTTGTCCAGGGGTAACTTTGACATTCTTTCCACTGAATCTAGCTCAATACCCAAGAAAACGAGGCAAGTAGAAGGGCCTACTGTTTTCTTCTCAGCAATCGGAATGCCGAAGGAGTCAGCCACCGCATAAAAACAACGTAATAGATCAATGCAAGTACTTGATCCGGCACCACCCACAAATAAGAAATTGTCCAAATAATGTACCACATTAGACAATCCGGATTCTTGTTCAATCACCCAGTGAACAAAGGAACTAAAAGCTTCAAAGAAGGCACAAGTCATGGAACATCCTATCGGAAGGTATTTATCCATGAAACAGCTGCCCTGGAAACGAAAGCCCAACAACAGAAAACTCTCTGGATGGATAGGCAGGAGCCGGAATGCCAATTCAATGTTCACCTTGGCCATCAACACTCCTGGGCCGCACTGCTGCACTAAACAAATGGCTGAGCCGAAGGACGCATAACTGATCATGCAAAGCTCGTGAGGGATGAATTTGTTTACCGATCTACCTTCTGGGAAGGACAAGTTATGGATGAGATGGAATTTTCCCGAATCTTTTTTGGGGATAACCACTAGAGGTGACAACACGAAATCCACAAAAGGCTCCACTTTAAATGGCCCCGCAATACGACCCAAACCGATCTCCATCTCTAATTTATCCAACTGAGGAACAATTGACTCCACTGCCAACCCCTGTGGGCCCCATAAACGGAATCTTGAAACTGTCTGAAAACCCGCACAACAAAAATAGACATGTCTGATTTGGGGTATTTGAGCAGCCAAGGCTTTAACGCCTCGACTCTCACAGGTGCAGGGGCCAGACCCAGATCCTCATTTTGGAACACCCTTCGGTGTCCCACCGGAAGCGGGCCCACTACTTGCAACTCCATTTGCTGCCCATTTGCCGCATCTAGAAACTGGGTGTCCTGCTCTGCAGATGGAACATGCGTGGCGAAACTTGCAATCGGGGAAATTACATGCCGCTCAATTGAAGCGCCAGCAAAAGTCTGAAAGTCCTGGTCCCGCTCTGCTCGCCCCTCCTGATCTAGAACTACTACGAAAGGAACGCCCACTCGTCCCAGCAGTGAAGTCCACCACACTGCTGGATGCAGATGTAGGAATCTTAGCACTCATCTGCGTAAGCCACAAGCCCATGCCCCACGTACCCCAGGACATGTATTCTCCTCCATAAGGCAGCAAAAGCGCTCATCGTAATTTAACCACGACCAGCCTTTATACTCTTTACTGGCCGCTAAAATCGCGTCAGCAAACGCAAGCATCGGACTGTATTGGGCACTATCATGATGCCCTATCACACTTGCTAACTGCAAAAAAGCTGTTGTCCAGTTTAGGATGTTCCGCGCAACCTTTCTGAGTTCCCATGAAATGCTCCATCCTTCGCTTCTTTCTTTCTTTTCTCCTCCCCCTTCTGCCTTCTAAAAGCCTAAATATATCAATGTACCTTCTCTGTCCAATTTTCTTTTGCAGCGCACGAGGTACATCCTCCCACAATTCGGAAACGTCACAAACGCTGGCGTGCCCCTCTCCTGCACCTTATCCCTTTTTTCTAATCCGCAACCCGAAGAAGTAGCAGACATGCTCGACGAAGAGGAGGAGGAAGATGAGGAATCGGACGTACTAGATTTATTACGCTTGCGCTTCGGCTTATTCTGATCTTGAACCTTCGCCGCCTCCCCAGAGCCCACTACAGGAGTGGTCGACCCAGACCTCACTACCCCGCCGTCTCTGCCCTTCCCTTCTGTCAATGGCACACTTAAACTAATGCTGACTGACTCGGCACCCAGCCCAGGATCACCACTGTTCAAAGCACTGTCACCTCTGTCGCTTGATGTGAGATCTGGAGGCCTGGTAGCACCTGCCTCTGCCGATCGAGGATTATTTCTCCATTCCTAGTCACGCGATGTACCTGGACCTTCTACTGAAGCCTGCGGCCCTGGCACCTGCGAAGACAAAGACAAGGCCACAGCAGGAAGACCGGACAATCCGGCAGTGCTCACGAAAGCTGAGGCGGACCGGGCCATGTCGCCTGCTGAACCCCAACCGGATAATGGCCCCGGAAAAGAACATCCGAATGGAAATCCCCTTTCGGCCCCTGCTGGCCAGTAGCCTGTGGGACTGCCTCACCCGCTGCCCGATTTGCATTGACAACCTGGCCTGCGGACCCTAATTCATCCAGGGCATTGCACCATGCCAGGCCCCCCTGAGAACCTTCCCCAGTGAAAAGGGGGCCCCAGTCGAAAAAGGAGTGACCCGGGAAAGGCCCTCTTGCCTTCCATTCCTCTGAAAACCCAGGACCGGGGAATACAGGCCACCCCTCCTCAGGCCTCTCAAACCCCAATGGGGATATTGGGGCCTGCAGCTGCCCCATCGGGCGCATGGCTTACTGCCCCTGGAACATCCTCTGCGGGGTGCCACCCAGCGCTTCTCTGGCAAAGACCCCCCCCATCGAGCCGACCACAGCTGCAGGAGGGTCCGAGCTTACCTCACCCATCGCACCCCATCCAGCACTAGCCGGTCCTGTACCTGATCCAGGCGGCAGACCTAAAATGGGAGGACCAGCCCTGCTGGAACTGCAAGCAGCAGGTTCAGTACCATCTCTCCCGGACAGCACAGAGACAGCAGCTTTTGCCTGCCCTCTCCCCGATGCAGGAGCAGAATGGGAGGGGCCTGGAAATTCGCGCGCGTCAGAAGGGGGAGGCCTTCGCACAACCTGCTCCTCTCGTAGGCCCCGGTGATGCGCGCGCTGCCGCACTGAGGCTTAGGAGAGCAACGGCAGGCAAGTGACGCCGTCCATTGCTCCTCTGTAAACACCCCCTGAAGCCCCTTCCCCTTGGCAAACTCTAAGCCTAAGGGAACCAATAGGTTCCCAGCTTTCTCTTCTGAAGATTGCAATTCAAGCTTCACCTCTCAGCCAGCCAATGGGCTAGCAGACTGTGTGCTGAAGCCCGCCTTCAGCACTCAGCAGCCCACCCCTCCCCCCTGGTGCCTGATATTTATCAGGGGGCCCTTCTTGAAGTGATGTACAAGAGATGAGTTACAATTCAGCAGTTTCACGCTGGAATGCTCCTTTGAAGTTTCTCTGTAGGAATATGACGGTCTTAAGATCAGATGAAGAATGTCAGGGGAAGGTTGAAATGGTTTCTGAATGTTGCCTTTGGAACTCATTAAAAAACTTAACACCATCACCCTAGGTCTGAACAGTCATTCTTTTCATGACTTACTATAATTGTCTATGAACTTAACTATTATCAGATCATTCTGTCTTTTCACATTGTCAGTAAGTTATACTGCAATGCTATTAACACTCTCTCCACACTAATTTCTACCTAATTTAATGCCTTCTTTCTGTTTTATATATATTTTTTACCCATCACTTATACATCACTTTATGCATCTGACAAAGTGGACTCTGTCCTCAAAAGCTCAAAGTTTAATAAATTGGCTAGTCTATAAATTGCCACTCGACTCTGAAGATTTATCCTCCATAAAATTAAACTGGTCTAAAGCCAAAATGCTTCAGAAATGAATGTAGTGTAACTACTAAATTTGGGTCATTAAGAATGAAAATGATGCTTAAAATTGATTGGCTTTAGATTTAAAGATATTCAAGTGGGTCAGTAAATATTAGCTTTGAATTGGGAATTGCAGAGGATAAGTGAGTTAGGGGAAAGGATCTCAAATTTAAACCAGAAATGACTAAAAGGCAAAACCCATCTAGATTCAATTTAACGGAGAATGTTGCAAATTTGACTCAATACCTGGAGAAATCTGGAATGGAGGTCACAAGAGAGACACTACTTGTGACTTTCTATTCAGAGGAAGATGTGAATATAATTATGCGTTCCTACTATAAGAATTTTAACACCACCGTTTTTTGGTGAACTGGTAAGAATATATCTTGATGTTGCCAAGTCCACCCAACTTCGACATAAGGCATTTCTTCAGATGAAGCCCGATTATAATTTCTTTGGGAGCAAGTTTCATTGTGAAATACTATAAATGTATGGTGGGATTACATGGGAATACTTATATTTTTTTCGATATACCGCAATTGAGTGATTTCCTGAATGCTAGACTGCCAACTCCGGTCATTAATTTAAGCGGTAGTGGGTTAAATTAAAATATAAATGTAGTAGCCTTCAGTTAGTCATTTATTCTGTTATGTAATTATTATATAGATCTGCTCCTCAATATTTCTGAATGCCCTCCAGCAATTTTATTTATTTATTTATTTATTTATTTATTTATTTATTTAAGGTTTTTCTATACCGGCATTCATGATAAGATCATATCATGCCGGTTTAAATATAACAGGGGGTGCAAAAACTGTTCTTTTAACAAGTGCGATGGAAGCAAAAGTTACAATAAAACAAGGTTGTAGAACTGGGAGAGGAAGGAGATAAGGATAGTAGCGTAAAAATTTACAGAGGTAACTTATTTACATTGTGCAGTGATGTCTCTTTATGGATATTTACATTGGGCAGTGAGGTCTCTCAATGGATATTTGACTCCGGAAAGGCTTGCCTGAATAGCCAAGTCTTAAGTTTTTTTTTGAATGTTGGTAAGCAGGGTTCAAGTCTAAGGTCCGGTGGTAAGGTATTCCAAAGAGAGGGGCCCGCTGTAGAAAAGGCCCGGTCTCTGAGTGCCTTATGGAGTGTAGATTTAGTTGGGGGAATGGTCAGGGAGCCTTTGTAGGCGTCTCTGATAGGTCTGGATGATTGCATTCTGAGGGGGATTTGGAGGTTGAGAGGGGCTTGTGAGTGGATGGATTTGTGGATGATGGTGATGGACTTGTGTAGGATTCTGTAGTGTATTGGCAGCCAGTGAAGATTAGATAGAATTGGCGAGATGTGGTCTCTTCTTCTGGAATTTGTCAGAATTCTGGCTGCCGCGTTCTGTAGCATCTGAAGTGGTTTTATGTATGAGGCTGGGAGACCTAGCAATATTGAATTGCAGTAGTCCATCTTGGAGAAAATTACTGATTGCAAGACTGTTTTGAAGTCATGAAAGTGTAGTAGTGGTTTCATTCTCTTGATTACCTGCAGCTTGTAGAAGCAGTTCCTGGTTGTATTGTTTATAAATGCATTTTCCTCTATGATATTGAGAAGTGCTAAATTTAATTTTTGTTTTATTTCCTAATGAATATTCAGTATGATTAATCTTGATTAAATCCTTTATATAAGTACTTATATTTCCTATAACAAAGTGGAAAGATTTTGTTGTAAATGTTAAAATGAAATAAGGAAAAAAAAATGACTAATATACATCTTTGACTGAATCTATTACTAAATCTGACTGGATTTGCATGGCAAGGAAAGAAGGTATGGAAAGCCTTCCAGTTAGTTGTGGTAACAAATTTTCTTGGAAACAAGGCAGTCCACTACAAGGAATTGTTGGGAAAACCTCCCAAGGCATTCAAATGCCTTTGCTGCAACAATTCACTAAAGATACACTTTTTTTTCACTTTCATCTAGATTTTTTCCGCCAAACTCCGGAGCAGTGAGTGATGAGCACGGTGATCAATTTCACCAGGACACTGCAGCAATGGAAAAACAGTATCAGAGGAAATGTAACCAATGCTTGCTGACTATTGCTGGACCGTGTCAAGATATGTTCCATTTAATGAGTGCAAGAGACAAACCAAAAAGAGCAGAGTAGCCACTGAATAAGGACTAAACTACATCTATGTACATAAGTCTTTGCCTCTTGTTTTATAGTAAAAATCAGCAAAAGGATTATAGAAATAAAATTAAGTGTTACATAAACAGAGGTGAAATATGCAACCAAAAAAATAAAAAGACCTAAGTTTACAACTTATGATTAAAACTCTACGCAATAATTATCATGGAAACAGCCAATTGGCTGGCTTAATTAGCACATCAATAAATGGAACATTTTATTGTTGAAGCAGACTAATTGAAAAAAACCAAACAAACAAAAAACTAGTATACCAGTGTTAAAGTCCCAAAAACATGGTGAATTTGAGCAGACTGATATTTTAAACTTATCTGACAACAGGAACATCTAAAGGAAAAAAAAGATGTTCTGCTTGTAAGTCAGTCTGCAGCCAATGATTGTCAGCGCTTGGTATTGTATTGCTTCAGGGCCCAATATCTCATGTTGTCAGGTAAGTGAAAGCTTCCTGTTGAATTGGCTCAGGATTAAACTAAACACAAAATTGCTTAGATGTTTCTGTTGCTTATAAGAAAAGGAAAAGAACAATTGCTCAGATGTTTGTTGCCCCATAAAATATCAGTTTGCTTCAATTTGTTCTTATGTTCCCAAACATAACATATCAATCACACAATATGGGCGCTTGCACACCTTGTGTATTCCGGGTACCTCAATTGTAAACAATACCTCAAAATATTGGTACACCCAGTACTTTCTTTCAAATATTAAGGAATAGGTACAATATATTTGTGGGACCACTACTCACAGGGTCAAGGTATTTTTACCAGACTCTTTCTTATGGTTCTTGGTCCGTTTTACTTTGTATTTTTTTCAAACATTTTTTTAAATTTTTCAACACACTTTCAACACATTTTTTTGTGATTTTGTTCTTTTTATGCCAAGCTGATAAACTCCAAACACAGTCACATATGAAAGTCTTTTAAGTTGTCACTTTTTCTCATTCCAAAGAACAATTAATTCAGCAAAAGTACTTATCTGCATATCTTTCACTTTGTGGTCATGAAGCTCGTGCTTATTTCTTTTATTTTTTTGCAGTCATCGCCAGTGTTGCGTTGGGTCCCTCTCCGTTCTTGTTTTTTTTCCCCCTACGGTCTCTGTAAGTTTCTTGGGTTCTCGCGGTCGATCGCCGATGGTGTCGTCCCCAGGTGGCTGCTGGCTGTCAACCACACGCCACGTTCTTTTTGCTGTGGCATCGTCCAGCTTTTGCTGGTGCCCCCAGAGCTGTGCACGGTGGTCATGAGGTATATATTTTTTTTTATTATGTCATAGAACACGCTACACACAATGTGGTGAAGCAAAACTTAGTTTACTAAGTTTTATTGTAACTTTTTGCAACTTTGTTTATGTTAAGGTTAATGTTAAATCACACTGTTCCTTGTAAACCGATATGATATTCTTCATGAATGTCGGTATAAAAAAAGCATAAATAAATAAATGTAAATACATGGATAATAAATCAGCAAAGTAATATCAACATTGAATGTAGTATCACATTAAGCTGTACATAAATCAGTACAAGTAAATAGGAGACACAGACAACTAAAGATAGAATATTAATCAAATAATAAAGAACAAAAGGACAGACACCTCCCTTATATGCCCTTCTTTTATATAAATAATAAAGTACTCTTTACAATTTTGACGATTGCAGAACTATATATTCAATATGACGTCAATATGGTATTTCCTTTAGATTAACTGTATTAGAATCCCAACGTTCATAAATACCTAATGTATCTCAGACTACCTTCATAATGCCCTGCAGTATTTAGGGCATTGCTGCTCCATTATTAAACTGCTAAAGGGCCATCTTTAACCATTGGTCGTGTACTGTCCAGCACTCAAAAATATTTTGAGTGCTGGACAGTACAGTATGAATTCGAGTATTCCTCTTCGACCAAGCTCTGCTATCTTCCTAAGAGGAATACTCAAATTCATACTGAATTGAGCTCCGCCATTTAAGGGAAGTACCTAAAGTTGCGATATTGGTGAATGGCAAATACTTTAAAATTACTGCCCAATATGATATAATACTGAGTTTTAATATAATTCAAAAAAGAAAAAAAATATTTTTGAGTGCTGGACAGTACACGACCAATAATTAAAGATGGCCCTTTAGTAGTTTAATAATGGAGCAGCAATGCCCTAAAATACTACAGTAATAATTCCAACTCGCATACAAAGTGTCCTATGTTTAGTATTCCAAAGATATATTTCAGATTATTAAAGGGGAAATAACCTCCTCTATCAAGGAACTGTGTTCATAACGATAATTATTTAGAGAAAAAATTTTTTAGGGAAGAAAGTGGAATGTTTCATAGAACTTCAAAACATTACTGGCTTGTAATGCTGAGTATCAGTTTTAATCATGAACTTTCCACCTCCAACCTTTTTTTTGGATTTTTTGTGAATTTCAAAGTGCGCTAAAACTTTTAAAAATTAAACTATGAATAGCAGTGGTAAGTTAGTGTCGCCTGATAAGTGATAACACCGACTTGTATTCAGACAAATTTAAAGTCCACCCGACAAGGCCTTGTTTCTGACCATGAATGGTCTTTCTTCAGGGGATGTAAATTAATAATGCTGATAGTCGGATTATTTATCTTAAAGATTGTTGCTCCACTCCGAGGCTATAAGTTGTTTGATGTTCTGTTAACCGAGCGAATGCTTCTGGTTGAAAGCTTATCTGGAGAACTCTTTCCTCCACTGCAAATTTCTTTAAGAAGCTGCCGCGAGCCAAAATGCTTTGCTTTATTCCGTCGTGATATCTCCAACGTTCTCAGGAAACGCTCAATGCTGTAGCAGGCTGTTTTCATTTATTTCCAAAATTGGTCCACCCAGTCTCCTGTGGTTAGTTTTCATATGTTGCCTATCAGTTTCTTTGGCTAGTGTTTCATCTCATACTATCTATTTATTTCACATTTACATTGTGTCCCTTCCCCTTCTTCCCCTCCCTTCTCCCCCCCCTCCCTTCTCCCCCCCCTCCCTTCCGTTCCCTTCCCCCCACCCCCCTTTTCTTCCCCTTCGCTTTCCTCTTGATTGACTACATACGTATGAGAACCCGTTCGGGAATCCCCTGTTCCACGGCAACCTGTCAATCTTGATCACGTGACTATCTTCCCGCGCATGTTCTCTTTAGAGCTAGCCTATTTAAACGCTCAATTTTTCAGCATTTCCCTCTGGGACATCGCGATTACACTATCTACAACCTCTTCAAGTAAAGCCGGTATTTTTACTTTGTTTTTTACTTTGTCTTGCTTTTAAACTTTCTATGTAAGTTTTTCTGCTTATTTTCTCTTGGGTTTATTTCTTAGCCTTTCATCATGTCGGGCACAAGCACAGTGAGAATATCTTGACCGCTTGTCTTCAACCCGCGTTATTACCTTGCAGAATTATATGGTAATTTATTGGCCAGCCTCTCATAATATTTCCGTGGTTTCTTTTCAGTCTAGCTCCGTTCGATTATTTACTGCTGTATTTGTTTTACTTTGGGTTGTAGCGCTTGAGACCTTTGGGTCCATTCTCTGAAGTTTTTACAGCCTGTCACGATGTCCCCGGAGGACTCAATTCATCTTTTAGACGTTTGTTACTGAATGAATCATTTTGGGACTCCGTTTTTGAAGGTAATCTTGCTGTTTGTGAAACCTCATAAGATGTTGGAAGCTTCGGTAACATACGATACCCTAATGCTCCTGTGCTTGTTCTTTGTTTTAGCATCTGACATTTAGCGATTTCGTTGCAACCAGAGCTTTACCCCTAGCCCTTTTAAGGTACTACATTAGCTGAATTATTTGCGCCTGTTCTAATACTCGATTTGGCACCTCTTTTTTTTTTTTCTTTCTTTCCTCGTTTTCCTTCACCTCTTCCTTTTCCTTGCCTTTCCCCTCTTTTCCCTTGTCTCTCTCCCCTTTTTCTTCCTTCCCCCTCCCCTTCTCCTTCTCCTTTTCCTTTTTTCCATCCTCTTCCCCCTTTCCTCCCCTTCCCCCTCCCTTTCTTCCTCCCCCTCCTCCTTCTCTTCCTCTTTTCCCTTCCCTCTTCCCTTCTTTCCCTCCTCCCCCAACCACCACCCCCTCCCCCCCCTATCTATACAGGGTTTATATTTACCTATATGTTATCAGATTGCTCCTATGCCTCAGACTGCTTTGTTGTTGTTTGGTTGTTTTTCAACAGTGTCTTGTGTACCTCTTACTTTTATATCTTTATTAATGTTACCATTGTGCCTGCCACACTGTACAATATCTGTATGGATTTTGTCTTTATAGAACTTTGGAATTCATCCCCCTGACGCGAAACACGGCCGTGTCAGGGCTTTGTATAACTACGTATTTACACTTTGTTTGATTTAAATTTTGTGCACTATTGGTGTGTGCACTATTGGTGTGTGCACTTATTAAATTGTTTATACTTCATTTAGAGTGCTATTGTCCAGTTTAATTCATTGCCGCACATTAATTTGCTGTGATTTATCTAAATGTGTGTGCCTTTAACTCCGCCCTTCTTGTATGCATACAGAATAAAAGACCATAAATTAAAAACTAGCGTACAGAGAAAAACAAATTCCAAGAAGCTGGGGGGAGGGGAGTACAGTGGGGAAGGCAGGGGCAGGATACAGCATGCCTGCAACGTTTCTGGCTAGGACTGCAGGTGGCAGTGATTGCCAGGGTTGAGGAAAAAGCAGTAACAAGGAGCAGTGATAAGGAATTTTAAAATACCAGGCTCCTTACTCTGCACTCTCCTCAACCAGCATGCACTTGTGGCTGTTACAGAAAGCTTAGGCTTGCTATATCAAATGTTTGGTGACACTGCTTGAGAACCATTGCCCTAGACAATCCAGGTATTGAAAGGGTTATAGCATAGAGACTCTGGGCTTCTTTCTGAAGATCATTTTCATCTCTGAATAAAGCAGTTTTTAGTTTTCGTAGACATGACTGTTTCTTTTGATACTGTTGACCATCAATTACTTATCCATTTGATGGACCATCGGTATCTGATTCTGCTCTTGGCTAGTTTACATCTTCTCTAACAGAACTCTCACTGTTGACTGGAATTCTCTCTCCTCTCAACCTGGTCTGCTTATCTGTGGTTTTCAACCAGGCTCAGTGTTATCGCCTGTTCTTTTTAACTTATATTCGTCATCGCTTAACACTCTTATCCAGAGCCTTGGTTTTTTGTTCATATTTTCATGCAGACGATGTACAAATAGTTACCAGTTTTGATGTTAAGCCCTCTGTTTCTTTAACAGAGTTCAATCACTGTTTAACTAAAACTGCTGATAAACTTCATTCAAATTAAGGGTGAACCCAGAAGTCAGAAGCCATTTGGTTTCTTAGAAATTATGACCCAAAGTATTTCTCTTCTCCCTCAAAGACCTACTATTTTTGGAGCCAGGATAGACTCCACCTTCAATTTTTAAACCAAGTCTCAATTAGTACAGCAATCATTCTATTTTCTATGACTCATATGTATTAGACAGTTTCTGGAAGTTCAGGATCTCAAGTTTCTCATATCGACTCTTGTTTTATGTCGATTAGACTATTGAAAATTATTGTATCTCAGTCTCTCCTACTTTATCTGAACTCTAGATTATATAAAAGAGTGGCAAAACTGATTTGTGGCAAGAAAAAGTTTGCTCAGTATCACTTCTGTGAGAATTGTACTGGCTTCACTTATCTTGTCAGGTCCAATTTTAAAATAGGATGCTTACTTTAAAAAGCACTGCAATGGGATACGCCGTCCTGTCTTGCAAACTTGCGCCTTATTAGACAATTAGAACTTTCCGTTCCTCACAACTGTAATTTCTCAAAAACTTCCTTCACTCAAAGAAATTCATCTTGAGCACACATGTGAGATCTGTTTTTTGCTTTTTTAGCACCTAATTTTTGGGATTACTTTGCCCTTGTCACTGCATTTAGAAAAGAGCTTGGAATATTCTCCAGAATTTGAGACCTGGTTTAGTTTTTCTACCAGTTTAATTGCTGATTTTTTTTCTACCAGGTAAATTTAATTGCTGATTTTGTCTTTCTATTTGATTTTAGTTGACCCATTTCTGTACCTATTTGTTTATTAAGTGACTTTTTCTTTACTTTCAAGTGCAATTTTAATATTCATAGATTCTAATCATCTTATTACATTTGATTTTAATTATCCCATTCTTGCAGTTATTTGTGCATTTATCAAGTAATGTTTTTACTTTTAAACACAATTTTTTAAATTCACATGATGAATTTTAATTGTATAAAGCCTTGATCACCTGTAAAGAAAGGTGTTTCATTAAAATGAAAAGTTACTAATTAGATTAGTTTATTACAATACCGAAACCTTCCCAAAGAGAGAATTGTCTAACAGGGTATTTGCAGCTTTTAGGTTTCTTGGCAAGAACATAATCAACTCAATACATATTATGAACTGGTATCTGGATGAAAAAAGGTCACAGAAGGTAGCAGCTTGTTACTGAAGCCTGGCCTTACTTTCCTAGGGCACAAAACCTCCAAGTACTGCAGTCACACCAGCATACATTTTTTCAGTGTTGCTTAGACTTTTGGACAACATCCAGAGTGTAAAAGATGTCTAAACAAGTTGTACAATTTATGGCTAGCTTTCATTCAACTTACCACAAGGGATCAGGAAAAGAAAAAGAACCACAAACATTTAAAAATGCCAAAATGAAAAGCATCATGTTTTGTCAGAAGATGGCTGCGTGATCCAAGTCCTGAATAATGAAATTCCAACCAACATCAAACAGCTAAATATAAAAAAATAAGAACAATTTCAAAAGGTATTTACCCAGGTATAAAGGTATTTGGGTAGATTGTTTTCTGCCAGGACAGTCACCCCTAACAGCAGCTAAGGAGGAATACACACATTCTCAACACAAGAGAATAGCCACTGCCATTAGCAATGGTAACATGGAATAGACTTAGTTTTTGGGTACTTGCCAGGTTCTTATGGCCTGGATTGGCCACTGTTGGAAACAGGATGCTGGGCTTGATGGACCCTTGGTCTGACCCAGTATGGCATTTTCTTATGTTCTTAAGTGAGATTAAAGAACATCATTCCCAAGGGTGAGTTTAGGTCAGGAGAAGAAAATCACACAGATTTGATTTTTAAAATGCAAATGAGCAGGACAGTATCCCAATTTCTTTGGAGAGGCAAACGCCCAAGGTTGGCTTTGAAATTCTTAATGAAACAGGCCTCTGCAGGCGGTTTTGGACTCCCAGATCTTAGTCTACAATCACGCCATCAATATCAGACATATTGGAGATTGGCTATTGAACACCTCTTTTTTTTTTTTTTTTTTTTTTCTGATACCCCATTTGAGGCCCAACTATTAGCCCCCATCTCTCTACGCTATGGCCTTCATGCTCCATACTCTTCTCTCACTACGTCCATATGCTCGGGTCTACTTCTCCAACCATTGAGACAGACGTGGAAATGATTGTTACGAAAAGCATCTCTACCCACTGATGTATCTCCATATCTCCTGCTCCGGGGTAACAAGGCATTCCCTCCGGGGCTGGGAGCACGCAAATTTCGAGAGTGGGAGCGGAAAAACATAATTTGTATCACCCAACTACTCCAAACGGATGGTTCTTTACTCGACTTTAAAACACTGTGTAAATTTGGAATACCTCCCACCGATTTTCTTCACTATCACCAAGCTAAGCACTATATTGGCTCACTCGAGAACCTGGACTTTACAAATCCTAAACGGCAATTTCTTCGAGACTGGTACGACCTAGATGCTCCCAAGAAACATTCTCTCTTATTAAATCAGACTGGAATCCATGCATAAGAAATGGGACTTGGACAAAGTATGGCTCAAATGGCAACAAGAACTTACTTATTCAATCACTCCCGAAGAATTCATCTTCGCTTTTAAGAGAACACCTCGCATAACCTGCAATTCCCTCTTGCGAGAGACACGATATAAAATCATATATCGGATGTACATTTCACAACGACAGGCTTTCATGGGAAAAATCTCAGACACTGAAGAATGTATCAAATGTCAATCTAGTGGGGCACATTTGGGACATGCACTTTGGAGCTGTTCTGTAAGTGTCTTTTTGGAAGAAAGTATTTCAGTTTGCAAACACTTGTTACTGAAGATTCCGCACTCTCCTCTCGTAGCATTTTTTGGGATTTTTCCTTGCTCTTTTCGCGGCAAACCAGATCCAACCTTATGGATTACAAAAGCGTTTCTACTGACAAGCAAGGCGATCCTGCTAGTGTGGCGAAACCCAAAGGGTCCATCAATCGCACAATGGCATTCATCTCTTCTTAATCTTTTAACTATGGAAACACTGTCCAATAGAGATGTCAGTTGGTGCTTGGAGAGCTCTCTGTGCTGTTTAGCTACCATTTATAATATCCTTACTCCATGAAACTAAGAGCCAATTTGAACCACACCTACTGACTTCGTAATCATCAGGGGGTAATTTTGTTATAAGCCCTCTCAGTATCCGGGGGAGGGGGGGAACCAGGGGTAAGCTGATTAAGTGTAATAGCAAAATTGAAGTTAACAAAAATATGGTATGTAACAGAGTACATTATATATCATATGTTCTTGTAAATCGATCTTTGCAGACCTGAATAAAAGATTTATCAAAAAAAATGCAAAAGAGCTGGTTTACCCCATGTAACTATCATGTGTTTATTGCCCTCCATTGACTTCTTGCAAAGTCATGCATTTGGGTTGCAAAAACCCAAAAGAGCAGAACAGAATAAGGGATGAAGTTCTTCTATACACAAAACAAGCGAAATCTGGGAGCGATCATATCTGATAATCTTAAAATGGCCCGACAGGTAGATATGTTAACTGCAAGGATGCCTGGGTGCATACAGAAAAAGGAACAGCCAGCAGGAATAAGGGAGGCAATATTGCTTTTGTGCAAGTCTCTGGTGAGACCTCATTTGAGAACTGTGTACAGTTCTGGAGACCACACTTTCTGAAAGATATAAACCAAAGTCAGCTCAGAGGGCTGCTACTAAAATGGTCAACAATCTTCATAATATGGGGGCAGACAAATACCTAAACATAACCTGGAAGAAAGGAGGGAAAGGGGAGATATGATAGACATTATGAAATCTGTTGTGTAATATAAAATTGCTGGTGTTCTTAAACAGCTGTACCCTCTATATATTGGTTAATATTTCAAAAGTTCAGTTGACAAGCAGTAAATAGTTGCCCTGTATCATAGAAACATAGAAATGATGACCGAAAAGGACCAAATGGTCCATCCAATCTGCCCAGTAAGCTTATGGTAATATCTGATGCCTTGCAGGCTACTGCATTCTTACCAGTTTCCCCATACCATAAAAGTCAGGGCCCTTGATGGCTGCTGTTTGAATCCAATTCCCCTTTTCCCCTTGCTGTTTGAAGCAGAGAGCAATGATGGTGTTGCATCAACAGTATCAAAGCTTATTGGTTAAAGGATAGTAACCGCTGCATCAGCAAGTTACTCCATGCACTCTTTTCTTCATTTCCATCCTTTAGGTATCCTTTAGGTATCTACAATAGTTATCCCATGCTCTTCTGAATTCTTTCACTGTTTTGGTTTTCATCATCTCCTCCGGAAGGGCATCTCAGGCACCTACCACCCTCTCAATATAGAAATATTTTCTGATGTTGGTTCTGAGATGTCCTCCTTGGAGTTTAATTTCGTGACCCCTAGTTCTACTGATTTGTTTACAATGGAAAAGGTTTGACATTTGCACATTAAAACCTTTCAGATATCTGAAGATCTGTATCATATCACCTCCTGTGCCTCCAAGGATATACATCTTAATATCCTTCAGCCCCTCCCTATAGGTTTTATGATTCTGACCCCACACTATTTTGGTAGCCCTTCTCTGGGCCACCTCCATCCTGTCTTTATCTCTTTTGAGATAAGGGCTCCAGAACTGAACACAGTACTCCAGGTGAGGCCTCACCAAGGATCTGTACATGGGCATCACCTCCGCTATTTTCTCACTGGTTATTCCTCTCTGTGCAGCCCAGCATTCTTCTGGGTTTAGTTATCACCTTGTCGCATTGCTTCACCATCTTCAGATCGTCAGAGACTATCATCCCAAGATCCCACTCTTAGTCCGTGCACATCAACCTTTCCACACCCATCACATACAGCTCTTTGGATTACTGCATCCCAGATGCAAGACTCTGCACTTTTTGGCATTGAATCTTCAACCACTCTTCAAGCTTTCATAAATCACCTTGTCTCTCTACTCCTTCTGGTGTATCCACTGTGTTGCAGATCTTGGTATCATCTGCAAATAAACAAACTTTACCTTCTATCCGTTCCGCAGTGTTGCTCCCAAAGAGATTGAACAGAACTGGTCCCAATACTGATCCCTGTGGCACTCCACTTAACACAGCTATCTTCAGAGTAGGTTCCATTTATCATTACACATTGTCTCCTATCAGTCAACCAGTTTGTAATCCATGCCCCACCACCTTGGCGTTCACTCTAAAGCTTCTCATTTTGTTCACAAGCCTCCTGTGTGGGACAATATCAAAAGTTTTGCTGAAATCCAAGTAGATGAGATCGAGTGCTCTTCCTCAATCCAATTCTCTAGTCAGCCAATCAAATCAATCAGATGTCTGACAGGACCTTCCTCTGGTGATTCCATGCTGCCTCGGGTCCAGCAGCTTACTGGATTGTAGATCAGTAACCTTTCTTTCAGCAGCATCTCCATTAATTTTCCCATTACCAAGGTGAAGCTAACTGGTCTGTAGTTTCTAGTGTCCTCTTTGCTACCACCCTTATGAAGTGGGACCACAACCACTCTTCTCCAGTCTTGCAGCACCACTCCTGTTTCCAGGGATCTATTGAACAGGTCATTTACTGGACCCGCTAGGACATTTGCGTTCTCATAGTATCATGGGATGTACGTCATCTGGCCCCATTGACTTGTCCACATTAAGTTTCCTAACTTTTCCCATACATACTCTTCAGTAAAAGTTGTTGTCTAGCCCATTTACTTCTATGGTCTTGTGAACCAGAAATGGTCATTCACCAGGGTCATTTTTAGTGAACACCAAACTGAAGTATTTATTTAATATTTCTGCTATTTCCTTGTCTGTCTCGGCACATTGCTTCTCATCACCTTTCAATTTCACTATACCACTTCGGGCTTTCCTTCTTTCTCTTATATATCTGAAAAATGTTTTGTCACCTCGATCTCTTGGGCAATCTTCTCTTCCGCTTGACCTTTTGCTTTTCTGATTTTTTTTCATCTCCCTCATTTTCACCAGGTATTGTTCCCTGTGTTCCTCTCTTTGGGATCCTTTATACTTCCTGAATGCTGATCTTTTTGCCTTTATTTTTTAAGCCACCTCCTTTGAGATTCAAATTGGTTTCTTTTTCATTGAGCTTTTATTTACTTTTCTAGCATAGATTTGTTTCCTTTGTAATAACTCCTTTCAATTTATCCCACTGTTCCATCTCGCCTACTTTCTCCCAGTCTTCTAGTTCTTCCTCCAGAAATTGAACAGTCTTGTTCGCTTTTTGAAATGTGGGTTGCTGTCCCCACCATTTCCTTTACCTCTGAGAGCAGCCATGTAATTGTAGTCTCAAGTAACATCACACATTGGATCTGATTGATTCATGCTGACAGTGAAATTGCAAATAAAATCCTATTTGTGCCTATTTGATCTCCTTCAATACGAAGTCATTTGTACCACTGTTCAAAATTTGCCTACTCCTAAGATGTGGATCCAGAGAACTGCAATAGAACAACTTCTGAAATGACAACATTGCAGTTAGATATTTAATAGCGAGCCAGTACTACAGATTGATTATGCATGGTAAGTGGTACAGTGCCTTTTGAGCCTTTGTGTTGCTTCAGTGCTTCACATTTTGTTTTTCACAAGAACTTCACATTAGTCAGACATCTATCTAAGGTCATCCCTAATAGTGTTTGATTTCTTGTAAATTTACTTTATATATATATATATATATATATATATATATATAAATAAAATTCCATGATTGGTCTGTCACATTCAGATACCTAGTATGCTTACATAGGGATCCAGAAAGTAGTATTCCTTCATTGAAATGAGGAAGAGAGGTTGTCATGAATCTGACGGGAAGAAGCTTACTTTTTTTATGTGAGAATTACTTTTCCACATTTCTCTCTCCCCTCAGTGAAACAGACTTCCAGTGGAGGTGTTAGGAGCCAAATGTGGCAGAATTGAAGCATGCATGGGATCTTAGTGACAGAGGGAGAAGGACCTGTAATAGCACAGTGTTTAGGATTTTCAAAAGTACATGTGATTTTTTTTTTTCATCCCTCTATTGCCTATCACAAAAACAGTAGTGGGAAGTATGTGGAAGCTACTAATGTGAGTAGTTCATGCAAGCTTTTGAAAATTAGTCACAAAGCATGCCTGGTGATGTACTCACATACTTTTTCAAATATGAAGGCTATTTGGAACTTGTCCCCTATGTGGGTAAAAAGCAAGGATGAAAAGAACAATTAAATATTGGTATTGTGGATCTGACTCATTGTACTTATTGATAACATATCAAGTAAAAAAAAGTTGATAGATTTTATATAGTGGGACCTCCTTAAATGTGTGGTATAACTTATAATTCGTGTAAATTGCATTCCCAGCCTTCAAAAAAATAATCACCCAAAGTAGCATTCAAAAGATTTATTTGTTTATTTATTTGTTGAGTTTTATATACCGTCATTTGGTAGAACCATCATAACGGTTTACAAAAATATACATTTTTCTTAGCAGTTGTGTAACAGAAAAAGCAATGTGAATGTTATACATTTTCTTAGCAGTTGTGCAACAGTAAAAAAAAACCAATTTGAACAATATCACAAATAAGCATATCAAGTCCAGAGAGCATTATTAGGTTGGATGAGGAGGGTATGCAGTTCAGGATGAAGAGAATGTATTAAGAGGTTTATAACTGAAAGTTCAGTTGAGAGTTGGAATGATCAGACGTCTGAGGGTCAGTGTAGAATTTGCAGAGCATTAGTGTTTTTAAGTCCTTTTTGAATATTTTTAAGTCGTGTTGGGTTCTCAGGAATTTAGGTAGGGTGTTCCAAAGTTTAGGTGAGGCAATTGAAAAGGTTCTTTCTCTTGTGGTTGCCAGATGTGCATCTTTGATAGGGGGAATGTTTAGGTAACTTGAGTTATTAGAGCGTAGGTTTCTTGGATAAATAAAAAAAAATACATGCAACACATTTCAACAAACAACGAAAACAAAATTCAACATAAAAAATCATAAGTGATCCAAACAAAATTGCATAGATTAATACTTACTAAAGAAAAATTAAATCATGAAATCAGACTGTTATCCGCTTCCATGCTAACAGACAGCTGTTGTCACCTACTAATTTCCTTGCTGATCATATTCTTCTTGATATCTGGCATCATTTAAAGGACCAAAAATAAACTGCACCCAGGGCTTAGGTTGTGGAGCCGCTGGATAAAGATTGTATTTCTCAGAACAGAATGTACTGTTTAACACACTTTTCAAAGTCTCAATTTATTTAATTTATGGTTTTTCTTCAGTGATTTCATTCTGCTTACCAGTCACTGTTCTACCACGTAAGTTCAGGAAGGAAGGTTATGGCTAAAATACCAAATATTGTATTTGATTCTGTTGCCAATCACAGTTTAGACAGTGGATCAGCACTGTGTACTGCAAGTCCTGAGACCTGGTGCAATTGTATCACTTTGAGTTTATCGCCCATTTTTTTTCCTTTATAAAAACCATTTAAACACAGTATGGTCCTGACCCCTTAACTCCACTTTTGACCTAGGAGCTAAAATTTTGGCATTGGAAAAAAAAAATACAGGCCTGCATAGCAGTTTGAAGTTTGCAGGGTAATGCCTAATAGCTTCATGTTCATAGGACTGTATACATACACACACTGACTTAATAGGGAAAAAATGTTCTTAGAAACTTTAACCTGAAATTCCTGTGTTTTGGCTTTTAACAAGCCTACTTAGATTTGGGAATTTGCTTGCTTCCTGTATCAGTTTTGTCAATGGGGTGAAACATACTTTACAATTTAGGCTCATGTATCCCCTGTTCCATGACTTCAGAAGGGGCTAGTTACTCATACCAAGTAATCACTTTTCACAATGCAGGTGTTATTCCAACAATATACATGTTATTTAAAATTCAGCTGCTTTGGATGTAACAATTTGACACACATTTTTTCATGGTTTTAGTTCTAACTGCTTTAGGTTCTGCTAGTGAATGGCTGTAAGGGTTTCTTTACTCTCTGGGACACACCTTGTACATGACATCCAGTTCTTGGCACGGTGTATGCTTTTCGCCTCTTTTGCTCTGTGCTGGGGAAGATATTTCTCTCTCTCTGTGTTGCATTGGATTGAATAATGCCTGGGTGGCACTTGGTTTATACCAGACCGAAGGAATCGGGGTGAAAACTTTTTTTTTCCAAAGGCTTTTAGTAGGCTGACTGTTTTTTGGTGAACTACTGACAAATGATTAAAAAAAAAAATTAAAAAAATTTCTCCTGAGAATTGGAATTGAAATCCTAAGGGCAAGAGCCAACATACAAATTGGGGAACATAAACCTTCACTAATTTCATATCTTGGGACTTATATTTACAATCGGGGATAGTTTTAGTAATCTCTTCCTTCAGCTTTTGCCTGCAAAAACCAGCCCTGTCCTCTAAATTTCAGCCACTCTTAGGAAATGCTACACATTCAACACTGCCTTTCCTGTAGCTCACCAAAGTGGAGAGGAAGAAACTGCCGCCACCTCTTGGTGATGACTAATGCCCAATAATTGACCTCCCAACAAACCACTGTACTTCTCACTGCTTCTGGAACACTCTAGGGGTCAGTATATCCTCTGTAGGCGTGACCCATTGCAGCAGTCGTCCTAGGAGGTGATTTAACAAATGGGTCACACCATTAATTTAGAACATGGTCTTTGTAAAAGGGATGTGTTGCTTAGTAAGGAGTCGAGTCTTTAAACCTCCATTTTATTTGAAAACCTATGAAGCCTTTCCAAACAAGACACGGACCGGGGGGGGGGGGGGTGGGGTGGGTGGAGAGACACATTTTGGAGCTTCTGGGCTACTGTAGAACCCATGGTGCTCTCTGGGTTTTTCCAGTAAGGGGAAAGACTTGCTTCAAGCCCACCACAGTTTGGGTTGTTGCAGAATAACTTGACGTACCAGTGGACTGGCAGTACATGTACACCACCTGGTAATGTCCATAGCAGAGCACAAACTCCAAATAGTTACAAAAATATAGGTAATCAACAAACAGGGGCTTCCTCAGACTTCCAGATAGTTCCAAGATTCTCTCACAAATAGGACTCCTCTCTTTTGGTACCTGAATCAATCTTTCTTTTTCTTCTCCACTGAAATCTCCTGAGACTTTCTCTTGCACTTAAGTCTGGTAGAAGTCTTTTGCCACTCTTTGGTTGCATAATTGCTTCTGCTGCAGATTCACACCCTGGAGCTCATCTTTCTCCTGGGTGCAGATCTATTTCACTTAAACACACTGGTGAAAAATCTCCACTGGACCAAGGAAATTACTCTTGCACATGGAATCTATACCAGATTCCATCATGGAAAACCCCCTCTTGGCTGCCCTGAGCACATTGTCCCTCGGGCATATGAGCTGCACAGAGCCAGGAGGAGGCAAATCCACTAAACCCTTGAGGCACCTCCCACTGGGGAGTGTCTGAATAGCACTACACCTCCTCTGACATTACACTATGTGGAGAGTACTGCTTCTAATAAGAAACGTAGCCCCTCCCTCCCCCACATTCAATTTCATATAGATTTTGGTGGTTATTCTTTCTTTTCTCCAGTGACTATGGTAACAGTATAAGTTAGATGACCGTGCATTTTGACTTTTGTTTTAGCTTGATGAAAATCTTCTCTCTGGCTGTGCCACCATGTGAGCTACTTTGTGTTTTTAGTTTCTCTTGTTCTGCCTAATTCAGCCATTTCTGTAACAGTTCTCTAGCTGAAAGACTGTGTGGCTTCTTCTTTGAGCCCTGTATGTGTCTTTTTTTTTTTTTTTTTTTAGCTCATCAGTAAGTATTACTTTTGTACAATGATGATGATGTCTCTATACCTCCTGCCAGATTGTGAGTATCTGAAACATCCAGCTGGCCTATAAACCAAAAGTGCATCTCAACACAGCTGGGGTCTCGGGCCAACAATATTTCATAACTACTCAGAGAAAATAGATGAAGCAAAGAGGAAACATTACATTGGTTTTTGCTTGTACTCTTCTACCAACCTATTATGCAGAATTGTTCAGTTTTGCCCTGATAAAATTATAACAACTTATGATACACTGGTTAAAGATGCAGCAAATTTTATGAACTGTGCAATTACCTAAGTTTAAAAAAAAAGTTGGGGTAGGGGGCGGCTCCTGGTTTTGATGATTTCACCAAAATCAGTAGGCACATGTAATTTCCTAAGTCCAGTGGAGATTTGTCACCAGTATTTTTAAGTGAAATAGATCTGCACCCTGGAGAAAGATGAGCTCCAGGATGTGAATCTGCAGCAGAAGCAATTATGCAACCAAAGAGTGGCAAAAGACTTTTATCAGTGCATGGTGCTCATCTCTACATGTGGGCCATATAGAGAGTCCCAATACATGTGGGTCCATATAGAGAGTCCCTGAGTGCCTCAGGGATCTGTATTGGGACCCTTACATTTCAATATATTTATAAATGATCTGGAAAGAAATATGACAAGTGAGATAATCAAATTTGCAGATGACACAAAATTGTTCAAAGTAGTTAAATCACAAGCAGATTGTGATAAATTGCAGGAAGACCTTGTGAGACTGGAAAATTGGGCATCCAAATGGCAGATGAAATTTAATGTGGATAAGTGCAAGGTGATGCATATAGGGAAAAATAACCCATGCTATAATTACACAATGCTGGGTTCCATATTAGGTGCTACAACCCAAGAAAGAGATCTAGGTGTCATAGTGGATAACACATTGAAATCGTCGGTTCAGTGTGCTGCGGCAGTCAAAAAAGCAAACAGATTGTTGGGAATTATTAGAAAGGGAATGGTGAATAAAACGGAAAATGTCATAATGCCTCTGTTGCTCCATGGTGAGACCGCACCTTGAATACTGTGTACAATTCTGGTCGCCGCATCTCAAAAAAGATATAATTGCGATGGAGAAGGTACAGAGAAGGGCTACCAAAATGATAAGGGGAATGGAACAACTCTCCCTATGAGGAAAGACTAAAGAGGTTAGGACTTTTCAGCTTGGAGAAGAGACAGCTGAGAGGGGATATGATAGAGATGTTTAAAATCATAAGAGGTCTAGAACGGGTAGATGTGAATCGGTTATTTACTTTTTCGGATAGTAGAAAGACTAGGGGGCACTCCATGAAGTTAGCATGGGGCACATTTAAAACTAATCGGAGAAAGTTCTTTTTTACTCAACACACAATTAAACTCTGAAATTTGTTGCCAGAGGATGTGGTTAGTGCAGTTAGTATAGCTGTGTTTAAAAAAGGATTGGATAAGTTCTTGGAGGAGAAGTCCATTACCTGCTATTAAGTTCACTTAGAGAATAGCCATTGCCATTAGCAATGGTAACATGGAATAGACTTAGTTTTTGGGTACTTGCCAGGTTCTTATGGCCTGGATTGGCCACTGTTGGAAACAGGATGCTGGGCTTGATGGACCCTTGGTCTGACCCAGTATGGCATTTTCTTATAGAGAGAGTGAGGTGGCGCGATATTGGCTGTTTCTGATTATAGGGGTGGAGTATTTCGGTATCGGTCCTGTACCCAAGGAATGCTGTGCATTGTGGGGCAAATGTTGGGGGTGGTAGGGTTGAATCAGAGGGATGTGTGGGTCGGGGGTAAAAGGGGCTCGTTGTGGGGAGTGTGTGTGTTACGGCAACACAGCTTTGGTGGGGTCGAGGCCAAAGCCAGTGAAAATATTTTCTCCCATCACGTCTGATGGCTAATAGATGTTTTACATGCCCAGTAAAAACTGTATTTAGTTTCCTTTTTTATATTAAATCCAGTGTCTTCAATTACAATATCCACAAATGTACCAGTGTGTTTAAAGCAGCATGCCGATATATAGCAGACTACTGCATCAGCTATGTTAGAATGTACAGCTGATACAAAAGTGCTACTATGCACACTGATGGTTTTTGACTGGCATATGTTAAAAACTCTGTCCTCGGAGTAAGAGGTTGCAGAAGTTAAAACCTTTAGTGTAGAAGTTGCTTTTTGCTGCTGGTGAATATTGTGCCTGGATAAGCTACAAGCTGAAGAGAGGGCCATGCTTTGCCTATGTTGAATAGCATCCGTGATTGTGTTTCATTACCTGCTCTGGGAGGCAGCTGCATTAAAACTTCTCTTCCATATGTAGAGAAAGGGAGCTACTAGTTCCTGGGATTGTTGTTCTGCTGCCACAGCAAGAATGCAAAAGCAATTTTGAAGAAAATAACTGAAGTATGAGATTGTTTTGCGGCTTGCTGAGAAAAATAGTATATACTGAAACATATAACTTTACTTGACTATTTTGTAATTTTTTTTCCTTTCTTCCCCTTTTATTTTAATCATTATATATATATATATATATATATATATATATATATAACTTTGGTGACTTTATTTGCATGACAGTTTTACATCTGTTATCTGAATCTTAGAAGGCTGTTTAAAGGATTCCTGCACTATCTGGCTGCTGTTGGGTATAAAGCTGCTATTATGAATGTGACATTTGGAGCTGTCTCTTCAGGACCCAGTTCAATTAAG
Organism: Rhinatrema bivittatum; assembly: GCF_901001135.1. Classification (NCBI taxonomy): domain Eukaryota; kingdom Metazoa; phylum Chordata; class Amphibia; order Gymnophiona; family Rhinatrematidae; genus Rhinatrema; species Rhinatrema bivittatum. Next base: position 344,113,327 of record NC_042616.1, on the reverse strand, counting down.
TATGGAGATGAAGCACTGGTTAGGAACTCCTGGGCTATTGACTCTACATACTGTACAAGCTGGTTGGAGAGGTTTTGGTTTGAATCCCTGCTATTTAAAGGGCAAGACTATATATATAATTTTGTTCCCCCCTTCCCCAGGGTGGAAATCTTTAAATCAGCACGTCAGCACTCTTGCACTGCTTTTGTGTTTCTGGCGTGTTCCTTGGCTGCCTTGTACTGTCAACAGAAAGGCATAGGGTGTGTTGCAATGTGTTCAGTGGTCTGAAGATTCATGTAACTAACAATGCAGAGATGTATGTAAGTTATACTCAAAAATTTAATCGGTGACGATTATTTAGCTGCTTGCAGTACTTTGTCACAATTCTTAAATTCCCCGACTTGGGACCATGTTTTGCTGTGGCTTCATCGGGAAGAACAAAGCTATAAAATAAAATGACTGTTAAGCTTTTAAATGAACCAGACAAGCAACAGACCGGAGTAGCTACAATGAATCAAAATGTGTGCATGTCATGCTGCAATATGCAATTTGAGAATGTCTGAAAGAAAGTTGGAACAAAAAAACTGTGAAGTAACCACACACTGTCTGTCTTCATTTAATTCACTGGTTTGTTTTTTTCAGATAATTCCTGTAGTTTTTCCTTTCGCTCCCTGAACTATAATTTACTTTCCTTTTATCCCTTGTCACAGTGTGTTTGACTCCCCATTCCTCAGTTCATTTTTACAGTAAGAAATAGTACTTTAGCCATAGTATAGGCATACATTCTTGTTGGTAAGGGTTTCCTACACTCGTGTTTTTTTTAAAATGCTTGATAAACCTTTTTTTCATACTAAATTTATTGCAGTAAGTACTTTTTTCCTGTGGCATCTAACATTCATAGAACCATCCCTTTTGCTACCAGCGCTGCTTCAGCAGTCCTCTCACTCTTGTCATAGCTCCGCCCCCATGCTGCCAGTGTATTTTGCGCCCTTTTGCTAACCTATTTAGTATATCTGCAGTTTTTCAGACACAGCGCTTTTAAGCCACATTTTGAAACTTCCTTGAACTCCTGTACAGGTTTGTTTTATTTTTAGTTTAGTACAGCAATAATTCACCTTTCTATTGCTTATCTGTCTCTTTGTATTTTGTTACCCTCTAGATCAGCGATTCTCAATCAGTGTGTCGCCAATCACTGGCAGGTATGTTGCGTGCTAGCAGTCTCCCGCTGCTCTTCCCTCCTTTTCATTCACTGAGTGAGAGGTAGGCTATTTTCCGCTGCTGACATTGCCACCCAGGCTATCAGCACATTCGAGCCTGAATGGGAAGGTCAGCAGTGTTAGTGGAGGCTGGCAACTGCAGCTGGCCTTTTCTTCTTGATGCACCTGCCCCCTGTGGCCCGGAACAGGAAGTGATGTGCAGTGGGGTGCGCGGGAAGAAGAAAGAGCCATGCTGCATGGAAAAGTAGTGGTGGCAGCATCATCTCCGAGAAGTAGCGAGGGTCTGAAGCAGCCGGCAAAGGAGACAGCAACATTAGCCTCCCACGGACGATGGGATTCTTCTTTCATGGCTTGCGGGGGGCTGGAGGAGGAGGCTACTGCAGCTACCATTTGTGCTTGTGGTGGGGCAGGAAGTGAGAGAGACACACACACACAGGCTGGCTGGCTACGTGAGAGAATGTGTGTGTGTAACTGTGATTGAGAGCCTGTGTGTGAGCATGTGAGTGATTTGAGAGAAACTGGTCAGAGAGGTGATGTGTGTGTGTACAAAGTGGTCAGGGTGAAGACGAGTGTCTGTGAGAGTGGTCAGAGAGGTGACTGTGTGAAATAGAAAGCATGGAAGTGAGAAATTGAAGAGAGCATGGGGAGTAAGAAGCCTAGTGAATGAGTGTGTGTGTGTGAAAGAGCATGGGAGTGGGAAGCCTGCATGTATGCATATGAGAGACTGGTTGATGAGGTGACTGGTGCGTGTGTGTGTAAGAGAAAGTGATTATGGGAATGAGAAACCTGTGCATGTGGAGAGAGCGAGCATGAGTGAGAGCCTGTATATGTAAGATAGAACATGGGAGTGGGCAGCCTGTGTGTGTGTGCGTGCATATGAGAGAGACACTGGTTGGTTAAAAGGAGACTGGTGTGTGTGTGTGTAAGAGAGACTGGTTGGGAGATGATTGGTGTGTGAGACAGAAAAACTGGTCATGGGGGTGTGACTGGTATGTATGGGTGTTAGAGACAGAGAAACTGGTTGTGGGCCCTAAGGAAGAGGACCATGAGTAGAGAGCTTTATCCACTACTGCTGCTTCTGGTGTGTGCTACTGGCCTGCATGGAAGAGGAGTAAGCGAGCTGCTGGAGGGGGGATAAAGGTGGCTTTTTAAGTTTTTCTTGATTGCCATTTTAATTATTGAATATTATGTGATGTCTGCTGTTTTGAAATATTTTATTGGTGTTTGGAGAACTTTTAATTTTTATGAGTTTTTAATTGTTGTACAATGTTCTGTTCATAGCCATTTTGAAACATTTATTCTGTTCGTTAGCATAGTGTAACAATTTCTGTGTGGGGATCTATAGCTGCTTAGCTAGTTCTGTTTTCCTAATAGGAGGTATATTGGTGTTTAGGGCCTGATTCAGTATTTGTAGTGTTGTCTTTTCATAGGCAGGGTTGTTACTTTTTGAGAGCATTCCATAATACAGGTGTAACTGTGTGGATTAGTTTGTGCATTACTGCAGGTCCTGGGAGTATGTTAGGTCGGTTCTGTGTATGTGACTGAGGTGAGGTATTTTACTGTATCAGTCTTATTTATTGTATTTTCTCAAGAGGATACGCATTGGTGGTAAACTGCTGTCTCTTCATAAATAGGGCTATTGAACCTGGAAGTAGAAGGACTTTGTGTTGCTGTTACTGAGATGACACGGGAACCAGAATATTTTTTTTGTAGGGTGAGTTGTATGGGGAATATCGTAATTCTGCTTTATATCCATTTTTGTAGGTCAAGGGAGTTCCTGTGGTTGCAAACTGTACTTCTATATTTATCCCCATGATGGTCATGTGTTCAGTGTCACACATGTGAGAACCATCTGTTAGGTGTGTCCCGACAGAAAAAAGGTTGAGAACCACTGCTCTAGATTATATTTTCAAGTTTATTTATTTAAAAATGTTTCTATACCGCTTTTACAAAGTTTAGACAAAACGGTGTACAAAAGATATAAATCATAAAATAAAATGGCGTAACTAAAAAAAAAATTACAAAAATCGTATAATAAAAATACAATAAAACTTAAGTTATTAAATCTAATCAAATCAGACATAAGATCAAGTCAAGTGCCATCTGATGACTATTGCGGTATATGAAAAGAAACGAGGAATGAGAGAAATGGATGGTTGTATTGAGTGTAGAATGGTTAATGTTTAATTGAAGCAATTTTAAAAGCAGTCTGAAACAGATGTGTGTTTAGGGATTTCTTGAAGTGAATTGGGTTGGATAGTGATCTTAATGAATCTGGTAATGCATTCCAAAGGGTGGGACCTGCTACTGAAAAGGCCCTTTTCCTTGTGATGTCTAATGGTGCTTGTCGTGGTGAAGGGATGTTAGGGATCTCAAATGTCTAGTGGGTTTGTAAATATGGAGTAGAGAGCAGTGCCAGGCAGAAGAAGAGTTATGGATGAGTGAATGGATAATGGTAAGGATTTTGTATTGTATTCTAAATTTTATTGGTAACCAATGATAAGTCTGAAGCACTGGAGTGATGTGATTTCTAATGGAAGTACCTGATAGGATTCGTGCTGCGGCATTCTGAGCTAATTTTAATGGTTGGATGATATTATTGGGAAGACCTAGATAAAGAGAATTACAGTATTCAAGATCTGAAAAGATGATTGAAGAATAGTACGAAAATCTCGAAAGAACAGTAATGGACGAAGGCGCTTCAGAAGTTGTAGTTTGTAAAAGGAATTTCTTGTTACTGATGCGATATGTTGCTTCATGGTTAGGTCTGTATTGATAATTACACCTAATTTTTTTGCATAATTAGAGATTGGAATGGATGTACCATTAAACAGAAAGTGAAAAGGGGGGACCAATGGAAGATTCTGAAATAGAAGTGAGTTGAACAATTTCTGTTTTAGCTGGATTTAATTTTAGGCGGTTGTGTGAAAGCCTTGTGTTGATAGTTGTTAAGTATAAGGAAACTAAGGAGAGAGGGTCTGACCAGGATGTATTATATGGAACCAAAAACTGTAAATCAACATAGATTTTGAACTGTAAGCTTAGAGAAGAAAGAATACGGCAGAGTGGTAACAGATAGATATTAAAAAGAATAGGAGATAATGAAGAACCCTGAGGAACACCTGAAGCGATTGTGCAAGTTGATACTCGCACGTACAATATAAAACAAAAACCACATTAAAAGTTAAAGATTAGTTAACCTCCCATCAGTCATTTTCATTGTGTTTCACTTTTGTAGCTTTTTTCAACTTTTGCCATTCCTGCCTCCTTCTTAGATTCTTCTATACCTCGCAGACATTACTAGTAACAGTGATCTGTATGTAAAAGAGGTATGTACTTCTATATGTAAAGGTTCTCTACATAGATTAATTTTAGGATGTACAGAATATTTTTTCAATGGACTTAGAAATGTCTTTATGCATTGAATTATTTCATGTCACTATTCCAGTTTTTTGGTTCCAACTTTGACATTCTCAAATTGCATATTGCAGCATGGTATGTACACTTTTTGATTCATTGTAGCCATTCTGGTCTGTTGCTTGTTTAGTTCATTTATAAAAGGTTCTTAACATTCATTTTGTTTTATAGCATTGTTCCGATGAAGCCATGGCGAAATACAGTTCCGTGTCGGGGAACAGAGGAATTGTGAAAAGCACGGCAAGCAGCTAAATTGTCACTGATTACATTTTTGAGTATAACTTAATAACTTAACGTTTGTTACATGAATCTTCAAACCACTGAACACTTTGCAATACACCTATGCCGTTTTGCTAATTTAGATTTGGTGTGATTTGCATCTTCTCCACTTCCATAGTTGGTGTTTGCCTTGTACTGTCTTTGGAGTTCAGAAAAAGTGGAATTTAAAGAGACCAGGAAGGGCCTCTGGGACACTAGATAGATATCACCTGGCAGCATGCTATAGTGTGTTCCCCTGAGTCGTGATGCATGTATCCAGTGGCGTCTGGTCAGGGCCTTCAAAGGATTCAGTGAATCCTCTGCCCTGACCAATTTCCTTTAATGTTTTTCACTTTGTGGCTTTTTTTTTTTTTTTTTCCAAGTCGGGCATGATGCCACCCTTGCGGCACATCTTTAGTGATCTGGCCCTCCCCCCTCCAGTACATCTTTAGTGAAGCGGCCCTCCTGGTGGCACATTGTTACTGAATCTGCTTCTCTTCCCCTGCGGAGCATCTTTACTGAATTGGCTCTCCTCCTCCTCCCCCCCCCCCCCTTTACAGCGCATCTTTATTGAAGCGGCTCTCCCTCCCCTGCAGTGCATCTTTACTGACACTGACCCCCCCCCCCCCCCCCCCCCCCCCCCGCCTGGTGATGAACCTTTACTAACAGCCTCTCTCTCCAGCAAATCTTTACTTATGCGGCTCTTTTCCCAGTGGCCCCCACCCTCGGCAGTGCATCTTCAGTGATACTGCTCTAGCAACAAGAGAAGAAGCTTGATGGAGCAGTTGCAAAAAAAGGTCCATAAGAGAGTAGGAGACCTTGAATGCGTGTGTGTGTGTGAGAGAGCGCCTGTATGCTTATGAGAGAGAGTTGAGCCACTGTGAATGAGTGCCTATATAAGAGCTAGAGTCCCTGAGCTTGAAAGGTTGTCTGTTTGCATTTGTGTGTGTGTGTGTGTAAGGGAGAAAGCCACTGAGAGTGAGTGCCTGTGTATGTGGGGGAGAGCGCCACTCAGGATGTGTGTGTGTGTGTGAGAAGTAGCCACTGAGTTTGAGTACCTGTGGGATGTGGGAGAGAGAGCCACTAAGCCACGAGTGGGTGGGTGCATGCATGCATGCATGCATGCGAGGGAGAGCCAATGAATGTGAAGAAGATGGCAGGGATAAAACACATTCCTGCTCAAGCTGATGCACTCAACTACCACTTCCTTACCCCCCCCCCCCCCCCCCCACACACAGCTGGCAGCAGGAGTTGTATTTAAGTGAATGTCATCATCTACTGCCCTTTGGGGCAGTAGATGATGACAGCCGATCTCACAGTTTAGCTAGTGGCAGTAGGAGTTCACGTTGCATCAATGTGACCATGGTCTATGTGACCTGGCAGGCTGCCATGAGCCTATCCAGCAGATGAAGAAGACAGAAGACCCTCACAACTCAGCGGCTGCCAGCGGAGCCCATCCCATTGGTGGTTGAAGACTAGTCCTGGCAGGTCACTGTGGGGGGCTGAATAAGAGAGCACCTGTGACCTGATAGCATGGCGAAGAGAGGGGGATGCCCTCAACCTGTGTGAGAGCAAGCAAACCATTGAATGAGTGTAGAGAGCGACTGAATGTGAGTACCTGTGTGTGTGTTGAGCCACCAAATGTGAGTGTTCTGTGTGTGTGTGTGTGTGTGTGTGTGTGTGTGTATGTGTATGTAGACAGCCACAGAATGTGTGCTTGTGTGTGTGAATACAGAGAGCCACTGAATGTGTGTGTGTGCCTGTGTGTGTATGCAGAGAGCCACCGAATGTGAGTGTGCCTATGTGTATGGAAGAGAGAGAGAATAAAGCTTGTATAATCTTACCTCTCAACTAATCCAGGACAATCTGGTTGATTGGAAATCAAACGTTCCCAGGTATGGAGAGAAGAAGAATTTTTAAATCTTAGATTTAATTATTGGATGTTATATCTGCTGTTTTTAAATATTGATGTAATTGCAATGTTGATCTTTCCTGGGTAGGGTTGTTGCTGTTTGAGTCCTGAGAGTTAGTGCTGTTTTGATATGGTAGATTTGTGAGAGAAACTGTATTCTTGGCAGGCTGTGATAGCTTCTATTGGAGTTATGTAAATATTATCCCAAAATACTGTATACTGAGACAGTATAGGACCAGTCTTTAGATGTGAATATCTCTGATATCTGAAGGAGGTATGTATTTTTAAAAGCTCTTGTACAATATTTTTAGGTAAAGATATTTATTTTGCAGGTATTTTTAGGCAGCCTATCTGTTCTGTTTACTTAATAGGAGGTGTATTAGTGTTTAGGGCCTGATATAATATTTGCATTGTTGCCTTTTTCAACATAATGCTTTTACTGTTTGAATCTGGCAGTTCTGTTTCGGTATGGGAGGTTTACTATTTTGAGGGCCAAGCCCTATGTATATTTCAAAATGCCACATGTTAGATAAAGGAGGATATTTTATGCTTAAGTATCGATGTAGATGTAGTGTTAAATTAAATAAGAATCATATATTTATAGATCCAGATGATCTTAAGGGCCTTCTAGCATTATAACTACCGGTATTAGAAGAATAGAGGGAATAGTAATACATTTTTTCCTTGGAATTTACTTTGAATAAACCGCTTATTATTAAATAGATTTCACTTTGTCTTACCTATTTAGAAATAACTGACAGACTGTTTAAGATTTTGTTATGATTATATATAATTTCCTAGTTATGTTAACATGAGACATGTCAGTTATTGTGATATTACAATTATAAAGAATATTTGTTAATTTAAAAGCAATAAATAAAGAATTTAAAAAAAAAGTGTGCAAGAGGCATGGTCATTGTTAAAACAAACAAACAAAAAAAACCCATCCTAGAAGCACAGTCCAGATGTATTCCACACATTAGGAAAGGTGGAAAGAAAGAACGATTACTGGCATGGTTAAAAGGGGAGGTAAAAGAAGCTATTCTAGCCAAAAGATCTTCATTCAAAAATCGGAAGAAGGATCCAACAGAAGAAGATAGGATAATGCATAAGCGTTGGCAAATTAAATGTAAGACATTGATAAGACAGGCTAAGAGAGAATTTGAAAAGAAGTTGGCCATAGAGGCAGATACTCACAGTAAAAACTTTTAAAAATATATCCGAAGCAGAAAGCCTGTGAGGGAGTCAGTTGGGACCATTAGATGATCGAGGGGTTAAAGAGTCACTTAGAGAAGATAAGGCCATTGCGGAAAGATTAAATGATTTCTTTGCTTCAGTGTTTACTGAAGAGGATGTTGGGGAGGTACCTGTACCAGAGAAGGTTTTCATGGGTAATGATTCAGATGGACTGAATCAAATCACGGTGAACCTAGAAGATGTGGTAGGCCTGATTGACAAACTGAAGAGTAGTAAATCACCTGGAGCAGATGGTATACACCCCAGGGTTCTGAAGGAACTAAAAAATATTTCAGACCTATTAGTAAAAATTGGTAACCTCTCATTAAAATCATCCATTGTACCTGAAGACTGGAGGATGGCTAATGTAACCCCAATATTTAAAAAGGGCCCCAGGGGCGATCCGGGAAACTACAGACCAGTTAGCTTGATTTCAGTGCCAGGAAAAATAGTGGAAAGTGTTCTGAATATCAAAATCACAGAACATATAGAAAGACATGGTTTAATGGAACAAAGTCAGCATGGATTTACCCAAGGCAAGTCTTGCCTCACAAATCTGCTTCACTTTTTTGAAGGAGTTAGTAAACATGTAGATAAAGGTGAACCAGTAGATGTATATTTGGATTTTCAGAAGGCGTTTGACAAAGTTCCTCATGAGAGGCTTCTAAGAAAAGTAAAAAGTCATGGGATAGGTGGCGATGTCCTTTTGTGGATTACAAACTGGCTAAAAGACAGGAAACAGAGTAGGATTAAATGGACAATTTTCTCAGTAGAAGGGAGTGGGCAGTGGAGTGCCTCGGGGATCTGTATTGGGACCCGTACTTTTCAATATATTTATAAATGATCTGGAAAGAAATACGACGAGTGAGGTAATCAAATTTGCAGATATAAAATTGTTCAGAGTAGTTAAATCACAAGCAGATTGTGATAAATTGCAGGAAGACCTTGTGAAACTGGAAAATTGGGCATCCAAATGGCAGATGAAATTTAATGTGGATAAGTGCAAGATTATTCATATAGGGATAAATAACCCATGCTATAGTTAAACAATGTTAGGTTCCATGTTAGGAGCTACCACCCAAGAAAGAGATCTAGGTGTCATAGTGGATAACACATTGAAATCATCGGTTTAGTGTGCTACAGCAGTCAAAAAAGCAAACAATGTTGGGATTTATTAAAAAGGGAATGGTGAATAAAATGGAAAATGTCAGAATGCCTCTGTATCATTCCATGGTGAGACCGCACCTTGAATACTGTGTACAATTCTGGTTGCCGCATCTGAAAAAAGATATAGTTGCGATGGAGAAGGTACAGAGAAGGGCGACATAATGATAAAGGGGATGGAGCAGCTCCCCTATGAGGAAAGACGAAAGAAGTTAGGACTTTTCAGCTTGGAGAAGAGATGGCTGAGGGGGGATATGATAGAGATGTTTAAAATCATGAGAGGTCTAGAACGGGTAAATGTGAATCTGTTATTTACTCTGATAATAGAAAGACTAGGGGCCACTTCATGATTTTAGCATGTAGCACATTTAAAACTAATCGGAGAAAGTTTTTTCACTCAACGCACAATTAAACTCTGGAATTTGTTGCCAGAGGATGTGGTTAGTGCAGTTAGTGTAGCTGAGTTTGAAAAAGGTTTGGATAAGTTCTTGGACGAGAAGCCAATTACTTGCTATTAATCAAGTTGACTCGGAAAATAGCCACTGCTATTACTATCATCAGTAGCATGGGATAGACTTAGGTTTTGGATACTTGCCAGGTTCTTATGGCCTGGATTGGCCACTGTTGGAAACAGGATGCTGGGCTTGATGGACCCTTGTTCTGACAGAGTATGACATGTTCTTATGTTCCTTGGTTTAGGTATTTAATATCTACACATTTATGAAGATATATATATATTTTATTCACCCTTGCTTTGTTTGTTTTTTCCCTCCCATGTTCTTTGTGTCTCTTTATTGCTCCATTTTTCTTTCTTCCTGTTTTCCCTTTTTCCCTTCTTTCATTCCTTATCTTGCTGTTTCATGTTTTTTCATTTAAAATTTTTTTTTTAATTATTTCTTTGCACATTGCCATTTCCTTTTGCCTGTCCTTTACGTTTAAAAACTAAAAAAAATCATACTTACGAGCTGATATTCCACTATTATTTTTATTTAGTTAGCATGGAAACCTCATAATGGAGACAACTTTCTGTACCTCTAGAATAGTTCACACAGTGCCGATTTTGCAGCGTATATTGCTTACAGTCAAATATTTGAGCTTGACTGTATTAAAAGCTTCAATTATCGGCTTCCACACTTTCACTTTCAAAGTTTTTTAGAAAATTTTTTTTTTTTTTTAACATTTGTAATGAGACAAGGCACTTATCATTGCAGGACATAGAGCTCAGGAATAACTCAACCCGACATGGCTCATGTTTTGTTTGCTTGGTCAGGGGTGGTAGTTGAAAAATATTCGTTATCTAAGATACAATGGCAAACAATGCTGCTTTAATTCTTAAACTTGCAATAATTAAAGTGAGCTGCTAGTTTAAAAAGTCTGTCGTAAGAAAATGACGGATCCCGGTTTAGTAAAGCTGAGACCGAGGAGCGGAGCCAGAAAGACTCAATGACACGAGGAACGTATGTAAGATTGCATAGCAGCTCACTTTAATTATTGCAAGTTTAAGAATTAAAGCAGCATTGTTTGCCTTTGTATCTTAGATGAAAAATATTTAACTACCACCCCTGACGAAGCAAATGAAACACGAGCCGTGTCGGGTTGAGTTGATCCTGAGCGCGCTGTCTGTCCTGCAATAAGTGCCCTGTCTTTCATTACAAATGTTAAAAAAAAAAAAAAAAAAGCCCAAAAATGTTTCTAAAAAAAACTTTGAAAGTGTGGAAGCCGATGATTGAAGCATTTAATACAGTCTTAAGCTCAAACATTTGACTGTAAGCAATATACGCTGCAAAATCGGCAGTGTGTGAACTATTCTGGAGGTACAGAAAGTTCTCTCCATTATGTTTCCATGCTTATATAAAAACAATAGTGGAATATCAGCTCGTGACTATGATGTTTTTTTTTTTATTTTGTCCTTTACTTTTAACATCTTTATGGGTGCTGTGTGCATTTCTTCTCCAATTTCTTACTTTTGCATCCTTTTGTTTTACTCCATTTCCCCCTCCCTTTCTGCCCCCATCCTACACTCATATCTTCACCTTCCAAATTTCTCTACCACTTTTTCATCCCCTCTTATGCTTCCTTTATATTTGAACTCTCTCCCCTCCCCTAAGCAAGTTAGTTGATTCTCTTCTGTGGACTGACTGGATGGGCATGACAGTGGCACCTTACTCCTGCATACTAGTGAAAGTGCCTTATTGGAGTGGGAGCTTCGCCTTTCTCATGGTATGGCAGAATGGGTCTGCTGGGTTTCTTGGCTTCTCCTCTTCTATACTTCCCTGGGATGGGTTTTGGACCAAGTCATTACTGACTTCTCCTATTGGTTGGTATTGTAACCCAAAGGCAAGAAGAGTTGAGTCTCAAAGTCTTGATACTCCAGGTGAAATGTAGCAGTTTCACAGGCGTACTTTGAAAGCACTAGGAATCATTTTGTTCACCTGAGAATCTCAATCTTTTCCCTCCAAGAGTTTTCATCATGTATGTTATTCCTATTGCTGAAAAGCTTAACATGGACAAAACTCTTTGAATTGCCGCTAGTGAACTAGTGTTATGGAAAAAAATCAGATAATCCTAGGTAAGAGAAATCACTTCTAATTGTCAAATACATGAGAACATAATGAAGTAAAATCATTTTGTGCATAATCTTATGATATAATTATAAGCTACTTTCTGTTTTGTTTACAAATAGTTATGTATGCATAATGTACTTCACATAATATGTCTGTAAATGGATCTTCTTAATGCCTCTTTTCAGAAACAGGAGGTTTTCTACTTAGAAAGATGTAAATGTGAAACTGGATAGGAGATAAGAATGTTATGGAAACTGTGTCAAGACTACACTGCAATCTGCTTAACTTGCCTTTGTAACATCTTAACACAAAGAGCTTCTGTTCCCTGCATTGAATGCAGATGGCTAGTACCAGGAGCTTAGTTTGGCTAGCTGCGGGGTTTAAAAGAAAATAATTCCTTCTTGGTGTTTGGTATATTGCCTCGCTTCCCACACAAGCATTTTTGACCTTAAAAGTTCAGGATCCCCATGAATTTTAAATGCTGATAAGAACCTCAAGTAAAATGAAAGTAATCAAATATCTCCTGTGTATACAAATCACCTTCTATTTACTCAGAGGGTTTGCCTTTATTCATCGTGTCTTGGCCTAGCAGGTTCTTATGTTTGTGCCTGCCTCCATAGTTTTAATGGGCCACATCTAGGATGAATTTTCCACTAGGCCTTGAAGGCTGTTGCTTTATCTGTCTGGGTGGCATTTTTCTAATAAGCCTACCTCAGCTTTATTGGCAGTATCCCATCGCATCTGCCCTTTCAAAATGGAATGCCATGTGGCCTAGTGGCATTGAGAACATGGTTTGCTTCCCCTGTGGAAAAACGTTAACAGAATGAGGAATTGGCTCCCCTTTCATTGCAGAGCATATTTGAAGGAAGGTGTCCCCCCTGAACCTCTCAGGCACCTTCTTGCCTGGAGAGGTTTCCTCTCTGTAGGGATATAGCAGGAAGAGGTGAATCTGGTCCCATTTATGTCAAACTGCTGCCTAATATTCACACATGAGACTTTTTTTTTTTTTTAATCCAGCTGTTTTTCCCCTTTTGTGCACATTCCTTCAGGGATTTCATCCTATTTGAGAGGATCTTATGTTTGATGCCAAGAAATTGTGGAAAACAAGTTATGGGTGCATATGTTGTATGTATATTAGTCAATTGAACACACATTTCATTATTAGTGGAGTTTGTATCCTAGCCCCTGCTCAATTCTGTTTGAAACATGAGGACTAGTTGCTTTGGAATTTGCTCCGTATATTCTAGACAAGTACTATGTTGCTTAGTTTCTTGTTTGATTTGGCTGTGCTGGTAGGGTTACGGTGTTGCCCAACTGATTTACGCAAGCTGGCACCACCTCGTGGCTTTTTGCCTTTAACTTGTCTCATCATGTTCCTTTGTGCTCTATGGAATGCTGCTGTAAGGCTTAATTTTGGAGAAAGCGGATTGCATTTAATGCTAATTTGATGGCAAATCCCTTTCTCAGAGGACAAGCAGGATGTTAGTCCTCACATACCGGTGACATCAGATGGAGCCCCAATGCGGAAAACCTATGTCAGTTTTCTAGAACTTTGACTAGGCACTGAGCATACCCAGCATGCTCTATACCATGTGTCCACCTGGGGTCCCTCTCTAGTCTCTCTCTTTCCATGGAACTGTAAGCTTTGCCATGTGTGAGAGCTCACATTTGGGCTGTTTTTGGCCTTGTAGAAAACTTTTTTTCACGTGTTTTTTGCAGGTTTTTGTGTTATTCCATTGCTGAGTCCCTCATAATGCGTTCCCGTAGTGTTCCTAGTAATTGTTTTTGGTGATTCAGGTAAGTTTCCTTTCGTGGTAGATTCCCATTGGTTGCAATGCCTCTGTGTCCACTGGCCATCACTGCCATAGTTTTCGGTTTGTGCCCCTTTTGTTTTGTCCAACATGGCCATGTCTGGTTTTCGGCGATGACCCCGGTACCCGAGGACCATGTCCAGCACTGATCCGCATGAGAGATGTCCTCTGCCTGGGGGTATTGTATCCCGTCTGGTGTTGCCGCTTATGCACCCAGATGACCCCGGATGACCCCGGTTCGTCTGCTTTGACTCAAGATGGAACAGCACTTCAGGTCGAAGAAGTCAGCTATCAACATTGAAGGACCAAGCAGCTGAACTGATGGACACATCATCGGCCTCGGCACCAGGGAAGGACCGAGCATCGAGGAAAGTCAAACAAGCATTGACACTGATCCCTGTCGATGCACAGTGCTGGGCATGGAGATGCACTGGATCATGCTGCAGTGCCCCCGAAGTGACCCTGCAGCTCTGAGAGTGCAGAGAAAGACGCGACCAACCCTGCAAGCTGTGAGAACGGGGGCAGGGATTCCCTACCTGCCTGTAGCACTCCAGCTTCTTGCCGACGCGGAGGGGCGGACCCAGAGGCGGATCCCGGAAGTGGCCCTTTAAAGCGGGACGTCCTGGAACAGAGCTCTGAGAGTGCAGAGAAAGACGCGACCAACCCTGCAAGCTGTGAGAACGGGGGCAGGGATTCCCTACCTGCCTGTAGCACTCCAGCTTCTTGCAGACGCGGAGACGCGGAGGGGCGGACCCAGAGGCGGATCCCGGAAGTGGCCCTTTAAAGCGGGACGTCCTGGAACAGAGCTCTGAGAGTGCAGAGAAAGACACAACCAACCCTGCAAGCTGTGAGAACGGGGGCAGGGATTCCCTACCTGCCTGTAGCACTCCAGCTTCTTGCTGACGCGGAGACGCGGAGGGGCGGACCCAGAGGCGGATCCCGGAAGTAGCCCTTATAAAAACAGGGCGTCAGCGGCGCGCAGCAGAGCTGGCGCGCCGCTGAAGCCGCGCGCGCTAAAGGGGCGCGCAGTGTAACGGCTTTGCCCGGCTTCGCCCGGATACGCCGGGACGTCCGGACCATCATCTGCAGGCTGGTCTTTGTTAAAGGTACTTTGTATATTTTTTTCCATGTGATCTATATTTCTGGTTCTCTGATATTTATCAGCTTGCACTTAAAATTGTTGGCCACAAAATTTGAGAGAACTGCTGATATTCCTGTAATTTGAATTGACCATGCCTCCTAAACGTAAGGGGAAAGTGAGAGTTTTTCCCTCACTCCCCTTACCTTCTCCAATCCAACAAGAAATCAGCAGGTTTTTGCTCTCTCCTGCTTTAGATGTGAAAAACAAGGACTCTGATGTGCCATTCAGCTTGGGAGGGCTGAATGTGCCCCCAGACGAGGCTTCACTAAGCCCTAACACCGGCATACCTCCTGCTGAAAGACTGGTGGGGATAAGTTCTGAGGGAGCCGTAGCAGAGGTCAACAGTGAGCGCACTCCTATTACCACGGAGGCAACCCCAAGTGGTGGAGAAAGAGACTTGGAGGTAGCAAGTCCCTTGGAAGGGAATGTTGAGTTATCCAATCCGGGTAATAATCCAGAACCACCCACCCGCCCAGCGGTGGTAACACTCGATGTATTGTGGGAAAAGATGGAGGGAATGTCTTTAAACATAAAGGGATTAGAAAGGAAAGTAGATTTGTTAATGAGTGGGAATCAGCAAGAAACATTACGAATTCAAAGACAAATTAAAGAATTAGATGACAAGACAAAAAGTTGGGAAAATGTTCAAAGGAAAAATATGGAATTTCAGGTAGCTGTCGTCAAAGACAGAGAGTCAATTACTAGAAGATTGGAATCTCTGGAAAACAGTGCCAAGAAATATAACTTGAGATTCTTAAATTTTCCAAGAGTGATAGGGGAATTGCCCTCAGTCACTCTAAAAAAGTTTCTATTGGATGCACTTGGCATTGTCTCTGGAGAAACCATAAGTATAGTAAATTGTTATTTTCTGCCAAAAAATAGAAATGTGAATAATAGATCAGATTTACCATTTCAAGGAGATCTTACTAATTTTCTGGAGACCAGTGCCCAGATTATAGACTGGGGTACTTTGTTGGTAAATTTCTCCTCATTTAAAGAGATAAACTTAATTATGAAGACCTTTTTCCAAAAGTACCCTGTCAACTATATGGATAAGTTAGTTAAGATATTCCCTGATTTGGCATATCCTACTCAATTAAGAAGGAAAGCCTTTTTGGCTTTACGCCAGGAGGTAATTGCTTTAGGTTATACTTTTACATTAAGATTCCCATGCAAGTGCATAGTGAAAAAACAGAATGATATATTCATTTTTTTCACCCCAGAACAATTAAAAGAGTTTGTAGTGCAGAGACAAATCCCATCATCGTCCCCTATACCGAGTTAATTGGAATAGAAATATAGCAGGTATTATGCGGCCCTGATTTAATTGTTTTGTTTTCATGATTTAACTCCCTAATGGTTTCTTTTAAGTGCAAATTCACTCTCAAGTGTGTTTGATACCAAATGTTATTGGGGGTTTTCATTATAATTTCCTGTAATTACTAATTGTGGAAAGAAGTATAGATTTTTGTTTATATAAATGTAACCCAATACATGTATTTCCAAGCAAACTATATTCTTATTGTTTGTTAGTTGAAAATGAGAAATAAAGAATTAAAAAAAAAAAAAGTGACCCTGCAGCAAGGAGTGCAGTCAGTGCTTGGAGGTCTGTGACTGTCTCCAGTGATACTGATGCCAGTCACCGATTCACTTCATGTGTCTGAAGAAGATCTGGCGATGTGAAGACCCGGTGCTACCCATCCTCATACTGCTACTAGAGAAGTTCAACATGCTCATGGGTACGCTACCGACCAAGCTGGCGTCTGTTCCTGGGATAGCACCTGGTGCCCAGCAAGGCACCGCGGCCTCCCTCTACAGTTAGGGTCATCTGTTCTTCAGAGGAGGAAGTTCCACAGGAGCTGGCAGAAACGCCTTGGCCTGCAATCCCCCGTCCAGTTTTACTGGTGCCTGTACCTCTGGACAAAGGCTGAGCACCCAGGGATCCATCCCTGTGGCTTGCAGTGAGGATGAGGACCCCATGACCTCTGGGGTGGGGGGGGGGGGGGGATGATGCTTCAAGTTCTCCAAGGGCTTATAGGGTCTCCCATCAGACTCTTTTCCTCCAGAGGAATGAAGAAAATCTCCACATGAGGACTTGACATTTGCAAGGTTAGTGAAGGCAATCGCGGAAGCCATCCCATTTCAATTAATGGAGGAGGATGCCTGCCACAAAATGCTTAAGATTCTCTAGTTCATGAGTCTCCTAAGGAACTCATAGTGGTCCAGCTGCACGAGATCCTTAAGGAGCTGCTGCTGTGGATATGGGAACCCTCTCACAGTGCCTCCCGTTAAGGTGGATGGGGTTTACCTCCAGCAGGCTGCCGGATTCAATGAGCACAAGTTGCCCCACCAGTCGGTGGTTATCGAATCCGCCCTTGAGGTCCAAGTGTTCTCGGATCTATTCCTCTGTGCCCCTGGGAAAGGACCACAGAATGTTGGACACTCTTGGGAGGAAGGTGTTTCAAGGTTCAGTGCTCATTGTCTGCATTGCTGCCTACCAGCTGTACATGAGCCAGTACTCATGGGACATTGGTAGCAGATGTAAGAGATGGCCAAGCAGCTGCCTCTACAACAGCAGGATATCCTCATGTTGCTGATGCATAAGGGCCTGGAGTGTGGAAAAGATGAGGTCTGAGAGTTTCTGCAGTAGGAATCTGTGTCTGCAGAATGGCATGGCTGCATACCTCTGATCTCCAGCCAGAAGAACAGGAACGACTTGCTGACGTGCTGTGTACTGGGGAGAATCTCTTCAGAGATATGGTGAGGGATGCTGTGGCCCGACTTCGGAACCATTATGAAACCCTCCAATGACTCTCTGCCAGCAGTCCGGACCCATCTTCCTCTTCTAGGAGGCCGGTGAGACAGGGAGAGAGGAAGTCTTTTTTTTTTTTTTTTCTTTCTTTCAGCAAAGGAAGTACTATCCTCTGCTTCCTCACTGCTGTCAACACCATCAAGGCCCCTGAGGTCGTCCCAGGTGGCAGAGATCCCCCAAGCCCTAGCTTCAGTCAACTCCAGGGCCGGGGTTTTGACTGGGTTGTAGGGAGCATAGGCCAGTCATCCATACCTGGGACGTTGGATCCTCCAGTCAGGGGGCAAGCTGTGGTTCTTTGCGAACAAGTGGCCCAGTATAGCTTTGGACCAGTGGGCTCTTTTCATCGTCCGTCAAGGGTACCAGTTGAACCTCTTCGGTGTCCCGCCAAATTGCCCTTCTTGCCTGTGTTGGGGACAGCAGTGCATCTGGAGATATACTAGCAGAGCCCTCCTCCCTCTTAATGGCCAGGGCAGGCGAACCCATACCACCAGAACAAAGAGGATGAGGATTTTACTCCAAAGTACTTTCTGATTCCAAAGAGAACAGGAGGAATTAGTCTCATCCTAGACCTAAGGGCCTTGAACAAGTCCTCTGAGAAAACAGAGTTGCTTACCTTAACAGGTATTTGCTGAGGACAGCAGGATGTTAGTCCTCGTTAAATGTGCCTGCCGCCCCACGGAGTTTGGTTTCTCCTATTTTTCGTTTTAATTAGAATTCTATGTTACAAGACTGGAGAAGGAACCCTGTGTGGATGTGTGGTACAGGGCATGCTGGGCATGCTCAGTGTACCTAGTCAAAGTTCTAGAAACATTTCCATAAGTTTTCCACATCGGGGCTCCATCTGATGTCAGCCATGTGTGAGGACTATCATCCTGCTGTCCTCCGGAGAACACCTGTTAAGGTAAGCAACTCTGGTTTTTGATATGTAACTGAAAATACTAAAATCCTTCTCTAGATGATTTGTTGTGTAATGGAAATATACCTGATTTTGCAGTCTGCTGGGACCATGTGCTTTGCATTTGGTGTTCTTTGAAGGTAATGTGGCTTATCTGTCCATATCATCCATAAGCTCTTGGCTAGTAGGGCTGTCTTCCTGCTTATACAAATAGTACTAGGAAGAATCTGTTGGCTCTGCAGTAAAAGAGCTGATCATGTGTTATAATATGTGAATATTGGGGGAGGGTGTTTCAAATTTAATTTTCTAAAACTGATTAATTTTCTAGTGTAATGGGGCTCTGTTGAAGGGGGTCCTAGAAAATGACATGTAAATCCTGAGCCCCAATCTGAAAATCACTGGATAGAGATGCAGTATATGTAACAATTTGTCACTTGGCTGGTGCTGGCATTCAGAAAGCTGCTGTGAGCTCCTGTGGGATGAGAGCATAATTTAAGTCAAATGTTCTTTAACCCAGCAAATCCTTCTTGTGCAGAAACCCAAAGGTACAATGCTGTATAGTTGGTGATCTAGGGGTGATCATATCTGATGATCTCAAGGTGACCAAACAGATGGATAAGGTTACAGGGGAATAAAACAGATTGGGTGCATAATGGGAGGAATGGTTAGCAGAAAAAAAGATGGTGATATTGCCCTTGTATAAATCCCTGGTGAGACCTCATTTGGAATACTGTGTACAGTTCTGGAGACTGTACCTGGAATCTTTTCAGAGGGTGGCTTCTAAAGTGGTTATTGGTCTTTGTTGTAAAGCATATAAAGACAAACTTAAAGATCTAAAACATGAACACCCTAGAGCAGGGGTGGGCAATTCCTGTCCTCGAGGGCTGCAAACCAGTTGGGTTTTCAGGATACCCCTAATGAATATGCATGAAATAGATTTGCATACAACTGAGGCAGTGTGTATGCAGGTCTCTCTCATGCATATTCATTAAGGATATCCTGAAAACCCGACTGGTTTGCAGCCCTCAAGGACAGGAATTGCCTACCCCTGCCCTAGAGGAAAGGTGAGAGGGTAGATATGATAGACATTTTAAATACCTCCCAAGATACCAATGCACAGGAAGTGTGCCTCTCTTTAACTGGAAAGGAGACACTGGAATTGAGGGGGCGTCATGGGATGAGTGTCAAAGGGTGTAGATTCAAGTGTAATTGAAATAAATATTTCTAAAGAGAGGCTGGTGGATGCATGGAACAGCCTTCCAGTGGAGACTAGGACAGTATCTGAATTCAAAAAAGCATGGGATAAAGACAGGATCTCCGAGGGAGTGGTAGGAGCTGTAGAACTAAGCATTTTGTGTGGATAGGCAGAATAGATAGCTCAAATGTGTTTTTTTTGTTTTTTTTTTCCTCAGAGGATAAGCAGGATGGCAGCCTCATATATGGGTGACATCATCCAATGGAATCCAGCAGGGAAGACTTGTGTAAAAGTTTCTAGACTTGACCGAGCCTCATGGTATAATGGATGTCCACGACATCCATTATACCATGCATCCACACAAGGTCCCGTCAGTTTTTCTTTTTCTGCAGAGCCTGGAGGTCGTGGTTTGGGCAATTGTTTTTTTCTTTTTGCGGTTCCCTTAGATTTTGCTTTGCTGTTCAGTGCAGGGTCCTGCAGTCTTCCTGTTTAGTATCCCTAGGTAAGTGTTTACATTTTTGATTCCTTTTGCAGACTGTTCCCTTCCAGGGGGTTGGTGCCATTAGGTTCTATTTTAGCATCCCTTTTGTTTCATGCTGACATATCTTAAGGGTTCCAGTGATGTCTCACAGATCCTCTTGATAGATGTCATCTGTTTGGGGGCGTGGCATCACATGCTGTTCAGGGTGGCCTCAAGTGCGAACAAATGACCCCAAAGGATACTGGTCTTTCTTGCATTTAATGGAACGTCTATTTGGTCACTGGAAAACCAATCTCTTTGTATTGGAGGCATCAACCTCAAGGGGGGGGGGGCAGGGGCATCGGTAGCCAGTAGAAATGCTGAAGACAGACTTATCACCCAACTCCTTCCAGTCAAAGAATGCTTTGGATTTGTCACCTTTGACCTCTGCACCGGAGAACGACCATGCCGAGCATAGAGGGAAGCCAAAGAAACATGGCATTGGTCCCACATCTATGCATGGTGCCAAGCATGGGGATGGTCTAGCAACTGCTGAAACCCCCAAAGCAGCCCCCACAGTCTCCACCAGCCCTGGTGTCAGCCACTGATTCTCCTCTCGGTTTCAAAGAGGATTTGGCCACTCCTCCTGCCTCCCAGTCTGTGTTGGTATCTGCAATCTTCGAGGAGGAATTGGACAATGTGTGCAGTTGGCCATGGAAAAAGTGCTACAAAGCCTTGGTGCCGGAGCATCGACAGCACCAAGTACGGCACTGCTGATTCATGAGCCACTGCTCAATTCCTTACATCCTTTTCCCTTGCTGATGCCACAAGGAAAAAGAATGTTGGTGTCACTGTGGACAATACGTTGAAATCCTGAGGTCAGGGTGCTGCAGCAGTTTATAAAGTAAATAGAATGTTATCAATTCAGAAAAGAATGTAGAATAAAACCAAATATGCTTCCTCTGTACAGATCTGTCGTGTGCCTGCACCTAGAGTTTGCAGTTCAGACCATTTCAAGATGGATAGAGGAATTAGAAAAGGTACAGATAATGGCAACAAAAATTTTAAGGGGATGGAACAGTTCTTATGAAAGGCTAAATAGGGCTTTTCAGGCTGGAAAATAGAAGATATGACATTTAACACATGAGTGGGATGGAATAGTTATTTCTCTTTCAGATTTGTACTAGAACTAGGGGGGATAGTTAATGAAATGAACTGGTGGTAGACTTAAAAAGTGTTTTTTCTTTCAATACACAGTTAAGCTTTGGAATTTGTTGCCAGTGTGGTTCTCAAGGCATCTAGTATAGATGAGTTTAAGTTTTTTGTTTTTTTTTTAAGTTCCTACAGGCAAAATACATAAACATGTTATAGTCCAGTAAATTTGAGAGAGCCACTATTTATCCCTGGGAGTGGGCAACAAGAAATGGATCTGCTTGATACTGCCTAGAGATCCAGATTGGCTACTGTTAGAGAAGGATGCTGGGCTTGATGGATCTTTTGGACTGACCCAGCATAGAATTGTGTTAAGAGAATAAAGAATGCACAAAAGATTCTTTCCTTAGTTCCTGGACACACACCAAATTTCAGGGCTGGCTGTAAGTTTAATTACAAAACAGAACTCTAAAAAACCTTCAAACAAAATCTGGAAGAATCAGTCCATATGTTCGTTATTAAAACCAGTTATAAAAGAGATGAAAAACATGTGCCAGCTTTTTACTATGTATGAAATTAATCTGTAAAAAAGCATATCTAATATTAGCCATGGATAAAGTTAAATGACACTTTCTGATGTGATCCAGTGTGGATGTGCCACAATGCTTATGTACTGAAAAAGCACTTATGAATAGAAAATGTGGAGTAAGTGAGGATAATTTATTTATTTGTTTATTGTATACCGATATTCAACTATGGCCATCACATCGGTTCACATATAACAACAATGATAAAAAGTTACAATGTAGAGAATAGAGATAATGGAATTATACAAAAAAATGGAGAGAATTAAAGGGGAAAGAGAAAAGGAAAAGTAATAGAGAAAAATAATTTAGTATATAATTAAATCATGTTGGAAAAGCTTTTAGAAAAAGTAAAGTTTTTAAATTCTTCTTAAAAGTTTTAGTAGAGGATTCTAGTCTTAATTCAATAGGGAGTTCCACAAGATCGGACCAGCTATTGAAAAGGCACGTTGTTTTGTTGAGGTAAGACGGGAAAATTTAGTAGATGGAATTTCTAGGAGACCAGTATTTGAGGATCATAAAGATTGCCTTGAAACTTGGAAAAATATTGTATCCATCCAGTTTGTCTTATATAAAATTTTGTGAATGAGATAGTCTTGTACTGTATTCTATAAAGAACAGGTAACCAATGAAGCTCTTTGAGTACTGGAGAGATGTGATCCGACTTTTTGTGATTGTTAAGCAGTCGAGCAGCTGCATTTTGCAAGAGCTGAAGTGGAGTGATGGTAATAGCAGGCAGTCCAAGTAATATAGCATTGCAATAGTCTAATTTGGAGAATAGAGCTTGTAAGACTAAATGGAAATCATGATGATGGAGTGGTTTAATTCTTTTTAAAATTTGGAGTTTGTAGAAACCATCTTTGATGTTAATATGTTGTTTGAATCCAAAGTAACTCCAAGGTCTCGTGCATTAAATAGAATATTATTGTTAGGTAGAAAGTTATTAAGATGAATGTCCATTTCAGGAGAGGATTTATTGCAAATATATAGAATTTCTGTCTTATTGTGATTAAGGATAAGCGATATTTGTGTTAGTAACTGTTGTATTGTATTAAGGTAAGAATTACAGAGATTTAGATTATTAGTAAGATCAGCATTTATGGGTATAAGAATCTGAACATCAGCATAAATGAAATAAGTTAAATTAAGATTTGAAAGAAAATTACATAAAGGAAGCAGGTAAATATTAAAAAGAGTTGAGGATAAAGAGGATCCTTGAGGGACACCATAGGTGAGAGGTATTTGGATTCATTATAATTGCTTTTGACAATGTAGGATCTATTAAATAGGTATGAGGAGAACCAGTTAAAGGTGGTACCATGTAAACCAATTTAATTTAGTCTTTTTAAAAGAATGGGAATGATTAGCAGTATCAAAAGCAGCTGATATATCAAGGAAGATTAGAATGAATTTTTGGCCAATATCTAAACCTTTAATAATAATATCTGATAATGATATTAGTAAAGTTTCAGTGCTAAGTGTATTTCTAAAACCATGTTGATTTTGGGAAAGTATGTTATGTTTTTCTAAATGCTCCTGGAGTTGTTTGTTGACACATTTTTCGAGTATTTTAGCAATAAAAGGGAGGTTAGAAATAGGTCTGAAATTAGAAATAGAAAATTGGTCGAGGTGTGTTTTTTAAGAATGGATGAATGCTCTGGATCTAAAGGATGCTTATGCTCATTCTTATCCTTCCTGTCCACTGGCATTACCTACGCTTTACAGTAAATTCTTCCCACTATCAGTACAAAGTGCTCTCTTTTGACCTGTCAGCATGGAGGGTCTTTAAGTGCCTAGGTGTAGTAGTAGCTCATCTACAACTTCAGGGCATCCAGATTTTGCCTTACCTGGATGACTGACTTGTGACAGCAAAATCCCAAATTGGTTTACTAACCTTCCTACAGAAATAGACTCCTGAGGTCATTAGGCTTCCTTGTAAATTCCAAGAAATAGTTTCTAATACCCTCCCATGAAATTAAATTTGTTGGAGCGTGCATAAATTCTCTAAAGGAAAGAGCTTTTCTTATGTTAGATTGGTCATGTGCACTCAGGTCTTTAGTCTAACTATTGAACACAAATCTGTCCCCAACTAGGGAAGTGCTGGTTGTGGTCAGCAATATGGTGGTAGCAATTCATTTCATGTCATTAACCTGTCGTCTTGTATGTTTTCTGCAGTGGGGCCTTTGTTTCTAGTGGGATTTGCTAACTTGGCCCTTAACAACTAAAGTGGAAGTCTCAACAGACATGGAGGAGGAGCTACATTGGTGGCTAGACCCATTCATCAGCAAATATGTTTCCTGCTCTCAATAAGGGATCAATAGGACCACAATCTACCCAGTTACAGTTTCTGATATTGTTTTAACTGATAAACCCCAATAAAACACCCCAATGCAAAAAAAATAAATAATAATAATAATGCCTTAAAAACACCACTTCCCCTAGTACTTTCACACTTCCTTTGCCTACTGTGGATCTTTTGTTTTTGTGCCTTTTCCATGCTAATGACGCCTCAGCTGTACATATTTCATTTAACCAGAAAAGGAAAAGGTACTTGTGCTGCAAAAACTCAGATGAACAGATATATATTTTTTTTTTTTTGGTATCCCTAAGAGCCTCTAATTAGCTGGAAAATAAATACCTACATTTACAATTTGTAAACACCTAAAATTAGAAGCCATACATATATTGAATAAACTTCAGGTTTTTTTTTCATCTTTTACACTTCTTCTGAAAAGATTTGAAGTTCTGTTGGAAGTTATGCCAGTGATCTTAAAAATCACTTCACTGGCTTTGATTTAATGTGTATTGCAATGCAATACTTTTGAGGTATAATAGAATTGCAGTAGTGTTTTTGTAGCTTATCTCTAATCCTTTTTTATAGTTCTGGGAATAAGCAAACTTTTTTTTGAGCACAATCTTGTTTTCTATTCATGCAGTTGGCTGGGGGTCCCCCAAGACTGGTAATATACAGGAGGGGGGTGTGTATAGGTTTATATATACTTCCCATCTTGGGGGCCTCAACCAATTGCATGAATGGAACGAGGACCCTGGCTCAAAAACGTTTTCTCACTCCAGGACTACAAAAACATTTGAGGTAAACTGCACAGATACGACTGCAATGTTGTTGCTCAAAAGTATAGCGTTGCTATGTATAATATATATATTTATTTAAAATCAGCCATTCTACCAACCAGTGGCTCAAAGCACATGTTTTGTTTCTCTGAAATGAAAGAAATAAGTTCACACACATGCATAGGCACAGAAAAGCAGATAATACCCATACACCACCCAGACCCACAGATGCCACACACCACAGGGATAAGGGCAGGAGAATCTTTCAATAAATGTAGGAGCCACCAAACTTTTGTTTTTAGCGTTGAGATGGGGTGGATCGTATTCAGGGACAGCCGGCAGTCTGCTCTTCCCTGCCTCCATGGCAATCCAAATGTTGGCCTTGGGATTTCCCAGCATGTGAAGTAACAGTGATGGCGGACTCAGCCCAGGTTCCCCCTCCCCCTTGGAAACCAGGTTCGGAGAAGGAGAGGAAGTGCGGGCGGTGCAATGTGCTGCACATGCCAGGTATCGCAGATTCTTTTTTGCAAAAACTGCGAAGTGCAAATGCAGTGCAGTACCCAAGAGGAAGGAGAGCATTCGGTCCCTCACTACTGCTGGCACAAAGGTCCCTGGGAGTATCAAGCCTGCATAGGCCATCCCTGATATAGAAACCAAGGCAGGAAGACCAGAGGTCACTGGAGTCGGATGGTTCCAGTAGCCCAGAGTTCTCAGTGAACTTCATAAAGAAGATGCACAAGGCCTATTTGGAATTAAAGGGGCAGCAGACCTGTCAGCCCTAGGCCCTGAGGGGCACGAGACAAAATCCCTCCAGGAAGAGAGCACAGAGGGAAGAATGTCTCCCCGGTGCCATGAACCCAGCCCTTTAAGGGAAGAAATCTCTTCCGCTGGGGAATCGGATGAGGAGCAGCTGTTAGGAGGGTGAACTGTTTGTAGACTGCTGATTCAGCGGTTAGCCTGTTCAGACAACAAGAAATGAGTGCTCTCATTTCTAAAGTCTCTAGGTAGCTGCAGTTGGAGGAAGGGCATATAAAGAGGATAGACCCAAGGGTAACCCAGTCCTTACAGGGATTAAGCTAGCTAGAGCATTCGTGCTGCATTTGGCCATTCAAGATATGGCAGCGGAATGGGATATTACGGAGCTTTCCCTTAAGAATTTCAGAACCATGGAAGGCCTAGATCCCCTGCAAGAAAGGGAGAAATTGACACCTCAGGTGGATATTGCGGTAAGAGCATTGTCAAGAAGAACTATAATTCCTGTGGAAAGAGGTATAGTCCACAGGGATCTGTAGGATCACAAACTAGACACATCTATAAAGAAATCCTTTGATCTGGCTAGTTTAGCCCTGCAGTCGGAATTTTGTGGGGGCTATGTAACAAGGGCAATGGTCTGCTGGCTGCAGCAAAGACACAGGACCAATGAGATCCAGAACATAAGAAATTGCCATACTGAGTCAGACCAAGTGTCCGTCCAAGCCCAGCATCCTGTTTGTAATGGTGGCCAATCCAGGCTACAAGTACCTGGCAAGAACCCAAATACTAAGTAGATCCCCATTCTACTGATGCCAGTAATAGCAGTGGCTATTCTCTATGTCAGCTTGATTAATAGCAGTTAATGGACTTCTCCAAGAACTTATCCAAACCTTTTTTAAACCCAGCTACACTAATTGCACTAACCACATCCTCTGGCAACAAATCCTAGAGCTTAATTGTATGTTGAGTGAGACATTTCTCAGATTAGTTTTAAATGTGCTACTTGAAGCTTCATGGAATGCCCCCTAGTCCTATTATCCAAAAGATAAAATAACTGATTCACATTTACCCGTTCTAGACTCTCATGATTTTAAGGACCTCTATCATATCCCACCTCAACCGTCTCTTCTTCTAGCTGAACAGCCCTAACCTCTTTAGCCTTTCGTCATAGGGGAGCTGTTCCATCCCCTATATCATTTTGGTCACTGTTCTCTGAACCTTCTCCATTGCAACTATATCTTTTTTTTGAGATGCGGCAATCAGAATTATACACAGTACACAAGGTGCAGTTTCACCATGGAGTGTTAGAGGCATTCTGACATTTTCTGTTTTATTAACCATTCCCTTCCTAATAATTCCTAATGTTTGCTTTTTTTGTCTGCCACAGCACACTAAGCTATTTCAGTGTATTATCCACTGATGCCTAGATCTTTTTCCTGGGTGGTAGCTCCTAATATGTAGGAAGGAAGAATAGCCTAATGGTTAGAACAGTGGGCTACGAACCAGGAGACCAGGGTTCGAGTCCCGCTGTTGCTCCTTGTGAACTTGGGCAAGTCACTTTACCCTCCATTGCCTCAGGTACAAAAATCCCAAACTTAGATTGTAAGCCCTCTGGGTATAGAGAAATACCTACAGTACCTGAATGTAAACCAATCTGATATCTCAGATTGAATGTCGGTATATAAAAATAAATAAATAAATAGATATGGAACCTAACATCGTGTAACTACAGCATGGGTTATTTTTCCCTACAAGCAACCCTTTGCACTTGTCCACATTAAATTTCATCTGCCATTTGGATGCCCAATCTTCCAGTCTCGCAAGGTCCTCCAGCAATTTATCACAATCCACTTGTGATTTAACTACTCTGAATAATTTTGTATTATCTGCAAATTTGAGAACCTCATGTGTCATTCCCTTCCAGATCATTTATAAATATATTGAAAAGCACCGGTCCAAGTACAAATCCCTGAGGCACTTCACTGTTCATCCTTTTCCATTGAGAAAATTGACCATTTAATCCTATTCTGTTTCCTGTCTTTTATACAGTTTGCAATCCATGAAAGGACATCACCTCTTATCCCTTGACTTTTTAGTTTTCTTAGAAGCCTCTCATGAGGGACTTTTTCGAACGCTATCTGAAAATCCAAATACACTACATCTACCGGTTCACCTTTATCCACGTGTTTATTAAGTCCCTCAAAAAAATGAAGCAGACTTGTGAGGCAAGACTTGCCTTGGGTAAATCCTTGTTGACTGTGTTCTGTTAAACCATGTCTTTCTATATGTTCTGCTTTTTTCTGTAGAATAGTTTCCACTATTTTTCCCGGCACTCAAGTCAGGCTCACTGGTCTATAGTTTCCCGGATCGCCCCGGAGCCCTTTTTAAATACTGGGATTACATTGGCCACCCTCCAGGTACAAAGGATGATTTTAATGTTAGGTTACAAATTTTAACTAATAGATCTGAAATTTCATTTTTTAGTTCCTTCAGAACCCTAGGATGCATACAATCCGGTCCAGTGATTTACTACTCTTTAGTTTGTCAGTCTGGCCTTCTACATCTTCCAGGTTCATAGTGATTTGGTTCAGTTCATCTGACTCATCACCCTTGAAAACCATCTCTGGGGCCGGTATCTCCCCAACATCCTCACTAGTAAACACAGATGCAAAGAATTCATTCAGTTAACCATGGAAGCAGCAGCAGCCTTTTTGTCTTGACATCTTATATATGTGTGTGTGTATATGTATGTGTGTGTGTATTTACGGATCTCTTCTAAGCAGGCGGCCACGGCAGTTATCTCGAGGCGGTTGCTATGACTAAAATTGGGGTGCATATTTATCCTCTAAAGCAAGGTTAACCAGACTGCCCTTTAAATAGAACCTGTTATTTGGTGAGTTTGGCCACAGTGGTAAAGGGATTTAGAGAATTCAAGCTGTCAAGATTGCCAGAAGACAGGAAGCCAGTGACCATAGTCCTGCCTTTAGTCCTTGTCTGAGGGATCAGACAGTATAGACCAGGGACAGCTGGCCCACAAAAGGCCAAGTCTTCCGGGAGGTCGCAATCCTTTCGAGGCAGCAGGCAAGGAAACCGCAAGGGTATGTTCAGAGTGGCACTTTCAGGAAAAAGGGCCTTCAGACAATTGTGGAAGGCACTCTGATCCCACTAGTGGGGGGCTGCCTGCAGAAGTTCTACGAGTCGTGGTCCCAGGTCACAAGCGACAAATTGGGTGCTGGAGGTGGTTGGTCAAAGTTGTGTTGGAACTAAAAACTGCAATGGGTAAAAGTTGTCCTATCCCTGTTCAGGGAATCAAAGTAATAAAAGATCTGGAAGACTGTATACAGGTTGCTACAGTTATATTCCATTATTCCGGTACTGAAGAAAGGAGCAAGGAAGAGGACAATACTCATTATTATTATTATTATTATTTTTTTTTTTGCACCTGTGAGGGAGTATATAGCCATCTCTATCTACCTTAAAGCACTGGGCTCAGATGTCCTGCCTGGTTCTCCTTAAGCTTGGGCTGAAATAGATATTTGGGAGGGCTGTTAGTCTGTTAGTCTGCTTTACCTGTTAGTCTGTTAGTCTGCTTTACCTGTTTCAGCCATTAGTTCAAAAGCAGCCCCTTCCTCCTCAGCCTGGGTTTGTAAGGCGGGGCAGTAATTGGATTAAGTTGCCAGAGCCTCATGTGCATTGGGAACTGAATTCACTTTGGAGCTGGGATCTCAAACGAACCAGAACCTTTCCTGCTAAAGTTAAGTCCATTTTGGTTGTTATCTGTTGTTATCTGTGCTTAGAAGTAGGGCATTATATCTGCCAAAACTTGTGCACTATCTTTTAAAAAAAAAAAATAAATAAAAGCACAACTGAAATAGATATTTGGGAGGGCTGTTAGTCTGCTTTACCTGTTTCAGCCATTAGTTCAAAAGCAGCCCCTTCCTCCTCAGCCTGGGTTTGTAAGGCGGGGCAGTAATTGGATTAATTTGCCAGAGCCTCATGTGCATTGGGAACTGAATTCACTTTGGAGCTGGGATCTCAAACGAACCAGAACCTTTCCTGCTAAAGTTAAGTCCATTTTGGTTGTTATCTGTTGTTAACTGTGCTTAGAAGTAGGGCATTATATCTGCCAAAACTTGTGCACTGTCTTTTAAAAAAAATAAAAATAAAAGCACAACTGAAATAGATATTTGGGAGGGCTGTTAGTCTGCTTTACCTGTTTAATACCCTCCCACCCTACCCCTCTACCCACCCACCCCTAGGTTTGTGTTTCTTATATAACCTGCCTAGATTCATAAATGGCAACAAGGTAAATTAGTATTTCCATAATTGCTATTCATCAAATGTCAAAACTTACCAAAATGAGGATTATCCAATGTAACTGCTGTGGAGCCTTTATTCTGAGGGAAAGCATCTGGAAACTTAGAGCTTGCCCAATTTGTGCACAACTATCTTCCTTGAAAAAGGAGCTGAATGAGGTTAAAGCTCAATTAGCTTCAATTACAAGAATTACACCCACATTGCATTACTCAGAAAATAATTCCCCAACATCACAGAGAAACCAGAAGTCAAGAAAAAGAGATTCATTAGGCTCAGGTAGGACCCATAGTCACCCATTCTTGACAGATGGACAGCCAACAGGTACACCCTCCCACTCAAACAGGTCATTAAGAAATTATTTAAAATCCAGGAATACAGTGGGCTCTGGTAGAATTAGACCTGTGATGAGACACACAATGTACCAAATGCAAAAAGAACAAAAAGCCTTCTCTATATTAAAAACTGAAGAAGTTCTTGAGAAAAACATTGAAGTGTTACCAGAAAAGAGAAAACAAACACAATGCATGCAGAATTTCAAGATCCATAACCAAAAGAAAAATCTAATTGAGATGGATAACTCTGTCAACAGTGGCACAACTGCAAAAGGAAAGAGTGAAGTGAATAACAAATTTCAAATAAAATCTCATAAGGAGTCCAGGAAAAGCAATAACCTTAAAGAGAGTACCTGGAAGGCTATGACCACAAATGCTCATAGTTTGGGAAATAAAATCCCAGATCTGCAGGCCCTAATGGCTGAGGCAGAATTGGACATTGTTGCTATCACAGAGACATGGTTCACAGAATCTCATGATTGGGATACAACAATACCAGGCTATAACTTGTTAAGGAAGGACAGAGAGGATAGAAAAGGGGGAGGTGTGGCTCTTTATATCAGAAACAACATCCAAGCATCTGAGCTGCAAGGAAGATGGGGCAAGGAAGAAGCAATATGGGTCGACCTAAAAAAAGATGACGGAGCATCCATTTATATTGGAGTGGTTTACAGGCCTCCAAACCAAAAGGAAGAGCTGGACAGAGATCTGGTTGAAGACATCCATAAGATAGGTAAGAAGGGAGAAGTGGTGATCGTGGGTGACTTTAATATGCCAGATGTAGACTGGAAAATCCCATCTGCAGAAACTAAAAATAGTAGAGCAATAGTGGATGCCATGCAAGTATCTTTGTTCAAACAAATGGTATTGGAACCCACGAGAGAAGGAACTATACTCGACTTAGTGCTCACTAATGCAGATAATGTCTCCGATGTCCAGGTGGGCACCCACCTCAGCACCAGTGATCATCAAACGGTATGGTTTAATATCACTAAAAGAATAGGGAAAAGAACCACAAAGACCCGAGTTTTACAGTTCAAAAACACGGACTTTGAGGAAATGGGTAAGTACCTGGAGGAAGAACTAAAAGGATGGGAGAACGAGAGAGATGTGGAGCAGCAGTGGACCAATCTAAAACGAGCAATCACCAAGGCAACTACTCTATATGTTAGAAATGTAAAGAAAAGCAAAAGAAAATTGAAACCTATCTGGTTCTCAAAGGAGGTGGCTGACAAAATTAAAGCTAAAAGAACAGCATTCAAGAAATATAAAAGATCCCAAAGGGAGGAACACAAAGAAGAATATTTGATTCAACTGAGGGAGACAAAGAAATTAATCAAGTTGGCAAAAAGTCAAGCGGAAGAGAGGATTGCCAAGGAGATAAAAAATGGTGACAAAACATTTTTCAGATACATCAGCGAAAAGAGAAAGGTCCAAAGTGGTATAGTGAAATTGAAAGGTGATAATGATCAATGTGTGGAGAGAGACGAAGAAATGGCAGAAATATTAAACGAATACTTCAGCTCTGTGTTCACTAAAGAAGACCCTGGAGAAGGACCATCTCTACACAACAAGAAACAACAAGAAACTGGAAGGAAATGGAATAGATGAAAATCCTTTTACAATAGAAAATGTGTGGGAAGAGCTAAAGAACCTGAAAGTGGACAAAGCCATGGGGCCTGATGGGATTCATCCAAGGATATTGAGGGAGCTCAGAGATGTTCTGGCGGGTCCGCTGTGTGACCTGTTCAATAGATCCCTTGAAACGGGAGTGGTGCCGAGTGATTGGAGAAGAGCGGTGGTGGTCCCGCTTCACAAGAGTGGGAACAGGGAGGAGGCTGGCAACTACAGACCGGTTAGCCTCACTTCAGTGGTGGGAAAAGTAATGGAGTCACTGCTGAAAGAGAGAATAGTGAACTATCTACAGTCCGGAGAATTGATGGACCAGAGGCAACATGGATTCACCAGGGGAAGATCCTGTCAAACAAATCTGATTGACTTTTTTGACTGGGTAACCAAGGAATTGGATCAAGGAAGAGCACTCGATATGATATACTTGGATTTCAGCAAAGCCTTTGATACGGTTCCGCACAGGAGACTGGTGAATAAAACGAGAAGCTTAGGAGTGAGTGCCGAGGTGGTGACCTGGATTGCAAATTGGTTGACGGACAGAAGACAATGTGTGATGGTAAATGGAACCTTCTCTGAAGAGAGAGCGGTTTTAAGTGGTGTACCGCAAGGATCGGTGTTGGGACCGGTGCTGTTCAATATCTTTGTGAGCGACATTGCGGACGGGATAGAAGGTAAGGTTTGTCTTTTTGCGGATGACACTAAGATCTGCAACAGAGTGGACACGCCGGAAGGAGTGGAGAGAATGAGACGGGATCTAAGGAAACTGGAAGAGTGGTCGAAGATATGGCAGCTGAGATTCAATGCCAAGAAGTGCAAAGTCATGCATATGGGGAGTGGAAATCCAAATGAACTGTATTCGATGGGGGGGGAAAGGCTGATGTGCACGGAGCAGGAGAGGGACCTTGGGGTGATAGTGTCTAATGATATGAAGTCTGCGAAACAATGCGACAAGGCGATAGCAAAAGCCAGAAGAATGCTGGGCTGCATAGAGAGAGGAATATCGAGTAAGAAAAGGGAAGTGATTATTCCCTTGTACAGGTCCTTGGTGAGGCCTCACCTGCAGTACTGTGTTCAGTTCTGGAGACCGTATCTACAAAAAGACAAAGACAAGATGGAAGCGGTACAGAGAAGGGCGACCAGGAAGGTGGAGGATCTTCATCGGATGACGTACGAGGAGAGATTGAAGAATCTAAATATGTACACCCTGGAGGAAAGGAGGAGCAGAGGAGATATGATACAGACTTTCAGATACTTGAAAGGTTTTAATGATCCAAAGGCAACGACAAACCTTTACCATAAGAAAAAAATCAGCAGAACCAGGGGTCACGATTTGAAGCTCCAGGGAGGAAGATTCAGAACCAATGTCAGGAAGTATTTCTTCACGGAGAGGGTGGTGGATGCCTGGAATGCCCTTCCGGAGGAAGTGGTGAAGACCAGAACTGTGAAGGACTTCAAAGGGGCGTGGGATAAACACTGTGGATCCATAAAGTCAAGAGGCCGCCAATGAAGAGTGGGTAACTCGCCAGAATGATGGCTACTGCCTGGACACAATACCCTTATTCAATAAACATACACATGGTTACTGTGACTCCAACATCGCTCTAAGTTTCAACAGCAAGAGGAAATGTGGAAAAAAGGATTTGCACTCACAAAGCCGGGAGTAGCTGGCTTGTTACGGCGGTTACTACCCCAAACCAAATGTGCCTGATACTTCACTTTTGATGCACATCCAGCATAGCTCTCTGCTCCAATGGCAGGGGAGAAGAAAAACTGATACTTCACGCATATCCAGCAGAGCTCTCTGCTTCAACGGCAGGGGAAAAGAAAAACTGATACTTCACGCATATCCAGCATAGCTTCAACGGCAGGGGAGAAGAAAAAAGGATTCACACTCAGAAAGCGGGGAGTAGCTGGCTTGTTACGGCGGTTACTACCCCAAACCAAATGTGCCTGATACTTCACTTTCGATGCATATCCAGCATAGCTCTCTGCTTCAACGGCAGGGGAGAAGAAAAACAACCAATAAGGGCTGTATAACATAGTCTGGGTTAAAACAAATAAGCATGGGTGTAGCTTGCTTATTGTGGCGGTTACTACCCCTATTACCCCTAACTAATCAAGCTAGATATTTCACTTGGATGCAACTCCATCACTGCTCTCTACATTAATGGTGGGGGAGGAAGGGAAATAGAACCAAGAGCTAAAAGAAACAGATAAGTATGAGAGAAAAAATGTGTGAAGCTTGCTGGGCAGACTGGATGGGCCGTTTGGTCTTCTTCTGCCGTCATTTCTATGTTTCTATGTTTCTATGTATCCTGGAGGGGTCCAAATCCTGAGCATGAACCCTAAGGGCCTATATAGACTAGATGGGCCCTGGGATTCTGACAGTTCCAGACTACAGAGAGACCACTTATCTGTGAGGTAGGTAAACCTGTTTTGTTTAAGCCAGAGACTGCCTGAGTTCAAGGCGTCTACTTCATTGTTTGCTGCCAAATGTGTGCTGTCTCATATCACTGTAAATAAAGAGCACTTAAAGCACAGCCAGAGTGTGTGTGCATTTCTCTGCATGTACCCATGCCATTGTCTGCTTCTATGCCACACTGCCAAAGAAGGAAGGCATGTTTTGACTGGTACTGGACCTAAAACAAGTAAACAAGTACCTAAGTATATATATCCCATTTTCATATGGAATCACTAAGGATGGTAATTGTGGCACTGCGCAAAGGAGAATACCTATCCTTGAGCTTCACAGAAACATACCTGCACATACCGGTCAGGCAAAGCCAAAGCCATCAACAATTTCTGAGGTTTGTGATAGGCTACCATTTTCAGTTCAAGACACTACCATTTGGGCTTGCAGTAGCCCCCAAAGCTTTCACAAAGGGTGACGGTCATAGTAGCGGCATTCCTTTGCAAGGAGGGAATCTGCGTCCATCCATACTTGGATGATTGGCTGATAAGAGCCAACTCAGTCCAGGAGGAGGGGTGCAAGCAACTCAGAGGGTGGTACAGTATTGCAGACTCTTAGGCTGGATAGTGAACTAAGCCAAAAGCCACATGCAACCATCTCAGGAATTGGTGCATTTGGGTGCTCAATTCAACACGAGAGGGGGCAAAGTATTTCTGCTAAAGCAGAGAATTCACAGCTACAGCAACAGGTCAGGTCATTCCTGAAGGACCAAAGTCATACAGTCTGGATGTATTTACATCTTCTAGGGGCCATGATAGCAACCATAGAGAAGAGAGAATCACCTGGGCAAGAGCTCATAAGAGACTCCCTACAGGAGTAGTCTTTCCAGGTGGTTGCTGCAGCAAGGATACTTCAAGTGACTGCCTCTTTTAGTCAAGACATGAAGCAGCCTAGGCTGGTGGCTGTCCAGGACCAACCTCGAGAAAGGAAGAAACCTAGATTACCCCCCCACCCCCCCCCCCCCCCCAGTGGATAAGTTTCCACAGATGCCAGCAGGAAAGGATGGGTGGTGCATTGC
Organism: Rhinatrema bivittatum; assembly: GCF_901001135.1. Classification (NCBI taxonomy): domain Eukaryota; kingdom Metazoa; phylum Chordata; class Amphibia; order Gymnophiona; family Rhinatrematidae; genus Rhinatrema; species Rhinatrema bivittatum. The sequence goes on along the minus strand of NC_042616.1, from coordinate 344,077,936 downwards.
AAAACATACATAGTGCAAGGCCTCTGGTCCGTGCAGGAGGCAAGATGGTCAATGAATGCCCTGGAGACCAGACGTGTCTAGCTGGTGTTAGAGAAGTTTCAAGAAATACTCCGGAGAAGAGCAATGAAGATGTTTTCAGACAATACCACAGGCATGACATATTTGAACAAACAGGGAGGCACAAGGAGCAGGCAGGCCCAGAAAGAAGCTCAGTTGCTGATGCAATGGGCAGAGAAGTAGCTGCAAGACATCTCCGCAATGCATATAGCAGGATCATAAAATGTTCAAGCAAATTTGAGTTGCCAAGAGCTGGACCCAAGAGAATGGGAGCTGGTGGATGTTGCCTTCCAGCAAATAGTAGTCTGAATGGGAAGTCCCCGTTGACACTTGATGGCAACCCACAAAAATACAAAGGCAGAACAGTTCCTCAGCAAGTGAAGAAGCTGCCTAAGTAAGGGAATGGATGCGCTAACCAGTCTTGGCTGCAAGGAGCGCTATTGTATATATTCCTGCAATGGCCCTTGGTGGACAGGTTCATTAGAAAAATTGCCAGTCACCCAAGAACAGTAGCATTGGGGTCCCCGGATTAGCCAAGATATCCTTGGTACGCAGATCTCAGGTGCAGTATGTCGGAACCAATAAAATTCAGCCCGATTGTAGGGCTTCTTCAGAGCCCAGTGTACATGGAAGATCCAAGTCACTTCTCGCTTATGGCCTGGCTATTGAAAAGCAGGGATTGCCGAAAGAAGGGGTACTCCAAACAAGTAATCTTTACATTATTAAAGGCACGGAAACCTTCTGCCTACCGAGCGTATACAAGAGTTTGGAAATGCTTTCAGCACTGGTGCGAACAACTGGCCGCCAATACAAAGAAGGCAGACTTGCCAGTAATCTTGCAATTCCTGCAGACAGCCCTGGAGAAAGGCCCAGCAGTAAATTATTTGAGTACAGTTGGCAGAAATTGCCTGTTTCAGACAACAGATTAAAGGAGTCCCTATAGGCGCTTGGGCAGATACATCTAGATTTCTAAAAGGTGTGAATAGAGTATGCTCTCAGAGAAGAAATCAGGTGCCAGCATGGGACCTAAACCTGGTGCTGAGAACACTAACGTAGCCGCCCTTTCAGTCAAACAGACGTCGATAAAGGACCTCACATTAAAATTGGTGTTTCTGGTGGCAGTTTGTTCAGCTATGAGAATCTCCACGCTGCAAGTCCTGTCATGCAAGGACCTGTATTTGTCATTCTACAGAGAGAGAGAGTGTCACAATTAATCCAGTCCCTTTGTTCTTTCCCAAAGTGGTGTGGTGTTTTCATATGAATGAGGTAGTGGTCCTACCAGGCTTTAGGAAAGAAGGGGAGGGTGAATAAGAAGCTGAGCATGAAAAGTCTGGATATAAGAAGGATCCTGCTCAGATATCTGGAGACCACCAATTCTCTTCATTAAGTTGGATAGGTTGTTTGTGCTGTATGCAGGGCCAGACAAAAGGGAGGCAGCAACAAAGGCCTCTATTGCAAGATGGAGTAAGGAAGTAATAGCTTCAGCTTATGTGCGCAGGAGGAAGAAGGTGCCTTAAGGTCTCAAGGCACACTTCACCAGAGTGCAAGTGTCATCTTGGGCAGAGCAGTTTCGCTTCTAGATATCTGCAAAGCAACTGCTTGGGCCTCGCTGCAATCCTTCACTAAACACGGTGTTCGCCAGGGAGTATGACACAGACAGCTATGGAGCACTCCTGCCCGGGATGAGTACTGCTTAAGTACATCCCTGTTGGTCTGGTCTGGTCTGCAGGACATGAAGGAAGGTGAAATTGGGCCTTACCTGCTAATTTCCTTTCCTTTACTCTTGACAGACTAGACCAGAATCCACTCTGAAAAACTTTAGTTTTTCCCCATAGTTCCTTATTTGCGGTAACTATAAAAGGGAAAATATCGAGAGAGGGAGTAGGAAGAGTAATTACTCCCTACACTGTGAAAACCCGAGGAAGGGAAAGAGCAACATTAAGTTATTTTTCTCAGTATATTTTTTTTCATCAGACCTTTAAACAACAGGATATAGTGTGTTTTACAGTCATTCTGAGGAGTAGATAGAATCAAAGTACGTATTCAGGAAAAGGATACACTAGTGCTCAGGCATAGCAGGAAGGAACACATATCCAGCTTGGACAATAGACTACTGCCACCTCTGATGGGACCACGTTACATAGAGAGGTGCTGTGAAGGCAAAGCAATTTGTCCTCTGCCTCCCTCTGCTGGTAGGAGGAAATCTCTGTTGGTCTGGACTGGTCTATCAGGAAATTAGTAGGTAAAGACCAATTTCACCTTATCACTTAAGAGAAATAGGTATTGCTGGTTCAATTAATGGAGAGGATATTAGTCTTTTATGTAGGATTGAATTGAGGTGTAAGCAACTGGTTTCTAAATATACAGTGCAAGAGGATCTGGGGAACCTTTTAGGGAAGGGGGTGTCTCTTCCGAAGGGATGGGCTCCACCTTAACCAGGGTGGAACCAGACTGCTGGCGCTAACCTTTAAAAAGGAGATAGAGCAGCTTTTAAACTAGAACAAAGGGGAAAGCTGACAGTCGCTCAGCAGTGCATAGTTCGGAGAGAGGTATCTTAAAAGGATACTAATGATGCATTAGAATTAGGGCATCCTGACAGTGAGGTTCCAATAATAAGAAAAGTAGTCCAAGTGCCTGTAACTAAAAACTCACCTGAGCTAAAAAAAATTCTAACTTATCCCTATCAATTAAAAAGCAGAATGAAAATACAAACAAAAACAAACTTTGAAATGTTTGTATGCTAATGCCAGAAGTCTAAGAGGTAAGATGGGAGAATTAGAATGTGTAGCAGTGAATGATGACATAGACTTACTTGGCATCTCAGAGGCATGGTGGAAGGAGGACAACCAATGGGACATTGCTATACCGGGGTACAAATTATATCGCAATGACAGAGAGGAGCACCCGGGAGGCGGTGTGGCGCTTTATGTCCGGGATGGCATAGAGTCCAACAGGATAATCATCCTGCATGAGACTAAATGCACAATTGAATCTTTATGGTTAGAAATCCCTTGAGTGTCGGGGAAGACTATAGTGATAGGAGTATGCTACCATCCATCTGGTCAAGATGGTGAGACTGACAGTGAAATGCTAAGAGAAATTAGGGAAGCTAACAAATTGGTAGTGCATTAATAATGGGAGACTTCAATTACCTTTAACAAAAATACGTTGTATCACAAATATTTGTTCTTTGTTATTGGTGCTATAGACTTTTCATAATAACATTTCCACACAATTTGTTTATAAATTTGGGACCTTCATAACACCCACGGTTCGACAAGCTTGAACTTGTGTTCACACTGTTGCAGGTCCTTTTTAATCATAGGTCCATTAGTTCAGTTTTGCAAAGAGATTTTTTAAACTTTTTTACGGTTTTCTTAAAAACTCAAAGAATTGTACTTCCCTTAATGCTTTGAAGTGGTACCAGTCAAGAGTCAGATGCGTACATAGCACCAATAACATAAAGAACAAATATTTGTGATACAAGGTATTTTTGTTAGTTACTTAGATCATTCTGTGGACAAATAGACATTGATTATAGACTTCAATTACCACAATATTGACTGGGTAAATGCATCATCGGGACATGCTAGAGATATAAAGTTCCGAGATGGAATGAATGGCATTTTTATGGAGCAATTGGTTCAAGAACTGACCAGAAAGGGAGCAATTTTAGATCTAATTCTCAGAGGAGCACAGGATTTGGTGAGAGAGGTAACTGTGGTGGGGCCGCTTGGCAATAGTGATCATAATATGATCAAATTTGAATTAATGACTGGAAGGGGGACAGTAAGCAAATCCACGGCTCTCATGCTAAACTTTCAAAAGGGAAACTTTGATAAAATGAGAAAAATTGTTAGAAAAAAACTGAAAGGAGCAGCTACAAAGGTAAAAAGTGTGCAAGAGGCATGGTCATTGTTAAAAAAAAAAACAAACAAAAAAAAACAACAAAAAAACCCCAAACCATCCTAGAAGCACCTTCCAGATGTATTCCACACATTAAAAAAGGTGGAAAGAAGGCATGGTTAAAAAGGGGAGGTGAAATAAGCTATTTTAGCCAAAAGATCTTCATTCAAAAATTGGAAAATGGATCCAACAGAAGAAAATAGGATAATGCATAAGCGTTGGCAAGTTAAATGTAAGACATTGATAAGACAGGCTAAGAGAGAATTTGAAAAGAAGTTGGCAGTAGAGGCAAAAACTCCCAGTAAAAACATTTAAAAAAATATCTGAAGCAGAAAGCATGTGAGGAAGTCAGTTGGACCGTTAGATGATCGAGGGGTTAAAGGGGCACTTAGAGAAGATAAGGCCATCGTGGAAAGATTAAATGATTTATTTGCTTTGGTGTTTACCGAAGAGGATGTTGGTGAGGTACCCGTACCAGAGAAGGTTTTCATGGGTAATGATTCAGATGGACTGAACCAAATCACAGTGAACCTAGAAGATGTGGTAGGCCTGATTGATAAACTGAAGAGTAGTAAATCACCTGGACCAGATGGTATACACCCCAGAGTTCTGAAGGAACTAAAAAATGACATTTCAGACCTATTAGTAAAAATTTGTAACCTATCGTTAAAATCATCCATTGTACCTGAAGACTGGAGGATAGCTAATGTAACCCCAATATTTAAAAAGGGCTCCAGGGGTGATCCAGGAAACTACAGACCGGTTAGCCTGACCAGTGCCAGGAAAAATAGTGGAAAGAATTCTAAACATCAAAATCACAGAACATATAGAAAGACATGGTTTAATGGAACAAAGTCAGCATGGCTTTTCCCAAGGCAAGTCTTGCCTCACAAATCTGCATCACTTTTTTGATGGAGTTAATAAACATGTGGATAAAGGTGAACTGGTAGATGTAGTGTACTTGGATTTTCAGAAGGCGTTTGACAAAGTTCCTCATGAGAGGCTTCTAGGAAAAGTAAAAAGTCATGGGATAGGTGGCGATGTCCTTTCGTGGATTGCAAACTGGCTAAAAGACAGGAAACAGAGAGTAGGATTAAATGGACAATTTTCTCAGTGGAAGAGAGTGGACAGTGGAGTGCCTCAGGGATCTCTATTGGGACCCTTACTTTTCAATATATTTATAGATGATCTGAAAAGAAATACAACAAGTGAGGTAATCAAACTTGCAGATGATAAAAAAAAAATTGTTCAGAGTAGTTAAATCACAAGCAGATTGTGATAAATTGCAGGAAGACTTTGTGAGACTGGAAAATTGGGCATCCAAATGGCAGATGAAATTTAAGGTGGATAAGTGCAAGGTGATGCATATAGGGAAAAATAACCCATGCTATAGTTACACAATGTTAGGTTACATATTAGGTGTACCACCCAAGAAAGAGATCTAGGCATCATAGTGGATAACACATTGAAATCGTCTGTACAGTGTGCTGCTGCAGTCAAAAAAGCAAACAGAATGTTGGGAATTATTAGAAAGGGAATGGTGAATAAAACAGAAAATGTCATAATGCCCCTGTATCGCTCCATGGTGAGACCGCACCTTGACTACTGTGTACAATTCTGGTCGCCGCATCTCAAAAAAGATATACTTGTGATGGAGAAGGTACAGAGAAGGGCGACCAAAATAAGGGGAATGGAACAGCTCCCCTATGAGGAAAGACTAAAGAGGTTGGGACTTTTCAGCTTGGAGAAGAGACAGCTGAGGGGGGATATGATAGGTGTTTAAAATCATGAGAGGTCTAGGATGAGTAGATGTGAATTGATTATTTACTCTTTCGGATAATAGACTAGGGGGCACTCCATGAAGTTAGCATGTGGCATGTTTAAAACTAATCGGAGAAAGTTCTTTTTCACTCAACGCACAATAAAGCTCTGGAATTTGTTGCCAGAGGATGTGGTTAGTGCAGTTAGTAGGACTGGATAAGTTCTTGGAGGAGAAGTCCATTACCTGCTATTAATTAAGTTGACCTAGAAAATAGCCACTGCTATTACTAGAATGGTAACATGGAATAGACTTGATTTTTGGGTACTTGCAGGTTCTTGTGGCCTGGATTGGCCACTGTTGGAAATAGGATGCTGGGCTTGATGGACCCTTGGTTTGACCCAGTATGGCATGTTCTTATGTTCTTAAATGTGTTTAAATTTTGTTTATGTATTCTGTTTTTCAATTTTAGTGTTATGTTTATTGTATTAAAAGCTATTTCTGTAAATTGCTCTGAATTTTTTAAATCTGGAAAGGGTAATTCATACATTTAAAATAGTTTTTAAATGGTTCCAGTCCTACCTATGTGATAAAAGGTAGAGAGCGCAGATTGGTCATGCCAATTATGATTTATTTTTATTTATTTATATATTTTAAATGTTTTATACACAGTTTTTATACTAAATGTAATCAAAACGGTTTACAATGTAACATACATAATAATCACAAAATAGTGCAGAGTAAGGACTTTTAAAAGAACTTAAACAATATAATTCATAAAAATAAAGGACAGATTAAAAAAGCTATTAGAAGGTGAAAAGAATAAGAGCAGTATAGTTCGTAAGAATTCAAAGAAGGCAATGGGGGAGCGTAAATAGAATATAAAACAAAACTTGAGGCAAGATTAAATGGCCTCATTGATGCTAAAAGCACATTTAAAGAGAGGTTTTAAAACTCTTTAAATTCTGTCCTATCAACGTGCCTAATATCTGGGATACAATTGCAGAGCTCAGGGCAAGCTACTGAGAACACGCAAGGTCTCATTATGTCCCGTCGGGCAATTTTGATTGTAGGAACTTGCAAAAAGTTTTTTTGGGATGAATGTAAGTTTCTAGAGGGTCTATAAATATGCAGTTGAGAACTGAGACAGGTTGAAGTATTGTCATTTAATAAGTTATGAATAATGGAAAGAATTTTGAGTTTGATCCTGAATTCAATGGGTAACCAATGTAGAGAGTATAAAACAGGCGAAATATGGTCTCTACGTGACTTGCCGGTAAGGATGCGTGCTGCTGAGTTCTGGATTAATTGTAGCAGCCGAACAGCATTTTGATGGAGACCAAAAAAACAGAGCATTATAATAGTCTAGATTACTGAAAATTAAAGATTGCAGGACTGTTCTGAAGTCTTGATGAAATAGTAAGTGAGGCCTTTCAGCATATGTAGCTTAAAAAGTTTTTTACTATTAGAGATATGTGGTGCAGCATGGATAGACTGGAGTCAATTATGACTCCGAGATTGTGGGCTTTAGATGTGATCGGTAAAAGAGTGCCATTGAGATCCAGATGAACAGGAGGGCTGCAGTCAGACATTGGAATGGAGGATAAGTGTATTTGGTATGCAATGCCTAAGAGAATACCACAAAACTTGGCCCTTTAGATGCTATTAGACACCTATTTCCCACTGATCTGTCCGGCCTCTGTGATGGGTTCTGTATATATGCCAGTGATAATCAATTCTGTATACTATTAGTGTCCTCATAGTCTTGTCAGTGTCATCAATTTCCATTTGCTTGACATCCATTGGGTGTTGGCTTAACCATAAGCTAGCCCACAATTTTTCAAAGATACAAGTTCTGGTCATTCAGCACAACAAAATTCCAGCTCCACCATCTGTTGTTGATAGTACTTAACTGCAGTTTATTTCACAGACAAGGAGTCTTGGAATGAAAAATTGATTTTAATTATTCCTTATATCACAGATAAAGGCCACAGTTAAAGCTGGTTTCCATAAATTGCGTTTGTGGACCAAAACCTTTACTTAAAAACTTAAGAACATAAATGCCATACTGGATCTGACTAAGGGTTGTAAAGCCCAGTATCCTGTTTCCAACAGTGGTCAATCCAAGTCACATGTACCTGGCAAGTACCCAAACATTAGATAGATTACAAGCTACTATTGCTTATTAATTACCATCATAGTTTATGGATTTAACCTCTAGGAACTTATCCAAACCTTTTTTAAACCCAGTAACACTAACTGCTGAAACCACATCCTCTGGCAATGAATTCCAGAGCTTAACTATGTGCTGAGTGAAAAAGAATTTTCTTTGATTTGTTTTAAATGAGCTACTTGCTAACTTCATGGAGGGGTCCCTGGGCCTATTATCTAATTCCTAACCTTCTGTTTGCTTTTTTGATCTCCATAGCACACTCAGCCAACTTACAAAATGTATTATCCATTATGTCACCTAGATCTTTCCTGGATGGTAACTCCTAAGATAGAACCTCACATTGTGTATGTATATTGTATATGTATCACTTTGCACTTGTCCACATTAAGCCATCTGCCATTTGAAAGCCCAATCTTCGTCTCACAAGGTCCTCTTGCAATTCATCACAATCCACTTGAAATTTAACTACTCTGCATAATTTTGTCGTCCGCAAATTTGATCCTCACTTGTGTTACCCCTTTCCTTCAGCCTGTAGATTTCCGTTGTGTAGTTGTTCTTTCTGTTGTCCACTCTAGACTATTGCAATTTGATTTGCTTAGGTCTACTAGCCTGTACAACGAAAGCTGTGACTCTGCTTATAACTGGGTATTACAAGAGAATATCTCACCTGTTTTGATCTCTACTGGCTTCCAATCCAGTGGAGGTCAAATATAAAATTGCTTCTCTGGTATATAAATTGTTGGCCATGGACTAATTCCCGTGGATAAATGCCATATTGCAAATTTATAACCCATCGAGATCACTGTGTTCCTCTCAAAGAGCTCTCCTGGATGTGCCAACTATTTGCCAGGCTAGACTGGCTGATATAAGAGAATGGGTGTTCTCGGTAGCAGTGCCCTTATTTTAGAACTCTCTGTCTTGGGAGTTAATGACAGAATGCACTAAAACTTTAAAAATGTTTATTGAAAACCTTTTTGTTTAAACTGGCATTTTCAGTGTCTTACATTACACTGGCGAGAGCAGAGTGCAATTTGTTCATCTTGTTTTTGACTTGATTTGTATTTTATGTATATTGTAATGTAAGCTGCCAAGGACCTTGGTATTGGGATACAAGTACGAATAAATAAATACTGATAAGTTCAATTAACTCCCCCCCCCCCCCACCCCCTGTTTTTTCCTAAAAGTGAAATTGTATGTTAGGGAGAAGTCATTTCGTTTACTTAGGATTATTTTGTTTATTTTTTGTGTTCTTATATTGGTGAGGGAGCAGGGCTTAAACAGGGCATATTGTAACCAATGCTATAAGTTTAGTCGCTTTGAGCAGGGTAATTTTTAAGAATGACTTTAATAAATATGAAATTTGTGCCAGGATACTGTTGGTGGAATGTTTTCAAGCTTGATAGTAAGCCTTTGTCACACAGACAAATAGAAATGTGTGAACATATTGTGCATTCCAAATTTTGGGCCAGTTTTACTAAGCTTTTTTTCTCATAGGCACAGAATGAGAGAAAAGCCTTTATAAATCAGGCTGTTTTTCTACTGTTGCTGCTGTTCAGCCTAATTACAACTTATATAGCCACCTTTGATGAAACAAATATGGTGTTTGTTGCAGCAGAATGCTGCTTTTATTCAATGTGTAGCCCTTGAGATTAGGTGATTATGATCATTTGTAGCATTACTTTTAAAAAGTGGGGTGTGTTTCTCATTGATCCAAATCACAAGCGAGGCACAGTACTTTGCAGTCATTGGTTTAAAAATATATTGATATCAAATAATTGCTCTATTCTGGAGTCTGGCTTTTGTTTCTTGGGTCAGCCAGGGCTGGTGATGCTGCAAAAGTACAACAGTGATGCCTAATGCCCAGACACATGTTGGTGACATACTGTGATCCAGAAAGAGCCATAGGCTATGGTCCCTTGCCAAATGATTGTAACTGAAGTGTCTGGGCTGAATTACATAAGGAGAAAATATCCAGTGTCCTTGTGAATGAGCCCTCATTGTGCCAGAGCCCCAGTTGGGGGGGGGGGGGGATTCGTTCTAATTGATTTGGAATAGATCCTATTTTGGGTCATGCAGCTGCTTTAAGGTGGGAAGGAGCATAGTAGGATAGACCAAAATTATGCACATTTTCTTTTTAAAGGTGGCTTGTTTTTGTTTGTACTACGTACTTGTAAACATGAGATTCCCAAGTTTGACAGTAATTGGCATAGTAGTCAAATCGTTGCTAAACAATTTTCCATTGCATAGTAAATGAGCACCATAATTCTTAAAGTCCCATTTAAGCTAGCACTGTTGGTTATGTCTCAGGATGTTTGCCACTGCTGTGTTCTTTCAAGTCTTCATAAAATGAGTGCTTTTTCTTACAGTCAAGAATGTCTTATTTTTGTTTTAAGCTTACAAAAAATGTATGTGTGCAAACCAGATCATTACATGTCACAAATTGTAAAAATTTCCTGAATTTCTTTGAGGGTGGTGTTTTGATATTCTGTGCCCTTCCTGGAAAAGCTAAAAGCTAAGATAGGATGGGAAGATAAGAACTACTAAAATTAGAGCCAGGCAAATTGACTATTGAGTAACCTGTACATTTCTTAAGATCCTTGCTGTCTTCCAGGTACTGTCATAATCATTAAGTTTAGAGTGACAAAAAGTATGAACAATTTGGAGAAAGCCCCTGAGAAGCCTGGACATTGGCCTGCTGTGAGTGGGAGTTTCCCGGTGGAAGCGCTGCCTCCCCGACTGCTTCACTGAGGCCGGGGAGCATATAACTGTGGCTTGCACCAAAGCCGTTTGCCTGTTTCCATTTTTCATCTGACTTCTAGCTGGATTTTTGGCTAAATTTCAATGGGTAAGAAGAGGAAAGCTGCCTTGAAGCCTTTACCCTCCATTCTCTGGTAACTCCCTCCCATTTTACTCACTTGACATTGGATGCCTTTCATTTCTCAAGCCATTATAGCTGGCTTGTAGGAACTTGGATCAGATTGCTCCGTTCAGCAGGTTGACCTCTGTCTCCCTGAGCCTGCAAGGTCCCATACCATCTCTACCTCCTAGTAGTATTGCCCCCCTGGTCTGAGGATCAGGAATCTAAGACTTTGCATGGTTTATTTCATCTGTCGGAGGGTAGGCTCTGGTGGTTAGATCTATTCCAATAACTATTATAAGAACACAAAAAAATGCCATACTGGATCAGACCAAGGGCCAGATTTTAATACCTACGCGCGGGCGTAGATTTGTGCGCTCAACCCGGCACGCACAAATCTACGCTCGATTTTATAACATGCGTGCGCAGCTGCGCGCATGTTATAAAATCCAGAGTCGGCGCATGCAAGGGGATGCACACTTATGCACCTTGCGCGCACCAAGCCCTAGGGGTACCCCGATGGCTTTTCCTGTTCCCTTCGAGGCCGCTCCAAAATTGGAGCGGCCTCGGAGGGAACTTTCCTTCCGCCCCTACCTAAACCCCCCCTAACCTTTGGTTCCATAAGTTGTGCCTGCCTCCGGGCAGGTGTAGGTTGCATGCGTCAGCCGAGTGCTGGCGCGCGATTCTCTGGCACGGCCGCTGTGCCGGAGGCCTCTCTCTTGCCTCCACCCCTTTCACAAAGCCCCGGGACATACGTGTGTCCCGTGGCTTGCACGTGTTGCTGGGACTATGCAAAATAGGCTCGGCGCGCTTAACCCCCCCCCTTCGCGCGTAAATCCAGCTGGATTTACACGTGAAGGGCTTTTAAAATCTGCCCCCAAGGGGTCCATCAAGCCCAGTATCCTGTTTCCAATAGTGGCCAGTCCAAGTCACATGTATCTGGCAAGTACCCAAACATTAGATAGATCACAAGCAGCTATTGCTTATTAACTACCATAATAGCAGTTTATGGTTTTGACCTCTAGGAACTTATCCAAACCTTTTTTTAAACCCTGTAACACTAACTACTGAAACCACATCCCCTGGCAATGAATTCTAGAGTTTAAACTATGCACTGAGTGAAAGAATTTTCTTTGATTTGTTTTAAATGTGCTACTTGCTAACTTCATGGAGTGCCCCCTGGTTCTTCTATTATCTGAGTAAATAACCAATATACATTAACTTGTTCAAGTCCTTTAATGATTTTGTAGACTTCTATCACATCCCCCTCAGTTGTCTCTTCTCAGAACTGAACAGCCCTAATTTCTTTAGCCTTTCTTCATAGAGCAGCGGTTCCATGCCCCATATTATTTTGGTCACCCTTCTCTGCAATTTTTCCAGTGCAGCTATATCCTTTTTGAGATGCGGTGACCAGAATTGCACACAGTATTCAAGATGCGGTCTCACCATGGAGCAATACAGAGGCAGCATGACGTCCTTCATTTTATTTTCCATTCCCTTCCAAATAATTCTTAAACTTCTGTTTGCATTTTTGATCGCCACAGCACACTAGGCAGACTATTTCAATGTTTTATCCACTATGATGCCTACATCTCTTTCCTGGGTGGTAACTCCTAAGATAGAACCTAACATTGTGTAACTACAGCAATGGTTATTTTTCCCTATATGCATCACTTTGCTCTTGTCCATGTTAAACTTCATCTGCCATTTGGAAGCCCAATCTTCCAGTCTCACAAGGTTCTCCTGCAATTTATCACAGTCCACTTGAGATTTAAGTACTCTGCATAATTTTGTGTCGTCTGCAAATTTGATCTCCTCACTCATTATAACCCTTTCCAGATCATTTATAAATATATTAAAAAGCACCGGTCCAAGTACAGATACCTGAGGTTTTCCAATGTTTACCTTTTTCCACTGTGAAAACTGACCATTTAATCGTACTCTGTTTCCTGTCTTTTAACCAACTTGCAATCCACAAAAGGCCATCTCCTCCTATCCTATGACTTTTTAGTTTTCTTAGAAGCCTCTCATGCAGGACTTTGGTTTTTAGAAGGCGTTAGACAAATATACCACATCTATCAGTTCACCTTTGTCCACATGTTTATTCACCTCTTCAAAACAAATGTAGGAGATTTATGAGGCAAGACTTCCCTTGGGTAAATCCATGTTGGCTGTATCACATCAAACCATAACTATCTAAATGTTTTGTGATTTTATTCTTTATAACAGTTTCCATGATTTTTCCTGGCACTGAAAGGCTCACTGGTCTAAAGTTTCCCGGATTACCCCTGGATCCCTTAAATATAGGGGTTACATTGGCCATCTTCCAATCTTCAGGTACATCGGATGATTTTAATGATATGTTACAAATTAATTGAAATAGGTCTGAAATTTCACTTTTTAGCTCTTTTATAACCCTGGGGTGTAAACCCATCCGGTCCAGGTAATTTCCTACTCATCAGTTTGTCAATCAGGCCTATCACATCTTCCAGGTTCACCATGATTTGGTTCAGTTGATCAGAATCATCACCCATGAAAACCTTCTCCGGAATGGGTATCTCTCCAAAATCCTCTTCACTAAATATTTAATCTTTCTGTGATGCCCTTATCTTCTCTAAATGCCCCTTTAACCCCTTGATCATCCAACGGTTCAACCGATTCCCTCGCAGGCTTTTGCTTCGGACATATTTTAAAACATTTTTATTGTGAGTTTTTGCTTCTATGGCCAACTTCTTTTCAAATTTTCTCTTAGCATGTCTTTTCAGTGTCTCACATTTAACTTGCCAATGCTTATGCTTTATCCTATTTCTTCTGAAGGATCCAGCTTCCAATTTTTGAATGAAGATTTTTTGGCTAAAATAGCCTCTATCACCTCACCTTTTAACCATGCCAGTAATCGTTTTACCTTTCTTCCACTTTTCTTAATGCATGGAATACATCTGGTTTGTGCTTTTAGGATGGTATTTTTTAACAATGTCCACGCCTGTTGCACACTTTTTACCTTTGTAGCTGCACCTTTCTGTTTTTTTACTAACTATTTTTCTCATTTTGTCAGTTTCCCTTTTGAAAGTTCAGCACGAGAGCCATGGATTTGCTTACTGTCCCCCTTCCAGTCATCAATGCAAATTTGATCAAATTATGATCACTATTGCCAAGTGGCCCCACCACCGTTGCCTCTCACCAAATCCTGTGCTCCACTGAGAATTAGATCTAAAATTGCCCCCTCTCTAGTCAGTTCCTGAACCAATTGCTCCATAAAACTGTCTTTTATTCCATCCAGGAACTTTCTCTATCTTGCTTGCCCTGATGTTTCACTTACACAGTCAATATTGAGGTAATTGAAATCTCCCATTTCTTTAATTCAAGAGTGTTTCTAGAAAAATTGAAAATGTTGGTAATTATTTGTGGAGATTTAATTTGAATTTTTGAACTTTCCTTATTGTTCTTATGCCTCCTCTGGAGATCTTGAAGCTTTATTTGGACATTCTCAAGGTCTCCAGAGAGGCTGTACCTGAAAATAGTTAAGACTGCTTATTCTCTTGGCATAGATGTTCAGTTGGCAGATAATGTTCAAGATTCACTAGATTTGATGGGTTTCCTTAAATTCTAACCATCCCTTTTACTACTAGAGCTACCCTGTCGGTTATTTTTACAACTGAAAGGGGTGTTCAGTTGACTGAGATTTTTTCGAATAAGAGATTCCTCTCTTTTGGGATAGAGAATTTCTTTCTTTCCTGATGTTAGAGACTAAGATACGTTTGAAGAAGTTTTTTCTCTGAGGGCATTGACTCTGGGGCTACTTTTCAGTTAGTTTTCCTGCATATGTTTAATGAAGTGAAAAGGATCCAACGTTATCTTATGATCCAATTCAATTGGAAAGGTGTCTGCAAGATAAGTCATCTGAAGTTGGTTGCAGATAATTGCAGATAATTATACACTGACCTTTTATTAAAACGTCTTTTGTTTCCTTAATGTGTGTTTGCTGTACAACTCTTCCCATATATGGTAACAGATGTAGTAATTTTCTTTGAATATTATATTCCTATTTTTATGCTAGCTGTGATCAGTTGCTGTAATTTGTTTTTCAAGTTTTGCTTGGAATGTTTAAAAGGATATAAAAGTATGAATAATTCCAGGTTTGGTAAGTGGTCTATTGGTATCAAAACTGGATTCTATGCATTTTCATGCCTTTTTATGCCATTTTATATTTATTTTATTTAAAAATGTTTGTATACCGCTTTTACAAAAGAAAATTGATCAAAACGGTTCACATACAGGCACATACATAATAGAAAATTAAACGAACATAATATAATATAAAAACAGTAACATAAAATATTAATAAAAAATAACTAATGAATAAAATTAATATCCAGTTTCAATGAAGAAAAGGACACAAGACAAAATGTGTATCTTACATAGATTTAAGATTAGAATTGTGAAATTATATCTAGGGATCATTTTTGTTTTGTGGTTCTTTTAGTGTGTAACCTATCATTAAAATCATCCGATGTACCTGAAGATTGAAAGATGGCCAATGTAACCCCTATATTTAAAAAGGGATCCGGGGTGATCTGGGAAACTATAGACCGGTAAGCCTCACTTCAGCGCCAGGAAAAATTGTGGAAAATGTTATAAAGAATAAAATCACAAAACATTTAAACAGACATGGTTTGATGGGACAGGGCCAACATGGATTTACCCAAGGGAAGTCTTGCCTCACAAATCTACATTTTTTTGAAGGGGTGAATAAAATAGACAAAGGTAAACCAGCAGATGCGGTGTATTTGGATTTTCAGAAGGCGTTCGACAGTCCCGCATGAGAGGCTTCTAAGAAAACTAAAAAGTCATGGGATAGGAGGCGATGTCCTTTTGTGGATTGCAAACTGGTTAAAAGACAGGAAACAGAGTAGGATTAAATGGTTAATTTTCACAATGGAAAAAGAAACAGTGGAATGCCTCAGGGACTTCGACCAGTGCTTTTTAATATATTTATAAATGATCTGGAAAGGGGTACGACGAGTGAAGCGATCAAATTTATGGATGACAAAACTATGCACAGTAGTTAAATCTGAAGCGGATTGTGATGAATTGCAGGGGGACCATGTGAGACTGGAAGATTGGGCTTCCAAATGGCAGATGAAATTTAACTTGGGCAAGTGATGCATATAGGGAAAAATAACCCTTGCTTTAGTTACACAATGTTAGGTTCTATCTTAGGAATTACCACCTAGGAAAGAGATCTAGGCGTCAGTGGATAATACATTGAAATCGTCAACTCGGTGTGCTTTGGTGACTGAAAAAGCAAACAGTGTTAGGAATTATTAAGAAGGAAAGGGAAATAAATGGATGTATGTCACAATGCCTCTGTATTGCTCTCTGGTGAGACCACATCTTGAATACTGTGTGCAGTGCTCTTCACCGCATCTCAAAAATGATATAGTTGCTCTAGAGAGAGTGCAGAGAAGGGCGACTAAAATAAGGGGATGGAATGGCTGCCATATGAGGAAAGGCTAAAGAAGTTAGGGCTGTTCAGTTTGGAAAAGAGAAGACTGAGGGGGGGGAGATGTGATAGAGGTCTACAAAATCGTGAAAGGACTTGAACAAGTTAATGTAAATTGGTTATTTACCCTCTCAGATAATAGGACCAGGGGAACTCCATAAAGTTAGCTAGTAGCTCATTTAAAACAAATCGAAGAAAAATCTTTTTCACTCAGCATATAGTTAAGCTCTGGAATTCATTGCTAGAGGATGTGCTTACAGCAGTTAGTGTAACTGGGTTTAAAAAAGGTTTGGATAAGTTCCTAGAAGAAAAATCCATAAACTGCTATTACGGTAATTAATAAGCAACAGTAGCTTGTGATTTATTTAATGTTTGGGTACTTGCCAGGTAGTTATGACTTATATTGGCCACTGCTGGAGACTGGATATTGGGCTTGATGGACTTTAGGTCTGACCCAGTATGGCATAACTTATGTTTTTATATGACTGAAAGTCTGCAGCCTGTAACATTGGTTTTAGACTGTGTATTAAGTGCAATTTGTTAAAAACCTGTCTGAATCGCAGCTTTTATTTGATGGCTTGACAGGATGGCATCTGTCACCCTGAGATTTCTTAAACGAGCAAATACTTTCAATTCCACATTCTCTGCCTATATTGAAGAAACTGGAATGGCATTGCCCCTCTGAATAAGCGGAATCTGTTTCAGAAGGATTCAAGGCCATTTTATTAAAGGTCAGCTATTGCCTAATTACTGTTGCGCAAAGAGAAATCACAGCCACTGTTTCATTCCATGATGAAAGACTTGGGCTGAAACATTTTGTTATCTCCATATAATTGGAAGCCCTGGGTCCTGCCAGCAATTTACAAATTGGTGGAACATAAATGTTAAAAGTATTGAAAGGGCTGAACCATGGGGGTTTCCTTTTTGTATAGAATACTCCTCTGAATTTGCTGAAATGGTTGGTACTTTGCCCATGCAAATACGATTGATACCAGTTTACAACACCAGAGATACCATATTCTCTCAGCCGAAAAAGGAGGTTCTTGTGGACCACTTTGTCGAAGGTGAATGAATTGTCAAGCATAACAAAAACATAATGCCACCCATTAGCCAAACTCCTTCTCATATCCTCAAAGGTAGAAACAGTATCTAGGTGCTCAAGGACTTGCAGAACCCAAACTGAAATTGGTTCAGTACAACTGACTTAATGTATTGCCATGAAAGACAATAAAGTAGTCTCTAATTTGTGGGTCAGCTGGATCTAAACTGGGTTTAACAGTGGCCTGACCTGGTTTTCTTCGGTATGTGGACAATGGCCCTCCGATAAGGACAAATTGACCAATCGATTTAATATGGAGCAATAACATCCTTCAGTGACTACATTACATGTATTCAAAGGGCAATAAGATGCATTTGAAGAGGAGATATTTAAACATCGTACTCTGAAACCACATCAAAAGAGCACCCATATAGGATTAATGATGTTTAGTGTGGTTTTATACCAAGGAGGCAGTGATGAAAATCAGAAATTGACAACTTGGAGGCCAGAAAATTCATTACATTGTTTACATCAATCATTTCAGCTGCACCATTTGAGGAGTGAGGGTTAACCTGAACAGAAGTTATTTTGAATAATTCTAAATATTTCCTTAGGATTGTTTCCTGCTTCCTGAATCTGTGACATAAAAAAAAGATTTGAAACAAGCCACTTGATAAGGAGAAATCTCTCTTCATAATCCTATCACCCATCTAATACCTAATGCAACCCACATTGAATTGTGCAACTCATAAGTTTACGACATGTTTGGGTTCTTGCCAGGTACTTGTAATCTGGATTGGCCACTGTTGGAAATAGGATATTGGGCTTAATGGACCCTTGGTCTGATCCAGTATGTCAGCGACTTATATTCTTATGAAGGCGAACATTCAAATTTAGACTACCAGTGCAGCACCTTTCAACTGATAAGCCATATTATCATCATAGTTACCTCCTTATATACCATGTATTTTAGGAAAACAAATTTGTAATGTATTTTATATGCATTTTAAAAACTTATTTATCTTAAAGCTTGTTGGCAGTTTTGTCTTCAGCTGAGCTCTTTTATGATGATCAAGTTCATTGCAGTGTTTTGAACGAGGCACTTCTGGCAAGTGTCTGAAGAAATTCTCCATGGGTTGTGTTTCGAAGAGTAAAACTTCTTCCTCAAGGGTGTTCACTTATCCTTCTTCATCATTACTTAAACCTCAGTGTGGTCTGAAATACATGGTATCTAAGGGGTTACTGTGATGAGATTATGGCTTACCGGTTTAAAAGTGTTACACTGGTAGTCTAAATATGAATGTTTGCCTTCCATGTCTTAAACATGTTATGAGTTGCATGATTCAATGTGGGTTGCATTACATTAAAAACAATTTCTTATCCTCATTTATCATATTCGTATAGGTATTAGCTTTGGGCAGCTGACTCATAATACATTGCAGGGGGTAATCAAGTCCTCAGTCTGCTTTGAACTTCAAGGTGACAGCTCTAACTAAAGATTCTTTGAGAAAGATAAGGAAAAAGCTTAACTTAGCTGGCCAAGTGTTAACTGTTTAACTCCCTCCTCCCTTGCCCCTCTACCCACCCATCCCTGGGTTTGTTTTTCTGATACAGGCTGCCTGAATACATAATTGGCAACAAGATAAATTGGAAATTTGGTAATTCCTTGTTATCCATCAAATAAATTTACCAAAATATGGACTATCCAATGTAACTATTGTGGAGCCTTTATTCTGAGTGAATTCATTTGGTAACTTAGGGCTTGCCCCATTTATTCAGAACTCTCTTCCTTGAAAAAGGAGCTGGCTGAAGTTAAAACTGAATTAGCTGCAATAAAGAAAGTTTCACCCACTTTACAGTATTCAGGAATTAATTCCCCATTACCACAGAAAAACCAAAAGTCAAGGGGAAAGGGGTTTACAGTGGGTTCAGGTAGGATAAGACCTGTGACCCACAGACACCCGTTCTTCACAACTGTGCAGCCCCACATGTCTAACCCCCCCAACTCACACAGGGCATTCAGGAAACCAAAAAACAACGGGATTTCAGTGGGCTCTGGTAGAATTAGACCTGTGATGCGGAGACATGCTGTTTCAAGTGACACAAGTACAAAACGCCTTCTGTGTATTAGGTAATAAAGAAGCTCTTGTGAAAGAGATTGAAGTGTTATCTGAAAAAAAAGAAGAAACTCAATGCATACAGAAATTCCATAATACAATCAGTAACCAAAGAAAAAGCTCATTGTGCTGGGTGACTCTGTCATCAGAGGCACTAATCTAGGACCTTTTTTCGAGGGAAACACTACAGTTAACCCTCCCAGGATCATTGGCCAGCAGAAATGCTATTCAGATAGTCAAAGCAATCAGAGAAGAAAGAAAAGACTCTAAAGTTGATATTATCATCCATCTGGGAACCAACGACATTACTAGAAACAGCATCCAAGCGGTACAGAGAGATTTCCAGTCTCTAGCAAAGCAGATTAGTCATATGGCGAAGACTATTGCCTTTTCAGAAGTGTTACCTGTATGGAAAGGGGAAGGAGAGGCTAAGCCATATTAATAACTTCAATGTATGGCTCAAATCCTGTTGTAAGGAACAAATTTTGGATATAATGGGGACTGGGGCTGTGTATGGATCAGTAAAAAGCTCTTTTCCTGGCATGTAGCCAGATGGACTCAGAACGAATGGGTATAGTATCCTCGTGCTAGCAGTTGGAGACGGATCTGACGTCAGCACGGGTGTATATATACCCCCACAGGAAGCATAGCAACTTAATAATTTCTGTCTCCAAAGCAGTTTGGAGTGCCTGTACGCTCGCTGAGCGTGTTTCCAATCTACTTTCTACGTTCTACTTTCTTCTTATTAAAATTCTACTACAACATCGAGCCCCGCACTCCTGCGGTGATACCCTTGGGGTCCCTCCCCCAGTAGAGTTTCCCGGGGTGATTTCCGTGGTCCCCCGGAGGTTCTAAGTCCTCGGTCCGGTGGCCGAATCGCGGCAGGGACGTAGCCCCCGGGCGAGGTTCGGGTGAGGCATACGAGGCGCCTCGGTCCCGGCGTGGACGAGGCAGCGGGTGCATTTCCTCAAACACAGCGGTGAAGGTACTTGCCCTCTCCCCCTGCAGCCGGAGACCGCCCGGGTTCCAGCCGGGAAGCGCCGAGGATCAGGTAAGGTGTACATCTCTTACTCTTTGGTCTCCGAGGAACCGAGGATCGGCGGCGTGGGAAGCCGTGGAGGGCGCCATTTTGTGGGCCTGGTTCAGGTATTGAGCGCCCGTGATAGGCGCATGTCTATGACTAAGCGCATATATATATATATCATTGTGCGTATAATCTTATTGCAGAGATCATATTGTATACTATTGAGCGTGTATTGCTGACCGCTTATGGCTGAGCGCATATTGTATACTATTGAGCGTGTATTGCTGACTGCTTATTGCTGAGAGCATATTATATACTATTGAGTGTGTACTGCTGACCGCTTATTGCTGAGAGCATATTGTATACTATTGAGCGTGTATTGCTGACCGCTTCTTGCTGAGAGCATATTGTATACTATTGAGCGTATATTGCTGCCCGCTTATTATTGTGCGAATATTGTATTAAGCGTATATTGCTGCCGCATATTATTGTGCGCCTATTGTAGTAAGCGTATATTGCTGCCGCATAGTATTGTGCGCCTATTGTAGAAGAACAGAGCAGTCAGAGTGATGTCAGACAACGCCACCACGGTGGCATACATCAACCGTCAGGGCGGAACCAGAAGCAGACAGGTATCTCTGGAGATCGCCCCACTAATGACTTGGGCAGAGGCGAATCTTCAGGACATCTCCGCCGTCTACATCGCAGGGAAGGACAACACCACGGCAGACTTCCTCAGCAGAGAAAGCCTAAATCCAGGAGAGTGGCAGCTGTCACCCGCAGCCTTCCAGATGATTGTGGATCACTGGGGGATTCCGGACATGGATCTACTGGCGGACAAGTCCAATGCTCAAGTACCCAGATACTTCAGCCGCAAGCACGATCCGTTCTCACACGGAATCGATGCCCTGGTTCAGCCATGGCCTCCAGGGACTCTGCTATACGCCTTTCCTCCGTGGCCTCTGCTGGGCGCCATCATCCACAAGATTCAGAAACACCGGGGCCTAGTTCTTCTAGTGGCACCAGACTGGCCAAGAAGACCCTGGTACGTGGACATGAGAAGACTACTGGCAGGGGAGCCCCTTCCCCTGCCTCCTCTCCGGGACCTTCTACGTCAAGGTCCCATACTCCACGAGGATCCTGCTCAATTCTCTCTTACGGTCTGGCCATTGAAAGGGCTAGACTGAAGAAAAGAGGTTACTCGGAGCCCGTGATAGATACACTCCTCCGAGCTCGCAAGTTTTCCACATCCCTCACCTACGTAAGGATCTGGAGAGTATTTGAAGCATGGTGCGACACTCATGGCACCAATCCACATGCGACCACAATCCCTATTGTGTTGGATTTCCTGCAAGATGGACTTCAGAAGGGTCTTTCCCTCAGCTCCATCAAGGTTCAGGTGGCTGCGCTGTCTTGTTACGGTCCCAGGAGGGATGGCAAGACCATTGCCAAACACCCAGATGTTTCTCGCTTCTTGAAAGGAGTTAAGCATATTCGTCCGCCACTGAAGTGGCCTGTGCCCTTATGGAACCTCAACCTTGTTTTGGATTTCCTCGCGGGATCCACCTTCAGACCCCTTCGGGGTCTGTCTCTCCGTTCTCTCACTTTGAAGATGGTGTTCTTGCTGGCCGTATGTTCAGCACGCCGCATCTCAGAGCTACAAACACTGTCCTGCCGTGATCCATTTCTCCGAATCACTCCTGAGGCTATCCATCTTCGGACGGTTCCCTCCTTTCTACCTAAAGTGGTTTCACAGTTTCATCTTAACCAAACCATATCCTTGCCTACCACGGCGGGTTTGAAGAAATCTGAAGAAGGGCATTTATTACGCCATCTCAACATTGGCAGATTGCTGCCCAGATATCTGGAAATGACACAAGAAGTACAAAAGACGGACCATCTGTTCGTCCTGCACAGCGGGAAAAGACAAGGGGAAGCGGCCTCTCGGCCCACCATCACCCGCTGGATTAAAGAAGTTATCAGAGCAGCTTACGTGGAGGCCGGGAAGTCTCCGCCTCTACAGGTCAAGGCTCATTCTACCAGAGCACAAGCGGCATCCTGGGCGGAATCCAGGCTGCTGTCGCCTGCGGAAATCTGTAAAGCGGCGACGTGGTCCTCCCTTCATACCTTCTCCAGGTTCTACCGTCTGGATGTCCAGGCCAGGGAGGACTCAGCATTTGCGAGGGTGGTCCTACATGGTCCTCAGGCAGCCTCCCGCCCGGGCTGGGAGTAAAGCTTTTGTACATTCCATTCGTTCTGAGTCCATCTGGCTACACGCCAGGAAATGTTGAGATTACTTACCTGATAATCTCCTTTTCCTTAGTGTAGACAGATGGACTTAGCATCCCGCCCAGCTGCCTGTGTACATGGGTTTCACCGATGCAAGGTAAGCCATGTCATCTGTTTCCATAAGAGCGTACACTCTACCAGGTGTCAACGCCTTCCGTTTGGGAATGCTGGCGGTCTCCAGCTACTATCAATCGGTCAGGGGACTCCTGTTTCACTTTTTACTGAGCGTCAGTACACATATCCATAACAGCTTTTGCAAGGAAGATTACTAAGTTGCTACGCTTCCTGTGGGGGTATATATACACCCGTGCTGACGTCAGATCCGTCTCCAACTGCTAGCACGAGGATACTATACCCATTTGTTCTGAGTCCATCTGTCTACACTAAGGAAAAGGAGATTATCAGGTAAGTAATCTCAACATTGTCAAAGATGGCTTACATCTGTCTGTGATAGGAAAAAGAATCCTAAGAGATAAATTCAAATCCAATGTCATAAGACATTTAAACTAGATGCCGGGGGTGGCAGAAGGAAATTAGAATGTCACCCTCCAAATACAAATGCAATGGAAAAGGTTGGTGGATAACAAAACTCAGTTAAATAAGTCACAAAAGGAGTCCAAAAAAAGCAGTAAACTGAACGAGAAAAGCTGGAAAGCTTTGAGCACAAATGCTCGCAGTTTGGGCAATAAAATCCCAGATCTGCATGATGGAGACTGGCTTGGACATGGCTGTCACGGAGATGTGGTTCACAGAATCTCATGATTGGAATATGGCAATACCGGGCTATAACTTAAGGAAGGACAGAAAGGACAGAAAAGGGGGCTCTTTATGTAAAAAAACAATATCCAAGCATTTGAGCTGCAAGGAAGATGGGGCAAAGAAGAAGCATTATGGGCTGACCTAAAAAAAAGATGATGGGGCATCCATTTTTATTGCAGTGGTTTACAGGCCTCCAAATCAAATGGAAGAACTTGACAGAGATCTGGTTGAAGTCATCCAAAAGATGGGAAAGAAGGGAGAAGTGGTGATTGTTGGAGATTTGAATCTGCTAGATGTAGATTGGAGAATCCCTTCTGCAGAATCTAACAGTAGTGTAGAGAGATAGAGGATGCCCTGCAAGGGGCTCTGTTCAAACAAATGGTAATGGAACCCATGAGGGAGGGAGCTATACTCGATTTAGTGCTCACTAATGGAGATGTCGCGTCTAATGTCCAGGTGGGTGCCCACCTCAGCACCAGTAATCATCAAACGATATGGTTTCATATCACAAATAGGATACGGAGAAGTCGCACGAAGACCCGAGTTTTACAGTTCAAAAACACGGACTTTGTTGAAATGGGGAAGTACCTGGAGGAAGAACTAGAAGGCTGGGAGAACAAGAGAGATGTGGAACAGTCGCCAAACTAAAAGGAGCAATTACCAAGGCAACTAATCTATATGTTAGGTTTCATTTTTCTCTTGCTTTTCTTTACTTTTCTATCTGGTTCTCAAAGGAGGAGACCGATAAAATAAAAGCTAAAAGAACAGCATTTAAGAAATATAAAGGATCCCAAAGGGAGGATCACAAGAAAGAATATCTGGTGGAATTGAGTGTGACAAAGAAAGTAATCAAGACAGCAAAAAGTCAAGCGGAAGAAGGAATTGCCAAAGAGGTAAAGCGAGGTGACAAAACATTTTTCAGATACATTAGAGAGAGGAGAAAAGTCCAAAGTGGTATAGTGAAATTGAAAGGTGAAAAGGATCACTGTGTGGAGAGAGATGCAGAAATATTAAACAAATACTTCAGTTCAATGTTCACTAAAGAGGACCCTGGAGAAGGACAGTCGCTAGTTAACAAGAAACTGGAGGGGGTGGAGTAGATGAAACTCCATTTACAGAAGAGAATGTATGGGAAGAGCTAGGAAAACTGAAAGTGGAGAAAGCCATGGGGCATGATGAGGTTCATCCCAGAATACTGAGGGAACTCAGAGATGTGCTGGTGGGTCCACTGCATGACCTATTCAATAGATACCTAGAAACGGGAGTGGCGCCGAGTGATTGGTAAAGAGCGGTGGTGGTACCACTTCACAAGAGTGGGAGCAGAGAAGAGGCTAGAAACTACAGGCCGGTTATCCTCACCTCTGTGGTGGGAAAAGTACTGGAGTTGTTGCTGAAAGAAAGAATAGTGAACTAACTACAGTCAGAAGAATTGCTGGACCAGAGGCAGCATGGATTCACCAGGGGAAGGTCCTGTCAGACAAATCTGACTTTTTTGATTGGGTGACTAGATAATTGGATCAAGGAAGAGTGCTCGATGTCATCTACTTGGATTTCAGCAAAGCTTTTGATACGGTCCCGCACAGGAGGCTTGTGAGTAAAATGAGAAGCTTAAGAGTGAGTGCCGAGGTGGTGGCCTGGATTGCAAGCTGGTTGACGGACAGAAGACAATGTGTGATGGTAAATGGAACTTACTCTGAAGAGACAGCGGTGTTAAGCAGAATGCCGCAAGGATCGGTGTTGGGACCAGTCCTGTTCAATATCTTTGTAAGTGACATTGCGAACGGGATAGAAGGTAAGGTTTGTCTTTTTGTGGATGATACTAAGATCTGCAACAGAGTGGAGAGAATGAGACTGGATTTAAGGAAGCTGGAAGAGTGGTCAAAGATATGGCAGCTGAGATTCAATGCCAAGAAGTGCAGAGTCATGCATATGGGGTGTGGAAATCCGAAAGAACTGTATTTGATTGGGGGAGGGGGGGGGGATGAAGGGCTGATGTGCATGGAACAGGAGAGAGACCTTGGGGTGATGGTGTCCAGCGATCTGAAGTTGGCAGAACAATATGACAAGGCAATAGCTAAAGCCAGAAGAATGCTGGTCTGCATAAAGAGGAATATCTAGTAAGAGAAAGGAAGTGATGTTCTCACAGGACAAGCAGGATGGTAGTCCTCACATATGGGTGACATCATCAGGATGGAGCCCAATCACGGAACACTTTTGTCAATTTTTAGAACTTTGACTGGCACCTACTGGGCATTCCCAGCAATGTGCTGACCCTGCATCCAGCAGGGGTCCCCCTTCAGTCTTCTTTTTTCTGCGCAGGAATAGCCATGCGAGTTAAGGAGCTCTGAGATTCCTGACAGGAATTTTCCTCACAGAATTTCTTTCAAAATTTTTCAAAAACTTCTACCCCATAGGGGTCCCCCTATCAATATCTATACTCCGCGGTCGAAAGATAAGCTTTTACCCTTGTTGTGGTAGATTCCTGTCGAGTTATCCATTCGGGGCCTACCGGCCATCGACCACACAGTGGCTAAATTTGTCAGAGCCATGGCATCGGGTTTTCGTTGGTGCCCCAACTGTACTCGGACAGTGTCCATCACTGACCTGTATGGGGTCTGTGTTATGTGCTTGGGATCCACCCACGATGTCCTAACTTGCACCAAATGTGCCCAAATGATATTGAAGGGCTGTAAGGCTAGATTAGAGAAAATGGACTTTCTTTTTCAGTTAAAAACCACGACTCCATCGACAGCTTTGACATTGTCCGAGCTGGTGCCATCGACCTCTCGCCAGCACCGGGACATCGCTGCTGTTCGACTGGTGTCGACAATTCCAAAAGTGTCGATAGCCTCCTTGCCTCCTCAGGAAAAGGACCGAGGAGAACATCGTGAAAAGCGTCGACACCAGCATCGGAAGGCTCAGTCCGTCGATCCAGGCAAGTCCTCAGCATCGATGTCTATAGAGCCACTGACAAAGAAACCCCGTCCAGCAAAGGCCCCATCCTCTTCTGTGACTGGGTCACCGAGGCGTTCCCCCACCTTCAGTGGGGATGGGATCTGGTATTTCACTTTCACCGGTGGAACCTCCAGCTACCTCCTACTCTGGTGCCGGGGTTCCATGCCCCAGGCTTCCGTGAGGAATTGGATCGGATGATCCAAGAGGCTATCGGTAAAGCACTTCAGGGCTTCCATCCTCCATCAACGCCGGTACCAGTCCCTGAGCAGGTCACCGATCCGATTCCCGTAGCACTCGCACCGCTACTGGGTAGACTGGATGTGTTGATCGGTGCCCTGCCTCTGATGGAAACGAGAGCACCGGTGGGTCCAGTACCTTCTACACAGATTCCATTATCGGATGATGAAGAAACACCAATTCCCATCCCACCGTCTGGGATTTTACTACTGACTCGTCCATTGATGTCACCGGTCCCTTCAGTTCCTCCATCGATGCTGCCTCCTCTGCCATCGATGCCTAGGCCTGGTCCTTCAGGATTAGCTCCCTTTCTCCGTGATGGATATCAGCTCTATAATCCTTGGACTGATGATTCGTCCCAGGATACAGATGATCTACCATTAGAGCCCTCTCCCCCAGATGAAAGACAATGTTCTCCACCAGAAGATCTGTCTTTTATCAATTTCATCAAGGAAATGTCTGAAACTATTCCTTTCCAACTTCAGACAGAAGAGGACTCTAGGCACAAGATGCTGGAAGTACTCTAATTTCTTGATGCTCCTAAGGAAATCATGTCTATACCTATTCATGAAATCCTGCTTGATCTCCTGAAAACAAAATGGGAACACCCATGTTCAGTTTCACCTGTCAACCGCAAGACAGATGCCATCTATCTCTGGTACAGTCAGCTCCTGGTTTCCAGAAGTCTCAGTTGGATCATCATTCTGTGGTTGTTGTCAGCCCAGAAGAAGGCATGATGTTCATAACCTCATACCTCCAGGGAAAGAACAAAAATCCCTGGATGCTTTTGGCAGGCTTCTATGCTCATAACTCGTATAGCCTCTTACCAGTTATACATGATCCAGTATAACAGCGACCTCTTTAAAAGGATCCAGCACTTCTCTGATTCGTTACCAGAGCAACTCCAGACTCAACTTCATACTCTAGCTCTGAAAGGTCTGGATGCTGGAAAACACTAGGTTCTCGCTGCTTATGATATTTTCGACACTACTTCTATAGTGTTGGCAGCGGGGATTAGTGCATGAAGATGGGCCTAGCTCAAATCCTCGGATTTAAGACCAGAAGTCCAAGGCAGATCTACCCTGTGTGGGAGATAATCTCTTCGGGGGAACACTTATTCGGGGGGATGGGCCGCCGTTTGTTTCCTAGGAAAGCCTGTGCAGTGGGGAAAAAGGTTATTTTATTATATTGAAGGGAGAAGGACCCTCCCTCTTTTTGGACTTGGAGAAACCCATCTTCACTGGATGATGCAGATGGACAATTTGGCCTCGATCCTCACCGCAACATCGCCGTAACTTCTTACGAACTTGGGAGGACTATTTGCTGGCGTTGCCACATCGCTCCCGAAGCTTGATACTTAATGACTGAACATCGCTCGTGGGTTCTGTATCTGGTGGACTTGACAACAGTGGGAAATTGTTACTACTGGATCAAGTGGGGGTGGGTTGGGGGAGGGGAGGTTGGCTGCTGACAGGGGAAGGGTGTGGGGTGGGATGAGGAAGTTGGGTGGCATAAAGTAAGAGA
Organism: Rhinatrema bivittatum; assembly: GCF_901001135.1. NCBI lineage: Eukaryota > Metazoa > Chordata > Amphibia > Gymnophiona > Rhinatrematidae > Rhinatrema > Rhinatrema bivittatum. Next base: position 344,049,737 of record NC_042616.1, on the reverse strand, counting down.
GGGTTGGGCAGGTTGGGAATTCATGCTGAATGCCTTGTAACTGCAAACCGGGGATGTATAAGAAAACACACATCTCAGGTTCCGTGTTGTCTGTCAACTTGCTTCTCTTTAATAAGTTTTTCATTAATCTCTTCGGGGGAAAAGTTCCGAGAGATGGTGGCGCAGTTGAAGGACCATCATGAAACGCTGCACCAGCTTTCTTCTGTGCAGTCTGAGTTCCGTTCCGCGCCTAAGAGAACTTTCAGATGAGACTCTAAGCGGCCAACCTACAAGCCAAGGAAATTTTTATCCTCCGGCTTCTAGACGACGCCCTTCCAGACCTTACCAAAAAGGTCAGTCCAGGCAGACTCGGCCTCAAAAGTCTCAGCCAGCTTCTCAGCCTGGACCAGTGTCAGGGTTTTGACTCCTTCCTAGAGAGTGTAAGCCAACCTCCTCTTCCATCCATACCAGTCAGAGGTCGACTCTGCCACTTCAACAGTGCTTGGCACACAGTCACCACAGACCAGTGGGTACTTACAGTAGTCACCCAAGGTTACCACCTAAATTTCCTGACTGTTCCAACGGACTCTCCACCTCGGCCGATGTAGGGGAAGTCCGACCACTCTCCCTTGCTTGAGCTGGAGGTCTCATACCACCTCCTATCCCGAGCATAGAATCAGTACCCCTCTCCCAGCAGGGGCAGGGATTTTATTCCCAGTATTTTCTAATATGAAAAAAGTCAGGTGGCGTACGCCCGATACTGGACATCCGTGCACTAAAATTTCTGCACAGAGAAAAATTCAAGATGGTAGCCTTGGGCTCTCTACTACTTCTTCTTCTGCAAAGAAGAGATTGGCTATGCTCTCTAGATCTTCAGGGCGCATACACACACATCTATCACATCTCATCGCAAATTCCTGTGATTCCTGGTCGGCCCTCGTCATTTTCAGTACCGTGTACTACCATTCGGCCTGGCATCTGCTCCACGAGTATTCACCAAGTGTCTAGTGGTCGCGGCCTTCCTCAGGAATCAGGGTGCCCATGTCTACCCTTATCTAGACGATTGGTTGATAAGTGCTCCGACTCAGCAGGGCACACTAACCTCCCTGTGTCTCACTATAAGACACCCTTATCTCCTTAGGGTTTCTAATCAACTATCCCAAATCCAAGATAGTTCCTTCCCAAACCCTATCCTTTATAGGGGCCGACCTAGACTCTATACAGGTGAAAGCTTTCCTTCCCCAGGATCGTGTTTCAAACCCACCAGCCAACCTTCAAACCTCTCACGTAAGAGACCTAAGAGCAATCTTAGACAATCGTCTTAACTTAAAATCTTTCATCAACCAAACTACCAAAGATTGTTTCCACAAATTACATGTCCTTAAAAGAATCAAGCCACTCTTCCACTCCCAGGACTTCAGAACAATTCTACAAGCAATAATCTTCTCTAAGATAGATTATTGTAATTCTGTTTTATTAGGTCTCCCTGCATCACGTACCAAACCGCTACAGATGGTTCAGAATACAGCAGCCAGAATTCTGACTAACTCTAGGAGAATTGACCACATCTCCCCAATTCTCAAAGTCCTTCATTAGCTTCCAATTCACTACAGAATCATGTACAAGGCCATTACTACCTTTCACAAAGTCATACATCACCACGCTCCGCTAAACTTACAAATTCCTCTCAAAAAGCATACCTCCTCCAGACCCATCAGAGAGTCTTATAATGAATCACTTCATGTTCCTCACGCCAAAACCTTTCAACACAAAACCCTCAAAGACAGAGCATTCTCAACAGCAGGAGCATCACTATGGAACTCTATATCCCATCTGACCTGCGACAGGAACCATGCCTACCGACGTTCAGGAAAAGGCTGAAAACATGGCTTTTTAAAAAAGCTTATCCAGAACTCAACTGATCCTTACCTTCCAACCATTTATCACCAGACATTACAAACTCTCCATTAACAATCTCCTTCACTACTCCAAATTTACGTCACTGTATTTAATTTTTTATACATCATTGTAAATTTTGCTTTCAGTTAATCTCCTTCTTCTTCGCTCCCTTCAGCTCCCAGTTGTGCTCCTCCCTGTTTTAATGTAACTGCAATTTTCTTTCCATCCACTTGTTATAACTTCAGTTCGCTGTATATATCACGCCCTGTTAAATGTAAACCGGCATGATGTGATACCTTTCATGAATGCTGGTATAGTAAAAAACACTAAATAAATAAATAAGACTTGAGGCTGTAATCATTGCAAAAGGTGCCTCAGCAAAGTACTTAGTAAAGGTCTGAATACTTATGTAAATATATTTAATTTTTTAAAAATGTGCACACATTTCTACAAATCTGATTTCACTTTGTCGTTATGGGGTATTGTGTGTAGACTGAGGAGGGGAAAAATGCATATCCATTTTAGAATAAGTCTGTAACATTACATTTCTCCTAGGACAGTGGTTCTCAACCCTGTCCTGGGGACCCCCCCAGCCAGTCGGGTTTTCAGGATATCCACAATGAATATGCATGAGAAAATTTGCATACACTGCCTCCATAACATGCAAATTTTCTCTCATGCATATTCATTGTGGATATCCTGAAAACCCGACTGGCTGGGGGGGGTCCCCAGGACAGGGTTGAGAACCACAGTCCTAGGACAAGCAGGATGGTGGCATCAGATGGAGCCCGGCACAGAAAACTTCTGTCCAAGTTTCTAGAACTTTGATTGGCACACTGAGCATGACCTAGTCCTCATGTCTTTTTTTTTTTCCACAGAGCTAATGTCTCGCAGTCTTGGAGTTCATGCTCTTTTCTGATAAACTAATCCATTTTTTCAGCTATTTTTGCGTTGTTCCTGCGCCAGGTCCCTCTCTGTTCCACCTAGGCCTTAGTCTTGCGGTGCGGTGAATCCTCGTTCACTGTCTGTTCCCCATAGCAGTGTCCTTTGGTGCCCATAGACCATTGTCTGTTTGCCAGTGTTTTTTGTCATGGCTTCAGGTTTTCGTAGGTGCCCCCAGGGCCTTTTGATTGTTGATTCTGAATCCTCTGCCTGGGGACATCCCACCACGTTCGGCCAGTCTGTCCTCCTGAATCTCTTTCAGCTCTAAACCCAACTCTTCCTGCCTGGAGCCCCGTTTCCTGGTTCAGGCTGTCTCCCTCAGTTACCAACAGTTCCTCTGTTGTTGGTTAGGTGTCTATTTGTCATTTTGCCTTCAGGGGCAGTCTGTAGCTAGGGATTTACACATTTGTGAGGACTACCATCCTGCTTGTCCTAGGACAGGGGTCGGGAACCCATGGCTCGCGAGCCAGATATGGCTCTTTTGAGGGCTGCATCTGGCTCGCAGACAAGTGTCGCCATACTTCGCGGTTCCCCGCTGACCCAGCTGCTCCCCGGTCCTCCGCCGCCCGGGCTTAAAATGCTGTCAGCCCGGGCGGAACGCGGCAGGACAGCTGGAGTCAGCGGCACCGGCGTGCTCTCTTCTCCCCACCCCCCCCCCCCCGCGGCCCGGAAGAGGAAGTGGAGAGCATCGGGTGCCTGCGCGGGAAGAAGAGACCACACTAGCGTGGTCTCTTCTTCCGCGCAGGCACCCGATGCTCACCACTTCCTCTTCCGGGCCGCGGGGGGGAGGAGAAGAGAGCACGCCGACTGGAGTCATCCGGGTGCCTGCGCGGGAGTCATCGGGTGTCAGCCGGGTGCCAGCGCTGGAGTCATCGGGTGCCTGCGCGGGAAGACCCGCGCAGGCACCCGATGACTCTCCACTTCCTCTTCCGGGCCGCGGGAAGAAGAGAGCACGCCGGTGCTCTCTTCTTCCCGCGGCCCGGAAGAGGAAGTGGAGAGCATCGGGTGCCTGCGCGGGAAGACCCGCGCAGGCACGCTAGTGTCCGACGGGAAGAAGACTGCAGCGCGGCTCGGAGGAAAATGAAAATCTTCAACCGCGGCCGATGGGACTCTGCTTTCGCCTCCGCGAGGGCTGAAAATGAAGGAGGTTAGCGTTGGGAGGTGGCTGCTGCTGCCGCGAGTTCCCGGGGGGGGGGGGAGAGAGAGAGTGAATGAATGAGCGAGCAAGCATGTGTGTTTGAGATCCTGTGTGTGTGAGTGAGAGATTGCATGTATGTGAATGATTGAGAGCCTGTATATGTGAAAGAGAGTATGTCTGTGATTGAGATCCTGCCTGTGAGAGAGAGAGCATGAATGTAAGTTTACCATTGGGAACCTGTATGTGTAAGTTTGTAATTGAAAACCTGTTTGTTTGAAAGAGTATGTGTGTATGATTGAGATCCTTTGTGTGTGAGAGAGATCATGTGTATGTATGATTAAGAGCCTGTGTGTATAAGTAAGAGAGAGATCATGTGTGTCTGTGTCTGATTGACAGCTGGTTTAGGTGATGGAGCATGTGAGTATGTGATTGAGAGCCTGTGTTTAAATGAGAGAGAGAGAGACCATGTGTGTCTGTGTGATTGAGAGCTGATTTAGGTGAGGGAGCATGTGAGTATGTGATTGAGAGCCTGTGTTTAAATGAGAGAGAGAGACCATGTGTGTATGTGTGTGATTGAGAGCTGATTTAGGTGAGGGAGCATGTGAGTATGTGATTGAGAGCCTGTGTGTAAATGAGAGAAAGAGAGGACATGTTTGTAAGCATGTGAATGAGAGTCTGTGTGTGAGAGAAAAAGACAGCATGTATTTATGTGATTGAAAGCCTGTGTGTGTGTAAGCGTGAAAAGATAGACAGCATGTGTGTAAATGTGTAATTAAGAGCCTATATAAGTGAGAGAGAAAAAACATTTGTATATGTGAGTGACTGAGAGCATGTGTGTATAGGTGTGTCATTGAGAGCCAGTGTGAGAGAGAGCGCTGGTATGTGACTGAGAGAGGAGAAAGTTCCAAGCAAACCACCCCACCTCCTGCTAATTCAGAACAATCTCAGGACACCTGGATATCAAACGTTCCCAGGTATGCAGAGCAAAAAAATGTTTGTATCCTTATTATTTTTCATTACTGGATCTTTGTGTCTGCTATTTTGAAATATTTTGTTGGTATCTGGAAATGTTTTATATGAGTTTTTTAATTATTGGATATTCCACTCATCAGCTGTTTCGAAATATGTTCTTTTTGTTAGTACAGTTTTACTGCTGATGATTTTATATTTCTTGATTTGTTTTATAAGGATGTGTGATGTTTCTTTTTTCCTTTGTTACACTGCATACAGAGACTCTGGCTTGTTGCAGTTTCCAATTCAGTTTTTGTCTGCATGCTTCTTGTTATGCGTTTTGGTCTCTTTATTCTATGTTAGGTGAGGGACAGCACGTGATTCAGGTGAGGTTTTCTGCTGGCGTGTAGTTTCTGTGTAGGACTCTATAGCAGCCTGACTTGGTCCGTTTTCCTAATAGGAGATGTATTGGTGTCTTAAGGCCTGGTGTAATATTTTCAGAGACTTAATGTACTTTAAAAGTGTGATCTTACATAAAATGCACACATTTACTTGTATTTAGTTTTAAACATATTGTATGGCTCTCATGGAATTACATTTTAAAATATGTGGCGTTTATGGCTCTCTCAGCCAAAAAGGTTCCTGACCCCTGTCCTAGGAGAAAGAGTTGCTTACCCATAACAGGTGGTGTTCTTGGACAGCAGGATGCTAGTCCTCATGGAACCCATCCGCCACCCCGCAGAGTTGCATTTCAGGTTTGTTTTTTATTTTTTTCTTAATGCTATGTTACAAGACTAAATAAGGGATCCTATGTGGATTAGGGCATGCTGTGCATGCCCATAGTCAGTCAAAGTTTTAGAAACGTTGACCAAAGTTTTCCATGCTGGGCTCCATTTGATGTCACACATGTCCTAGGAGAACACCTGTTTCAGGTAAGCAACTCTGCTGTTTTCTGGGGTAAACATGTCTGAAGTGGAGCATGAATCTTTAGGTAATTTTATAAAGAAAATATTAATATCCAGATCAGTGGTCAGTAAACGTAAGTTGTGGCCCTTCTTTCTTCCAATCATGCAGAAAATTGATGCACCCCAAAATGGCTTGTACATATTTGTGTGTATATGTATGTGTGTGTGTATTATACATTTTGCATTTATACTCCCTTCTCTTCCTTTTTCTTTCTCTGTGGCCTCTTCCCATGCTCCTCCCCAACCTCATCACTTCTTTTCCCAGGCAGGCAACGTCTGTGATCTATCTCCCTGGGAAGGGACCCAGGTGGTCTTCGGTTGTCGAACACCGCAGTAGCTGTTTCTATAATCTCGTTCCGCTGCAGAGTAAGCAGCGCCCCACCCAGGCCCACCACAGCAGAAGCAGTTCCTTTCCCCAGCCCGCTGAAAGAGACAGACATATATCTAAACCGAGGCCTGCTTACAATGATATCACTTACAGTCTGGCAGTTCCCTCTCTCCTTTAGTTACAGTTCCTCCATGGCACAGAGAGTCAATAACACAGCCAAGTTTTCTTTCCCTGTTTGGGCAGCCAGTGTGCCCCCATTCAAGATTGTTCAAAGCCCCCAGCCCCCCCCCCCCCTCCCCAGTTTGCACACCCCTGGTTGAATATATGTCTCCCTCAAGTGAAGCCTTATTGTTATGTTTTGTTAATAGTGAATGGTTATATTGGTTAACCTTTAGTAAATAGGGGTTTCTCTCATTTTGCATGTATGGGGAAATACTTATTAAAATGGGGCTCTTTGTATTATTTCATTCCAAGTCATAGCCTCTCTTGCCATAAAAACCAGTGCTGCATACCGTATTTAGTATGTTTCCTCATTGGCTGTCATAGTTTGCTTTTCTCTGAATATTTCATTTCTTGTATTGCCTATGTACACATAATCCCTATAAACACTTCTAATTCATTAGCTTATTTTTCTTAATGCTTTTGCCTTCCAGCAGTGTTTTGTACGTATTACACTTTTAGTAGTAATATTACAGTTTGATTTTTAAACTTGTTAAATTCTTTACACTGCTTTATTTCAATAATTTTTGGATTTTTCTTACTGATTACCTGTTATTCTAACGTTCTCAGTATTGAATTAAATTGTTTTTTGGCTCTTCTGTCTTGCCCTAACAAATGAGACCTCCAATTAAATGTATTTGTTAGCTTTTTGTGAGATATCTTCCCATTTGTTCTCTTACTTACCCAAGTGTTTTTCCAAAGCCAGTTCTTCTCCTGTGGCATTTAAGCTGCAGAGAATTATCTTTACTACTTTAATGAATAAATGTGATAAGATAATGGGCTTGAGAGGATTTCATGGAGCTCAATCAGTTTAAAGGTAACACATCTTGTGTAACATATTTTTATATTTTATTTATTTATTTAAATCTTTTCTATACCGTCGTTCGGCAGGGACCGTCACAACGGTTTACAATAAGGCACATAAAAGTAATGATACTAAAATTTGTCAGGTTACATAGGTGCCATTGGGTTCGGTAACATAGTTTGTTATAAATGTTTAATTGTTACATGTGATGAATCATGTCCAGGTCATTCTCAGCTTTGAGTACAAAACTATCTTTAAACTTGTAACTTTAGTGATGCGTTATTTAATAAAAAAAAAACTACACCCTTAGTTGATCCTGCAGTGCGTGTGTGGGTGTTTGATTGTTCGTGCTTTGCCCTGCCCTGCCCTGGCATTTTATTCTATTCCCCCTTCTCTTTTTTAACCGCTTGTTTAAAGAGCCAGGTCTTTAAACTTTTTCTAAAGGTTTTGCTGTCTCTTTGTAATCTTAACTCCAAGGCTCGGCACTATCTGCTCTTCTATTTAATATATATCTTTTACCATTGTGCCGTCTCCTTGCTGGCCTAAGTCTAAATTTCAAAATTTACGCTGACAATATACAATTCATAGTTCCTTTTTCAGATTCGTGGGCAAAAACCTTTTCTCTTCTTCAACTATACCTCTCAACAATAAAAACATGGCTATCTCATAACAGACTAAAATTAAATACTACCAAAACAGAACTTATCTACTTATCCACAGTTCCTGATTCAATTCATCAACCACCACAATCGTTCACTTTTGAAAATAAACTGATTCCTATCAAATCACATGCTAAAAACTTAGGTATGATCATAGATTCACGATTAACATTATCCAAAAACATTTCTGAAGTAGTTAAGAAATCCTTTTATAAAATACATATGTTGAAGAAAATAAAGCCTTTACTGTCACCAAACGATTTTCGTCAAGTAACCCAAGCATTAATACTAACTACTTTAGATTACTGTAATGCACTTTATCTTGGCTTACCGTTATCATCAATTCACCCACTACAGCTTGTTCAAAATGCAACAGCGTGAATGTTATATAATGTTTCACGTAGAGATCATATTACGCCCATATTGTACCAATTGCATTGGCTTCCAATTTCCTTTCATATTACCTACAAGATACTGACCACAATTCATAATTTGCTATATAATTCTAACTCAATCTGGTTATGCTCAATTTTAAGATTAAATAAACCTAGCAGACGGCTTAGGTCTATGGACAAATGTATATTGGAAGTTCCAACAATAAAATCAGCAAGCTTAGCTTTAACAAGAAAGAGAGCTTTCTCAGTAGCTGGTCCTATACTGTGGAACACATTGCCAGAATATATACGACTTACAGCAAACCATAATGAATTTAAGAAAGCTCTGAAAACATACCTTTTCACATGTGCTTACAACACAGTTTAACGCTTTTCAAGTTTAAGCTTATACTAGACTGGTCCAAAACCTCAGTTTTCCTGTCGTGTAGCCAGATGGACTCAGAACAAGTGGGTATAGTGTGCTCGTGCTAGCAGTTGGAGACGGATCTGACGTCAGCACGGGTACATATACCCCCACAGGAAGTGAAGCTCTTCAGTAATTTAGTCTCCAAAGCAGTTTGGAGTGCCTGCACGCTCGCTGAGCGTGTTTCCAATCTACTTTCTATTTTCTACTTTCTACCTACTAAATTTCTACAGGAACATCGAGCCCCGCACTCCTGCGGTGATACCATTCGGTCCCTCCCCCAGTTGAGTTTCCCGGGGTGATTTCCGTGATCCCTCTGAGGTTTTGGCCTCGGTCTGGTGGCCGAATCGCGGCAGGGACCCAGTCCCCGAGCGAGGCTTGGGTGAGCTAAGAGGCGCCTCGGTCCCGGCGTGGACTTGGGGTGCATTCCTCAAGCGCGGCGGTGAAGGTATTTCCCCTCTCCCCCCGCAGCCGGAGACCGCCTGGGTTTCAGCTGGGAAGCGCCGAGGATCAGGTAAGGCATATATCTTACTTTTGGTCTCAGAGGTACGAGGATCGGCGGCATTGCCTGTATCTGGCACGCCACGGAGATCGCCATTTTGTCGGCCTTGTTAAGGTATTCAGCGCATATTTGGAGCGTGTCTACCATTTAGCGTATATTATATGGTATAGAGCGTATATTGCTGACTGCATATTATTGAGCGCATATTGTATTAAGCGTATATAGCTGTCGCATATTATTGAGCGCATATTGTATTAAGCGTATATAGCTGCCGCATATTATTGAGCGCATATTGTATTAAGCACATATTGTATTAAGCGTATGTAGCTGTCGCATATTATTGAGCGCATATTGTATTAAGCGTATGTAGCTGCCGCATATTATTGAGCGCATATTGTATTCAGCGTATATAGCTGCCGCATATTAGTGAGCGCATATTGTATTGAGCGCATATTGTATTGTGCGCATATTGTATTGTGCGCATATTGTATTGTGCGCATATTGTATTGAGCTCATATTGTATTGAGCGCATATTGCTGCCGCATATTCTTGAGCGCATATTCTTCAGCGATAGAACATTTAGACGCCCCAGCGTCTCTGGCGGCAGCGCCTCCTGATTCCGGCGTGAAAGCCCTCGGCCTCTGCTCAGCATGCCAGCTTAGGGCCACGCACAGCGAGGAGCCAGACTCCCTTTGTGCCCAATGTGAGGAGGCAGTGGGAGCCTCAGGCCAGGACCAGTCTCAACCGAGGTTTGTTGACAGTTCCCCAGGGGCCACCCCGGATCTCGCGGGTAGTCTCGAACAACCTGGGATACCGGGGGACCTGGTTCCCCGTACACTTGAGACCACCTCCATTTCCTGGGTGGATCTCTTTAAGGGGATCCATGCCTTTGTACAGATGCAATCAGCTTCCCGTCCAGGCCCTGCTGTTGCTGCTGCTCCTGTGGCTTTTCCAGCCGATCCTGCCCCTGGACCTTCGCGCCCTTCTCGTGGGCAAGCACACCCACCTTCGGGCAGTTCGGCTCAGGCGGACCCTGATGTCTCGGAGACCGAATCAGAACCCTCCGAGGATGGGGCTTCCCTCGGGGATTGAGCCATATCGAACTATGAGGCGGTTCTTCCCCAAGGAAGATCTCTCTGACCTAGTATCTCAGTGCCTGGCGGAGTTGGATATTTCAGGCCCCAGCACTACGGTGCCACCTACACAGAACCCTCTAATGGAAGGTCTTCGTCCTACAGCCCGCCATTTTCCCTTCTTGCAAGCAGCACAGCAACTAATAGATCTGGAATGGGCTGCACCTGCGGCCTCATTCAAAGGGGGGTCGGGGCCTGATAGGCATGTACCCCCTGGATCCGGCAATCAAGGAGATGCTGGCGTGCCCTCAGGTGGACGCCTTGGTTAGCGCGGTGGTCAAGCGCACTACCATTCCAGTTGAGGGGGGGGGGGGGGCGGCCCTCAAGGAACCTCACGACCGGCGACTGGACGCCATCTTGAAACAGACATTTGAGGTAGCAGCTCTGTCTTTGCGAATCGCAACCTGCTGCACAGTGGTGACGCGTTCCTGTTTATCACAGGTCAGGAACAATGCTCCGCTCTCTCGTTCCTCACGGATGCTGCATCCGACCTAGTCCGTACAACAGCCAAGGGGATCTCATCTTCTGTGGCTGCCAGGAGGCAGCTCTGGATACGGAATTGGTCAGCCGATGCTCCTTCGAAGACACGCCTCACCAGAATGCCCTTTAGGGGTTCTTTCCTGTTCGGCAGCGACCTAGATAAAATAGCCAGCACATGAGGTGCCTCTCCAATACCTCGACTGCCGGAAGACAGGTTCAGAAGGAACCAGCGCGCCTTTCCGAGGCCATCCAGAGGCAGAAGCTCCCAACGCTTCATTCCCTATAGGGGTCGCTACCAGGCACCTCGTCCTCAGGCCAGGAACCAGTCCTTTCGGCCCAAACAGCAGAAGAGGGGAGCCGGCTCAGGTTCAGGGCCTGGCCGCGCCTCCCAATGAGAATCAGCCGATCCATCCGGGGGACGGAGCTATAGGGGGCAGGTTAACCCTCTTCTACCCCAGATGGGTCGAGATTACGTCGGACCAGTGGGTCCTCGCCATCATCCGAGAGGAGTATTATCTGGACTTTCATCATCTCCCTCCGGACAGGTTTGTGGAATCTTCATGTCCCATACACAAGAAGGCAGCCTTGGAAGCTACCCTGGCGAGGCTCCTGTCCTTGAAAGCCATCATCCCAGTACCTGCATGGGAAATGAATTCTGGACACTATTCCATTTATTTTATGATACCCAAGAAAGAGGGCACTTTCCGACCCGTATTGGACCTCAAGTCAGTCAATCGATACTTAAGGGTCCCGAGGTTTCGCATGGAAACTCTGCGCTCAGTCAAGACCGCAGTCCAGCCAGGAGAATTTCTCACGACCTTAGACTTGTCAGCTTACCTGCATTTCCCGATCCATCCGGATCATCAGCGCTACCTACGCTTCAAGGTTCTGGGACGGCACTTCCAATTCCGGGCTCTGCCCTTTGGGTTAGCCACGTCGCCGCGGACCTTCACCAAGGTGGTCGTAGTGGTAGCAGCGGCGCTCAGACGGGAAGGAATCCTCGTCCATCCCTACCTGGACGATTGGCTGATCAGGGCGAAATCACGGGAGGAGAGCCATCGGGCAACCAACAGAGTGATCGCCCTTCTGGAAAGCCTGGGATGGGTAGTCAACCTCAAAAAGAGTTGCCTACAGCCTTCCCAATCACTGGAATACCTGGGAGTACAGTTTGACACCCAGGCAGACACAGTCAGTCTCACTACCAAGAGAAGATTAAAACTTCAGACGCGTCTCCGGTCCTTGATGGGAGCCAGCTTGGGATTATCTGCAGGTTCTCGGCCTCATGGCCTCCACCCTGGAAGTGGTGCCCTGGGAAAGGGCCCATATGAGACCTCTACAACACTCCCTGCTCTCTCGCTGGAGCCCCTGCTTCCGGAATTATTCCGTGCATCTACCTCTGCCGGCCAGAATGAGGACCCAGTTACGGTGGTGGTTGCAGTCCAACCACACGAGCAGGGGGTCGAAGATGTCCTCCCCCACATGGACTCTGCTCACCACAGATGCCAGCCTGAGCGGCTGGGGAGCACACTGCGAAGAACTCACCGCACAAGGGCGGTGGAACAGAGAAGAGTCAGGGTGGAACATCAACCGTCTAGAGGCACGAGCAGTCCGGCTAGCCTGCCTGCAATTAGCTCACAGACTGAGGAACAGAGCAGTCAGAGTGATGTCCGACAACGCCACCACGGTGGCATACCTCAACCGTCAGGGCAGAACCAGAAGCCGACAGGTATCCCAAGAGATAGCCCCGCTGATGGCTTGGGCAGAGGCGAATCTTCAGGACATCTCCGCCGTCCACATTGCCGGGAAGGACAACACCACGGCAGACTTCCTCAGCAGAGAAAGCCTAAATCCGGGAGAATGGCAGCTGTCACCCACAGCCTTCCAGATGATTGTGGATCATTGGGGGATTCCGGACATGGACCTACTGGCGGACAAGTCCAATGCTCAAGTACCCAGATACTTCAGCCGCAAGCGAGATCCGTTCTCACACGGGATCGACGCCCTGGTTCAGCCATGGCCTCCAGGAACTCTGCTATACGCTTTTCCGCCGTGGCCTCTGCTGGGCGCCATCATCCACAAGATTCAGAAGCACCGGGGCCTAGTTCTTCTAGTGGCATCAGACTGGCCAAGAAGACCCTGGTACGCGGACATGAGAAGACTACTGGCAGGGGAGTCCCTTCCCCTGCCTCCGTTCAGGGACCTGCTACGTCAAGGTCCCATCCTTCACGAGGATCCAGCTCAATTCTCTTACGGTCTGGCCATTGAGAGGGCTAGACTGAAGAAAAGAGGTTACTCAGAGCCGGTGATAGATACACTCCTCCGAGCTCGCAAGTTTTCCACATCCCTCACCTACGTAAGGATCTGGAGAGTGTTTGAAGCCTGGTGCGACACCCATGGCACCAATCCACATGTGGCTACAATCCCTATTGTTCTGGATTTCCTACAGGATGGGCTTCAGAAGGGTCTCTCCCTAAGCTCCATCAAGGTTCAGGTGGCTGCGCTGTCCTGCTATGGTCCCAGGAGGGATGGCAAGACCATTGCCATGCACCCAGATGTTTCTCGCTTCCTGAAAGGAGTCAAGCACATTCGTCCGCCACTGAAGTGGCCAGTGCCTTTGTGGGAACCTCAACATAGTTTTGGATTTCCTCGCGGGATCCACCTTCAGACCCCTTCGGGGCCTGTCTCTCCGTTCTCTAACTTTGAAGATGGTGTTTTTGCTGGCCGTATGTTCGGCACGCCGCATCTCGGAGCTACAGGCGCTGTCCTGCCGGGATCCCTTCCTTAGGATCACTCCACAGGCTATCCATCTTCACACGGTTCCATCCTTCTTGCCGAAAGTAGTCTCACAATTTCACCTCAACCAGACCATATCCTTGCCGACTACGGCAGGTCTGAAGAAATCAGAAGAAGGGCGTTTGCTACGCCATCTCGACATCGGCAGACTGCTGCCCAGATATCTGGTAATGACAGAAACAGTACGAAAGACTGACCATCTGTTCGTCCTGCACAGCGGGAAGAAACAAGGAGAAGTGGCCTCTCGGCCCACCATCGCCCGATGGATTAAAGAAGTCATCAGAGCGGCCTACGTAGAGGCCAGGAAGTCACCGCCTCTACAAGTCAAGGCCCATTCTACCAGAGCCCAAGCAGCATCTTGGGCAGAATCTAGGATGCTGTCGCCTGCAGAAATATGTAAAGTGGCGACATGGTCCTCCCTCCATACCTTCTCCAGATTTTACCGTCTGGATGTTCAGGCCAGGGAGGACACAGCATTTGCGAGGGCGGTCTTACACGATCCTCAGGCAGCCTCCCGCCCAGTCCGGGAGTAAAGCTTTTGTACATCCCACTTGTTCTGAGTCCATCTGGCTACACGACAGGAAATGGTGAGATTACTTACCTGATAATCTCGTTTTCCTTAGTGTAGACAGATGGACTCAGCATCCCGCCCAGCTGCCTGTATACATTGGTTTCACCGATTCAAGGTAAGCCTTATCACTTCTTACATGAGTGCGTCCACTCTACCAGGTGTTGACGCCTTCCGGTTGGGGATGCTGGCAGTCTCCAGCTACTATCAATCGGTCAGGGGAATCCTGTTTTCACTATTTCATTGATCGTCAGTACACATATATCCATAACAGCTTTTGCAAGGAAGATTACTGAAGAGCTTCACTTCCTGTGGGGGTATATGTACCCGTGCTGACGTCAGATCCTTCTCCAACTGCTAGCATGAGCACACTATACCCACTTGTTCTGAGTCCATCTGTCTACACTAAGGAAAACGAGATTATCAGGTAAGTAATCTCACCATTGAATGTATTTTTATTTGCTTTTATTTTGTCGTTTTGTCATGAAATTATGTATGTTTTTATACTATGTACACCGCCTAGATGGTCAGATTTCTGTCACTTGGCACGGTATATAAAAAACTTTAAATAAATAAATTCCATTGTATGGATCCTGCCATTGATAGTGCCCTTTCTCTTACTTGTGTTAGTCTTGCTGTTTTTACTGATGGGATAGTTAGCAGTGCTTTGTTTGCTGATCTTAGGTTCCTGTTAGGGATGTGTACACGAAGGGCTGTGTTTAACCAGTCTGAGTTATCATTATGTATTAATTTGTGTGGTGCACAGTGTTTTGTAATGTATTCTTTGTTCAATGGGCAGCTAATGTAATTCGGCCAGTGTATCAGTGATATGTTCTCTCTTACTTTTGCCGGTTAAAACTCTTGCAGCGGTGTTTTGTAAAATTTGTAATGATCTTAGTGAGGTGTATGGTAGACCTAGTAGCAGGGCATTACAGTAGTCTGTGCTTGCAAATATCAATGCTTGTAGTACTGATCGAAAGTTGGCGGTGGTTAGAAGTGGTTTTAGTCTTTTGAGGACCATGAGTTTAGCGTATCCTTCCTTTACTTTTAGGGATATATGTTTTACGCTTAGTTCTGAGTCAATTATTACTCCTAGATTGCGTACTTTCTCTACTAGCAATAATTGTTGGTTGTTTTTGAGTGTGATAGGGCTCTGTTTGATTTCCAAATTTTTTCGTTCTAGGTGTAGGAATTCTGTCTTCTCTATATTGATTACTAATTCCATTTGGTTTAGGAGCTGTTTGATGATATCTAGATACATATTGGCTAAGTTTAATGTTTTTTCAATTGTATCAATAGATAAAATTAATTGGATATCATCAGCGTATATATAGTGTGTGATTCCCAAACCAGCTAGCAGGTGGCATAGTGGTAGCAGGTATATGTTGAACAGTGTGGCAGATAGGGCGGATCCCTGTGATACTCCTGTTTGAAGGTTTATTTTTTTTTGATGTAGTGTCTTTAATTTGAACTTCAAAATATGTTATTAAGGAATGATCTAAACCACTTGATTGTTGTGGTGTTTAAACCTATTTCTTCTAGTCTATTTAAAAGTATGGCATGATTTACAGTGTCAAAAGCTGCTGACAGGTCTAGCATCACTAGGATGTAATGTTTCCCATTGTCGAATCCCCTCATAATGTTATCTGTCAGCGCAAGCAGAAGTGTCACTGTGCTATAGTGTTTTCGAAAGCCATGTTGTGAAGGATATAGGATGTTATTGCTATCTAGGTGATCGGCTAGTTGTTTTTGTATCGTTTTTTCTATTAATTTTGCAATTAAAGGTAGGTTTGATACTGGTCTATAGTTACTCAGGTTAAGTGGGTCACTGTTTTTCTTTTTTAAAATTGGTTTTACGATAGCTCCTTTTAGTTCATCTGGCATGGATCCTTCCTCTAGGGATAGATTGACGATCTTTGCTGAAACTAGGCATATGCAAAACAAGATCTTCATAGAACAAGTTATATATGTTTGGTTGGAAAACCCCAGGCACCAAGGTTGCCTGGGTGCCTTGAAATTTGGGTCTAGTGTTTGATACTGTCCTGAGCCTAACAAAAGCTTGCATACTGGCCTGCACCTGGTGGTAGAGGAACTGCTGCTGCTACCACTGGTCCAGACATGTAGGGGAAAACAGATTTTATTGCCGGTCACTAGTCCCAGGCCCAGCACTCCTGGGAATGCACTGCATGCAATTGCACAGGGCAGCACACCTGGGCAGGGAACATAGCGGCCGATGAAAGGAGGAACCCGTACTTTGTGCTGCCGTGCGCTGTTCAAAACATATGCAGCTAGCACATACTGTATACTGATCTTGCGATGCCGCAGAATAGCTCATGATGGTATGTATGTGTGAATGAGAGTATGACTGGAGTATTCAATGTGTGTGAATGAGAGCCTGTCTGGGGTGCAGGGGTGTGTGTGTGAAAGGGAGCCTGAATTTGGGGGGGGGGGGGGGGGGGGTTGTGAATGGGAGCTTGCCTGTGTATGTATGTGGGAACCTGCCTGGGGGGGGAGGAGCAGTGTGAAGAAAATTTGTACTGGCCCACTATCCACGCAGTACTCAGGATGCCTGGAAAATGTTTTCAGGTATAGAGTTAATTTTCCATCCTTATTAGTTTTAATTATTGGATGTCTGTTAACCATTTTGAAATATTTTATGTGAAATATGCAAACAAAACATTACATATTAGTTTTAGGATTTTCATCCCCTCCCATCCCCACACATCCAGTACACAATAAAAGCAGAGTTGGTATCCTGTTGGGATAGGCGCTATAGTCTTATACTCCAATCCCTCTGACACTGTATGGATGTATTCCCAGTCCCCCTCCCCTAGATTTCCTTAACCCCCCTCCCCCCCGTGTGTCTACAGGTCCTTAATTATATACCAAAACATAAGCATAAAACATTTCAATGGTTTACAAAGTATTCAAGATCATACTCCTTGCCCTGTGAGATAGGGTATTTAGGTAGGGATCCCACACCTTCAAAAAAATAGGCCCTTGTTCTGGGTGAGAAACGTGCCGCTAGGGACTCCATATGTATCATCTCATGCACCGCATTGCACCATTACCAAAAAGAGAGGGGGGGGGCAATGTTCTCCATCCCAGCAGTGTAGAACATTTGCCCTGTGCTAATAGTTTCCTTGTTAGGCATCGCCGACTCTTTGCTGGGACATATGTGGGAAGGCCCATATAAAAAATAGAATTTCGGGGCACAAAGGAAGAGTACAATGTAGCAACTGACCGCTGTACCCACTGACCCATCGCCAAAAGGGGAGAATGGTTGCGCAGTACCAAAAAGTGTGGGTGAGAGTTCCTTTATCTAGCTTGCAGTGCTGACGTGGGGGCATCGGTCAGCCAAGCTCTGTGGGCGACCGCCTGCAAAATATAAGGTCGGTGTAGAAATTTATAGTGCATCTCACGAAGATAGCAATTGGAAGGTATTGAGTTTATCTCCTCAAAACATTTTGATAACTCCCCTCAAGGAGAGATTAATCCCACCATCCCCCTTCCATCTAGAAATAAGGGGCTTCAACTTTGGTCTCGCCTGTTGTACCTATTTCTTGTACTAGGATAGGGAGTGTTTCTGCCTCCCCACTTGGAAAAATTAATCTATCTTTTGCATCACCTGTAAGGAAAGGGTTGACTTAGGCAAGGAAACAACATAATGTTTCAGTTGAAGATACGAGAACACATCCGTTGCAAATAGCCCATGTTGCCTTTGTAGGTCACCAAAAGATAGGATGCTGCCCTCAGCTGTTAACAGCTGGTGTAATTGTGTCAGTCCTTTACACCGCCAGTCCCTAAAAGTCTTTGAGGTTATCCCTGGGGTAAACGCCAAATTTCCCTGGATAGGTAGAAAAGGGGAGCAATGGACAGAGAGCTGGAAGTCTGTCGTTAAAACTCTTCAGACATTATGGATGGGCGATAGCAACACATGGTTGTTTACCCCTATGGGCAGTTCCGAAGATGGAGCCTGCAGAAGGTACCTCAGGTCTAGATTATGAAAAACTGTTTGATCACATTCAGTAATGGTATAAGTGGATCCATTGTAGAGCCAATCACGAGCAATACGTAAGAGGCAGGACAAATTGTATAGTTTTATATCGGGGAGACCCAATCCTCCGCTATCTCACGGTTGTTTTAATCTACTTAGGGGAATTCTGGCTTTCTTACCGGCCCACAAAAATGGTAGCAAATATCTATCCAGTGCATGAAGGTTGGTGGATTTAAGTTTTAGTGGAATGGTCTGCAGCAGGTACAACTGTTTAGGAAATAAAATCATCTTAAATGCATTGATTTGCCCATCCAAAGATAAGGGAAGGGGTCTCCACAATATTAATTTGTCTCGGGAGTGATGGAGTAACGGTGTAATGTTCAGGTCGTATATCTTAGTTACATTTAGAGCGATTAGTATCCCAAGATAGCGAAAAGAGCCCACTGCCCGCTTGAGGGGAAAGGCATCCCGCCATAGTTGCTTAAGATTGTCGGAAAAAGCCAAAGCCTCTGACATCGCTGTTCAACTTAAATCTAGAAATAGCCCCGTATTCTTTTATTAATCGCAACAGGGGTGGTAGCGATTGAACTGGGTCCCGCAGGAAAACCAACTAGTCGTACGCAAATGCAGCATATTTAAAAAGAAAATTTCCCATCTGTACCCCCCTTATTTGGTCCAAAGACTGAATCGCCAGTAACAATGGCTCCAGAGCCAGCAAGAATAATAGGGGAGACAGAGAACATCCCTGCTGCATTCCCCTGTGAATCATAAAATCCTAGGATAAGAACATGCCATACTGGGTCAGGCCAAGGGTCCATCAAGCCCAGCATCCTGTTTCCAACAGTGGCCAACCCAGGCCATAAGAACCTGGCAAGCACCCAAAAACTGTCTGTTCCATGTTACCATTGCTAGTAATAGCAGTGGCTAATTTCTAAGTCAACTTAATAGCAGGTAATGGACTTCTCCTCCAAGAACTTATCCAATCCTTTTTTAAACACAGCTATACTAACTGCACTAACCACATCCTCTGGCAACAAATTCCAGAGTTTAATTGTGCGTTGAGTGAAAAAGAACTTTCTCCGATTAGTTTTAAATGTGCCACATGCTAACTTCATGGAGTGCCCCCTAGTCTTTCTATTATCCGAAAGAGTAAATAACCGATCCACATCTACCCATTCTAGACCTCTCATGATTTTAAACACCTCTATTATATCCCTCCTCAGCCGTCTCTTCTCCAAGCTGAAATGTCGTAACCTCTTTAGTCTTTCCTCATAGGGGAGTTGTTCCATTCCCCTTATCATTTTGGTAGCCCTTCTCTGTACCTTCTCCATCTCAATTATATCTTTTTTGAGATGCGGCGACCAGAATTGTACACAGTATTCAAGGTGCGGTCTCACCAGATGTGGCACTATTTACCAGTATTGTCACTAGGGGAGAGGCATACAAGAGGGAACCCCATCCAGAAACAGGCCTACTAGTTGCATGTGCTGTAAAACAGCTAACAAGTATTGCCATTCCACCCTGTCAAAGGCCTTCTCCGCATCAAAACTTATAGCTAGAAAGAGTAAGGCCTTATCCGTGCAGAGCGAGATGGCCGAGAGCAATCTGCGGACATTGGCTGAGGCATAACGACCCCTCACGAATCCTGCTTGACCCATCCCAATATAATTGGGTAGAACCAGCGCCAGATGGTCCGCCAATATTTTAGCAAGTAGCTTTTGCTCAAAGTTTATTAAGGAAATAGGTCTGTAGGAGCCTACCATTGCTGGGTCTTTGCCTGGTTTAGGTAACATTACTATCATGGCTTTATTTTCCCCCACCAGGAAGTGTCCTTTATGTATCACATTAGTGAAGACAGCATGTAAACAACCAGGGATGTCGTCAAGCAAGATTTTATATAGATCCACCGAATACCCGTTTGGACCTGGTGCTTTCAAGGGCTGTGCCCTCCGTATGCCATTAGTGATTTCCCCCACACTCAGTGGTCGGTTCAAATGATCCAGATGTCCCTTACTAAACACCGGGCAGTCTAAGCTGGTCAAAAACGTTTGGCATTTCGCCAGGTCACATCCCTCTGATGGCATAAAACTCTGCAAATAGTCTTAGTATGTCGGAGTTACCAGTGAATAGTTGACCCTTAGAGTCTTTAATGTGGGAGACTCCAGTGGAGGAGCGAGCCCCTTTTGTTAAACTGGCTAGCATCCTTCCAGATTTGTTGGCCTGTTGGTAGAGCTTAATTTTGTAATAAAGGATGCTTTATTTTGCCCTTTGATGTAAAAGGGTGTTTAGGACCATTTGTGTAGCTATCAAGTCTACCCTGCTGGCGCTGAAGTGTGTGGCCAGCCACGCCACCTTGCATTGCTTCATATGGGCCTCAAGTGCAACTAATTGCTTGCTATAAATTTCTGCCTCCATGCCATGTAGGAGATTATCTCCTCGCAAAACTGCTTTCGCAGTATACTAAAATGCCACCGGTGATTTCTCAGTGTATTTTTTATTGGAGGTGGCATATCTGGCCCAACACTTCTTTAAATAATCTTGAAACGCACTATCCGTGGTTAAATAGGGAAAACGCCACGTAGCGTTAGAGGCCCCCCCCCCCCCCCATTTCAAGCTGAGCCATATGAGGGCATGGTTTAAGATCTTAATATTAACAATACCAGTATCTTCTACCTGGGATAGGTGATCCTTGGACCATAAAAAATAATCCAACCGTGACCATGTTGCATGTACCTGCAAGAGGTGGGTGAAATCCCACTCTCCTGGGTGAAGGAGGCACCACACATCAAGAACCAGACGTTCTGACATCAAAAAGGGTATCCCCTACCCATACGAGGAGCTGAAGTACTAGACTGGTCCAGGGTGGGGTCAACTGTGAGGTTGGAGTCGTCCGTTCCCCCCCCCCCCCATAAGTAGCGGGCATTCCTGCATCCGCACCATCATACGTGCCAACTGTAGAAGAAATGTATGGGTGTATGTGTTGGGCGCGTATAAATTGCACAGGGTCAATCTGCGGCTACTCATCTCCACCACCAATATGACATAACGGCCCAGGGGGTCAGATTTCTGCTGGATGACCGTAAATACCACAGATTTGTGGAATACAATCTCCACCCCCACAGATCTATTGGATGCTGAGGAGTAGAAAACTTGTCCCACCCAATCTCACTTAAGTTTTTGATGTTCTACATCTGTCAGGTGCGTTTCTTGTAGGAACCCCACATCTGCTGAAATTTTCTTTAGTTCAGATAAAATTTTATATCGTTTGGTGGGGGTCCCTATCCCTCAGACATTCCAAGATACAAATTTTAACGTTCCAGGCAGCATAGGAGTAGAAAATGTTTAAATGTACACCAGCATAATAAATCCCCGGTATAGGAGCAGGCTCCTCCCCAGCTAAGGAGCCCCCCATATGCCAACTTCCTCTGTGGACCCGTAGTAAGCTAATTATAACAGTTCCCCTAGCCCAATCCCCATCTGTCGCTCCCCTCCCCCCTTGCTTTCCTATCCCCATCCTGTTTCCTAACGCCGTCTATTGAGATCACCATCCTATAACACGCCTATCACCCTGCGCACAATAACCATGAAGGTATGTAGAAAAATAACAAAAAAAGAAAGCCTTCTCCAAGGCTACAGAGAAAACCAGAGTCAACTAAGAGAGATAACAAAGGAAGAGACTTATAGAACTACCGTAGCAGCACCCCTGTGCAGTTCTATAGCAGTGCCCAGCTGGGCATTGAAAAGATGGAGGTGCAACGAAGCCCCTTCTGGGATCTGCAGTCCTAAAACTGTCTCTACTGCAGTGCTCCTGACTAATCATCCTGCCACTGCGTCTCTGCGTTCCCAGTACAGAGAGGCGTCAGGTGATGAAGGGGCCTGTAGCTCGAATAATCTGCAGTCCTGCAGTTTGGCAAGTTATAAGCCTAGTCTGCCGTTTCCTTATTGTGGGTCATCTTGCCAGGTGGATTGGTTTGTCCCTGCTCAGTCCTTGTCAGTGTTCCTTGCCTGTTCCAGCTGCTCCACCATTGTTAGGGCCTCCCTGTTAATATAGAACCAAGGCAGCCCTTCTGGCAGGTGGACCCGCAAACGGGCGGGGTACGACAGAGCTGGGCACAAGCCCATCTTGTGAAGGCTTGAGCAGGCAGGAGAGAATTCCTTTCTGGTGAGAGCCATCTTAGCTGAATAATCCTGGAAGATTAATATATTCTTATTCTCATAGGTGAGCTTTTTGCTGGACCGTATTTCACGGAGGATGTCAGATTTGTAAACAAAATCTAAAATCCGGGCAATGACTATCTGCGGTCGATCATGTGGTTCTTTCCGCGTTCCTAGCCTGTGGGCCCGTTCTATCCTGAAGGGCCCCCTCTCGAGACAGGCCCAACCCAGCTGGAATCCAGTCCTCCAGAAATGAAACCAGTTTGGCCTCTGGCAATGATTCTGGTAGTCCCACGAGGCGGATGTTCCACCTGGACCTGTTTTCAAGGTCCTCTAAGTGATGATCTTGTTTTTTCAAGGCAGCTTGGACCTCTGTGAGCCGTGCGGTGGTGGTCACTAGCTCGTTCTGGTTGGAAGGACACCTGGCGTTCCATCTTCCCTAGTCTTGTTTCAAATGCCGCCATCCGGCTCGAAACAGTCTAGTTTGTCAAAGATTTTTTTGAACTCCGGTTCCAGCGCAGTTACTGCCGACTGCAGTTCACCCATCGTCGCGCCGGCTAGAGAAGAGTGTCCCGATGCGGCCGCTGTGTCTGCCATTTTGGGTGCTTTCAAACGCAGTTTGCCTTTCTCCGATTTTTCTTTCAGGTTCCTGGTTAAACGTGTGGGCATACCTCAGGAAGCACCCTCGCCTTGTGGGGAGTCAGGTTCGCTGCAAGAAACAGCCAAAGTGAAATTTAGCTCTCGGGGGAAGCCGTTATTGTGCGAGGAGAGCACGGAGCAGCAGCCACTACATCCTGTTTGTGCAAGGCGTCATGTGATCCCTTGAAATATTTTGTTTGGAACATTTTTAAAATCGTACCGTCCTTCAATCCCTAATCCTAACAAAGATCGACTACTGTAACTCCCTCCTCATTGGCCTCCCCAAAGCAACCATCCTCCCTCTACAAATGCTGCAAAACGCAGCAACACGCATACTTACCAACACTCGCAAATCTGAACACATTACACCTGTCCTCAAAGAACTACATTGGCTACCCATTGCCGAACAGATAAGATATAAAACACTAACAATTATACACAAAACCCTACATACAGAAAATATGCACTGGCTCAATAATGTCCTGTACTTCCACAAACCTATCAGACCATCCAGATCACAACATGCTGTCACTTTACACAAGCCATCTCATAAAGCCACACTCCTCACCTCAACCAAGGAGATTGCTTTGTCCATAGCTGGACCCATAACCTGGAATGACATGCCCCCTGACTTACATCAGGAACCATGCCCCAAAAAATTTAAGCAAAAACTTGAGACATAGCTCTTCTTACAAGCCGTTCCCTGAATTACCAAAATTTGCACAACTAAGTAATCACCAACTATTTGGACGCCCTCTTAACACTCACTTTCCAGTCCTTGCATCCTTTTTTATAATTATCTCTTACTATGATACCTTGCCTTTTCCTCCTGCTTAATTATCTCTCAGCTAATTGACTATTTTGCTGTTCTCTCCCAGCTAACTGACTAAGTTTGCTTAACCTACTTTGATTACTTGTATGTTTAACATCCTTGATTACTATAACTATCATACCCTTGGATTACTACAATATTAGTTTATTTAATACCCTTGAGTACTTTAATTACTAGTTTGTTTAATATCATCTTGTATTCTCTACAATTGCACTTGTAAAGCACCATTGCTATCTTTCTTGTGGAATGTAAACCGATGTGATGTTTTTCACTAAATGAATGTCAGTATAGAAAAATCCGCAAATAAATAAAATGGTTTTTCTCTATTGCTTCATTGCATACAGAGTAACTTGTAATTTCCAGTTCAGTTTCTGTTTATGCTTTATAGTCTCTTTATTCTGTATTTAGTGATGGTGAGTCTGTGTTCTGCATGTTTAACTGTGGTGGGGTATTTGTGTCAAAAATAAAATAAAAAGGGGGCAGCACAGTAATTGTTCACACAGGGCAGCAAAAATGACAGCTCCAGCCCTGTCTAGCCCAGAATCCTGTTTACAACAGTAGCCAATACAAGTCACTTGGAAGTACCCAGCACATCCAAAGGGGGGTACTTAATATCTGAATGAATTTACATGAGGGCTCTTAGTTTTCAGTTTTTATTTTATTTTTAACAGGAATTTCAGTGTTCATTACTATAGGAACCAAAAAATGTGCCTGGAAAAATGGTGAATCATTTTAACGCTACTAACTTCTCCTGTTTTTGTTTTAATAAACCTTGATATATTCCTGGGAAAAATAAAATCTAAAAACGAAGGACCCTAGTTAGATAGGCTCTATGATCTTTTTCTGCCCTCATGTTTGTCTAGTCTGCCCCTCTACACTATTTATTCATTTAGGTCTATATTCCACCTTTAAGCCACTTTAAAGCAGATTACGGTACTTTCAGGTACTACACTACCACAGTTCTTCTCAGTTTTACAGTTCCTACCATACTCTGATTCTGTTTTTATTCCATGTTTTCCTAAATTCATACTTTCCTAGTCTCCTCCACCTCTGTGGGAGACTGTTCCATGCATCCAGCACTCTATCTGTAAAGAGATTACTTAAGATTACTACTGTGAGTTTACCCCCCTTTCACCTTCATCCTAGGATGCCTCATTCTAGAACCACCTTTCCTTTGAAAAAGGCTTGTCTCCTGTACATTGACAAATTTCCTATCATATTTCATCTCACCTTTCCTCCAGGGTATACATGCTTAGATTTTTGCCTGATCCTGTATGCTTTAGAACGAAAACCAGTGACCAGTTTAGTAGTTATCCTCTGGACAGACTCCATACTGTTTATACCTTTATGAACATGCAGTCTCCCAAACTATACCCAATATTCCAAATGAGATCTTGTCAGGGACAATCAACATAAACTTATATGAGTGTACCAGGTATTCAGTATGTTATCTACTAATAAATCCAATTATTTTTCTTGGTTACCTTTAGCACATTTCAGTATGTAGTGCTAGCCAGTTCTTGTGACCCAAGTTGATTACCTCATGTGAGCATTAAATCTGATTTACTGCTTGTCTGTCCATTTGCTCAAAGAATCTAATCTTTGTACAGTTAATTAATACAGCATATTTATAGCAACATTCATGTATAAAAATATCAATATTGCATTTTTTCTTAATTCAGACCTACAAATAATATTGTCTTAAATAGATCAGTATCAGGCCGATACAGTAAAGTGCGTCCGCAGTTACCCTGCTTCTAACCCGCTTTCTACTCACAGTTTTGCTGCGTTAGCCCAACCCACGATTCACTATCCCTTTTAACCCATCCTTACCGCTTCTTTAAATCAACGGGTACCCCTTTCCGCCCGTGGCATGTATATGAGATGTAAACGATCGGATTAGCTATTCCCCCCCCCCCCCGCCATTCAGTAACGTGCACCCCGACTGTCACCTTTTTAACCTGCAGTTTAGCCGCGCGTTTAACCTGCTAATTTACCGCCTACCCCTACCCCTGCGTTAGAGGCAGGGGTAAGGGTAGACGGCAAACTTTCCCCCAAAAGAAAACCTAAAAACCTAAAATCCCCTCCTCCCGAAGCGACTGGACATGTAAAATACGTCATGGCGTACGCTTCGCTCGCTCTAGCCAGCGAAGCATACGCCATGACGTCATGCACTTCGCTGGCTAGAGCGCCCAAATTGACGTCACGCACGCCCGTCCATGTGCTTTCATTGGCTTGAGCGCCCATGCACTACGGGCGTGCGTTCGTCCGTCTTCGCCGGCAGGGGCCACTGGAAGCTGCTTTCGCCGCCGGCTGCCCCCCTCCGGAGGACAGCAGAGAAGGCTGAAAAAGAAACAAAAAGTAAGTTGGTTACACTTATTCACATATTTTCCATGTTGAGTCGCTTCGGGAGGAGGGGATTTTAGGTTTTTAGGTTTTCTTTGGTTAAAGTTGGGATCCACTTCCTGGTGCCTGTCATTTCAAATGTCATTTGAAATGACATTTGACATGGACGCGGCTTGCATTTGCATGCGATTTTAATACAGTATCGAGTGGTAGGTGAGCCGGACTGTGCGTGCGGCAAACGCGGGTGCGCCCGGCACTTACGCAGCTCTTCCTACAGCTCCTTACTGTATCGGCCTATATGTGATACCACATTATACTCCATTCTGAGTGTCACATGTGCCATTCGTTATGACCTGCTGATGCCTTTTCTTGATCATTTCCTTTCCCACTCATATTATTCCTAAATGCCATTTCCCTTCATTTTCGGGGGGTTAGGGGTGGAAACTTTTAGATGCAGTATCATATGAAAAGCTTTAGTAAAATTTGATTTAAAATATATCTATCATTTCCCAGAGAGGAGGATTTGGCTATCTATCTCAACCCCTCACCCCGTCCCCCCCCCCCCCCCAAAAGAAAAATAAATAGCAAGTTTGTTCTGGCAAGAGATACAGTGCCTTTCAGAAGTCTTAACATACTTTTACATTTTTTTACATTGTGCTATCTAAAAAATACAAATATATAAAGTTTTTTAAAAGTAATCTACACAACATAAGCTACATTTTCTTTGTGAAAGAACAAATATAGAAATATTCCAAACATAAGTACTTTAATGCATTTTGATGTCTTTTTTTTTAGACACCAGAATGTGAAAAATGTACAAGGGTGCAAAAACGTCTGCAAGGTAGTATATTGGTCTTGCACCCAAGCTGATTCTTGTAGATCATTTGCATCCTTTTAAGTGTCACTTACTTTATAATGGCTTTCAGTATTTTCCCTGGAATTCATAGGCTAACTTGGCCTGTAGCTGGGAGAAAGTACTTTTCTCCTAGGACAAGCAGGATGGTAGTCCTCACACATGGGTGCATCTGGAACTTTGAGCATACTGAGCATGCCCAGGATAACTTAAATCCATGCGTTCACGCAGGGTCCCTCTTCAGTCTTCTCCCCCCCCCCCCCCTTCCGTGGAGCTTTCGCCTCACGGGAGAGTAAGATCGTGGCTTTTCTTCTTGGAAATTGCCTTAAGGAAAGTTGTTTTACAGTCATGTTTTGGCACTTTGTTAGTAAGAATTTAATCAAATACATATAGAAAAGATGTTAAACATTTAAAAAAATTTTTTTTGTGTAAATTCACCGATTGCAGGTCCCACTCTGTTCCCTCTAGTTTTCCCAGTTAGGTTTTTCAGTGGTTTTGTAAGTCTTTTTGCTTACGTTCCCCCTCCCATGGCGGCGGTGACCACCCGTTGTCACCATCTTGCATCTTTACACTTTTCTTTCATTCGTCATGGCCTCATCTGGCTTCAGCTGGTGCTCCCAGTATTCGAGGACCATGTCCATCACAGACCCTCACGAGGTGTGTGTTCTCTGCTGGGGGCATTGCACGATGTTTAGGGTTGCCACATAGGCGCCTAGAACACGCCTAAGGAACGTCACGCTCCATTCGATAAGATGGAGAAGATCTTTGGGTCGAGGAAGTCAGAGACATTGGCATCGGCATTGTGATGGACCTGGGAGCCACACCAATGGATACCGAGCCATTGACATCAGCAGGGCCTTCGGTGGATAGGGGTGCAGTGGACTGGCTCCTGTTGGTATCTTCCAAGTCAAGGACATTGGCTTCATAATTGACATCTGCACCGAGGAAAGACTGGGCTGAGCACAGAGGAAAACCCAGAAAGCATTGGCACTGGTCATCCTCTATGCAGGGCTTGGGAAGGTGCAGGGCTCTTGCCATGACCCCATGGCGAGAAGTGCCTATCCTCTATCAATGCCAGGGGTCCACAATGGTCTCCATCGGTCCTGGTGCCAGTTGAAAATTCACCATGGCTCTCAGAGGAAGAACTGGCCACCCCTCTGGTCTCCCAGTCTATTTTGGCATTGGCAACGGCAACTTTTGAGAAGGATTTGGAGTTGGCAGTCCAGCGGGTGTTGCAGTGCATTGAACCTGCGGCATAGACTGAGCTGGTGCTGGCACTCACCCTTCTGGAACCGCTGTTGGAATAGCTTAACGTATTTATTGGTGTGTTACTGACCTAGTTGACGTTGGTTCCCAGGAGGCCATCGATGCCCATTAGGGCACCGATGCTTCCCTGACCGGTATGGTGTTCATTACCGGTTCCGCTGAGGAAAAGGCTGGCAGACACACGTAGGTCTGCAGCCCCCCGTCTAGCTTTGCCGGGGCTGGCACCAGTGCCACAGATGTCCACATCAGTAGACGAAGGCCGAGCACACAGGGCTCCCATCCTGTGTTGGACTAGAGTGAGGATGAGGCCCCATATGATCCCTGGGGGATGACACTGCAGAATTCTCCTATGAGAACTTGGAGGGTCTCCCTTCGGAACTGTCTCCTCTGGATGAGCGAAGGGGGTCTCCTCCAGAGGACCTGACCTTTGCAGGTTTTGTACGGGCGTTGGCGGAGGCCATCACTTTTCAGTTGATGGAGAAGGATGCCAGGCATAAGAGGCTGGAGATCCTCCAGTTTGTGGAGGCCCCTAAAGAGATTGTGGTGGTCCTGGTGCACAAGATCTTTAGGAGCTGCTGCTGAGGATCTGGAAGCTCAAGGTCTGTGTATTATAGAAGAGATCTTGATAACTAAGAGTTCTGCACTTCAAAGATATGATGGATTGTATTTCATGAACTTTGCACTTTAAGAGACTTTTTTGCACTTTAAGATTGAGAAAGATTTTTCCTTGTCAAAAAAGAGCTATTTGCATCTTTTATTTAGTTCTCAGGAATCAAGTTTAGTATTAATGTTTTAAAATTACACAATATGTGAGTGTTAAGACTGGGAGAAGGGGGCAAGATGTCCACCGCGTGAGAAGCTGGGAAGGAAGGCTCCGATTCTGAATTGCCTGGAAAGCTTATTTACCTAAAACATAATAAGAACATAAGAACATACTAAGAGGAAAGCAAGGGTAAGGGAGGTAATAACATCGTCCCCCTTACCAGAGTTGCTTCAATCAAGAATCAACTATTTTTGCCCTACCTGTGAACTTGATGCCAGTGGAGGGAGCCGCTGCAGAGGAAGGCGCAGAGCGGCTGTCGAATCTGCTGGCTGACGACATCTCGAGTCCCAGTGCACCAAACACCCCTTCGACCGTGGAGGAAGCAGAGCAGGATCTGGGTGTGAGGAGCCGAGAGAAGCAGATGAGAGGAGCTGCAGACCTCAGCGATATGAAAAGAAAGGTTAAAATAAGAACTGTTGGCAAGAAAACAGCTAAGCCAGAAAATGGATTTTCTTCGGGAGAATCTGTTGGTGCCACAGAAGAGGACGAAGAAAATCTACGGATAGAGATTGGTGACTTACCAGCTATGGGAAAAGAACCTTCCAAACAACTTATGGAATTATTACCTCAGATGGTGAAGCCAAAGGTGGTAATCTTAGATTCACTGGGGGGAGGGGGGGGTTAAAAGATTGAGGTAGCAATAATAAATTTGACAAAAATAACACTGGAAACAAACCAACATTTCCATAAGATTGAAACTAAGATAAATGTTCAAGAGACAAAAATAGAACAAATAATGACTAGAGTTGAAAAACGCGAGGAAACTCAGCATGAAATAATAAGTTGAAGAAATCAATATAAAGAAAATTGAAAATATGGAAAATTTGGGGAAGTATTCTAATTTATGAATTTTGAACTTCCATATCTGGAAATAATCTCCCCAAAAATAGTGATAGATTCACATTTTCTAACTGTAGATTTTGTTAATTTTCAATTTTTCTGTCTCTTTCCGGTAGATAATATATCTTATTGAACACAGGTAATATCTCTGTAGGGAGTTCCAATATTTGTAGAAAATGTGAATCTATCACTATTTTTGGAATTATCTGTCTCAGCTATAATGAAAACACTATTTGTATCATTTACCTTGATATCAGATAGAGATATGGTGTTTACATTATTTATGCGAAATAGGTTAAAAACATTTCATGGTGAAAAGATATGGATATATCCTGATCTATCAAGAACTACACAGGAGAGAAGAAAATATTTGTTAATGAAACCTGAAGTTGTAATGAGGAGGAAAATTTTTTGTTAAATATCCCTGTAAATGTATATTAACCTATATGGATAACAAATGTGTTCTTTGATCCATTAGATCTACGTAAGTTTTTGGACGGTCACCCACCAGCGATAGCTGTTTAGGTTTGATGCAATATATGTAAAGTTCACAGATATCACAAAAGAGCCAATAAGTAATAATTGTGAGAAATGTTTTCTTTGACCGCTTTTTACACGCCCCAATCTCCAAATTATTTTAAAAAATATTTAGTAAGATAAATTTGGAAAGAATGATTTCTGATCTAGAATTGTTTAAAAGAAAGAATATGGATATGTTATATATGCAGTGTTGATGAGTTGAATGAAAATGAATTAAAAAAAAAAAAAAAAAAAAGGTTAAGACTGAATTTCAAAATTTGTTGTGTAATAAAATTGTTCTAAATTTTTAAAAGCATGTGTATTATATATAGTAAAGGATATATAGTTAAGAAAAGTTAGTGAGGGTTATATCAGGATACTATTGCTAATAATTTAATTACAGAATTTGTGTGATAAGAGGAAGAAAATGCTCTCATTCTATAACCTAATCATTTTTTCTATACTTAATGAATATATTTTTTGGATCAATTGTGAATCTGAATTTCAAGATCTGAATCTGCTTGGGCTAGTCAGTTTATTATTTTATATCGGCGGGCTAAACAGTAGCTTAATTGTAGCATGATTGGCTGTCACGTTGTCATTTGCAGCAATGAGATTAATACTGTTGGCTTTCTGTTCTGTGGGGATTTGTCCCTAAGCATATTTTGTTTTTCTACAATTTGGTATATTGCATGAATGCAAAAAATGTTGGGAACCTGAAATGCTATTTTTTTTTCTTTTGCAAGGAAGGAGCGAACATTAGTGAGATGCTATTTAAAAAAAATAAAAAACTTGCCTTTAATCTTTACTGTATGTCTAAATGCTTCAATTCAGAGTAATGGATTCACAGCAATTTTTGGTGTAGTTTTATAATTTTTCTTAGTCATGTTTTCTAGACTTAGGTTGTAGAAATACCATAGTTTCATTAATGCATTTGCCTCTTTTCTATTTCAGAAAAATGCAAAAGGGCAAGATCTGTTTGACCAGATTGTATATCATTTGGACCTTGTAGAATCTGATTACTTTGGCCTACAATTCATGGATGCATCCCAAGTTTCAGTACGTATAATATTTAAGCTCTTTTTCATGATGATCATGAATGCCTCTTCTCAGAAAAAGCCAATATGTTGCAAAATGGTGCAAGCTAATAGAGGAGAAAAAACACACTGGGGCAAGGTGGTGCTTGACAGTTCTTTCCGGCATATTATCTGGTTATTTCCTTTTTCCTACAGTTCTTATGATGAGTATAAAATGAAATGTGTGATGATTTTCTAAGCCTTATGATTATTGGCTAGTGCTAGAAAGGACAACTGGGTTCTGCAGGGCTAAACTTAGAACAGAAGCAATTGAGAGGTGGAAAGAGAAGGCACAAATAAACCATGTTGCCTCATGGGGCTCCTACAGAGTAGGAGGCAGAAAGCATGGTGAGCAGAACAGACTTTACAGGCAGCAGTTTCAGTAATTTTGTAATTGAATGTTGGAGACAGGGAGATGATCACTGACAGCATAACCAGGGCATTAGATTAAGAGATGCACAGAAGGACTTCTAATCATTCTAAAGGAGAGGAGTTTGTAAATGAGTGGCACTTTGGGGACAGGGAAATATCTACAGTACCTGAATGTAATGTACTTTGAAGTGGCTGAAAGGTGGAATATATATCAAATTACAGTAAGATTTGCATTGTCCACCATGGCAATATGTTCTGTTTATACACCACACTGAATGCATCTGATTTTGGAAGGTAAGGAAGGACAGGCTTGGTTAAAAGGTGTGTATACCTCCCTCCTGCTCCCCCCCCCCCCCCCCCCACACCTTCACAGGGGATCAGATTTCAGAGACTGCAGAGCTCACTCAAACTTGTTGCAGCATCTGGAATCATAAATTTATGCTGTCAAAGCATAGGATGACTTGAAGGACCCAGGGGTCACACAGTCACCTCAAAGAAAAGTCTTCATGCTAAGTGTGTTCCAAAATAGAGCGAATTTTACTAAAAATTAGATTAGTCCAATAATAAAAATAAAACCCAGCAGATAGTTTTTCATAATGCAGAAGACACAAAAGTGGCAACCAGTCCTTTATCATCTCAGTCTCAAAATATAATTCTCATGTACCTTGTGGCACAATTGTCTTTTCTTAACTTCCAAAACATTTTTTCCTCAGACGTCCTTAGGACTTAGTAATTATCTTCCAATGAAGATAACAGAAAATACCTGATTATGCATTGTCTCCTAGCTAAGTCCCTCTTTCCTATGGAATTTAGAAAGACACTCTCCAAGTCCTTGTAGCTGAACCTTCTAGAATTCTTCACTAACCAGATGAGAAAGCTAAACACACTTGCTGTCAGTGGACAAAGATAAGACAGCTTGGTCCATCCTGGAGCTGAGGAGAGCCACAACTCAGCTACCTCTCACCAGGTACTCTCAATATAGACTGCAATAATTCCAAATCACTCAATTACTTTTAATCACCATGGACTACTGACCTACCCTTTTGAGGTTGGACTCTTATCACTAACACAATCCAGTAATATCACCTGAATTTCCTATCTCTGGAATGTTCCTGTATGTAACCTTATAGTAAAGCCTATCCAGTCTACACTTGAATAGGAAATCACATGGGAATAACCAGGAGTTTATAGGCTTTTTGATGTTCAAATAAAGGCATATATAATGCACAAGAGACAAACCATCATTTTTTTGTTTAATTCTGTTTCTTCAAAATTTAACAACAAACAGTAGCCCAGGGTGTGTGTACTCTGCGACACCCCGACATCAAGAATGAATGCCTGTGATGAGTCTCCAAAGGTAGTGGTTGTGGAGGGAGTGTGGTTTAGAATCGGGAAGAACATCAGAAAATTTTGTGGAAAGGGTGGTGGATGCATGGAGCAGCCTCTCAGAGGAGGCAGTGGAGACAAACTAACAGAATTCAAGAAAACATGGATCCTTAGTTGTAGAGAATTTAAAGGGAAAGCTAGAGTGGGCAGGGAAGTCAGGGTTCAAATCCCACTGCCACTCCTTTTGACCTTGGATAAGTCACTTCATCCTCCATTGCCTCAGGTACAAACTTCCATTGTGAGCCCTCTAGGGATAGGGGAATATTTGCAGTAACTAAATTTAATTTGCTTTGAAGTGCCTGAACAGTGGAATATGATTCAAATAAATGAATAAAATTGAGTTTATGGCATTGCATGAGGAATGAAATTGGGCAGACTAATTGAGGTCCTTATCTGTGGTTGCTTGGCTAAACAGTGTTTTGGATGGTTGCAGAGAGGGGGATGTGGCTAGCTTCGGGGGGGGGGGGGCATTACCCTTCCAATGATACCATGCAGGAGTGCACTTTGACTGCTGCTGTGGTGACAGCAGTGGGTGGCATGGTGCTCTCTGGCCTAGTGTTGTGGGTGGCCGCCTATCTGGCTCATCCATTGCAAGAGCCTTGGATCTGGAAGCCCCTCTTCCTAAGGAGTAGGACTTCCTGTGTCTAGGTGGGATAGGAATGAGGGTCCTTTCTTCTCTTGGATGGCTTCTGCTTTCTGCTGCTCTGAGGCAGGTCATGAGCATGTCTAGATGAGACTGAAAGATACAAAACGACTGTCACTGGGGGTGGGGAGGGAGCCTTCAAAGCCTGTAGATTGTTTAGGAGTGAGGGTCCTGCTTACATCTATGGGATTGAGTATCGGTATAGTAAAAGAATTTAAATAAATAAATAAATAAATATCTGTTGCTTCCTGCTGCAATATCTAGGTGATACTGAAAGAAACAAAAGGACAGTCATTCAGGATGCCTTAAGCAATACAAAAACAAGTGAAAGGTAGGAAAAAAAGGCAGTACATATCTGCACCTAGTTGGTTGGACATTACTTCATATTCAGGGTAAAAGCCAGGGAATGCAAGCATGGTCTGTACGACACTAGCTCTTCAGAGAGACTGCTGCACTTTTTGGGTAGTTAGGAGAAGTGGGATGGAAAACAGTGAAAAGTTTGGATACAAGGGGTTTACAGTTAAACTGTGAATGCTGCTCTTCATGGAGAGGACAGCTGTGAGTATAGAATGCAGAATTAAAACTCTGTAGATGGGGGAATTTTATTTTTCATTTGGACATATGGCATTCCATGCTGGTAGCTCCTCATGCATTGGCAGCTTGTCATCAGATTCTAAGTATCTTTTCCCATGCTGAAACTTTCTTATTGATCTCTGTGTAGCTGGGGTGAATAAATGTTTGAGTATGAAAATGAGGCAGTGCGTGCAATCATTTTTTTGGCCTTTTGCCTTTAGATCATGCTGACATCCTGGTCCAAGCGTGCTCCAGTGTTTTCATACCTCTCAATTTTTTGTTAAATCTGGAATCAGTATCATCAGAATGACATTGCACATCCACAAAAAGATGCGGTAACTAATGCATGTCAGATGTTGGTGCAGGACAGGCACAAAATGCCTCATTAAATGACTATTTTCACCTTGCCCCTTTTTTGGCTCCCAAGTAGCCCCTGCTGTACTTTTTGAATAGTAAATATTTTATTCACCAGCTTACCAAATAGTGATTAGTCTAAGCCTAATTTCTTGTGTCCAAACAGGTGAATCGATCCTTGACTTGGATGTCCTGCTCCCTTGACATTCTGGAATAACACTAGGGATGTGCATTTGTTTCAGATGCATGTAACCAGGAGCAGCCAGCCAGCTCAAATCTGTTGGCTTAGCAACCAACCCTTCCCTGAGTCATGTGTGACCTCACAGCATTGGCATAGTTGTGGGCACTAGGCAGGGATGTGTTGGCAAGGAGACCACTGAGCGTGAAGCTCTTTTCACTTCCAGCCTATCACTGATCTCTGGATCCAGCAGTGATGCAGATCTTGCTGTGTGGGCATGTACGGAGTGGGCCAGTGCTGCATCATTTTTTCTTACTTTGTTCTGTGAGGAGATTGTAAATTATACTCTGTTTCAGAGGTCATATTCAGTAGTTGTCCTCAATTTTAGTAAAAATCTGTTTGGCTACCCGGCCTGCTGCTTCAGTAGTGTTGTACTGGTTTCACCCACTGTGGAAAGTTAGTGCCAGGTAGGCAGGCACTTTGCTGCTGTTTTTCTCCTGGGTGAGTGTGCAGCAGGGTCTGTGTAAGAGGGGGGAGAGAGAGTGGCAGCAGACTAGTAATGTTAATACAGAGTGCTTTTTTCCTCTGGGTGGGTACTGTGTGCAGACAGTGGGTACTGCTACATCAGTCCAATCCAGAGAGGCTGAGCAGCACTAGTTTGAGCAGATCACTGTAGCAAGCAAGCAACATACAGCAGGCATCCATCTCAGCTATACACACAATTGCATTACCACTTTGTGTTCACACAGTCAATTACAGAACTGTTATTCTCCTCGGACAAGCAGGATGGTAGTCCTCATATGTGGGTGACATCAGATGGAGCCTGGCACAGAAAACACCTGTCAAAGTTTCTCAAACTTTGACTAGGCACACTGAGCATGCCCAGCATGCCACTATCCATGTGTCCATGCATGGTCCCTCTTCAGTCTCTTCTCTTCCACGGAGCTGTTGCCTCGTGGACGTGGAGCTCACGCTCTTTTTTTTTTTTTTTTTCTTTCTAAAAGCTTATTTCGAGTCTTCTTGTACCTTTCCATGTCGGATCCCTTTATCTTTCCCGATCCTAGTTAGAGGCATCACAGTAAGTTACTCGCATTCTCTGCGGTTGATCACAGACTGTGCTGTCCTCTGGTGACCGCTGGCCATTGACTGCTTGGTGGTTATTGTTCTCTATGGCTTCCTTGGGGTCCCGTCACAGCCCCTAGTGCCCTCGGACCATGTCCATCACAGATCCCCACGAAGTCTGTGTCTGGTGCATGGGGGCCTAGCACGATGTGCGCAGCTGTCCTTTTTGTACTCAGATGACTCCCAAGGGTCGTTGAGCACGCCTGGACAAGATGGACAAATTGACATCAGGAAGTCAGATCTTTCAACCTCTGTGTTGGGGGCGTCTGTACGCCACGGCAAGGAAGATCCCGGAGGCATTGGAGCCATCTTGTTCTCTGCATCGCCAGTCCCTCTGCTGGAGATAGGTGCTGGAGATTGTCTCATGTCCTTTTTCTTCCCTTTCTAGGTCTGGGTCATTGCCATCATCCTTGCCACTGGGGAAAGACCGGGCCAAGCATCAGGGGAAACAGTAAGCACCAGAATAGGTCACCTTCCCCCCCCCCCCCCCTTCCATGGCTCTAAGCTCGGGAAGGTGCCAGCTTTCTGTGATCCCCTTGGAGTGGCCCCGTACTAACGAGGCATAGACACCCGTTGAAGTCAAGGGCCCAAAGCGGTCCCCACCGATGACTGACTGTGCTGGGCACATGTTCTCCTGGGGGCTCAGAGGGGAACCAGGTTACGCTGCTGCCTCCACAAGCTGTACTGTCATTGACAGCATTTGAGGATGAGTTGGAGCGCAGGGTGCATCTGGCGATGGAGCGAGCCTTACAGGGTATCAAGCTTCTGGCCCCTTTGGTGCTGCTGCCGGAGCCTGCACCATCCATGCTAGCACTGTTGGAGCACTTGGACCTCCTCAGTGCACTGCCGATGCAACCCGTGCTGATACCCTGGGAGCCCTCACTACCACGAGGGATCCCAGTGAGTCCATGGTCGGAAACTATTCCCATCCAAGATTCCTCCGATGAAGGGCTGTCTGCTCTGGTGATAGGTTTTCCCCGACCAATTCCACGATTCTACGACTGATTCCAAGCCTCAGGTTATTGGGCCTCATGACTCTGACCCCGGGGCCAAGTGTGCTATTGGTGCCTATAAGGCTATGAATGCCCCTGGCGCCCCAGCCCATCTGTGATTCAGGCTCTCCCCACCAGTATCTCCAGGGAGTGAAATTGATGCCTCGTACGATCCATGGGAAGATGAGCCTTTTGCCTCTTCCTCTGAGAACTCCGAGGATCTACCTTTGGAAACCTCTCCTCCAGAGGAGAGATGCCACTCCCCTCCAAAAGACCTGACAATTGCAGGTTTTGTAAGAGCAATGGCGGAGTTGTTCCCTTTCCAGTTTCTCACTGAAGGAGGACTCCAAGCACAAGAAGCTGGAGATCTTTCAGTTCGTGTGTGCTTCTAAAGAAGTAGTTGCGGTTCTAGTCCACGATATCTTTAAAGACTTGGTTAGCAGCCTCTGGGAACAGCCAATTTTGGTCCCACCGGTGAACAGGAAGACAGACACAGTGTACGAGATGCAACCATCTACTGAGTTTGAGAGTCGCCACCTCCCACACCAATCTGTGGTAGTGGAGTCCGCCCTTAAAAAAAAAAAAAAAAAAAGCAAAATGGTCCTGCACCCATGCATCCGTCCCCCACCAGGGTGTGAGCACAAGGCTCTAGATGACCTAGGCTGCAAGGTCTTCCAGGGCTCCATGTTGGCAGCCCACATTGCTTGCTACCAATGATATATGGGCCAGTATTCCAGAAATTTCTGGAACCAGGTGCAGGATTTGACAGACTGCCTCCCTTAATTTCAGGAGAATTTCTTAAAGTTATGCAGCAGGGATTGGAATGTGACAAATATAAAGTTTAATCCGCATATGATGTCTTTGTGACAGCAACAAGAGTGGCCGCTTGAGCTATTGGGGCTTGTTTGGCCTGGCTAATCTCTGGCCCGAGGTACAGGACTGTATTGCTTACCTACCTTGTACTGGAGAGAATTTCTTCGGTGACAAAATCAAGGAGGAAGTAGCGCATCTCAAAGATCATCATGAGGAAGATCCCAGTCCTCAGGCAAAATATCTTTAAGGCAGGGTCCTCGACAACCATTCTATTGTCTGAGGAAATACTATCCTCTGGCAAGCAGGGCACAACCTCAGAGGCCTGGACTGATGTCTCTGCGTAGACAACACCATGCCCCCAGAACCCAGCCAGTACCACTGCAGACTACTGCCACGGGTTTTTGACTGTCTGCGAGAGCGTTTAAGCCAGTCACCAGTTCAGCCAGTGATTGACCCTCTGGTCGGAGGACAGCTCACATCCTTTGCGGACTGTTGGAGCACCATCACCTCAGATTGGTGGGTCCTCTTCATCATCTGCCAGGGGTACAGGTTACATTTCCAAGAGGCCCCGCCAGACTCTCCCTTGTGTCCATCTTGGAAGGCTTCAAGGATCGAGAAATAGTTCTCAAGGAGCTCTCTGCCCTAACAATGACCAGATTGGTCGAGCCCATACCTCCCGGTCAGTGGGGGAAGTGGATTGTACTCCAGGTATTTCCTTATCACGAAGGGAACCAGAGGCCTTTGCCCGATTTTTGGATCTGAGGACCTTGAACAAGTTCTCACACGGGAGAAATTCAGGATGGTTTTGCTGGGTGCCCTTATTCTGCACCAGGGGGGGATTGGCTTTGCTCCCTCGATCTACAAGATGCTTAGGCTCACATAGGGATTGCCCGTGCCCACCAGAAATATCTCCTGTTTATGATGGGTGAGCATCATTTTCAGTACAGAGTACTGCCCTTCGGACTGGCATCCATGTCCCATGTTTTCATGAAGTTCCTTATGGCAGTGGCTGCACATTTGCGAAGGCAGCATTCAAAAGTCTTTCCCTATCTGATGACTGGCTGGTCAAGGGCGCTTCCAGACAGGGAATGCTGTAGTCTCTACAGGCAACCATTCGAATATTGGGGTAATTGATTAAAAACCCCAAGTTCTCCAAGTCCCAGCTGCACCCGTCCCCACATCTGAACTTAATAGGTGCCAGGTTCAACACAGCTCAAGCCTGGGTGTTTTTGCCCAGGGATCGATCGATCACTTGGCTTCATTGGCAGGGATGATCTCATGAAGCTGCCAAATTTCAGCACACACCATGTTGCATTTACTGGGGCATAGGCCAGTGACTGTCCATGACACCCCCTTTTCTCGCTTTCACATGCGCAGAGTGCAGTGGACCCAGGTCACTCGGTGGTGCCAGGCCACTCACGACCTTGGGGTGTACATTCAGGTCATCACACCACTCTGAAACTCTCTATCATGGTAGGTGACTCTTCCCAATCTGGAGGTGGGGATTCCATTCCAGGCTTCCCACATTCAGGTTGTACTCACCACAGATGCCTCCCACCTGGATTGGGGAGCTCATATGGGGGACCTTCACATCCAGGGTTGCTGGTCAGCTCAGGAATTGAGGTGTCAGATCAGTTTCCTGGAGCCTCAGGTGGTCTGTTATGCTCTCTGGTCATTTCAGGAGCAACTGTCCGCCAAGGTCGTACTCATCTAGACTGACAATCAAGTAGCCATGTGGTAGCTCAACAAATGAGGAGGAACGGGATCTTTCCTCCTATGCCAGGGGGCAGTCCAAATCTAGTCGTGAGCCTTATCCCCAAAGATTCTTCTTCGAGCCAAATATCTGCCGGGATAGGAGAATGTTCTGGTGGATGGACTTCAGTCATTCCTTCCGACCGCATGAGTGGTCCCTGAAGCAGGCGGTAGTAGACCAGATCTTCCGTCTTTGGGGGACTCCAGATATGGACCTCTCTGCATCCCCTTGCAACAGGAAAGTGGACCAGTTCTGCTCCCTGACCGGGAGGAAGGACAGGACAACGTCAGATGCCTTTGCCCTCCACTGCGGCAGTGGCCGCTTGTACGCCTATCCTCCACTTCCTCTGGTCTCCAAGATTCTCTGGAAACTCAAGCAGAACCAGGAGACCATGATTCTCATCGTGCCTTATTTGGCCCCGGCAGATCTGGTTCCCACACCTGCAGGACCTTTTCCTCTGGGATCTGATTCATCTGTCTCTGGACCCCATAATGCAAGATCATGATGCAACCCTTTCAACATCCAAGCTCCAGGTCTTGTCCCTAATGGCTTGGATGTTGAAAGGGTTGACCTTACAGCCCCTGAATCTCTCCGAGGGAGTATATCTGATCCTGCTATGATCCAGGAAACCACCTTCTAGGAAGTCTTACGGCCTCAAGTGGAAGAGTTTTTTGGTGTGGTGTGACAACTAGGGGTGGAACTCATTCTCGTGTTCTACCTCCAAGTTATTAGATTACCTGCTGTACCTCTGACAGTGGCTTAAAGACCACCTCAGTGAGAGTGTATCTCAGTGCGATTGGAGCCTACCACCAAGGAGTGGATGGATTGCCCATCTCAATACAGCCTGTTGTGGGTTGTTTCATGCGCGGTCTACTCCAGCTGAAACCTCCCCTCAGGCCCCCTGCTGTTTCCTGGGACCTCAATGTTGTCTTGGCCCACCTGATGACTGCTCCCTGTGAGCCCTTGTGCTCCTGTAACCTGAAGCACCTGACCTAGAAGGTCATTTTCTTGGTAGTGGTCACCTCAGCATGCAGGTTTATTGAACTTGAGGTGCTGGTGTTGTATCCACCCTACACGAAGTTCTTCCATGATTGGGTAGTTCTCCGTACCCGCCCTAAGTTCCTCCCGAAGATGGTGACTGAGTTCCACCTTAGTCAGTCCATCGTCCTGTTAAGCCTTAGTCACATCGGGGTGAGCAAACTCTGCACAGCCTAGATTGCAAAAGGGTCTTGGCGTTCTTTCTGGAATGAAAAGCTAGCCATAGACTGTCTATGCAAATCTTCATTTCGTTCAACAAAAATAGTTTGAGAGTTGCAGTATCCAAGCAGTTCTTTTCTAACTGGCTTGCAGACTGCATCTTTCTGCTACATGCAAGTGGATCCACAGCTGGGTGGCCATGTCAAAGCTCACTCATTTCAAGCCATGGCAAATTCATTGGCCCACTTGTGTGTGTTCCCCGTGGATGAAATATGCAAAGCTGAAACCTGGAGTTCTCACAGGACAAGCAGGATGGTAGTCCTCATACATGGGTGACATCAGGATGGAGCCCAATCACGGAAAACTTCTGTCAGTTTCCAGAACTTTGACTGGCCCCTACTGGGCATGCCCAGCATGGCACTAATCCTGTAGCCAGCAGGGGTCCCCCTTCAGTCTTCTTTTTTCCGCGCAGCAGTAGCCTTGCGGTAAAGGAACTCTGAAGAGATTCCTGATAGGAATTTTCCTCACGGAATTACTTAAAATAAAGTTGCCCCACAGTGATCCCTCCTCTACCTTTTATAAGTCTGTAGTACTCCGGTACTTTTTTACCCTTTTCCCATCGATTACAGTCGAGTTTGGCCTTCGTGGCCTACTGGCCATCGACCGTACTGCTGCTAAATTTTTGCCAAGGCATTGGGGTTTCATCGGTGCCTGGACTGTACTCGCACCATGTCTATCACAGACCCCCATAAAGTCTGTGTAATGTGTTTAGGACTCGAGCACGATGTCTTGACCTGCACCAAATGTGCCCTAATGACACCGAAGGGTCGCAAGGCCAGAATGGAGAAGATGGAACTTCTCTTCCGTGCTCAAACCCGACTCTGTCCATTGCATCGACGTCGTCTGAACCGGCACCGTTGACTTCGCACCAGCATCAACCGGTGACCAGTGACTGACCGGCATCAATGACGATCGAGGGGATCGAAGGGAGAAACATCGCCATCGGCACTGTAAGACTCTGACCATCGAGGGAGTGAAATCATCGATCTCGCCATCGTCCGAGCCGCTGTCGAAGAAGCCCCATGTCCAGGAAAGACACCGACCATTCCTGCGACCAGGTCTCCGAGGCGACCCTCACCCGATCGAGGATCAGGAGCCGTGACTCCGCCTTTAACGGTGGTCCCTCCGGCTATGCCTCTGTCTCCTTCTTCTGTTCCGGAGCCGGGGCTACTTGCTCCAGGTCTCCGAGAAGAACTGGACCGGATGGTCCAGGAAGCCATCGACAAGGCGATGCAGCGTCTCCAGGTTCCTTCAACACCGGCACCGACTATGGAACCAGTCATTGACCCGATTCCGGCAGCGCTGGCACTGCTGCTATCCAGGATGGAAGCACTTATGGCCGCTTTTCCACAGATGGATCCCATGGCTCCGATGCCCTCCCCACTGATAGCATCATCGGGAGGAGAAACACTGTTCCGCATTCCTCCTTCTGGAGTTATGCCTCAGCCATCAATGCCTATATGTCCCTCACCACCGATACATCCATCGGCACCATCGAGCCATCCATCCATGCCCTCGATGCCATCGTCTGTGCCTCTGATAATTCCTTCGATGCCTTCAGAGCCTAGA
Source organism: Rhinatrema bivittatum (assembly GCF_901001135.1). Lineage (NCBI taxonomy): Eukaryota > Metazoa > Chordata > Amphibia > Gymnophiona > Rhinatrematidae > Rhinatrema > Rhinatrema bivittatum. Next base: position 344,007,220 of record NC_042616.1, on the reverse strand, counting down.
CCAGGACCTTCAGGTATCCAACCACCCTGTCCCCCTCTACTTCCTAGAGGAAAGGGTGTTGATCCTTATGATACCTGGGGAGATGATACCTCATCAGACACCGATGACTTACCTTCACCACCTTCACCCACTGAGAGTAGAAAGCGTTCTCCTCCAGAGGACCTCTCATTTATACTGTTGTGAAGGAAATGGCTGAATTGGTTCCTTTTCAATTGCAGACGGAACAGGATGATAGGCACCAGATGATGGAGTTGCTCCAATTCCTGGATGTCCCCAAGGTAATAACCTCTATTCCCGTCCACCAGGTTCTTCTTGATCTCCTCAAAAAGAACTGGGAAAATCCAGGAACAATTGCTCCAGTACACAGGAAAGCTGACACTACTTATTTATTACAGTCAGCCCCAGGTTTTCAGAAGTCACAGCTTGATCACCACTCTGTCGTGGTAGAGTCTGCACAAAAGAGGGCAAAAAGGTCAAAACCTCACTTGTCTACCCCTCCTGGTAAGGAACAAAAATTCCTAGACAACATTAGTCACAGAGTATTCCAAGGGACCATGCTCATCTCCCGAATTGCTGCCTATCAGCTTTATATGATCCAATATAACAGGGTCATCTTTAGGCAGATACAGGACTTCTCAGACTCCCTGCCTCAGCAATTCCAAGACCAATTGCAAACCCTAGTCAACAAGGGTTTTGAGGCAGGCAAGCATGAGATCAGAACATCTTATGACATATTTGACACCTCTACCAGAGTGTCTGCAGCTGCTATTTTGGCAAGACGGTGGGCCTGGCTCAAGTCTTCTGACCTTTGCCCAGAAGTGCAAGACCAGTTGTCCAACCTGCCTTATGTAGGAGATAATCTGTTTGGCAAACAAATCCAACGGACGGTGGCTGAATTAAAAAAAAAAAACCAAAAAAAAAAAAAACCCATCATGAGACCCTAAAACAGCTCTCTTCAATGCCTTCCGACTTCTCCTCAAAGCAGCCCTTTAGAAAGGACTCTGTCGTTCTACCATCCAAGAAAGTCCTACCTGCCACCAGCCAGATCCCGTGCTACGAGACCTTATCAAAAACCTCAGTCTCGCCAAACCCGAAAACAAAAACCACAAGCAGCTCCCCAGCCGGTGCTTGCTTCAGGTTTTTGACTTCCACTTGGAGAGCAGCAGCCAGATTCCTATGTCGCACATACCAGTGGGAGGTCGACTGTGCCACTTCCACAATATGTGGCATTCAATTACATCCGACCAATGGGTACTGGCAATCATTGCTCAGGGTTACTATCTGAACTTTCTCGCCCTGCCACTGGACTCCCCACCTCTGCAGACGTGGAGAACGTCCGACCACTCCATTGTTCTGGATCAAGAGGTCTCCCTCCTCCTCCAGTCAAGAGCAATAGAACCCGTTCCACACTCTCAGCAAGGCCTAGGGTTCTATTCCCGGTACTTTCTAATCCCCAAATAATCGTGGGGTGTCCGTCCTATTCTAGATCTATGGGCCCTCAACAAGTACCTCCAGTGAGAAAAGTTCAAGATGGTCACCTTGGGATCACTTCTACCTCTTCTACAAAGAGGAGACTGGCTCTGCTCTCTGGACCTCCGGGACGCATACACCCATATTAAGATAAGTCCAGCTCATCGCAAATACCTGAGATTCCTAGTAGGCCTCAAGCACTATCAATACCGAGTGCTTCCATTCGGCCTAGCATTTGCTCCACGAGTCTTTACAAAATGCCTCGTAGTCGTCGCAGCATTTCTCAGGACACAAGGTGTTCACGTCTACCCCTATCTGGGTGACTGGTTAATCAGGGCTTCCACTCAGCAAGCTGTTCTGTCATCCCTCAGTCTAACCTTACACACTTTAATTTCGTTAGGGTTTCTCGTCAATTACGACAAATCCTACTTAGTCCCATCTCAAACCTTATCGTTCATTGGGGCAAACTTGGACACCTTACAGGCAAAGGCTTTCCTGCCTTGACAACGAGCACTGACTCTCGTGTCTCTTGCTCACCAACTGCAATCTCAACCCGCTGCGACTGCATGCCAATTTCTTGTCCTCCTGGGACACATGACGTCCTCAGTCCATGTCACACCAATGGCCTGCTTGGCCATGAGGCTCATGCACTGGACTCTGAGGTCTCAATGGACTCAAGCTATTTAGCCTCTGTCGACCATTGTCCAAGTCACCGACTCACTCAGTCTGTCCCTCGCCTGGTGGAAGAATCAGACCAGTCTCCTCCAAGGATTGCCCTTCCAGGTTCCGAATCCTCAAATCATTCTCACCACAGACGCTTCCAACCTCGGGTGGGGAGCCCATGTAGCCGATCTGCAGACACAAGGCTCTTGGTGTCCAGAGGAAGCCAAACACCAAATAAATTTCCTGGAACTTCGAGCAATAAGATATGCTCTCAGGACCTTTCAGGATTGCCTGTCAAATCAGGTCATCCTAATTCAAACGGACAACCAGGTGGCCATGTGGTACGTCAACAAGCAGGGAGGCACAGGCTCCTTCCTCCTGTGTCAGGAAGCTGCGCAGATTTGGGCGGAAGCCCTCTCCCATTCGATGTACCTCAGGGCCGCCTACTTGCCGGGAGTGGAAAATGTGCTGGCAGACAAGCTGAGTTGCGTCTTTCAACCGCACAAGTGGTCTCTCAACCCCTCAGTAGCGATCTTCGTCTTCCAACAATGGAGATATCCTCAGATAGACCTTTTTGCGTCCCCTCAGAACCACAAAGTGGACAACTACTGCTCCCTCATTCGCAGCGAACACTCTCAGCCCAGAGACGCATTCTCCCTCTCATGGGCAACCGGTCTGCTTTATGCATTCCCTCCACTTCCTCTTCTCTCGAAGACTCTCGTGAAGTTACGTCAGGACAAGGGAACCATGATCCTGATAGCACCTCACTGGCCACGCCAAGTGTGGTTTCCAGTACTTCAGGATCTCTCCATCTGCAGGCACATTCCCTTGGGAAATGACCAGCTCCTGATCACTCAAAACGACGGGCACCTATGCCATCCCAATCTTCAAGCCTTGTCCCTGACGGCATGGATTTTGAAAGGTTAATCCTTCAACCACTTAACCTTTCAGATCCAGTTTCCTGTGGCTTGATTGCTTCACGAAAGCCTTCCACAAGAAAAGCTTACTCTTACAAATGGAAAAGGTTCACGTCATGGTGCTCTTCTCAGTCCCTTGACCTCTTTTCCTGTCCAATCCTGAAGTTTCTGGACTATCTTTGGCATTTGTCAGAATCAGGTCTAAAGACCTCTTCCATCAGAATGCATGTCATTGCGGTAGCCGCCTTCCATAAAGGTTTTGGGGATGTCCCTTTATCAGTACAACCCCTTGTAACACGCTTTTTAAAAGGCTTGCTCCACATCAAGCCTCCACTGCGTCCTCCCGGCCCCTTCTTGGGACCTTAATCTGGTTCTCGGTCGGCTCATGAAACCGCCTTTCGAGCCTCTTCACTCTTGTGAACTTCAATATCTCACATGGAAAGTGATTTTCCTTTTGGCTATCACTTCAGCTCGAAGAGTTAGTGAATTGCAGGCCATAGTTACCTATCCGCCTTACAGTAAACCTCTGCAGGACCGGGCGGTACTCTGTACTCACCCTAAATTCTTACCTAAGGTAGTCTCGGATTTTCATCTAAACCAATCCATCATACTACCTACCGTTTTTCCCAGGCCCCATGCCAACCCAGGAGAACAGGCTCTGCATACCCTTGACTGTAAACATGCTCTAGCGTTTTACCTAGACCGTACAGCTGCCCACAAGGAAAGCACTCAATTGTTCATCTCTTTCCACCCTAACAAGTTTCCATCTCTTTCCACATCTCTTTCCACCCTAACAAGTTTCCATCTCTTTCCACATCTCTTTCCACCCTAACATCTCTTTCCACCCTAACAACCCTAACCCCATTCCTGCAACCCTTCCCACTTTCTCCTCCCAAGTCAGAAATTTGGGAGTCTCCATGGATAAACAACTTAACTTCAAAAGCTTCATCAACAACACAACCAAGGACTGCTTTTTCAAACTCCAAGTTTTAAAACGTCTGAGACCTCTCCTCCACTTCCATGACTTCCGTACAGTGCTTCAGGCAATCATCTTCTCAAAAATAGATTATTGCAACTCTCTTCTGATCGGCCTATCTGCAAATACTATCAAGCCATTACAGATGTTGCAAAATGCCGCAGCCAGAATTCTAACCAGATCCAAAAAATGGGACCACATCACTCCCATCCTAATGAACCTCCACTGGCTCCCTATCAAATACAGAATCCTGTTCAAAGCTCTAACCATCACACCTCTGGAACTCAAGATCCCTCTTATATGCTGCTCTTACAGGCCTGGATGGTAAGTGCAGTCTAAAGACACCCTCCAGGTTCCCTCGCTTAAAACAACTTTAAGAAAGAGAGCCCTCTCAGCATCTGGTCCTACACATTGGAACTCTCTTCCTCCAGACCTCCGGCTTGAACACTGCCCGGTCACATTTAAGAAAAGACTCAAAACCTGGTTGTTCAATCAGGCCTTTGCCTAGTCAGATAATCCTATGAATTAAAATCTGCCCGATCATTAGTAGTACTTTTGACTCTCCCTTTCATTTACATCGCTTTTGTATTAAAATTCCATGTCCAGATTTAGCTCCATTACTAAGATTCTTTTGTCTTCACTACGATCTCATACCTTATCCTAACCCCACTAGCCTCTCATTATATTGTAGAGTGACACCCTGATATGTTCCCACAGTTCCATGATCTTAGTTTGTACAAGCCCATGTTGATCTTAGTTTGTACAAGCCCCTCTTGTCTGCAATCTTAGTTTGTACAAGCCCTTGTCGTCTGCAATCCCTAGTTTTCTATTTTCAGTTCAAGATCACTTCAGTTCAGTTCAAGATCTGAGCTTCTGCTATCACGTGTTTAATATATTTGCTCTCTCCGAGACACTGTTACTGTTACAATGTTAACTACTTCGTTTTTATTGGAATCCCTAGTTCAATGTAATTGCTCTCTTCTGAAGCACTGTTACTGTTTTAATGTAAACCGAACTGATTTGTAACTTTTTACAAGAATTTCGGTATATAAAACTGTTAAATAAATAACAAGTTGGGAAAGCCTGTGGGTAAGCAGACTCTCTCCTCCTGGTTGGCGGACTGCATATCCTTTTGCTATCAGCAAGCGGGCATTCCATCTCAAGACCGTGTTAAAGCACACTCTGTGAGGGCCATGGTGACTTCAGTAGCACACCTACGATCGGTGCCGCTTCCTGACATTTGCAGGGCTACCACCTGAAGTTCTGTCCACACCTTTGCAGCCCACTACTGCTTGGACAAAGCCAGAAGACAAGATTCTATCTTCGGCCAATCTGTCCTTCGCAACTTATTTACAACGTGACGTACCTACACCCTTCCGCCTGCCTGGTGGGGTTCAGTATGCCCTCTTCCAAATTCCACCCCAGTTGTTGTGCCTGTTGCACGCCTTTGGGTACATTTGGTGCATGTTCGGACATCCTCAGCTCTGTACTCACCCATATGTGAGGACTACCATCCTGCTTGTCCTGTGAGAAAGCAAATGTTGCTTACCTGTAACAGGTGTTCTCACAGGACAGCAGGATGTTAGTCCTCACGAAACCCGCACCCCGCCCCGCGGTGTTGGGTTCGTAATGTTTTATTATTTTATTTTTCGGCACTGCCTGTAGCTTTCAAATAAGACTGAAGGGGGACCCCTGCTGGCTGCAGGGTTAGTGCCATGCTGGGCATGCCCAGTAGGGGCCAGTCAAAGTTCTGGAAACTTTGACAGAGGTTTTCCATGATTGGGCACCATCCTGATGATGTCACCCATATGTGAGGACTAACATCCTGCTGTCCTGTGAGAACACCTGTTACAGGTAAGCAACATTTGCTTTCTCTTCAGACCTTTGCTTCACACTACTGCTTGGACAGAGGTCGTCGACATGACAGCCATTTCGCTCAGTCGGTCCATCCTGCAGAACCATTTCAGTAGTTAAACCCAACTTTTCTGACCTTATGACCCTTGTTTGGTTTGAGGCTGGCTCCCCCTGTTGTCACCAGCACTAGTTTGTGGTGTCCATTGGCACCAGTGCTCTGTACCCCTGGTACGTATGGGAGTATCCTGCAGCTAGGTATTCACCCACATGTGAGGACTACCATCCTGTTTGTCCTAGGAGAAAGCAAAGTGCACAGTGGTGGGACCTGGCATGATCCCTGCAGCTAGTGGAGAATGTGGGTTTTAAGCATTTCATGCAGGTAGAAGTGCCAAATTACAAAGTCTCGTCCAGGACCTCCTTTAGTAGAAAGATCATCCCTAGCCTGTCCAACCACTGCTGTAGTCACATCTGGATGCTGTTGGCTAAAGCAGAGGGGAGTAGCGTGAATTTCACAAGCGACATCTGAATGCTATGCACTCTTAACTCTCTGACTTGCACAGTGGTGGGACCTGGCATTGGCAGGGAGCAGGGCAAGCAGCAGCTCTAGCAAAGCCAGAGAATTGGGGTGCAGTTGGACTTCGATGCATGCCCAGTTGATGGATGAATCCTATACTGTGGCCAATATTCTATCAGCTATTAGATGCTGTAGTTTTGTCAGACAGGAGAGCAAGTAGATGAAATGTAATTTCTTAGCATCCAGACAGACAAATCTAGAACCAGTGGGTTATGCACCTCTACTAGCAGATGGAAACGGAGCAAAGTTGACCTCACAGTATATATATACCCCTGCAGTGACAGCCCGCCAGTATTCTCAATCTCCAGCAGATGGTGGATGTGCATCTCCCTACTGGGGATTGCTTCAAGTTTTAGGAGGAGAAAAGGAAATTTAATTCACCCTGCTCTCTTGTAGTGATACCAAAAGGTCCCTCCCCAGTTGAGAATTCCTGAGGTGATTTCCATGGTCCCTCAGATGAATACCTTAGTCTGGTAGCTGGTTTTTCAGCTGGCGTGGACTTAGCTGTTGAAATAGCTGAAAGGCAGTGGGTGCAGGAAGCTAAGCACAGTTGTGACAGTATATGTCCTCCCCCCACAACCAGAGACATTCTGTACTCAGCTGGGATAGGCTGAGTTCAGGTAAAGTTTAAAAAAAAAAAAGGGTTTTTTGTAGGGCTTCATACTGTCACCATGCTCGTTCCCACCTCTGAAGGAGTTTAAGGGATGTGGACAGCCTGGCATATTGAGCAGTCCTTTTGGGCTAGGCCCCGGCCTTTTTCTGTGCGCTGCATGGTAGGCCGTGGAGGGTTTTTTTTTGCACATTTTGCTGCGTGTTAAGCTGCCCTCTTCAGATCCATCGGATCGTGCAATTGCGTTTGACTCTGCGGCCAGTTGTGTGCCCAGTTGATGGACGCATGCTTGGATGTCCAGTTAGTGGCATCTAATTTAGGTGCACACTTTCCTGTTCGCATAATCAGAGCGGCATAGAGAGTGCTCAGTTTTTGGGTTCTCATAAGAACATAAGGTTTGCCATACTGGGTTAGACCAAGGGACCATCAAACATAGTATCCTGTTTCCAACAGTGGCCAATCCAAGTCACAAGTACCTGGCAAGTACCTAAATGTTAGATAAATCACAAGCTACTATTGCTTATTAATTACCGCAATAGCAGTTTATGGATTTTTAATCTAGGAACTTATCCAAACCTTTTTAAACCCAGTTACGCTAACTGCTCTAACCACTTCGTCTGGCAATGAATTCCTGAGCTTAACTATGCGCTGAGTGAAAAAGAATTTTCCCTAGGACAAGCACGATGTTAGACCTCACAGATGGATGACACCATCAGATGGAGCTAGGCATGGAAAACTTTTGTCAAAGTTTCTAGAGGCTTTGGCACACTGAGCATGCCCAGCATGCCACTATCTGCACATTCATGTAAGGTCCCCCTTCAGTCTTTTTTTCTGCAGTGCAGTTGCCTCGCGGTTTTTGGAGCTCTGCTTCATCTTCCTTTTTTTGTGCTAAATTATCAGTTTTCTCCCAGGACAAGCAGGATGGTAGTCCTCACTTATGGGTGACATCATCAGATAGTGCCCTGTCACGGAACACTTTTGTCAGTTTCTAGAACTTTGACTGGCACACTCAGCATGCCCAGCATGCCACTAACCTTGCAGCCATCAGGGGTTCCCCTTCAGTCTCTTTTTTTTTTTTTTTTCCGCGCAGCAGTTGCCTCGCAGTTTAGGAGCTCTGTGAGAAATTTCTCACAACTGTCCTCACGGAACTATTTGAAGTTTATCTTCTTAAAAAATCCCTCATCAGGGTCCCCCATCGCGCTCTGTTCCCTCCGACGCTTGGTAAGTGTTTTTTTCCAATACTTGCAGTTGGTTCCTGGCGGCTTACTGCTTTGGTGCCCAGTCACCGACCGTGTGCCCGCCAAATTTTAACATGGCGACTGGGTTTAGGAAATGCCCCGAGTGTCCGAGGACCATGTCCATAACGACCCGCATGAAGACTGTGTTTTGGGCTTAGGCCCCTCGCATGATGTTAATCGATGCCCTAGTTGTGCACAAATGACCCCCAAAGGCTCTGGAGCAGTTGTGTGCTTCAAAGCATACTCCTCCATTTGTGCCAGTTCAAGCGCCACAGACCGTGGAGGGTGCATCGATCTCTGAGACAATTCGCCAGGATCACTGTGGACAGGGTGACCGTCAGACTCCATCGAAGACATCGGTGTCATAATCCTTGGTGCTGGGGAAAGACTGGACTGAGCACAGAGGGAAACATCGACACTGGCACCTGGCATCCCCGACGGGTGCAGGCACAGATATTGCAGTGGCATCAACTTCCATCGAGCCGCCTGGGGAGAGGAGCCCCCATACTCCTCTGGACCCGGACCCCTAGGCGTTCCCCACCGATACTGGTGCCAGGCACTGAGCCTCCATGGGCTCCCGTGGAGGCTCCGGTGATGCCTAGCTTGCCTCCTACCCTGATCACTGTGCCACCCATACCGGCTTCCTGGGAGGAATTGGACCGCATGGTCCAAGAGGCAGTGCTGAAAGTCTTACGAGGCTTCTAGTCACCGCCAGCGCCAGCCCCCATACTGGCCCTGAAACCGGCTTCCTCGATGATGGCACTGCTCCTCGAGCGCCTCGAATCGCTCATCGGTGCCTTATCAACTCCTCTGCCACTGGACACGCTGGCATCGAGTCATCGATTGAGGCCTCTGCAGGTCCTGATTCCAGTACCGGGTTCCTTGGAGGAGGAAGGATCGATTTCCAGCCACATCCCTCCATGGGGAACAGTCCATGTCGAAGCCCATACCAGGGCCAGCGGGGCTACCAGTACCCAAGCGCTCCTCATCTACCCCAATGCCATCAGTGCCAGCACCGATTCCATTGATACCAGGGCCGTATCCATCGATGCCTTCCCACCCTCTCGGCTTTAGCATGCTTCCTCCATCATGAGCTCCACTGGGAAAAGGAGAAAGTCCCTATAATCCATGGCACGATGCATCCTCAGATGATTCATCACGGACATCCGAGTACTTGCTCTCAGAGCCTTCACCGCCGGAGGAAAGGTGAAGATCTCCTCCAGAAGACATCTCCTTTGCCAGTTTTGTCAAAGAGATTACTGAGACTATACATTTTACACTGGTCACGAAGATGCTCACCATAAAATGTTGGAGGTCTTACAATTTATAGATGCTCCAAAAGAAATAATGGCAATACCGGTACATGAAGTTCTTTTGGGCCTCATGCACCACCTGTGGGAACATCCAGGTACAGTACTGCCAGTCAAAAAGACAGATGCTACCTACCTGGTTCAACAAGCCCCAGGGTTTCAAGAGTCAGCTGCCCCACCACTCTGTAGTTGTGTAATCAACTCAGAAGAAGGCTAAACGATAGCGTCCACATTCCTCTGCTCCTCCCAGTAAGGAACAGAAAGCATTGGATGTGTTGGGATGAAGAATTTTCCAAGGGTCCATGTTGATATCGTGAATTGCAGCATATCAACTATACATGACCCAATATAATAGAAATATCTGGAAACAAATGCAGGAGATTGCGGAGACATTGCCACAGCAGCAACAAGAAGCCTTGTCCTCCATCCTACAAAAAGGAATGGAAGCAGGTAAGCATGAAGTCAGAGCTGCCTACGAGTCTTTTGAAACAGCATCCAGTGTCTCGGCAGCGGGCATCAGTGCTAGATGCTGGGCCTGGCTTAAGGCCTCAGATCTACACCCGGAAGTGCAGGATAAACTGGCAGATCTACCCTGTACCGGAGACAGCCTATTCAGGGATAAGATCCAGGACACAGTGGCCCAGTTAAAGGACCATCATGAGACCCTGCTCCAGTTGTCAACTGCCCCCCAGGGCCCCACGTAGAGAACCAAGAAACAATTCTACAGGCCACACAGATATTACCCTCCTGCGTCCTGTGCATGACTGGCTCGAGCACCTCAGACGGGACATGTGCACCAAACTAGAACATCCAGACCACAGCCAGCTCCACAAGCTGGCCCCGCTTCTAGATTTTGACTCTTTTCCAGAAAGCAGCAGCCATATTCCAGTGGGGGCTGCCTGTGCCACTTTGCAACAAATTGGCATCCAATCACCACAGACTAATGGGTACTGTCCATCTTAACCCACTGTTACTGTCTAAATTTTTCAAAAATACCCCCAGGCTTCCCACCCATTCCATCCTGGAGATGGGACGACCACACAGGAAAACTAGAGTCAGAGCTCTCAACCCTTCTGTCGGTCAGAGCCGTGTAACCGGTTCCACCGAATCAGGGAAAAGGGTTCTGCTCCAGATATTTCCTAATTCCAAAAAAGATTGGTGGCCTCCGACCTATTCTAGACTTCCATGCCTTTGAATACATTTCTTCCTGTATTTAAACAAGGGGATTGGCAACTGTGCAATTATGCTCTCTGGACCTGCAAGACGCATACGCCCATATTACAATATCCCTGCCTCATCGCAAATATCTGCGATATGTGGTGGGCCGCAGTCACTATCAATACAAAGTACTACCATTCGGCCTAGCCTCAGCACCTCAAGTCTTTATGAACTGCCTGGCAGTCGTGGCTGCGCAGTTACACAGCAGAGGCATACAGGTTTTTCCATACCTGGATGACTGGCTCATAAAAAGCCAGTCAAAACAAGGAGCCCGCAACTCTCTCGATCTCACCATAAGGCTTCTAAACTCATTGGGATTTCTAATAAATTACCCCAAATCCCAATTGACACCATCTCATCTTCTCTCCTTTTTAGGAGCAGACCTAGACATGACACTGTCCAGAGCATTCTTTCCCAACTGTGCAATTATGCTGTCCAACCTTGCCAGCCTTATCCGCCATCGAAAAAGAGCCTCAGCTGGCCAGCTACTCAGGTTGCTCGTCCACATGGCATCAACAGTCCATGTCACCCCATGGCACGCCTGGCCATGAGTGACCCAATGGACTCTGAAATACCAGTGGCGGCAAGCTACTCAGCCGCTGTTGTCCCTGGTACACATAACAAGCCAGCTTTGCCTGTCCCTTGCCTGGTGGACACACAAAGCCAACTTACAAGTGGGTTTTCCTTTCCAGTAACCGACTCCTCAGTTAAACCTTAACAACGGACGCCTCCAACGTAGGTTGGGGAGCCCACGTCCAAGGCCTTCAAACTCAAGGGACTTGGACAACAGCCGAAGTGACCTATCAAATCAACTTTCTGGAGCTTCGAGCGATACGGTACGCCCTTTATGCATTTCGGATTGCCTCTCCAACAACGTTGTCCTGATTCAAACAGACAACCAAGTTGCAATGTGGTACTGAACAAACGGGGGCACGGGCTTTTATCTGCTTTGCCAGGAGGCTGCACAGTTTTGGGCTTGGGCTCTGTTGCATTCCATTCTTCTGCGAGCCACTTATCTATTAGGCACAGAGAATGCACTGGCGGACCACGAATGGTCTCTGGATCCCTCGGTTGCGAGCAGAATCTTCCAGCGGTGGGGTCGTCCGACCATCGACCTCTTTGCGTCCAGTCAGAACTACAAAGTGGAAAGCTTCTGCTCCCTGCCCATGGACCAGCATGCATCAGCCAGAGATGCCTTCGCCCATCCCTGGAACAAAGGCCTGCTTTATGCGTATCCTCCAATTCCGCTAATAAGCAAGACTCTTGTGAAGCTACAACAGGACCGGGTCTTAATGATTCTCATAGCCCCGTCTTGGCCGCGCCAAATTTGGTTTCCCCTACTTCGCGACCTTTCTGTCCAGGACCCCATTCGCCTGAGAATGTCGCCCAACCTCATAACACAGAATCACGGCAAGTTACGCCACCCGAACCTCCAGGCCCTCTCTCTGATGGCCTGGATGTTGAAAGGCTGATACTACAACCACTCAACCTTTCAAGTGATATATCTCAAGTTCTAGTAGCTTCACAGAAGCCTTCCACGCGGAAATCCTACCACTCTGAATGGAAGAGATTTACCTTGTGGTGCACACAAAAGGGCTTGGATCCCTTTTCTTGTCCCACGTCGAGTCTGTTAGATTATCTCTGGCACCTCTTGAAATCTGGTCTCCAGACATCATCTATCCAAGTGCACCTTAGTGCCATCTCTGCTTACCATCAAGGAATAGGGGATGTCCCGATGACAGCTCAACCCTGGTGAGTCGCTTCATGAGTGGCTTAGTACAGCTTAAGCAGTCTCTACAGCCACCGGTCGTGGCATGGGACCTGTGTGGTACTTGCACGGCTCATGCACACTCCTTTTGAGCTCTTGAACTCCTGCAAACTCAGATACTTTACATGGAAAGTACTTTTCCTAGTAGCCATCACGTCTGCTCGCAGAGTGAGTGAGTTACAGGCCCTTGTGACTACTCACCCTACACCAGGTTCCTCCATGACCGGGTGGTTCTCCCCACTCACCCTAAATTCCTTCCTAAGGAGGTAACAGATTTCCATTTAAATCAGTCCATAGTCTTGCCCACTTTCTTTCCAAGACCTCACGCTCACCCAGGTGAGTGAGCTCTCCACACCTTGGTCTGTAAGCGTGTTCTTGCGTTTTACTTAGACCACACTATAGCCCACAGGAAGTCCACCCAACTCTTTATATCATTTGATAAGAACAAACTTGGGAATGCAGTGGGCAAGCAAACACTGTCAAACTGGTTGGCAGACTGCATTGCATTCTGTTACCAGCAAGCAAACCTTCCACTGCAGGGATGAGTAAATGGCAATGTCAGTAGCACACTACCGTTCAGTACCGATTGCTGACATCTGCAGGGCTGTGACATGGAGCTCTCTCCACACCTTCGCAGCTCACTACTACCTGGACAAGGCTGGGTGACAGAATTCCATCTTTGGCCAGTCTGCCCTAAGAAATGTGTTTCCAGTGTAGGAACCCAACTCGTCCTACCTCGACCAGCTGTGAATTTCAGGCTGCCTCATCCTTGCCAACAGCACCCCAGTTGTTGTGCGTGTTGCACTTGTTCGGTGCTGCTTAGCCTCATACGTATGACTCAGCCTGTAGCTTGCTATTCACCCATATATGAGGACTACCATCTTGCTTGTCCTGGGAGAAAGAGTTGCTTAACTGTAGCAGGTGTTCTCCCAGGACAGCAGGATGTTAGTCCTCCCGAAACCCACCCACCACCCTGCGGAGTTGAGTTCGCTTACATTTTATTTTATTTTTTGTTCATACTTTTGCTACAAACGAGACTGAAGGAGGACCCCTGGTGGCTGCAAGGTTTGTGGCATGCTGGGCATGCTCAGTGTGACAGTCAAAGTTCTAGGAACTTTGACAAAAGTGTTCCGTGATTGGGCTCCATCTGATGATGTCACCCATATTTGAGGACTAACATCCTGCTGTCCTGGGAGAACACGGTTACTGGTAAGCAACTCTTTCTTCCGCTCCATCGTCAGGTCCCCCTTTGCCTGTCAGTCTCTCTCCTTTGCGCGGTAGGTAAAATTGTTCCTCCCCTCTTCATAGTTTATCTTCGGCGTTCCACGCCTTGATGGCCCCCGGTTATTGACTGCATGCCAGCTATTTTCAGTGGTGTCACCTGGCTTTCATCTGTGCCCCCCCAGTGTTTGCGGACCATGTCCATCACAGATTCGCATGAGGGTTTGCATCCTCTGCCTGGAGGCATCGCATGATGTCCAGGAGTGTCAGCTGTGTGATCAGACGACCCCCAAGGGCTGTCATACTCAGTTCGACAAAATGGAGAAACTTTGTGGTTCCAAAAATCTGCTCCATCCATGCCCATACCTGAGCCCTCGACACCTGGGGGTTATTTTATTTATTTATTTACTTAAACATTTTTATAGACAGACATTCGTTGGGGACATCACATCGGTTTACACAGAGCAAAATGCAGCAAACAGGCTTTACAGGGAACTGGAAACTGGTTTTTAAACCGCTTAGAACTAGCAGTTTAGAACAGTGGGGGGATCCACTTGATATGCTCCCCCACTCTACACCCCCAGTGGTATCTTCTAAAGACGGGGGGGGGGACGGGGGGGACGGTGACAGTCCTCCATGGTCTCACCATTTTCCAGGACATCAGCATCCTCCGTCGCCTCGGCACTGGAGAAAGACTGGGCCGAGCACTGTGGGAGATCCTGCAAGCATAGGTACCGGTCGCTGTTGGCGCACGGCTCCGGTTCTGGTGCAGTACCGGCGGCTGCCGTACCACCACCAAAGCGATCCCCGTGGTACAGAGGTCCCATCCTCCGATACACCAGGGAGTCCCAGGCTTTCCCCACTGATATCGATGCCAGGCACCAGTGAATCCTCGTCCCCCCTCCCTCAGTCCTGTCCTCATTGGACTTTCAGGAGGAATTGGACCGCAGGATGCAGAGTGCGGTGCTCCGAACTCTACGGAGCATGGAGCGACCCTGCTACTGGCACACATACCAGTGCTGGAGCTTGTGCCATTGATTTTGGCGCCCCTGTTCAAGCGTCTGGACGTTCTATTTGGCGCCCTTCTGCCACAGCTGGTGCCCGAGGGACCTTGGTTCCCCAGCGGCCATGGATGCCCCCTTCGGGAGCTATCCCCATCATTGGGTCCTCAGAGGAAGAGACATCCGACTTCCGGTACCCCTGTTGGTGCTGGGACCGTCTATTTCCCTTTTTTTACCATAAGACCACATGTTCATGAAGGAGAAAGAGCCCTTCATACCTTAGATTATAAAAAGCCTTAGCCTAGTGTGAGAAAAGAACTCCAACTGCATCACAAGGCTTCACAATTATTTGTTGCATATGACCCTAATAGACTTGGCAACATAGTTGCCAAACTAACATTGTCTGCCTGGATAGCGGAATGCATTTCAGTGCTGCTAAACTTTAGTTCTTAGTTGCTAAGTTTTGGCAGAGTCTGATCTGCAATCCAGCTATGACTTCTACTGTTGATCATCGTAGAGATCTACCATCAAGGACATTTGCAAAGCTGCAACTTGATCATCAGTTCACACATTTGTATAATCTGTTCTTGCATTAGTTTATTCTCCACAGTGGGGTCCAAGTTGCTTGTTTAGTAACTGCTCTGCTGCAACCCTCAGTTTAGGACTCTCCACATGTAATGACTAATTTAACCTGTTGACAGAAAAAGTAAGTTTGCTTATCGTAAATGGTTTTGCATAGATAGGATGAATTAGCCATGGAATACCTGCCGACATTCCTGGAAAAGTAAATACCTAGCTAGATTTCGCTATGATATAGACTGAAGAGGCTCATGAGGCACTGCTTGTGCTGGAACTCCTGATTATGCTCAGAGCTCAAAGCTGTACAAACTATACTAGTCTGGTGCCACTGGATGACATTACTCACATATAGCTGTAGATCTTAAAAAAATACGCGATCACGTACTTTTGTTCGCGCACCAGGCGCAAACAAAAGTACGCTGGATTGGCGCGCACAAGGCTGCCGATTTTGGGCAGCCTGCGTGCGCAGAGCCGCGCAGCCTGCCTCCGTTCCCTCCGAGGCCGCTCCGAAATCGGAGCGGCCTCGGAGGGAACTTTCTTTCACCCTCCCCTCACCTTCCCCTCCCTTCCCCTACCTAACCCACCCCCCCGGCCCTATCTAAACCCCCCCCCCACCTTTATCCATGGATTTACGCCTGCCAGCGGGATGCTGGCACGCCAAGACCTGACCAGGGGGCTGTTCCGGAGGGCGCGGCCACGCCCCCGGAACGCCCCCGGGCCGAGACCACGCCCCAGAAATGTGTCATTTGGTGACGCCCCTGACACGCCCCCTTAAAAAAGCCCCTGGACTTACGCGCGTCCCGGGGCTCTGCGCACGCCGGCGGCCTATGCAAAATAGGCGAGCCGGCGCGCGAGGGCCCTGCTCGTGTAAATCCGGCCGGATTTACGCAAGCAGGGCATTTAAAATCCGCCCCACAATGGCTAATTCATCCTGCTATTTATGGAAAACTGTTTACTGTGAGCAAACTTGCTTTCTCGTTCACAGGTCAATCCAAATCCTACTTCCCTGGTTCTATATGTGGGAAAGTGAGGTGGGTGGAATTGCAGAATAACTGAACCAAACTAGGGAGCAGTTCAAAATGTTTATTTTAGCTGAACAAAAGAAATGTCTTCACAGCAGCAGAAAAACTTCAACAAAAACCAGCTTAACTTCAGCTTTGCAGAGTAAATAAATGAAAAAGTTTACCATAAGGAAAATATTTTCTTTAGCTTTGATTGTAGAGCTTCTGCAGACTCTCCTAAGCAGCAAGCAAGGTTTTTCTGCTGCACAAAACTGCTGTTGGAGTGTTTTTACCTAGCCTTAGCTATTTGACAACCTGAAGGCTGAAATATTGCTTTGACTTGAGCTAGTTTCAGATGGAGGATTGGAAATTCTACCTTTTGGACATATATACTCCGCTGAAACTGATGTATAAGAAAATGTGCTGCTGTCAAGTGACCAATCCGCTGAGCTGCCTCCTCAGCCTGACATCAGTAAAGTCCAGGCCCAAAATGTCTCTTTCGATATGCTTACATGCTCGAAGAGCCAGCCTTTGATGTCAGGCTGTGGGAGGTAGTTCAGAGTGTTGGCAGCCCAGAGCAGGAGTAGTGCTTTACTTAATCGGTAAATGGTGCCAGCAGCCAGAAACAGCTCATGACAATCTGTTGTCTGAGGTGAAGGACAGGATAGGTTGAGATACCCTAGCCCCCTGTTCCTGCTAAGGGACCCAAAAGGGATACACTGTCTGAGATGAGCCCAAATTAACTCACTATAGGAAAACAAAATAAAAATCTATCACCTCAGCAACAGCCACACAAACCCCTTTCACTTCCAGAAATGTTTTTGAAGTAACACAAATTGCAAAATTATAAACTCCCAGGACTCAAACAGCATCATGAGATCAGCATAGAGTACATACTAACTACATGTCTGTTGATCACCACACGCTGGCACAGTGAAAGGAGCAGGAGAGCTGGCATTCTCCCCCAGGCCTCCTTTTCTTCTGCTGCCAGTGGGATGGGGGTCCTTCAGCAGCCTTGCGGGCCTGTTTCTCTTCCTCTGCTGCCACCCCTACCAAATGTGTACATCGGGTAGTGCCGGGCCATGGGCCTCCACCTCAGCCACTGGACAGGATAGGATCCCTTGGTGGCTGTGCGGTGTTTTCTTGGCTGGGTGGAATGGAATCATCTGCCCCCTCCCCCCCCCCCCCCCGAGTACCCCTCCAGCATGGTTCTGGAAGTAGCCCCCAGTCCCCCTCAGTATGCCACTGCCTGTGTCCCTGTTCTTCCCTTGATCTTCACCCCAATACCTGCTCTCCCTGAGACCCCAAATCCCATTCTTCCCATGAACACCCCTAGGCTCCAAATTCCATTCTTACCCTGATCTCCCCATCGGTCCCTGCCTCCCATTCTTCCATGGCACTACCCCCCAGTCGGATTCTCATTCTTCTCTTGCCCCTCCCCCACCAGTCCTTGCTTCCCATTTTCTCCTGCTCTCCTCCCACACTTGCTGTCTACAAGTGCTGCCTCCTTCCTGCAACCCCAAAGAGAAACTTTCCCTGTTTGAACTGCGGGACTCTGTATTTAAGTTTCTCTGCATGGTTCAAACATCTGCATTTAGAAATGCACTGGGCCACACAGTTCTAACAGCAGACATTTGAACCATGTGGGCCTCTGTAGATAGTGCCTCTCACTTCAAATTTGATTTTTCACTGTGGGGCTGCAGGAGGGAGGATGTGCCAATATTTAAGCTGAAGTGCATTGACATACAGGTGTTGGGGCAAAAGAAGAATGAGACTTGGGGAGCACAGAGAAAACCAGGGGGCAGGGACTTGAGGGATGTGACAACCTCTATAGGTGGTTGTGCAGGGCACACCCACTTTTAAAGTAGGTGGTGCCTGTGTATCACACTGCACTGTGGATGTTACGCCCCTGCTGTTTGTGAGGGTTGTTAACTGGCATCTCTACCTTCGCATGTTTTTAGCAAAACGGTAATATGCACAAATGAAGATGAAGCTCATTTAACAATTATTGTTAGGGTTCAAATTTTCTTTTGCTTTTTTTTTTTTTGTAAAATCTCCTTAGTTTTAACAGCTAAAAGCTTAGATATTTTGCAATAACAATTGAGCAATGACTGTAAAATCAAGAACAGGTTTGTTTGGCATAGGATGTGTCCAATTTGGTTCTATTGACTTAAACATCAATCTCAAATTGTTACTCTAAAGGCACCCATTAGACATTTATGAGGGTTATTTTGTTATATCATGTATACATTAAATGGCAATTGTGCACATAAGTTACACTACTTTTCCATGCAAATTTACATGCATAAATCCAAGAGAATTTCCCTGGAAAAATCTACACATGCACAATTACACCTACCATTTGGTATGCTAAGTATTTCTGAGCAAATTTGTGCCTGCTTTTGAGAAACGTATGGGTGTAAGGCCAACCCTCACCCCCATAGGACTCCACTCGCTTGGAATGCCTCTCCCCTGTATGTGTAAAAGTGTACACGTATAATTGTGTGTGTAATTCTTCACACACATATTGGTCATGCAGCTTTCTAAAGGGCCTTTTTCTTTAGAACTGTTTTACCTGCAGAATTTCCTTTGCCCCCAGGAAGGGTCATTTTCAATCTTCAATAGCGTTTTTAGTTGCAGGCATGCCACCTGTTACTTCTGTGGATGGCTGGGAAAATAGTGCACGTATAATCTGATGTTCTCCTGGGAGTGCCTCTTTTTAACCTGGTTGATGGGATCTTTGGCAGCCTGTGTATGAGTTTTAATTGCTTTGAGGGAGGGACAGTCTGTATTTATCTAGGAATGCCTTTTAAAAATTGTCCTCTGTTATGAATATATAAAATTCCCACTGTGAAAGCCCCAGTACTGCTTCTTATGATTAGGTTCCTGAGCCAGTAGAAATGTTTCTCAATAAACAGTTAAATGGGAAAAAAAACTTGATATAATGCAATGTGTAAGTGTTCTGAGGCTTAAGGTATCAGAGTGCCATATGGCAGAAGCTTTGTGATGTCGCTGTATGAATGTAATCTAAGTGGAAGTGTGCTAAAATTTGTGATTGCTGCACCCTAATTGGTGTGTTGTTTTTTATCCTACTTTCTGAAGTGAAGGTGACTTATCAGATTGTCTTGTGTGCTTGGATGTGTGTATCTAATATCTGATTCTGAACGACAATTAACTCTATGTGCTTCATGTGTCTGTTGCTTAATATTGTGAAGGCTATTTAGCACGCTGTACCATCCTCGCTCTCTTTACCAATGCGTTAGCGGGATTAATGCGTTGTTTCTGTGCCTAACCAGGACCTCTTTTAGAAGTAATCCACTCATATGCCTCTTTGCTAGTTTTAATGCATATGCACGTTATCAATATCAGTGTTTTACATCCTTTGCTCTCCAGACACCTTTAAATAAGATAATCTCTGTCAGAATTGTTTAACCCACTGTACAACCGGCTTTATTAATCATTATTATTATTAATCATTATTAATCATTATTAATCATTATCGCCGGAAACACTATTAGAATGGTGCTTTATCTGTAAACTGTATGACAATAGTTCTCGGTACCTTTCTGCCTTTCAACTGTCTCACCAAACTCTACACTTTTAACACACTGTAGGTTAACAATGCCTCCTTTAAGTGGAAACTGTTCTCTATCCTGCCACCTGGGACACAACCCATTTTTTCCCTTTACATTCTCTTATCAGACCCCACACCACCAGACTAAGCTCAGCAAAAGAAGGCTTATCCCAATATACACCCTCACACGCACTCAAGCCATCAGTTTATCTCTTATCTCCATTATTCTATTTAACGCACAATCACTCCAAAAGAAAACCCATCTACTACATGATATTCTCACAGATTCTAAACCAGAAATATGTGCTGTCACGGAAACCTGGTTTAAACAACATGACACGCCCCTCATCAACCAGCTACCCTTAGAAACCTACGATGTTTTCTCTATCCCTCGGAAAAAGAAAAGAGGTGGTGGCATACTCTTGGCTGTAAAAAAGGAGTTTCAACTACTGCCCCAGAATTGTGATATTCCAAACCAGTACGAAATCGGCTTTTTCAAATCTAAGTCGCTCCAACTATGTCTCATTTATACGCCCCCAGGCCTACTGGAGAAAGATTCATCTCCTCTTATCGAATTTTTTGCAAATTCTCTATCCCCTGACATACCCACAATTCTCCTAGGGGATTTTAACTTACACGTGGACACCTCCCCGCAATCTCCAGCATGCGAAGTATTCCTTTCCTCTCTTGAAGCAATGGGTTTCCAACAAATCGTGAACGCTCCTACACATAAAGCTGGCCACACACTTGATCTGATCTTTGTCAACTCCCCCATCAACATAAACAATCCCCCTACATGCATCACAGTACCTTGGTCTGACCACTCCCTGATTCAGACTAAACTCTCTCTCCCGCAAATGTCCCCCATCACACCCCAGCAGCCCTTTTCTTTTAAATTTCGCAAACCATGCGATATAGATACCATCTCACAAGCATGCGCTGACATAGACAACCAAATTGACGCCTCATCCCCAGACAATGCCTTCTCTACCTGGATCAATCTCACCCTCAACATTGCTAACAAACATTGCCCTCTTATAACGAAAACTATTAACCCAAACCGTAGAAACAGAAAACCCTGGTATACGCCTGATCTTAGGAATCTGAAAATCCAACTCAGAACAGCTGAGAGGTCTTGGCGCAAATATCAATCCCCTGCAACCAAAAATTTATACTACCAGCGAATGCATGAATATAGAAACTCCATCCTCCAGGCTAAACGTAGTTACTATGCTAAAAAAATACATGGTATGCAATACAACCCTAAGGGAAAAATAACCCTAGCTGTAGTTACATGATGTTAGGTTCCATATTAGGAGCTACCACCCAAGAAAGAGATCTAGGCGTCATAGTAGATAATACATTGAAATCGTCAGCTCAGTGTGCTGCAGCAGTCAAAAAAGCAAATAAAATGTTAGGAATTATTAGGAAGGGAATGGTTAATAAAACGGAAAATGTCATAATGCCTCTATATCGCTCCATGGTGAGACCACACCTTGAATACTGTGTACAATTCTGGTCGCCGTATCTCAAAAAAGATATAGTTGCAATGGAGAAGGTACAGAGAAGGGCAACCAAAATGATAAAGGGGATGGAAAAGCTCCCCTATGAGGAAAGGCTGAAGAGGTTAGGGCTGTTCAGCTTGGAGAAGAGACGGCTGAGGGGGGATATCATAGAGGTCTTTAAGATCATGAGAGGTCTTGAACGAGTAGATGTGACTCGGTTATTTACACTTTCGAATAATAGAAGGACTAGGGGGCATTCCATGAAGTTAGCAAGTAGCACATTTAAGACTAATCGGAGAAAATTCTTTTTCACTCAACGCACAATAAATCTCTGGAATTTGTTGCCAGAGGATGTGGTTAGTGCAGTTAGTGTAGCTGGGTTCAAAAAAGGTTTGGATAAGTTCTTGGAAGAGAAGTCCATTAACTGCTATTAATCAAGTTTACTCAGGGAATAGGCACTGCTATTAATTGCATCAGTAGCATGGGATCTTCTAGGTGTTTGGGTAATTGCCAGGTTCTTGTGGCCTGGTTTGGCCTCTGTTGGAAACAGGATGCTGGGCTTGATGGACCCTTGGTCTGACCCAGCATGGCAATTTCTTATGTTCTTATGTTCTTATGTTCACCATGGTGGCGGACCTCACCTCTCCTGCCCCCACGCAACTATCAGCCAATCCCTCTAAAAACCGCTGCAATGAATTAGCTCAATTTTTCAAAAACAAGGTCTCCTCCATCACTGCACAATTCTCACATAATAACGTCAATATTTATCTGCCCACCATCAACTCTCCAGTCTCCCTCTCGTCTTTTGACTCTTCATCCTCTCTCGAAGTACTAAACATCCTTAAAAAATTAAAACCATCATCTCATCCTTTCGAAACTATCCCCACTAAACTCCTGCTAGCTATCCCTGAGGTGATTGCCAAACCCCTCTCAAATATCCTTAACTGTTCCCTAGAGCATGGCACAGTCCCCAATGTCCTTAAACAAGCAGTAGTGAAACCACTACTCAAAAAACCTAATCTTGACCCCAACACTTTATCTAATTACAGACCTGTCTCTAACTTACCCCTCCTAGCTAAAGTTCTTGAAAAAATTGTCAACTCACGGCTCTCAGATCATCTGGAGCAAAACAAGATTCTCCCATCCACACAACACGGTTTCAGAAAGCAATTAAGTACTGAAACCCTGCTACTCTCTCTACATGATACCCTCATCAGAGGTACAGACTCAGGTTCTTCTTATCTGATTGCCATGCTTGACATCTCAGCGGCATTCGACACAGTCAATCATGATGTCCTCCTTAACATCCTCAGGAGCATCGGGATCACTGGCAATGCCCTTTCCTGGATACGATCGTATCTCCAGGATCGCCTTTTCACAGTATTAGTTGATAACAATGAATCTGACCCCATCAGTCTTCCCCAAGGTGTGCCCCAAGGTTCTTCACTCTCCTCCACCCTCTTTAATATATACATGCTCCCCCTTACCACCCTCCTCACTAACCTCCACATCAAGCATTTTATTTATGCGGACGATGTGCAACTTATTTTCCCATTCTCTGACTCTCTCCTTACTGCCCTTCGCAACTGGGAATCCTGTCTCTCAGCCATCAACAAATTACTAAATGACATGCAACTAGCGCTAAACCCCAGCAAGACTGAACTTTTAATTATATCTAACAGGCCACCGCTCCCAGACATCCCACCTGCATACTCTTCCACAACTTTCCCATCACACGTTCGCAACCTTGGTGTTTTCATTGATAACCATCTTACATTCAAACCTTTCATTAAATCTATCATTAAGGAATGCTTCTTTAAGCTCCAAACCATAAAAAAACTCAAACCACTGCTACACTTTTCTGATTTTCGCACTGTACTACAGTCTATCATTTTATCTAAGGTAGACTATTGTAATGCACTTTTTCTAGGCATCCCCGCTACCCATATCAAACCCCTACAACTACTACAAAACGCTGCCGCCAGGATACTATCAAACACGAAAAAAAGAGATCACATCACCCCTACACTTATCGAACTTCATTGGCTCCCTATACACTCTCGAATTCTCTATAAAGCCTGTTCCATCATCCACAAAAGTCTGTTGAACTCTAACTTGAATTGGATTAACCCCCACTCCTCCCCCGCACCTCGAATAGACCCACACGTACTGCCCTCCAAGGAACCCTACGTGCACAACCTATCAAATCTTTCAAATTATCGTCCACTATAAACAGAGCTTTCTCCCTAGCCGGCCCCTCTATATGGAACTCCCTGCCTCCTGATATACGCCTGGAATCATACACACCCATTTTCAAAAAAAAACTGAAAACATGGCTCTTCCAGCAAGCTTTACCACACATCACCTCCCATTACATAAATCCTTACTGATTAAATAAGTGATTCTCCCAGAATCTGATACGCGACTTATGATTTATTTCTCGGATTACGTTGTATGCCTATCGATTTTGTACTTTGACTCGGCTATTTATGTACTTATCTTTTGTATATAGTTTTGATGATATGTATATAGTGATTTTGCTGTTCTCAATTTTATGTAAGGGCCCTGCCCAAAAGTTAACCTGTTTGCAATGTTATATGTAAGGGTTCTGCCCAATGGTTCCTGTTTAACTGTAAACCGATACGATGTGTGAACGGCTATCGGTATAAAAAAGACATTAAATAAATAAATAAATAAATCTTTCTTTTTTTTTTTTTTTTTTTTTTTGTGTCCTATTCCTCACCAAAATTTCAGGGATGACACTGGGTTTCTTGTGGTGGTGGTTGGGGAGATCCATATGTAGGTATACAGAGTAGGTGCTACTAGATCTGCATTGAACTTTCTTGTTTTGAGGATGTGTACATCATATGTATTGGAATTATTTCTGTATGTTGCTTCTTTTATCTCCTGGGTTGTCTATAATGTAGAGAAGACTGGAACTGTCAAGCTGCTTTGTTGCAAAGCTGTCCAAAATGTGTTTTAAAAAAAAATCACATTCTAAAACATGGCAATATGTTCAGTATCATGGAGAAAATAAAGTAATATGTTCCAGTGGTAGCTGGAGTGCAAGTTCTAAACAGTAGTTCTGGAGTGCTTGAGATTGATTAATTTTTTTGAAGAAATAGACTATAGGGAGATGCATGGGGAAAGGTAGAAAAACAGGATCCACAGGGAAAGAAAAAAGAGTAAGTGGCAGTGCTTGTCTTGATGATAGGCAACCATTTGTCATGTTTGTTTACATGGTTAAGCAACATAAAATATTAGATTGATTTACAATAGCAAAGCTCATGTGATAAGCAGCAGAAAGCAAATTTGCCAGACATCTGGGTTCCATTACTTAGCTGTTTAAGCTAGTCTACACATGCGTGAACAGTTGTGACAATGGGAGTTTAAAAAAAAATCTTTATTAAATACTTTGTACCTATTTCTGTGCCTCTGACCTTGGCAGAATGCTGAAGAGATTACCTTTTGCAGGCCACTGTACATAGTCCCCATCCCAAGTATAAGCCAGGCCTGACCCTACTTGGAAGTCGTAACAAGATGTTATATTCAGAGAAATGCAGTATGAGTTTTCTCTAAAATAACTGTTCAAGCAAGATAAACTCAACTCTATCAAGCAGCTGGTTAGACATGATTGGGAAGAATGTTATAAAGAAACCTTTCCATTGTGGCATTTTTTTTTTTTTAAACCACTTATGCTTTTACAGTACTTCATGCAAATCAAATCAGAGTTAGTTTTTGTGATTTCCTTTCTCCCTCTCCCATTGAGTTGTTTGTGTGATATTTTAGGTTTTTGTATTTCTTTTGGGATTCCTGAAAATAAAATTTAGAAATAGATGGTACTGTTGCAGATTGTGAGCCTCTGTGGTAAGTTACTTCACATTTCCACTGAGCAGGTTTTAAGAGTTTGGGGGTAATAAACTGAGCAGCCTGGAGATGGGACCCCAAAGTGGTGGGCTGGATTTAGAGACTGGTTGACTGATATTAAAAAAAAAAAAAAAGGTGTTGCTAAAAATAGACAAATGATTAGTGGAGTGCCACAGCAGGATTAACTGACTTTGATTTTATTTGCTTTATATTTTGCTTTTTCTGGCACCTCAAAGCAGATTACATTCAGATATTGTACCCTGTCCCCAGAGGGCTCACAATCTTAAATTCATACCTGAGGCAATGGAGGGTGATGTGATTTGCCTAAGATTTTAAATAGTTTCCCAGAGATACTACACTTTTCTTAAACAATGGTACAAATCTAGTCAACAAGACATGTTGGAAATTTACATGTTAAATCACTTTTCTGAAAAGTAGAGAGTCTGGATAAATGATGCATTGCAGAGTGAATTCTTTTAATATATTAACCAGTTGGTCCACATTTCTCTTTAGACATATAGCTACAACTTCATTCATTTCCTCCCACTAAGCAGTATTTATGAGGATGCGTCATCCATGCAGCTAGCTCTGCATCGCCTTTCACAGCCTACACATGGCACTCTTTTTTTCTTGTTTACTCAGGGAAAGTATTTCTTCAAAATATTCCTATATATGCTCTTATACCCAAATGACAGGATAGTTTTCCTTGGCAAAGTGTAGCGGAATATAGGTAGCTGTGTGTATGTACTGAATCATGTCTTCCCTCTGTTTCCCTTTCATGCCACTGTTCCTTTCTATTCTGCCTCCATCTTTTGCTGTATTTTCACCAACTTAACTAACTTATCTGCCTGGCTTGGCTCCGTATCATCACCACATAAGCACAGAACAGTCCTGTCCAGTCTGTCTTTGCATATGTAACTTAAGTCTGCTGAGAAACAGAAACTGAAGTGAGCACTGCTACTGGGCAGTGCTAGACAGACTAGAGCCATTTTCTTGAGATGAAAAACTGAAAAGAATGTTCATGTTTACCTAGTACATAAGTTGATGTGTATCAGCATGATGGAGCCATTAATTCATTTTTATAAATCACTAAGTGTAGGTTTGGCATTTTTGTGTTGAGATTACAATTAGATAAATTTAGTATTTAGGGCTACTACTTCTTAACAATCCCCCCCCCCCCCCCACAAATTTTATTAGTTATTCACCTTGTGACTTTTGGATCTGTTCTGGGGCTGGTTCTTGTGAATATCTTTAAGTGATATTGAAGGCTTAATGAGGAAGTCTTTTTGCGGATCATTTTCAAAAGTTAGGCTTAGAGGTATAGATTTAATTCAACATAAATGTATCATTTGCAGCCTGTTGTATCCATTTTTGCAGAGGACACTAAAATCTGTAAGAGTGAATTTTCCTTCAGGAGTAGAATAAGGAGAGATCTGCATTATTCACCTCTGTTGTCCATTTTAGCATTATTCACCTCTGTTGTCCATTTTAGCATTATTCACCTCTGTTGTCCATTTTAGCAGTTTCTAACCCAGTTCTCCACCTCAGTTGTGTTCAGGAGTGATTTATATATAAATATAATCTAACACCTTTTCATTGGTTGCTGAAGGCAAGTTCTATTCAGAGAGAGCTACAATTTAAGGTTGTCCTGAAGCAATGGAGTGTGAAGCAAATTGCCCAAGGTCACAGGAAGCAGCAGTGGGATTTTGAACCCTGCCTTCCCTGGTTATCAGATCACTATTTTAACCAATAGGCAGCTACACCAGTCTTATTAAATAGTGGTGCCTCCTAGTCTTTACAAAATTCAACTGATAATTAGATTAAAGGCAGTCTTTATTGTCAGAGTGATGACCTATTGATATGTTCCTAAAGTCCCATGTGTAAAAACATAAATAAAAATTTGTAACACTAGTATAGGGTACATAAAACATAATCAGCTGCAGGTACTTCACCCCTTCTAATTATTTGAGTTCTTTGAAAATGTGGTCAGGCAGATGGTGTAGATCTAGTTCAGAGGGTAGATAAGGGAGCCTTTTCCCCTCTTTGACTGAAACAGATATCCCTAGTGAATAGATCCTTTAGTTCAGAAGCTGTTCATGGGTGCTTCAACCTTATGTGAACCCAAACCATGAAGCACAGAACTCTGTGCATACTGGGAATTTACTTTTTCAATTCTGACAGTTATTAAACACACAAACTTGGTCTTCAACAAACACTCGCATGCCTCCACAGTAAAAGGCAGGCAATTGCAGCAGCAAAAATACTCAACGCACAATTAAACTCTGGAATTTGTTACCAGGGGATGTGGTCAGTGCAGAGAATAGCTACTGCCATTAGCAATGGTTACATGGAATAGACTTAGTTTTTGGGTACTTGCCAGGTTCCTATGACCTGGATTTTCCACTGTTGGAAACAGGATGCTGGGCTTGATGGACCCTTGGTCTGACCCAGTATGGCATTTTCTTATGTTCTTATGTTCTTAAATTACTCACATCAGGCATGCATTCATTACAAAACCATTTAAGTTCATCTGTAGCATATGAATCATTTAATTTAGAGACTGAGATAACCTTATTTGGATTCTGCCTTGAGGACAAGCAGGATGGTAGTCGTCAAAAATGGGTGACATCAGATGGAGTTCAGATGCAGAAATCTTATATCTAAATTTCTAGAACAGACCAGAACACACTAAGCATGCCCTCTACCACATGTGGTCCCTCTCCAGTCTCTTTTCTGCAGAGCCGTAAGCCTTGCGCTGTAAGTGAGCTCACTTTTGACTGTTTATGCTTGTGGAAAACTTTCCTTTCTCATATTTGTTTGGCACTGTGCTGTTCCATTGCTGGGTCCCTCTCTGTGCCACTCCCTTAGTGCTCCTAGTCAGGGTTTTCGGTGATTAGGGTAAGTTTACTTTCACGGTCAATTCCCGTGGTGGTGGTGCATTGGTTGCCGGCCATCGCTGCCTCGCCACCTTAGCATTCACTTTGTGCCCCTTTTGTTTAATCCAACATGGCTGCATCCAGTTTTCAATGTCCATCACGGATCCGCATGAGATGTGTGCTCTGCCTGGGGGATCGCATGACATCTGGGGTTGCCGCTTATGCACCCAGATGACCCCGAAGAGATATCTGCTTTGACTCGACAAGATGGGTCAGCTCTTCAGGTCAAAGAAGTCAGAGCCATTGGCATCGGCATCGAGGGACCAAGGAGCGCACTGATGAACACCGAGCCATCAAAGTCGCCGGGACTGTTGGTGCCATCGATGTCATCGGCAGATAGGAGTGCTGGAGACTGACTACTGTTGCTCTCCTCGAGGCCGAGGAAGTCTGGTTCCTCGATATGAGCCTCTGCACTGGGGAAAGCCCGGGCAGAGCATTGAGTAAGCTGAAGAAGCATCGACACCAGTCCCCGTTGGTGCACGGTGATGCACCTGCTTATGTTGTGATGCCCGAGGAGTGCCAGTCCTCCATTATTGCCAGGGGTCCGTGACTGTCTCCATTGGTCTTGATGCCAGTCACCAATCCACCTCGAGGGTCCAAAGATTTGGCCACCCTTTCTTCCTCCCAGGCAGTGTTGACGACAGCAATGTTTAAGGAGAGACTGGAGCTCAGAGTCCAGCTGGCGGTGGACTGGGTGCTGCAGGGCTTCGTTCCTGTGGTACAGAGATGACACTGGACCTGGTGCCGCCCAAGATCATACCGCTGCTGGAGAGGCTCAACATGCTCATCAGTGCATTACCAACCCAGCTGGTGGGACACTGAGGCCACCTTCTACCGGATATGGTTGTCGCTGGTTCCTCCAAGGAAGAAGCTCCACTGAGGCCAATGGAAATGCAGAGGCCTGCCGCGCCCCCCCCCCCACCCCAGGTTTTACTGGTGTCCTCATCTCTGGATGAAAAAAGAACACCTAGGGACTCATCCCCTGTTGCTTACAGCGAGGATGAGGAACTCTATGACCCCTGGAGGATGATGCTTCGGAGTTCTCAGAGGGCTCTGAGGGTCTCCTATCAGAGATTCCTCTCTAGAGGAGCGAAGAAAGTTTCTGCCTGAGGACTTGACCCTTCGCAGGGTTTACAGGGGTGATAGGGGAAGCCATCCCATTTCAGTTATTAACAGAAGAGGATGCCAGGCACAAAATGCTTGAGATCCTCCAGTTTGTGGAGCCTCCTAAGGAGATCATGGTGGTCCCGGTGCATGCTGCTGAGGATATGAGAACTCCCTCACAGTGTCTCCTGTTAATAAGAAGGTGGACGGGGTCTACCACATCCAGAAGCCTGCTGGATTCAATAAGCATCAGCTGCCTCACCAGTCGGTGGTGGTGGAATCTGCCCTGAAGAGAGCCAAGTGCTCACTCATTCCTTGGTGCCCCTCAGGAAGGACCATAGGGTGGGATGCTCTTGGAGGAAGTTGTTTCAAGGTGCTACGCTCAATTCCTGCATTGCTGCTTATCAGCTCTACATGAGCCAGTACTTGCAGGACCTCTAGGAACAGGTGCAGGAGGTGGCCGAGCAGCTGCCTCAACAGCAGCAGGCACCCACGTGACGCTGGTGCATAAGGGCCTGGAATGCAGAAAACATGAGGTCCGTGCAACCTACGATGTTTTTGAAATGGCATCGAGAGTCTCTGCAGCGGGAATCGGCACCCGCAGAATGGCATGACTGTGGGCCTCTGATCTCTGACCAGAGGTACAGGAACAACTTGCTGATGTGCCATGTACTGGGGAGAATCTCTTCAGGGATAGATTGTGGGACATCGTGGCCCAACTTTGGGACCACCATGAAACCCTCCGCCAGCACTCTGGATTTGTTCTCTTCCAGGAGGCTGGCAAGGCAGAAGCAAAGGAAGTCTTTCTTTCACCAAAGGAAGTGCTCTCCTCCACCTCCTTGCTCTTTATACTGTATTATTTTGTCTTTTAAATTATGTGTGTGCTTGTAAACAGCCTAGACGGACGTGTAAATGTCACATTGTGCGGCATATAAAAACTTTTAAATTAAATTAAAATTAAATTTAAAATTAAATTGGTCAATACCATCAGGCCTCCTGTGGCCGTCCCAGGCAGCAGAGAGCCTCCAAACCCCAGACAGTGCCTCAGTCAACTCCAGGGACAAGGATTTGACTGGGTCATAGGGAGCATAGGCCAGTTGCCCGTACCCGGGACATTGCATCCTCTGGTCTGGGGCAGGCTGTGGTTCTTTGCGACCAGTGGCCCAGTATAACCTCGGACCAGTTGGTTCTTTCAAGGGTACCAATTGAATCTATTGGGTATCCTGCCAAATTACCCTCCATGCCCATTTTGGGGGCTGGTAGCACATCAGGAGGTACTATTAGCGGAACTCTTCTTCCTCTTAAATGGCCAGGATGGTCGAGCCCGTATCACCAGGGCAAAGAGGGTGGGGGTGTTACTCCAGGTTCTTCCTGATTCGAAAGGGCAAAGGAGGACTCTGTCCCATCCTAGACCTAAAGGTCTTGAGCAAGTTTCTAAAAAAAATAAAAAAAAATGTGATGGTTTCCCTTTTTTTTTCCCCCTCCCCCTCTTACGTAAAGGGGACTGGCTATGCTCCCTCAATTTAAAGGATGCATACAACCATATCGAGATTTTCCTCAGTCACAGAGAGTATATCCTATATGTGGTGGGAAGTCAGTACTTCCAGTACCCGGTGTTGCCGTTTGGGTTAGCATCAGCCCCACAAGTCTTCACAAAATGCCTGTGGTGGTGGTGCACCTCTGCAGGCTGGGAGTGTGTTTTCCCTTACCTGGATGATTAGCTGGTCAAGAGCACATCTTAGGCAGGGGCTGCCAGGTCCATACACTTGACCATCCGTGTGTTGGAGTCATTAGACTTGGTTCTCAACTATCCGAAGTCAATTTCAGCCTGTCAGTTGGACTTCATAGGAGCCCTGCTAGACACGGCTCAAGCCAAAGCCTTCCTGCCATGTCAGAGAGCTATCACTTTGATGACCATCACGGCAGAGATTCAGCAGAGACAGGTGTCAGCCTGGCACATGTTCAGGCTGTTGTGCCATATGGCCATAACCATCCATGTCACTCTCTTAGCAAGTCTACACATGCACAGAGTCCGGTGGACTCTGAGGTTGCAGTGGCACCAGGATTGCATCTGAGTAATCCAGTCTCTTTGGGACGCAATGTCCTGGTGGAGTGTACTTTCAAATCTGGAGTGGGGGATCAATTTTTTAAGTCCCCTACTCGCTGTGGGGTGGGGATCTCTTGTAGATGGACTCAGCACCTAGGGTCTCTGGTCCACTAAAGAACTCTTGTCAAAATCAACTTCCTGGAGCTTCGGGCAATCAGGTAGGTGCTATGGGCTTTCAAAGATCAGCTGTCCAACAAAGTTGTCCTAATCCAAACTGACAACCTAGCCATGTGGTATGCTGAGCAGGGAGACGCGGTATGGTAACTCCTGTGTCAGGAAGCGGTCCAGATCTGGTCGTGTGCACTGCCCATGGGAGGGTGCTCAAGACCATGTTCCTGGCCAGGTTGGAGAACGTGGTAGCGGACAGGCTGAGTCAAGCCTTCAGACCCCACGAGTGGTCCTTGGACCAGGGGGTAGTGAATTGAATTTCTGCCTATGGAGGAGTACGGACATAGATCTGTTCGCGTCCCCCTGCAACAAGAAGGTGCCTCTGTTCTGCTCCCTGTATAGGTCAGATGGTAAACAAGCCTCGGACGCCTCTGCCAGTCACTGGGGCAAGATTCTTAGGTATACATATCCTCCAATTCCCTTAGTGGCAAAGACTGTCTTGAAGCTTCGTAAGGACAGGCGGGATTATGATTCTCATAGCACTTCCCTGGCTGAGACAAGTCTGGTTTCCACTCTTACGGGAGTTGTCTATCCAGAGACCGATCAGTCTGGAGACTTTCCCAGAGCTCATCACATGAAATCAAGGTAGGTTTGGGCATCCCAAGCACCAGGCCCTGTTGCTCACAGCCTGGATGTTGAGAGGTTAATCCTGCAGCCGCTTGATCTTCCTGAGGATGTATCTCTGTTCCTGGTGGCTTCTAGAGAAAGCCTTTCACTAGAAATTCCTATGGACTGAAGTGGAGGAGGTTTTCCGTATGGTGTGAGCAAAAGGCCCTAGATGCGTTCTCATGCCCCACACAAAAAACTGCTTGATTACCTTCTTCACCTATCGAAAGCTGGCTTTAAGATCAACTTCATTAGAGTTCATCTCAGTGCAGTTGGTGCATACAACCAAGGTTTAGATGGTATGCCCATCTCTATACAGCCTATTATTGTGGGTTTCATGCAGGGCCTGCTCAAGGGAAGCCTCCTCTAAGGCTTTTCGCTGTGACTTGGGACCTGAATGAGGTGTTAGCTCAGCTGATGAAAGCTCCTTTTGAGTCATTGTGCTCCTGTGACCTGAAGTACCTGACCTAGAAGGTCATATTTTTGGTGGTCACTTCAGCATGCAGGGTCAGCGAGTTCCAGGCCTTAGTGACTTATTCACCTTACACTTTATCATGACAGGGTGGTCTTGCATATGCATCCTAAGTTGCTGCCTAAGGTGGTGATGGTCTTCCATCTTAACCAGTGCATCATCCTACCAATGTTCTTTCCCAGGCCCCATTCGCACCAAGGAAAACAAGCACTGCATAGTTTGGACTGCAAGTGAGTCTTAGCCTTCTATCTGGAGCGGACAGAAACCCATAGATAGTCCACCCAACTTTGTATTTCTTTTGATAAGACTAGGTTGGGTGTTGCCTTTGCCAAACAGACACTATCCAATTGGATAGCAGATTGCATCTCCTTCTGTTATGCCCAGGTGGGACTGCATCTTGGGGATCATGTCAAAGCTCATTCTGTCAGATCCATGGAGGTATTGGTGGCCCACTTGCGAGCAGTTCCTGTGGAGGAGATCTGCAAGGCTGCAACATGGAGTTCTCTCCACACATTCACATCTCATTAATGTGAGGATAGGGTGGCCGACACGACAGGTTCTGCTAGTTTGTCCTACGGAACTTGTTTGAGGTACAGAAGACATCTCTCATGCCTAAGGCCCATCTGAGTTTAGGCTGTCTGCCCCTCTGTTACCAACAGCACTGTTGCGCTTGTTGGCACCTGGTTGGGTATCTTTTGGTCTCTTTTTGTGTTGGGGAGCAGCCTGTAGCTAGGGATTTACCTATGTGTAAAGACTAGCATCCTACTTGTCCTTGAAGAAAGCAGAGTTGCTTACCTGTAACAGGTGTTTTCCGAGGACATCAGGATGTTAGTCCTCACGAAACCTGCTCACCACTTCGCAGAGTTGGGGTTTCTCTTATTTTTTGTTTTATTTATAATTCTATGTTACAAGACTCGAGACGGCCCGCGCATGGATGCATAGTATAGGGCATGCTGTGCATGCTCGGTGTGCCTAGTCAAAGTTCTAAAAATTTTAACATAGGTTTTCCACATCGGGGCTCCATCTGATGATGTCACCCATATGTGAGGACTAACATCCTCCTGTGGCTTTTCCAAAAAGAAACTAGGTCTGAGGCCTAGGAATTGGATAGAAAAAGGGCATCAACTGGCTTTTGCCCAGTAGACAAAGATTAAAATCACTCCTTTGAAAAACAAGACATGGAAATCTTAATCTTGATACCCATAAATCCTTAAAAGCACAAACTCTCTATTCCTACTCTATCGAATGAGCATAGACCAATGTTCTCTATAGGTAGAGGTTAAGCACAGATGATCTGAGAACCAGCATCTGAGCAAGAAAAAGGTTTTTAAATGAAGTAAGAACCAGAAAATAGGTGGTCTCTTGGTTTTTGCCTCTTAACCATTTCAAGAGTACCCAGTTATTGAGCAGGGGCATGAAAGAGGAACAAGGGGGAAAGAGACAAAGCAGTTTCTGGCTCTTTATTTATATAAGAGCTACCAACTTTTTTTTTCCTAACACAGGATCATTTTAGAAGAAACCAGCATTCTACTTAGTGCTAACGAAACCTGCTCTCTGTGTGCATGCAGACGTCGGCAGATAAGCATGCATCTGAAAATAAATAGCCTTGTTTATCCTCATGTGTGTCCTGAAAATGTGGTGCGATTAGGACACCTTACAGTTATTTTGCCAGAGGGTAGGGACATAGATGCAGTGATTTCATAAACTGCTTTCTCCTTTAGAAAGCAGCTCTTCACTCGCCATGCTGAAGATTGTCCTGTGGAATTTTGCTGCAAATTGAAGATTGAGATCTTTAATTATTCAGTAGTTGTAAGAAACTAAAGTACCAACAATTAGTTTTTAATACATATTCTAGCATGAATATATGAAAAACAGATGAGTTTTAGTAGCAAATGTATGCTTTTGTTGCATTGAGCTTGTCGGATGATTTTTTTCAGTTTGCTGCTCAGGATGGAGGAATTGAAGCATTTTCTTCCTGCCTTCACTTTAAATTCTAGACACTCATACTGTGTAAAACATATTTTTATTTGACAGTTGTTTCAGAGAACAGAAAATCATTAGGGGGATAACAGAGGAGTTTATCAAGCATTGTAATAACTCTTCAAAACTGGTTCTTATTCAATAAAGGTTCCCCCCCCTCCCCGAAACCAGTCATTGACTAGCTTCTTTCCTTCTTGTGCTGCTTTTGCAGTTTTTTAAAGACTAAATTGATGTGATTCACACTGATTTGTTATTCCCATCACCTGATGTTTTGGTAACCATAAGATGGAAAGAGATGAGCCATGTTTCTTTGAATGAGGTTTCTTCAGTGATATGGGGTGTTATAATCAGCTGGTTCTTTTTTAGATCCATGCCCCCCTCAATATAACTGTCAGTGAAAGGAGATGTCTTCTTCCTTTTCTCCAAGTAATAGTGATCAGATCTCTTAGTGAGGGATTAAAGCCATCTGCTCTTAAACAAGAAATTGTAAAGCCTATCCCAAAAGATGCTGCATTGTTCTGGGATTTAGTGTGTAACTACTGCCCAGTCTTGAATTTAACAGTAAATAAAATGGTGAAAAAAATCTTTAGTCAGCTGACTGATTTTGGATAGCTGCCAGTACAGGTTCTGAAAAAAAAAATCCTGGAGTGGAATCTTTATTAATTTTACTGACAGATTAAGTTTTATATGAAATGGCAAGGATCATTCTGGGATCCTGGTACAGCTTCATCTCTGTGCTGCTTTTGACACTAGATCTTGAAGTTTTGTTGTTTACTTTCTCAATTAGGTATTGGTGGCCAAGTATTCTCGAGATTTCAATCGTATATATCTGACAGGAAATATTATGTTTGGATGGGAGGTGATACATCAGATTGGATTTCAGTTAGATCTGTGTACTGCAGGGCTCTATTTTAGCATCAGTTTTATTTAACCTCTATATGCAGCTGCTGTAGCCCACATTTTCAAAGCCCTGCACGCGGTAAGATCGGGAGTTACGCGCATGGCTGGGCCTTGTGCATGCCGTGCACATTTTAGAATGGGCCCGGCTATGTGCATAACCCCCGATAAGTGCAGAAGTGCTGGGCCTGCTAAAAGGGGTGGGCCGGGGGGTAAAGTCTGTGAGGGGTAGTGGGGCGACCGGGACAGCGCCATTAGACGCTGTCCTGGGGAAACATGCACCAGTGGAGTTTACTTTTGCTCCGGAGGAGCAATAAGTAGAAATACAAACAATTTGGGAGTCAGGGAGTAGAGGGGAAGAGGGAGGAAGGATAGGGTTAGGGAACTGGTCTAGGCCTGATCACGTTGCGATACGTGTCTTTCTAAAATCCCCCCCCCCCCCCCCCCACGCTTGGAGGCGGCCATCCGCTCGCACATGTATGCGCAGACATGATAAACTGTCACACGTGCGTGCGGGAACCGTATTTTATAACATGAGTGCGCAGACACGCGCTTGTTATAAAATCGGTGCATCCATGTGCACACACTGTCCTTTTAAAATCTACCCCTGTGTAAGGTCTTACACAGGTTGTGTTTTTTACTAATCTATGCAGTTGATCTTCAACTTTATATTCCTATTCAAAAAGGTAGTTGAGACTTGAAGGTGTTTTGATCTTTGTGGAGAGGTGGTTGATTGATCACATGTTGATGTTGAATGCATCCAAAACCCCTATTTTATGATTAGGTAGAAAGATAGGAGAATATGTTCCACTTACAGATTTCATAGACTTAGTTACCAGTGTCATGTATAGCCCAAAACTTGGGAATTTTATTAGACTCGTGTCTATCATTAAAAGCTCAAGTTAACCAAGTGATAAAATTAGAATTCTATAAATTGAGACTTTTAAAACATCTTAAAAAAAAAAAAAAAAGTGGCTACCATGGGATCTGTTCAGATCTGTTTTGCAAGCCTTATACAGACAATAAGACTTTTGTAATTGGCTTTTCCTAGCGTGTAGCCAGATGGACTCAGGACCAGGGGGTTATGTGCTCTTCTGCTAGCAGATGGGAGACTGAATCAGATTTCAAAGCTGATGTCACCCTAGATATACCCCTGCAGTGACCTCAGCTCTTCAGTATCTCTCCGTTTCCTAGCAGATGCGGAGACTATCCCACACACTAGAACAGTGTTAAGAATTACAGCAAAGAAGAAAAATGTTTTACTTTAAAGATGATCGAGCCCCACTCTCCTAAGGGTCCCTCCCCCAGTTAAGAATTACTGCTTTGGTGCGGTAGCCGGTTCCCGGCGTGGACAGCCCCCAGAGTGGCTGAAAGGCAGCAGATGCACAACCGAGCATGGCGGTGAAGGTTAAGCCCTCTGCCCCTGCAGCTGGAGACTGTCCTGGCACGCGATCGGTAAGCGACGAGACCAGGACAGATTGCCGTACTGATTCCGTTTCTCTTCCGACGAGGTAAAAAGGGAGCACTGATCGTGTTAAGCAGCCTTGGTTGGGCTAGGCCCCGATCCGGTGCAGGGGTCCAGACTACGTGGAGACCTTCGGAGGCGCCATCT
Organism: Rhinatrema bivittatum; assembly: GCF_901001135.1. Lineage (NCBI taxonomy): Eukaryota > Metazoa > Chordata > Amphibia > Gymnophiona > Rhinatrematidae > Rhinatrema > Rhinatrema bivittatum. The sequence goes on along the minus strand of NC_042616.1, from coordinate 343,969,992 downwards.
TCCCATCTCAACTGGCGGTACATGCGGGGCAGGCCATTCGGCCGATGCGCCCATCTTGAGCACATCCAATATAGGTGTGCACAAACCGCGCGGATAACTACATGTACAACCGCGCTCATAACTACACGCGCGCACAGTGCTCATGCATAGACTGCGCGCATATTGAAACGCATTACCTGTGCGTCTATATACAGAGGCAGTGGCACTGGCATCCAAGAAGCTCAGAAGGCGTTCTTTGCACAGCCTGCCACATCCGAGCCGCACAGCCTGAACTCTAGGGTCCTGTCTGTGCCATCATTGTGAAGAAGCCCAAGGGGTACCAAAGGCTGGTCCCTCACAGTCTGAGGATGGGTCCGGAACTACTACTACATACGATAGCACCCTGGACCTATGTAACTCTGAAATGGCATCTCCACAAGAAGGCATTTCAGGGGCTCCTGCTCAGACTCCCCCTGGGGGTAACATGAACCCAAGGGCCTTCTCCTGGTTAGAATTTTTCCAGGGACTGCAAGCCTTTGTTCAGGCGCAATCATCCCCGGCTGCAACCCAGGTCCAACCCCCAGCCAGGAGCACCTGACCCTCCCGGCCCTGCTCGGGTGCCACGAGACGAGACATGCCTCGCATTACCAAGAATTTTACTGACAGGGAACTGGACACCTCAGACTATGATAGTTCCTCACTGGAGGAAGGGAAAATCCTTCCAGGCCTGGAACATACAGAACAATGCTTCACTTTTTCTACAGGGATGAATTACCGGCCCTTGTTTCATAGACCCTGAAGACTCTGGGGATCCTGGGCACGGACTCTATGGCAGAACCAAAGAAGGGACCCCATCTTGTTGTCCCATCATAAGGCCTCATGCTACTTCCCAATGATGGAAGCCATCCAGGAACTGATTGACCTGGAGTGGGATGCCCCGGAGGCAAGCTTTAAAGGAGGTTGGACCTTGGAAGCCTTGTACCCTCTGGAACCAGCAACCAAGAAATGCTTGCGTTTCCCGAAAGTGGATGCCATGGCCTGCACCATCTCGAAGCGAACAACCATTCCTGTGGAGGGGAGGGGCAGCATTGAAGGATACTCAGGATAGACTATTAGAATCCATCCTTAAGCAAGCATTCGACGCAACAGCTATGACACTGCAGATAGCTTCCTGCTGCGCGCTGGTGGCACGTTCCTGCTTGCTCCTATCGAGAGAGGCAGATAATTCCAGAACGTATGCCGGTGAAACGATCGAACCTGCAGCAGCCTTCCTGAAGGATGCAAGCTCAGACCTGTGTGTACCTCAGCCAGAGGAGTAGCCTCGGTAGTGGTGGCCAGAAGGCAGTTAAGGTTGCAAAACTGGTCGGCAGATGCGACTTCTAAGGAGAATCTCACAAGAATGCTCTTTAAGGGGTCTCTCCTATTCAGAAGCGAATTAGAGAAGTTAGCCAGCAAGTGGGGCGAATCCCCAGTACCTCGGCTACCGAAAAGAGGGGTAAAAGATCCCAACGCCCCTCCCCCAGAAGAACTAGGGGCAGAGGCTCCCAACATTTTCGACCCTACAGGAACTCATCATTCCATGTACCTTGGCCCTCCGAAAGGTCCCAGCCCTTTTGGAACCAACAAACCAAGAAAGGAACAGGCCCAGGGGCAGGTTCGAACCGTGCTTCCCAATGAGAATGGGCCGACCCATCCACAGGAAGAGGAAATAGGGTCGATGGGTCGAAATCACGTCTGAGAAATGGGTACTAAACATTTGAGAAGGTTACTCAAATGGGTACTAAACATTTGAGAAGGTTACTCTCTGGAGTTTCGCAGCATCCCTTGGGACAAATTTATATCACCCTGCCACTCCCACACCGAGAGACTGGCAGTGGAATCCACTCGGCAAGACTTCTCAGTCTGAAGGCTATAACTCTGGTATCTACGCCCCAGAAAAATATGGGGCGTTATTCCATCTATTTTATTGTTCCCAAGAAAGAAGGATCCCAACTTGGACCTGAAGAACGTCAGCTGTCATCTGCGGGTACTTCACTTCCACATGGAAACTCTCCACTCCGTAATAATGGCAGTACAACCGGGAGAGTTCCTAACCTCCCTGGACCTCTCCGAAGCCTACCTTCACATCCCAGTCCATCAAGATCGCCAGTGTTTTCTACGCTTTGCGGTACTGGGACACCATTATCAGTTCCGAGTGCTACCCTTCGGCCTAGCAACCCACCCCAGAGCATTCTCCAAAATTATGGTGGTAGTGGCGGCAACACTAAAGAAGGGAGGGACAACTGGCTGATCAGGGCAAAGTCTTCGGAAGAGAGCTGGCAGGTGACCAGCAGAGTCATGAACCTACTGCAGGAACTTGGTTGGGTCGTGAACATGGTCAAAAGCAGTCTGCAGCCTTCTCAGTCTCCAGAGTACCTGGGGGCCTGTTTCGACACCAAACAGAACAGTCTTCCTCCCTCCCTCCCTCGAGGAGAAGGAAGCTGATGGAACAATTACGGCGATTGATGAGCAATGCACGCCCCAAGGTATGGGACTATCTTCGTCATCGGGCTCATGGCATCAACCCTGGAGGTCGTTCCGTAGGCAAGGGCTCATATACAACCACTCCAGTGCTCCTTACTGTCACGCTGGAACCCACTGCCTCAGGACTACTTAATTTGCCTCCAACTACCAGCTGAGGTACGTTCTCAGTTTCAGTGGTGGCTACAGGAAGACCACCTAAGCAGGAGGAGTAAGCCTATCCCCACTGAACTGGATTGTGCTCACCATGGATGCGAGCCTACGAGGGTGGGGAAGCCCACTGTCAGGAACTGACAGCCCAGGGACAATGGAGCAAGGAAGAGGTGGGATGGAACATAAACTGCCTGGAAGCTCGAGCAGTCAGACTAGCATGCCTGCGATTCACCCACAGACTCCAAGGCAAAGGGATTTGAGTAATGTTGGACAACGCTACAAAGGTTGCCTACATCAACCGCCAGGGAGGAACCAGGAGCCACCAGGTGTCTCTGGAGAATAGACCCTCTCATGGCATGGGCGGAGGTAAACCTACAAGGGAATTCGGCTTCCCACATCGCAGGAAAAGACAATGTCTCAGCAGACTTCCTCAGCAGAGAGAGCCTGGGCTCGGGAGAATGGATGCTGTCGACCACAGCTTTCTAACTGATAGTAAATCGCTGGAGCCTCCCCGCTATGGACCTACTGGCCACCTCTCTCAGTGCCCAAGTCCCAGGATTCTTTAGCTGCAGACGAGAGCCACAGTACCAAGGGATCGATGCTCTCGTCCAGATCTGGCCAGAGGAAGTCTCCAGAGTACCTGGAGTGGCCCCCATGGCCACTACTGGGCAAGATCATCTGCAAGATAGAACACCACAGGGGATTAGTTCTACTAGTGGCCCTGGATTGGCCAAGATGCCCATGGTTCGCAGACATGCAAAGACTCCTTGCGAGGAGCCCTCTGTGCCTACCTCTACACAGGGACCTTCTCCAGCAGGGCCCGATTCTTCATGAAGATCCATATCGATTCTCTCTTACGGTCTGGCCCTTGAGAGGACTCTCCTGAAGAAGCGCAGTTTCTCGAAGGCCGTGATTGACACACTGCTACAAGTGTGCAAGTTCTCAACATCTCTGGCATACATTTGGATCTGGAGAATATTTGAAGCCTGTTGCGAGGACCGTGGGATATTCCTTTGGACGGCCAAAATCTCCCATGATTCTGGAGTTTCTACAGGACGGTATGAAAAAGGGGTTGTCAATCAAATCCCTCAAAGTCCAAGTAGCAACCCTCTCCTGCTTCAGAGCCGAAGTGAACGGAATCAGTCTATCAGCTCATCTGGACTTGGCCCGTTTCCTAAAAGGGGTTAAGCAACTTCGGCCACCCCTAAAGTGGCTGGTGCCCCTATGGAACCTCAATCTGGTATTAGAGTTCCTAGCGGGGGCTTCCTTCAGACCACTGCACGGTCTGTCACTACGCCTCTTAACATTGAAGACTGTATTCCTGGTGGCAATATGTTCAGCTCGGCGTATCTCCGAACTACAGGCATTATCCTGTCGGGAACCATTCCTTAGGGTCACTGCTGGATCGATACAGCTATGCACCATCCCCTCCTTCCTACCGACAGTGGTTTCCGAATTTTATTTGAACTAAGCCATCTCCCTACTATCTCCGGATGAACATAAGGACTCGTAAGACTCATGCCGCCTTCTCCATCTAAATATCTGCAGACTCCTGGTGCGATACCTGGAAAGATCGGAAGCAGTGCACAAAACGAATCGCTTGTTCGTTCTCCACAGCGGGAAGAATCAAGGAGAAGCGACCTCGCGGGCGACCATAGCTCGCTGGATCAAGGAAGTAATCAAGGCGGCCTACATAGAGGCAGGAAAGCCCTTACCCCTACAGGATAAGGCTCATTCTACTAGGGCCAAGGTGTATCTTGGGCAGAAACCAAGCAGCTGTCGCCCGCTGAGATCTGTCAGGCGGTGACGTGGTCCTCCTTACACATTTTCTCCAGGTTCTACTGCCTGGATGTTCAGGCCCGAGAAGACACAGCCTTTGAAAGGGCAGTACTAACTTGGCCACAGGCAGCCTCCCGCCCTGTCCGGGAGTAGCTTTTATACATCCCACTGGTCCTGAGTCCATCTGGCTACACACTAGAAAATGGAGAAATTACTTACCTGATAATTTTGTTTTCCTTAGTGTAGACAGATGAACTCAGCATTCCGCCCATGGCTGCCCCAGAGAAGGAGGACCTTGGAAAGCGAACCTCGAGATTAAGCAAATACGGGTAAGCCATTGCTTACCCGTAGTTCAAGACACCCACAGTTTGTCCAGTGTTGACTGCAGTGGCGGTCTCCGGTTTTTTAAATAATTTGAATCAGTTCAATCAAGTTTAATCTGTTTAAATGAAGTTATTTAAGCAAATATATTTATAAAATGGCTTTTCAAAGAGAATACTGAAGAGCTGAGGTCACTGCAGGGGTATATCTATGAGGACGTCAGCTTTGAAATCTGACTTCATCTGCTAGCAGAAGAGCACATAACCCACAGGTCCTGAGTCCATCTGTCTACACTAAGGAAAACTAAATTATCAGGTAAGTAATTTCTCCATTATATGGGGTGGCCACAAAAATATTTAAAAGCAGTGCAGATGATTCAGCATACTGCTACTCGCACCTTACTTGGATTGGCACGATCAGACCATATAACTTCAGTTATGTGCAGCCTTCATTGGCTGCCTATTGGTCTTAGAAGTAAGTTTAAAATAATTGTTTGAGTCACAAATTACTGTTTAGTAGTACACCTTGTTCATTGGCAAATACCTTGGAGCCATCTTCCTCCATGTCAATTATGCTCCTCTAATAAGCAATTACTGGTTTGTGACTATAAACTGCAAGTAACTCATTCTCATGCTTTTTCGTATTATGGTCCAGTATGCTGGAATGCACTGCCTCCCAATTTGCATGTGGAAAGAGATGTGAAAAAATTTTGAAAGCATGTAAAAGCAGTTGTTTACTGAAGCTTATACAGAGACGTGAATTTTGTAATTTTTAAAATCTTTTTATTGCATTGTGTCTTCCTAATTCTGTTTTAATTATGTATGTTGTAATCTGCACTGAACACTGCGGAAGCTGCGGACTGTAACAACTTAAATATTTTCTCCTAGGTCAAGCAGGATGGAAGTACTCACAGATGGGTGACATCAGATGGAGCCTGGCACGGAAAACTTTTGTCAAGGTTTCTAGAACTTTGACACACTGAGCATGCCCAGTATGACACTATCGGTGCGTCCACTCCCCCTTCAGTCTCTCTTTCTGCGAAGCAGTTACCTTGCAGTTCTGGAGCTCTGCTTTTCATTTTTTTCTCAGTGTTCCTGGTCATCTTTTGATTTTTTTTCCTGCACTGGGTCCCTCTTCTCCGGTCCGCGCTTTCCAGCGGAATGGTAGGTGCTGCTTTCTCCTTAGTTGTGGTCGATTCCCAGTGTGTCACTTCTCGGTGGCTGCCAGCCATCAATCGCTTGTCAGGTTTTTTTTTTTATGGTGGCGTCCAGTTTTTTATGGTGCCCGTGGACCATGTCTATTACTGATCTGCACGAGGTCTGTATCCTCTGCCTGGGGGCATCAGGTGATGTCTGCAAGTGCCATCTCTGTGATCAGATGACCCCAAAGGGCTGTCATTCCTGTCTGGATAAGATGGAAAAGCTTTTTGGATCCAAAAAGTTTGATCCATCCACTCCAGCATCAGGGGCGTTGACTCCTGGAGGCTGAGGGGAACCTTTGGATACGCCTTCCCTTTCCAGTCCTCCCAGTGGGCTCGTCTCGAGAGAGAGGAGCTAGAGGTAGACAGTCTCCAATGTCACATTCCAAGATGTTGAACGTCAGCTTCCTCGGTGCCAGGGAAAGACCAGGCTGAGCACCGCTGCAAACAGACATTGGTCGGCGTTGATGCACAGCCCCGGAACACATGCGGCATCAGCGGGCGCATTACCGCCACCAAAGCAACCCTGTGGAGAAGAAACATCATCCTCTATCAGACCCAGGAGTCCCAGGTGTTCCTCACCAATGTTCTGGGCACCAAGCCTCTTCAGGGCTCCGAGTAAGCTCTGGTGACACCTTCTCCTCCTTCTGTCCTCACTTCACCGGACTTTTACGAGGAATTGGACCGCAGGGTTTAGATGGCCGTACTCAGGGTCGGGAGGGCCATCTGTTCCTCAGCGGCCTCTGATGAACCCCCTCTGGATCGATACCCATTATTGGATGCGAAGAGGAGGAAGACTTGCCGCAGCCGTTGGTGCCTACAGAACATTGGGCCTGGTCTCATTCCTGGGCTGTTGGGGACTTTGGTGCTTTTAATATCCTCGGGGCCATCAATGCCCTCTGTGCCCAAACTGAAAGGCCTGGGCAAGGACCATCCTCACCAGCCCCCAGAGGACCTTAGCAAGAAAGAGGCCCCATATGACCCCCTGGAGGGACAGTACCTCTGGAGTCCTCTGAAGACAACTCAGATATTCTTTCAGAACCTTCTCCTCCAAATGAGAGGCGTAGATCTCCCCCGGAGGATCTTTCCTTTGCAGGCTTTGTCTGGGCCATGGCTGAAGCCATTCCATTCCAGCTCCTCAGGGAAGAGGACGCTTGTCAAAAATGCTGGAGGTCCTCCAGTTTGTAGATGCTCCAATGGAAATAGTAGCTGTCCCATTCCATGATATTTTTAAGGAACGTCTCCTCAGGATCTGGAAACGCCTTGCGTCCATCCCTCCAGTTAATCGGAAGGTGGATGCCATCTACCTGGTCCAACAGGCGTTGGGTTTTGAGAGGTGCCATCTCCTACACCAATCTGTTGTGGTGGAGTCCACCTTAAAAAGGCCAAGCACTGTTGCATTCACACCTCTGCCCCTCTAGTGAGAGAGAGGGAGCAGGGTGTTGGATGCCCTGGGTAGGAAGGTATATCAGGGTGCTATGCTTATTGCCTGTATCACCACCTTCCAACTATATATGACACAGTATAACCAGAACCTGTGGAAGCAGGTCCAGGAGCTGTCAGATGCGTTCTCAGCTGTAGTACAGCAGGGTCTGGAGACAGGAAAATATGAGGTGAGATCCACCTATGATGTTTTCGAGGCTGCAGCGGATATCTGTGCCCGCAGGATGGCCTAGCTCCATGCCTCGGACCTTTGGGAGGAGGTCCAAGAAAAGCTGGCAGATCTACCCTGTATGGGTGAGAATATCTTTGGGGATAAGGTCATGGGTGTGGTGGCTCAGTTGAAGGACCACTGTGAGACCCTGCAACATTTGATGGCTAGTACTTCCGACCCGCCATCCTTGGTCAGGAAATCCTCGAGACAAAGCTCGAGGAAATCATTCTATCACCAGAGGAAATATTATCCTCCTGCCTCATGGGCCCGCATGCCCCGTGCTGGTTCCAGAAGTCGTTCTTGTTAGCCGTGGGCCCCCAGGCCTCAGCCAGCCCCCCAGTAGAGCCCCGCCATGGGGTTTTGACTGGGAGCGAGGGAGCGTGATCCAGATTGCCATACCCTCGGCATCCTGTCCCTTGGTCGGAGGCAGGCTGCATCACTTTATGCACCGCTGGCCCCACGTTATGTCGGATCAGTGGGTTCTCACCATCGTTCACCGATGGCACTGACTAAATTTCAGGGACGACCCTGCGGACTCTCCCCCCATGTCGTGGGCTTCATCCACTCCTGATACCAAAGAGAACTGGGGGCCTGCACCCTATTCTTGACCTGAGAGCCTTGAACAAATTCCTTCAAAGAAAAAGGTTCAAGATGGTCTCTCTGGACACCCTGATTCCGCTCCTAAGAAAAGGAGACTAGCTCTGCTCCTTCTAACTGAAGGATGCCTATGCCCACATTGCGATCTTCCCGGGTCTCAGGAAGTATCTTTGCTTTGTGCTGGGAAAGGATCACTTCCAGTATCTAGTGTTGCCATTTGGCCTTGTCAGCCCCCCAGGTCTTCACCAAGTGACAACATCAGGGAGTGCACTTGTTCTCCTACTTGGACAACTGGCTGGTCAAACCCACCACTTAGCAAGGGTCGCTGCACTCCTTACATCTGTTGCAATCACTGGGGGTTTGTCATCAATTACTCCAAGTCCCACCGTAGCTTGTCGCCACACCTGGGTTTCATTGGGGAGAGGCTGGGCACGGTTCAGACCAAGGCTTTTCTGCCCCATGATTGAGCCCTTACCCTCTCGTCGCTGTCCAGCTTGATCCACAGCAGTCAGCAGGTTTCTGCTTGTCTGATGCTTCGTCCTTTGGGTTACATGGCTGTGTCTGTCCATGTCACCCCCTTAGCCTGCCTGTGCATGCGCAGGGCACAATGGACCTTGTGGTCACAGTGGCAGCAGGCATCCCAGGACCTTAGGGTGTGTCCATGTCACGCTGCCTCTCATACTCTCTCTGTCCTGGTGAGAGGATCTGTCCAACCTTGGAGCAGGGGGGGGGGGGGGTCCCTTTTCTGGATTACCCGTCTCAGGTGGTGCTTTCCACCAATGCCTCCCCCCTGGCTTGGGGGGGCGCATGTGGATGACCTCCATACGCAAGGTCAATGGACTGCTCAGGAAGCTCTGTTAGATCAACTTCCTGGAGCTTTGACCAATTTGCTATGTCCTTTGGGCATTTTGAGACCAAGAGACCCACAAGGCAGTCCTGATTCGGACAATCAGGTAGCAATGTGGTACATCAAAGAACAGGGAAGCACTGGGTCGTTCCTTCTCTATCAAGAATAGGTGCAGATTTGGTCCTGGGCTCTGTTGCAGGGCATGCTCCTGAGAGTGTTGTACTTGGCCGGAAGAAGAATGTGATAGCGGACCATCTGAGTTGAGCGTTCCGCCCCCACAGGTGGTCACTGAATCCACTAGTGGTGGCCTAGATCTTCCGCTGGTGGGAAACTCCAGAGGTGGATTCTTTGCCTCCCCCTACTCCGGGCGTTAGCCTTGACAGCCTGGATGTTGAGTGCATAGTCCTATAGCCCCTGGATTTCTCATAAGAACATAAGAAATTGCCATGCTGGGTCAGACCAAGGGTCCATCAAGCCCAGCATCCTGTTTCCAACAGAGGCCAAACCAGGCCACAAGAACCTGGCAATTATCCAAACACTAAGAAGATCCATGCTACTGATGCAATTAATAGCAGTGGCTATTCCCTAAGTAAACTTGATTAATAGCTGTTAATGACGACGTGTCTCAGGTGTTGGTAGCTTTCAGGAAGTCTTCCACTAGGAAGTCTTATCAACTGAAGTGCAGGAGGTTCTCTATCTGGTGTGAGGGTCATGGCTTGGATCCTTTCGCCTGCCCCACTCTGAAGTTGCTTGACTTTCTATGGCACCTCTCGGAGGCTAGGTTAAAGACCAACTTGGTCAGAGTGCACCTGAGTGCCATCAGCGCTTTCCATCAGGGAGTCGGTGGTACGCCCATCTTTGTTCAACCCATTGTGGAGCAATTTCTGTGGGGGCTTGCTTCAGCTGAAGCCTCCACTTCAGCATCCTGTTGTGTCCTGGGACCGCAGCATAGTATTGGCATGGCTCATGCATGATCCCTTTGAGCCTTTGCCCTCCTGTGATCTGAAGTTCTTGACCTGGAAGGTTCTCTTCCTGGTGACTGTCACTTTGGCACGCTGGGTTAGTGAACTTCAAGCATTGGTTGCATATCCGCCCTACACAAAATTCTTTCATGAAAGGGTGGTCAGGCGTACGAATCTTAAGTTCCTGTATAAAGTGGGGACTGATTTTCATTTAATCAGTCCATCGATCTGCCCACCTTTTTTCCGAGGTCCCATTCTCACCAGGGCGAACGGGCTTTGCACAGTTTGGATTGCAAGAAGGCTTTAGTTTTCTGTCTCTAACGCACAGCAGGCCACAGGCAGTCCATGCAACTCTTTATATCCTTTGACAGGAACAGGCTAGGAGTTGCGGTGTGCAAGCAAACTCTGCCCAACTGCCTGGTGATTGTATTTCCTTCTGCTATGCACAGGTGGGCCTTCAGCTGAGGTCGCATAAAAACTCACTCTGTGAGAGCCATGGCGGCATCGGTTGCCCACTTATGAGCAGTTCCCACTGCTGAAATCTGTAAGGCCACAATATGGAGTTCCGTGTACACTTTTGCTGCCCACTGCTTGGACAGGGATGGTCGACATGACAGTAGCTTTGGCCAATCTGTCCTTCGCAACCTCTTCCAGGCTTAAACCCAACTCTCCCTGCCTAGTGTCCGTTGTTCGGGTTCAGGCTGTTTCCCTGTGTTAACAGCACCACGGTTATTTTTGTGCCTGTTGGCACCTGGTTCGGTGCCTATTGGTCATGCTTGCAACAGGGAGCAACCTGTAGCTTGGTATTCACCTATCTGTCAGGACTACCATCCTGCTTATCCTAAGAGAAAGCAGACTTGCTTACCTGTAACAGATGTTCTCCTAGGACAACAGGATGTTAGTCCTCAGGAAACCCGCCTGCCACCCCCTGGAGTTGGGTTCTCCTATGGTTATTTTATTTCTTCACTTGTGAATTGTGTTACGAAACTGACGGGGGACCCCATGTGGATAGTGGCATACTGGGCATGCTCAGTGTGTCAGTCAAAGTTGTAGAAACTTTGACAAACGTTTTCCATGCTGGGCTCCATCTGATGTCACCCATCTGTGAGGACTAACATCCTACTGTCCTTGGAGAACACCTGTTATAGATAAGCAACTCTGCATTTTTCTGTACCTGAAAAGTGTAAAATGCAATGTTGCAGATGGAAATTATGTGCTTAAATTGTTTTTTGTTTTTTGTTTTTAAGCACTGGCTGGATCACACAAAACCAATCAAAAAACAAATAAAAAGTAAGTAACTTAAATGTTCATTTTCATTTTCTGATGAGTATTTTAATGTGCGATGAAGATACAAACCATTTTGTTTAAGTGCAGTTTTAAGTTTGCAAACTTCCTGCCAAAGGTGGTTGTGAATGTTAAATTAGAAACAAAAGACTTGGTATTCTAGTATTTTTGGTTTAATTGTATTGAACCTTTCTTTTTGCATTTGGCACCCTCATTATAGTGTAGAGCTGCCCGTTGTGCAGTGCATTGTTTTATTTAAATAGCCTGCATCTGGTTTGGCCTTTATTTTAAAACTTTAAAAGGCTGCAAAATATTGTGACTTCTATAAAAGCTCTAGTTCATGGCAGTTCTAAAGGGCCTCATTGTGCTCTGCCAGCACCCAAACCAAACCCAGGCTTTTGCTGCAAGGTGTCCTTTCTCCTTCTCTAGTGTTCCCACTATACACACTGGTCAATGAGAATAGGCAGATGTCTTAATTTTGTCCCATTGCATACATGAAGATGTAGTCCTTCAAAAAAAAAATAAAATTAATCCAGAACTACAACTGTGTGAAAAACCAGGACTGGATCTGCCAGACCTGGTTGCTGTAGTGAGGTGGCAACATTAATCAATTACCCTGCAGTTAGGCCTCTTGGCATCAGAGGACAAAGGAAGGGGACAGTGCAGGATGCAGTGGTGAATAGGGAGAACTTATTTTAGTAAAGTTGTAAATTACTTAAAATTTTGACTTCTAGCTGCTTTCTGAAACTTGGAAAAACAAAAGGAATAGAAAGAACAAACCTGTGGATGCCAAGTGTCAAATATTTCATTACCTTTGATACCTGTCTGTCTAAACCCTGATCTTGTGACTCATGCCTTAAGATCTGTTAGATGGTGTATATTCCAGTTCTTAGTATTTCTGGAGAGGTAGCAAACTTTGCACTTTCAGAATATTTCCTGCATCTTGAAGCAGAAAGTTGAAATTGTTTAATTAGCACTATGTGCAGTTCTCACAGGACAAACAGGATGGTAGTCCTCACATATGGGTGACATCAGGATGGAGCCCAATCACGGAAAACTTCTGTCAAAGTTTCCAGAACTTTGACTGCCCCTACTGGGCATGCCCAGCATGGCACTAACCCTGCAGCCAGCAGAGGTCCCCCCTCAGTCTTCTTTTTTCCGCCCAGCAGTAGCCTCGCGGTTTAGGAGCTCTGAAGAGATTCCTGACAAGAATTATCCTCACGGAATTATTTAAAGTTAAACTGCCCCACAGGGGTCCCTCCTCTAACCTTTCTTTGACCGCGGTACTCCGGTAAGTTTTTACCCGTTTTCCGTCTATTACAGTCTAGTTTGGCCCCCTGCGGCCTACTGGACGTCGACCGTACTGTGGCTCAATTTTTTTCAATGGCCATGGCATCAGGGTTCAGTCGGTGCCCAGGCTGTACTCGCATGATGTCTATCACAGACCCCCATGGAGTCTGTGTAATGTGTTTAGGCCGTGAGCACGATGTCCTGACTTGCACCAAATGTGCCCTTATGACACCAAAAGGTCGCAAGGCCAGAATGGAGAAGATGGAACTCCTCTTCCGTGCTCAAACCCCGCTCCGTCCATCGCATCGACATCATCGGAACCGGCACAGTCGATTTCGCGCCAGCATCGTCCACCAACCGGTGACCGACAGCCATCGACGTCTTCACGGCCATCGACATCCTTTACTCCCCCTCAAGATCGAGAGGATCGCAGGGAGAAACATCGACATCGCAAGACTCGGACCATTGAGGGAGCGAAATCATCGACTTCTCCGTCTTCTCGGAGACCTGGAGCAAGCAGCCCTGGCTCCGGAACAGAAGAGGGAGGCAGAGGCATAGCCGGAGGGGACCACCTTTACAGGCGGAATTGCGACTCCCAAACCCTGATCGGGTGAGGGTTGCCTCAGTCACCCGGTCGCAGGAATGGTCAGTGCCTTTCCTGGACGGGGCTTCTTCGGCGGCTCTGGTGGAGAGGTCGATGATTTCGCTCCCTCAATGCTCCCTCAAGAACCCCGACGCCATAGCTACTGGACCGGCTGGTTCAGGAGGCCATCGACAAGGCGATGTAACGTCTTCAGGTTCCTCCGGCACCGACACTGGCACAGATTGTGGAACCTGTCATCGACCCGATTCCAGCAGCACTAGCACCGCTGCTATCCAGAATGGAAGCGCTGATGGCCGCCCTTCCGCCGATGGATCCCGGGTCGCCGATGCCTCTGATGCCCTCCCCGATGACAGCTTCATTGGGAGGAGAAACACCGTTCCGCATCCCTCCATCGGGAATTTTGCCTCGGCCATCGATGCCGATACGTCCCTCGCCACCGATTCATCGGTTGGTGCCGATACGTCCACCAGCGCCATCGTCATCCATCTATGCCCTCGATGCCTGCACCGGTGCCTTTGATGCTATCATCGGTGCCTCTGGCGATTCCTCCAATTTTTTCAGAGCCTAGACCGGGACCCTCAGGGACCCCCCTTCACTTCCTAAAGGACAGTCTGCTGATCCTTATGACACTTGGGGTGATGATACTTCAACAGACCCCGATGACTTACCTTCACCACCTTCTCCCACTGAAAGAAGAAAGCGTTCTCCTCCAGAGGACCTCTCATTCATAAATTTTGTGAAGGAAATATCTGAGTTGGTTCCTTTTCAACTGCAGACGGAACAGGATGATAGGCACCAGATGATGGAGTTACTCCAATTTCTGGATGCCCCCAAGGTGATCACCTCTATTCCCATTCATCAGGTCCTTCTTGATCTCCTCAAAAACAACTAGGAAAACCCTGGATCAATTGCTCCAGTACACAGAAAGGCTGACACTACTTATTTAGTTCAGTCAACCCCAGGATTTTAAAAATCCCAGCTTGACCACCACACAGTTGTGGTAGAGTCTGCACAAAAGAGGGCAAAAAGGTCAAAACCCCACTCGTCTACCCCGCCTGCTAAGGAGCAAAAATTCCTAGACAACATTGGTCGAGTATTCCAAGGGGCCATGCTCGTCTCCCGAATTGCTGCCTATCAGCTTTATATGACCCAATATAATAGGGCCATCTTTAAATAGATACAGGACTTCTCAGAGTCCCTACTTGAACAATTCCAAGACCAGCTACAAACCCTTGTAAACAAAGGATTTGAGGCAGGCAAACATGACATTTTTGACACCTCTACCAGAGTGTCTGCAATGGCTATTTCGGCAAGACGGTGGGCCTGGCTCAAGTCTTCTGACCTTCTCCCAGAAGTGCAAGACCAGTTGTCCAACCTACCATGTATCGGAGATAATCTGTTCGGTGAACAAATCCAATGAATGGTGGCTGAATTAAAATACCATCATGAGACCCTCAAACAGCTCTCTTCGATGCCTTCCGACTTCTCCTTAAGACAGCCCTTCAGGAAGGAGTCTAAGAAGTTGTTCTACCGTTCAAGGAAGGCCTATCCACCACCAGCAAGGCCCCGTACTACGAGACCTTATCAAAAGCCTCTGACTCGCCAAGCCCGAAAACAGAAACCACAAACAGCTCCGGGGCCTGCTTCAGGTTTTTGATTTCCACTTGGAGAGCAGCAGCCAGATTCCTCTATCACATATACCAGTGGGATGTCGATTGTGCCACTTTCACAACATGTGGCAATCACAACCGACCAGTGGGTATTGGCAATCGTTGCTCAGGGTTACCTTCTGAACTTTATTGCCCTGCCACCAGACTCCCCACCTCTGCAGACATGGAGAACAGTCGACCACTCCATTCTTCTGGATCAAGAGGTCTCCCTCCTTCTCCAGTCAAGAGCTATAGAACCCATTCCGCACTCACAGCAAGGTCTAGGGTTCTATTCCCAGTACTTTCTAATCCCCAAAAAATCAGAGGGTGTTCGTCCAATATTAGACCTACAGGCTCTCAAGTACCTTCAGCAGGAAAAGAGGAGACTGGCTCTGCTCTCTGGACCTCCAGGACGCATACACCAACATTGCAATAACTCCAGCTCATCGCAAGTACCTGAGATTTTTAGTAGGCCCCAAGCACTAACAATACAGAGTGCTTCCGTTCAGCCTAGCATCTGCACCACGAGTCTTTACCAAATGTCTCGTAGTTGTCGCAGCTTTTCTAAGAACCCAAGGTGTTCACGTCTACCCCTATCTGGACGACTGGTTAATCAGGGCTCCAACTCAAACTGCTTGGTTGTCCCTCGATTTAACTCTACACACTCTAATTTCGCTAGGATTTCTAGTCAATTATGAGAAATCTTGTTTATTCCTATCTCAAACCTTGTCGTTCATTGGAGCAGACTTGGACACCTTGCAGGCAAAAGCTTTTCTGCCTCAACAACGAGCATTAACTCTTGTCTCTCACTCACCAGTTGCAGTGTCAACATACTGCATCAGCTCGCCAATTCCTCATCCTTCTGGGTCACATGGTGTCCTCAGTCCATGTCACACCAATGGCCCGCTTGGCCATGAGACTCTCAGCTCACAGTGGATTCAAGCTATTCAGCCTCTGTCAACCATTGTTCACATCACCGACTCACTCCGTCTGCTCTCGCCTGGTGGAAGAATCAAAGCAATCTCCTCCAGGGATTGCCCTTTCAAGTTCCAAATTCTCAAGCCATTCTCACCACCGACGCTTCCAACCTCGGGTGGGGAGCCCACATGGGCGATCTGCAGACACAAGGGTCTTGGTCTCCAGAGGAAGCCAAACACCAAATACATTTCCTGGAACTTCGAGCAATGCGATATGCTCTCAGGGCTTTTCAGGATCGCCTATCAAATCAAGTCATCTTGATTCAGACGGACAACCCAGGCGGCCATGTGGTACATCAACAAACAGGGAGGCACAGGCTCCTTCCTTCCGTGTCAGGAAGCTGCACAGATATGGACAGAAGCCCTCTCCCATTTGATGTACCTCAGGGCCACCTACCTGCCGGGAGTGGACAATGTGTTGGCAGACAAGCTGAGTCGTGTCTTCCAACCGCACGAGTGGTCTCTCAACCCCTCGGTAGCGATCTCCATCTTCCAACAATGGTGATATCCTCAGATAGACCTCTTTGCGTCCCCTCAGAACCACAAAGTGGACAATTACTGCTCCCTTATTCACAGTAAACACCCTCAACCCAGAGATGCATTCTCCCTCTCTTGGGCAACCGGTCTGCTTTACACATTCCCTCCACTTCCTCTTCTCTCGAAGACTCTCGTAAAGCTACGCCAGGACAAGGGAACCATGATCCTGATAGCACCTCACTGGCAACGCCAAGTGTGGTTTCCAATACTGCAGGATCTCTCCATCCGCAGGCACATTCCTTTGGGAAAGGACCTGTTTCTGATCACTCAAAACAATGGGTGCCTATGTCATCCCAACCTTCAAGCCTTGTCCCTGACGGCATGGATGTTGAAAGGTTAATCCTTCAACCTCTTAACCTTTCAGACCCAGTTTCTCGGGTCTTGATTGGTTCATGCAAGCCTTCCACGAGAAAATGTTACTCTTATAAATGGAAAAGGTTCACATCAAGGTGCGCTTCTCAGTCCCTTGATTCCTTTTCCTGTCCAATCCCAAAGTTTTTGGACTACCTCTGGCATTTGTCAGAGTCAGGTCTAAAGACCTCTTCCATCAGAATGCATGTCAGTGCGGTAGCCGCCTTCCATAAAGGTGTCGGTGATGTCCCTATATCAGTACAACCCCTCGTAACATGCTTTTTGAAGGGCTTGCTCCACATCAAGCCACCTTTACGTCCTCCGGCCCCTTCTTGGGACCTTAACCTGGTTCTTGGTTGGCTCATGAATCCACCATTCGAGCCTCTTCACTCCTGTGACCTAAAATATCTCACATGGAAAGTGATTTTCCTTTTGGCTATCACTTCAGCTCGCAGGGTTAGTGAGTTGCAGACCCTAGTTACCTATCCGCCTTACACTAAACTCCTGCAGGACCGGGCGGTACTCCACCCTCACCCTAAGTTTTTACCTAAGGTAGTTTCGGAGTTTCACATTAATCAATCCAGCATACTACCTACCTTCTTTCCCAGGCCCCATTCCAGTCCAGGGGAACAGGCTCTGCATTCCCTTGACTGTAAATGGGCTCTAGCTTTTTATCTAGACTGTACAGTTGCCCACAGAAAGAGCACTCGGTTATTAGTCTCTTTCCACCCCAACAAATTAGGGCAACCTTGTGGGTAAGCAGACTCTCTCCTCCTGGTTGGCGGACTGCATATCCTTTTGCTATCAGCAAGCAGGCATTCCTTCTCAAGACCGTGTTAAAGCACACTCTGTGAGGGCCATGGTGACTTCAGTAGCACACCTATGATCGGTGCCACTTCCTGACATTTGCAGGGCTGCCACCTGGAGTTCTCTCCACACCTTCACAGCCCACTATTGCTTGGACAAAGCCGGAAGACAAGATTCCATCTTCGGCCAGTCTGTCCTGCGTAACCTGTTTCCAACGTGATGTACCAACACCCTTTCGCCTGCCCGATGGGGTTCAGGATGCCCTCTACCAAATTCCACCCCAGTTGTTGTGCCTGTTGCACGCCGTTGGGTACATTTGGTGCATGTTCGGACATCCTCGGCTCGATACTCACCCATATGTGAGAACTACCATCCTGCTTGTCCTGTGAGAAAGCAAATGTTGCTTATCTGTAACAGGTGTTCTCACAGGACAGCAGGATGTTAGTCCTCACAAAACCGTCCGCCGCCCCAAGGTGTTGGGTTCGTAACATTTTGTTTTATTTTTCGGCACTGCCTGTAGCTTCAAATAAGACTGAGGGGGGACCCCTGCTGGCTGCAGGGTTAGTGCCATGCTGGGCATGCCCAACAAGTGCTGGAAACTTTGACAGAAGTTTTCCTTGATTGGGCTCCATCCTGATGATGTCACCCATCTGTGAGGACTAACATCCTGCTGTCCTGTGAGAACACCTGTTACAGGTAAGCAACATTTGCCATCTCTGAAATAGATGGAGAATTTTTCAAAAGTATTTTTTTCAGGAAGTGTTTTTGTTGTAAAATATTTTGTATTTAAGAATTACTTCATCAGAATGATGGCTACAGACCACCCATGAATCTAAGACTTAGGTGTTCTTGCAGATTTCAGCTTCAGGCAAGTGAGTTATTAATTTGATATTTTTCTGGAAAGCAGGAAGTAATCGGCCACGCTAATGTTGATATGAGATTGCACGGAAACAGACTAGCTCTGCCAGAACTCAGAAAATTCTAACCTTTTCTGATCGTGCTCAGGGGTTTCTGCAAAGTTGCTGCCTCACATGATTCCTCATAGAGATTTGCATTCATTTTAAACAAATTAGACAATTTCAATGAAATTTGTTATGGTTCGGGCACGTTCAGAAATGCATATATTTTTCCGAAATTTCAGAAAAATTTGTATTTCGTGTTTGCACGTGCTAACAAGAAATTCGGGAACCACGGGGAAAAAAAACCCCCGAACTGCGGAAAAAAGGAAATTACCTTTGGCTGAACCGAACCACAAAAAGAAGAAAAAACCCAAAACATATCACTAATTCCTCAGTCATTCTAGCTGGTATGTGGACACAGATTAACACTGTCATAGTATTTTTTTGGACTTCTTTTCATGAGTTTTGCCTCTTGACCTCAGCTTCCTATATTTTTCTCCTTTTAATGTTAAAATAAAATATTATTTAAAAAAACTTAAAAAAAACCTTACAGGCCAATTCTGTAAAGTCCGCGGGAGAGCGGACGAATGCCCGTTCTCCTGGCCCGCGCACCGGCCACTCGCCAGTGCGCACAATTCAGTATGCAAATTAGGTGGTGCGGTAGAAACGGGCAAAAGGAGGCGCTAGGGACACTAGCATGTCCCTAGCGCCTCCTTTTAGCCTGGAGCGGCGGCTGTCAGCTGGTTTGACAGCTGACGCTCAATTTTGCTGGTGTTGGTTCTCGAGCCCGCTGACAGCCACGGGCTCGGAAACCGGACGCTGGCAAAATTGAGCGTCCGGTTTTCGGCCGGACAGCCGCCGGCCCATTTAAAAAATTTTTTTTTAACTTTTTTTTACACTTCGGGACCTCCGACTTAATATCACCATGATATTAAGTCGGAGGGTGCACAGAAAAGCAGTTTTTACTGCTTTTCTGTGCACTTTCCTGGTGCCGGCAGAAACTAGTGCCTACCTTTGGGTAGGTGCTAATTTCTTAAAGTAAAATGTGCGGCTTGGCTGCACATTTTACTTACTGTATCCTGCGGGCATACCTAATAGGGCCTTCAACATGCATTTGCATGTTGAGGGCGCTATTAGGTGCCGTGGGTTGGACGCACGTTTTCCTCCCCTTACTGAATAAGGGGTAAGGGAAAACGTGCGTCCAAGGGCAGGTTAACAGTGCGCTCCGTCGGAGCGCACTGTACTGTGTCGGCCTATTAATCAGCGGTTTTTAAGATGCTAGTATGGATGAAAGGCGTCAATCACCAACATATGCACACTATCACACTATCAATGCCTCTTTGTTCCTGGACTTTGGTGCTTAGCACTTGTTGGGCACAGAAGCCATTAGTGCCAAACCACACACTGGCACTTTAATTCTGCACCAGGTATTTTTTTCAGAGTATAGTATTCAGTGGTTCTAAGCACTGAGGTGCACTTGGCGAGCACAGGGTGTAATTTATTTATTTGTTTATTTAAGAGCGTTTCTATGCTGTCGTTAAGATCGATACTGTCACAACAGTTTACAGGAAGGCACATAATGTTGCTAAATGTTTTAAATTATATCAATTAAACAGGTGCCATAAAGGTTCGGTAACAGTTTTATAATAAATATTATTTGGTAAATGTGATAAATCATGTCCAGTTTTATCTGTATCAGTTTTAAATACAAGAATAGTTTATAATTGTACCTTATCCTTTAGTGGTGAATGAAAAATAAAAATAAAATACACACATATTGAATACGGTGATGTGTGTGGATGTTCTACTGTTTGCACCCTACGCTTCCCTGTGTTCTATTCTCCATTCTCTTTGTGATAAGCTTGTTTAAAGAGCCATGTTTTTAAACTTTTTCTAAAGGTTTTGATGTCTTTTTGTAATCTTAATTTTAAAGGCATGGTGTTCCATAGTATGTGCCCTGCTAAGGATAGTGCCCTTTCCCTTACTTGGGTTAGTCTTTGTGTTTTGACTGAAGGAATGGTTAGGAGTGCTTTGTTGGCTGATCTCAGGTTTCTGTGAGGGACGTGTATGTGAAGGGCGGTGTTCAGCCATTCTGCTTTTTCATTATGTATTAATTTATGTATGGTGCATAGTGTGTTGTATTGTATTCTTTGCTCAATGGGTAACCAGTGTAATTTGGCTAGGGTTTCGGAGATGGGGGTCTCTCTTACTTTTACCGGTCAGAATTCTTGCAGCAGTGTTTTGTAGTATTTGGAGTGGTCTTAGTGTGGTGTATAGTAAACCTAGTAGTAGGGCGTTAAAATAATTAGTGCTTGCAAAAATTAAAGCTTGTAACACTGATCAAAAGTTGTTAGCTGTTAGTAGTGGTTTAAGTCTTCTGAGGATTATTAGTTTGGCGTTTCCTTCCTTCTCTTTTAAAGATATATGTTGTTTCAAGCTTAGTTCTGTGTCAGTTATCATTCTGAGGTTCCGTACTTTCTCTGCTAATTCTATTTTTTTGGTTGTTTTTGAGTGTGATTGGGTTTTGAATTATCTCCATATTTTTACGTTATAAATGTAGGAATTATGTTTTTTCTATATTAATAACTAATTTCATTTGGTTTAGTAGTTTGATTATATTTGTTTTTTCAATTGTGTCATCAATGGGGGTAGTATTAGTTGAATATCGTCAGCGTATATGTAATATGTGATGTCCAGACCAGCCAGCAGGTGACATAATGGCAATAGTGGTTCATGTGGGTCCTCTGGAGGGTTCATGAGCTCCCCTGGGTCACATTTGGTGAGGAGGAATTCCGAGACCAATTGGAGTGGTGTGACAGGATCCAATTTCCATCTCCTAGGTTGCTCCACTTTATGGTGATGCTCAGCTCCAGGATAGCAGTGCACTACATAAGAACATAACATGCCATACTGAGTCAGACCAAGGGTCCATCAAGCCCAGCATCCTGTCTTCAATAGTGGCCAATCCAGGCCATAAGAACCTGGCAAGTTCCCAAAAACTAAATCTTTCCCATGTTACTGTTGCTAGTAATAGCAGTGGTTATTTTCCAAGTCAACTTAATAGCAGGTAATGGACTTCTCCTCCAAGAACTTATCCAATCCTTTTTTTATGTGTAATCATATTTATTGAATTTTGCCAAAGGTAAAACATACAAACATACATCCATAACATGAACAGCGTACCCATATAATATCAAGCATGTTTGAACAGAATAACACAGTAACACAACAATTTTTATCTAGCCTTTGAGCATCCCAAACCCTTCCCTCCCTCCCTTCCCCACCCCCTCAGCTCCGACTGCTTGGTCGTTAACCTCCAACAGTACCAAGGAATCTGGTCTTATTTATCATTTCACCAGCAAGCACACTAACAGTAGAAAAGAGAGGTTTGATCCGTGCACTCATAGATATAACCAACTGAAGACAACCAATTGAAAACAAAGGAAAGAAAACACTGGAAAGACTCCGTGCATCTGAGCCTACTAATGCCTCTAGGCCAGGGGTGGGCAGTTCCAGTCCTCGAGGGCCACAAACCAGTCTGGTTTTCAGGATATCCCTGCATGCACTCTGCATGCAGGGATATCCCTGCATGCACTCTGCCTCTGTTGTATGCAAATCTATTTCATGCATATTCATTAGGATATCTTAAAACCTCGACAGGTTTGTGGCCCTCGAGGACTGGAATTGCCCACCCCTGCTCTAGGCCCTCATGTTAAACAATTTTTGACTTAATGGAAGAAGGCAGCGAATTCAAGAATGTTGCCCACACTGCTGGGAACTGCTGTTGCTTTTTCTTTGAGTGGTTGAAGACGGTCTTCCGTTCCAGAAGGTACAATTCTGTCATAGCGGCACACCATTCCTGTCGTGAAGGAGAGGATGATGATAGCCAATGTCTCGGAATTAATCGCACTGCTACTAGTCGTCCCTTGTGCAATAGAGGTGGTGCGGTGACATCTTTTCCATCCGGCTGGATGGGCGGGACACCTAATAGCCACAGCTGCGGGGCTCCAGAACTGTCCAGCAGGGTGTAGACTTCGAGGTCTTGGGAAATCAGAGACCAAAAGGTTTGAATAGAAGCACAATTCCATAAGCAATGCATGAGCAAAGCTTGTGGAGAAGCACATTTAAGACAGGTATGTGATACAACAATACCCATAAGATAAGCTTTCTGGGGCCATACAACCATCTTATGCATGATCTCATGGAAAGTGATTTTCCTTTTGGCTATCACTTCAGCTTGCAGAGTTAGTGAATTGCAGGCTCTAGTTACCTATCCGCCTTACATTAAACTCTTGCAGGACCGGGAGGTACTCCGCACTCACCCTAAATTCTTACCTAAGGTAGTTTTGGATTTTCATCTTAATCAGTCCATCATACTACCTACCTTTTTTTCCCAGACCAACTCAGAGTACACCTGATTGTCATCAGTGCTTATCACCAGGATGCTGGTAGTAGGCCCGTCTCTATTCAGCCATATTGAAGACTTCCCTGCGGCCTCCTGTTGTGTCCTGGGACCTTAATGTGGTGTTGGCTCGGCTCATGTGAGATCGTTTTGAGCCTCTGTGATCTGAAGTACCTGACCTGGAAGGTCATCTTCAGAATCTTTCAGCTGTAGAACCCAACTCTCCCTGCCTAGGGCCCATTGTTCGGGTTCAGGCTGTCTCCCTCTGTTTCCAACAGCACCATTGTTTTTTGTGCCAACTGGCACCTGGTTAGGTGCTTGTTGGTCGCTTGTTGCTCAGGAACAGCCTGTAGCTTGGTATTCACCTATGTGTGAGGACTACTATCCTGTAACAGCAGGGTGTTAGACCTCACAAAACCCACCCACCACCCCGTGGAGTTGGGTTTCTCCTAAGTTTATTTTATTTTTTCACAATTTTGGGCATGCTCCATGTGCCAGTCAAAGTTCTAGAAACTAACATACATTTTCTGTGCTGGGCTCCATCAGATGTCATCCATGTGTGAGGACTAACATCCTGTTGTCCTAGGAGAACAGTTGTTACAGGTAGCAACTCTACTTTCTTAGCCAAAGAAACCACTTTCAACTCAGTCTTAATTTATGGTACTGCTTTTGATTATACCAAAGGAAATGTAATAAGTGGGAAGAGACACATTTTCTAGAAGGCAAAACTGTTCCAACGTTTTTGGTGTGCTGTGAATAGTATACAATATTCCCAAATGTAGCTATTCTATGATAGTTTTAAGTCTAGAGCTGAAGCTTAAAATGCATTGGAACAGAAACTTACTTTTCTGAATTTCCTTTTTTACTTTTAAACAAAGGCAGCAATTATGATCCAGGAAGTGCTTGGGAAAAACTGTTTTAATGAATAGTGAGAGTTAATGAAAATGTAAACCTTCATTCCTAATCCTATGTCTGATAGCACAGCTATCTGTTCAGACAGGAGCCAGATCCTTGGAGTAATGATGATTATCACTGACAGTGTAGCTCTTGCCCCCCCCCCCCCCGTTCTGTGGGGGGACACAGTCTTCCACCCTCCCACATTTGACTGCCTTAAGAGTACATATTAACCAGGAATCCAATCCAGAATTACTGCATATTAACATGTGGTGTTATGCCACACCAAAAAAAATATTTAGTGTGAAGATTTCTGAATGATCTACAACCTCATATGTTCTCTTATTAGATGGCCATAAGGGAATGAATATAATTATACCCATAGTAAATTTTTTGAGCTTCAGTATGCCTGATTGTAAAAAAAAAGCTATTCCTCATATTTGAGATTTTGTGAAATGAAAAGTCCTTACTATTTATGTAAAATTTGCAAATGAACATAGCTTTAACCATTCAGGAATTAGCCTACAGTAGTATAGGTGAGACAGGAAAACAAGTTGTTGGAATGCAAACCAAAATACTCTAAATTCATGGATTTTCCCATGCAGGTATGGTTTTATTGTACCCACAGAATGGGTAGAAGGCAGTCCAAGCTTCCCCATATTTTCTGTTGTACCTCGACCTCGTTTTGGCAAGACCACTACTAAAGTGAAAGAATGATTTGGTTTGTCTGCTGCAACTGCCTACAAGTGTTCTAACATAAAAAATGTGGTGGTGATTTTAGTGATATGAATAACTATCCATTGGGATCTGAACCGAAACCCCCATCTCATTTCACATAGAACACCAAATTGCTCAGAGGATAATGATTTTTGTTGCTAATTTGAACTAGAATTGAAGCAGTGGCTAAATGATGCCATTCATTTCCCAAAGATTCAGTATGCACTAAATGAACTATAGAAATGGATAACAGTGGCAGGATAGTAATAACTTGATGCTGAGCTGACCCGCTTTGTGGCTTTTTTCATGAATGCTTTGTTGAAATGACTGTGCTTTCTCCTCCAGCATAACAAGGGAAGCATTTAGATCAGGCAACCGGCTGTTTTGATATTTTGTTTTGCTGCAACAGAAATGCTATGAAATAGGTATCTCTTCACAAAGTAAATGATTAACTTCCATTTTCTCCACTGACGTCAAGATGGCGGTGGTTGTTGTAACACTGTCTATCCTCTGTGGCTGACAACAACTTTGTGCTTTTCAGTTCTTAGAAAATTGACCAAAAAAGCAATTAGCAAAGCTGATTTTGGTAAATTGTTGACCAACTCAAGAAACTCTTATACTTGGTTGGCATATGCCATAGGTTTGGCAGGATGGGCAGTGAATTATAAAACATTTAACCACTACATTTAACCTGGGTTCAATAGAGAGGGTAAGACAGGTTCAGGTATATTTTGTATTTACGTGGGTCTTCATATGATACTTAATCTTCATTTATTTTTAGGGAGGTTTGTGAGTTAGTTCTGTTATATATACAAGTAACATGCCATCTAATGATACTTGAAAGTATTAGGCAATTTATACTATGGAATCAAACTTCAACTTTGTTTATAGTAAAATCTATATTTTTGCCTCCAGAGGTTCATCCTGGAAAGTAGGGGAAACTTTTTTGATATTTACTTGAGCATCCAAAATAGTCTTGAATTAAAATTTTCAGTTTCTTACAGGCCAATGCAGGTGGCTGAGATATGTGTGCTTGATTTCAGTGCACGGTTTTAAAGCTCAGCTTAAAATAATTTAACTCCCAGTGCAGTAAGCTAATGCTATGCAGATGCATTGGGAGTTTAAAAAAAAAACATGCCTAAACTTTTTAAAAGGTGTGTTTAGCACAAGCCAAAAACACATTTTAACTCGGAAGGAGTGGGGAGATACCAAATAATGGCCCATTAAGGATAAGTGGCAGCTGCCACTACTTCCACTTAGCTGGATAAATGCTGATTTATCTGAGTAGCAGCTGCCAGATAGCTGGATGTCCGTACTTATCTGGGTATCTGCTGTGGTTCGCCACTACTTAGCTGGATAAATACTTTTATCTGGCTATGTAGCAGTGAATCATGCCAGATAAGTATGGACTTATCCAGCTATCTGGCAACAGTTGCCAGATACGCATATAAATATATGTTTATCTGGCCAAGTGGTGCTGGCCTCTGCTATTTACCCAGCTGCTGGCACTTACCTGGAGTGTTCCTGACTATTTTTCTCAATTTTGTTTAGTATTGATGGAAACTTAACTTCAGCTGTGACCCAAGAGTTGTTTCCAGTTCTAAAAAAGGTGTGCTGGCTAAATTGTGCGCACTGCATTGGAGAGTACTGCTTAATACCCTCATTTGCATGAGCAGTACTCCCATTTAGGAATGGTAGTCACCTGTGCACAAAACTTCTTGCTGGATTGTCAGTAAGTTTTTTGCACACAGAGAATGTGTGTCTTAACTTCATGCATAAAAGTGTTGGGCTGAATGCACCTTTCTGCATTGGCCTGTGAGGTGGCAGTTTTGTGCACTTGTAAAAGCCTATTATCTTGCATGCATTGTATAGTATATAGTCTGTGATGTTCAAGAAAGGAACACTTAGTCATTCTTAGAAAAGAAATGTAACGTTATAGGATATTATATATTAGTTGCATTGTGTGAGAGCCTTTGTTTTATCTTGCCTCTAAAAAACTTATAAATACAGAGATGGCCAAACGCAAACTTGTGGCAGTGATAGTTAATCCTGGCTGTGAAAAATGTGTGCATATAGAGCATAAATTATACTCTGAAATGCAAAATTTTATTTGGAGTTTATTCTGTGAATTCACTATATAAACCTTATAAAAATGTATTTTTCTCCAATTAACAGTTGGCCCGCCCTACACTTTGCACTTTCGAATTAAATATTATTCATCGGAGCCTAACAACCTTCATGAAGAGTTTACAAGGTAGGTATTACTACTTAGCTAAATTAATAATTGACCAATGCAGCAAATGTTTTAAACATCTAGTGTGTTTCACTTCAGCTATTCAGTTTAGGATCTGCATATCAGTTAATGCTGGTTGGTTCTGTCACATAATTTTAGGACTCAAATCTGTCTTAGACTGAGAGAATGGAAGAAGTGTTGCATGTTTTTCATTGACAGTTTTGCAAGCTGTATTTTAAGTTGTAGTGATAATCAACTCAAAAAATATAAAACAATGTTTTCCCCTGGACTGGTATATGTGTGTGTGTGTGTGTGTGTGGTTTTAACATGGACTATATTTTGGCTCTACTGACATTCTTGTTGGAGGAGTGGGGGTCCAGTAATGCTCAATTGCTGGACCCCACTCCTCAGTACTCTGAATGCTGTGTATCAAACATGCTGTGATCACTAAAAAAAAAAAAAAACAAAAACAAAAACCCCTCACCTGCCTCTAACTTACCATCCTAGCTCCTCTTTTCTTTTTGTATTCAAACTATCTGCATATGCTTTTCAGCTTGGTTGCTTTGACTAACCTGAATCTCAAACCATTCTGGATCCACTCCAATAAGGCTTTTACCCTCTACATTCTACAGATAGTCCTTGCCAAAGTCTCCAGAGACCTTTGCATGGCCAAAGGCCATCTCTCCTGTTTGACCTATCAGCTGTTTTAGAAACTGATCATCTATTCCTTGTTCTGTCCATACTTGGATTTCAGGACTCTGTTTTTAGTTCTTCTTTTACCTCTCCTACCTCATTTCCAGCATATTTTCTGATGGATTCCCTTCCACCACTATCAGTTTGTGTCCCCGGGTCTCCATCCTAGGCCTTCTTTTTTTCTGTTTACATTCCATTTTCTTGGTGCTTTGATCTCCTCCCATGATGTTCAGTACCATCTTTTTGCTGACTCCCCCCAGATCTATTATTTGAACTTAATATACCATATTTTAATAATCAAGGCAGTTAACAATAAAATACATAAATATATATTTCCTAGCGTGTAGCAGATGGACTCAGGACCAATGGGTATAGTGTACTCCTGATAGCAGTTGGAGATGGAGTCAGATTTTCAATCTGACATCAGCACTACATATACCCATGCAGGAAACTCTGCTGTTCAGTATTTCTCCGTCTCCTTAGCAGTTTGGGACCCTACACATGCTTGCACAGCGTTAGAAAATCCAAACCAAAGAAGAAAGAAAATTCCAAAACCTTACCGCTACAAGACGAGCCCCACTCTCCTGCGGTGATACCTAAGGGTCCCTCCCCCAGTCAAGAATTCCTGAGGTGATTTCAGAGATCCCTCAGAGGTAAGCCTCGGTCTGGTAGCCGGTTCCCGGCATGGACTTAGCCCCCAGAATCTGGAGTGGCTGAGAGGCAGTGGGTGCAATACCGAGCGTGGCTGTGAAGGTATTTCCTTCTCTCTCCGTGCCCCCCCCCCTCCCGACCGCCTGGCATGAGACCGAGAAGCACCAACAAGGTAAGGTAGAAAACTTTTCTTAAAGTCTCCGAGGCACATATCGACCTCCGGCGTCTGTCCCATTGGGTTGAACAGCCCCGTCCGGGCTAGACCCCGATTCGGTACGAGGGTCCTCCCACGTGGAGACCCTCCTGGGGGGCTGCCATCTTGCCCACATGGTTGCCAGCACCATTTCCCCCCCTTGATCGCCGTATTGTCCGCACAACTGAGCCGTGCGCACGGTGGCAAGCCAGGCGCATAAACTACTTGTGCGCACAGCGTCGTGCGCACATAGCGGCCTGCGCGCATCTGGGTCGTGCGCACATAGCGGCCTGCGCGCACATCTTCGCACCCGGAGGGCATATCTAAGCCTCCCGGTGCGTGCACATAGGCGCACAAACAAGTTTTGAACGACTCCACGCGCTCAAATCATGGCACCACCGGCCAAAAAAACCAAGGGACAAGCCCTCAGCCCAGCCTGCCACCTGAGAGCTGCACAACACGAAGTGGCTTCTGCCCTGTGCCTGCAATGCGAAGAGGCCCTGGGGGGAACCAGGACAAGCCCCCCCCCCCCCCCTCCGGCCAGCAGATGAATCCGGCTCCACCAGTGATAGTACCCCGGACCTCTCTATCCCCGACTCGGCCCCTCCTCAGTTGGGCCCCTCGGGGAATGCCGCTGGGTTCAGTATGGACCCAGGAACATTTTCCTGGGTAGAATTCTTCAAAGGGCTGCAACCTTTGTCCAGGCACAATCTGTGCCACCGGTGACACAGCCACAGTCTCCACCAGAAGACCAAAACCTTCCAGGCCCCTCTCGGCCTCCCCGAGACGTGTCCCCCTCCAGACAAAAGCCTTCCCTTAGGGGACACGGACACCTCAGAGGAAGAGCCAGACTCCCTGGAGGAAGGAGAAATCCCTCCAGGAACGGAACCATACCGAACCATGATGCATTTCTTCTCCAAAGACGAGTTATCAGAACTCGTGTCTGAGCTTGAAGATGCTGGCCATCCCAGGCACAAGCACCGCAGCGGAGCCAAAGATGAACCCTGTTTTTTTCGGGCTCCGTCAGGCTTCATGCCATTTCCCAATGCTACAGACCGTACAACAACTGATTGACCTGGAATGGAATACGCCGGAGGCCAGTTTCAAAGGAGGACGGGCCCTAGAAGCCTTATATCCCCTGGGACCCTCAGCTAAAGAACTCCTAGGGTTCCCCAAAGTGGACGCAATGGTCTGTGCTGTCGCAAAGCGCACTACCATCCCAGTTGAAGGAGGAGCTGCACTCAAGGATACCCAGGACAGACGTCAGGAATCCATCCTTAAACAGTCATTTGATGTTGCAGCTATGTCTCTGCAGATTGCTGCCTGCTGTGCCATGGTGACACGTGCCTGCTTGTCACTTTCCAGGGATGCAACCACGTCCGTCGAAACATTAGAACCGGTGATATCTTTCCTCACGGATGCGACCTCCGACCTGGTGCGCACCTCAGCCAGGGGCGTCTCATTCATAGTGGCAGCCAGAAGGCAACTCTGGCTCTGAAGTTGGTCAGCCGATGCGACTTCCAAGACGAAACTCACAAGAATGCCCTTCAAAGGAGCCCTCCTATTCGACAGCGAACTGGAAGTTAGCCGACAAATGGGGCAAATCCCCAGTACCTCGGCTACCGGAGGACAGGAACAAAAGCCAACGCCCCTCTCCCCGAACACCCAAGGGCAGAGGATTGCAGCATTTTAGACCATACAAAAACACATACCAAGCACCTCGCCCCGCAGGCAGGGGCCAGTCCTTTCGGAACAGACACAAGAGAGTAGCCGGCTCAGGTCCAGGCCCCAGCCGCACCCCATAATGAGAATCAACAGACCCATCCACAGGAAGAAGCCATAGGGGGCAGGCTTGCCCTATTCTACCAAAGATGGGTCGAGATAACATCAGACAAGTGGGTCCTAACCATCATTTGAGAGGGATACTACCTGGATTTCCACAGCATTCCTCCAGACAAATTTGTGAAATCTCCTTGCCACCTCCTCTGCAAGAGGATGGCAGTGGAAACCACACTGACAAAATTACTCACCCTAAAGGCTATAACACTGGTGCACATGCACCAACAAAATACTGAACAATATTCTATTTTATCGTCCCCAAGAAAGAGGGAACGTTCCGGCCCATCCTGGATCTCAAGTCAGTCAACCGCTACCTGAGGGTACCACACTTCTGCATGGAAATCCTACGCTCTGTCATAAGGGCAGTACAGCCGGGAGAATTTGTGCCCTCTCTGGATCTGTTAGAAGCCTATCTCCACATCCCAGTCCATCATGACCACCAGCGCTTCGTGATCCTGGACCATCATTATCAGTTCCAGGCACTGCCCTTCGGACTGGCCATGGTCCCTCGTACGTTCACCAAAATCATGATTGTAGTGGCGGTGACACTGAGGAAGAAGGAATCCTCGTACACCTATATCTGGACGATTGGCTGATCAGGGCAAAATCGCCAGAGGAAAGTCACCAGGCGACCACCCAGAGTCAAGAATCTACTGCAGACTCTTGAGTGGGTCGTCAACACAACCAAGTGTTGCCTGCAGCCCTCCCAATCACTAGAATACCTGGGAGTCCGGTTCGACACCAAACAAGACAAGGTCGTTCTTCCCCATACATGAAGAAGGAAATTGATGGACCAGTTGCGAAAACTGTTGAACTGTGCTCGACCCAAGGTATGGAACCACCTCCAAGTCCTCGGCCTCATGATCCTAGAAGTCGTCCCATGGGCAAGGGCCCACATGCGCCAACTTCAACGTTCCCTACTGTCATGCTGGAACCTGATGTCCCAGGACTATGCTGTTCACCTCCAGCTACCGGCAGAGACATGGACCCAGCTCCAATGGTGGCTATAAGAAGACCATCTGAGCAAGGGAGTAAGGCTATCCCCACCAACCTGGGTCTTACTCACCATGGATGCGAGCCTACGAGGGTGGGGACCCCACTGCCATGAACTGACGGCTCAGGGGCAATGGGACAAGGAAGAGTCGGGATAGAAAATAAACTGACTGGAAGCCTGGGCAGTCACACTATCCTTCCTATGATTCAGTCACAGACTCCGGGGTGAATTTGTCAGTCATGTCAGACAATGCCACAACAGTTGCCTACATCAACCGCCAGAATGGAACCAGAAGTCAACAGGTGTCCCTGGAAATAGGCCCCCCTAATGGTGTGGGCGGAAGCAAACCTGCAAGGGATCTCAGCCACCCACATCGTGGGAAAAGACAACGTCACTGTGGACTACCTCAGTCGAGAAAGTCTAGACCCAGGGGAATGGATGCTGTTGACCACAGCCTTCCAGTTGATAGTAAACTGCTGGGGAACACCAGCCATAGATCTTCTGGCAACCCGGTCCAACGCCCAAGTTCCCAACTTCTTCAGCCGCAGATGAGAACCACAATCCCAGGGGATCGACGCCCTCGTCCAGACTTGGCCACAGGAGGACCTGCTGTATGCCTTTCCCCCATGGCCACTACTGGGCAGAATCATCCAAAAGATAGAACATCACAAAGGGCTAGTACTTCTAGTGGCCCCGGACTGGCCAAGAAGGCCGTGGTATGCAGACATGAGAAGACTTCTGGCGGGGAACCCCCCCTATGTCTACCTCCACACATGGACCTGCTCCAGCAAGGACCGATCCTCCACGAAGACCCAACTTGATTCTCTCTTATGGTCTGGCCATTGAGAGGACTCGCCTGAAGAAGAGCGGATACTCGGGGGCAGTGATTGACATCTTGCTCCGAGCACGCAAGTTTTCCACGTCTCTAACCTACATACAAATAGGGAGAATATTCGAAGCCTGGTGTAAAGACTGCGACATCCTTCCGCAGACAGTCATAATCCCCATGATCCTGGAATTTCTGCAGGACAGCTTAAAGAAGGTATTGTCTCTCAACTCCATCAAGGTGTAGGTGGCAGCACTGGCCTGCTTCAGAGCCAAAGTGGATGGCATCAGTCTATCTTCCCTTCTAGACATCTCCTGCTTCCTGAGAGGGGTCAAACAAATCCGACCACCACTAAAGTGGCTGGTACCCCTATGGAATCTCAATCTAGTAATAGACTTCCTAGTGGGAGCTTCCTTCAGACCTACCCACATTCTGTCCCTATGGCTCCTGACCTTGAAGACTGCATTCCTAGTAGCAATGTGTTCAGCCTGATGCATCTCCGAACTTCAAGCACTATCCTGTCTGGAATCGTTCCTCAGATTCACACCAGGATCCATACAGCTACGCACTGTCCCCTCCTTCCTTCCAAAGGTAGTTTCACATTTCCACCTAAACCAAACCATCTTGCTACCATCTCCAGACAAGCATAAGGACTCTGAACTCTCTCATCTTCTTCGCCATCTTAACATGGCAGACTCCTAGTCCGATACCTGAAAAGATTGGAATCCGTACAAAAGACAGACCCACCTATTCGTCCTTCACAGCGGGAAGAAACAAGGGGGAAGCGGCCTCATGGGCAACCATAGCCCTCTGGATCAAAGTAGTAATCAAGGCAGCCTATGTGGAGGCAGGGAAACCTCCACCTCTACAAGTCAAGGACCATTCCACAAGGGCCCAGGCAGTGTCCTGGGCAGAAACCAAGATGCTGTCACCTGCCGAGATCTATTGGGCGGCGACGTGGTCCTCCATTCACACCTTCTTGAGGTTCTATCGCCTGGATGTTCAGGCCCGGGAGGACACAGCATTCGCTGTGTCCTCCCGGGCAGTACTAAGTGGGCCACGGGCAGTCTCCCCCCCGGGTTGGGAGTAGCTTTTGTACATCCCATTGGTCCTGAGTCCATCTGCTATACGCTAGGAAATGGAGAAATTACTTACCTGATAATTTTGTTTTCCTTAGTGTAGACAGATGGACTCCACATCCCACCCACGGCTGCCCCAAGATACGGAAACCTCGGGGGACAATCCCCAAGAGCAAGACAAGCACGGGTAAGCCAGACTTTACCCCTAGTTAAGACACCCATAGTTGCCAGTTGTCTGCGTTTCTCGGTTGAGTGCACTGGCGGTCTCTAGCTGAAAATCACGTCAACCAGTTCAAAGTTAATCAAGTTATCCAAACACACATATATCCACAATTGCTTTTCAAGGAGAATACAGAAGAGCAGAACTTCCTGCAGGGCTATATGTAGTGCTGACGTCAGATTGAAATCTGACTCAGTCTCCAACTGCTATCAGGAGTACACTATACCCATTGGTCCTGAGTCCATCTGTCTACACTAAGGAAAACGAAATTATCAGGTAAGTAATTTCTCCAATCAAAACAGAAAATGGGTAAAACAGTTTAATATAAAAAT
The DNA here is from genome assembly GCF_901001135.1 of Rhinatrema bivittatum. Taxonomy (NCBI): domain Eukaryota; kingdom Metazoa; phylum Chordata; class Amphibia; order Gymnophiona; family Rhinatrematidae; genus Rhinatrema; species Rhinatrema bivittatum. Next base: position 343,936,511 of record NC_042616.1, on the reverse strand, counting down.
AAAAAGTAATGCAATATAAAATAAAACAAGATATACAAACAACATAAAACAGAGAAAGTCCACCGTACAATCACAACTCCAATTAAATTACCTTCATAGAGGAGTTCTAATCATTCACAAAGGCCTGCTTGAGTAATTGTTAATGTTGTTTCTGAACATCATAAAATTAGACTCCATGTGAATCTTCATTGGCAATGTATTCCATAAAAACAGCACTTGATAAAGGTAGGTCAAGTCTAGTTTAATCTAATCTGTTGTTGAAGGAATTCTGAGTTATTTTGAGCACTGGAACGCAAGAACATCCTTTCTTATGAACTGTTTATCAGAAAGCTATACATACCTGTATCCTTGGAAGCGGCCCTGAAAGGCGACCAAAATGGTGTGGGGTCTCCATGGAAAGACTTATGAAATGAATCTGAAGGATCTAAATAACTATACCCTGGAAGAGAGGAGAGACGGGAGATATGATACAGACTTCAAATTCCTGAAAGGAACTGATACACAAAACTCATAGAATGTTGTAAAATAGGGGTCACAATAAACTCCAGGGGGAAAGATTCTGGAACAGTAATGGAAGTGAAAAGGGTGTAGGACAGACCCAGAGGATCCCCTATAGGCTACAGAATGAAAATTAAATGGGGTAACTTTTTACCCCCTCCCCTCCCCCCCCCAAGCACAAATGTGAACTTTGTTAACCTGCACAGAGCAGTAGTTACCTCCCCCTCCCCCCCCCAAAAAAAAAAAAATCTCGCAGGGCAGACTGGATGGACTGTTTTGTTCTTTCTCAGAAGACAAGCAGGATGGCAGTCTTCACACACAGGTGACATCAACCGATGGAGCCTAGCACAGAAACTTATTTGAAAGTTTCTAGAACTTTGGCTGTGCCTCCCTGAGCATGAACACTCTTGCCATTGTCATGTCCATGCAGGGTTCCTTCAGCCTTTCCTTTTCCTTTGAACCCTCGAGTTGCAGTTTTGGTACCTCACATTCCTGTTTCTTAAACCTCTTTAGGTTTTGCCAGATTGGCAAGATTGTTCAACATGGGATCCTGTGGTTTTGTCCCTTGTTACCCTTGGTAAGATTTTTCGGTCATTTCTCTGTTTCCATTTGTCTTGATAATCAGTTCTGCGGCAATGCACTATCTATGTCCACCAGCCTTCGACTTGCCGCTGCCATTGAATTGGACATTGCTTCCTTTTTATTTCAGCAGATCATGTCTAGCTGGTTCCAGTGTTGCCCTTTGTCTATCATGGACCACCATGATGGGATGTATCCTAAACCTGGGGGCATTGCATGCTGTCTGACCCAGAAAGGCTGCTGATCCTGAATGTAACTCATGGGAAAGCTTTTTGGGTACTGGAAGAACAATCCATTGGTATTAGAGGCATTGACATTGAAGGACCTAGGAACTGCATTGGCAGAGGGAGTGTCATTAGCATAGGGGGAATGTCTGCTTCCTCAGTGCTGCCAGCTGATAGGGAACCCATAGAAGGCCTTTGTCTAACTCATCCCACTCAAAGAAGGCATCTGGTTCCACCTCTTCAATGCCTGCATCAAGGAGATCCCATGCTAAATATCAAGGGAAGCTGAAGAAGTATTAGCATTGGTTTCCATTTGGACTCGGTGCTGGGAACCGTGGATGGTCTGGTGCATGCTGACAACTTCCCGTAAACAGTCCCATGGTGAGGAGGACTCATCCTCTAAGCAGGTCCAGAACTAACAGCTTCCACTGGTCCAGGTGTTCACCACTGATCCCCCTCTTTGTTCAAAGGAGGATGTGGTCACCCCCCTGCCTCTGTCAGTGTTGGCATCTGCCATCTTTGAGGAAGAATTGGATAAAAAGATCCAACAGACCTTGGAGAAGGTGTGGCAGAGCCTCTGTGCAGGGACATCGAGGGCAATGAGGCAGGCACAGTCTTTCCTCAAGCCTCTGTCTGATTTCTTACACGTGCTTGGTGGCAAGGCATCTCTGCTGGTGCCAGATCCAATGCCAGGAGGGGGATCAGAATTGGTGGCCACTGTCCCACTACTGATCTCCAGCTCTTTGGGGGAGGAAGTTTTCCTGAGCCATCAAAGCTCCTCGGGACTAAGGTTAAAACCAGTCAAGCGCACTGGTCAAATGGCAGGTGTAACAGGCAGAGCATGTTCCATGACTATAAGCTTGGGGTTGCTAATACTGAATGCTTCTTTCATTAAGGCCAGGATTACCATAGAACAGACAGATACCAAAAGGTCTCATGTAAAAGCTCCAGACAATAAAACATATTTAGAATTAGCATCTCATATTTCAACTTAGTGTATTAGAGAAGACTCTTTTGCATGCCAAAGATAAATTATTTCCATAAACAATAGCTAGTACAATGTGAAGAATCTTATTTGGAGCAGCCTTCAAAGATCTGAACTTTGAGCATATTTGTGCTGCACGTTGCTATATGGTAGATTTTTTTTTCTTGTTGCTAAGCAAATATTACATAGTTACTGTAACTACCTGTGTTTAAGATCTATGTTAATGATGTGCTTTGTTAGGTTTTTTTTTTTTGTGGGGGGGTGTAATTATATACAATATGTTTATGGCATTCTGTAGTTTATCAAGTTGACTTTTTAATACAGTAAAATTCTAGGGCACAAAATCATCATAGATGTAAACTTTGCATCTTTTCATGGGCATTATAATTCTGTTTTGAAACAAATCCATTTAATTTGCTGTTGATCTTTCTCTTTAGATACCTGTTTGTACTGCAGCTCAGACAAGACATTCTTTCTGGAAAGTAAGAATATTTTTGTTAACTCTGGTATTGCACAGTATGTTACATGTAGATCATCTGTCCTTTCTAAAGATTCTCACAATTCTCCACCAATAAGCAGGGCTGAATTAACCATGATACGTGAGTGACATCATCCCACACCACACACTCTTCTCTTAGCTCATAGAACATTTGCTCTACTGAGCATGTATGGGAGTTCCCTATGGGCATTGCTTCGTGAGCTTCCTTAGTCTTTTTATGTGAACGTCAGCAAAGACATATACCCTTTTTTCTTCTTGATTAATCTCTTGATATTCATTCTTTTAAACTTTCTCTCTAATTACATTGCCTCACTGTCTCAAGAGCCCCCAAACAACACTTTTAAGTAAAAAAGAAAAAAGCACCCCCCCTCCAGTCTCTTCCTTCACAGGATGTCCAGCACCAGGAAGCAGACCATTAGTGGCTTCAAGGACACCATCTGTAATGAACATTTTCCTACCACAGACTGACGTATCTTGCTACTGCTGCCTAGGACCAACCATGACCAGGCAAACTACTAACATTATGGTCAGATGACTGTGCTGCCAGAAGTCCAGAGCCTGTAAAATGGAGGAGCTATGTAAGTCTCTGAAGAGTTGGTCCTTCTCTCCTGGAGTGAAACCTTGTCTTGCTCCCTGGGTGCCAATTTTGAGCAGGAGCTGATCAGGAAAGTCTCCCCTCTTGCTGGAACAGGCTGGGACCTTGTGGTCAAGCAAACCAAAGAAGTCACGAAGCCTGGGCCCTTCTAGAAAGAAGCACCATGCTTCCGATCCAGTGGCCAAAAAAGCATGAAGCCTTGGTGCATTTAATTCAATTGATACTCCATTCATAAATGCATGGGGCTTCAGAAACATTGATCCTCCCTCAATGCCTTGTGTTGGAGCAAGCTGCAGCATTGCCAATGCACCAGGCTGCAGTGCTTTTGATGCACTGATTCACTTCTGCCAATTTTTAAAGTATGTCCATTGAGGTTACTAGGGCAAAGCCTGTGCCTGTGCCTAGGGCAAAGCCTGTGCCTGAACATGCAGATTCCATTGCTCCGTGTTGCTCCTTAGTCTCTAAATGGCCCCCAGGACAAATTTTTTAAAGTCCAGAGGTGTGCAAGAAAATTCCATCTTAGTTTCTTAGATCCACCTCCAATGCCTGGCCAGAGGGCACACCAGCCCTTAGATAAAGTGGTACAGATAATGAAGACTTTTACTTCCCTAGTGGCTAAGGACAAAGAGGGCCTCTTCAACCTCTCCTTTTCAAGATATCAGATTTATTCCTCACACAGAGTCCCAGCATCATCTGATAGACAGGTACTCCATCAGAACTCCCTCGAGATAGGTTCTAATCCTCAACATTTGCTTGCAGTGGAATCCAGCTAATTTAAGGATATACACCAGGAATACACACATCCAAGGCAACTAAGGACCCCTCCTGTGTCAACCTACTTCATTGTTGGGGTCCTGGATAAGTGTTCCTTCTCTAGGATCTGAGTAGGATTTGACAGGAATACCCTCTAACCCCCTACCTGAGCCTCTAGAATTCTAGTCTCCATATGAAGGACCTCTTTTACTCCAGATTTCTGGGCAAGTTGGGATAAGTGCTTGAAGTCAACGTCCATAAGGACAAGGATCCTTGCACAGAAATCTTCATTCTCCTTCAGATCTTTGATAACCCCTTGGTGGAGCCAGCAGCTATTCCAATCCATGCTGTCCTTCAAGAATTACAAACAAGAATGTGGGAGAATCTGATTTCCTGCAAAGCAGTAGCCAGAAAATTAGACGTCAATTATATAGTCCAGAAGACTCCAGGTTTTGGCGTATTCCACCTGCCTCATCAATTGGTTATAGTAGTCAACTCTAAAGAGAGCAAAGAAAACAAGAATATCTTCAAACACTTCATCAGGCTCTTAGGCAATTTTGGCAAAAAGGTTTTCCTGAGCTCCATGCTTAATGCACGTATCTCGACTCACCATCTTTACATGATTGAACATAATCATGTAATTATTTAAAAATTCAAACCCTTCCATCCTCTAGGAGATATTGGCTCTGCATACCTACAGCTGCACCTAGATGTGAAAGAGTGGATAAACCATCTTATTTGATCAGTTTGCGAGGTTTTTTATATGATAGCCCACTCCTCATCAGATTCCATTAGAACACACTGAATGGCTTGGTTGAGAGCCAGCAGATTATGTGATATCCATAATAAACTAGTAGGCATACCCTGCCTGGGAGATCTGATCTTTGGAAACAAGCTTAGAAAAATAGTGGTTCAGATCAAGGAGAAATATGTGGCAGTCTAGTCACTCTCAACTGGCACAACAGCAGTCCATTTCATTGTGACCCTACTAGGCTTTTTAAATGGTTATACTTCAGAAACACCACCTTCTGGCAATTCCAGTGATGCTGAGTTCTACAGCTGCTACAACAGCAACTTCCAACTTGGAGTCAACAGTATGAATGGTGCCGTCCAGAAATGACACAACAGATCCATCCCTAACCTTGATCAAGTTTAAGAACAGATTACAAATTCTGCACTCATTCTCCCCAGTAGGGGGAGGAATGGCACAATATTACCAAAGACCACTGGGTTCTCAGATTGTAGTGTCTGATTACCACATGCATTTCTCCTAGCTTCCCACATTTCCTCACTGCTCAGTCTTCAATCTGGATCTGTCTTAATGCAACTCCGCATGGAGATGGAATTGCTCCTCACTCGGAGGGTGATAGGGCAGGACCATTTCTATCAATATGGGGCAGGGGTTCTACTCCTCCTATTTTCCTTATACCAAAGAAATCTGGGTATTGAGACCCATCCTGAATTTAAGAAGTCTGAACAAGAATCTGCTCAGAGAAATTTACACGTTCTCCCCCTTCGTTCAGGCAGGGGAAATGGATGTGTCCTCTGGATTTGAAGGATGTCTGTGTTCACATACCCATCCATCCTGCCCATTGGCACCATCTGCACTTTGTGGTTGAATCCTCTAGCTATCAGTACAGAGTATTTCCTTTTGGGCTCTTTACCAAGTGCTGGACTGTGGAGGAGTAGCCTAGTGGTTAGAGCAGTAGGCTGTAAACCAGGGTTCAGACCTTGGGCAAGTTACTTCATGCCATTGCTTCAGGTACAAACAGACTGTAAGCCCTTTGGGGACAGAGAAATGCTTACCGTACCAGAATGTAATGCCCTTTGAAGCACCTGAAAAAGCATAATATAACAAAGTAAAAAAAAAAAAAAAAGTATCTGCTCTGAATTCAGAACCTCTGTGTCCTTCCCTTACTTGGACAACTGGCTAGGGATGCCACTTTCTGGGAGGGAGTGTTGACCTCCTTATATAAGTGGATTCAACTCCTACAATCATTGGAATTCTGAGTAAACTTTGAAAAATGGACCCTAATTGCATTTTAGAAGATCAGATTCATTGGGGTGTAGATAATCTCTGCAAGAGAACATTTCTTCTGACAGATCGTGTGAAAGCTCTTGGGTTCCCTGCTCATTGATTGCTGAACGTGGATCAAATAACCAGGGAAGTACTAGTTTTCCTGGGCCAGTTGCTTGTGACAGTTCATATAGTATCACTAACTTGCCTCCACATGTGGCTCCTAAAATGGGGCCTCCACTCCCAGTGGGACCAGTCAAATCCCAGTGGGACCAGTCAACTTGATGACTTTGATGAATATCTTGCAGGAAATGAAGTAAGAGCCTTGCTGGTGGCTACATCATTGCATCCTTCAAGAGAAGACACCACTACATCTACTTTCCCATCAGGTGGTGATAGCGACAGATGCCTCCACCCAAGAAAGTATGGGGAGCTCATACAGATCCTTTCCAAACTCGAGGGATTTGGTTTTTAGCAAAAGGTTTCAGATCAGTCTTCTAGAACTGAGTTCTGAGCTAAGAGAAAAGAATCTATTCTATGCAGTCGGGATAGTGTTACCCATTTGTCATGGCTAATTCATCCTGCAATTTTCAGAGAACACAGTTTACAGTAAATAAACTTGTTTCCAATACTGATAAATTACAGGTATATTTGCCAAATCATAAAAATGTAAAACTGGTAAGGTGTAAATTTAGTTTTTGGAATGCATTTTTTAACCTTTCAATAAGTGTCTAGAAAAGGTCATCTTTTCAGTGTTAATTAACTAACAAATAGAAAACTTTTCTAAGGTTTATTTTCCCATTCTGTGCCTCTGAGGAACGCTTATTAAATCTGGCCCTTAGTGTTTAGAGTAATTCTAAGTTTTACAAGAAAATGATTTTCTTCATCGACAAGCAGGGCTGATTAACCATGATGCGGATGACGTCATCCGGTGCCAAACAGATGCTTTATTCCTATCTCAAAGAAGAGACTCCACTCTGAGAGGAGAGTCTGCTGCAGTCTTTACCATCTTATATATCTCTTCTATCTTCTGGGCCCTGGATCTCTGGGTCCGCGATGACATCCAGCCACAGTGGTAACAGGTGTGCTGGGTTCTGGCCCAAAACACCAACAGCAGATGTCATGGCCATCTGATAGATATCTTTTGCCACTTATGCAGGCCTTAAATCTGCCAAAAATGTCCTTCTTAGAACCAAACTAAATACACCCTCCCGGTGTATACAAACAATGTAACAGTGAAATCCAACACACTGGTCACTATATTTTTCCAGTTTAAAATTTTTTATTTTTTCCTCTTTTTTTTACTTTACTTCTCCAGTTGTACAAACTTGTGGAATTAGCGCAACCATCGCTTATATGCGTAAGCATTGCTGAGATAAGTACTGAGTATTCTAATTTGGAATTTATCCATGTGACTGTATGTGGGTTAACCGGATGATATGTATCTCATCAAGATCCTGTGAAGGAGAGATTTTTGAAGTGGGAGCTTTTTGATAATATGGCAACTATTTTTGAAAAGAATGAAGTTTGACTAAGTTTTGAAACAAAATAAAACAGGATTTTTGATCTGTGATGGCAGTGAAAATGATTGCACGCTGAAGCATCCAGAGAATGAAATAAAAATCTTGATATGAGTACTGTCTGAGGTTTTCTCTTCTTAGCAGGTTGCCTCTTGTGTGTTTTGTTTTGTTAGCACCGAAAAATGCTGTAGGTGCTGCTGAGGCAGGCAACACAAGTGTGTGAAAAATTAAAAACTTGTATTTTGAAATCAAGGAAAATGGAGGGAAGGGTACACAGCTGTGCTGTAGCTTGGATGAGACTGGGGGGGGCTCGCATGGCAGTGCCTGCACAGGAACTACTGCACATGCTCAGTAGAGAAAAATCTCTGAGGTAAGGGAGAAGGGACAGTTAGACACCCTCCTAAGATGTCACCCATATGTCATGGCTAATTCATCCTGCTCTCTATGGAGCATAACATTTATGGTAAGCAAATTTACTATCTTTAAAACTGGGCATCTTCTAAAAGCTGTACAAAGCTTATACCTAGGAGTTCATCACGCTGAGAAATTGTTCCTCTTGTTATATGCAGATTGCTCTGTCATGTGTACATTTATCTTCAGAGATGGGTGAAAAAATTGAGGTTTATAATGATTAATGCTCTTAATATGGGGATTTTCCTTTTGTGAGAAGTTTCATTAGCTCTCAAAAATCCTTACTGGTGATAGCTGTTGAAATCTGGAGAACATTGTCAAAGTCCTCTGTCATGTTTATATTGTCAAACTTTATACTCCACTACTGTTCTTAGTACACAAGTTCTTGGTGTACCTTAGGTATAGTGTTTCCTCTTGAATTGTCTATGGCAAGTGAAAGGAATGCCTCTATTGTACTTGCTACAAATTAGTAGCAGGAAAAAAGGTTAGTTTGAGTCATCTTAGGGATTGCACTGCTGGGGAAATAGCACAGGGTTGTACAGATCTGGTAGAATCTTTCAGACCAGACACATTTCATTGCCATAAGAGATGGTAACAGCGATACAATCTTTAGAGAAGAAGTTGTTAGTCTGTAAATTTTTGTTACTGCAGACTAACAGATTTATTGAGGCAAATGTTTTAAGGACAAGTATCTTTGAAAATGTAGGGATTTGAGCCAGAAAGTGCTGGTACCCTGCAAAAAACAAGGGAAACCAGAAATCTGAATCTTTGTTTTGCTTTTTCTTTTGCTTTTTTTCATGTCACTGTCAGGTTTTAGTACTTCTGTTGCTATGGCACATAAAATATAAATTGGAAGCAGTAAATTATATAGGTCTTGATACTTTTTTCTTCTTTTTATAGATTGAAATGTCCTTATGAGACAGCTGTGGACTTAGCTTCTTTATGTCTACAAGGTAATTAATTTTTTTGTGCTGGAATTTCATTTCCAAAGCTAAGGCTACATGGTATAACTTAATGTAATCTACTCAGTGTTTTGTTATGTTACTATTTCTTCACTAATGACCATAGAGCGAGGGTGGGTAATTCATGTTTTTGAGGGCCACCAACCAGTTAGGTTTTCTGGATATCTTTAATATGTATAGGAGAGATTTGCATGCACACTGCCATATAACATGCATATTCATTAGGAATATCCTGAAAATCTGGTTGGTAGCCCTATTGGAGTGGAATTGTCCATCCCTGCTATAGAGGCTTCTGCTGCTGTTTTAAAATTTATACCATGACACAAATCTTGATGCATTGTTCTCCCTGCTTCTATTTTGTTTGTAGTATACTGTTGATTAGGCCTTCCGAGATTCAACCTACCTCATCTGACATACTTTTGCTGATGGGAACCTTGATGATAACACCTGCGGTCATATCATTGTTTCTATATCTTCCCCTTTATATTGCTAAAAGTTAGCACTGCAGCTGACAATAACAAAGTAAAAGATGAGCAATATGATGCTAATGGTCCGATGAATAGAATATTTTGGTACAGGTCTACAATAACAAAATATTTTTCTTATTTTCACATCTTGTTTTTTCTGTAGGTGAAAAATGTAAAAAAAAAAAAAAAAAAAAAAAAAGTCTTTCAAGCTGCCTTTGTTCCAATTTAGTTCTTAAAACATTACAAGAAAATTCAGCCTTTTCTATTTTTATATATATTTACAGACACATTTTGTAATTGAAGTGTGAGCTCAATTAATAGCACGATGTTTAAAAGATTGGAAGCCTGATTTTCAAAGATGTTTCAAAAAATTGGATCATCCTGAAGTAGATGATTAAGGAGTTTGTCATATTCCTAACAACAAAAAGCTTGTGCTCCCTTCTTCCCGTTAAAACCTATTAATGTAGTGTCTCTCTGGACATTTGAATTCTTTGTAGAGACACTTCATACAAATCAAAGCACTAAAGGAACTGTTTGTACTTTATTGCCTATGTAGCTAAGTTATTTGTTGATTTGCCCTTCCTGACAAATACAGCTACGACGCATGGCTACATAGTAGTTGTAATAGCTTGAGCCAGTCTCTAAAAATAAATAAATAAATAAATAAAAAATGCAGTGCAATAGCTGAAATATGATCACATCTGGGAAATACAGAAAAAAAATAAGGGAAAACACAAGACGTATTAGTTTTACTCCAGAGTGAACCTTTCTTTTAACCAGTGCAGTCCACAAAAGTACATTGCCTCCTTTCCCATGAATTTTAAATTTTCTTAGAAGCTCATGGGGGACTTTGTCAAATGCCTTCTGAAAATCCAAATACATTAGATCTACCGGATCATGTTTATATACATGTTTATTAACCCTTTTAAAAAATGTAGCAGATTTGTGAGGCAAGACTTCCCTTAGTAAATCCATGTTGGCTGTGTCCCATTAAATCATATCTGTTTATATGTTTTATGATTTTATTCTTTAGAGTAGTTTTCAAGATTTTTTCTGGCTCTTAAGTCAGGCTCACTTGTCTGTAATTTCCCAGATCACCCCTGGAGAACGTTTTAAACAACTAGGTTACATTGCAATCTTGCAGTCTTCAGGTGCAATAGATTATTTTAATGATAGGGTATAAATTACTAGTAATAAATCTGAAGATTCATTTTTTAGTTCTTTCAGAACCCTGGGGTTTATACCATCTGGTCTGGGCTATTTGCTACACTTCAGTTTGTCTACTATATCTTCCAGGTTCACTGTGATTTGGTTCAGTTCATCAGAATCAAAATCCTTGAAAACAATCTCTGGAAAGGATATCGTCCCAACATCTTCATTTAACACTGAAGCAAAGAATTAATTTAGACTTTCTGCGATGGCCTTTCCTAATTGCTCCTTTAGCCCTTCGATCATCTATGGCCCAACCAACTCCCATGCAGGGCTACCTGTTGAGGTTAAGAAGGAGACTTCTCTTTTAAAGTTTAAGAAGCTGGTTAAAACTTTTAGTCAAGCACACAACTTAACCCAAGACATGGCTGTTCACGCAGGCCTTTCCTAACTCCAACATTACTTAACTTCCTCCAATCAACATTCTTCGCTAGTAATAGCATTAATAGCCACCTCTTATAATGTTATTATATATATATATATAATTATCAGATCTTCATTTTCCTTCTTTCTCCAAGTTATTGATTCCCTGTTACATGTAACTGCTTTTCTGCACCATTGTTCAAATTGTAAAGTTTATTGCACCCCTGTTTCTTGTGAACCAGCATGATGGGACTACCGTCTTGAATGTTGGTATATAAAAAAACTTAAATAAATAAATAAATAAATAAATAAACCCAAAATTTGTATTTTCATTTCCTAATTTCTTTGTTGATTTTTGAAAATGCATTACTCCCATACTGTTAATAATGCAGTGAAAAGTAAGGAAAGGTAATTAATGGAGGTGGGACTTTAAATCCTATTAATATAGCAGTGAAATAGTGGTATTTTTTCCTTTTTTAAATTTGTATTCCTTTTATTTGTTTTGTCATTTTAACATTTGTGATTTTGATTTGATTCATTTTATCGATTTATTATATATATTTTAATTTCATGTTATGTTATTTTATGTATTCAGTTGTGGCTATATGGCTGATTCCCCCCCCACCCCTCCCGTTAAGCAGGCTGAATTAGCCATGCTGTCTGGGTGGGACGTCCTCCGGGCAACACCTAGGCAGAGCTTCTAAGAATACAGAGCCTTGACTCTGGGCACCTGCACAGTTCTTACCGTGCAGTTACCAGTCCTCAGTCATTTTTCTTCTGTGCTGCTAGCCACACGTGAATTTTTCACTCTTATGAAAACCCCAACAGTACTTTTAAAGATCTACTATGGCTCCCAAATTGCTGGGATTCAAATACTGCCAATGTGGCAAAGTTATATCCATAACCGATGGACATAACTGTTGCTACCTCTGCCTCGGCCCAGACCACGATTACTCCAGCTGTGGAGCCTGCAGGAGGATGTTGCCCAGAGCCCAAAAAGAACGGGCTTAGAAGATTGCAAAATTGAGGGAAGAAGACACACCCGGGGTCCTATGCTCACACATCAGAATGCCTGTCCTCACACTCCTCCCTGGGGCTGAAGATCCACCATGCCAAGCAGGGCAAAAGAACTTCTTTGGGTCCACCAGATGGTAAGAAAAAGCAGAGCCAAACAGGGCACCCCGCCACAGCGTTCAAGCTTTCCCACAGCACTACAAAACGGGTATCGAGGGATGCATCAGTCAAAATAACACCAAAAATGGCGTCGCTGGCTACCAGTAGTGTCAATCACCATTGGACGATGCATACATCGAAGCAGGGAAAACACAAAAGCATGAAGCAAGGAAGATCCTCGACGTGAAGCACACGATGCATCGAGTCGTGCTTTGCAACCTCTATGTACCTCGATGCAAGTGCTACCTAAAAGGAAAGCGACAGCAGCAAGACACATGCTCGCAGCACCAGACTACGATGCACACCAGCTCTGCGGCGATTCTAATATAGGGGCAGCCGCATTCAAAAAAGTCTTCTCAAAAAGGGGCTTCTCACACATCTCTTGTGCTGGACTGTGACCCTCAAGTGGTGTTCCTGCCGGAAGAGCTGGACCTGGAGATGTCTGAAGGGGAATCCCTCTCAGATGACGAACACTTAATGAGATCCTTGGGCTCATCCCTGAGGGTTTACTCAGACATGTTCTCAGTGTCAAAGAAGAAAATGCACTCTAATCAGTTGCAGGAGCTGCTAACAGAGGCACAAGATGTCACAAAGGGACCAGGACCCAACAGAGGTGGAGGGGGCCCGATTCCAACATTCTGTTGGCAGCAGTGCCTCCAAAGGGCAAAACTACTAAGACCAAGAAGAGGTGTGAGGCCTAGGGGAACAACCACCGCAGTAAGGAAGATGCGCTGGCCCATCGGGACACAGGTCTGGCTTTGCAGTGATGTCCCAAATCTCCATGATTTACAAAACGGGTCTTAAACATCATTCGCGAGGGATACAGATTAAAATTCAGAAAGAATATACGCGCCTCCCGCATCTGGTTCCCTCGACAAGAGACCAGGGACCGGCACGATAGTTGCAAGAGGAGGTGGACTCACTGCTTCCATAACTGGTAATCAAGAGTACCTCCGTGCCATCGCAACAGGGAATTCTATTCCCAATGCTTTTATTCTAAAGAAAACCCGGGGGCTCCACCTAGTTTTAGATCTGTAAGCCCTCAACAAGCACATTTGGAAGGAGAAATTCAAGATAACATCCCTCAAATCCATCCTGCCATTGCTGCAACTCAATGACCCGATGTGCTCGCTAGACCTCAAGGATGCTAACGCCCACATACCAATGGACCACTCCAGGTCAATGCATGGCACTACCAATATAAAGTTCTCCCCTTTGGACTCTCATCTGCCCCTAGAATCTTCACCACTTGAGAAATAGGAATTCAGCTGTTCCCTAACCTGAACAATTGGCTTCTAGTATTGTCACAAGCAACTACCCTTCAAGCAAACTTCATGGACACAATAAGTTGTTTAGAAGGCCTGGGATTCATAATATACGAGAAGAACAGCCTTCAACAGACTCACTCTACAGATTTTAGGAGCAAGTATACTGTCATAGGCAAGGCATTCCTCCCTGCGGATAGAGTTCAGACCTTTCGTACATTAGCAACACAGTTGCAACATTGTGCATGCCCTTTGGCACGTCAGATCTTTACATTTCTAGGCCACATGCGGCAGCCATATATGTGGTACCACACACTTGCTTGTACAAGCGTCACCTGCAGTGGGGTCTCAAGGCTCAATGGACCCAATTTGCTCAGCCTATCCAGAAGAGTGAAGCTAACCCGAGCAATGAGGAATGACCATCCTGGTGGCCTGTCCCCACCAACCTTATCAGTGGGGGCCCTGTTTCTTAATCTGGTGCACCTGGTTCTAACCACGGATGTGTTGTCAAAGGGTTGAGGAGCCCATCTATGGCATATGAAGACATAGGCCCTGTGGGCGCCATCCGAGAGAACCCAGCAAATCTTCTGGAGTTGAGAGCGATAAAATGGCCGTCCACAAGTTTCCATAGCCAGCTTCGGGGAAAGAACTTGATCCCCGAACAGACAGCCAGGTGGCCATGTTCTCAATAAATAATGGAGTTTCAGTTTCCTAGATCCTCTGCAGAGAGGCGATTCAAATACTGGCGTGGGCAGAGATGTGCTCCATATCATTGAGGCAACCTACCTCCAGGAGTAGAAAATACGGAAGCAGATACTCAGCAGGATCTTCCCCCCCAAGTGGCTCTCAACCAGGAAGTAGTTGTTGACCTCTTTGTGGCATTGGGTCTCCCATGCATGGACCTCCTTGCGACAATACATAAAAGGAAGGTTTGGATATTTATCCAGGTTTATCCAAGTCGGAAACAATTTGCCCAAGATGCGTTCCTCATCCCATGGACAAAAACTCTTTTATGTTTACCCACCGATTCCATTAATATCCTGGACAATTTGGAAGTGCATTGAGGACATGGTGGATCTCATCCTCATTGCTCCAGCATGACCAAGACAACTTGGTACGCTTATCTAGTTCGACTATCCATCATTCCTCCTTTCTTGTAGGGGAACAATGCTGATCTGCTCACTCAGGGGGCACCTTGTTGCATCCCATGTACTCCTCCCTTCAGCTCACGGTGTGGAGATTGAAAGCAAGGTACTAGACCACCTGCAGTTGCCAACGGGAATCCAGGACATCTTAGTGTCCGCAAGGAAAAAATTACCAGTGCAAATGGCAGTGATATACGACCTGGGGGTGATGGAAAAAAAGAATAGACCTGTTCTATTGATCACCAGAGATATACTAAGAACATAAGAGCATGCCATACTGGGTCAGACCAAGGGTCCATCAAGCCCAGCATCCTGTTTCCAACAGTGGCCAATCCAGGCCATAAGAACCTGCAAGTACCCAAAACTAAGTCTATTCCATGTTACTGTTGCTAGTAATAGCGGTGGTTATTATCTAAGTCAACTTAATAGCAGGTAATGGACTTCTCCTCCAAGAACCTATCCAATCCTTTTTTAAACACAGCTATACTAACTGCACTAACCACATCTTCTGGCAACAAATTCCAGAGTTTAATTGTGTTGAGTGAAAAAGAACTTTCTCAAATTAGTTTAAATGTGCCACATGCTAACTTCATGGAGTGCCCCCTAGTCTTTCTATTATCCGAAAGAGTAAAAAAATGATTCACATCTACCCGTTCTAGACCTCTCATGATTTTAAACACCTCTATCATATCCCTCAATCAGCCGTCTCTTCTCCAAGCTGAAAAGTCCTAACCTCTTTAGTCTTTCCTCATAGAGGAGCTGTTCCATTCCCTTTATCATTTTGGTCGCCCTTCTCTACCTTCTCCATCGCAATTATATCTTTTTTGAGATGCGGCGACCAGAATTGTACACAGTATTCAAGGTGCGGTCTCACCATGGAGCGATACAGAGGCATTATGTCATTTTCCATTTTATTCACCATTCCCTTTCTAATAATTCCCAACATTGTTTGCTTTTTTAACTGCCGCAGCACGCTGAACTGATGATTTCAGTGTATTATCCACTATGACACCTAGATCTTTCTTGGGTAGTAGCACCTAATATGGAACCTAACATTGTGTAACTATAGCATGGGTTATTTTTCCCTATATGCATCACTTTGCACTTGTCCACATTAAATTTCATCTGCCATTTTGATGCCCAATTTTCCAGCCTCACAAGGTCTTCCTGCAATTTATCACAATCTGCTTGTGATTTAACTACTCTTAACAATTTTGTATCATCTGCAAATTTGATTACCTCACTTGTCGTATTTCTTTCCAGATCATTTATAAATATATTGAAAAGTAAGGGTCCCAATACAGATCCCTGAGGCACTCCACTGCCCACGCCCTTCCACTGAGAAAATTGTCCATTTAATCCTACTCTCTGTTTCCTGTCTCTTAGCCAGTTTGTAATCCACGAAAGGACATCACCACCTATCCCATGACTTTGTATTTTTCCTAGAAGCCTCTCATGAGGAACTTTGTTAAATGCCTTCTGAAAATCCAAGTACACTACATCTACAGGTTCACATTTATCCACATGTTTATTAACTCCTTCAAAAAAGTGAAGCAGATTTGTGAGGCAAGACTTGCCTTGGGTAAAGCCATGCTGACTTTGTTCCATTAAACCATGTCTTTCTATATGTTCTGTGATTTTGATGTTTAGAATACTTTCCACTATTTTTTCCTGGCACTGAAGTCAGGCTAACCAGTCTGTAGTTTCCCGGATCGCCCCTGGAGCCCTTTTTAAATATGGGGGTTACATTAGCTATCCTCCAGTCTTCAGGTACAATGGATGATTTTAATGACAGGTTACAAATTTTTACTAATAGGTCTGACATTTCATTTTTAGTTCCTTCAGAACTCTGGGGTGTATACCATCCAGTCCAGGTGATTTACTACTCTTAAGTTTGTCAGTCAGGTCTACCACATCTAGGTTCACCATGATTTGGTACTATTGGAGTACTTGCATACGCTCTACCAGGCAGGTTTGGCAATAGCGACAGTCAGGGTTCATGTAAGTGCTAAGGTGGCGTATTATCTCCCATTCAATGGTCTTCCCATTTCGAACCATCCTCTGGTGTCCCAGTTTTTGAAAGGGATCTTGAAATTGAGGCCACCTTTTTATTTATTTATTTAAATTCTTTTAATATACCGATGCTCAAGACGAAGTCTTATCGTACTGGTTTACAGTAGAACCAGGGGAAACCATTTAACTAGAAGAAAGGAAGTTACAATCATCAGGGTGTACAATTCAGGACAATTAAGAGAGAAAGAATTAGTTTAACATAACGTTACTAGGAGTAATGCATAATAGCAAAAACAGTTGATTAGCCAGGGATGCTGATTTAGCAGCTAATTTGAATATGCAGTTCGAGCATAACAGTTCCTTTAGATAAGGGGCAGTGGAGGCTTCAGACAGGGGCGAGGGGGGACAGGGGCCAGAAACGGGGCAGGGGAGTGGTTATAGGATCCAGGAGAGGTGGAAAGGTGATGAGGGAGAGGAGTGAGAGTCATTGCTAGTTGGGGAGTGATCCTTCAGGGGAAGGCTTGAGAGAACAGCCAAGTTTTCAGTTTCTTTGTAAAGGAGAGATGGCATTGTTCCTGGCGTAGATCCGGGGGTAGTAAATTCCAATGATGTGGTCCAGCGGTGGACAGTGCTCTTTTTGAATGGAGTTGTGAATGGAGGATTTGTTTACCTGTGATAAAACCTGCAATTTCTTGGGACTTAAACTTATGCTCCCACTCTTTGAACCCATGAACAATAACCATATGAAGTACTTGACTGGAAAGTAGTGTCCCTAGTTGCAGTAATGTTGGCAAGATGGATCAGTGAACTGCAGGCCCTGGTTTACTATCCTCCATTCTTGCAATTTCATCATGATAAAGTCACTGAGGACTCATCCATCCTTCTTGCCAAAGGTGGTCTCAGCTTTCCATTTGTAAACCACCCAGAAAATAGGTGGTATGTTTTTTTTAAAGAAGTGTTTGGGTTTTGCCTCTATGGTCAGCTTCTTTTCAAATTCTTAGTCTCTTATCAATATTTACACTTAACTTGCCAGTGCTTATGCTTTTTCCTATTTTCTTCAGATAGATACTACTTTCAGTTTTTGAAGGAAGTTTTTTTGGCTAAAATAGGCTTTCACTTTGCCTTTTAACCAAGCCAGCAGTTGCTTGGCCGCCCTTACCCCTTTCTTAGTACATGGAATACATCTGGACTGCACATCTAAGACGGTATTTTTAAACAATGTCCACTCTATTTGAACATTCTTAACCTTTGTAGCTGCGTCTTTCATGTTTTTTTTCTGTCCCTCATTTTATCAAAGTCCCTCTTTTGAAAGTTTAATGCTAGAGGTGTAGATTCTTACTGTTCCCCATACTTGTCATTAATTCAAATTTCATCATGTTATGAACATTGTTGGCAAGTGGCCCCAGCACTGTTACCTCTCTCATCAAATTCTGCATTCCACTAAGAATTAAATCTAAAATAGCTCCCTTTCTTTTTGGTTCCTGAACCAACTGTTCCATGAAGCAATCATTCATTCTATCCAGGAACTTTATCTCTCTAGTCATGTCTTGATGTTACATTTACCCAGTCAATATTGGGGTAATTGAAATCTCACATTACTACGTCATTGTCAACTTGGTTAGCTTCCATTATTTCTCTTAGCATTTAATCGTCTTATCATTTTGGCCAGGTGGATGGTAATATACGCCTTACTGAGATCTCAACACACATGAGATTTGTACCCATAAAGATACTATTGTTCATTTAAGTTCTTGCAGGATCTTTAAACCTGTTGGACTTTGATATCCCAAACATAAAGCACCACCTTGTTCCCAAGTTCACCTCCCCCCCCCCCCCCCCCCCCTCAGTATGGAATAATTTGTACTTTGTATAGCATGGTCTCATGGGTTATCCTCCCATCATGTCCTCTGAGATGCCAATTATGTCTACTTTTTCATTCAGTGCTATAAACTTTCTCTCGTCTTACTTCTTAGGCTTCTGGCATTGGCATAAAGACATTTCAAAGTGTTTTTTCTTTTTGTTATCCTTCTTTTTAGTTGACAGGAATAATTTGGAATCTTTTAGCTCAGGTGATTTCTTCCCTTATAGACACACAAGCCGTTAAGCCCGTTAAAACGGGCTACATCCCTCTGTCTCTCACCTCCCCCTCATTCTCTCTCCCCTCACTCTTCACCACCCCCTACCTCCCTCCCTCCCTCACCCACTCCTCCCCACCCTCCCTCTCCTCTCACTCAGTCCCTCCCTCCCACTCAGTCTCACTCACTCCCTCCCCCCCTCTCTCCCTCCCTCTCACTCACTCAGTCCCACTCACTCTCACTCAGTCCCACTCCCTCCGTCCTCTCCCTCAGTCCCCCTCCCTCCCTCCCTCTCTCTCCCTCAGTCCCACTCCCTCCCTCAGTCCCACTCACTCCCTCTCACTCAGTCCCCCCTCCCTCTCACTCAGTCCCTCCCACTCAGTCCCTCCCTCTCACTCAGTCACTCCCTCCCCCTCTCCCTCCCTCTCACTCACTCAGTCCCACTCACTCTCCCTCAGTCCCACTCACTCCCTCTCTCTCCCAGTCCCACTCCCTCTCACTCAGTCCCACTCCCTCTCACTCAGTCCCACTCCCTCTCACTCAGTCCCCCCTCTCCCTCTCACTCAGTCCCCCCTCTCCCTCTCTCAGTCCCACTTCCTCCCTCTCATTCAGTCCCTCCCCCTCAGTCCCTCCCCTTCACTCAATCCCTCCCTCCCACTCAGTCACTCCCTCCCACTCTCTCTCTCCGTCCCTCCCTCCCACTCAGTCTGTCCCTCCCTCTCTCTCTTCTCCCTCCCTCGCTACTGGCCGCTACCGCCGCCCGCTACCGCCGCCGCTCGCTACCGCCGTCGCCGCCCGCTGCTGCCACTGGACGCCGCCCGCTACCCGCCGTCGCCGCCGTCGCTACTGCCCGCTGCCCGTACCGCTGCCGCTCGCTACCGCCGCGTCATCGCCGCTGCTGCTCACTGGACGCCGCCATTTTTTCTCTTTCTGACGCTGGCTCAGACGTGCTCGCCCGCACATGCGCAGTAGAGCTGGTCTCTAGCTGCGCATTGCGGCACGTCGGTCAAGCTTCGTTTATCTAGTAAGATGGGACTATTTTTATTGGAACCTCTCTGTTGGGTTTGAAGATACTTCTCTTTGAACCATGCGCTGCTGAGTGACTGTCTGCTTTCCCCCTTGTTCTAGTTTAAAAGCTGCTCTAGCACCTTATTAAAGGTTAGTGCCAGCAGCCTGGTTCCACTCTGGTTAAGGTGGAACCTGTCCTTTTGGAAAAGACTTCCCTCTTCCCCAGAAGATTGGCTAGTTCCTTACAAAACTGAATCCTCCTTCCTTGCACCATCTCATCCATGCATTGAGACTTCAGAGCTGTGCCTGCCTCTGAGGATCTGCACATGGAACAGATCATTTCAAAGAATGCTACCATGGAGGTTCTGGATTTCAGCTTTATACCTAAAAGCCTATATTTGGCTTCTAGAACCTCCCTCCCACACTTTTTCTGTGGTGTTGGTGCCCACATGTACCATGACAGCCAGCTCCTCCCCAGCACATTCTAAATTCTTATCTAGGTGATGCGTGAGGTCCACCACCTTCGCACCAGGCAGGCGAGTTGCCAGGCAATCCTAGTGTCCACTAGCCACCCAGCTGGTGGACACATTCCTAATAATCGAATTACCAACTATGATGGCTGACCTAATCCTTCCCACTTGGGCAGTAGCCCTGGTAGGCTTGTCCTTGGTGTGAGAGGACAATGATTCAAATGGAGAGCAGGTCCTTGCTACAGGATCACTCCCTGCTTTACCAGGGTAATGCTGTCCAACCTTCTTTCTCCAAGGCCAGCACCAAGTCTGCCAGACTGGAGTAGGAACTTGGCTACTATAGTTTCTGAATGTCTCTTCTTTATAGCTCTGTCTGCCTCATCTCCTTCAGGTCTGCCACTCTAATCTGCAGAGATCGGACTCATTCTCTGAGAGCCAGGAGATTTTTGCACTGAGTACATACATTCTTCTCACCAGTGGGTAAAAAATAAGTGGGGCTTGATGCAAAAACGTAGGAAGGCACCTCTCTTTCTGCTGGACTGTTGCCTTCATTTAAATTTTGAATTCTTTAAGGTTACTAAGGGAGTGAGGAAGTGACATTCTGATATGGTGGTGGCATAAATCGCTAGCTTTATGGGGCTGCTTTCTATAAATTGCATCCATTGCTCATACAGTCTCTGTATTTCAATCCAGGGTTACCGAAAGATATTATAACATGGCAAATTGTAAAAAGGCCACCGATCTCCAGGAATTCTCCTTCACGGAAGCTGCAACGATGCTGAAGGAGGAAGGCCTAGATTTCTGTGAGGGCTGCGTCGTAAGCGCTGAGCAGTAAACTGATTCTGGTGCTGCGAGGAGTGGATTGATGAGGGTAGATTTCCTTGGCTGGTTTGCTATTTAAAGAGAGATATTGCAGCGGTAAGACACATACAGTTGGTGGTGGGTGAGATGAGAAGAGAGGTAGCTGGGCTAGTGCAGAGTGCTTGATGTGGAACAGAGGTCTGACAAGCAAGCAGAAGAAATGACACAGCAAATGAGATATAGAGCATTAGGAGCTCTTAACTAAATTGGAGGATCTTTAGAATTGCTCTGAGGGGAAACACTTGTATACGAGGAGTGCCAGAGAAAGAGGAATTCTCTGATAGTGCCCAGATTGTGAAAGATATCTGCAGGATGGTTTTCCTGAAGGACCTACCTGTTGAAGTGGCTCCTGAGGTGGTGGTGGGCTGAGCGCATAGAGCGTTGGGGGAAAGCTATTTGCATTCGTCCCAGAGATATAATTGCTTGCCTTCATCACTTTCAAATGAAAGATAAATTAATGTGGTTGGCAAGGGGTCTGGGAGCTGTCATGTGAGAGGATAAATCCATTCAAATCTTTAATGTCTCAGCTACTTCTTTATAACTGTGCAATCCCTTCCTAATACGCTGAGTGCATAGAGCATTCACTATAAATGGCTATGCCATCGGGTATTTTATTTATGATCAATGGAAATGCCTCAAGTGCGGTCTATTGAAGAAGCAGTGGCCATTCTACAAAGGGCAGGTATAAAGATGCAAGAGCCAGCTATGGAGGCAAGATACAACAATGCCAGAAACATCTAGATGCAGCAACTTGGCAAAGGCGGGAAAATATTGAGGAGGAATTCTGGTAATGATCTACTGTTGAGAGACCTTACACTTGATCTGTTATTTTTGCTAGTGGAGCAGTACCTTAATCTTATATATTTTTTTTCTTTTTTCTGGGTGCTGCCTAGCAAATTCTGTTATGTGTAGTTGGGCAGCCAGTTTTGCTGTTAAAAGAAACTGATGCTGGGATAAGCATGGAAATGTTTAGATTCTGAACTATGTTAAATTAGTTACTCTGGTTAAAGCAGAGTGGTTGGATGCTTTATATGTATGTATTTGAATTTTGGGAAGTTGCATCTGCCACGGGATGTTAACATTCCTCCTGGGAGGTGCAAGTGGGGTGTGCACATTTATAATTTGGAGAGATGGGGCAATGGGGGAGGGAGACAGGAGGGGATGGATGGCTGGTTGGGTAGGGGCCAGTATGTGAGTTTCTTATTATTGGGAAAATGGTCGATATAAAATATTTCTCTTAATATGAAGGGCCTAAAGTTACCTCAAAAACATCTATTGTTTGAAGAAGCCCAAAAATACATGGGTCTCCATATTTTTTATTCAGGAAATCAATTTCAGAAAAAAGCGAGCACTTATTGAAGAGTAAACACTTTCCAGCTATTTTTTGTGCATCCAGTCAGTTCAGGATTAAACATGTTTTCTCATATCTCACAGTATGAGTTGTTAGACAACAGGAAAGATCAAGAGGGTAGTTTACATGACTATAAAAGTATGCATGAGCAATATGTTTTATTGATAAATATATATGCTGCTAATACAGGTCAGGTTAATTTCTGTTCAAAAATTGGGACAGACACCTGAGTGATTTCTTAGTTATGTGTTTCGGGGTTGACTTTAAATAAAGCATTGGATATCTCCAACTCCTTTACAGATTTGCTTAAAACCCAGAGAAATAGGCTGAAAGTTCTGACTGACTTATGGGCTCTTGCTGGCATCTGAAGGCTTCATAATCCTCCTTGTAGGGAGTATATGTTTTTCTTGAGGGTCCATAAGTCCTACTCTCAAATAGATTTCCTTTTTTCTCAGTAACCTGGGGATAGCAACTAGGAAATCAACAAACATAGGTACAATTACGAGGTCAGACCATGTGAGCTTGCCCTGCTTCAAATATTGATAATTAAATGATTCTTTATAACATGATCCACAGATATGTTAAAAGATAAGGGAAAATATAAGGGGGATATTTTCATGTTAATAATAGAGAAGTATCTCAACAGATGATGTGGGATGGCTTTAAGACTATTCTGAGGAGGAAGTTGATGGCCAAAGCAGTGGCTGTTAAGAAACAAAAAGAGAAATTAGATCTTGTAGCAACTATCAAACAGCTTCAGCTTAGTCATCAGAGAAATGGGAGTTCTAAAGTTCTCAGAGAATTATGAGAAAAGAGCAAGAATGCAAGCTATCATGAGTGAAGAGATTCAATACAGAATAGATACTAATCCTAGAAATACTATTGATGGGGAAATAAACCCAGCAGACTATTAGCATGGCAGTTAAAATGCAAATTGTTCAAAATCAGATTTTTTTGCCATTAAAGTTTAGTCATGGAAAAAAATACAAAACAATAATCCATACCACTATATAATGTAAAATTTACAATCAACCATGACCCACATTTTCCATTATAAACCCCCCCCCCCCCCCCCCACACACACACACACACACACAACCACTTCTCCCTGGGAGACCGATAACTTATTTGAGTGGAGTATTAGGTAGTCTCAGACAAAATTAAAAAAAAATATATATATATAGTATTGATACCATTTCAGAAATGGTATTTATTTATTTTAGGCACTTTATGCTTCGGATCACAGTAAAATAGTCCATATAATGTATATGCCATAGTCTGCACACCACTACACGCTCTGTAAGAGACTCTGATTGCTCCCAGTGTGCTGCCACTTCACTGCGGGCTGCACAAAGGATATGATTAATCAAAAGCTTGATTTCCAGAGGCCAACAACCTGGATATTGTGATAGCAAAAAAATCAGAATCCCATGACATTCAAATATCAGTCAAATTTGCTCCACCAATATTCTAATATTCTCCAAGTAAGACAATACTCTGACAAGTCCACAACACATGAAAAAAATTTCCTTCATTATTACATTGTTGCCCGCATGTGGCCAGATAATTCAGATATGTCTTATGGATTTATCAGGTGTCAGGTACCACCTATATATCTATTTATAATTGCATTCAACAGTGGCTGAAGAAATGAAACTTTTAGCTATTGCAACATGAGTCCTCCCACATGGGAACATCCAATTCTTCCCCCAATCCTTTTCCCATTATAATATAATTTGTTTAATATCCTAACAAAGGTGCTAAAAGTTTATACAATTTGGAAAGCAAGCCTATGCCAAGATTTTTGTTTGACACACATCTTTCAAATTCAATAAATGCTCTAGCACATGACTCCTTATCTGGCTCTGTGACAAACAGTGCACTGGTTGCAAAATACCTAAAGTGTTCAGAATATAGTTATTGAAATTTCTCCAATAAATCATGAAAAACTAAGAAATCTATCCTGAGAAAAAAGTTACCCACAGTATCAATACCCACTTATTGTTCTAACTGTTTAAAATATAGGGAAGAGTCGTGTTGTGTTAAGACTGTCCACGTAAATACCTACTGGCATTAATGGAGAATATTCAAAATGATCCGTTAGTCTAAAAATATGGCCTAAACATAAGATTAAGTTAATGATGTAAAAGGATTATTTTGTGTTAAGAACCCCCCCCTTATAATTTGCTCACATTAGAGAATATAAATACCGTATTTTTTTGCTCCATAGACGCACTTTTTTTTCCCCCCCAAAGTGGGGGGAAAATGTATGTGTGTCCTTATGGAGCGAATATAAAAAAAACCCCAAAACTAAAAATCTAACAAACCCCCCCCCCCCCACCCTCCGGACTCCCCCAAGACCTGCCAACTTAATTTACTACAAGCCCCCCCCCCCCCCCCCCTCCTGACCCCCCCGCCAAGACCTGCCAAAAGTCCCTGGTGGTCCAGCGGGGGGTCCGGGAGCGATCTCCTGGGCTTGGCTGTCGGCTGCCAGTAATCAAAATGGCGTCGACGGCCCTTTGCCCTTACTATGTCACAGGGGCTACCGCTGCCATTGGTAGGCCCCAGAGACATAGTAAGGGCAAAGGGCCGTCGGACCATTTTGATTACTGGCAGCCGATGGCCCAAGCCCAGGAGATCGCTCCCGGACCACTCCCGGACCCCCACTGGTCCACCAGGGACTTTTGGCAGGTCTTGGGGGGTCAGGAGGGTGGGGGGGTTGTTAATTAATTTAAAAGGTTGGGATGGGTTGCTTTTTTTTGGGGGGGGGGGCCCAGAGAAAGAAAAGTTTTCTGATCTGGGGAGTGGACCGAAATGGCCCTCCCCAGACCCAAAAACAAAATGGGGAGAAAAAAAAAAATGTTATGCACTTCCCTAATTTGCTCCATAAGACGCACAGACGCCCGGGGACAGAGGCCGGTTTAGCACAAATTTTTTTTATTTTTATTTTCCCCCTCTGAATCCTAGGTGCATCTTATGGTCAGGTGCATCTTATGGAGTGAAAAATATGGTACTCCTTGCTCAATGTGTACCTGTTTAATTTTACTTTTTGGAAACCAGTGAAATTCAGCTCTCAATTGCGCTGCTGCATAGTACTGTTGAAAATCAGGGATGATCAAGGGGTTAAAGGGGCACTTAGAAAGATAAGGCCATTGTGGAAAGATTAAATGATACCCACAGACCCAAGGTATGGGACTATCTTCAGGTACTTGGGCTCATGGCATCAACTCTGGACGGTAGTACTGTGGGCAAGGGCTTACATGTGGCCACTCCAATGCTCCTTACTGTCACACCGGAACCCACTGTCCCAAGACTACTCGATTCGCTTCCACCTACCAGCAGAGGAATGTTCTCAGCTTCAGTGGTGGTTACAGGAAGACCACCTAAGCAGAGGAGTAAGCCTATCCCCACCAAACTGGATCGTGCTCACCACAGATATGAGCCTCCGAGGGTGGGGAGCCCACTATCAGGAACAGAAGGCCCAGGGACAATGGACTAAAGAAGAGGCGAATGGAACATAAACCACCTGGAAGCTCAAGCAGTCAGACTAGCATGCCTGCAGTTCAGCTACAGACTCCAAGGCAAGCGATTCGAGTGATGTCGGACAATGCCATGATTGCTGCCTACGTCAACTGACAGGGAGGAACCAGGAGCCAACAGGTGTCTCTGGAGATAGACCCCCCCCCCCCCCCCCTCGTGGCATGGGTGGAGGTAAACCTACAAGGGATATTGGCCTCCCACATTGCAGGGCAAGACAAGGTCTTCAGCGGACTTACTCAGTAGAGAAAGCCTGGACCCGGGAGAGTGGGCTCTGTCGACCAGAGGCTTCCAAATGATAGTAATCGCTGGGACCTCCCGATCATGGACGTACCAGCAACATCTCACAATGCCCAAGTTCCCCGGTTCTTCAGCCGCAGATGAGAGCAGCTTTCCCAAGGGATCAATGCCCTCGTCCAAACCTGGCCAAAGGAGGACTTACTGTACACCTTCCCCCCCATGGCCCCTACTGGGCAAGATCATCTGCAAGATGGAGCACCATAGAGGACTAGCCCTACTAGTCACCCTGGATTGGCCCAGACAACCATGGTACGCAGACATGCAAAGACTCCTTTCGGGGAATCCTCTGTGTCTCCCTCCACACAGGGTCCAGTCCTTCATGAAGACCTGTCTCGATTCTCTCTTACAGTCTGGCCCTTGAGAGGACTCGCGTGAAGAAGCGTGGTTACTCGAAGGCCGTGATTGACACCTTGCTCCGCGCATGGAAGTTCTCAACATCTATGGCATACATACGGACCTGGAGAATATTCGAAGCCTGGTGTGAGGACTGTGGGGTACCCCCACGAACAGTCAAGATCTCTATGATTCTGGAATTTCTACAGGATGGTATGAAGAAAAGGTTGTCTCAACTCCCTCAAGCTTCAGATAGCAGGCCTCTCCTGCTTCAAAGCAGAAGTAAATGGAATTCGTATGTCGGCACACCCAGACTTGGCCCGTTTCCTAAAAGGGGTTAAGCAACTCCAACCACCTCTGAAGTGGCCGGTTCCCCTATGGAATCTCAACCTGGTATTGGACTTCTAGCAGGGTCTTTCTTCAGGCCAATGCGCAGTCTGTCACTACGCTTGAAGACTGTATTCTTGGTGGCAATATGCTTGGCCCGTCGCAACTTGGAAGTACAGGCACTATCCTGTCAGGAACCATTCCTTCGATTTACTCCAGGAACTATACAGCTTTGCACTGTCCCCTCCTTCCTACCGAAAGTGGTCTCAAGATTCCACTTGAATCAATCCATCTCCCTGCCATCTCTGGAGGGAAATAAGGACTCTGAAGACTCCCGCCTTCTTCGCCATCTAAATGTGGGCAGACTCCTGGTACGATACCTGGAACAATCGGAACCGGTGTGCAAAATGGATCGCTTGTTTATTCTCCACAGCGGGAAGAAACAAGGAGAAGCAGCCTCGCGAGTGACCATAGCTCGCTGGATCAAGGAAGTAATCAAGGCAGCCTACTTAGAGGCAGGGAAGCCTTTACCCCTGCAGGTTAAGGCTCATTCTACTAGGGCCCAGGCAGTATCCTGGGCAGAAGCCAAACTGCTGTCACCCGCCGAGATCCGTCAAGCAGCGACATGGTCTTCCCTACACACCTTCTCCAAGGTCTTCTGCCTGGATGTCCAGTTCCGAGAAGATGCAGCCTTCGCAAGAGCAGTGCTAAGTGGGCCACGGGCAGCTTCCCATCCATCCGGGAGTAGCTTTTGTACATCCCACTTGTCCTGAGTCCATCTGGCTACACGCTAGGAAATGGAGAAATTACTTACCTGATAATTTTGTCTTCCTTAGTCTAGACAGATGGACTCAGCATACCGCCCACGGCTGCCCAGGAGAAGCACCAAGGAAAGAGCCTGAGAAGTGAACCTCGATGCTATACAAATACTGGTAAGCTGATGTCTACCCCTAGTACAGGGCACCTGCAATATGACTGGTTTCGGCGTTATGTTGGTTAAGTGCACTGGAGGTCTTCAGTCTTAAGTTTTAATCAAGTTTGTTTTAGTTAGCCAATATATATATGTCCACAATGACTTTTCGAAGAGGATACTGAGGGGCTGAGGGCACAGCAGGGGTATATCTAGGGTGACGTCAGCTTTGAAATTTGATTCCGTCTCCCATCTGCTGGCAGAAGAGCACATAACCCACTGGTCCTGAGTCCATCTGTCTACACTAAGGAAAACAAAATTATCAGGTAAGTAATTTCTCTATTCTTTGAAGCACATTCAGATCAGACCTGGATGCTTTTCTGCTCAAAAGGAAGTGTAGATCTACTGCATGCTTTTCCACCATTCTGCTAGTATCTGAAACGGTACAGAAGGATTGGGCATACTTGATCCTCATAACTGCAGCATAGCCCAGACAAATGTATTTCTCATACCTCTTGCAGTTATCAATCAGTCCCCTGATCCCTCTGGGATCCAATCTGACTTTAACTCAGGATGGATGGTTATTTTTATCATCCTGACCTTTCCTCTATTAATAGCATGGATGATGAGCACTCGCTAATCGATTCGCTGTCGTTGTCCAAGGAAGTTGAGGACATTATGGTTTCTGCCAGGAAAACTTCAACCAGAAGAGCTTATAAACTGAAACAAATACATTTCTCTACTTAGTGTCAATAGAGCTGCCTGGACCCATTTGCTTTCAAGTCCAAGGGAGTTACTTCAGTACATATTTTCCCTCTCTCCTTCAGGTCTCAGGATGTCTGTCTGCTCCATTGTTGTCTCATGCTCAAATGGATGCAAACTAATATCCATAATCCTTTATGTCAGATTTCATGAAAGGCTTATGGTATACAAAACCTCAAGTAGCCAAAACCCAAGTGCCTTGGGATCTCTATGTATTATTGGTGCAATGCATGAAGCT
This sequence comes from Rhinatrema bivittatum, assembly GCF_901001135.1. Classification (NCBI taxonomy): domain Eukaryota; kingdom Metazoa; phylum Chordata; class Amphibia; order Gymnophiona; family Rhinatrematidae; genus Rhinatrema; species Rhinatrema bivittatum. The sequence goes on along the minus strand of NC_042616.1, from coordinate 343,907,661 downwards.
TCATTATGAACTATTGGAGTCGACTTTCTTGAAGCTCCTCACGTGGAAAGTAATTTTCCTAGTTGCAGTTCTGTCAGAAGACTTGAGCTTTAGGGCATTGGTTCATTACTCACTGTATTTAGTTCTTCCATAAAGAGTGGTGCTGCACCCTCACCCTAAGTTTCTGCCCAAAATAGTTTCAGATTTACATCTGAATCAAGCCATTGTTACCCACGTTCTTTCTGAGGCTGCATATATATGAGGAAGAAAAGGCCTTATGTTCATTAGACTGGGAGAAGGCCTTAGTCTGTTATCTGAAGAGAACTCTATCACATCAGGCTTCACAACTTTTGTCTGTTATGATCCTAATAGACTATTTATTTATTTATTTTGAACTTTTATATACCAACGTTCATGTCAAAAATTACATATCACATCGGTTTACAGTGAAACAGGTATTGCATAAAAGCATTGCATCGAACAAGGGGTTACATAGAACTGGGATCCAGGAAGATAAATACTGGGGTTTAAATACAAGCTGCTAATAAGTGATGCAAATAATAAAACATTATATTGGATATAAAGAACAAATAAATAAAAGAATAAAGAGCATATATTAAAGTGGAGGCGAAATCGAAATGAGATGAAATCAACTTTTGAGAAAAAGTTCAGAGTCATTTCCGAAATGTGAAAGGGAAATGGAGCTGGAGTGGTTCTAGTGAGAGATAAAAAAAAGGAGGGGAATTGTTATGGTAGGTTAGCGTACCAGAAAGGGTAGGAGAGGGAATTAACAAAAGGAATACATTGGGGGGCTACGGGGCTGTGGGTTCTGGGATGGGGTAGGGTCAAGTGAGAGGAAGGGAAGGATAGGATGGGAGAGGGAAGGAATAGTGTAGAGAAATTAAACCAGTCGTTGATAAGTCTTCTGATAACATGTAAAATATGAAAGAGGCATATCCTGCCAGCATGTGGTATGCCCTGATCAGAATCAATACAATTATCTCGTCCTGTCAAGAGAAAGTGTGTTCATCTGTGGAGAGAGAACATTCGTCCATTAGGGGAAATAGCTAGTTTGAATAGCTAAGCAGGTCCTATCATGGGTGAGAAAAACGTTCATCCAATTAGGGAAATGCTTGACTGAATAGCCACGTTTTGAGCTTTTTTTTTTTTTTTTGAAGGTCAACGGGCATAGTTCTTGCCGGAGGTCAGGGGGGAGAGCGTTCCGTTGTGGGGGACCAGCTGTAGATAGGGCGCGTTTCCTTAAAGAGGTCTTGGCTGGGGGGGGGGGCATAAAGAGTGCCTTTGTAAGCAGATCTAACAGGTCTGGAAGATGTGTGGAGACGGAGAGGAATGTTTAGCTCAAGAGGGGTGAGATTGTGCATGGCTTTGTCAATTATCGTGAGGACTTTGTAGAGAATTCTGAATTTGATGGGGAGCCAATGAAGGTTCCAAAGGATGGGCATAATGTGCTCTCTTTTGTTGGTATTGGTCAGAATCCTAGCGGCGGAGTTCTGCAACATCTGCAGGGGTCTAGTGTTTGCTGGGAGTCCAAGAAGGAGCGAGTTGCTGTAGTCTATTTTTGAAAAAATGATGGATTGAAGCACTGTACGGTAGTCTTGAAAGTGAGGGAGGGGTCTCAGCTTTTTAGGACTTGTAATTGAAGAAACAATCCTTTGTGGTATTATTGATAAATTTTTTTAGGTTTAGATGGTTGTCCAGAATCACGCCAAGGTCTCTCACTTGGGAGGGGAAATTTACTTGAGATGTGAGTGGAATGTTGGTTGCCCCATTATTGTCATCTGGGGAGATAAGGAGCTCAGTCTTGTTAGTATTAAGGACTAAGGTTGAGGCTGGTGAGAAGGTGGTTGATTGACTGAAGGCAGCTATTCCAGAAGCTGAGGGCTTTGGGGAGGGAATCCATGATCGGGATGAGTATTTGCACGTCGTTGGCGTAGATATGAGTTATCTTTAGATTTGCGAGTAATTGGCAGAGCGGGAGAAGGTAAATGTTTGAAAAAGTGTTGGGGAGAGAGATTATCCTTGAGGGACTCCCAGGGTGGAGCTGACAGGGTGGGATTCTTTATTGTTGATTTTGACCTTAAATAACCTGTTGCTGAGGAATGACTTGAACCAACTGAGTGCAGTTCCAGTGATGCCTATGTCTGCGAGACGATCTAAGAGTACTGAGTGGTTCACCTTGTCGAAGGCAGCAGATATATCTAGGAGAGCGAGAAGATAAGGTTGTCTTTTTCCAGGTTCAGGAGGATGGTGTCTGAGAGTGAGATTAAAAGGGATTCTGTATTTAGTGATTTGCGGGAAACCGAACTGAGCTGGGGCTAGGACAACAGTTGCTAGCATAACAGTTGCTAAGAGCACTTTGTTCAAACTGGCTAGCAGACTGGTGTATATAAGAGATCTTTATTGAAACTCTCCACCTTTTCTTTACTGCTACACAGCAATCTTGGATAGGCTTCAGATTTGTTTTTTTGGGGTCTAACAGACTGTATCATGCATTGCTGCACTCTGGCTGGCTTCCAGATCAGACTCTGTAAATGCTTATGAAGTGAGAGCCATGGCTCATGTACGAGTTGTGCTTACTGAAGACGTTTGCAAACTGCAATTGGTCATCTGTTCACACCTTCATGTCCATTACTGTCTAGACAATGTCATCAAGATAGGTACGGCAAACTTTGAGCATGCAGTTTTCTGCCGCTTTTTCACCCTGTAGTCCACCCTCCACTGTGATGTCGGGTTGTTTTTTTCAGTAATACCACTGTGGCACTCAGCTTGGAATTTTCCACATGTTATGGCTAATTCAGCCCTGCTTGGTCAATGGAGAAAACAGTTTGCATACCATAAACTGTATTCTCTGTACAGAAGATGAATTAAACCGTGCTTAATATCAGTCTGCCTCCCTGGAGAGTCACCTATTCAGCTAATGCTCAGCTTTACAATCAAATGAGGGGGCTCATGAGGCAATGCCATGTGGGAAATTCCATGCATGTTCAGTAGAGCAAAACCTCTATAAGCTAGGAAAGAAGGGTCCATTTGGCACCATCTGGTGTTACCTATATATCATGACTGATTTATCCTGTTGTTGACTGAGAACAGTGTTTGTGATAGTAAACTTGCCTTTTTTCCCTTCCGGAAGACTGTTTTCCACTTTTGCAATATATCCTAGTTCCTCTATTTTTTCCTTTATTTTAATTCTTTATCACTTTTTCTAATACATACAGTATTTTAAAGTATATTAGGAAACGTTATATTACATTAGATATGGAAACTTATTACAACGAAAATAACATAGTAAATAATAATTCTAATATATTAACCAAATCGCAATACAATAACTCTGGGGGCTTTATATTGAGGGCTCTTAAGGAAATAAAAAACCATAAGGATTAGGCATAACCTGATAAACAGTGCTGTTTATTTTCTAATGACCTTGGGTCTCTATGTGATGAAGATTGAGGGGTAACAAGGAAATTCAATTAAGTTCTCAGCTGCTCGGGAGAGAAAAATATATAAGTATCACTTTCGTTCTTATAATGCCACTTTCAAGGGAATTGTAATAAAAAGGTGGCCCCTAAAGATACTTACTCCTGTCTCATATTCAAGAAACCCTTGCGCGCATCTCCTGTGTAACCTTCGATATATCTGGAAACATACGCACTTTACTGCCATGAAATAAAGTTTAAATGTTTGAAGTAACATGCCATTAATCTACTAACATCTTGTTCAATAATTAAGGATACTAACAATGTAGAACAATCTATAATTTCTATAGCAGAAGATTCCAAAAAACATGGTTAAGTTTGAAGATCAGTAGGAGGTACTGCTGGCTCAATTAAATGATTTGAGGAGAAAAATATACCTTATTTATCATAGGAAAATTTTGTCTGTCAGTTGAAGTATTTCAGGCAAGGTATCTTTTAAATGTGGTTATCGGCAGATGTCTCTCATTATTCTAGGAAATTGATTAATCTTAAATTGAGACGCTGATATCCAATTTGAGACAAAGCTGCTCCATCTTTTATGGTTGCCATATTGAAATTCTTTATATGTAATATATCTGATTGTACTTTTCCAACAGAAGTCTGAACTTGTAATAAAGAATTTCTTGAGCCTGTATTTTTTTGATTTGTATGTCAAGCGAATACATCCAATTTAGCATTGCACTCCCTTACAGCCGTTGTCAAACCTGCCGTTAATTCCCATAGGGAACTCAAGGGTGGACAACTGCCGGTCCTTACCAGGGCTTCAGGTCATTCACCCGATGTTGAAGAAGGGTTGCTGCAGAGGATGCTGGACTGGTTGAAACAGCGCGGGTCGAATCCTCTGCTTCCTGGAAACTCTGACTCTCCATGATGATTCTCCCTGCAGTCCCACATCCTGCTGGGCATCCGGAGATGACGTTCCTCTGGCAGCCGGCGGTTTGAACGTCGGGGGGGGGGCTGATGGAAACCTCAGTCCCAGGCGAAATCACCTCTCCTACCAGGTAGTTCTGTATCGGGATTAGCCACCCCGAGATTAACAGCTTCCTGGGCAAGGAAGTTTGTAATTAGCTTGCTCTGAAGCTGGGTAGGTATAGAGGGAAAACCCTCACCTTCCCCTTTCATTCAGTCAGCGGCATCACGGTTGTAGAAGCAAAACCTTTAACGAGGTAAGGAGCAGCTCTTGTCTATAGACCCCAGTTAGGACACCATCTTGCCCCCACAATCATCGTTCCTCTATTTTTTCTAACCCTTCCTTTTTAACCTATATTCTTCATGCTTGTTTGTAAAGCCATTTTTTAAGCCACCAAGTGCAAAGGATATCATTTGATTGCTATGGTAACTGTAACTCAGTATTTCCTTCTGTTTTTAATATATTCATATAGCAGTGAGTACATGTAGTAGCACTATAGAAATAAGTAGTTTTTGTAAGGAATTTGATAGCATATTACTAAAAAGAGCATATGCTATCCGTGGTAACCATAGAAAAGTTGGGTTGTGAGGTCAAATTACTATTACTTGGCTCATGCTGGCTTTTTACATGGGCATCGCTATGCCTGTACAAGAATATTGTAATCTGTTTTCTGCAATGGCTGAGTTTGTTGTTTTGGGTTCCACAGTCCAGCATGTTTTGCGGTCCAAAAAGCTTGAAAGGTAGCAATCTAATATTTCCAGACTTAATACAGCCTAGCTAATCACACAAAAATATCTTCAAATTTGAAGTAAACTTCATTTAGTGTTGTATAAAATCAACTTCTAACATATTAATTACAAAATAAGTTCTATCAATTATAATTTGCATGTTGAAGAATTAAAGTTGGTTTGTGTTTTGGTGTTACGGAGAAATAGTCTTGTAGAATATTGCTGAAATTGCTTTTTATCTGCATAGCCCCTCCCCTGCTCACTTCAGTGGGGGTCACCTTCAGAGGCTGAAGAGCACTTGACACACTTGAAGTCCTATAAAACTAGATATGACTTTGTCCTGTGAGGAGCAAGATTCACCTGCAGGGTTGAAGGTCTCACTAGGTAAACCAGTCCACACACACAGCTATGTTCCAAAACATGAAAAGAGATTTTATTTAGTCCAAATTTTGAAATCCAGAAAATAGATAAATATCAGCAAAACTATTCAAAGTATAAAAAAAAACCATATTATTGGGCAATTCTCAAGTGGATACTCATTACTTATGCTACTTGAGTACAATCCCATAGAACATGTTTTCCCTCTGAGGTCCCTACTAAAGCTTTTTCCTTGTTTTGGGCCCCAGTGCTGAATTCAGAAACTTATTATTTCACGCTCACTGGCAACAGACTACCGTAGACAAGAAATGGTGTCCCTTTCAGTTGGCTTGAAACCCTTTCAAGAGAAATATTACAAATCTCTAGTGGCTCCAAAGAAAAGAAACTGGAGACCACCTGTCTTCAGGATATGTGTCTTTCTGACCACACAGTATAATGCCTCAGAACTGATGATCCTTTCTAATGCCTTTTGGAAATACTCTATATATCACCTCCAAACCATCAACTTTGGGGAAGGCCCCTCCTATAGGGAATAGCCTCTGCTATTAATTGCATCAGTAGCATGGGTTCTTCTTGGTATTTGGGTAAGTGCCAGGTTCTTATGGCCTGGTTTGCCCTCTGTTGGAAACAGGATGCTGGGCTTGATGGATCCTTGGTCTGACCCAGCATGGCAATTTCTTATGTTCTTATAGTACAGGACCAGCCAGTGACAGAGCTCTTTCTCTTACTTGTGTGAGATGTGCTGATTTGACAGAGGGGACAGTTAGAGCCTTTTTTGCGGATCTCAGGTTTCTTTGTGGGACATGTATGCACAGTGCAGTGTTAAGCCAGTCCGCTTTTTCATCGTGGATTAGTTTATGGATTATACAAAGTGTCTTATATTGTAGTCTTTGTTCATTTGGAAGCCAGTGAAGTTCAGCAAGTGTTCCTATAATGTGGTCACTCTTTTTTTTTTTTTTTGACAATCAAAATTCTGGCAAGCGGAATTTTGCAATATTTGCAGAGGCCGAATCGTAGATTGAGGTAGTCCTAATAGCAGGGAGTTACAATATCTGTGCTTGTGAATATCATTGCCTGTAGAACTGTGCGAAAATTGTTTAGCGTTAGTAGAGGTTTTAGTCTTCTCAGGATCATTAGTTTTGCGTATCCTTCTTTTATTTTCAGTGATATGTGTTTCATGTTTAGCTCAGTCGATTATTACTCCTAGATTCTTTGCTTTTATTGCTAACTCAGCGGCTTGATTATTTTTGATTGTGAATGTTGGTTGTATATGGCGTATATTTTTACGTTCGAGGTGTAAGAATTCAGTTTTTGTCTGTTTATTACTACTTCCATCTGGTTTAGGAGCTGTTTGATTATTTCAAGATACATATTGGCTAGTTTCATTGTTTCTTCAATGGTGTTTACAATGGATAACAGTAGTTGTATATCATCTGCGTATATGTAATGTATGATTCCAAGTCCTGCTAATAAATGACATACTGGGAGGAGGTAAATGTTAGAGTGTTGCAGATAGGGCTGATCCCTGTGGTACTCCGGTTAGCAGTGTGACTTTGTCTGAAAGTGTATTTTTTATTTGTACCTGGAAACATCTATTGGTTAAGTATGACTCAAACCATTTTAATGTTTTATTAGTGATTCCTATTTCTTTCAGTCTATTGATTAGTATCCTGTGATTTACAGTGTCAAATGCTGCGGAGAGATCTAATAGAACCAGAATTTAGTGTGTTCCTGTATTGAATCCTCTTAAGATATTATCTGATAGAGCTAATAGCAAAGTTTCTGACTGAAGTGTTTGCGGAATCCATGTTGTGCTGGGTATAATATGTTGTTGCTTTCAAGGTGGTATGATAGTTGTTTTTGTACTGTTTTTTCGATTAACTTTTCTATTAGGGATAAGTTGGAGACTGGTCTATAGTTGCTAAGATTTAGGGGGGTCGAGGTTCTTTTCTTAATAATTGGTTTGATTATGGCTCCTTTCAAGGTATCCGGCATTACTCCTTCGTCTGGTGAGAGGTTGATGATTTTAGTTAATGTTGGGGTTATTGTATTGGCTAGTTTTTAAAATTCTGAAATGGGTATGGTGTCTATTACGTGGGTAGCACGGTTCAGTTGATTAATCATTTTCTCGACTTCAAAATGTGATACTTCCTCAAATTCTGACCAGATACTGACGTCTCTAGTGGGCATCTTAATCTCTTGTTTTGTAGTGTTGGGTATTGTTTTTCTTAGGTTCTCAATTTTGTCTTTAAATAATTAGGCTACATCATTGCATTTGTTTTCTTGTAGGGTTAAGTGATTGTTTGTATTGTCACTTGTTAGGTTCTTTACAATGTTAAATAGTGTTCTGGCGTTATTTGCAAATTTTTCTATTTTTGAACTGTAGTATTTCTTTTTGGTGTCTAAAATTGTTTTTTTGTAGTATGCCAGTTTTCTGTACTTTGTTAAATTCTCAGTTTTGTTTTCCATTCTTTTTCTTTCTTTCTAAGTATCCGTTTACTACTTTGATTTGTTCACTATACCAAGGATTATTTAACTTTGGTTCATTAATGCGGGCCATTTTTAGAGGGTTTAGTTCATTAGCTAAGGAAGTGGTTCTGTTTAACCAGTCGGTTGTAGCGTTATGGCTATTTACGTAGTCAATGTGTGTTAATTCTTCAATTAATTTGTCTTTAAGAATATCTGTGTTGAAAGGGGGGCGGTATGAGAATTCAGCTGGTTTCATGTTTTGTTTTTTTTATTGGTCCTGTGTGCTTGATCTGGGAGTTAATGAGGAAGTGGTCTGACCATGGGATTTGTGTGTATTCGGTTTTTATGTTTTCAAGGAGGTTACTGTTAAGGTTAGATCTAATGAGTGACCGGCTTTGTGTGTTGGTTTATCTGTGATCATTTTGAAACCTAATGCAGTCATAATGTTGATTAGTGTTTGATAGGTATTGGATTGTGGAAGAGCGTCCATATGTAGATTAAAGTCGCCTAATATTATGGTAGGTTTAGAGGGGGTTTAGATGTGAAAAATTCTATTAGTGGGGAGATATTTAGTAGGAGGAGACTGGGTGGGCAGTAGACCAGGCAGATTTGGAAATGGTTAGTATCAAAAAGGGCAATTTCATGATTCATTGGTGTTGTGAGAGAGAGTAATTTAGTTTTAAATATTTTTTCGATAATTAATAATAATCCGCCCCCTCTTTTATTTATTCTCAGGATCGAGAAGACCTCGTAGTTTTTGTTTGGTAGCTGATTCTTTAGAACGACATCTGATTTTTATTTTAGCCATGATTCTGTTATTGCTATAAAATTAGGTTTTGTGTCATATAGCAGGTCCGTGATGATAGGAAATTTTTTTGTCACTGATTGTGCATTTACTAAAAGAAAAGAGATCATTAGTAGGCTGTTTAATTTGGTACTGTTGGTACTTTTTACTTGAATTAGGTTATTTGTAGGCGTATCCTTATTTTCTTTATTGCTGTGATGGTATTTGTTTTTTCTTTGTGTTGTATGCATACTTACCCTTTTCTATACATACTTGGATGGTGAATGTGGAGCTTGTGGGTGTTGGTATGGTCCTGTTGTTGGGTGGATGTTGGTCTATGTCCATTTTTTATTCTTTGAGTGTACTAGGGGCTGTACAAAGGGGCATGCCCCTTTGTTGTGCCCCTTCGGATTGCGGCGCCTACTAGGTCCCTGGCGGGCTTTTATCCTAGGGGACCCTCAGTGATGTCAGCCGTGTCACCGAGGGGGGAGGAGTAAAACCCGGAAGTCCCGAAAGGCTCGGCAGCAGTGAAAAACCTGTAATGGAGAGAAAAAAAAAAGAAAACCTGAGAGACAAAAAGGGAGAAATTTGGTGAGAGAGCCTCTGTTGGTTCCGGAGGCAGGTGGGCATGGCGTCCTTTGGGTCCCTGGCGGGCTTTTATCCTCAGGGACCTATCTACCTGTCCATCCACACTATAATGCTCAGCTGTACAATTCCTAGTACTCCCTCAGAAATCCTCTGTACTTTTATGCTTTAAACATCTGTTAAGAACATCACTGAAACCCATAGGGCCATGAACAAGAAGTTCCTGTACTTTTATCAAACAAAGCTTCACCCCTTCTTTTTGGAAGAATCTACTTGTATAGGATTATAGAAAGTCTATCACAGTGATTGATTGATTTATTTATTTAAAAGTTTTTATATACAGACATTCACTGTATCACATCAGTTACATTAAACATGAACTTTGCAAGGATCCTCTCTCTCCCCCACCCTCTTTAACATCTATCTTCTCCCCCTATGTTATCTACTCTCAAGTCTTAAGGTCACACACTTCATATACGCAGACGATGTTCAGATTCTGCTGCCAATCACTGACTCCATCTCCAGCACCATCAACTTCTGGAACAATTGTCTACAGTCCATAAACTCACTCCTATCTAGCCTTATCCTAGTACTTAATACGTCAAAAACAGAACTTTTGCTTATCACTCCAGATGAGAACCTTCAGCCTACCAACAACCTAACCACCACCAATGATCAATTCCACTCAAGTAAGAGACCTGGGGGTCACCTTAGACAAAAGGCTGAACCTCAAAGAATTTGTCAAGAACACAACGAAAGAATGCTATTATAAACTACATATTCTGAAAAAGCTGAAACCTCTCCTGCATTTCAGGACTTCAGAACAGTCCTCCAAACAATACTATTTTCCAAGATCGATTACTGCAACTCTCTGCTTATAGACCTTCCAACCATAACCACAAAACCTCTACAAATGTTGCAGAACTCCGCCGCAAGGATTCTTACTAACACCAGCAGAAGTGAATACATAACACCCATACTAAAACACTTACACTGGCTCCCCATCAGATCCAGAATCATTTTCAAAGTGCTAACTATAACACACAAGAACATCCATTCACAACGTCGCTAGATTCTAAGCCTTCCACTTCGCCTACACGAGTCTTCAAGACCAATCAGAAACAGATACTTAGGCACCTTACACGTACCTTCAGCCAAGTCCTCACTCAAGAAACGTGCATTCTCGACTGCCAGCCCCCTTCATTGGAATGCCCTCCCCACAGACATTCGCCTCGAAACGTGTACTCGAACATTCAAAAAGAAACTCAAGACCTGGCTCTTTACAAAAGCCTACACTTAAAGGTCTAGCTCAGAACCACATCCCAGAACTTGAATCATTCTCGCTTTTATAATCATATCAAACAACTCCTAATTTTATCCTTGGTCTCACAATTCCAAATCATTAAATATTTGAGCATGCTACACCAATACCTCTTAATCCAGATGTAACCTCAGTTTTTGAAGTCTTCACTCCTATAGAAATAACCGCCAGTTCTTATTTACTTAACCCTATTCTGTAGACGTAAACTTTTCATGAAGACTGTAATCTGTAAACACCTGTATTTATTATAAGAATTTGTATTTACTATTTATATTTATTATTTAGCCATTAACATTGTTCTGTTACCACTTGGTACTATTTCTCTCCTTTACCTCAAACTCTAAGTTCCTACTAAGTTGGCATGTTATTTATACCCAATTGTTGGATGTAATTGTATATTTGTTTAATTGTTCAATCTGTTTGATGTAATTTTCTGTTCCTTGTTCTGTGTAAACCGAAGTGGTATGCACAAGTGCATGAACTCCGGTATATAAAAGCCTTTAAATAAATAAATAAATAAATAAATAAATTCTTTCCAGAGAACTCTTGATAAATGCGAGTAATATGAATTAATTATAAATGCGAACAAAACATATGCTTGATCTCCAGACTATGTAAAAGTGATTGCACCCTGAATGAATAGACTGCTACAGATTTTTTTGGGAGGGGGAAGGGAGACTGTGAAGATGGAAATGGCCCAACTTTTTCTGTTTTATCAAGCTTGTACCCCCAGGAAGTTGACTTTTTAATGTTTTGCTCAGACATTTAGTCTAGCAAATTCTACAGTGCTGAATCTTCAAAGCTGTGTGCCATCTCTTCTGCGATAAGTGGGTTAACGTTTGCAGTGTATTGTCTGCTGAAATCCATTTCTGTTCCAATGATTAACATATGGAGGAGCTGAAATATCAAGTATTCACCTCAACATTTTAATCCCTTCATTGACTAATAGATCCTTTCAACCTAACAGAAATAGCTTAACATTTTGGCTTTTTTTTTTTTTTTTTTGGTGCATGAATGGTCTGTTATGTCTGGGAGGTCGAGCAGGCCTTGTGCCTGCTCAGCAGAAGTAATATGGTGCTAGGCACACGAAGCAGGCCAATGGGGGGGGGAGGGGGCTAGAAGAAGGGGAGGGTCAGTGGGCCCATGGTCCATTAGTAAAGGGGAGGGTGGATGTCGAGCTTGGACTGTTGTCAGTCCAATAGTAGATGGAGTAGTTTGAATTTGAAATATCAGAGCCCATTGGCTCTTAGGGTGCCAGGGTTATGGGAATAGGAGGAGTCAGGGGGTATTATCAACAGCAATGGCACTAATTCATTTGCGCCTCGTTGCTGCCGTGGCCACTTCCCCTTGTGTTGTTGTGGTGCTAGTCACTTGCCTGGGTGGGAGTTGGAGGAGGTTGCGGTGGCATATGAGGAGTGTGGAGCCATGCCAGAGGGCAGTCCTGCTTCCAGTTCTGCCGTCACTTTGGGTGATGTTGCCTCTTTGGCGGAGCTACCAGTGGTGTGTGGTTCTGGGCGATCCTTCCTGGGCAGCAGGAGGAGGGGTGGATCTCAAGTGGGTGGCCCTTCGGCTGCGGAGGTTTCGGCGGGTCATGGGGGTCAGGCAGTTTGAGGCTGCTCACGTGGTCACACTGGCTAGGCGGAGGGAGTTTCAGGCACCTGGTCCTCTGGCGTTGAGACCATTTCAGAGCCTGACGGAGCAGGTGCTGCTTCTGCGACATTGCAACCTACCCCTACTCTGACTGCTGTCCATGGTGCTGCAAGCACTCATTCCCTTCCTACTCATTCAGTGGAAAGTGCTGCAAATGGGGGTTTTGATCAGGCTGCAGGGCCTAGTGTGTGGTGGCCTGACCTGGGGAGCCTGCAGCATTCTAGCACTAGAGGTTTGTATTGGGATGGGAGATCAGGCAATTTAGTGGATCCTGTGGCTGTTGCTGACTGGAATTCTATTTGGGGAAGGCACTAATTAACTTGAGAGGTAATTGGGATCCCTCAGTGGCCCCCTTCAGGTGTCACTGCCTTACCGCAGCGCCTGGGGTCTTGCTCCCAAGGCAGATTCCTAGGGCAAGGCAGTGTCAATTCAAGTGGCTCACCTTTCCTTTGTCCTATGGGTCCTGAAACAGGTTTATTCCCAGCTGGCAGTTTTATCCTATTGGATGGTGTGGTGTCCTGGGTGATATCTTAATTGGAATAATTATAGTAATGGAGTAAGGGTGCAAGGATGGCTGAAGGGGGTCCTGGTTCAGCAGGATTTGTTGGGCCTCCTTCTGCAATGCCTTTTGTTCCCTCGCAGGTCGTCTTGCGAGTGGATCGTTTGATCATCCTGGAACCCCTCAGCAAGATGGATGGCGAAGTGATCCAGCTTCTCTGGCAATTCGTAACGTAGACCCTCATATCCTGAATACAAATCAGACAACTACATCCACTTTTCAGCAGGGTGAATCTATTGATGTTGAGGTTCAAAGGGCTGGACCGAGATTAGTCGAGGGGAGTCTTCAGCAGGCTTAGGTAGTCAGACAGCTGAATTTCCTGTTGTTCAAGAGCCTCTGGCGTCAACTACCAAGGCACAAGATTCTTCGGGAGGCAAGAGGAAAGAAACATCCAAGCATAAAAGGAAACGCGATAGATTGAGCTCTTCTGATTCCTCTTCCTCTTCCTTGTCATCTTGATATAGTTCTTTGAGTGACACATCTTCAGCTAGTAAGGGATCTAAGGCAAGAAGTGGTGACAGAGGTGCACCAGCATTGGTGACATTTTCTGAGCTTTGGGAAGATGTGCCGCGATCCCTTAGAAAGAAGATTCAGCGTAGCAAGTACATCGACATTTTAGCTTCTGGAGGGTCGTAGAGGGAAGAGGAAGAAAAAAGGCGGTGCTGAATGATTCCTGGGGACTCAAAAGAAAGTGTCGTGGAACATTCACAACTGGATTCGCTCCTTCCTTCGTCTGGCAAGTGTTATTGGTCATCAAGACCTGACTCAATATGGGGCCTTACTAGCTTATGCGTATGCTCTTTTGGCTGCCAGCAAGGAGTATGAAGGTTGGTCGTGGCTTAACTACGAAAAAACATTTTTGGGATCGAATGGAAGAGAACAAATTCATGTCTTGAGGTACTCAAGATATGGGTTTATGACTGATGCAAATAAACAGCAAGGCACCCACCCCTTCAACCAGATCATCAGGTGGCAGTAATTTGGCTACACTTCCCTTTCACCCAAGTCCCACGTCCAACAACGCGGGTAGAGCCGGTCAAGCTGTCAGCAATCTGTGCTGGCAATTCACTCGTTTTTCATGCTTATTCCCAGACTGCAAATTCAAACACGCCTGCACCAATTGTGGACCTAGTTACCCTGCTTCCAAATGCATCAAACAGTCAGGAGTGGGAGCAGCCAACATTTCCCCCCCCCCCCCCCCCCCAAAGGTTCCTCTAAGTGATGTATTTGTGCGTGCACCCACTTCTTTTAGGTTAGCTGCATTGTTGCCCTGGCTTAAAGCTTACCCACGATCAAGTCAGCAGCTATTTTGTATCAGGGTTTTGATTTAGGTTTTCATATTCCTTGTTCAGAATTGTTCGATTGGGGGTGGTACTAATTGTCCTTCAGTTAAGAAAATGATTCAAGTAGTGAAAGTAAAGCTGCAAGCCGAAATTGATTTAGATAGAATCACTGGGCCTTTTCTGAACCTTCCCTTCCAAAACTTAGTTCTCTCACCTTTGTCAATTATTCCCAGAAAGGAACCTGGGAAGTAAAGATTGATCCACAGTTTCTTTTCCGGATGGTCATTCTGTCAATTATTTCATCCCCGGGAGCTATGTGTGGTACATTATGCCTCGTTTGATTCAGCGGTGCAATTAGGTGCATTGGTCAGTTTTGGCTAAAGTGGACATTGAGTCCGCCTTCATGTTATTGCCGATACAATCCAAATAGTTTTCATTTACTTGGTTTCTGTTTCAACAGCTCATATTACTTTGACAAATGCATGCCTATGGGATGCTCTATAGCATGTACGTACTTTGAAACTTTCAGTACATTTATTCTTTGGGTAGTGGAACAAGTTTCTGCGTCCAGGAATATTATTCATTATTTAGATGATTTTCTATTTGTTGGTAAAGCCGACTCTTAATCTTAGTTTCCAGGAAGTCACCAGATGCTTTGGTATCCCATTGGCACACTAGAAAACAGAGGGCCCATGTACGCGTTTGTCATTTTTAGGTATTGAATTGGACTCTATTGATATTTCTCGCTTGCCTGAGTACAAGATTGATGCCATGAGGGCTTTAGTAAAAGAAGCTTTGAGTAGACTGAAGTTAATTCTGCAGCAATTGCAATCATTGGTAGGTAGTTGAAATTTTGCTTGCAGAGTAATTCTGATAGGTATGGTATTCCTGCATAGGTTATCCTTTGCAATGACCGGTGTTTCTAAGAGCCATCATCACATCCATATTACTCCAAGAATGCGGGAGGATTTGTTCATTTGGGATCAGTTCTTTTCTGAGTTCAATGGTTATTCTTAATAGCAATCTGTCTCTATAATCTAATAGTGACTTAGAGCTTTACACAATGCCGCAGGGTGTCTCGGTTTTGGCGCCTACTTTCAAGGTTCATGGTGTGCCGAGGCTTGGCCCAAGGTTTGGCATTTACCTGTTACCACCAGAAACATTACCTTTTTGGAGCCTTTCCCAATTGTGGTCGCTGTATACTTATGGGGTTCGTGTTTGAGAGATAAGGTCCTTTTTTAACGTGACAATCTGAGTGTGGTCAAGGTTATTAATAAAAGATCGGCGAAATGTTTGATCTGATTTGTTGCGTGAGCTTATTCTCTGCTGTATGTATTTGAATGTGGCCATTTGGGCTCATCATTTCCTAGGTTTTGCTAATGGTGTGGCTGATTCTCTTTCTCGTTCCAAGCGGGAGCTGTTTCGGAAGCTTGCTTCAGAAGCAGATCCAGTCGGAGCTTCAGTACCCTCCTTTTCTATGGAAATTTGGTTCCCAGAAGCCTGGAAGCTGTTGCAAGCATCATTAGCCCTGTCCACTTGGAACGGTTACATAAAAGGTGCCCATAAGTGGTTTCTTTCCTTTCATCTATGGGATGGACTTGGGGGCCTCTTTCCGATGTTCTTCTACTGCAATTTATGGAAAAGGCCAGAGTTGAAGGATGCACCAAAGCCTCCATCAGCAAACAGTTATCAGGTTTTTCCTTTTTTATGAGGGCTCATGGCTGGGGTTTTCCAATTGGCCGTTTTGTAATTCGGCGGTTATTGGTTGGGTGGTCAAGAGTTTCAACTCGCGTTGTGAATGGGCGCCTACCCCATCACACATGACATCCTATTGAATCTATGGGATACATTGCCCAGCATTTGCACGTCCCCTTTTGCATGCTGCCTTTTCAGGGCGGCTTTTGTGCTAACATTTTTTGGAGTTTTCAGGGTCAGTGAACTAGTAGCCAGGGCATCTAAGGGAGCTGAATCCACTGGTTGGTTTGTTCAGCACATGACATTATCAAATACTTTGTTGCTGTTGTATATCCCAAAATCAAAAACTGATCAAGCGGGAAAGGGGCTCTCTGTTATATTACGGGAAGTTCCAGGTTTACGCACATGCCCAGTAGCTAATACTGTAACATATTCTCAGTTACATGTCCCTTGGATGACCCAGTTCTTGGTTCACACAGATCTCCGTCCTCTGACCAAATACCAATTTCAAATGGTATTGCGGTCCAGTTTGTTATCCTTGTTTTAGATGTGGGGAAATTTGGGATGCATTCCTATAGGATTGGAGCAGCACTTTTTGCGGGTTTATCAGGAGGGTTGATTCAGAGGATTGGACATTGGACATACGATGTGTTCGAAGGCTATGTCTGTCCTGGGCCTTTGTAATTTTCAGTGCTGTAATTAATTGTTTTCTCCTAGATTCTGCATGTTCGCAAAGCCGCATATGGATTGTGGGACATTCCTATATCATTTGGGCTTACAGATATGCATGTGGACGCCATTATGGGTCTCAATTGGACTTATCAGGACGAGGCGTCATAGGGGAATGCTGTGGAATGAGTTTGATACCATGTTTACAACGGGGTTTAAAATGTTATGGGCAACCGAATATATTGATTATTCATTTGGGGGGTAATAATTGGGGAAAGATGTCAGGGCGCAAGTTCATCAGCATGGTTTGCAAGGATTTAATGTTCATTTCCATATTATTCCCTGCTACTGTAATTTGTTGGTCTGACATCATAGCAAGGCCTGCTGAAATGAACAATTTAATTTGGCACAGAAGCCTTTCTAAAGCCAATCAACAGATCGACTCCTGGCTAAGCCTTTTGGGTGGTCAGCACATCCATCGTGAATGGTTGTGGGATTTGGAGCGGGGTCTCTTTAGAGATGTTTGAGTACACTCAATCAATTCAATTTGGGAGGCCTTGGAAATAATTTTTCATTTGGAATCTTAGCCGCATCTTTGGAGGTCACAGATTTGGTTATCTGTGCCTGTGGCGGGTTGCCCCAGCCTTTTGGGGCTTACAATGTTATTTCTGCTGAATTGATTTTGGTCATGTTTCAATTTATAAGGACGACTAGGTGCATTGTCAACTTTGGACTCCTTGCTGGGAGGTGGCTGGGGCCGCAATAATAAGTTTTAAGTATGACAGGAACTTGCTGACCGGGTGGCTAGTAGTGATCATTCATTCATTCATTCATTCATTCATTCATTCATTCATTCATTTATCTATCTATCTATTTATTTATTTATGTATGCATTTATTTATTTATTTAAAGGCTTTTATATACCGAAGTTCATGTACTAGTACACACCGCTTCGGTTTACATAGAACCAAAATTGGAAATTACATCAAACAAGTGGGTACAAAATAACAAGGCTAACTTCGTAGGAACTTAGAACTTGAAGGTAAAGGAGAGAAAGACATAAAGTAGTTACAGATCATTGTAAATAGAAACCAATAATTACAAATATTTACAAATAAGTCTTCAAAACTAAGGTTTACATCAGACTTAATAGGTATGGGTGCAACATGATGTACATTTAACCGATAAGAGTATGAGACAGATAAGAGTATGAGTCTGATGCCGTAACTGTATTAATACAGTATTAATACAGTTACGGCATCAGACATCTGGCGTATGTGATTATGAAATGCATGAATGAGTCTAGTCCTGGGTCAAGGCTCTAAGCGAGAACTTTAAGTGAAGGCTTTTGTGAAGAGCCAAGTTTAAGTTTCTTTTTGATCATCTTGCTGAGAGGTGGCGGATGGTCATTTGGAGTTCCTTAAATTTTGGTGTTGTGGGCTCGGGCACCTATTGTACAATAAAACTGCGGGCTGTTTGATTCTAATTTTATGTCTGTGTTTTCTTGAGTGGTTTTTGTAAAAGGGCAGTTGCAGAAGATGTGTATGTCCTGGCTACCCATATTATTCTGTACCATTATATCTTATATATATCTCTGTTGCAATATTCATTTACATTGTAAATTTAATTTTAATGTTCATGGGTAGAAAGCTAGATTCTAAAGCCAAAATTCAAAGGAACTGCAGATTTTAAGTTTAAAAAAAAACTGACAAGATTTTTTTGTAGTTTGGCTTGACCTCTAATAGATCTTTTTTTTTTTTTTTTTTTTTTAATCACTGTGGACAAAAATATAAAATGTTTCTTTAGAATATAACTACCTTCATTTAAAAAAAAATATTGAACTTATTTTTTCTAGCCTCTCTGAGAAGGACTGATAATTTAAATTATCCTTACCAGATTTGGAGAAATACATTTTTGGTGAAACAGGTTCATAAAATTGGTAGCTTTACAGTGATCAGGGTTCCTAATAAATGGGCTGATGCAGTAAAGGGCGCTCATGGACGCGCTAGTGTCCCTAGCGCCTCCTTTTACCCGCGGGGCCCTAATTTGCATATGTTTCTATACTGAATTGCACGCCCAGGAGAGTGGTCTGGGAGAGTGGGCGCTCACCGGCTCTCCCGCGCATCTTACTGTATCGACCCAAAAGGTTATATCATAAGCATTACAGTATTAATACAGGGGGTAATAGTCAACCCACATACTGTAATTAATTTTCAAAGAGAAACTAGCTGGCTAGTTCTGAAAATTCCATGTGCATGTACTGTTGGTCCATAGTGTGGCAACTGAAATGGTCAGTGATCTTCAACCTAAAACATATTGGGGACAGACTTAGAACTAAACCTATACCTTATAGGAAAGGTGGCATAGCGGTTATGTGTTAATACCTGCAAGTTATCAATGCACAGGAGAACAAGCCTCTTTGATCAGAACAAGGGGGTCATGGGATGATGGTAAAAGGGGATAGACTCTGGCATAATCTAAAGAAATATTTTTTTTTATTGAGAGGGTGATGGATGCATGCAACAGTCTTCCTGTGGAGGTGGTGGAGACCAGGATAGTATCTGAATTAAAAAAGCATGGGATAAACACTAGGGGGATCTGAGAGAGTGGCTGGGATTATAGAGCTGAGCAGTTAGTGTGTATGGGCAGGCTAGTTGAGCAGTATGGTCTTTCTCTACTGTCATGTTTCTTTATAACTTTATCCTGAAATTTCAGTGTGGAGTTATGGTATAAATCTACATCAAAAATTCACAGGTGTATGCATACCGACATGGCATGGCATACAGACAGTTACAACTGCTTGAGAGGGGGGTGTAACTTTGTTCATGTGGGGGGTGTAACTTTGTGCATGTGGATTAATACGTTATTGAAAATTGAAAGTGTGCTTGTAAATCCTTTCTCTGCCTCAGCTTTGTTCTCTGGAACACATTTAATTGGTACCTAAAAGTACATATGAAACTGTGTTCTGCATGTACTTTTACAAGCATAGACCCCAAATTGGTATACAAAAAGCTATTTATGTGCAGAAACGGGATTTATGCGTATAAATCCTTTAAAAGACCCATAATATCTTAACAGTATATAAATCACAGATCATATAAAGACAATAAGGCCTATCTAGTGGGCCCAAATTGTTTCCTGATATATGCTCCAGATTACATTTGATCTGACTTTAACCTTTCCCTCCATTGCAGATAAGAGATCTTTTGTGCCTCGGCCATGCTTTTCTTGAATTCTGTTACTGTTCTTGCCTCCTGTTTTGTCAAGACCCCTGTTCTCATACCTGCACTTGTCCATAAAAACTGAACAAATTATATAACCTCCCTTGTTTTGTCTTGTTCTTGTTTACTCCCAAACTGTGAAGGTGAATAATTGAAGTTAGCGTTGCATACTACGCATGGCTACCCTGTATCTTGATGCTTTTTTTTTTTTTTTTAAAGAAATTGATCCATACTATTACATGGCTGATTATGCAACATTACAAGGCATTCTTTGCCATAGTTTGAATTATATGGTAAATACAGATGCTGAATGTAGCTACCATATCATTCATATCCATAACTAGAAAAAAATATATATATAAATATTTTTCACAAACTAAGTACCTGATTCACTAAGGGTTTTTCCCCCATAGAGAGGGCCATATTCATTAAGGCTTTTCTATCCATTTTCTAAGTGCCAGACTTCATATTCTGATTCTTGGCATCTGTATATGTTGTGTGAATAATATATTCTGCTGAAGGAAACTGTTAAACATTGGCATAAATATTTTAGATCGATGCTAGTCATTCATATTGTGCAGTTCTAATTTTTGTGCTTTAGTTCTTTGAAAACTTTTTATGTAATTTATTTTTTTCTTTGTTTCTTTTGGAAATGATTACAGCATAGATAGGAATTATTGAATGCCCAGAATATGCTTTTTTTTTTTAAACCACATCCTTTAGGGCTCTATGGCTGAAAGTGATTTATTCATGTAAAAAGATAACTAGAGTTTGCATTTTCTTCTTTGAGCACAAGTCACAAAGACTTGCACTTAGCAGATGAATGTAGCTGGAGTAGTAATGTATTTTTGCGCTGGTTACAGTGCTTTAAATCACTAACCTGTTTGAGTTTGGTGAATTGTTTCAGCTGAGCTTGGGGAGTGCGAGCACCCACACCACACACCAGAACTGGTGTCTGAATTCAGGTTTATTCCGAACCAGACGGAGGCTATGGAACTAGACATCTTTCAGAAATGGCAAGAATGGAGGTATGGCAGGTTTTTGTGCGCTTATAAGTTCGAACAACTGTATAAATGATTGGAGTTACTAGTGAAGAGTGATACTGACGGAACCTCTCAGCACCCTGAAAGGCAGTATAATGAGTGCTTGCACGACAGCTCTTGGATATTGGATAAATAAATATGTTGGATAGGAGTATTGGATGTAGTGTCATTTTTCTTGATACAAAACTTATTATGAAGATAATTATGGAGGAGTTCTGTGCACCCAAACTGTGTTCACTACAAGTTTGCTGCCATTTTGTGCTTCTGTCACACATGAATACGCAAGTCCTCAGTAAAGCCCAGTTTCTGAAACATTTACATGAAATACATGGTGACATATATGGTCTAATCTTTTTAATTTTCCATTTTTGTAGGGGAAAGAGCCCAGCGCAAGCAGAACTTTACTACTTAAATAAAGCCAAATGGCTGGAAATGTATGGTGTAGATATGCATGTGGTTAAGGTGAGAGATATATTCTTCAGTGTTCTGCACTTGAAACATTGCATTAATACCCAAGATAATTACTGTCCTGTATAAACGTTTTGCCACTATATTATGAATTATTTCATGCTATGAAATCTCTGTTCTTACAGGACAAGCAGGATGGTAGTTCTCACATATGGGTGACAAAAGAGGAGCCGAATCACGGAACACTTGTCAAAGTTTCTAGAACTTTGACTGGCACCTACTGGGCATGACCAGCATGGCACTAAACCTGCAGCCAGCAGGGGTCCCTTTTCAGTCTTCTTTTTTCCGCGCAGCAGTAGCCACGCGGGTTAAGGAGCACCACAGAGATTTCTGACAGGAATTTTCCTCATGGAATTACTAAAAACTTTCATACCCCACAGGGGTCCCTCCGAATTTTTGGCTCCGCGGTACTCCGGTAAGCTTTTACCCGTTTTCGGTCGATTCCCGTCGAGTTTGGCCCTTGCGGCCTACTGGCCGTCGACCGTACCGTGGCTCAATTTTTTTCAGAGGCCATGGCGTCTGGTTCCGTTGGTGCCCAGACTGTACTCACACCATGTCCATAACAGACCCTCATAAAGTCTGTGTAATGTGTCTTGGGTGCGAGCATGATGTCTTGACCTGCACCAAATGTGCCTTAATGACACCAAAAGGTCGCAAGGCCAGAATGGAGAAAATGGAACTTCTCTTCCGTTCTCAAACCCCGAAGCCGTCCATTGCGTCGACGTCGTCTGAACCGACACCGTCCACTTCGCGCCAGTATCGGCCACCGGCCGGTGACCGCCCGGTGTCGATGACTTCTCGGCCTTCGATTACCTCTACCCCCCCTCAGGACTGAGGGGATCGTAGAGAGAAACATCGGCATCGACACCGGAAGTCTCGGACCATCGAGGAAGGAAAGTCATCGACCTCGCCATCGTCCGAGCCGCCGTCGAAGAAACCCCGTTCAGAAAAGGCACTGATCTTTTCTGCGACCAGGTCATAGAGGCAACCCTCACCCGGATGGGTATCGGCAGCTGCAACTCCGCCTTTAACAGTGGTCCCTCCAGCTATGCCTCTGCCTCCTCCTTCCCAAGCCGGGGCTGCTTGCTCCAGGTCTCCATGAAAAACTGGTCCGGATGATTCAGGAGGCCATCGATAAGGCGATGCACAGACTCCAAGGTCCCCCGCACCGAAATCGGTGCCAGTTGCGGAACCGACCATAGATCCCATTCCACAGCATTGGCACCACTGCTCTTGAAGATAGAAGCGCTTATAGCCGCTTTTCCACCGATGGATCCTGGGTCACCGATGGCTCCAGTGCCTTCCCACTTACTCTGTCATCGGGAGGAGAAACAATGTTCCGCATTCCACCATCGGGTGTGCAGCCGATACCTCAACCATCGATGCTGATGCGCCCATCGGCGCCACCGATCCATCCATCAATGCCTGCACCAGTGCCCTCGATGCCTTCATCGATGCCTCCAGTACTTCCCTCGATGCCTTCGGACCCTAGACCGGGACCTTCAGGAATACCATCGTCCCGTCTCTCAGGTTCCTAGAGGGGCTGGTGCTGATCCCTATGACATCTGGACAGACTATTCTTCTCAGGGTACCAATGACATGCCATCGCCACATTCTCCTACTGAAAGGAGGAAGCGTTCTCCTCCAGAGGACCTATCCTTCATAACTTTTGTGAAGGAAATGTCTGAATTGGTTCCCTTCCAATTGCAGACTGAGCAAGATGATAGACATCAAATGATGGAGCTGTTACAATTCCTGGATGCCCTCAAGGAAATAACCTCCATCCCTATTCACCAGGTTCTTTTGGATCTCCTCAAAAAGAACTGGAAACACCCTGGTTCTGTTGCTCCAGTCAACAGAAAAGCTGATACCACTTATTTGGTCCAGTCAGCCCCAGGATTCCAGAAACCTCAGCTGGATCACCAATCTGTGGTTGTAGAATCTGCCCAAAAGAGGGCAAAAAGGTCAAAACCCCACTCTTCCTTTCCCCTAAGTAAGGAACAGAAATTCCTGGATGCTATTGGCTGGCGTGTCTTCCAGGGATCAATGCTCATCTCTCGGATCGCCTCTTACCAGCTGTATATGACCCAGTACAACAAGGTCTTATTCAAGCAGATACAGGACTTTGCAGAGTCCCTGCCTCAATTCCAGGAACAGCTTCAAACCCTGGTACACAAGGGTTTTGAGGCAGGGAAGCATGAAATAAGATCCTCTTATCTTCGACACCGCTTCCAGGGTGTCTGCAAGTGCTATTTCCGGCCTGGCTTAAATCTTCTGACTTGCGCCCTGAGGTGCAAGACAGATTATTGATCTACCCTGCATAGGAGACAATCTGTTTGGCGAACAGATTCAGCGGACGATGGCGGAACTCAAGGAGCATCATGAGACCCTTCGCCAGCTCTCTTTGATGCCCTCTGAGTATTCCTCCAAACAGCCATTCAGGAAAGATACTAAAAAGTCATTCTTCAGTACAAAGAAATCCTATCCACCACCGTCTAGAACTCATTTCCACGCGACCCTTTCCAAAAGGCCCAGTCTCGTCAACCTCGTAAAAAAAGCCTCTAGCAGCTCCTTCAGCCGGGGCCCTGCTTCCGGCGTTTGACTCCTGCATAGAGAGCAGCAGCCAGTTTCCACTGCCTCAGATACCAGTGGGAGGTCGATTGTGCCTATTCATCAAACAACAGTGGCACACAATCACCTCAGACCAGTGGTCATTGCCATAATT
Organism: Rhinatrema bivittatum; assembly: GCF_901001135.1. NCBI lineage: Eukaryota > Metazoa > Chordata > Amphibia > Gymnophiona > Rhinatrematidae > Rhinatrema > Rhinatrema bivittatum. Next base: position 343,883,697 of record NC_042616.1, on the reverse strand, counting down.
TCTCAAGGTTATTGCCTGAACTTTCTTCTCCGACTCCCCCACCTCTACCGAAGTGGAGAACGTCCGACCACTCACTACTCTCCTGGAGCAGGAGGTCTCCTCCTCCTCCAGTCCAGAGCAATAGAACTAGTGCCCTACTCCCAACAAGGTATAGGATTCTATTCCCGGTACTTTTCTAATCCCCAAAAAATCAGGCGGCGTTCGTCCAATTCTGGACCTACGTGCCCTCAACAAGTACCTCCACCGAGAAAAGTTCAAGATGGTAACCTTGGGTTCCCTACTTTCTCTTCTGCAAAGAGGAGACTGGCTCTGCTTCCCTCGATCTCCAAGATGTGAACACACATTGCGATAAATCCATCTCATCGCAGGTGCCTGAGATTTCTGGTAAGCCACAAGCATTATTAATACAGAGTGCTTCCCATTCGGTCCTGGCATCTGCACCACGAGTCTTCACCAAGTGCCTTGTAGTAGTAGCAACCTTCCTCAGGACTCAAGGTGTTCACTTCTACCCCTATCTAGACGATTGGTTGATCAGGACTCCACTCAGCAAGCTGCTCTGTTGTCCCTACGTCTTACTTTACACACTCTGATTTCGCTAGGATTTCTAGTCAACTACGCAAAATCCTGCTTAGTCCCATCTCAAACTTTATCATTCATAGGGGCAGACTTGGACACCTTGCAGGCAAAGGCATTTCTGCCTCGGCAGCGAGCTCTCACTCTCAATCTCTCTCGCACACCAGCTACAGTCTCACTCTCATCTCTCTCGCACACCAGCTACAGTCTCAGTGCTGCAACGACTGCACACACCACTTCCTTCCTCATACTGGGACACATGGCGTCCTCGGTACAGGTTACCCCAATGGTCCACTTGGCCATGAGTCATGCAGTGGACTCTGTGGTCACAATGGACTCAGTCCGTCCAACCTCTATCGAACCATTGTCCACATCACCCCGACTCACTCCATCAGTCTCTAGCCTGGTGGAAAAATCAGATCAATCTCCTCCAAGGCCTGCCCTTCCAGGCTCCAGACCCACAAATAATTCTCACCCCAACCGATGCTGCCAACCCTCGGCTGGGGAGCCCATGTGCCGATTTGCAAACACAAGGTACTTGGTCTCCAGAGGAAGCCAAACACCAAATCATTTCCTGGAGCTGTGAGCAATCAGATATGCTCTCAGGGTGTTTCAGGATCGCCTTTCCAATCAGGTCATCCTGATTCAGACGCACAACCAGGTGGCCATGTGGTACATCAACAAACAGGGAGGGACGGGCTCCTACCTACTCTGTCAGGAAGCTGCACAGATATGGGTGGAGGCCCTCTCCCACTCGATGTACCTCAGGGCCACCTATTTGCGGGAGTGGACAATGTGTTGGTGGACAACCTAAGTCGTGCTTTCCATCTGCATGAGTGGTCCCTCAACCCCACAGTAGCAGACTCAATATTCCAGCGTTGGGATCATCCTCGCATAGACCTCTTTGCGTCACCTCAAAACCGCAAAGTAGAGAACTTTTGCTCACTCACAGCCATTACTCTCAGCTAAGAGATGCTTTCTCCCTCTCATGGGCAACCGGTCTCCTATATGCATTCCCTCCCCTTCCACTTCTCTAAGACTCTTGTAAAGTTATGTCAGGACAAAGGGACGCATGATCCTGATAGCACCTCACTGGCCTCGCCAAGTGTGTTATCCAATACTTCAGGATCTCTCCATTTGCAGGCACATTCCCTTGGGAAAGGACCGATTCTGATCACTCAGAACGATGGGTACCTACGCCACCCCAATCTTCAAGCTTGACCCTGACGGCCTGGATGTTGAAAGGTTAATTCTTCAGCCACTTAAACTTTCGGGAGCCAGTTTCCATGTCCTGATTGCTTCACAGAAGCCTTCCACAAAAAGTCTTACCTATACAAATGGGAACAGGTTTGAGTCTGGCTTTCTTCTCAATCCCTTGATTCCCTTTACCTGTTCCACCACGAAGTTTCTAGACTATCTCTGGCACTTGTTAGAATCAGATCTACAAACTTCCTCCATCAGAATGCATGTCAGTGCGGTGGCCGCCTTCCATAAAGATGTCGGGGACGTTCCTATTTCGGTCCAAACCCTCGAAACACGTTTTCTGAAGGGATTGCGTCGCTTCAAGCCTCCACTGAGCCCTCCGGCCCCTTCTTGGGACCCTAATCTGGTTTTGGGGCGGCTCATGAAACCACCATTTGAGCTTCTTCAATCCTGTGATCTTCGCTATCTCACATGGAAAATTATTTTTCTTTTGGCAATAACATCTGCTCGTAGAGTTAGTGAATCACAGGTTCTAGTTACCTATCCGCCTTACACTAAGCCTCTGCAGGACCGGGCAGTACTCCGCACTCACCCTAAGTTCTTACCTAAGGTAGTTTTGGAGTTCCACATTAAACAATCCATTATACTGCCTACCTACTTTCCCAGGCCCCACTCCAATCCAGGAGAACAGGCTCTGCATACCCTTGACTGCAAACGGGCTCTAGCATTCTATCTAGATCGTACAGCTGCCCACAGGAAAAGCACTCAATTGTTTCTCTTTCCATTCCATCAAATTGGGGCAGCCTGTGGGTAAGCAGACTCTCTCCTCCTGGTTAATGGACTGCATATTCTTTTTTGCTATCAGCAAGCAGGCATTCCACTTCAAGACCGTGTTAAAGCACACTCTGTGAGGGCCACGGCGACTTCAGTAGCGCACCTAAGCTCTGTGCCGCTTCCTGACATTTGCAGGGCTGCTACCTGGAGTTCTATCTATACCTTTACAGCCCATTATTGCTTAGACGAGGCTGGAAGACAAGATTCCATCTTCGGCCAATCTGTCTTGCGCAACCTTTTTACAACTTGACGTACCAACACCTTTCCGCTTGCCCATTAGGGTTCAGGATGCCCTCTACCAAATTCCTCCCCAATCCTTGTCACCTTTTGCACATCTTGGGTACATTTGGTGCTTTTCTCGGACATCCTCAGCTCGGTATTCACCCATATGTGAGGACTACCATCCTGCTTGTCCTTTGAAAAAGCAAATGTTGCTTACCTGTAATAGGTGTTCTCTCAGGACAGCAGGATGGTAGTCCTCACGAAACCCGCCCGCCACCCCACAGTGTTGGGTTCGTTTTCTTATTTTATTTTTTGGCACTTCCTATAGCTTTAAACAAGACTGAAGAGGGACCCCTGCTGGCTGCAGGTTTAGTGCCTTGCTGGGCATGCCCAGTAGGTGCCAGTCAAAGTTCTAGAAACTTTGACAAAAGTGTTCCATGATTGGGCTCCATCCTATGATGTCACCCATATGTGAGGACTAACATCCTGCTGTCCTGTAAGAACACCTGTTACAGGTAAACAACATTTGCTTTCCTTTTTCTTATGTTCAGCAGAGATTCTTGACAAGGGGCTGTGATTTGAAAGCTTCTATCATGACATCTTGGTCAAATCACTAGCTCATTTTGCATAGGCTACATTTTAAGACCCTACTGAGCTGGATTTGATTTGGGGATCCTGATGTGAAAGACCCTGTAATATTATGGCAATTCCTTTGAGCCATTCATTTCCCACATTGTCTATATCAATATATAAGCTTTTTGTAGGCAATACACAATAGGGTGTGTAAAGGGCTTCATACTTGCTATGCTCTCCACTGTGCCAAATTCATTTTCAACCTTGGATCTTTGCATCTGATCCTGCAAACTTTGTTCCACACCAGAGATTCTTACCACTGGGCCAAAGAAGCAACTGAACTAATAGAAGAACCATGTCTACTTCAACCAGATTGCTTGTATCCCTTGGTTTTATTACTCTTGAGCATTAAAATGTTTAGTTAGAAACATGGGCACAAATGGGAGGCAAAAGCCCAAAAATATTTTTAAGGCACAGTTTGACAGCTTTGTGTTATAATAATTTTCCATGTTTTGCTTGCGAAATTCTGAAAGTAGTAACAGTTCCTTCATTCAAATCAGTCTGGTGTGAGCATGTTTGAAGTTTAGGCCAAGGATTTTGAGATGTATAATAATGATAAATTCTTGCATTTATAGGGAAGGGATGGCTGTGAATATGCTCTTGGACTGACACCAACAGGCATACTGATCTTCGAAGGAGCAAACAAAATAGGTTTATTTTTTTGGTAATTTGATCTTGCTTTACATCTCTTTGGTTATATATGAAAATCTTTTTTTTTTTTTTTTTTTTTTGACAGAACATCATAAAATGGTTGATATTAATTTACAAAATCCAATTAGGTTTGAAGCAAAATGTCTGTTATGCTATGGTAACAGGCTCTATAAGTTTATAATTGACCACAATCCTGAGTTATAAATAGAGCTCGCTTTAAAGATTACTTGTATTTATTTTAATAGAGAATTTAAACAAAAAATGGAACCCAGAAGAAACATTTAATTTTCTTATAGTGGAATAATGTAATATTTTATGCAATGTAATAATATATGGAGTTATGCCTATCTACGTCAAAGGCATAATTGAAAAAATTAGATCTGTTATACATGGATTTGCATTTTTAGGAACTGCACAGCTATACATTTAAATTAATTGTTTTCTGTTCATTATGGCTAGGCCAAAAATAACTAGAATGGACTTCAAAAGAGCAAAATTAACACTTGTTGTTGTGGAAGATGATGATCAGGTAATTTTAAAATGTTTTTAAAATCTTTTATTTTTGTGCTCCTACTTAAAGGGATACTGCTAGGGTTGGTGTAACAAACTAATTTTTTTAAATACTGAACATAATGCGCTGATGCAGAGGTTCTCACACCTGTCCTCAGAATCTTCTTAGCTAATGAGGTTTTCAGGATATCCTCAATGAATATACATGACATACTTTGTGTACACTGGAAACAGATTACATGCAAGTTTCTCATACATATCCTTAAAACCTGACTAGCTGGGGATCTTGAACAGGTTTGAGAAGCTTTGTCCTAATTAAGTTTTAATGTTAATGGTTTTTCTATTGTTTAACTGTAAAGGAGTTTAAGCCCTAAGGTGCTGCACTACTGTAAAAAACATTTTGTTTATAGTTATAAAGTGCTCGCAGAGCTGAAAAGCCTATGCCAATCCTTTTACTTCAATTTACTTATCTTTGTTGTTGTACCATAGAGGAAGCTTAACATAAACAATTTCCTTGTAGAACTAGAGGAGCCTGCTTTCTGGAAAGTATCCACATACATATGTGGATCCAAAAAAAAGTACTGCTCCAAGATACCCTTGGATCCTCCCTGACGTATTGAAAACTTGGTATGGATAGGATGCTAAACTCAAGTTATTCGGGGACCCTCATGCAGCTGTCTCGCAAGCTTTATTCCCTTCGGAAAGTTGGCTAAAAGGCTTGCAAAATTGAGCCAATCATTAATGGAGTTGAATTAAAAATGTACAAAAATTACTATTTGATGGCTTGTCTTGAATTTCCTGTTTTTGCTTCATCTTTCTTCTGTTGTGCAACAGTAAAGAAATACAAACTGAAGTAACAAGATTGTGACATTTAGCTGAGCCAAACCCTGGTGAGCTACAGCTCATTGCTGCAGTTTTCTTTGTGTTCTGCTGCTGCAGTTCCATTGTAAATAAATGTCAGCCATTCTCATTTCACCATCCTTGATGGTGTATCTCAAGCAGCATGGTAGAAGACATTGTATCACTAACTGTTCCTTATTCCTATTTAGGGTAGAGAACAGGAGCACACATTTGTTTTCCGGTTAGATAGTTCCAAAACTTGTAAGCATCTTTGGAAGTGTGCGGTGGAGCATCATGCTTTTTTCAGACTGCGAACACCAGCAAACAGTAAAACCAACCGGTCTGACTTTATAAGATTAGGATCTCGCTTCAGATTCAGGTATCTGACAATGTTTTTCTTTGTAACCCAGAAACTTCAGCTCTGCAGGTTTGGCATCAAACTAGCTTTTCTATGAGTGAAAGCAAATTTGCAGTTCTCGAACAAGTTTAAAACATTTTCCTGTGGCATCTAACAAAACAGAATAGCGCAGCACTGTTGGTATTCTTAGGTTAAGTAGGTGAGGTGGAAAGACTAAGAAACTTAATATACAATGTGCATAGCACATAATCTGTGCTACATTTACTTGAAAAGAAATGGACATTGTTCCTTTCTAGGAGAAATAAACTCTCCGAGAATCAGAATGTAGATGTAGTTTCTATTCAGGACCTTGATAAAAAGATATAAATTAAGACAATGGATATTTGAATTTAAGCTTAAAATACAGAAATGTATGCAACAAAATAAATAAGTGCAGGATAATGGGTAAGTAATTAAGAGATAGAAGGTGTTCTGATATTTTAATGTACTAGTTTGTTTTTATAAATTGTATAATCAGTTTTATGAATGTATTATTGTTTACCACTTAGAAATTGATTTGTGGTATATAAATATTTAAATATATAAATGTGAAATCCAAAATTAAGATAAACAATAGATATTTACTTCCATTACAAACTTAAGAATTATATAGCATATCTTCTCAGAGGACAAGCAGAATGGTAGTCCTCACACAAGAGTGACGACATCAGATGGAGCCTGGCCTGGAACTTTTAAACTAGAACAAAGGGGAAAGCTGACAGTCTCTCAGCAGCGCACGGTTTGGAGAGAGGTATCTTCAAAGGATACTAATGATGCATTAGAATTAGGACATCCCGACAGTGAGGTTCTAATAATAAGAAAAGTAGTCCCTGTAACTAAAAGCTCACCTGAGGTAAAAAATTCTAACTTAACCCTATCAATTAAAAAGCAGAATGAAAATACAAACAAAAAACAAAACTTTGAAATGTTTGTTTGCTAGTGCCAGAAGTCTAAGAAGTAAGGTGGGAGAATTAGAATGTATAGCAGTGAATGATGACATAGATTTAATTGGCATGTCAGAGACATGGAAGGAGGATAACCAATGGGACAGTGCTATACTGTGGTACAAATTGCATCACAATAACAGAGAGGAGCACCTGGGAAGCAGTGTGGCGCTTTATATCCGGGATGGCATAGAGTCCAACAGGATAAACATCCTGAATGAGGAGGAATAGCCTACTGGTTAGAACAGTGAGCTACGAACAAGGAGACCAGGGTGCGAGTCCCCTGTAGCTCCTTGTAACCTTGGGCAAGTCACTTTACAGGTACAAAACTTAGATTCTAAGCCAGGGGTCCCCAAACCTATCCTGGAGGGCCACCAGCCAGTCGGGTTTTTGGGATATCCTCAATGAATATGCATGAGAGAAAATTTGCATGCACTGCCTCCATAACATGTAAATTGTCTCTCATGCATATTCATTGAGGATATCCCAAAAACCCGACTGGCTGGTGGCCCTCCAGGACAGGTTTGGGGACCTCTGTCTAAGCCCTCTGGGGATAGGGAAAATACCTACAGTACCTGAATGTAAACCCGATGTGATATCTCAGATTGAATGTCTGTATATAAAAAATAAATAAATAAATGCACAATCGAATCTTTATGGGTAGAAATCCCTTGTGTGTTGGGGAAGACTATAGTGATAGGAGTATACTACCGTCCACCTGACCAAGGTGGTGAGACAGTGAAATGCTAAGAGAAATTAAGGAAGCTAACCAAATTAATAGTGCAGTAATAATGGGAGATTTCAATTACCCAAATCAGAGAAGTGCAGAGCATAGAATTTTTAGTCCTGATCAAAGGAGATTCCAAACATTTAATGCAAGAACAAATTCTAAATTTTATTGCGGCAACTCCACTGCATAATGTTAACACAGCAAGCAATTTTCAAGGTGCCCCAACACGGACCCGTGTTTTGCCGGTGGCTGCATCGGGGGGACCAACAGGGATTCAATCAATCTGCAATTTTAAAATGGTTAACACCGGCTTCAGTCCATTGTTTGTTGTCCTGATCTTTAACCATTTTAAAATTGCAGATTGATTGAATCCCTGTTGGTCCCCCGATGCAGCCACCGGCAAAACACGGGTCCGTGTTGGGGCACCTTGAAAATTGCTTGCTGTGTTAACATTATGCAGTGGAGTTGCCGCAATAAAATTTAGAATTTGTTCTTGCATTAAATGTTTGGAATCTCCTTTGATCAGGACTAAAAGTTCTATGCTCTGCACTTCTCTGATTTGGATTATTCTGTAGTGCAGCACCTTGCTTCTGTCCTTTTAGATTTCAATTACCCCAATATTGACTGGGTAAATGTATCATCGGGACATGCTAGAGAGATAAAGTTCCTGGATGGAATAAATGACAGTTTTATCGAGTAATTGGTTCAGGAACTCACGAGAGAGGCGACAATTTTAAATCTAATTCTCAGTGGAGCACAGTGGGGCCGCTTGGCAATAGTGATCATATGATGATCAAATTTAAATTAATGACTGGAAGGGGGACAGTAAGCAAATCCTTGCTTTCGTGCTAAACTTTCAAAAGGGAAACTTTGATAAAATGATAAAAATAGTTAGAAAAAAACTGAGAGGAAAAGCTACAAAGGTAAAAAGTGTGCAAGAGGCATGGATATTGTTAAAAATACCATCCTAGAAGCACAGTCCAGATGTAGTCCACACATTAAGAAAGGTGCAAGGAAGGCAAAATGATTACAGGCATGGTTAAAGGTGAGGTGAAAGAAGCTCTTTTAGCCAAAAGATCTTCATTCAAAAACTGGAAGAAGGATCCAACAGAAGAAAATAGGATAATGCATAAGCGTTGGCAATTAAAATGTAAGACATTGATAAGACTGGCTAAGAGAGAAGTGGAAAAGAAAAGTTGGCTGTAGAGACAAAAACGCACAGTAAAAACTTCTAAAAATATATCCGAAGCAGAAAGCCTGTGAGGGAGTAAGTTGGACCGTTAGATGATCGAGGGGTTAAAGGGGCACTTAGAGAAGACAAGGCCATAGCAGAAAGATTAAACTATTTCTTTGCTTCGGTGTTTACTGAAGAGGATGTTGGGGATATACCCATTCCAGAGAAGGTTTCCATGGGTAATGATTCAGATGGACTGAACCAAATCACGGTGAACCTAGAAGATGTGGTAGGCCTGATTGATAAACTGAAGAGTAGTAAATCACCTGGACCAGATGGTACATACCCCATGGTTCTGAAGAACTCAAAAATTAAATTTCGGACCGATTAGTAAAAATTTGTAACCTATCATTAAAATCATCCATTGTACCTGAAGACTGGAGGGTGGCTAATGTAACCCCAATATTTAAAAAGAGCTCCGGGGTGATCAGGAAACTACAGACCAGTTAGCCTGACTTCAGTGCCAGGAAAAATAGTGGAAAGTGTTCTAAATATAAAAATCACAGAACATATAGAAAGACATGGTTTAATGGAACAGTCAGCATGGCTTTACCCAAGGCAAGTCTTGCCTCACAAATCTGCTTCACTTTTTTGAAGGAGTTAATAAACAAGTAGATAAAGGTGAACTGGTAGATGTAGTGTATTTGGATTTTCTGAAGCCGTTTGACAAAGTTCCTCATGATAGGCTTCTGGGAAAAGTAAAAAGTCATAGGGTAGGTAGCGATGTCCTTTCATGGATTACAAACTCGCTAAAAGACAGGAAACAGAGAGTAGGATTAAATGGACAATTTTCTCAGTGAAAGGGAGTGGGCAGTGGAGTGCCTCAGGGATCTGTATTGGGACCCATACTTTTCAATATATTTATAAATGATCTGGAAAGGAATATGACAACTTAAGTAATCAAATTTGCAGAGACAAAATTATTCAGAGTAATTAAATCGCAAGCGGATTGTGATAAATTGCAGGAAGACCTTGTAAGACTGGAAAATTGGGCATCCAAATGGCAGATGAAATTTAATGTGGATAAGTGCAAGGTGATGCATATAGGGAAAAATAACCCATGCTATAGTTACACGATGTTAGGTTCCATATTAAGAGCTACCACCCAAGTGTCATAGTGGATAACAAATTGAAACAGTCTGACTGTGCTGCAGTAGTCAAAGCAAACAATGTTGGGAATTACTAGAAAGGGAATGGTGAATATAATGGAAAATGTCATAATGCCTGTCTCGCTCCATGGTGAGACCGCACCTTGAATACTGTATACAATTCTGGTTGCCGCATCTCAAAAAAGATATAGTTGCAATGGAGGAGGTACAGAGAAGGGCGACCAAAATGTTAAAGGGGATGGAACAGCTTCGTTATGAGGAAGACTGAAGAGGTTAGGACTGTTCAGCTTGGAGAAGAGATGGCTGAGGGGGGGGGGGGGGGAATATGATAGATGTTTAAAATCATGAGAGGTCTAGAACGGGTAAATATGAATCTGTTATTTACTCTTTTGGATAGTAGAAGGACTAGAGGGCACGCCATGAGGTTAGCATGTGGCACATTTAAAACTAATTGGAGAAAGTTCTTTTTCACTCAACGCACAATTAAACTGGAATTTGTTGCCAGGGGATGTGGTTAGTGTAGCTGGGTTTAAAAAAGGATTGGATAAGTACTTGGAGGAGAAGTCCATTACCTGCTATTAATCAAGTTGACTTTGGAAAATAGCCACTGCTATTACTAGCATCAGTAGCATGGGATAGACTTAGTTTTTGGGTACTTGCCAGGTACTTGTAGCCTGGATTGGCCACTGTTGGAAACAGGATGCTGGGCTTGATGGACCCTTGGTCTGACCCAGTATGGCATGTTCTTATGTTCTTATGATCTCAAAGATTCTAGAACTTTCAAACACGCCCTACTGAGCCTGTGCAGCTTTAGTTATCACCCTATTCCCTAAGTAGAATCCCCCCCCCCCTCCCCACAGAGCCATGTGGTCGCAGGAGCGATGTGTTTCACAGTATTCAGATTTGCTCTCTTCTCACAGTTTTTGTAATGTGATTTTTTTTTTCTAGAGTTGCAGCTGTTTTTCTTTTCCTTTACCTTATGGTAGTATTTTTTTTTCCCTATGTCTGTGAGCCGCATGGTGTGCCTTAGTCACTGTGCAGCCTGGCAGTGTCTAATTCTATCCCTTATTAAATAAACACTGCACTTGCAGTTTAAATTCTTGTTCTGTCTGTTTTTGTGCCTCTGGGTGTTGGCAGGACTGATGGAATGCGGTCTGTGGGTGATCCATATAGGCTGCTAAACCCGAGGACTTGCCGATCGGTGAAACATGGAATTCCTGCCCGGCTAGAGCCCAGGCATCGAAGGAGATTGGGTCGGTGAAGAGATCGAGGACCAAAACCGTTCCTGTAGGGGAGGGGGAGAGCTCATCCTTTGCACATTCAAAGGAACTAGTCTTCATGGGCAGGAATCCTAGATGGATGTAAACTCCTCTCCTGCTTGCCTGTGATGGCTGTGCAGTCAACTTGTTAGAGAGGATGAGCAGGAGCCTGGGCAAGCAGCTTGCTGCTGCACCTTAAGTGCCATGCCCAGTAATGATTGCCCATGCATACCTGTGCCAGTGCACCAGTGGTCTGACATATCAATGTCAAGGCCACATTGTGGACCGGGGCTGCCAATGAGCACCATGATCACTCTTGACGCCGCCGGGGTGCCTTCAGTGCCATTGAGGTGTGTGACCATCCTTGACGCCATTAGGGCCAATGAAAGCAGTGTGCATGCTTTGAGCATGTGGTGCTGTAAGCATCCAAGGATGCCATAGGTGCATCTGCTGCCATGCGCTCTCAATGCACTGGAGGAACATCATTGACCTTAGTGTTGGACAGCGATGCCATTCGTTGCCACTCTCGACAATGTTGAGCATTATCGGCGAGGCACCAGGATCACCACTGAACACCCTGGTTGCCCTTGAAGCCATCTACTGCCAGGTCTCCTAAGAGCCCTTGGGTGACAGGGGCTTCGGGCCTTGGATGACCTTGGTGTTGTCGAACACTAGAGTCGCTATAGTCCCGAGTAGAGATGTGAATCGGAACTGAAATCCGAACCGATTCTGGTTCCGATTCACATCTCTAGTCCCGAGGCATCCTGGAGCACTGAAGAATCCAGGACCTGGTACCCTCGAGGCTCCTTTGCGCTGTCCAGATTGGGCACTGGGGGCATCATGCTATCCCATCATTGGCCTATGGCTGTCAAGCACCATGGGGGGCCCTGAACTGTTGGGATCGTGGGGCATCTGAGGCCCTGCCAAACTTCATGCACAATCGGTGCTAATAAGCTGTAGGATTGCTGTCATGGCTATCGGCGATTGCCATTGGTGAGAAATGCCATCGACGCCCTTGGGAGTGTAGTTGAGCCAAGGGGAACCATATATGGTGCCGGCAGTCATTGGTTCGTTTGAGAACCGATGCAACGTGTCTTTGCCATGTTGGGGTGGTCGCACAGCTTCTGCCTTCAGGTACCTGTGGCATCCTTAATACCAGCATCCCATCAACACATTTGAGCACCGGGGTCTTAATCGGTGCTGTTGGGCTGTCGACGTCCACAGGAGTGGGGGCGCTTTTGATGGCGCAGTGTAGCGCTGAACTGGTCAAGCTTGCATTAAAATCAAGCACGGTCGAAGCCCTGAGCACAGCATCGTTTGGTGCCATTGATGCGATCCATCATTGGTAAGCACAAGAGCGCTATGGGCCTTATGGGTGCCACCATCACAGTGGACACCAGCGGATGTGGTTGGATGCCACAGGATGCTACCGCAGAGCACCATGGGCACAGTCGGGCACCATGGACTTTGCTGCTGTTATGTTCTGGAAAGGGTTACGAGCCATTCACAATGCCATTTCAAGAGCTGTGTTCAGCCTCTTGGAGTGTTATAAGGTACTGGGATACCATGGTGGTGATGTCATAGACCACCCCCCCCCCCCCCCCCCCCCACCACGCCATAATCAGAGCTCCAGTGGTAGTGGGAATACTGACATCACACTTACTATTGACTCCAGTAGGAGTTTGTGCATCAGTAGAGCACATCATGCATGGTTGGGACAATCACTCCTCCAAGCACCTCAGGTGCTGACAGGCCGCATTCTCTCTGGTGGCACAGTACACAGGCATCGCAGGATTCTGCCATCATCTTTTCAAGATATCAGCTTCCTTGTCTTTTGCACTATAGGATGCTAGGGCATACCGCCGAGAAAGGTACTCTCACACACACTGTTGCTTTTTGGCAGGGCACAACCACAGACTCTAACAAGTGGTGTTTGATCCTTGCTGTGCTGTGGGATTCTATCCACAAGCACTACGAGTGAGTTTGTAGGTGTGCCGCCATCCGCAGGATAGGGCACCACTGTATGAATACTGGTTATAGCACTTTTACAGTGGATTGTACTATTCTTCCGGTTGCCCTCTAGCATATAGGTGTGTTTCCTCATGGCGACCACAACAGTAGTGTGCCGTAGACATAGGACTGACGTAACACTGTGTTCCTGGTTGAACCCCTATGGAAGTTGATATCAGGAAAGTAGTATCAGGAGTCATCCCATCCCTCAGAAGAGGAGTTTCTCTTTTGACTGCTCCCATGATAAGAATCCCCTTCATTGGTAAGTCCTGGGGCTCCATCACTTGTAGGTCTGTCACTGAGCTGGAGCCTCGATTCTTTTGAATCGGTTCATCTCCTTGTAGGCCAGGACCAGTAGATTTTAGGGGATGGCAGCAGCAGTTATTGGTCCATTTTTGCTGGGGTCCCTCTGTTGATCACTGTGTTGGCTTACCCCATCTGAGGACTACAAGTGGCATATTTTAATCACTTATGAACCTCAGCAGTCAGCGACTGTAATCCAACTGTCACGTAGAGTTGAGTCTTCTTCAGGAAAGAAAGGTTTAACTGGGTTTCCAGAGGCGACCCTTATGGCCCCCCCCCCCCCCCCCCCTCGGGATGCTTGGTCTTCGTTTTCTGTTTCCTGGAGAAGGGATTTCATTACTCTGACTGGTAGTCTCTATCTGTTTCCTGCAGGATCAAACAGTAGGTCAGGCGATAGCGCTCTTCATTGCTTCTCCTAAAGCACAGCAGGTCTATTTCACGAGGGAGCTATTCCAGACTCGTTCTTATCATTGGGATATCTCCTTGGTGAAGATTAGGAGTTTCTCCCATCTGAGAGTCACCTTTGATACCTGCTGAGCTCGATGGGTGTTTTTCTTGGCAGACTACTGTTGCCAACCATTCTCACCTGTGGGACCCTACCTCAGTGAGGAGGGTTCTAATCCATTTAATTTGCAAGTATGCTCTTCAAACTCCAGCCATATCTATGAGTGAGGGACCCTTCGACAGAGGTGCTACTCTTTGATTGTAGTGACTTGCAAGCTATACTTCCCCATTTTAGGGCGAGTCCTGGTTCATGCATGGATTAGTTCTATTTTGTGGACTGCATGCTTCCTTGGGGGGAAGTATGTGTAATCATAGCTGAGGTACACTGACCCTGCCCTCCAGGCTGGCAAAGAAATCCTGTTCTACAGGGGCTTACATCTACCTAAGGGGGGGAGGGGACATTTCCTACAGAAATTGTCAGCGAAGTTATTCAGTTAAGTTGAGATATACAATGTAGTGGCTTTTTCGCACCCTTGCAGCCCAGTGATCTGCTTCCTTGTGTTCTTAGTTCCTTCCAACTTCTGGTTGGAATGTTGAGGGGGAGGGGAAGAAAAACAAGGGCATTCGTGGTATACCTTGATGTATACCAGCAGGGAACAATACACCACTCTTTCCCAGTTTTTTCAACAAGTTCTGGCTGGTACTGCAAAGCTTATCACACTTCACTGGGTTGTCCAAAATGCCTTCCTGCTCACCTGAGCTATCCTGTAGTTTTGGATAGGCCTGCCCTTGACAGGGTGCAGTGCGGATGAGCTTCAAGCCTATCTTAACTCCCTGTTTGGGGATTTGGGCTAGCAATCTCATTTTAGGGATTGCCTTTCCTCCCCTGAAACTCTTAGTGCTGTCCTAAGTGATCAGCTATGTCTGGTACTTTGGCACATAGGATCTGTCACAGACCCTGCCCTTGTTGATTATTCTTCAAAGCGTTTTCTTGGGTTTTTTCTGTCCATTGTGTCTATCTGCCAAACATGGGGCACATCTCTGCTAATGCATTCTGTCCTTCAGATGCTAGTGGACCACAGTTTTTCTGGAGGCTCTGGCCCAATTTTTGTTTGGTTGACTTTACACCGAAGGAAGTTGTAAGGTCTTCGTCCAAGAGTTCTTCTCTTGTTTGCTTCTCTAGATCTTTCTCTGTATCCAGGCAGTTCTAGACCTATTGTCTTCAGGGTTTACTGATCCAAAAACCTACTTGTAATTTCTGTGTTGCGGAGTATGTTTCTTGCTGGCATTCGCATCACTCCCCTGACTTAGGCGCCTCTGCTTCACATTGGGGTTTTGTCTGTCTTTCTATGGTTCTCTCTGAAGAACCCAAAGTTTTCCCACCTAGACCATTTTGTGGGTCTGCTGTCTCACAGACAAAAGGGGGAGAGATGTTGCTTTCAGCACTGTGCGGTTTCCTGCTTTGTCCTGCTCGAACAGTCTTTGGCTTGGGAATTATTCATGTATGAGGACTACCATCCTACTTGTGCTTGGAGAACGCAAAGTTGCTTACCTGTAACAGGTGTTCTCAGAGTACAGCAGGATGTTAGAACTCAAGAAACCCACCTATCTCCCCTGGGAGTTGGTTTCTCCATGTATTAACTATATCATGGACTGAGGGACTCTGCCTAGGGGCAGGGTGATAACCATAGCTGCACATGCTCAGTAGGGCATGTTTGAAAGTTCTTGAATCTTTGAGATCAAAGTTCCGGGCTAGGCTCCATCCATCTGCTTTATCCCAATATTAATAGCAGTTATTATAGTTGAGTATTTCAGCAATTTGCATGCAGCTGTTTCTATGGTGGATGGCCTGACAACATGGCACCCAGTGCTTCTTAGGAAGAAGGAACCATGTTAATCATTTTTGGTCAGTTTAACTGAGGCACAGGGAGATAACTTGTTTCCCTGGAGATCCTGGACTGCAGAGGTCAAGGTTCCAACTATTAAGACTGTACCTCCTCCTATAAGTTTTCCCATCAAAAAAAAATTGTGTGACATACAGAACCTATCATATGGGATGCATAGTTGGTAATGCTGTTTTCTTTTTATTAAAAAAAAGTATTTATTTTGAGAAAGTATTCTATATTTTAGTCTTTGTACCTTCATATTAAACATTGCTGTTAGCAATAAACTCATTGCCATTGATTTACTAAATGTCAGTTGTGTTCCTCGCATGCTGGGTCTTGTATATATGTATTTCTGGTAGATGCTTTGTGATATCTATAGGCAATACTGATGCAAAGGTGTATAGCTGTGCTGGTTTCAAGTTCAGGGTGGCCTTCAGAATACAAGGAATATATTTTGAATAGTAGAGTGTTGGAATAATTACAGAGTACAATATATAAATAACTACATAGCAATTGAAATTGATTAAAAAACATTTTAAATTGAGATAATAAATGCAAGTCATAAGTATGAGCTAAATATTAGCCATTCCAGATTTTTTGAAATGAGTGGCAGGTGAATGAACCCCCCCATTGCACATGGTGTACTCATGTCTCAGATTCTTTGAACAGGCCTGCTCTGTTTGCCATCCTTTTCTGGGAGGGAAGGAGAGTGTGTTTATAAAATGAATGCATTTGGAATTAACAAAGATGATAGTTTAAGCATTCTGTTTGGCACAATTTTTGTAGTGGTCGCACTGAATACCAAGCAACTCACACAGGCCGACTACGTAGGACCAGCACATTTGAAAGACGGCCAAGCAAACGATATCCATCTCGAAGGCATTCAGGGTTTAAAGGTCAGTATTTCATTTTTTCCCATTTTGGCTACTGTGATTTTTGTTTTTAACGAGTTTGATTTATTGGTTGGTGAAAGCAATTGTACCCTCTGAAAGCTGATTTTCTTTAAAAGCTTTTCCTTTTTGAGTTTGTTACAAATACAGAAATGGAAATGGAAAAAACAATACATTAACATGATTCAAATTTGATAACCAGCATACTTAGAGCTAACACACTGTGAGACAGAAAAGAAAATGTTATATAAAACTTAACTTAGATATGTATATTCACTGATTTCTTAATGGCTATTACATTATCTAAGGATTATCTATTCTATTGACTTTAATCTGTTACATTCATGAACAGTGCTCTTGCCTTCTCACTAAAGGGTTCCCTTACTTTTGGTACATTATAATAGTAATCCATAGCATTGAATGGTTAAGTTGCATGTTGTATATCTGCTGTAGCAGACATAACCAAGATGTTGTCAAGGGGATGCTTTGAGATCTCCAGTGGCAGGCCACTTTAGATCTGGCCGCCACCAAAAGGTACATTTTTAAAGGAATATCTTGGGGTTTTTTCCCCCTATGAAGTGGCCCTTCAACTAACAGGCCAATTAATAGCATGAGAGGATCAGGCAGTACCCAGATATTCAAAATTTGATATAGTCGGTTGCTTTCAAACTAGTATGTCTGAATTAAGAAGCAGGACCACTGAATATGAAAAAAGTACCTTTCCCCACAAATTTCCAGCATCTATCAATGTGCATAAGATCTGTTTGTTTGTTTTTTAGCTTGTTAGGGATATAATAGAAGTGTATCAATCTAGAGCCATTCTTCTGGGTAGTTCAGCACAGTGATTTTTTTTTAACTTATCCTAAATGAGACCATTCCCAATTTTGAGTCTTTCACCAAAAGGAGTTTTAACTTTTTTCAAAACTTCCTCCATTATTCCCAATAGGATTTGATACACTCTAGAAATGACCCCCTATTCTTAAAAGAATTTTAAGATAAGCTTTTCAAAATCCATAAAACTGATACTGCATTGAATCTTATAAGGAGTCTTAGTAAGCAAGCTTTTTAATTGTAAATAAATGTGGGGATTCTGTTTTATAATTTCTGTGGAACTGTTCATTATAGATTTTTTTCCCTAAAATTAATTGTTCTGCTCAAGTTATGTTGAGGTCATAAAATAGAAAGGAACATTCATCCTAGAAAAGTGTTCTGGAGATTCAGAAGTGCTTCATAGGGGAGAAAGGAATAGAGGAGATTTACTCCTATCCAAGTTCTTACAATTGCTTATATAAAGGAATGATAATTTGCAATATAAATGTCTTATTAGAGTCCCTTAAAACTATCAAATCCTCTTTATAGGGCCTATCGTTTATCCAGCAAACTCCAGTATTCATCTCTAGGTTCGTGAAATTATGCTTCAAGTTTTGGCTTGCTGATGGTAACGTGCATGGAAATTAGGAAGATCCAAATCACCTTTCTCTTTCAATTCAGTAAGAATCCTCCATGCTCCTCTGAGTCTTTCTGCTTTCTATAAATTTAGAAATAGCCAGAATCAGAAAAGTAACAAATTTTAGGCAATTTTATAAGGAGCATTTTAAGTAAAAACACCACTCAATGAAAATTCACTTCTATAGCGGCCAGCTTCCTTAGCCAAGGAGTGCAATATGGAGAACAAACTACAATGTCTTGCTTTCTTGAGAGGATTTATAATTAAAAAGTGCAATCTCTGAGTCTATTACCTGAATCCCCAAATATATTATTTGCCCATAGGACCACTTAAACCAAAATTTGCCCTCTGTTTCAGATTTGATTTGCAGATCAAGCTTTTTAAATCTTGTGTCCAAAGATGAGGCTAAAATTCTGAATAACCATCACTACCAAATGCAAAGAAGTTAATGGAGCTTTAATGTAAAGCAACACTTCTGCAAAGAGCAGTTTTATATTCTTACTATCTGTACCATTGATACCTTTTATATCAGGCAAGCCTCTAATTTTAGTAGCCAAGGTCTCTGGGCCAAGGAAAATTAAGATGGGAAGATGACACCCAAGGATATGCTCTCCTAAACTCTGCCCATTGACTTTGAGCCTTTGGGATTACTGCAGATGCTTCTAATCCATTATAGAATGTTATCTCAAAACTCTAATTTGTACTAAAATGGAGAATGGATACTTGTTTACTCAGTCCAAAGCCTTTTTGATATCCAGCATGAAAAGTAGAATATTTACATTGTCATTTTTTTTTTTTTTTTTACTGCACATACATAACAAGATGGTTATAATATATAATCCCAGTCAACACTTCATGAAGCCTGTCTGATCTTTGTGAGTGAGAGCAGAAGTAAGAGGTGGTCAAATATGTTTTCGCAGAGACTCTTTTAAATATAACATTATTAAATAAGTAACTAGGCCAGTTATGAAAAGTACACATCTAGGAACTTTCCTTCTTTGGGAACTATAGTAATGGTGAATATTGTACTAGGCAAGCACGCTCTCACCAATTGATTTTTAGTTTGTCCTCTAGAACAATATCTATGAATATTTGATGGCAGTATTTGAAATTACTTATCAAAATGCAATAAACTCATCAAAAATGACATTAAATTTCCTTCTTAATTTATTTCATTCTGCCTGTTATAGATCTGAGTAAATCTCAGGGATTTTCTGTTCAGATTATCAGAAACCTGGACTAGTATCATTCAGATACATCTTGACTGAAGCAGCAATCGACACACGAAAAGTAGCTTTGAGGAAGAAAATGAAATAAAATTAGGAGGAAAACATTTTTTTATTCATCCCCCCCTCTTGCAACAAAATAGTCGTCATATAAAAAGAAAGGAAGCCTAAGAATGTCTATTTGCTGGACTGCAACAATGAAAAATGTTATGATCTTCACTTCCTTTATATTTTGCTTACGATGGTTATCCCATGTCTTGTGTATTTTCCAGCTCCTCTTCCCCTGAACCTTTTAGCCAGTGTTGAGTAACTGCTTTAATCTATCAGGTTTTGGCAAGATTATTGTAAATCAGAAATGCACTAATGTTACTTTGTGCATATTGGGCTCTCTATATATATGAGAGAGATGTTTCCAGTTGTACTTTAATATGTTCAGTAGGATGAAATTGCCCATCTTCTAAATCTTGAAGAAAAAGCCTTGTAGAAATACAAAGGGGCAGATTTTTAAAAGCCCTACACGCGCTAAGCCTATTTTGCATAGGCCCGGCGACGCGCACATGTCCCGGGGCTTGAAAAAAGGGGTGGGGCGTGGCCAGAGGCCTTAGTATGGCTGCTAGGTCGGGGAATCATACGCGGGCATTCGGCCGGCACGCACAACCTACACCTGCCCGGAGACAAGTGCAACTTGTAAAACAAAGGTTTGGGGGTGGGTTTAGGTAGGGCTGGGGGGCGGGTAAGGGAGGGGAAGTTGGGGGTGGGGCGGAAGGAAAGTTCCCTCCGATTAGTCCGATTTCGGAGCGGCCTCGGAGGGAACGGGGAAAGCCATCGGGGTTCCCATAGGGCTCGGCACGCAAGGTGCACTAGTGTGCACCCCCTTGCGTGCGCCGACCCCAGATTCTGCACGCACATGTTATAAAATTGGGCGTACTTTTGTGCACGCCGGGTTGCGCACAGAAATGTACGCCCGCGCGTATGTCATAAAATCCGGCCCAAAGAGAATTGCTGGGTTCCTTTATGGAATGGTGTTGGCTGTTATGTGAGGCAGCCAGGCTTGCCAACGCAGTCAGGATTTCTTGTTCTTTACATTTATATAGAGATTCGCTGAGGACTACCATAAAATTGGCTGCTTCCAGGGAAGAGACATCTTTGTCATTCTAAATATGCCCAGTGGCCAAAAGAAACATTCCCAGAAAGAATTAGATGACTTTATTCTTATGTAATCTGGTCTACAATGAAGTATTGTGCGTTACCAACCCAGAGAAGCAAATGCGAGGGTGAGAGGCAAGTTTGCTGCTGGTAATGAGCTCTTCTTTAAAAGAAAAAAATATAAGGTTAATACGTTTTGCATGTTTTGCAGTGAAAATTGGAATTGGCAACAGGTTCTGCTTTTAGTGTGTTCTGCGACGCATCTTGATAAACTCAATTTTCTTAAAAGCCTGAACCACCACCTAAACAAATGTTTTTTTTTTCTTTTCTGTTTGTTAAAGCAAACAATCCCGTCAAAGCTGCTCAGCTATGGTAAGTGGAAACAAAATTCTTACTGACTTACAAATATGTTCTTGAAAAATTGGACAGGATCTGTGAAGTGCAATTGACTTTGGAAAAGAAGCGAAAATGCATTTATGAGCTTGTGTGTTTAATTTCCTCACTTGTAGAGGTGATGTGCATATCAATGACACCAAATGTAGTTTAAGGAACCCCGGTAAACATCGGGAGGAAAGAATATTTCCCCTGTTTAAGAAGATTACATTGGTTGCCTGTGCATCAACAGGTGGTATTTGAAGCTTCAATTATGGCTTTTGAGGCTCAAAATAATATAGGCTTGGGTTTATGTGGCATGTAACTTGCTGTACCGGCCAGTTCATGCACTTCAGGCCCAATGGGCAAGGTATTTAAAACTTAAATCAGTATATACTATAAAACAGGCAAAGGTTTTGTATGTTATAATGTATGTGTTATGATTATGAATGTTCTTATTGTGATCTGTTCTGGACATTCGTGGCAAGATGGACAATAACATTGATAAATGACTTCTTTAGTAGCCATGTTAAAAGGAGAGAGATTGGTTTAGAACACAAACAGGCCAATTCAGTAAAGTCCGCGGGAGAGCGGACGAACGCCCGCTCTCCCAGCGCGCACACTGGCCACTCGCCGGTGCACACGATTCAGTATTTAAATTAGGTGGTGCGGTAGAAACGGGCAAAAGGAGGCGCTAGGGACACTACTGAGTCCATAGTGCCTCCTTTTAGCCCGGAGCAGCGGCTGTCAGCGGGTTTGACAGCCAACGCTCAATCTTGCCGGCATCGGTTCTCGAGCCCGCCGACAGCCGCGGGCTCGGAAACCGGATGCCGGCAAAATTGAGCATCCGGTTTTCGGCCCGACAGCCACTGGCCCATTTTAAATTTATTTTATTTTTTTAACTTTTGTTTACTCTTCGGGACCTCCGACTTAATATTGCCATGATATTAAGTCAGAGGGTGCACAGAAAAGCAGTTTTTACTGCTTTTCTGTACACTTTCCCGGTGCCGGCAGAAACTAGCGCCTACCTTTGGGTAAGCGCTAATTTCTTAAAGTAAAATGCATGTTGAGGGCGCTATTAGGTGCCACGGGTTGGATGCGCTTTTTCCGCCCCTTACTGAATAAGAGGTAAGGGAAAACACGCGTCCAAGAGCAGGTTAAGTGCGCTTCGTCGGAGCGCACTGTATTGTATCGGGCTGAAAGTAAATGAGAAACCAATTGGTGATGAGTTTTCATTTTTAAAGACTTTTTGGTGTGAGGTACATTTATATGCTTTAAAAAAAAAAAGTGAATAAAAAATAGGGACAGAGCTGTTAAACAATGGCATGTTATGTCCAGTTGTTAAAAGGAGACCTCAAAGGCAATCACATTTCTACTACTACTATTGAAAGATTAGAAAGTGGCCTTTTAATTGCAAGGAAGTTGCTTGGAGTTGAGATTATCGGGGGAGGGGAAGACTTACAAAATTATTCCTAATAGTTTTTCCAAAACTGATGATTCAGATTTAACTTGTTTGATGTCTCTTGTTTTTTTAAACTCGTTTGATGTCAGTTGTTTTTCATGTTTGATGTCAGTTGCTTCCAAATGTTTTAAGTTGTTTTATCTGTAAACCGGAATGAAGGCAGCCAGCTAAATTCCGGTATATAAAAGCTTTTAAATAAATAAATAAAATAAATAATATATTTGAATTTGAAAATGTAATGAATAGTATGAGAGCTATCCTTTTTGTCATTTGTATCCCAGTGCAGCAAAATTGATGAAGGCTTCCTCAGATGAAAGTTTGTCAGAGGGTGTGATCCCTTCAGCTTTTTGAACAGCTACTATTACCAGTCCAATTTTGAGAAAAACATCAGCTATTAAAACTGTGGTCCATGCATTGGTTACCTCTCTTTTCCACTACTGAAATGATCCTGTGCATGGGCCTCCCCGAGAGATTAATTCACAGGTTACAAGGAGTTCAGAATACAGTCGCTTGGCTAGTTTCTTGGATTACCTTTAGAGCTTCTATTTCTCAGACACTACTTTCATTACATTGGCTACTAATTGTGCACATAGCCAATTTAAGATACTTGTTTTGAAGTTTCATGCATTGGGCCTGAGACTGTAATATTTGAGTAGAAGACTAAGATGGTATTCTCTGGGGCATCAGTTAGTCAGTTGCCTCTTTGAGAGATGAGGTGAACCCAGTTGTCATTTTCAGTTGTGGCACCTACACTTTCAAATTCATTGTCTGCTGTTGGTTTTGTTCCAGCCTAATAAATAACTTTTTTTTTTTTTTTTAAGAAAGGTAATGATGGATGCATAAGTTGACAGAATTTCAGATGTATGCTTTTAACAATTTAAGCTGTTTCAGCTACTATGCTTCAAATGGCCAAATAAAAAATTACCTATTGGATCAAAGCAAGGTTTAAAATCATCTCCCAATGGTGATGCAGAGAACCTGGTTTTGATTTCTGTTTGATTTAGGTTTTCTATTCCCTGGGATTTGGGGGTTCTGCAGAGACTTGTGTTTACAATCCCTGAAGGGTGAGTCCTGGCTGTCATACAGTAGTGACACCTAGTGGACAGACTTTGAGACCCATGATTGTATGGTTTTGTGAGGAGCCCTCGTGTGTGACTCCTGGGCTAAGGATTGTTGATATGATGACTGAGCTAAGTGAGTTAGAAAAACTTGTAAATGAAAGCAAATTCTCCTGATGGTTGTGATTGAAGAGTCATGGTGCTGGATCCCATAGGAAAACCTAAGAATGAATGAGGCAACCTAAAGGAACAGGATCTGCTGCAATTTTTGTTTTGTTTCCTGTTTTCTTCTCTATATGCCCGAAGGAAGATGATCATATTATAAGGCTTGCTTTTAATCCCTGAAGAACAGCATGTCCCAAAGGGATATTTTCCAATATATGAATTCAAATGAGCACTTAATATAGCACTTAGCTTGAAAGTGGAACGTCCTTCTAAATCTTATTGTGTGAAAGTTTAATGTGTAAATTAGTATTTTTTTTGCCACTTCCTGTAACTATCACTGTCAACTATTCCTCTTCAGTGCAATGGATAGGGAGAATGGAATGAAGAGAGATTTGCTGCTTTGTCCTGAGTAGCATAAACACAGCAGGCTTAAATGTTAAGTAGAAAACTGAGCATCAATAAGCTATATAGTCTTTGAAATGGACAATAAGAAATTCCATTTTTATGCTGGACTCTTAGCATGACATGCTAATCTAAGATGGAGTGGGAGGTTCAAGTATTGACTCTCTTCTGATAAGCGATATGGTCTTTTTTGCCTTTTCCGTTGCAAAAAAATCAGCAGAACCAGGGGATCACGATTTAAAACTCCAGGGAGGAAGACTCAGAACCAATGTCAGGAAGTATTTCTTCATGGAGAGGGTGGTGGATGCCTGGAACGCCCTTCCGGAGGAAGTGGTGAAGACCAAAACTGTGAAGGATTTCAAAGAGGCGTGGGATAAATACTGTGGAGCCATAAAGTCTAGAGGATGTGAATGAAGTGTAGAGGCATGGGGGCAGCTTGTGGGAATGACGGCTACTACCTGGAGATTAATATCCTAAATCAATAAACATTCACACGGTTAATGCGACTCCAACATTGCTCTATGCTTCAACGGCAAGAGGAAATGTGAAAAAAAAAGGATTTGCATCCACAAAAAAGCAGGGGTGTAGCTTGCTTGATACGGTGGTTACTACCCCAAACCAAATAAGCCTGATACTTCACTTTCAGTGATATCCAGCATAGTTCTCTGCTTCAACGGCAGGGGGAATGATGAAAATGATTTATATTCTGACAACAACCAACAAGGACTGAGTTGCACAGGCTGGATAAACATGCGTGGGAGTAACTTGCTTGTTACGGCGGTTATTACCCTAAACAATTAGCTAGATACTTCACTTAGATGAGCTCCAGCACTACTAACTACATCGATGGCGGGGGTGGAAAGGAAATAGATCGATGGCGGGGGTGGAAAGGAAATAGATCGATGGTGGGGGTGGAAGGGAAATAGATCGATGGCGGGGGTGGAAGGGAAATAGAACAAAAAAGTCACTTACAAGGGCCAAGAGTAACAGATAAGATGGGGGGGGGGTGGGGTGGAAAAAGCGAAAGCTTGCTGGGCAGTCTGTATGGACCATTTGGTCTTCTTCTGCTGTCATTTCTATGTAACTATTTTGCCAGTCTCTAATTCCTGCTACTCCTTCAACTTCCCGCCCTGTACTTCTTTCCATGCTTTCTTGAACTTAGATACTGTCTCTACCACTTTCACTAGGGGACTGTTCCATGCATCCAATACCTTCTCTGTAAAGAAATACTTCCTTGGATTATTCCTGAGTCTATCCCCTTTCACCCTCATTCCATGACCCCATGTTCTAGAGCCTCTTCCTTTGAAAGAGGTCCACCTCCTGTGCATTTACTCTTTGGAGGTATTTAAATGTCTATCATATCTTTCCTTTAGGATGTTTAGATCTTTGTCCCAATATGCTTTATGTACAACAAGATGTGGAAAAGGACTGCACCACATAAGTATCAATAAGTACAAACAGTAGTGCAGTAATCGCAGTTTAAAGATTCATTGTCTACGAGTATTGCAGGGATATCACATAAAGGAGGTAGAAAATGTTTTCAGTAACCAGAAGCAATTTATTTAAACCTTAGAGGTAGTTCTCACAGTTGTTGCTCAAGTTGCTGAGTCCCGACAACACTCATAGACAACACATCTTTAAACTGATTAGTGCACTATTTTGTCCAGATGGTGGCTACTAAAATGATCTGTGATTTTTTTAATAAAGAATATTGATAAAGACAAACGCCTTTCAGTTCATATACTTTTGAAGGTGTGGTCTCCAAAATTATACACTGTATGATTATTATTATTATGGTAATTATTTGTGTATTAAAGTGCACTAAAATAGGGCATTTTACAACAAATTATATGCAGGCACACATTCCTAGCTCCAATAAGTAGGGCGCTGAGGCAGCAGAGCTAAAATGATTTGTCAGGCACAGGATGTGACCATAGCAGAAGCAGAATTTGAATCCAGGTTTTCTAGTTCTCAGAACAGAATTTCAACCACTAGATTATCCACTCTTTGTCTATAATTAAGTCAATTTGTTTACATTTTATTGACACACAGCCCATGAAATTTGTTTTTAATTAACTAGTAAAATCAAAAAAATATAAAATCCTATTCTAGGACAAGCAGGGATGGTAGTTCTCACACATGGGTGACATCAGATGGAGGCAGGCATAGAAAACTTCTGTCAGTTTCTAGAACTTTGATTAGGCATACTGAGCATGCCCAGCATGCCACTATCCATGTGACCACACAGGATCCCACTTCAGTCTCTTTTCTGCGGAGCTGTCTCCTCGCAGACGTGGAGCTCGCACTTTTTTCTTTGGAAAACTGTTTTTTCGAGTTAATCTCTCGTCTTTTTCCCATGCCAGGTCCCTCGATCCTTTCCCAGCCCTAGTTGGGCTGGGAAAGGATCTGTCGATTACCGACAGTGCCGTCGATTACCGACAGTGCCGTCTTCCGGTGGCTGCTGGTCATCAACTGCTCAGTGGTTGCTTTTTTTTTCCATGGCATCCTCTGCTTTCTGCCGCTGCCCCCAGTGCCCCCGAACCATGTCCATTATAGACCCCCATGAGGTCTGCATTCTGTGCCTGGGGGTCTCGCACGATGTATGCAGCTGCTCTTTTTGTGCTCAGATGCGCCCCCCCCCCCCCCCCCCACCCCCGAAGGGTTGCTGAGCACGCCTGGAGAAGATGGACGAGCTTTTGGGGGCGAGGAAGTCCGAACCCTCGACATTGGTGTCAGTGGCGTTGACACCACGGCAAAGAGGACCCTGGAGGTACTGGCCCCGTCTTGTCCTCTCCTTTGCCGATTTCCCAGCTGGAAAGCAGGTGCTGAGGATTGTCCCCTGTCTATCTCTTACCTCTCTAGATCTGGATCATTGCCATCACCCTCTGCACCACGGAAAGACTGGGCCAAGTATCGGGAGTAATCGAGGAAGTACAGTCATAGATCACCTTCCTCCCAAGACTCCAAGCTCGGAAAGGCTCCAGCGTTGTCCGCAGTGCCACCGAAGTGGCCCTATGCCGACAAGGCATCAACGTCCATCGAGGCTGAGGGCCTGAGGCGACCCACACAAATATCTGTGCTGGGCACTGGTTCCCCTCAGGGCTCCGTGCGGTTGGCGATGGGATTAGCCCTGCAGGGTATTGAGCCACTGGCCCCCTTGGGCCTCAGTCTCCACTTGCTGGAGCGCTTGGATCTGGTTCTCTGGGCACAGACGACACAACCTGCACAGATCCTTTGTGAGCCCTTGTTGCTGCATGGGGCACCGGTGGGGCTGGGATTGGAGAACATCCCCATCACAGATTCCTCCGATGAGGAACGACCTCCGGCTCCAGTGGTACATCCCTCCCCTGACCGGTTCTGTGACCGCTAAGCTTTGACTTACCGGGTCTTTCACTGTCGATGCCCCTGGGGCCCATGGTGCCTGAGGTGCTCTCTGTGCCCCCAGCACCCTGCCCAGGATCTGTCTTCATGCTCCCCCGCCGGTGTCGCTAGGGAGCAAGGCCGATGCCCCTTATGATCCATGGGAAAATGAGCCTTCTGTCTCTTCCTCTGAAGAACTACTTTCTGAACCCTCTCCTTCAGAGGAGAGACCCTGTGCCCCTCCAGAGGATCTGGCATTCGCAGGCTTTGAGCAATGGCGGAGTCTGTCCCCTTCCAGCTCCTGACTGAGGAAGTCTCCATGCACAAGATGTTGGAGATCCTTCAGTGTGTGGATGCTCCTAAAGAGGTTGTTGCAGTCCTGATCCATGATATCTTCAAGGACTTGATTGTCTGGCTCTGGGAGCATCTGATCTCTCTCCCTTCGGTAAAGATGTGGTGTACCTAGTACAACCGTCTACTGGATTTGAGTGGCATCATCTCTCCCACCAGTCTGGTAGTGGAATAAGCCCTTAAGAAAGCAGAGGTCTCGTTCCCATGCCTCTGTTCTGCCAGGCTGTGAGCACAAGGCCCTAGATGCGCTGAGCTGCAAGGTCTTTCAGGGATCTATGTTGGCGGCCCGCATTGCCTGCTACCAAGTATATACGAGCTAATATTCCAGAAACCTCCGGAATTGCTAGATTGCCTCCCCCAACTTCAGGAAGACTTCCTGAAGGTTGTGCATCAGGGATTGGAATGTGACAGACATAAAGTTAGATCCACATATGATGTCTTTGAGACAGTGGCAAGGATAGCCGCGGCAGGCATTGGGGCTCATCGTATGGCTTGGCTTCGGGCCTCTGATCTCTGACCTGAAGTGCAAGACTGCATTGCTGACCTGCTTTGCACTGGAGAGAATCTCTTCGGCAACAAAATCAAGGGAGTAGCATGACTCAAAGATCATCATGAGACACTACAGCATCTCTTGGCTAGCACATCGGACCCACAATCCTCTGGCAAAAATCCTCAAGGCAGGGCCCCAACTCCCCTTTTACCAGCCAAGGAAGTACTGCCCTCGTGCAGGTAGGGCACGGTCTCAAAGTTCCGGACCGAGGTCTCGCCCTAGGCAACAGCGTGTCCTCAGAACTCAACCAGTGCCGCAGCAGACTTCCGCAATGGGTTTCTGACTGGCTGCGAGGGAGTCCAAGCCAGTTACCAATGCAGCTGGTGATGGACCTTCTAGTCAGAGGTCGGCTCACATCCTTTGTGGACCATTGGACGGCTGTCACCTTGGATCGGTGGGTCCCTTCCATCATCCCCCACGAGTACAGGTTAAATTTATAAGAGGTTCTCCCGGACTCTCCTTGTGCCTCTCTCGGGAAGCTTCAGCGGATCAAGAAATACTACTCAAGCAACTCTCCACCCTGACAATGGCCAAGGCGGTCGAACCTGTTCCTCCTGGTCAGCGGGGAAGGGGCTTCTACGCCAAGTATTTCCTCATCTGAAAGAGGACAGGAGGCTTTTGTCTAATTTGTTCAAGACCCTTAAGTCCAAAATTGATCACGCTGGAGAAGTTCAAGATGGTCTTGCTGGGTGCCCTTATTCCTTTCCTGCGCTCGTGGAGACTTGCTTTGCTCTCTCGATCTACGAGATGCTTATGCTCACATTTTCAGTGCAGGGTGCTGCCCTTCGGTCTGGCTTTGGCACCCCGTGTTTTCACAAAGTGCCTTGGAGCAGTGGCTGTGTATCTGAGGAGGTGGCGAGTACAGGTTTTTCCCTACCTGGACGACTGGTTCGTCAAGGGTGCCTCCAGGCAGGGAGCGCTGCATTCCTTGCAAGCCACCATTCGGATCTTGGAGACATTGGGGTTTCTATTCAATTGCGCCAAGTCCCAACTGGTCCCTTCCCTGCACCTGAACTTTATAGGTACCAGGTTCGATGTGACTCAGGCTCGGGCATTCAGCTTGGTGTGTTTGGCAGGAGTGATCTTGCGGAGTTGCCAGATCTCTGTGCACAGCATGTTATGTTTGCTAGGACACATGGCTGTGACTGTCCATGTCACTCTTTGCTTGCCTTCACATGCGCAGGGCACTATGGATCCTATAGTCTGTGGCACCAGGCCACTCAGGAGCTTCGGGCGCACGTTCAAGTCACTCCACCACTTCAGGACTCCCTGTTGTGGTGGATGTCTCTTCCCAACCTAGAGATGGGGGTCCCGTTCCAGGCTTCCCCCACTCAAGTTGTACTCAACACAGATGCTTCCCACCTGGATTGGGGGGGCACATGTGGAGGATCTTTGCACCTAGGGTCACTGACCAGCTGAGAAGGAGGGCGTACCAGATCAACTTTCTGGAGCTACAGCAGTCCAGTATGGGCGTTTCGGGATCCACTGGCCAACAAGGTTGTGCTTGTCCAGATAGACAATCAAGTAGCCATGTGGTACCTCAACAAACAGGGAGGAACGGGATCATTCCTGCTTTTTCAGGAGGCAGTCCATATCTGGTTAAGGGCTCTGTCCCAGAACATCCTTCTCTGAGCCAGGTACCTCCCAGAATAGGCGAATGCACTGGCAGATGACCTAAGTCATTCCTCTGGCCACATGAGTAGTCCCTGAAGCAGGAGGTATCAGACTTCTTTCTTTGGGTAACACTGGACCTGGACATCTTTGCTTCCGCTTACAACAAGAAAGGAGCCGGTTCTGCTCCCTAGCTGGGGGGAATGGCAGGATGGCATCTGATGTCTTTGCCCTCCATTTTGGTAAGGGCCTCTTGTATGCCTATCCTCTGCTTTCCCTGGTGTCCAAGTGGCTCCTAAAGCTCCAGCAGGACTGGGGGACCATGATTCTCATCACATCTTATTGGCCCTGGCATATCTGATTCCCACTCCTGCAGGATCTTTCCCTCTGGGAACTGATCTGTCTGGGAACGTCCCCGGACTTCCTGACGCAAGATCAGCGGAGGCTGCGCCATCCCAACCTCCATGCCTTGTTCCTCATGGCCTGGATGTTGAAAGGGTGACCTTGCAACCCCTGAATCTGTGGGAGGGAGTGTTGCAGGTCCTATTGGAGTTCAGAAAGCCTTTCACTAGGAAGTCTTATGAAGAGGAGATTTTTGGTGTGGTGTGACAGCCAGGGATTGAATCTGTTCGTGCTCCACCTCTAAGCTGCACCTCTCAGGTGATCCCACCTCTGTGAGAGTGCATCTCAATGCAATT
Organism: Rhinatrema bivittatum; assembly: GCF_901001135.1. NCBI lineage: Eukaryota > Metazoa > Chordata > Amphibia > Gymnophiona > Rhinatrematidae > Rhinatrema > Rhinatrema bivittatum. The sequence goes on along the minus strand of NC_042616.1, from coordinate 343,853,177 downwards.
GGAGCCTACCATGAAGGGGTGGATGGATCGCTCATCGTGGCACAGCCTGTTCTGGGTCGTTTCATGTGGGGTCTACTCCAGCTGAAACCTCCCCTCAGGCCCCCTGCGGTTTCCTGGGACCTCAATGTGGTATTGGCCCACCTGATGAAGGCTCCCTTTCAGCCTTTGTGCTCTTGTGACCTGAAGTAGCTGACCTGAAAGGTCATTTTCTTGGTAGCGGTCACCTCTGCTCACAGTCTCAGCGAATGTCAGGCATTGGCGTCTGATCCACCTTACACGAAGATCTTCCATGATTGGGTGGTTCTTTGCACACATCTGAAATTCCTACCGAAGGTGGTGACTGACTTCCACTTTAATCAGTCCATTATCTTACCAACCTTTCCTAAGCCTCATTTGCACAGGGGAGAGCAAATTCTGCACAGCCTAGATTTCAAAAAGGCCCTAGCCTTCAGAATACAGTCGCTTGGCTGGCTTCTGGGATTGCCTTTAGAGCAATTTAAGATACTTGTGTTGAAGTTTCATGCATTGTGGGACTTGAGTGGAATATTTGAGTAGAAAACTAAGATGGTATACTCTGGGGCATCAGTCAGTCAATTGTTGCCTCTTTGAGGGATAAGGTGAAACCCGGTTGTCATTTTCAGTAGTGGTACCTATACTTTCAAATTCATCGTCTGCTGTTGGCTTTGTTCCAGCCTAATAAATTACCTTTCTTTAAAAAAAAAAAAAAAAAAAAAAGTCAAGGCTTGGCTTTTTTTCAGGGGTAATGATGGATGCACAAGTTGACAGAATTTCCAGATGTATGCTTTTAATAATTTAAGCTGTTTCAGCTACTATGCTTCAAATGGCCAAATAAAAAAATATTACCTTCTGAAAAGGCAATAGTTTTCACCATGTGACTAATGTGCTTTGCCAGAGTCTGGAAATCTCTCTGTACTGCTTGGATGTTTATAGCAAGGTTGTTGGTTCCCAGAAAGATATCAGCTTCAGAGTCCTTACTTTCTTCTTTGATTGCATTCACTATCTGAATAGCATTTCTAGCAACCGATGATCCTGAAAGGCTTTTAAGTATAGTGTTTCCCACGAAAAGAGTTCCCAAATTAGTGCTTCTGATGACTGAGTCACCCAGCACAATGAGTTTTTGCTTATGGTTTTTGGTTGTATTACAAAATTTCTGCATGCATTGGGCTTCTTTCCTTTCAGATACCACTTCAATCTCCAATTAAATATTTGATATTAGTTACTATAATTTTAGCTTGCATGGAGTTTTAGAGATTTTGTTAGATCCTCTTTATACATGTGAGTTTTTTTTAAATCCTCTTTTGACACAAACAATATCTATAATCCACACTTTCTGCCCTTCAGTGTTGCGGTCTGAGCAATCCCCTCAGACACACTAACAATGCAAATGTACAAAACGTTTTTGCTATATTTCAGAGATTTAAGGTAATAATATTTACTTAGCTTGGGAGTCCTTCTGGACAGGAAATAACCTGAAAAGAAGTTGGCCAGGTTGTTGGAGTTACAAGGGTTCCTTGTCAACTACACCAGCTCCCACTTGAGCCTGTTGTCTTAATTGGAATTCATCAGAACTCTTAGACACAGCGCAGGCAAAAACATTTCCACTACAGAGAGCTATCACCTTGATGTCTGCCATGGAAAGGATTCAAATGAGTCAACTGACATCAGCATAGGACATGTTGAGGATGTTGAGCAGTATGGCATCAATGGTACATGCCACTCCCTTGATACATCTCCACATGAGAAGAACCCAATAGACACACTGATTTCGGTGGCTATAGGCTACCCAGGATCTGTGAGACAGCATCCATATTGCAAAACCTCACGGTTGTCTTGTCCTTGTGGTAGCATGATTCCAATCTCCCCAGAGGTATACCCCTCCATATCTCTCCAATTCAAATTGTCCATACTATAGATGCGTCCAATTTGGGATGCGCAGCTCATGTTGGTGAGCTCTGCACTCAGGGTATTTGGTTTGCTCAGGAAAAGCTTCATCAGATAAACTTCCTGGAGCTGAGGGCGATCCAGAACATGTTAAAGGCTTTCAGAGATTGGTTGGCCAATAAAGTGGTCTTAGTTCAAAAAGACAGTCAGGTTGCGTTGTATTACAATCAACAAGCGAAGCACAGACTTGTTCCTCCTGTGTCAGGAAGCTGTCCAATTGTAGACCTGGGTCACCTCTCAAAGGTTGGATCTCAGAGCCACATATCTGGCAGTGTGGAGAACATGCTGTCTGACAGATTGAGCTGAATCCTGGAACCACATAAGTCACTGGACGGGGGGGGGGGGGGGGGGGGGGGGGGGGGGTGGGGGGGGGGGGGAGCAAGATAAGTTCCCCTACTGGCAGAAAATCTGACAGTGGGTCTCTGTGTTTTCATTTGATCGGGAAGGCTTGGCTCTTCTGTTCTATAGCCTCAGATGCCTTCACCCTGAATTGAGACAGAGGGCTTCTGTATGCATTATCCTTGGATACCGCTAGTGTCGAAGACGTTGAAGCTAAGAGAAGATCTATAGACTATGATCCTCATAGTCCACTTTTAGCTGAGACAGATTTGGTTTCTACTCATCAGAGAACCAATCAGGTTGGGGACTTCCCCAGACCTCATCACTCAGAATAGAGAACAGTAATGCCACCCGTTTTCATAACATACAAATTAAATAAAAATAAATTAGTTTAAAAATTGCAATTAAAATGATTTAAAATATAATATAAATATCAATATATCATTTTTACTTAATTCCCCAACTACTTCCCCTATATTTATAATAGAGTTGGTTTTAAACTAATAACATGAATACATTTTTACTATTCTAATCATTCTCCTTTAAATATATTCAAGTAATATATAGTGTAATATCCTTCCACAATTTGAAATATTTTTTGTTTTATTTTTTGTTGAGGATTTTGAATATCTTTACTTATTTAAATCTCATAAAATGCTGTTTGCATTAATCTGCTCCATGTTTCATATAATGGGACTGCATCTTCCTTCCATGACACTAATATATTTATTTTTAACTAATAAAAACGATAAACACAACTTTTTTTCTCTGCTGTACATTGTACTCATTTTTTCATATAAGTGTAAATATAATAATTTATCTGACCATTCTATGTTGGTATTTAAAATGTTTTCTAATAAACATTGTACTTCAGTAAATTTGCAATTTAGGACATCCTATAAACATATGACAAAAATTAAAATTTTGTAATTTAACATTTTAAACATAAATTATTATTCCACCATTTCATATGAACACCCATTGCTCTAGTAATATAGCTTCTATGAATAATTTTAAATTGAATTTCTCTCAGATTAGCTATCATTAAATACTTATAGATCAAAGAAAATGCAAAAATAATTGTTTTCGGTTACTAATATTCCTAAATCTCTTCCCCACAAAGTAGGTAATGTAATTAAGTGAGATAATTGTAATTCTTGTTTTAAAGTAATAACCCATATTGTGAAATTTTATTAAACTTAGGTGTAGTATCAAAAAATATTTTTTAAAGAAAATATTAATTTATCAACATTAGTTTCACTTTTACAAAAGCAATAATATTTTTCCCGTCGATAGCAGGGCTGAATTAGCCATGCTGTCATGGGATCTGTCAATCAGGTCCGGGAGGCGGAGCTTGTAAAAGCAGAGATTAGAGTTTTGCTCTCTGCGGCTGTGCGTGTGTTTCCGCGCAGGAAAGTAATGTAATCTCCTCAGTCTGTTCTTTCTGCACGCAGGATCGCACGCGCTGTTCTTCTCCTCAGCGTTAATAATTAAATATGTCAAAATCGGGGTTTAAACCCTGTCATTGCGGCAAGGTAATGTCGGTCATGGATGGCCATGACCGATGTTACCGATGCCTGGGGCCAGATCACAATCGTGAGGATTGTGAATATTGTTCAAGGATGTCTCCGAGAGCCCTGAAACAACGGGCCTACAGGCTTCAGGAACTTTTTGCCTCACCGGAGTCATCGGAGGCTCATTCATCACCTGGCCCTGCTATCTTACTGGCTCCCTCAAAAAAGAGGGCATCATGGTGGGATCCTCAGTCCTCCAATCTTGGAGGTAAGGACTTGGCGAGTCGGCAAAGGCCATCGGATTTTAAACAATCCATAGAGCCAGAATCGCCGACACAAGAGACATTGGCGACAAAAATCTCGGCGCCTAAAACTTCTGCACCTAAGATGCCTTATGCGCATAAAACGATGGCGCATAACACTTCCGCGCCTGAAGAAGTGAAGTATCAGCGCACAAGATGTCTGCGCGCGCAGCGCCGAGGACGTCAGCACAGATATCTCTTGTATGCATAGAATCAAAAAGAGATGCACACAAGTCTAGATCTGCGCACAACTCCAAATCGGCGCACAAAACAATGGAACACCCATCTCATCTAATACAACATGGGTTAAAATGACGATGTGGACACTCACAGAGGTCTTACTCCACCTCTCCATCGATAACCCCACCTCGTTCGGGTACTTCCGTTTCTTTGAGAGCTACTTCAACAGAGTTTACAATAAAACGTAGAAAGTGATCACAGTCTTCATGTAGAAGTCATACAGACTTGTCACACTATTATCGTAAGCACTCATGGCACTCCCACCACAAAAAGTCGGCAAAGAGGAGTGAAACATGGGAAGTAAGCCCTTCGACTTCTAAATCATCTCATGTACCAACTTCAAATACCTTCTCCCACAGAGAGGTAATACAAGTTGCATACTCTAACGCTTCTACAGCTTCAGAGGATTCGATGGACATAATATGTGAAAAGAAACAGAAAGACCATAAAGTATCTAGTACTTTACCTCAAACCACTCCAATGCAACCTAAAGCATGAAAGTCACAAGCACTAGATGATCGTACAATAATGCCCCCTCATACAAAAGAGGCATTTTATCAATTGTCCCAATCCTTAGCAGGATTTTATGAAATACTTCAGTCATCATTCAAAATTTCTAATCTTGCCTCTGTCAGTTCTCTGGAACATAAGATTGCTAGAGAATCGTCGGTGGAGCCTTCAATATTTCCCATAGTCAGCCGACCAACTTCACCAAATTATAAACAGGATACATCTTTTGATTCTCCTTTACTGCAAACATCCCCATCATCATCTATGGGATTCCCATCATATCCGCAGGAACAAGCTCAGGAGCCATATTCCCTTCTGTGGAAGACCTTATATACCCAAAATGTCTGGAAAAATTGGGTACAATATTGCATCTAGGGGTCCAAAAAGCGATAGACCCTAGATCAGAAACCCTGGGTCTCCTAAAGATTTTCGATATTCCAGGAGAACCAACATCTCTTTCACCACAAGAACTCCTGCATTCCATCTTACAGAAATCCTGGGAAACACCTTACGCAATCTCAGCGGTTTCCAGGAAGACAGACATAAAAGTCCATATGAGGAAAACATCACCGTACTCTATACCAAAATTACCTCACGCTTCAATTGTGGTAGAGTCGGCGATGCAAAGATTTAAGAAAAAGAAGTCTCATTCCTCATACCCACCAGGCAAAGACAACAAATATTTGGATGAGTTTGGCAGAAAAATATACCATAACTCAATATTGCATGCCCGAATTATGCACCATCAATGCTACATGGTACAATACCTATATGAGTGCATACAAGCTATAAAAGGTATGTTGTCTTTGACTGCAGATCAGATACTGCCACCTCTTCATGACATGGATGAATGTTCTCGACACCTTTTGAGGTCGATCTATGAAACATATGAAATGTCTTCCAGGGCATCTGCAACAGCCATTGCAGCCCGAAGACTAGCATGGTTACGCTCAAGTTCGACACGTGAAGATTTACACGAGAAACTAACAAACCTCCCATGTACAGGAGATAACCTGTTCGGAGAATGATTCCAGGACACAGTAGGTAAACTGAAAGAGGAAGCTCTAGCAGTACAATCATTAACATCATAACCTCACTATTCGACCACACGTTGTCATATGGGATCTACTCATCGGCAATCATATGCCAGGAGACCTTACAGGTCTTACCAGTCCTTTCGTTCACAGACACACCCTTCTTACCTGCGTCCTGCTCCACAACAGAATACCTCCAACCAGCGTAGAGGTAAAGCGCGTAACCAGAGAAAGCAGGCACAACAGCAGACTACTGTAGTAAAGTCGACTCCATCTTTTTAGTTACCCAGCCACCATCACAGCGTCAAGCCCCACCCGGCAGGATTCATTCTTGCCTGGGAGAGGATAACATCCAATCAGTGGGTTTTGGAGATGCTAACTGTGCCGTACTAACTCCAGTTTGTCACAAAACCCATATTACCTCATCTTTCCACTCTCAAGATTCACAGCTTCTAACCACAACTGGGGGAGGAAATTGCTTTCCTTCGCAAACCACAAGCAATTCGACAAATTTCCCCGGGGACCTAATCAGTAGGATTTTATTCCCCATACTTCCTCATACCCAAGAAGTCGGGTGGTCTTCGTCCCATACTAGACCTAAGGGAATTTAAACAAATTTCTCACCAAAGAGAAATTCAAAATGATATTGTTGAAATCAATCCTTCCTCTGATTCAAACCAACGATTGGATATATTCCATCGATCTGAAGGATGCTTACACAAACATTCCAATCCATCCATCCTTGTGCATTACCTATGCTTTCGCCAGAGGCATCAACACTACCAGTACAAAGTTTTCCCTTTGGACTATCGGCTGCACCCAGGGTTTTCACCAAATGCATGGTTGTGGTGGTGGCTTATCTCAGACAACAAGGTATAACCATCTTTCCATATCTGGACTATTGGCTCATAATCGCCCCAGCTCCAAACATCTTACTCGATCACCTCCATCGGGTGATACAATGCTTACAGGAATTAGGATTGGTGATCAATTTTCAGAAATCACACCTACAACAGACACAACAGCTACAATTCATAGGAGCATGCCTGGACACTACTTGCAACCGGGCATACCTACCAAACGACAGAATATCACACTTCTGTCACCTTCTACATGGATTGAACCATACTCAGAGACCTTCGGCGAGACATGTTTTAGTAGTCCTAGGCCACATGGCGGCTATTTTCATGGTTCCCAACACCAGGCTACACATGAGACGCCTGCAAGGGGGCTTGAAATGTCAATGGAAACAACACTCACAACCATTGACACAGACGTTATCGTTGACCTCAGAGATGAGAAAGGACATAACATGGTGGCTCCTAGACTCCACCCTGTCCATGGGAGTATTGTTCAGTTCCCCTCCTCACAACGCAGTCTTAACCACAGATGCGTCTCACAAGGGCTGGGGTGTGCACCTCGAGATTTACGAAACACATGGGTTATGGACAATCTCGGAACAAAACTTGCAAATAAATTTATTGGAACTCAGAGCGATTCGGAATGCATTACAAGTGTTCCAAGACCACCTGAAGAGCCGCAGGGTCATGATGTACACGGACAATCAAGTGGCAATTTTTTACATCAACAAACAAGGAGGGTCTGGTTCATGGTCCCTTTGCAAAGAGACCCTGACAGTCTTCGAACACCTCACAGAAATTGCATATATCTGCAAGCAACTTACCTACCAGGCATGGCAAATACAAGAGCGGACAGGCTAAGTCGAATCTTTCATCCTCACGAATGGACACTCAATACAGAAATAGCCCAAGACATATTCATGCAGTGCTTAAGTTCCAAAATTCTGCTCGATAAGACCAAGCCAATTCAGGATCGCTCAAGATGCCTTCCTCATTCCATGGACGACAGGCCTCCTGTACGCCTTTCCTCCCATACCACTCATAACAAGGACAATTCAAAAGTGCAGAGCAGACAAAGCTCAACTGATTCTCATCGCCCCAGCCTGGCCGAGGCAACCATGGTACAGTTTCCTTCTCAGACTATCCATCATGGATCCAATTCAGTTACCGAATCGCCAAGATCTTCTCTGCCAAGATCAAGGGCCGCTTCTACACAAGCTACACTCATCTCTCCACTTGACAGCATGGAGATTGAGCAGCTCCTTCTAACAGAACAGGGAGTTTTCCACTTTGGCACAATTAATTTTGTTAGAATCCAGGAAACTCTCAACGAGGAAAAATTATAGCTATAAATGGAAACACTACTCTACCTGGTGCACTTCCAAAGGTGTACCACCATTGGACTGCTCACCTGAATTGCTCATTGATTATCTACATACACTATATGCAGCTGGTCTAGCAACATCATCCATCAGAGTTCATCTCAGCGCCATAGGGCATATCATAGGCCAGTTAACAATATTCCTATATCCAATAACCCCTTACTATCTCGTTTCATCAAGGGGTTAACTCACCTTCGTCCTCCGATCTTTAAGCCTCCAGTTCCATGGAACCTCAACATAGTTCTGGAACAGCTCATGCTTTTCCCGTTTGAACCCATGGACTCGGCACATATTAAATACCTCACATGGAAAGTTGTATTCCTGGTTGCAGTAACATCGGCACAAAGAGTTAGTGAATTACAGGCCTTGGTCCATTATTCTCCATATTTGCAACTTCATCACCAAAAGGTAGTTCTCCGAACTTACCCATCCTTCCTACCAAAAGTGGTTTCTCAATTCCATCTCAATTAGACCATGGAATTACCCATCTTTTTCCCTAAACCTCATGCAAATGATAGGGAAAAACTACTGCACACACTAGATTGTAAAAGAGCTTTAGCATACTACAAAGAAAGGACAAGCTCAGACTCCCGTGTTTCTCAACTCTGTCTCCTTTAACCCAAAGGCACCTGGATTACCAGTGGCTAAACGCACCATCTCCAGCTGGATAGCGCAGTGCATCAAATTCTGTTACGACAAATAGAAACTACAACTACATTCAGAACCTAAAGCTCACCAAGTCAGAGCAGTAGCAGCCTCATTAGCACACCTAAAGAATGTGCAACCCATAGACATATGCAAGGCAGCTACATGGTCATCGCTTCATACCTTCACTTCTCACTACTGCCTTGATCAACAGGCAGCTACTGATGCGAAGATAGGGCAAGCAATCCTGCAGTGGGCATGCTGTGGTGTTGTAGATTAGTTGAAGTCGGGAGAGGCCTTCTGTTGGGCTGTACAGAGGGGTAAATTTTAAGACCTGCGCGTGGGTGTACATGTGTGCGCGCTACCCAGCGCGCACACATGTACACCCGATTTTATAACTTGCGCGTACAAGTTATAAAATCGGGGGTCATCGCGCGCAAGGGGGTGCACAATTCACCTTGCGCGTGCCGAGCCGCACTGCCTTCTCCCATTCCCTCCCAGGCCTCTCTGAAATCGGAGCGGCCTTGGAGGGAACATCCTTCTCCCACACTTCCCCCCTACCTTTTTCTTTTTTTCTCCTTTAATTCCAAACTTACTTCATCCCTGGGACAGAAGTAAGTTGGGCGCGCCGGCCGACTGCTGGCGCATGATCCCTGGCACAGCAGCAAATTGCTGTGTCGGAGGCCTCTGGCCCCGCCCCGCCCCCGGACCGCCCCTTTTTGAAAGCCCCGGGACTTAGATGCGTCCCGAGGCTTTAAGCGCGTTGTCGGTCCTTTTTAAAATGAGCCCGGTGCGCGTAACATTTTGAAAATCTGGTCCAGAGTGTTTCAGTAATCCAGCTGAGTGTGTACTACAGCATGGACTACTATGGTCAGACTCAATCTATGACGTTTTCATAGCCATTATAAATTGCAGAAGGAGTTTTTGAAGGTTGCTTGGGTGTGAGGGTAGCATGAAAAGCTCTCAATCCAGCAGGATCCCAAGATTCTATACTTATGAATTTTTTTGTAAAGCTATTTTTAACAGCAGGTCAATAATAGTATATCATTTGACCATAACCTTTTACCCTAATTTTCCCTTAAGAAAACTGATTGTATTTACAAACAAGAAAGGCACACAATATAACTAAATTGCTGGTGTCCTCATAGACCTAAAGAAACAACAAAAACGTATTCAAGTAGTAATTCTCACCAGAGAAATTAAGATAAATATAATAGTTTTAGTTTAATCCATATATCAGGCGGCGATGAAACAATGATTGGATGACCTAAATTCCAAATTCCAAATTTTAAAAAAGCCTATATTCCCCCCCCCCCCCTTCCACATAGCTGTGCCAGGTGTCTTTCTCCTGTCATATAGGTCGGGATACAGCGCTTAGCTATCAAACATGTTTTACCCAGAAACAATTTGATATTTCCCAGTAAATATATTTTCTGTTGGAGACAAGATACTGGGTTCGATGAACCTATGGTCTGACCCAGTATGGCAAATCTTATATTCTTATCTACTTACTAAAAGCTGAGCAGTGGGATTGGAATAAAGAATTTGAATATAATCATTAATTGGATTAGGGAAACCATATATTACCAAAACGTATTTTAAAGCCCAAAAGACTGTCAAATGCTTTCTCTGCATTAAATCCCATTAAAAGTACATTATCAAAATCCGTAATGCATGTTTCCAATGACAAAACAATCTACAAATATTAACGTTTGACCTCGCATACATAAAACCTGCTTGGCCTGGAGATATTCAATTTATATATTTATTTATTTAGGCCTGGATTCACTAATGCCGCAAGGCGTAGTGAATCCCGGCGGTAATGGGGGCAGGGGGGTGAAGCGGAGGGCGGTCCTGCACTAGCTGGCAGCAATCGCACCTCTGCGGTGTGAACGCTGCCGGCATTGTGCCGAATAACTACACCATAAAAGGTGTAGTTATTCGGTGCGAAATAGGCAGCAATACGGAAGCTTACCATTTCGCTGTCCGCGCTGTGTTCACAGAGTCGGCCCCAGTGCTGCCCCGACTCCTCCTCTTCCGGGGCCGACTCCGCCCCAATGTTGCTTTCGCACGTGTGTGCTAAGCTTTATAGCTATCGCACGCTTGCGCTGGTAGTGCAAGTGTGCGATAGCCTTCGAAAATAACCCCCTTAGATTTTTATATACCGTTGTCCCAAAAGATCACAACGGTTTACAAAATCAGCGTTCATATTCTTGGATAACATTCATATTCTAGTTCAACACAACAGCAAATACATTTCTAGGCTAGCACATCAGCTTCGGGTACAACTATATATTTAAACTGTTTGCAAGGAGTTTGACAAATACTTGTATAGCTTGATTTAACAATAATAAAATAGGCTTATAAGACACAGGATGTGTTGGATCCCGTCCTTGTTTGGGGGGTATTGTAATAACCACGTTTTTCATGTATCATGCATACGACCCAATTGTAAGTTCTTCAAAAAAGAGCTCTCAAACTTTCCACTAAGCATGTATTCAGCCCTTTAGGCCCTGGTGGTTATAAAAAGTTAGACAATTCCTGAATAATCCTGGAAAATTACTGTGCTGTGATCGGTGCATTTGGAGCTTCTAATTCACCTGGTAATAATGTGAGCAGTGAAAGATTAGCTGTAAGACTTTAATTTCTAGATCCTCTGTAGCTGTAATATGTCTCTGTAAAATTGTCTGAAAATCTGATTGCTGATGAAAAACTGCATCTCTTCTTCTCATAGCTGAAATTAATTTAGTTCTAGATTGTGCTCTTAAATTTTCCATCATTTTGCTTGTCTATATTCCCTTAAAAAAAATATTGTGTTAAATTTTTGCAGTTACATTTGCTCTTTGGTGGAGCAAATTGTTCAGCAATCTTTCAGTTTGAATAAACTTATCCTTAGCCTGTACAGCCTCTGGATTAGACATTTCTTTATGCACTTAACTTCCCCAGTTCTAGAATGTCTTTATCTTGTTCCTGTTTATCCCCTAAGCACCACTTTCATGGTATACAAGAATAAGATTGGGTTATTCTTATGATCATTACACAATTCATATTGCCTTTACTTTTCTTCTAGAAAGACTTCAAACTTTTCATTTGCACTGACTATGGGGCCAATTTCAAGCACTTATTTGTGATATCCAACTATTGCTGAACCAAATAACAGGAAACTGGACAAATATCCAGAATCAGCAATGCCTCTATACCAGTGGTTCTCAACCCTGTCCTGGGGACCCCCCCCAGCCAGTCGGGTTTTCAGGATATCCACAATGAATATGCATGAGAGAAAATTTGCATGTAATGGAGGCAGTGTATGCAAATTTTCTCTCATGCATATTCAGGGGTAGATTTTAAAAGAAGCGCGATCAGCCTACTTTTGCTTGCGCATCAGACTCAAGCAAAAGTACGCTGGATTTTAGTAGATACGCGCGGAGCCGCGCGTATCCACTAAAATCCCTGGATCGGCGCGCGCAAGGCTATTGATTTTGTATAGCTGGCGCGCGCCGAGCCGCGCTGCCTACCCCGTTCCCTCCAAGGCCGCTCCGAAATCGGAGCGGCCTCGGAGGGAACTTTCCTTTGCCCTCCCCTCACCTTCCCCTCCCTTCCCCTACCTAACCCACCCGCCCGGCCCTGTCTAAACCCCCCCCTTACCTTTGTCGGGGGATTTACGCCTCCCGGAGGGAGACGTAAATCCCCGCACGCCAGCGGGCCTCCTGCGCGCCGGGCCGCGACCTGGGGGCGGGTACGGAGGGCGCGGCCACGCCCCCGGACCACCCCGGGCCGTAACCACGCCCCGTACCCGCCCCCCAAAACGCTGCCCGACACGCCCCCGAAACGCCGCGACGACCGGGCCCGCCCCCGACACGCCCCCCGACACGCCCCCCCTCCAAAACCCCGGGACTTACGCGAGTCCCGGGGCTCTGCGCGCGCCGGTAGGTCTATGTAAAATAGGCTTACCGGCGCGCAGGGCCCTGCTCGCGTAAATCCGGGCGGATTTACGCGAGCAGGGCTCTTAAAATCCGCCCCTTATTGTGGATATCCTGAAAACCTGACTGGCTGGGGGGGGTCCCCAGGACAGGGTTGAGAACCACTGCTCTATACTAAACTTCCCAATTCTAGGGAATAGACTTTCTGATGCCAAGCTGAAATGTGTGATTTAGTATCCCGCGCTGTAGCATAAAGAGTAAAATCTATAGCAGTAAAATTCAACACACACCAAATATCTAACAGCTTGAAGTTTTCAGATTAAAAACACTTTTATGCTTATTGATGGCCATAAGCTTACTAGCAGATTGCAAATTAACAACTGAATAAACAATGCAATTCAAATCTCCATCTACCAAGGTTGGAGTGAATTCTAAAGACATTATTCAAGTCAACAATTAGTGAAAAAAAATGTTCATAATGATTAGGGGTGTGAACAGAAGCCAAAAGTTAATTTACCAAATTGCCCTAAAACAATAATGAACCATCTTACAGGACCCGTAATAGATTTTTCCATTTGAAGACAGATTCTTATTTATCAAGGTTAATCACTCTGCAGCTTTTTATTCCCTCTGCAGAAAAAAACTGAAATCCACTTCTGCGTTAGCTTCTTATGTTCATTTTCCAGCATGTTTTTGAGAAAAGGTTATTTCACAATTTAACTTTTTCAAGTCTTTTAATACCTTTAATATAGGGAGGCAAGACTTGTGCTTGGCTCGCCATCCTTACGCCCCTCCTTCCCCCCCCCCCCCCCCCCCAAGAAAACACATGACACACTTGTGGCGTTACAAATAGGCTGCAGTTTGTTAACCTTAACCCGAGCCCTTACAAACCACCTCATCCCAGTGGTCAAGCTCTACCCCTCCCCCTCCCCTTCCCACCTGCGCCGGCCTCGAATTTTAGCCCCTAAGTTCGCAGGCCATCCTATTCAGCAGCCCCCCCCCCCAACTGCAAGAGATACTCATCCCCCCCCCCCCACACTCCATTTAACTAGTGCATTTCCACATAACTTGGGCACGGGTTCCTGCCTCCACTGTGACAATGCAACACCCCATAACAACAAACAAACAACCCCTCAGAACTCTCCCAACAATATCATAAAGGAGGGCCGGGAGGGACGACCAGCCAAACTACCTGCCTCTTCAGCTCCCTGGTAGTTTCTGCCCTGCACACTGCTCCGCGTCATCAGCCCGCCTAAATCCCGCCAATCACCTGCCTGGGATTCAAACTCAGCTCCCTTGCTGCCGTTAAATCTAGCCCCCCTTCGCCTATTCGCTGCTGACTCCCTCCTCCTGCTCCCCCACCCCCTTTTCCTTCCCTCCTTCTCACCCCTGCCTGCCTTCCTGCACGTGCTTTTCTCATTTTATACTGGCGGCCCCGGATAAGCCTGCGCCACTGGCCTTTTCTCTCAACTGGTGTGCCTAAACTATATTAGTACTTGTTATGTTAGTAATCATTTGTCACAGATATTTTATGGATGTTTTTATTATAATCTGCCTTGAACATTGTAGCAAGCGGGATATAAATATTTTTAAAAATGTTTGTAAAACCTAACATTTCCTAGTATGTAAATTAATTTTATTTTATGAATATTTGAGCTTATACTTGCTTACAGTGAAATGTATACAAAGGAATTTCTAAAACGCCATATACCCTTGTATCTTTTGGTACCTAATGAATTTCTCACTATAACAGCAATTCTAGTGTATCATCAAAATTTGTTTGGTGTTCCCTCTGTATGTTAAAGCCTTGCTGAACCTAATGAAAAGCAGGACTTCTAGTGCACATTGCTGTGCCTCTCCATATTCTGCCTTAAAACAATTAAAGTTATCAGTCATGGCTGTATTAATCATACCACTCATTCAGTCTGAAAATTATTTGCATGTATTTTTGTTCTCATTTCCAGTACTATAGTTTTGGGGGTTTTTTTGCCAGCTTTGTGTGGTGGTATATTTGATCCCTTGGAAGAATCTGGATAAAAGATATTAACTGTGCTGTGTCCATCTTTTTGTTGCCAATAATCTCCAAGAAGCTTATTAGGCTGGTTTTATGTGATCTGCTTACTCTAAACCCTTGCTGAGTTTGCAGTGTGCCCTTGGCTCTTTGAGGCTTTAATTCACCTAAAATATTTTGACTGCAGCCAGTGATTATTTTTCAACTAGCAATTTTTAAGCCATGAGTTTGTGAATTGAGCCCTACATGGATTGTGAATGATCGATGCCAGTATGTTTCCTACTAACCAGCCTCTGATTACCATAATATATCCCATATATAATGACACTTTTAGACGATCTACTGGTGAATTATTTCCCACTCAATGTGAATTATAGCCAGTAGTCAACTCCTTGACAAATATTTGGCAGCTGATTACCAACTCCTAGCCTAATGTAGTGTTAGTGGATTGGCTACATATTTCAACAAAATGTCTCATGACTACTAAAAGCTCAGCTCTGTATCAATAGTATTAATTGGCAGTTGAAAGGGGTGTGAATATGTAAACACATTCTTGAGGGGGAAAATGTCATTTCAGAAATTGACAGTTTGTTTCTCAAAGATTTAAATGGGTTTCAGTAGAAACACTGCTTACAGGAATTCTATGCTTTTCTGAGGGTTTACAAGTAATACCAGGTTTTCTGCTAAGGTATGCAAAAGCTCTTGCTTCTGGACAATACGGTTTTCAAGTTCTATAAATTGTTAAAGAAATCCCTGGTAGATGGTATTAAGGACCTGAAAAGTCTAGGGAGCATGAGCTTGAGTGTAATGTAGATCTCATACCATGGTTTTGTTTTTGGTTGAAAGAAACAAGCTTTTCATCATCTGTAAGTGTTCCATTCCTAGCTTATTGCTCATTGGATAATATGGACCTCTATTAACTGATGTACAATCAAGGTAGTAAAATTGAATATATCTTGATTATGTCAGTTTTTTTGGAACCTTCCTATATATGCTGTTTATCCACCCTGGTTTTTATTCTTTTTGGGTAACATCTGGAAGGTTATTACCAACATTTTGAACCTAAAGTATGAGTTTATTTCTAATTGTAACCTTGAAATGTGTTATTTATGAATTCACTGCTGCTAAAATTGAATACATTACGATCTGTTCTTTTAAAAAATTCTTTACCAATTGAAAGATTGTAACATGCTGAATGTTCTCTTTTGCTGGAGAACTATATTTACTACATATTAGAAAGAGGGGGTGGCTACAGACAGAGCAATAATAGGAATATGTGTATTAGACAGCCAGTAGATCAGTAGTAAACAACTCTTTTTTCAAGTTCTGCAAGTTGGTCAGGTTGTTTTTATCCCATCCTCTTTTAAACTCTATTTCTATTCTTGTTGTCTTCACCTCTTTCGGGAGAGCATTCCATGCATACACCACCCTTTCCATAAAGACATTTCCTGATGTTGCTCCCAGGTTTATCCTATTGGACTTTTCATATCATGATCCCTTGTTCCATAGCTGCTTTTACATCGGAAGGTGTTTGATTCCTATGCATTAATATCTCCCCTGTTTCTCCTCATTTCCATGGTATAGCTATTTGACTTTTCCAATCTCAAATCTTTTAGTGCAGACCCCACAATATTTTGGTTGCCTTTCTCTGCATTGTTTCTCTCCTTTTTGAAATATGGTCTCCAGACACTATCACCCCGAGGTGTGTCTACCAGTTGGTGCACATCAGTCTTTCGCACCCATCACGTACAACTCGTTTGGATTTGTGCATCTCAAATGCATGAGGCAGCACTTCTTACATTGAATTCTACCTGCCATGTAATTCATTTTTCAAATGTCCAACAGATTGAATGCCATTATGATAACTGAGTTTCCAGTACTTAACTTTGCATAAACTATTTACATGATCTTGAATTGTAGCAATAGGTTGTAGTAGTTCAGAGACAGTGGATAGGAAGGCATTTTGGTATATTCATAGATATGGGTAGTCCCATGTGAAAATGGAATGCTGCCAACAGAGAGAGAAACTGCATTGCTTTGAAATACATTACAGTCAAGTATAAGGAACTGCTATGCACATAGTGGAAAAGTGAGTATATGAGGCTGCTTTAGTAAGCTGAAAAAATATAGTTCAGTACCAATTGCCGAGATCTGTAAAGCTGCAACATGGAGCTCTCATAGGGGTCTCCCATTGCGATATTGTTTTTCATCGCTTGGTGAGTAAACTTCACTGTCCCCGGCCAGTTCCTGCCCCTACCTTTTTTGGGGTCTGCAAGCCATCGACGGATTTTGGGCCTCAACCTCTGCCATCATGGCATCAGGTTTCTGAAAATGTCCGGAATGCCCCCGTACCATGTCGATTACCGACCCACATGAAGTCTGTGTGTTGTGCCTCGGCTCATCGCACGATGTTTCACACCGCCCAAGTTGTGCCCAGATGACTCCGAAGGGTAGGCGGGCTCGCCTCGACAAGATTGAGACCCTGTTTAAAATCAAGCTAACTCCATAGACGTCCACCCAATTGTCACCGGCAGGAGCATCGAAGAAATTAGTCGTCAAACCTCGCCGGGAGCACCAGGGCAGCGGTGACTGTCCGTCACCAACTCTAAGGCTTCTGTATCATCTTCCTCGGTGCTGGAGAAAGACCGGACCGAGCACTGGCACGGACACCGCATTGGCCTCGATGGCTATCGAGCCACTTGCAAAGAGGACACGGGTAGAGGAGCCTTTTAACACCCTCTCCACCCGAAAAACCAAGGCGATCCCCACCGATATCGGTGCCAGGTACTGAGCCCCCACAAGTTCCTGTGGAGGTGCCAGTAACGCCTAGCCTGCCTCCCCCTGTAGCTGCGATATTTACACCAGCTTTCAGGGAGGAACTGGACGGTTTCATCCGCCAGGCAGTGCTCGATGCTCTCAGAGACTTATAGCCATCGATGCCAGCCCCCATACCGGTACTGACACCAGAGCCATCAATATTTACACGTTGCTAACCAGACTGGATGCACTCATCAGTGCCCTTCCGTCACTGCCCGGGCCACCAATGCCAAAGCATCCTGCAAAGTCTCTGAAAGTCCCGATTCCCATTCCGGGATCCTCAGAGGACGAAGGCGCAGATTCAAGTCCCCTTTCAACACAGATTCTACCGATCCTGGAAGCGATGCCTGGTCCATCAGGGCTCTCGGGACCGAGAGGCCCATGTTTCCCCTCGATGCCTTCGGTGCCACTGAAACCCACACCAGTGCCACCGCATCTTCCATCAAGGCCATCAAAGGATCCATCGGTGCCAATACGTCCAACAGTACCAACCTTCTTCCCTCCCTCAGGATCTCAACTAGAGACCTTTTCTGACACATGGGAAGATGTTGACACAGACACATCCACGGAGGACATCTTATCAGAACCATCTCCTCCAGAAGAAAGGAGAAAATCTCCCCCAGAAGATCTCTCCTTTGCTAATTTTGTAAGGGAGATGTCAGAGACCATCCCCTTTGACCT
Source organism: Rhinatrema bivittatum (assembly GCF_901001135.1). NCBI lineage: Eukaryota > Metazoa > Chordata > Amphibia > Gymnophiona > Rhinatrematidae > Rhinatrema > Rhinatrema bivittatum. Next base: position 343,834,960 of record NC_042616.1, on the reverse strand, counting down.
GATTACAGAGGAGGAACATGCCACAAAACATTGGAAGTTCTCCAATTTGTTGATGCTCCGAAAGAAGTTATGGTTATCCCTGTCCACGAAGTGCTAGTGGATCTCGAACATAGTCTCTGGGAGCATCCTTGTGCTGTCCAGCCAGTGAATAAGAGGACAGATGCAACTTACCTGGTCCAACATATTCCTGGATTCCAAAAGCCACAACTACCCCATCAGTTGGTGGTAGTTGAGTCCGCACAGAAGAAGGCCAGAAGATTGCGACCTCACTCTTCCAACATCTCCTGGCAAAGACCAAAAATTCCTTGATATTTTGGGTCGCAAGGTATTTCAGGGCTCTATGCTAGTGTCACGCATATCTGCATACCAACTTTACATGACACAGTATCAAAGAAATCTCTGGAAGCAGGCTCAGGGAATAGCTGACTCTGTTCCCCAATAACAGCAAGATAGTCTCAATGCCATACTACAGAAAGGCCTTGAGGCTGGCCATAGCTATCATTACTGAACATTCAGCACACTGTATAAAAAAAAAAAAGCACTAAATAAATAAATAATGAGGTTCGTGCTGCTTATGACTCCTTTGAAACAGCCTCTTGCTTGTTGGCAACGGGAATCAGTGCCAGGAGGTGTGCCTGGCTGAAAGCATCTGACCTGAAGTCCAAGAAAACTTGCTGATTTGTCATGTACTGGTGAAAACCTATTTGGAGACAAGATACAAAATGCAGTGGCTCAACTAAAAGACCATAATGAGACCCTGCGGCAATTATCCACATTTACTACCGAGGCCCCTTCCTCTGCAAGAAGATCCACCAGAAGGGAACCTAGAAAACCATTTTATCGCCCACGCAGATACTACCCACCTACGTCTCGCGTGAGGCCAACCATGCCGTCTCAGAGAGCACATCCTTGACAGCCCAAAACATCCAGACCTCAGCCACCACCACAATCGGGTCAAGCCTCTGGATTTTGAGACCTATCCAGAGAACAGCCGCCGCTCCACAAATCCAGATCCAGATTTGCCAGTAGGAGGTCGAATTCACTGGCTCAACATTATCACAATCCAATGGGTTGTATCCATCATAACTCAGGGATACCATCTAAACTTCCTCATGGTACCCCCGATTCACCACCCAATCCACTGTAAATGCAAAAAGATCACACAAGTCTTCTAGAGTCAGAACTGTCCACCCTTCTGGGCACCAGGGCTGTGGAACCTGTTCCCCGGGCACAGCAGGGCAGAGGGTTCTACTCCCACTATTTTCTCATTCCAAAGAAATCAGGCGGCCTCCGGCCCATCTTAGACCTCCGCAATCTCAACAAATTCCTACGAAAAGAAAAATTCAGGATGGTTTCCTTGGGCACCGTGCTTCCCCTTCTGCAAAAACGAGATTGGTTCTGTTCTCTGGATCTTCAAGATGCTTACGCTCACATTCCAGTATTCCCACATCACGCAAGAACCTGCATTTCCTAGTAGGACATCAACACTTTCAGTACCGGGTCCTGCCTTTCGGACTTCCCTCAACACCCTGTGTATTTACAAAGTGCCTAGCAGTGGCTGCGGCCCATCTACGCAAGAAAAGCATACATGTCTTTCCTTACCTGAACGACTGGCTGATCAAGAGCCAATCCAAGCAAGGAGCTCTCGACTCTCTCAAGCTCACTATCAATCTGCTACACTCTTTGGGATTTCTCATCAACTACCAAAAATCCCACCTGACTCCATCTTACCTCCTTGCTTTCAGACACCACATCTTACCTCTTACCTCCTTGCTTTCAGACACTCCATCTTACCTCCTTGCTTTCAGACACCACAGTCGCAATGGCGTTCCTGCCCAATGACCGCACAGTCACACTCTCCAAGCTAGCTTCGTCTCTGCGCACAAAAGTAAGCCTCAGCCCATCAATTCCCAACATTGCCGGACCACATGGCTTCCACGGTCCACGTCACTCCTATGGCCAGGCTGGCCATGAGAATAACTCAATGGACTTTGAAATCTCAGTGGCTCCAAACTAGTCAACCGCTTTTATCCCAGATTCAGTGCTTGTAGCCCCACGAAAGCCTTCCACACAAAAATCTTATCATTCTAAGTGGAATAGGTTTGCCATATGGTGCACACAAAAAAGTATCGACCCCCTTTTCCTGCCCCACTCCGTCTCTATTAGACTATCTTTGGCACCTTTCAGACTCTGGTCTCCAGACTTCTTCGGTGAGGGTACACCTAAGGCCATCTCAGCGTACCACAAGAGAGTTGGAGATGCCCCGGTAACAGCACAACCCCTTGTGAGTAGGTTTATGAGGGGCCTGCTGCAACTCAAGCCCCCCTTCTACGGCCACCAGTCACTAAGTGGGACCTGAATATAGTACTTACAAGGCTCATGCGCTCCCCATTTGAGCCTTTGTACTCCTGCGATGTTAAATTTCTTACATGGAAAGTTCTCTTCCTAGTAGCCGTTACATCTGCTCGAAGGGTTAGTGAGTTACAAGCACTTGTCACATAACCTATACAAGGTTCCTGCATGACCGAGTGCTCCTCCATACTCACCCTAAATTCCTTCCCAAGGTGGTTACTGACTTCCACTTGATTCAGTCTATAGTCTTGCCCACATTTTTCCCAAGGCCTCACTCTCACCAAGGCGAGAGGGTTCTACACACCTTGGACTGTAAACGTGCACTTGCATTTTACCTAAACTGCACAGCAGTCTATAGGAAATCCATCCAACTCTGTTTCTTTCGACAAAAACAAACCGGGAGTTGCAGTGGGTAAAGAAACTCTCCAATTGGCTAGCAGAATGTATTGAATTCTGCTATGAGAAACAGGCCTTCCTCTCCAGGGAAGAGTGAAGGCGCATTCATTGAGAGCCATGACAACATCAGTAGCGCACTATCGTTCAGAACCAATTGCCGAGATCTGTAAAGCTGCAACATGGAGCTCTCTCCACACATTTGCAGCACATTACTTCCTGGACAAGGAAGGACGTTAGGACTCTGCCTTTGGCCAATCTGTCTTGAAGAATTTGTTTCCTGTATAATCCCAACTCCTTCCACATCCATCTGCTGTGATTTCAGGCTGCCTCATTTTTCCCAACAGCACGCCAGTTGTTGTGCCTGTTTCACAAGTTGTACGCTGTTGGTCCAAACAAATGAGTTAGCCTGTAGCTTGCTAATCACCCACATGTGAGAACTACCACCCTACTTGTCCTGGGAGAAAGAGTTGCTTACCTGTAACAAGTGTTCTCCCAGGACAGCAGGATGTAGTCCTCACGAAATCCACCCGCCACCCCGCGGAGTTAGGTCCAAAACGTTTTATTTTTTCGCTCGCACCTTTTGCTACAAATGAGACTGAAGGGAGACCCCCGTGATAGGGCTCCATCCAGTGACATCACCCACATGTGAGGACTACATCCTGCTGTCCTGAGAGAACACCTGTTACAGGTAAGCAACTCTGCTGTCCACCTGGCTGGCAGACTGTATTACCTTCTGCTACCAACAAGCAGGCCTTCCGCTACAGGGACGCATGAAAGCGCATTCGGTCAGAGCCATGGCAACGTCAATAGTGCACCTCTGTTCAGTACCTATTGCTGACATTTGTAGAGCTGCCATATGGAGCTCTCTCCACAACTTTGCACCTCATTATTGTCTCGACAAGGCTGGTAGACTAGATTCCGTCTTTGGCCAGTCTGTACTACTAAATTTGTTTCCAGTTTAATAACCCAAGTTCCTACCTACGACCCACTGTGAATTTCAGGCTACCCTCATAACCAACAGCACCTCTGTTGTGCCTGTTGCATGTCGTTAGGTGCTTTGGTTCACTCTGTTCGGGCATTCTATAGCTCGCTATTCACCCATATGTGAGGACTACCATCTTGCTTATCCTGGGAGAAAGCAGAGTTGCTTACCTGTAACATGTGTTCTTCCAGGACAGCAGGATGTTAGTTCTCTTGAAACCCGCCCGCCACCCAGTGGAGTTGGGTTCGTTTATGTTTTATTTTATTTTTCGCTCGTACTTTTTGCTACAAACAAGACTGAAGGGGGCCTCTGCTGGATGCAGGGTTAGTGGCATGCTGGGCATGCTCAGTGTGCCAGTCAAAGTTCTAGAAACTTTGACAAAAGTGTTCCATGATAGGGCTCCATCCAATGATGTCACCTATATGTGAGGACTAACATCCTGCTGTTCTGGGAGAATACCTGTTACAGGTAAGCAACTCTGCTGTCTGCTGCTACTCCTGAGTCTGCCCCCTTTTGAAGATTGTCACAACCTTTTGTTCTAGTTCTCTTTAAAAAAAAAAAAAAAAAAAAAAAATATATATATATATATATTTATACCTTCCTCGAGGTATCCTTCTACTGGGCCAAGTATTAATCACACATGAGCAAATCCACTTTGTGCTATTTCCCTTCCCAGAGATTCACTGCAGTTCTTTTAGTATTCCTTGACCTGTAGCCATGGGAGATGGCTTGGGGAGGGGCAGATAATACTGAAGTACTGTACCAATGCAACTGAAATGACACAGTGATGGGGGTCAGGAATTCAAACTCTGTTTAAGGAGTTCATAACTAACTTGGTTTGTAATCCAGTGGTTTGTGGGTGATACAGATATATAACTATCTTTTAAGTAATGAGAAATGTTCCTGTAAAAGAAATAGTAGCTAGGGTATTCATCCAGAGCCCAGCTCTACTGTCTACCCTTATTGATACTCACAAGGCTGCTAAATGGTTTTCTGGTTTCCTCCAAACAAGAGCTGCGGCAAAAATAGCCTCCAGCTTGCTCCAGGGTCTCTGTGATTTCTTTCTTCAGCTCTGTTATACTGTCTGTCTCTTCTTATTTAGACTGTCCAAACACCACAGGAAATCTCACTGTTCAAATAGCTGTAGTAACCAGCAAATTTCTTCTGCACAGACACAGCCTGTACCACCAAGAAGGACATTTTTAGAAGCAAATCTTCTGCAGAGAGACCCACACAAGCATATCCTGTTTCTCTGTGTCCCAACTGATTTCCTTTTAGAGAAAAAAAAACCCACCAGGCCACTTTCAAAAGACTATCCTCTTTCTTATTGGTTCATAGAATCGTCTCCTTCCTTTGTTCCATCCCCTTAAGGGGAAGAAACATCCCTGTCACTTAGATAAACCTCTACACCTCTCTGAATCTTTTATTGCTGAAAACTTCCAACATAGTCACATTCTAGTTAATCTCTAGTGGCCAAGCAAACAGTTATATTTACACCTATACAAATAACTAAACTCTTGTTTATTTTCATACACAAAAACAAGCTGATTCTTAAACTTCAAAATATTTGAGAACAAATTAAGAAGCAAAGTATTCCTGGAGAAGAATAACTGGAACAATCTTTGAACTGTCACAGCTGCATTGAAGCCTTGTTTTTGATACTTGACTGAACCAGGTAAAAATGCCTTGCTTTCTGAGGGGTCTCAAGAAGTAATAGCTGCAGGCTTAGCTGAAGGCTCATGTATAAAAGGTTTTCTCACAAAAAGCTAAATCTGCCAGAATATACTGCTTTCTCCCCCCCCCCTTCTAGATTTAACCAATGAAAGGAAAGGTTACAAAACTCTGACAAATAACATGAAATGCCATTTTGCAGTACTACCACTAGTAGGCAGCATAACACAAGTATTGCTTTCTATTAACTGGTAAATATTCATGTTTTGGGGGGAATTTAAGGCATTAGAAGTGTGCTTCCATGCTTTAAGTCAGAAAAGCCTTGGATGGCTTCTATAATTCCTCCATTAGAGAAAAGGAATATTAATCTGTAACAGAAGATTTTCCATCTGAAAATTATTAATCTTCTGTAGTATAATCCACCAGAAATTATGTTGGGACAGTTATTTCCAGTATAATTTGATGTAACTATTTTCCATGCCCCATTGAGGTGATGTGCCAATAGGTATGTCCTTAAAAGTTCTATGCCAATAGTACAAAAGGAATCTGTCAATCCGATGTACAAACTGCTCACCAACTCAAAAAATTATTTTAATGTATGTATAAAAACCGCATCAGCAAGCCTGGCGACGTGCTTTGTATGATTCAAAGCCATCAGGTCATTTCAATCATTTGCAATTATAGAGACTATAAAGGATCAACAAAAAGTGCTTTCAACAATTTTTAGAAATTTTTTTTTTTTGACAAATTGTTTTATATAATATGTCAGTCTGTGCCTGTGAGTGAATATCTTACAGTAGACTTGACAGCGGCCGGTGTTTCGCAACGATAAGGTTGCTTCCTCAGGAGTCAATGTGGCAAAAAACATGACATTGTGCCCAAGAGTATTGTTATAATGTATCTATAGTAGGATTCTGTAAGCAAACAAATAAGGCTATCAGACATATTGCAACAAAAATAAAATAATAGCAGCACTTAGCTTCGTTGGTGTAGCAAACCTCTTCTTGAGGCTGCAGAATCTCAAAGAGATTTCAAAGTTCCGGGACAGAGACCGCATCAGACCAGTCTCCTGAATTAAATAGCCCGCTCTTTTGGCAACATGATTCAGAACACGGCAGCAAGAATCCTAACAAACAAGAGGAGAAGAGATCACATTACGCCAGTCCTTAAGGACCTGCACTGGTTGCCAATCCACTACAGAATAATCCATAAATCTCTCACTACAATTTACAAAAATATTCATGGACTGGCTCCACTCCATCTACAAATAGAACTCAAAACACACTCCTCCAACAGACCCATCAGAAAAACATACAGAGAATATCTACAGGTACCACACGCCAATACCACCCAACATATAACATTGAGAGACCGGGCCTTCTCTACAGCAGGTCCTCCACTATGGAACTCAATCCCCTTAGAATTACGACAGGAACCATGTCTTCCTACCTTCAGAAAAAGACTTAAAACATGGCTGTTCAAGAAAGCCTTTCCGGACCCTTACTGATTCTCCTACACCAAATACAGCAAGACTGATCATCTTCTATTAAACTGATATAGACATTAACAACCACCGCAACGTTCTACTTCTTGTTAATCTTCTATCATCCTCTTCTTCTTCTCCCAGTTAGAATCATCCCTGTTTTATTGTAACTTCTTTTTCTGAGCACTTGTTATAAGTTGTTATAATTTGTTATAAGTTGTAATGTATACGCTCAAGTTATAGTTATGTATTGCTCACCCCTTGTTTTATGTAAACCGACATGATACGAACTCCGTGAATGCCGGTATAGAAAAAAACACAAATAAATAAATAACATGATGACCTCAGACAACGTCTGGGCGTCGTATTTCCTTGGAAACAAGGAAAATTGACAGTCGGATAGTATAGGAGAACTATCATAAAAATACATTAAGTTCAAGTGCAGCGTTGAATCCGGCAGGATGAACAGTATCTAAACGATGAATCCAGTGCTGTTCAGCCTTTAGTAGAAGTGCATTGAAATCCCCACCTCGCCAGGTAGGGTGAATTTGCTCTAGTACACAAGCCTTAAGGTCATCGAAAGAGTGGGAGCATTCAAGACAGTGCGCCACTAGGGGGGGGGCAGTCAGCCAACCTGTGCCTATGCATGAACGGTGTTCAATTAACCGGGTTTTAAAGGCATGTTTATTTTGCCAACATACCACAAATTACAGGGACATTGAATGATATAGATCACCCCTATGGAAAGACAGTCTGTTGTGCTCTTCAAACAAAACGACTGCTGAAGTCTGGAAAAATATATTACCAACGTCTGTATCATGATGTGACAGATGGTACAAGAACCGCAGGCTGTGTGTGATTCTGTGAGATGTGGTTTGTTACAGAGAGAGGAGTCAGAGTGGACTAGTTGGTCTTGTAGATTAGCCCCTCGAGTAAAAGTAAATCTAGGAATGCTGTGAAATTCCTTGTATAACTGGAGAATATGCCAACTATCAAAGATCACTTGTTTCATCTTATGTATCATAGAAGAATATGGTAGAACACATGTCAAAATGTCTTCGGTGTTAGCTGAGCGGGGTAAAAACAACCATTCACGGTGAGTATATTTGGCTCTTAGGCACGTTTGATGCAACATTGAGGATACCCTCTAGCAAGGAATCTGTCACTCAGTAGCGTCGCTTGATTTTGAAATTCTGTCAGTGGTGCAAAGCCGTCACATATGAAAAAATTGACTAGCAGGTAAATTCTCCTTTAATGAACAGGGGTATGCACTGGTAAAGTGAAGAAAAGTATTGCTAGATACCAGCTTGCGGTAGAGCGTGGTAATGAAACCTTTTTGGATTCTAATGATCTTGATGTCCAAAAAATTGATTTGATCTTCTTGAATGTTAGCAGTAAAGCGGAGATGTGGGTTGTACCTAATAAGCCAATTTAGAAATCGGTTGAAGATATAGTGCCAGTCCAAAGCATGAAGACATTGTCTATGTAGTGTTTCAGACGAACATGTACTGTAAGTAGGGATTGTTGGAATATATCCATTGTTCCTCGAACTGACCCATGTATAGATTAGCCCCCATCGTTGTCCCACATGTCTGTTGAAAAAATTGATCTTCAAAAGTGAAAAACTTTTTTGTCAAGGCAGTCTGTAACAAAGATGATAGGACGATGGGATTCTGTGAGGTCTGGATTGTAATTAAGAAAAAAAAATCATAGGCAGTGCTTATGGCCTCATCCTGTGGGATATTTGTGTATAATGCTTCGACGTCAAGAGTCACCAAAAAGAGATGAATAGTGTCAGAATGGTATTCATCTAAAAATGTTATCATTTCTTGGGAATCTCTAATGTAAGATTTTAAGGAACTCACGTAAGGTGCTAGAAAATGGTCCCCAAATTTGGACAAGGGTCCTAAAGGGGATCCTCTACTAGAGACAATTCTATCCGGGTTGCGAATGGGACCAGAAACAGTGTGAATAGTAACGGAGACAGGGGGCAACCTTGTCTGGTACTCCTTGCAATTGCAAACTCTGGCCCATAACTACAATTAACTTTAACCTTCTCTATGGGAGACGTGTACAACTGTCTTATTCATTGAATGAAAAATGAACCAAATTGCATCTTCTGAAGGGTTTGAAAAAGGAAAGGCCAATGAACGAGGTCAAAGGCTTTTTCAGCATCTGTGGACAGAAGGACTGAGGGTATAGTTTCCCATTTCGCCCACATTGTCTGTAGCCATTCATTGCGGAATGAAGCAGACTTGATCTGTATGAACTAGAAGTGGCAAAAATCGGTTCAAGCAAAGAGATTTATTAATGAGATAGGCAGATATGATCCACACACCGTGGGATCCCTACCAGGCTTAGGGATAACTGTGATCCCGGCAATGTTAGTGTGAAAGGAGAGAACCCCCATCCCGGATAGAATTGAAAAGCACAGTTAGGGGCCCTATCAATGACAGAGAAAGCTGGCGATAATATTTGCTAGTAAAAATGTTGAGTCCGGGGGGAATGAAGAAAAGAGGATTTATATTCAGACAACAACCAGCAAGGACTGAATTGCACAGTCTGGGTAAACAAATAAGAGTGGGAGTAGCTTGCTTATTGCGGCTGTTATTACCCCTAACAAATTAAGCCTGATACTTCACTTTGAATGCATATCCAGCGCAGCTCACTGCCTCAACGGCAGGGGGGAATGATGAAACAGGATTTACATCCAGACAACATCTAACAAGGCATTGATCTGAGCAGTATGAGTATACAAACATCGGGGTAACTTGCTCAATACGATGGTTACTACCCTCAAACATTAAGCCTTATACTTCACTTTGATGCAGCTCCAACACTGCTCTCTGCATCAATGGCAGGGGTGGAAAGAAATTAGAATAAAAAAAAGTTACCAATAAGGGCCCTGAACTCAGCGGTCGGAGTAACAGATAAGTGTGAAAGCTTGCTAGGCAGACTGGATGGGCCTATTGGTTTTCCTCTGCCGTCATTTCTATGTTTTATATTTATTGGATTTTAACGATTGTATCACTAAAGATACCTCCTCGGAAGAGACAGGGTTATGCAAAAATACCTGCTGTTCTAGGGATAAACTAGGTAATATTACTGAAAAGCACTTTCGGATTTCAGTTTGGTCTGTGCATAACCATCCCACATTATCCTTGACTTTGGCAATGATACTTTGTGAGAGGTGTGATTTGAGTTGATGGGCTAATATACGACCCGCTTTATTGCCACTCTCAAAGTATGACTGCTTAGTTATCTACAGTTGGTGCAAGATTTTGTAGTCATCCATTCGCTGTAGTTCCGCTCTTGCTGAGAGCAGCTTAGAATATACCCGGTGGGATTGCATATGCTGCCTAGTCAACCGAGAAATTTTGTTCTCCAAGAGAGTTTGGGTTTTCTCTTCCTTTTTTACAGGCTGAAGCCTTGGCTATTAAAAGGCCTGTAGCGCCAGCTTTCAAACATTCCCATGAGACACTAGGGGAGGTCATTGACTGAGAGGTAAGAGAAAAGTATTCCTGTATCTGCTTTGCCAATTCTGTGACACATGCAGCTTCCTTTAGTAAGGCTGAATTTAGTTGCCACATGCGACTACCCTCAGTCCCTCCGTGGGGGTCCAGATCTAACCAAATGGGGCCATGGTCAGAGCCAGGAAATAGGTTCTATATCTGTGGCTAGAATCCTAGGAAGCAGGAATTTATCTACCAAAAGGAAGTCAATGCGTGAGTAAGTATCATGAGAGTTAGAATAAAAGGTATATACCATGTCAACTAAGTTGTAGTCTGACATAAAGGAGAGAATGTAGTTTCTAGATTTGCATCTATCTGAGCTCCTCTCCCTTGCACTGAGCTGGAATGATCCAACTCCGGATGCAGGGTTAAATTAAAATCTCCAATAATCAAAAAACCGTTCCCATGATTTTCTAAATAAGTCTTAAAGCGGGAGAAGAAGGCTACCTGGTTTTGGGATGGGGCATAAAGTGAGACCAAGGACAAAATGTCAGCTCCAATTTTGATTTTAATAAACATAAAATGGCCCTCTGAGTCAGCCCTCTGTTCCAACAATTAAAAAATAAGAGGATGAAACAAGTATGCCAGTTCCCGCGTATCATGAGTTTTTATTACTGGTGGCTAGGTATTAATGAGGGTACTCCTTAAAAAAAAAATAAAGTAAGCATTCTTACCTTTTGCGCAGGTGAAATACTATAGTGGCCTTTTGCGATATTAACTCTCTTTGTAGGACAGAATGTTTGTGAGAGGAGTTCAGCCCTTTCATGTTAAGAGAAAATATGCATATCATTTAACAAAAAAAAATGCTTACCAAATTCAAACTTTTCAGTGACACTGGGAAGGTGGATAGCCAAGACCATTTCCAGTTACAAATAACAGAAGGCATGGTTGTCATATTCGTATTCTGACAGTGTAGTAAAAATAGCTTGAGCCCCATCAAAACTCCCCATCCAGCTAATCCGCCGTAAAAGCCCTGCGGATTCCACCCTAGGGGGACTAGCCAACACTCCAAGAGGACCCCCCCCCTCCCCACCCCAGCCAGAACAGGAATTAATGCAAAGTAATGAGCAAAACTGCTCATATAGCCAAAAATTGTACTGAGAAAGCATCATACAATCCCTAATCAGTATAAGCAGATAGCCCTAAAAAAAAACCCACAAGAGCTAGCATGAACCTGGAGCTCTGCGCTTCAAGAAGAATAAAGTTTAAACTGTCCAAGAAAAGTCTTTTCATCCCTGGTCTGAGTGTGTCTCACCTGGCCCGGGTTCATGGCGTCATCTTCGCCGCTAGGGAGGGTCTGCTGACCGCCATCTTGAAAACAAGAAGTGAGGAAGTGCTTTCTCTGCTGGTTGCTTGGCCATGAAGTTAACCACTAGGCCCACTTGCTGGAATGCTGAGGCCACGTCTTCTGGGTTTTTGATGCGGTAAGAGGAAAAGAGGAAAAGAGGAGCGAGAAAGGAAATGCCCAACAGTAGTGTATGTTTTCGCGCCTATGCGCCGCTGTCACTTCCCTCAACTCGTAGCGTTTAAGAGTGCTCGGGGCCAGGTCTTGGAAGATAGAGATTTCATGGCCATTCCAGTTCCAACTTGCTTTCATCCTGGTGACTGCCAGTATTTCCTCTTTCTTTTTAAAGCTGTGAAAATTTAATAATATCTCTTGGTTTATTTTCCTAATGGGGCCAGAGTGCCCGATGGGTGTGTTCCAGTTTAGGAGCTTTGGGTTCAGAGTCCGTTGGCTGTCCCGCAAATCCTTCTTTGAGACATTAAAAACACGCAGATCTTAATCGTTGAGATGGCAATCTTGATAAGCTTCTGTTTTGGGGACTCCTTTGATCCGGATGTTGGCTCTCCAGGATCGGTTTTCCAAGGCTTCTAACTTGTCTTACAGCGTAGATAACTCATTTTGCTGGGAGAGCATGTTTAGGGAAGCACCATGCGCTTCAGTATGGGCATCCAAGTCATCTTCTCTATGGCCGAGTGTCATGAGGTCCTCCTGTACCTCCGAGATAGACTTTAGAAGTACTGCTTTGTGCTGTTTCATATCATTTCTTAGCTCCACAAACCATTCTCGTAGCTCGTTTTTTGAGGGTAAATCGCTGACATCCACTGTTTGCTTGGAGAGAACTTGCGGAGAGAGGATCAGGGCCTCTGGTTCAGAATAATCAGATTGCTCTGCCAAACTAATTGTTAGGCTGCTCTCTCCTGCTAGAAATTCTGGAGGTGCTTTCGAAATGGAAAATTGCTTCAAGTCTGTTAAGCACTTTCTTGAGGTCATTATGCAATAGATTGCACAAATAGTAATTGTGTCAGATTTAATTATCGGCAGGGTGAGGAGGAAGCTTCAGTCTCAAACGTCCATCTTGGTGCTCAGCAGAACAGCCCCCCCTGAGCAGGTGTTAATTTCTGATCGTAAATTTCTGAGTATAAATTGTACGGATTGGGCAAGCATTTTTTACGTTTTTATTTATTTTTATTATAGTGGAATGATGAGTCGTGAGAAAAAGGGGCGGGGGATGATAGTATGCACCCAGCCACATCGCGGTGGTGCATTTTTGCCTGTTGCGGCCGCGGTGCACACTATTGCCCCCATACCGCCATTGGGAAAGGTGGTGTTATTTCCGGTGCTACTGCCGGTGATAATGTCTAAAACATCGCCCGCAGCGTACCGGAATCAAAATGTTTCTAACCCTGCCCCTTTCCCTAATTTAAATCTTACCACACGTGATAACGGTCCATCACGTTTTAATGAATGACGTTGTTAGATTGTGAGCCCTCTGGGGATAGAGAAATATGTACACTACCTGAATGTAATGTGTTTTGAAGTGATGAAAAGCAGACTATAAATAAATACTGTAATTAAAACAAAGCCACCCAATAACTCATAAATATAACTCAAAATGTTTTCAGTTACTTCTCCCTCCCCCCTCCCCCAAAAGAAAAATTCTTTATCGAAATAAAATCTCAAGATTGCCAAAAGCAGCTAAGATCCCTCACCCCCCCCCCCCCCCCCCCACCCTTTAGTCTTCTGGCTAAAAGCCAACCACTAGATTATTAAAAAAAAAAAAAAAAAAGCTTTGACATGGACATTTCTACTGTTTTCCAATATACATGATAGGTATCAATTTTGTGGTTATTAGATCCTTCAATAATCCAGATAATTTAACAAAACTGTTTAATTCTGTTTTTCAGTTTAAATTGATTCTTGTTTTTTGTACTTATTAGGTATTGACCTGTAAGGGAAAGCATAGAACACCTGAATCAGTTTTCTCATATTGAAACAATTATTTATTTATTTTATTTGTTATTTTTATTATACCGAGTTTCATGATAGGAATCACATCAACCCGGTTTACAATTAACAATGTGAGTAAAGGCAGAGAGTAACAAAGTAAAGAACATTTCCCAATACAAGAACAAATATAGTATGAAACTTAACAAATATTATAACAATATTTTGGATGTGAGAAAGTTACAAAAAACATGGAAAAATAACTTGGATATGAAAGGGGAAGAATTGTAGAACGACTATAAGCATTTTAACCAGCTGTATCAATTAATAAATATGTATAATATTATAAAATGTAGATGTGTAGCAAAATGATTAGATAAGATATTGTTGTGAAGTATAATAAAATGTTGCTGTGACTGCGTGTGAAGTTAGTGGGATTTTTTTTTTTTTTTTTTTACAGTTCCTAACTTTTGTGTTTATGCTGATGATGAGTGGGGAATTTAATCCAGATCTGGGAAAGCTTTTTTAAAAAGCCAAGTTTTTAGTCTTTTCCTAAAAGTTGGAGCGCATAGTTCTTGTCTTAAGTCCGGTGGGATGGAGTTCCAAAGGATTGGACCTGCTGATGAGAGAGCTCTTGAGCTGTAGGATTTATGATGGTAGGTTTTGGCATGTGGAACCTGTAGTGATTCTTTGTAGTGTTCCCTGATGGGTCTGTCTGATGTGTGTTTTTTAAAAGGGATTTGTAGGTCCAGTTGAGTGTGTTGATGGATGTTCTTGTAGATAATCATGATGGTTTTATACATAATTCTGAAGTGGATCGGTAACCAATGAAGGTCTTTGGGGGAGATGTGGTCGATTTTCCTGGAGTTTGTGAGGATTCTGGCTGCTGTGTTCTGTACCATTTGTAGAGGCTTGGTGTAGGAAGCTGGGAGGCCTAGTAGAAGAGAATTGCAATAATCTAGTTTGGAGAAGATTATTGCTTGCAGGATTGATCTAAAGTCATGCGCATGGAAAAGTGGCTTTATTCTTTTCAGGATATGTAATTTGTGGAAGCAGTCTTTGGTAGTTCTGTTAATGAATGGTTTGAGGCTAAGACGATTATCTAAGAAGGCTCCTAGATCTCTTACATGGGTGGTTTGTAGGAGTGTTGGAGGCTTTGAAAGTGTATTGTTGTTGTTTTCAGGTGCTATAAGGAGAAATTCCGTTTTCGACGCATTGAGGACTAGGTTTAGGCTGTTGAGGAGGTGTTTGATTTCTAGTAAGCAATTGTCCCAGTATTCCATTGTTATCGAGATTGATTCTTTTAAAGGGATCACAATCTGTACGTCGTCAGCGAAGAGGAAGTGTTTCAGGTTTAATTTTGTGAGTAATTGACAAAGTGGTAGAAGGTATATATTAAATAGAGTGGGTGACAGGGAAGAACCTTGTGGCACCCCTCTGGTGGAGGGGTGATATTGGGATTCTGTATTATGTATTTTGACCCTGTAACCTCTGTTTTCCAGGAAGGTTTTGAACCATGTTAGTGAAGTAGCTGTCACTCCAATATTTGCCATTTGTTTTAGCAGGAGGTAATGGTTGACGGTATCAAAGGCCGCCGAGAAGTCAAGGAGGATTAGTAAAAATGCTTTGCCTTTATCGATTCCGGAGAGGAGGAAGTCTGAGAGTGAAAGAAGTAGTGTTTCTGTGCTTGCAGCTTTTCGAAAGCCATATTGGTTTGGAGACAGAATTCCGTGGTCTTCCAAGTAGTTGGAAAGTTGAGTGTTCACCAATTTCTCCATTATTTTGGCTATGAATGGAAGGTTGGAAATAGGGCGGAAGTTGTTGGGATCATTTGGATTTAGATTCGATTTTTTTAGGAGGGGTTTGATTGAAGCTGTTTTTAGCTCATCTGGGTAGATACCCTGGGATAGTGAACAGTTTATAATTTCAGCAAGTGATTTTGATATAATATCAGGAATGAGAAGTAGCATTTTGGAGGGAATTTGATCAAACGGGTGTGATGAAGGTTTCATTTTCTTCAGCACCGATTGTATCTCTGTGACAGTGATGGGTTCGAATGCGTTAAGTTGGATATCTTTGTTAGGGAGAATATATGTGTTATCTTGAGAGCTAGTGGTTAATGGCAATTAATTAAGGAGTTCAGAGATTTTTTTGCTGAAATGAAGAGCCAGTTCGTCTGCTTTGGTCTGAGAAAGTTCGGGTGGTATATCAGGAGTGATAGGTTTAGTGAGATTGGAAACGAAGGCGAATAGAGCTTTCGAATCATTGATGATGTGATGAACCTGACGGGCATAGTAGTCTCTTTTTGTTTTCTGTGTACTGATTTTGTATTGGTGGAGCGTGCGTTTGTAGTCTGACAGTGAGGCCGGAGAGGGGGCTTTACGCCATTTTCTTTCTTTCTGCCGAAGTAGTTTTTTGAGATTTCGCAGTTCATCATTGAACCAGGGTTGTCTTTTGGATGCCTTTGAAGACGGTTTTTTGGTGGTCAGTGGGCAAAGTGTGTTTGCTACTTCTTTTGTTATTTTGGACCATGATTGGATAGCGGAATTAGGTGTAGAAACATCGATGGATGGTAGTTCTGGGGCTATAACTTTGCTGAGGAGTTCAGAGTTACATGTTTTTCTGTAGAGGAAAGCGGGTCTTGAGTCAGGCTTAAAATCTGGTTGTGGTAGGGAAAAACTGGTGGTGATTAAGGAGTGGTCTGACCATGGGACTTGTTGACAGTCAGGTTGATTTGTTTGGGATATGCCGGCATTTGTAAAGAAGAGGTCGAGTGTGTGTCCTCCTTTGTGAGTGGGTTTGTTGATTTGTTGTTTGAAACCCATTGCAGACATTGCGGTGAGGAAGGCTTCGCAGTTCGTTGAAAGGGGAACTTTGTCAACATGTAAGTTGAAGTCGCCCAAGATTATAGCTGGGGAGTCAAGGTTAAGGTGTAAAGTTATAGTTTCTAGAATGGGAGAGGTGTCTGACTCTAGCAGGCCTGGAGGGGCGTAAACTAGAAGGATTTGGAGATCTTCTGATTTGAACAATCCTAATTCTAATTTGGTATTTGTGTTGATAGGATAGGGTGTGAACCTCAAGGATTTTTTGGCAGCTAGAAAGATTAGGTTGCTTTTTATGTGTCATAAAGGTTTATAATATATTTGAAAGCCCTGCATTTGGCAGAAAGTAATTGAAGAACCCTACCTAGCCAGGACACTCATCATTGTGAAAAATGCCCTTACTATATAACTGTGAAACAATTCTTCATACAAGGAGTTCATAATGCAGTCTAATTGACTAACAAATTTGTGATGATTTTTACTCTTAAAGGAGTCTTCTGTTGTTGCATAGTCTCTCTCCTCCATTGCCTCAGGATATTTATATTTACTATGGCTTGTCTCCTCTCTGTATCTATGGGGAAAATCCTTAATAAACAGGTCCTTAGATTGTAAGCCCTCCGGAGATAGGGAAATACCTGCAGTAGCTAAATATAATCTGCTTTGAAGTACCTGAAACAGTGCCAGGATCAGCTTTTTCTGCACTCTGGAGAGATATTATGAATTATGCCTTCCCACTTTGAATTGCCAGTGGCTGCTTTGGCAGTAACGGAATAGCTGTCCCTCTGGTGGTGGCCACTTTAGCAAAGCACCCTTCTTTTTCCCCTCCTACCCAGCATCTCCCTCTTTCTTCCATCCCTTGTCCAGTATCCATTTTCTCTTACTCTCCACTCCTTCCCCTGCATCCCTCTTTTCCAATTCACTCTGTCGTGCATCCTGCTTCCTCTCCACCACCACTCCTGCATCCCACCTCTCTCCCACTCCTTGCCTTGCATCCCTGTTCTCCCTCCCATTTGCCCTGTGTCCCCTTTCAACCCACACTACTTGTTCTGTCTACAACCCTCTCATCCCACCCCTCCATAACCTGCATTCTCCTTTCTTTCCCTCACTACTCCTTGCTCTGTCATCCTCTCTCTCCTCCTCCAATCCTTATCCAGTAGCAACCCTTTTCTCACCCATCCAGTTCTTGCCCAGTAGCATCCCCCTCTCTACCAGCCACTCCTTGATTAGCAGTTTCCCTCTCTTCCTTACACCCTTCCCAACAGCTCCTCTTCCAAGTACTTAGCAATTGAAGCCATTCTTTCTCTTATATACCTCTGCTCCGTAGCAACCCCTCTCCTACCACCTTCTATCCTTTAGCAGCAGCCCTCTCTCCTTAACTTCGGTCCAGTAGCAGCAATCCCCCTACCCCATCTCACCCCTTGCCTAGTTCCAGACCACTCCCACTTTCCCCTTTATTCTCCCTCTTGGGCTGCAGTGCTGTAGGCCTCTTTTCAGTGACAGCAGAAATAGTTGCAGAAACTTAAAATCAGCATAGGGCCTATGAACCCTCACGCAACCACAGGCATGAGGCAGCCTCAATGTTTCTCCCACACAAGCTTATTCATTGCAGTATCCTGAAAATGTGAGAATCTGATGGCCCCCCCCCAGAGCAGGTTTAGGAACCACTTCCCTAGGGTTTTCTGCTCCCTCCCCAGTTGATTGTTCCCAGCACAATCCTGTAAAATTGCATAATTGGACATTGCATTTTAAAATATTAAACTGTTTTGTGTGTATATATACATTTGTAATGTTTCAGCAATGTCAGTGTCTGAATGTCATCTGTAATCTTTGGAGAGGTTTCATTTGGAATTATTTTTTGCAGTCTAAATGTATCAATTGAAAGAAATTCATACTACATTGGGTGAAGGTAATCTCTGAAATGACTAGCTAGGCTGAACTGGAGTGTTTCT
Source organism: Rhinatrema bivittatum (assembly GCF_901001135.1). Taxonomy (NCBI): domain Eukaryota; kingdom Metazoa; phylum Chordata; class Amphibia; order Gymnophiona; family Rhinatrematidae; genus Rhinatrema; species Rhinatrema bivittatum. The sequence continues at coordinate 343,816,564 of NC_042616.1, read as the reverse complement.
GCTTACCTACTCACCATAGGAAAACCATGCAAATTGTTGTCACTTCAGTAACAAGATCACAGTCCCTCCATTACAAGGCATTTTGTGAAAAAACACAAAAATCTGTAGTAAGTCACTCAGAGCATATATAGCAAACCAGCAATAATTCCCAAAACTCAAACAGCAACAACCTTGTATGAAAAGGCAACATTGCAAATGTTCCACCTTTCTTAAATACTAATATACCTTCTAGAGAGAAAAGAGAAAAAGCTGGTTGCTACAGACCTCACCTCAGTCACACATATACAGAACACAGACCCTCACCAAATACAGAATAAGGGATCACAAATTAGAAACAGAAATACACAGACAAAAACTGGATTCTTCTTTGTGTTGTTATCCACCTAACTTCAACCACTGCCCCCGCCCCCTTCTTCCCTTTCCTGTTTGCTGCAGAGAAGAGGGAAAGGGGAACTAGAGAATAGGGAGGGCTACATTTGGGAGCAGAGGTCTATTCTTTGCTTTGCACTGTGCTCTGTCTGCTCCAGGCTCCCCCTCCTCCCCCACCCAAAAAAAATAAAATCCTGTTGCTTTAGTTTAATTGTTTGTTATACCGCCTTTGTAAGCAAAATCAAAGCAATTTATAATAAAACACCCATATAAATGTATTAAAACGTCAAATCTAGGAATAAACCAAAACAATCTTCCACACACAAATGTAAAATCAATATATAATACATGGTAAATCTAATAACCATAAGAATGTTATTTTATTAACATGTAAGACTAACACTAAATATAAGAAGTCTTAAAAAACAAAACTGTACTCAGATCAAGTTATGCTGCCTGAGAAGAGGGGATGGAGTAAAAAGCAGAGGGCTTATTCTCTGCTGCCTAAGATTCAGGCAGGGCTGGCTTTAAAGATCTATGACCTGTGCAGCTGCACAAGAAGTGCTCAAGGAAGTGCCTCAGCCCTCTCCCATATGAGATCTGCAAGCAAAAGGCTCTGGAACACTATGCAAACTACCAATGATCAGCCTGCAGGCAGAAGGAGGAGAAGTAAGAAGAAGGGGATGCTGGGCAGGAAAGGAAGGAAAGAGAAAGGGATGCTGGGGGACTGTGGGCAGCGGGGCAAAGAGTGAGGGAAGTGACGGGCAGGGAGAAGAGAAATGGATATAATGTGCCAGGACCACTGACATTGTGGAAGAAGGTAGTGCTGTGCCAAAGTTGCTGCAGAGAAGATAGTTGTTACCAATTTCAGTTTTTGCACAGGTCCTGGATTCATTGGGGCAGAGTCTTGTGTGCTTATGCCTATCAGTAAAAGAAGCCCTGCTGATGACTGCCCCCTTGGGCTTGACACCTGGGGCAGCCAACCCCCTGACACCTTCCCAGCCCTGGCCTAAAAAGCGGAATATAAATTAAATAAGCTGTTAAAACAAAATGTCAAAATGCACAGGTAAAAACAAGGATTAGGTTTATAGTTCAATATTGTGAGGGTCTTTTAAATATGAGTATGTTTGAAAATGTTGCTGTAGTTTTCCACTGATGCACACCTTTTGGTACTGGAAGGCTACAAATGAGCCTGTTTGCGGGGCATGGGGATTGATATCACACTGAGCAGATGTACTTCTGCCAGCATCTATTTCCCTACTGTATCTGGCTCCAAAGTGAACCTCCTCACAATAAGCATATCAGCATATGAACAAATTCATGGACTTTCAAATTGCCCAAATAGTGGAAGAAATGTCGGGCCAATCGCAAAGATTAGATGCGGATAAAGCTGGTGGAGTGGAAGACACAATGGAATCCGATATTTCACTGGTGGAAGGCCTGACTGACGCCGCCTTTCACATGTGCCATCTCAGCCGCAGTAACCGATCCATTACAGAAAATTAAATTGTTGACAAACTCAAAGGTAAAGTAGAGGCATACCATGCGGCAATTACACTCATAACAAGCTGTCTGAGCATGACTGCATCAAAAATTTACAAGTTGAGTTGACTGCTCTCCGCAAGAAAACAGGTTTCTTGAAGAGAAACTCGACAACCTTGAAAATTGGAGTCTCGGGAACAACCTGTGGATTTGGGCATTTCCTGAGAACAGAACAAGATGAGGAGCTTAATTTATGTGAAAAAGTTACTGAAAGCTCTTAACCTTAATATTACTGATCGGGTAATTTTGGTAAAGAGGGCATATAGACTTGGTCCTGATTGAGGCATGCTTCAAGTGATTGCCAAATACTTAAATTACCCCAACAAAATAAAAATCCTGGTAGCTTACCATAAAAATACTAGAACCGCAGACCTTGGATTATTGCTAATTTTGTGTTGGACCGTTGGTAAACAGTGACCCACAAGCGCAAAGAATACCAATAGTGTCCAATTTAATTTTTCTTTTACCAAGAACCTATAAAGTGAATTTATATGCTAGGCTTCATTGACCTTCATAATAGGTGTCATCGTATAGCTTAGTTCCACTTTAATACTCCACCTTCTGTTTAATCATTGGTCAATGTTGGTATGCTATTTTTGTTGTTTTACTTTTTAAGTTTGCAAAATCTCTATTGCGAATATCACCTGTGTTGTGCTCTTTAGATTCTCTTTTACATTTATAATGCTGAATCATATCAATGGCGTTACTTAGCTTAATAAATGAAAAGCCGAATTGTCCAAATAAAATAGCCCTGTAGACTCTGCCGCTCTGCCTTGACACGGACCGTGTTTCACCACATGGGCTGCGTCGGGAGGGACAAAGCCCAATAGTAGAACTAGAAAGAAATAATTAAAACAATGATCTAATAAGGAACCATAATAACAAAAAAACCAACAGTACAAATGAATGGTTGACAACATAAAGCATACATGTAAATGTGGTTGAGCGATGGGTACCCACAAGGGCTTTGTCCCTCCCGACGCAGCCCTTGTGGCGAAACACGGTCCCTAAAGAATCCTTTAAAAATTGGATCCATGAACCTTTATAGTGCTATACCCTCTTCTATGGTATGGTGATTGTCTGAGGACTAACATCTCAAATAATCCCCTAATGGATTACAAACCTGCAAATACTCCTCAAAATAATCAAGAGTAATATAGGTATTGGATTTTTATATCAACAGTTTGGCCTTGCTGACAGTTGACGCTTTCTCCACTTGGAGGATAAAGAATTTTTTTTCTACTCTCACGTTCACGATGTTTACACAAGAATTGATAATCTTTTAATATCAGAATCATGATATGAGAAAGTACTATCTTTTGACATGTATGAGGTTTCTTTCACTGATCATTCTTTGATTATTTCTTCATTAGTACTGACTGCTCAAGGTGGTAGCTGACTTAACTGGAAAATGTCTGCGCTGCTGTATCATGGCAGGCAGTTTTGTGGAATTTCTACACGTGGTAATGACTGATTTCAAACTAATAATGATACTTCCGATGTTAATGTGCTTACTTTTTGAAATACTGCAAAATCTGCAAAATTTTGAGGAGACAAATTGACTATTAAAGCAGACAAAAGAGAGAACGCATCAAAAAACAGAACTTACAAAAAAAAATTTGAAAGCCTCAGAAGGGTGCATGCCTAGAAATTGACAGATTACCTTAAACAGTAATTGGTTGAGGCTCGTAGAGAGCTGGACGCATTGTTTGAGGCTAAGGCAAAAAAGAATTGATTTTACTTTCAGTATGTTATTTCAGTAGGGAAACAAGTCTGGTAAACTGCTTGTGAGTTTTGATAAGATCTAATCCCAAATCATTGTATCACGCCTTTTTTAAAAATCAAAATAAGGAATCCGGGCACCCAAGGCATTTTAGAAGTGATTGAATATTTTTTTTACATATTGTACTCTAAGGGGAATATTTCTTTGGTAAATCAACTATCTTTTTTTCAAGGGGTGGAATTCCCACGGCTTTCACTGGAAGACAGTTTAAGATTAGAAGCACCCATTCAAGAATCGGAGATACAAGGGATAATTTAAAAAGCTAAAACTGGGAAAATCGCCAGGTCCAGACTGTTTTGGAGCTAATATTACACCGACATTGCAGACAATGTTTAATGAGGCTCAGAGCAGGGGATGGCTAGAAGTGGGACTTAATTTAGCAATAGTGGTTTTACTTTAAAAAAAAAAATAAATAAAAAAACTGGCAAAGATCTGGAGCATCCTGAATCATATAGGTCTGTATCTCTATTGAGTTAGGCTATTAAGCTATAGTCAGTAGTATTGGCTCAGAGAGTTAACAGAGTTATTCAGTCATTGGTTTCGGAAGATCAAACCGGGTTTATTTCAGGCTGGCTCTCATCTACTAATATGTTAAAAGCATTTACTGCACTTTCTTCTTTTAGCGTAAAAGTGGATGGGGATAACCTTTTGGTTAGTCTAGATCAGTGGTTCTCAACCCTGTCCTGGGGACCCCCCCCCCAGCCAGTCGGGTTTTCAGGATATCCACAATGAATATGCATGAGAGAAAATTTGCATGTTATGGAGGCAGTGTATGCAAATTTTCTCTCATGCATATTCATTGTGGATATCCTGAAAACCAGACTGGCTGGGGGGGTCCCCAGGACAGGGTTGAGAACCACTGGTCTAGATGCTGAAAAGGTATTTGACACAGTCAAGTGGCCCTTTATGTGGTGGGTCTTGTGACGTTTTATTTTTAGGGAGCAATTTATAAAATGGGTGCAAGTTCTCTAGGAGCAACTGTTGGCTCAAATATCAGTCAGTGGTGCAATATCTCAATCTTTGTCTCAAGCGAGGAACAAGGCAGGGCTGTGATAGAACAATTAGCTATTGCATAGTATAATTAATTTTTGGGATATCCAATTCACAATGAAGCAGATAAAGCTGAGCATGTTTGCCAACGACATGTTGCTTTTTATAGGGAAACCTTTGACTAGTCTCTCTGGTATCATTGACTGTGTTAATGTTTATGGAATATTTGCAGGCTTAAAGATCAATTATGATAAATCATTGGCTTTCCTCATGGATGTGAAGCTCAAGAATAGGTGGAGAGGAGAATTTCCATTGAAATATTTGGGTATATGGCGCTCTCATACTACTGTAGATATGTATCGGAGCAATGGTATAGAAGCGTTACATAGAGCTAAAGCATCTCTGGTTAAATGGAAAGTGTGTCCTTTATTTTTAATGGGATGGAGTGCAGTAATTAAAATGGTTATTCTGCCCAGGCTCCTTTATTGTGTTCAGTTGTTACCAGTGTGGGTTAGAAATTTGGAGAGATGTATAATATATTCAATATTTTTTTTGTGGTGCAACAAACCTGCCCACATTAAGCTAAGCAAGTTGATGGGGGATAAAAAATATAAAGGGCTGGCTGTGCCAGATTTTAGGATATATAATATGGTGATACTGCTGCACTATATTCAAGATTTGGTCTTGAAACAAAAGTATGACAAGGTTTATTAGCTGAAGGTGTACATCCTTACAAATTGGTGAACCACCTTCACTATTGTAGTACATCTGTTTGGGTTTTATCTTGATATGTCCTGGGTATCTGTATTTGCTAAGGCATGGAAGTGGTGGTGAGATAGAAGTCATAGATCATGGACTTGTTCTCCTTTTCTTTTTTTTCACTGGAAATAGATTTCCTGGCTGGTTTGGAAATGTTTCAGTTGTGGAAATATAAAGGCTTATTGTATTGGAAAATTGGATCTGGAAGTGTGTTCTTTCCAGCAACCGCTAGGGCAGTGGGAACTGCCTACTAATCACTTTTTTGCTTTCTTACAAATTAGATATTACATTGTGAAAATGGGGGGGGGGGGCGTGTACAATGGAAAATGTCTTCTCTGATGACTGAGACTTTAAGACCACACAGGATCAGCAAGGTTGGTAGTTGGGTTCCTCTCCCATAAAACAGGTTGAAACTACACATTTGAGCAAACTGGTTGAGCAATGGAGGTCTGACCAGAGGTATCAGATTGAAGAGGAAGACCTTGTTTTGGCCTTTTCAAGTGTACCAGTATTTGTTACCTGCAAACTTGAGGGAAATACAATTTCAATTATTTTATCTTAGATATATTACCAGGCTCAAAAGTATCCGGATGCATATATGGGAGTCTGTCTTAAGTGTCATTCTTCACCTGGGGATTTAAGTCACATGTTTACGGAATGTCCAGAATTTTACAAGCCTTTTGGAAAAATGTCTGTACTTCATTAGAAAAAATGTCTGGGAGTGCAATTCAGTGGTCTGGCAAGATCTTGTGTATCTAGCCATTTGGCAAAGACTTCATCCTGTCTACTGTAGGACCACATTCTTAGCCACCTCACTCATGCTAGCAAAAAGGGAGGTGTTGACTTGCTGGTACTTGGATAATGGCGGTGAAGAACCATGCCCCCTTTGAACTGTTGAGACTTAAGGAAATGTCAGTTGTACCTAAGGGGTTACTTTGGGCTATGCAAATTAGTACTGAAATTGCTTTAAGGGTTAGTATTTATTTCCTCTGTATTAGGTACTATCTGCTGAGACAATATAGTTGGATGTTGAAGGAGTGGATATGATATGATTGGGTTGTATGACTGAGGTTGTAATCATAAAAAATTAAAATATAGTAAAATGTCATAATGGATCATTATAATGTCTCCAGATACATGCTTTGGTTTTGAAGATGTAGTTCTTTGACACTATATGCATTGTGTTGCTTTTCACTTAATAAAAATTACATATTAAACAGGCTCCATCTGGGATTTTTTTTATCAGGATATCCATAATGAATATGTATTTGTGAACATTTGGTCTCATTATATTTTGTAGACCAGGGCGGGCCAAGATTATGAACTAAGGGTTAGTTGAGGGCATAGGTAGGTATACTGAGCTGTACCATACCTATTACCAATGTAATAAAATTACCAATGTAATAAAATCATGCCAAAATGGTACAAAATGTTAGCACTAACTTTTTCTTTTCATACAGAGCAATGTTAAAAACATGCAGCCCTGCTCAATGCAGTAAAGTAATGATATGAAAATCTAATTGGTGTTAAAAAATCTGCAGTAAGCCCAAAAAGCATGCTAAAACAAAGTTAAAACTGTCAGGCAGAAAACTGTGATTAAAAATGGCAGTAAAAACTGACGCTTATTTTAAAAATGCAATTTTTCTTATTGGTTGATAGACATTACTTATGCTAACCTGTGGTGTGATTGGTGGTGCAGAGATGTCAATCTGTTTTCTTGGATACTCCTTTTTCAGTGGAAATAAAAGAAAGCTTCTCCAGGGCTGGGAGGTGGTAGATGAGCTCTGGACTAAGAATAGGCAGTTTTGCAAATGTTGGAGTTGGTGGCTGTCCGATCGCGGTTTCTGAGAGTTCTGTTTTTGTGCTGCTTGTTTTTCCCTTGCTGTTTCCCATCCTTTTTACTTGTCTGTATTCTTGAGTGAATCTTTAGAGTGCATCTGATTGTTGGTCTGTGATTATCTGTCTTTTTGTCCACTTTTGTGTGTACGTTTCTGAAACAGTGGGGGGGGGGGGGGGGGGCAGCGGTTGGTGGTGTTCAGGACTATGGAGAGAATGGAGCATGACAAGGGGGATGACTGTGACAGAGGATAGGAGGAGTGTGGTGCATGACTAGGTATAGCATAGCCAGAGAGGGGAGATGGGGCATGAGGTAGAGGGTGCAGTTAAAGGGGGAAAGAAAAGGCAGGTGGATGGGAAACAGGGAAAAACTGGGAGCAGTGCTTAGGGGAAGTAGGTATCTACACGTTATCTGGGAGCAGTGAGAGGCAGGACCCAGCAGCTGGAGGAGAAGTGGCATCAATGCAGTGTAAACTTCAGAATTGCTGTGGTGAGTCTGCAAGAAGCACAGTGTGCTCATCAGTCAGAAGACAACTGTGAAGAACCTGTGAAGAACCAAGGTTGTCGTCATGTCAGTGATGACCAGGGCAGTGGTTCTATGGCAGGACACCAAGGCAGCTGTCAAGGCCAAGCTGGCACTCATCAAGACATTTAAGCTGGCACTCGAGTTGTCCAAGTGCTAGATGGCAGGAGGCCCACCATGAAAAGTGCAGCTGACTGATGGAGGACCTGACCTGGAGGACTCCTCAGCAGGACTTTTTTTTTTTTTACTTGCATCCATACTGGCAACACTGTTATGGATGATGCAGAAAGGAGTAGGTGAGTATGGTGGGGAATGTATTTCTGGGATAAAGAGAGCTGGCTGATGGGTCAGAAGGATGTAATAGTACTTGGCTCTGATATGTCTTTTGTTTTCCCAGGTGATCATCAACTGATGAACACAGAGGGGCCTGCTAGAGAGACCCAGAGAGCCATCTCTGATCCACTGACATCGGCATCCGATACACAAGAAGACAGTTGAACAAGAACATAAGTTTGCCATGTTGGTTCAGATCAAAGGTCCATCAAGCCCAGTATACTGTTTCCAGCAATGGCCAATCCAAGTCACGAGTACCTGGCAGGATCCCAAAAGGTTGAAATATTTCATGCTGCTTATTCCAGGGATAAGAAGTACATTTTCCCAAGTCTACATTAATAATGGTTTATGGACTTTTCCTCTAGGAATTTGTCCAACCCTTTTTTAAACTCTACATTAATAGCTTTTACCACATCCTCTGGCAACAAATTCCAGTGTTTAATTATGCGTTGAGAAAAAAAAATGTCTCCTATTTGTCTTAAATGTATTACCCAGTACTTCATTCTCTGTTTTCTAGTTATTTACTTTTTCAAAATGTCCGAAAACTGATTCATTTTTACCTATTCCATTCTACTCATTATTTTATAGACCTCTATCATGTCTCCTCAGCCGTCCCTTCTCCAAGCTGAAAAGCCCTAACCTCTCTAATCTTTTCTTGTATGGGAATCGTTCCACCCCTTTATCATTTTGATTGCCCTTCTCTGTACCTTTACCATCTCTGAGTTTTTTGGAAATGCAATGACCAGAATTGCATAAAATATTCAAGGTGTGGTCTCATCATGGAGTGATAGAGGCATTATGACAGCCTCTGTAATACTGCCCAATTCTTTCCTAATTCCTAGCATTCTGTTTGGTTTCTTAGCCACCATCTCAACTGAGTAGAAGATTTCAACATATCCATGACAACACCTAGATCCTTTTCCTGGGTAGTGACTCCCAATGTTAGAACCTTGATTTATGTAGCTATAATTTGGGTTGCTCTTCCCTATGTGCATCACTTAGTACTTCTCCACATTAAATGTCATCTGCCATTTGGATGCCCAGTCTGGCAAGGTCCTCCTACAGTTTCTCACAGTCCTCTTGTGATTTAACAACTTTAAATAATTTTGTTTCATTAGTAAATTTGATTAACTCGTTTATTGTTAGCATCTCTAGGTCATTTATAAATGTAAAGTATGGTACTAGTACAGATCCTTGAGGCACACCAATATTCACCTTTCTCCATTGAGAAAATTGGCCATTTATCCCTACTCTTATATCTTAACTAGTTCTTATTCTACAGTAGAACATTATCTCCTATCTCATGACTTTTTAATTTCCTCAGGAATCTCTCATGAGGTACTTTGTAAAGTGCTTTTTGAAAATCCAGATATACTGTATCAACAAGCTCATCTTTATCCATGTTTGTTCACACCTTCAAAAATGTAGCAAATTGGTGAGGCAAGACTACCCTTGACTAAATTCATGTTGGCTTTGTCTCATTAAACTATAATTAACTGTGTACAGTAATTTTGTTCTTTATAATAGTTTCAGCCATTGTTCCTGGCACTGATGTCAAGCTTACTGGTCTGTAGTTTCCTAGACTACTCCTGCGACCTTTTACAAACTGGAGTTATGTTGGCCACCCTCCAGTTTTCAAGTACCGGAGCTGATTTTAATGATAATTTACAGATTACTAATAGGTCCACAGTTTGTTTTCAGCACTCTGGGATGTATACCATCTGAGCCAGGAGATTTGCTACTCTTTAGCTTGATGTGCCCATTAATATTTTCCAAGTTCACTGAGTTTTGTTTCATTTCCTCTGAATCCATCACCTTTAAATATCACTTCTGATATGCCTTATTTGCCGTACATCTTCCTTAGTAAAGACCAAAGCAAATCATTTAATATCTCTGCGATGGCCTTGTCCTCCCTTAGTTAGCTTTTTAATCCTTGATAATCTAGTGGTCCAACAGACTCCCTTGCTTTATGCTTCGAATGTACCTTAAAAAGTTGAGTGTTTGCTTCCATAGCAAGCTTCTTTTCAAATTCTGTCTTTGCCTCTGCCTTTGCCTTGCCAGTGCTTATGCTGTTTCCTGTTTTCTTCATTTGGTTCACTTTTTCCTTTTTTGAGATTTTGGATAGAATAGCTTCTCTTACATCAGCTTTTAACCATGCCACTATCCATTTGGTCATCTTTCCACCTTTTTTAATGCATGGATCACATTTGATCTGGGCTTCCCAGATTGTTTAAAAATACCATGTCCATGCCAGATGTAAATTCTTAGCCTTACAGTTCTTTTCTGCTTTTCTTTCTTATTTTATTAGTATCTCCCCTTTGAAAGATAAATGTTATCGCAGTAGATTTCCTTAATGTCCTCCTCCCAGTTATCAAATCAAATTTGATCATGTTATGCCAAGTGACTCCAACAGTTACCTCTTGCACAAAATCATGCATATCTCTAACAATTAGGTCTAAAATAGCTCCCACTCATATCAATGAAGTGGAAGCTCAATGAAAGCAGTCATTTATTTTATCTAGAAACTTCACCTAATGTGACATTTACTAAGTCAATACCATGGTAACTGAAATTACCCATTATTACTGTGTTGCTTATTTTGTCATCGTCCCTAATTACTGTTAGCATTTGATCCTCTGTCTGCTCATTCTGGCAAGTTAGACAGTAGTACCCCCCAACTGATTTGGAATATTTTTGCTCTGTCTGTTCTTCTTAATGGCTACTTTAGCATTTATTGCAACCTCCCTATTCGGACACCTTAACTTCCCTGTTTTGTTAGTATTCTTCAGAGATACATTATTCCGAGCCATGTGCTTCTGGGCGACTGTCAGTTTTCCCCCAACATCTAGTTTTAAAAACTGTCATCTCTCTCCTTTTTAAAGGTTAATGCCAACACTCTGGTTCCACTCCGTTTAAGATGGAGCCCATCCTGTCAGAATGGGCTGTGCCTTTCCCAGAATTTCCCCAGTTGCGAAATCTGAAATTCTCTTCTATGCACCATCATCTTATCCAGACTCCTGTGTGTAGAATGGGAAGCATTTCTAAGAATGCAACTCTGAGGTTTTGGATTTCAGTTTACTTATCTAAGAGCCTAAACCTAGCTTCCAGAACCTCTCTCCTACACCTTCCTCTGTCATTTAAATTTTTTTTTTTTAAATAATCATTGGTACCCACATGTACTATGACAGTCAGCTCCTTCCTACAATCTCATCTAGGTGGTGCATGAGGTCTGCTACCGTCACACCAGGCAGGCAAGTTAACCCAGCAATCCTCATGCCCACCAGCTACCCATCTAACTATATTTCTAACAATCAAATCACCTAATATAATAGCCATCCTAACCTTTCTCTCATGGACACTTGGCTCTGGACACACATCCTTGATGCGAGAGGGTAAGACATCACTTGGAGGTCAGGTCCTAGCTACAGGATCACTTCCTGCCACTCGAAAGTAATGGTCCCCAGCTAGGTGACCTTGCTTCTCCAAAGTAGCACAAGAACTACTAGACTGAAGTTGGGAAGGCTCTACTGTGCCCCTGAAGGATTCCTCTATATTCCTCTGTCTCAGCAACTCTAGGCTTGCCACTGGTCTCCAGAGATTGCTGTCGTTCGAGAGCCAGTAGCTCTTTGCACTGAGTGCACATGTATAACATCTCTAACAGTTAGATAATCATACATGTGGCACTCTGTGCAAAGATTGGATAGCCCAGATTGACTTCTGTCTGCATCTTAAGTTTATTAAATTGTCAAAGTTTTGAAGCTGATTATGGAGTAGTTATGTCTGACAATTTTAGGGGTTTTAAATTACATGGTGCTTTTAAATTCTGAGGGAGCAATATTCAGCTGCTGAGTACCTCTGCTAGTTAGCCAGATAGATATTTCTGGCTAACTAGCAGGTTATGTTCAGCAGTGCAGTTGTTCCTCTGAATATACCCACCTATCTCTCCTGTGGATGCATAGCTGATGTCAGTGTCAGAGCTGGACCCTTTAGTATTGTCCACATTTTTTATTTTAGGCCCATGCCAAACCACCAGTGACTAACCTCAAGTTAATTACTATGCCAGAACACCAGTGACTGTCTCTGAACCCCACCTGGCCTTCGCCAGACCATCAGTAGGGGGCACTGCCTCAGGAACTACCTCCCATGGAGGAACAGCAAAACATCTGCAGTCAGCTGCCATGTGAGATTACCAATGACAGCCTCAGGAACAAACTTCCATGAAACCAGCAACACAAACCCAATTTGTGGATCTTAGCTGTTAATCGCCAATGGTAAACAGGAGTGTCGATGCTGGTGTCCAGATGTCTGGTTTCAACTGGATGTCAACCATGGTGTGGTCTGCACAATTGCCATGAAAGATTTTCCCATTGCACTGTCTTAGGCCCGAAAGATGGGATAGGCTGTATTTTCCAATGGTGTAGTTACAGGTAAGCCCTACTTGGATGCCTTGTTTGAGCCATCGCTTGCTGGTCTCCTCTCCTTCTGTGAGTATTTCTGAACCAACATTTCTATGCACTACTGGGCAGTGAGTGGTCAATCTCATGCCCCTAAATTGCATTTCTCATTTTTTATTTTCTTTACTGTTTTTTTACAGGTGGCTGCAGTTGGAAGAAATGGTGGTTATAGTCCTGCTCTTCCTTCTGGTGCAAATGCTTCACCCAATCAGATGCCTCGTCTGTACGTAGATACTCCCCGCCCCCCCCCCCCATCTCTGCCAACACTTGACCCACCACTGACACTATAGTCTCTTTGGTTCCCGTATTTTCATTACAACATTCCATAGCACTATGCTTGCTGGTTCGCTGGTGGGCACTGGACAGCTTTACACTTGCTCTTCTCACTTTTTTCCTTTTCTCTTTCTTTGTAGATGGGTGCACCATGGTGCATTATCTGCATGCATCAGTGCGGTTTGCAGGAATCATTGCACTCCTGTACTTCCTTCCAGCACTGATGTTTTACCCACTTAGTTGCATCATCTCTACTTGATGCTTCTCCCACTTGGATGCCTCATTTGAGCCATCACACTCCACTGTTGATGCTGGTCTCCTCTCTTGAGTATTTATACTCTGACATTCCTTTGTACTAGTCCTGCTGGTTCCAAAGTGGGCACTGGATGGTCAGTCTCCAAGCTTTGAGTTTGCATTCTCTTGTTTTTCTTTTCCCTTCATTTTGCAGGTGGATGCATCTTTATTATCAGACTACAGTGACGAATGCAGGTGGTTCCATTCCTGCTTGCTTATCACTGCTGTTCTGCTGAAATGGTTCATAATCTATAGCCCTTCAGATGGAGGATGCGTTGTCTGCTTTGCCAGGCTGTCTGCATGGGTCTTCCATATGTTCCTCCAGTTTATGGACCTTTTGATGGAATTTGGGGACTTTTACTACATATTCAAACTTGTATTTTATGCCATTACTTTGAAGTCTGTCTTAAAATTTTACTTGTGCAATTGTTTGAAGTCAAATAAACAATCTGAAAATTTTACTTGTGACTTATTTTTTTCTGGTTACAAATGGGTTACAGGCCTTTCCTTTCCTCCTTTTGACCTGGGATTTATAGTCCAGTCTGGATACCTCAGACATGAACATAGCCAGCCCGTGATAAGTCATAAGCCCATCCTCGGACCAGAGGTTTCCAGGCCAAAGTTTCATGGGTGTCACAAGCCTTGCATCCTTAGGCCAGAGATTTCCAAGACCAGTCTTGGAAATATCTGGGCCAAGGATGCAGGGCCTGTCATGGGTGGCCCAGGGATCACAGAGATAAAATGGAGTTGTGCCGATGAAAAACAAGACCAGTCATAAAAAATGTCATTATTAAGGTACATGTCCACAGTGCATATTAAAAACACATTTAAAATTTGAACACACAAAAAAAAAAAAAAAAGCTGGCCATAGTGTATATTTCTCCTAGGGCAAGCAGGATGTTAGTCCTCATGTGGGTGACATCGGATAGAACACGGCACAGAACTTTGATCTAAAAAATTCTAGAATTTTTGAACATGCCCTACTGAGTGTGTGCAGTGTAGTCATGACCCTGCCCCCTAGGCAGAGTCCCTTAGTCTCTCTTTTTCTGAGGAGCCATGTGGTCATGGAAGCCGTGTGCTCATGGTATTCAACTTTGCTCTCTTCTCACAGTTCTTATAAGTGATTTTCTCTAGAGCTGCAGCTGCTTTTCTTTCCTTAAGGTAGTTTTATTTTTCCTTTTCTTTCCAGCTGTCTGCCTGCCCGCAGGGTGGCCTTTCCCCTGTGCAGCCTGGCAAAGTCTGTTACTATCTTTAAAAAAAGAAATAAAGAAGAAACAGTTTCTGCAGTTTTGTATCTGTGTCCCCTCCTTGCTCTGTCTTTCTCCCTTTCCCTGGTGCTGACAGGACTGACTTATGAAGTCCGGTGGTCATGTAGGCTGCTGAGCCTGGGGACTCACCTGAGTTCTACCTGGGCTGGAGTTCCATGTTTCACATATCGATCAGCATCGATGGATTCGGATGGTGCAGGGATAAAGGACCATGCCATTCCTGTGGGGAGGAGAGCTCATCCTTCCCACATCCCAAGAAACTAGTCTCCACTGACGGGAGCCCTGGAAAATTTAGCCTCCCCTCCTGCTTACCAGTCTTGGCAGTGCAGTTTCTTTAGGAGAGGGAGAAGCAGGAGCCTGGGCTAGCAACTTGCTGCCGCACCTCAGTGCCATGCCCAGTAATGTTTGCCAGTGCGCACAGCTGTGACCAGCACACCATTCGTTTTACACATCGATGTCGGAGCCACATCAGGGACCAGGCCCACCATTGTGCACCATGGTCTCCCTTGATGCTTTCGAGGTGCGTGACCGCTCATGATGCCATAGAGGCCTTCTGTGCCATCAGCATTTGTGGAAGTGGAGTCTCGTACCGGCATCAAGGTGGCGATGTGGCATCGCAAATAGATGCCTTCTTCCATTGATCGAGCCCGCACTGCCCTTGGTACTGTGCTGCCTTCAGTACACTCGATGCCACAATGCCCTCGCATGCAATCCCACATTGCCCACAGCACCATTGATGCTGCTGTACCCTCTATGCCCATGGTGCTGTTGACACACACAGGCCTTCGAAACCAGCCGTGCCATCCATGCCATTGACACCCTCGATCACATCAAGGTGTGTGCATGGCCACCCTCAGGGTTGTTTGAAGCGGTGGCAGGCCTTCAAGGTGCGTACCCTTGAGGCCACCCACTAGGTATTTGTAATGTGTGACCTCTATGCCAGCACAGTAATGGCCTCAATGCCATTGCGATGCGGTGCTGCCTCAATACCATTGATGCCCTTGTAGCCATTAAGGTGTGGGGCCACCATGGAGGCCCTCAGGCCACCAGTGCCTCTTGTTCCCACTTCAACTATGTCTAGCACTACAGGCCAGGCACTGGGTTTGCTATTGAGCGCCTTGGTCATACCTGAGGCCATCGACTGCCAGGGCTCTTGGAAGCCCCTGTGTGACCCTGCAGCCCTTGGTTGGCAGGGGTTTTTTGGCCTTGAAGGGATCAAGCACAGGTTTGCCATCCACTTGAAGCACTCTGGTACACTGGGGCATCTGTCTGCAGTGGTCCCATGCCCTCGAGGCTCCTTGGTGGCGTCCTCTATGAGGCACTAAGGAGCTCTGTGCTGTCCCTTCATGGGCTATGACTATGGGAGCTCGCTACATCGATGCCCTCGGATGAATAAATGAGCCGAGGAAAACAGTCGATGGTGTTGGCGGTTATCAGTTCTTTTGGGCATCAGGGATCTGTGTATGGGCTGCAGGACCTCTCCCTGCAGGCGCCCATGGCCGCCTTAGTACCACCGGAACAGCGATAGTCTCAGCGATAGTCTCAGGGATAGTCTCCATCAGGGCTACCGGGTGGTTGGTGTTCACAGGCACCTGTGGCACCGGGGATGGCGCTATATGCGGTCAAACCTATTATGCTTCGGTCAAGTGCCATCAAAGCCCAGAGTGCAGAGTTGCTGGGTGCCCTTGTGGCTTTGCTTTGGTCAGTGCGAAGTTGCCATGGGTCTTATGGGCACTGTCACAACTTTGGGCATCTGTAGTTGCGGTTGGAGACCGCAGGACGTGACCACAGAATCCCATGAGCATCTTCGATCACTGCTGCTGTTCCCTGAGGGAATCAAAGGTGAGCCATTTCCAACATAGTTCAAGGGCCCACCTCTCGCAGCATTATCAGGTATTGGAGAGTGTGATGCCATAGACCTCCACTCTCCTCCATGCCTTACCCAGAGCTCCAGTGGCTCTGGGGACGCTGTTCTCACACTGTTCACTACTCTGGAGTTACTGTGACATTGGTGCGCAATATGCGTGATCGGGAAAGGCTAGGCATCTACTTCACATGCCTTGGGCAATGGCAGATAGCATTCTCCCTGTCTGTACACTGCTCAACCGGGTTCTGCCATCATCTCCTAGTCAGTTTTGCAATGCACAGTGCTAAGGAGCACTAGTGGGGGAAGCATCATCACACACTCTGTGCTTTGTTGTAGGGCAGCATGTAGCCACCGACTCTAGCAAGTGGTGTGCTGTCCTCGTTGTGGTTTGGGGTTCTGCCCACAGGCATGGTACATGGGATTGTAGGTGTGCCGCCATCTATAGGATGGGATACCACTGCATGAGTACCACACATCGTGCTTTTACAGCAGAGGGCACGCTTCTCTGGTTGCTCTCTACTATCTGGGCATCTGTGTGTTTTTCCCTCCGGGCGGACACAACAGGTTGTGTTCCACAGCCATGGGACTGATCTAGTACTGCATTCCTGGCTGGACCCTGAAGGAAGTAGACATCGGGAGAGTGATTCAGGGCTCCTCTCCTTCCTCAGCAGAGGAATGTCTTTCAATCTCTCCTGTATCCAAAACTCCTTTTTTGTGGGGAAGCCCCTGAGGCTTTGTACCTGGCAGGGTTTTCTCTGAACCGGGGCTTCGATTCTTGAATCGGTGCAACTCCTTGGAGGCCGTGGACCGGCAGCAGTGGTCGTTGGACCGTTTTCGCTGGGGCTCCTCTGTGGATTACTGTGATGACTCTCCCATCCGAGGCTGGCTGCCTGTGGTTGGGTTGTTGCTTCGGCGTTTCAGCAATCAGTGATTGTGCCTCAACTCTCTTCTGGGAAGTTGAAAGGTCTTTCAGAATCAGGAGACCCTGATCCTGTTCCTTCCCTCTCCCTTCTGGAAGGGGAGATTTGACTGGGTTCCAGGGCAAACCTTATGGGTTCCCCTCTAGATGCCCGACTGTGCATCCCTTTGAGGGGTGTCTCTTGTTCCTCCATTCCCGGAGAAGGGATGGCTCTGCTCTGGCTGGCATTTGCTCTCGGTTTCTCGCCAGCCCTGAGAACTGGTTGAATGGTAGCACTCTCCCTCTGTCATTCTAAGAAGCTACAGGTCTATTAAAGAGGGAGCCCATCCAGTGGTGTTCCCAATTGACCCTCCAGGGGTTCCCCTGTTCAGGAGTCACTTTGATACCTGCTGGCCTTTGTGGGCATCTTTTCTTAGGGACCGCTATCACCAGTCATTCTTGCCTGCAAAGACCATCCTCTGTGAGGAGCGTTCTAGTCCATCAAATGGGTGAGCATGCCTTTCGCTCATTCACCATATCCATGGCTGAGGGAGTTGGGGGCCAAGTGACCCCGCAACAGAGGTGCTGCTCTTGCTCACGGTAGCATGCAAGCTGTTCTTCCCCTTTTTTGGGATCACCCTGTCTGCAGACAGGGGAGACCTGAGTCATGCAACGATTGTCCATTGCTGGACTTCATGCTTCCTTGGTGGGAAAATATATGTACTCATGGCTGGGGTAGTGATACCTTAGCTGGGTGTTCGGCAATCTGTTCTGAGATTGCTCTGGGCCTGCCCTGGTGCCCTTCAGGTTTCTGGTCTGGTAATGAAACCCTGTTCTACCGAGATTTGCGCATGTGATTCCCCGGTTTCCCGTCTCCTTGTGGAGTCTTTTGAGATTTCTCCCTTGAGGCATTTACTCTGTTTCTGCTGTTCCAAGCAGGCTGAGGTATCTTGGTGGGTTACTCCCTGCTGGATTCAGCAGGGAGTTGTTTGCTTGGGGTTGATAGACAACCTGGCAACTTGTGCTTGCCCTGGCAGTCTACTGGTCTGCCTCCTTGTGTTCTTTGCTTCTTCCAACTTCTGGTTGGATTGTTGGGAGGAGGGGAGGACAAACTAAGGCATTCGTGGTATATCTTCTGTATACCTGCAGGGCAGGATATACACCATGTTTTTCCATATATTTTTGCCATGCTCTGGCCAATACTGCCTTTATCTTTTTCTCATTTCTCTAGGTTGGCACAGGATAGCAGTCTTCCTGCTATCCTGTGCCATGATAGATAAACCTGTTCTTGACAGGTGCACTTGGCTGAGCTTCAGGCTTATGTTATCTCCCTGTTCGGGAGTTTTGGGCTGCAGGTCTGTTTCAGGGATTGCCCTTCATCCCCTGAAACTCTTGACGCTGTCCTGTACAGTCAGCTAGGTCTGATGCTTTGGCACGCAGTGTCTGTCCCAGGCCCTGCCGTGGTTTGCTGCTTGTTCTTTCAAGCATTGCTTGGGTTTCTTCTGCCCATTATGCCTACCAGCCAAACCTGGGCACTCTTGTGCAGAAACATTCAGTCCTTCGGATGTCAGCAGACCGCAGTTTCTCTCTGGGGGCTCTCGGGCCCTATTTTGTTTTTCGGTTGTCTTTTAACACAGACTTAAACTGTGTGGTCTTCTTCCAAAAGTCTTTCTCTTGTCTATACCGCTGGGTTCTTCCTGTAGCCAGGAGGCTCTAGACCTACTGTTGTCACGGTTTACTTATTGGGAATCCTGCTTGTACTGTTTTCCATGATGTAGAGTTTGCTTCTGCTTACACTCACATCCTTCCTCTGCCTTAGGACACCCCTGCTACGCATGATGGTTTTTCTGTCTTTTCTGTTTTTTGTTGTAGAACCCAACTCTTCTCCAGCATGGACACCTGGTGGGTGGATCAGCTGCCTCACAGGCATAGGGGAGAGGTGATACTTCAGCACTGTCTGTCAGGCTTCCAGCTTTGACCTGCTTGGACAGTCTACAGTTAGGGATTCACTCGTGTGAGGATTACCATCCTGCTTGTCTTAGGAAAAAGTAGAGTTTCTTACCTGTAACAGATGTTCTCCTAGGACAGCAGGATGTTAGTCCTCACAAAACCTACCCGCCTCCCCTGGGAGTTGATTTCTCCATGTATTAGCTATATTATGGACTCTGCCTAGGAGGCAGGGTGATCACTACAGCTGCACATGCTTAGTAGGGCATGTTCGAGTGTTCTAGAATCTTTGAGAGCAACGTTCAGTGCCGAGCTCCATCTGATGATGTCACCCTTGAGAGGACTAACATCCTGCTGCCCTGGGAAGACACCTGTTATAGGTAAGCAACTCTGCTTTCTCCTGGCATTCATCTTCCATGGGGTTTGTGTCAATGTGAGACAAAACAAATGTTGGAGTTAGAACACTATCTTTTCCATACAACCCTGCCCACCGCACCCCACCTCCCCATTTGTTGAAATGTATCTCCACAATTTTCCATTATCATAGTATGACTGAGCTCATTTCCTCTTTCCGTACTGTCTGTCTACAGTAGGTGGGCACATCTGCTCTGGCCCTAGGTCTGGGTCCACGTCTTGAGGAATGAGGGTAATATTATGAAGCATACAGCAGCCATGTCATCTGCCACTTTCTCCAGTGAATACTGCAGAGCTCCTTGAGAGTGGTCAAACCAGCAGAATTGGTCTTCAAAACACCAAATGTACATTCTGTGACCACTCTGGTTCTCATGTGCACCTTGTTATACCACCAAAACCAGCATCTCCTGCCAAAAATTGGAAAATGTTACTATTGTTTTTGGTATCTACCCCAGAGAGCTTACATATTACATAAGAGTTAGGGTAGTGCTGAAAAACCCATGCTAAAAATAGAGTAAAAACCTGTGGTAATGTAACACATAAGGGTTAAAATAAAAAAAAAAAAATGTAATTCCCTGGATCTCAGGCTGGGAAATTGGTGTAAGGGGAAAAGCAAAGGAGGGAAAAGAAATTAAAACAAAAAAAGAAAAGAAAAAGTTCTAAAAAGAGGTAAGGGGGATTAAAAAGAGCAAGTTTAGGTGTGTCTGAATGAAGGTTCTGTATGGATGTGGCTGTCACAGGGTCACTGAGCTTGGGACGGCTGCTGTCAGCATTCCAAGTGTGACAGCTTAACAGTGAGTGGGTGGGCAGCCTTGAGAGAGGAAGGTTGTGTATAAGAAGATCCTCTCTCTCAAAGGCATTTTTTTGAATTTTTTATGACTGTCTGTGAGTGTATGAATGAATCTTAGTTAACTTAGAGAGCCCCGCGTGAGTTTGGCTCTAGATTGTGATAGGGACTCTTAAAAGGAAAAGAATTTTGTTGAAGTTTGTTAGTTTTAAGCTTACAGTGGCCAGTTATTGTAACAAACCTCCTATCTGAACTGGTTGAACTTAACCCCTGGCTGCTAGGAAGCCAGACCACTGTTAAGCTGTCACTCTTGGAATGCTGACAGCAGCCGTCCAAAGCTCAGTGACCCTGTGACAGCCACATCCATACAGAACCTTCATTCAGACACCTAAACTTGCCCTTTTTATTCCCCCTTACCTCTTTTTAGAACTTTTTTCTTTTTTTTTTTTTAATTTCTTTTCCCTCCTTTGCTTTTCCCCTTACACCAATTTCCCAGCCTGAGATCCAGGGAATTACATTTTTTTTATTTTAATTGTGGCTGCTTATATCAGCTCCTTAGTCATCAAAGAATATTTATATAGATAAATCTGTGATCTATGACTTTTAAACAATACCTGTAGATTATCTGTGGACTTGTAAAATTTGTTTGGCATTATTATGGCAAACTCTACTGATCCTGCATAAAGTGAATTTCAGCTAATCAGAAGGAAATTTTGTCATTACAGTCCTATCAAAAAAACCAAACCATGGAGTTCTGATTTTTCACTTTGAATTACTTTGCATACCCATATTCTTTAAGATTCATTGCCTATCATGAGCCTGTTTGTGTTAAGAATATTTACAAAACTGTTTTATACTTTCTGTACAAGCAAATAACTTGGTTTTTTTTCTCTCTATTTTAGTGCTAAGAACAATCCAGATATATATAATTACCAGGTAAGGTGGGAAAAAGAACAGATTAACTATCTTTAAAAAAAAAAAAAAGTTTTTGAGCCATCCTATCTAGTGAGGTCACTAGATAGGATGGCTTTAACGATGACAACTCATGGGGATTCCTGAATGTTCAGGATGATGAAGCAAAGCTGAGATGTTCTGAGTTGCAGGATCCTCTGAAGACAGCACTCTGACATTGAAAGATACCAACTACTGATTTTGGGCACAGTTTTCCCAATAGAGGGTAATTTTCAGAATTTTTATCTGCCTAAACGTTTACCCATGTGAAGAGACTAGGTCAAAATGCTCCCAGCCCCATACCATGCCCTCAGTGTGGTTAAGTACATGCATAGTCCACAACAAAACCTATTTTCCCCTTGGGTGCAAAATTAAACTGTATACTCATGCCAGCCCTTCAAGGTCAAAACAGAGGCTGTGGTGAATAGCTGTTCAGGAAGGTCACTAAAAGAAAAATCGCTATTCATAGTCAAGAGTAGAACTGTGCGGAAGGCTGAATGTCTGCAAATTTGGAGATGTCGTATGCTTTTGAGTCTTCCCACTTCTACCCATGGAATGCATGAGCTGCCACATTGCTCTAATAATAAGCCTGAATATCTGTTTGGATATGTAAAGTTACTTTGGGGATATCAACCCCCTTTAGAAAAAAGCAAGGTCAGCACACTGAACATGCAAAGGCCACGATGATGATGCAAGCTAAGTATAGAGGCCAAAAATGCCTGCCTACTCTTCAGTCTCCACACTGTCTTATTTGCATACTTTCTGAAACATTTGTTCTGGGTTCCATAGGATTCAACTTGGAAGCATTTTTATATGTATGTATACACATTACTGCTAGTGGCTTTGGAAGATACAAAGTAACATGTCCTGCAGTATTTTACAGTAAGCATGTATGCAAACCCAGCCTCTGCTCTTACTGTATTTGATCAAGAGCTATCCTGATCTTAAAGCAATAATGCCCTACTCAGATGGTTAAACACAATCTCTTGTTTTGTAGAGGCATCATTCTACCTTTTTCCAACGCTAGCATGGCCTGGCAACTCTCACTTAACTAGGGAAAAGTAGCATTGAAAAAGTAGGAGCAGGATAAAAAGGTAAACCCTCTGCCCCTACATAGCATATTGCAGGACACCTTCAATAAAATAGTTCTTGAAAAAGAAAAGAAAGCACTGTCACAGCAGGCAAACACAAATATTTTTAATAAGACTTGTGAACTCCACACCTTGCAGAGAAGGTCTTAGCTAAAATATTTAAAAACTGCATGAATTCTGAGGCTTTATTAGCAGCCCTTTCTCCTTTTTCAGATTCCTCCTCTGTATCCATTTCCTCTGCCTCCACAGCTACAGTCTCCAGCCAGGGAACACAGTGCTAGATCTAAATGCTGTAAAATATTTAACACACAGTGAACAACTTTCTGACTTTTACTGTTGCAAGGGCAAGGATGCATTCAACATGGTCTACTGTTCAGCAGCCTAAAAATGCACTTAATCAGGAACTTGTTAGTGTGTGAATAGTTATATCGCTCTTCATAGGCAGAAGAATGGAGAAAAGAAGTTAGCAACCAGAGTAACGGGGAGTAGCTGCTATTGCCTACAAGCACAGAAAGAAAGTGTCTTGCCATGAAAATGCTAAACCAGGGCTTTCCCGACTTTTAGTCAATGTGACCTCATTGGTTTAGCCTTGTTACATTGTGTTAATGTTTTATTGATTATGTTCCCTTTTCATCACCTTGGCCTTTTTGTGTTTGGGTGATTCATACATTTTAATAAATGTAAATGGCCCCAGAGGATAAAAAAACAAATTAGCAGAGATATGATTCCCCTCTAACAGTTACTCTGCTGTCATGTACAACTATACAGAAAGCTAAACTCTCATTCAGTTTCATACACAGGCTGATTCTTAAACTCCGAAACATTTATTGAGAACAAACTGAGAAGCATACATACATATTGGAGAATGAAATGGGAGCAAGAATAATTGAAACAGAGTCTCTGAACTGTCACAGCTAGATTAAGCCTTTTTTTATACTTGTCTGAATCAGGTGAAAAGGCCTTGCTTTCTGTGTGGTGTCAGAATGCTTTCTGTGCACTCGATCCTCTCCCTCAACCTCCAAAGACCTGTTCCCTCCAGCATACCCCCGTCTTTCAACCTCTGTCCCTCCAGCAGATACATTGAAATCTCCTCAGTGTGCAGCAGCAGCAGCCAAGAAAGCAAATATAATGCTAGGGATTATTAGGAAAGAAATGGAAAATAAAACAGAGAATATCATAATGCCTCTGTATCTCACTCCAAGGTGTAACCTCATCTTAAGCATTGGGTGCAGATCTGTTCACCACATCTCAAAAACTATTTAGCAGAATTAGAAAAGATATAAAGAAAGGTGACCAAAATGATTAAGGGGATAGAATGTTTCCCTTATGAAAGGCTAAAGAGGTTAGGACTCTTCAGCTTGGAAATGAGGTGGCTGAGGAGAGATATGATAGAAGTCTATGAGTGGAATGGAACGAGTAAACAATTAGTTTACTCTTTTGAAAATTACAAAGACCGGGGGAAACAATTAAATTACTAGGTCAAACATATAAAACTAAGAGAAAATATTTTTTTACTCAATGCATAATTAAGCTCTAGAATTTTAGTGATGAAGTGAAGTGTAGCTACATTTAAAAAAGATTTGGACACATTCCTGGAGGAAAATGCTATTAACCATTATTAAGGTAGAGTTGCAGAAATCCACTACTTATTCTTGGGATAAGCAGCTTGGAATCTATCTAGCCCATGGGATCCTGCCAGATACTTGTGAATTGGATTGGACACTGTTGGAAATAGGATACTGGGATTATTGGACTTTTTGGTCTGACCCAGTATGGCAGATCTTATGTTCTTATATCCCCCAGCCTACCAACTCTCACCTCCTTTAGCCATTTTCATATCCTCCTCCTGTTCCTCTTGCCCCTAAGCCCTTCTTATAACCTCCAACTGATTGTAATCCCCACTTCTCACATCATTCTCCATTCATTTCTCTCAGCTCTTCTTACATCTCCCAGTTCATTTCCCCACTTTCCCTCCCTTCACAGCTAATCCCTCTAGATTATCCATCTTTCAAACCCCTCCTGCATCTGATCTCTTCAGACAGCTTCTTCTCTGAACATTCCCCTGGCTGAAGTCCACAAACATTTTTCTTAGGGCCCTGGATCAAAGATAGATGACAACTGGTGAGGAGAGGGTACGCTGATAACAGGAGCAACATTTTTCAGTTGGGTAGATTCAGTGATAGGTGAGGAGAAAGGAGCCATGGCACACTCCACCAGCTCGTACACACTTGGCCCTACCCTCGCCTCATCTCATGACTGGTCTTAAACCAGATGGATCTGCAAGCAGCAGCAGCATTAATAATGAAGGCCTGGATTGGCCACTGTTGGAAACAGGATGCTGGGCCTGATGGACCCTTGGTCTGACCCAGTATGGCATGTTCTTATGTTCTTAAGGCCAGCATGGGGTCCGTGAGCCAGTGCAAGCTCACAGGCCCTGCAGTGGCTCCGATCCCTCCTTGTACAGGGTTTCCTGTTACCATAGAAACTCATGCGACTGTAGGACCACTGCAGGGCCTGTGAATGCAAGCTGGCTCATAGGCCCCATGCTGACTTCTACGTAAAGCATGCTGTCATTTGAAGCACTTGTGACCCCTTTTTGGTGTTTCGATCCACGGTTTTGGAGGTTCTGTGCTAGAGGATAAGATATTAAAGCTTCCGAAGACTACAGTAGGTTCTGCATTTATCCCAGTGGAAGTCAGTCTTCTGGATCTTGAATACACATGTAGCCATATGTGTGGCTATGCTTTAATCATGGGCATCATGGCAGGAACCAGGGACTTGGCTACTGCATCTGTCATCAGTGATGATCATAGAATACCTGAATAGTCATACTGGGATAATGCTTATGGTTCATATCCATGGCTTCTTGGAAGAACCAAATCTACATGAGAACAATTCTCAGCATCCTCAGTGAAGAAGAACCCCCGGTGCACCACTATAATAGCTAGAAAATCCTGCCCTAGTGATGAACTTGCCTCCGCCCTTTCAGACGCCCTGTCCAACTTAGACTGCTCTGATCCTGCCTCCGCACTTTCGTCCTGGTGCAACATCACTGAAGAGATAGCTAACAAGCTCTGTCCTATCTCTAAACGTGTTATAAACACCGCCTCAAAACACTCCAACCCATGGTATACCACTGAACTAAAAACATTAAAAAACAAACTCAGAAGCAAAGAGAGAATTTGGCGTAAGGAGCCTACCCCTCAGCTTGCAGACAGCTATAAAACGGCCCTGCACCATTACAGGATCTCCACCCTAAAGCATAAACGAGATTTTTATGCTGCCAAGATTCATGACTACAGGTATAATCCCAAAGCTCTCTTTACATTTGTCTCCAACCTCGTTAAGCCCTCCTCACCCAACATCCCCGACTCTGAAGCTGATGCCAAGTGCAACGATCTTGCACATTTCTTTCAGAATAAAATTACGAATCTCCTCTCTAGATTCCCCGACTCTACCTCCCCCCCCCCTCCTGAGCTCTCCTCCCCCCTCTGCCATCCTCTCTGTCTTTGACTATACTTCCTCTAAGGAAATAGAATCCATACTCAGAAAACTCAAACCTGCCTCACACCCGAGCGACACCATTCCCCCTAAAATGCTCCTCGCCATCCCTAACACTATTTCCAGAGCAATAGCTGACATCATCAACTGTTCGCTATCTACTGGCTCTGTCCCCGACACACTTAAACATGCAGTGGTTAAACCCCTCCTTAAGAAACCCTCCCTAGACCCAAAAGTCCCTGCAAATTTCCGCCCCATATCTAACCTTCCTCTCATCGCCAAGATAATGGAAAGAGTAGTCAACTCACAGCTTATGGACTACTTAGAAAACCACAATATCCTTCATGCCGCACAATTCGGTTTCCGTAAGCACCTTAACACCGAATCCCTCCTGCTCACCCTCACTGACCACCTCCTTATAGGAATGGATAAGGGCAACAGCTACCTCCTTGCCCTCCTGGACATATCTGCAGCCTTCGATACCATATGCCACAATCACCTCCTTTCACGCTTAGAAGGCATTGGTATCTCCGGACTGGCCATAGCATGGCTCAAGTCCTATCTATCTAATAGAAAATTCTCAGTCAAAATCGGCAATGCAACCTCCACCTCTCACCCCTTGCAACAAGGTGTCCCACAAGGCTCCTCCCTCTCTTCCACCCTCTTTAACATATACCTCACTCCTTTCTGCCACCTCCTAACCGAGCGCAAACTGAAATTCTATCTGTATGCAGACGACATTCAGATCATTATCCCCATCCATAATTCCTTTTCTGATGCTCTGAAGCACTGGGAAACCTGTCTCACCCCTATAAACGCTCTCCTAACGAACCTCCACCTCGCCTTGAACACTAACAAGACTGAACTCCTGCTTGTCTCTCCTCATCCTTTTCCCAAACACCTGTCTTCATCCAACCCTCCTTCCAATCCTTCTTCCAATCCTACTACTAATCAACCCTGTGTAAGAGACCTTGGAATCTACCTAGACAATCATCTAAACATGAAAAAATATGTGAGCTCCATTCTGAAAGACGGTTTTTACAAACTCAACGTGCTAAAAAAACTTAAACCCCTGTTACACCCCCAAGATTTCCGCACTGTTGTACAATCTTCCCTCTTATCTAAACTCGATTATTGCAATTCTCTATTCCTAGGACTCCCTTACGTGACAATCAAACCCCTCCAAATGTTGCAAAATGCAACAGCCAGAATCATTACCAACACCCGGAAAACTGACCACATCACTCCTATCCTGAAAGACCTACATTGGCTCCCCATCCCCTCTCGAATCCTCTATAAAACACTAACCACCATACATAAATCTTTGTTCTCTCACAATTCCCACTGGTTGGACATACCATTCAGCGCTGTCTCACTGAATCGTCCTACGAGAACAGTTCACAAAGAAACCCTGCATGTCCCGTCCTTAAAAACAGCACATCTTACATCAACCAGGGAACGAGCTATCTCTATTGCAGGCCCCACACACTGGAACTCCATGCCCACGATGCTTCGTCTAGAATCCTGCCCAATTAAATTTAAAAAGAAACTAAAAACATGGCTGTTCCAGCAAGCCTTCCCAGACTAAGCCCCTCTCCCCTCCCTACCTCTGCCCCAAATGCTCGCCCCCAGATCGTCCCGGATCCTTTGTAAATACTCCACTGGTGCTGCTTCCCATTCAGTACATCTCTAATTTATAACCTGTTGAATTGTATTACCTATCTTCTGTTAACCAGTTGCTCAGACCTATATCTTCTTGCCTTCTCTGTTGTTGTTATATTCCCCACCCACCGCCCTGTTATAATGTATTTTCCATTCTTTTGTTGTCATGTGAACCGGCATGATGTCTCCTACTAATGCCGGTATAGAAAAGTTATTAAATAAATAAATAAATAAACAATTAATAGTATCAATACAAAAAAACTGGATTGTCAGAAGCTACTTTGTACCTTTGTTCTCTTCTGTATGTAGTCAGACCTATAGACAAACATGGCTGCCAAAAGAGTTGACATGCCTAAAAACAGAGGATTACTGACTGCCAGTCAGTAATCCTTTTGGAAGCAGCCAGTAACCAAAGAATAGTCCTCACTTTCACATAAACAGACTAGTGAATAAGGGTGGTTTATATGAAGGTTAGATATCCATGTGACTCGTGTCAGAGTTGAGAGCTCTGGTCAGCCTGATTCTACTTGGTGACACTCTCCTTTAAATCTGTCATGGGATGAAATATTCTGCCGTGGGTTATTCTGTATCTATCTATGCATTAGAGAGTAGGTACATTCTTAGAGACAATGAGGTGTACCTCAAATACATATCCATCTTAGACCAAGTGAAAAGGAAAGTGCCACCCTCTTTGTAGCCCATTTATTACTTCTGGTGGAATTCCACACATTACAAGTTCTGCACAAATAAACTTCTGCAGGCTTTTTGTTCAGATAACACAGTATGACTGCCTTTGAGTAGTTTATAATGCAGATTAAAAAAAATTTTTTGTGCAGAATTTTCCCTTTCAGATTGCTCTTACCCTCCTGCAGACTCAGTGACCTTTCCCAGCTCTCCCTCTTGTGATAGTGTGGGGTGGCCCTTGTCTTCATGGAGCAATGCTGGAGGACAGAAATGGCCTGTTCTCTGAAGTTTCCAACAGAAAACACTTTTATTTACAATAACAGCATCAAAGGTTTTCTCCTTCAGCAGTGCTACATCAAAAGTCAGGTATTCAAATGTGCAGGGTTTTGGCATAATTCCTGGAACTTTTCTCCTACTGTTCTGAGCCTCTGTTCCTTTCTGGGCTTGGTATTCATTTCCTTCCCCAGGGGAAACACCCTGTGGGCTGAGCTCCCACGCTGGCGGGGTTTGAAGCTTGACTGGCCTAGATGCCTGGTCTTGAGGATTTAAAGTGCATCTTTTTACAGCCCTCTCCTCCCCCCACACCCCCCTTATGACTTCAATGCCTTCTTTCTCCTGCTTGATCTCTCATACTCTTCAGTTCAATCCCCCGGTTTGCTCGCTACTTCCCTCCCACACACCATTGTGGATTCCTCTCCCACCAGCTTTTTCTGTTTCTCACCAGTTACAAATTCCCTCCCCTATCTTTCTCTCTTGCCATCACTCTCCTCAGGAAGACCCTCAGTTTGCATTCTTCTCAAAAGATTTGAACCCCTCTCTAGCACATACTCTGCTCCCTCCTAGTTCTCTCTCATCACATCTGTAAGACCCCCAGCTTTCTCTGCCTGTGCCCCCCAGGCTTGACTCCTGGGGGGTGGGGCAGACAGAGAAAGCTCCCAACTCTCCAGTTATCTCCTCACCCTAGCAAGATTTCACTGTCTGCTACCCCTCTTTAACAAGACACCCAGCACACTCCCTACCTTTCCCCAAGCTCACTATTCACCTCTTACTTAGGATCCACTGGACCCCCACTATTCTGTCATTTGGGCTATGCAGGCTCATCTCTTCTGTCCCATTCAGGCCTTCACTGCAGTTGCTGATGTTTCCTGGTCCCTACAACTAATCCTATGGAGCAAATGCAGAATTATATTTGGGAAGGGAATTCTGAGCAAATTCTGTATACTGTAGAATTCCTACTGAAGTAATCTGTAAAGGTTTGTGTGCTAGTATAGGATGTCTCTTAGCTATAGCTGGGTCAAATGACTACCTCACTTCACCTTTTCTCCCAGGTCAATATTATATCCTTTGTGGCCCTGCCTGTTTAAAAGCAAGAAGAAAAAGCATTTGTTTTCTTTGAGCATGAGTATATCTATTTGGGATAGAGGCTTTGGGGAAGTAAATAAAAGTATGATGTCTGGGTGAGTGACTCTCCATTTGTGGAGGTAGAGCAGAGCCCAATTAATAGAGCATGTAGCTGGGTCTACCTTCTGCAGCTCATCATTTCTTTTGGACCCATTTGAATATCTTTGATTGTTTCAGGAGTATAGCTAGCATCTGCGTCAGGGCCAGATTTAAGTATGGTACCCAATAGGCAGAGGACCAGAAGGTGGGGATTTTGCTCTCAGAAATCAGAGCAGCAAGAGAAATCCTAGTGTTTGGGCGCCTTCAGAATTTGTTGCCTTAGTTGTGTCTGTTGCCTGTGCCTAAATCCAGCCCTGAGCTGAGTGTTGCTTTTCATGATAGTGGAAGCTTTAACCTCTGTGTGTGAATAGAACCTAAAATTCAGCTGAGGTGATAACCATATGTATGTAAAGATCTCAAAATACATATCCTTAAAACTAACCAAATGAAAGTATAAAATTTTGAAGTTTACTCTTATTTGATTATGGTAATGTGGAAACCTGCATTTTATTTGAATAGATTTTTTAAAGGAGTATGTCTGTAAGGGCAGTATTATGGACATCACAGTGTCTGAGTAGCACCCTTATTTATTGTTGGGAAGTTGGTGTTTAATAAAAAATAAAATGTGCAGAATTAAGAGATGCGAATACATTTTTTTTTCTTTTTTTAGAGAAGATGGGCCTGGGGTTTTGAGTTTTAAGACTCTAACTTCAGTTCTCAAGGGCTGCCAGGAGGTGCATTACTCTGGATAATCAATACATGTAAATGAGGTGGTTTTCTTTTTTTAAAGCAAATTATGCAAACCAAGCTTGTTTTGCTTCCTTCTCCAAGGCTGGAGCTGAAGAACTTAGCTCAGAATTTCCCCCCTGCTTTTAAGTCCTAGCCAAGCCTTATTGCCAATCTTAATTGTTTAAAATCTTGACTCTGTGCTCACTGGCCTTCATTAGCCTTTTATTTCAGATACGAGCTGTTTGTGACCCAAAGATGAATGTGAAAAATAACCTTAAGCTAATTATGCCTTGAAAGCAACATTTTAATAAATAACGAAGCACTTGCCATGTCTTAGATTGCAAAAATTGGTGTTTTGGGTTTCTAAAAGAGGCTGCATTTCTGAGAGTGACTGTGTATGTGCCCAGCAGTTGAGGAGCAGTTATGATGTGCCACATCAAGAAACCGTGGTTTTGTTTTGTGAGTCAGGTTCAACCAAAGCCACACACTTATCAGTTTGAATAGTAGGGCTGCCATCTGAGAGGGAATAATAGTTGCATGTTAAAATCTGTACCTTCCTGCTACAAAGCACATGATTAAAAATCTTTAATACTCACTAGGATGTCCTGATTACTGTAACTCCCACAAGGGCCCTCACCAGAATTTAACATCTACTGCTGGAAGAGTGCAGGAATTGTCTTGTGCGGAGCCAGAGCACAGGTTTCAGATATTCCATGGTCTCACTTTAACGTCTTGGCTTTTTTTTTCCTAATCTGCAAAAAATTCGATTTTTAAACTGCATCTGACCACAAATTATAGTGTTTAATCAGCTGATATTGAGCTGACCAGATTTTTTTTTCCTGGTGTCATTTTTTTGTGTTCTATAGAGTAAGTTGAAGAGGGACATTCTGTCATTAGTCCCTGAGGTGAAGATAATGATTTCTAATGGTACATTTCTCTTTATCTGTACTAAGTTCAAGTGAAACAGTGAAAATAACATGGCTGCACTACTTTTATCTTTCATTGAATTTGGGAACTGGTGCCAGAATAAAATGACTGTAATTGCCCAGTTTGTTCTCTTGGATACAGAGAAGCAAAGATCATCAAAACAGCTATAGGTGACACGTTAATCCCATAAAATAATACCTTGTTGACTAGCTTTCTAGAGTTATACTCTCTTTCAGTCAGAGCAAAATGTGTGGCTGCTGAAACAGTTTAAGCTAACGAGAACATTCTTCAAATTTTATGGAACATGTTTGAAACTGCTTTTTAAATACACAATCACAAAAAAATAAAATAAAGGAAACAATAATCAAGCTGCCCGCATTTCTGCAAATCATGAGTTGTTTTTTACCCAAGGGGGTGGATTTGCTGGATTAATCAAAGCCATACTGTGCGAGTAGTTTGGCTTTGTTTTTGTCATGAAAAGTACCTGCACAAATTTGGGCCAGCTTTTTGTGCATCTACTTTTTAAAAGCAAAAATACATGGATAGTTTAGATTATTTAAAATTACTAGCTGGGAAGGCCTCCAAACACATACAGGTAAAATTATCTGTATAGCTGACTTCATAGGAACTTTTATTCTCCTAGGACAAGCAGGATAGGATGGTAGTCCCCACATGTGGGTGACATCAACCAGTGGAGCCCGGCTTGGAAAACATTTGTCAAAGTTTCTAGAAACTTTGGCCAGCAAGACTGAGCATGCCAGCCTGCTATTATCCGCATATCGACAGGAGGTCCCCCTTCAGTGTATTCCGTGGTGCAGTTGCCTCGCGGTCCGTGGAGTCCTAAATTTTCGATTCTTTTCTTCGATTTTTTTGAATTGCCTTCAACTCCTCTACGGGTCCCTCATCGCGGTCAGTGGCCTCCCGGTATGGGTAGATCCTTTCAGCCTTTTTTCTCGATCTTAAGGTCGATTCCAGACTCTCCAACCCTCGGTGCCCGTCGACAATCGACTGCATGCTGGGTCTTTTTTCATGGCGTCTACCAGTTTTCGTCGGTGCCCATAGACCTTGTCCATCATTGATCCACATGTTTGCATCCTTTGCCTGGGGGCCTCAAGATGTCTGAGGGGGCCATCTGTGCAGTCAAATGACACCCAAGGGGGTGTCGTGTGTGCCTCGACAAAATGGAGAAAATTTTCAGGACCCCAAAATCATCTAGTACTTCAGTTTCTTCGGCACCCAAGGATTGTGGGGAACCATCGCAGTCTCTCCCTCTCACAACCCCTCTAGCTAGCACCCCCAAGGATTGGGGAGAGGAAGATCAATCCTCGGTAGTCTCTCCCCTCCCCCAGACCTCTGGATCATTGACCTCCTCAGTGCCAGGGAAAGACTGGGCCAAGCATTAGAAGCGATCCTGGAAGCACCAGCACCTATCACTTTCCCAATAAGTTCCAGTTCCGGAGCAGCAGCCGCTGAGCCGCCATCAAAGTGGCAGTGGCCACCAGAGGCCACGTCCTCCTGTGCCCCTGGTAGCCCGAGGCGTTCCACACGATACCGGTGCAAGGTGCCGTGCAACCTCGGGGACCCAAGGATGAGCCAATAATGCCTCGTCCCCCTCCATCAGTCCTGACCACTCAGGACTTTCAAGAGGAGCTGGACCGCAGAGTGCAATTGGCGGTGCTGAAAGCACTGCAAAGCATCAAGCTGCTGGTGCCACCGGCCCCCATACCGGTGCCCGAGCCTCCATCAATGTTGGCCCCTGCTAGAGCATATGGATGTCTTTCTTGGCGCCCTACTGACGCAGCTGGTGCTCGAGGGGCTTTTGATGCCCCACCGGCCACCGATGCCCTCCGCCGGAGCAATACCGATCCTCAGGTCCTCTGAGGAGGATGAGGCCTCCGGGACCGGGCATTCTTGCCCCCAGTTCCCCAAGCCACTGCCGGGCCCCACCAGCTTACCATGGCCGATGACCCCCCTTCGATGCTGGGGGATCCGTCGCTGCCCCTGCACCCTCCAAAGCCCTCGGAGCCCAGAGTTGATGCCCCTCTGTGTCCTTGGGGTGAGGACTCATCAGACTCATCCTCAAAGTACTCAGAAGACTCTCTCTCGGAGCCTTCACCTCCAGAGGAGCGGCACTGGTCACTGCCTGAGGATCTGTCCTTTGTGGGGTTTGTCAGGGCCATGGCTGAGGCCATCCTCTTTCAGCTCCTTATGGAGGAGGATGCATGTCACAAAATGCTGGAAGTTCTCCAGTTTATTGATGCTCCTAAGGAGATCGTGGCAGTTCCGTTCCATGATATTTTCAAGGAACTTCTTCTCCATATGTGGGAACACCCCATCTCAGTCTCCCCAGTTAACAGGCCAATGCCACTTATGTGGTGCAACAGGCCCTGGGGTTCGAGAGGAGGCAGCTCCCCCACTAGTCAGTGGTAGTGAAATCCGCCTTGAAAATGGCCCAGCGTTCCCGTACCCATGCCTCCGCTCCTCCGGGACATGAGCATAGGGAACTCTATTCCATAAAGTGAAAAATCTTCCAAGCTGCCATGCTGGTCGCCCGCATGGCGGCTTACCAACTTTACATGAGTCAATATAATCGCAACCTCTGGAAAAGAGTCCAGGATTTTGTGGAGGGCCTTCCCCAGCAGCAGCAGGAAGCACTTGCCGCCATTGCCTTGCTGGGTCTGGAAGCAGGGAAACACGAGATGCGCTCCACCTATGATGATTTTGAGACTGCAGCCCGCTTAGCCGCTGTGGACATCGGCGCCGGACGGATGGCTTGGCTTAGGGCCTCAGACCTCTGGCTAGAGGTCCAGGATAGGCTTGCCGATCTCCCCTGTACAAGCGAAAATCTATTCGGGGACAAGGTCCAGGATGTAATGGCACCGCTGAAGGACCATCATGATACCCTCCAGCAGCTATCCTCTAGTCCCTCAGAAGGACTATCCTCAGCCAGGAAATCCTCCAGCCAAGGCTCTCGCAAGCCCTTCTACTGGAAGAGGAAGTATTACCCTCCAGCCACTCGAACTCGCACGTCCTGGACCAGTGATAGAGGTCACCCCAGCATATGGACTTTTGACTGGTGGCGAGGGAGCTTGTCAGCTGGCAGCTCCCCTGGCACCTGATCCTCCAGTCGGCGGCAGGCTCCTCAGCTTCACCCAGCGCTGGGAAGGGATCACATCGGACCGTTGGGTTCTCTCCATCGTTCACCAGAGTATAGTCTGTGCTTCAGCTAGCTCCCAGAGATCTCCCCCCCCCCCCCCCCCACATGTCCATCGTGGGCTTCATCTGCCCATTTGCAGTGAAATCGGTCCCTTGTGAACAACAGGGCCAAGGGTTCTACTCGAGGTATTTCCTCATCCTGAAAAGGAATTGCGGCTTGCGCCCTATTCTCGACTTCAGGGTGCTGAACAGATTTCTTGTAAGAGAAAAATTCAAGATGTTCTCTCTGGGCATGCTGATCCCCCTCCGAAGAAGAGATTGGCTTTGCTTCCTTGATCTGGAGGAGTACCTCCGCATCCTGGTGGGGACTGCACATTTTCAGGCTTTGGGCTGGCATCACCCCTGCGCTTTACCAAATGCTTGGCGGTGGTGGCTGCCTACCTCAGGTGTTGCTTGGTCCACGTGTTCCCATACCTGGATGACTAGCTGCAGACAGTGGGATTCATTATAAACTTCCCCAAGTTGCACCTCTGTCTGTCCCTACAGCTAGACTTCATAGGTGCCAGGTTGGACATGGCACATGCGAAAGCTTTCTTGCCCAAGGACCGGGCGATTGCCCTCACCTCGCTGGCCACCCTCATATGCAACAGCAAGAGGATGTTGGCCAGTCTCCTGCTCCATCTACTGGGCTATATGGTGGCCTTTGTCCATGTGATTCCCTTAGCCTGCCTCCGCATGCAGAACCCTCAGTGGGCCTTGTGGTCCCAGTGGCGGCAGGTGTCTCAGGATCTGGAGGCTCCGATTATGGTAATGGACCCTCTCAGGCTCTCTGTGGGAAGCCCTCCCCAATCTAGAACGCGGGCTTCCCTTCCAGCCCGCGCCGCCTGAAGTGACCCTCAACACCGATGCTTCTCCTCAGGGGTGGGGAGCCCACACAAATGGCCTACACACTCAGGGCCTTTGGACCATCACCGAAGCACGTTGCCAGATAAACTTTCTAGAGCTTCGGGTGATTCAGTACACCTTGCGGGCATTTTGGGATCAGCTGTCGTCCAAGGAAATTCTGATCTGGATGGACAACCAGGTCGCGATGTACATTTATTTATTTTATTTATTTGTTAGGTTTTTATATACCGTTGTTCAGACTAGCCGTCACAACGGTTTACAAACATTGCAAAAGCATTCATATGTTCCAATAAAATATATAAGATCAAAAATAAAACAAGACAGTAATAAAAACATAAAAGCATAATATCAAACTATCGTTTTAAGAACAATTAATAAATCAATTAAAATTAAATAAATTATAAAATGTAAAATGTGCTAAGCAAATCATGGTCTTAAGAACAGTCAGTAAATCAATAAAAATGTGCAAGTTTAAGTTAAATAGCCTTTAAGAGATTGTGATAAGTAACATGGAGATAGTCAGTCAGTTTTTAGCCAATGCCTGCTTTATATGCTGCTCAAATAACCAGGTTTTAAGAGCTTTTTAAAACAACTTGAGATCGGTTTGCAATCTTAAATCCACTGGTAAAGTGTTCCATAATTTAGGTCCCACGAGTGAAATGGCTCTCTCTCTCTGACTGAGGTGAGTCTGGCTGAGGAAACTGAAGGTATTAAAGTAGTAACCCTTTATTGGCAGATCTTAGGTTTCGCTGTGGAGTGTGGAGTCGAATGACAGCGTTCATCCAATCTACTTGCTCACTGTAGATTGCTTTGTGTAGCATGCAGAGTGTTTTATGTTGGATTCGGTGTTCAATGGGTAGCCAGTGCAAAGATTTCAAGATTGGGGTGATGTTGCCTCTTTCTACAACCTGTGAGTATCCTAGCAGCTGAATTTTGCAGAATCTGGAGAGGATAAATGGTAGATTGTGGAAGGTCAAGAAATAGTGAGTTGCAATAGTCAGTGTCAGTAAATATAAAGGACTGTAAAACTGTTCTGAAGTCATTTGAATTTAATAATGGCTTTAAATGTCTAAGCATTAAAAGCTTACCATATCCCTCTTTAATTTTAATAGACATGTGTTTTTTAAAATTGAGCTCTGGGTCAATCCAGACACCAAGAT
Source organism: Rhinatrema bivittatum (assembly GCF_901001135.1). Lineage (NCBI taxonomy): Eukaryota > Metazoa > Chordata > Amphibia > Gymnophiona > Rhinatrematidae > Rhinatrema > Rhinatrema bivittatum. The sequence continues at coordinate 343,780,020 of NC_042616.1, read as the reverse complement.
CACACAATAAGCAGGATGGCATGGGCTCGTTCTTCCTCTGCCAAGAGGCAGTGTAGGTCTGGAACTGGGCCCTCTCACAAAGGATGTACCTGTGGGCGACCTATCTGCCAGGTCCTTCCAGCCGCACAAGTGGTCCCTCAACCCAGCGATGGTGGACAACCTCTTCCGCTGCTGGGGTACACCGGATGTGGACCTGTTCTCATCTCCTCTCAACCACAAGATGAGCAGGTTCTGCTTCCTAGTAGTGGGGAATGGCCATCCGGCCTGTGATAACTTTCTCCCTTCACTGGGGGCAGGGCCTCCTGTATGCGTACCTGCCTCTCCTGCTCCTCTTGAAGGTCCTGCTGAAGCTTCAGGAGGACAGGGATTCTTGTGGCACCCTCCTGGCCCCGGCAGGTTTGGTACCCACTCCTCCAGGAACTGTCAGTGTGTGCTCTCATTCCGCTGGGGACAGCGCCAGACGTCATATCACCGAACCAGGGCATCCTGCACCACCCAAACTTCCAGGCACTGGCCCTCACAGCTTGGATGTTGAGCGCATGATCCTCCAGCCCTTACAGCTCTCAGACTGTTTCCCAGGTCCTGATCCAATCTCGGAAACCTTCGACCAGGATGTCCTACACCTTGAAGTGGAAACGTTTTTCCATCTGGTGCGGGGGGGCATGGGTTGGACCCTTTCTCATGCCCTCTGCCCCGGCTTCTGGACTACCTGTGGCACTTGTCTGAGTCTGGGCTCCAGACCAGCTCCATCAGGGTACATTTAAGCTCTGTCAGCGCATACCTTCGGGGTGTTGGTCCAGCCCCTCGTTGGCCGTTTCATGCGGAGTCTCCTCCAACTGAAGCCCCCTCTTCGACCACCGCCAGCTTTATGGGACCTCAATGTGGCCTTGGCAAGACTGATATGGCCTCCCTTTGAGCCTCTGAAGTTCCTCACCTGGAAAGTCATATTCCTGGTGGCAATCACTTCCACTCGCAGGGTCAGTGAGCTTCAGGCCTTGGTAAGGTACGCACCGTACATGAAGTTCTTCCATACACATCCTAAGTTCCTGCCCAAGGTAGTGACTGATTTTCACATCAATCAGTTGATTGTTTTACCCTCCTTCTTTCTGAGACCACATTCCCTCCCTGGACTGCAAATGGGCACTAGCTTTCTACCTCGATCGTACAGTGAGTCACAGTCTACCCAGCTCTTCGTGTCCTTTGAACCCAACAGACTAGGTGCTGCTGTGGGTAAGAAAACCCTATCGAACTGGCTGTCAGATTGCATAGCCACCTGCTACGCACAGGCAGGCCTTCAGCTAGCCGGCAGAGTGAAAGCTCACTCTGTATGGGCCATGGCACCGTCGGCCCATTTGTGGGCAGTCCCTGTCACAGACATCTGTCTGGCTGCAACCTGGAGCTCTCTCCACAAGTTTGCAGTTCACTACTGCCTTGACAGGGATAGCCGTCAGGACAGTGCCTTTAGTCAGTCCATCCTGCGCAACCTGTTCCAGACCTGAACCCAACTCTCTCTACTCGTGCACCTTGTGGGACCAGACCGCCCCTGTTTTTCCTACAGTGTCACAGCTGTATTGTGCCCGTTGGTACCTTGTTCGGCCGCTATTGGTCTCTCTGGTTGAATGGGGCGGTCTGGAGCTCTGTACTCACCCACATGTGAGGACTACCATCCTGCTTGTCCTAGGAGAAAGCGCAGTTGCTTACCTGTAACAGGTGTTCTCCTAAGACAGCAGGATGTTAGTCCTCAGGAATTCCACCCGCCTCCCCACGAATTTGGGTTCACCTTCGGTTTGTTTTATTTTTTTGCTCATCTGCTTTGCTATGTTACAAGATTGAAGGGGGACCTTGCGTGGACATGCAGATACTAGCAGGCTGGACATGCTCAGTCTGCTGGCCAAAGTTTCTAGAAACTTTGACAAAGGTTTTCTCTGCCGGGTTCCATCGGATGATGTCACCCACATGTGAGGACTAACATCCTGCTGTCCTAGGAGAACTCCTGTTAACAGGTAAGCTCCTGCACTTTATTAGCATACGGCAATAATTTTAAAAAGCCCATTTATGTAGATAAAGTAGGGTTAACCTAGAAAAAGGGCTTTTGATTTTTTCCCTCTAAATGAGGATTGTGTGTATACATTCATAGTAATTGTAAAATACGATGTGAAAATAACCAAGGATGATATTTTACTTCTAGACACAGTATCATTCAAACATACAGACAAGTCAGGAGCACTGGCACTCTCAGCCTGCTGCAAATGTAAGGTAAGATTTTGCTCTTGTTTTGTGATATCCCACCCCCACCCAGTAGGCAAGCAGTAGAAAGGCAAATGGCACATGGACACAAATTTTGTTTTTCTGTGAAATGGCATATATTTAAAGGGTATTTAGATTTTGCAATTACATTGTTGTATTTTATCAAACTGGAACTGTAGTCACAAAGATTAAGATTTTAATTTAAATCTTTAATTTGGATGACGGTACCTAGCCATTTGCATAATAACTTTGTGATGCAGTTGAGTGCCTCCTCATCCCTGCCCTTAGCTTTGCATTGTAAACATGTCTACCTTGAGTTATAGGGTACATCTGTCTTAGGCTTGACAGGGAGTGCTAGAGTGAAGCTAATACTGCAGCCTGAGCGTGTTAGAACAAGATGGCTGCTCTGTCTAGTAAAAAGGCGACCTGCTGCAGTACTGCTCAGAAGCATGGAAGGCGGTTTGTCTATTTTGTGTGTAATGGAAGGTCCAATATGCTTTCTCCAGCATGGCTCTTACACTGTTTCCTAACTGGATAATAAGCCAAACCTATTCTTCAGCTTGTGGCTCTTTTAATGTTTTCTGTTCTGTTGCAAGGTCAGCAGCAAGTAGAGGTTTGAATTATATGAGGGGGAATAATGAATCCTTGAAGCAATTTCTTTTTAAAGTACCCTGGTGGAGACCTGATTTTTTTCTCACAGGCTATGTACATATTAACTATTGATTATAGGGAGAACTTTTAACAAGTGAATAGGCTGGGTTTTCTTTCAAGTAATTTTTTTCAGTGTTTAATGAAGACAGTGTTGAGGCTTTGGAATAATACAGATGTCCTACCCACAATGTGTACATTTATGGGGGAAACAAATGCAGAGTAATTATATTGTTCATTTGATAATTTTCAGGCTGTATAGATGCCATTAAATGGAAGACCCAACACTACAATGTTCTTAGCTCTGCTCTTGTGTACACTTCAAGCGCATTTTGCAATACCAATGGAGTTTACTGAGGCTGCTTTTTCTGCGCAGTTAATTTGATTTTGGCTTTTGAATCTGGGAAGGTTGAGATTTACAGGATTTTCTGATTTGTGCATTCATAGTTTTCTGATTTTTATATTTGCATTAAAATAAAGGGATAAGCCAGAAATACATTAATTATATTATGAAGAGATTTTTAGTCTCTAGGGATCTTTAACTACACCTGCCATGAAGTCTGCCAAATCTTGTCTGGTACACATCTAGTGGTATTTGATCAGATTAGGGTCAAATCTGTGTCTCCTATTTACATGGGCAAAGATACATCACTACACTGACATTGCATCACTGCATACATTAGTTCATCAGTATTATGTGCATTTAGGATTCCTATGTAAAAATTAAAGGAAAGGTTTATTGTAGCTTTTATTTTTTTTTTAGTAATTTCACGCACAAATATTGAAAATGTTCTGATATTAACTGTAATCTGTTTATACCTTGTGATGCACATTAGACTTTAAGCTTGTCACTATAAAATACATTGCAACCTAGATTGAGCTTGTTGAAATTCTGAATTTTTTTTTTTTTTTTAAGTATAACAATATAGTGTGTTATTTCTTTCTTTTTCACTTTGTTGCTTTAAACTGCTCTCTGAGAAGCTCTGTGGTGATGGGTTAACACCTCGGTAAAGCACTGGGGAAATTGGTGGATAGCAATCCTTTCATTTATACTTGTAAAATGAGTGACTGTTTTGTCAGGATGCCCTTCCTACTGGTTTGGAGTGATTCAGGCTGATCCTGCATATTTACACAGTTACTATTTCTGCAGGTCCTGCATTTTTTTTTTTTTTGTAACACAATAGCACTGCTGGGTAACACATTTTAAGTGTTGTTGATTGCAGTTGTGTTGAGCAAATGCAAGTATGTTGTACTGGCAAGATGAATTGATGCATTAACAGTGTTCTGGATTCCAAAGTCAAAGGCTCATTGTCAAGCCTTTGGTAAGGAGTGCTTTCCTGAGTTCAGCTTCTGCATGTTTCTGCATGTATTACTTGCTTAGCACATACTCCCCTGGCCTAGCTATAACTGGTTTTTCCTGTAAATTGCTTGGTTCTTTGGCATGAACTTGCATTCTTCAACTAATAGCTTTGATTAGCATCATTTGAACAGCAAAATACTGGCTGCCTTCTTGCATGCCACTGATTGGTCCTTTTTTCATTTCCATTCATTCTTTTGCCCCCTTTTAATTTTGTGCACGTTTCTTTTTTTTTTATTTATATTGATTATATGAAACTTTTTTGCCTTACCCATATCTATAAGTTTCTAGTTCCATCCCTCACTAACCATAACTGTGCAAATGGTACAGGCAGTCCTCTCAAGACGACACGTCGTTTTGGAGTCCGGCCACAGATGACGATGGCAGGAGCATACAGTATGTCCAAGAACAGAACCAGAAGAATCTGGGAGGGATGCAAATTATGATGTATCAAGAGAAACTGATGACAACGCTCTGAAAAATGTGGTCATTTCACACAATTCCATCTTTAGATTCTCATCACATTCCACAGACTTTTCTGCCTCTTCGGTACATGCAAAGAACTTTGTAAAAAGTAATCCTATTTTTTTTTTAAACTTTCTGATAAATTTAGTCCTTTTGTTAGTATTTTTTTTGTGTAAGAGTAATTCTGTTTGTAAAGATCCAAAGGGGAAGGGGGCAAATTGTGACAGCTGTTCAAAGCTTGCTACATTCTTAAATATAAACCTAGAGGTGTGTATTTATCATCTACCTCTACCACTGCATTTTTTTAAAATTCGACATACAAGAAGCTTCTGGTTTATATGAATAAAGCAGTGATTTGATGTCTTGTTTTACTGTAGTTCATATAAGACTCATCTAGGAACTAATAGAGAATTTAACAGGTAAGCTGTAGCAAAAGATATAATTCACAGTTCTAGTATGTCATGTCTTATTCTTTTTTTTAACACAGGTGACTCTTGTAACTTGAATCACTCTAAATGTTTTTTTGGGGGGGTTGCGGTTTACAGTCTTTCTGTTTTTTCTAAACATATACTTCACGCTTGGCTTGTTCATCTGTGTTTTGAGCACTCACATTGGAGGAAATGTGTGACTTTTCATGGCCATGTTTGAGCCTTTCTGTATTTTCACAAGAATTTTTGTCAGCCTTTTGGAAAAGTGGCTGTGAGCATGATGACCCTGATACCAGTGCCAGTTTCCCTTTGTTTTATTTATTAGGTTAAAGTATCCTGCAGAAGTCATTCTTGTAGCTCCAGCAGGTTTGGGAAACTTATAGTAAGTGAATACAGACAGTAAAAGTAAAATCCTTGACACAAGGGCAATTAGTGTTTAAAAAAACAAACAAACAAAAAAAACCCTCCATGTGCTTAAAAATGCAGTCTTTCCTTCCAGCTAAATAGAAAATGCTTTTATTGAGCCAAAACACTGACAAAAAGTAACTACAGATGGTTTTACTACTTACAGAGAAAAATATGAAGGAAAGAATGAGGCTTCCTACTTTGCCTGTACATACTACATAGACATACTAATTGTATAAAAAGTGTACCTAAAGAGGTAGCATTTACTACTATAAATTATCAGCAGAAATATTCTAAATGATGCCATAATGGTGGGTGCTGAGGTATTTTGTATAATTTTTGATATGGGCAAAATGAAGTAAGGATTTTGTATGACTTTTTGGGGGGGAGAGGGGAAGAGCACATCTCATTCTATGCCAGTGGATAACATTCTTTGTGAATGTTGATATTAAAGATATAACTTGTCATCAGTGCTGTGCTTGTAGGCATAACTAATAATTTTTATTGCTTTGTTGCTTGAATCTTTTAGTTTCAAGTCCTTGCTACATTCTTCTCATTGTATTTTTATGTTTATTTGGACTCAGAACTGTGCAATTATCAAATGTGTTTTGAGTAAAGACATTTCTCAATATTTTGGACATTTTTAAATATAACATTTCTGAGTTTGATTTTTAATAAATTTATTTTCAAAGCTGGGGGATCCTTTTTTTTTTTTTTTTTTTTTAAAGTTTGGTATAGTATATTTTTTGAAGAGTAAATGTTTACAATATTTTCCATATCAGTTTTGATCTTACATATAAATAAACATGAAATTGTTGTGAATCTTTTTTTATTTTTTATTTTTTTATTTTTTAGCACCCTCAGTGTTAGGCATTTTATTGTGGTTTGTGACCCCTTTAATTTCATCCTCTCTCATTTAAAGTAGTAAATTTATAGAAGTTATTTTGCACTGTTGACATAAGCACAGAAAAGCAGAAACATGCTGTTTCCTTGGTGTACAAAAATACAGAATTAAAAACACCAGGAAACATTGTATTTCATATCTGTACTCATGGCAACCTAATTGAAGGACCTTTTAACAAAAATAAGGTAAACAGTTGCCAATTCAAAAGAGTGTATATATCTGAGGTGATAATCAAGTGTTTATATAAATGTATTATTTTATTTGTTTTTCATCAGTTCTATTGGGCTCTGTATATTGATGCTAAAATCAGATGAACAGACTATTGAAATTGGTTAATTTTATGGTTTGTCTTCCAAACTGTCCTTAAATATTTTATAGACCCATTTTTACTCTTCATCTTCAAACTCCCTCCCTCCTTCCCCAGAAACATAAGATTGCATGAATATGTAGGTAATAATCTCATCAAAGTAATTAAAGTAATATTTTCATAACACTGCTGAAAGGTAAATAGTATTTTAAGTACATCTATGCTACAGTGGTGCTTTTTGTTAGTGCCTGTGTTCAGTGTTACCCATAGGAGCAATAAGGATAACATGATCTAAAAGATGAGTTGAAGTAATTTCAGCTTGATTCAAATTCAGCAAAATTCATGCAGAAATATAAATTTTTCCTCTAGGATTTTAAGGTAGAAATCTGAAAATATCCCCAAAATCTTTAAAACTGCAGAGAAACATTATATAGAAGGAATGCAGATGAGAGTATTTGCTGATTCACAGCACTAGGAATTGAATTTTGAGTGAATATGCTGGTGTATTTCTGCAGATCCATTTTTCCTTTTGACGTCAACTGGCCTCTCAAAAGTTAGCAGATTGATTATAGCCTATTCCCTGTACGTACCCAGATCAGTCCAGACCATGGGTTGAGCCTCCTGTCCAGCAGATGAAGACAGACCAAAACTGAAAGGGTATCCTATATCAGGCCAGAGCCTACCCTGCAGCCCTTCAGTATTTGTCTGTCTCCAGCAGATGCGACAGCTCACCCTGCGGTTCCCTGATCTTTCTTAGTAGTCCTCTCTCAGCGGATTTTCTCCTTCATTTCTTTTTCCAGATCAAGCAAGTACTTCATTGTCTTTTATTTACAAAAAAAAAAAAAATTGTCACAGGAGACAGTGCTGTCTCCTCGCTCTTGCGGGGCCTAGGGGGGCTTGCCCCTTGCGTTCCGTAGCTTAGGCCTTTTCCCGGTGATCTGCAGGTGGGGTGAAACTGGTGGTCCAGTCACTCCTCCCTTACCTGGCTGCCTTGCTCTGGGACATCTCTTCCCCGGCTGTGCCCCTAGGGATGTGCCATTCCCCTATTTAAAGTACTACCAAAACAAAAAAAAAAAGGGTGTACTTTTGCATTGGGCATTCTTTTCTAACTTCTGCCAGCAGCCGAAGTTTTTTTTTTTCTGGAGGAGTGTGCAGGGTTCGATCCGCTGCCACCGCTCCTCCCGGCAGCACAGCCCAGCTGCTTTTCTTCCTGCTTGCAGCTTCTCCCCTCAGAGGATGTCGCGATTTCACTGCTGCCTCGCTTGTGTGGAGCCTTCATCGCACCTCTCGCGCGAGGGACTTTGCTCCGAGTGTCTGCCGGATGGGGAAGGTCCCTCCCCGGCAGCAGCAAAAAATCAAGCCCACAGACACTCCTCACACCGCATGACTAGGCCGTTCCTGCGTCAGCAAACAGTGGGAATGGCAGCCATCTTGGGAGTTTCGGCAGCCCCCGATTCGGAGCTGCAGGGGGGTAAGGATTCAATTTCGGCGGTTCCCCCCCCCCCCCCCCCCGCACCCACTCCCCTCTGGTAAGTCTAGACCACGTTTTACTTCAGAGTTTGTGCTTTTAATGCACAAATATTATCTGGCCAGCTTGCAGGAGGAGGAGGAGGACCCTTCCTCTGGTCCCCTTCTGGCTAAGATTCCGCGGATGCCCCCTCCGCTCGTCCTTCCGCTCTGGATCCGCAGGGGCCCATCAGAGTGCGGGTGGTTCTGGAGGTTGCCCCCCCCCCCCCCCCCCCCGGTCCTTCTGGTAGCTCGGGTTCAGGATCCAGATGCGGAGCTGGCGGAGACGCCCCACCTGAAGGGGGATGACCCCCGAGTGCTACGGCTTTTTCACTGGGAGGAACTGGAGCCCCTCATTCCCTTCGTCCTTCAAGAGTTAGGGATCGAGGGGCACCCGGCAGATTCTCTTATGGCCATTCTGCCTGCGCATATGGACCTGGTCCTGGCGGCACTTTGGGTTCCAGCCTGCACTCTTCCCTTCCATCCTATGTACAAGTTGCTGCTCCTCCGGGAATGGGAGGCTCCCGAAGTGGGGCTTCACGTTGGGAGAGCCATGGACAAGCTCTATCCTCTCTCTGAGGATTGCCTAGACATGCTGAAAATTCCATCGGTGGATTCTTCAGTCTCCGCTGTTACCAAGCATACCACCATTCCAGTGGTGGGAGCCACGGCCCTAAAAGATGTGCAGGATCGCAAGCATCTTAAACGCAACTTCAAAGTTCTGGCCTTGGGAGTTCGAGCGATGATCTGCAGCAGTCTCCTGCAGCGGGCAAGCCTTAGGTGGGTCTAACAATTACTCGTCACCAGGACCTTCCGTCTGCAGAGGCGGAGCAGACTGAAGGTTTGGAAGGCGCCATTGCATATGGCGTGGATGCCTTGTACGATTTACTCAGAGTTCAGGCAAAGGCGATGGCTACGGCGGTCTCAGCCAGACGACTCCTCTGGTTACATACTTGGTCGGCGGACACGTCGTCCAAATCTCGGTTGGGCACTCTGCCTTTCAAAGGTAAATTGCTCTTTGGCGAGGACCTTGAGCAGCTTATTAATTCCTTGGGTGAGAACAAGGTTCATAAGCTCCTGAGGACCGTCTGAAAGAGTCGAGAGCCTTTGTTACCTCTCGTCCCCGCTTTAGGGGCTGACATCGATATACTGTGCCGGCGCGAGGTGCCTCTACCAGGGGCTATCCAGCCAGATCTCAATCTTGGTCTCAATCCTTTCGAGGCCACCGGTCCTTTCGGGATGGCGCACCTCAACATCCCACGCCCAAGCCAGCCCCCCAATGAGATTCGGCCGGCCCATTCCCCCGTTCCCAACCTCGGTGGTCGTCTCTTCCTGTTTTCGGGGAATGGGCCAAAATTGTCAGACCAGTGGGTCCTCGAGATTAGAAGACTCGATTACGCTTTAGAGTTTGCTCGGGATCTGCCGGATCTGTACGAAGTTTCTCCTTGTGGACGGCTGAAGCAGGATGCCGTGGATCAAACTCTCACCAGACTCCGGGGACTGGGGGCTATTGTCCCAGTTCCGACGGACGAACTTGGTGCCGGCCAGTATTCCATCTACTTTGTTGTGCCAAAAAAGGATGGTTTCTTCCTTCCAATTTTGGATCTCAAGAGAGTCAATCGGGCCCTCAAGGTACCACAACTTCGAATGGAGACCCTGAGGGCATTCATAGCGGCGGTCACTCCGGCGAATATCTGGCCTCCCTCGACCTGACGGAGGCTTACTTACACATTCCGATTCGTCATGAGCATCAGAGGTATCTGCGCTTCCACATCCTGGACCAGCACGTTCAGTTCCTGGCATTGCCATTTGGTCTAGCCAAGGCACAGCGCACTTTCACCAAAGTCATGGTGGTGGTGGCGGCCGCCCCTCCGGCGGGAAGGAGTTCAGGTCCATCCTTACCTAGACGACTGGTTTGTGCGGGCCAAGTCGGAGATTCTCTGTCAGACCGGGTCTTTGCTCTCCTCATCTCTCTCGGGTGGATGGTCAACTTCCCCAAAAGCAATTTACAGTCGTCTCAGGTGTTGGAATTTCTGGGTGCGCGCTTCGATACCCAGGTTGGCAAGGTATTCCTCCCATACGCTCGGGCATCCAAGCTTATGGATCAGGTGCGTGACTTCCTCTCGCTCCCACTTCCAACAGCGTGGGACTACCTTCAGGTCCTGGGGACCATGGCCTCCACCATCGACCTGGTTCCTTGGGCTTTTGCGCATATGCGACCATTACAGCGAGCTTTGCTGTCCCGTTGGCAGCCGGTGTCGGAACAGTTTCATATGATTCTCCCACTTTCGGATTCTACCGTCGCCAGCATACAATGGTGGCTATCGCTGCCGCACCTCCTGAGGGGGATGCCCCTTCAGACTCCACAGTGGATTATAGTCACGACGGATGCCAGTTTCTCCGGCTGGGGAGCGGTCTGCCAGTCACAGTCCACGCAGGGTTCCTGGTCCCCTGCTCAGTCCCGCTGGCACATCAATTGCCTGGAGGCCCGGGTGGTCCGTCTGGCTTTTCAGGAATTTCTTTCTCTGCTCTGCAGTAGGGCGGTAAGAGTCCTCTCGGACAACTCCACTACAGTAGCTTACATCAGTCGGCAGGGGGGCAACCGGAGTTGCCTGGTGGCCCCCCTGGAAGCCAGCTGGCTCCTTGCCTGGGCAGTGCATCATCTGGCGTGTCTAGCAGCCTCTCACGTAGCGGGCAAGGAGAACATGCAAGCCGATTTCTTGAGCCACCAGTGTCTCGATCCAGGCGAGTGGGAGCTCTCGGATGGAGCGATGGAGCTGATCATCAATAGGTTGGGTTCCCCTCACCTGGAACTCATGGCAACCTTGGGCAATGCCAAGGCCAACAGGTTCTTCAGCCGCTGGAGGGAGCACTGTTCCCTGTACGTACCCAGATCAGTCCAGACCATGGGTTGTACCTCCTGTCCAGCAGATGAAGACAGATGCTCTGGCTCTCCCCTGGCCCCACGACGTCCTCCTTTACGTGTTTCCTCCCTGGCCTCTCGAGGGCAAAGTTCTACGAAGAATAGAACTTCACAAAGGGCCGGTCATTCTGGTGGCTCCCAAATGGCCCCACAGGCCGTGGTTCGCGGATCTGGTAAACCTGGTGACGGACGGGCCTCTTCGTCTCAGTCATCTCCTGCGCCTGCTACGGCAGGGTCCCATATTTTTCAACCAGGCGAATCGCTTTTGTCTAGTGACCTGGCTTTTGAACAGCGAAGTCTGAGACAGATGGGATATAAGGAGGACGTTATCTCTACCCTCCTGCGGGCTCATAAGCCATCTACTTCGTTGGCTTATGTACCCGTCTGGAAAGTCATTGGGAATGTCTGCGCTGACTCGGGTGTTTCGGCGTGCTCGGCCCCAGTCTCTGTCGTTCGTTCTTTCCTTCAGAGGGGTCTTTCCCAAGGGACTTTCCTTTAGCTCCTTGAGCATCCAAGTGTCTGCTCTCTGTTCTCTCTTAGGTCGGGTGGAAGGTCATATGGTGGCGTCTCACCCAGATGTGGTTCGGTTCCTCGGGGGTACCAAGCATTTGAGGCCACCCGTCCGGTCCACTTGTCCGTCCTGGAGTCTCAATTTGGTCCTTCGGGCTCTCTGCGTGGCTCCATTCAAACCCCTCCGTCGGGCTACTCTCAAGGATCTTATGCTCAAGACAGTCTTCCTAATCTATATTTGTTCCACTCGGCGGGTATCTGAGATCCAAGCGCTGTCCTGTTGGGAGCCCTTCTTGTGGTTTTCTGATTTGGGGGTTTCTCTCAAAGCTTGTTCCTTCCTTCTTGCCAAAGGTTGTTTCCTCCTTCATGTCAACCAGTCGTTGGAGCTTCCCTCGTTCTCTCCTGAGGACATTGCGAGTTCAGTTGGCGGCGATCTTCGCCGGCTTGATGTGAAACACGTGTTACTGCGCTACCTCCAGGTCACCAATGACTTTCGGGTCTCCGATCATCTTTTTGTTTTCTAAAGTGGTCCAAATAGGGGCAAACAGGCTTCTAGGACCACTAATGCCTGGTGGTTGAAGGAGACAATTTCGTCGGTCTACATCTACCAAGGTCGGGTGGTTCCTGAGGGCTTAAAAGCTCATTCTTTACATTCTCAGGCTACTTCATGGGCAGAGAGTCAATTTGTCTCTCCACAGGAAATATGCAGGGCCGCTACATGGAAATCCCTGCATACCTTTGCTCGTCATTACCGTCTGGATGTGCAAGCACCGGTTTATGGCACTTTAGGTCGACAGGTGCTTCGAGCGGGACTGTCTCTGTCCCCCCCCCCCCCCCCCCCCATTTTAGGGAAGCTTTGGTACATCCCATAGTACCACGGATCAGTCCAGACGCCCTTCCCTGTATTTTGTTCTGCTGTCCACTCAAAGCTTTTTCTCCAGGTCTCTGAATGATGGATATCTATCATTATCTTAAGGACACTGGAAGCATCTCTGTTTGATTAAGGATATGCAAGAGCGTTCTCCTACTGAATTCATTCAAGGTTCTAATTGGTTAGTTGGTTACTCACTCGAGTGTTTTGGTTACTTGCTTGATCTTCTTCTTGGTTATCTTTGTTCTTATCTGCTTTGACAATGGTTATACTGAAGGGCTGCAGGGTAGGCTCTGTCCTGATAAATGATACCCTTTCAGTTTTGGTCTGTCTCCATCTGCTGGACAGGAGGCTCAACCCATGGTCTGGACTGATCCGTGGTACTACAGGAACGAAAATTAACAGGTAAGAACTAATTTTCCTTTTTAATGGTCTACTATCCTTGTTAAACTATGCTTATGTAACTTTTATTGAGAATAATTTTTATGCAATAGTAGATCCCACACTATTGCTATATTGTGAATGTTTACTTCTTAAGCAAAGTCAATAATTTTAATGTGGCCTGCTGTCAATAACTCACTGTGGTGGATTTCACCTTGAACCTTATGAGCAGTACCAATAGTTAAGGTAGTAATCTCAGGAAGTTTCTCCAAAGAGCTGATGATAGACAGTAGGATGGGATTGCCCACTTATGACAATTCTTAAAGAATTCTCTAAATTTCAGTGCTATATTGTGGAGTACCATTTGTTACATAAAAATGTCTTAAATTTTGTAACAAATATGATCTGAAAGTAATAGATTAACACAGTCAACCCATGTATTTCAATTTTTAGTTACATCTATTACCTCTTTAAATGTTTTATTTTTATTACTGCATTTTCATATTTATTTATTTATTTATTTATTTATTTATTTATTTAAAGGCTTTTATATACCGGAGTTCATGCACTAGTGCATACCACTTCGGTTTACACAGAACAAGGAACAGAAAATTACATCAAACAGATTGAACAATTAAACAAATATACAATTACATCCAACGATTGGGTATAAATAACATGGCTAACTTAGTAGTAACTTAGAGTTTGAGGTAAAGGAGAGAAATAGTACCAAGTGGTAACAGAACAATGTTAATAGCTAAATAATAAATATAAATAGTAAATACAAATTCTTATCATAAATACAGGTGCTTACAGAATTACATGAATAAATACAGGTGCTTACAGAATTACATGAAACCTAGTCATTTGTATGTGAATCAATTATAAAGTGTGAAATCAAGAGGAAAACTATTACATGTGCAAACCAAAGTCCACAAAACGAGGGCCCCAAGACAAAAGGTAATTAATAAAATATAATTTTTGAATATCTATTATCCAGCTATTCTAAGAATGTTAGTCATTCAGCAAGTGAGAGAATTCCAACCCAATATCTAATTTATGGTGACGCAGCTCTATAAATTTTTTCATAGTACCTTGGATGCTTCTAGAAAAAGCACCAAAAAATAATTTCTGTTCTTGAAAAATTATACAGTAGGGGTTCAAATAAATCTCAAATCAAACATTACTACAGAAATTGCTCTCGTATCTCAACCAGAGATGTCTCCTAAAGGTTGTGAGGTTAAAGTTGAAGAACTGTGAATATCCCACTTCCACTCTAATGTAGAGGTTTGAGTTCAAGAATGTAGAACACTTGAGATAAAGTGGAATTGATTACATAAGAAATTTTAATATATTGGAAATTTAACATCTCAAAGGGTAACATGCTCTTCATTTAAGGAAAATTAATAGCAACTTTTCGTATCTTCCGATGTTCACTAAATAATTCAATCTTAAATCTGAGGGATTCATCAAAGCAGTACTTGCGTTCTTTAAGGCAACAACTTTGATTCTGACACAGATCAATTTTGGCACTATAGTTCTTTAATTCTTGTTCATGATAAACATGTTTATCTTCTGCTTCAGCGGTGAACATACAGCTGGGGGGTGCATCCAGAAAAGATTCCCTGCGTTCTATCCATCTTCCACATTTCTTCTAAGGAGATACTTCCTAGAGATTCCTGGTATGCCCAATATTACTGTAAGAAACTTGCTGAGGGCCCAGACCTGCAGGAAACCACATTGTGTATCTATAGTTCTCCTGGGTCATCTTGGAAACATTAATTATATTTCTTTGAGCACCTACAAAGGGTCTTGGAGATGTCACGATACATGCTGCATCCCTTCATATATTCCAAGCCTCTCTTGCAGTGAGTCACCAGCGGTTCCCCCTTCAACTACATTTATCATATCTGCTAGAGAACATCAGCAGTATAGAAAATGTGCTGGTTGAAGGCAGCTGAATTTTTTCCAGGGCTCAAAAACACCAGCAATGCAGTCTTTTCTCCCTCTAGCGTTGCATCCAGAAACTTTCCACTAGATCCACAATGATCAAGGGGCTCACCAAGGATGGGTGTTGGAGCGTTTTGAAGGTAGGGCTTAGTCTTGCCCTACTTTTCGCCTTTCAAAGCAATAAACAGAAGAAAATATAGTTTAATGGCCAAGTCTGCGGGGCTCACTTAAGTCATTGCTGCGGAGTTGACAGCATTTCAGGTCCTGGCAAAGATCCATTACCTGCTATTAATTAAGTTGACTTAGAAAATAGCCACTGCTATTACTAGCAACGGTAACATGGAATAGACTTCGTTTTTGGGTACTTGCCAGGTTCTTATGGCCTAGATTGGCCACTGTTGGAAACAGGATGCTGGGCTTGATGGACCCTTGGTCTGACCCAGTATGGCATGTTCTTATGTTCTTGTATGTCTTTTTAAAACTAGAAAATACCTTTAGATTTAAATTGCACAGTAATGATTACAGGACACTAAAACCAGTTAAATTTGAGAATAGATACTAGAGATGTGTATCGTGTGATCGATCGTCTTAACGATCGATTTCGGCTGGGGAGGGGAGGGAATTGAATCGTCGCGGTTTTGTTTTTTTAAATATCGTGTAAATCGGGGAGGGCGGGAAAACTGGCACACTAAAATATCCCTAAAACCCACCCCGACCCTTTAAAATAAATCCCCCACCCTCCCGAACGCCCCCCCCCCCAAATGTCTTAAATTACCTGGGGTCCAGTGAGGGGGTCCCGTTGTGATCTTTCACTCTCGGGCCACGGGTGCGTTGATAGAAAATGGCGCCGGCGCTACCTTTGCCCTGTCATATGACAGGGCAAAGGTAGCGCCGGCGCCATTTTGGTTCCTATCCCCCGACGTCACGAGTGTGGGAGATCGCTCCTGGACCCCCGCTGGACCCCCAGGGACTTTTGGCCAGCTTGGGGGGGGCCTCCTGAACCCCCACAAGACTTGCCAAAAGTCCAGCGGGGGTCCGGGAACGACCTCCTGCACTCGAATCGTGTTGCCGTACGGCCGGCGCCATTTTGCCATACGGCAATATGGCCATATGGCTGGCGCCATTTTGGATGTGAGCCTGTGAGGGTGGGGAGCCCACTGTCAGGAACTGACGGCCCAGGGACAATGGAGCGAGGAAGAGGTGGGATAGAACATAAACTGCCTGGAAGCTCGAGCAATCAGACTAGCTTGCCTGCGATTCAGCCACAGACTCAGAGACAAAGCAATTCGAGTAATGTCTGACAACGCCACAATGGTGGCCTACATCAACCGCTAGGGAGGAACCAGGAGCCAGCAGGTGTCCCTGTAGATAGATCCTCTCATGGCACGGGCGGAGATAAACCTACAAGGGATCTCTGCCTCCCACATCGCAGGAAAAGACAACCTGAGCGCATCAAGGTGTCTCCAGCTCTCTGATGTGAGAGACCCTATTTGCTGGTGAGAAGGGGGAGGGGCAGTCGAATAGGGTGGGGGGAGGAGGAGGAGGGTGTTGGAATTTAGTAGGAAGAGATTAGATTGAGGATTTAGAGCATTCATTTATGATCCGGGGTTTCCCTGTCTTGGGTGCACCTTGTTGAATGTTCCGGAGTGTTTTTCTAATTATGTGGTTTTTCTCCAAAAAGCACACATGAGTGCCAAAGCCCATCTCAAGTTCAAAAAGAAGGGTTTTAATCAAATTTTTGTTGCACCTGGCATCTCCCATAGTAGAGGAGTAGCAATTTTGATCCACAAATCTCTGTCCTGCCAATGGCAACAATCTAGGGCCGACCCTAAAGGGGCGGTATATTATTATTTCTGGGCTATTATTTAGTAAACCACTGATTTTGGTTTATGGGCTCAATCAATATGATCATGGGTTTTTTTTGCAGAGGTTGTGGCACAGGTTCTGTCTTTTGATAAAGCACCAATTGTGCTTGGTGGGGATTTAAATTGTGTTGCAGATCCTACATTTGACCATTAATCCAGCTCTAAATGTCGGCCCCTCGGTAGGAATAAAGGAGTGTCTTTATGTGACTCGTTACATGTTTTGGATACATGGAAAGTTTTGAATTCAGATACCAGGGATTTCACTCAATGTGCCCGGTTGGCTGACTCTAAATCTCAAATTGATTATTTACTGGTTTCTGACTTTCTATTTTCTCAATTAAGAGGATCGGCCATTGAACCTCTGGTGGTCTCGGATCATTGTCCAGTGTCTTGTATTTAAAGCAGACCTGGGACTGTTCGTGAATTCTCCAACTGGCAGATGCCTCCTTGGTTGATGCATGATAAAGCGTGTGAGATTTTTTATTATCTAAATGGCGAGAGTTTGAGATGCATAATGCTGAACATAAGTACCAATGCTCTTTTCAGTGAGTCAGGAAGAGAAACTGCATTCAGTGATGTATTTTCAAATTTGAGATGACACTGGCTGATTCAACTTTGATAAGTTTTAATAGAACTGTAGCGCATGGATTAAGAGGGCTAGTTGATGAATTAATTCTATTAATGATGGAAATAGCCTCTGATATGGTTTCAAAACATTCCCATGTTGTTCCCACAATTAATACATCATCGATTACAGCATTCGCAGTAGTTTGAAATTTGCCTGATAGTAATCACTTTTTCATTAAAGTAAATTGCAAAAGTGCCTGCTAGACTCTGTCCAAGAGTCAAAGGGGGGAGTATTAGAGGGAGCTGAGATTGGGTTGATGATCTGCTTCACAGAGTAAAACGGTTCTCTTGGATTATTAAGACATTGATAATTTGGAATAAATATGCTTTTTTAGCAGTAGTGATAGCATCTTGATAATTGTAAAGAGAAAATTGGTACATGGATAAGTTTGAGGTGAGATAATGACACCATCTCCTTTCAGACCACACATCTTTTCTTCTGTTGTAATGAACTATTAAACTATTAAATATTTTCTTCTTCTTCCTCCACACATTGCTCCTTCTCCTTTCAATTTTTCGGTACCACCTCTGGCCTTTCTTCTTTCTGTTAAATCAGAAAAATATTTTGCCACTCGCTTTATCTGTTTGGCAGTCCTTTTTAAGAACATAAGAAATTGCCATGCTGGGTCAGACCAAGTGTCCATCAAACCCAGCATCCTGTTTCCAACAGAGGCTAAACCAAGCCACAAGAACCTGGCAATTACCCAAACACTAAGAAGATCCCATGCTAATGATGCAATTAATAGCAGTGGCTATTCCCTAAGTAAACTTGATTAATAGCAGTTAATGGACTTCTCCTCCAAGAACTTATCCAAACCTTTTTTGAACCCAGCTACACTAACTACACTAACCACATCCTCTGGCAACAAATTCAAGAACTTTATTGTGCATTGAGTGATTTTCTGCTTTCCTGATTTCTTTCCTTGTCTCCTTCAGCTTCAACATATATTCTTCTCTGTGCTCCCCTTTTTGGGATCCTTTGTATTTCTTGAGCGTTGATCTTTTTACCTTTATAGTTTTAGCCATCTCTTTTGAGAACTGGATTAATTTATTTTTCCTCTTAGTTTGGTTTACTTTTATTACATAAAGATGTCTTGCCTTTGTAATAGCTCCTTTAAAGGTGGTCTACTATTGTTCCACTTGACAAATCTTTTCAGTCTTCTAATATGACCCCATTTTACAAAAATCTCTATTTTTGAAATCCCAAACTTGAATCTTTGTTTGACATCTTTCCATGCTGGCTGCTATATTAACCATCATAGGTGCTCAGGTGTGCTCCTATCCAGATATTAAATAGTAATGGCAAAAAAAGACCAAATGGTCCACCCACTCTGCCCAGCAAGCTTCCCACGGCAGTAAATGCCGCTCCTTGCTGGTTACTCCATGGTTCTGTCAAGGGTAGCAACTGCCGCTCAGTCCAATTACCCCCACGCCCATATTACCCCCATGCTTTCTTTTCATTCTTTCCCATCCTTTAGCCTTTAGTGATCCACAGTGAAAAAGCTGGACTAGTACCTACTTTCGAAAGGATGGACCCAAGAAGCAAAAAGGTAGGCGATCTAAAAAAGCTGTTAGGGAAACACAAAGGATAGATGCTTGTGTCTTTTTCCATCATAGGTTTCGTCTCTACTCTCTACTCTCAGAAACCTCTGACGGTACAGCATAAGGCACAATGAGATGATCCAAAAAAATGTTTTTCAGTCACTATCTGGTCTGAATAAGACAAGATTCATTACCATTGCAGATTACCTACAAACGATAGTTGGTTATGAAGTTAATCCACCTTAACGAATTTGAGTCCAAAAAGTGTTCAAGCCCCTGAGGCAGCAGCTGTGAAAGCTGCGAAACTCGGCCAGAGTCGGGCAGTACATTTTTATACATGTCTCTACTCCAATAAAGTTTCAGAAAAAGACACAGGCATCTATCCTTTGACTTTTCCTAGTATCTGCTTTCTGCATCCCTCATTATTTCTCCAAACCAGACTCAAACTCACGAATGTTGGGACTGCAAGTGCAGCCTAGAGTCACCCCAGCCACAGGGGTGTGCTCTAAAAGGTTATTCACTGTATTTATTTTTGCCAGAGGGAAAGGTAATTTGCCTTTAGTAATCCCTGAGTGGAAATTGAACCCCAGCTTCCCTGTTTCAGGGCCCATTGCTCTGACCACTAGGCTACTACTCCACATCCCCATTTGTGAGCACTAGGTCAAGTATTGAGCACAGTAACCCTCACCCCAGTGGGTTCCATCACCAATTGTTTACTCAAAGCCCCTTGGAGGGCATCCAGTGTATCTCTTCTTGCAGATTCTGCGTAGGGATACTTCAAACCAAATTACCTATGAGCAACACTTTTCCCTTCTTTCCCACTTGGATGTCTTTAGCCAGATCTCTCTCCAGGTCTGCTGTCTGATTTGGAAGTCTGAGACCACACTAATGCAAATGGAATGGTCATCTTTAAGACAAGCCCAGAAAACAAGAAGAAAGTCTGTCTAGCAAAGCCATGAGGGATGAAAACAAGGAGATGCCTAAGGTCCTCAAAAGAAGTTTATTGGAAACAATTAAACCGTGAATGCCTGACTCTAGACCTGAGTTTCGTCCAGTGAAGGGCGAATCTTTAACTATCTTTGTAAAGAGCTTTATACACGCTGTGCACTCGAATATTTTCAAGATTGCAGTCTGTATCTTTACAGTTGGTTTGATATTGACTTCCTGCTGTGTTTGCAAACCTTCTCATGATGTGTTTTGGAGTCACTTTGTCTGTTTGAACTTGATGTGTGCATATTGTCACAAACATAAGAGCCTGCTTATGAATTTTATGATATGAGCATACCAACAAAATAGTTAAAGATTCGCTACCAATGTTTTGGAGTTCGATGTTGTTGTCATTTTAAATAAGGCATGATAGTTTCAAAGTGCATTGCACCAAATGAGATATTTTGTTTTTAGCAGCTCTTCTAGCATCTGAGGGATTTAAGTATCTCAGGAGCAAAGTAAACAAAGCAGTCTCTGATACTTGACAAAACATTTACAAGGATAATGGCAGATAATGCAAAATAAAAGCTCCTAGAGCCAAAGCATTCTGTCTAAGAGGAAGAAATTCTCTTCTTTCCTTGATAGATTTGGGCAAATTCTTACTGCTTGGCCAAGAAAATTTATTTAAATGCTGGAAGTATGAGGACTCAAATATGTGTCAGTTACAAAGGAAACAAGGTAGCATGTTCAATAACCTCTGGCCCAGATGTTTCCAGAAATTCAGGTTTAGCATAGCAGTCAAATTAGGTCCATGCTGATTTAATTGAACATTTTGAGCTGGGGAAGATGGAAAAAAAAACCTGCCTTATTGATAGGAGGAACAACCACTGCAGACATGTAAAATATCTGTGAAATATGAGTCACCATAGGTAGCTCCCCCATAATTTTAGGGAAGTTCAAAATACAAAGATTAAGGTGCTGTGAGGCATTTTCCAGTACCTCAGCCCTCTGAGAGGGAGCACTCTGCTCTTGGTTCATGGTGGCTTGAACACCATTAATTTTCTCTGTCCTTTTAAAAACATGAAGCTTATTCTCCAATAGTTGTGAATCATGTCGGAGGAAACCTGGGATTCCATGTTAGATGTAAGAGTCCAATTTAATTGCTGAAACAGTCAACATGTGCCCAAACGTTGCCATGAGCTCCCACAAGGACACAAGCGTAACCACCACCTAGCCCAAAACTGAGGGAACTTATCAAGAGACTGCCTATCTGCAAATCTGAGGCCAATATTGGCTTCAGACAAATCTGTCCCAGAAATCAAGGAAGAATCATATCGGCTGCAGTCATCTGGGGACTGAAGTCAGCAGACCAAAGAGATGGAAGACCAGATATAGAAACCTTTGTCGGCACCCCCCCCCCCCCACCCATGGGTTAGGACATCATCATCTTGCACTGCTGTGACTTCTCGGAAGGGATTGTGTCTTAACCACAGGTGAGAAATCTTGATTGCGGGGGCTGAGAGAACCTCATCCCCTGGTGAGACCAGTGCTCTGCTGCTGAAACGTGCAGCTGGGATCTCACCAGCTGAAGAATCAGGAGCCTAGAAAATGAATATATTTAAGAGCCAAGGGTATAGGAAACAATGAAGAAAACAAAGAATCACAGCATCTCTTCAAGTTCTCCCTTATGTAGCCATCTTGCTCTTCCCCCCTTTTTTTTTTAAACAGCTACAAAACAGGCTAGATGTTTCTCTTTTTTCTAATCAAAGCAGCTCCCCCTTCAGAAAAGGCATACAGTTTAAAATAGCAGATGATTAAAAAAAAAACAAACAAAAAACAATATATTGAAATTCTCTTCTCACAGCAACAGCTGGAGCCACCATCTTCTGGCACTAGAGAATATCACATCTACTGCATGCTTGTGGCTGGCTGTTGCCTGTAACAAATTGCCCTTGCTCCCGGCTCAGGGCCACCTGTGACTCATCCCCATGCTTGGTCTTTGTGGGGTAAGCAAGGGGAAGTGTGTGAGCTCCATTCCAATCTACTCCAGTCACCTAGCTTCAATGATGCCCACAATGTGGGTCAGCAGCCAGGATCTAGTCCCACCTCCGAGCACGTCTGTGACTGCTTCAACATGCTCCCTGATTCTTTCTGGTAGGGTGCAGTGACATTACAGGAAGGTGGTGCTGTTGCACCCAGTGCATCCTAGGGACATGTCAGTGATGTCTACATTGATGCAACCTGTAATTGGCTGACAGGGTGCTAGGAATGGGGCATTCCCTCCTCTCTTTGCATACATTACTCCCGAGGCACTGCACCAGATTTTCTCACCCTTCCCAACCTATTGACATGGATATTTGCTGGCTGAGACATTTAAGCCTGGCCTCACAGGGCTTGGACTTGGTAATAGACATACATAAATTAGGTGAGAGTGTTTTTGTTACCCATGTCATGCTGTGGTGCTCTAGCCTAGTTCTAGCAAGATGTACATTACAGGTACAAAAAACGTAGATTGTAAGTCCCTCTGGGGATAGAGAAATACCTACAGTACCTGAATGTAAACTGGTGTGATATCTCGATTGAGATCGAATGTTGGTATATAAAAATAAATAAATAAATAAAATGTATTCTAAGGGAGTAGGTAGAGGAGGCATGAAAAAAAGCTTATTTAGGGTTGTATTTATTCCAAGTCAAGTTTATAGTCTAGTAATATAAAACAGTCTTTAGCAGATTACAATCAAATGAAATAAAGCAGCATTATTTATGAGGGCCTAAAGTTGATGCAGCTGGTTGATGTAGCCATGACAATCTTTCACTAAGGCAATGAGCACCAGCTCATTTTTATGGTGTGCAGATCTACAAGGGTGGTACTATAGTTCAATTTAGAGGCCACATCTCTTAGTAGAAAGTGCACACACAGTTGTATGTTTTCACAATAAAGAACAGCCTCATGTAAAATAGAAACATAGAAATTGATGGCAGAAAAAGACTAGAAGGCCCATCCAGTCTGCCCAGCAATCTTATTTTGAATTGGATTCACAAACCTTTAGTCTGGGCCCATTTTTGTTTTTTTGTCACTAGGGTTCCAATTCCCACCCCCATATTCTGTTGAGGCAGATAATATACAACATCCTAGCAATATTATATAATTTTGTGTTTTAAGTTTACTGGACTATCATTCTCACCCAGTGTCATGTCATTGTTCTGCTAACCCCCATGACTCTTAGATTTAGCTCATTAAGGATCCACGTGTCCTTTTGAAGTCCCGTACCCTTCACTGTCTCTATCTTCATGATTGAGTAGGAAGACAGTTCACCTAATGAGTAGGAAGACAATTCCACCCTGCCCCCTTTTTCATGTGACCTAGCCAAGATGTATGTTTTTTATGCATATGTAAGACATTTGAGATCTCATTTGGAATACTGTACTGTTTTGTAGGCCACATATTGATTAGTGGAGGAGTAGTCTAATGGTTAGAGCAGCGGGCTATGAATCAGGGAATCCAAGGTTCACAACTCACTGGCACTCCTTGTGACCTTGGGCAAGTCACTGCACTCTCTATTGTTTCAGGTACAAACTTAGGGGTGGATTTTAAAACCCTTGCGCGCGTAAATCCTTCCGGATTTACGCGCGCAGGGCCCTCGCGTGACGGCGTGCGCAGAGCCCCGGGACGCGCGTAAGTCCCGGGGCTTCCTGTTGGGGGCGTGGTGTTTCGGGGGTGGCGATGTGGGCGTGGTTTCAGCCCGGGGGCGTGGCCGTGGCCTCCGGAACAGCCCCCGGGACCGGACCACGGAGTGGGGCAGCCGGCCGACGTGCGCAAAGGTAAGGGGGAGGGTTAGGTAGGGGAAGGTGGGGGGAGGGCAAAGGAAAGTTCCCTCCGAGGCCGCTCCGAAATTGGAGCGGCCTCGGAGGGAACAGGCAGCGCACGCTGGGCTCGGCGTGCGCAGGTTGCACAAATGTGCACCCCCTTGCGCGCGCCGACCCCGGATTTTATAAGATACGCACGTATCTTATAAAATCCAGTGTACTTTTGTTCGCGCAAGTATTTAAAATCTGTCCCTTAGAGTGTAAGCCTTCTTCAGATAGGGAATTACCTATATTACTTCAATCTAATCTGATTTGAAGTGTCACAAAAGGCAGAATATAAATTTTAAAAAAAGTAGTCCTCAGGAGGGCCCCCAATATATGATGCACAATCTTCACTGGACTTTTGTAAGGTGAGTCTTAAGGATCTAAATATGTACACCTTAGAGGAGAGGGCAGATTTCACTAGAAAGGAAGTTCCAAAACATGAGATCCTGGTAAGAAGCTGAAAGGAGATAGATATAAGAATATACTTTTTCACAGAGAGACCCGATTAACAGCGCGATTACACCAGGCGTCGCGCAACGAAGGGGTTTTCCCCTTTGTGCTCCCCTTCGTGCTAACCTTTGTGCTCCTTCTAATATAATTATATTTATGTTTATGTTAATAATTTAACTTTTATTAATGTTATTTAGCTTTTTGCTTTGTTTAAAATTATTTCATTATTGACGTTTAAATGTATTAGACTAAGGAATTTTACTTCCTGCTTATTCTGTTTCATTGTAAACCGGTTTGATATGCATTTTATGCAGGAAAATCGGTATAAAAAAACTAAAAATAAATAATAATAATAATAAGAGTGGTGGGTGCATAGAACAATCTTC
The DNA here is from genome assembly GCF_901001135.1 of Rhinatrema bivittatum. NCBI lineage: Eukaryota > Metazoa > Chordata > Amphibia > Gymnophiona > Rhinatrematidae > Rhinatrema > Rhinatrema bivittatum. The sequence goes on along the minus strand of NC_042616.1, from coordinate 343,755,469 downwards.
CCCGTGGAACTGGGGAATACAAAAAATAGTATCAAAGTTTGAGAGCATGGGAGGAGGCATCGAGGATCCTTGATTGTGAGAAAGTGAAGGTAAATGTAGAAGTCAAATTTTAAGGTATACAACTGAAAGGGATAGTCTTTATCTGACATTCTAGCTGTGGCTCTGTGAGTTACTCCCTCAGGGGTAGATTTTGAATGGAGCACGCACATGGATGCGCCAGTTTTATAACATGTGCTGTCTTCCGCTCCTCCCCAATGCACCCCTTTTTCAGGGCCCGGCACTTGTGCGCATATTGGGACTTGCGAGCGTGGCCAGACCCTTTTGAAAATGCGTGCAGGGCCCGGCCATGCGCGTAAGTCTTGATTTTTACGCACATGGTCCTTTAAAAATTCGCCCTTATATCTACCAGTGCTTTGAGAAATCCAACTTTCTATAGTATTTTCCTTTTGATTCATATTGAGAGATTCTTGCATGCCTGACTACATCCAGTGTTTCTATAGTAGAGGCTAGAGGTAAGAAGGGGCTTACGAGATGGTTCACATTTTCTAAAGGGAGTGATTAATGTAGTAGCTGTTTCCAGGACTTTGCAAGTGCGTTGTAAATGTCTTCATACCTTTACATTTTTCACATTCTTCTGTCTAAATACTTATCAAAATGCATTTAAAGTAAGAGGGCTTTTTGGTTTTTTTTACTGATCAACATGACATAATCTACCCTTCATCATAAAAGAAAAATTCTAAAAGTAATTATGAATAAAATACCTAAGTCTTTATTTGCAAAAGCCTTCACACCCTTTGACTGAATATTTCAGGGATGGCCTGACAAGTTATGGGTCTGGTTTTCAGAATATCCATAATTATCAAATCTTTCCTTGAAGACAGATTCTATAAGGTCAGAATTAATAATAAAGAATCTCTCCCAATCAAATCAAACAGAGGAGTCCCACAAGGTTCATCCCTCTCCCCGACGCTCTTCAACATCTATCTACTACCTCTCTGTCATCTACTCGCCAACCTCAAACTAACATACTACATTTTCGCCGACGACGTTCAAATTCTTCTTCCTATCACTGAATCCCTGCAAAAAACCTGGGCACACTGGAATTGCTGCTTACAATCTATCACCAACCTGCTCACCAACCTCAACCTCATCCTTAACTCAAATAAGACAGAAATCCTTATTTCGCCAGATGAAAAACACAATCTCATCAATCCACAAAGCACACCACAACCAACTAATACACTCATAAATCACACCTCTTCCGTCAGAGACCTTGGGGTGCGGCTTGACAACCTATTCAACCTAAAATCTTTCATCCACAATACAACCAAGGAATGTTTCTATAAACTGCAAGTCCTCAAAAATCTGAAACCTCTTCTACACTTCAGTGACTTCAGGCTTGTAGTCCAGTCTCTCATCCTTACAAAATTAGATTACTGCAACTCTCTTCTCCTAGGCCTCCCTGCTATATCTACCAAACCTTTACAGATGGTCCAGAATGCTGCAGCAAGACTTCTCACAAATTCAAACAAAAGAGCACACATCACACCCATACTCCAAAGTCTTCACTGGCTTCCCATAAAACACAGGATCACCTTCAAAACACTAATGATGATTCACAAGGACATCCACGGCATCGCCCACCTCAAATTAAGCTCTCAACTCCGCATTCAAACTTCTGCTAGACCTATTAGAAACGCCTACAAAGGAGCCCTATACGCACCACCGATCAAAACCACTTTAAGAAAACGCGCCATGTCCACAGCCGGGCCCAACCTTTGGAATTCGTTACCACCCGAGCTTCGCCAAGAACCCTCTCTCCAAAATTTTAAAAAACACCTTAAAACATGGCTCTTCAGACAAGCCTTTCCTGAATCTCAACATTACTCTGACACGGGTCAAAAGACATAACATGACACAAGGTAACCTCAGGACATAAGACATATCAGGACTTTAAGGAGACACTTGAGCACCCATTTCTTCCGTACCATACTCTTTAAGGAGTCACCCGACCCTCAAGGATCTTAGGAGACTTGATCACCCTTTACTCCCACATCATATCCCGTTAATCTTGTTCTAATGCCTCACTCCCTTCCTGCCTACATACTCCTCCTTCCCTCCACCACTCAGTCTTACTCTCATAGCTACCTTATGCCCTATGCTACCACCACGCCTTATCCACTATGCAGCTGCACAATGACACTTCATTAAACGTATTTTGATATTACGCATACAGTCGCCCCAGTTGTTGTTCCCCTATTTATATATATTATGTTACTCAATGATGAAGCATTTCACTATATATTATTGTTGAACTGTTGACCTGTTCTATGTTTATTGTTTATTGCTCAATGTTCTATGTTCGATGTAACGCCATAGCCGCGACAGTTATGTTCAATTGTAAACCGATATGATTTGATATCTTTGTTCAAGAATGTCGGTATAGAAAAATTCGAAATAAATAAATAAATAAATAAATTAATATGCTTGAGATGCATTTGCATGCACTGACCCCATTTGTATGCAAATAACTACAATGAATATGCATGAGATCCTGAAAACCAGAAATGTTTGTAACTCTCGAGCAGAGATGGCCACCCCTGCAATATTTGGTTGAAGCCAATTGTACAACAAGTGCCTTGACACATTTAGGATAAATGTCTACGTATGTGGCACAGCAGGATGTTGTAGTGTTTGCCTATTCTTCGTGGCAGAATAGTTCAGGCTTCTTCGGGATGGCTGGGAATCAGCTGTAGACTGCAAGTCTTGCCACAGATTTTCTATTGGACTCCAGTCTGGGCTTTGACTGACCACAGAAACATTTGCTTTCTTTTTACTGATCCCCACTCCATTGTTGCTTTTGCTTTATACTTAGGATCAGTGTCCTGATGAAAGATGAATCTTAAGTCCCAGGTCTATGGCAGAATGGAATAGGTTTTCCTCCAGGATTTGCCTATGCTTTGCACCATCTATCTTTCACTTTATCTTCACAAGCGCCCCTGCCCCCCCCCCCCCCCCTCAAGCTACTACAAAGCATCCCCACTACATAATGCCACCACCATGCTTCACTGTAGGGATGGTGTTAGCAGAGAGAGAGGCTGTTTGTATCACTTAGCATAAGTCTAAAATGTTCCACTTTGATCTCATCAAACTTCAAAACCTCCCATATGTGTGCAGTGTCCTTTGAGTGTTCATTTGTAAGTGCTATGTGACACACCATAAAACTTTTCTTCATCAGTAGTGCAAAGCATGTTAATGGAGAATACAGAGATTAATGTGGAAGAAAATACAGAATAATAAAATAACTGCAAAGGAAAGTTTTATAGCTAAAAGGATGGAAAATGAATTTGCTCCGATTTAGGACTCTATTCATCCCTTATGTTTTTTGGCCTCCAGAAGGCAAATATCTTGATATAGTCAGGTGTTACAAAATAACATATTCTGAGTAGTGAAAAAGATTTGGATCTCATGGGAGGTGAATCCTTCAGGGCATGTCTTTGTCACAGTAGTTTTCCGTTAGGCAATGCTGCAGGAATGAGGGCCTAGAGTTGATGCAGCTGGTTGGTATATCCATGACCATCTTCTCTAAGGCAATGAGCAACAACACAACTGGTTCCACTGTCTGGCTTCTTCCATCAGTTCCTCACTGCAGGATCCTGTCTCTGCAGTTACTATAAAACAAACTATCCCATTCAAAGTTAAATGGCACTGCTTTCAAGCAAAATATCAGAATCTCAAACTTTGTTCCAATGCAGTCTGTTAATATAACATGATTTAAATCAAACTATAACAATGCTTTGGCTTCTCAACCAGTTGTATTATCCCTTTCAGTTAATTCAGATGTAAGCTTCGCTATTTGTACTCTAAACCAGCAATTCTCAACCGGTGTCATGGCTCCTGATGTCCCACTGCCCCGGCTGTGCTTCCCCGTTCCCTGCCCCCGTGGGCCAATGGCAAGTCTCCTCCATTCTTCCTGCCCCCGTGCAGGCCAATCAGAAGCCTCCTCCCTTCTACCTGCCAGTGGGAGTAGGAAGAAGGGAGGAAGCAAGGATCCCATCCCCATGGTGGCGAAGAGGTAGCCTGACCCTGGCCAAGCAAGGCTGCCACAGCATCCCATCCCTGTGGCGGCGAAAAAAGTCCTGCTGGAGTAAAGCCGCAGCGGAACTGGAGCCCATCCCTGCAGCGAAGGAAGAAGATGTTTGGTGGGTGAGTCCCGGTGCATGCATGTGTAAATGAGAGCCTGGGTGTAGGTGTGAATGGGTGCCTGGGTGAGGGCCGGTGTGAATGGGTGTGTGCTGGTATGTGGGTGTGAGTGGGTGTGAATGGGTGCGAGAGCATTTGTGTGTGATTTTGAGCTTGTATATGAGAGAGCATGTGTATAATTGAGAGAGAGACTGGTCAGGAAGGTGACTGGTTGTGGGCCCTAAGAAGAGAATCGTGAGGACAGAGCTTCAGTAGCTGCTGCTGCTTCTGGAGTGTGCTTTTGGCCTGCTAGAGAGTAAAGGTGTCTTTTTAAGTTTATTTTTCTTGATTGACTGCCTTTTTAATTATTGGGTATTATGTAATCTGTCTGTTTTGAACCATTTAATTGGTATTTGGATAATTTTTTAATTTTTGAGATTTTAATTGTTGGATTTTATTCTGTTCAGCTATTTCGAAACATTTATTAGTATAGTTTTACAATTATTTCTGCGTGGGGTTCTATTGCAGGTTGGCTTATTCTGTTTTCCTAATAGGAAGTATATTGGTGTTTAGGGCCTGGTTTAATATTTGTAGTGTTGCCTTTTCATAGATAGGGTTGTTACTGTTGGAGTGCATGCCATAATGCAGGTGTAACTTTGTGCGGATTAGTTTGTGTGCATTATTGCAGATCCTGGGACTTTGTTAGGTGCTATATTTGTTTCCATTTCTCCAGGTTTGCACTGCATGCAGAGTGGCTTTTTTGGTTTTCCATTCCAGTTTCTGTCTCCATATTTATAATTTGTGGTCTTTCTGTCCTTGGTGAAGGTTGGCTTTGTGTGTGACAGAGGTGAGGTATTTTACTAGCATGTAGGCATTTGTATCAATCTTATTTGTTGTGTTTTCTCAATAGGATATGCATTAGTGGTAAATTACTGTTTTTGCATAAGGAAGGCTATTGTACCTAGTAGTAAAGGGAGTTTGTGTTGTTTTTACTGAGATGTCATCAGAACCAGAATATCTTTTTTGTATGGTGAATTGTATGGGTAATGCCCTAGTTCTGTTCTGACCCATTGTTGGGGGTTAAGGGGGTTCCCGTGGATGCAGAGTGTATGTTTACATTTAGCCCCATGACGGTCACATGTTCAGTGTGTCACGCATGTGAGAACCATCTGTCAGGTGTGTCTCGGTCGAAAAAATGTTGAGAACCACTGCTCTAAACAATTGTTTGGAGTTAGCTGCTACCTCCCAGTTGTAGAAAAGGTCTGGGTTCAAATCTCTCTAGTGCACCCATTCTTTCCTACAGCCACCCCTTTTCCACTTAGCACACTTAAATTTAAGGCTTTTTTAAAATATTTTTTTAACTTGCTTTCTGTTCCCCAGCTGTCATCTTCTAGCTGCTGTAATTCTTCTAGTTCCACTCCTTCCTTGATTGACCACCTTGAATCGGGGCTTCAGACATTCTCCAGAGCTCTTTAGATTTCTGGGAGTTGTAGTCTTTCTGACCCAGCCAATGTATTAATACTGAGCTGAAAATCTGCTCTTGCTTTGGAGAGTCTTTTATTCTGCTCACAAGCCTTTTTTCTCTTCTGCCTTGGGGAATGGAATACACCATTACAGTAGCTTCCTTCTTTCTATTCTCCTATATAGGCCATGCTTGTGAGGTAATCAACATTTTCCCCAGTCTTAGCCAGAGATTTCTATAGTTCATTCAAAATAATTTTAGGCCACATAGTGACCACTTGCAGCAGTTTCCTTAACCCACGGACTCTGAATTTGAAGGACAGCCTGATCGTGGCGGTGTCTTAATGGTACCAGATTGTTTCCACTCTACAGTGGTGGACCTGGCAGTGTCAAAAGATATTTGAATACTTTAAATATATCCTTTCCTCAATCTGTACTTTCTGAATAACATTATTCTGCAGTTCTCTAAGCTGCACTTTTTGTTTGATATGTTTTGACCTTTGCCTTATATTCACTTCATATAACTTGATGCTTCATCCAGGAGTTGTCAGATCAGCTCAGCTACTGTAATTGGACACAAGTGGGCTCTGTTTAATTTATTATGGGCCTCATTTAGACAGTATTCTAAACCAGACTTAATTTGGGTTTGCAATGACAAGACTTAGGCAGTCAAGGCCTTTTTAAATTTTTTTAATAGTATTAATTACTTTTGGAATAATTTTATAATTTTTTCATGATGAAAGTGTAGAGCATGTTGTGTAGATCAGTGAAACAAACTTTGATTTCTATTTTGTAGGTAACAGTGTGAAAAATGTACAAGAGTATGAAGACTTTTGCTAAGTGCTATATTAAGACAATCCCTTATGAGTAGATGTATGGTGTATATTCCTGCATGGTATCTTGCTGAGTTTGGTGTGACAAAAACAGAGTACTTATGTGTTACCTCTGGACATTGATCTTTCATCTGCCTGACCTCTTCTCCAGATTCTGGCTCTGTTCCTCACCTTGTCATTACCAACTCTGTTCTGGTTCTCCCTGCTCCAACCAGTTGCCAATTCTTGAACCCAATCGCGCTCCCTTTGTCTCCGTGGGCACGCCGGACTTTCACTCTCCTAGGAGACCCTGCGAGGCCCACCTAAGTCCAAGTGGTCCGGGTCCCTACAGGCTCCTCCCGGGGGGGGACCTCGGGCGTTCAGTGGTGAAGCTCTTCCTAGCCTCTGTCTCCTCCAGTGCTCCGCCCCCTGGGGGAAGTTACCTCCTGTTCCCTTTCAGGAGGTGTTCCATCTCTGCCCCAGGACAAGGTCCACCCCCTGTGCGCAACACTGGTGGCCCCTGGGGCGATGGGTCTTTTGGTCTGTTCCTACCCTGGTTGAGTACCAGCCAAATTTTATGAAATTTTATCAACTGTTTATTTAGCCTACATTAGGCACCATATCTTTTACTTATGTTATTAACCCCATATGTACTAATCCAAGTTATATTGACCTGTTCATTGTAAGACATTTACTTGTCAATGTTATTGTTTAGAATGTAAACCGAATTGATCAGTAATTCTGTTATTGGAAAGTCGGTATATAAAAATGCTAAATAAATAAATGTGTGAAATATGAGTAACCTGCTCCTACCCTTCCTGTAATGAATTGCTCTGTGCAGTAGGGATGTGAATCGTTTTTTGACGATTTAAAACAATCGTCAGATATATTTTAAATCATTAAGAGTTGCGATACAATAGAAATTCCCCCGATTTATCTTGAAAAATCGTAAATCGGGGGAGGGCGGGGAAAACCGGCACACCAAAAAAAACCCTAAACCCACCCCGACCCTATAAAACGAATGCCTTACCTTCCCCAACCCTCCCGAACCCCCCCAAAACTTTTTACGAGTACCTGGTGGTCCAGTGTGGGCGCGGGGACCGATCTCCCGCTCTCGGTCCATCGGCGCCATTTTGGCTGCCACTCAAAAATGGCGCCAATGGCCCGATAAAAAAAAAAACAAACCAATGGCGCCGGCCAACCAGTGCTCCTACCATGTGACAGGAGCCGGCCAATGGCACGGATACCCTGTCACATGGTAAGGGCAAAAGGCCATCGGCGCCATCTTTGAGTGGCAGCCGACGGCCCGAGAACGGGAGATCGCTCTCGGGACCACCACTAGAGCACCAGGTAATTTTAAAATGTTTTGGGGGCCTCGGGAGTGTGGGGGAAGCTAAGGGGTCGTTTTTAAAGGGTCGGGTGGGGTTTTTTCTTATCGGGCCATCGGCGCCTTTTTTGAGTGGCAGCCAAAATAGTGCCGATGGCCTGAGAGCGGGAGATCGGTCCCCGCGCCCCCACTGGACCACCAGGTAATCGTAAAATGTTTTGGGGGGGGGGGGTTCGGGAGGGTGGGGGAAGGTAAGGGGTTAATTTTAAAGGGTCGGGCCTCACTAAAAAAAAAATAACGATGTGAATCAGAACCAATTCCGATTCACATCACCCACGATCAGATTTTTTCCCCCCTCTAGCCGAACCCGATCGTTAAGACGATCGGGCACACGATTCACATCTCTACTGTGCAGTACTGTTTTGAATTGTCAGAACAGCCAAACTTTAGAGTACTGAATCTTGCCACCTGACCAACCCATGTACATCTTAATGGGAAGTAGAACTGTTAAGCAATGATGGAGGATGTGGAGTAGATTGAAAGTTTTCTTTGTTTGCCATCGTTAGCTTTCCATTATTGCAGGTGAGAACCTTGCATAACTTAAGGCATAGGAGCTCATTTTGTGATAAATTTCATGTATGTTTTCATTCTGCTTTGTCCCTCATAATTTCTTGGGGTGGGGCACATAAGTGTTTCAGAATATAATTTTGAGATTGTCACATCGTGAGCATGATCTGTGCTCATTTATTCCATATGTTGGTCAGAAAATAGACCTTAACGCATGTGCAATGGGATAAGCCTCGTGCATATGGTAATGAAGCTGAATGTCTACTGCAAGAATAGGCAACTTTGGTCCTTAAATGCCACAAACAGGCCTTGTTTTCAGGATATTCCTAATGAATATGTATGTGATATATTTGCATACAATGGAAGCATATATTCATTGAGGATATCCTGAAAACTAGAGGAGTTTGCCGCACTAGAGGACCAGAGTTGCCCATCCCTTGTCTATAGGCTGGAGTGTGAGGACCAATCTAAAAACCCTTGAGGGAGTTTATTCAGCATAGACTATCTTGACTTTCCTTTACAAATGCAGGATACAAATGTTTTTATTCACCTGGTGCAAAAAATTGCTGACCCAAACCCAATGGGGCGGATTTTAAATGCCCTGCACGCATAAATTCGGCCGGATTTACGCGCGCAGGGTCCTCGTGGGCCGGCGCGCCTATTTTGCATAGGCCGCCGGCGCGCGCAGAGCCCCGGGACACGCGTAAGTCCCGGGGCTTTGTAAAAGGGGCATGTCGGGGGGCGTGCCCGGAGTGACGCGGCGTTTCGGGGTGGCGACGCGGGCGTGGTTTCGGCCCGGGGGTGTTCCGGGGCGTGGCCACGGCCTCCGGACCAGCCCCCGGACCGGAACACGGAGCTGGGCTGGCATGCGCAAAGTTACGCCTGCTGAAAGCAGGCGTAACTTTGCCGACAAAGGTAGGGGGGGGGTTTAGGGAAGGGAAGGTGCGGGGGGGTGGAAGGAAAGTTCCCTCCGAGGCCGCTCCGAAATCGGAGCGGCCTCGGAGGGAATGGAGGCAGGCTGCATGGCTCGGCGCGCGCAGGCTGCCGATTTTGGGCAGCCTTGCACACGCTGACCCCGGATTTTATAAGATACGCGCGGCTACGCGGGGGAGGAGAGGCAAGATGGCAGCTTAAAGGATGTGGTTTTAGAGCTCATTACGATTGCCTTGTTGCTCGTTTACACATCGTATGTGGCATAAACATACGTAAGAGCCCCCAGCTTCTCTTGTGGTCAATTCCTCACAGCCAAAAATTGAGGGTTTTCATACCCAAGCCTCTGATATTTCTCTTGGGGGCTGGTTCCGTTGTGGGGAGATATGAGCAAGTAGAGACCATGCCTGATGCTAAGTCATTGCTGAGCCCTGGAGCACCAAGAACTCCTCCCCCCCTCCGCTGGATGTCAATAAGTAACTCCTTGTCGCTGCATGGTTGGTTGGGTATGTCCTGAGGTAGCAGCATCTGGGGAGGTTCTGCTTTGTGCTGAAAGGGGTCTTCTGTTGGTTTTCCCCAATGAGGCTGTCTCTTCTGTATAAGATCTTGGCAGTCCCTTGGTGAGTTAGAGATGCTAGGGTAAGCTCGCAAGCCCAGACTTCAACCCCAGCTGAAGGAAGGGAGCTCACTGGAAGCATGTTTTCCTCTCTCCCATCCATTAAAGAAGTTGTGGTAAGAACTATTCACCATGCTGTACTTGAGAAACCACAAGTTCTGACTTTTACATTGATTGATCTGCCCTCATTACTTTGGAAAAATCAATTTCCTCTTTAGTATTGTTACTTCAGACAGTAACACTTGCATACAAATTATAGAATCATTGCCTTCATCTCAGAAAAGGAGAATTGAAGATATAGGCCAACGTGTGCAAACATTACAGACTACACAAGTGAATTTAATTAAAAAAGATATGGTAAACACTTAGAAAATAGAAAATATTGAAAATTCACATTATTTAAATTTGAGATTTGAATGTTCCTATTCTTGAACTCTTTAAAAATATTTGCTAGAAATTTTGACATTTTCTCCTGCTGCTATTCTATTGCTAAGGCTTCTTACCTTTCTAAGGAAGCTCAAGGTGACCAGGGTTGAGAAACAGATATGGATTTGACTGGACTATTGGAATATTCTACAGAATCCCAGGTCTTAAGTTATAGGATATTTTGATCAAATTTGTGTTCCCTCAAGAATGGGACCCAGTGTTAAAAATGTTTTTTCATAATAGACAAGGTTTATTTTATGGTACGAAGATTTGAGTTTTCTCGGATATTAGTTACATAGCAATTTCTGGGTATGCACCAAGAAGTTTTGGTTCTCGGTACATAATTTGTTACCCCTGTAAATATATTGTGAAACAGTATCTTGTAACTATTTTAGTTTGATAAGGAATAATTCACAGACACAAATTGATAACTATGTTTAATAAACAGATTGATAAAATTTGACTTGCTATATCTTTTCATGTTTCTTTAATATACACTTAGAATATACTTAAGTATGATAAAATAATAGTATATAATTCCTTATCCTATTTACTTATTTTAAAGTTTTTTTATACTGACATTCATTTGCATATCACATATTATCTTGGGATCCTTTAAGAGAAATAAAGAATAAATGCAGAGTATATTTCCCAGATCTCTATACTTAATATTGTATCAAATACTTACAATGTAAGTTTTAGCTGGCCAGGCTATTGATACACACAGTGGGGAGGTTAACACTGTGATGCAGGATGATGTCTTCTGGGTGCATCTCTCTCTGCCTCCAAATCGATGATAATGTTGTACCCTGTTTTATAGTTTCCACATGCAATCACGGACAAGTGTTCTTTTCTCATTGGTCATAAATTGAAGTTCTTTTTGGCATATATGGTTTGGTACCAGAATAGCCCCAGCCAAATAAGAATCAATTATTAGCATAACTGTTCTGTGCCATATAGCAACATAGTTCTTCTGGGTTATTTCTGACCAACCAATCAGTTACTACATCCATGACTGATAGACAGACTCCAAATGTAAGCTATTTTAGCTCACTCCAAAAGTCGTTGTCAGTCTTTCAATATTCCAATGTCCAGTATAGCATCAGTGTCCATTATCTCTGAGCAAATGCAGAGACTTCAAATCTTCAGCCTTTGTTTCACTGGTATTCATTGTATCAAATAAAATATTAAAGAAATCAAAGAAATCTCCCCATTACCCCACATTTCCCTCAAATGATTCTAAGATAACTCATCAGTGAACAGGGAATCACATACTAAAGTACACTGCACATCATATAATACATTTAAAAAAAACTATAAGTATTCACAGCAAAATTACGTATTCTTATAAAACTTGCGTTGTAAATGGAAATCTGCAAGCATAACTGAAAGCTGTGATGTCTTTTTATATACCCAATAGCATATAAACAATAAAATGAAAAAGAATATAACTTGCATAACCACATAATAACAATTGGATGAATTAAAAAATCAAAAACATGAGTAGCTGTTGGAGAAAATCTGAACAATGAGTCCCACAAAGAGAAATGAACAGGTTTACTTAAAATGTGTGACACTTTCTCATTCTCAATTCGAATAATATGTTGGACGAGTATTATTCAATTTCAAATAAGCAATGTAGTGATGAAGAGCAGTAAAGTTTACATGGTGATGATATATATATTCACCTAGTCCCAATGGTAAAGGATGAACAGAAAAAGAAAAAGTCCTTCGTGATGTCCACAGACTGCTTAAAGATAGGAGTAGAAAATACAGTCCCATTGATACAATGCGAAGTTAAAATTTGAGACTGAGTAGAACACCATGTGTGATTGGCAAGGTCCACAGAAAATGGAACAGAACTTTAGTAGTGAAGAAAACAGTTTGTGGTGTAAACAAGGGAAAACAGAAATGTCCAGCACCCAAATAATACACCATAAAATCTTCAGTGGGATTGTATTCCACTGATGCTTCTAAAAAGCATTGAGATGAATTAAGTAAACAAAGTGATGACATATTCAGTAGTTGACCATCAAAACAAGAGAAATGATAAGGAAAAGATTTACTTGGATCAGTAGGTTGAGACTCATTCCATGCATTATCAAGATGTAAACCCAATTCAAAACATCACGAGGACATACAAGCACATTATGTAATTGAATACCAATGTTAACTATAGGATAAATAACTATGTTTACCCTGCCATGGAAGCAAGCTACCCAATTGTACAACCAGTAAAAGAACAAGAAGAAATACTAACAGTCCACCAGTCTAAATTTTCAAGAGCAAATTGAGGTATATGCTTGCTTGCAAGTTGCATGATTGAAGGGGGGCCAATGACCTAGATGAGCAGTAATTAAAATGTCTTTAAGAATAGTGTTCTATTTGTACTTGGCTACAAGCTAATGCCCAAGAAACATCTTTAGAAAGTTCATAGTCACTTTTAGCAAGTATATTTTCTTCTCCAAAATGGATGATACGTGATTAGTAGTATCCTTAATAACATTAGATAAATGAAAGGAAGTTTTATTAAAATTATATTGGGATCTAAAACCATCAGCCTTATGCCAAACTGTAGAAGTCATTTTGTTACAAAGTACTTCTAAATTAACTGTATTCACAGTGCCTAGTACTATACTAGCACCACCTAAGATAGTATTTAATATGCTAAGTTTATGTCAAATAGGTGCATCTGGAGAATAAGTAGTTTGAAGAGAAAACAAAGGTTTAAGTAATTGACCATGATTAGTAATGAAACTAGAGCAATTTGGATAGGTGTAAGTCACTAGAAATAAATGAGGATGTAAATGCCACGTAACAAAATGATGATCTGCATGATATAAAACATCATGAGGTTCATCATATTTAACTTGGAAAGGATGTATAATTAAGACAAAAGGTATATCATGGAAGCAACTATCAGTTTTGATAGGGTATGTCAGATCACATCGTATAGAGTATGGAACACAATAAGAAACAGTAAACTATCCTTTCATCCAAATGAAATCTATTATCATGGGGAAACATCTCACTTTCTGAAACAGTACAGTTCTGAAAATGAGTGGTGGTATCATTGTAGACATAATATTGGGGGGAAGGACTACCTAAATATTCACATGTACATTGCCAATTTAGAGATCCACTTTGTTTTGTAGAATTCCACTTTATTTTCCTATTTTGACCATTTTACAATTTTGACTCATCTGAAGAATAAGATGAAGAGAAACCTCTTCAGCATCAGTGTATTTATTTATTTATTTAATAATTGTTTATATACCACCTTTACAAAAGTGAATTTGGTCAAAACGGTTTACAACATAACATACACAGTGTAAGAATAAAATTATAAATAAATTAAAACGTAAATAGAAAAGCATACAATGACAGTAAATATCATTAATCAAAATAAAATTTGACCTAAGTGCCATATTTAAACCGTAAAGAATGTATATTATCGGGAGAGTAAAAGGGGGAGGGAAGAGGGAAGGGAAAGTAGGTAAAAAAAAGGGAGGGGATGATTGTCAATTATGTCAAATGAATAACAAATGTGTTACATTTATTCTCTTAATAAATGTTGAAATGCTGTTTGAAACAGGTGGGTTTTTAGTGCTTTCTTGAAGTCTTGTGAGTGTGATATAAGACGGATAGAGTCAGGCAAAGAGTTCCAGTGAAATAGGGCTGCCACAGAGAAGGCTCTTTTTCGAGTTAGTTCTAATCTTGCAGTTCAAGCAAATGGTAAATCTAATAAATTTTTTGTAAGGGATCTGAGATATCTAACCGGTCTATATATTCTTAGAGATGTGCGTAGCCATGTGGATGTAGGGTTGTGAATTAATGAATGAATAATTGAGAAAATTTTATAAAGTACTCTAAATTTTACATGAAGCCAATGAAATGAGTACAGAATAGGAGAAACATGATTTTTGAGGGACACACCAGATAGAATGCAAGCAGCAGCATTTTGGATCAATTGCAGTGGGTGAATTGTAGAGTCTGGTAATCCCAAATAAGGGGCATTGCAATAATCCAATCCTGAAAAGATCAGGGCCTGTAAGACAGTACGAAAATCTCACGAGAACAGTAAAGGACGAAGTATTTTTAGCAAGTACAGTTTAAAGAAGGATTTCTTTTTAATCGCAGATATGAGTCTTCATAGATAGGTCTGAGTTAAGAATTACTCCCAGACTGGTTGCCTGGTTTCGAAATGATAAATAGATAAACACAACCAGAAAACACAAGACAGACAAAACATCTTCATCCTGGAAGGACGCCAGGTAGGCTGGAAAGGTGATCTTAGAGGAGGCAGTTACACTTTCTGGCATGGGCATTTCACTCCACACAAAAGGCTCCATGGATCCAGCCTGTAACAAGAAAACTTTTTTAGTTGTGAGATATGTACCCATTTAAGCTTATCACTGGGTAAAACAATCTGATAAACAGCTGGACTAATACGGTTAATGACTGAACAGCTGGACTAATATGGTTAATGACTGAACAAATCATTTAGATTCAAAAACATGTGTCTTTTTACTCAAATTAAGGTACATAACCTGCTCACCAACATCCAATTCATCTGATTTGTCTTGATCAGGGCTATTCTTTTTACATGCCTTTATAATGGATTGCAAAGCCTGATCCATTCAAAACTGCATAGTTTTATCTTGTAAAAGAGTTTAAATATGCTGAATTACCTGCTAATCCATGGATTGCTCATCTCCTTCACACATCCAGTCTTGAATAATTATTAGTAACATAGCATGACCAAAAATAATTTGATAAGGTTGATGACCTGTGTGCAATCGATTAGTACTTCAAATAGAGGCCAAAATCAATGGTAAATTTTGAGGCCAATCTTTGCCAGTACCACAAACAACTTTACGAAGAGCCTCTTTAATAGTACGATTCATTCTTTCCACTTGACCTCCTGCCTGGGGATGGTACGGTATATGTAGCTTTTGGGTAATACCTAAAGCTTTTAATAATGATGTAAATATATGACCTACAAATGCAGGACCTCTGTCTGAATCAGAAATGAATGTGAAATACCAAACCTACAAATTACCTCCTCAAACAATTTCTTAGCAGCGGTTTCTGCTGTGTGAGTTTTGGAAGGAAATGCCTCTGTCTATCCTGAAAAAGCATCAATAATTACTAAAAGATATTTGTATCCCTCTTTAGAAGTAGGGAGTGCATCAATAAAATCAGTTTGTAGATGATGCCAATGACCAACACGTCTCTGATAAAGATATTTCTCACAGGACAAGCAGGATGGTAGTCCTCACATATGGGTGACATCATCAGGATGGAGCCCAATCATGGAAAACTTCTGTCAAAGTTTCCAGAACCTTGACTGGCCCCTACTGGGCATGCCCAGCATGGCACTAACCCTGCAGCCAGCAGGGGTCCCCCTTCAGTCTTCTTTTTTCCGCGCAGCAGTAGCCTCGCGGTTTAGGAGCTCTGAACTGATTCCTGACAGGAATTTTCCTAACGGAATTAATTAAAAATACTTCACCCCACAGGGGTCCCCCCCTCTAGCTTTCTTCGACCGCGGTACTCTGGTAAGTTTTTTCACCGTTTTTCATCGGTTACCGTCGAGTTTGGCCCTCGCGGCCTACTGGCCATCGACCGTACTGCGGCTCGATTTTTCCATGGCCATGGCGTCGGGGTTTCGTTGGTGCCCGGACTGTACTCGCACCATGTCTATCACAGACCCTCATGGAGTCTGTGTTTTGTGTCTAGGCTGTGAGCATGATGTCCTAACTTGCACCGTGTGCCCTCATGACACCTAAGGGTCGCAAAGCCAGAATGGAGAAGATGGGACTCCTCTTCCGTGCTCACACCCCCACGCCGTCCATCGCATTGAAGTCTGTTCATCGACAACCGTCTGGTGACCGCCCGCCAACGACGTCTGCACGGCCATCGACTCCTGTACCTCCCCCTCAAGATCGAGGAGATCGTAGGGAGAAGCATCGCCATCGGCATCGTAGGTCTCGGACCGTCGAGGGAGCGAAATCATCGACCTCGCCACCGTCCAAACCACTGTTGAAGAAGCCCCGTCCAGGAGCGGCACTGACCACTCCTGCGACCGGGACATCGAGGTCACCCTCACCCGATTGGGGTTTGGGAGTCGCGATTCCGCCTGTAAAGGTGGTCCCTCAGACTGTGCCTCAGCCTCCCTCTTCCGTCATGGAGCCAGAGCTGATTGCCCCAGGTCTCCGGGAAGAACTGGATCGGCTGGTCCAGGAGGCCATCGCCAAAGCGATGCAATGACTCTAGGTCCCTCCGACACCGGCACCGAGACTGTAACCGGTTACCAACCCGATTCCAGCAGCACTGGCACCGCTGCTTTCCCGGATGGAGGCGCTCATGACTGCCCTTCCACCGGTGTTTCCAGGGTCTCCGATGGCTCCGGTGCCCTCCCCGATAACTGCTTCATCGGAAGGAGAAACACCATTCCGCATTCCTCCTTCCGGGGTAGTGCCTCAGCCATCGATGCCATGCCATCCCTCGCCACCGATTCACTCATCGGGGGCGATACGCACATCGACGCCATCGATGCCTTCGATGCTGGCACCGATGGCCCCCAAGGTGTCCGCGGTGCCCTTGGCGATTCCTTCGATTTTCTCGGAGCCTCAGCCGGGCCCTTCGGGTATCCAACCACCCTCTCGTCCTACAGGTCAACCTGTTGATCCTTATGACTCTTGGGGTGATGATATCTCCACAGACACCGATGATTTACCTTCACCTCCTTCTCCTACTGAAAGTAGAAAGCGTTCTCCTCCAGAGGACCTCTCTTTCATAAATTTTGTGAAGGAAATGTCTGAGATGGTCCCTTTTCAACTTCAGACGGAACAAGATGATAGGCACCAGATGATGGAGCTTCTCCAATTCCTGGAGGCCCCTAAAGTGATCACCTCTATTCCCATTCATCAAGTTCTTCTTGATCTCCTTAAAAAGAATTGGGAAAATCCTGGCTCTGTAGCCCCAGTACACAGGAAGGCTGACGCTACTTATCTAGTACAGTCAGCCCTGGGTTTTCAAAAGTCTCAGCTTGACCACCACTCAGTTTTGGTAGAGTCAGCTCAGAAGAAGGCAAAAAGAACGAAGCCACACTCCTCTATCCCTCCTGTCAAGGAACACAAATTCCTAGACAATATTGGTCGATGAGTGTTCCAAGGGGCCATGCTCATCTCTAGAGTTGCTGCTTACCAGCTGTATATGACCCAATACAACAGGGTCATTTTCAAACAGATACAGGACTTCTCTGAGACCCTGCCTGACCAATTCCAAGAACATCTTCAAACCGTTGTCAAAAGGGCATTGAAGCAGGGAAACACGAAAGCAATATGGAATTTTCATTCTGGAGTTTTTCCTGATCTCCTGCCTTCTGCTCTAAATTTAAAATCTGAGCTTGTGCGTCTCTGTATGCTATTTTTAAATGTTCTACGTTTGCTTGAGAAGAATGGGCAAGTAATTTCCAATTTTCCTGCTTATCTTTTAAATCTTTTGTTTCATGTGCTAAAGCTGTCTCCTGCTCCTTTAATGTTGCATTTTCTTTAAATAATTTACTAGCAGTATTCCATAATAACCACAAACAGCTAGAAATCTGTTTCTGGCTATTAGTCACTGAATAGAGATTGCAATATGCTTCAAGGTATAATTCCAAATCAAATACTGAATTGATTACATCTACAGGAATAATTCCAAGGGCAAGGACCTGAATTCTGTATTACCTGCCTCAGGAGGGAGGGGCTATCCACTTCTGGATATTTATTCTTTACCATTTGTTCCTGTTGTGTGCTATTCTTATGCTTAAACATGGTTAGATAACAATATTAACAAACAGAACACCAGACAAACACACGTCCCCCTATATCCTTCAGGAAAGTCCTTATATTTTAGAACACAGGTGGGGAGTCGTATTTATTCTTTCTTCCTTTCCTATACACCCACCCTTCCTACTGTAACATTTACGGTTCTTACCTTATGGAACCTTCCTTGAGTAATTAAAGAGCAGCAAGCCCCAACCATTTCAAGGTGTTACTAGTAGAATTCCTCAAATTCCTTTGTCTAAATAATTTCCAAAATATTTAATGGTGCAACACAAATATACAATATATATGAGAGAATTATTTAATTCTCTGCTTTTATTCCTATCCCCCTCGCATTCTCCACCAATCTTGTAACTATTTTAGTTTGATAAGGAATAATTCACAGACACAAATCGATAACAATGTTTAATAAACAGATTGGTAAAATTTGACTTGCTATATCTTTTCATGTTTCTTTAATATACACTTAGAATAGACTTTAAGTATGATAAAATAATAGTATATAATTCCTTATCCTATTATCTCAGGATCCTTTAAGAGAAATAAAGAATCTCTATACTTAATATTGTATCAAATACTTACAATGTAAGTTTTAGCTGGCCAGGCTATTGATACACCCAGTGGGGAGGTTAACACTGAGATACAGGACGATGTCTTCTGGGTGCATCTCTCTCTGTCTCCTAATCGATGATAATGTTGCACCCTGTTTTATAGTTTCCCACATGCAATCACGGACAAATGTTGTTATTTTCTGATTGGTCATAAATCAAAGTTCTTTTTGTCATATATGGTTTTGTTCCAGAATAGCCTCCATCAAATAAGATTCAGTTATTAGCATAACTATTCTGTACCATATAGCAACATAGGTTCTTCTGGGTTTTTTCTGACCATCCAATCACTGACTACATCCATGACTGATAGACTCCAAATGTAAGCTATTGTAACTCACTCCAAAAGTCGTCAATCTTTCAACTCCAATGTCCAGTATAGCGTCAATGTCCTTTATCTCTGAGCAAATGCAGAGACTTCAAATCTTCAGCCTTTCTAGTTCACTAGTATCCATTGTATCAAATACAATAGCGCCCCTTCGAGCAGCCCCTGCAGACAGCCCAGAAGGACATAGATGTGGCTCCCTGCACCCTCGGACATCTCTAAGCAGTACCACCGCACGGCTTCCTCGGAATGAACAGTGAAACCCCCGGACGACCAGCCCAAGCAACACCAGGCTAAACAAAAAGTCCCTTCCCATACTGAGGGATCCTTCCTCTAAATGTTTGATGGTTTCCACCAACTTCTCACATGACTATGATAATAGCTGGTTCATCCATTATCCTCCTAACAGCAAGTAACCTAATTGGTTATATTGAAACCAATGTGAACCCTCATAAGTAAGCCAGCATCCATCCTGCTTCACGTTCTTCCAGCTCTCTCCCAACAAGCACCATACTGCACCCAGCCAGTGTCATCTCAGCAAGCTCTCAACAAGCATCCATCCTGCAAGCATTCAACAAGTGCTCAGCAAACAAACAAACATCCTGCAAGCATTCAGCTAACAACCATCCTGCAAGCATTCAGCTAACAACCATCCTGCAAGCATTCAGCTAACAACCATCCTGCAAGCATTCAGCAAGCAACCATCCTGCAAGCATTCAGCAAGCAACCATCCTGAACAAGCAACCATCCTGAGCAAACAACACTCAAGCAACAGCAAAACAACTACCTCTCAGCACTCTACATTAAAACAAAAGACTCACAAAGACTGCCTTCGCCCCTCGGTCCATCAACAGCACTAACGCAGCACCACTACAACACAAGCACTACACGCTAAAATGTTCCCCACCTTCCCAATACCTATTTTACAACACAGCCTGTCAGCAATAGGAAAACCGAACAGATCATTCATACTACAACACAAACGACAGGCGCTACACCGAAACCTTAAATCATTCACCCCAATGTTGATAACACCCATCACCCAACTCTTAGGCCTCACTGTATTCTCACTTTCACTATTCAATGCACAATCTCTGTCCAAGAAATCTCTAATCCTCAACGACTATCTCCTTGATACCAAACCAGATATATGTGCTATAACAGAAACATGGCTCAAACCCACGGACACAGCAATTATAAACCAACTTCCCACATCAAACTACGACATCTTCTCCATCCCCCGACTGAAAAAAAGAGGAGGAGGACTCCTATTTGCATCAAAAAAAGACCTCGGGTTCATCCAGCACCCATACAACTCAGACTCTAAACTAGAAATGGGTCTCTTCACCTCGGAACAACTACAAATCCTACTCGTCTACGCCCCTCCGGGCCTCCTTGAGACAGACCCCTCCCCCTTAGTAGAGGAAATCACAACCCTCATCAAACTGGACGCTCAGCAATTATCCTAGGAGATTTTAATCTGCATGTGGACAATCCTACCCCATCATCCAGCTGTGAATCCTTTCTCTCTGCCCTCTCAGCCCTGGGTTTCAAACAACTAGTTACCAAACCCACACACAAAGCAGGCCACACGCTGGATCTTATCTTTATTAACCCAGGCATCAAACATTCTTCACGCCTCAAAAGCAAGAAGGTCCCTTGGTCTGATCACTCACTTATCTCAACCGCATTCTCATTGAACAAACCCTCCACCTCCAAAGGGCCCTCACCATCTTTCCCATACAGAAGATCCTGCTCTACAGAAGACCTCAGCTCCCACCTAGCCTCTCAACTTCCATCCATTGATCTCTCAAACCCGAACACAGCTCTCCGCTCTTGGAAAGCCATCACAGATTCCATAGCCGACAAGCTATGTCCGCTAGCAACCAAAAAATCACTCCCAAACGCCTCCAAAAGACAACCATGGTTCACGGAAGAACTAAGAAAGCTAAAACAAAATCTAAGACAGAAAGAGAGCGACTGGCGCAAATCCCCAAGCACCAATACACGATCCATCTACAAAGCCACCCTCCATCAATACAAGTCAACTACCTCTAAATCCAAAAGGGACTACTATGCATCCAAGATTCACCACTTAATCTTCGACGCAAAAGCCCTCTTCGCCTATGTCTCCAATCTCACCCAAATCATCCCACAGGAGATTCCCAACGACCTAGCACAACCCAAAGCTGAAGAACTTGCTCTTCATTTTCACAACAAAGTCAACAGCCTTCTAACTCATCTGCCTTCTAATCCCACCGACCCTGCTCTTTACCAGTCTCTTCAACAATCATCCCTCAACAATGGTCTGGAAACACTTGAACCCATCTCTATCTTAGAGATACAAACTCTTATAAGAAGAATGAAACCTTCCTCCCATCCTTTGGATACTATCCCCACCAAACTGCTCCTGGCCATCCCTGACTCCATCGCTAAAACCTTGTCGGACATCATAAACTGCTCACTCTCCCAAGGACTATATCCTGACGACCTCAAATTGGCCTCCATCAAACCTCTACTCAAGAAACCCAACTTGGATCCTAAAGACCCCAACAACTTCCGTCCTATCGCCAATCTCCCATTCATAGCCAAGATTCTAGAAAAAGTTGTCAATACTCAACTCTCCGAATACATAGAAGAAAACAAAATCCTATTCCAATCACAATACGGATTTCGCAAGTCACTGAACACAGAATCCCTCCTCATCTCCATGTCTGACTTCATATTAATGGGCCTTGACAAAGGCCAATCCTTCCTCTTAATTCTACTGGACCTATCAGCCGCCTTTGATACGGTCAATCATTCCATTCTCACTTCCATTCTGGCTTCTATAGGTATCTCAGGCACAGCTCTCTCATGGTTTAATCTTTTCTCTCCAACAGAGGCTTCAAGGTTAAGATACAGAACAAAGAATCTTCACGAATGGACGCATCCATAGGTGTCCCCCAGGGCTCCTCACTGTCACCTACACTCTTTAACATTTATCTTTTACCTATCTGCCAACTCCTCTCCAACCTTAACCTCAAACATTTCCTCTACGCCGACGACATCCAGATCGTGATACCCATTAAAGAATCTTACACAAAAAACATTGGTTCACTGGGAAAACTGTCTCTTCGAAATTAAACATCTCCTGGCTAACCTAAACCTAGTTTTAAACTCCTCTAAAACAGAACTGCTTCTCATCTCCCCAGATAATAATGCCATCTCTAATCCTCCAACTATCCCAACTACTACACAGGTGAGAGATCTAGGAGTATTAATTGATAACCGGATGAACCTTAAAGCTTACATCAACAGAACCACCAAGGACTGTTTCCACAAACTCCAAGTTCTGAAAAGAATTAGACCACTCTTCCACACTCAGGACTTCAGAACCATTCTACAAGCTATCATTTTTTCTAAGATCGATTACTGTAACTCTATCCTTCTGGGCCTACCTTCCTCCTATACTAGACCCCTCCAGATGTTACAAAACGCTGCGGCAAGATTACTGACAAACTCCAGGAGGAGGGACCATATATCTCCAATCCTAAAAGATCTCCACTGGTTGCCTGTTCACTTTAGAATCCTCTACAAATCTCTTTCCATAATATACAAAACCATCCATCAACACACACCACTCGACTTACAAGTCCCATTCCAAATTTATAACTCCTCCAGACCAACAAGAGACACACTCAGAGGATCTCTTCAAGTGCCCCCAGCCAAAACTACCAAACACATTACCTTGAGAGATCGGGCCTTTTCAACAGCCGGCCCCCTTCTATGGAACTCCATCCCACCGGACCTTAGACAGGAGCCCAGCCTCCCAACCTTCAGGAAGAGACTTAAGACCTGGCTGTTTAAAAAAGCTTTCCCGGACACCGATTAATTCTATTCAGCCAGATTCTACCACTTCCACATGTAAAAATGTTATTACTAATGTAAATACCTATACCTAATGTTATTCTCTTTCTTTTCTTCTCTCCTCCCAGTTCTATTACCTTGTTATTTGTAACTGCTTCCTTCTACACAAATAGGTTATTGAATTGTTTACTGTACACCCCTGTTATATGTAAACCGGCATGATGTGTTTGCAACATGAATGCCGGTATATAAAAATTTTAAATAAATAAATAAATAAATATTAAAAAAATCTAAGAAATCAAAGAAATTATCTCCCCATCACCCCACACTATGAAATGTATTTACTTTGAGCCATCTCAGCTGAGAGGTTGTTTGGATTCTCATGTTACTCATGGTTAGCCCACTTCTAAATATTGGCTATGTGATGTGTATTGGATGCTTTTTTTCTCTCTTTCCTTTTTTTCTTGTTTTGCTCAGTTTGGTCTTTTTTTCTCCCCAATTTGTCATTTTTTTCAGCAATAAATCTTTTTTGTTCATGTAGTTTGTTTATTTTTTGTTGCTGCTGAATCTCCTCAATTTTTTCTGTAACAAGTTCTGGTTATGTTTATATTGAAAAGATGATAGAGTAAAAAAAAAAAAAAAAAGAAAAGACTACTTTTGCCTTTTCAAAATGGCCGAAGAACTGCTTCCATGGTGAGCCAAAGTCCTCACGGAATGTTATCCTTGCTTCGCTCCGGATAGGCCTGTGGACAAGTATCCTGTGTTCTCAACAGTCCAGGGCACACCACACATAGAAGATCTGCATAAATCTCTCAGAAGTGGCAGTAGATCCTCCTCCTGCAGTTCAGGGTTGTCTGCCTTGCTGGGAAATGAGCCTAAATCTAAGCACAGGGTCAAATGTTACAAAAAACTTGCTAACCATTTAATCACCAAGTTTCTCAATCCCCAAAACTCACATAACAATAGTTTGTGAGCTATTCGATCAAAAGCACTTGAAACATCTAATGGTATTGAAAGTGCTTTTTCTCTCCTATCTAACCTAGGCAAAGCATCCTATATCAATGAGACCATCAAGGTCTCTATGCTGCAAGCTTTCCTAAAGGACCCTTTTGCTGGATCCAATGCATCAGCATTTTCCAGATAAGTCGGAGTGTTGTAGGACATGATAGGAGCTACATTTTTAATAATATTTTAATAGTAATTTTAGCTGGAGAAGATTAGTTATAAGTTTTATACTGTATGTTAATTTTATAATACATGATAGGTTAATTTTTACTTGTGAACCGTTTCGATAGATTCTGAGTGACGGTATATAAAAGATGTTAAATAAGTAGAAATCTGCTTAGTAACAACCTTTTCCAAGACCTTTGCCACCAATGTCAAGTTAGATATTCGATGGTATTTACTATATAGTCTTGAATAATGCATATGCATGCAAAGAAAATTAACAGGCAATTTGATGCCAATATTTTATTGCAGCCACCCAAGAATTTGGTCAGCCACAATAAAATACCTACACCTATTTGAAAAAAACAGTAAATGTGAGGTGGGAGACCCAGGATCCTAATCCGGGTCCTGAGGCTCCTGCCTCATATTTAAAGAGCTGGCAAAAATATAGTGCCAAAATGGGGAAAAGTGGTGTCAGTTTGGCTACGTGGCTGACGTCTGATCCCCAGGCCTTGCGCCAGTTACATGACCGGGTATGAGGGGGGCTCTGGCCTCTAGGTGGGACCTGCTACTTCATTTTAAAGTGTTGGGGGTCTGGGACCCTCATTTTTGATCTTTGGGGGAGGGGTGACAGGGTCCCAAGACCCTAACTTTATTGTTTGACTTGAGGGGGATAAGGGGTCCACTAAGTGACCAGTGTTTTCTTTAATACAACTTGGGGGGGGGGGGGGGGGGGGGGTGACAAAGTGGCCTTTCCTATGCAGACATTTTTATCTGTTTTTAAACTTTTGGGAAGTCTGGGCCACCTTGAGTCAGCACTGACCTCTGCTCAACTTCCCCATTTTGGCGCTATGTTTATTTTTTTGTCTGGCTCTTAAGGCGATTTATGATCCTGGAGGTTGGGACCACCATTGTGTTGAAAGGCTATTAGGCACATTCTTTAGGTGTGAGACAAAATAATGTGTCATGGAGCCACAATATTTTTTCGTAGGAGGGTCCCCACTATTGCGGTGATGTCACGCAACAGTGGGACCCCTCCCGCAATAAAATATTGTGGCTTAGTGGCTCTCGTTCTATGTTTTGAAGAAACTAACATGATGATACTAATCATAAACATAGATAATACTAAAAACATCCTTAACAAAGATGAAAAAAGCTTCAATGTTTAAGCAGAAGGATTCAGTTATTTAGAACTGCAAAGCCTCTCGAAATAGGTTGGTTTTCAGGGATTTCTTTAAAGCCGATTGAGTTACAGCAACCTATCTTTATTCTCAGAGATGTTCCATCACTTACACCGTTTCAGAGGATGTGCAGGTGCTCATTTAAAGAGACAGAATAATCCAGTCACTTCTCTTCAACATTGCTGCAGCGATCCCTCAGACCAGAGTCACAGTATTACCTATCGAGGAGAAAACATCCTGAGAACCCTTGATAAAGGGGGTTCCTGATCTTCTCTCTCATTGGCAGTGGAGTTAAGCTGTTCACAGGTGGTTGACCATGGCACTTTCCCTCTGAGGCAGCAAGAAGAGCCTTGTTACAAATGTGACTTGTAAAGGAAAATGGTGAAAAGGCAGTGAAACCCTTTTGAAATGTCACACATGGAGTTGTCATTCTTGTTCTAAGATTTTTATTTTTGATCATGGGTAGTTTTATAATTACTAACATTATACATGATATTTGTGCTTCTGCCTTGTACTTGTTTTCCTAGACAGATGCTGCATTAACAGGAAAACTGAGCTACAAGGTTAAAGAACATTTTTGAAAAGACACAAGGCCGGTTGACATTCCATGTATTTGTAAGCCATAAATAACATTTGCTTAAGAGGTGAGGATTATTAACATGGAGACTGAGAGCAAATTACATATGTCCATTCAGATTATTTGTTTATAATTGAAAACTAATCATAGAAATTTTGACAATTATGTAACCTAATTTAGGGGTGGATGAAACAAATGTAGATATCCTCTATAGCAGTGGCTCTCAACCTTTTTTCTGTCGGGACACATCTGACAGATGGTTCTCACATGCATGACACAATGAACCCATGATCATCACGGGGCTAGATGTAAAAGTACAGTTTGCATCCATGGGAACCCCTGACCCACAATAATGGATGTAAAGCAGAATTTTGACACTCCCCATACAACTCACCCTACAAAAATGATGTTCTAGTGTCATCTCAGTAACAACTTCTCCTTCTACTAACCAGGCTCAATAGCCCTACTTATGGAAAGACAGCAGTTTACCACCAATGCATGTCCTCTTGAGAAAACACAACAAATAAGACTGATACAAACACTTACATGCTAGTAAAATATCTCATCTTAGTAACACACACAAAACCGACCTAACATACTCCCAGGATCTGCAGTTATGTATATAAACTAATCCGCACACAGTTACACTTGTATTATGGAATGCACTCAACCAGTAACAATCCTATCTATGAAAAGGCAACACTACAAATATTAAATCCGGACCTAAACACCAATACACACCCTATTAGGAAAACAGAACTAGCAAGCAGCTATAGATCCCCACACAGAAATAATTGGAAAATTATACTAATAAGCAAAATAAATGTTTCAAAACAGCTATGAACAGAATAACATCCAACAATTAAAAACTCAAAAACTATTAATTCTCCAAACACCAATAAAATATTTTTAAAAAGCAGACACATCACATAATATTAAATAATTAAAATGGCAGTCAATCAAGAAAGATAAACTTAAAAAGCCACCTTTACTTACCCCCTCCATCAGCTCTCCTACTCCTCTTCCATGCAGGCTGTAGCACACACCAGAAGCAGCAGTAGAGGCTAAGCTCTATATTCATTGTCCTCTTCCTTAGGGCCCATGACAAGTCTCTCTGTCTTTCACATACACACCATACCAGTCACACCCCTTGTAATGATTCCGTAGGCGGAGTTAGCAATCTGAAATGAAACCGCTGATGGGAGGAGCAATCAGATAGGAGTTAGCAGTCTGTTCAGTTCGGAGTTAACAGTCTGCTGAGGAGATAGCAATCTGTAATATTTAGGAGAGTTGTGGGTGGATCCTTGGACCAGTGGCAGATGACCACGCCCCCGGGGAAGACCCCGAGAGGGACCACCGGTCAGGCTCAGAGTATGGAGACAGACACACACTAGTTCTTTTATTAGACAGTATACTGAACCACCAGAGGTGGCAGTAGTGAGCTGGAATGTCCGGCTGGGCTGCAGTCCCTCAGAAGGTGGAACAGCGATCCCTGGAGGTTGAGCTGTAGAGAAACTGAAATATAGTGAGTAGGCAGGGTAAGCAGAGTACATGTACTGAACCTGATGGTAACACTCACACAATGTCTCATAGAAGCCCAGGAGCTGGAAAGTATAGGCCCTTGAGGAGCGAGTACCTGGTTCCAGGGAAAGCTCTGAGAGAGTGATGGTAACTCACAGATGTAGTAGGCAGTGCTGACTTCCAGGCAGAAGTCAATTCGAAGAAGTCCGGGAACAAGGGCCCTCGAGGAGCGAGTACCGGTTCCAGGCTGCAAGAGAGAGAGCGAGGCCCTTGAGTGGGTACCCCTGGTTAGTCCAAGGAGGCAGAGTAGCGTAGATTGAACGAATCCATATCCTTGCTAACTCGATGTGTTGGCAAATTCTAAGACCTTAAATATCCGTCGCGGGTGATGTCATCTTCGGGGGACGCTCCTGAGGTTCGTGCCATCGCCGGTACTTCAGTCGGGGCCACGCTGTGCGCGCGCGCCCCTAGGCCTCCAGGAAACATGGCGGTTAGCAGCGTGGAGCCGGTCTGGGGACGCCGGAGTAGCCAATCTTCCTGTGGACGAAGAGGGAGGCGCCAAAGAGGTGAGGAGGGCGGAGAGGGGGCGTTGGGAACAGAGGGACACAACACCCCTATGACCAGTTTCTGTCTCTCACACACCAATTATCTCCCAACCAGTCTTTGACACACACACACACACACACACCAGTCACCTTCCTGAACAGTTTCTCTCATGCCATACACACACGCAGGCTTCCCACTCCCATACTGTGTCTCACACACATCCACACACCCAGGTTTCTCACTCCCATGCTCACTCTCTCCACATGCACAGGCTTCTCATTCCCTTAATCACTTTCTTTCTCACATACATACACCCCAGTCTCTCTCTCTTTCACACGTCACCTTACCAACCAGTCTCTCTCTCGTGCATGCACACACACACAGGCTTCCCACTCCCATGCTCGCTCACATATACAGGCTTCTCAGTCCCATGCTTTCTTTCGCACACACCCCCACAACACCAAGCTTCTTACTCCCATGCTTTCTCACATACCCAGATTTCTCACTTCCATGCTTTTTTCCTCTCTCTCTCTCTCTCTCACACACACACACACGTCACCTCCCTGACTAATCTCTCACACACACTCCAGTCATCTCACTTTTATTGTCTCTCAATCACACACATGCTCTTACACACTACACACATGCTCTCAATCAAATACATGCTCTCAATCACACATTTTCTCACACACAGGCTAGCTGTCTTCTCTCTATCTCACTTCCTTCCCCCCCAGCCCACCCCTCCCGAGCACAAATGGTAGCTGCAGCAGCCTCCTCCAGCCCCTGCAGGCCAAGAAAGAAGAATCCTATAGGCCACAGGAGGCTTATACTGCTGTCTCCTTTGCCGATTGCCAGCTGCTTTGATTGCTCAGTGCCACGCTACTGCTCGGGGGCCGATGCTGCTGCTGCCACCGCCACTACTTTTACACATGGCACGGCTCTTTCTCCTTCCCATGCACTGTACTGCGTATCACTTCCTGTTCCGGGGCAGGCGCGGGAAGAAGAAAAGGCCAGCCGCAGATGCCACAGCTTCCTCTCACACCGCTGCCATTCCCATTGGGCTTGAATGAGCTGTTAGCCCGGCAGTAACGGCAGCAGGGAAGGAAGAGCAGAGGGAGAGACCGGGAGCACGCAGCACACCTGCTGGTGCTTGGCGACACACCGGCTGAGAAGCGCTGCTGTATATATATAGTCTTAATATCAGTAGAATCACTGGAGAGAAGGTATATCAGTACTTTGCATAGCACGCTGCCTCTCTGTCCAAGGTGTATTATTTTTTAGCATTTTAATAAAGTTTTTCTCCATAGCTGTTGGCTTTAAGACTTTTATTTCAGTAAACCACATCACCCCCCATTTGCCTTAGTCATCACTGGGGTCCTGAGTTAGTTAACCTTCACTTTCAGGAGAGGGTTCTTCAGATACACTGTCTAACCCATTTCTGGAAATACCTGACATTGCACCTGAACACCTGTCATATTCAAAGTTTATGAAATGGGACAACACAGCCTGATTTTTAAAAGCATTTACATGCTTAGCACTGGGTTCTATGTGTGTAGATACTTGACCCACATTAAGTGACTTTTTAAGAGCCATCACAAGATATGCTATTGAATGTTGTCATTTTACTCGCATTAAGTGCACTTTACACGAGTAAATGGCTTTTCAATGTATGTTATATTTACATGTATAATATCTTTTGAAAATTCACCTGTTAGTATCAGACTCCCTGCTTAGAAATCTTCGGGTCCCTCCAGATATTGAATGCCCCGTCAGAGCCAGTGGCTCTCCCAGTGCACGGCTTTCTAAACTGTTTGCAGATGAGAATGTGGAAACACTTGTGTTTGGCATTCCTATGGTTATTAAGCTGAATCTCTGGGGTTTGGAGTCATCCAACTTTCACACGAATTGGTCATTGTTGGGTCTGCAATTAAAGCTGCTAGACATTCTCGGCAAGGAAGTCTTGCAAAGCTCCATGCTTACTGCCTGTCTCTGAGCATCAGTTCCATATGATGTAATATCCTCATGACTGTATTAAAAATCTGAAGACTTTTCTGCAACTTGTGGAAGTAGGATCTTATTCGCCCACAACCCCTGGCAGAATAGTACATTCTTTATCTTCATTGTCTATGAATTTTTCACCTTTTTCATGCATCTGCTTCTGTTGGAGCTCTGCGTATGACATGGTTCAAGGACAGTACCATTCAAGATATCT
The DNA here is from genome assembly GCF_901001135.1 of Rhinatrema bivittatum. Classification (NCBI taxonomy): domain Eukaryota; kingdom Metazoa; phylum Chordata; class Amphibia; order Gymnophiona; family Rhinatrematidae; genus Rhinatrema; species Rhinatrema bivittatum. The sequence goes on along the minus strand of NC_042616.1, from coordinate 343,725,330 downwards.
AGGAGAGGTCTCCGGATGTACCCGGTCTCTATGACAAATTAAGAAATGTAATGTAGCAGTCCAACCATATCATGGGTTCCTGAGTACCTTCTACACTTGAGGTGAATTAATTCCAGCCTTTTTCAGCAATACCACTTATTGCTTTTTCCAGCTCAATGTTAGAAACCACATCTGGCTACACCCTGAAAAAGTGAGTGCCATCAACATAAGGTTACACAACAGGCCCAGCAGACACCTGGGCCCATTTTTTCATCCCTACGAACTCTGTTTCGGAGGATGACAGTATCCAAATCTTCTTAGAGGCGTGATGCCAGATAACCAGGGACTACTAGGCCCTCTGACTCATGGAGTTTGGATACTGTTTGTGTTTCTTATGGTTACCTTCCCCTCCACACTGCTCAAATCTTGATCCACATCTGTCTCACTTGATGCAGTTTCGCCAAGAACTGCAATCACTTCCCCACCAACAAACAATAGAACTAGCCTCTGATTCCCAGCATGGATGAGGTTTCTGCTCTCCCATATTTCCTAATACCCAAGAAATTGGAAGGATTGCGGCCCTTGAACAAACATCTGGTTCGACAGGAATTTAAAACAAATTCCATCAGTATGCTTCTCTTACATCCAAAAATCAGAATGGAAATTGGGCTCGAGCTGAAGGATGCTTATATTAATATACCGAGCCATCCTTCCCATTGGCGCTACCTTCGCTTCAAGATGGATTCTTCCCACTACAAGCTACTCCCTTTTGCCTTATTGGCAGCTTTGAGAGTCTTTACTCTAATGCTTTACAGTGGTAGCTGCTCGCCTCAGTCACCAGGAGAATCAAGTTCTTTTCCGTACCTGGACAACTGCCTATTTGCAATGAACACTTGAGAATAAGTATTGCTTTCCCTCTATAAAGCTGCCTGTCTTCTACAAAATGTGGACTTTTCCAGTATTTTCAAGATGTCAAATCTAGTACCTGCTAAGAGTGAAATCTGTATAAATGTGGATAGACTTGCTTCAGGAGAGAGTGTTTGACAATGGATTTGAGTGTACACCATGTCATCACTCATACATAAACTACTGACTTCTCACCATGCGACAGCTGGAAAAGTTCTCGTTGCGTCAGTACATATGATGGCAGCCATTTCATGTGGTTCCACTGACCCGCATTTATATCCGTTATCTTCACTGAGGTCTCCACTCAGTGGGATCATCTGACCCAACCATTATCCACCACAATCCAGGTTTTCAAGGCAAGAGTTACTCTAGTGATAAAACCCCCATGTGATTCAGGACATGGTGCTACTTCGCAGTCTGTCAAGTCTTGCTAGTAACAAGATACCACCTCAAAAAGTGGGGGGGGGGGGGGAAGCTGACACGGGATCTTTCTGATCTTTGCGGCAATCGACAACTAATATACTATTCATTTTAGGAGGAATGCTTTGATTGACCTGTTTGCATGGGAACAGAACATTAAACTAGATTTTCCTCAATTCTACCTAGTGATCTGTCTGGCTCATGGCTCGCTCTTCCTCAATTTGGGGACAAGCCTTATGGACACACTTCCACTGCTACTTCTGATTTCCAGGGCAGTGTAAGAGCTGTTGCAAGACCTTGCTTGCTTCTTATAGCTCTGTTGTGACCTGGACAGACAGACATTTACATATCTTGTACAACTTTCCAGCAATGCCCCTACATATCTGGGGAAGATCTTACGTTGCTAATTCAGAAAAAGGAATGGTCTGTCATCCAGGCCTTCTGTATCTCAGTCCAATAGTTTGTTGAACGCTCAGTACTTGCTTATCTTTGTCTAAAGCGATCGAAAACATTTTGGTTCCACCTAGCACAATATCCACCAGAGAGTGCTATACCTTCAAATGGATTGGATATTCTAAATGGTACTGACAAAATATTTTGGGCCCATTTTCTTGTGAATCCAAGCACTTGTTAACATATTTGATCCTCCTTTCTGACTCGGCATTACACATCACCAGTGAAAGTACATCTCAATGCCTTAGTGGCTTACCATGCTTGATTAGGTATTAAACCCATCTCTACTCATCCACTGATATCTAGTTTTATGAAAGGCTTCTGCTGCATTTAGCCCCTGGCACAAAAAACTCCCCTTCAGTAGGACTTGAATGTTGTCCTTTCTCAACACAAAGGGCTGCCTTTCAGGCCACTGCAAAAAGATTCTCTTCAGTTCTTGACATGGAAAATTACATTCCTCACTGCAGTTTACCTGAGATCCAAGAATCTGCATGCTCCATTTCATGTCCGCTATTTGCCATACATGCAACTTTTCCATGATTGAGTAGTCTTTTCTACTCACCCACATTTTCTATCAAAGTTTTTCTCAGCTTTACATATTGATCAGTCCATCTTATTGTCTACATATTTCTGAGACTACATGTCCATGAAGGAGAAAAAGCCTTCATTTAGTATAAGAAAAGAACTCACTGCATTGCTAGACTTCAAATCTGTTTGCATACAACACTAACAGACTTGGCGACAATCACCTAACATGTATTATCCACTTTCAGAGCGGAATGCTTTCAGCACTGCTTCAACTTACCAAAATTGCAGATTACAGACTCAGTCGAAGCTCATCAGCTCAGAGCTTTGCCTTCTCCTGTTCCTCATGTTTGGGTTGTACCCTTCAAGTAAGTTTGCAAAGCTTCAACTTTTTCATCAGTTCACAGTTTTACATTCCATTGCTGCCTGAACAATCTTTGAAGGACTGACAATACCTTTGGACGAGCAGTTTTGTGTATCCTGTTCTCTCAGTAGTCTTCTCTCCATGGTGGAGTCCAGGTTGTTTATTCAGTACACACTCCACTGCAGCCCTCAGCTTGGGACTCTCCTCAGATTTTGGCTAATTCAGCCTGCTTATCGACAGAAAAAGCTATGATTTGCATAATGATTGTGCTATTCTGTGATACATAATAGTTTAATTTGAAACATTAAAAATAAAATGTGTTTTGTCTGATACTCCATGTATTCTTAAAATGCTACATATCTTACAAATTCTGCCAAGGGTATGTAAACTTATCATAACGGTATATACAACAGAGAATTTGTGACTTATGATGAGGAAATTATTGTTGGCTTGGAGTTGAGGGTATCTGAAGGCTTGGCCTCCTTTGTCCAAATATACAAGGTGCTAGGAGAATTTCTGATTTTTCCAGATCACTATGTTCAATTCATTCAGGCTGTAAATAATTTGGGTGAATCAACCCCAGCATATTTGGTTTATAGTAGTTGCTTTGTTATGCACCATAATAGATTAACCTAAGATTTTTTTTTAGTCTGCTTATGTATATCCAATGTTTCATGTGCAATTAAACAGTGTAGGACTAAAAAGCAGTAAGTTTTTACAGTGAATTAAAATGTATCCCTAATTTCCATCAGTACCAATGTCCTTTCATTCCTTTCTTCTAAGGAGGCTTTAACCTTTTTCTAAACAGAAAGCTATGGCTAGGGCTGAACTGACCATAACTTATTTAAACCAGAAGTGAAACTGTAAGCTGTTAATTATTCATTAAGCTACTGAATCTGCAGTGTTATAGACAACTGTTAGGATTTTTATTGGCTAACCTCTGAGTTTTGCCTTATATAGTAATGTATCTATACTGCTTATGATGATCCCCAATTATCAACCGAATACTAATGAATGAATTTCTGATTACTAATGAATAACTGGGATGATTAAGCTTCCAAGTTCCATATTCCTTGTTCAATGTAACTTTGCCTCTTCCACACCTTTGTTTTAAGTTTGTTGTCACTACAGTTGTTTACCCTTGTTCGATGTAAACCGATCTGATATGGTTCTTGCCCATGAAGGTCGCTTTAGAAAAGTGTTAAATAAATAAATAAATGATTTCTGACCATGTATTTCTGGTTCTCAGCAGATTAGCTACGCTATTCTCCTTGTATACGAGTATATTGCTCTGCTTTTTGGGCTGGTCCTGACATACCAAAGTGCTCAGTTTGCGTCTGGAAATGAAGCTGTGATTAGCCATTTGGGAAAGGCTGGGGAAAAAAAATAAAATAGGAGCAGAGGCTGCAGGGAAAATAGAACAGTGGCAAATTGTGCTGGAATGAATTATTATGGGCTTGCCCTGTTTCATGTCATGGAATGCATTAATTGCTTTGTCCCTTTTTGGGTAATGGAGGATTTGTGACAGCTTGCTTTCTATGGTGTCTGTTATCTATGAAATCTGGGTATAAGCACATTTCCCCTGAGATTCTGAAAAATTATTCCGATGCATCATTTTGGTGCTCGGGGTGGATTGGCCTATTGGGATCGGCATGCTCTGGTGGGCTGGTCAAGTGGTATCCCCAGTTCCTCCTTTTATACTGCTGCACTGTGTCTCTGCATTCTAGTGCTGAGCAGACCAAGCATAGCTTAAGTTGCAGACATTACTATCTGACTCACTGTCTTCTTAAAGTTTATCCCCCTGTGCTGCATTCCTCTAAAGCTGGTGGCTGGCCCAGCTTGTACCAGGTAAGCCAGATCAGTAAGACTTTTGCCAGCCAGTGATAGTTAATGCAGGTTCACCTCCCCTTAAGATTCCGTGGTTGCATGGTTGTAATGCAGACCCACCATCTTCCTGCCTTTTTTTTTTTTTTTATACCTATCTGAATGAGGCGGGCAATGACTGAAGAAGCCAGGAAGGTGGTGGGGCCTCTACTTCAAATGTGAGATCAGGTGCTGGCTGTGCAGTGGATCATTGGCCTCATGGAGTGGATTCTTCTTATGACAGTTACAAAAGCAGTTGAACAGCAATATTTAGCTCGAGGCCAGGGTGATAACTCCTTATAGACCTCTTTATAAAAAAAAGTGTTTCTATTGACTCTATGGTGGCATGGCATGGCATGGTTATACCACAGCCCACCACCATCTTCCCATCTCTTTCACACATGGCACACCTCACTCTCTTTATTAAAAATGTATGAAACACTTAAGTTACTAGGTGATATGCAAATTTGCATAAACACAATATGCAATAATACTCACATAGGAACACAACTCAGAAGTATTCAGACTTCTCTAACATAATACCACAGAACTTGCAAGTAATTAGATCCTAATTGCAAGCATCTATAAATAGGCATGGTTAAAGGAAAAAAAAGTATTTAAAATGTCTTGAAACAGTTCTAGAGCCTTATGATTTCTGGGAGGGAGTTTCATAAAGAAGAATCAGCAATGGAGAAAGCCCTGCCTCAAAGGTGAAATCTCTAGAGTGCCTCACTGGGAAGATTTGAGCCAAAATGGATTATATAGTTTCAATAATACATTTGCCCAAAGAGGAGAACTAGACATTAGTTCAACTAATTCAACCAGGACAGGAGAAATATGTTCCCATCTACTCTTAACCTGAGATAAGTTGTGCGGCAGAGTTCTGCAGTAGTTATAGGGCCTTTAGTAAATAAGGAAGATCCATATAAATGACATTACAGTAATCGAGTAGGGGAGAACTGAGCCTTGAAAAACAATCCAGAAATCATCATGGGTAAGAAATTCCATAAACCACAAAGAATATGGAGTTTAAAAAAATTCTGATCTAACAATAGATTTAATATACTGCTGGAAAGATAAATTGCAATCAAGCTACACCCTAAACTCTTTATGCAGGGAAGAATTGGTAGGGGAACATTCTCAGTGGTGATAGATGATGGTAGAGATGGACCATAAAGCTGCAGAATGACAATTAGTTCTGTCTTAGCCAAATTGAGTGCAGTGCCGAATCATGCTCAAGGAGAGCTCAGTTTCTTGAGTTTTAACATATTGTACAAAGTATGCACTTTGCACAGAAATACAATATGAATACATCAAAGCAAACATGAGAAGAAAAACATGGGTATCTTAACAAGAAAGATGCTCCCATGGATTAGGTCTCTTGGCGTAAAGCCAGGAACCCTTTCCCCCTCTCTTGTGTAGCTCTTGAAAAATCTGGAAATATCCTAACACACTCACCCTTAAACTGAGTATTCATATTCTTAAAATAATTCTACATAATAAAGCTTAAATAATTTTCATGGGAAATAAGACACTAACAGCATTGCTCTTTCTGAAATTTTTATAAGTAGAAGGCTCCAGAAAAGCTGTTAATTCTATACACTATGTAGAGGGCTGACTCATGCAAACAGACGGCAAAAAGAAAACATTTACAGACAGAACAGATTCAGAAGAAATATTTTATACTTCCAAGAAATATCTTCTAAATTAAAATGTGGCAGCTTCCCCAAACCCTAGGAAAACTAAGAAACTGAGGATTTAAATGTCTATCTTCAACAAATTCCACCCTCCTTTAAAGAATCCCATTTTTTGAATGAAACATTCAGATTGTAAACTTTTAACTTTTTCTAGGTCTGCAATCCTTCCAGACATTTCTTGTTGTTGGACAGCATGGTCTGAAATCAGACTCCAGCCTATTGTAGATTAAGTTAACTTTTACAGAACACTCTGTAAAGTGTCCATAAGGTCCCATAATGAATCTAATGTTATTGCTTTGGAGCAAGCTGTCACAGCAGTTGTTTGACACATGAGCTAGGACTTAACTCAAGGTCCGCAATTCAAATTTAGCATACCTTCCATCTCTGTTCTGGAGGGCCCCCACATTGATAGACAGCATCTGTACCACCATCCTCCAAGGCTCCCTCTAACGTGGCTCATTCAATTACCTCATCAGTCTGCGACACCGCTCACTAAGAGGAGTGGAACTACGCTCTGCTGCTGGTAAACTATCATCGAGAGGGATGAGAGATGCCTCTTCTGCAGCTGAAACTGGTACCAAAATCCCATATCACAGAAGGAGGAGCCAAAAACTCAATAATGGAACACTGGCCTTGGGGTAGGTAAAGGCTTGGAGAGAATCTTAACCTTCCTTTCTTTTAGAAGACATAAGTAAACAGAGGAGACAACCAAGGCACAGTGCACTTCATGCCGCCAACTTGGTCTTCATGTGCTCACTTTTTAAAGATTTGTTTCCAAGTGTTCTTTCAGGGTTCTATGATTGAAACACATACAGTAGCCCAACACTAATATAAACATGCAAGTGTTGACCTATATTTGAGTTCCCTGTTTTTACTTGGTTTTTAGGATCACCAAAAACAGTTCTTGTAGTTACATATTGTTAGGTAGAATTTTGTTGTTGTTTGACTTAAGATTCTTCAAACTTCTGTATATTTAGAAATAAGTACCATTCCAAGGCCTGTCTTTTGGAATTTGTCACTGACTAAGACTATTCACGTTCTTTTGACCCCTGTACTATATCAGATATGAATTATATACCAGGTATATTAAGGGAGCTACTGATTTCTGAAAATGCTGAGAGAAATTTCCAATAGTACCCTTCCAAACCCAAAAATGATCGTGTTTGTTTATAGTGAAGGTTGAGCAGTCAAGTACTGCTGATATTTGGTCACTAAGGTCTGTTTAGCCCTTCCTTTGTCTGTCCTCCCTGCTAGGGGTGAGGAATCAGAAGGCTGATACAGGCTAAACCTTCCAGGTAGGTGCTTATCCCCAGGTTTTACTATAATTAAAATTTTCTCTTACCAGAATCTAACAGACGTTAAGAGATGCACATAAAGCCAATTTGTACAACTTGGAAAAAATGTATTCTGTAGCCAGCAAATATCTTAGTGCATACAAAATCAATCTCCCTTAGTGTTTAATAGTTAAGGTTTATTGTCAGCTCTCACTTCCTGTGGAGAGAATGCCGAGACTCTTACAAGTTACAGGAAGTTCCTGTGCATCTTACTAATAGCCTTTTATCTGTGAGTGTGTATGTGCCAAGCAAGCGCACAGTCAAATTGTCAGGTCTTTGTTACATCCCGCCTTCACTGGTTCTCTTATTGCTGACCTTATCTGATCTTTTCCTCCTTTTGTTTTTTAATTTTGCTCTTTTCTGGAAAATCCATTTTACAACCATTTCCTGTGGGCACAAAATTCAAATCCTGTCCCCTGCAGTATTAACTGAAACACTCTGGCTGCTAACTGAAGGTAAATTTCCTGCAGGGTTGCACAGTGTTCCATATGTCGATTTTAATTTTTTATACCTGTATGTTCTGTCCATCAGTGTCCTTCTGTCCAGTGAAACAGAGCTGGCCAGGCCCTGCCACACAAGGACTAGTCATTCTTTGGATTATTACAGCTGTGCATATTTCTACAGGTCTCGCCTATCACTCTTTTGATCTCCATTTTGGCAATGGCAGTCATTACAAATATTTATTTATTTATTTATTTATTTATTTAACATTTTTATATACCGAAATTCATGTAGCAATGTTACATATCGTTTCGGTTTACATTATAATGTTAAAAACACGCATGAAAGAGTGCGATTACATCGAACAGGTAGATGAAACTTGGATCAAGAAACTTGATCCAAATATGCCACATTTGACCCCATCTGCCTAGGGGAACAAACATTTAAAATTTAAAAACATTTGACTTGCTTACCTAATAACCTAAGCAAGTTAAATATCTCATTCATTCATCAAATAAAATTGAACATTACAATTATATTGCACCACAGCTGGTCAGTGTTATAAAATAGACCAACCTCACTGAGATTTGAAATCAGGATAGTGTATTATGACATTGTCTAAGTGTGCAACTCCATATTAGACATGAGGTCTTAATACCTGCTTTATGAGGCACTGGCATGATTCAAGAGCTCACATGTAAGTTAAATGAGTGTTTGCACATGCTAAAACTCAGAGACAAAAGCCTTCTTCACCTGAGATTCAAGATTTAAAGGAATATTTTAGCCACTGCAATTCTCTTATCTATTCTCAGCATGACCCACTGTTGTTTTTTAACAGCCTCTTAGTTTTTTGGTTGTCATTGTCTTGTTTCTCTACTGGCCTTATTTCTATAATATGATATAACAGGTGCGATTTTTTTTTTAAGGTGTAAGCAAGCATGTGGATAAAGGTGTGCTAGTGGATATAGGGGTAGATTTTAAAAGCCCCTGGCGCGTAAATCCTGCCGGTTTTACACGCGCAGGGCACTCGGGCGCCTATATTGCATAGGCCGCCGGCGCGCGCAAGTCCCAGGGCTTCGTAAAAGGGGCGTGTCCAGGGGCGTGTCCGTGGTCAGGGGGCGATTCGAGGCAGGTCCGGGGGCGGGCTGGGAGGGCGGTCCCGAGTCCCCCGGCACTGCGGCCTGTACCGGGGGATGGCGAGACGCGTGCAAGTTACGCCTGCCTCAAGCAGGCGTAACTTGCACAACAAAGGTAGGGGGGGTTTAGGTAGGGCTGTGGGGTGGGTTAGATAGGGGAAGGGAGGGGAAGGTGTGGGGACGCGGAAGGAAAGTTCCCTCCGTGGCCACTCCGATTTCGGAGCGGCCTTGGAGGGAACGAAGGCAGGCTGCACAGCTCGGCGCGCGCAGGCTGTCGATTTTGCGCAGTATCTTATAAAATCCGGCGTACTTTAAGATCTACCCCATAGTGTATTTGGATTTTCAGAAGGCATTCGAAAGTCCCTCATGAGACTTCTCAGGAAATTGGGAGGTCATGGGATTAGATGCAGTGTCCTATTGTAGATTGGTAACTGGATAAAAGACAAGAAATAGATGTTAGGACTAAATGGTCAGTTTTCCAAATGGAGAAAGACCATTAGTAGAGTGCCACAGAGTTATGTATTGAAATCTGTGCTATTTAGCATATTCATATATGATCAGGAGAATAGAATAGCGCGTGAAGTAACCACATTTGCAGATGGACCTTCTGAAACTAAGAGACTGGGCATCTAAATGACAACTGCAATTTAATGTGGACACATGCAAAATACACATGAGGGGAAAAAAAAGTTCCTGTGGAAAATACCTTGAAATTTTTGACTCAGTGTATGGTGGCAGTCAAAAAAAGGCAAATAGAATATTAGAAATTATTTAGAAAGGAATAGAGAATAAAACCAAGAATATCACCGTTGTGATGGTATACTACTAAACGACGGTATAGAAAAGTTTTTAAATAAATAAATAAATGCAGATTATTGGTGTGAACACATCTTGAGTATTGTATGCAGTTTTGATTGCCCCATTTCAATAAAAAAAAAATGGTACAGAGAAGGGCAACAAAAATGATAAAGGGGATGGAAAATCTCCCTTGTGGAGAAAGGCTAAGATTAGAGCTCTTTAACCTTAGAGAAGACTATTGAGAAGGGGGGGATATGATTGAAATATTTAAGACCATGAGTGGAGTGGAATGGGTAAATAGTGGTTATTTACCCTTTTAAACACTAGGACTAGGGGACATTCATTACACTAGCGACTGATATTTAAAACAATCAACAAGTATTTTGTTCAATCTGCACAATACAGCTATTGAATTGTAAACCCCCCCTTTCACCAGAGGTCACCTTCCCAGTCTCAGGGAGTATTGTAATTACTGTTCTGAAGTGGGGCCATGAGCTGGGTCAGACCAAGGGTCCATCAATCCCAGCATCCTGTTTCCAACAGAGGCCAAAAACCAGGCCACAAGAACCTGGCAATTACCCAAACACTAAGTAGATCCTATTCTACTGATGCCAGAAGTAGCAGTGGCTGTTCCCTACTTGATTAATAGCAGTTAATGGACTTCTCCTCCAAGAACTTATCCAATCCTTTTTTAAAAACAGCTATATTAACTACACTAACCACATCCTCTGGCAGCAAATTCCAGAGCTTAACTGTACATTGAATGAGAGAATTTTCTCCAATGAGTTTTAAATTTGCTTCTTGCTAACTTCATGGAGTGTCCCCTAGTCCTTCCATTATCCAAAAGAGTAAATAACTGATTCACATTTACCCATTCTAGACTTCTCATGATTTTAAAGACCTCTATCATATGCCCCTTCAATCTCGTCTCCAAGTTGAACAGCCCTAACCTCTTTAGCCTTTCCTCATAGGGGAGCTGTTCCATCCCCTTTATCATTTAGGTTGCCCTTATCTGTACCTTCTCCAGTGCAGCTATCTTTTTTGAGATGTGGTGACCAGAATTGTGTACACTACTCAAGGTATGGTCTCACCGTGGAGCGATTCACAGGCATTATGACATTTTCCATTTTATTCACCATTCCCTTCCTAATAATTCCTAACATTGTTTGCTTTTTTGACTGCCGCAGCACACTGAACTATTTCAGTGTATTATCCACTATGATGCCTAGATCTTTTTCTTGGGTGGTAGCTCCTAATATGGAACCTAACATCATGTAACTACAGCATGGGTTATTTTTCCCTATATGCATCACCTTGCAGTTGTCCACATTAAATTTCATCTGCCATTTAGATGCCCAGTCTTCCAGGCTCGCAAGGTCCTCATGCAATTTATCACAATCTGCTTGTGATTTAACCTCTCTGAATAATTTTCTATAATCTGCAAACTTGATTACCTCACTCGATGTATTCCTTTTTAGATCATTTATAAATATATTGAAAAGCACTGGTCCAAGTACAAATCCCTGAGGCACTCCACTATTTACCCTTTTCCACTGAGAAAATTTACCATTTAATCCTTCAGCCTTTCCTCATAAATCTTCTGAAAGAGACCCAACACCATTTTGGTAGCTTTCCTCTGGATCACTTCCATCCTGCTTATGTCTTTTTTGAGATACGGTCTCCAGAACTGAACATAATACTCCAGGTGATACCTCACTAAGGACTTGAGCAAGGGCATTATCATCTCCTTTTTCCTGCTGGTCATTCCTCTCTATAGGGTCGATACAGTACAGTGCGCTCCGGAGCGCACTGTTAACCCGCCATTGGACATGCGTTTTCGAAGCGCGCTAGCGTTACCCCTTATTCAGTAAGGGGCCGAAAACGAGCGTCCAATCCCCCGAACCTAATAGCACCTGCAACATGCAAATGCATTTTGATGGCCCTATTAGGTATTCCTGCGCGATTCAAGAAAACAAAATGTGCAGCCAAGCCGCACATTTTGCTTTCAGAAATTAGCGCCTACCCAAAGGTAGGCGCTAATTTCTTCGGGCACCGGGAAAGTGCACAGAAAAGCAGTAAAAACTGCTTTTCTGTGCACCCTCCGACTTAATATCATGGCGATATTAAGACTGAGGTCCCAAAGGGTAAAAAAAGGAAAAAAAAATTTGAAGTCGGCCCGCGGCTGTTGGGTCGAAAACCGGGCACTCAATTTTGCCAGCGTCTGGGCTCCGAGCCCATGGCTGTCACCGGGCTCGAGAACCGACGCTGGCAAAATTGAGCATCGGCTGTCAAATCCGCTGACAGCCGCCGCTCCAGTCCAAAAGGAGGCGCTAGTGTCCTTAGCGCCTCCTTTTGCCTGTTTTTACCGCCGGGCCTCATTTAAATACAGAATCACGCACACAGGAGAGTGGCCTGTGCGCGTGTATCGGCCCCTATGTAGCCCAGCATTCTTCTGGTTTAGCTACCCCGTTGTCACATTGCTTCACTGTCTTCAGATAACCAGAAACAATCAGCCTAAGGTCCCTCTCCTGGTCAGTGCATATTAGTCTTTTGCCCCTCCCCTCCAATCGCATATGGCTCTTGGATTACTGCACCCGAGATGCATGACTCTGCACTTTTTGGCATTGAATCCCAGCTATAAAGACAAATAATCTTTTACAGCAGTGTTTATCAATAAAATAAGGTAACTATCCAAGAAATAAAAAAGAAACTTACATGTTGTAATATAAAATTTCATAAAGTTATATAAAATATATAACATTCAAATATTAAGAATAAAAATACAAATAAAAATTCCTGACATTGTTTTGGCAATGCTTGCATCAGGGGATTTGAGAATACATCATCAGATACAGAAGAAAAAGTGTGACACTTAGAAAAGGAAAATAAATGGAACACATATAAACATGTCAGAGAAGAGGGATAACAAGTCTGAAAAAAATATATAATTACAGAGATATTGTGTCAGAATCCTGTATAAGTGAAAAGAGCCCCCAAAACACATCTCTACCAGTTGCAAGCTCCTGTCCTTATGAGAATAAATTTGGATGTATATTACTGATATCTAAAATACATAAAATGTATACAATTTGAAATCTGTACTAAATATAATAAGAAAAAGAAAAAATAACTTTTTAATTAAATGAGAAAATCTAGTTGTCATAAAAACAGAATAAAAAATATAATTTAACATAGGTAAAAATGTTGCAGCAGTATTTGGGGGAAAAAAAAGAGCTCCTTTGAAATTTCCAGTTTTTGTGAGGCTGCTTGGTCCAGTCTTACAGTAAAAATATTTTACATATTGTACTTTTTTGAAATATGCTTTGAACAGTTTTAATATTTTTATTTTTTTACCTTTTTATTTTTAATCTGTTTTTGATAACTAGATTTTCTCATCTATTCATTAGTTCAGATTTTATACATTTTTTACATTTATTTTTTTTTTTTATATATTTTGGATTTTATTAATATACATCCATATTCATTCTGATAAGGACAGGAATTTGTAACTGATAGAGATTTGTCTTTATGGAGTTCACCTTTTCACTAGCAGAAATATTTCAGAATCCTATATATTATTTTCAAAATTGTTTTGCCTATCTGGTCTCTTCTCTATCACATGTTTATATGTGCTCTATTTATTTTGTTTTTGTAGATGTCGCACATCTTTTTATTTCTGTATCGGATAATGTATTCTCAAATCTGATATAGTGTTGCAGAAACATCATGTTAGGAATTTTTATTTGTATTTGTTAGGAATGAGCGTGTTTGGGTGGATCCTTGGGTACTGTGAGGGCAAAAAAACAGGATTAGCAGCCAATGTCCAAAAAAAGGATTTCTTTATTGCAGGGTGACACGAGTTGGGCACTTTTCATATACTCGTGTCACCCTGCAATAAAGAAATCCTTTTTTTGGACATTGGCTGCTAATCCTGTTTTTTTGCCCTCACGGCTTTTTTAGACAGCCTTCCTTGCTGTTTCTTCAGTCCTTGGGTACTGTGGCAGATGACCATGCCCACAGGAAGGAGCCCTGTGAGGAGCCATAGTACTAGGCTAGACTCAGACGCACCAACACAGTTAGTTCTTTATTAAATAGCTTTGAAGAGTGCCACCAGAGGTGGCAGTAGTGAGGCAGACTGGTAGTTGCAGTCTCAGGGACCTCAGCAGAGGGAGCCCTTCTCACCCCATTGGTATTGGGAGGTTCTGAAGCAGGTTTCCCAGCAAGGAAGTACTGTGGATGAGAGAGACTGAGAGTTAGTGTACTCACTAGGTGTTTGCTGTAGATAGGCGATTCCACCAGGTTGTAGAAGTAAGTGCAGGCACCGAGGTAGGGAGAACTGGCCCTCGAGGAGCGAGTACCTGTTCCCTGTAAGGCACCTGAAATAAAGCAGAGGGCCCCCGAGGAGCAGGTAGCCAGGTTAGCAGTTACCTAGAAGGGCAGAGAGAGAGCTTCCAGTGGCAGCACGGAAGCGGCAGAGTAGCGTGGACAGGAACGAAATGTATCCGGAATCAAGTCCTTGCTAACTCAATGAGCTAGCAAAATATTAGATGTGTTATACCCGGATGGCGTGACGTCAGTAAGGGGGAATGCCCCCGAGGTTCGCGCCAAGTGTTGCATAAAGACGTGGGTGACGCTCGTGCACCCTAGTAGGTACCCGGGAGGAGCATGGTGGGAGACAGCATCATAGCCGTTCCGGGGACGCCGGAGAGGTCAGCTTGTAGACGCGGCAGTAGCCATCTTTCCTAGGTAAGCGGGAGGAGCTGTGAATAAGGTGAGGCAAACGGGGCGAAGCCATCCAGCACCGACGGACGCAACAGTATTTTTATTCTTAATGTTAGAATGTTTATATATGAACATAAGAAATTGCCATACTGGGTCAGACCAAGGGTCCATCAAGCCCAACATCCAGCTTCAAGTACCTGGCAAGTACCCAAACACCAAGTAGATCCGATCCTACTGATGCCAGTAGTAGCAGTGGCTATTCCCTAAGGTATCTATTTTTAAAAACACACGTGTGCATCCATGTACGTGCGGTTCCCAGCATGCACACATGGATGCGGCTATTTTATAACATGCGCGCTTCTAATAAAATGCAATTCTTGTGCACACATGCACAGCCAATGTTTTAATAGTGTGCGTATGTGCGGACAGGTGTTGTGTAATGTGCGCAAGGGGGGATTTAAAAAAAATACGCGTGGTGACGCAATAGTGCCTTTCCCAGTTCCCTCCCAATCTGCTCCTTAACCCCTACCTATCTAGGCTAATTTTTTTTTTTTGTAATACTTTCTGCTCCTTCGGAGTAGAATTTACTTCCTTGTGTTGACTGGCTGCCGGTGCATGCTTCCCAGCAGCAGGGCCTAATGGCCACTTTACCGGTCGGGCCCCGGTCCACCCCTTTTGCATGGCCTGGCATTTCTGCACATACCGGAAGATATGCGCGTGGTCAGGCTGTTTTTAAAATGTGCTCGGTGCAGCCATGCATATATCCCCCAGATTGTACACGTGTCAGACTTGGGAGTAAGTCAATTTGATTAATAGCAGGTAATGGACTTCTCCTCCAAGAACTTATCCAATCCTTTTTTAAACCCAGCTACACTAACTGCACTAACCACATCCTCTGGCAACAAATTCCAGAGCTTAATTGTGCATTAAGTGTGAGAATTTTCTCCAAATATTTTTAAATGTGCTATTTGCTAACTTCATTGAGTGCCCTCTAGTTCTTCTATTATCCGAAAAAGTAAATAACCAATTCACATTTACACGTTCTAGACCTCTCATGATTTTAAACACCTCTATTATATCCCCCCTCAGCCATCTCTTCTCCAAGCTGAACAGCCCTAACCTCTTTAGCCTTTCCTCATAAGGGAGTTGTTCCACCCCTCATCATTTTGGTCGCCCTTCTCTGTACTTTCTCCTGTGCAACTGTCTTTTTTGGCAGATAATTTATAAAATGGAAAACAGGAGCAACTTTTGGCTAGTTAATCTGACAAACTTTGGATGGAATAGTTGTAGGGGCCTCATATGTCAGCTCCTGACCATAACTATGGAATGTGCAATGCATAAACTTTGGATCATGGCACATGAACACATAATGTTTACAGAGATAAGTCCAGCTTGGTAGGGGAACGTAGGCAGACTCAGACCATCATCAAACTATTATAATTACATAGCTACCTGACATGGTACAACTCTGACATGTCAAAAACTTGCTTGTGTGATTCAGGAAATTAAAGAAAAGTTGAAAACATTTAGAAAGAGGAAAAAATTCTCACGGTGAAATGAAAAATAGCATACAAGTTTAGTTTATTCTTATTTATAGGAAGAGTAGGTAATATGGGTTCTGGAGAAACACAACCAGGTCTAGTTTTCAGAATATCAGCAATGAAATGTATGAGGTATATTTGCATGCACTGCCTCCGTTATGAAAAATATATCATGTATATTCATTGTGAATGTCCTGAAAACCAGATTGGTTTGTGGTATACCAGGAACAGAGCTACCTATACCTGCTTTATAGTCTGCCTTTTCTAACAAAGTGCAATGAATGTTACATGGTAGTGTAGGGGTGGCCAGCTGTGATCTCGAGAGCCACAAACAGGCTTGATTTTCAGGATATCCACAATGAATATGCATGAGAGATTTGCCTCCATTATATGCAAATATCTCATGCTATTTATTGTAGATATCTTGAAAACCAAGCCTGTTTCTGGCACTTGAGGACTGGCGTTAGCCACTCCTTTAATAGAATTTAGAAGCTGATTGGCACTGACCAGGAGAAAAACTTCAGGATGATTGTGTCTCAAGGTAGAAAATCAGTGCAGTAAGGTGATGGGCAGAGCTGGGATACTTATGGAGAGGTATAATCTGCAGAAAAAAGGGCTATTATGCTGTTGTACAGGTTATTGGTGAAATCTTACCTAAAATATTTTGACCAATTCTGAAAGCCATACCTCTAAAAGTATGTACAGAGGATGGAGATGGTCCACATCAGTGCTGCTCAGCCCATTCCAGTCAGGTTTTCAGGATATCCACAATGAATATGCATAAGGTTTATTTGCTTCCACTGGATCTCCTTAAATGCCTGCCTGGCTAGGTGTATCCCCTAGAGCAGGGATAGGTAATTCTGGTCCTAGAATACCACAAACACGTCTAATTTTCAGGACTTGCAAAATAAATATGCAAGAGATAAATTTGCATGCAATGGACGCAGTACATGCAAATATACCTTATGCATATTCATTTTGAATATCCTGAAAACTAGACTGGGTTGTGGCACTCCAGTGGGGGTATGATAGGGACATTTACATAGCTCTAGGATATAAATCTAGTAAAATCTTTTTCAGAGAAAAAAATTCTCATGGAATGAAGTTTGGGAATTAACAGAAGCAATATCAGAAAATATTTTTAATGGAAAGATGAGCTCCTGGAATTGACTCCCAGTACAGGGTGTGGAGACAGAATGTGTAATGGGAATATAAGAAAGCAAGGGAGAAGTACAACGAGTCTCTAATGGTGAGGGGACAAATCAGAAATCATTGGGGATCGTGGTAGTGCATCAGGAGTGAGGTGGGGTGAACTGGGTTGGTTTAATGCAGGGTCTCAAACTTTGGTACTTGAGGGCTGCAAACCACTTGAATTTTGAGGATATCCCTAATGAATATGCATGAACTATATTTACATGCCCAGTGCCTCAATTGGATTCATATCAATCTCATGTATATTCATTAGGGATAGGAAAACCTGACCGGTTTGGAGCCCTCGGGGACCAAAGGTTGATTCCCCTGTTTTAATGGTCCTTGTCTGTTTTCTTATTATGTAACAGAACTAGGAACAACTTTAGAAAGTTGTAGTAGTGTGCAGACAATGCACTCTTCTTGCTTACAAGAGCAGAGCGGTAAGGGGAGATGGGATAAAGACAAAACAAAAAATGTAGTAGAAGAGGACCGGAAGGCTCATCTGCATACTGCTCCCAGTATCGCCCGGGAGAGGAGTCCAGAGGTCACCACAAGTGATCCAGGGATTGAATTCCACAGCTCCAGCTTCCAGAGGCCCCGCACGCCGCTCAAACTCTTCAATTAACTGAGTGAAGATCAATTTAATGGTGGTTAAAGAGGATTGGTAAGTATAGCTTTGGGAAATCTTTGGACTTATAAAAGTTTGGTGAAATAGAGGGATATATTCTTTAGAGGTTGTCTGTGTCTGAGGTAATAAGCAAGCCAGAGATAGTTAATTCTAGTGTCTTTCCCACCTACTCAACCCTTGATTTTTAGGCAAGAGACACTTTCTCATTAAAAAGTCAACCAGGGTCTTATCTAAATCATACTATTGTACCAGCCCTTATTGAACGTTTAATCATCCCCTTGTAGGACACTAGCTGATTAATCAGTAAATTCATCTGTAAATTTAAAGTACTCTAATTCCAACACCCTTAGTATCCTAAACTTAACTAGGAACTCAATAAAATTAAGATGAAGGCAGCAGTTCAGCAGCAAGAGGGGGGCTTTCCAGTCTTTTGCATTGAGTGTCACATGTATGATTTTTTTACCCGCCGGTGAGAGATTGTATGTGTGCACTCTGTGCAAGGAGCTCCTGGCTCTCAGGGAACTAGTCTGATCTCTGGAGGCTAGAGTAGCGGAGGAGCTGAGGCAGACAGAGAGGTACATTGATAGAAATGTAGAAACATATAGAAACATAGAAATGATGGCAGAAGAAGACCAAACGGCCCATCCAGTCTGCCCAGCAAGCTACGCACTTTATCCATTTTTTTATTTCCCTTTTTCTCTCTCCCACCTGTTACTATTGGCTTCCAGTACCCTCCAGCCCTAATTTCCCCTCCACCCCACCACAATTTCCCTCCACCCCACCACCAATGTAGAGAGCAGAGCCGTATCTGCATCCAAGTGAACATCCAGCTCAATTAGGGGTAGCAACCGCTGTAACAAGCAGGCCACACCCCTGCCCCATACTCTTACCCACCCCTGTTTTGTTTTTTTGTTTTTTGTTTTTTTGGGGTTTTTTTGGAGATGACAGCCCTCCATCCTTCTGCTCCGTGAAGGTGGAACTCCAACCACTGAGACCTTCAGGGACATAGTAGCCAAGTCCCAAATCCAGTCTGGCAGCCCCAGTGCTGCCTTGGATCAGAAAGGTCTCCCAGTTGGAGAACATCACCCTGGTGTTGCAGGGAAGTGATCCTGTAGCATCTGCTCTCCAGGTGATGTATGGTATGGTTCTCTCGCACTGAGGACAGGTCTCCCAGGACTACTGGCCAGGAGAGAAGGGTTAGGCCGGCCATCATAGTTGGTGATTCAATTATTAGAATTGTAGATAGCAGGGTGGTTGGTGGACATGAGGATCGCCTGGTAACTTGCCTGCCTGGTGCGAAGGTGGCAGACCTCACGCGTCACCTAGATAGGAGGAGCCAGCTGTTGTGGTACATGTGGGCACCGACATAGGAAAATGTGGGAGAGCGGTTCTAGAAACCAAATTTAGGATTTTACGTAGAAAGCTGAAATCCAGAACCTCGAGGGTGGCATTCTCTGAAATGCTTCCTGTTCCATGTGCATGTCCCCAGAGGTAGGCAGAGCTCCAGAGTTTCAATGCACGGATGAGATGATGGTGCAGGGATTCAGTTTTGTAAGTGGTATAGTGAAATTGAAAGGTGGAAAGGATCAATGTGTGGAGAGAGACGAAGAAATGGCAGAAATATTAAATACTTAAGTTCTGTGTTCACGAAAGAGGACCCTGGTGAAGGACCATCGCTACTTAACAAGAAACTGGAGGGGAGTGGAGTAGATGTAACTCCGTTTACAGTAGAAAATGTATGGGAAGAGCTAGAGAAACTGAAAGTGGACAAAGCCATGGGGCCTGATGAGGTTCATCCCAGGATACTGAGGGAGCTCAGAGATGAGCTGGCGGGTCCGCTGTATGACCTGTTCAATAGATCCCTAGAAACGGGAGTGGTGCCGAGTGATTGGAGAAGAGCGGTGGTCCTGCTTCACAAGAGTGGGAACAGAGAAGAGGCTGGTAACTACAGACCGGTTAGCCTCACTTTGGTGGTGGGAAAAGGAATGGAGTCACTGTTGAAAGAGAGAATAGTGAAATATCTACAGTCGGGAGAATTGCTGGACCACAGGAAGCATGGATTCACCAGGGGAAGGTCCTGTTAGACAAATCTGATTGACTTTTTTGACTGGGTAACCAAGGAATTGGATCAAGGAAGAGCACTCGATGTCATCTACTTGGACTTTAGCAAAGCTTTTGATACGGTCCCACACAGGAGACTGGTGAATAAAATGAGAAGCTTAGGAGTGAGTGCCGAGGTGGTGGCCTGGATTACAAACTGGTTGACGGACAGAAGACAATGTGTGATGGTAAATGGAACTCTCTCTGAAGAGAGAGCGGTTTTAAGAGGTGTACTGCAAGGATCTGTGTTGGGACTGGTCCTGCTCAATATCTTTGTGAGCAACATTGCAGACGGGATAGAAGGTAAGATTTGTCTTTTTGCGGACGACACTAAGATCTGCAACAGAGTGGACACGCCGGAAGGAGTGGAGTGAATGAGACGGGATTTAAGGAAGCTAGAAGAGTGGTCAAAGATATGGCAGCTGAGATTCAATGCCAAGAAGTGCAGAGTCATGCATATGGGGAGTGGAAATCCGAATGAACTGTATTCGATGGGGGGGGGGGGGGGGGGGGAGGCTGATGTGCACGGAGCAGGAGAGAGACCTTGGAGTGATAGTATCTAATGATCTGAAGTCGGCGAAACAATGTGACAAGGCGATAGCTAAAGCCAGAAGAATGCTGGGCTACATAGAGAGAGGAATATCGAGTAAGAAAAGGAAAGTGATTATCCCCTTGTACAGGTCCTTGGTGGGGCCTCACCTGGAGTACTGTGTTCAGTTCTGGAGACTGTATCTCCAAAGAGACAGACAAGATGGAGGCAGTCCAGAGAAGGGCGACCAGAAAGGTGGATGGTCTTCATCAAATGACTTATGAGGAGAGATTGAAGAATCTAAATATGTACACCCTGGAGGAAAGGAGGAGCAGAGGTGATATGATACAGACTTTCAGATACTTGAAAGGTTTTAATGATTTAAAGACAATGACAAACCTTTTCCGTCGGAAAAAAATCAGCAGAACCAGGGGTCACAATTTGAAACTCCAGGGAGGAAGACTCAGAACCAATGTCAGGAAGTATTTCTTCACGGAGAGCGTGGTGGATGCCTGGAATGCCCTTCCGGAGGAAGTGGTGAAGACCAGAACTGTGAAGGACTTCAAAGAGGTGTGGGATAAACACTGTGGATCCATAAAGTCTAGAGGACGTGAATGAAGAGTGGGTGGCTCGCGGGAATGACGGCGACTGCCTGGAGGTAATACCCTTATTCAATAAACATACACACGGTTAATGCAACTCCAACATTGCTTTGAGCTTCAACGGCAAGAGGAAATGTGGAAAAAAGAATTTGCATTCACAAAAAAGCAGGGAGAAGCTTGCTTGTTACGGCGGTTACTACCCCAAACCAAATAAGCCTGATACTTCACTTTCAATACATATCCAGCATACTTCTCTGCTTCAACGGCAGGGGAGAAAGACTGATACTTCACGCATATCCAACATGGCTCTCTGCTTCAACGGCAGGGGAGAAAGTCTGATACTTTACTTTCAATGCATATCCAGCATAACACTCTGCTTCAATGGCAGGGGGAATGAAGAAAAGTGGATCTATGTACAGACAACCAACAAGGACTGAATTACATAGTCTGGGTAAGCGGATAGGCATGGGTGTAGCTTGCTTATTGCGGCGGTTACTACCCCTGACTAAGCTAGATAGTCACTTAGATGCAGTTCCAACACTGCTCTCTGTGTTAATGGTGGGGGTGGAAGGGAAATAGAACCAAAAGGTTACTAAGAGCCAAGACTAACAGAAGTATGAGGGGAAAAAAAAAGTGCAAAGCTTGCTGGGCAGACTGGATGGGCCATTTGGTCATCTTCTGCCGTCATTTCTATGTTTCTGTGTAAGGAACTGGGGAAACATATGGGGACGGGGGAGACTTTTCCGAAAGGATGGGTTCCACCTTAACCAGCGTGGAACCAAGTTGCTGGCACTAACTTTCAAAAAGGAGAAAGAGCAGCTTTTAAACTAGAACAAGAGGGAAAGCAGACAGTTACTCAGCAGTGCATGGTTCGGAGAAATGTATCCTTGAAAGATACTAATGAAACAGGAGAGTTAGGGCATCCCAACAGAGAGGTTCCAATAAAAGCAAATGTAGTCCATGTGCCTATATGTAAAAAATCACCGAGGCTAATGATTTCCAAATTATCCCTAACAGCTGAAAAGCAGGTTGTTAATACAAACAAATAACACGCTTTGAAATGTCTGTATGCCAATGCCATAAGTCTAAGAAGTAAAATGGGAGAGTTAATTTAATGTATAGCAGTAAATGATGAGATTGACATAATTGGCATCACGGAGACATGGTGGAAGGAGGATAACCAATAGGACAGTGCATTATCAGGGTACAAATTATATCGCAATGATAGGGAGGATCAACTTGGTGGGGGTGTAGCACTTTATGTCCGAGAGGGTATAGAGTCCAACAGGATAAAGATCATACAAGAGACTAAATTTGTAATTTCTTTTACTCATGCTAATTTTCCATGTGTTTATACCTGTTCTCTGTAAACCGATGTGATGTGCAAACGAACGTCTTTATAAAAAAAAAACTATAAATTAAAAAAATAAATAAATTCTCAGTCAAATCTATATGGATAGAAATCTCATGTGTGTTGGATAAGAGTATAGTGATAGGAGTTTACTACCATCCACCTGGACAAAATGGTCAGACAGATGATGAAATGCTAAGAGAAATCAGGGAAGCTAACCAATTTGGCAGTGCAATAATAATGGGAGATTTCAATTACCCTAATATTGACTGGGTAAATGTAACTTCAGGACTTGCTAGAGACATAAAGTTCCTGGATGTAGTAAATGACTGCTTCATGGAGCAATTGGTTCAGGAACCAACAAGAGAGGGAGCTATTTTAGATTTAATTTTTAGTAGAACGCAGGATTTGGTGAGAGAGGTAACAGTGGTGGGGCCACTTGGCAATAGTTATCATAACATGATCAAATTTAAACTAATAACTGGAAGGGGGACAATAAGTAAATCTACAGCTCTAACACTAAACTTTCAAAAGGGAAACTGATAAAATGAGGAAAATAGAAAAAAACTGAAAGGTGCAGCTGCAAAGGTTAAAAGTGTTAAACAGCCATTGACATTGTTTAAAAATACAATCCTAGAGGCACAGTCCAGATATATTCCACGCATTAAGAAAGGTGGAAGGAAGGCAAAATGATTACCTTCATGGTTAAAAGGTGAGGTGAAAGAGGCTGTTTTAGCCAAAAAAAAATCTTTCAAAAATTGGAAGAAGGATCCATCTGAAGAAAATAGGATAAAACATAAGCATTGTCAAGTTAAGTGTAAAACATTGATAAGACAGGCGAAGAGAGAATTTGAAATGAAGTTGGCCATAGAGGCAAAAACTCATAATAAAAACTTTTTAAAATATATCCGAAACAAGAAACCTGTGAGGGAGTCGGTTGGACTATTAGATGACCGAGAGGTTAAAGGGTCTCTTAGGGAAGATAAAGCCATTGCAGAAAGACTAAATTAATTCTTTGCTTCTGTGTTTACTAATGAGGATGTTGGGGAGATACCAGTTCCAGAGATGGTTTTCAAGGGTGTTGAGTCAGACAAACTGAACCAAATCACTGTGAACCTGGAAGATGTAGTAGGCCAAATTGACAAACTGAAGAGTAGCAAATCACCTAGACTGGATGGTATGTATCCTAGGGTACTGAAGGAACTCAAAAATTAAATTTCTGATCTATTAGTTAAAATTGGTAACCTATGTCATTCGACACGGTCAACCACAACACCCTCATCAAACGCCTCATGGAAATTTGCATCTCTGGCACTGCCCTACTCTGGTTCCAGTCTTACCTACACGACAGGAGCTACAGTGTAAAAATTGGTCATAACGAATCCAAATCTGTTAGGCTAGCACAAGGAGTACCACAAGGCTCCTCCCTTTCTTCAACCCTCTTTAATATCTGTCTCCTCCCCCTCTGCCTACTGCTCTCTAAACTGGGTTTCCAGCACTTCATATATGCAGATGACGTGCAGATACTCATACCAATAACTGACTCTATCCCAAATGCAATGAAGATCTGGAACTCTGCCCTATCTGAAATAAACAAATTACTCACCGACAACTTTCTGGCACTCAATACCAACAAAACAGAGCTAATCATCCTTTCTCCTCATAACAATCCCGCTCTCAGCCTCTCTCCCCCCTTGCTACCCTGCTGCCCCTCTACCCCACTGGTACGCAGCCTAGGCATATGGATAGACAACCATTTTAACCTCAAAAAATTCATTTCTGCTACTGTAAAGAGCGGATTCTTCAAACTCCACACCTTGAAGAGAATCAAACCACTATTACACACTTCCGACTTCCGAACAGTACTGCAGGCCATGATTTTGTCCAAGCTTGACTATTGTAACGCTATCCTCCTTGGCTTACCAAAAAACACCCTTCAACCGTTACAGCTCTTACAAAACGCAGCTGCCCGCATTCTTACCAACACTCACCGTCATGACCACATCACCCCAGTTCTCCAATCCCTACACTGGCTCCCAGTAGCCTCTAGGATAATATATAAATCCCTCACCCTCATACACAAAGCCATCCACAACCAAAACATGCACTGGTTCCCTGAACATCTCTTTCTTTACAATCCAACCAGACCAACTAGAAAGCAACACCAGGCCAAACTCTTGACACCCTCTCCCAAACTCATGAAACATGTCAATACTAGAGAGCGCTCATTCATTGTAGCAGGAACTTCCCATTGGAATAAAATGCCCCCCCACCTACGCCAGGAACCATGCCATAAAAAATTCAAACATAATCTTAAAACCTGGCTCTTCAAAATAGCATACCCTGACTGACTGACTGCCTCCAAAGGTATATACCCTAACTCTTATACCCTAACTGACTGATACACCTTAATATATCTACCTCAGCTAACCAACTGTCTCTTCCCTGCTTCCTCCTAAATCCCTGCTCCCCGCTTCCCATCCCCCACCATTCCTCCCCCCTCCCTAATATCCTTCTCCCAAGCCCTCACCACCTATATTCCTTTTGCTCATGTAAATAGTTAATACCTAGTCTTCATTGATTTTTTGCTTTGTATAAAATATACGAATTTCCCACATATATTACTCTGCTTACCCTACCCTTTTAGATTAATCTCTGTTAGTCATTAAACTATTGTAAAGCTTGTTGCTATGTTATGTTACACTGTGAACCGAGGTGATGTTGCTAACGTGCCCCGGTATATAAAAAAACCTTTGAATAAATAAATAAATAATAAATAAATATCGTTAAAATCATCCATTGTACCTGAAGACTGGAGGGTGGCCAATGTACCCCCAATATTTAAAAAGGGCTCCAGGGTCGATCCGGGTAACTATAGACCAGTGAGCCTGACTTCAGTGCCAGGAAAAATAGTAGAAACCTATTCTAAAGATCAAAATCGTAGCGCATATAGAAAGACATGGTTTAATGGAACGCAGTCAACATGGATTTACCCAAGGGAAGTCTTGCCTAACAAATAAGAAAATTATTCCTTACCTGCTAATTTTCATTCCTGTAGTACCAAGGATCAGTCCAGATGGTGGGTTATGTCTCCCGTCCAGCAGATGGAGTCAGACAAGGCTTCGGAGGGTGCTGGCATAAGTACGCGTGCACCCTCTACAGGAGCTAGGTATCGAGAATATCAAAGCCAAAACAAACTAGTGAGGCTGGATCAAGTGTAACAATCGTAAACATCATAACTGAGGCAAGTAATGCCCAAACTGGCAGAACGAACTAAAATAACATTCCAGTGGGTCGCTTCAAACAGGCCTTCGACTAAGTACTCACTCTGCTCCATCTCGTCCCCTTTCTCTCCCCTGCTCTCCGTGTGGTTAAAACTGCCTTAGTTCCTACCTCTTGACCTGGACTTCCTCTTAAGATTTACCTCTCCTTAATCCCACCTTCCTTCTACATCTTCTACTATTATTTGCCCCATATGCTCCCACCTTTAATTTTTTGTAAAATATGTATATAGTTTCTTAACCCTTCTTGCATTCATCAGCTCCATTTAAACTTTTAAACACTTTCTCTATCTTCCCGCTTCATAATATGTTAATACTGTATTTTATACATATACATATGCTAACCCTACATGCTAACAATTGTTCTATGTAAAAGATTATTTCCTATATCAGTTATATTATGCTTTATACTCTCATTGTGCATTGTAATCCTCTGCTATGTAATCTCAGTATTCCTTGTAAACCGATACAATGTGCAGTCTGTTATTGGTATATAAAAACCATTAAAGAAATAAATAAATAAGTAAGTTGGGTATTAAGCTGAGAATAATTGCGAGGAACAGACTGGCCAGAAATGGAATCTTGCTTGCCAGCCTTGTCCAGGCAATAGTGACAGTGAGCTGCAAAGGTATGGAGAGAACTCGATGTAGCAGCTTTGCAGATGTCAGTAAGGGGCACCGAACGAACGGAGGTGCGCTACTGATGTTGCCATGGCTCTTATAGAGTGCACTTTCACACGTTCCTGTAGCAGGAAGCCTGCTTGCTGGTAACAGAAAGAAATACAGTCTGCCAGCCAGGCAGATAAGGTCTGCTTACCTACCGGATCTCCCAGTTTAGTTTTATCGAAAGAGACAAACAACTGTGTGGACTTCCTGTGGACTGCAGTGCATTCCAAATAAAAGCCTGCCTCCGTTCCCTCCGAGGCGGCTCCGAAATCGGAGTGGCTTCGGAGGGAACTTTCCTTCGCCCTCCCCCCACCTTCCCTTCCCTTTCCCTACCTAACCCCCCCACACACACACAGACACACACACACACCTCTATCAGGCGTAACTTTGCACGCGCCGGGCCGGCTGCCGCACTCCATTTTCCGGTCCGGGGGCTGGTCCTGAGGCCGCGGCGCCCCCCCCCCCCACCCCTGGATGACGCGCTGAACGCATCACGACCCCTCGACACGCACCCCCGATGACGCGCGGATCGCAACACGCCCCCCCCCCCCAAGAAAGCCCCAGGACTTACGCACGTCCCGTGGCTTTGCACACGCCGGAAGCCTATGCAACATAGGCTCGGCGCGCGCAGGGGGTGTTTGGGCCAGGTTTTCGGGGGTACGCGCCTACCCCTTTGAAAATCTGGCCCAATATGTTTCAGATAACCATGATTCAATAATAAACAGTATATAATTATCAAATTGTAACAAATTTGTAATTTCTATCCCCTTTTTCTTAAAAGTATGCCATAAATAATGGCTTACTATCAGCATGCAATGAGCTTGTGAATCAACCCATTAATGTATAATGTAAGACTAAATGAATGAGGGCTATAACTTTTTTGTGGCAAAGATAATTTGTCAAGTGCAAGTAATCTAAGGTTATAGCTACAGAATTAGCTCCACCTATATCCCAGCTAGTGCACCATATTGATAAGTTTATTTCTATTTCACCTTCTTCATATGAAAATTTTCCTGTTTTACTATTTTTTTTTTCAAATGCTGATAAAATGTTCCTTCTCTGTAATCAAGTTATTCATCATCAAATAGGATACCCTTATTATCCAAAACCTTGGCAGGAACTATATAAAATATGCTCTGTTAGCAACTGATAAAGGTTCAGGCCAGGGGGTCCTGCTCAAATGAAGTTGCCCAACACTGACAGCGTTTCAACATATTACATCTGCTTCAGGGGCTAGATGGTACTTAATCACATGAAAAATATATCAGCTATTTACTTATAAATTCCAGAAACCATCTTGCCAAAAACATTTAAAAAGAACATGATTTAGTGTGCATTGATCAAACTGCTTTTCCTGGCCGTCATCTGTGGGAGATCTTCAACGTCTTGCTTCATTTAAAAAGCTACCACAGGACAAATCAAAATCTCTTTCTGATACCTACATCTGATTGAATACTATTTGAAAACCTAATAGTGAATGGAACGATAACATATGAACTAGAAAAATAAAAAGCTATGTATCACTACAATGCTTTCTTTTTTCTTTTTTCTTTCAAGTGATAAAGGCTAACAGTATGTAAATTGTGATTTCTTCAATGACAAACCAAAACCCAGATTCCGAGTGGCTTTTTTTATGTATGGCTGCTGCCACTTATTTTGCAATATGAGATGCTGCTGTCAATTATGCTACAGGTACTGAAGACGTTTAAAAAATGTGTATCCATTTGATTTCTCTGTTTAGACCATGGGGACTCCCTGTATTCCATTTATAAATAAATCGCTGTTCCATCTGCACTAAACGCAGATCAAAATCCCCGCCTGTAGGTGATTTATTCATCTGAAGTAAACAAGCCGCTTGTGCTTCCTCTATAGTGTGAGCTGCCACTGTCCAATGTGCTACTACCGGCACTTCTTGTTTTTGCTGGTGAATATAGCTGCGATGCTCTTGAATGTGTGTGCGGAACATCCGTGAGATTTTCCTTATATATACTAAGTCACAAGGGCCCCAAAGTGTATAAATCACTCCTGTGAATGTACCCGTGAGGTGTTGACAAAATTTAAAAGGATCATGATTAGGTAGCCTGAACTCTTCACCTTGAATGGTAATAATCATAGATGTTGCACCACCCGCAGGGAAAATGGCCTTGCTGTTGTGGAGGTGAAATGCTGGAAACTTGATCGTGAAAAGCAGAATGAACTAATTGATCACATATGTTCTTAGCCTGGGATAATGCAAATATTGGTGGCTGCTGAAATACAGAATGTATACCGAGAACCCACCAATATTTTCTGATACTCTTTTTGTATTTGCCAAGTAATGGTGTGAAAAGTAAAACACACACTAACTTGAATTCAGGTTTTCTAGATGAAGATTGTAAAAGGATAAAGGGGCAACTTCTTTGGCGGGTCCTTCAATGAAGGTCCACCTATGGGCCTCTTCCTTTATCCAGTTCATGGCAACTCTGAGTGATTTATGGGAAATGAGACTTCAGACGGGCTAGCGGTAGATCAGGAGAATGAGCAGGAAGAGAGGAAAAAAAATCACACATCTGGGAAACAAAGAATCACAGTATATTTGTTAAAATTGGACACTATGCTTTATTGTGCTTTTGTGAGGATCTGTTGTGGACTCGCTTGGTCTTCGTACTCTGGCACCATCATTACCTGAATCCAGAGAACGTCTTTGTCTCTGGTTTCTACTATGTGTTCCTGCTTGGTCTCCTTCCTATTCCTGGTATGCTCCATCTCCTTCCTGTGTTCTAAGCTTCAATCTCCTTGCTTGCATTGGGGGCTAACCCTATTACTCTTGCCTTGCCGGCCACAACACCTGAGGGCTCAACCTGAGGGGGGGAGGTGGTTGGCATAGGCAGAATCGCACGGTTTTCACTATCATTGGCCGATTCATCTCTCCAGACACATGGCTGCTTGTTCCTTGGGCGACTGTCCATCACAATGTGAAACTGTGATAGTTTTGTTGTCATTTATTACAGTCAGTGAAGTTTCTTATAGGGATACACTTTGTTAATCTGTTTAGAGTTTTCATGTTCTCTAATTTTATGCAAAATCTACAAAAGAAAACGTTTCTAAAAGAAATTATGGGAGCAAAAGCATAAACAAAAAGCATGTTAGGCTTCTGTCCGATGGTTAACTTAAACTTATGCTGGGGCAAACGTGTACACGTTTTTATTTGCAAATGTCTCCCTCCCTCCTTTTTAGAAGGAACAGGAATTTAAAGCTTTGAGCAAAAGACATGGTATTTTAAAACTGTGTAAGTAAGCTGGCTTGCAGGCTTTTTATCATTTTGTCCTAAATTTACCTGATCCTTAAATTTGGCCATGAGTTCCATGAATTTTTTTTTGTCTTCAGTATAAAAAAAAGTTATGTATGTTAAATATGGTACAGTATTCATAACTTGCACTGTATTTAAAATAGATTGGTCTCTTTTATACAGCTATCCTATGATTTCACAAGTGTTGAACAACACTGATCTTCATCCTTTCAATGCTGAGGAAAATGGAGGGACTCCATTTACCACAAAAGTATCTGGAAGACATCACCATCATCATCACCATCACCACCACCACTCTAGTTATGGAGTGATTGGAACTGAGAGCAAAGAGATTATCCCTGAAGTTTCAGACACACATAGTAAGCATGAGCAATATAAATTAATAGCAAGTTCTGTCTGCTGTATTAACATGTTATCCTCCTTACCTCGTTCGATAGGAATTATACACTACTGCACTTTTACATGCCTGATTTGATTATATTGTATAGAAATTGTATATTTTTCCTCCTTAAGCGTTTCTTAGTATGTAAGCAAGCAAGGCACTTGAAAAAAAAGAAAAAAATACAGGCTTGTTTACTCATATCAATTTTAGCTCTTATGTTTTATCGGTTTGTCAAAACAAAAAAGTAGAACTCAGTGTAGCTAAATCTTTCCACTGTTAAGAAGTCATGAATGAAACCAGATCTCTGAAGACCAGATTAAGATATGCCTAAACCAACAAGGGGGGGGGGGGGGGGGTTAAATCTATGAAAATTACAAACCAACCTACTGGCTTGACTAATTCAAGACTCTGCTTATATAGAAATCACTATTGGTCTAGGTTTCTATTCTGTTCAGGTAGTAAGTTAATATGTTAGTTTTTATTGTGACAAGTGTCAAGACATTATTCTGCTAATATTTGTGCACTATAAGTTATAACAGAGAATATACATTAGCATTTCTTACTCAAATAATATCTGGTTACTGATTAGCATCAAACTGACCTCTACTTTGGTGTCCTAAATTTATTTTAACACATTAAGGCCAATATTCAAAAACGTTGAGCTCTTAAATTTAGATATCTAAGGGCCCCCTTTACTCAGCGCCGGCCATCCATTGCTCCTACCATGTGATAGGGGCCGACCAATGGCACCGGTAGCCCCTGTGAAATAGTAAGGGCAAAGGCTATCAGCGCCATTTTGAATTCCGGCAGCCGACGGCCCGAGTGCAGGAGATCGCTCCAGGACCCCCGCTGGACCACCAGGGACTTTTGGCAAGTCTTGGGGGGGGTCAGGAGGCTGGGGGTTTTATTTCGTTAATGATACATTGCATTCGTGGGGGTTCGCCATACATTTCAGGACCCCACGAATGCAACGAATAGGGACCTATACGTTGCGGATTGCGCATTCGTTCAAAACGAATGCACATCCCTAAGCCTTAGTAAATCAGGCCCTGTTAGGTACCTATTTTCATTCAAACTTAGAAACCTAAAATTTTGGCTGAAAATTCACTTAAATTAAAATCTAAAAACTTAAGGGGGTAATTTTCAAAGGAGATATGCACATAAATGTAACATACTAGCATAGCAATTTTGAAAAGCCATTTACTCCAGTAAAGTGCTCTTATTCAAGTAAAACCTATGGTCAATTCAATGGCATATGTTGTAGCAATTTTCAAAAGTCCACTTAGTCAAGTAAAGTGTATTTACGCAAGTAAATGCTTTTTAAAATCAGGCCCTACAGTTCTAAATTTAGACCTGCTGTTCATTTGCTTGTATTCTGGCTCCTATGTTAGATGCACAATGCTGAATGAAAATCAATGCTAAGCACCTAACATTTTCCCCCCATCTTAATTCGACCCCCTGTAGACATCTACCTTTTAAGGCCCTAAATTTGAGAGCCTTGTGAAACTAGGAGCCTAAATTTAGGAAATAGGTCCTAGTAAAATTTCAAAGAGATCAATTTAAGAGCCTAACTCCCAAAGTTAGGCACCAAAACCCTTTGAAAATAAATCGCTTAATGTATGTGAAATTGCATTATATGTGTATAGCAAATCATCCTGTACTTGACAAAATCACAACAGTGTACTTCCAAATGACTTTATTCTGAATTTTAAATGGCAGAGTTAAAGAACTGAGAAAACAAGGCTCAGGAGTTAAAGCAATGACAGTGGGTATCTATGGGTCCTGTATTCACACTTTTTAGAGTACGGCATGGCACTTCCTGCTCTGATGATTGTTGAAGAAAGCAATAGTGGTATAATTCATGACCTAGGATTCCCAAGCTGCTTCTGTTGTGGAACCAGAATATATCTATCAGCATGATTCTGCATTGCAGAAGTGGTTGAAGCTTAAATGTTTGCAATACCAATTTATTTGCAATACAAAATATACAAATACATATAGGGACCTAGCATAATTGAATCTAAACCTAAATAGTATAGCATCTTTAGTATTTTTTTTTTAATTTATTGTTTATTCATTTTACAACAGTCATACAATGTATCCACTTTGCAAGGAAATATGGTATCAAATACAACAGTTTAACAAAGTATAACCACATTTGGTAACAAATATTTTTTTTACAATACCCATTAGACCACATACCCTGGAGGGGGAGGGTAATTTTAGGAGTAAAGAAAACTCAGAGGAAATTAAAAATAGAAATGGCTTAGCTTACAGCACTACTCTATCAATACAAGATGATCTCAAGTGTTTAGGTGTTACCTTTTTAGAATCTATGAAGCTTTTAAGCTGTTCTGGTATGAAGAAAATATAAGCAACTCTATTATGCATTTGCACGGGAATCTTAGAAAGAAGATAGCACCAATAATTAAAGTATCCTGCCTTAAGGCTAGAAAACCCTTCTTTCTCTCTTGGGTAATTTTTGTTAAATCAGGAAAAATCCTGATTTTTTTGACCCATGAATAATGCATTAGAATTCCTAAAATAACTTTTCATTGCACTACTAAAGTTTTCAGTATATAGAGAGATCAACAATGTAGCTCTCTCTGTTATTTCAAAAATAGATGACTCTAAATACTCTGAAAGATTATTTAAGTCCAATGAAGAATTCCGAAGCTGAACACCAGAGCGAGATGGTAGAAAGTAGACTTTATCCAGAGGGGGAGCGGATTCATTTGTAAAGCCCAATACTTCCAGGAAATATCTTCTGATAGTAATTCTAGGAACTTTTCCTACCACCCTCGGGAAATTCAAAATTCGCAAATTAAGGTGTCTTAAATTGTTTTCAATTAATTCCACTTTCCTACTCAGGACAGAGCAGTCCTGAGTAATTGTAGATTAAACTCTTTTCACATGTTATATTTCTTCTTCCATATTCTTAATCTTTTCTGAAGTTTTCTTTTTCAGATTTTCATTAAACCTGAATAAAGAGTCCACTTGCGGAGACAATTAATTTATCTTCAATGAACAGTCTGAAAATGTTTTTCCCATGGACTAAATTAGTTCCCATAGTGAATCTAGGGTTACTATAGCAGGTTTTTCCAAGCTGTATGCTGTTACAACACTTGGTAAAGTGATATCTGGAAAACTCTCACCTCCGTTCAACACTTGGGAACTTGTGGCCGCTGGTGCAGGTATTATGGCATTTTCACTCTCGATCAGAGAGGATGTGAGCGCGGGTGCAACCTGCAGCACTGCTCCTTCGACCTCCAATGCATTAGAATTCCTAAAATAACTTTTCATTGCACTACTAAAATCGTTTTCCGTATATAGAGAGATCAACAATGTAGCTCTCTCTGTTATTTCAAAAATAGATGACTCTAAATACTCTGAAAGGTTATTTAAGTCCAATGAAGAATTCCAAAGCTGAATACCAGAGCGAGATGGTAGAAAGTAGACTTTATCTAGAGGGGGAGTGGATTCATTTGTAAAGCCCAATACTTCGGGGCTCCTCATGGGGCCCAACACAGAGGTCACCGGCACTGCCGGAGGCCCACGATCATCCTGAGGGCTCAACAACACCTCAGAAGTCGCGGTGGGTCCTCCTTCACACGCCACAGCAGCTGGAACTCCAGCCCCCACACGAAGTGCTGACCCTGCACACTGCTGGATCGTACAAGGGGATTATCACCTCCTCTTTCGTACTGGTTATTCTCTCTATGCAGCCCAGCATTCTTCTGGCTTTAGCTATCACCATGTCACATCATTTCACCATCTTCAGATCTCCAGACACTATTACACCAGGATCTTTCTCCTGGTCCGTGCACATCAGTCTTACATCCTCCATCACATACAGCTCTTTCGGCTTACTGCACTCCAGATGCATGACTCTGCACTTTTTGCCAGCTGCCAAATCATCAACCACTCTTCCAGCTTTCTTAAATCACTTTTCATTCTCTCTACTCCTTCCTGCTTTTCACCCAGGGAGCCATTTGCCTTACAGCTGGCCTTAGATTTGTGGTACTAGAGAATACAGGCTGAGCTCAGGTGTGTACTGTATGGTAGTAGAGAGGGGATTGGACAATTCAGAGAGAGAGGCAGAGCTGGAGAATACAGTCAGAGAGAGGAACAGAGCTCAATTTTTATATGTAGTAGTAGACCGTGGATTGGACATTACAGAGAACAAGTATAGCTGGAGAGTTCAGGGTGAGAGAGGGATGGAGCTCAATTTCCATACAGAGAGAGAGAGGTGGAGCTGGAGAGTAGGACAGAGCTGCAGAATATAGGAAGGGAGAGGGATAGAGCTCAATTTACATAGTAGGTGCAGGGCAACTTTCCTCTTTATTATAGTTAGATAATAGATTCCAAATGTGGCATCATGATGTCATTGAGTTGTCATGTTCATATGTTGTGCCATCTTTCCAATGCACATACACTGAAAAACATAAATATCTGAGGCAAAAAAACAAAAACCATTATTTGTTTATGTTGTGGATATTCACTTTTTGGAGCCTAGATGAATTGAAAAGATGGTGTCACACATGAATATCATGTCACTCTGATGCTGAGCTTGTTGGTAGATCGAAAAAATGATTATTACTGGCACTCAGCATTGTGACAGTGAAAATGTATGCATGTATGTGCTTGTCATCCTGATGAGTTTGCATTGGATAAACCAAAACATATTCATCTATCAGCATTTTCAGAATGTTCTTTTATCTCATGTTCTTTACTATTTTTCCTTATTAAAAGTAGATTCACTGAAGAGGCAAGATGTCTCAATTTGCTCAAGTTAAAGATCTGAGTTTTATTTTCCTTTTCACTATTTTAAATCTATAGTGTTCTTTCTCTGAGTGGAGTTATCTGTTACCACAAAGTGAACTATACAATCTGAAGACATAATCTTTAAATTGCTATAGCTGCTATTTAAGTATTAGAGAAAGATCATAAATTTTACTATTTTAAAAATATGGGAGTAGAGGAAAAGACAGATAAAGAAATTAAGTTCATCTATAGTCATTATATTCTTTAAAATAATATTTTTTACTCTGTTATTTCTGCATTCATAGAGAAGAGTTATATGTTTGCAGGTCAAAATGAAGTATTAGCTAAAAAAAGAGACCAATGTACTAAAGATTACCTGAATGTAATCCACTTTGAAGAGCCAAAAAGTGGAATCTAAATTAAATAAATAATGTTAAGGGTACTTGCAAGCATTAATGTGCATTAAATGCCTACATTATCTTTTCCAACTGCACAGCAAAAAAGTACACACATTAAAATAAACAAAATGTTGCACAGACACATTAGTGCAAAAAGTTTAATAGCATTTCAGGGAGGAATAGTTAAGTTTGTGTTACCATCTGCATTATTGTGCATAATTAACATTTTGTGATTTTTACATGTACCTGATTTGCATTTCTTTAATATTGGACATTACAACATGCATTAATAGTTATTGTTAACTCAGTTTAGTACATATGCCCTGTAGTCAGAGCCAGTACTATTCATATATTGGTTGATCTGAAAAACATAGAAATGACAGCAGAAGAAGACCAAACGGCCCATCCAGTCTGCCCAGCAAGCCACGCAGTTCATCCATTTATTTATTTATTTTTTCCCACCCTTTTTCTCCCTCCACCCTTTTTTTTTCCCCACCCTTTTTCTCCCTCCACCCTTTTTCTCCCTCCCACCCATCACTATTGGCTTCCAGCACCCTCCGGCCCCAACTCCCTTCTACCCCTCCACCAAAAAGTAGGAAAACATTATACAGATTTATTGAGAGAACAGTTCAGTATTCTGCCTTAAGCCAAAATCCTGAATGAAGAATTTGTATATCCTTTCAAGATTCCTAAAAGCTATAGGAATGGGTTTTCTAAAAGAGAATGAATCTTATAGTTCACTAATGTACAGGAAATTTAAAACTACTGAAGCCAATATTGAAAGCTGGCCATTTAAGTAACTTAGCCAGCTATAACTTATCCGGCTAAGTTGCAAGGTATATTCAGCAGCACAGCTAAGCCGCTGAATATGGGCATATATATCGCATTTAGCCATATAAGTTATAACCGGCTAAGTTTAGACTTACTCTATGGGACGTCTAACTTAGCTGCATAACTTATAAAGCTATGACCAAATATCAGTAGTTAGTTGCATAAATTGTATGGCTAACTCGCTCTGCCCCGATCCGCCCACCAGATGCCCACAAGTTATACTGCTTACTTGTTAGCATATAAACGACATGCAGCTAAGCAGCAGCCGCTGAACGTAGGCACAGATGCAGCAGCCGCTACTTAGCAGCATAAGTTAAACTTCTCCAGTTAAATAGCAATGAACATGCTTTGAATATTGATCTCTTAAGAAAATGTAAAACCATGCTGTTTCTTAGAACTTGAACTGTGCTATATTTTTGGGGGTAACAAGCCCAGCTTGGCTCCTTGTAGTGAGGGAACTGCCAAAGTGTATATAGGTAGGTAAAGCCAGGTTTTCACTATATGGTTTTATTTTATTTTCTTTAGACATTGTTTCTTTTGGGGGTTTCCCCACTGTTTTTCCACCCACTGAGAAACACAGTTTGAAATTTTTGTTTGTCCAAGATATCTGGGGAACTTGAGGAGCTGCAGATGCCCAATCATAAGTTGTTCCTCTACAGATGCTTTTCAACAATACAAAATAACAGATTATAAAAATCCATAAAATGTACAAAATAAATATGCAAGAAAGAGAGAAGTAATACATAATCTATAAATGCAACAAAAAAGATATGGCATCATATCTAATAACACAAAATAGAAGAATGATACATTTTGTATCATCTTTATAGAAAAAGTAAAAAAAAAATTCAGACCTTTAAGTAGTTTGATATTTATTGATTAAAGGTTTCCAGGTTTTCAAAATTTTTTCTTCTGAATCATTTTTAAGGCAAATGTTATTTAGCCATTCATTGACCGAATTGTGTATCAAATTCCATGTAGCCATTCTTGTTAATTTAGCTGCAGTTAACAACTAAATAGTTAATTTGTTCTTCGGGGGATATATTGCTTTAATTCAGAGACTGGTTCTGTTTCTGCAGTGATATGTATATGTTTCTTTATTACACTGCCACTCTGTGCCATCTTGTGTTATTGCATGGCTAAGATATCTGCAGAGTTTTTAATTTCCCTGTCCTGATTGTTTATTGTTAGTTGCTGTTTGAATATTTCTGAATTTCCTATTAAATCTGTTCCTGTCTGCTCTCTCTTCTCCCTGATGGTCCCTTGACTCAAAGCAATCTGGGATTGTTCCCTGCCTGGAGGCATTTTCAGGTTGCCAAGAGCTTTTTGGCAACTGTTTATCTTGAATCCTTTTCTACAAGTTCCTAAGAAGCATTCCTATTCCTATCCCTACTCCTACTTCTATTCACTACTATTTACAAGTATCTACAGCTTTAACTGCAGCTGCAGTTCATCGCCCTCTGACTACTGGGTTTTCAGAGATTCATAACAGCTGCACGAGGCTCTGCAATCTGTATGGCTGTTCTTTCGCTTGTCATTCACAGTGCGTGTTGAACTGTTTCATCATTCTAATAATCAGGCCGATACAGAAAGAAACGCGGGAGAGCGCACAGGCCAGTGTCCTGTGCGCTCAATACAGTAAATAAAAATATGCTAATTAGGGCCCGCGGTAAAAGGAGGTTATTAACAGGGACACTAGCGTGTCCCTAGCACCTCCTTTTTGACAGAAGCGGCGGCTGTCAGCGGGTTTGACAGCCGACACTCAATTTTGCCAGCATCTGTTCTCAAACCCGCTGACAGCCACAGGTTTTCGAGCCGCGGGCAGATTTAAATTTTTTTTTTTTTAAATTTTTGATTATTTTTAACCTTTGGGACCTCCAACTTAATATCGCCTTTGGGTAGGCGCTAATTTCTGAAAGTAAAATGTATGGCTTGGCTGCATATTTTACTTTCTGAATCGCGCAGGAATAACTAATAGGGCCATCAACATGCATTTGCATGTTGCGGGCGCTATTAGTTTTGAGGAGGTTGGACGCGCGTTTTCACACGCTATTACCCCTTACTGAATAAGGGGTAAAGCTAGCGCGTCAAATGCGCATCCAACCGCAAGTTAAGTGTGCTCCACCGGAGCACACTGTACTGTATCGGCCTGAATGTTTGGTATCCAAGAACTGAGTCCTCTGAGATCTGAAACTAGAAATAAAGTTTAACTGACTGTCTAGACACACAAGCTAGAGATTAAGGGCTGAGGGCAATACATAACTCAAAAGACCAATCTATGAAAGAAATAGAATATCCATCTATGTAATCTGTTTCCTATGAAACAAATTCCTTAGTGTTCGGGTAGGTCAGTCCCAACGAATGGTTTATATACCTCTGCCAGCAGATGGAGACGGAGCAAAAGCTGACATCATAGCCATATAGTCCTTCCCCATCAGCCTGTCAATATTCTCCATCTCCAGCAGATGGTGGACATGCATTTCCCTTCAAGAGATTGCCTATGAGTAAAAAAGAAAAGAAGGAATTGAAAGGAGATAACGGAAAGATGAGATGTCTGTTGCACCACTTCCTTCCTGAGGTGATACCGTGCAGTCCCTCCCTCAGTAGAGTGCCCTAAGTCCGGTAGCCTTGACTGGCATAGACCGAAAATTTCAAGAGAGCCTCAGTGGTGAAGGCTTTATCACTCTCCCTCCATAGCTAGGACCTGTACCTGCTCTCAGCCAGGAAGGGCTGAGCTCAGATAAAAGTGTTTTACTTTATAAAAAAAAAAAAAGTGAGTGGAAATCAGGAGAAACTGTTACCTTGGCTTTCGGCTGTCCCGCTTATGTCTCTGGGGAGTTCTGTGAGGGGAGGAGGTGGTGCAGGCCTGGTGGGTTGAGCAGCCATTTGGCTGGGCCCTGCTTCGGTTTCTCTCCTTCTGGTGCATGCTAGGCTGTGAGGTGATTTTGCACCATTTTCGCTGTGAGCCATTGGCACGCTCGTGTGTGCCCAGTTGTGCACCCAACTTCATCTTTTTGATGTTGGTAATTGGCGCTCAGATTGGGCGCCTAGTTGGACGTAAGGCCTGAGTGCGTATACTTGCGCGCACATTTTTTGTGTGCATCTGTTTTGGGCATGGATTTTATGCACACATAATCTAGGTGCTTACAACCATAGCAAACGTGGTGAAGAAGCCTAAGTGCTTATCCATTTGTGCTGCATGCCACATCAGAGCCATTCAGCCAGAGCTGTCTTTAAGCCTGTGTCAACGCTGCCTTGATGCTTGGGCAGGTTTACCTCCTTCATATTTTGCTGACAATCATCCTTCTCCTTGGTCTGCGGGGAGTGGGACTGAGAGTGGCACAATGAGGTTGTCCCCTCCCTCAGTCTATCCTAACGACTTGGCCCGTGGAGACTCTCGCTCTCAGGATGTCAGCTTCAGGCCTATGGGGCCTGGAATGGGCCCGTCCTTTTCCTTCGTAGAATTTTTCCAGGGATTGCAAACATTTCTACAGTGGCGGCCTTCTGAGTCAACACTGCCTGCTAAGATAGGTCCGTGCATGCAGAGTGTTTCTCTGCCTGTCTCCACGGTCAAATGCCATGGTGCAGCGCAGTCTGACAAGGCTCGAATGCAGGTGGATCAAAATGATACTGATGATGAAGGTGGTGGCTCTCCTGATGAGGAAGAGGTTCCCCCAAATTTGAAGC
Source organism: Rhinatrema bivittatum (assembly GCF_901001135.1). Classification (NCBI taxonomy): domain Eukaryota; kingdom Metazoa; phylum Chordata; class Amphibia; order Gymnophiona; family Rhinatrematidae; genus Rhinatrema; species Rhinatrema bivittatum. The sequence continues at coordinate 343,685,453 of NC_042616.1, read as the reverse complement.
CTTATAGAACTCCATTTCTTTCATAGAGAGGAGTTGCCAAGCTTGGTCTCTCAGACCTTGAAGATCCTCAGAGTGGCTGGTTCTGACTCCTTGGCGATGCAGAAGGAGAGCCCATTTTGGTCACCCTATGCAAGTCTTCTTGTTTTTACCCCTCTGGATGCGATCCAGGAGTTGATTGATCTGGAATGGAGTGCTCCAGAGGCATCTTTTAAAGGAGGCTGCATTTTGGCAGGGTTATATCTCTTGGATTCACAGGCCAGAGAGCAGTTGGGTTTCCCTAAGGTGGATTCCTTGGTGTATTCTGTCACAAAGCGTACCATCATCCCGGTAGAGGGAGGTGGGCATTGAAAGATGCTCAGGATAGAAGGATTGAGGCTATCCTAAAGCAAGCCTTTGAGGCAGAGATGAACTTACAAATTGCTTCTTGTTGCGCTTTGGTAGCTCAGGCTACCTCGAGTCTTTGTCAAGATTCTGTGAGCGCCATCTCCGAGTTTGGACTTACAATAGAACCGGGGGCTGCCGCCTTAGCTGAGGTGTGCTGTAAGTTGGTTCGAATGGCTGCCAGAAAAGCTGCTTTGGTTATTGCGGCCAGGTGGCAATCAGAGCTGCGCAGCTGTTTGGCAGATACAATCTCAAAGGCCAATCTTACCATGTTGCCCTTCAAGGGCTCACTTTTGTTTGGCAATGAATTAGAAAAACTAGCAAGTAAATGGGGAGAGATTCAGGTTCCTTATTTGCTGGAGGACAAGAAACCTATGGCCCAGCCTTTTTGGAAAGGTGTCTGTTCCCAGTGAGGTTCTTCCCAGAGGTCCTATCCCTTCCGCAGGTTTCAGTCCTTTCACTCCCGAGGATCTCAAAGGATATGGGCTCCAGAGGGGAAGCACCTCTGTCTTCCCAGTGAAGGTTTGCAGAATCCACCTGGTGGTGCAGAAGATAGATGTTCACCTATCCCATTTTTATCACAGGTGGGTTCAGATTACTTCAAATCAATAGGTTCTCGATGTGGTTTGGGACAGGTATGCTCTCAAATTTCATCACATTCCTCCAGATGCTTTTATGGTCTCTCATTGCAACTCCCCTCAAGAGGGTAGAGGTGGAAGTGAAGTTACAATGGCTGTTGAACCTGAATGCAGTGACTATTGTTTCTGAATCACAGCAAAATATGGGCCGCTATACCATTTATTTTGTTGTGCCCAAGAAGGGAAGGGTCATTTCGACTCATACTGGATCTCAAGGGCATCAGACATTTACGAGTCATATATTTCAGGATGAAAACAGTGCGATCTGTCATAATGGCAGTAGAAGCAGGGTAGTACCTCATGTCTCTAGATCTGATGGAGGCGTATCTACATATTCCCATTCATTGGGAACATCAGTGGTTCCTCCAGTTTTCTATTTTGGATTATCGTTACCAGTTTCAGGCCTTGCCTTTAGGGCTACCCAAGATGCCCAGAACCTTTTCCAAGGCCATGGTGGTGGTAGCAGTGGCCCTCCACAATGAGAGCATTCTAATTCACCACTATCGGGATGACTGGTTGATTCGAGCCCAGGATGTGCAAGAGTGTCTTCGTGCTTCATGCAGGGTGGTTTCCCTACTACAGGATCTAGACTGGGTGGTGAATGTGGCCAAGAGCAATTTGCAGCCTAGATAATCTCAGATCCTAGAGTATCTAGGGGTTTGGTTCGATACAAGGCTGGGCTAAGTATTTCTGCTAGAGTCTTGGGCCTACATGTTGGTGATACAAGTTAGATCCCTGCAGAACTCTGTTCTTCCAACAGTGTGGTCTTATCCCAGATCCTGGGGTTGATAGCTGCCGCATTGGAAGTGGTTCCCTGGGCAAGGGCTCATATGTGTCCTCTTCAGCATGCATTGCTCTCCTGATGGGGTCCACATTCGCCAAACTATGCAGTGAGGCTGCTCCTTCTGTTAGACGTGAGGTCCCAGTTGGACTGGTGGTTACAGGCGGATCATCTCAGGAAGGCAGTTTCCCTGAAGATGCCAGATTGGTTAGTGCTCATGACAAATGCAAGCCTCCAAGTTGGGGGGCTCACAAGCAGGAGGAGGAGTTACTTATTTATTTACTTGCATACCGTCAAACTGTTAATCGTTGCGGTTCACAGATGATCAGATTACAAATATGTAACATAAATAAACACCATGCATAAACTAAATTACTTAATGTACAAAATTTAAATTACATCCACTCTTATAATAATCAAATACTATCCTTTATCTCTTAGTGGTACAAAGGAGCTGGAAGGCAGCAGAGCAGCAGTGGAATATCAACAGAGTAGAGGCATGAGCATTTCGGTTAGCATGCCTGCAGTTCGCCGAGCAGCTAGAGGCTCGGGTGATCTGAATAATGTCTAACAATGCAACAATGATGGCTTACATCAATCATTAGGGTGGAACCAAGAGTCAAAAACTGTTGGAGGAGATAGATGCACTCATGGTGTGGGTGAAGCAGCATCTCCTAAGCATATCTGCCTCTCCATTGCTGGAAAGGTATGCTGATTTCCAGAGACTTCTGGTGAGCAGTCCCCTCAGACTACCGTCTCGAATAGATCTGTTAAGTCAGGGACCCATTCTGCATGAGGATCCTGTTATACGGTTTGGCCATTGAAAGGGCTTGGTTGTTGACGCGGGATTTTTCGCCTGCGGTAATTTCCACTCTTCTTCGGGTCTGGAAATTTTCTACTTCTCTAGCCTATGTTAATTTGGAGCAACTTTGAGGCCTGGTGTTCTGAGCAAGGTGTTCAACTGCTCAAGGTGGATATTCTTTTGATTCTGGAATTTTTACAAGTCTGTTTGTGTAAGTGTTTGGCCCTTAACACTTTGAAAGTTCAAGTTGCAGCCCTGGCTTGTTATAGGGGGAGAGTCAATGGAGGGCCTGTGTCTTCCCATCCAGATGTGGCATGTTTCTTGAAGGGAGTTAAGCATCTCCCCCCCCCCCCCCCCCCCCACACACACACACATTGTATCTTCCTTGGCAGGTCTGACTTTTAAACCCCTGCGTACTCTTTCCTTTTAGCTGCTTTCCTTGAAGACAGTTTTTCTGGTAGCAATCTGTTCGGCATTTCAGGTCTCAGCTACAGGCTGTTTCCTGCTGTGAGCATTTTCTCCAAGTGACACTGGATGCAGACCAACTTCGGACTGTGCCTTCCCTTTTGCCAAAGTAGTTTCAGAGTTTTATTTGAATCAGTCCATTTCTCTGCCTGCCTTGGTCAGGGAGATGAAGCTGAGTACCGCCTTTTGCAAGCCTTGGACATCAGTCGGCATTTACTATGGTATTTGGAAGTGACTACATAAGAACATAAGAACATAAGAAAATGCCATACTGGGTCAGACCAAGGGTCCATCAAGCCCAGCATCCTGTTTCCAACAGTGGCCAATCCAGGCCATAAGAACCTGGCAAGTACCCAAAAACTAAGTCTATTCCATGTAACCATTGCTAATGGCAGTGGCTATTCTCTAAGTGAACTTAATAGCAGGTAATGGACTTCTCCTCCAAGAACTTATCCAATCCTTTTTTAAACACAGCTATACTAACTGCACGAACCACATTCTCTGGCAACAAATTCCAGAGTTTAATTGTGCGTTGAGTAAAAAAGAACTTTCTCCGATTAGTTTTAAATGTGCCCCATGCTAACTTCATGGAGTGTCCCCTAGTCCTTCTACTATCCGAAAGAGTAAATAACCAATTCACATCTACCCGTTCTAGACCTCTCATGATTTTATTTATTTATTTATTTAAAATTTTTATATACCGGCATTCATGTTGCAAACACATCATGCCGGTTTACATATAACAGGGGTGTACAGTGAACAATTCAATAACCTATTTGTGTAGAAGGAAGCAGTTACAAATAACAAGGTAAAAGAACTGGGAGGAGAGAAGAAAAGGGAGAGAATAACATTAGGTATAGGTATTTACATTAGTAATAACATTTTTACATGTGGAAGTGGTAGAATCTGGCTGAATAGAATTAATCGGTGTCCGGGAAAGCTTTTTTAAACAGCCAGGTCTTAAGTCTCTTCCTGAAGGTTGGGAGGCTGGGCTCCTGTCTAAGGTCCGGTGGGATGGAGTTCCATAGAAGGGGGCCGGCTGTTGAAAAGGCCCGATCTCTCAAGGTAATGTGTTTGGTAGATCTGGCTGGGGGCACTTGAAGAGATCCTCTGAGTGTGTCTCTTGTTGGTCTGGCGGAGTTATAAATTTGGAATGGGAATTGTAAGTCGAGTGGGGTGTGTTGATGGATGGTTTTGTATATTATGGAAAGAGATTTGTAGAGGATTCTAAAGTGAACAGGCAACCAGTGGAGATCTTTTAGGATTGGAGATATATGGTCCCTCCTCCTGGAGTTTGTCAGTAATCTTGCCGCAGCGTTTTGTAACATCTGGAGGGGTCTAGTATAGGAGGAAGGTAGGCCCAGTAGGATAGAGTTACAGTAATCGATCTTAGAAAAAATGATAGCTTGTAGAATGGTTCTGAAGTCCTGAGTGTGGAAGAGTGGTCTAATTCTTTTCAGAACTTGGAGTTTGTGGAAACAGTCCTTGGTGGTTCTGTTGATGTAAGCTTTAAGGTTCATCCGGTTATCAATTAATACTCCTAGATCTCTCACCTGTGTAGTAGTTGGGATAGTTGGAGGATTAGAGATGGCATTGTTATCTGGGGAGATGAGAAGCAGTTCTGTTTTAGAGGATTCGCAATTTAGGTGTACTTATAGATAATCACCTGACTTTTAAATCATTCATTAACTCTATCATTAAGGATTGTTATTATAAGCTTCAAACAATAAAAAAACTCAGACCTCTTCTCCATTTCATGGATTTCCGTACTGTACTTCAGTCTATTATTCTATCCAAAATAGACTATTGTAACGCACTTCTCCTTGGCATCCCCGTTTCACACACCAAGCCTTTACAACTTTTACAAAATGCTGCCGCTCGTATTCTATCAAACTCCAAAAAGAAGGACCATATCACCCCTATACTCATCTCTCTACACTGGCTCCCTATACACTCCCGAATTCTTTATAAGGCACTCTCCATCATCCACAAAAGTCTGCTACACTCCAATCTCAATTGGATCAACCCTCCACTCACCCCTCGCACCTCCAACAGACCCACCCGCACAGCTCTCCTAGGAACCCTACGTTCCCAACCCATTAATGCTTTCAAACTCTCCTCCACCATAAGCAGAGCCTTCTCTCTAGCTGGTCCCACTATCTGGAACTCCTTACCTCATGACATCCGCATGGAGTCATATACACCCACTTTCAAAAAAAAACTAAAGACCTGGCTCTTCCAGCAAGCCTACCCTACGTCACCCCCCATCACATAATTCCTTCCAAAATGGATAACCCCAATCCACACTTGTGAACTCGGCCTGAATATTGGATTACGAAATGCCTCTGATTTTGGTACCTTGAAATGTTATAATATTTATGTTTATATTTATTTATATATATATATATACATATATATAGGTTATAGTATGTAAATCAATACCCCCCTCCAATGTATTTCTTCCTTGGTTTTTGTTAAGGGCTATGCCCTAAAGTTAACTGTATTTATCTGTTCCTTGTAAGGGCTTCGCCCATAAAGTTCATGTTTTACTGTGAACCGATGCGATGTGCAAACGGACATTGGTATATAAGAGACATTAAATAAATAAATAAATAAATAGGTTTAGGTTAGCCAGGAGATGTTTAATTTCGAAGAGACAGTTTTCCCAGTGAACCAATGTTTTTGTGTAAGATTCTTTAATGGGTATCACGATCTGGATGTCGTCGGCGTAGAGAAAATGTTTGAGGTTAAGGTTGGAGAGGAGTTGGCAGATAGGTAAAAGATAAATGTTAAAGAGTGTAGGTGACAGTGAGGAGCCCTGAGGGACTCCTATGGATGCGTCCATTCGTGAAGATTCTTTGTTCTGTATCTTAACCTTGAAGCCTCTGTTGGAGAGAAAAGATTTAAACCATGAGAGAGCGGTGCCTGAGATACCTATAGAAGCCAGAATGGAAGTGAGAATGGAATGATTGACCGTATCAAAGGCGGCTGATAGGTCCAGTAGAATTAAGAGGAAGGATTGGCCTTTGTCAAGGCCCATTAATATGAAGTCAGACATGGAGATGAGGAGGGATTCTGTGTTCAGTGATTTGCGAAATCCGTATTGTGATTGGAAAAGGATTTTGTTTTCTTCTATGTATTCGGAGAGTTGAGTATTGACAACTTTTTCTAGAATCTTGGCTATGAATGGGAGATTGGCGATAGGACGGAAGTTGTTGGGGTCTTTAGGATCCAAGTTGGGTTTCTTGAGTAGAGGTTTGATGGAGGCCAATTTGAGGTCGTCAGGATATAGTCCTTGGGAGAGTGAGCAGTTTATGATGTCCGACAATGTTTTAGCGATGGAGTCAGGGATGGCCAGGAGCAGTTTGGTGGGGATAGTATCCAAAGGGTGGGAGGAAGGTTTCATTCTTCTTATAAGAGTTTGTATCTCTAAGATAGAGATGGGTTCAAGTGTTTCCAGACCATTGTTGTTGGGGGATGATTGTTGAAGAGACTGGTAAAGAGCAGGGTCGGTGGGATTAGAAGGCAGATGAGTTAGAAGGCTGTTGACTTTGTTGTGAAAATGAAGAGCAAGTTCATATCCCCTATCATATCCCCCCTCAGTCGTCTCTTCTCCAAGCTGAAAAGTCCTAACCTCTTTAGTCTTTCCTCATAGGGGAGTTGTTCTATTCCCCTTATCATTTTGGTAGCCCTTCTCTGTACCTTCTCCATCGCAATTATATCTTTTTTGAGATGCGGCGACCAGAATTGTACACAGTATTCAAGGTGCGGTCTCACCATGGAGCGATACAGAGGCATTATGACATTTTCCGTTTTATTCATCATTCCTAAGGCTGTTTGGAAGTCTGGATCACCTGTTTGTGCTCAATGGTGGAGGTAAGCAGGGAGTACCAGCAACATGGGCAACCATTGCCCACTGGGTTAAGGAAGTCGTTACTGCAGCCTGTGTAGCTGTTGAAGTTGCCTTACCAAAAACGATTAGACCGCATTCCACAAGGGCTCAGACAGTATCATGGATCGAACTTTATCACTTACTGAAATTTGCCAACATGGTCATTTTTGCACACCTTCTCCAAGCATTTCCACTTGGATGTTAGGGCTAGGGAGGATGCTGCATTTGCATGGGCAGTTTGATTGGACCAATGGCAGCCTCCTGCCCTTTTCAAGATTATCTTTGGTACATCCCACTCGTTGGGATTGACCTACCCGAACGCTAAGGAAGGAGAAATTACTACTTACCTGATAATTTCCTTTACTTTAGTGAAGGGTAGATCAATCCCAGGCCTTCCCTTGGCTGCTGCTGTTTGAATTTGTTGTTAAAAAATCAAAAACTAAGCCCAACAAACCCCTGAAATCTGAGGAAATATCAAACAAACACATATATACCACAACAACCCCAGTAGTGAACTTTTTTTGATTTTTAACAGGTAATTTGTAGGACCTTCATGACCTCAGCTTGCCAATAACACCAAACCGTATTGACCTCTGGTCCAACTTTATTTTAATTTAATTATTGTGCTCACTCTGAGTCAAACATCCTTTTTTATTATTATTTCATATTTTTCCTAAAAAGTCATGAAAAGTCCACGGGGCAGGGAGATCTTTGTAAAGCAATTTATTTGCCCCTATCCAGGAACTAAACGAGTAACCGGTACTTAGCTTTAATGTCAAACACTGTACATCACCCCGACATGGTCATGTTTCGATCGCATTCTGCATCAGGGGGTCTTCTCATCCGATATCCACTTGCTCCTGTTAATGCTTTCAAACTTTCAACCGGGGAGTGATGGAGATGCAGAATGCGATGGAAACATGGCCATGTCGGGGTGATGTACAGTGTTTGACATTAAAGCTAAGTATTGGTTACTCGTTTAGCTCCTGGATAGGGGCAAATAAATTGCTTTACAAAGATCTCCCTGCCCCGTGGACTTTTCATGACTTTTTAGGAAAAATAAGAAATAATATAAAAAAAAAAAAAAAAAAAAGGATGTTTGACTCTGAGTGAGCACAATAATTAAATTAAATTAAAATAAAGTTGGACCAGAGGTCGATTCAGCTTGGTGTTACTGGCAAGCTGAGGTCATGAAGGTCCTACAAATTACCTGTTAAAAATAAAAAAAAGTACACTACTGGGGTTGTTGTGGTATATATGTGTGAATTTGTTGTTAGCCTTTCTTAGGGCGAGCTATGCAGACTATTATTCCTGCTCTTCATTGACAACTGGTAAGTGGCTTCTCTAGCGATTAGTTTGCTAGATATGTTCTTTATTTTGGCTGAGCTGAGTGTTCCTGTAGGTTGAGAAACATGAATGGTTCGCTGTTGCTGCTAATTTTCGAGTAAAATCAGTTTTGTCCACAATTTGGATTTTCCAGAGAATACTGGCTGGCTGATGTCGGAGCGAGACTATTTGGCCATGATGTCAGCTTTTGCTCCATCTCCATCTGCTGGCAGAGGTGCAAAACCCAGTCTTTGGGATCGACGTACCCTTCACTAAAGGAAAGGAAATTATCAGTTAAGTAGTAATTTCTTTCTTCTAAAATCTCAAAATGGCAGGGCAGTCCCTTTGTCCCCACAGTTAAGCCAACATAAGAAATTTGCACACCATGCAGTCATCTAATGTGATTACCATCTCATTAAAATTTGTCTACATTTTTCTGACAATAACCATAGGTCCTTTTTCCATATCAAATTCCCATCTTTCTTGCTTAATGCTACCCCAAAATCTTCCTCTCAATTGAAGCAATATACTACTACTACTACTACTACTACTAGTACTACTACTGTTTATCATTGCTGTAGCACAGCTAAATACATGCGGTACTACTAGATGTATGTTGCACTGTAGAAATATCCAAATCGATAGGTAACTGGTATAAATTTTATATACAATACAAATCATGAACCTTATGGACAATCTACAAAAGATTTTAAATATATATGTAGGACCTCTAAACTCGATGAGTATGTTGACCGTTGCACAAGATAGAAAGATATTGAATGGAACCGCGAGAGAATTCGGTCATCTCAGTGGGATTGAAGTTGGAATGAGATTTATTCATTATTGGCATTTAACAACCGCGTCATGTATCCCCTCCCCTGCTTTCCAGTGACGACCTGATGGAGGACTTGCTCTGCTGCTTTTGCACTTCCGGCGTGTATATTTAAACCAAAGGATCTGCCATGTTGTTTGCTAAATTGCGGTCAAGAACGCTAACTGCCGGAAAAGAAATATAAATCTAATGGAACCGTGAAAGAATTTGGTTACTGCAGTGAGAGTGCTTTTTGTGTGCTATTGAAGAACCTTGTTGGATGTGCCGTTGCCCCTGAAACAGGACCCGGTGTGGTCCGAAACACGATCGTGTCGGGACAGTTTCTACAATGGTATTCACTTTGGAACAACTCAGATGAGGGGACATTCTTAGCCATGGAATTTGTTGCTGAATGATTCAGATGAGTATTCTATATCACTTTCATAATTAAGGAGTCTATAAGTTTTGAAGAACAAATTTGATGCAGAGTGTTTTACATTTCTCGATTTTGGTTTCTCTCAGTTCACGGAGGCACTGCTTGAGCATTTTATTGATAATGACCTGGTTGGGTCTAAAAAAATGATAAAACTAAAAATTGATTTTTGATTAATAAAGTAATTGGACCATTTCACCCAAGCATGAGTCTGAATGATTGACAGACTCATCGAGTTTAGAGGTCCTACATATATATTTAAAATCTTTTGTAGATTGTCTATAAGGTTCATGATTTGTATTGTATATAAAATTTATACCAGTTACCTATCGATTTGGATGTGTGTTCACAGTTTTGGAGGTTTCTGGAGTAGAGTTTAGGGCTCATTTTGTGTGCACTATACAAATACACATAAGAGACAGCCTGTCTAGTCTATTGAAGATAAATATGCAAGACAACTAAGAGACTTCAAAAGTTTTATTATAGAAAATAATTAAACAGCAATCACAGAGAACCATTGATTAAGATTTAAATGCAGTCTCAGGGGGAATTTTAGCCCTGATTTGAATAAGGCCAGAGAGAGCATGAGTCACTAATTCAGGAACTCTATTCCAGGTGTACAGTGCAGCAAGTTGAAAAGTGCAGTCAAAATGTGCTGATGGATAAGCAGAGCATAGCTAAGAACAACTTGTACTATGCCCTGCCGTGAATCGTTTTCCGTACGGATTGTAACTGCCCCGCTGAACGACCTCCTGCAGTCGATCTCCTGCCGGCGCCATTTTCCGTACGGAAAACGATTCGCGGCAGGAGATCGTTTTCCGGACCCCCGCTGGACCCCCATGGACTTTTGGCCAGCTTGGGGGGGCCTCCTGACCCCCACAAGACTTGCCAAAAGTCCAGCGGGGGTCCGGAACGACCTCCTGCAGTCGAATCGTGTTGGTCTATGGCCGCCGCCATTTTGCGCCGCCATTTTGAAAAATGGCGCCAGCTGAAGACAACACGATTCAATTGCAGGAGGCCGTTCCGGACCGCTGCCGTTCCGGACCGCCGCTGGACCCCCAGGTAATTTAAGGCATTTGGGGGGGTTCGGGAGGGTGGGGGATTTAATTTAAAGGGTCGGGGGTGGGTTTTAGGGGGTTTTAGTGTGCCGGCTCACGATTTTCACGATACTTTAAACACCCAAACGGCAACAATACGATTCCCTCCCCCTCCCAGCTGAAATCGATCGTTAAGACGATCGAGGACACGATTCACATCTCTAGACGTTATATGGATGTAAGGACATACCCAGAAGCATCTTCCTCTACTGGAAATTACTTTTTTACTAGATTTATTACGAACCTAAATACTTCCAAAAGTCACTATGGCTGTTAGTCCTAGGTCCTTTGCCTTAGTTCTTAGAGGAGAAGTCCATTAATGGCTATTAATCAATTATACTTAGGGAATACCCACTGCTATTAATTGCATCAGTAGCATGGGATCTTCTTAGTGTTTGGGTAATTGCCAGGTTCTTGTGGCCTGGTTTTGGCCTCTGTTGGAAACAGGATGCTGGGCTTGATGGACCCTTGGTCTGACCCAGCATGGCAACTTCTTATGTTCTTATTTTTCTAAATATGATAGAATTATCTATAAGAAAAAAAAACCTGTGGACCCAAATTGATTTTCTCTCTTAAATCTGTAAAAGAGATTTGTTACCCTGTATTAACTGTCCACTTCTAAACAAGACAACCAGCAAGGAAAGAACTTCACAATCTGATTAAACAATCGTGGGGGTAACTGCTTATTACGGCGCTTAATACCCTAAACCAATTAAGCCTGATACATCACTTTGAAAGCATATACAGCATTGCTCTCTGCTTCAATGTTAGGGGGAAGTGAGGAAAACAGGATTTACATTGACATCATCCAACAAGGCATCGATCTGTGCAATCTGGGTAAACCAGCATCAGGGTAACTTGCTTGATGCGGCAGTTACAACCCTTAACCATAAGCCTTATGCTCACGTTTGATGCAACTCCAACATTACTCTTTGCTTCAATGACAGGGGATGGCAGGAAATTTGAATCAAACAGTTACCAACAAGGGCCCTGAACTTGGTGGTTGGTGAAACAGATAAGTATGAGACAATAAGTGTGGAAGCTTGCTGGGCAGACTGAATGGGCCGATTGGTCTTTTTTTGCCATCATTTCTATGTTTCTATGTTAAAACATTCCAGGAGGAGAAATTCCAGGCCTCAAGAGCAGCACTGTCAGGTTTTCAAGATATCCCGAATTAATATGTATGTGAGAGCTTTGCATATACACTGCCTCAATTGTATGCAAAGTTATCTCATAATTATTCATTCAGGATATCTTTGTCAAAACATATAAACATAGTGATTTATTGGATTTTAATTTTTTAATTGTATTTAGCAAGTCAAGAACTGGTGGGGTTTAAACTAGACTGAACGGGAAAGCAGACTGGTAATCTGGCTGCTAGGGTAATTCTTTAGTACAAGGCAAATTGAGGTGCCAGAAGGAATAAGCCTCTTGCCAGGGTCAATAACCATGTATCCAAGGAACTGGTTTGGGCCTCTGCTCTTAAAAAGCTTTTTCCAGCAACTTGAAGACCACCTGGCCCAACACTAGCATCAAGACTCGAGCTCTGCATTAAAAAGCAGAGGTAGTTTCTATTAAAATCTGAATGACTGAACCTGATTATACTTTGGTTTGAACTGGACGTGTTGCTACCTGACTTGTCTGCTACTGCCAGATTCTTGGGCTGGTTTTGAATCGCAAGGAGCCAGAGCTATACTTGGCTTCACACTTTAGGGGGAAGGCTTGCATCCTTGTATCCCTACTCAAAGCAACCTGGGTTGGGAACGAGATAATTTTGCTGAGAAAAAGTACTCCATACAGAGTGCTTTCCAGTAATCCAGATATGGAGGAACCTAGTAATGAATAGATAAGGGAAACCCTTCAAAGATAGTTTCCAGTGCTGGCTATGGGGTTTCAGGACCTGTGCTACAACTAGCTCAGCTGTAATCTAACAATGTAACCCTAGAATTACCATGAGCAATGACTCGAGATCTTGCACTACTATTCTCAGAGCACTTTGATGGAACCCAAATGCAGTTCCACATGTTCATTAACCAGTATCTGTTTCAATTTATGATGTGCCCTCAATAATTTAACCCAGAGAGTGCCAAGCTTGAATTAGTACTAAGCATATTCATAGGTGACACTCTGTACTGGGCATTTCCTCTGCCGTAACAGCCCTCTACTGTTGAGCAGGCATACCTTCCTGTGGCTCTTCACCAAACATTTGATAACCCACATAGCAGGGAAGAAATTATTGTGACTGAGATAAGGACTTGACTTTGTAAAATGCATGTAACACCCATTTTCACCACTTGGTAGCAGACATCACCTGGAATAAGCCTGCTTGGTGGTATCCATTCCTCATAAAACTAAGGGATGATATTGAAAATAAACTGGCTCAGGTGGAACTACTAAAGGGAATGCATATGGTCATGGTACTTTGTATTAAAACTCTTTCAATTGGATGTGCATTGCAAAGAAAGAAGGGGAACCCCAAGCCTATTTTGACACAGTAAAGTATAACTTGAATATATATATGAACTCAAGAAGTACCCCTGACCCTCCCATACTTGTAAAGGAGGCCAATCTGACCAGTTTATGTACTCTGAAAAAATACTACAGTTAAAACCTGCAAAATATGTTACAAGAACATAAGAAATTGCCATGCTGGGTCAGACCAAGGGTCTATCAAGCCCAGTATCCTGTTTCCAACAGAGGCCAAACCAGGCCACAAAAACCTGGCAATTACCCAAACACTAAGAAGATCCCATGCTACTGATGCAATTAATAGCAGTGGCTATTCCCCTAAGTAAACTTGATTAATAGCCATTAATGGACTTCTCCTCCAAGAACTTATCCAAACCTTTTTTGAACCCAGCTATACTAACTGCACTAACCACATCCTCTGGCAACAAATTCCAGAGCTTTATTGTGCGTTGAGTGAAAAAGAATTTTCTCCGATTAGTCTTAAATGTGCTACTTGTTAACTTCATGGAATGCCCCCTAGTCCTTCTATTATTCGAAAGTATAAATAACCGAGTCACATCTACTCGTTCAAGACCTCTATCATATCCCCCCTCAGTCGTCTCTTCTCCAATCTGAACAACCCTAACCTCTTCAGCCTTCCCTCATAGGGGAGCTGTTCCATCCCCTTTATCATTTTGGTTGCCCTTCTCTGTACCTTCTCCATCGCAACTATATATTTTTTGAGATGCGGTGACCAGAATTGTACACAGTATTTAAGGTACAGTCTCACCATGGAGCAATATAGAGGCATTATGACATTTTCCATTTTATTAACCATTCCCTTCCTAATAATTCCTAACATTCTGTTTGCTTTTTTGACTGCTGCATTATGATGCCTAGATCTTTTTCCTGGGTGGTAGCTCCTAATATGGAACCTAACATCGTGTAACTACAGCAAGGGTTATTTTTCCCTATATGAAACACCTTGCACTTGTCCACATTACATTGCATCTGCCATTTGGATGCCCAATCTTCCAGTCTTGCAAGGTCCTCCTGTAATGTATCACAATCCGCTTGTGATTTAACTACTCTGAATAATTTTTTATCATCCGCAAATTTGATAACCTCACTCGTCGTATTCCTTTCCAGATCATTTATATATATATTGAAAAGCACAGGTCCAATTACAGATCCCTAAGGCCCGCCACTGTTTACCTTTCCACTGAGAAAATTGACCATTTAATCCTACTCTCTGTTTCCTGTCTTTTAACCAGTTTGTAATCCACGAAAGGACATTGCCTCCTATCCCATGACGTTTTAGTTTTCGTAGAAGCCTCTCATGAGGGACTTTGTCAAATGCGTTCTGAAAATCCAAATACACATCATCTACCGGTTCACCTTTATCCACATGTTTATTAACCCCTTCAAAAAATGAAGCAGATTTGTTAGGCAAGACTTCCCTTGGGTAAATCCATGTTGACTGTGTTCCATTAAACCATGTCTTTCTATATGCTCTACAATTTTGATCTTGAGAATAGTTTCCACTATTTTTCCCGGCACTGAGGTCAGGCTCACTGGTCTATAATTATCCAGATCGCCCCTGGAACCTTTTTTAAATATTGGGGTTACATTGGCACCCTCCAGTCTTCAGGTACAATGGATGATTTTAATGATAGATTACAAATTTTAACTAATAGATCAGAAATTTCATTTTTTAGTTCCTTCAGTACCCTAGGATGCATACCATCCGGTCCAGGTGATTTGCTACTCTTTAGTTTGTCAATCTGGCCTACTACATCTTCCAGGTTCACAGTGATTTTGTTCAGTTCATCTGACTCATCAACCCTGAAAACTATCTCCGGAACTGGTATCTCCCCAACATCCTCATTAGTAAACACAGAAGCAAAGAATTAATTTAGTCTTTCTGCAATGGCATTATCTTCCCTAAGAGCCCCTTTAACCTCTCGGTCATTTAATGGTCCAACCGACTCCCTCACAGGTTTCTTGTTTCGGATATATTTTAAAAAGTTTTTATTATGAGTTTTTGCCTCTATGGCCAACTTCATTTCAAATTCTCTCTTCGCCTGTCTTATCAATGTTTTACACTTAACTTGACAATGCTTATGTTTTATCCTATTTTCTTCAGATGGATCCTTCTTCCAATTTTTGAAAGATTTTTTTTTGGCTAAAACAGCCTCTTTCACCTCACCTTTTAACCATGACTGTAATCGTTTTGCCTTCTTTCCACCTTTGTTAATGTGTGGACTACATATGGACTGCGCCTCTAGGATTGTATTTTAAACAATGTCTTCTTGATGCCTCCATGGGTGGGACCTTTTGGCATGCTAGAATCACCCATGGGAGGAAGTGTAATGTCAAGACCAGCAATTGATGCTACTGGATTTGTCTACTATTCCTTGCTACCACCAGATCGACCCTCGGCTAGGTCTAAACCCCAGAGGCAAAGAACTATACTGCGTTCCATATCCTGGGGAAACCTGCATATCTGGACCTGACATTATTCAAAATGTTCTATACTGAGATAGAGGCTTGTAACATACCTATTTTCTGCAGATATTTATCAAAATGAATTACTGTCCAGATACTCCCTCTGTTGATATTCTAGAACTTTGCCATCCTGAGAATAAAGTTATTTATAAAATGTAATACATTTCTATAAGAATTTTCTCCTAAATGTTTTTCTTCCCTTATCACCTTACTTTATTAGAATTCTGAATTTGCTTTTTAAATTTCAAAGCTAGCAGCCTGCCCTCCTTTTTCATAATAATTATTGACTATTTTCCATTACCCTGTCTTATGTTTTGTTTCCAGTTGATTCATTATTACCATGATCTTTAACCATTTAAAAGCAATTGCAATTAAACAGCCCAGAGTAGTAAATTTAAATATGTCCCAGATTATTGCATCTTCAGTGGCTCCATTCTTATTGATCAGAAAATCCTCCCTTATTTACTTTCTAATATCCTCTTGGACCAACTAATGAGAGAATTCTATTATTTAGCCTCCAAAATCTTAGTTAGTTAGAACCTTCAATAACTAATATGTCTATAAGACATGGAGCCTGAGCAGTGCAGGCATCGATCCAGATTTTTCCTAAATGTTTTCAGACTAAAAAGTAAGAAAAGTAATCAATCTTGAATATGAATTATGGGGATGAGAGTAAAAAGTATAATCCCTACTTTTAATGGGTAAATGTTCTCCATGCATCAGAGTCCTTTCATGTAACACTTAAGAACAAACCCTACTTTTTAATTTCTGATGCCCACATTTGACCAATCTAAGTACCTGATTCAGTAAGGGCTTTTCCCATAGACACAAAATGGGAGAAAATCCTTAATAAATCTGGCCCTAAGAAAGGGTGGGATATAGTGTTAAAATCACAACCTATAAATAATTTATCTCTGTGCCAAAATAGGGAGAACCTCATGATACGGCTTTTTCTACTTATTATTTTAGAAACATAGAAACATAGAAACATAGAAATGACGGCAGAAGAAGACCAAATGGCCCATCCAGTCTGCCCAGCAAGCTTCCCTCATTTCTTCTCCCATACTTATCTGTTTCTCTTAGCTCTTGGTTCTAATTCCCTTCCACCCCCGCCATTAATGTAGAGAGCGGTGGAGGAGCTGCATCCAAGTGAAATATCTAGCTTGATTAGTTAGAGGTAGTAGGAGTAGTAACCGCCGCAATAAGCAAGCTACACCCATGCTTATTTGTTTTTACCCAGATTATGTTATACAGCCCTTATTGGTTGTTTATCTTCTCCCCTGCTGTTGAAGCAGAGAGCTATGCTGGATATGCATCGAAAGTGAAGTATCAGGCACATTTGGTTTGGGGTAGTAACCGCCGTGACAAGCCAGCTACTCCCCGCTTTGTGAGTGTGAATCCTTTTTTCTTCTCCCCTGCCGTTGAAGTTATGCTGGATATGCGTGAAGTATCAGTTTTTCTTTTCCCCTGCCGTTGAAGCAGAGAGCTATGCTGGAAATTCGTGATGTATCAGTCTTTCTCCGATGCCGTTGAAGTAGAGAGCCATGCTGGATATGCGTCGAGAGTGAAGTATCAGGTACATTTGGTTTGGGGTAGTAACCGCCGTAACAAGCCAGCTACTCCCCGCTTTGTGAGTGCGAACCCTTTTTTCTTCTCCCCTGCCGTTTAAGCAGAGAGCTCTGCTGGATGTGTGAAGTAACAGTTTTTCTTTTCCCCTGCTGTTGAAGCAGAGAACTATGCTGGATATGCATTGAAAGTGAAGTATAAGAATGGAGTGATCAAGCTAGTTGAAAGGCATCAGGAATAGAGGAAGGTGGAGGTAGTAATCTGGATATTTGGTTTGGGGTAGTAACCGCCGTAACAAGCCAGCTACTCCCGTCATTGTGAGTGCAAATCCTTTTTTCCACATTTCCTCATGCTGTTGAATCTTAGAGTGATGTTGGAGTCACAGTAACCATGTGTATGTTTATTGACTAAGGGTATTGTCTCCAGGCAGTAGCCATCATTCTGGCGAGTCACCCACTCTTCATTGGCGGCCTCTTGACTTTATGGATCCACAGTGTTTATCCCACGCCCCTTTGAAGTCCTTCACAGTTCTGGTCTTCACCACTTCCTCCGGAAGGGCATTCCAGGCATCCACCACCCTCTCCGTGAAGAAATACTTCCTGACATTGGTTCTGAATCTTCCTCCCTGGAGCTTCAAATCGTGACCCCTGGTTCTGCTGATTTTTTTTCTTATGGTAAAGGTTTGTCGTTGCCTTTGGATCATTAAAACCTTTCAAGTATCTGAAAGTCTGTATCATATCACCTCTGCTCCTCCTTTCCTCCAGGGTGTACATATTTAGATTCTTCAATCTCTCCTCGTACGTCATGCGATGAAGATCCTCCACCTTCCTGGTCGCCCTTCTCTGTACCGCTTCCATCTTGTCTTTGTCTTTTTGTAGATACGGTCTCCAGAACTGAACACAGTACTCCAGGTGAGGCCTCACCAAGGACCTGTACAAGGGAATAATCACTTCCCTTTTCTTACTCGATATTCCTCTCTCTATGCAGCCCAGCATTCTTCTGGGTTTTGCTATCGCCTTGTCGCATTGTTTCGCAGACTTCATATCATTAGACACTATCACCCCAAGGTCCCTCTCCTGCTCCGTGCACGTCAGCCTTTCCCCCCCCATCGAATACAGTTCATTCGGATTTCCGCTCCCCATATGCATGACTTTGCACTTCTTGGCATTGAATCTCAGCTGCCATATCTTCGACCACTCTTCCAGTTTCCTTAGATCCCGTCTCATTCTCTCCACTCCTTCCGGCGTGTCCACTCTGTTGCAGATCTTAGTGTCATCCGCAAAAAGACAAACCTTACCTTCTATCCCGTCCGCAATGTCGCTCACAAAGATATTGAACAGGACCGGTCCCAACACCGATCCTTGCGGTACACCGCTTAAAACCGCTCTCTCTTCAGAGAAGGTTCCGTTTACCATCACACATTGTCTTCTGTCCGTCAACCAATTTGCAATCCAGGTCACCACCTTGTCACTCACTCCCAAGCTTCTCGTTTTATTCACCAGTCTCCTGTGCGGAACCGTATCAAAAGCTTTGCTGAAATCCAAGTATATGACATCGAGCGCTCTTCCTTGGTCCAATTCCTTGGTTACCCAGTCAAAAAAGTCAATCAGATTTGTCTGACAGGATCTTCCCCTGGTGAATCCATGTTGCCTCTGGTCCATCAATTCTCCGGACTGTAGATAGTTCACTATTCTCTCTTTCAGCAGAGACTCCATTACTTTTCCCACCACCGAAGTGAGGCTAACCGGCCTGTAGTTGCCAGCCTCCTCCCTGTTCCCACTCTTGTGAAGCGGGACCACCACCGCTCTTCTCCAGTCTCTCGGCACCACTCCCGTTTCTAGGGATCTATTGAACAGGTCACACAGCGGACCCGCCAGAACATCTCTGAGCTCCCTCAATATCCTTGGATGAATCCCATCAGGCCCCATGGCTTTGTCCACTTTCAGGTTCTTTAGCTCTTCCCACACATTTTCTACTGTAAAAGGATTTCATCTATTCCACTTCCCTCCAGTTTCTTGTTGTGTAGAGATGGTCCTTCTCCAGGGTCTTCTTTAGTGAACACAGAGCTGAAGTATTCGTTTAATATTTCTGCCATTTCTTCGTCTGTCTCCACACATTGATCATTACCACCTTTCAATTTCACTATACCACTTTGGACCTTTCTCTTTTCGCTGATGTATCTGAAAAATGTTTTGTCACCATTTTTTATCTCCTTGGCAATCCTCTCTTCTGCTTGATTTTTTGCCAACTTGATTGTTTTCTTCGTCTCCCTCAGTTGATACAAATATTCTTCTTTGTGCTCCTCCCTTTGGGATCCTTTATATTTCTTGAATGCTGTTCTTTTAGCTTTAATTTTGTCAGCCACCTCCTTTGAGAACCAGATAGGTTTCAATTTTCTTTTGCTTTTCTTTATGTTTCTAACATATAGAGCAGTTGCCTTGGTGATTGCTCCTTTTAGATTGGTCCACTGCTGATCCACATCTCTCTCGTTCTCCCATCCTTTAAGTTCTTCCTCCAGGTACTTTCCCATTTCCTCAAAGTCTGTGTTTTTGAACTGTAAAACTCGGGTCTTTGTGGTTCTTTTCCCTATTCTATTAGTGATATTAAACCATACCGTTCGATGATCACTGCTGCTGAGGTGGGCGCCCACCTGGACATCTGAGACATTATCTGCATTATTGAGCAATAAGTCGAGTATAGCACCTTCTCTCGTGGGTTCCAACACCATTTGTTTGAACAAAGATACTTGCATGGCATCCATTATTGCTCTACTATTTTTAGTTTCTGCAGAGGGGATTTTCCAGTCTACATCTGGCATATTAAAGTCACCCACGATCACCACTTCTCCCTTCTTACCTATCTTATGGATGTCTTCAATCAGATCTCTGTCCAGCTCTTCCTTTTGGTTTGGAGGCCTGTAAACCACTCCAATATAAATGGACACTCCGTCATCTTTTTTTAGGTCGACCCATAGAGCTTCTTCTTTACCCCAACTTCCTTGTAGCTCAGATGCTTGGATGTTGTTTCTGACATAAAGAGCCACACCTCCCCCTTTTCTATCCTCTCTGTCCTTCCTTAACAAGTTATAGCCTGGTATTGTTGTATCCCATTCATGAGATTCTGTGAACCATGTTTCTGTGATAGCAACAATGTCCAATTCTGCCTCAGCCATTAGGGCCTGCAGATCTGGGATTTTATTTCCCAAACTATGAGCATTTGTGGTCATAGCCTTCCAGGTACTCTCTTTAAGGTTATTGCTTTTCCTGGACTCCTTATGAGATATTAGTTGAGATTTGTTATTCACTTTACTCTTTCTGTTTGTAGTTGTGCCACTGTTGACAGAGTTATCCATCTCAATTAGATTTTTCTTTTGGTTATGGATCTTGAAATACTGCATGCATTGTGTTTTTTCTCTCTTTTCTGGTAATACTGCAATGTTTTTTTCAAGAACTTCCTCAGTTTTTAATATAGAGAGGGCTTGTTCTTTTTGCATTTGGTACATTGTGTGTCTCCTTATCACAGGTCTAATTCTACCAGAGCCCACTGTAATCCTGGATTGTAAAGAATTTCTTAATGACCTGTTTGAGTGGGAGGGTGTACCTGTTGGCTGCTCATCTGTCAAGAATGGATGACTTTGGGTCCTACCTGAGCGTAATGGATCTCCTTTTCTTGACTCCTGGTTTTTCCGTGATATTGGGGAATTATTATCTGTGTAATGCAATGTGGGTGTAATACTTTTAATTGAAGCTAATTGAGCTTTTATCTCAGTCAGCTCCATTTTCAAGGAAGAGAGTTGTGCACAAATTGGGCAAGCTCTAAGTTTCCAGATGCTTTCCCTCAGAATAAAGGCTCTACAGCAGTTACATTGGATAGTCCTCATCTTGGTAGTTTGTGATTTGTATTTCCTTGACTGTTACCAATGTACTAATTTATCTCGCTGCCAATGGGAAGTTAGGCAGTCTTTATTTTGAGTATATATATTTTGAGTATATATATTATCAACCCCCACCCTCCTGATCCCCCCAAGACCTGCCAAATTAATTAAATACAACCCCCACCCTCCGGACCCCCCCAAGACCTGCCAAATTAATTTACTACAACCCCCCACCCTCCTGACCCCCCCAAGACCTGCATAAGTCCCTGGTGGTCCAGTGGGAGTCCAGGAGCGGTCCGAGAGCAATCTCCTGGTCTTGGGCCATCGGCTGCCAGTAAACAAAATGGCGCCGACGGCCCTTTGCCTTACAATGTCACTGGGGTCGACCAATGCCAGCAGTAGCCCCTGTGACATTGTAAGGACAAAGGGCCGTCGGCTGCCAGTACCCCCCACTTTTGGGGGGAAAAAAGTCGGCTGCCAGTACCCCCCACTTTTGGGGGGGAAAAAGTGCGTCTTATGGAGCGAAAAATACAGTAATTTAGCAACTTTGAATAATTTTGTATCATCTGCACTTCTGATCACCTGACTTGCTATTAACTTTTCCAGATCATTTATGAATATGTTAAACATCAATGTTCCAAGTATAGATACCCGGACCATTTCATAATTTACCTTTCACCATTGGGTAAATGCACTATATTTAGTCCTGCTGTCTATTTCCTGTCGTTTAACCAGTTACCAATCCACTATAGGGCATCACCTCCTATTCCATAACTTCCTGAAGTGTCTGCCATGTCAAATGTTTCTGAAAATCCAGATACAATATATCAACCTGCTGACCTTTAGCTACATATTTATTTACACTTAAAAATAATACTAAAAAAAGATTGGAAAGACAAGACTTCCCTATACTAAAACCACGTTGATTCTTCCCTATTAAGCCATGCCTATCTATATATCTATATATATTGGCCATGGTTAAAGTATAATCTATAAAACCTTTTATAAAAATACATTTTTTTATTCAGCAGAGAAACCTGAATGCTAAATTAAATAGAATCTGAAATATTAATTCCCACCCTAGATACTTTATCTCCAATCAAAGCCAAGATTATTTGGAAAATGTTTCTTTTTGTCTTTTTACCCTAATCCTAAAATGTATTTCTTGAAGAAAAGCAGTCAACCTTCTTTCCTCTCAATTCTTTAAAAAAGGAACCTCTTATAAAAGGAACTTAGCTTATTAACATTGTGTCATAAAGTTACCCATATCCCTTGTATAAAGAATTTCATCTGATTATGATTTACCTCCCCTACTTACTTTGAAGACTGGAAGGTGGCCAGTTTAACACCAATTTTTATAGAGAGCTCGAGGGATGATACAGGAAACTACAGACTAGCGAGTCTGACATTGGTGCAAGGCAAAATAGTAGAAGCTATTCTTAAAAACAAAATTACTGGCCATATAGATAGGCATGGCTTAATAGGGAAGAATCAACGTGGTTTTAGTATAGGGAAGTCTTGTCTTTCCAATCTTTTTTTAGTATTATTTTTAAGTGTAAATAAATATGTAGCTAAAGGTCAGCAGGTTGATATATTGTATCTGGATTTTCAGAAAACATTTGACATGGCAGACACTTCAGGAAGTTATGGAATAGGAGGTGATGCCCTATAGTGGATTGGTAACTGGTTAAACGACAGGAAATAGACAGCAGGACTAAATATAGTGCATTTACCCAATGGTGAAAGGTAAATTATGAAATGGTCCGGGTATCTATACTTGGAACATTGATGTTTAACATATTCATAAATGATCTGGAAAAGTTAATAGCAAGTCAGGTGATCAGAAGTGCAGATGATACAAAATTATTCAAAGTTGCTAAATTACTGTATTTTTCGCTCCATAAGACGCACTTTTTCCCCCCCCAAAAGTGGGGGGTACTGGCAGCCGACTTTTTTCCCCCCAAAAGTGGGGGGTACTGGCAGCCGACGGCCCTTTGTCCTTACAATGTCACAGGGGCTACTGCTGCCATTGGTCGACCCCAGTGACATTGTAAGGCAAAGGGCCGTCGGCGCCATTTTGTTTACTGGCAGCCGATGGCCCAAGACCAGGAGATTGCTCTCGGACCGCTCCTGGACTCCCACTGGACCACCAGGGACTTATGCAGGTCTTGGGGGGGTCAGGAGGGTGGGGGGTTGTAGTAAATTAATTTGGCAGGTCTTGGGGGGGTCCGGAGGGTGGGGGTTGTATTTAATTAATTTGGCAGGTCTTGGGGGGATCAGGAGGGTGGGGGTTGATAATTAATTTAAAGGGTTGGGATGGGTTTTTGTGGTTTTTTGTGGGGCGGGGGGTTCCCACAGAATTAGAAAGACAAAAGTTTTCTGATCTGGGGAATGGACCGAAATGGTCCTCCCCAGACCCGAAAACAAAATGGGGAGGAAAAAAAATGTTATGCACTCCCCTAATTTGCTCCATAAGACGCACAGATACCCGAGAACAGAGCCGGTTTAGCACAATTTTTTTTTTTTTTTTAATTTTCCCCCTCTGAATCCTAGGTGCGTCTTATGGTCAGGTGTGTCTTATGGAGCGAAAAATACGGTATGAGCAGACTGTAAGGAACTGCAGATGAACCTTGTAAGATTGGGGGACTGGACATCAGAATGGCAGATACAATTTAAAATGGATAAGTACAAAGTGATGCAGATAAGGAAAAAATACAAACTATAGGTACACAGTGCTGGTTTCCAGGTTAGAAGTCATTCAGGAAAAGTATCTTAGGGTTGAAATCCTCAGCTCAGTGTGGGGCAGCAATCAAACAGAAATGATTCAGAAAGGAATGGAAAATAGAATATCTGTTGAGACTGACTTCCGTGCTGGGAAAAATCGTGGAAACTGTATAGAAAACATGGTTTAATGGGATACATTAACATGGATCCACCCAAATCCTCACAGATTTCCTGCATTGTTTTGAAGGGTTTAAGAAACGTGGATAATGGGGAGCTAGTGGATGTAGTGTGTTCAGATTTTCAGAAGGTGTTTGAAATGAAATACTTTTTCATTAGAGACTACTGTGAAAATTAAAAAGTCATGGGATCAGAAGCAATGTCCTATTGTGGATTGGGAACTGGTTAAAAGATAGAAAAGGTAGAACATGATCATTTTCTCAGTGGAGGAAGGTAAACATTGGAGATCACTAGAGATCTGTACTGGGATTGGTGCTTTTTAATATACTTAGAAATAATCTGTAAATGGGAACAATGCAGATGAGACATTATTCCGAATTGTCAAATCGCAAACAGATTTATTTTAGTTATTGCAGAATTTGCAGGAGGACCTTGCAAAACTGTGAGACTGGGCATCCAAATGGCAAATAAAATTTAAGTGATCCACAAAGGGAAAAATAAACCACACTTTTTAGTAATATGATGTTAGGTTCCAAATTAGGAGTCGCCACTCAGGAAAAGGATGTGTAGGTGTCATCATGGACAACATCTTGAAATCCTTGGCTCAGTGTGCGTCAGCAGTCAAAAAATTCAAACAATGAGGGAAATGTACTGTAAGATTCACCAAGCCAAGATAAATGCCCCTGCAGTTTGAATACCGTAGTATCTTTCCCTGAAGGATAATACTGTGGCCCACAGGAAAAATGAAGCAACAAAAGGCTCCCTAAACAGCGCGCAATGAATACATTTTCAAGAAGATTTTGGGGCTTTTAAAAATGTCTGTTTGTATTACATTTTATAGCATATAAAAAAAAATTGTTTTAAATATATGCAAGATCTCATGGTGTGGCTCCGATGATGAAAAATTTAAAAAGGGCTTGATCATTGTGGTATATTTCCTATACACAATTCTGAGCAAATATTGCCTATTGGTATGATGGAGCCTCACAGTAAGTTCTAAAATAAAATCAGTATTTCATTATTGTATGTGTCAGAGTGGTGAAGTGTTTTTTGACCAAGGCAGGCCTGTTCTGAGTGATCAGTATACTGGATAACATTTGAATACTCTATTTGACATCCATTCAAAATATCTTTTCCGATTCTGCCATAAAAAGGGTGGCACGTGCCATCCTAGTACCCATGATCTGTATATATGTCATAATTGAAACTTGAAGTAGTTGTGGATCAGGATAAATGTAATTAATGTTGTAATAATAATTTCTGGTGCATACTGGTGATCCAGGATGGATTCTTTAGAAATTTGTAACATGCAGTTAGTTATATGATTTGTGTGGGAAATGTTGCTCTATGGTGGTTTTACATCCATCGTGACCAACCAAGTCAGGCAGTAGCTGCTTGATGATCTTTAACCTGTTCAGAAAGTTTTGTTTTAGTTTTGTTCTAAGGGTTTGAGAATCCCCTTTGTTAGTCCAGATAGCTACTCTATGAGTGTACCAATACGAATATGGTTGGTCTGCCTAGGTTTCTAGGTTTGTGTTTCTTGTGTGGTATGTAGACGGTTCCAAAGAAGGATGGATTGTTATGGGGTTGCAGCAGAGATTTTACTTGCTTTGGAAATTTAAGATTTGTCACTTGCTGTGTAGATTCCTTGTCAAGTTTCCTATAGTATGTATTGTTTGAGAGCATCTGAGTCTCTCTGTGAAACTAAGTAGATGCAAATTTTAAAACAAATTTCAGAGTATTTTTTCAATCAATGCAAAGTTAAGCTGTAGAATTTGTTGCTGTGGGATGTGGTTGCTATTAATAGCTGGGGTTAAAAAAAGGTTTGGACAAGTTTCTGGGGAAAGATCCATTGACTCTTACGTAGACAGGCCCAGAGGTCACCACTTACTATATCTGGGCATGAGCAATAAGGAGGTGATTTTCCAGATTGGCCCCAATCAGAGACTGGATGCTGAAGGATCATTGGTCTTACATTCTATGGAGTGAATTTTCAAAGAAATTTCATGTGTAAAAGTAGCAATTTTCAAAAGCCTATTTACATGAATAAAGTCCGTTTAGGCACATAAAGCCTTTTGAAAATTACCTCCTAGTGTTCTTCTATGTCCATAATTATCATGCTCTTCCTTTTTTTTTTTTTTAATATGTAACTTTTTATGGTAAGCTTTTCTTCACTAATGTGTATGTTGGGGGAGGGCTGGAGAAGGCGCCTAGTAGAGCAGCAGGCTAAGAACCAGGGAAACCAAGATTTGAATCCTGCTTCTCCCACAGATACTCCTTGTGACCTTGGGCAAGTCACTTCACCCTCCCATTGCTTTAGTTCAACATAAATTGTAAATCCTCTTAGGCAGGGAAATAACTACAGCATCTGAATTGTAATTCACTTTAAGTGCAGATTTGGATAAAGGTGAGTAATGATGATCTGGAGCATTGATAGTTACCCATTTCTGGTTCATGAAATCTAAATTAGTCTTGCTTTATGTAAATTCTTCCAATTTCTAAGGGTTGTTTTTTTGTTTTTTTTTTGGATACTTCTAGAGCTCTGCTCCAATGTAGGGCCTATTCTTTATGAGCATGCTGCTGCCCATCTGAAGAAGGTGGAAGTGGAGAGTGCAAAGGTTCCTGCATCATGGCCTGTTCTTCATATCAACATAAACAAGGTAAATCCTGCAGCTGCTAGCTCTAATTTGAGCATGACTCATTAATACATTAATACTGCAACATGATTTAAAAAATATTTGATGAAAATTGGTTATTCACAATATATCTCCACCATATGGTTGTCAGTTACATAGTAGGTGCAGATTGAAGGAAGAGCCGAGATCCTTTGGATCCAGAGTTCCTCTGAATACTTAACAGCATGCGCTGCATGGTAATTCAAAGGAAGGCGAACCCCCCCCCCCCCCCCCCCACTATACACCAGTAGTAAATTCTGCAGCAATTTAAAGCAAACAATTTACTGCTTTCTAAGAAAATTCTATAGCACTTCTAGATGTTCTCTTTTCTTTTCACACATTGCAAATGATAACTGCATTTTAACTTGTAAACCATCTGTAAGGTCAGGAATAAGATGAATGGCCCACACATTCAGATCTTTACCAGGCTTCATTAAAGTTAGAGAAGATACAGTTTTCTAAGGAAACAATTTAAGGACCGGGATCATGAAATAAAGTTGGAAGGAGGTTTGAAAGGAAATAATTCAAGTGAGCCTGAAATAGTCTACCAGCAGAGCTGGTGCACATCAAAATTACGGCACAATTTAAGCATGCTTGGGGAAACTACAGAGAGCAAAACCAGTTAGAAATTCTGCTAGGTGGTATAAAAATGTTTCAAAAATATAGTAAGAGCAGGTGGGGTGAGATTTAGTAAAAGAAATCCAGGGCCTGGGTGTTAGTTTAAGCTTGTATACTTATTTCCTAGAAAAGAAGACCAGAAAGAGGAGTTAAAACCACTTGGGATAAGGAGCAGAGACATTTCTAGGCAGAAATATTTGGGCTGGGCAACATGAGGTCAAGCTAAACATAGAGGAGGCGAAAATCAAAATGACATTTCCACACGACATGCTCATTCCAACAGAATGGCCCCCTGACTTTAAATTGGCTATAAAAGACATAATAAGAAAAATTCCCAAGGTCCTGTGAAATTTAAAAGAACTCCTGGCTTATTTTAAGCTCTCAGTAAAACTACCATTAAAATTCTTGGATAGCTCATTCAACTAATTCTTCTATATGGATAAGAGAGTGAATTCTGGAATCTGAGTGTGAGGAAGGGTCAAAATTTCAACCTCCAGTTCTGTAATGCACTCTGCATTCACAAAAATTCTGCAAACAGACTGAGGTCGTTGACCCTCACAATTCACCAGACAAAAAAAGTATTAATTTAGGATTCCACTGGGATCCCTACGAAGATGTCTTTGTAGAAAGGCTATGAAAGGGGGTGGCTATCTCCAGTTCTTGAGAGCCACAAACAGGCTGGGTTTTCAGGATAACCACAAAGAATATACATACGAGAGATCTGCATACAATTGAGGCAGCACATGCAAATCTATCTTATTCACATTCATTGTGAATATCCTGAAAACCAGGCCTGTTTGTGGCTCTCGAGGACCGGAGTTGGCCACCACTGGACTATGCATTTAGAGAGAGAAAGAGGAACATACTATCTATGCCACAGTACCCCCATGTAAGGCTGCTGCAAAGGTTGTTTCCAGAGACCCCTAGAAGAGCTGTGGCTTTCTGTGTTGAAAGAGTGAGAGGAGTGGTCTTTTCCTCCCTTGATCAGTTGCTCTCTTCCCCTCCCCCTCACCTTTCGGCTACATTCCTTTTCCAGCCATGCTGCTATCTCTGTCATTTCTCTTCCTCTGTGCTGGCTGGGTGAGCTTGTGGGCAGCATGTCCTATAGTCTGATCTCATTCATAAGAACAACCTACAGGATGGGCTGGCTTAAGCATGCTTATCCTGCTGGCACAGATTAAGAGGAGTCTCTGGACACAGCAGCACATTATCCCACTACTCCTCTGGCTGGGTCCAAGACTAGGTTGTGGGTGACCTAAAATATGGTGTGTGTGTCTGTGAGTGTGTGTGTGGTTGTGCATGCACCTTATGTTTCTGTTCTGAAGGCAGGATGGGGATTGTGGAGCTGAGCAGTTGGTGTGGGTGGGCAGACTAGACCCAGCATGTCGTATGATCTTTTCCTGCCATCCTGTTTCAGTGTTTCTATTCTGAAACTGTGGCCAGCAGCAGGAGCCATGTTTAAATTAATGTCATCTCCTGCTGCCACGGGGCCAGTCTTGTAGTAAGAGCTGAGAGTTCATCCCCACAGTAGCAGAAGATGATGATTGCTTAAATGCAGCTCCTGCTACCAGCTTGTTGGGGGGGGGGGGGATGAAAGAATGAGAATCTGCAGCTGCAGGATTGACAGCAGTTCGTCACAAGCATTGAAGCAGAAAGAGTTTGGTATACTGCTGCCTGATCCAGTGAAACTGGGTTGACTAAGGGATGGCAAGCCTTTTTTGAGGTGTGGCACTTGCCACCCTATAGCAACACTTGTGATAAGGAGTGATCTCATCTAGGTGGGTAAGCTTATATGATTGATAACTAGGTGATACTCTTAGCTTGAGCAGTATAGATAGGGAAAACGGTGAAGACTAGCAGGAGGATGGGGGGGTTAGTTGGTCATTATCTGCTGGTATCTACTATTTTATGAGCCGCTTCCATATTCAGTACCAGACTAGGAAAAATGGAAGGCAGGATCTAGTAAATAAGGTGACAATGCACAGGAAGTTGTGATGAATTGCTCATGTTATCATGATCCAGTCCTGGTCTCTCTCTCACACAGGCTCTCTCAATCACAGACATATACACTTGTTCTCTCTCTTTCTCTTATACACACAGACTCTTAATCATACATACATATGCTCTCTCTCACTTAAACATACAGGTTCTCAGTCACACACTTACATGCTGTCACACACACATGCTGTCTTTCTCACAAACAGGTTCCTAATCAACACTTACACATACAGGCTCTCACTCACTCAAACATACAAGCTCTCAATCACTCACTCACATGCATGCTATCTCTCACACACATATGCGCACTCAGGTCCTCAAACACACATGCTTGCTCATTCACTCCCTCTCTGCCTACTGAACAACTAGCGACAGTAACAGCCTCCTCCTCCTCTTCCAGCCCTCAAGGCCTCGAAAAAGGAGTCCCATCGGCCACAGGGACTGACGACGTGCCGGGCTGCGCTGCCCTTCTACTTTAGCATGGCCTCTTCTTCCCGTGGACACAGCCCCTGCTCACCACTTCCTCTTCCAGGCTGCGAGGGGGGGGGGGAGCAGGAAGAAGAGAGCATGCTGCGAGTGCCGCTGACTCTCTCTCTCCTGCCCATTCTGCCCGGGTGGAGGAAGAGTTCTCAACTCTGTGGAGCAGGGGGAGCAGCTGGACCAGGAAGTGTGGCGACACACCTGCGAGTGCTTCACGACACACTGAGAACCGCTGCTATAGAGACTAACAACAAAAGATGGGAAGCTGTTTGCCAAGTTTTATCTAGTCACCCCACCATTGTTAGATTTTACTGATGCAGTAACAGAAGAAAGAGAAGCTTGTGAGATAATTGAACAGTTTTAAATGTTAATGTCAGAACAGGTCAACAGAAAATGAAAAACTCTGTGATGTAGCATGTGGTCACTAGAGAATAATTCTCAAACCATTTATGCGCATAAAACATGGATTTATGCATGCAAATAGCTTCTTATAAAATTGATGATATGAGGCATTCTGGGGGTGTGGGGCCGGAGTTTGGATTTACCCTCATACTTTTTATAAAGTATAGGCGTAAATTAACATGTACACGTTACCTGTTGCAGAGATCAGGTGCAACTTTGTGTGGGTGAGGTTGAGTATGTTGTTTCAGACAATTTTCAAAGCCAATTTATGCACATACTCAGTTTGAACATTGATATAACTTATGTTATATCAATTTAGCTGGCGCATAAGTTATTTGCAATGTTACAAAATTACTCCACTTGTTATTTCATAGAGCAAATGAGCAATTTAAAAGTAAGACCACAGAAGGTAATAATCTGTTTTTGTTTTAGTTTAGTTTGTTTGGGTTTGTTTTTTTTTTTGGGGGGGGGGGGGGAGTAGGCAGTTTCTTCTAGTTTTTGTTCCTTTTGTTCACTTATATGGGCAAGCGAAACACAAATGCCTTTCTTGTGTTCTTAATTGCACTGTCTAACTTAAACTATGAGAAAGGGAGTTTGGAAAGTTTGTTTTCATGCTGTGAACTAGAAAGCATACATCTTTTTTTTTTCTATTTTGGGCTCTTTTAATCTCAAGAATACTTGGCTCCATTTTCAAGGAAGATTTGCTATTCATAGGCAACATAGGCACGTGCCTAGGGTGTCAAATTCTGAAGGCACCTAAAAACAGGGACCCCTCTTCCTCCTCGGTCTCTATTCTCCAAGGGAAACCACTTCCATCCCTCGTACTGGCTATGGGTACTGGGATCTTAATCTGGCCTTTGATTCATTTTGATGAAGTTATTGTGCGTAAAGACTTTTGAGTACTGCTGACCAAACTACAGCCCTCGTGAGATGTGTGACTCAGTTCTGAATTTTTAATACCCTGCCCAATGCATTCTATACAAGACAAAGGACAAACAACTCATGATGACATAGTTTCATTGGTAATATTGACAGATGAATAATTCACAAATTCTCACAATGTAGCAATATACTTTTTAAATAACTGTAATCAAATGGCTAGAAGGCTAGAATTTAAAGTTGGGGTTTTTTTTAAAAAGAATCTTACAACTTTGTTAAACTTCTTCACAGGGTGAAGAGAAGAAAGTTTCAGAAAAGAGCCTTCACCCCCCGTTGTCGCCGTCTTCTGTACCCGACCATATGAAATGCAATATTCTTAAAGCTCAGATAGATGCTGCCTTTAGAGGGGGAGCACAGGTACGTGATTTATAAATACTTTTGTACAGGAGGAGGGGGGACTGCTTAAATTAGTGCTGCAGCAGGAAAACTTGCAATAATAGAGTGGTGCTGCCATGTGTTTCTTGCACATATAAGCCGAGATGTGCTACCAATTTCTTATTAAGGTGCACTCACCAGCTCTGTTACATTTAGTATGTCACTCCTGTTCATATAATTATTTTATTGTCTATCACATCTCTCTATATAACAAAAACTAAATTGGACTTAGAACATATAGAAGCCAACATTCAAAAAAGCAGCTAAAAGCTGGATAAGTTGTCAGTGGGATAGACATCCTGCTGAATATACATGAATAAAGGTATCCAGGTAATGTTTCTTGGATAACCTTCAAACCTTAAAGTTATCTGGGAACATGTATCTGGATAACCTTACCTTATCTGGTGATATTCATATTATTTAGTCTATTAAGTTCCAAAAAAAAAAAGTAAAAGATTGCAGGCAAGTATGCAGGACCACTAAATGTCTTAAACTAATGTCAGGCATTGTGCCTGATTACCCTCTTCCCCCCCCCCCCCCCCCCCCCTTCCAAGTCTCCCAAAAGACTCTAACAAAGTTGTAGGTCCAAGGAGCAGCCTAAACCCGCTCCCTTCTCATGATTTCTTAAAACATTGGCCTCTAGGACCCCTCCTAAAGCGCCCCCCCCCCCCCCACCACAACTTCAACCAGCTCACTTTTCCCGATCCCAGGGCTTCTGGGATCATGATACTTCCTCGCTGCTGTGCATGGCTGGCCTGTTAACTGAAGACAAAAAGTTTTGCCTGCCTCATAGGCCTCACCATGGAGTTGAGGGCAGGGGAGACAACTGAACCTCCTGAAATCTGCTTTGCCAACCCCATTACCCCTTCCCCCAGTGCCAGACACCTGCCTGCCTTCTCTCACTGTCTGCTGGATGTTGCTTTTTCTTTCCAGAAGTCTCTGTTGTGATGCTGTTCTGTGGGCAAATTCCAGGCCCCATTGTTACTGTTCCAAATTGGTAGAATATTGTACACTTTTTTTTTTAATTTCATATTGCGCATGCACCACTGTGCTCTTTTAACGACATGCCCATGCCTTTGAACAGATGTTCAGTTTAGAGGGCTGTTCATTCTTCCTTTCTTGTGCAACCAAGAGCCATTCTTTGGTTAACAATAAGTCCTGGAAAATTATAGCAAGAGTAGATTAGAAGAGGTGGGAGGACCATTCAAGTTCCAGTCCTTCCCTTTGAGGGATTGGGAATGGCCATCCCCTTGGGAGGCTTTATAACAGCTGTCTCATGAGAGTCTGGAAAGTTAGGAGGTGGTAGGTGCTTATCTTTTTTTGAACTTTTCAGTTCCAATTGGAGGGAACAGGCTAAGCCAGACTGGGAATCCTGACTAGGATCGGGAGGGTGGTCCTGCCAGTCTACTCTCTAGCTGGTTTGGATACCCCTCTGTGGTGTGTTTGGGATTTTGAATTTTCTCATAGGACAAGCAGGATGATAGTCCTCATATATGGGTGACATCACAGGATGGAGCCCTCTACGGAAAACTTTTCTGTCAAAGTTTCTACAAAGCTTTGACTGACACTGGCACACTGAGTGCACTGAGCATGCTCATCCTGCAATTATCCCTATGAACCACAGGTGTCTCCCTCAGTCTTCTTTTTTCTGCTCTGCAGTAAGCATAGCGGTTAGGAGCTCTGTAAGAAATACTAACACTTTTTCTACATGGAAACACTTAAACTTTTACTTCAAAACACTTTTCCCTGCACGGGTCTCCCTTCGCGTACGTTTATTCGACGCTCGGTGAGTATTATGCCCTGTTTTTTCGGTCGGTTCCTGTCACCTCCCAGGCCTGCCAACCGTCTGCGGCCTTTCCTCTCCCTATGTTTTCAGTTAGCCACGCATAGCCTGTGAGTGTCCCTCTGTGACACTCTGCCTGGTTATTAGCGCTAGTGGGACAGGGACTTCCATGGTTTCCGTTGCCGCCAGGGCCTCTGTCAATTTTAGGTCCTTCGATTTCCTCGGTACCCTTGTGCAGTCGATGCCCCCATCGCTACCGTCGGTACCCCCTTTAGACTGTCCTGGATTCTTCGATGCCATCGGTACCCCTTCCCCCACGGTACACTGATGCCATCCATCCTTGCATCGTTTCTATCAGTGCCATCCATGTTTTTCATCCATGGCACTGATTCTTCCTTGGGTTTCATTGTTGCCATCATTGCCCGGATGGATGCCATCGACGCACACCTTTGTTTCGTCGGTGGCATCCATGCCAGGGTCGATTCCATCAATGGCATCCATGCCAGGATCGATTCCACTGATAGCATCAATGCCCAGGTCGATGGCATCAATGTCTGGGTCGATTCCATCAGTGGTATCGATGCCCAGGTCGATGGCATCGATGTCTGGGTCGATTCCATCGGTGGCATCGATGCCTGGGTCGGTGGCATCGATGCCATTGGTGCCTGAGTCAATTCAATCGATACCGTCAACACCCGTGGCCATGTCGTCTATGCCCGTGGCCATGCCATCGATGCTGTCGGCGCCCACCTCCTTACATCGATGCCCGCAATGCCCACGTAGTTTCCATCGGTGTCTTCGACGTTCCTATAGATGCGGTCTTTGACTCCGTCGATGCCGGTATCATTTTTCCGATGCCAACGATGTTTTTTCGATTATTCGATGCCTCATCGTTTCCATAGATACCTACGCCAATGCCGTCTGTGTTTCCATCACTGTCATCATTGCTCTGCCCGGGTCATCGACGTTATTTCATATATATATTTTTGACGATACCCTGGAGGCCGCTTCGGCCGCCATCGACACAGTCAATATCGACATAGCACCTCCACCTAATGCCCTCACCTAAACACAGTGCTCCATGCCTTGGGTTCTTATTAATGCCCCGTATTAGCCTACGACACTACATAGTGTCAGGAGCAGCGCAGGCATCATGACAGTCTGTCATCAGTTGCCATCCAAGACAGTGAGGGCATCCATCTCGGCGCTGGGGAAAGACTTGGCTGAGCACAGTGGCACGCATCATCATCGACACGGTGACCATCTGCCACCAATGCCATCCAGCAGATCGGTGTTATCTTTCTCGGTGCCAGAGAACGCCCGGGCCGAGCAACATCACCACTGCCATCGCCACTGTTCCATACAGTGCTGGCAGTCCTTGGTGCTCCAGAAACACCGGAACGAGTTACGAAGAATTCTGCACTGGCGTCACGAGACATCGAGCCGCTGTGACGAGGGCCGGGTTCAAGAGCCAAAGATGGCTTCCCTGTTACCGAGGCATGCCCCACCGACATCGATGCGGGATTGTGGCCCTCCACAAAATTACTGTGGTAGCGCCAGCCATGCTCAACCTGTCTCCTCTATACCTGCGCCACCATACCAGGCATCAGAGTTGAGACAGGCGTCTACGTCCGACAGGCTACCCCTTGATGACTCCTGAAATCCACGGAGCCAGCAATCTTCACCGGCTCGTCCTTCGGCGATCCACGTCGGATGGGTAAGTACCCGCTTCTGTGGCATTCCCATTGAGATGTGTTCTCTAATTCGGGCCATATGGTTCAAAAAGTCCTAGGTCATGTACCTTTCAAGAACCGTATTAGTGTCACATATCGCTATGCCATCTATGTCAGCCACAATACCAAGAGAACCTCTCTATCATTTCTTTGGGATTGCATCAGGACATCCTCCCATTTTCATCAACGGGGCTCTGTACTGATTAATACTCTGGCATCTGGTTCCTAATTCAGAACCAAAGTTCCAGATGCATTCGCTGATCTGCTAAACATGAGATCCAGCAAATACTACCTCAAGTGCAAGTCCACCTCGAAGCCTGATGACAGGTCTCAATGTCTCCTTGTACAGCACACAGAAATGCGGGTAAGACTTTACCATTCATGCTCCTGTGGGAGGTTACATGATATCCAGATTATATCAGCCCCTCCAGTTGGACACCACCTGGTCTCCCAACTGGCCGGATATCAGAGCGGCCACCCCACTTTGTACCAAGGTTCCTGGTACACTCCCCCAGATGCTACAAAGCACAGGTGCTGGGGAGTTTTAATTACACTATTCTTTCTTTCAAAAGAAAGTATTACTCTCCGCCCATCCTGGACCTCAGAAATACCAACTTTCTTCAGAAGGCACAGGTAAAATGGTATTTCATCACCATGCTTCCATATCGCAGTAAGTACATTACCTCTTATCTTTCTATGTGCTTCATGGTGAGTCAACAATATTACAATCCCAAACTCTGCCGGTTGCACCAGCTTCGGCAACTGGGGTATTTCATTGAATCACTATCGGCGACTGCTGTTTCTCTACGGAATGCAACATCATTCACGCTTTCCTTGCATGGACAGCTGCATAACCACAGTCAGTCCACGCAACGAGTTCTAACTTCTTCATGACTCACTATAAATTTTCTATTTGGGATTACTGTCACTGCCATAAATCCCTTATACAACACTTCTGGACACCACAGTCACAATGACCTTCCTGTCCAGCAACCGTGCAGACATTTTAATAAATTCCTACATGTCCCTGCGCGCATGTTCCATAACCTCAGCCCCTCAATTCTTCATTGTCAGGCTATGGGGTTTTTTCACTATGCATTTTCCTCATAGATCCAAAACTGCTCTGGGTTAGATTCAGTGAAATTCATTTATCAGTGGGTCTAAGCTGTTCAACCGCTTTCGTCGCTCATCTATATTGCAGATCTAGAACCAAAACCTAATCTGATCCTGCTCATGCTCGCATTTACTCAGGGTTGTAAGTTTGACCTAAAATCTTCTCAACCTAATATGCGTCTATTCCACTCCAGGCACAGTTTCACATAAACTTCCTGGAGCTTGTAGCCATGAGTTATTCCCTTATGCCTTCCAATACTGCCTCTGCAGCAAATCTTTGTGCATACAGACAGACAGCATAGGGACAATGTGCTTTCCAACACACAAGCACCCACAACCTCTTAGCTGCTCTGCAAGGAAGCTGCGCAGCTCTACCCTTGGCCCTTGCTCACTCTATGCATCCTCGGGCCACTTATCTAAGAGACTTACTGAACGCACTAACAGACCACCTCCATATAGGTTCCATACTCTCGAATGGTCTCGGACTACATGTTTGGCAAGAAAAATCTTCTAGCGCTGAGGTCAACCGAACTTGCCCTCTGCATCTGAATTGAACCATACGGTGCACAGATTCTACTCCCTACACATGTTTCCAATGCATTCCCATAGACGCCTTTATTCCATCAAGGGCCTCTTAAATGTGTCTCTTCCGCTACCTCTCATAGCCAGCACTCTTCTAATGCTGAACAGGGACGGGGTTCATTGTTCCTTAGACCCACATCCTGGCCGAGACAAGTATGCTTCCCATACTTCTCAATCTATCACACCAGTAACCAATTCGCCTTCTCACCAGTCAGTCACAAATCGTAGACTCACTGATGTTCTCAGGTACTGGTAGCGTCACAAAACCTTCCACACATAAATCCTACCATTCAAAAAGTCATGATTTACCACATGACGCATACAAAAGGGTATTACCCTTTTTATTTTATCTACACCACTCTTTTCTCTTGCTCCCTCGGATTCTGCTCCCCAGACATCCTCCACATAGGTACACCTCTGTTCCAATTGGTGTATCATTTGGGAGTGGGGATACCCGATTAACGGTAAACCCCTTCTGAGTCAGCTTACCATGGATTATCCACTGATCAAGCCGCCTCTATTTTCACTAGTCACGGAATGGAACCTATATTTCGTGCTTATAAGTCTCATACATTCTTCATTCGAGCCTTTCCATTCCTCTCATTTCACAGTTTGGCATGGGAAATTCTTTCCCTCATAAATGTCATTTCTGCCAACAGGGTCAATGAGTTACACACCTTGTTACATACTCATCTGACCCTGCGTTCCTCCATGACCGAGTGGTTTTACGTATTCAACTTCATATCCTTCTTAAGGTAGACGTTGCATCTCACCTTACTCAGAAAATACTCTGCCCATTTTTCCCAACACCTCTCTCTCACCAAAGCGAGAGGGTTTTTTCACTCCTTGAACAGTAATAGTACACTTGCATTCTATCTAGATCGCACTACACTCCATAGGAATTCTGTGGCAAGAGTCAAGCTGCGAGTTCCAGTGGGCAGACAGACCTATTCCTCCTAATTGTCGGTCTGTAACTTTTTTTCCTACCAACAAGCAGGCATTTCACTACAACACTGTGTGTAACCACACTCTGTTGCATCCGTCCCAGCCTCAATAACTTCCCCTCGGCCACTGCTGCTTGTACATATTTTTCAGGCTGCAACCTGGAGCTCCCTCCATACATTCGCAACCCATTAATGCTTAGATACGACTAGCCGGCATGCTCCATGTTTGGCCAGTCCGTCTACTCTTATTCTTTTCGGTTTAACTACCCAACATCCTTCCACCAACCCGTTACGGGTTTCAGGATGCCCTCCGTTCCAAATTCCACCCCCATCATTGCGAGTCTTGGGTGCATTTGGTGCACTCTCGGACATCCTCAGCTCGGTACTCTCCCATATGTGAGGACTACCATCCTGCTTGTCCTGTGAGAAAGCAAGTGTTGCTTACCTATAACAGGTGTTCTCACAGAACAGCAGGATGTTAGTCCTCACGAAACCCCCCCGCCACCCTGCGGAGTTGGGTCTGTATACGTTTTTACTTTTATTTTAGTTTCGCTTGTGCTTTTAGCTGTAAGACTAGACTGAGGGAGACACCTGTGGTTCACAGGGATAATTGCAGGCTGAGCATGCTCAGTGCACTCAGTGTGCCAGTGTCAGTCAAAGCTTTGTAGAAACTTTGACAGAAAAGTTTTCCGTAGAGGGCTCCATCCTGTGATGTCACCCATATTTATTTATTTATTTATTTTTAATTTTTATGTACCGAAGTTCTTGTAGGGACTACAAATCACTCCGGTTTACATACAACGAAGAACTGCTCAACAAAGGGCGGAGCTTTACATGGAACCGTATAACATCTGGAACAGTATAACTGGTTGACAATTTAACATAGTGCTAAATAAAGTAATAATATTTTAACTGGTAATAAATAAAGAAATATAATATTTTATATAAGAGAAGAAGAAGAAGTATAACTATTTAACATAGCAATAAATATAAATAAATATAAATATAATAAATATAAATATAAATATAATAAATATAAATAAATATGTGAATATAAATAAATATGTAATAAATATGTATAAATATGTAATAAATATGTAATATTACATATATATGTAATAAATATGTAATAAATATGTAATAATATATGTAATAAATATGTATAAATATGTAAATAAATAAATATAAATAAATAAATATAAATAAATAAATAAATATAAATAAATATAATAAATATAAATAAATATGTGAGGACTAACATCCTGCTGTCCTGTGAGAACACCTGTTACAGGTAAGCAACACTTGCTTTCTCTTGACAGGTACCTTGCCGGACACCTGGACCTTTCCTGAATTCAGGAAACAAGGAACCCTGTGTTCAGGATGCCCAGGGATAGGGATAACCTGCCCATCTGTAGGTGTTGATCTGCCGCAAGAGATAACTCCGGTGTTATATTCAGTTAAGGCAAGATTATTGGCTGCCCGTTCCTACCTGCAGTGGAGCAGGGTAAGAAAACCTGTTCCTGGGGAACCCCCAAAGAGTCAGAGACTGAAATAAATTTAAGGAATTGTAAGAACCTGCTAACCATGAGTAACAGAACTGTAAAGATTCTAGAGGACACCCATCAGGAATCTTCAGCCCCTGGGGAGAGAGACTAGCTTACTTTGTGTGAGGACAGGATTTTTGGTCATCCATGAAAGAGGTTTCTCTGCCAGTTTAAAGTTGCCCTGCCCTCCAGGATCTCCATTTTACCTAATCCAGGAGGGTGAAAGGATTCTACCTTTTGAAAAATTCCTGCACAGATAGAGGTGAAAGCTGTAATTTATAAGAGAAGAGACTGTGGTGCTGGAAACATTCAGTAAACTTAATTTTGGACACTAATCCAGTACGTCCAGTGTATTCATTCGGTACATAGCACTCAAGAACCAAAGGGTCCCCTCCCCCAAGTATATGAAAATGTCAGCCCCCCCTGCACTGGGATCCTAAAGGAACCCTTTCCCCCCCAAGCCAAAGGATCCACACCCTGGGGAAAGGGGCAAAGAAAAGAGCTGGTCAGGGTTCCTGCTCCAAAAAACATACAAATACTTTTATGGCCCCAGCCATGCAGGACATGCACACCGTGATGGAGTTACACTTGTATTCGTACTTATCCCTTTTATAGAAGGCTAACTCTATCCTCAAGAGCCATAAACAGGTCTGGTTTACAGGATATCTACAATGAATGCACATAAGATACTGTTGCATGCACTATCTCCAATGTACACAAATATATCTCATGTATATTCATCGTGGACATCCTGTAAACTAGACCTATTGGTGGTTTTTGAGAGCTACTCTAATATAATAGACATCTACAGCATGCAAGTGAAGCAGTGCCTGTTAAGCAAAAAATCACCATACTAGTACATAAGCAAATAAACCTCTATTCCTGTGGCACGTTGTTAGCGCAGCAGAAAAAAAGAACCATCAATTATGTTTGCATTGTACAATCCGGAAGTTCAAAGGGCAACTAAATTAACTAAACTCTGTGCTGCAGAATTGCTATACAAGAACATGCATTTCAAACATTGCGGAAGATTTATCAAGCTGCAATAGGGCTACAATATTTTTTATTTTATTTATTTATCAGGTTTTATATACCGTCGTTAAGAAATTTTCCATCATAACGGTTTACAACATGTTCAAAATCAATAAAGTAATCATAAAAGAGAAAGATACAATAAATACATTATAATAAATATATTGTAATTACAATACTACTTGATAAAGAGTTTAAAAGAGTTGGAACTTATAAAAGAGAAATAAATATATATCAAATAAACACATGCCTTAAAGTTAAAATAAAAATAAGAGCATAATTAAAAAAATAAATTAATATCAACTCTACTGTTCAATTGTTGCTGGAATTGTTTTTTTACTTAATGTTAAGTGCTATATTACTGAGTTTGCTCATATTCAATGTATGCCTTGTGAAAGAGCCATGTTTTAAGCTCTTTTTTTAAATTGTTTTGTTGGAGTCTTAGCTTTTCTGGTAATTCATTCCATGTTTTAGGACCGGCTATAGAAATCGCTGTTTCTCACTTGCATCAGACATGCTGTTTTATCATTGGAATAATGAGCAGTGCCTTGTTACTTGATCGCAAATTTCTTTGCGGAGTGTGTAATCTAATTGAGGCATTGATCCATTCAGTGGCTTCCCCATATAG
This sequence comes from Rhinatrema bivittatum, assembly GCF_901001135.1. Classification (NCBI taxonomy): domain Eukaryota; kingdom Metazoa; phylum Chordata; class Amphibia; order Gymnophiona; family Rhinatrematidae; genus Rhinatrema; species Rhinatrema bivittatum. The sequence continues at coordinate 343,644,684 of NC_042616.1, read as the reverse complement.
AATTTTATGAATAATGTATATAGTTTTATATGCGTTGATTAATGGGTAGCCAATGTAGTTCGATCAGAACTGGTGTAATATAGTCATATTTTCTTGTATTTGTAAGGATCTGTGCCCCTGCATTCTGAAAAATTGGGAGGGGTCGAGTAGTAATTTGAGGAAGTCCAAGGAGTAAGGCATTGCAGTAGTTTATGTTAGCGAAATAGTAATAATTGAAGAACTGTTCTAAAACTATATTCATCTAGTAGAGATTTTAGTCATTTTAAAGTGTGCAATTTATTGTATCCATCCTTAAGTTTATTAGTAATATGGTTCTTTAAAGTCAGCTCGGAGTCTAATGTTACTCCTAAAGAGTCTGCTTTGAACTTGAAGGAGACAGCTATACCAAAACTTCTTGGGGAGAGCTAAGGAATAAGTTTATTTTATCCTCATTTCAGAGGGCTTGTTATATTTTTCTGTTTTTTGTGTAGTGCTAGCCTTTTATCTGTATATTTTTCTAGATATTGATATTCCTGCATTATATTGCTGTGTTTCTTTCATAGGTCAGTGCTTGCCTGGTGCATTATTTATATTACTGATGTATTTTTAGCTTCTTTCTTCTCCTTTCCTTTGCCATATATACATATTAAATCCTTAAGTGTCACCTTGAAAGGCTTATGGTTTAGAATGTTACCCAGGTAAAATGACGGACTCTCTACCTGGGTAACATCAAGCTAGGTTGAAAGAACATTGTACAAGTCTCATCTTTGGGTGAGCTTCCTCACTCCGAAGGACATTAAATCTTCACAAGAGTGTACTTGGCCCCCAAACCCCTTCACAAGAGTGTACTTGGCCCCCAAACCCCTACACTAATACCTAAACCTCACCTCGAGTAACTAGGTGGGCCTCCTATAGAGGTATAAATACCTAACTTCTATGAGGACCTTATAGCTAATCTCTCTCTCTCTCCCTCTCCCTCTCTCTCTCTCCAAACGAGATAGTGAAAACATTGCAAATAAAAAAGATGTAGTTATTTCCTGTGTATGACTTTGCATTTTGTAGAGGGAGCCCACTTGGCCAGAAATTCCACCCCTTTTCTAAATTAGCATTGCGCTATGTGTTATGGTGCTTTTCGCATGCGAAGTGTGTAATCTAATTGAGGCATTGATCCATTCAGTGGCTTCCCCATATAGAATTTTATGAATTTTATGGAAAATAACCCCCTAAGATCTCCTCATAATAAAGGATTGTTAGCTGTGCCATCAATACAGAATACACATCAGACAAAAATAAAAGACCGTATGTTCTCCATAGCAGGCCCTATACTTTGGAGCTCTCTACCTGAGTCTCTACTATTGACTACTGAAACAAAGAAATTCAAACGTGACCTTAAAACGTAGTTATTTCAAAATGCATATAACCTAACCTTTTCTTAAACCATTACTTGCTCCTACATGGACAAATTAATTATGAACCTAACTAAAGAACTCATTACCACTTTACAACCCACCCCAAATATGTCTGAAACATCTCTTTACCCCATCTTCTCTCTTCCCTTTTTTTATATCCCTCCGGCACCTTGTGCTAAAAGCGCTACCTCATCCCTGTATATCTATCCACCCCTGAACACCCTATTCAATGTATGTGTCTTTCGCTAAAATGATTGATATATGAACATATCAAGTGAATATAATTCAGGTGAATATAATTGTCTACCTATGATATTTATTTATTTTATTTATTTAAGACTTTTTATATACCGTCTTTAGCAAATTAGATTTGAACAAAAACGATTTACAATAATGAGCAAAAATAATAAATGCTGTTCTTTCATAAAGTGAAAGTAAAAATAAAATAAAATAAAAAAAAGTATGAATAAAAATTACATAGCAACTTATCACTATCAATATTACTAAATATTTGTCATGATGTAAACCGTTGTGATCTTCACTTGGAATGACGGTATATAAAATAGCTAAATAAATAAATTTAATGTCTTTGTTACAGCTAGAGTACATGGTTAGGTGCCAGGCATCATGCTCCAAAAATTATAGCAAAGAATTAGAAAAGCTGATGAAAAACACAACTAAAGTAATTTGATAGAAGGATTGGCCTACAAATGAACACGGATCAAACTAGATCTTTTTCTCACAGTAAAGCAGGTTGAGGGGGGTCATGTTTATATTGTACAAATGCATTTATTTATTTATTTTATTTAAATTCTTTTAATATACCGATGCTCAAGACCAGGTCTTATCGTACCGGTTTACAGTAAACAAGGGGTAACCAGTTAACAGAGCAAACAACAACAAAAGTTACATTATAACAGGGAATGTAGAACTAGGCTGTTAGAGAGAAAATAGGTTAAACAAATTCTAACAAATTTTAAAAGTTAAGTTAAACAAATTCTAACTGGAGGAAAGGGCAAAAGGAGGAGAGGGTGCTTACAGGATAAGAATTATGTACGATTTTATCTAGTATATATGCAAAATTAAGCATATTTACAAATTTACATAGAGAATATAAAATTAAGCAAATTATAAGATAGTGCAATTGGTTGGGCAACAGTTCCTTTGAGTTGCGGTAATGGACGCATCCGTGAGGTAAGAGACTGTGTGGGTGACCCAGAGGCTTTTTTTAGGGGTAGGCTTGGGCGAACAGCCAAGTTTTTAATTTTTTTCTGAACGTGATATGGCAATGTTCCTGGCGGAGATCTGGCGGGAGGGAGTTCCAGTGAAGCGGTCCAGCAGTTGATAGTGCCCATTTTTCTATAGAGTTGTGACAAATGGATTTTTTGGGGGGAACTTGGAGGGAATCTCTATATGCAGATCTGGTGGGTCTTGCAGAGGAGTGATGTTTGAGGGGTATGGTAAGTTGGAGCGAGGATTCTTGAAATAAGGTTTTGTGAATAATGGTAAGTGTCTTGAAGAGAATTCTGTGGCGAATGGGTAGCCAGTGAAGTATTTTTAGAATCGGGGTGATGTGGTCCATGCAGCGGGAGTTTGTGAGGATCCTGGCTGCTGCGTTTTGCAGCATTTGAAGAGGTTTGGTAGAAGAGGCCGGGAGACCAAGTAACAGCGCATTACAATAGTCTATCTTTGAGAATAGTATGGCTTGAAGGACTGAACGGTAGTCATGAAAGTGAAGGAGAGGTCTAAGTTGTTTTAATACCTGTAGTTTGTAAAAGCCTTCTTTGGTGGTGGTGTTGATGAATTTTTTAAAATTCATTCTGGAGTCTAGGAAGGCTCCAAGGTCTCTCACTTGATTTACTAGCGGTATGTTAGTATTGTTGGCTAGAATGTTGTTATCATTAGGGGAAATGATTAGCAGTTCGGTCTTGGACGTATTGAGAACGAGGCAGAGACTTGTGAGAAGGAGGTTGATGGCGTGAAGGCAGCTATTCCAGTAGTTTAGCGTGTCGGAGACGGGTTCCTTGATGGGGATTAGGATCTGTACGTCGTCCGCATAGAATGAAGTATGTGAGGTTGAGGTTATCGAGGAGTTGGCAAAGGGGAAGAAGATATATGTTGAATAGGGTCGGCGAGAGCGAGGAACCCTGGGGAACTCCTTGTTTGGCAGCTACCGGGTGCGACTCCTTGTTGGTAATTTTTACTTTGTAGTATCTATCGCTTAGAAAGGATTTTAGCCAGAGGAGAACCGCACCTGAGATACCTATTTCCATGAGACGGTCGATGAGGATTGTGTGGTTCACTGTGTCGAACGCTGCAGAGATGTCTAGCAGAGCTAGAAGGTATGATTGACCTTTGTCGAGGCCCAACAGGATGTTGTCAGTTAATGAGAGAAGGAGAGTTTCTGTATTTCTGCATTTCCTGAAACCGAATTGCGATGGGTATAGGATGTCGTGGGATTCGAGGTAGTCTGTGAGTCTAATATTGACCAGTTTTTCCATTAGCTTGGCTATGAAAGGTAAGTTAGCGATAGGGCGAAAATTTGTGGGATTAGATGGGTCCAGGTTGGGTTTTTTTAGTAAAGGTTTCGGCGAGGCTGTTTTCAAGGCGTCTGGGACTGTTCCGTTTGTGAGTGAACAGTTTATAATGTCGGCCAAAGGTTTGGCGATGATGTTAGGAATTGTAAGAAGGAGTTTGGTCGGAAATTGGTCTATTGGATGCGATGAGGGCTTCATTTTCTTAATGATGGATTCTATTTCCAAGGAAGAAGTGGAATCAAAAGATTCTAGGGACCGTTTGTGTGTCGATGGGGGGTGGTTTTGGTCCGGAGGAGGCTGGGAGTTGTGCCTGGGGTTAGGGGTGGGGTTGGAGGATGTAAGTGGGATAAGTAGATTTTATAATTATAATTTCTATTATGATGTATTTGTAATGTTTTCAGAAAAGTGCCTTACAGAGCAAATAAGAGTATTATGAAGTTTCCTGTTGTAATTTCACTTCAGTGTACTCTGATTGGAAAATGGGCAAAATAAATTGTCGTCTTACACTATATATATAGCATACACTGTGCTCATATATTCTGTACCTGAAACATATAGTTTGACTAAGAATGTGTTAAAAATCAATTTCTCTTTGGAGACATTTTTAATTAACATATATCTGTTTCGAATGTATATTCTTTAATCTGCCATGCATTTCTATCTATACCTATATACGTATTAGTTTGTGAACATTATTACCATTTTATTAAACTAACAATTTTCTTCCAACAGGTTGTAAAAGAGGAGACACCTCTTGTAAATCTCAGTAAGACTCCCAGCCTTCAGGACACTAATGTAAGGTCTGTCATTTCTTGTTTGTAGGGAAGCATCCCATTATGTTACATAACTACAAAATGAAGATCTTGAACCTGATTCACCAAAGGTTTCTCCCATGTATCCATGGGAACAACCTTTGATTAATCAGGCCCCTTTTATTCTCTTAAATTTTTTTATCCTGCTTTCGTCTGAGTAATGCTTTGGCTTTTGATTAGGAGTGAAAAATCTCTCCTTTTCCCAAAATTAAATATTTTAATTTATTGTCAAATTGATGTTTTATTTAGTCATCATTGAGAGGAGGGTCCATCAATTTAAAAACATAGGGACGGTAACTTTAAAATGAGTGTGCAAATGCCCATATGAAACGGCCATATACTCTGAAATCTTATATGCTGCGCACAAGTACACCCACATGTTATAAAATAGGCCTTTCTCATGTATATATGCTCCTAATTTTAAGCTTGGACGCGAGCAGCTGGGAATTGTCTGCATTTACACACAAAAATCAAATTTTATAGCATGCGCACATGAAGGAATCACCAGTTTAACCTGTTTGCCCACCAGTATACCCAGTCTGTATATAAGACATCAAGAACCCCTGGTTCTTTAGCCTGCTCGTCCCCCAATTTACCCATATCCCTCGAGCACTTCATATGTGGATAAAAATAGTTTTATTCATACTTAGATCTATAACAAAAGTAAATTTGTGCAGAAATGAACCAGACGCGTGCCGCATTAGCTGTGCTACATACATACATATCTCTTGACTCTGCCCTGGAATGCCCATGACCCGCCCCCATTCCTCTCCTTTTTTACTCAATGTGAGATAGTCGCACATTGGTACTTCTGCGCGTATATGCAAGGTTTATAAAATAGGTCTGACATGCACATGTGCTAGATGCGCGTATCTGCTTTTTTTTCCAGCACTTGCATTTTTTTTTTAAATTTACCTTTTAAAGAGCAATGAAATAAGGCCTACACATACTTTTGATATGTTGCAAGAGTTGTCACAGTGCTTAGAGCTTTGCAAAGTATGCATTCCAATATACTAATTATTTTTGAGTCCTAATTGATATATCATACAGAAAAATGGTTGAATTCCCAGAAGAGCTATGGGGCCAAGAGCTATGTGTATACATTTCTATTTTATAAGAGATTTACTCAAATGCATTCAGCAATGTAGTTGTGCAATTTTACACCTGCTAATGAACTAGTACAATTGATAGACTCTTCTGTTGTCTGCTATACTTGGGTTGGTAGGTCTGGATGAACTGGGGGGAATTCAGGGCAAAGTACTACGGTAGGAGAGTCTCAATGAACTGAAATTGGACTGGGTCAACTGGTGGAAGTATTAGCAAATTGGTGATTTCAAGTACACATGCATATTTTAAAATATACCTACTTCCGTGTGTAAATCAGGGTTTTACACGTACAAATTATATTTTTTTTCGTGAGTTAAATATAATCTCATATGTTTATAAAATAGGTAAAGTGCACACTTCCAATGCATTGCAAATATTTGCGTGTATTGAAATATACTGTTAGCGCCAAACACGCTTAAGGTGCTTCTCCACGGACACTAGGATACCACACCAAAATCTTTAGAAACAAACAAACAATACAAGAATACATGCATATGTTGGTTCACAGAGATATGCGTACTTTATCCCACTGAGTGGAGATTTTTCGACTTTTGGTATAACAACTTAATGCAATCAAAAAACCAAATAAACCCACCTAAATAATGTCAAAAAAGTGTGGGAACTTTAAATATCTAATAGGTGAGTGATGCTAGTTTCATATATTGGCTATTTAAGGTACCATCCAGGTAACCCAATAGTCAGATGTAATCATAAACCAACCACCCTTCACGAACAATATTGGATTTATACTTTGCAAACTGAGGGCCTTATTTTCTAAATGTATTGCACGCGGTAAGGGACGTTTCGCACGCGAAATGTCCCTTTTCGCGTGCGATACCAAAATGGGGGCTGAGTCGGGGCGTCACCGGGGCCGACTCCGCGAAGCCACCGCGGACGACGAAAAGGTAAGGCCCTTTTCGAGTCCTATTTCGCTCCCAATAGCTACACCTCCTATGGTGGCGCTATTGGGTGCGAAACCGGCAGCGATCGCACCGTGACAGTACGATCGCTGCCGGCTAGCGCAGGCCCGCCCCCCATTTCGGCCCCCCGCCCCTCATTCCCTAAAGTATTGCAGGCCTGCGATACTTTAGAAAATGAGGCCCTGAGTTCCCTAAGGGGCTGAATGAGGAGATGGACATTTTTGGTTTGTGTTGCATGTGCCGCCCGCGGCCAGGCCCTCTTATCCCTCTGCTGCCTAATCCAGTGACTAGCTCCACTTCCCTCACGGCTGCAGGCCGCCGGCTCCATCCTCGGGCCATTCCCGGCGCTCCTGGTTCTGCTACTGACTCCTGTGCTCCGCAGTGGGCGCGAGGTCCACGGAGAGACGCTGCCATCCAGCACCACGCCCCTCCCTAGGCATGAGCACACACATCTCTGCTTCCTTTAAAGGGGCCCGCTGCGTGAACTTGGCTGCGGCCCCGGATGATGACATCGCTGAAGCTCCGGTATATAAGGCCGGGCTCAGCTCCTGTTAGTTGCCTTTGCAACAGGTCTCCACGCTGGTCGTGTACTTCATTGCCTCCTGGTATTTCCTTCGTGTTCCTGGTTCCTGATCCCTGCGAGTTCCTGTTCCTGGTTTGTCGTCTTCGTTCCTGTGTTTCTGCTACTTGACTTTCCTTACGGACTGATCTCCTGGACCCGACTGCTGCATTGCCTGACTACACTATTGATCATCTCCTGGACCCGACTACTGCCTTGCTTGACTATGCCACTGATCATCTCCTAGTCCAGACCTCAGCTTTGCCTGACCACACTATTACCTTTCTCCTGGACTTGACTTCAGCCTTGCCTTGCCACCGCTCCTTGATTGCCGCCTGCCCTGACTTCAGCGTGTTCTACGATGCACCCCTTGCTTTGTCCTGGACTGGGCCTCTCAGGCTTCGGCCTGTTCTTGCACGGGCGCCCTCTGTCACTTTGGTTTCCTATTGGCACCCGGGTCTCCAGGACTCCGCCTCGTCTAGTACAGACTCCTCAGTTCCATAGTTGCTGCCTCTGGGCTGACCTTTTCATTTCCTCTTCAACGACACACGGAGGCCCACCTACCTCCAGCTGGCCCCGGTACCCAAAGGCTCAACCTGTGGGAAACGAGGGCTGGTATTGGTGAAGCTCCAGCTGGCCTCCGTCAGCTAGCCCACTCCGCCTGCCGATAGTGGGGACCCGTAGGATCCCTCCTACAGGTAGTGTCAACCCCACCTCGGCCCAAGGGTCCACCTCCCGCGCAACAGTTTGACGTCTCTTATGGTAGTCTTGGCTTTCTGAGTCACATGGTAGTATATTTAAACTTGCAAGACATCACAACTGATACAGTTACAGATATAAGAATTTTTTCATCGTTTGTTCCCCTGATGAAGGATTAGCTCTGAAACCTGGCCATGTTGGGAGATAAGCTAAGTAACACATTGTAACAAGTTATAATTTTTTTTTTTATTTAAGATTTTTATTGAGACACCTTGAGCATGTGGATCTCATTTATTTATTAAAGGCTTTTATATACCGACTTTCTTGATACAAATCAAATCAACTCGGTTTACATAGAACTAAGCAGTAACTATAACTAACCAATCAACAAGAGACAATTTAAAGGAGCAAAAAGTTACATTATAACAAGGATGCCTTAAACTGGGAGTAGGAAGTAAAGAAAGGGAGAACGAGGATAAAGAACTATATGCATAGGAGGGAGGCAAGGAGCCTACCTCAAGGTAGCTTGTAAGCGTGATTTAGCATTAATTTATTTACATAGGTGAAGGAAAAGTTCTAAGTCAGGCTGTGGGGCTTGTAGTGGAGAAGGCTCGGCAGAACAGCCATGTCTTTAGTTTCTTTTTAAAAGTTAGTAGACAAGTTTCCTGCCTAAGGTCCGGAGGCATGGCGTTCCAGATGGAGGGGCTTGTGATGGAGAATGTCCGGTTTCTTTTGTTTGAGTGGTGTACAACTTTGATTGGAGGAACATGTAAGGATCCCTTGTAGGCATCCCTTAAGGATCTGGCCGTCGAGTGCAATTTGAGAGGGTGTAGCAGATCAAGAGGGGTCTGATGGTGAATATTTTTATGGATAATTGTGAGTGATTTATGGAGAATCTTGAAGTTTACTGGGAGCCAGTGAAGATCTTTTAGAATGGGAGAGATATGCTCTCTCCGATTGGTATTCGTCAGAATCCTTGCCGCTGCATTTTGGAGCAACTGGAGAGGTTTTATAGTGGAAGCCGGGAGACCTTGCAAGATGGAATATCTCATAACATGAATGACCATAAACATTAATATGAGTACAAGTTAACATGTCACTTATGCTTCCAACGTAACAAGTCCATCAAGTAGAGAAATGTAATGTCCGCAAAATCTCGCAGAACATCTCCTGTAATAGAAGCAGAACTTAAAACAATACCAATGATATGAGCCCATGTAACAGAAATATCAAGCCAACCGGCTTCTATACACTGGTAAAGATATAATAGAAATATGGATAAAATTAAACCTTATTGTTGTGGAGCGCTAGGAGAGCGATCCCACTCCTGGGTGATGTGTGTCCTTGGGCCACGGCTCGACCCCAGAGGGCTCTAAAGAGGAGCTGCGGGAGGCGTGGCATGCCCGAGCATGGGCTGGACAGAAGCAGGGCTGGAGTGACATGGAAGACAGGCCCTCCTCCGGACCTGCACACTTCGGAAGACCCAACAACGCAATGTTGGTCTTGTGAACAGTCCTCCGACCGTTCCTAGCCCTTTCGGACCTGCCGCAGGGTACGGCACGAAGCGGCAGGCCAGATGGAGGCCAGGGCAGCGAAGACTGGAACATGGATTCAGACAAGACTCAGGAACGACGTAGACTCAGGCATAGACGTGGACTCAGGAACGAGGTGCAGGATCCATAGACGTGGACTCGGGCATAGATGCAGGATCCTTAGACGTGGACTCAGGAAATGAGGTGTAGGATGCATAGACGTGGACAGGCACAGGCATGGACTCAGGACTGGATGCACAGAGGTAGAATCAGGAACGAGGGCTGAAGGTAGACATGGGCACCGTCCCTCAGGGCGCCCTACTCAGACCACCCGCGGGACTGAGTCGCGGACCACCCTGTCCCATGCGCGCCCTACTCAGCCCTGGAAGGCTGGTCGCGGACCACGCAGAGAGCGGGAGAGCACAGGAAAGAGGAAGCAGGTTCGCTGCACTCCTGGCAGCACAAGGCAAGAATACGCTGCTCTCCTGGCAGCACAAGGCAAGGATACGCTGCTCTCCTGGCAGCACAAGGCAGGGTTAGGCATCAGGATCAGGAACAAGGATATCTGGAACAGCAGGAACATCAGGACTGGAACACAGATACTGGAACAGGAGACACACCTCAGGGCTGGAACATGGACATCAGGAACAGCAGGAACATCAGGACTGGATCAAGAGACAGACCTTGGGACTGGAACGGCAGGCAGACATCAGGACTGGACGAGGAGCTCCGACAGGTAACACGAAACACAGGACCTTGCAGAAGTGCTGGAACACGGACGACTTCCTGGAGCGAAGGATCTCAGGAGTGACCAACTCCTTGCGAAGGCAAAGACACACTGAAAGCTGAGCCCTTTAGTAGGGCTGAGGTGGACAACGCCCAGGGAGGGGTCAGCAGGGGGCCACACCTGGCTGGCCCTTTAAGAGGAGCAGAGAGGCGCGCGCTCGTGCCCTAGGAGGCTGGAGAGAAGAACTGGAAGCTGGTGGCGTCCTCAGCCACGTGGAAGGCCAAGGAAGCAGTGGAGCAGCCCTGGGCTGGAGCTGGGTGAAGGCAGGTCAGTGGAGCAGCTCCCAGCTGCAAGGACAGAAGCAGAGAGAGGTAAGACTGGCTGCAGAGGAAGCGGGGGAAGGGCTGACTGCAGAACGGCTCCATGCCGTGAAGACAGCCCCAGGAGCAGAGGTAAGACTGCAGGCACTAGCAGGGACGACTTCCCAGCCAGGCAAGGATCCGGGCTGAAGCAGGCACTGGGAGGGACAGCCTCCCTGCTGGCTGAAAGGACCCGGGATCGCAGCAGTACGTCGGGGGAAGGCAGAAACATGAGCAGAGGAGCCGACCGCATGGCAGCAGCTGCGGGAACGGCCCCAGCTGATTCAGGGAGGAAGCAAGCAGCGTTAGCAACCCGGCTGGCTGTGGCTGTAAGAAGGTAAGAGCCTGCCCATACTTCTTGCGGGCAGGAGCATAAAACTTATTGACAAAGCAAAGTGTTGTGTCTGTTCTTTACATTTCCCCCATTGCCCCCCTCCCCATCCCCTGTCCCTTCCCCCAAGATTCCTACTGCTAGATAGGCCACATTTTAGCTAATGTGTTCATTTGTACCAGTGGTCCCTGATGTATTCTGAGATCTCTCTTGCCACTGTCAATAGGGCTGCCAGATTTTCAGAAACTTCACATGGGATTTTTGGATATGGGCAGTACTTTCTGCTAGAGTATGAATTTTCTTAAGTGTAGATTGGACCCCTCCCTGTGTGGGTACTAGAATCGTCTTCCATCGCTGTGCAAGTTTAACCTAGTCGCAGTGAGGATAAAAGTAGTCAGTCTGTTGTCAGACTCCCCCAACACCTGCAGGGGTAAGCCCAATAAAGTGTGTTGGGAAAGAAGTTTGATAGAGACATTAAAGAGTTGTCCTAATCATAACTCCACAGCAAGCCAGAGGTCTCTAATCAAATCGCAAGTCCACCACATGTGGAAGTACCCCCCTGCTTGTAGACAACCTCTCCAATATTTATTGGATATGGAGGGCTTCATTTTGTGTAATTGAACCGGACAATAATGCCATCTGTATAGCAATTTGAATGCGTTTTCCGTCATAGAGGCCGCAATGAGGCCCTTACCCAGTCACCTAAAGGTCTCCTCCCATTCTTTCTGTGTTAGTGTAATGAAGATCAGTCTCCCAGGCTACCATATATTTAGTTTTGTTAAAGGGCTGATTCCCCAGGAGTGTGTAAATTTGCGATAGCAGTTTAGTGGCCTGATCGGCCTTCTGGCATAATATCTCAAATTCAGATCTATCCTGTTGTAAGGGTCCGCTAATTGCAGAAGTGTGGACAAAATGCCGCAGTTGTAAATACGGAAATGTAACCGAATTGGAGAGATTAAATTTAAACTGTAGCTCTGGAAATGGTATCAAATCCATCCCTCCCCATAGGTGATCCCAGGTTTGAATACCCTTCAATCTCCACACCTTAAAAACCGGGTTGACATACCCTGGAGTAAATTTGCAATTAGCATACAAATATGTACACCGATGATATTCCTTGGAGCCAGTAAGCAGGTGGCCCCTTTTATCCCAAAGGTCCAGAGAGAGTAACAGAGGGTGGTTGGAAACCACCAAGTCGATTTGGTTGCCATAATATACTAAAATGTAGTGTGCCACCCAGTGGTTGTTGACTAAAGTGTACCCAGGGTTTGGTATCATGGGTCCTGTGCCAATCCACTAAGACAGGGGTCGGGAACCTTTTTGGCTGAGAGAGCCATGAACGCCACATATTTTAAAATGTAACTAACTACAACCCCCCACCCTCCTGACTCCCCCAAGACCTACCAAATTAATTTACTACAACCCCCCCATCCTCCAAACCCCCCCCCACAAGACCTGCCATAAGTCCCTGGTGATCCAGAGGGGGTCCAGGGCTCGCAGACAAATCTTTAATAAAAAAGTCCAAATCTAACAAAACCCCCCACCCTCCTGACCCCCCCAAGACCTGCCAAAAGTCCCTGGTGGTCCAGCGGGGGTCCGGGAGCGATCTCCTGGACTTGGGCTGTCGGCTGCCAGTAGTCAAAATGGCGCCGACGGCCCTTTGCCCTCACTATGTCACTGGGGTCGACCAATGGCGGCGGTAGCCCCTGTGACATAGTAAGGGCAAAGGGCCGTCGACGCCATTTTGATTACTGGCAGCCGACGGCCCTTTGCCCTTACTATGTCACAGGGGCTACCGCCGCCATTGGTCGACCCCAGTGACATAGTGAGGGCAAAGGGCCGTCGGCGCCATTTTGACTACTGGCAGCCGACAGCCCAAGTCCAGGAGATCGCTCCCGGACCGCTCCTGGACCCCCGCTGGACCACCAGGGACTTTTGGCAGGTCTTGGGGGGGTCAGGAGGGTGGGGGTTGTAGTAAATTAATTTTGGAGGTCTTGGGGGGCATCAGGAGGGTGGGGGATTTTGTTAGATTTTTACTTTTTTATTAAAGATTTGTCTGCGAGCCAGATGCAGCCATCAAAAGAGCCATATCTGGCTCCCGAGCCATAGGTTCCTGACCCCTGCACTAAGATCTTGAATTTGGCTGCCAAATAATCTTTCGAGGTTGGGAATGCTCAACCCCCCCTTGCTGTCAGAATTGAAAAAGGACATGCCTCGCGACCCTAGGCCTCTTACCCCCCCCCCCCTCCAAAGATATGTCATTATCTGCTTCTGTCATTTAGATAAGACAGCTTTCGGGATTGCTATGGGCAAAGTCTGGAACAGATACAGTAATTTTGGCAAAACTGTCATTTTGATGGCAGCTATCCTGCCCAACCACAAGGTGTCATAGCTGATTTGGAACATATTCTGTTGAACGCTTATGTAAAGCCCTAAATACTTTATTTTCTGACTAGCCCATTTAAATTTAAATTGACTTTGAAGCCGGGATACCAGGGGATGCTGTATGTTAGCTCCATGTAACCCCTGTTCTATGTAATGCTTTTTGCAATGTTCTGTTTCACTGTAAACCAATATGATATGTAATTCTCCACATGAATGTCTGTATATAAAAGTTCAAAATAAATAAATAATATTCAAAATTTCAGACTTCTCCCAATTGATATGGAATCCTGACACCTTGCTAAAAGTTTTCCATCTCAGAGTTAAACTGGGTAGCGAGGACTTTGGGTCCGTGATCGTAATCAGGACATCATCTGCTAATAGGGACAACTTAGAAGAAAACCGTCCTACTTCTATACCCTTAACATTTGGAGCCCTCCGGACACTGATGGCAAAGGGTTCTAAAAAGATGGCAAACAAAATTGGAGACAAAGGGCATCCCTGCCGAGTTCTACATTTCACCAGGAAGGGGTCCAAGTAACTGCCATTTACTTTAATACAAGCTAATGGCTGGCTATATAGTTATTGTAACCGTTGTAGAAAATGTTCCCCAAACCATTTTCCGCAATAAGGCGAATAGATAGGGCCAATGCACCATATCAAAGGCTTTCTCGGCATCAACTCAGAGAGCCAATGTAGGTATATCTTGTTTTTTTAACCCACCATATCATATCCAAAGGTTTGTGAACGTTATCGCTTGCTTATCTTCCTGGAATGAAGCCTGCCTGGTCCGGGTGAATAAGTTGAGCTATGAAGCTATTTATACACGTAGCTAATATTTTAACCAATATTTTTAAATCAAGGTTTATTAAGGAAATTGGCCTATATGAGCCGCATAATGTGGGATCACGTCTTGGTTTAACCAGCACTGTGATACTTGCTGTATTAGCCAATGAAGATAAGGGAGCCCCTTCCCGCAGTGCCTTATAGAATTTTACCATGACAGGGGCCAAATAGTGGGCGAAAATCTGATAAAATCTACCTGTGTACCAGGCGACTTGCCAGGCTTCAGGGACTTTATAGCTGCTAAAATTTCAAGCTCAGAGATATCTTTAACAATAATTGTTGAGCGTCTGTTAGTTCTGGTATAATCAGGAAGTCCAAATATATAGAGATGGCCTCTGAAGTAAAAGCCTCATCTTTAGCATATAGCTCCGAATAAAACTGGTGGAACCATTGTCGGATTGATTTATTGTCCATCAACATGGTGCCATCTTGATTTTTTATTTTAATAATAATGGATTGGGCCTGTCTCTTCTTCAGAGCGTGAGCCAACAATTTCCCGGCTTTGTTGCCCCCTCGAAGTATTCCTGTTACAGAAGTTCCAATTGGTGAGCTAAAGCTGCTGAATCTATGGACGCTATTTGAGTTTTTAGATCTGCAATTTGGGCCTCTGTGACTCGGGGTGTTCCCTTACTTTTGTGGGCTCGTTCTAAGTTTTTGAGCTGAAGAAGTAGATTAGCCCGTGATCTGTCCCTCTGCTTCTTTAAAAACACTGCTCTTGCTATAAATTTACCCTTTAGAACCGCCTTTAGGCACTCCCAGAGGCATTTGTCCCCCGTATCGTTAGTAGCTAGGTATTCCTATATATCTCCTTGGATTTGGGAGACAAAAGTAGTATCATTTAACAGGGAATCATTAAATCTCCAAAAATTAGGCCCTTATCATACTCCTGAAGTCTTACTAAAATCCAAATAGGGGCATGGTCAGACCAAAGAATAGGTTCAATATCCATCGCTTCCACCCGAGAAAGTAAACTTTTGCTACCCAAGAACATGTCTAATCTTGAGTAACTCTCATGTGGGTTGGAGAAGAAGGTGTAATTCCATGCGGCGGGATATCTAGTTCTCCAAATGTCCGCCAGTCCCTGACCATTTATCAGCGCCTTCAATGCTGCTCTAGCTGTTTAGTATCATTACTCTGACCTGTAGAGTTTTCGAGTCTGGGATTAAGGGTCATATTAAAGTCCCCTCCAAGAACTGAATGGCCCTCCAGTTTAGTCACCAACGTTTGGCTTAAGGATCAGTAAAACATATCTTTATGGGAGGTTGGACCATATAGGGAAACTAACTAGAACAATTCCCCCCCCCCCCCCCCCCATGAGTTTAACTAAGGCAAACCTCCCCTCAGGATCAGAATAAGACTCCTTCAGCTCGAAATGCAAGTCCTTATGTCTCAGAATATTTAGTGTTGGGTGAGGCCGCCGACCAAAATTGGTGGGGGAATTTGAGGGATTTCATCAATCCCTGATATCGTTTCATGTAGAAATACCACATCTGCCCTTAAGTGCTCTATTTCCTTAAACAATAAACTTCACTTTCGTGGAGAGTTGAGGCCTTTGACATTTAAAGAAAGAAATTTAAAAGTTGCCATCATATAAGACAAAACCACCTCTTTCCATCAAATGGTCAGCCCTTCCCATTACATTCTCCAACCAGTCAACACTGAGAGAAACCAGTACAGTATGGAGTAGCCATATATGCCATATTTGTGTATTCGCATGTATAACATTCAGAAGTTTATCCCTGTGGGCTGCTACTGGGTTCAAGAAGTTAGCCCCATCCTCTTGTGGGAATATGAGCTCTACTAGAGTAGGAATTCTTCCCCCCCCACCCCTGTATTACCATAACCTGGGATAATATACCCTTATCCCAGAGGATTGTGGAGGAACTTAAACCATCCCCCTGCTATCCCCATCGAACCCTCAGTGTGATAACAAGCGATCTGTTGACTAAAGTCAAAATAAGCCTTAAATATGTATTAACTGCATATATCCAGACTCAAGTAGTTTCCGCACTGATTAGTACGATATAACAGCCCTTAGTAACTTGCAGGCAAGAACCAAACCATTCAATAAGCTTCATGCCGGATCCAAGTTCTGTTCATTCCCCGTTGAATTCCTCTGGAGACGCCGTCTGCCTTTCTGGGCCCTCTGCCACAGAGGTTGCAATGAATTAGTTGTACCGGCATGTTGATCTTACTGACTTTCCAAGTGGGGGATCTCGATGGGTATGCCTCCGCCATCACCTAGAATTGCTGCTGCTTCTCCCACAGTATTGGCGTGATGAGTCACCCCTTGGAGCATAAACGACAAGCCACCAGGGAATAGCCACCTATATCTTATGTTGGCGGCGTTCAGCTTGCTTGTGACACAGCAAAATTCTTTAAAGTTGCCGCAGCTAAATCAGCGAAGACAGCTATCTCATGGCCTTCCCATTGCCAGGTGCGTTGTTTCCTCGCTGTGTTGACAATTTTCTCCTTTTGAGCATAGGAATGATAGCATACTACTATATTTCTTGGTCTATTTGCTATCTTTGGCCCTATAGTTCTATGGGCCCTTTCAATCTTGATAACTGGTTTCACACTATCCAGATTTGTCTCTATCTTTGCCATAAAAAATTTTGAAATTTGTTCCACAACATTCAGGCAGTCACTAAATTCCTCTGTGTCTGGAACTCCCCTTATGCGTATATTACTGCGCCTGCTGCGATTTTCAATGTCCTCCATTTTATCAAACAAGGATCTATAAGATATATGCAGAGCCTCGTGGTCACACTGTAGGCTGTGCCAGCCTTCTCCCTGCGCATCAAGACGTACCTCTGCCTCGTCGATCTGTCTGCCTATCTCTGCGTTGTCCTCCCGAAGCTCAGCTATAAGGGCATAAACTTCTGTTTTATAATTTTTAAGGTCTTGCCTTAGTTCGCAGAACCAATTCCTCACTCCGCCCGGGTAGGAAAATCGCTAGCTGAATCACTGGTGCCGGCGCAAATCTCCTCCGTTTCCTCTATGGCTGCTGTATCCGCCATTTTGGCCCGATCTTCCTTCGGCTCCTCACCGCCCTTCAAGTAGGAATATTTATGAAGGTCTGCTGTTTTACGTTTCGCGGACATAGGCTCTTGTATCAGGTAGGATTTAGACAGCTCGCGTTATTGTTTTTTGGTTATAACTCCCGATTGCAGCACTATTTGGGTCCGATAGAGTTGGAGCCTGAGGATTAGGCTGTTCGCATGAGGAGTGACGTCACTTCCTCCTTCAAGTTATACTTTTTTGTGCGAGCAAACACAGTGTATACTTATAACATATTCCTTTGGACAGTGGCTCAACAAGACATCTAGTTAAGAATTGTATTAAAACGGACATATATCAACAAGGCATTAAAATGGATACATAGTACAATATAGTACAAATTTTAATTATAAAAAATTATCTTACAAAATTTATTTTTTTGGTACTGCAAATATGAAAGAAGGGTGGTTGGTTTATGGATTATATCTGACTGACGAGTAACCTGAATGGTACCTTAAATAGTGAATATATGAAATGACCCTCACTCACCTATTAGATATTTAAAGTTAAAAAGCAGGTTTTTTCACACACTTTTTTGACATTATTGAGGTGGGTTTATTTGTGTTTTTGATTACTTTATAATCTATGCAGGCCAGATACGTGCAGATTATAAAATATTATAGTAGATATCCACGCACCCATATATGCGTGTATATGCATAGCCCTTTGAAGGTTACCCTTTAAGATATTAACATGAAGCTTTGGTGATGGTGTTACTGCCTATAAATTTCAAACTTGTGCTATTTTGATTTTGTGTGTGTGTGTGCACATTCTATGTTTTAAGTATTTGTTCTGGATTTTTTTGTGTAATTGATATAGAGAAGCTTAAGTCGTGAAAACGAATAACTGGAGCTGCTTGCTGAAAAAATGAAATGGTTCACAAAGTTGACAGATTGGGATGTACAAGATTTCTTCATCAGTATGGCCAGCCAAACTCTGTTATCACACAGAGATGTCAGTCTGTTTCTGGTTTACCAGAGCTCATAACAGTGTGGCTTCATATTTTTTTCTCCAGCAGAATGAATTGGGATATGTTCAGAAACTAGGACTGGATCATCATAATTTCATTATGATACAGAATTCAGTTGATACTTCAAACTGAATTCATTATTTGCAGTGTCCTGGGAGAAAACAGAAGCCTGTCCAAGTCGAGCATAATTTGGGGAGATGAAAGCAGATCAAAAATGAGGAAAATGGGTGAAATTTTAGGAAAGCAATAAGAAAACCTTGCAGCACAAAAGATGTATTATAGAAGGAAGGAAAGTGGGATAAGTGCAAGGTAATACATATAGGGAAAAATAACCCATGCTATAATTACACAATGTTGGGTTCCATATTCGGTGCTACAACTCAAGAAAGAGATCTAGGTATCATAGTGGATAATACATTGAAATCTTCAGTTCATTGTGCTGCGGTAGTCAAAAAAGCAAACAGAATTATTAGAAAGGGAATGGTGAATAAAACGGAAAATGTCATAATGCCTCTGTATCGCTCCATGGTGAGACCACACCTTGAATACTGTGTACAAATCTGGTCGCCACATCTCAAAAAAGATATAATTGTGATGGAGAAGGTACAGAGAAGGGCTACCAAAATGATAAAGGGAATGGAACAGCTTCCCTATGAGGAAAGACTAAAGAGGTTAGGGCTGTTCAGCTTAGAGAAGAGAAGGCTGAGGGGGGATATGATAAAGGTGTTTAAAATCATGAGAGGTCTAGAACGGGTAGATGTGAATCGGTTATTTACTCTTTCGGATAGTAGAAAGACTAGGGGGCACTCCATGAAGTTAGCATGGGGCACATTTAAAACTAATTGGAGAAAGTTCTTTTTTTACTCAATGCACAATTAAACTCTGGAATTTGTTGCCAGAGGATGTGGTTAGTGCAGTTAGTATAGCTGTGTTTAAAAAAAAGATTGGATAAGTTCTTGGAGGAGAAATCCATTACCTGCTATTAAGTTCACTTAGAGAATAGTCACTACCATTAGCAATGGTTACATGGAATAGACTTAATTTTTGGGTACTTGCCAGGTTCTTATAGCCTGGATTGGCCACTGTTGGAAACAGGATGCTGGGCTTGATGGACCCTTGGTCTGACCCAGTATGGCATTTCCTTATGTTCTTCTTATGTTCTTATTTCTTCCTTTAATGCTTCACAAAAAATAAAAAAGCAGATTTGTAATCCATATGTGTTGATATGTTTATACATTTGAAAGTCAACATTGTGTAAGCCCTTTATCCCATTGCCAATTTGTTTTAACATCCTCTTAAATCAACATGCAAAGCTTTTAGCTTCTTTACTTGGGCTTGTACTAAGAGCTGCAATGATGTTGGTGGCTGTTTGGATTTGGAAGGGTACTGGCTATCAACTTAAAAGGTTATCTTGCATGTTCAGTTACCCAGAATCAGAGTACAATGGAGGAAGTAAAAAACCTTCTTGAATTAGGAGTGATGTGCTACAAGTTATTCCTTTTGGCTGGTAGCAGGGATATGTCCTTGGTAGTGTGGACTAGAATAACTGGGTAGACTGGATAGACCAATTGGTCTTTCTCTGCCATCATCTGTTATATTAGTATGTTGCTGTGTGTATTGTGAACTCTGGAATTCCCTGATATAATAAGAGAGCTTTGGTTTTTTTTGTTTTTTTTTTTGTTTTTTTATATTTCAGTTGAGAGAACAATTACTAGACAAAAGAGCTTGTTTTAATGGCAAGGTCAAAAGATTCATCTGCTGGCATGATTTTACTTTTGATTAGACAGTTAAAAACATACATAAAAAATAAGATCAATGGTACAATATGGATGTGCATTTCAGTTGTAGAATCTGTTACTGGAGGTTTTTCAGAGCAGGTTAAACATTTGTGAATAATGGTATAGGTATAGTGGATTTTATCTGGAATTGGGAGAATGAACTAGATAACCTCTTTAGATCCTTTCCAGCACCAGACAGAATTGGACACAGTACTTCAGGTGAGGTCAAATCCATGATTTGCACAGAGGCATTACCACCACCTCTTTCCTATTAGTTATGGTTCTTCCTTTGGACCCTAGTATTGCCCTAGGTCTGGCTACCACTGTGGTGAACTACATTGCTACTTTGAGGTAAAAAGGTAGGACCACCCCCTTATGGTCTTTCCTGATTGGTGTATATCGTTATCTCACCCTACCTTCCATCCTGTATTCATATACTGCTACTTTGAATTTCTGTTCCCAAATGTCTGATTCTACATTTTATTTTGAATTGAATTTTAGCTGCCAAGCACTCAACCTCTCCCCAAGCTTTAGATTACTCCTTGTTTTGTGTACTCTGAAAATTAAAAAAAAAAAAGATAGTCTTTTTATTATTTTTAGATAGCAATATTATTGGCACAGATATTCACATCCAAAGGATATTTTTAAAAAATTTGTGAAAGAATACAAAAATTTGTATTAGAAAAGATGTCATTGTAATGTATTTTCTTCTTATGATGACAAATAATTATAATTAAAAAAAAGAAAAGATGTGTAGTAGTCATGTTAGTCCACTGAAATGCATGGAAGTAGAGGTCAAGAAATAAAAATATGCTGATACCTTTTATATTGGACTAAATAATACATTTCTTGACTAGGTTTTGGGAATTAACCATCTCTTCCTCAGGTCCAAACAGAATGAGCAGATCACAGTTGAGAAGTGTCTCAAAACTAGTCAAGAAATGTGGTAAGTTAAGCCAATAAAAAGGTTTCACCTTTTACATATATAGATTAATATTTATTAAGTTTGTTGGCCTTTATTTCCATGCTTAACAAAAAGCCTGCAGTGTGCTTCATCTTAAAATTTAGGTGCCTCTGTTATAGGGGTGTGCATTCGTTTTGAACTTAAATGTAAAACGCAACTTTTTTTTTTTTTTAACTTAAAAAAGTGATGAGGCGAAAACGATCGGATTTCCAACTTATTCAACATAGCTATGTTGAATACGTTGGAAATCGCGATTGTTGATCCTAAATAAAAATTTAAACCCCTCACCCTCCTTAATCCCCCCCCAAGACTTACCAAAACTCCCTGGTGGTCCAGCAGGGAGTCAGGACGCCATTTCTGAACTCCTTTGCGAGGAGCACGTGACGTCGGCGTCACGTGCTCTCATCAGAATGTCTTGCAGGCATCATGATAGCACATGTATAGCATGACTATAGCACAAACAGCTGAAGAGTACACGCAGAACAGTTTTAAAAATCAGACATTGTATACACAATAAAGGATACACACCTTCTATTAAAAAAGAAATCAAAGTATTTTTAAAAATTCAAGTAAATCTAGGAAAAAGGTTTGTTTGGGTTTTTTTTGTTTAGAAGTAAGACCAAGCGAGGATGCAACCAAACCAAAGAACAAGAGTTTTTTTCAGAAACGAGAATGCTGTAGCTTTAATTTTGGCGATTCTGTACTCCAGTACATTGTCACTCTCTGTAAGGCTATTTGGAGAATAACTTACAGACTATAGGCTTACAGACTGGCAGGAGTTATGAGAGAGCTTGAGGGGATAAGCACAGGGATCTGAAGTGTACCTTATTTTATATTGGCTTAGTTTTTCATTCCATAGATGTATATACATTGCACTGCTGTATATTTTGGCTCAGTTTGGTGGTACTTTGATATATTCCTGCAGATTACCTCCCTCCCATGTAAACATGAGGACAGCAACTATGTCTCACAAATGAAGAGAAATAAAAACAGTTCACTATCCCCATTTTTGACAAAAACAAAATCTTTATGCAAAAAAAGGAATCTTGAATACTAAAAATAATGTATCTGATATTTCAATATATACATTGTTAATTTTTATGTGCAGTTAAACTCTGCCACACGGTAGGGTCCAAAGGGGAAGGAGAGTGGGTGCACAGGTAGGATATGAACTGCAAACAATGACAGCATAACTCTAAAATAGTTATGTCAAAAAGCTCTCTTTTTTATTCTCAAGTCAGGCAGCTGGAAATTGGGTACAGGATATCAAATTCCAATGTGTAAAAGAAAACAAAGATTATGATTGCGTCCTTCATTTAAAAAAAAAACAAAAACCTTTTAAACAGTTGTAGTAGCATTTAAATTTTGGAAATGGCGTGAAGGACTTGATTTGCTTATTTGCATGACTATGCCAAGAGTGCTCTTTTGGACTTGAGCAGCTGTGGTTTACAGCAGCTATAATAACCAAATCAACAGCATTGATGTTTGACTTTCTAAATGGAAATATTGCCTGCGTTTCCATAGTAGATCACTTTGTGATTATAGAAAGCTGAGTGTGTGGTGTTTATCAAAATAAGAACTTTTTGCAACTCACTTATCAAGGCATGTGTATTCTTCCTATTTAAAATAAAATCTGGTTCCTGAACACACCCAGATCAGTCCAGACAAGTGGGTTTTATTCATCTCTACCAGCAGATGGAGGTAGAGAACAAACTTTGTGCACTGCCACATATACGAGAGTGCCACCTGTAGTCCCTCAGTATTTCTCTTCCTCCAGCAGATGTTAGAGGTGCTAACCCTGCAGTACTGACAGACCTGGATATTTTAAGGAAAATTGCTCCCCGAGATGACAGGCTCCTGAAGAAGGGTTGTCCCTCGGGTTGAGCTGGGTGAACGGGGGTTTGGATGCCCCTGGCCAGCTTCAGCTCGCGACCCTGGGACCACTGACAGCCAGTGATCTGGTTCCCTCGGTGGGCCTGAAGCCCCTCCACCTGCCCAGGACAGGGAAGTACCCTTACTTTTATTTTTGTGCTTTCTTGTGTGTCTGGGGCTTTAAATCTTTGTTGTAGAAAAAAAAAAAAAGTTATGGCAGATGTCTGCTTTTACAACAGCAGCCGCATGTGAGCAAGCTGTGCAGCCTAGCAGGCTGAAATCCTAGTCGGGTGCAGACCGGGCAGTAAGTGGGCGGATCGGGGGATCATTCGGAGGAGGGTGGTCCTGGTCGGGGCAGATTCACTCCGGTGGGAGCTGGCTGTACTCCCGAACGAGCTGTGCGGTTTTCAGTCGTGGCAGCAGCCTGTTCACCGCGCCGGCAGGAAATTCTTGGGGCAGTGCCGCCCCCTTCAGGGTTTGACAGCTGCCGCATGGTGCACCCCTCCCCCTCACGATCCAGGCCGCGTGGAAATGCGGCAAGCATAGGATTGCCTGTTTGGATTTTTATTTTGCCTTGCTTTATTTCTTGGTGCTTGTTATGACAGACAAGCAGCTCAGAGAGACCTGCAGGTCCTATGGTAGCACGTCGGTCAGCCTGAATGACGACCTCCTCTTCACGGAGTGTGCTGGAGGGGGGGAGGGGGGTCTGAAAGGCAAGCAAAGCCATGGAGGCATTCGCGGACCATGGCGGTGGTGCTGGGATCACAGGAGGGAGTGGCTATGGCCGCAGAAGCGGAGCTGGATAGAGGGGCTTCTCCCCGGGGGGTCCCTGCTGCTCTGGTCTCCCATGGTTCGACCTGGGGAAAAGGTTCGGATGTCTTGGGCCTTAGCAGCCCCAAGCGCCCTTCAGGAGCCCTGGGGTGGTTTTTGCCCGAATTCATACTTTTACTGCATGAGGCCTTCCTGGCTAGGCAGGTAATTGCGGTGTCACAGAAGGCATGTTGGGTTCGGCAAAGCCGGGGGAAGGTCCCCGATAAAGATTGCGCGGGCCCACAAACTCTGCCTCCCGAGGGACAGCTAGCGTGATTGGAATCTGACTCGGAAGATTCGAATGAGTCTAAGCAGGAAGATGAGGTCTATCAGGATGGGGACCCGATTGGGGGTCCCTCTCTGGACCCAGGGGACTCTAAAACGTAACAGGGGACCTTGGAGGGTCCGGAGGCTGAAGGCGATAATCCGCGGGTGATCCAGCTTTTCAAGAAAGAGGAGCTTCGCCCGCTTATACCTCAGGTGTTGGAGGAGCTGGGGATTAAGCTCACCCTAGAGGATTCAGATGCTGAAGGGGTTAATCCGGTTCTGGATGGCCTACGGAGACCCCCCAGCGATTTCCCAATTCCAAAGAAAATCCAGAAATTGATCAACTGAGAGTGGGATTCCCCCGACTCGGGTCTGCGAGTTGGCAGAGCGATGTCCAAGCTTTATCTGCTTCTGCAGCACCATCTGGACGTTCTCAAGGTCCTGAAAGTGGATGCGGCAGTTTCAGAGGTCACTAAGAAGACCACTATTCCGGTGGCTGGAGCTTCCACTCTGAAGGATGTTCAGAATGGGAAGATGGAAGTGCATAAGAGATGTGAATCATGTGCCCGATCGTCTTAATGATCGGGTTCGGCTAGAGGGGGGGAAAAATCTGATCGTGGGTGAACCAATTCCGATTCACATCGTTATTTTTTTTTTTTTTTAGTGAGGCCCGACCCTTTAAAATTAACCCCTTACCTTCCCCCACCCTCCCGAACCTCCCCAAAACTTTTTATGATTACCTGGTGGTCCAATGGGGGCACGGGGACCCCATTGGCGCTCTCGGGCCATCGGCGCTATTTTGGCTGCCACTCAAAAATGGCACCAATGGCCCGATAAAAAAAAAAAACAACCCACCCGACCCGAGAGCGGGAGATTGGTCCCCGCGCCCCCACTGGACCACCAGGTACTCGTAAAACGCTTTGGGGGGGTTCAGGAGGGTGGGGTAAGGTAAGGGATTCGTTTTATAGGGTCGGGGTGGGTTTAGGGGCTTTTTTGGTGTGCCGGTTTTCCCCGCCCTCCCCCCTCCCCGATTTACGATTTTTGACGATAAATCGGGGGAATTTCTATTGTATCGCGACTCTTAACGATTTAAAATATATCTGACTATTGTTTTAAATCGTCAAAAAACGATTCACATCCCTAGAAGTGCATATCAAGCGAGCTTTTGAAATCCTGGGGCTCGGCCTGCAGGCGGCGGTATGTGCAAGTCTGATGCAGCGGGCCTGTTTGTGTTGGATCCAGAAGCCGCAGGACCAGTCGGCCTCCGGGACTCTTTCCCCAGTTCAGGTGTTCCGCCTGGAGGCAGGGGTTGCCTATGGCACAGATGCCTTGTATGACCTGGTGAGAACCACGGCCCGCGCTATGAGGTGGTGGTGTCCAAATGACACTTGTGGCTACGCAACTGGTCAGCAGATCTGACATCAAAATCGCAGCTCTGTAATCTGCCCTTTCAGGGGAAACTGCTGTTTGGTGAGGACCTCGATCGTCTGATGAAGTCGCTGGGAGAGACAAAGGACAATAGGCTGCCAGAGGATCAAAAGTCCGGTAGGAAACCTTTCTTTTCTCGGCGTCGCTTTTGGGAGTACAGAAGTTTTTGTCAGACGAGGCCCTCGGGGGCCTCGGCCCCAAGACAGTCCTCGCATACGCAAAAGTCCTTTCGAGGGGCTGGAAGGTCATCTAGAGGTGGATCCACCCAGGGTGCAGGTGGCAATAAGTCCTCACAATGAGATCCGACAGGTCCACTCCTCGTCTCCGAAAATCGGGGCAGGCTGGCCCGGTTCTGTGGGAAGTGGACCAAGATCACTTCTGACTGGTGGGTGTTGAGTGTGGTGAGAAATGGCTACGCCTTAGAATTTTCTCGCCACTGCGGTCTGTCTTTCTGGAGTCGCGTTGTCTTTCCCGAAGCAAGCGGGCAGCGGTCCAGGAAATGTTTCAGTGGTTAAGTCTGGAGGCGGTTGTATCGGTGCCAGTGTCCGAACAGGGACAAGGCAGATATTCCATTTATTTCTTGGTGCCCAAGAAGGAAGGCATGATCCGACCTATCCTAGACCAGAATAAAGTCAACCAGAGTTTGAAGGTACCACGTTTTCGGATGGAGACGTTGCGCACCGTAATTGCAGCGGTACGGGGGGGGGGGGGGGAGAGATTTTGGCATCTCTGGATCTCACCGAGGCTTATCTGCATATCCCCATCCCTCAGGAGCACCAGCAGTTTCTCAGATTCATGGTTCTGGGACAGCACTATTAGTTTCAATTGCTGGTCACCGCCCTGCGGACCTTTACAAAGGTGATAGTGGTAGTGGCGGCAGCACTGCGACAGGAGGGATTGCTTGTGCACCCATACTTGGACGATTGCCTGATACAGGCGAAGTCACTAAAGGAATGTGTGTGGTCCGTGGACCGAGTTCAGTCGCTCCTGGAATCTCTAGGCTGGGTTATCAATGTGCAGAAGAGCCATCTGGTCCCCTCCCTTTCCCTCGAATACTTGGGAGCCCGTTTCGACACCCAGCGGAGCAGAGTGTTTCTTACAGTCAGGGTGAACAAAATTCAGGGGCAGATAGCGCGTCTGCTTTGTCTACAGGAGCCAAAGGTCTTGGATTACTTACAGGTCCTGGGCTCGATGGCATCCACATTGGAACTGGTGCCCTGGATGTCTGCCCATTTGAGGCCTCTGCAGAGAGCCTTGTTGTCCCATTGGAATCCTGTGTCGCAACAATATTTCCTGCCCCTGGCTCTGATGGAGTCGGCCAGGGCCAGTCTGGCCTGCTGGATGACGTGGAACAATCTGGAGAAGAGGATGCCTCTCAAGGTCCCGTAGTGGGTGGTGGTCACCACGGATGCAAGTCTTCGGAGCTGGGGGACAGTTTGTCTAGGCAGATCTGCTCAGGGCCTTTGGTCGACGTCGGAACAGACATGGTCCATCAATCGCCTGGAGACGAGAGCGGTGCGCCGAGCTCTGGAGTAGTTTCTACCCTTGGTCCGCGATCGGATGGTGAGAGTTTTCTCGGACAATTCAACCATGGTGGTTTACATCAACCGCCAGGAGGGAACCAAGAGTCCCATGGTAGCACAGGAGGCTCAGCTGCTGTTCGAGTGGGCAGAGCTTCATCTCGAAGAAATCATCACCTCCCATGTTGCAGGAGTCGACAACGTCCAGGCGGATTACCTCAGCTGGCAGCAGTTGGATCCAGGGGAGTGGGAATTCTCTGAGGGCCTGGGAGCTTCTCTGCGAATGGTGAGGACCCCCGCAGTTCGATCTCATGGCAACAAGTCTCAATAACAAGACGCAAAGGTTTTTCAGCCACCAGAGGGAGTCTGGGGTGGTGGGGCTCGATGCCCTCGTATGTCCGTGGCCGACCGGAGTCCTCCTGTATGTCTTTCCTCCGTGGCCGCTGATAGCAAAGATACTCAGGCGTGTAGAGGGCCACGCGAGGTTAGTGATTCTGGTGGCTCCGGAATGGCCTCGCCGTCCGTGGTTCGCAGATCTGGTGCGGCTGGCAGTGGACGGACCGCTATGCCTGACCCATTTACCGGATCTCCTGTGTCAGGATCCTATATTTTCCAGTCAGGAGGATCGCTTTTGTCTCGTGGCCTGGCTTTTGAGAGGAGGTGATTGCGAGTGAGGGGATATTTGGAACCAGTAATTACCATGCTGCTCCAAGCAAGACGCCCTGCTACCTCTTTAGCGTATTCCAGTGTATGGAAGGTGAGACCTGGTGTGGACAACAGGGATTGGACCCTCTTCAGGTGTCGATGTCCCATATTTTGTCTTTTTTGCAGGTGGGTTTATCCAAAGGATTAGCCCATAGTTCCCTTCGGGTTCAGGTTTCCGCTTTGGGTTGTCTGAGGGAGAGTCCAGGGGAAGGCCTTGGCATCCCATCTGGATGTGGTGCGTTTTCTATGAGGAGTCAAACATCTCCGTCCACCTCTGTGTCGTATTTGTCCGGATTGGAATCTTAATCTCGTGCGACGGGTCCTTTGCGAGGAGCCGTTCGAGCCTCTGAATCGGGTATCTTTGAAGATCCTGACTCTGAAGACAGTCTTTTTGGTAGCTATCTGGCTAAAAGGATTTTGGAATTGCAGGCGCTTTCGTGCCGTGATCCGTTTCTCCGGATATTGTCCGATACGGTGTCCTTGTGTACGGTACCTTCGTTTCTTCCTAAGGTGGCGTCAGTTTTTCATGTAAACCAATCAGTGGAGTTGCCCGGGTTTCCGGATTGGGCTCGGGATCCCTCGATGGGATGAGAACTTCACCTTTTGGATGTGAGACGGGTGGTATTACGTTACTTGAAAGTCACTAACGCTTTTCATCATCCCAATCATTTGTTCGTCCTGTTCTGGGGAGCAAAAAAGGGCAAAAAGGCATCTAAGGCTTCTTTGTCTCATTGGTTGAAAGAGACGATCTCTGCAGCTTATGTATCAAAAGGAAGAGCGGTTCCAGTGGGTCTTAGAGCACATTCGACTCCAGCTCAGGCGCCGTCCTGGGCTGAGTGTCAGCTGGTGTCTCCCCAAGATATCTGTGCCGCAGTGTGGTCTTCATTGCACACTTTTACCAAGCATTACCGTTTGGATGTGCTGACCCCGGAGGTGGCCCCCTTTTGGGAGAGAGTGTTCTTTGAGTGGGTCTTTCGAGTTACCGCCCAGTGTAAAAGGGTTTTGGTACATCCCGTTGTCTGGACTGATCAGGGTATGTTCAGGAAAAGAAAATTGATTCTTACCTGCTAATTTTCGTTCCTGTTCCACAGATCAGTCCAGAGGCCCGCCCTGAGGTCTACTGCTGTATTTATTTGCAAAACAGATTTGCCATTTTTTGGCTTCAGTTTCTAGGTTTAGCATTTTTCTGCATGGTTATCTAGTTGGTCAGGGGTATCCATGTTGGGAGCCTCGTTCGCTCTTTATTTTCTTATCTTGGCTTGGGTATCAATTAATACTGAGGGACTGCAGGTGGCACTCTCGTATATGTGGCAGTGCCCAAAGTTTTGTTCTCTACCTCCATCTGCTGGTAGGGATGAATAAAACCCACTTGCCTGGACTGATCTGATGTGTGGTATTACAGAAGCGAAAATTAGCAGGTAATAACCAATTTTCCTATTTTAGTACCAGTATAGTAACGATCTACTCCAGAAAAATAAATGAATGTTTTGTATTTGGAACTAAGGTAACAAGACTGGGCCTATAGGTTACACTGGTATTTGGTTCTGGGACTGCTGTTATATAGTTAAAATACTTTGTAGGAAGGAATAAGTAGCAAAGTTGCCATTTTTTTAAATACAGAAGATGGTCTTTGTAAATGCACTGTAACATCTGCTGATTTTATAGAGGAATATAAATATACTTTGGAGTCAGGAAATCCCTGGGCTGAGACATGGACAGCTTCTGTAAACTGGGGATCCCTGGGGGTCACTTCTGGGAATGCCTGCCCAGAATAGACTAAGAACAGCAAGAGGCTGAGCAAGATCTGTTTAATCTCACCGTACTTTATCAGCAGGAAATCGAAGCAGTTTAAAGGCAACAAGGCAGGTTCAGGAAATTCACAGTCCAAGAAATTCAGGTAACAAGAGCTCAAGATTTTTAACAGGGATCCAGGAACATGAAAGTAACATGGGCTACTAAAAACATTGGCGGATTGAAACCAGGAAACAATGGCCCCAGTCAGGAGCAAGGAAAAAGAGGGCTGTAACCAGGAGGCAAGGAGTCCAAGCAATCTGTAAACCAGCAGGAAACACTAGCTGAGGTAGGGTAGACATACCCTGATCAGGAAAGGAGAGCCTCATCCTATTATTATTATTATTATTATTATTATTATTATTATTAACAAAATCCAGTCAGGACAGGGAAGCACCTGCTCATGCACTATCTGACACGGTTAGTAGAGAGATGGCTGAAGTACAGTCTCCCGGGGAGAATAAGCTTTTCCTGCAGGAGCGATGCCCCGGAACCCCCCAGGGCATTGGTTTGACTGGCCTGGGCCTGATATTTGCGCAAATTGTCAGAGATATGATATTAGATTAAATATAGACAAAGTCTAGAATGCAATACATAAGGGATAATTTTATATCAGCCGGCATGTTTTCAGTACAATATGTATATTATTATACCAAATATTAAAGAGAAAGTATGCAAATACCTTCATTTTGAAAATGATCCCACCAAACTACCAATATGCAATTAAACCTGCTGCTTTGTGTGCAGAATTTTTTAAGAAAATTAAGATTCATACTTTTGAAAATGCAAAAGTATGCAAGTAAGTGCGGACTCCTCAAGCCCATCCCCAGGAACGATTTCACTCTCTGTGGGTAAAATGTGCATGCATACAGTATTGACTGGCACTTACACCAGTGCCTTTTTTATGTCATTTCTGCACTGGTCTGAGGGTGGGCAGGTGCCATTTTTAAAGAGATGCTGGCAGGTCAGGAGTAAGCATGCATTGCTCCAACCTCATGAAAATGGTAAGTAGAGGGCAATAAAGTCCTAAGCCCTGACACATTTCTCAGGGATGGGCAGAAGAGAAGTTGAAAAGGCTCAAGGAGTCCCTGGCTGAGCTTGGCTCAGCCAAGCTGGATAGGCCTGAGCTCCTCAAGTTTCTTGGGGGGGGCCAGAAGGGGAGTTTGGAGGGGCCAGGGGAAGCCACAGGGATGGGGGGGGGGGGCTAAGGAGGCTATTTGAGGGATAAATGAACTTAAAATATCTCAAATGTTTCAGGTATTTTAGGGCAAGACCATTTTCAGATTAGATGAGCCATTTATTTAAAATGAATTAGGGATGTGAAGAGGAAAATGAAAGAAAAAGATGTAAGAAATGGTAGGAATAAAGAAAGGAATTGGAAAAGGCAAAAGGAGGGAACAGAAAAGGATAAAGTATGAACAAAAAAGAACAGTGTGGTAGAGTCAAGTCAGTACAAGAAGATAGAAAGGAAGGAAGAGGGTCCAAATGAGAGCAAAGAAAATAAATAGGAAGATGGTAAAAGTATCAGACATGAGAGTGAAGGAGGAAGAGAATGACAAAAAGAATATTGGGAGCCAGGAAGGATGAGTGAACGGATAGAAGGGATAAGGGAAAGAATCTGAGGAGGAAAGAAACAAAATAGAAACATGATGGCAGAAAAAAACCATTGCAACTTATTTAGTCTGTCCGTTCACACAACTGCTCAACTCTACAATCCCTTCCACTCCCTTACAGATCTCTTATGATTGTCCCATGCGTTGTTGAATTCACGTTGCATCCAATGCTCTGTAAAGAAATATTTCCTTAGATTACTACTGAGACTTATCCTTTCACCCTCATCCCATGACTATCCTTTCCTTTGAAAGAGGCCCATCTCCACTACATGGAAACATTGGCTGTATTTAAATGTCTATCTTTCCTATCCTGCCTTTCCTCTATGGTATACATGTCTAGATCTTTGTCTGTCCCCATATGCTTTAGAATGAAGACCACTGGCCATTTTAGTAGCTACTTTCTATACAGACGCCAACCAGTTATATCCTTTTGAATATGGGGTTTCCAGAAAAGTAAAGAGTAATCTATGTGAGGTCTCATCAAGGAACTTATACAAGGACAATATCAGCTCCTTTTTTATACTGGCCATTCCTCTCCCTATGTACCCAAGTATCTTTCTAGCTTTTGCTGTGATCTTATTCACCTGTTTGGCCAATTTAAGATTATCAGATATGATCACCTCCCAGATCCTGCTTTTTTTTTCATGTTTAGAAGAATTTCACCTCCTATACTGTACCTCTCCCTTGGGTTTTTGCAGCCTTAATGTGTAACTATGAATTATTTAGCATTAAATCTTAGTTGCCAGATCATGGACCATTCCTCAAACTTCACTAGATCCCGCCACATGTTTTCCACACCCTCCTGGCTGTCTACCCTTTTGTAGATTTGTCAAAAAATTCCTAACATTTCTCAATAATCATGTTACTCATGACAATGTTGAAAAGAACCAACCCGAGGACTAATCCTTGTGGCACACTCCTAGTAATGTCTATCCTCGAAGTGAACTCCATTTATCATTGCCCTTTGTCGCCTTCCACCCAACCAATTTCTAATCCAGTCAGTCACTAGAGATCATACCAAGAGTGCTCAATATATTAGTAGCTTATGTGGAACCGTGTCAGAGGCCTTACTGAAATCCAAATACACTACGAGTACTCTCCCCTGATCCAACTCTCTGTTCATCCAATCAAAGAAATTGATCAGATTCTTCTGACAAGATCTATCTTTTGTAAAACCATGCTGGCTGAGATCTTGTAGTTCATTGGATTCCAGAAACAGCACTGTCCTCTGTTAGTGATTCTATTAATTTACAGACTAACTGGCCTGTAGTTCCCATCCTCTTCCTTACTTTCACGTTTGTGAATTGGAACCACATCTGCCTGTCTCCAATTCTCCAGAACTACTCCCGACTCTAGAGTAGCATTGAAAATGTTAGCCTGCAGAGCTGCCAGAATTTCTCTAAGTTCCCTTAAATCCCTCAGATATACTCCGTCTGGCCCCTTCACTCTATTTTGTTTAGTTAGTTCCTCTCAAGTGCATTTCTGAAAATGATTGGGGTTTACTTCATTTCCAATCCTATTTGTGTTCGTTTTATTTAGTCCTACTCCTGGCCATTCCATAGTGAATACCAAACAAATGTTTGTTAAACAATTTTGCTTTTTTCTCG
The DNA here is from genome assembly GCF_901001135.1 of Rhinatrema bivittatum. Taxonomy (NCBI): domain Eukaryota; kingdom Metazoa; phylum Chordata; class Amphibia; order Gymnophiona; family Rhinatrematidae; genus Rhinatrema; species Rhinatrema bivittatum. Next base: position 343,612,100 of record NC_042616.1, on the reverse strand, counting down.
TGAGCGGCTACATATTCCTCTCCTTTATCTCTGAGTCTCACAATGCCACTTTTGCACTTCTTCCTATCACTAACATAGCTTAAAAAATAAATCTTGTCCCCTTGTTTTACCATATTTTCTATTTTTCTTCTGTTTGCATCTTTGCATTCCTGATTTCTTTCCAAGCTTCTTTTAGTTTTTCCAAATATTGTCACCTGTCTTCATCTTTCTGTGATCTATTATAGTTTATGAATGCTTTTTTTCCCTTACCTTTTCAGCTACTTTTTAGAAAACCATAGTGGCCTCTTATCTTTATTGATTGCCCTTATAATATCTCATTTTAGCTTTGACCACTGCTGCTTTTCTTCCCCTAATTTCCCTATCCATCTAACAACTCTTTAAGATACTCCTCTATTATAACAAAATTAGCTTTCCTGAAGTCTAGGATCCTCACCTTTGAATGGACCTTCATTGCCTACATTCTAATACTGAACCAAACTATCTGTTGATTACTGGATGCAAGATGATAGATTACAACATCAGAAACACTGTCCCCCATTGGTAAGTGCCAGGTCCAGTATCGCCCCCTCACATATGGGTTCTGTTATCAGTTGACAGAACAGTTCTCCTTTCAGAAAATCCAGGATTTCCCTGCTTTTAGAAGACATCCATTCAGAATGCCCAGCAGATTGAAATCCTCTAGCAATAGTGCCTCTCCTTTCATAGCAATCTTGTGATTATCTTCCATTAAATCTCTATTTCTTCTGTTTGCAATGGAAGTCGTATATTACACCAGTATAAATAGATGATTCATTCTCTTTTTTTCCAGATTAATTCAGCCACCTCCTTACTTCATAAGCCCTGCAATTGTATTGCTTTAATATTATTTTTTATATATAGTGTTATTTCTCTTCCCTTTCTTCTTATCCAGTTCTTTCTGAATAGATTGTAGCCTGGTGTAACTATATCCCAGTCATAGTTTTTTGTGTACCATGTCTCTGTGAAAGCCACTACATCCAAGCCAGCTTCTTCCATGACTGTCTCTAGAGGCTGGTCTTTATTTCCCATATTATGAGCATTAGTGTGCATAGTGTTCCAGATGTTGCCCTTTTTTCCCATTTCTTTGCATGTTTTTAATATTTTACTTATCTTAGGACTTTGTTCATTCATCCCTGATGATCCTAGTTAACCAAGAGTAAATGAAAATAGAAGGGTAGAGCAGGAAGGAGTAAATGACAGAGGTGTCAAGTTAAGTGTAAAACATTGATAAGACAGGCGAAGAGAGAATTTGAAATGAAGTTGGCCGTAGAGGCAAAAACTCATAATAAAATGTTTTCAAATATATCTGAAGCAAGAAACCTCTGAGGGAGTCTGTTGGACCATTAGATGACCGAGGGGTTAAAGGGAAGTTAAGACCATTGCAGAAAGACTAAATGAATTATTTGCTTCTGTGTTTACTAATGAGGATGTTGGGGAGATACAAGTTCCGGAGATGGATTTCAAGGGTGATGAGTCAGATGACCTGAACCAAATCTCTGTGAACCTGGAAGATGTAGTAGGCCAGATTGACAAACTAAAGAGTAGTAATTCACCTGGACCAGATGGTATGCATCCTAGGGTTCTGAAGGAACTAAAAAATGAAATTTCAGATCTATTAGTTAAAATTTGTAACCTATCATTAAAATCATCCATTGTATCTGAAGACTGGAGGGTGGCCAATGTAACACCAATATTTAAAAAGGGTTCCAGGGGCGATCCAAGAAACTATAGACCAGTGAGCATGACTTCAGTGCCAGGAAAAATAGTGGAAACTATTCTCAAGATCAAAATCGTAGAGCATAGAGAAAGTCATGGTTTAATGGAACACAGTCAACATGGATTTACCCAAGGGGAAGTGTTGCCTCACAAATCTGCTTCTTTTTTTTGAAGGGATTAATAAACATGTGGATAAAGGTGAACCGGTAGATTTATTTAAATTATTTTCTATAACGTCGCTAAGTTATATACCATCTAAGAAAACTAAAATGTCATGGGATAAGACACAATGTCCTTTCGTGGATTACAAACTGGTTAAAAGACAGGAAATGGAGATTAGGATTAAATGGTTAATTTTCTCAGTGGAAAAGGGTTAACAATGGAGTGCCTCAGGGATTTTTATACTTGGACCGGTGCTTTTCAGTATATTTATAAATGACCTGGAAAGGAATACGACAAGTGAGGTTATTTGCAGATGATAAAAATTATTCAGAGTAGTTAAATCACAAGTGGATTGTGATACATTTCAGGAGGAGCTTGTGAGGCTGGAAGATTGGCCATCCAAATGACAGATTAAATTTAATGTGGACAAGTGCAAGATGTTGCATATAGACAAAAATAACCCTTGCTGTAGTTACACAATGTTAGGTTCCATATTAGGAGCTACTATCCACGAAAAAGATCTAGGCATCATAGTGGATAATACTTTGAAATTGTCGGCTCGGTGTGCTGCAGTAGTCAAAAAAGTAAACAATGTTAGGAATTATTAAGAAGGGAATGGTTAACAAAACGGAAAATGTCATAATGCCTCTGTATCGCTCCATGGTGAGACCACACCTTGAATACTGTGCACAATTCTAGTCGCCGCATCTCAAAAAAGATATAGTTGCGATGGAGAAGGTACAGAGAAGGGCGATTAAAATGATAAAGGGGATAGAACAGCTCCCCTATGAGGAAAGGCTGAAGAGGTTAGGGCTGTTCAGCTTGGAGAAGAGATGGCTGAGGGGGGGATATGATAGAAGTCTTTAAAATAATGAGAGGTCTTGAACGAATAGATGTGAATCAGTTATTCACACTTTCGGATAATAGAAGGACTTGGGGCCACTCCATGGATTTAGCAAGTAGCACATTTAAGACCAATCAGAGAAAATTCTTTTTCCCTCAGTGCACAATTAAGCTCTGGAATTTGTTGCCAGAGGATGTGGTTAGTATAGTTAGTGTAGCTGGATTTATAAAAGATTTGGATAAGTTCTTGGAGGAGAAGTCCATTAACTGCTATTAATTAAGTTGACTTAGGGAATGGTCTCTGCTATTACTGACATCAGTAGCATGGGATAATCTTAGTGTTTGGGTACTTGTCAGGTTCTTGTGGCCTGGTTTGGCCTCTGTTGGAAACAGGATGCTGGGCTTGATGGACACATGGTCTGACCCAGCTTGGTACTTTCTTTTGTTCTTAAGGAAGGGGATGAATAAACATTGCAAAAAAGTAGGTAGGTGAAGGGATAGGAAGGGAAAAGTAGAAAGAAAGGGGTAGGTAGAGATAAATGAGGACATAGGAGAATGAGGAAAAAGAAATATGAAAAAAAAAGTTGGGAGAAAATGGTGAATAGGAAAGATAAAGGGAAGTCCGAAGGTAATGTACGGCTGATGGAGGAGAGGCAAGAGAGAAAAACAATGAGAGAACTAGAGAAGCAAAAGGTAGGAGAGGGAGAATGGATCAAGATTAGAAACAACTTTTCTTTTGACAGTAGCTAAACATCCAGATAAATGTGAGGATAGTCAAAACATACAGGATAGCAAAAGGCAAGGGATTGGGAGGGAATGCCGGGAATTACAGGCTACGTAGGTTGACCTTTGTAGTAAGTAATTTAATGGAATTGCTAAAACAGAGGAATCCGAAGGACTACAAGATCCGAGGCAGTAAAGTTCTACCAATGATAGGTCTTGTTAGATTAATCTTATCAATTTCTTTGATTGGGTAACCAGAGAGTTGGATCAAGGGAGAATGTTAGATGTAGTGAGGCTTTGACACTGATATGCATATTGACTTATAAATAATCTGGAGTATCCTTGGTGTGGGTTTAAAATGACTGATTGGGTTATAAACTGAAGGTGACAAACTGTAGTGATAAATGGAGTTCACCCCAACGAGAGGGGCATACCTAGCAGTGTGCCACAGGGATCAATCCTTGACCTGGTTCTTTTCAAAATTTTCATAAGTAATAATGCAGAAGAACTATCAGGAAAGTTTGTGTTTTTGCAGGTGATACCAAAATCTACAACAGGCTAAACATCCAGGAAGGTGTGGAAAACAGGATGGAGGGATCTAGTAAAGCTTGAGGAATGGTCTAGAATGTGGCATCTAAAATTTAATGCTAAAAAAGTGCAGGTTATTGCATTATAGCTGCAAAAACCCAAAGGAATGATACAGTATAGGGAATGAAATTCTTCTAAGCACAAAAGAAGAGTAGGATCTAGGTGTCATCATATTTGACGACCTTAAAGTGTCCAAACAGGTGGATAAGATGACAGCAAAAGCCAGAAAGATGCTCGGTTCATAGCAAGAGAAATGGTCAGCAGAAAAAAAGAGACAATATCACTCTTGTAGAAGTCCCTGGTGAGACCTCATTTGGAATAAGGTATACAGTTTTGGAGACTGCACCTGAAGGATATAACAGGATGGAGTCAGTCCAGAGAGTGGCTACTAAAATGGTCAGTGGTCTTTGTTATAATGCATATTAGTAGAGACGTATATAGATCTAAACATGTATACCCTAGTGGAAATGTGCAGGAAAGAATTCAATGTCCACACAAAATTCAATAATATAATGTTTTCATTTTAAACGGCAACTCTACAGTGTATATATTACAGCATTTAAAGGTGCAAAACGTGTTTTCCTTAACATAATTTGTTTTACTTTCTAGACAACTAAAATTCTGTCTGTCCCTCCCGACGCAGCCTCGCGGCATAACACGGGTTCGTGTCAGGGGACCCGCTTTGCACCTTTAAATGCTGTAATATATACACTGTGGTGTTGCCTTTTAAAATGAAAACATATTATTGAATTTTGTGTGGACATTGAATTTTTTCCTGCACATTTCCTGTGGTCTGCTGAGATTATTTGCGTGCAGAAGTGCTCCTGTTTGCTGTTTGGATTACCCTAGTGGAAAGGCAGGATAGGGGAGTTGTGATATAAGACCATAAGAAATGCCTTGCTGGGTCAGACCAAGTTCCACAGAGCCCAGTACCCTGTCTTCGATAGTGGCCAGTCCAGGTCACAAGTACCTGGCATCTCCCAATTTCTATTTCACTCTCAGGGATAAGCAATGGCTTTTCCAAGGGAACTTGGCTAGAAACTATTTATGGACTTTTCCTTTGAACTTGTCCAACCTTCTTTTGAACCCCACTATGTTAATTGTCTTGACCACATCCTCTGGCAACAGATTCCATAGCTTGATTGTGCGCTGAGTGAAAAAATACTTCCTATATTTTATTTTAAATCTGTCGGTTGCTAGTTCATTCATAGTGTCCCCTAATCCTAGTATTTTTGAAAGGGTAAATAACCGTTCACTATATACCCATTCCACTTCATTCATGATTTATAAAATCTCAATCATATCCCCTCTGTCATCTCTTCTGTAAGCGAAAGAGCCCTAGTATGATTAGCCTTTGTATATAAATCAGCTTTTCCTTCCCCTTTATCATTTTTGTCATCCTCTGTATCTTTATTATGTCTGAGTGTTTTTGAGATGAGGTGGCCAGAACTATACACAATACTGTAGGTAGTGTAACACCATGGATTTATCCAAAGGCATTTTGATATTCTTAGGGACTTTTATTTTCAGTTTTTATATTTTCCCTGGAAAATATCAGTGTGTGTTAGAAGAAGAACAAAAACAGGAGAAAGGGAAAAAAGATTCACCATTTTCCATGTAAATATCATTTTTGTTGTAGTAAAACTGATAAAATAATGGAAAAAAATAACTGAAAATGAAGGTCCCTAGATATACTCAGCTTTGTTCTCTATTCTTTTCCATATAATTCCTAACATTCTATTGAACTTTTTGATCACTGACGCACACAGAGCCGAAGATGTCAAGATATTGTCCAGAAGGACCATAGTCCTTTTATCCCTTTGGCATTGAGTGGAATAACTTGACTCCCTCACAGGCTTTTTACTTTGAATGTACTTGAAAATATTTTATTATATTTTTGTCTGTGGGCAAGCTTTTTTTTTTCCCAAGTGTTTTTGGCCTGTCTTATTAATGTTTTACATCTAACATGTACCTATGCTTTTTCCTACGTTCCTTATTTGGATTTGCTTTCCATGTTCTGAAATATCTTTTCAGCTGTCTTTTTCAATTCTCTATTTAACCATGCTGGTCTGTCATTTGCACTTCCTTCAACATTTTTCAATGCATGGAATACATTTTATTTGGGTTTCAAAGGTATTATTTTTAAGCTGTGTCCATGCCTCATGCAAACTTTAACCATTCCATTTAGTTATTTTCTAATTTCCGCATTTAATTATAGTCTCTCTTTTTAAAATTAGATGCTTCTGCAGAAGTTGTATTACTATCTTCCTTCCAATTACGTTATATTTGATTGGAATATGATCACTGTTTTAAAGTAGCCCCGCCACCGGTCCTGCATTCCACTGAGGATTAGATGTAAAATAACTCCCCCCTTGTCAGTTCCAAGATCAGATGCTCCATGAAGTAGATATTTATGGCATCTAGAAACTTTACTTCCCTTGCCTGTCCTGATGAGACATTTACCCAATCAATACTGGGATATTTGATATCTCCCATTTATTGTGTTGTTAAATATATTTTCCTTTCTAATTTATCATTTTACTGTCTGATTCTTCATCCTAGCCAGGTGGGCAGGAGTATACACCCATTGCTTTACTCTTCCCTGTCACACACACAGTACAGGGAAGAGTATAGCAGTGCATTTTGTTTCCTGCTGGACTTTGCTATTTCATCCTTAACATATAATGCCTCACTCCCTCCAACTGTTTCATCTTCCTTGTCATGTCTATATAATTTATACCCTGGTATCGGTTTTCCATTGGTTATTATCCTTCCATCCATCCTCTAAGATGCCTGTTATATCTACATCTTTAGTGCAAATGTTTGTAACTCTCCAATCTTACTTTTTAGACTTCTAGCATTCACATACATACAGTTTAGAGTATGCTTTTTTATTTGTATTTTTATTTATTTATCTGCTTATTAGCAGTTAATACCGATAATTTGGAATTCTTCATATTTGTTGGCTCTTATTGCACCTGGACTACTTCAACTTTACCATAACCTCTCTCTTCGGATATCCTAACATCTCTTTTTGTGCTAGCATCCTTTTATCATCATTTATTTGTTTCACACTTGTCCAGCCAAGGAGTTCAAAGTGTGTTACAAGAGTTGAGGATTACATTCTGAGTCTTACATTTGCGCATACAGGCTACGAGCATCAGTGGGTTTTAGTTGTATGATAATACTTTTGACAACAATGCTAGTAGCTTATGCTTCCAGGTTTGTTGTTGGATCAACTTTGGAAACTGCCGGGAATGTTTTTAGTATACCATGATCCGGGCAGCCGGAAAGGATTTTTCTGGGTGAGTGGGAGGATTAGGGTTGGGATGTTGAAGGGGCTTTCACATCTAACATTCACCTACTGAAGAGAGGTGAGAGGAAGGCCGGTATCCAACTGAGAGATTTTCAGCTATTAGAGTATACAGGAGTGGGGTGAGGGGATTGGCCCAGCAGGGCCCCTTTTGCATATATTTGGTTGAGGTTGGGAAGTTAGGCTGTCAGGCCTGAACTACACTTTTTTTTTTTTCTTTTTAAGACTGTCGCAACTTAACCGGCTACATTCCTTTGAATATATCTGGTTAAGAACAAGTTATCTGGCTACCTTATCTGGATACAGCTGAAAATTGGCTAAAATAGTTGGATGACTTTCCCCTTTCCTGGAATACCTGGTTTTTTATTCGGAATAGCTGCTGTCAAAGTAACACTAGAAGCTGCCAGGAGCGGTCATGGCATGCCATAATCCCAGTGACTGGCAGGGATTTTTCCAGAGGTACTGGTGGGTGGAAGGTTTAGGATTGGAGGTGGTAGGAGAGGAACTTCCACATCTAACTTTCAACAACTGGGAAGGAGGTGGGGCAGGGGCCAGTGAACAATGGAGATATTTTCAAATGTTAAAGTTTACTTGGGATAGGGTTTGCAGGGTCCCTTTTGTATATATTGGATGAGGGTTTGGGATTGGGCTGCCAATTAAAGTAAAGTTATCCAGCCATACATGGCTGGATAACTTTAAACCTAACTGGTAATAATTAAAGCTTTGTTATCAAGCTAAAAGTAGATAAATAACTTTGAGGAGATTCAGTGATATGTTTATCCTGCTGAACATCCAAAATACGTTATATGGCTAACTTTAGCTGGATGACTTGTCCAGTCATTGGCTTACTGAATATCGGCCTGATAGTTTACTAATGATAGTGTGCAAGAGGAAACAAAACTTTTTGAACAAGAGGGTGGAAGAACATGCTGTATCCTATTGTTTTGGAATGCTGCAAGTATTTAATTGATTTGGTTCTTCAGACCATAGACAGCATTGGTTTTATACTGCATAGCATGCAGACTAGCAGTGAGAAGGATTCTAGTAGATGCTTATGTTTGTTATGCCACTTGATGTCCTTGTTTGTTTGTTTGTTTATTTATTTATTTATTTATTTATACCGATGTTCCTGTATAGGATACATATCACACCGGTTTACATAAAACTTAACTGTCGCCGAAATGGCGGATACATTGAAACATGTGGCACAATGAACAAGGTGCAATGGACAAGCAGAAGCAATAAACATGTGGAACATTAGAAGTCTACTATAAAATTAATGGAGAACATAGGGCAATATTTGATGAAACTTCCAAGTAATCTTTAGGATAGCCGAATGAACTAATTTGACCCGCAGGAAGAGATCCACAAAAAAGTGCATTGAGAAAGATTCACTTAAAAGGATTCATAGAGGGACTAAGTGATTTCTAGTTGCGTGTAGATCCACGGCTAGGTATGATGTATATTCAGACAATGAACTCACTATAACACCATATACATAAGCTGAAAAATAATGTATTTTAATCGTGTGGTCACCTCATAAATTTACGTGGGCTTATCACTGAATACCTCACGTTAAGGTTGTGCAGCGTTTTGAAGGCTGCTGTGCACGTCTATTAACTTTACTAAGACTGTGCCTTTAATATATAATCATTGGTGACCACACTATCTTTGTCTTTTTGTTTTTGAATTTTAACTCGTATTATTTTCCAGAAGAAACCGGAAACTTATCTGAGCATTGCTTGAACAGTATTTGACAACACCGACCCAACCCAACACGATACGTGTTTCGTTGGCTTCATCAGGGGTGGAAAACATATGCGGGCTGTTTTGTCTCTGTTTTTCTGCATGCACTGCTATTCTGTTTCAGCTTTAAACTAGCATAGTTTAAAGCTGAAACCAGCATAGTTTAAAGCTGAAACAGAATAGCAGTGCATGCAGAAAGACAGAGACAGAACACACCGCATATGTTTTCCACCCCTGATGAAGCCCACGAAACACGTATCGTGTCGGGTTGGGTCGGTGTTGTCAAATACTGTTCAAGCAATGCTCAGATAAGTTTCCGGTTTCTTCTGCAAAAAAATACGAGTTAAAATTCAAAAACAAAAAGACAAAGATAGTGTGGTCACCAATGATTATATATTAAAGGCACAGTCTTAGTAAAGTTAATAGACGTGCACAGCAGCCTTCAAAACGCTGCACAACCTTAACGTGAGGTATTCAGTGATAAGCCCACGTAAATTTATGAGGTGTCCACACGATTAAAATATATTATTTTTCAACTTAATGTCCTTGTTCATAAAGAAAGGTAGGTGAAGGTATAATAGTGGGCCAGATGATAGTCTGGTTTCCATGACAATGAGCCTGTTGTGTGATAGCCTTGGATTATCTTTCTTTCTGTGGGGAAATATTAAAAGATCAACACCAAAGAGTGACTTTGTTCTTCCCTATGCTTTTTCATAAGCCAAAAATTACATGGATCCAACTGAGTATCACCCACTCAGTGTCCTATTTAATAGGCTCACTGTTCCCTCTGCTACATATATTAGGCTTATAAAACTCTTATTGATTTATTTACAAAGTCCAAGCTCCTCAATTTATCGCTTCTCTCCCTGCATTTATGAGCACTAGAGCAAGGGGTAGAGTATGAAATTCAAAAGTTGTTTTTCCAAGGACACTTGGGTCAGATCACTGTAAAATATGTTTGCATTCTGTGCAAGTCTCCCTGTAGTTTTATGAAGGAAAGAGAGGTCTGTAATAAATGAGACTTTTGCTTCCAGGAAGGTAGCAGAGAGACATTCATGTCCAGTGAGAAAAACAGATTTTTAACTCTTCCAGTTGATAAAGTTCTTGTTAAAGCTCATATTACACAAGAAGCTTAGAAAAAAAAGAAACTGCATATGATGTGAATTCTACAGATGAAGAAATGTTTTGCTCTCATCTACAAATTTTAATTAAAACAACTTCATCATTTTTTAAGCTTCCCATAGATGTGAGCACTTGGTTTTTTTTCATTTGGCACATGTAATCATATTGTAAAGCACTATTTAATACATCTAAGCTAATTCAAACCAATCAGAATAACTTCGTGTTTTGAATTTTTATTTAATAAATGTCAGAGCCATATGGGATTCTTTCTTCTCTTGCTATTTCCTGTTCCTTAGGGAAATAAAAATTCATGATATAAAGTGAAATTTAAATACTTCATCTAAAACATGCATAGATTAAGTCTCTTAATTAGTTTGTATACATTATTTACATTTTGCCAGGGTTTATTAATACATGTTAGCAGATTGTACACTTTCAAATTCTCAGTTTAATTCTAGCAAACCTAATAACGTGAATAACTAAAATCAGTACATTGCAGCAATGTTTTTTGTCATTTTCAGAAGCCCAGCCCCTGTACGAGCAGACACCGCACAGTCCTCAGGATCTTCAGGGAAGCAGGACATTAAACCACCTCGTTTGAAGAAGTTAACCCGTCAATACAGCTTGTAAGTCTAGTAGCTGCTGTGTGGGTGTGATGAGCAATAGCTCAGATTTACCTCTGAGGTGATTAGCTTAGTTCCTGTTATCTGGGCTTGGAGAGAATATCCTCTTCAAGAGATCACAAAGAGTCCCAATTCCCGGATAAACAATTATACAGAGATTCTAAGCCAGTCACCATATTTAAGAACAGGAAAGAAGTTTTCATTGCTGAAGATTTAGCTCTAAAAGTAAAAGGTGTGTGAATTTATTTATTTATTGAGAAGGGAGGAGATTTGTCTCATCCTGCATTGTTATATAGAGATAATTGTTAGGCAATCAGGAGGTGGTTTGACTCTGTGGACCTCTGGAGTTCGTTCAACATGGTAACTTGGGTTGTAAGAAGGACTGTGTCATCTATCAGTGGAAAGGGTTTGGTATTTGCTAACTTGCCTTGGCTCAGTATTGACAGGGATTTGAATATGAAAGATAAAATAGTGTGAGAGCAGATATTTTCTAGAATATCCAGGAAATCAAATGGATGTAGTTATGTGTTAAGAAAGGAATGTTACAATTATTTGCTAAACTTATAAAAGAAAACAGGCACACTAATATAATTTTAGTTTGTCTTAAGAAGGTTCATTAAGCTGAATGGAAAATGAGAACAATGAATATTTATGGCTGCCTCGTAAATTATGCCTTCTTGCTTCCATATTTCGTATTCAAGACCCAGAGGAGTTGAACCATGGGCTATCATTTCTGGGTGCTGATGCTGTAAATTCTAGGACATTAGAGGGCTGATGCAATATCACGCATGTAAAAACATGTGTCCAAACTGAGCGCCTGTTTTTTTCAGCGCGTGCACATCCACCTCTCCTGGGCACATGCTGCAATATTCTAATTAGCTGCTGCGCTAAAAGGGCACGCTACGGATAAATTCGTTCCTAGCGCTCAAAAGCATCAGGCTTCCAGCAGATGTGTGGCTGTGTGCGGGTTAGGAAAATGGGTGCTCAATACGAGCGTCTGTTTTATCCCGCCGCAGATAATTTACTGGCACAGTATACACATAATATTCACAGCCTGGAGCGTGTGTATTGTGCGCCCAAAATGCTATTTTTTCCTTTCATCAAACCTTTAATTTTTTTAATAATTTTTAGTCATTGCAAGGAGTGGATCTTAGTATCGCGACGATACTAAGTAGGAAGAACCACAGAAAAGAAGTCTTTTTTTTGTTTTTTAGTTGAGCCCTTGACATGTGGCAAGACTTTATGCCTGCTCTGCGGCTGGAATTAAATTTGTCATGTTAAAAAGTGAGTGTCTGGTGAACAGTGATGTTTTTGTATCGGGGGTAATAGCTAATAGCCTCATCAACCATGCATTTGCATGTGATGAGCGCTATTAGCTACGCATGCATTTGGAATGCGCATTTTGGACTCGCTAATCCCTTTATTGCATCAGGTGTTAGTCTAGCGCGTCCAAAACGTGCGACCAACCGTGGGTTAACCTGTGAGCTAGGCTGAGCGCACTTTATTACATCAGCCTGTGAATGTGGACTCAGCCAGAACAGGATTTTTCAATTCATTCTGTTACATGATGGACAAACCAATACACTATTTACTCTTTTACCGCAAGATTATGCATTTATTAAGATAATTGTCATTGCATACTCGCCAGCAATGTAAATTGCTATCACATTCCCTCATGACAAACCTGCCAATAATGTTTACTACTACTGTACACATTGATATAGAAAATGTGTAAATGCTTCATTGTGGCATATTGACTGTTTATTTGTATAAATATGTTAATCATGATTGTATAAATAATACATTTATACAAATAATACATTTATACAATAATTTGTATAAATGTATAGATAGTTTTTGCTCTCCTCTGCCTTCAAATTGACTTTCAGGTCTCTGTTTAACCCAAAACATCAGTGGTACACTTGCAAGGTGGTTAACTGCACAGTACAACAGTTGTAACCAAAACAATGGTGTGTCTTCATAAGGGCTCTAAGAAAGCATGGGGAGGCCAACAGTGTAATGACCATGAGGAAGTATGAGAGGATGGTTGAGAGATCGGGTTGAAGGCCCATGGAGGGAGTTTGCCGGGTTGCATTTGAGATTTTTTTTTATGCACATCTACCAAAAGAGGATGCATCTCAACTGGGCAGATTGGATGGGCCATTTTGATATATATCTGCTGTCATTTATTATGTTACTATATTCTCCCTCCAGCAAATCTTAGATTAAGACTGTTTCATTTCCTGTTTGTAAACATTAAGGCCAATATTCAGCCATGGGAAGTCTGGCTAAGTTAGCTGGAAAAACTTAGCTAACTTTTACTGGATATTCAGCAAGGTGCTCACACTGCTGAATATACCTTGCATTCTAAAGTTAATCCGCTAACTTAGCCAAATAATGCTGAAAATCTGCATTTATCCAGCTAAGTTATCCAGATTGCTGATTGTGCCCCAGAATACCCCCTCCCTGGATTTAGCTAGCTTACGTTTTAGCTGGAAAAAATGTTAGCTGGCTAAGTGCAATAAGAGGAGCACAGCCAGATATTGAAATGGTGCCATTTGTTCGGCTAAGTCCAAACTTAGCCAGACAAACGGCACTGAATATGGACCTCTATAAATGTAGCACTGATCATTGCACAAAGAACTTTACAAAAATTGCAACCAGGACCCTTAAATCTGTCTCTGAGACTTTCAAATTTTAGTTCCAAAAAGTACAATCTTATATATATATATAAGACAGAGAGTGAGCATGAGCTATGTATTGAGTTTGTTGTTATAAGGCAGTGCTAATTTATATTAACAATTCAGTCTTCCATCTCCACCACAGACCCAGTTCATGAAAATATTAATGAACCACTCTCTGAAAAGGTGTTTTGAGGAATTCTAGAATATCTACAGCTTAATTACTTTTTTTTCTCAGCCAATAATTTTCGTACTTCCCAAAATCTGATAAACCCCAGTAGCATGCAGGCAGGGCCTTCAAGTTATTCACTGAATTCTCTAGGCTGGTCATTAGAAGATTAACTAACCACACCCATGTGAAAAGAGGAGAAGTAGTCAGCAGAAGAACCAAGAAAAGGGAGTGTGAGGAGAGATGAGAGAAAAAAAGAACGGGACATATGTTGACCTGGGACGGGAGTGCTGTATGGGTGCGTTGCCTTAGCACATTGTCTCTCTCTCCCCTGCCCACTTGGTGGTGATGTATTTAGTACACTGTGGGCAACAGGGCCACAGTCGCTTCAGAATTGCAAAGAAACACGTGTGGGCTGCTACACAAGCTCTCCTACACTGTTGCCAGCCCTGAGAGCTGGCTCTTAAAGGCACAGTAGCAGCAACAGTGGGAGAGAGACAGGAGAAAGACAAAGGAAAGAGAGGGGGAACGGGAAAAAAGGCAAGCAGAGTGAGAAGCAATATAGGTAAGGAGATGGAGAGAAGAGTAGAATTTGGGAGGAAAGAGAAGAGCAGCAAAAGAAAGGAATGGGAAAGGCAGAGAGGGCAGAGCAATAGAGGAAGGCAATGGGCAGAGGCAAAGTAGAGAGGAAAACAGAGCAGTGTAGAGGAAGGTAGAGCAGTGGAGGCAGAGTTAGGGGCGGAGCTTGGCTGGCCCTCCCCAAACAAAAAGGCATTCTGCTGCCTCTGGCACACAGTGCATAGAGGGGCAGATCCCAATCTGTCTGAACTCATGTTACTCTTACCACCATAACAGCTCCCAGGATTTGGGGAATTGCATAAGAATTATATAAAGAATGTAAAGAATAATAACTTTAAAGTAAAATTAAGGAGCATGAGAAATTTTGATATGTTCTACACTCTTATGGTAGGATACTTTCTTTAAATTTACTACCTAAAATCACTAATTCCCTGATTGAACTTTAAATTGTGGTCACCATGGTTAATGTGGTATTGTGTTTTGATTCTGGTGTTCCCACATCCTAAATTGCAAAGCTTAAAACATGCTGGTATAGTTTCCTGTCTGTGAGATCCCAGATGAGCAAGTCTGCACTATAAAGTCACATTTTAGAATGAATGGGCAAAGCAGCTGCTCAGACCTAGAAGCTTCTTTAATGTTGTTTTCTTTTTCTTATAAAGCAAGAAGTGGGCAAGAACAAAGTGGAGAATTAGTCTAGTGGTGAGAGCAGCAGGCTGCGAGCCAGGGAAACCAGCATTCCAATCCCACTCCTTGTGACCTTATCTCAGGTACAAACTTAGATTGTGAGCCCTTTGGGGATAGGGAGATAGCCTAGAGTACCTGAATGTAATGCACTTTGAAGTGCCAAAAAGCAGAATATAAATCAATAATATCAGCAAGAGAGCAGACAGATTTGAATATCTCATTGGAAGGAATCCAGGTGGGCTTAAAGTTTATCTTGTATAGTTGCAACAGATAGTATAACTGGGTTAGAAACCCAGAATCAACATATTACTGATAGAAAACCAGTATTATAAGTGGTTGTATGATATATGGTTACCTATTGTGTTGCCCTGGTTAAAGTTATTAAAAATTCGAGTATAGAGTTTTAAAAAAAAAACATTTTTCCTTGAGAAAACTTCATACTTTTTAAACTAATACCTTTTATTGATAAAAAACATGTTGTACGTGACCTATCAAAACCAGAAATGTTCCTTTATCAGAAGTGGCAAGACTGAAGTAAGGAAGCATTTGTACCTTCAGAGAGTGTCTTAGAGAGAGACCTCTATGTTCTCAAAGGCTCTTATTAGGCCAGTACAAGATATCACAATAAAGAATACATTAAAATTATATTGTTTCTGATTTACAGTAACTGCATAAACTGTAAGTAAAGTCCATTCTATTATAAGACATAGGCTTGCCTAGAATTTATTTCCCAAATCACAGGAAGTGTTACAACTAGAGGAACAATATGTTTTATATTAATCCACAGTGATGAAGATGACCTTCCTCCAGCACTTGCAGCAACTATAGCAACGGAAACAGCAACAGAAGCAGCAGCAACATCACAAAAAGCTGAAATGCCAGAGACTTCCGATGGAGAGTTCCATTTGTCACCTTGTAAGAAGGTACAGTAGGAAGAGATGATGGACATTTAATGGAGAGACACATGGCTGAATAGGAGTGATGGCTGGAGTAAGAGCACAAAATACAAAACATTATTTTGCCAAGGTATAGCACCTTAATCACATCCTTAACCAAACTGTAAGGAGTCTGAGGAGGAGGGTAGAAGGGAGATGAGGGTCTACCAGACACAGATACAGTGCTAGTATATCTCCACAGATATGCCATGTGTATTTATGGCATACTGACTAAAAATTGAAACATATTGGCTTTATATCACATTTTTATTAACATTTCCACTTGTAGTAAAATATATTCTTCTAACCCTGGACACTTGTGTAATTAAACCATGTTCATTTATCCTATGTATAGTAAGATGTGCAATATATTTACAAACAAAAATATATAATCACAAGAGGTAAAAATAATCACAATTAAAAAAAATCAGTATCAGATAAGGAATATGTGCTTGCAGATGTAATCTACTGCCTCTTGCAATGGGTCACAAACAGTGGTCAGACATAAGCACTTAAGCGTCACGTCATTTACCTGATCCTTATATTTCTATCAACTCATTTTTAAATTTATCACTTCCACATGAAAATTACTGTTTAGAAAAATACTTAACTTGCAAAGAACCTAAACAATAACTTGTGGCAAAAATGATTTCTTGAAAATACCCAATATGGCTAGTTTTTTGATAGGAGAGCCTGTCTTCTTTAGGGGTTAACTCATCAATTCTAAAGCAACAATAGAAAACAAATTGATCAATCGTACAACACATTCATATCTATAAAATATAAAATCATGTACACCTCTCACTCTCATGGATACAACAAGCACTTAGGCCTGGATTTATCAAAATGCGGTAAGTATCGCATGCGATAGCAAAAGTGGCGTGGTTTATCCAAATATTAATTTTATCGCAATCTGTGCTAGTTACCTATGCGAAGAGCTAAGTTAGTGCAAATTGCGATAACATTATCAGACTTTGCGATAGGAGCCAAACCTGTTGTATTTCCCACATATAACCACTGGGGGGGGGGGGGCGGAGAGAGAGAGAGACTGGCCATAATGTCATCTCCCTAGATAGGTATTTGTATCCCTATGGTAGTCCCACCTAGTAAATCGAGGTGAGGGTTAGGTATCAGTGTAGGGTGTTAGGGGCCCCTTTGACATTCAATGTTAGATGTACGAACAGAACAGTGGTCTCTTGTGAACATTTGATGACCCTCGGAATGAGGAAACTCACTCCAAGATAAGATTTGGGCAATGTTCTCTCAACCTAGCTTGATGGACTCTCTACCTGGGTAACATCAAGCTAGGTGGAGAGAACATTGTACAAATCTCATCTTGGAGTGAGTTCATATTGCCGTAGAAGGAGGTCAAAATCCCCTCCACGTATTTTAACGCTGGGTTTCTCTAAGACAACAAATATAAAATCTGCAAAAGTATGGTGCAAACCTAGGCAATGTTTAACAAAAGGAGCTTCATGTTTTTGATGCGAAATAACATTGCAATGTTCAATCAAACGAATTCGCAACTCTTTGCCTTGCCAATGTACATTAGATCACATGCACACACACACACACCACAATGTATATCACTCCTGATGAAGCACAAGATTTTCTTTGAGAGGAGTTTTAAAGGCAGTCAATCACCACTAAGTGATTGCATGCAAATACACCACACATGCCGCAAGGAAAATGCCCAAAATTCCTTTCAGGTATGTTACTCATATTGGAGATCTCACTATCTTTTAATACTTAATTAAAAAGGGTCATTAGTATTCAATCCATTGCCCCTCATTGGCTTCAGGCAGGTATCTCCCATCCAAGCTCTGATGCAAAGATATCTCAGTAATACTTTCATTTTGTACGCCCGACTCTCTGGAACTCTTTGCCTGAAGACATTCGCCTAATTTCTAACACCAAAGAATTCAAAAAGGCCTTAAAAACTCACCTCTGTACAATTGTCTATAACACCAGATAACTAATTCCTAAATGCCTACCCTCTCTTCTAATCCTTATCTTAATTTTAATCATGGTTTATGTAGTTGTCTATTTTATATGACCCTGCTTTATTTACTTTTTAATTTACATTTTTAAACCTGTCCTGATGTCTTTTATATATAATCTCAATTATTATGTATGTGTTACTGTAAACCACCTAGATGGATTATTTTAATCTTATTAGCGATATATAAAACTTTTAAATAAATATATTCAGAATAAACCAACCAGGCGCAATCATTTTGTGGTGATCGACTACCTTTAGAACCCCTCTCGGAGGGAAGTAGCTTGAGAGCCTACCTTGTGGATTTCTTTTCGCTGAATTTCCTTCCAAGCCGAGCCTACTGGGGGCAAGAGAGCCCTTCAGCCCCAACGGGAGCCACGACCGGGTGATGCCCATGGAAGGGGCAGAGCCGAGGTAGGCCGATAAGAATCGGCCTGCGCCGGCACGCAGCAAAGCCTGGCGTAGACTCTCTATATTGCTGCTTTTCTCTGGTATGTAAATTTGACTTAAGGTTTTGGTTTCTTTTTTATATTTCTTATGCACTACTCCCCTTCATAAGAGACTTCTCTATACAAACAGTGCTGCCACTACTGAGGCAGAAGCCTATTGCTAAAAAGATATTGTTTTTCAATTGGTATGCCCCATACAGAGAGGCCAAATTAAGGCCAGCCTCGAGTTCAGCAGAGATTGATTCCAAGCAAAGGTCTGTTTCAGAGTGGATTGGACCCTCTTTAGTAACCCCTGTGGGACAGACTGCTTTAGGTGAGATGTTGGAGCAAAACACTACCTATATAGTCACTGAAACATCCCTGAGTCTGGGGGCTCCGGAAACACCACCTCCTCTAGGTATGGAAGGGTCTTCCCCCAAAAGAATCCCTGGAATTAGCCTAGGAATTTCTAAAGATCTGGATTTAACAGGAGAAATTTCAGAAGAACAAAAAGGAGCTACTAATGAGGAACTCATATTACAGATGCCTACCAATATATCTGAAGCTATAGAAGATGGAAATATTTCAGTAAAGCCAAGAGTTGAAAGTACCCCAAAATTGATTGGACTTAATAAAAAAGAAATGTTTAAATCTATAAATCTGAAACCTGGAAATTTAACAGAGTCTTTACGAGATTATATGGTAATATTAGATCAATAGTGAAGTTAACAGAGGAAGTTAGAGTAACTAATAATTCAGTAAAGGAAAATAACCAGAAATTAGAATTTCAAGATAAAAAAATAAATGAGATAGAATCTAGATTGGTACAAGTTGAAAAGGTACAAGGCCAACAGTTTACAATTGAATCAGAAGTCCAAAAAAGGTAGGAAAATCTTGAAAATACCATTAGGTCTTTAAATATAAGGGTGACTAATTTTCCCATTTCAGAACATCTAGGGCCAGCTGAGTTGTTTAAATCTTATGTATTGAATGTTCTTAAATTACCAGAACAATGTTATCCAGCTATAGTTAGAGCCTTTTATGTGGGAGAGAAAAAGAGACAACAGGAGGTGAAGGATAAAACTAAAGGGTCTTTAAATATTACCGATTTACTTGAAAAATCACAAGATGAACTGGAAATTTAAAAAAAAGAGGAATATTACTTATACAATTTGCCTTTATAACCGACAAGGACAATGTACTGAAGTATTTTTTCCGTAATAGACTAAGTACTTGTTATGCTCAGGCTTGTGAACCCTTGGACCGACGGGAGGATGGTATACCTGAGGATGTGAATCCGTAGGTTCTCCCGTCGGATGGCGAGGCAGAGCAGAAGAGGCGACCAGCTGACCCTCGGCACTGGAGACTGAGGCAACTGTGGAAGCAGATGACTAGTCGTGACGTCAAAGAGAGGAGCGGAGTCTTCGCCACTGGAAGTCCGCGATCCCTCCATGAGGAGCCCATAGGGACCCGGACCGCTGGGACTTAGGTGGGCCCTTGGAGACGATGGTCCAGAAGAAGTCCGAGGTCAAGTGCCAGAGGGTCGTCGCTTACCAGTCGAGGTCTTACACCAAGGGATCGCCGCTTGCCAGTCCGAAGTCACACACCAGGAATCACCGCTAGCCGATCCGAAGTCAGGAACCAGGAACACCAAGACAAGACAGGAACAAGGATCCAAAGTACAAGAACTCACCAAGGCAAGCAGACCTGACTACGTGGGACGTTGCCAAGTCAAGGAATGAGCAGAGGAATCCTCCTTTTATACTTCCTCTACTCTGGCTCATAGGGGACAGCTGTGGATAGTTAAAGGGACCAGGTCCCTTTAAATCTGATGAGGGGGCGCGGCCTCGCACCCAAAGATGGCGGCGGCCATCTTGGATTTCCTCCACAGAGGAAACACTGCAGGGACACCGCGAGGGGAGGAGCAGGGTGCTTCCCCTGCTGGCAGCCACCATGGAGGCCCGCACGAGCGTCTGGACAAGAGGGGTCTGACTTCCCCAGCTTCTTTGATGCTGCCGCGGTGGGCCCGCCGCCG
Organism: Rhinatrema bivittatum; assembly: GCF_901001135.1. Taxonomy (NCBI): domain Eukaryota; kingdom Metazoa; phylum Chordata; class Amphibia; order Gymnophiona; family Rhinatrematidae; genus Rhinatrema; species Rhinatrema bivittatum. Next base: position 343,591,736 of record NC_042616.1, on the reverse strand, counting down.
CGGACGAGGTAGGGGGTCGTGGCCGCAGCCGTCTGCGACCGCAGGACACAACAGTACTTTTTACGGGCAGAAGATTTCGATGTTTCCAGATCTGATTAGATCCACTCAATTACGTAGAAGGGAGTTTTTAGCTTTAAGAAAGGAAGTTGTGAACAAAGGTGGTTTCTTTCTCTTGAAATATCCCTGTGGCTGTGTTATCAAACTTGGGGAGAAAGACTATTCTTTCTTCAATCCAGAGCAACTTAGAAATCTCCTGGGCACATAAGAAACCGGTTGTAAAATATATGAGTACTATCAGCACTTTTTCTGAATGATTAGATTACCTTAAGATATATTGCTCAATTTCAAATAGAGGAGTCTCTTAATTTGCCTGTAATTAAAATAGCTCTGCAACCTCCACTGTCAAGGGAAACCTCTTGATATGTGGTTTATGTGGTTGCTATCTATGGATCAGCCTCTTAATTTAGCTGGCCCATTGGGATAGCTCCCATGTTTTATTCTTTAATTTTTTAACAAACAAATTTCTTATACTTATTAGTGTAATTAAAATAGAGCAAATTGATATATTTTTTGTTAGATAATATTTCAATGTGTTATATAAGATGTAATTTGTTTTGAAATTCATAAAAAAAAAAACCCTCTCAAAGTTCTCTTTTCATCAAAGAACATCTTGTGCTTCATCAGGAGTGATAAATATTGTGGTGTGTGTGGTCTAATGTACATTGGCAAGACTAAAAGAGTGTTGCAAATTCGGATGATTGAACATTGTAGTGCTATTTCACAGCAAAAAAATGAAGCTCCTTCGGTTGAACATTGCCTGCGTTTTCAACATACTTTTGCAGATTTTACATTTGCTGTCTTAGAGAAACTCAGGGTTAAAAAAACATGGAGGAGATTTTGACTTCCTCCTATGGCAGCATGAATAACATTGGATTTATAAACTTCATACCATCCAACCTTTTGGTTTGAACAAAGAAACTGATTGGGGCATTTTTTAGTCCCCTTCATTTTTCTCATTGGTTAACGGCCTCAACAAAGACAGGTCTTTAAAAAAAAAAAAAAGATAGGTTTTCATTGGTATACAATTATTGGTCATTGTTGGGCTTTCGTGGCTTCTAATTGATGGCAAGGGTACATTTTTGAATTGCATTTGTTTGTTTATAAGGAAGTAGTCAGTGGGATATGTTGTGTGCTGCCAAGCTAAGTACTGTTTGTATCCATGTGAGTGAGAGGAATACATGGTTTTATTTTTCATAAATATGAATGTGTTGAACAATTAATTAATTTTGTTTTCTATTTTTGCTTTAGAATTGATGAGTTAACCCCAAAAAAGATAGGTTTTCCTGTGAAAACACTAGCCATGTTGGATATTTTCAAGAAATCAATTTTGCCCCAAGTTATTGTTTAAGTGCTTTGCAAGTTAAGTATTTTTCTAAATGTAATTTTTATGTGGAAGTGATAGATTTAAAAATGAGTTATAGAAATATAAGGATCAGGTTTATGTCTGACCATTGTTTACTGCCTCTTGCCCACAATAGGTTGCAGATTACATCTATAAGCACATATTCATATCTGCTACCAATCCTTTAATTGTGGTTATTTTCACCTCTTTTTTTTTTTTTTAATATATATATTTTTTTTATTTTACATGAGGTGTCTGCTTTGTGTATTTTTATATATTTACAAATATTTTTTTCTGCATTTAGAGCCCCACAAACATAGGCAGTTCATTTTCTTTGGAACCTGGTGACCTACTGATGGATTTCACAGAAGCTACACCTATGGTAAATAATTTTAGTTTGCACTTTTATAATTAACTTAAGATTAGACATTTACAAACAAGAAAAAGGTTACTATAGCAATAAATAACTATATTAATACACTATACATGGAAATCATGGCTGGAGCACAGTTTCTAATATGGTTTAGAGAATAGAAATGAAGTATTGTTAGCTTGCCAAATATAAAATTATTTAAACTACTCTTGGTTTGCTAACATGGTGCTCAATTTCTTCCTTATAAATGTAGAAAAGGCAATGCTTCACAGAGCTGAAGCAGCCATTGTGTAAACAGCCTTTATAGAGTATTTATACTGTTAAAGATCTGTGACTGAGCTGGGATTCTTCACAGCCCAAAACAGGGAGAAAGTAGTCAACCAGAGAGAGAGAGAGGACATATACTGCTTTGCTGCTTTGAGAAAGAGAAACGGAAAACAGGAGATTGCTGCAAGGTGTAGTCCCAGGAAATCTTAACCTAAAGCCAATCTGGTGGAAGGTACTAACCACTGCGGAATGTGATAGTAAGTGGGGAAATATAGGTGAGGCAAATTAAGGATGTATTTAAGAGAGTAGAGTTTTACTTGAGGGAGAGGATTGCCAGGGAGGCAAAGCCCCAAACAGAGGGGGAAAGAATAACTGAGGGTTAACACACCAGTAGGGACTATTCATGTCAGAAGGTTAGGGAGCCTGCTACTGTTTAGGGATTAGCAGAAGGAGAAGAGTCAGCTGCTAATTGCTGTATTTGCTGTGATGAGTTACGACAGATTGTGGTTAAACACTTGCTGTAAATGTTTGAAGTACCTCAGGGGCAAGGAACTGTGCTGTTGTCAGGACCTGGTATGCCAGTAAGGGGTAACCTTGGGACAGGAGCAGCTTGCAGGATGGGTTCATGGATAGGACTGATTGGAGTGGGACCAGATCAGGAAGGAATCTTCACCTGTACCAGCCACCTCCCCCTCACTTTCAGCCTTTGGGTTCTGGTGACTGGCAGGCTTGGATGATCCAAGGGCAGGGATTTAAGGGTACCCACAAGAGCAAGGCTAACTGTAGAACAAAGGCGAAAGAACAAGATGCCCACAAGAAACAGACAAACATCAACCAAACAAGTAAGAAAACACAAGCAAGGACATAGAGAGAGCAGGCCACAATAAAGGGGCCTACACTAAGAACAAATGTGGGAACAAAGAACAAAGCGAGGTAGGGTTAAGAACCCCAGAGACCAGGAAACCCGGTGGCCACAACTAGGGCTAGAGAAACCCCCAAGAGCAGCACGTGAGGCAGGCTTGTATGGAAGTAGCTGAGCTGCTTTAAGGAGCCTGTCTAGAAATAAGCTTGTGCAGCTCAGACTGCGACTCACTGAAGGCCCCCAGCTGGAAGGAGGGCCACACAACAGCCAGGAACCTCACAGCTGTTAAAGGGATAATAAAGAAGCTGCTTGACTTGCTGAGCCATGCAAGTGTTTTGGGTGAACGGGCATTTCCCTGTACGTACCCGGATCAGTCCAGACCATGGGTTGAGCCCCCGTTCCAGCAGGTGGAGACATACCAGAGTTCTAAGGGTAACCTATATAAGGACGGAACCCGCCCTGGAACCCTCAGTATTTGTCTGTCTCCAGCAGGTGGAACAGCTCACCTTTTAGTTCCCTGTTAGCTTGCCCTCTATGTACTTTCTTCTTCTTTCTCTGGGGCAAGCTCACGCAAGTACATTTTTAGTTTACTTAATTATAAAAAAAAAAAAATCAGAATTTTTTTTTTTCTCTGACTGACTGTGTCAGGGTAGACAATTCTGTCTCCCTCGCTCTTGGGGTTCCTAGGGGGGCTTTGCCCCTTGATGTGTGGCACCTAGGTTCCCTTCCCGATGTCCTAGTGTGGGTGATACTGGTGGTGCCAGTCCCTCTCCCCACGTTTTATCTGCTGCCATGCCCCGAGATGCCCATGCCTCGGTTGAGCTTTCAGGGAGGAATAACATGCCCCTGCCTCTGTGAATAGAGTGAATTATTTTATTTGAATAAAACTGTCTTTATTCTTTGAGTTTTTCACAGAGTATATTTTCAGTATAAAATGTTTGCTCTTTATTGTAAAAAATAAAAAAGGCAGCAGTTTATTTTGTGAGGAGAGAGCAGGGCTCAATCTCCCGCCCAGCTCCTCAGGGGCTCCCCACTCAGCTGTTTTTAATTTGCTTCGCAGCTGCTTCCCTGCTCCATGCCACGGCCATCTTTTTGTTTAGCTTGTGGAGAGTCGGCCTCCCGACTCTCCCGCGATGGGGTATGCTCCAGGTGTCTTTCGGGGGGTGAACCGCCCACGAAAGACCTCGGGGTAGGGCTCCCCGACGTGTTTCTAAGCCGTTCCCGTCTCGGGAATGCGCGTCAGTGGCGTCCATTTTGGGTGTTTCTGATTAAACACTTCCTTCTTCTCCGGGGGCAGAGGATCCGATTTTTTTTTTTCCCCTAATTTGAGCCCGGTTCGCTCTCGGGGTGGTGGCTCGGACCCCCCTCCCCCCGTGAAAATTTCGGCCTGGACCTGTTTTTCCTCTGATTTTGTCCTTTTGTTGCATGAATCTTACTTGGCCAGCTTACAGAGGGAGGTGGACCCCCCCAATTGTTCCCCTTCTCCCTCTTTTTCCTGTGCCATCCCCTGATGTTGTTCTGGACCCTCAGGGCCCGGTTAGGGTTCATGTGGTCCTGGGTGCCCCCCTCCCCCGCGGACCCCCCCCAGCCTCCCTTAGACCCATTTGACGTAGGGGACAATAATACCAGGGCTCAAGCCCCCCCCCCCCCCCCCCCGCTAGAGGATGACGATCCCCGTGTGCTGCGCTTATTTCAGCGGGAGGAACTGGAGCCTCTTATTTCCTTCGTTCTCCAGGAACTGGGAATTGATGCCCCACCAGATGATTCTGTACCGGCAGCGATGACACCAAACGCGGACCCGGTCTTGGCGGGACTCAGGGCGTTAGCACATACTTTCCCGTTTCATCCAATGCACCGTTTGCTTCTCCTCAAGAAATGGGAATCCCCAGAGACGGGCCTTCGAGTTGGTAGGGCTATGGATAAGCTATACCCGCTCCCTGAGGACTGCCTGGACATGTTAAAGATTCCTAAGGTAGATTCTTCTGTCGCCGCGGTGACGAAACGTGCCACCATTCCTGTGGTGGGTGCTACAGCATTACGGGATGTGCAGGACCGTAAGCTTGAATTTTATTTGAAACGCATCTTTGAAGTTTTAGCTCTCGGAGTCCGGGTGACAATTTGCAACAGTCTCATGCAGCGGGCAAGCCTTAGGTGGATGCAACAGTTACTCAGCACCCAGGACCTCCCGTCTGCAGAGGCTGAGCAAGCTGAACCCTTGGAGGGTGTGCTATAGCCTATGGTGCGGATGCCCTCTATGACTTGCTTCGTGTCCAGGCAAAGGCTATGGTTTCTGCGGTCTCGGCCAGACATCTTCTCTGGCTACGTAATTGGTCTGCTGATGCTTCTTCAAAGGCTCAGATGGGCACTCTTCCTTTCAAGGGCAAGTTGCTTTTTGGTAAGGACCTGGAGCAGCATATTAAATCCTTAGGTGAGAACAAGGTCCACAAGCTGCCAGGGGACTGTCCCAAACAGTCAATGTCTTTCTTTCCGACTCGCGGTTGCTTCAGGGGAAATCGACATTACGGCACCAGGGCTCGTGGCTCCTTCCCCAGGGGTGGTGTGTCCAGGTCCCAGTCTTGGTCCCATTCCTTTTGCGGCCGTCAAGGCTTCCGGGATGGCCATCAGCAACACATGACCACTAAGTCAGCTCCCCAATGAGATTCGGCCGGTCCATTCTTCAGAACGAAACTTAGGTGGGCGTCTTTCTCTGTTTCTTGAGGAGTGGGCCAAAATCACTTCCGATCTCTGGGTCCTCGAGGTGATCAAACACGGCTACATGTTAGAGTTTGCCTGGGACCTGCCGGATCTATATATCGTGTCCCCTTGCAGCCGTTCCAAGCGACCTGTGGTCTGTCACACCCTGTTGAGACTTCAGGATTTGGGGGCGATCCTTCCAGTACCAGTGCAAGAACAGGGCGCCGGCCAGTATTCAATTTACTTCATTGTTCCCAAAAAGGACGATTCCTTTCTCCCCATTCTGGATCTCAAAAGAGACAATCGGGCCCTCAAGGTTCCCCATTTCAAGATGGAAACCCTGCATGCGGTGATTGTGGCGGTCCGTCCCGGCGAGTTCCTCGCTTCCCTCGATCTGACAGAGGCTTATTTTCACATCCCCATCGGTCGGGAACATCAAAGATTCCTTCACTTTCAGATCCTAGACCAGCACTTCCAGTTCCGGGCCCTTCCCTTCGGTCTCGCCACCGCTCCCCGCACCTTCACCAAGATCATGGTAGTCGTTGTGGCAGCTCTCCGACGAGAAGGGATTTTAGTCCATCCTTATCTAGACGATTGGTTGGTAAGGGGCAAGTCCACTGCCCTCTGCGCGCAAGCGATAAACAGAGTTTTAGCCCTACTCACATCTCTCGGCTGGATAATCAACTACTCCAAAAGCAATCTTCGGCCCTCACAAGAGCTGGAATTCCTGGGTGCTCTTTTCAACACTCGGGTCGGGAAAGTTTTTCTTTCGGACTCGCAGACTCTCAGCCTGATCGATCAGTTGAACACGTTCATCTCTCTACCGCTTCCCACGGCGTGGGATTACCTGCAGATTTTAGTGACCATGGCTTCCACGATCGATCTCGTCCCCTGGGCATTTGCTCATATGCGTCCTGTACAGAAAGCATTGTTATCCTGTTGGAAGCCGATGTCCAAGCAGTACCAGGAGATTCTCCCTCTTTCCGACTCTACCATTGCCAATATACAATGGTGGTTCTCCCCGGTACACCTTCTCAAGGGGATGCCTCTCTTGACTCCCTCTTGGGTCATTGTGATGACAGATGCCAGCCTCTCCGGTTGGGGGGCCGTCTGCCAATCTGAAATGACTCAAGGTTTCTGGTCCCCCTCCCAGTCTCGGTGGCACATCAATCATCTAGAAGCCCGAGCAGTTCGCCTGGCTCTCAAATTTTCTTCCTCTATTTCGCCACAAAGCGATCTAGGTGCTATCGGACAATTTCACCATGGTGGCTTACATAAATCGACAGGGGGGGACTCGAAGTCATCTTATGGTGCTAGAGGCCAGCCAGGTTTTTCTCTGGGCAGAAAGGCACTTGGATTGCCTGGCGGCCTCCCACATAGCGGGCAAGGAAAATATTCAAGCCGACTTCCTCAGTCGACAAAATCTCGATCCCGGCGAGTGGGAGTTGTCAGACAAAGCGATGGACCTCATTGTGCACAGGTGGGGTCCCCCTCACCTGGACCTCATGGTGACACTTTCCAACGCCAAGGCTCCCGGGTTCTTCAGCCGGTGGAGGGAGCATTGTTCGGAAGGAGTGGATGCGCTGGTTCTTCCCTGGCCCTCTGACATGCTACTCTTCGTTTTCCCACCGTGGCCATTGGTGGGGAAGGTTCTACGAAGAATAGAACTCCATCGCGGTCCGGTCATTCTCATGGCCCCGACGTCCGTGGTTCGCGGACCTGGTGAATCTCTGCAGACGGACCTCTTTGTCTCGGTCACCTGTCCCATCTTCTGCGGCAGGGTCCCGTATTTTTCGACCAGGTAGATCGCTTCTGTCTTGTGGCATGGCTTTTGAACGGAGATGTTTGAGATTCAGAGGATATAAGGATGAAGTTATTGCCACACTCCTCAGGGCTCGCAAACAGTCAACATCGCTTACCTACGTCCGGGTCTGGAAGGTTTTTGAAAATGCGCAAGGAGTTGGGTGTTTCGGCACATTTGCCTTCAGTTGCGGTGATTCTCACTTTTCTTCAACATGGTCTCTCCAAGGGTCTTTCGGTCAGCTCCCTGCGCATTCAGGTTTCAGCTCTTTGTTCCCTCCTAGGCACCATTGAAGGTCGGGCGGTCGCCTCTCATCCGGATGTTTCTCAGGGGCGCTAAGCATCTTAAGCCACCTGTCCGGTCTATTTGTCCTTCGTGGAGTTTAAATCTGGTACTTCAAGCCCTTTGTTCGGCGCCGTTCGAGCCTCTCCATCGTTCTCCTCTCAAAGACTTGACTCTCAAGACTGTCTTCCTGGTTGCTATTGTTCAGCCAGGAGAGTGTCTGAGCTTCAAGCTCTATCCTGTAGAGAACCTTTCTTGCATTTTTCGGACTCGGGCGTCTCTCTCAAGACTGTGCCTTCTTTCTTAACTAAGGTTGTTTCTTCTTTTCATGTTAACCAGTCCGTGGAACTTCCTGCTTTTTCACAGGAGGATATCGCGGCGTCTGGTGGTAGTGATCTTCGTCGTCTCGATCTTAAGCGAGTTTTATTGCGTTATCTTGAGGTCACTAATGATTTTCGGGTCTCTGATCATATTTTTGTCCTGTGGAGTGGGCCCAACAGGGGGAAGCAAACGTCTAAGGCTACGATCGCTCGCTGGTTGAAGGACGAGATTTCCTCTGCCTACATTCGCAAGGGCTGAGCAGTTCCTGAAGGCCTAAAAGCTGATTCTTTACATTCTCAAGCAACCTCTTGGGCGGAGTCTCAATTGGTGTCGCCGCAAGAAATATGTAGAGCGACTACATGGAAATCTCTTCATACGTTTGTTCGTCACTACCAACTCGATGTTCAGGCTCGAGTCTTTGGTTCCTTTGGTCGGCAAGTGCTTCAAGCGGGGCTGTCTCGGACCCACCCTTTGTAGGGAAGCTCTGGGATATCCCATGGTCTGGACTGATCTGGGTACGTACAGGGAAAGGAAAATTAGTTCTTACCTGATAATTTTCGTTCCTTTAGTACCACGGATCAGTCCTGACGCCCGCCCGTGCTTATTCTGCCTGCTCAAATTCTTTTTTCCTTCTTATAGGATTTTCTTTTTTGATCCCTGCATCGTCTTCCTGGAATTTAATGATAGGCACCGGAAGCATCGTTACGATGATCAGGGGTAGTTGCACAAGAGCGTTTAGTTACACAGTTCATTCAATTGTTCTGTTATTTTGTTAGTTTAAATTAAATTTCTAGTTATCCTGTTACTTGCTTGATCTTGTATTTTCTGCTTTGACAATGGTTATACTGAGGGTTCCAGGGTGGGTTCCGTCCTTATGTAGGTTACCCTTAGAACTCTGGTCTGTCTCCACCTGCTAGAACGGGGGCTCAACCCATGGTATGGACTGATCTGTGGTACTACAGGAACGAAAATGATCAGGTAAGAACTAATTTTCCTGTTTGGGGCTGGCCATGGGCAGTGACCCAGAAAATCATATAAATAATGAAAGCAAATTAAGTTGTGTAGTTATGTTCTTATATGGGTCCTTACCTAGGACACCTTACAAAATGTATATGAAAAAAGTGCAAAATCAGTTACCAGATGGATCAAGAAATGTAAACATAAGAAAAACAAGTTTGCAACGATATTTTCAGTTTTGATTGGAACACACTAAGAAATGTGAATTTTAACCATGAGGACATTTCTTATTCTATTGAGAGAGTGCTAAGGTGAAAATGAGAAATTGCCTGTTTTTGCATATAGAATGCAAAGAAGTGTATAAGTCTCCAAACATGGTGCAGTATTAGTGAAAATGCATGAAAAGATGAGGCACAAATATTTGATGCATTACCACACACACACACATATATATATATATATATATATATATAAACGCATCAAACATTTATGAATAAAAAGGGACTTATTCAAAGAAAAAAAGTTTTTTGATACCTTTCATCAGACCCAGAAAACTTAATACAAAATTGTTATATATTTAAAATATATAGTTTTTTTCTTTGAATAAGTCCCTTTTTATTCATAATTGGAGTAATTTTCAAAGGAAAATGTAAATACACTGTCATAAGAATTTTCAAAAGCCCATTTACCTATAAAAGTGGGCTTTAGAAAGTTGCTACAATATATGCCATTGAATTGTCAATAGGTTTTACCCGGGCTAAGTGCACAACGCAATTAAATGGTCTTTTGAAAATTTGTACGATAATGTTACATTTATATTTTCCTTTGAAAATTACCCTGATTATAACTAATAATGTCCCACAGAAACATTCTCACACTAGACATTTTGCCAAAGAGACTACTTCTAAAATACTAATAAGAAATACTATTAAATGACTGTGCACAAATATGTTCATGGTGTATTCTCTCCAATTTCTGAGAGATACAAATGGTTTCTCTACATCTTGATAGTTAGAAGTGGTGGCTGTAGATTAATACTATAGTGGAGCTAGGAATAAATGATGTGGAAAACGTATTCGTTTTGACAAACCTTTTCAAACACTTTGCCATTGCAGTTCCTTCCTGAGACCAGATGGTCTAAACCACAGTGAAAATGTTCCTGAATTACTAAATTGTTCCATATGGATGTCTCAGCAGGTTTCATTCAGAATAGGACAGGAAATTAGAAAATCTAATACAGTGTTCTCCAAACTTCTCCTAGAAGCACACCTATCCAGTTGGGTTTTCAGGATCGCCTTAATGAATATGCATGAGATAAATTTGCAAGTATGTAAATCTACCTCATGCATATTCATTGTGGCAATCCCAAAAACTAGACTGGATAGGGTGTTCCTCCAGGAGAGAGGGATGAGAAACACTGCTTTAGTAGTTTAAAAAAAATATTGTGCAATATATACAGTAAAACCTGATCAACTCCATATATATAATATATATATACAATATGGATATTGTGAAAGATTCAACTGGACAATGCACAAATTATTGTGATCTCTGTCTAGAGGAAGGAAAAATACCCACAATATATCTCTGAAATGGAGTTAGTATGCAATAGAGTGACCTATGGTTTGAAAAGGTCATTTCCTGCATTTTTTTTATTGCTATTGGAAGATTTCTTCCCTGGAAATGTCTCATATGTTTTTGCACTTTTGCAGTGTTAGATATTTCTATCGTAAAATGGAATTTCACAATGGGATTAAAGGAAAGTTATATAAAAAATCCATAAATAAATAAATAAGAAGCCAAGTGGTAATGTTATCTTTTCTGGGGAAAAAAGCTTGACATTTTTCCTACTGTAGGTTTTCAAATACTCATAGTGGTTCTGCTTACCCTATCTCAGGTCATACAAAAAGTTCATTCAAAATTTTGTTCCTGGTGTCAGATAAGTATTAATATCCTATGTAACCACCTGGCTAAAACATTCACACACAAAATATTTATAATACAGGGTTCTTTGTATGGGGAGACAGAATAATTTGTTATGACATCCAGTGGAGTTGGATATAGCACACCCAGTACTTAACTGTCTTTCTTTCCAAATATTGCACACCACAATGGATTTTTGTGGATCCCAAATTTTAAAAAAGCCTGTTCACTGAAGAAATTTAGAGCAATGAAATATTTACAACAAACTGTCCGAGACGAGATTACAGATGAACATCACATCATAGTTAGTACAAGTTATCCACATGAATCTTACTGAATTACTAGCAGACAAATCTATATTCTGGCATAAATTACTTCACAACCCTCTACTGTATGTTGGAAATATTGATGCTTGTTACAGCAGCTCCCTGCTTCTTACTTATTACTTCATTTCTCCCTGAAAGTCACTTTCTTTGTGGCTTTGAAAGAATTTAACTTACCTAGTATTAGGAACTCTCTTTGCTTAAGACTAGGTCCATTCACTCCATTCTCACAACTTCATCTGTGAAATCCCAAGCTTCATTCCTTTCTCTTTGTTTTCTGCAAGAGACCCTCCATACTGCTTCCTTCCTCTAACAGGGACAACTGCAGACTGAAACTTTTATCCTGTGAGGTTTTTGTACCGCCTTTTACTAGTAGAATCTACCAACTGCACTCAGCAAACTGGAGCATTCATTATACCAGGGAATATTATTTCCCTTAGCAGGGCAAGTTACTCCACAGTAGAAACAAGGAGTCCCCTGCACCTACGTTTGAAAAAAAATGTACATATCCTGTGAGAGCCAGTATATCTTAGAAAAGCCAAATAAACCTCCTTTATTTATAGCTTTCTTCTGGCTCCCTCTCTCCGGTACATAATACATTATCTTCAGAATATGCTAAAAGTTAATTATCCCATTTTGGATGTACCAATCACTCTGCTGATATCAAGAACAACTAGAAGCACATTGAGCATGATTCAACACACACTAAGATCAAGAACCTAAGAAAGTCCATTCTTTAATCACCACTCAGCCTCTGTTAAATAAAGGAAGAATCTGGTAATTCTAAATGAAGGCTTAATATGCTGTAAGACCATAGGTGCAGGAAGAAACTGCCAGATCCCAAAAAAATATAAAAAAAATAATAATAATACGCACAAAATTCCTCTTATTTTCTGTTTAAAAATAAATTTCACAATGAGATTAAAGGACACACAATGCCCTTATAAAGTACAACGCATTAAAAACTATAGCTATGGAAGGCAAACATACAACCATGAATTCTTTGCTTCCATATTTACTAATGAGAATGTTGGGAAGATAACAGTTCCAGAGACTGTTTTCAAAGGTGATGATTCAGATGAACTGAATCAAATTATGGTAAACCTGGAAAATGTAGGCGGCCAGATTAACAAAAAGTAGCAAATCACCTGGACTGGATGGTACACATCCCAGAGTTCTGAAAGAACTCAGAAATGAAATTTCAGATTTTTTTAGTAGAAATTTGTAACCTATCATTAAAATCATCCATTGTACCTGAAGACTGGAGGGTGGCCAGTGTAACCCTGATATTTAAAAAGGGCTCCAGGGGTGATCCAGGAAACTATAGACCAGTGAGCCTGACTTCACTGCTGGGAAAACATCATAGAAACTATTCTAAAGAACAAAATTACAAAACATATAGAAAGACATGGTTTAATGGAACACAGCCAGGATGGATTTACCCACAAATCTGCTACATTTTTTTGAAGGGGTTAACAAACACGTGGATAAAGGTGAACCAGTAGATAGTGTATTTGGATTTCCAGAAGGTATTTGACATAGTCCCTAATGTGAGGCTTCTAAGAAAACTAAAAAGTCATAGGATAAGAGGCAGTGTCCCATGGATTGCAAACTGGTGAAAAGACAGGAAACAGAAAGTAGGATTAAATGGAATGTTTTCTTAGTGGAAAAAGGTAAACAGTGGAGTGCCTCAGGGATCTGTACTTGGCCAGTTGCTTTTCAATGTATTTATAAATGATCTTTAAAGGGATAAGACAAGAGGTGATCAGATTTGCAGGTGACACATGCGGATTGTGATAAATTGCAGGAGGACTTTGTGAGACTGGAAGATTGGGCGTTCAAATGGATGATGAAATTTAATATGGACAAGTGCAAGGTGATGCATATAGGGAAAAATAACCCATGCTATAGTTAGACAGTTAGATTCCATATTAGGAGTTACCACCCAGGAAAAAGATCTAGACATCATAGTGGACAATACATTGAAATCTTCAGCTCAGCATGCTGCGGCAATCAAAAAAACAAAGAATGTTAGGAAATTAGGAAGGGAATGGTGAATAAAACATAGAATGTTATAATGCCTCTGTATTGCACTTAGGGGTAGATTTTAAGAAATTGTGCGCAGGCTACCCGGCGCGCACACATGGACGCCCGATTTTATAACATGTGCGCACATGTTATAAAATCGGGGGTTGGCGTGCGCAAGGGGGTGTACAATTGTGCACCCTGTATGCACCGACGCCCACAGCCTTCATCCGTTCCCTCCCAGGCCGCTCCGATTTCAGAGCAGCCTGGGAGGGAACTTCCTAACCCCTTAACTTAACCTCCCTTCCCCCTCCTCCTAACCCTCCTGCCCCCTAGCCCTATCCTAACCCCCCCCCCACCCCCAACCTTTATTTTACCTCTTGTGCCTGCCGGCAGACAATCCTCCAACACAGCAGCAAATGGCCGCTGTGCCGGAGGCCTCTGGCCCCGCCCCCTCCCGCCCCCTTTTTCGAAGCTCCGGGACTTAGATGCATCCCAGGACTTTACGCGCATTGCCGGGCCTACGCGCGTAAGGCTTTTCATAATGGGATTCCATTGCTCTGTAAAGAATTGGACTTGCTAGATGCATGGTATACTTTACATCCCATAGAACATGATTACACACATGTATCACAGGCGCATGTATCTTACTCACTTATTGATTCTTTTATTATCCACCACTCTTTTTCTACAGTGTCTGACGCTGTAATTGGGCCCTTGGAAATCCCTGATCATGCCTTAATTTGGGTGGACCTTTGCTGGTCAGATGTTTAGCGGCACCACTGTCCATGGCATTTCCCAGCTTATTTAACTAAAGACCAAAATTTTCGGGCTTTTCTACATCAAAAATGGCTACAATTTTCGGGCTTTTCTACATCAAACAAGACTCATGTAGGAGAACCTGCCCTTTTTTGGGAAACAGGGCAGGGTGAGATCATTGCTTATTTAGCACATAGACATAGAGCCTTAGATTCTAAGTTGTTGAATCTTGAAAAGCAGGTATATAAAGATAGGATAGAATTAACCAGGCAGTGAATAGAGAATTCGAGACTTACATATTTATCATCCTTGATTGCTCTGAATTTGTTGATACATCAACTGGCGATAAAATCTATGTTCTGTTATAAGTATCAGCTGTTCCAACATGGAAATAAAGCTGGAAAATTGTTGGCTGCTTTGGTTAAGCGCAAGCTTGGGGATAAATATATTGCTGCAGATCATGATAAAGGATACAATATAGTCAATTCTCAGAATGCCTTGCAAAAAATGTTCTTGGTGTATTTTCAACAGTTGTAGCGACATCCCCAGGGTGACATCAGTATAAGAGACTAGTTTTTTTTTAAATGCTTCAGCTTCCTCAGCTCACTGATGTGCATTAAATAGGTTAAATGCCCCAATCTGATTAGAGAAAATCCAGTATGGCATCATGAGCGCTCTTTATTCCAAGGCTCCAGGGCTTGATGGGTATGGAGCGGAATTTTATAGGATTCTAGTAGTGAAGGTGTCCCCACCTTTGCTTCTTATGTATGCCCATCTTATTGAGATGCAGCATTTTCCCTACACTACTAACAAAGCCCTAATTACCCTTTTACCTAAGAAGTATAAAGATCCTCTGTTGCCGGAATCATATAGACACACTTCACTGTTGAATTTTGATGTGAAATTGTTGGTTAAGATTTTTGCTGAGTATCTGGCAATAGTAATTCCGGATTTGTCAGCAAAACATCAGGTGGGATTTGTGCATGGGCGACATTCGGTTTTAAATGTGCAGAAGGTATTGGCATCTCTAGCATGGAGTACAGCACATGCAGTCCCCTCGTTGCTGGTTAGTTTTGATGTCAAAAAGGCCTTTGACCATGTGGCATGGGACTAACTTTTTTTTTATGTCTTAGATCATTTCAGATTTTGTGGTAGGTAGTTGAACGTGATTAGTTTGTTATATTCTAACCCTGTGGCTCACATTTTGATTGTTTCTCCCACTAGAGAGTTCTCCTTGCAGTGTGGCACATGTCAAGGATGCCCTCTCTCGCCTCTTCATTTTATCTCTAGAGCCTCTCTTGCGATCTATCAAGCAAAATGTGAGTTTATTGGGCATCCAGATGGGCAAAACTATGTTTAAGATAGCACCTTTGTGGATGATTTGATAGTGTAGCTTAGTAATTCAATTAGGTTGCTGGCTGCCTTGATGGGAGAGGTCTCTACTTTTGGTTCCTTTTCTGGATTGAAACTTTTGAACAAATTGCAGGCAATGGCATTTCCTGCCCAGGACAATACATTAGAACATAAATTGCCATGCTGGCTCAGACCCTTAAGTGGGCCAGTGATACTTTCCATTATCTTGGAGTTCAGATACCAATAGACCTTAACGAGCTGTCTGACCTGAATGTTTTGCTATTGCTGAGAGCCTTGAAATCTAAGTGATTAGCATGGAAGAACATACCTCTTTCAGTGACTGGTAGAGTGAACTTGTTCAAAATGCTTCTTTGGCCACAGTGGTTATATATCTTGCAAATGGTGCCATTAGTGTTACAAAAACTGGACATAAAACTGGTTTACACCATGCTATCTCATTTTGTGTGGCGAGGCAAAAGGGTAAGGATTTCAGTAGTTAGAATGCTGGGTGATTGACGATAAAAGAGTTTGGGTATCCCAGATTTAAAGGAATACAATATGGTTTGCTTATTACTGCATGTCAAAGTCTGGTTATTTAATACCACTCATTTTATTCCTTTAAATCTGGAGCGTTGGTGGCATCTTTTGTAATTTCACTATATGCTGCATGCAAAACTGGCTCAATTGCCACAGGACATACGCAAGAATCTTTTAATCACCTCTTTGAGGAAGGCATGGTCCTATCTTTGAGTCAGGTTGGGGCATGACCTGTGGGAATTGGTTTATTTGCCCACTAGGGACAACTTAGATTTTTTTTGGGCAGATAGTCAAGTGCCTTTATACAAATGGGCTGCATAGGGTATACACTTTATATCGCAAGTAGTGGATTTGCATGGTAAAATGCTAGCTTACCCTAAATTACAAAACCAATTTAACCTTCAGTCTAAGTTTCTGCATATCTCCAGTTGCATCACTATATCTCCTCATTGAAGGGCCTTAATTTACAGGATACCTTTTAGATCAGGTCGAGGAATTTTTTCAAATCTAGATTTGCCGTAGGGTTGGAATTTGGCATCTTCATAAGTCACTTGCTAAGCTTGGGACATTTGTTGTCAGGAGATTTGTTGGTAGCCAAATGGAAAACTGTATTCCCTACACTTATTTGATCAGTTTAAGCTTTTCTCTTTCCTTTAAGTGCATCCCTGGACTGACAGAGGAACAAACCTGAGAGAGATACAGTATATGTTGTTACAGAGGGCATACCTAGTTACACAAAGTGGCTGTTTTAGAATCAGAACTATGTTTGAAGTATCACCAAGCCTGGGATACGCTAGGACACCGTTTGTGGTTTTGTCCAGTGATAGAATCTTATTGGGAGAAGATTTGTAAATATTTATCTTCATTGGGACAAAAGGTGTGTTTTGCCCCTGAGGGCGTTCTTTTTGATGCATCAGTAACTTTTCAGATTCAGGGAAAGGGAAAGTGCCTTCTGATTAGAAAAGTCTGCTTGATTGGGGAAAAATCCATTCTCTTTGTGTGGCGTGAACAATCAGCACCCTCCTTTTGGTACTGGAGGAATACATGCATGGTTTAATGCAAATGAAAAATCAGCATATAGCCTGTTCTTTTAGGAGCAAGTCACAATTCACTGAAGTCTGGAACCCTTTGTCTCCAAGGGCAAGGAGTGAGGTGATTAATTGCCTGTAGATTGTATATGCCCTCTTACTTTGCTGTTATGTTACATGAGTCCCCCTTGTGGTATTGGAAAAGGAATCTTTCTGGTGCTTTAACAGTTCTGACATGCGTCTATGCAGAAGGGGATTGGGGGGGGAGGTTTTATAGTTGACTCCCTTGATGGGTGCGGTTGCCTGTCACTTTTGTTTGACGTTGGATGTGGGCTTTTGGATGTAGATGGGAGAAGGAAAATAATACACAAAATGTGTGACTGTTTCATTAACTGTTTATACATTGCTCAACATGCTTCAGAACCATGTATGTTGCAAGTTGTTTATATTTGCCTTTTCTTAAACAGTTTAAAGTAAAAAAAAAAAAAAAAAATGCAAAAAAAAAAAGTGAACGCAAAATGTAAACTGCATAAATTACACCCTCCAAAGAGGAGGTATGACTTTACATGTGTTAATTTGTGTGCATACTGGGGACAGTTACCTGAGCACTTCATAAGTCTATTTTGAAAATGCTGGCTAAAGTCTATGTGTACAAGTTATATGCAGACTTTAGCTGTACCTGCACAGTCATAAAACTAATCTTTGCTATGCATAGACACACAAAACATTTTTGTTTGTTACAGTTTTATTGAGTCATAGTTTTACTGGAAGCCAAAAAAAATGGATTGCTATAGAGTAGTATAATTTGTGTCACATCATTTTATTGTAATAGATACCTTGAGGTCCTGGAGGAAATATTTTTTTTAAAATTGAAGCCAGCAGTTGGGGAAGGGAGGAGGGGCCCATATTTGAAAGTATATTTGATTATGTTTAAAGTTATTTGCCACTGCTATTAATTGCATCAGTAGCATGGGATCTTCTTAGTGTTTGGGTAATTGCCAGGTTCTTGTGGCCTGGTTTTAGCCTCTGTTGGAAACCGGATGCTGGGCTTGATGGACCCTTGGTCTGACCCAGCATGGCAATTTCTTATGTTCTTACAGTTAGCCAGATAATTTATTCAGGGATATTCAGTGGGCCATTTATCTCACTGAACGGCCAGGACAAGTTATCCGGTTAACCTTTGCCAGATAGTTCACTAAATGGCCTACTGAATATTGGCTTCTTCACATCTAGAAAAAAACTTTTAATGATTTTTGTGTTCTTTCAGGCTCCCTGATCTCCTGTAACTGTATGGCTGGAAAATCTGACCTTATCCACTAAATTTGCCAGTCACCTTGGGAGAATGAAGGCCAAGCTAGGTCAGGGAGTTGGAGGCAGGTCGATGGTGCATTTGACTCCCTGTCCTCTACTGTATCATTTTTCTCCCTCCTGCACTGACCAAGGAGCAGGAAGTAGAGGCAAGCAGCAGCACTGCAGGCCATATCCTCCTTCACTGCCACCTGGTGTCTGGCTCCTGCTTTGAACATGCAGTAGTAAGGTGTGGGTTGGTTGTAAGAAAAAGGGTTTGAGAATCTGTGACATGGGTAAGTTGTGAGAAAAAGGGGTTGGGATGTGGGTGAAAGAAGGATTGGGATGATGAATGTGTGAGAAAGAGGCGCTAGGGGTAGGGTATGTCTGTTTATACTAGTGATGGCAAACTCCCATCTTCGACTGCTACAAACAGGCCATGCTTTCAAGATATCCATAATGAATATGCATGAGAGATATTTGCATGCACTGCCTCTATTATATGCAGATATCTCTCATGCATATTCATTGTGGATGTCCCTCCCTGATCTTTCTCTTCCCCCACATCAATATCTGAAATCCCAATCCATGAAACTCCAGAAAAAAAATAAATTATTCAGATACAATGGAAAATTAGAAAGCTACTTTAATGTATATTTATTTTGTATTGTAAAAATAATTTATACAAATGTGATGCATAACTTATTTATTTAGAACTTTTCTATACCGACATTTAAGTGAATATCATATCGGTTTACAATGAACTGGGGTAACCAATAACTTTAGGAAATAAGAAATTACATGTAACGAAAGGGAGCTAGAACTGAGGGGAGAAAGGGCTGGAATAGCAAAGTCAGGTGCATGCGAGGTATGGTAACAGAATCGAATGTTAACACTTGTTTACAATAAAAATAACCATTATTTACAATATATACAGTGTATACAATCTGCAGGGGAGGAGGTAGTTGAGATGTAGCCGGGAAGTAGGGTCTGCCAGGTTAAGTGAAGGCCTGAGAGAAGAGCCAAGTTTTAAGTTTTTTTTTTTTGTTTTTTTTTTTTAAAGGTTTGGGTTCAGTGTTCTTGGCATAGGTAGGGGGGCATAGAATTCCAAAGGGTTGGTCCAGCAATGGTCAGGGCCCGTTCTTTAGTGGCTATGTGCTGGGTAAGTTTGGGGGGAGAAATGTAGAGGCTTCCTTTGTAAGCCATTCTCGTGGGTCTGTTAGATGAACTTCTAAATCTTTGCAGCAGAATTTTTTTTTAACTCTTGCCACAGAATCTACTTCTGCTGCAGGAAACTGAAGGCTGTCTCTATTATTAGTATTCTTCATGTACCCTCTCATCCATTTTTTTCCCTCTGGAGTTCAGAGTGTCATTAGGCAAGATCATATGGAAATGTTTTAGTAAAACTAGAATTTTAAATCTCCTAATTATTCAACTTCCTCTCCCTCTCCCCAACGCATTATTACAATATAACACCATTGACAGGGTTTGTCTACAATGTGAAGTGTGCTTCTCAATCTAATTGCCAAAGAGGCAAGAACCTCCTGGCTAGGATGAGGAAACAGACTGTAAAAAACTAACAGAGATGAAACTGGCTAGTAAAATGGGCAACACAATAATAATGGGATATTTGAATTATCCGAGTATTAGGTAAATGTAACTTTAGTACATGTAAGGGAGATAAAATTCCTAGATGCCATCAATGACTGCTTCTTGCAGCAGTTGGTCATGGAACCGATGAAAGGGGAAACTATACTAGATCTAGTTCTCAGTGGAACACAGGACCTGGTCAAGAAAGAAAGGTGGTGGATCTGCTTGGCAAAAGTGATTATAATAAAAATGAACTTGACATAATCACTGGAGGGTGAATACTAATGAAAACTACTGCAGTAGCATTTAACTACAAAAAGGAAAACTATGATAAAATGAGGAAATTTATTAGAAAAAAAAATGAAAGGAAAAATCCACAAAGTTAAAAACTTTCTGAAGGCGTGGAAATTGTTTAAAATTACTATCCTTGAGGCCCAGACAAAATGTATTCCAAGCATTATAGGTGTGTCTACTAATTAATTTGGTAGTGACCTACAAGGGGATGATTAAACTCTCAATAAGGGCTGGTGCAATAGTATGATTTAGATGAGAGCCTGGTTGATTTTTAATGAAAAAATGTCTCTTGCCTATAAATCAAAGGATGAGCTAGGGATGGGTGGAAGTGAGAGACAGACACTAAATTTAACTCCCTCTGTCTTGCTTATTATCTCAGGCATATACAAACTCTTTAAAACAAACAAAAAAAAAAAAGCTATACCCGATTATTTCACCTGTCTCCAAACTTTTAAGTCCTAAGATTTCCGAGAGCTATACTTACCAATCCTCTTCAGCCAGCAGCAAGATGATCTTCTCTTAATGCTACCACTGGATTTAGAGGTTGGAGTTTGATGGCGCACGCTTCTGGTTCTCTTCTACTGCAAGGGGTGTGGGGAAAAGAACAACGAATTAGGAGACCAAATTTGCAGATGATGCAAAATTGCTTTGTGTTAAAACTGCAATGGATTGTGAGGAAATGCAAAAGGACTTTGAGACTAGGAATCGAAATAGCAGATGCAATTTAATGTGGACAAGTGCAAAGTAATGCCTTTATATAGCTCTAAGGTATGACCACACATATTGAGTATTGTGTGCAATTCCAGTCGCCCCATGTCAGAGAAGATCTGGCGGACATATAAAAGATGCAAGCTGCATGTGATAGCAACTGTCACTCCGTGCAGACCACCCCAGGCCCTCTGTCAAGGGCAGCAACTTCTGCTCCACCCATTATGGTCTCTTTATTTTGTTTTTAGCAAGGGTCTGTTTGTGTTATGCATGTGTGACCGAAGTGCATTATTCTATTAGTGTGTAGTGTCTTTGTAGAGATCTGTCGCAATCTGGCTTATTCTCTTTTCCCAGTAGGAAATATATTGGTGTTCTAGAGCCTGGTGTAATATTTGCAGTGTTGCTTTTTCCATAATTAGGGTTATTATTGATTGATTGCAGTTTGTGCTGTTTTGGAATGGGAAGTTTACTATATTGTAATTGTAGTTCAGTTTATTCTTGGCTTTCTACCATACAGTAAGAGTGACCAACTCTGCTCCATAAGAGCCACAAACAAGTCTGATTTTCAGGTTATCCACAATGATTATACATGAGATAGATGTGAATGCACTGCCTCTTTGTATACAGATATTAGTCCTGTGGGAACTCTGTGCTACTGCGGAGTGCAGAATTCCCAAAAAATTCTCCTCTTGCGCACAATTTGGCAAACCCAGCATGCTGTGAGTGGGCTGGCCTCTGTTCACGGTGAAAAAGAAGCAGGTCCCAGCGTGCCGTGAGCGGGATGGCCTCTGTGTACGGCGAAATTGAAGCAGGCCAAGGCGTGCCATGAGCAAAGGCCATCCCACTCATGGCAAAGAAGCCGGTCCCGGTGTGTCAGAACCAGGATGGCCTCTGCTCGCGGTGAAGAAGGAACAGGCCCTGGTGTGGCGCGAGTGGGATGGTCTCTGCTCACGGCTAAAAGTAGCAGACCTCAGTGAATGTGTGTGTGTGTGTGTGTGTGTGTGTAAGACTGCAAGCCTGGGGGGTGAGAGAGGATGCATGGCTGAGGATGCCAGAGAGAGGGAGCCTATGTGAGGAGATTGTGAAAGAGTGTGTATGTATGTGAGAGATTGGGAGCTGTTGTGTGTACGTGAGGGTGCTTGTATGTGAGAGAGGGAGCCTGTGTGAGGGTGTATGTATGTGTAAGAGCCTGTGTGAAGGGATATGTGTGTGGGAGAGAGGGGAACCTATATGTAAGGGGTGAGTGAGAGAGGGAAGCCAGTGTGCAGGGGTGTGTGTGTGAGAGAGAGACATAAGTAGCCTTGTGAGGGTGTATGCATAAGGAAAGGGAGCCTGTGTGGGCATGTGTGTGAGAGAGAAGAGGAACCTATATGAGGGGGTGTGTGTGCGAGAGAGGGGGAGCCTACATGATGGGGTATGTATGTGTACTAGAGAGAGGGAGCCTGTGTTTGAGGGGCAGTATTGAAAGAGGGGTCAAACTCTGGGAGTGGAGGTAGAGTGGAAGGGATTGAGCCTAGAGGGGGAGGGGAGAGAGAGTAGCTGGAGGAGTTGGGTCCTGAGAGGGCAAAGTGAAAGGAGACTGGCTAAGGGAGTAGGGAGAGAAAGTGGAAGAGACACTTACAGTGAACTTCTAAGGAAATTCTGCTCAAAATATTTAGAACTCTGCGTCTTTAATAACTTTTTTGTGTCTTACCTTTTAAATTAATTACTTAGACTGTCATGCATGTTGTGTTATTTTGCAGAATTTTAAGTTGTGTGCAGAATTCCACCAGGAGTAAAATATACCTCAAGAATATTTAATCTGGAAATTCTGAAAAGCAGACCTGTTTGTGGTACTTTAGGACCAGAATTAGCCACCTCTGCTATTTAGGTTCCAAGTGTCTTTGCAGGAATTTCTGGTTGGCATTACAGAAGCACACACAAATATAATATGCAAGTTGTAAGTGATATTTTTACCTCAGACTGTACTCTCTCCTTTTACATGTAAAATCTGTTACAAATTCATAACAGATAGAAACAAATAGAAATGATGGCAGAAGAAGACCAAACGTCCCATCCAGTCTGCCCAGCAAGTTTTCACACTTTTTTTTTTCCTCATACTTATCTGTTAGTCTTGGCTTTAGGTAACTTTTTGGTTCTATTTCCCTTCCACCCCCGCCAATAATGTAGAGAGCAGTGTTGGAACTGCCTCTAAGTGAAATATCTAGCTTGATTAGTTATGGGTATTAACCACCGCAATAAGCAAGCTACACCCATGCTTATCTGTTTATCCAGACTATGTAATTAGGATGGGATCAAAGTGGTGGGTGCAAGACTATAAGGTTCACCTAGAGCCACCTATACTCTTGCACTGGCCTTTGCTGCACTGGCTCCATTTGGGAAAGCAGGACTCCCATCTGGAGCTGTACTGCTTTGGGTCAGTAGCTCTCTCCAATCTCAGCTGCAGCAATGAGATGTACAGTTTCAGCCAGGGCTTAATTTTTCTCTTTTTTTTTTTTTTTTTTTTTTTTTTTAAGCTTCAGAGGAAGCCAGTAACATGGATCACTTCTGGCCCTCACTCCCCTGTAGCAGAGAGGCAGAGCAGAACCTAGGGAACCATAAAAGGAATAGAGACTGTGTTGCACACAGTCAATGGGAATGCACTCGATTGATGGGGGGGGCGGGGTGGAGGCAGTCACAGAATGGGTCAGGAAGAAGTGTTTGTACATTGTTAGTGAAGCTTATGTCTGAGGTGGCTGGGTTGAGCTCTGAGCAGCACATTAGTAGAATGTGTGTGTGTGTATCTGACTCTGGCTGGCAGTGTGGTTGCCTCGTTGCTTGGCAGTTGGTTCAAGAGCTAATTGGCTGACAAGATAATTTAATACCATGTCAGGAATCCAAGATAATTTATGAAAACATTTACTAAATTTGGGGAAGGGGCCAAACAATTGAATGGATGGAAGAGGTCTTCAGCTTAGTTTGCTTGTCCCTGGTCTAGGTTATGATTTACTGAGTTATTTAAGAAAAATATGAAATTTATGTTGGCAATATTTTGGCTCAGTTCTGCCAGACTGTAGGTCAAATGATGTACCCCTCAAGGTTAGGCTTGACATGCTTTCTAGGTGCTGTTGAAGCATGTGCTTGCACAGAAAGTGCATGAGGGAGCCAGACAGTATCCCATGGGCTAGTTTTGACGAAATCCCCCAGGCTGATAGTTTCTTACAATCCTCTCCTGATATAGGTTACCCTATTTCTTCATTTCCATCCTCTAGCCTCTAGAGATCCACAGTGTTTATCCCATGCCCTTTTGAATTCCATTATCATTCTCATTTTTGCCACCTCTTCTGGGAGGGCATTCCAGGCATCCTGCACCCTATCTGTGAAGAAATATTTTCAGATGCTCGTGCTTAGTCGTCCCCCTTGTAGTTTCATATTGCAACCCCTAGTTTTACAGTTTTCTTTCCAATGGCCCTGCTCCAAGCCCCGTAATTACTTAAAGTGCAGTGACCTGACAGTTTTCCTGTCAACCTTGTATCTCCCCTGCACTTCCTCTCTTCCAGGGAATATATATTCAGATCCTTCAGTCTCCTCATAGGTCTTCCAATACAAACCCCAAACCATTTTTGTTTCCCTTCTCTGGACTGCCTCCATCCTCTCTATCCTTTCGGAAAAATGGTCTCCAGAACTGAGCACAGTATTCCAGGTGAGACCTCATCAAAGATCGGTACAATGGTATCACCTCTTTTTTTCCTGCTGGCTATTCCTCTCTCTCTCTCTCTCTGCAGCCCAGCATCCCGCTGCCTTTAGCAATTGCTTTTTCACATTGCTTTGATGCCTTGAGATCTCCAGACATTATCACCCCAAGGTCCCTTTCACGGTCCATGCACATGAGTATTTCACCCCTATCACATATGGTTCAGTTGGATTACTGCACTCCAATTGCATAAGTCAGGTTTCAATGCCAAGAAGTGCAAACTGTCAAACCTTCAACCCTTCTGCAAGCTTTCTTAAATCATTTTTCATTCTCTCTACTACTTCAGATCTGTTCACGCTCTTGCAGATCTTAGTATCATCCATAAAAAAAGACAAGCTTTTCTATCTAACCCCTCTGAAATGTCACTTATGAAATCATTAAACAAAATCAGTCCCCAGACTGATCCTTGAGGGACTCTGCTTAGCACTGTTCTCTCTTCAGAGTAGATTCCATTTACCATGCCAATTTATAATCCATTCCGGCACATTGGCAACTACTCCTAGGCTTCTCATTTTATTTGTAAGCCTTCTAGGTGGATCCATATCAAAAGCTTTGCTAAAATCCAAGTAAACCACATTGAGTCCTCTTCCTTGATCTAATTCTTTAGTCACCCAATCAAAAAAATCAAATTTATTTGACAGGACCTTCCTCTTGTGAAATCGCTGCCTCGGGTCAAGCAATCCTCCAGGTTTTAAAAAGTTCACTATCCTGTCTTTCAGCAGAGTCTCCATTTTCTCACCACTGAGGTAAAGCTAACTGATTGTAGTTTCCAGCTTCCTCCCTGCTACCGCCTTTGTGAAGTGGGACCACAATTGCTTATCTCCAATCTTGTGGCATTACCCTCATGTCCAGGGATTTATTGAGCAAATCTTTCAGCAGACCCACCAGCACATCTCTGAGCTCCCTTAGTGTATCCTGGGATGTACCTCATCTGGCGCCATGTTGTTGTCCACTTTGATTTCCTAGTTCTTCCCATACATTCACTTCTGTAAATGGGGTTGTGTCTAACCCATTCATATTTAAGCTTTTCTCAAGCAGCAACTGTCCTTCTCCAGGATTTTCTTTAGTAAATACCAAACTGAAGTACTTATTTAATATTTCTGCTATTTCTTCATCTCCCTCCACACATTGCTCCTGTCACCTTTCAATTTTACAATACCACCTCTGACCTTCTTCCTCACTGATAATCTAAAAAAATGTTGTTTTCTCGCTTATCTTCGTTGTCAATCCTTTCTTCCACTTGACATTTTGCTTTCCTGATTTATTTCCTCATCTCCATCAACTTCACCAAATATTCTTCCCTGCTGTGTCCTTTTTGAGAAACCTTATATTTCTTGAATACTTATTTTTATCCTTTATTAGGACAATATTCAAAGTGCGTTTAGCACTAGATAGCTGGATATGTAGGACTTATCCAGCTGTGTAGCAGCTGCGAATATTTGATTTTGTTCAGTGGCTACTAGATAGCCAGATAGGTCACTAATATGAATAGCTGAATAAGTTGTGGGCAGATCAGGGTGTCGCTGCTTGGCCAGATAACTTATGCAGCTGAGACTATATTCAGCATTAGGTAGATAACTTATCCAGGTAAGTTAGACTTGCTCAAAAGTAGGTCTAAACTTAGATGGATAAGACTTACCTGTCTAAGTGGCGCTTACTATGGGGATATTCAGGAGCATAGCCATGCTGTTGAATATCCTATCTGTTAGCCAGATATGTCTATGCAGCTAACTTAGAAATGTGTCTAAATCTGGAATATCTACTTCTTTATGTTTTTAGCCACCTCCTTTGAGAATAAATAGGTTTACTTTTCCTCTTCCTTTTGCTTTTTGCTTATATAGAGATTTGTTTCCTTACTAATAGCGCCTTTTTATTTGTCCCACTGTTGATCCACTACTCCCATCTTTTCCCAGTCTTTTAGTTCCTCCTCACGTTACATCCCCATTTTACCAAAGGTCTTGTAGTTTTGAAATACAAATACAATGTCCATATAAGGAATAATAAATAGGCATAGAAAAGAAGATAACTGAGGTAGATACTATATGTGTGCATATATATATATATATATAGATAGATAGATAGATACACGGGGAGCGTTCCCATGGAAGTTTTCCCCACCATGGTAACATATCATGGCGACTCCCCCATTGTATTTTATTTCTCCAGAAAATACCGTGGGAAGAATGATGCAGGGAAATTGAACTAAAATTGTATGATGGCGAGCCCCTTCACCCAGGGCCACCATTGTTTTAAAGGGCCCTGCTGGCCTGAAATAACCCCATGTGTCATAGATCTCCACCTACCCCACTCACCCCTGCTGCCTCTAGAGGTAGCCCAGTAGTACAAAAAAGGAAAAAATTAAATTTCTAAATTGTGCAGTGATGCCTCGCCCTTTCTCAAACCTTTCTTCTTTCAACCAAAGTTAACCCCCCCCCCCCCCAATCCAAATACCCCTGTTCATAAAAGTCAGCCATCCCCTTCCCCACTTGGAGCCATCTCAACCCCTCCCCAGATACCTTAGCTCACCCTCCCTCGGCCATATCTAGTAGTCTATTGGGTCCCGAAGCAGGCCCCGGGCCAGCTGCTGCCATATTCCAAAATGAGTTGTAGCCAGCTTATTTTATTTGAATGAAAATTAACTATTTATGAGTTGTTTTGCATGCATTTTCAAAGATTTTGTATGCAAAGCAGCTCATTTAAATTTGTACATTGTTTGGGGGACTATATCGCACAATATTGCCGCACAATAAGTGTATGTCGCGCGATAAACACATATCATGGCTTAATAAATATACCCCCAAATTAGGAGTTCATTTAAAATGCTTTCCTCACCTTTATGCAATATCCTCTATGCCATACGCTTTCTTTGACTCTGGGCCATCTACATTTTTAAGTGGGGGGTCTGGGAACTACTTCAAAAGAACATGAACAGATTTTAGCCTAAAGTAAGAAAAATATACATTTTGCTGATATTAGCAAACAAATTTAAGTTGTTTTATTTTTCTAGCCAAAGATCATAGAAAAATCATTATAAATCAGCAGCAGATGCATGGTACATTTCTCCGTTAACTTCCATTCATTTATTTTAATAACAAGAAGTTCCACACAGAACTGATAGATCCTACCTTTTTGGGATGTGTGCGCACAAGGATATATAAGTGGATCCCAAAAATATGCCTCCGTCAGATTCCTCATGAATCCCCCTGACATGTTCTGAAACTTTAATTTGGATAGGACACCAATCATGAAAATTGAGGCTACACACACAGACCATGCCTTCTTTCTTTTTGTAAGGTAGACTAAAAAGTATTGAGACTGATTCAGTGCACCTTTAGAATGATTGTTTTCTTTTGCAGTGCATTAAAATGTCTTGCCTGATATTTAACCTTGAATAGAAATGAGATTGCTATTTTATAGCATTAACCAAACAAAAGCTCCTCTTTCATATATAACAAATCCAGATTTGCCTCTGTCACAATGTAACTAAACTGAACCAAAAGAATTGTGGTTTCTTAGAATGTACTTGTATTAAAATAGTTGCAAACTTACCCACAAAATAGGTCATTCTTTCCCCATATGCTCCATTAATGCTGATTGATGAGTTGGACCTGCCCTTTGGGTTCCACTATACTTTGTTTGCTTATTTGTATGACTAATAGTTTAATTTTACAGATGGTGCACAGCTCATTGAAAATTGATTAATTGTAATTTATTTTTTACTTTGTTCCTTTGCTGGTTTTTCAGGATTTCTATATAGACTGTTAGATCTCCATAATAAATCAATTAGCATTATGAGGGTAATAGGTTTAATATAAAACCACTAGAAATGTGCACCAAGAGAAACACATGCCTCCACACACAGAAACAGCCACTGTCTCTTTTCCCTAGTCAAAACAAATAAAAAACAAAGGAACCTGTAATAGAGCATGTTATCAAATGAGCTAATAGCTGGCATTGATTTGCCAGGTGTTTCCTTGTGCTGAAGTTGTTTCAAATCACCCCATTCAAACTGTAAGCAACAAAACAATCCAGATAATTTGGACATTAATCATTGATCACCAGTTTTGAAGATGTGTAGATTTATTTTGATCCACTGTTACTTTTGTTTAGAGGCTTCATTGCATTACCCAGTCCATCTTTCGTTTCTTCTTAGAGAAATAAAAATTGTACACAGTATAATTTGCTGCATTTCAGAAGCACACACAGTGCTGTAATGTACTTTTTCCAATGATAACATTTTCTGGTAAGTTATTTTTTAAATTCTTTAAGTTCTACAGTTTCCCGAGGTCCATGAGAGCAGCCATGTTGGGGAAAGAAAAACTCCCAATTGAACAAAAAGCAAACACAAATGATAATGCATATGCTTTTTTGTTGTTTAGGACAGTGACATCATAGTCAATAAAGACTAATTGGACATGATAAGCATGATACAAATTTGGATACTGACATGACTGTTTTGATGAGATGCAAAAACATTGTAGGGGAGCATTTTTTAAAGAATTTCAAAAGTAATGACTTCAGAACATTTTCAGTTGAAACAGGAATATTCCTTGTTACATGCACTATTGAAACATTGATAAGTATAGAAAAGGTACAGTTTAAGTAATTAACATGAACTTATTATGGATCCTGTTCAGAAAGGATTTCGTTTTGAGATTTGTTCTTTGACTGCCATTGAACCATTTCAGTTTATCATGCTTTTAACTGCTTCCTTCTTAGTTCTTTTATGTTATGCTCTAAAAGTAATATTTTTTTCTTTATCTTTTTTTTAAGATAAAGACATATCCTGCTGATACATCTAATCATCCTTTTTTCGATCCTTTCTCAACAGTGCCACAGCTTTCTGTAAGTAGCAAGTGTAACTAAATTAAAAGAAAACATGTAACGACAATCTGTAAGGAAAAGTATCAGCTTGTGTTTATCTACAAAAAGAATTAAATCAAAACACGTTCAGAAAGCTGATAAAATGTTGACAATTTGGCTTGCTGCTAACTGGTGAAAAATTTCATAGTCTGACATTTTCTGAAACACAGAGATTTGGGAATGTTGATCAATATCATTTACAAAATGGTAAGA
Source organism: Rhinatrema bivittatum (assembly GCF_901001135.1). Taxonomy (NCBI): domain Eukaryota; kingdom Metazoa; phylum Chordata; class Amphibia; order Gymnophiona; family Rhinatrematidae; genus Rhinatrema; species Rhinatrema bivittatum. The sequence continues at coordinate 343,562,141 of NC_042616.1, read as the reverse complement.
TGAAATTAAGCAATAGTATTTGTCCAGAAGTGTTATACAATCATTGATTCACATCCTGTAGGGCTTCTTTTTTCCAAATTCTGAGCTTAGAAACATTTGTCAGTTATTTGTTAAGTTAAATGATCAAAAATATTCACATCCTTTGTTTAAAAATACTCCCACAGTCCAGACATCCTGATCTGCAATGTAAAACCTCTTTTATGCAGGTTTTCAGACCATCCTCTGCTCACAATGATATAATGCATTCTTAGCTTTGTTGCAATGTGCATGACCCTCACTCATTCCTATTCAGATATGCTGGGTTGCTCTTCTGGAGTAATGAACATTTGGAGTAGGGAGGAAGAAGCAAACTAAACATGCTTCTGCTGTGATGTCAGTTTGAGCTAAGGGCTTGCCCCATACTTCATTCACAACACTGCCTCATTTTAATATGATCAATACCATTTATGTGACCCAACTACACAAGATTGAGTAAACAAGAAAAAGGCAAGAATAATACAGAACTTTCATTACTAATCAAAAAACACTTCTATAAATACAGGAAAATAATAATGTTATACAGGAGCTATAGAAGTATCATATTTTTGCTGGTCTGAAAAAAAATAGAAAAGGTTTGGGTACATTGCCTAATTTGTCATGCTTTTATTCTTTTAACTCAAAAAGGTCTATTCTCTACAGACACTTCTCATCTCTGAATGCCACAACTTAGAGCATACAATTACAAATAGAACCATCCATGCATTCACATCTTTGCCCTGCAAAATTACAAAACAAATTATTCAAAGAAGGATGGTTAGGGAAATTGGAAAAGAGTTGCCTTATGGATAGGATACCACAGCTAGACTTGCCACTAATTTAACAAGTCCTATATCCCATGAAAGCACAGAGGCTCCTCCTATCTAACTTGTATATGTAATGTCCTGGAGGTTAATAACAACCCATCACTAAGAGTAATAAAACTATTACAGTAGCATTTAACTTTAAAAAGGAGACTATAATTAGGAAGTTAGAAGGAAACTAACGAGTTATGTATGCAGGAGGCTTGGAGACTATTTAAAAATACTATCTTAGAAGCCCAGATAAAATGTATTCCATGAGTTTAAAAAAGATCAAACATCTACCAGCATGGCTGTGAAAAAGCCTATTAAAGCCAAAAGGAATCCTTTAAAAAATGGAGAGCAAGATCTAATGAGAAAAATTGAAAACACCTTCATTACATACAAGTTGGATGTAAAACTTGATAAAGCAGGCAAAGAGAGAATTTGAGGAGAGACTTGCCAAAGATGCAAAAATTTATACAATCTTTTTCAAGTATATCAAAAACAAATGTGTACGGGAGCTGCCTTCACATCAGGTATACAAGAGGACCCATAGGAAAGAGAGTTCATGTCTCAAGAGCTGACCTGGTTTGGGAGGGCAATGTTTTGCTGTTGAAAATGAATGAGGTTCATTTTTTGTGCTGTTTTGGACTTTGTGTTGCTATTTGGTACACTGTTTTTAAACAGTCCTGGTGTCCGTGTAATGATTTTTGTGCTTTTGACTGGACTGATGTGCAGAGAAGCCCCTGTGAAAGAGAGCCTTGAAAGAGAGATGTCTTTCCCCCTGTTTAGGAAATCATGTGGCTTATCCTTAACTATAAGCCTCTGTGGACAGGCCCAGATCGGGACAGGGGCTATACATATTTAAATCTCCATGTATACTTTGTGGTGCAGACTATATGCCTGCTTCAATGCAGATGCAGAATACTTGAGTATTTTGTATCCTCACGGAGTTTCCCTTCATAAATGAGCTTGCAACCCTGCAAATACTTGTCCTATTTAAACACCATCTGGGCGCTTTTGAGTTATACAAGGGTTTTCCCTGGCTAAACTATGAGAAAGCCGTTAGGGAAAAGACTGTGTCATGGTGGACGCAGGATGCGAACCTGTGTTTTACATCTGTGACAGATTGGGTGCTTGTTGCCAAGGTGCTTAACTTCCCCTTTCAGAGCTCTTTTAGCTCCTCCATTCAAGCAGAAAGGAGTTCTGTCTCATCCGACGTGTTAATGATTAAATAAGAGCAGCTGCTCCTTGCAGGTCTGCTGATATTGTCATGTTTACAAAACATTCACAATCACACAACCTGCCCTCAAGTGTCCCAAACAAAGCAGGGAGTGGTATTACATTTTATTCAGGCCCAGTATAAGGCCCTCATCCCTGGTGCTTTGGCAGGGCCTCAAGCTGTGGTTGGTGTTCTACCTAGATGAAGGCAGCAATGATGACTTTTGGAGTCCCCCATTGCCCGCCTAATAAAATGAACAGTGGTTCAGCTGCTTCTCTGAAGTCATCCAAGATAAGCTGATGAAAGGGATCCAGCTTGGCAGTAGTACAAAAGAAAGCCAGTGAAGTTCAGGTTCATCTACAACTTGTCTTACCCAGAGGATCAGTCAGTGAATGACGACATTTCTCCTAGAGGAGTGCTCAGTTCCATATGCTTCCTTTGACAATGCAACACAGCTACTAAGGAAATATGGGAAGTGTGTGCTTATGGCTAAGGCATACATTTATTTGGCTTTCCTGTGGTGGACCTTGATTCTGCTTCCTGTGCAATCTGATAGTTTTCCCATTTTAGATTTCTGCTTTGAATGAGCCTTTTATTACAAGAGCATGCCTGTGGGCTATTCAATCTCGTATATGTACTTCTTGATATTCAGCTCATTCATTGACTGGGTGCCACTAGTGAGGTGGAAACTGATAGGGTCATTCATTACCTAGACCATTGTTCTCAGCTCAGTCCTTGACACACCTAGCCAGTGTAGATTTAGGAAGTCCACAATGAAAATGCATGAGATAGATTTGCATGTAGTGTACCCATTATATACAAATCTATCTATTGCATATTCATTGTCGATATCCTGAAAATCAGTCTGGCTGGGTATGTCCTGAGGACTGGATTGAGAATCACTGACTTAGACAATAGGAATGTGCAGAAGCAACATTTTTGTTTCATTTATTTGTTTCATTGGTCACTTTCATTTTTTTTGGTTCATTTCAAACCAAAAAATAATTTTCATTTATGCCATTCATTTTTAGCTTTCCATTAAATGCAATAGGGGAAGTAGTGCAGCCTAATTTTAGCTCCAGAAATGGGATTTTCTAATCAATTCTAATGAAACTTGTGGGTAGACATAATCAGAAAGGGGAAAAGAACTCACAGGCACCAAGACTGTGACAAAGTGGCACCAAAAGTGACATGGATAACTTAAGGCACTTTAAAGGGGCAGTAGGGCTCACGATTTGAAACTCCAAAAGGGACAACTCAGAATAAATATTAGGAAATATTTCTTCTCGGAGAGGATAGTGGATGCCTGGAATGCCCTCCCAGAAGAGGTGGTGAAGACAAAAGACATTAAATGAATTCAATAGGGCATGAGACAAACACTGAGGATTCCTAAAGGCTTAAGATTAGAAATGAAGAAAGAGGATAGTGTAACATTTCTGCATGGGGGTAACCTGCACAGAGTGGCAGTTACTACCATAAGCAAATTGCTGGGCAGACTGAACAGACCATTTGGTCTTTATCTGCCATCATTACTACGTTATGTTAGAAGTGGCAAGAGTGTACCAGGGCACCATGAAAAGAGCAGAGGAGCAAAGCAGCAGCAAGAATATCAAGAACACCCCAAGGCTTCAAAAGAGGTCACCAACAATTCTGGTAACCTTGAAAGCAGCACAAGAGGGGAAAAGTGATACTAAGAGTGACATGAACAATCTAAGACACCATGAAGGGGGAATGAAGCAGCAAAGGTGGCAGGAAAAAGCTCAAGGCACTAACAGTGAAAAAGCAGCACAAAGGGTGGCATGAACAATACAAGGCACCACGAGAAGTGCAAAACAGCCTTCTATAGTGGTAAGAACACTGAAGACCCTTGAGATATAAAGTCTGGGATATGGCCACAAAGTTGAGTGGAAGAAATATCCCAAGATATAAGATAAGAGGTATAGCAGCAAGGCAGATGGTAGCAAGACCCCCAAGGCATAGAGTCTAGGGTATGGCAGCAAGGCTGAGTAGAAGCAAGACCCTCAAGGTATAAAATGTGGGGTATGTCAGGCTGAGTGGCAGCAAGGCTCACAAGGTTTACAGTATAGAAGCAAAGCAGAATGGCAGTAAAATCACCAAGGTGTAGCATAAGGAGTATAGCAGCTAAGCATCAAGACCCCCAAGGTGTAGAGTCTGGGGTACTCAGCAAGGCTGAATGGTAGCAAGACCCCACAGTACTGGATAAAGTCTGGGATATGGCATTAAGATTGAGTAGCAGCATAACATCCAAGGTGTAAAGTTTGGGGGACAATAAGAATGAGTGGCAGCAAAGCCCTCAGGATGCTTTCAGTTGTCCTGCCACTCGACTGGAAATTCTGAGAAACCTAATAAAGGCAGCTCTGCCTACTCTTCCGGGAGATTGCTATCAAAACATATAGGGGCGGATTTTAAAAGGAGCGCGAATAGCCTACTTTTGTTTGCGCTCCAGGCGCAAACAAAAGTACGCTGGATTTTAGTAGATACGCGCGGAGCCGCGCGTATCTGCTAAAAACCTGGATCGGCGCGCGCAAGGCTATGGATTTTGTATAGCCGGTGCGCGCCGAGCCGCGCAGCCTACCCCCGTTCCCTCCAAGGCCGCTCCGAAATCGGAGCGGCCTTGGAGGGAACTTTCCTTTGCCCTCCCCTCACCTTCCCCTCCCTTCCCCTACCTAACCCACCCGCCCAGCCCTGTCTAAACCCCCCCTTACCTTTGTCGGGGGATTTACGCCTCCCAGAGGGAGGCGTAAATCCCCGCGCGCCAGCGGGCCTCTTGCGCGCCGGGCCGCGACCTGGGGGCGGGTACAGAGGGCGCAACCACGCCCCCGGACCGCCCCGGGCCGTAGCCACGCCCCCGTACCCGCCCCCAAAACGCTGCCGACACGCCCCCGAAACGCCGCGACGACCGGGCCCGCCCCCCGACACGCCCCCGACACGCCCCCCTCGGAGAACCCCGGGACTTACACGAGTCCCGGGGCTCTGCGCGCGCCGGTAGGCCTATGTAAAATAGGCTTCCCGGCGCGCAGGGCCCTGCTCGCCTAAATCCGCCCGGTTTTGGGTGGATTTAGGCGAGCAGGGCTCTGAAAATCCGCCCCATAGCGTTATCTACTTCCCCCCACCACCACCTCCCTGGAATCTAAAAAGTCCATATTCAAAAGCATTTAGCCAGCTAAACGAATATTTGTGAACATATCCAGCTAAATTCTAGCCAACTAATAAGCTAGAATTTAGCCAGATAATTTAGGAGCATTCATGGCACGTAACTGGCAGTTGTTGAGTTAGGTAAGCTAACAGGCTAACTCTGATATTCAGGGTTAGCCAGATGACTTAGCTGATTGGTTAGGCCAAAGAGCTATCCTAAAGTTAGCCAGCTATAGTTAGCTGGTTAACTTTAAGATAGGCTATATTGCAATGGAGAATGTATAGAGAAGGGCTACCAAAATAAGGGTAATGGAACAGCTCCCCTATGAGGAAAGACTAAAGAGGTTAGGACTTTTCAGCTTGGAGAAGAGACGGCTGAGGGGGGATATGATAGAGGTGTTTAAAATCATGAGAGGTCTAGAACGGGTAGATGTGAATCGGTTATTTACTCTTTCAGATAATAGAAAGACTAGGGGGCACTCCATGAAGTTAGCATGTGGCACATTTAAAACTAATCAGAGAAAGTTCCTTTTTACTCAATGCACAATTAAACTCTGGAATTTGTTGCCAGAGGATGTGGTTAGTGCAGTTAGTATATACAGTGCCCCCAGCAGGATATCCCGAGAGGGACCACTGGCTAGGCTTGGGTATGGAGACAGACACAGATAGTTCTTTTATTAGACAGGTTAGTAGAACCACCAGAGGTGGCAGTAGTGAGCTGTTGTGCCCAGCAGGGCTGAAGTCCCTCAGATACTGGAACAGCGATCCCAGGCTTGCTGAGCTGTAGAAAGACTATAAATAGTGAGTAGACAGGGTATGCTGTGTTCATATCCAGAACTAGGTGACAATTCTCACATAAGGTCTTAAGGAGGCTCAGTAGCTGGAAAGAGTTAGGCCCTCGAGGAGCAAGTACCTGGTTCCAGGGAAAGCTCTGAGAGCGCGATGGTAACTCACAAATGTCTGTATCTGCGATAGCTTCCAGGCAGTAGAGAATCTTCAGAGTGTTCAGGAACATGGGCCCTCAAGGAGCAAGTACCGGTTCCTATCTGTAATCTGAAATAGAGAAAAGAGAGCAAGGCCCCCGAGGAGCAGGTACCCCTAGTAAGTCCGAGCAGGCAGAGTAGCTTGGACGAATCCATAGCGAGTCCGAATCGAAGTCCGAATACGTGTCCGTGTCCTTGCCCTTGCTAACTCAATCTGTTAGCAAAAGTTTGAGACCTTTTATATTGGAAGCGGATGATGTCATCTCAGGGGACGCCCCTGAGGTTCGCGCCCTTGCTGGTACATACATCGGAGCGCGCGTGCGTCCTACGTCATCAGGAACATAGATCCGCAGCGATGAGCAAGCCTTCCATGAAACCTAGAGAGAGTCGCCACAGAGGTAGAGAGGGTGGAGTGAGGGCGTAGAGCAGCCACGAACGCAACAATCAGCATACCAAATTGACAAAGATCAATTATATCTCATCCTTGGTGTCTCTTAAATCACTGATCCATCAGAGAACGCAGAAGAACATGTTCCACTATAGCAGCAAGATAGGCAGACTGTTGGCCTCCATGGTTAAGCGTAAGTTGGGAGCTAAATACATTGCCACAGTCCATGACCAGGGGAACAATATAGTGAATTCTACAGATGGGATTCAGAGAGCCTTTTCTCTTTTATTTTTTTTTTTTTTTGAGTATTTTCAACAGCTATATAATAAATAGCCTGGTGATAAAGATAACTAGATACTGTGTTTTTCAGAGGTTCACTTTTCCATAGCTCACGACTTCACAGGTGGAGGTGTTGAATGCTCCAGTTAATATCTAAAAGATTCAGTCTGGAGTTTAGAAAGCTCCCTATTATAAAGCTCCAGGGGCCCAATGGCTTTGGAGGGAATTTTACAAAATATTGAAGGATAAGGTCTCCCCGCCCTTGTATGCAGTGTACAAATACCTCATTGAGAATCTGTTTTTTACATACAAGGCTTTAATCATGTTCATACCCAAAAAAAGGGAAGAATCCACACCAGTCAGAATCGCATTGGCCTATATCACTATTGAATTTTGATTGCAAGCTTCTAGCCAAGATCATTTCACATCGTCTGGCACGTTTTGTACTGGATATAGTGGCAGACCTCCAGTGTAATTTGCCCGAGGTAGGCACTCAGTTTTAAATGTGCAAAAGATTTTAGCCTCCATGCTTTCGGAGCAAATAATATAATATTCCATCAATGCCTGTTAGTTTCGATGCTGAAAAGGCATTTGACTATGTAACATGGGATTACCTTTTCTATATGTTGGAGAAATTTGGTTTCTCCTGAATGTGGTTGAATGTAATTAGGCTGTTTTACTCTAATCCCACAGCTCAGATTCTGGTGAATGGATCTCTTACTAGATAATTTTCCCTACAGAGAGGCATGTGCCAGGGCTGCCCTCTTTTATTTATTTTATCTTTGGAACCTATCCAACAAAATGTTGATATTACAGGTATACCGGTGGGAAAACACATATTAAAGGTGGCATTTGCAGACAATTTGTTTGTGCATATTAGTAATCCACATAATCTCTATCTGCTTTGATGGAGGAGTTCTCTTGTTTTAGGTCTTTTTCTGGTTTTAAGATTAATTTACACAAATATTAAGCTATGGTATCTCGGACGTGGCAAAACACAATGGTGTCTGGATTTTCCACTTCGTTGTGCAGGAGATTCCTTTAGGTATTTGGATGTGGTGCTCCCAATGAATCTCTCTCTGATATACGATCTGAGCATCTTGCCACTGCTGAGAAATATGAAAACAAAATTCTTGGCTGGGAATAAGCTGCCTCTCCTTTTACGGGCAGGGTAAACTTGTTTAAAATGATTTTGACCTCAGTGGCTCTGTTTTACAGACTATTCCCTTAATGATACAAAAGTGGAATATTAAACTGGGATATGCCATTTTGTCTCATTGCATTTAGTGGGGTAAGAGCCAGGATATCGATTGGTAAGATGCTGGGGGGGGGGGGAGGGGTGGAAGGAAGGGGGCCAAGGTATCAATACCAGTTTCACCTTTCACCCTAAACACCACTGTACATATCTTCAGCTACACATCTTTCTTCACTGACCAGGGCTAACCTAAAGGAAGGTTTTCAGATCGAGATTGAAGGGTTCTTGGGGTATCATGTATCCGTAGATCTGTGAGTGGTCTAGGGAGTACTTTTTCTTGCCAAGCTCTAGTAGACAAGTGGCATAATGGTCTGTCCAATGCACTGGATAGTGTGCAATTATCGAAGTCCTTTGCTTGAATACCTGAACAGTCAAAAGATGCAAATCTTAGAGAACTGCAATATAAATTTTTGAATAGAACCTATTTGACTCCATCTAGCCTTTACAAGGTGGGTTGTTTTTTTTTAAGTTGGAGCTATGTATTAATTGTTGACAGATTAAGGGAATGCTGGGTCATTGTTTTTGGCTCTGTTGAGCTGTAATGGTGCTTTGGGAAAAAAGTGGGTAAATATCTGAGCACATTGCTGGGTCAATCAGTGATATTCACTCCTGATGTGGCAATGTCATTTAAAAAAATGCAGAAAGGTGCTATCTCCTTGCTAAGAAAAGCATATCTGGGCCTGAAAATCTGAGCAGGGGAGAGCTTCCAAGATGGCGATCTGAGTGGTTATGCGGAGAGGAGCTCCCGATATTTCTTGATTATACGTTGCTCATATGCCGCATACTAAGCGTAAAGCCCAGATCCAGTGTGGGGAAACTTCTTCCACACCGGTGGAAACAACACAGCCCAGGATCGGAAGCTTTTTTGCTGCATTGCCCCCACTAACGCCGGGAGGCCAGGTCGCTGAGGAGCAGGCTACAGAGCGAGAGCTTGCCTCTCTGACCGAGATATCGCTAAGCCCCGGATCACCAGCGAGTCCGGCGCCCCCAGGTCAAACCGAGGAAAGGAACTCGAGGGAAACTGCAAGCCCGTCGGAGAGAGTCCGGAGAGAGGCAGAAGCAGTTGAGAGCAGAGCAACATCGCAAGGACTTACCATACAGGAGCAAGAAACCAGGTTGGAACCCTCCCATGGAATTGGGGTAGAAGGGTTAAACATGGCTGCAATGCTTGAGGTTTCTATTCCTGGGGAAGGCGCCGGTCTAGCAGCAAAATTGGGTGGAGGGGCGGAATTGGGAAGTGCTAAGAACATTGAATTGTTAGCGAAAGCTTCAGAAGTCACTCTTATGTCTATATGGACAGCTATTCAGTCCTTAGAGAAAGCCATTCTAGGCTTAACTAAGGAAACCTTGGAAGTTAAACAACAAGTTAACCGGAATGCTGCTGAAATTGTGGCTCAAAACACAAAAATTGAAAAAATAGAAATTCGAGTTTCAAAAGTGGAAAAAATTCAATCCGATATTATCCTTCATGATGAAGTAACAAATAGAAGGCTAGAAAAGATTGAGAACAATCTAAGAGCACACAACTTAAGATTTTTGAATTTTCCTGTCTTGAGAAATATTGCACCGCTAGATTTGTTTAAGTTGTATGTGTCTCAAATTTTGAAAATACCAGAAGAACTTAAACCTGTAATAACAAAGGTTTACTACTTATACCCAACTGAGGAAAATGGCAACGTTTTAGAAGATCAAGCTCCACCAGACTTAACATCTTTACTAGAATCATCACAGGAACTGGTAGTTACGCAGCGCAGACCTTTGTTAGTTACTTTCACATTTCTGATGGACAAAAATATTATATTTAAACATTACTTTAGAAATGGTCAATCATCTCTTTTTTTTGGTCAAAAGGTCTGGTGTTACCAGGACTTGGTCAAGTCAACACAGTTAAGAAGGAAAGTTTTCCTAAATATGAAGGAGGAAGTCATTCGGAAAGGAGCGACTTTCAAGTTGCAATTTCCCTGTAAATGTTGTATTTTCTTTCAGGATCAGAGATTTGTTTATTTTGATCCAATTCAACTTAGATCCTTTCTAGATTCCCATCCTAACCCTATGTAGACCTGCTGTTGTGATATATATAGATAAATTTAGTGTGGGGCCCGCTCAGATCCCCAGAAAAGTAGCAGATTATATTTCTATTAGATTTTGATCGCTCTCTTTGCCTGCTCTCCCCATATTTCTTCTATTTGATTAGATTACGGAGTTTATATATGTTTTTTCTAATATGTTTTAATTCAGGATGTGAATTTACCTCTCTGTATCTAAGACATTTCAAAAACAAGTGGATGCTTGTATTTTGTTTAAAAATGCATAAATAAAAAAAAAAAGAAAAGCATATCTGATAGGATATCAGATATGCTTTTGGTTCCAGAGAAATAAGCTGAATTGGTTTAATGCAGATGGAAAATCAAATTACAGTTCAATCCTTTAAAGGTTATGCCCAAGTTCATTACAATTTGGGACCCATATTTGCAGAGACTTTCTTCAAGTGCTAAAGAAGTGAGGTGATTAATTATCAGTGACATTTGCAGCTATCCTGAAAAAAAATGGGGTTTTTTTTGGGGAACTGTCTCGTGTCACAGTTAAGGCATGTAGTTATGATTCTATTGGGCAAGTGGACAAAGGATAAACCAGTAACCTTAGATATAAGGATACTTTATTCTTCAATCAGTTAGAAAAACCCAACTCTGGCCGAGTTTTGCCCAAATGGCTGCATTAGGGGCTATAACATATATAAGAAACAGACAGAATACTTTAAAAGTGAAATAACATAAATATTGTGACATGAAAAATGGTAGTACACCATAAAAAACATGTGAAGAATATTAAGGACATATAAATAGACACAAATAGAATAAATACACACACACGTATGTAACTTTAGTCAGGTAGTGCAAACAGAAAAAATAATATAATGTTCTGTGACTATAATAAATACTATATATATAAAAAATGAATTTTTATTAACAAAAAATGATTTTTCATAATAAAAACTAGAGAGGAGGTAAAAAAGTGTAAACAAATCTTTTAATAAACAAGTGGAGTATATGCATGGCAAAAAATATAGGAGTTGAATTATGAATTGTGAAATATGTAAAATGCCAATATCTGAAAGAACGTAAAAAGAGGGGAAAAAAAAAACATTGATGTGAATATTGAGTCCTTTCTGTGAGGAATTAAATAACAAAAATACTTTCCACTACACGTTATTTTAAGTCGATGATAACTGTATTGAATAAATGAATGAGTAATTGAGAAGCCCATGCCATTACTGATAGAGAATGGAGAATGTAAATGGAGCACAAAGAATGCCATATTAAATATGAATTGTATGATGTGCAGTAATATTAGTATAAATAATTATATGGAAAGTTTCAATACTACTTGAAAATAGCCTATATGTGTTTGTTTAAATTATCCCATTATGTCCATTAAAACAAAGTGTTCATAAAAGTGTCGGCATTAACATTTCCTTAAAGGGGAAGTCTGACTTTCTCGCTTCTAAACTGAATATCTTTCAGGCTTTTATTCTCTTCAGTTGTTTATTCTGACTCCTGAAATAAATAAAAAAAATTCCTGCTAATGGATGTGATTGACATTTTATAATAGCAATGTGGGCTGAATAATGTGAATGATGAGAATTACAGATCATCCACACCAGGAAAAACTAAAACTAAGATGAAGGCAGAAAAAAGAAAAAAAAGAATAGAATTAAATGTATGAAAGGATCACATGATTATTCCTTTGTGGGTATTATGCTGCCACATCACTAATAGTCTCCTTAATCACACAAATATTCTGATATGGCACAAACTGTCTAAAATAAGCAATATCAAAATGTCAAATATATGCTTTATATAGACCGGTTAATAAATTATCCCTATATCTAAGGCTACTGGTTTATCCTTTGTCCACTTACCTTCTGGCTCTGACCAGCTTCCGGTTTGTTTCTTGGGTTATGATTCTATTGCCATTACTCTCTTGTACACATGGTATCTGTCTTGTATTTGGGGGAGCCTGAGGGATTGGAGTTAGAGGGGGGGAGGTTGGGAATAAAAATGGGTATCACAAAAAGTAATTGTCATGATTGATTTATCTATAGCTTGATGTGCATCAGAAACCAATGAATGTCAAGCTTAAGTTTTATTCTGTTTCTTCAATAAAATGTTTTAAACATAAAGTAAATATTTTAGATTTTAAACTGTTATAGGATCGTGGTCAGGGATTCTTATGTAATATCATCGAATATATCCCTCATTAGGTTCCTAGATCTGCGCAAGCCCTTTGCTTAGCCATTCCTTCAGCCAAAGAAGAGAGCTTGTTTACCACCAGGCACAGAGCCTTCTTTTATGTTCTTCCAACTATTTGGAACTCACTACCCAGTTCTTAAATTTATAGGATAACCTCCAGGTTTTCCAGCATGATTTGAAGACCTGATTATTTTATCAGACCTTCAAAGCTCTTTAGATCCATTGTCATCAGTTCTAGTGCCCATGATGCCATGAATTCTATTTTCTTTCCCTTGGATGATTGTCTGATTTCAGGATTACCGAAGCTAAACCGTTGGCATACCCATTCCATTCTATGTTGCCCAATTTGCTTTCTCATCTCAGTGACTAGGTGTGATGAGATGAGCTATCACAACCAGAAACAGCTCAGAGATATAAGGAAGGACATCTAGAGAGGGCACTGCATTGGGAGAGGAGGTTGTTAAAGGTTCATTCTGTGTGAGTGTAGTAAAAGACAAGACACAAAGAGACAGTATTCTGCATGCCTCCCTGACAAGATCTCAAGACACAAACAAGGCTGGTGGCCTTCAACCACCCCTCTGCAGGATCCTTTGCCTTGAACACAAACAAAGCCAGTGTCCTGCAGGCTCCCTTCCTGATGGGATCTGCCACACAAAGCACTTCACACCACACGCACACATCTTGAGTCATCACAGCTGTGAATGCCAGGATAAACAGTGTTTTATTACCAATGCTAGATTTATTTTATTTATTTATTTGAATTTTATATTTTGCTTTTCTGTTCTTCAAAGCAGATTACATTCATGTACTGAAGGTATTTCCCTATCTCCAGAGGGCTTACAATCTAAAGGGGTCATTTACTAAATGTTTTTCCTATAGACACAGAATGAGAACAAACCTTTAGTAAATATAGGCTTAAGTTTGTACCTAAGGCAAAGGGGAGGATAAAGTGACTTGCTTAAAGTCACAAGAAGTGGCAGTGGGATTTGAACCTAGGCTTCCTTGGTTCATAGTCCACTGCTCTAACCACTAGTCTACTCTTTGCTACTATCTATAGATAGCCTTTATTGCATTACTCCATAAGGCAATGCAATAAAGGTTAGATACAGATAATAAAGGTAATAGTTGCAGTAATGTAGGTAGTACCAATACTTTTCTTATTATTAGGAGGGAAGCTGAAAGTTAAGGATTCTCTTTGTCTGTCCTGCCCTCCTCCTCCTGTGTTTCTGTTAATTATACCCTTTCATCTGCACATCTGAAACCATGTTTTGAGAAACGCATACAATTTCCCAAAGCATACTGACTTTTTCTTGTGATTCTAACTCTTTTACCACAGGGTCTGCACATTTGGTGTTTACTCCTCCTCATAGTTTTACAATCATAGGATGTGGGGTTGGTGTGAGAACACTGAGGCTAGTGAGACCTATCGTCTGAATATATCCTAAACCAGGCTTGTCAGACTTAGGCCAAGCAATCCCATTAGAGAGGCATAATTGTGAAATGAGAAAAGAAAAATGAGAGGCACAGTAGACTGCTGGGTTTAATAGTCTTTGAGGAGTGTGGCACAAATGCAGCTGGAGGAGAGGTGGCTTAGGTCGATTTAGGTGTGAACAATTAAGGAAGGTTTGTAAGAGGAACAACAGCTCTAGAGAAACAAGCAGACACCATGATAGATGCCAAGGAAGGCACAGAGTCTCATCAGGATAGTGCAGCCAGAGGAGCTATAGCTGGCTAAACACAGGACCAGGATGGGCCTAGAGCCATCATTACCAAGGATTAAGGAAACTTAAAGAAATTGGTAAGGCCTACAGCTTAAGGCTTTGATATAAAGTAAAAGCATGTAACTGGGAGGGAAACTATTGGTTTGGGAATGGAAATTGGATCATCCTATATAGGATTATATGTATTTGCAATGCTACCATCTGGTAGAAAATGAACTGATTTATCTATGAAGTAACAATAAAAGTGACTATTTTAATCTGTCTGCACCTGTATTCAAGCCATCTGGCTGCAGTTCAAGACAGGAACATGAGTGGCATCCTATGTCAGAGGTCATCAGTCATCTGGGTTTACTCTTCCTGACCTGTACATACCAGCTTATGGTCTTTGACAGATATACACAGCCCTTTTCCTTCAAACTGTGAAATTTCATGAGGATCTTAAACTTGATTCTTGGAAGCTAATATAGGAAATGGAGCCAATCCAAAATGATGGCACAGCAGTGAAATGCCAATATTGGAGTCTTGAGGCACCTTACCTTCTCTTGATTTTCCTCTGTGGTTTGGTATATGGGGTGGACCCGTTCTGTGGTTACAATTGGTTACATTGAGAACTGCAATGCAGATGCAGGCTTCAACTCTGCAGACATTCACAGCCCTGCCAATAAGGAGGGCTTCCCCAGCAAGCCTGGATGATAGGGCATCTCTGGATTTGGAAGTGTTCTTGGTCTCGTAGGCGTGTATCACCCTGCTGCAAATGGTGCCAAGCCATTTGAGAGCTTCTAGTGCCACAGCATTGATTGATGATGCAGGCTAAGCGATGGCAACTAGAAGAGGGGAGAGGAGCATTTGCATTGGGTCTAGCGAATAACAGCAAGTTATGGCAGCAGAATTGGAATCCAATTTGGAGCAGTTACTTTCTCAGACTAGGATAAAGGCTGAATCTAGGAAAAAATTCAGCAACATACTATCTCTAGGCATCTTATAGTGCTCATCATTAACAGTGGAGATTTTTTTCAAATTTGAAAAACCCTCAGTTACACCATATGAGATATGGAAGGCTATCTTTGGTCTGGAGCAGTCTTTTTCAGGACAGATTTCTCAACTATCTATATAGTTACATGATACCAAGTTAAGGGGAGAAGATTTAAAATAGAACTTAGAGCACAGGAACCAGATTGCCAATGGGGAGTAGAAGTGTTTGAAGTTAGAAAAGCATTCCTGGGCCATCTGGTTTTATATGAGAAAGTGGAAAATTTGTAAAATGCAGTTTGGAGACAGATTTTGCAATTTATTAATTTTCCTAAAACAATTTTTTGGTGGGCAATAATTTGTCAATATGTGAATGAAATTCTGGCCAATCCTCTTAAATTTTTGTCTCCTATATGTAGGATTTATTATTTGCCACACTATCAAAAGGTTGGGCCAGGGCTGAGGAGTCTTGGTCACATGGATTCTCTTTTGATAAGATTGGACATGTCCACACTGTTGATGAAAACTGACAGGGAATTGATTTCGTATTCAACATTAATAGTTAATTTTGCTTTGGAATCTGATGCAGAATTGGTGTTCAAGCTTTTTCTTGGACATAGAGATGAGTTGATTTATAATTTAAAAAAATTAGGGCCTTCCTAATTACGAAAGTGACCCAGAAAAAAAGACTGTTCTTCCTTTCATAGAGGCCTAAGGCAGATAGGGGGTTCATTTTAGTGGAAGTGCCTTTATAAATGTATAATCAACTATCAAGGTATTAGGTTTTTCTTTTATGAACCTTCTCAGCTCTCTCTTTCTCTGTGATAAGGTTGCATCTGTCAGCTCTCAAGCTCCTTGACAGCTAGTGGAGGAAGATGCACATATAGAAGGTAATTTTCAAAGGAGATATGCATGTAAATGTAACATACTATCATAGCAATTTTCAAAAGCTCATTTACATGCTTAAAGGTGAATTTTCAAAAGATGTGCACATTGAAAATAGCACTTGCATAAAATAGCATATATATAAGTATTTGCTATTTTAAAAAACCTTTACCTTCCAACGTAAATCAGGGTCCACGAGTAAATTTACGCCTGGTAGCATTTTGGGGCGAGGCCAGCATTTAGGCAAGTAAATTGCTATTTTATAAACAATTTATACATGTAAGTCTGGCATTGTAAACATCGAAAAAGTGACTGGGTGGGGAAATGGGGGAAATTCAGGCTGAAGAGCCAGGAAGCTCTTCATGAGCTGCAGATGGACTTAGTGAACTGGTGCAGTGTCCCCAACCCTATCCTGGGGGCCCACCAGCCAGTCAGGTTTTCAGGATATCCACAATGAATATTCATGAAAGAAAATGTGCATGCTATGGAGGCAGTGCATACAAATATCATTGTGGATATCCTGAAAACCTGACTGGCTGGAGGGCCCCCAGGACAGGGTTGGGGACCACTGAACTGGTAGACTAATTGGTAAAACTGGTTATTTCATTGCCGTGCATATGTTAGAAAATCCCTTGATTTCTACATGTAAAAGCTGGCTTACGGGGGGGGAGGGGAGAGAAGAATGCAATTAAATAATGCGAGTCAAATCTACTCTCATATCCCTTTAAATTGTAAAGTAAAAATATGCGACCATATCATTTGCACACAATTACACACCAGAATTCTGACTTATCCAACTAAGTACGATCTTTGCCGCTACTTGGACAGATTTGAACTTATCTGAATAAGTATCTGCACTTATACAGTTATATTCCGATTTATCCAGCTATGTAGCCGAAAAAGTCTGAAAAGCTCTATTTAGACGAGTAAAGCTTTTCTGATTTATCTAAATAAGTGCCGTTACTTTTCTAGATAAGTCCAAACTTGCATGGCTAGTGGTTTTTACATACGTGAGCATTTGTGTTCACATATGTACTCGTATTTTATAACCTGCGCATGTCACATCTGCACAGGTTATAAAATACAGTAGTAAATATGTGTGCTCCTATATACACTCTTAAATGGGTGTGCACGAGTAGTTTTGAGTTATCCTCCCAAAGTGCACTTACACATGTAAAACCTATTGACAATTCAATAGCAGTTTTCGTAGCAGTTTCCTAAAGCTCACTCATGCATGTAAAGTGCATTTACATGTGTAAAACCCAGTTTTAAGTGCATAAATCCTTTTGAAAATTACCTCCTAATGAAATAGTTTGCTAGCTCACTGACATGTTTCTTATTGTTGTTTTCTGTGTGATGATATTTTTCTTCCTTTTGTGGATAATGGTGTATTGGATCTCTCAGCTTTGTGAAGGTTTTTGTAATTGCTGATTTTAACTCAAGATATAAGGTTTGTAATTATTTCTAACATTCAGTAAATAGTAATTTTTTAAAAATCTGTGTGTGTAACTTCCCGTATCCTTATAGAAATAGTAACATTGCCTGCAGTAATATATGCAGTAGAAATGCAGCCTCCTGACTATTTAAAAATCTGACCTTTATTTTTTTGATAGGACCTTGTTAACCTTTTTGTGGAGAAGCAAACAACTTGATAAAAGCTTAGTCTTGAAAAAGTTGCTGAATCTGTCTTGTAAATACTTGCTAAAGAGTTAATATAAAAGATCAGGAAAGATAAAAGCACAAAAAGAAGTGAGGAAAATAATGAAAATGCAGGTCTTTTCTCCTCCTACCTTAAGGGGCCAAATACTGCTTTTGAACATGATATGACTGATTGGGGAAGGGGTTAATGCACACTACAGGCAGTGACAGATTTAAGTTTTTGCCACCCCTAGGCATTGTTTGCACTGTTGCCACACCATCCCTCCCCCTCCCCGAAGAAGGCTGAACAAAAAAGGGTAGAAGATCTAAGGCACAACTCCATAGTTTCCTGCAGCAAGAAATAGAAAATTCTGAAGCAGACTGGCAAATATTTCCATCTTTTATGTTATAACAAGCCGTTAAGCCCGTTAAAACGGGCTACATCCCTCTGTCTCTCACCTCCCCCTCATTCTCTCTCCCCTCACTCTTCACCACCCCCTACCTCCCTCCCTCACACTCACCCACTCCTCCCCACCCTCCCTCTCCTCTCACTCAGTCCCTCCCCCTCTCTCCCTCCCTCTCACTCACACTCAGTCCCACTCACTCTCACTCAGTCCCACTCCCTCCCTCCTCTCCCTCAGTCCCACTCCCTCCCTCCCTCTCTCTCAGTCCCACTCCCTCCCTCAGTCCCACTCCCTCCCCCCTCACTCAGTCCCACTCCCTCCCTCCCCCCTCTCACAGCCCCACTCCCTCCCTCTCACTCAGTCCCACTCCCTCTCTCTCCTCCCCTCTCACTCAGTCCCTCCCTCTCTCTGTCAGTCCCTCCCTCTCTCTCTCTCCTCCCTCACTGCTGCCGCCCGTCTTCGCCGCCGCCGCTGCGGCCCTGTCTCTCACCTCTCCCTCATTCTCCCTCTCCCCCTTCCACTTACTCACATCCCTGACTCTCACCTCTCCCTCATTCTCACTCTCCCCTCACTCTTCCCCCCCCCCCTACCTCTCTCCCACACACTCACCCACTCCTCCCTCCCTCTCACTCAGTCCCTCCCCCTCACTCCCTCCCCGTCACTCAGTCCCTCCCTCTCACTCAATCCCTCCCTCCCACTCAGTCCCTCAGTCCCTCCCTCCCAGTCCCTCCCCCTCACTCAATCCCTCCCTCCCACTCAGTCCCTCCCTCCCTCCCTCCCACCCACTCAGTCCCTCCCTCCCACTCAGTCCCTCCCTCCCACTCAGTCACTCCCTCCCACTCTCTCCGTCCCTCCCACTCCCTCCCTCCCTCTCAGTCCGTCCCTCCCTCTCTCTCTCGCCTCCCTCCCTTGCTACTGGCCGCTGCCGCCGCCGCCCACCGCGGCCTAAGACCGACGTGCTCGCCTGCACATGCGCAGTAGAGCTGCTCTCTACTGCGCATTTGCGGCACGTCGGTCAAGCGTCGTTTATCTAGTTAGATAATTTTTCCAACCTTGCCTGTGTCTGTAGAATTTATTTTGATTGTATTGTATGAGAAAAAGAGATCTGAAGTATTAGCCCAGGGAGGAGATCTGGGATAGGAAGAGGAGGAGGATAGTGTGAGAGGACAAGGGATGGGGAAGAGAGAAAGAACTGGGGATTGAAGAATTAAGGACTGGGGATGGGAGAGGAGAGAGAGAGGACTGGGGATGTGGAGTATTGGGGAATCTGGGAGGGGGGTTCAGAGGATGGAAGATCTTGGATTGGGGATTGGGAGAATTCCAGAATCTTGGAGAAAAAAGAGGAAGGAAGGGAGTTTCAGGAATCTGGGAGTTAGAATCTGAGATCATAGAAGGGAGGATTTGAATTCTGCTGGGGGGGCAGGGAATAAGAAGGGCGTTGGTCTGGTCTGTTTTTCCTTGCATCCCCTCTCTAACCTCCTACCTAATCTGAAGTGTGTGTGTATGTATGTGTATAGGAGTGTGTGTGTGTAGGTGTATACACATGCACCAAGCCTTTCCTTCTCACACACACATACATGTACCCAGCCAATCCTCTCTCATCTCCCAGCCACTCTCCTTACACCCCAGTGATCTCCTACTCAGCCCCCCACCTTCTTCCCTCCTGTTCCCTGCAGCTGATAAGGAAGCAAGGAGTTGTTCTCTTCTGAGTGAGCTTCAAAGCTATCAGTGAAAGCTGTTAGTGAAGTCACATTTAAAAAAAGGTTTGGACAAGTTCCTGTACGAAAAGTCCATAAACTATTATTAAGGTGGAGATTCAGAAATCCACTTCTTATCCCTGGAATAAGCAGCATGGAATCTATCTACCTCTTGGGATCTTACCAGATTATTTATTTATTTATTTAAAGCTTTTCTATACCGGCATTCATGATGCAATCATATCATGCCGGTTTACAATTAACAGGGGGGTGCAATAACTTTTTTTTTAACCAGTGCAGAGAAAGTAAAAAAGTTACAATATAACAAGGTTGTTGAAACTGGGGGAGGAAGAGGACAGGAATAGACAAGAATAACACAGATGCCTGTGACTTGGATTGGCCATTGCTGGAAACAGGATATTTGGCTGGATGGACCTTTGCTCTACATAGTAACATAGTAATGACAGCAGAAAAAGACCAAAATGCTCCATCTAATCTGCCCAGCAAGCTCCCCAATGTAATAACTGCCGCTCCATGCAGATTACCCCCATGTTTCTCTTAAGGGTAGTAACTGCCACTCCGTGCCGGTTTAGCTTTTTTATTTATTCCCATCCTCTAGCCTTTTAGGGATCCACAGTGTTTATCCCATGCCCCTTTGAAATCCTTTACAGTTTGTCCTCACCACTTCCTCCGGAAGGGCATTCCAGGCATCCACCACCCTCTCAGTGAAGAAATATTTCCTGACATTGGTTCTAAGTCTTCCTCCCTGGAGTTTCAAATCGTGACCCCTAGTTCTACTAAATTATTTCCAATGGAAAAGGCCTGATCCAGTATGGCAAACATGTTCTTATATACATCAGGAAGGCAGGAATTCTTCAGCCAGTCTGCTGCGTTCAGATTTTTGCCACTCTAGCTTACTGATAAATCAAGGCTTGATTAGAGGTATTAAAACCTATCTGATTTTTAAGATTTCACATTCTTCTCTCTTTGGACAATTGCAAAAGAAACTTATGATACAAAGTGACATGTACAATTGTGTACATGTACCTACGCCAATATTATGTTAAGATTATTATGATTAAACAAATGCACTTGTATTTTGCCAGGAATTCATTTCAGCTCTTGGTTCAGATGTTGGCAGCTCGGCATTATTGCATAGGGGTAGATTTTCAGAGCCCTGCTCGCCTAAATCCGCCCAAAACCGGGCGGATTTAGGCGAGCAGGGCCCTGCGCGCCGGGAAGCCTATTTTACATAGGCCTCCCGGCGCGCGCAGAGCCCCGGGACTCGCGTACGTCCCGGGGTTTTCGGAGGGGGGCGTGTCGGGGCCGTGTCGGGGGCGGGCCCGGTCGACGCGGTGTTTCGGGGGCGTGTCGGCCGCGTTTTGGGGGCGGGTATGGGGCGTGGCTACGGCCCGGGGGCGTGGCCGCGCCCTCCGTACCCGCCCCCAGGTCGCGGCCCGGCGCGCAGCAGGCCCGCTGGCGCGCGGGGATTTACGTCTCCCTTCGGGAGGCGTAAATCCCCCGACAACGGTAAGGGGGGGGTGTAGACAGGGCCGGGTGGGTGGGTTAGGTAGGGGAAGGGAGGGTAAGGTGAGGGGAGGGCAAAGGAAAGTTCCCTCCGAGGCCGCTCCGATTTCGGAGCGGCCTTGGAGGGAACGGGGGGAGGCAGCGCGGCTCGGCGCGCGCAGGCTATACAAAATCGATAGCCTTGCGCGCGCCGATCCAGGATTTTAGTGGATACGCGCGGCTCCGCGCGTATCTACTAAAATCCAGCGTACTTTTGCTTGAGTCTGATGCGCAAGCAAAAGTAGGCTGATCGCGCTTCTTTTAAAATCTACCCCACAATGAATAGTTTATTATATAACATGAAGGCCTATTTATTAAAGGTTTTCTCCCATTATGTGTCTATGGGAAAAATGTTTAGTAAATAGGGGTCCTTTGTTAATACAAAATGACAATGAGACATAAATGAATATATTTCAGAGGAGATTTAAATATAATCTTTATTTATATTATGCAGATTTTATGAGGGAAACATGGTACAAAGTACTCTAGTGTATATATTAAAGCCAATATTCAAAAAGCCAGAAAATTGATAAGTAATTTGATAGAGCTCTGTCAACAGTAATGTTGGAAATAGCTGAGATTGTAGTGTACCTAACATACTGGGTGGGTGGGAGCGTTGGGTTGGAGAAGGGTGATGGGGGAATAAAGGAAGAGGAGGGAATATTGAGTAGAGTTTGTCTAACTAGGCATGGGGGAAAGGGAAGAACAGACTCATCATAGTTTTTATTAAAAAAAAAAAAAAAAAAAACCTGGCGGGGTTGGAGGGAGAGGGATCAGCCCAACAGAGCACTTCTTGTCTTACATTGAGTAGAGGGCTGGAAATCGAGCGCTCATGCCACATTTTTTAAATTTTAGATCTGCTCTAGGGTAATGATTTATCCAGCTAAAGGTTACTATATGTGCCTTCTTGTAAACCATCGTGATGGTAAATAACTTAACAATGGTATAGAAAAGATTTTAAATAAATAAATAAATAAATACAGCAGATACTGACACATTAAATCTTATCTTCGTTATGCATATCATGTTGGAGACCAGCAAATAGGTCTGACACAATCTGCTATATATATTTTGTGAGAGATATATGTATGTATGTGTGTATATATATGTGTGTGTGTGTGTGTATTACAGAAGCCCAGGATAAATATATATAGATTGATGCTGCATTATATGGCAGCAATTCCTAGAATAGATTTCATCAGGAGGTGTCAAGTGGAGATTAGATTAGCATCAATTAGAGCAAGCATTTTGAGTCCAATCTAATGTCTACAGCTTCTAATGACTATGTTGTGGGAATTCCCGCCCTGTAACATTTTCTAAACTATAAAAGCTACCTTTGAGGTCTTGAAAACTTGTGTTCTGCATATTTTGTCATAAATCTTTAAACGTTATCCCAAGCTACAGACTCCAATCATCTTCCTAATTTTCCATTATTTATTACTAATTCTCTCCCATCTCTTCTTTTCCATCTTTCATTTCTCTTTCTATTTGTCATCCTTCCCTATGCAATCCCACAATGTTTTGTACCAGTACTGGTAGACTCATGTTGTGTTCACGGCTATCCCTCTGCCTTATTCTCTCATACTTCTTGTTTCAATATGACTTTCAGAGATTGACCAGCACTTTATGGTTCTGTTTTAGGCAGAATTAATAGAGAACAAACTACAATGTTATGCTGTGCTGCCATCCCCCAAGAGGTTATCTCCTGTAGCTCATACGATGACAGGAAGACCTTTGATGGAGACACTTCCAACAACGCAGATCAACCTTACAACACACAAACCTATTTATTTGGCAGACAGGTACTGTGCAATTCTTTTAATATTTATATAAATGTATTTATGTTAATATTTCTAAGGTCTTTAGTTGTCTCTTAAATTTCTGTTCCCAATGAGAAACCAGTACACATTCACTCATTTTTTCAGCCTTCCCGAACAGTAGCACCCAATGAACAAGTTCTTTTGACTGAGCTCTTGATATTCAGTGCTCTTTCTTGATAGAAGGAATTTTTACTCCTCCTCCCAACCTCTATTACCACAGTATGGGTCCATCTTCAGTCCATTTCCAAAGATTTCAGAAAATGAAATTCTTCACAAATATTTCTTACTGTAAATTAGTGCAGTAGCACATTGGCACTAGGAGTTTTGATAATGTAGGTCTTTTTTTTAATTCACTTGTTTTCTTTTTCATTTGTAGTTCCCAATAGGGATGAGCGTTTGCTTCAAACAAATGGGTAAAATGTAACAAAAGTCCATTTTCATTTAGTTTTGTTTCGAACAAAACAAATGGTGGGGAATTCCAAAATACACATTTTCAATGTTAGGTTTATTTTTCTTGAAGCTTGACAGAGCAGAGTCAGGATGGAAAGGGACAAGGAAGGAGCTGGACTAATCACGGCAAAGGAACAAGCAGGACTAATCGTAGTGGTCATTATTAAACTAGCCTACTCAACGTAACTTCTTCATCATTTTAAACTGAAAGAAAAGCTGGGCTCATCATTTTCTAGATTCCCTTTTCTCTTGGATTTCAGAGGGAGAGAAGAAAAAAGCTCTTAATGAGAGTGAAAAAAAAGTTATAGAAACATTTAGTTAGAAGAAAAAAGGTAGGCTATTACCTTTTGTTGTCACAAAGATACAGTAACAAGGATTAGAGTACTGCAGACAGATTAGATTCAGTAAAGTTGATATTCAAAGAACTGGAAAACAGATAACTTTTTCAGCTAACATGAGAGAGATAAATTAAGAGGTATATTCAGTGGGCAAAATGTCCTACTGTATATTCGTGAATAAAGTTAACTGGCTATTCGTAGCTGTTTAATTTTGAAGCTTGTTACGTAAGGCGATCTGCGGGATGTTCCCTCGGACCTCCGCACTCACCTCCCTGGCCAGGCCGTCCCTCGCAGGCCCCGATGCGGCTTAGCACCTCACATGGCAGGATGCTGCTGACTTCATCCAACAGCGCTCCTCCTTAGGTATGCATGCACCCATCACACCATTTAAAGGACTCTTGGCGAGAAAGTCCTGGCAAACACCTAATGATGTCACATGCTGAAGCGTATAAAAGACCCATGCTGGCTCTCCTTCACTGTCTCAGCAACAGGTCCAGCTACTTTTCGTAGTGCATGTTGTTTCCTAGCATCTTGTCTTCAGTTCCAGTCCAGCTTGTCTTCTTTCCAGCCTTGTCCAGTCTATCTTCAGTTCTGGTTCAGTTTGTCATCTTCCATGTTCTTATTCTGAACCTTGCCTGTCTGCCCTGCCTATCTGTCCACCCTGTCTTCCCTCAAACAGATACCTAGTTTGATCTCGGCTTGGACTTCCAATAAGTTTGATCACTATCTGCCTCTGACCAGTGTTTGGACCTCCAATATGCCTGTCCCCTGCCTGTCTCTGCCCGTTGTCTAGACCCCGGACACCTCTGATTGACCATGCTGGCCATCAGCAGAGACCCACCTAAGTAAGACCTGCCGGCCCCGGCACCCAAAGGCTCAGCCCAAGAGGAACGAAGGCTGGTATAGGTGAAGTTCCTGATGGCAGGCCTGGATCTGCCTGATGAAGGTGGGAACATGCAGGTTCCTCCCTGCAGGAAGAGCCAATCCTTCCTCAGCCCAAGGGTTCAAAGACACAACAAAACCTAACCAGCTGTTTGTTCTTTAGAATAATTTCCATGATTTTTCCTGGCACTGAATCAGGGATCACCTCTGGAGCCCTTTTTATATATCTGGGTTACATTGGTCACTCTCCAGTCTTCAGGTACAATGGATTATTTTAATGATAGGTTACACATTACTACTAATAGATCTGAAATTTCATTTTTGAATTCTTTCAGAATCCTGGAATGTATACCATCTGGTCCAGCAATTTCCTATTTTTCAGTTTGTCAATCTGGTTTACAGGCTCACTGGTCTTTAGTTTCCCGGATCACCCCTGGATCCCTTTTTAAATATAGGGTTTACATGGGCCTTCTTCCACTCTTCAGGTACTTCAGATGATTTTAATAATAGGTTACAAATTAATTGAAATACAAATGAAATTTCATTTTTTAGTTTTTTCAGAACCCTGGGGTGTATACCATCTGGTCCAGGTGATTTACTACTCTTCAGTTTGTCAATCAGGCCTACTACATCTTTCAGGGTCACCGTGATTTGGTTCAGTTCATCTAAATCATCACCCATGAAAACCTTCTCCAGAACGGATATCTCTCCAACATCCTCTTCAGTAAACACCGAAGCAAAGAAATCCTGTTGGACTCTATGCCACCCCGCCCAGCAGGTTGATCCACCTTATCATTGCAATATAATTTGTACTGTGCTATAGCACTGTCCCATTGGTTATTCTCCTTCCACCAGATCTCTGAGATGCCAATTATGTGAACCTCTTCATTCACTGCTTTACACTCTAACTCTCCCATCTTACTTCTTAGACTTCTGGCATTGGCAAACAGACATTTCAAAGTGTATGTTTTGTTTGTAGTAACGGCCTGCTTTTCAGTTGACAGTGGTAATTTGGACACTCTTAACTTACGGGGTTCTTCCAATGTCATCGGTGCCCACATATACCATGACAGTCGACTCCTCCTCTGCACTGTCTAAAATCCTATCTAGTTCACGCATGAGGTCTGCCACCTTCACACCAGGCAGATGATCCTCACATCCACCAGTCACCCAGCTATGTACATTACTAATAATCAAATTACCAAAAATGACGACTGACTTAACCCTTCCTTCCTAGGCAGTAGCCCTGGGAGACTTATCCTCAGTGCGAGAGGACCATGCATCAACTGGAGAGAGCAGGTCCTTGCTACAGAATCTTTTACTGCTATGCCAGGATGATGCTTTCTGACCAGGTGACCTTCCTCCTCCAAAGCAGCACTAGGGCTACGAGACTGGTGTTGGGACTTGGCTACTATGTCCCAGAAAATATCCTCTATATCTCTCCCTGACTGCCTCAGCTCCTCCAGGTCTATCACTCTAGCCTCCAGAGATTGGACTTGTTCTCTAAGAGCCACAGTGCACACAATACAACCTATCAACAGTGGGTAAAAGAACATTATATATGTGACATTCGCTGCAAAAGATTGGAAGGCCCCACTCTCGCTGCTAGCCTGCTGCCTTCATCTTAATTTTGTTGAGTTCTTAGTTAAGTTTAGGTTGCTAAGGAAGTAAGAATGTGTTAAATTAGAGTCCTGCAAGGGGATAAATAAACTCTGGAAAAGTACTGGGGCAATCCTGTGTTTTAGATAGCCTGGTTTATTTTTAATATGAAAGTATCTTTTGCTTAAAAATAAAGGATTAACTAGGAGTAGATGGGATCTGAGTTTGGAGGGAGGGAAAGACAGACACTAGACTTACCTACTTTAGGCTTGCTGTTTACACACACACACCTATTTCAGCTATTCCCCCAAACTGTTTGTCCTAAAATTTCCCAAAGCAATACTTACCAATCCTTTTCAGCCATCAGCAAGATGACCTTCTTCTCCAAATGCTCCCATAGGATTGAGAGTTACTGAGCTCCTCCTCTGCAATATTTCTTGTGCTTCAAAGGCAAATTAGTACTACACAATTCCCTTTTTCTGATTTATACTTCAGTTAGCCTGAGTGACCCTCTTTTATTCTTTCTGTTTAACAATTGTTGGCACCTACTCAAATCAATCACACTACTCTAATACCTTTTCAAGGCAAGTAATTGACCTTTTTCAATCTTATTACTTAGGTACCCACAAACTCAAAACTATTACCCACATTAGGCTTTCTGTTTATATCAGGCACACACACACCAAAGAATATACCCCATTTCTTAGCATTCTGATAGGTGGGTCCAGAATCTGTGGGTTATGCACCATCTACCACTAGATAGAGACAGAGCAAAGCTGATATCACGGTGTATATATACCCCTGCACAGACATCAGCCCACCTTTATTCTCTGTCTCCAGAAGTTGGAGGACATGCATCTCCCTACTGGGGATTGCATTAAAAGTTTTTAATAGGAGAAAAGAAGAAAGGTTTATTGCCCCGCTCTCCTGTGGTGACAAGTTATGGTCCCTCCTTCAGTTGAGTTTCCTGAGGTGATTTCTTCAAATTCTTCCTTCAGGAGGGGTACTTGGCCTGGTAGCTGTTTTTTGCTGGCATGGACTTTGCTGTGGGGAAACAAAAAAGCCAGCTGAAAGGCAAGTGGGTACAGGAAGCTGAGCATGGCAGTGAAGGTATATGCCCTGTCCCCCTGCAGCGGGAGACTGACTCTGTACTCAGCCAGGACCAGCTGAGCTCAGATAAAGAGTATTTTTTTAAAAAATTTGAAATAAAAAGAGTGAGAGTTGATTTTAGGGATTCCTCTTCCCTCCGCATGCTTGTCGTGCCGATCTGACGTCCATTCCTGCCTCCAGGGGAGCTTGAGGGACTCTGGCAGCTTGGCGGGTTGAGCAGCCTTCTGGGCTAGGCTCAGGCTTAGAATTTTCACCATGTGGTAAGCCACGTTGACATTCATGTGCTTTTTCTCTGCATGCAAGGCTGCACTCTACTGGTATATCAATTCGCATTTGTGTGCCTGGCTGTGCTTCTAGTTGTGTGCCTAGCTTGGCACTCAGTTTTGTGCACAAGGGCGCCTAGTTGGACACACAGTGGTGCGCTTCAGGGCGCCTAGATGGGCACTCAAGTTGGGCACCTATTTGAATAGTACATTAGGTGCCTAATTTTTGGCCACCTAATTTTTGAGCACCTATTGTTGTGACAGGTGCCTATTGAGAGCATAGTTGGGCATATGCTTCTCAAACGCCTGTTTAGAGCGTGCTGTTAAATGACTATGGCACCCATAGCAAAGAAGCGTAAGTGACTTACTCTTTGTGCTGCTTGCCATATTCGGGTATCTCAGCCTGGCATTCACTCTAACTTGAGTCAGTACTGTTTGAAGGCTCAAGGAGACTTGTCTCCATCTGATTTTGCTAAGCCCAGTCCTTACCAGTATGATGCGGGAATGGAAAATGATTTATCAGAGGTTTTGCCTTGAATTGGGGCTCCCCTAACTGGTTCTTCAGCAGGGGAAGGTGGTTCAGTTGGTGTAGGACCAGCACCTCCTGCTTTGAGCATGGACAACTCTGCCTTTTCTTTGGTGGAATTTTTTAAGGGGCTGCAATCTTAACAATTTAGGATCAATCTTAACAATTTAGGATCATGGGCTGCATATTCCCGCCCGCCTGGTGCTGTGGGTAAGCATCTGAGTATGTCTAGACCTGTTGTGGGTCACACCGATAGGGACACTGATGATGAAAGCCGATCCTTATTCCCTGAATTATGGGGAATTTCCTCCAGGACTGTAGCCGTATAGAAATATGTTGAGTTTTTTTTCATTTGAGATGAGTTACTGGCTTTGATTTCCCAAACATTGAAGATGATGTGGATACTGGGGCTGATTCCATGTCTAAGCCAAAGAAAGATCCCTTTTTGATTTCTTTTCATAAAACTTCATGTTTCTTCCCTATTATGGAGGCTATTCAAGAATTGATTGATCCTGAATGGGGCACCTAGAAGCTAATTTTAAAGGGGGGAAAAACCTTGGAAGGGCTGTACCCCTGGATCCAGCTGCGAGATAGAAATTGTATTTTCTGAAAGTGGATGAGCTTGTGTGTGCTGTCACTAAGCGGACGACTAACCCCATTGAAGGGGAGGCAGCATTGAAGCATGCACAAGATAGAAAAATTGAAGCCATCCTTAAGCAAACTTTTAAAGCGATGGCAATGAATTTCAGATAGCTTCTTTTTGCTCCCTGGTTGCTTGCTCTTGTTTACCACTCTCTCAGGAAGTTGATGAATCTGGCATGAATTCCAGTGCAGTGATGAAACTGGTAGCTGCCTTTTTAGTGGATGAGGCCGCGACCAGGTCCGCACTATGGCCAGAGAGGTGGCTTCGGTAATAGCAGCCAGGCATCAACTATGGCTCAGGAATTGGTCAGCTGATATAATTTCAAAGTCTAATCTTACAAAATTGCCCTTTAAGGAATCATTCTTGCTTGGGAGTGAGCTGGAAAAAATGGCCAATAAGTGGGGTGAGGCCCAGGTTCCTCAGTTACCAGAAGATAAGACGCACATTCCATGCTCCTTCAGCATGAGAGTTCGTGCCAGGGGTTTCAGACGCTTTCGACCCTACAGAGGAGCAGCTTCCCAGAAGACTCAGCTTTTGGGTAGGTCTCAGTCCTTTCGTCCCTGGCAGCCCAGAAGGGGCACCATAGGCTTGGTTGTGGGGCCCCCTGAGTCTCTCAATGAAGATTGCTGTCTCATGTCGAGATTTGATGAGCTGCGACGTGGTCCTCCTTACATACCTTTTCCAGGTATTACCATCTGGATGTGCAGGCCCAGAAGGACGTAGCCTTCGCACATGTGAATTTGATCGGACCGCAGGCAGCTTCCTGCCCTGTTCAGTAGTAGCTCTGGTACATCCCACTAGTTATGGATTCACCTATCTGAATACTAAGAGAGGAGAAATTACTACTTAGCTGATAATTTCTTTTTCTCTAATAAGGATAGGTGAATCCACCTTCCAGCCCTCTGCTGCCAGATGTTTGTGCTATTTTGCTGCATGGCTGTGTGTTCCAGGGACTACTGGTAAGCATTAATCCAGTCCATAGACTAGTGTTTTTACAATTATTGTCTGATCTCAGTGTTTCCTGTTAGCTGAGTGCTTGAGTAGTTGTCTGTTAATAATCAAGTTTTTGTTAGTTTGTCCACAGTTGGCTTTTGCAGAGAATACTGGCAGGCTGATGTCTGTGCAGGGGTATATATACCATGACATCAGCTTTGCTCTGTCTCCATCTGCTGGTAGAGGTACATAACCCACTGGTTCTGGATCCACCTATCCTTATTAAAGAAAAGAAAATTATCAGGTAAGTAGTAATTTCTCCTTATTTCAACTCTCCCCAAAACTGTTTCCCAAAACAATACTTACCCGATCCTCTTCTGTCACCAGCAAGATGAACTTTTCCTCTCAATGCTCCCACAGAATTGGGAATAAATGACTGAGTAAATATCACATCAGAACTTGCAAGTAATAGGAGTAAATAATTGATTAAATGGCCCATTAGGATATGCAAGGGAGGTCAAATCCCTAGATACTGCTTCTTGTAGTAGTTGGTCATGGAACCGATGAGAGCGGGAACTATATTAGATCTAGTTCTCAGTAGAATGCAGGACCTAGTGCAAGAGATAAAGGTGGTAGAGCTGCTTGACAATAGTGATCATAATGTAATAAAATTTTACATAATCACTAGATGACAAATTACTAAGAAAAACTACTGCAGTTGCACTTAAATATAAAAAGGAGGACTGATAAAATGACGAAATTTGTTAGGAAAAATTTTTTTTAAACAATTCACAAGGTTAAAGACTTGCAGGAGGCATGGACATTGTTTAAAATTACCATCCTTGAGGCCCAGACAAAATATATTCCATGCATTAAAAAAGGTTGAAGTATGGGGGGCGCTCTAGCGTGGTGACCAAGATGGCTGCCTGACTGCTTAGCTCCGGGAGATTTCACCAGTTTTTGAAAGGAAATCCAATGATTTTTGCAGTTTTATCAGTGATCGCCTTGTTTGCCATCATTCTAAGATGTCTACGGCTAAATCAGGAAAAATTGAGGCTGCGTTCGCGGCGGCGTCGGGGACTAAAAGATCTAAACAAGATCCACCTTCGCCCGATAAGGCCGTGCCCGCCAAACCTATGGCGTCTGCAGATTTAGTTCTTGCCGAAATAAAATCACTTAAGGACATGTTACAAGCCAATATGGATAACACCATCGCCATACGATCGGACTTGCAATCTTTATCCGCTCGCTTTGACCAACTTTCACATCGCCTGGATGACGCCGAAACCCAAGTTTAGTCTCTATTAATGGCTACTTCGTCGCTTCCAGCCATAGAAAAAGACCTAGAAACATTGCGTAGAGACTTTGACGATCTCTCTAATCGCAATCGACGGAACAACATACGTCTCCTGGGTATCCCCGAAGGAGCAGAAGGTACTGATATTTTTGCATTCCTCACCCACCTGATTCCTGATGTCCTTCAGCTTACCTTCTCCCATCCGTTGGAAATAGAAAGGGCACATCGAGTGCCTTCCTGCCCGCTCCGGACATCAGCCCTCCCCAGGCCCATCATTTTCAAACTTTTGCGATACCCGCAAGCCCTACAGATTTTTGCGGCTGCTAAGTCACAGTCGCCTCTTCAATTTCAAGGATCCAATATCCTATTTGTTCCTGATCTAGCAAAAACAACTGCGGCTAAACGTAAAGCCTTTTTGGCGCTGCAACCTCGCCTTCATACACTCTGCGCCAAGTTTGGCCTCCTATATCCGGCTATGATGCTCATCACTTATCAGAATCACACAAAACTTTTTCACAACCCATCAGACATAGAAGAGTTTCTTCAATCATCTGATCGCCCTCAAGGAATGATTACTTGAAATTACTTAGACCTTCAGTTGCTTGTTTTTTATCCCGTGAATGTTACTCGACTATTTTGATCTCCCGTGAGTCTCTCAGGCGGTCTATGGCCCCCTTGAGGCCCTGTTATTGAAATATGGGCGGCAAGCATTCGATTTTAGTGTTTGCCAGCTGTCTTCGATCGTTTTCATTTCTCTCTAGCAATAAGACTGCTAGTGTTTGGGCACACACATTATTTTGTCTTTTTCCTATGTTTCTAACCCTTTTTAATCTTCTCATTGAACATCCAAGGAACTACATGTCTTTTTCATCGATACGGCCTCCACACGACAGTGTATTGCTCAGCTTTCAATTTTTCATTCTACAACCTTTTCGATGGCATCCACCATAGACTCCATCACGATGGTATCGCTTAATGTCAATGGGTTCACGCATCCAATCAAACGAAAAAAATGTTTAACCTATCTTCAAACGCTTCATGTAGACATTGCTCTTCTACAAGAGGCTCACTTAACAGCTACCGAGTCCCTTAAGCTAAAACAGCAGTGGGTAGGTCATGTCTTCTTCAGTCCAGCCTGTAAAAAGAAGCGAGGCACAGCTATACTAATACACAAGCGCCTGGATATCTCCATTCTACACAAGCAATGGATATTGACGGTCGATGGAGCCTTCTTCAGTTCACCTTACAAGATGGATCTTACACCATTCTTAATCTATATGCACCAAACGCAGATGACCCTACCTTCTTTCAGGATGTCTTCGCAAGACTGCTATCTCTCGATCCTTCTCATTATATCATTGGGGGAGATTTTAATCAGCCATTAGACCCCCTTCTTGACAGAAAGACGGAGATACGCTACACATTCTTGAAAGCGACTCAAACTCTGCAACACCTCATGTCTCAACTGGGACTGCTAGATCCTTGGAGAATACAACATCCCACGGAAAAAGACTTTACCTTTTATTCTGCACCACATACGTCTTACTCTAGAATAGATTTTTTTTTGGTTTCTAACACTCTGCTACCTCATATCTGCGCATCTAGAATATGTTCCATCTTGGTATCTGATCACGTGGCAGTGCTCTTTCAACTTAAACTTGTCTCTCCTATTCATGTGGATAGACAATGGAGATTTAATGCATCCTTGCTAGCGGAGCCTGAATTTCTTGCGTTTATAAGTGAGAAAACCTCTAATTATTTTGCCGACAACTCAGGTACAACTTCCTCCCAGGAACTCCTATGGGAAGTGTATAAAGCGACCATCAGGGGAGAGATTATTAGTTATTCTGCTCACAGACGACATCTTCAAAGGCAAGCTCTTCAACACCTACAGAGATGCTCAGAAGATCTGGAACGCTCACACTTGCTATCTCCTACAGCTCACACATTAGCTCAACTTCAAAAAGCGAGATATGAATATAACAAACAACTGAGTTCACAAGTTCAACTACATCTTTTTCACTCCAAGGCACAATATTATGCGGAAAGTAATAAATGTGGCAGACTCTTAGCTTCTTATCTCAAAAAAAAAATCTGAGCGTTCAAGAGTGGTCAAGATTGTCACGTCAACTGGTAATACAACCACACTGGATAAAGATATACTTCAATCCTTTCGAGATTTTTACACTCACTTATACCAATCTGAAGTACATCCACTCTTTCTTTGCAAATCTTTAACTTCCCCAATTAACTGACGCACAGCGCCAAACTTTGGACTTACCCTTCACTACTGAAGAAATATCGGCTGCCATTATGTCCCTTCCTTTGAATAAAGCCCCGGGTCCCGATGGATTCAGCACCGATTTTTATCATGCGTTCAAGAAGATTCTATCTCCTCATCTGCTTGATTTCTTCACTTCCTTGTCTTCTCTAGACTCAGTTACCTCTAACTTCACTGATGCTCGGATTGTGGTGATTCCAAAGCCAGGCCGTGACCCCACCTTTCCTGCCAATTACCGGCCCATTTCGCTCCTTAATGTGGACTATAAAATCTTCACCAAAATTCTAGCCACCCGCTTGTCCAAAACTTTAGGCTCTCTCATTCACACTGACCAATCCGGATTTATTAAAAACAGGCTGCTTGCTAATAACACTCGGATGTTTCTCCATATCCAAGAATCTCTTTTTCCCACCTCTGAGCCGGCCATTGCTGTTTCATTAGATGCTGAAAAAGCCTTCGATCGAATAGAATGGTCTTTTCTTTTTGAGACCATGTCCAGATTCGGATTTGGTCTTAAATTTACCAATTGGATTAGACTAATATATGGCGCACCCACGGCTTCTCTATATGTTAACTGTCAGATATCCCCACCTTTTTCTTTATACAGAGGAACCCGACAAGACTGTCCTATATCTCCCCTACTATTCGACCTGGCTTTGGAACTACTACTTATCGCCATTCGTCAGTCCTAAGCAATAACTGGAGTAACCATAGGCTCCGGGGAATATAAACTTTCTGCATATGCAGACGATGTCTTGCTATTTATTACCAATCCCGAAAGCTCTCTCACTCAGCTGTTTGCACTCATTGATGTATATTCTGCATTATCAGATTATAAAGTAAATTGGAGCAAGACTGAATTCTTACCTTTAAATAACTTCTCCCAAACGCTAGATTTCTCTTCTTTTTCAATTCAAAAAGCCAAGCTCGGCTTAAAATACTTAGGAATACGATTTTTTTCAGATCCCCAAATCACTCTCAATACCTGTGAAAAATCCACATTGCAGCAGGTTAAGGATATCATCCTTAATGGTCTCCATTGCATCTCACCTGGTGGGGTAGACTGGACACCATCAAGATGGTCCTTGCTCCAAAAATTACCTTCATATTATCCATGCTCCCAATTTTTTTTCTCCAATGACTTCTACCGACACACTGACCGTATTTTACTTAAGTTCCTCTGGAACAACAAAGCTCCTAGAATTGCCTTGCGTAAGTTGAAAGCTGTGAAAGCTCAAGGAGGTGTAAATTTCCCTGATTTCCGCTCATATCATTTAGCTTTCATTCTTCAACAAAGCTTCCACCTATTTGGTCCGGAAGCTCACACAACTGACACACCCAGCTGGCTCCCTATTGAACATTCTCTTATTCATCCGTTTCCTACATTCACCTTTCCGGGTATGCTCCTCTCCTCTTATCATACATGGAATAGGATACTGACTACCTTACATAAAGCGTTGAAGGAGTTTGATGCTTTATGCCCTCGGGACAAACCTAATTGGTCGAACTCCCACTCACTCCCTATATGGAATACTAATAGGATTAGAATAGATGGCCACCCCATCCGCTGGCCTATATGGCAAGCTAAAGGAATTTGGTTTCTTTCCTCCATTGTTTCGGAAGGTGCCATAATCCCTTTTTCCTCCCTACAATCCCGTTTTCAACTCTCTTCCACTCAATTTTATGCCTGGCTGCAGCTTCGTGATGCGCTTAAGGCCTTGGACTTACCGAACTTGAAGCTTGACCAACCAACCTACCTTGTTTCCTTTTTTGAGGCCGTGGGCCCTCGAGGACATCTCGCTTCTAAAATTTATAAGCTAATTAGAGGCTTCTCTACACCCTCTCCTACCTCGACCCTACAACAAGTATGGTCCTTTGACCGCCAGATAAAACCCTCTGATAAAGTCTGGACTCATGTCTGGTCTTCCTCGGTACGTATCTCTCTATCCACCAGCCTGTCTCAGACTTCTTTTTTCATTCTACACAGAGCCCTCTGGACTCCCTGGAAACTTCATAGAGCTAAACTTCTCCCCTCTCACAAATGCTGGTCCTGCAGGAGGGAGAAGGCCACGTTAGAACACATGCTTTTCTCCTGTCCGATGATTTTTGACTTTTGGCTACAAATTTGGAATAAAATATCATCCTTACTTTCACTTCACATACCAGTTTCATATGCCTTGATAATATTAAAGGGTGCCCATCCTCAACTAGACCTGTCACTGCCACATCGGTGATTAATTGACTTCCTTCTCCTTGTAGCTTTACATAATATCACCTCCAACTGGAAGAGAAGTGACTTACTTTCAGAACCTTTGTGGTGGAATACGGTCTGTTTATTTAGCAGGTACGAAAGAGCAATGGCCATCAAACATAATCGACTGGCTAAATGGAACTTAATGTGGAAACCCCTTGACAATTACACTACCTAATCCTACATGGAACACTGGCACCTCTACACTGTCACCATTGGAGACACTAGCTTGGATGTTCTGCTTTATCTATTCCTCCTTTCTTCTTTCTCCCTCTATTTGTTTTTTCCGTCTTTCCTTCACATGTGTCCTAATTAACCTGTTGGTTACTGTTCAGTTGTACTCGATACCTAATATATAGTATCTATGTTACTGATACATTGTATGCTGTTCTCCTTGTCATGACATGTTCTGATAAGTTTTATGGCTTTGTTATGAAACTTTCTCAATAAAAATATTACAACTAAAAAAAAAAAAAAAAAAAGGTTGAAGTATAACTAAACTGCCAGTCGTGAAGGGGGCAACTTAAGCCAAAAGAGTATCTTTTTAAAAAATTGGAAAGCAGACCCACATGCAGAAAATAGGGAAAAGCATAAGTCCTTGTAAGTTAAATGTAAAAAAGTAATTAATCCAGCTAAGAGAGAATTTGAAAAGAAATTTGGCATAAAGGTTAAAAACAAGTAAAAAAATTTTTGAAGTATATCTGAAGCAAAACACCTTTGAGGAAGTCAGTTTGGCTGCTAGATGATCTGAGGGGTAAATGATAGGGATGTGAATCGTGTGCCCGATCGTTTTAACGATCGGGTTCGGCTGGGAGGGGGGGGGGGGAATCTGATCGTTAGAGATGTGAATTGGGATCTGTTCCGATTCCAATTCACATCACTAATTTTTTTTAGTGAGGCCCGCGCCGATAAAAAAAAACCCCCACCCGACCCTTTAAAATTACCCCCTTAGCCTTCCCCACTCTCCCGACCCCCCCCCCCCAAAAAAAACTTTTTACACATACCTGGTGGTCCAGGGGGGCCGCGGGCAGCGATCTCCCGTTCCCAGGCCATCAGCTGCACTAAAAAAAAATGGCGCCGATGGCCCTTTGCCCTTACCATGTGACAGGGCAAAGGTAGTCATAGAGGCCGACCGGCCTCTATGACATAGTGAGGGCAAAGGTAGCGCCGGTGCCATTTTGAATACTGGCAATACGGCCCAAGTGCAGGTCGCTCCCGGACCCCCGCTGGACTTTTGGCAAGTCTTGGGGTCAGGAGGCCCCCCAAGCTGGCCAAAAGTCCCTGGGGGTCCAGCGGGGGTCCGGGATCGATCTCCTGCACTCGGGCCGTATTGCCAATATTCAAAACGGCGCCGGCGCTACCTTTGCCCTGTCACATGGTAAGGGCAAAGGGCCATCGGCGCCATTTTTTTTAGTGCAGCTGATGGCCTGGGAACGGGAGATCGCTGCCCGCGGCCCCCCTGGACCACCAGGTATGTGTAAAAAGTTTTTTGGGGGGGGTCGGGTGAGTGGGGGAGGCTAAGGGGGTAATTTTAAAGGGTCGGGTGGGTTTTTTTTTTATCGGGCCATCAGCACCATTTATATTAGTGGCAGCCAGAATGGCGCCGATGGCCCGAGAGCGGGAGATCGCGGCGGGACCCCCCCCCCCCCCCCACTGGACCACCAGGTAATTTAAAACATTTTGGGGGGGTTCGGGAGGGTGGGGGATTTGTTTTAAAGGGTCGGGTGGGTTTAGGGGTTGTTTTGGTGTGCCGGTTTTCCCGCCCTCCCCCCTCCCCCAATTTACGATTTTCACGATAACTCGGGGGAATTTCTATTGTATCTCGACTCTAACGATTTTTGACGATTTAAAAATTATCTGACGATTTTTTTTTAATGGTCAATACTATTTAATGTGAACAAATGCACAGAGTTGCATAGGCCTAGTTGAAACCACTTTCCAAAATGGCGCTTACCGGCCATTGCCCTTAATTTTTTTGAACTAAAAAAATATATATATTTCCAAAACAGGAGGAAACACACTCCAGAAAATTAACAAAACAGTGAGAAGAAGACTGCATACAAAATATACAGTATCATGTTACAGTTCCAGCTTCTAAACATAAATGAAATTAAAATATCTCAAATGAATTAAAGTTAGAGTAATATAATTCACAAAGCCCGTGAAATGCGGTAATCGACATAGCGGGCAAAAGAGTCATTAGTCATATATATTAAAAAAAAAAACAACTTTACCATAGGTTTGGAGATCATTAGGGAGAAATTCAGGAGAGTTCAAGATTGCAAAGTAATCATCCAGGGGTTTCCATATCTGAGACCATGAAGCCAACCTGTTAAACTTGATAGCTTTTGGTTTTTTCATATTTGCTGTATAGGCAGAGTTCCACCAAAAATGTTCATTAAGCAATTCACTATGCTTCCAGAAGGGATAGTATTAAATGTACAGTGATAGCAAGCAAAAAATCAAACAACTTACACTGTGGAAAGGCAAGCTGGAAGGGCAAGGCAGGACCATGAAGGTCAATGGAGCATTGATGTGCAAAATTTATGAAATAATGTTCCAGACAGTGCCAAAAGGCCAATATCAGAGGATAGTAATATAGCATATGGGACAATGAAGCCTTGGGGGCAGAACAGGACCAACAGGCGGAGGAGGATACCAGGTTAGCTCTAAATATTTTACATGGGGTCCAAACAGCTCTATGAGCCACAAAAAAGGAAGTCTGAGTGATACTTTATGACAATGAGATATGTATAGGAGTACCCCAAAAAGATTTCCAATTAATATCAGCAAGCCTAACGTCTGTGTCAGTGCTCCATAATTTCTGCAGTCCCACTGGCGATTTGTACAGTGCATTCCTAAGAGTTTTGTATATCCGGGAGGCTAAGTAACCCAGTGGACCATATTTACAATATAGGTTATATATGGCAGGATAATCAGAAAGGCGCAAATTAGAACAAAGGTTAGAAGACAGGGCTCCTCTGAGCTGTAGCCAGGCATAAAATTGAGATTGAGGCAATGAATAAGCTGCCTTTATTTCCAGGAAGGTATTGAGGAAATCCCCTTGTAAGAGTGCAGATTGGCAAAGTTGTGGCATTTGGTACCTTACTTTCCAATTAAGGCAATGACCACCAATCTTTAGATAAGGGTGAAACCACAGAGAGGCTAATTTAGAAAAATGCCAACAGGGGGCTGGAGACATTATTCTATCATATTCAAGGAAAGCTGAGAGAGTGGAAGAAAGAATGGGGTTGTCCCCCATAACGCGAGGCGAACTCATCCCAGCAATACATTCTAAAGGAAAAAAGGATACCGTATCTCACTCAAAGGAAACCCATCTACGTACGTTGGTCAAAGAGAATAAACTGGCAAGCCAGTAATATCCTTGTTGTAGAATGTATGCTTGGTGATATCTTAAACGACTGGAAAGTTGACTCTATCGGAGTGCCTCTCCGCCTTCAATTTGACTAGAACTGTATGAGGAGTCTTGTGCCACAAAAGCACAGAGAGCAGACGTTCTATTTGTCTGTAGAAGTCTTTGAAAAAAAAATATGGGAATCATAGTACAAAATTCAAGCGCGGAACTAATACCGTTTTAATGGAATCTAATCTAACCCAGCAGGTTAAATGCAATGGAGACCATTGAACTATAGCATCACGTAGCATTTGTAGGAGGGAGGTTTTGCAGTGAGAAATAGTAAGGGATATATCTTTAAAGAAACATATACCCAAATATTTAAGCCCTTGTAATTGACTTTGAAATGGATATGCTATTAGTTCCTCCTGTGCTCCCAAGAAATTCAAAGGCATTATTTCAGTTTTATGCCAGTTTACTTGATACCCAGAGAGGAAAAGGCAGAGATGATTGAAAAAAGAGAGGATAAAGAAGTGTTTGGATTAGTTATATAAAGGAGAACGTCATCTTTTCAGCTTGGAGAAGAGACGGCTGAGGGGGGATATAATAGAGGTCTTTAAGATCATGAGAGGTCTTGAACGAGTAGATGTGACTCGGTTATTTACACTTTCGAATAATAGAAGGACTAGGGGGCATTCCATGAAGTTAGCAAGTAGCACATTTAAGACTAATCAGAGAAAATTCTTTTTCACTCAACGCACAATAAATCTCTGCAATTTGTTGCCAGAGGATGTGGTTAGAGCAGTTAGTGTAGCTGGGTTCAAAAAAGGTTTGGATAAGTTCTTAGAAGAGAAGTCCATTAACTGCTATTAATCAAGTTTACTTAGGGAATAGCCACTGCTATTAATTGCATCAGTGCATCAGTAGCATGGGATCTTCTAGGTGTTTGGGTAATTGCCAGGTTCTTGTGGCCTGGTTTGGCCTCTGTTGGAAACAGGATGCTGGGCTTGATGGACCCTTGGTCTGACCCAGCATGGCAATTTCTTATGTTCTTATGTTCTTATCTGCATAAGCTGACAATTTGTACACCTCTGCTCCATATGTGATGTCTTGCACTTCAGGTGTTTGTCGAATAGAAAGTAATAGGTGTTCCAAAGTCAAGTTGAATAGCAAAAGAGATAACGAACATCCTTGCCTGGTGCCACGGTGGAGGGTAAAACGAGAGGACATTCTGTTATT
This sequence comes from Rhinatrema bivittatum, assembly GCF_901001135.1. NCBI lineage: Eukaryota > Metazoa > Chordata > Amphibia > Gymnophiona > Rhinatrematidae > Rhinatrema > Rhinatrema bivittatum. The sequence goes on along the minus strand of NC_042616.1, from coordinate 343,521,923 downwards.
TAAGTAATTACGTGCAGTCAGAGCTCGATAAAGCAATTGAACCCACGAAACAAAATGAGGTCCAAAACCAAGCCATTGTAGGGTTGCAAATAAAAACTCCCATTCTACTCTTATCAAATGCCTTTTTGGCATCTAATGACATCGCAATCACCAGATACTATAAAGACTGTACATAATTTTGTATATGCAAAAATAAGCGTGCATTATTTGATATCAAACGGTGCTTAATAAAACCGGATTGGTCTGGATGAATAAGGGATCCCATGACATCAGCTAATCGAGTAGCTAATATTTTAGTAAAAATTTTATAGTCTGTGTAGAGTAAAAGATATAGGTCGGTAATTGGAAACCATTTGAGGATCTCTACTTGCTTTGGAAGAAACACTACACATACTTCATTGAAAAGAGGTTCGGAGTCTGGAAAATAAGCTAGGAAAGTATAAAATCTATGCATATGAGGCATTAAAATAGAGTGGAAGGCTTGGTAGAAATCGGCAGGAAAGCCATCTGGTTCTGGAGCCTTCTCAGACTTCAACGCAGAGATGGCACTGAAAATTTCTGTTATGGAAATCAGGTACTCCAGCTTGGACAGCTGTTCGGGAGTTATTGTGGGATGAAGCAGCTGTGAAAGAAACTGGTTAATATTGGACATCGAAGAAGACACTTCAGAACTGTATAGATCATAGTAAAAATTGTGAAATTCTTGTAGCATTTCATTATCAGACATCAATAACCGCCCTGAGGGGGACTTGAGCATGAATGCATTTTTTTTTCTTTTTAGATAGTTAGCTAATAGGTTCCCACATTTCTTATTCTCTGCATAGTAATGGGCTTTCTGCACAAAAATGGCCTTCCCAGCTTGATGCCTTAGTAACTTATTGTATTCATAGCGTGCCTTTTGCAGGGCTAATAATATATTAGGGGGATGAGCCAGCAATATGTGCTTGCTCCAATTGAGCTACTTCAGATTGCAATTTAGAGAGATCAGCCTGTTTCTTCTTACAGTGTTTAATACTAAAGCTGATGATGAGCAATCATCATCAGCTTTAGTATTAAAGCTTCCTGAGCAATCATCCAGACACACTCAGTATTTTCCTCAAACCCCTCCAACAATTTACTCAGACCCCAACAGCAATCTTTTCAAGCTTCACCAGCTCTCATCCAGACAATTATTACCCATGCACACGTTCGCTGTACCGATCATTTATAACCAAAGGAGATACTTCATAAAAAACCACACCACACCAAATTTCATTGAAAAAAGAATTATTCCAATCATGACATCACCATTAAACCAACTACTGGGCCTCATGCTACTATCATTAACACTTATCAATGCGCAATCTCTCTAAAAAAAAACCTCATCTCCTCTACGACTATCTAACAGATTCAAAACCGGACATCTTTGCAGTCACGGAAACATGGATGAAACCTGAAGACACGGCACTAATCAACCAACTCCCCTCACACGACTACGACATTTTTTCCATTCCCAGACTCAAAAAAAGAGGCGGCGGTCTGCTTCTCGCCGCCAAAAAACAACTTGGGCTTTCTCTAAAAATCTCAAACTCATCTACTTCCCTTGAACTAGCAATATTCAAATCTAAACTTATCCAAATCGGCCTTATATATGCCCCACCAGGAAGCCTGGAATCCAACCCCTCACCATTAATTGAACTCTTGGCTAAACATATCAACAGTGACTCACCCGCTATAATAATGGGAGATTTCAACCTCCATGTGGATAAAACTCCCCAAACCTCCAGTTGTGAATCCTTTCTCACCACCCTTAAACACATGGGATTCAAACAAATCATTAAAGGTCCGACTCACAAAGCAGGCCACACACTGGATTTAATTTTCATAAATGAAAGCTTCACCCCTGTCTCAGCTATGACTTGCTGCACAGTCCCCTGGTCAGGCCACAAGCTGGTCTCCACAACTCTGAAGCACATCCAACCCATCCCCCTACCATCACAAAAAACCACGATCCAATTCAGGAAATTATGCAAACCTGAAACCCTTATCCTGCAACTATCCTCTGCTCTAGACCAGCTAGACCTCTCGGATGCAAACTCTGCTACATCATCCTGGATCAAAATAACTAAGAACGTAGCAGACCTTATGTGCCCTCTAACTACTAAAAGTAACCATCCTAAATCGATCAACAAGAAACCCTGGTACACCCCACAACTTAAAACAAGAGCTCAGACGTCTGGAACACGCATGGCGAAAAAATCCTTCCCCATCAAACTTGGGGGCTTACAAATCTCTCATGCACAGATACCGAATATCCATTCTTCAAACAAAGAGAGATTTTTTTCTCACAAAAAATTCACCACTTCATATTCGACCCTAAAGCACTATTCTCTATCGTCTCATCTCTCACCAAATCTCCTCCCACAACCATCCCAGACTATCAAGCAGCCAGCACTGCCTCAGAATTAGCCACTTTCTTCAAGAAAAAAATCAACGATCTAATCAGACTTTTAAACACCAACAACGCCACTCCTCCTCCATCATCCTACTCACCACTTATTCAACAGAACACGAGTCTGGAAACCTTCGAACTGACTTCCTCCCTAGAGATTGAAACAATCCTAAAGAAACTCAAACCTGCCTCCTACCCTTCAGATGCAATCCCCTCAAACCTACTCATCGCCAGTTCAAAAACCATCGCCAAACCTATCGCCAATATCATTAACTGCTCACTAATGCAAGGCTTAGTCCATGATCCACTGAAACTCGCAATTTTGAAACCACTTTTGAAAAAACCGAACCTGTATCCAGATGACCCTGCCAGCTATCGCCCGATCGCTAATCTCCCCTTCATTTCCAAAATATTAGAAAAAATAGTTAAAAACAACTTTCAGAGTACTTGGACGACAACAATATACTATCCGCCTCTCAGTTCGGCTTCCGAAAAGCCCGAAGCACAGAATCTCTCCTAATCTCCTTAACAGACACTATACTTCTAAATCTTGAAAAAAAACAACCCGGTCTACTCATTCTCCTCGATCTTTCAGCCGCATTTGATACAGTCAACCACCTAACTCTCATAGATAGGCTATCTGACATCGGTATCAAAGGCACTGCTCTGAACTGGTTCAAGTCTTTTCTACATAATAGATTTTACAAGGTCAAAATCAACAATAACGAATCACACCCCGTCTGCTCTTCTCTGGGAGTCTCCTCATCACCCAGGACGGTAGCCATGCAATAACCAACACACCCCCTACAAAGCAGCCATCATTCTCCTCTCAAGTCAGAAACCTTGGCGTCATCATGGACAATCAACTCAACCTTAAGAGATTTATTAATAACACTACTAAGGAAGGCTTCTTTAAATTACAAGTCCTAAAAAGGCTTAGACCTCTTCTACATTTCCAAGGCTATCGTTCAGTTCTACAAACAATCATTTTCTCAAAAATCGATTATTGCAATTCCCTTCTACTCGGCCTCCCAGCTAACACAATAAAACCCTTACAAATGCTTCAAAACGCCACAGCCAGGATTCTAACTAAAACCAACAAAAGAGACCATATCACCCCCATATTGAGAAACCTACACTGGCTCCCAATCAAGTTCAGAATCACTTACAAAATCCTTACTATCATTCACAAATCAATTCACAAGCTCATCCCACTGGAGCTCAACATCCCATTTCGACTACATATTCCCGATAGACCGGTGAGAACAGCCTACAGGAACACTCTCCTTGCCCCAGTAATCAAATCCTCTTTAAACAAACTATCTTTATCAAAAGCGGGCCCCGAGCAATGGAACTCGTTACCTCCTGAACTCCGGCGGGAACAATGCCCGATCACCTTCAAAAAGAGACTCAAAACTTGGCTGTTCGAGCAAGCTTTTAATCTAAGCCAATAATTTCCCACTATTCATGCCTTTTCCATCTTACAATTGCTCTCTCAGATTATACCCATGATGTTCATTTCAGATAGCACTCCTACAATTCAGCTTTTCAATCCAAAGTTATTTCCAGGTTGAACCATGTTTTTAGCCGTTGCTACACAAAAAAGTATCATATTATTTATTGCTTACGGTGATACCACATCTCCAGTTCAGTTGATCCAAGTTATTCTTCCTTGTTCAATGTAATCGCATTCTTACATGCCTGTTAATGTTACAATGTAAACCGATCTGATTTGTATCTTTGCTACATGAACATCGGTATATAAAAATGCTAAATAAATAAATAAATGATGTCCCCTCCTATAGTGGCTTTGAAGCTTGCCCACAGTGTAGAGGTAGAGACCTCTGAGGTGTCATCAATAGAGTAATATTCCACAATTTTAGTATTGTGAAATGTATGAAATTCCAGATCTTCCAATAGAGAGGGATTAAACCTCCGTAGGCAATCCTCTTACCTCAGAGAGGTAAGAGACATTGTGAGAGAGATAGCCGCATGGTCGGATATTAAAATAGGATAGATACGAGCTTCCAGAATCTGGGGAGTCAGCTTAGAGGAGGTTAAAAAGTAATCTATCCTGGAGTATGTGGAGTGTGGATGGGAGAAAAATAACTGCCAAGGGTCAATAAAGTTAGTAGCATCCATTAGGTCAAGCAATACTTTGTGAGCGCTGGGTTGAGAAATTTTAGCTTGCAAATTTCCTGTCAAGAATTATATCCAGGGGCATGTTAGTCTCCCCCAAGTATTAAGGGAAAGGTGCCAGCATCTAAGGACTGGGAAAAAATAGTTTGAAAACATAGCGGGTCATCTAGATTAGGAACAGAGATTTAAAAAATAAAGCTTTCAGCATTAACCTCCACCGTGACCCAAACCCAACATCCATCCGGATCTGAGGAATAACCCATGCTATAGTTACACAATGTTAAGTTCCCTATTAGGAGCTACCACCCAAGAAAGAGATCCAGGCGTCATAGTGGATAACCTTTTTGTGCACCTTTTTGTGCACCTTAGCAAAAGTCTTGGAATCCGTGGTTCTCTACCAACTCAAAGACTATCTTGCAGAACATGATATACTAAGTCCAAACCAACACGGATTTAGAAAAGGTCGCTCGACGGAGACTCTTTTGCTATCATCATTTGACACTTTCCTTAGAGGATTCGATTCCTACACAGACTATATTATTATTTTTTTAGACATTTCCGCAGCGTTCGATAAGCTAGATCATAAAATATTATTATCGGACCTTCAACTCATAGGTATAAAATCCATCGTTCTGAAGTGGTTCGAGAGCTTTCTCGCCAATCGCATATGCAAAATTAATATAGGTTCCTGTTCTTCCCAAAAATATATGCAGTCTACAGGTGTCCCACAAGGTTCGTCATTGTCTCCCATATTATTTAACATTTATCTCCTTCCGTTGTGTAAAATTTTGGCTTCTTTGAATGTCCAATTCAAACTCTATGCCATCGACATTCAATTGTTTATACCCTACAAATCTTCTTGGTCAGACACATTTTCATTAATTCAACTGTATATGACTACAATAGAGCAATGGATGGCCCATAATCGACTGAAATTAAACAGGAAGAAAACAGAACATCTCTATCTCAGTTTTATATCTGACTCCATAAATGCTCCCCCCACTAGTATCAAATTAGGCACTGATGAAATACCGATCACTAACTTAGCACGAAATTTAGGCTTTTGGTTGGACACCAATTTATCTTTATCCCAACATATTTCTAAAACAGTGAAGAATTCATTTTTCAAACTTCATGTCTTGAAATGTTTATGACCACTTTTGTTCTTTCATGATTATCGATCTGTCCTGCAAGCTTTGATACTGTCAGGTCTAGACTACTGTAATGGTCTATATATTGGTTTACCCGATAACACCATTAAACCTTTGCAATTAATCCTGAATTCAGCAGCCAGACTTCTCACAGGCACACCTCTAATACAACATATCACTCCAGTTTTGTATAAGTTACACTGGCTGCCCAATAAATACCGAATTCAGTACAAAATTATGTCACTTATACATTCTTTACTACACAACAAAGATTCCACCTGGTTGTGTTCTATGCTGAGAGTTTACAAACCCCAGAGAGAACTTAGGTCAGCAGGACAAAACCTGCTGGAAGTCCCATCAGTAAAAAATGCAGCATTAAACGTGACCACAAATCAGTTGTTGGACCCACTTTGTGGAATGCATTGCCGAACCCCTTAAGGCAAATTTCGAGCACGAAAGAGTTTAAAGAGCACTGAAAACTCATGTTTCAAATAGCTTTTAAAGATATGGAAACTCCTTAGTTTGGAGTAATTACACTAGATGGGCTGTTTTTTCTTTAATTATGCTTTCATTAATGTTTAACTAATACCTTCATATGATTTTCTGACCTTTAAATTTATAATAAGGTAGCGGCCAATTCCTTCCTTATACCATCCTTATTTTATGTTATTGATAATTATTACGCTGTATTTTTATTCTTACTTTTACTGTTTTTTCTGTTTTTATTTGTTTATTTTACTTTGGTTTATTTTAACTATTTTATTTTACTCCTATTTTTATCATTGTAAACCGCTTTGAACAGTACTATTACTGGTAAAACGGAATAGAAATGTCCTAAATAAATAAATAATAAATAAATATTAAAATCATCGGTTCAGTGTGCTGCGGCAGTCAAAAAAGCAAACAGAATGTTGGGAATTAGGGAATGGTGAATAAAACAGAAAATGTCATAATGCCTCTGTATCGCTCCATGGTGAGACTGCACCTTGAATACTGTGTACAATTCTGGTCGCCGCATCTCAAAAAAGATAGTTGCGATGGAAAAGGTACAGAAAAGGGCAACCAAAATGATAAAGGGGATGGAACAGCTCTCCTATGAGGAAAGACTAAAGAGGTTAGAACTTTTCTGCTTGGAGAAGAGACGGCTGAGGGGGGGATATGATAGAGGTGTTTAAAATCATGAGGTCTAGAACGGGTAAATTGTGAATCGGTTATTTACTCTTTTGGATAATAGAAGGACTAGGGGGCACTCTATGAAGTTAGCATGTGGCACATTTAAAACTAATCAGAGAAAGTTCTTTTTCACTCAACGCACAATTAAATTCCTGGAATTTGTTGCCAGGGGATGTGGTTAGTCCAGTTAGTGTAGCAGTGCTTAAAAAAGGATTGGATAAGTTCTTGGAGGAGAAGTCCATTACCTGCTATTAAGTTGACTTAGAAAATAGCCACTGCTATCACTAGCAGCAGTAACATGGGATAGACTTAGTTTTTGGGAACTTGCCAAGTTCTTATGGCTTGGATTGGCCACTGTTGGAGACAGGATGCTGGGCTTGATGGTCTGACCCAGTATGGCATGTTTTTATGAATAAAAACTAAACACAACAAAAACCCTGTGTATATTCTTTATCAATGCTGTGCCACCTATGCAATATCCTCAATTGAAGAATGCCGCATCAGCAAGCCAGACAACGGCAGTCATATAACTTGCCATCCGGACCACTCGTCACTTGCGGCATATTTTTTAAGAGAAGTATTTTCAAAGTCCCAACTTATGGAGAAGTGTTTTCACAGTGTTTTCTCAATTTTTAAGAGAAGTATTTTCAAAGTCCCAACTTGTGGAGAAGTGTTTTCACAGTGTTTTCTCAAAGTCCCAAAATTTTCAAAAAACAACACACATCCGTGCCCTGAAATATAATTAAGAAGCCCGACAACAGCCGGTGTTTTGCGATGACAATATCACTTCTTCAGGAGTAATTTCAAAATACAATCTCAGGACTGATGCTGTAAATTTTCAAAGATATATGAATCAGACATACTAGTGTTTCAAAAATTAAATGAATACTTAACTCAAGATGTCACAGCACAAACCTTCTTTCTGGATGCAAACGTCTCCAAAGAAATATTTCGATGTGTGGGACAGAGCGGAGCCCGAACTGCTTTCTCTTTAAAAAAGCCCGCGCTTTTCGGGCGTGATGACGTCATGACCTGCTTACGCACTAACCAATCTTTGTCGAGGTGATCTGTAAACAATTAAGAGCGCTCAAGCCGAACAATTATGAATGAATTGCTAGCGTAATTCTCAGTTTACAAAATAATGAAAAGATGTTGTTTTCATAAAAATACTTGAAGTTCAAGTGCTGAATTTAAACCAGTAGGTTCAACAGTCTGAAGCCGGTGAATCCATCGTTGTTCTACACGTAGTAGCTGAGTGTTAAAATCCCCTACTCTCCAATTTGGGGATAGCTGCTCTAACACACACACTTTTAAATCATCAAAGGGATGTATGTGTTAGAGCAGCTATCCCCGAATTGGAGAGGAGGGGATTTTAACACTCGGCTACTACGTGCCCACGATCCAGTCAAAACTGCATGTGCAAAGGCTGTGTTCTCCTGGGCCTACACATCCAGATGATAATACCTGGAAAAGGTGTGTAAGGAGGACCATGTCGCAGCTTGGCAAATGTCAATGGGAGACAACAGGGAGGAAGACTCAAAAACAATGTCAGGAAGTATTTCTTCACAGAGAGGGTGGTGGATGCCTAGAATGCCCTTCCGGAGGAAGTGGTGAAGACCAGAACTGTGAAGAACTTCAAAGGGGCGTGGGATAAACACTGTGGGGCGGATTTTAAAAGCCCTGCTTGTGTAAATCCGCCCGGATTGATGCGAGCAGGGCCTTGCGCGCCGGCGCGCCTATTTTCCATAGGCCTGCCGGCGCGCGCAGAGCCCCGGGACTCGCGTAAGTCCCGGGGTTTTGTGTCGGGGGCGTGTCGGGGGGCGGGGCCGATCGACACGGCGTTTGGGGGGCAGGACGTGGCGTTTTGGGGGACGGGCCCGGAGGCGTGGACGCGCCCTCCGGAACCGCCCCCGGGTCGTGTCTCGGCGCGCCAGCGGCCCGCTGGCACGCGCAGATTTACTTCTCCCTCCGTGAGGCGTAAATCCACAGACAAAGGTAGGGGGGGGTTTAGATAGGGCCGGGGGGGGGGGTGGGTTAGGTAGAGGAAGGGAGGGGAAGGTGAGGGGAGGGCGAAAGAGAGTTCCCTCCGAGGCCGCTCCGATTTTGGAGCGGCCTCGGAGGGAACGGAGGCAGGCTGCGCGGCTCGGTGCGCACCGGCTGCCCAAAATTGGCAGCCTTGCGCGCGCTGATCCTGGATTTTAGCAGCTACGCGCGTATCTACTAAAATCCAGCGTACTTTTGTTTGCGCCTGGAGCGCGAACAAAAGTAAGCAAACACGCCGTTTTTAAAAATCTACCCCTGTGGATCCATAAAGTCTAGAGGACGTGAATGAAGAGTGGGTGGCTCGCGGGAATGACGGCTACCACCTGGAGATAATACCCTTATTCAATAAACATACACGCGGTTAATGTGACTCCAACATTGCTCTAAGCTTCAATGGCAAGAGGAAATGTGGAAAAAAGGATTTGCATTCACAAAAAAGCAAGGAGTAGCTTGCTTGTTACGGCGGTTACTACCCCAAACCAAATAAGCCTGATACTTCACTTTCAATGCATATCTAGCATAGCTCTCTGCTTCAATGGCAGGGGGAATGAAGAAAGGTGGATCTATATACAGACAACAACCAACAAGGACTGAATTATTTAGTCTGGGTGGGCAGGTGGGTGTGGGTTGGCCTGCTTATTGCGGCGGTTGTTACCCTAACTAATTGGGCTAGATATTTCACTTAGATGCAGTTCCAACACTGATCTCTCATTAATTGTGGGGGTGGAAGGGAAATAGAACCAAAGGTTACTAAAAGCCAAGAGTAACATAAGTATGAGAAAAAAAAAAGTGCAAAACTTGCTGGGCAGACTGGATTGACTGGTCTTCTTCTGCCGTCATTTCAATGTTTCTATGTTTCTCTGTCATCCCATTCCTCTCGCTCCATCCCCATTTCCCCCTCACTCACTCTCATCCTCCATCCCATCTCAGTCTTCTCATTTCCAACCCCTTTCTCACATCCCCCAATTGATGCCCTCTTAGCCTCCCATCTCTTCTATTACATCATTCAGTTATTCTTCTTTCATCCACCCTCCACAGTAAATACCTGTCCAGCAGACCCAGCCCTCAAACTCTTCTGGCATCCAATCTCTTCCTTTAAACAGCCCGTCGCTAGACCTCCCCCTGAGCCTGGACCAGCAGCAACATTTTCCTTTGAGCCTCAGGCCAAAGGTGGTTGGCAACCTGTGAGAAGAGGGGCAGGCTGATGACAGGGGCAACATTTTTCCCTTGAGAAGGTTCAGTAGTGGGTGAGGAAAGAGAAGCAGTGGTACTTTTTTCAGGCTCATGCACCCTTCCTCTCCCCTCATGGCTGGTCCCAAGGCCAAATGTGATCTGCAGGTGGCAGCAGCATTAGTAATGGAAGTCAGCACAGGGCTTCCGTTTATCACAGAGCCTGATTGAAGGGCTGGGCCACTGCAGGGCCTTTGAGTGCGGACTGGCTCATAGGCTCCACACTATCTTCCATTACTAATGCTGCTGCTTCTGGTGCCTGAAGAGCATTGTGATTTGAGGTACTTGTGACCCCAGCTGAAGGTTTTTAGACCCCATTTGGTATCCCGATCCAGAGTTTGGGAAGCCCAGCCTTAGATTGTAAGCCCTCTGGTGATAGGTAAGTACAGTACCTGAATGTATTCCGCTTTGAAGTACCGAAAGGCAGAAGGGTCAACAAATAAGGGTCTGCATTTTGCTGACATTGTTGTTGGATGTACCTTCTTTTATACGGCTGCAGGAGACTCACAGAGCTTCTGCAGTGCATTATGGTCTTGTGTTATGGAATCCCCCTTCCTTCCCATCTGAGAGGCACCTGATTACAAAATCTAACGGAAGAAAGTCAAAGTAGTTCTGTTTGAATAGCCTTTTGCACTTATGAATATGCTGTTCCATTTCCCTAGCCATTAGTTGCTGCTTCTGCTTTTCAGTGCTTTGGATATTTTGTAGTGATGTTTTGTAGTTCCTGTTCTGGTTTGTCATCTTGATTTTATTTTAATGTCTGTTAATATTACAATCCACTTAGATCAAATTAGATAAGAATTAGGTAGAATATTACATTTTTTAAATAAATCCAAAGGCATGTTTGTCTTATCTGTCAAGTTCAGTGGAGCAGAGGCTATATCTTATGTGTTTCTGCACAGAGCTATGGATGTCTTCTCATGTTAAGATGGTGACTTTCAAATGGACATGCAACACACGCGCGAGCATATCTGTGTTTCTAATTTTCAGCCTGTGCACGCCCCTCAGTGTAAGTCGGCTTGTGGACACGCAACCGCCTATATTTTATAGCAGATGCATGTCCAACTGGGGATTAGTTTCACCAGCTCGTTCGTCAGTTTCTGCTCTCTCAACCCCTTTGGTTCTTTAGCCAGCACTCCCCACCAGTTAACCCCGACTCTTCAAACCCCTCACAGATGCCTGTAACTTTCTTTCTTTCTTTTTTTTTTTTTTTAAACTTAAACCTCCTCCATAGCAGAAATAAAATTACATGGCACTGGACCTGGGCGCACACCCGGGTGTATAGCGTTTTGCGTGTACCTCTCATGGCACTGCCCTGGAATGCACATGCGCCGCCCATACCACACCCCTTTTTTACATTCCATATGCAAGCCTATTTTTCACACAAATTTTGGAAAAATGAAAAGATAAAAACTGGCAGATGTAAACTATGTACTGTGATGTAGCTTTCCACTGCAGCTCTTGGCCATGGCATGCCATTCTGATGCATTACCAAACAGGAAGAGCAGGTCTAGAGCTGTAAAGTATTTGGGGGCAGCAGAAGGGAAGGGGGTAGAAAGTAAGAGACGAGACAGTAAACACTGTTGGAATATGAGGCAGATCAAGAATAAAAGGTGACAGTACTTTCTGATATTCAAATATTGTCTAGAATATTGAGACCCCCAAACTTGAAGTTTTCTTTCTAGACTGTGGAAAATGCATTTTTATGTTTAATTTTGTAAAACATTTTACTGAGATTTTTTCAGGCTCTCCTACCAAAACATTTCCTTAATTTAAGAATTTATTTTAGAAATTGTTATGGATTAAATGGTCTGTTAAAGCACCTAAAGAGTTAAAAGAAGACTGAGTAGATTCCAAACCTCTGAGAGAGCTGGCTAAAAATGAAAAGGGGCAAAAATATTCCTTGTCTGAGAAAATTGGAAGGGGAAGAGATACAGTGACACATAGAAAGTCCTCAACATAAGGTGTTTGGAGTTACAACAACATTTCTAAATCAATACCTATTATCCAACTTACAACAATTGTTTCAACTTTAATATGTCCAAGCATCTCCCGACATGCATGCATTGGTATGCTGATGACCATGAGGCCTGGCTAGGTGACATCAACAAGAAGAGTGCCTGGGACAATACAGTGTCAATGGCATGCTTTGGTGCTTTCTTCTTCAGACACAAAAAATCTAATGCTTTAAAATTTCTCTGTGCTTTTTACAGCACTATATATTCTAAGTTATTTTGGTGAAAATGGTGCTGGAGCCAGTCCACCATTTATAACTTCATTCTCATGAGAAAATCAGTGTCAATTTACATTTTGACTTAAGACATGATCTTCAGAACCAATTGTATCTTAAGTCTGAGGACTTCCTATACATAGTCAAGTTTGCCTAGGGCAAAAAAAAGTTTAAGGTTGTATACTTGTTGTGTGACTATAAACATTATGGGGTTAATGTTCAAAAATGTTAGACACCTAAATTGTCCCTTTTGAAAATTTACTAGGGCTGTGAACCTAAATTTAGGACCCTAAAAGGTAGGTGGCTACAGAGGTGGAATTAGAGCAGAGAGACAAAGTAAGGAGCTAGGCACATATTTTTAGAACTAGGCACCTAATTTAGGGCCTTAAATATATGAATAAGTAGTAGGCCTAAATTTAGCACCTAACTTTTAGGTACCTACATTTATGTGAATTTTCAACTGAAAACTTAGGCGCCTAAGTTCAGCTTACTTTAGGCACCAAATTTAGGTCCCTAAATTTAAGAGCTCAGGTTTCTTTTGAACATTGGTTCCTCAAAGTATGAGAACTTCTTAATATTCTCCCTACTATAATAAAACCACTTTCCATATAGAAAAAGGTCAGACCATTTGTATAAAAAAAAGGGCAACTTTGTTCCTTACTAGTTTTGCAATTACTTTCTGACTGAGATGTGTAATGTACATGATTGCTTTCCACCTGTTAACATGTGGCTATTTAATTCTGCCTTAATTGCAGTGCTGAGGCTCTGAGGCGTGAACTTGAAAGAGAGAAGATGATGAAAAGACTGCTGATGACAGAACTATGAAAATTCCCACTTCAGCTCCTTGGAGGATGGATCATTGGCGAGGCTCTTCTAATGCCTTCTGTCGGTTGATGTTCTCTTCCCGACTGTATTCTCAATAATAAGCACCATGGCAAGGTGCTGAAGTGCAGTATGTGCCTGGCTGCTCTCTGTGTGATTCCTTATTATCGGTTATTGCACAGTCTAACACAGCTTGGGCTTGTCTTTATCTTGACAGACAAAGAGGTTGTTTATTGAATTGCTGGTAGGTAAGAATCCTTCAGCCCTTTAGTTTACTTGAGACCAAGGAATTGCTAACACTGCCAAGAGAATCTTAGGGTTCTTTTGATAAAGCTAAGAAGGAAAGGGGGAAGGTAGGAAAATACTGATTTCCATTAGGAATATTTTCTCCCATTTGTGTATATATATGTATATTGTTAATAACTGAACAGAGATTAATGTCAAGCAGAATATTTTGATAGTAGCATAGAAAAAAAGAAATACGTCATTTTTTATTCCTTGTAATTTGCACCAACTAATGCGATTTATTGAAGAATAATTTTTAAAGTGAAAAATGATTCTTTTACCTTCATCCTAAGGATTATCATCTTCCTCTTGAAAAAGATACAGGACTATCTAAGGAACATTAACCATAAAGCTCTACAGTCAAACATATGTAAATATAATTTAAAAAATATATATATGTATGCTTCATAAATCATTCCTAAAACTTTCCATTTTTATTAATATCGAAGGAAAAATGTATCTTTTTCAATAAGGTCACTTCAGTGCTTCAGAACTGAATGGATGCTTGTGACGCTCATCAAAACTCTTGCATCAGCTATAGTAGTTGTACAGAAAGTACTTAGTTCAAACGCAATTGCAATAACATTGCGTTGTTTTGAAATTTAGCACCCATAATACCTCTTTACAATAGTATAAGAAAACTATTTACATTCTTTAAACTGATCATTCTTACGGTAAATTAATGATAGCTCTTTCAGGCTTTCTAGCTCTCTTGGAGACCAGTGTTGACGTGTTTTTTAATTGTTTAGTGTCTGTATGTTCCTAGGTCACACCAGACTTGATTTCCAGTTTCCTGAACAGAGGGCTGTAAGGGTGCAATAGAATTTCTAACAACTACATGTTCCTTAACCCCCCTACATAAGAGCCAGGTAGGGAGTGCTCATCTTCTACCTCAGTGGTGTTGAAATCTGTTTTCTGCTGCCTTTTTTCCCCACCCGCGAAACCAGCTGGATTTTCAGGATATCCCCGATGAATATGCATGAGATATATTTGCATGCACTGCTTCCAAAGTACATAAATATGTCATGCATATTCATCAGGGATATCCTAAAAATCCAACTGCCTGTGGGGGGGCTGGGGGAGAGAACCATTTTGCGCACCACTGCTCTGCTTGACTCTTGGGAATCTTGTCTATATAAAGCCAAAAAGAAGGCAAGGGTACTGCATAAACCTCAACCCCTCCCTCTCTCTCATAGATGTATCTCTGATTCTGACTCCCCAATTGAACAGGAATATGAAACAGATCTCTCGCTTTCTTTCTTTGTGTATTCCTCACTGTACCATGCAGACCTTTTTGTCTCTCTGAAGGCAGAATTTTTTTGGACTCCTAAGAATGAAGAACCTTTCCCCTTATGTAAATCCTCTTTGTTCCCTAGTCTCCAATTCTTTCTTCCCCTTTGTGAGGCAGGTTCCTTCAGTACAGCAGAAACATAGGGACTCTGAGCAGGCAGTATGTCTGCCCTACCTGCAATGGTGCGTGTTCTCAACATTATCCACTTTTACCCCTCTGTTAGAAGCGGGGATAGAAGGACTTAATATATTTCTTGTTTTGTATTTTTTTTTTTTTTTTGCAATGTTGGTGATCTTTGTGGCTACATGGTTCAGCTAGCCTTTAAGCTGAACACAACGAAGTGCCCATTTTTGGGACCAATTTATATTAAAATAACTCACTCACTGAATATGTTGAGTGTCTGGAGTGAAGCTCTGAATTTTTATGAGAGGGATTAATGGGGAGAGGGCAATCTCTGACACCCTCCCTGATAGATATAAGAAAAATTGTTTCCTCCTTTCTTCGATCTTGCAACTTTTTTTCCTTAGACATTGTGTTAGGTGGCTCCATCCACCAATAATTACCCTTTTTTTATTCCGTTTCCAGAGAAGGCTTCCTTGGGTAGGGAAGCAAACTTGTGCTTTTAAAAGTTTTTAATTTATGCTCTCTTGAGAGGTAAAATGGCCTTTGTCTCTTTGGCACTGTGAAACAACTTTGTAGACGTTTTAGATGTGCCTTTCCTTTCTTGATCAGAAAGTAAGTTTTGATGTTTCTCAGATTCAATAGTCAGACTTTAATTTCACATCTGCAAGGCAATGTGAGTGTCCAGTCATAAATCTCAGCAGAACACTAATATATTTTCATAAGAGCATCCAGCAGCAGTTTTAAAAGAGAAAGGTGGTAAGTCTCATTTTCTCTTCCTATGGGGTAGGTGGTTACTGTCACACCTGAGTGTTTTATGTACTGACTAATCTCCCTTATAAATTAGGATGAAGGAAATAGGGAATCGTGTTCTTTATTTCCCTTCTTTTTCTCTTTTATTCTTTTCATCATGGTACAGGATATTAAATGGACTTTTCCAGATCCTGATACCAAAAGAAGAGGCTGGCCATGTGATACCTGCCTCAGTGCTGCAGTACACGAGACTTGAGTCTTTTGTCCAAACAAATACATTGAAACAAAAGACAGTCTAAAATTGACAAAGGAGTTAGTAATGGTATCAAGCAGTCTCAGGAAACAGAGCAGTCCCCCTGTTCCTGGGATATTCTCCTCAAGGGTTCTAGCAATTATGGAACCAATGGTTTTGAATATCTCAGATGCCATTATTTCTCCAGACACCTCATCTTTATCTTTCCCCTCAACTCAATGGAAGTTGAGATAACATTGAATTCTCCCTCATCTACCCCATCAGTCGAATCCTATAGAAAAGAAACATCTTTAAGAATCCTACCTTTTGAATAATCAGAGAAGGAAAGTTTTGTACCATCAGAAAATGACACACAATTTTATTATAGTTGATAATCTTTGATTTATATTTGTGAGTTTCCAAGAATTTCAAATTTAAAAAATATCCAACCCTGGTTAAATATTTATGGAGGAAAAGACAGAATCAGCATTTGGGCTTCCTTGTTCATGAACAAATTGAAACAGAATCTGTCTACTGAAAGGAGAAAACTGGAAAAGGTATATCACTCCTAAGTGAGGTAATTTTATCTGTCTTTTCTCTCCCATGTTATATTAGGTTGTAATTTGCTATGAGCAGACTTATTGGAAAAGGAGACTATACGTGCTGTTAAATTAAATAAAATGCTTTCCCAAACTAGATTTGGTCATGACCTCCTTATTAAAAATCTTTTCTCCTTACTGGTAGTTTAGCACTTCCTTCAAATAAGGAGGAGTATTCTAGTTTTTCAGACATGTTATAGATTCCATAGAGCTGTTTATATGCATCATATTTAGCAAAATCTCTCCAGTTTAGCTGCTCAAAGCATCTGATACCCTGTAGAGCTATAGCTAGCCTGTGGCTGATGTGACCTCGGACATAAGCAACATCCACCTGGGTGTGCCATCGCCATATTGGCCATCAGCCTCCTACTATCCACCGCCCCGTCAATGAGGAGCAGCATGCCTGCAGGGCCATAAGAAATATCGGCTGCCTCCAGTAGTGAGGAGCAGTGTGGTCCACAGAGCCAGAAGAAGAAGTATTAGCTTCACCTTCATTCAGCCCCCATCCCCATAGTTAGGAGTAGGAGCAGCAGGGCCTGAAAGCTAGAAGAGAATCTGTGGGCCTTAGTGGCTGAAGGAGAAGTCTATTGCTGCTAATGCTGACCCTTTTAGGGAGGGAAACATTTGAGAGCGTGTGAACATGTATGGTTGACCAAGTATATTTGTATGATAGAGCATGTAAGAGAAAACGTATGAATAAGTGTGTATATGTGGGAATGATTCAACATGTGAGAGACATTGTGCAAGCATATGTGTGTATATTAATAAGCATGTGACAGTGTATGAGCTTGTGTGTTTGATTGAGCTTATAAGAGAGATAGTGAATTGAGCATTTGTGTGTGTATTCTTCACCATATGTGAGAGAGAGCCTATGAGCATGCGTATGTGTTTGTATGTATGACTGAGAATGTGAGAGGAGAGCATGGAGAAAGTCTGTGTGCAATAACTCCCACCCCTCTCCCCCCCTAATTAATGACAATCTCAAGGCATGTGGAGCTGAAAAGTTCCTAGGTATGGAAATCGGAGGAGATTTTTTTTTTTTAATCCTTATTTTCAATTAATGGGTGTTTTTGATGTCAGCTGTCTTGAAATATTTTATTGACATTTGGAAAAGTTA
This sequence comes from Rhinatrema bivittatum, assembly GCF_901001135.1. NCBI lineage: Eukaryota > Metazoa > Chordata > Amphibia > Gymnophiona > Rhinatrematidae > Rhinatrema > Rhinatrema bivittatum. The sequence continues at coordinate 343,504,307 of NC_042616.1, read as the reverse complement.
TATATATGTATATGAGATTTTAATTATTGATGTTTTGTCCATCAGTTTTTTGACATATCTATTCTTTTTATCAGTATGGTTTTGCTATTATGAATTATATTTCTTGATCTTATTATTTTGTTTTAGTGGAATGGTGATGTTCCTGTTTTTCCATTGTTGTAGTGCATACAGAATCTGGCTTATTGTGGTTTCTGGTTCACTTTTTGTCTGCATGTTTCTATCTATATTTTATGGTCTCTGTTCCATATTTGGTGAGGGTCTGTCTGTGTTCTGCATGTGTAACAGAGGTGAGATATTTTACTAGCATGTAATTTGTGTAGAAGTCTGTAGCAGCCTATTTTTTTATGTTTTCTAATAGGAAGTATATTGGTGTTTTAGGACCTGGTATAATATTTGCAGTATTGCCTTTTTATAGATAGGTTATTGTTTGAGTGCTGGCAATTAGGTCTCTTCTGAATTGGGAGGTTTATTGTACTGAAATTGTAATTCAATTTATTCTTGGCTTTCTGCAGGTTAAGTCCACACTATAGGCCTGATCCCATATGGGTTCCAAGTGTCCTTATTTTACTTTTTTTGCACGGTTTTCCGGTTTGAATCACAGCAGTGCATATACATATTATATATATGTGGTTGTAAATGATATTTTTATCTCAGAATATACTTTTTAATGTAAAATCTTCTATTAATATTAAAACATTTAATTTGTATGTGGGGAGGGCATGATCAAGAGAGAGTGCAAGGCTGTAAGATTCAGCTAGGGTGCTTAATGCGCTTGCACCAGCCCAGGGAAGCCTAGAAGGTGTGATGTGTTAAGATATCTGTGGAAGATGTGAAAGGGGGGAGGAATAGGGATATGCAGGTGAGATGGTCGACAGAACAAGAGGATGCAGCTTTTGAGGGGAAAGACAAGGAGGGCCAGGTAGCTGGTGGTGGTAAAAGGAGCAACTCAATGAAGGGGAGATGGACTGAAAGGGGGCATTAGAATTAGCAGAGAGAACTGGAGGAGGAGAAAGGGGATGAAATCTAGATGAGTGGATAGAGAGACAGATAAAGAGAAATGGAGGAAAAAGAGAAGAAAAGGGAAAAATCAATATTAGATAGATGTAAGGGAGGAGATGATGAAGACAAGAGGAGAGAGAAGAAACAGAAAATGAACAGGAGATCCTGTAAAAGATTTAGGAGACCAACAAGGAAAGTAGGAAGAAAAAATGAGGACTAAAATGATTAGAAAAATGTCCCGACAACAAGGGTAGAAAAATATTTTATTTTCATTTTAATTAATGAAATATATCTATTTTGTGAATGTGGCTCATGATATATTTATTTTGCAGAATACAGGAAGAAATGTTTTTCTGTTTCTATTTCTCTGATGTTGCATGGCAAGCAGAGTCTGGCTTCTTGGGGTTTCCAGTTCAGTTTTTGTTTGCGTATTTCAAATTTGGGGTCACTTATTCTGTAATTGAGGGTCTATGGTTGACATTATTATGGCTTAAAGGTACACACTCCATTTTCAACCCCTGTTGCTTAACTGGGGGCGGGTAACTTTTTAGTTGTATGGATTGGGCAGTTTTATTATCTGTAATTTGATGTATTATTTGTTTTATATATTGCTTCGAATGTTTGAGGAAGCAAGTAATTTTTAAATAAATATAAACAACAAAGTAGAGCTTACTTATTAGTTATATAGAGGTTTATGGTCAGTTCTAGTAGAGTTAAGGATCACTTGTTTGGGACCCAGGTCATGCTTATTGATATAAATAATAATAGAGTTATATTTTACATTAAAAAAAAACCAGGGTTGACCCAGTTGGTAAATTCTGTGCACTGCCATGCAGAAGGTCCCTGATTTGATCCCAGGGTTGGGTTTTCTGCGCTCTGGGTCAGCTAGGCCTGAGAATGTTGCAGAAGCAGTGTTCACAGCTCCCGGCAAAGAAGGAATCGTGTTCGTTTCCTAAGGGTGACACCTAATGGTTGGATTGGGGGCCCATGATTGCAGGGCTCTGAAAGGAGTCCTGGTGCATGGCCCCCAGCCCAGGACTGACCCTGCAGCGAGTTGGGAGGGGATAGACAATAAAGGGAGAAGAGGGGGAAAGTGATGTTACCTGCTTGAAATGGCTGCTTAGCTGAGCAGCTCCTCGAGTTGCCAACTCCACTGCCAGATATCTCAACAAAGCTTTTGGACAGCAATTGAAAGATGCAGTTACAACGTGAAAGCCTGGCAAATTGAAAGAAATCATTGGACCTCCATGAACCCAAACCCAAGGCAAGGGAGATGTCAAGGGGGCAGAGAGTCAGAAAAGGTGGCAGAAGACTAAAGAGAAATTCAGATGGAGACATTCCCCCATGAGATCCCGCACCGGTAGAGCTTTGCTGAATAAACTCCATTCTGGAAACCAGTCCTGTGGCATTTTTGTTACAAATTTTGTCACAGAGGCTACAGTAGCAGGAAACAGACTTTCTTTATTGAGGGCTCTAATTTGAGTGAACCGAGTATGGTGCTTGAGTTATGTTTCCATAACGTTGGGTCTGATGCTTTTATTTCAAAGGCTCATGTCTATATAGAGAGTTGAGATAATCTTTTATTTTCACTTTTAAAAGCAATGTTGGCTTTCGGAGGGGGGGGGGGACAGCATTCCTCCAAGGGGAATTTTGCAGGAGAGAATGCACACAATTCGAGAAGAAGTTGGGGGTGGGGAGGGAAGGAGAGTGGTATCTAAGGGGTAGTAAGATATGCTTCTGTGGGAAGAGAATAAATATATATAATGGTTTGCTTGGCTGTTGAGATTTTGGAGATGTTTTGTACTGTTATAAATGGGGTATCATATGGGAAGCACATAGTTCATAGTTTTGCTTTGTTTAAGCTATTTTGGTATATTTGCCTTTTAGAGAATTAGGAATTAGAATTCTCTGTTACCCTTTAATATGATGGCTCTTAAGTTGGGAACTGTAAAAGTTAAATGATTAAATTCTCCGTTTAAAAGAAACAAGCTGTTTAAGGAAGCTTAGAGGACCTGTGCTGACATATTATTTATATAAGAAATACATTTTTGTAAGGATGAGAGGTTACTGAGATATAAAGTGTACCCTCATATTTATTTAGCATCAAGTTTAGTTAAAAATAGGGGGAGTAGGGATTTTAATTTCTAAAAATGTGTGCCAATTTTTTGGAATTATGAAATGATAGCAAGGGAAGGTATATTATTCTTAAAATGGTAATTGCTGGTGAAATCTTAACCCTTTTGAACATTTATAGTCCCAGTTCTGACCAGGACACTTTTTATCAAATGTTCTCAGATCACATCACTACCAAAGTTGAGGAACAAGTGATTATTGGGGGTGACCTTAATATAATCTTGAATCCTTCAGACAATTTGACGGACTCAGGATCCATTTCTAATAAAAAAAAAAAAACAACAACATTGTATGTGCCTTAAAACACTGATTACTAGATTGGGAGTTATAGATATTTAGAGAGTTTTTCACGTTACTGAGCGTGATTATACTTTTTCCGCCAGACCTCATAACACATACTCTGAAATTGATCGATCTCTGGTGGATAAGCTCTTGGTATCTAGAGTTAAGGAATCTTCTATATGTACTATTACATGATCAGACCATGCCCCAATAACATTTACTCTGTCTTAAATGACACTGGTAAGGGATTTTGGAAACTTAATTTTATTGAATGACAAAGATATATCCAAACAATTATAAATCCTCATAGAAAAGTACATGCAGATAAATGACATTAGAGAAGTATCTGCAGTTACAGTATGGGGAACATTTGATTTCCTCCAACTACAAGAAAAAGGAGAAAGTAAAAGAATGATTAGATGTAGAAAGTACCAAACATATGAATTGAAACTAGATACAAAAAGTTTTAAAACCTTAGAGAAAGCTAGGGCTGAGCTTGATCACTCATCATTTGATTATCACAAAGCAAAATTATTTGAATTTGGAAATATAGCTGGAAGGATATTAGATCAAAAACTTAAAGATCAAAAACACCAAGGGCACATGCTCAAACATGGGAGTTTGGTATTTGTTTTGCCTTTAAAATGGGACAGGTTTATGGAGTTTAATGGGGCATTATATCAATCTGACTCCTCTGTTCATTTGCCAGAGTTAGACCAATATTTGGCTGAAGTTGATTTGCCATGTCGGGAACTAGACTGTCAACAATATCTCAATAAAGAGAGTGAGTATTGAAGTTTCTTTGGCACTCAAGAGCTTAAAAATTTAAAAAGCCTCAGTCATTGATGGGTACACTGCAAAATGTTAGTGTCTTTGAATCAGTCTTATTTCACCCATTAAAGAATGTTTAATTCTTTACAAGGGGACAGCTGACTCTAATGTAGCTGGGATAACTGTCCTGGCAAAACCTGGAAGAGATCCAACTTTGTGGGGTTGTCTCATCCAATATCCTTATTAAATATAGAACTTAAATTACTGGCAAAAAAATCCTATCTAATAGACTAGGACCTTTGCTTCCAATTTTAGTTAGTAAAGAACAATTGTGATTTATCCTGAGTAGAGTGGCTACAAAAAATGTCAGGAGAGTTTTAATTTGGTGTGCTAGACATAAGAAGAAATCTTCCATATTTCAGCTGTTGATGCTGAAAAAGCTTTTAACAGAGTTCATTGGAATTTTTTATTTCAAATTCTTGAAAATATAGGTTTGGGCGCCAATTTCATAAAATAGATTTGTAGACTATATACTTCTCCAGAAGTGTGTGCAGTAAAGTGAGGAAAATAGCTTTAAAAAAAACCCCTGAAAGATGCAGCTACAAAGGTAAAGAGTGCGCAACAAGCATGGACATTGTTTAAAAATACCATCTTAGAAGTGCAATCCAGATGTATGCCATACATTAAGAAAGGTGGATGGAAGGTCAAACGATTGCCAGCACGGTTAAAAAGTGAGGTGAAAGAGGCTATTTTAGCCAAAAGATCATCATTCAAAAATTGGAAGAAGGATTCATCAGAGGAAAATAGGAGAAATCATAAGCATTGGCAAGTTAAATGTAAGACCTTGATAAGACAGGCCAAGAGAGAATTTGAAAAGAAGTTGACCATAGAGGCAAAACCTCATAATGAAAACTTTTAAAAATATATCTGAAGCAGAAAATCCTGCAAGGGAGTCGGTTGGATTGTTAAATGATTGAAAGGTTAAAGGGACACAGGGAAGATAAGGACATTGCGGAAAGACTAAACAAATTTGTTGATGTTTACTGAAGAGAATGTTGGAGAGATACCCATTCCGAAGACTGTTTTCAAGGGTGGTGATTCAGATGAATGGAACCAAATTATGGTGAACCTGGAAAATGTAGTAGGCCAGATTGATAAATTGTAGTAAATCACCTGGACCAAATGGTATACACCCCAGGGTTCTGAAAGAACTCAAAAATGAAATTTCATATCTGTTAATAAAAATGTGTAACCTTTCATTAAAATCATCCATTTTACCTGAAGACTGGAGGGTGGCCAATGTAAACCCAATATTTATAAAAGACTCCAGGAGAGATCCGGGAAACTATAGACTGGTGAGCCTGAATTCAGTGCTGGGAAAAATCATGGAAACTGTTATAAAGAATAACATCACAGAACATGTAGATAGACATGGTTTAATGGGACACAGCTAGCAAGGATTTACCCAAGGGAAGTCTTAACAAATCTCCTATGTTTTTATAAAGGGGTAAATAAACATGTTGACAAAGATAGATGGTGGTGTATTTGGATTTTCAGAAGGCATTCGACCAAGTCCCTCATGAGAGGCTTCTGAGAAAACTAAAAAATCATGAGATAGGAAGCAATATCCTTTTGTGGATTGCAAACTGGTTAAAAGATAGGAAATAGAGAGTAGGATGAAATAGTCATTTTTCACAGTGAAATAAGATAAACAGTGGAGTGCCTCAGGGATCTGTACTATAACCGGTGCTTTTTAATATATTTATAAATGATATGGAAAGGGGCACATTGAGTGTGATGCTTAAATTTGTGGATGACACAAAATTATGCAGAGTAGTTAAATCTCAAGTGGATTGTGATAAATTGCAGGAGGACCTTGTGAGACTGGAAGATTGGGCATCCAAATGGCAGATAAAATTTAATGTGGACGTGCAAGGTGATGCATATAGAGAAAAATAAACCTTGCTGTGGTTACAAGATGTTAGGTTCCACATTAGGAGTTACCACCCAGGAAAGAGATCTAGGCATCATAGTGGATAATACATTGAAATCAGTTTAGTGTGCTATGGCGGTCAAAAAAACAAACAATATTAGGAATTATTAGGAAGGGAATGATGAATAAAATGGTGGATGTCATAATGCCTCTATCGCTCCATGGTGAGACCGCATTTCTGTGTGTATACTGTGTGCATTTCTAGTCGCCGCATCTCAGAAAAGATATAGTTGCACTGGAGAAAGTAAAGAGAAGGGTGACCAAAATGATAAAGGGGATGGAATGACTCCCCTATGAGGAAAGGCTAAAGAGGTTAGGACTGTTTAGCTTGCAGTAGAGACTGTTGAGGGGGGGGGGGATATGATAGAGGTCTGAAAAATCATGAAAGGACTTGAACAGATAAATGTGAATCTGTTACTCTTTCAAATAATACAAGGAATAAGGGGCACTCCATGAAATTAGCAAGTAGCTCATTTAAAACAAATCGGAGAAAATTCTTTTTCACTCAACGTATAAGAAAGCTCTGGAATTCATTGCTAGAGGATGTGGTTATGGAATTTAGTGAGCTGGATTTAAAAAAGGTTTGGTTAAATTCCTAGAGCAGAAGTCCATAAACTGCTATTAATTAATAAGGATTGATAGCTTGGGATCTATTCATTTAATGTTTGGCTACTTACCAGGTACTTGTGACTTGGTTGGCCCAATGTTGGACCCTTGGTCTGACCCAGCATGGCATATCTTATGTTCTTAATGGGGGTTATTTTACTAACTTTATGAGAAGGGGAACATGACCGGGATGCCCACTTTCCCCTTTGTTTGCTTTAGTAATGGAACCTTTTGATGAAAAAGTCAGAAAGTGTCATGAGATCTCAGGTATATCTGTATGGAATATTCTGTATAAGATATCTATTAGCAGCTAGGTAGAGAGTGCATCAAACTAGATCAAGAGTACAATGTACAAATCTCATCTTTGTGTAACTATCCCCACTCCAAATCACATCAGATCTTCACTGCTGTGTACTGTGCTGTTCGTACCTCTGACTGTGCATGTAAAACTGCCCCCCAAAACGTACGTCACCACCAAAACCTTACCCTGAGTTACTAGTTAACCCCTCATACAATGGTATAAAAAGTTGACTAATATGTGTGCCTATCCAGAGACACGCTCTCTCTCTCCTGCACAAATCCCATTTTGAGCATAATGCCAGGAAAAAAGGTGTAGTTATTTCCGGCGTTAACACCCACGATAACACGCATTATGCTATCGCATGCAATGCTAACCACCCCTCATTTTAATTTACTCCACCCAAACTCCTCCCATTTGGGAAAAATTTGCATACGCATCTTTTAATACGTTATCTATCGTGGGTGTTATGGCATTATTGCGGGTGTTGGGTCTCTAATGCCTGTGATAAAGCCCTGATGTGATTTGATAAATCATCCTGAAAGTTTGAAGTATCTAGGGATAGATATTTGTATGGACCCAAATGGCTTATTCCATCTGAATTATCCTTCATTGATATCCAATATTTTTCATGATTTAGATGTTTGGAAAAGTTATAATTTTTCATGGCTAGGGAGAATTGCTACCATTAAAATGTTCTCCCTAGACTAATATATCTTTTGCAGACTTTACCTGTCTTTATTACTGATGCTTTTCTCAAAAGATTGCAAAAACATGTTTTTAGCTTCATTTGGAAAAGGAGGCTTTTGAGAATAGCTCAAAGTGTTCTATATGTACCAAAACTGGCGGGTGGACTACAGATACCAAATTTTTAAAAGTCTTATGTAGCAGCCTAACTTAAGACCATTATTGACTGGCACTTAAAGACAGGCTCAAAGCTATGAGCAGTTTTTAGAAGACAATTGTTAACGTTTCCACATGCTCTGTTTTGGCTGCCAAAGAAGTTCAGACAGCTCCCAACAATAGTTTCTCCATATACTCTGCTTACATTGAAGATATGGGATAAGTGGAAAGGGTGTACTAGCCTTAATACCCCAGTATTTCAGAGATGGGAAGCTGTAGGCTTGAAATGTTTGAGACATTTATGGATTAGTAATACCCTTATGAGTTCTGAATATCTATGGAGAAAATGTTGTCTTATAATAACGATATTTACCCTTATATGCAGATCTCTCACTACTTAAATCATCTTGTACCTGTTTAGATTTTATCTAAAGGTAAACCCTTAATAGAGGGATTATGTGATAGTGATAGAAAAATTAAGGTGATATTGTCTAAATTGTATAAGAATTTAATTGGAGATATATTTAATAAACTGAAACATCTAGTTTCTTGGGAAAATGACCTAGGAGCGCTTTTAGAGGAGGCAATCTGGGATCTTTGTTTTATATCATTGAGTAAGAGCTCTGTTTCTTTATTAGTAATAGAAAATGGATATGAAATCTTATATCATTGGTATTTAAGCCCAGAGAGGCTCCACAAAATTTAGAAATCTCAGCTGAGTATTGAAGTCTCAGTGGTAATAAAGGATCCATGTATCATATCTGGTGGGAATGTCCTAAGTTGCAAAGGTTTGGGGGTGAAATATTTAAGTTAATTCATAGAATGATTACCATTGAAATGCCTAATGATTCCAGATAACTCTTATTAAGCATTCCTGTGCCTGATTTATCTAGGCTATTTCAAGCTTTGACACTTCAAATTGCTATAGCAGCTAGGTTGACATTAAACTACACACTGGAAACAAATAAATTGTCCAGCTATGGAAATGGTTCATAGGAGATTATTTCATGACATTTATTTTTTGGGTCATCTTACTGCTGTATGATAAGACAAGTTTGAAAAATTTAATAAGAGATGGCAACCAAATCAAACTTGACTGAAGGAGATTCAATCCTGATTCTTTCATTCATTTTTGGGAATTGGTTATGTATTTCTGCACCCAAATGTATAGTACTATGGTGTATTCTTGTTCTTGCAAACCTTTGATGGGAGGTGGGAGGGTTGGGGAGGGATCTATATGTGAAATTGTACTATTTACAGTTTTCTTGTTTTCTTATGGCAATTATGTCTTTGGCATTATGGTTAATAAACTTCAAATTATTTAAAATAAATAAATAAAAAGAAGAGGAGAAAAGATCCCTTGTAGTTATGAATAAAGGCTCATGGTGCCAGGATCTCTGTGCTGGTTTTGATTGAGCTGAAGCCCAAAAAGAGCAGGAGGAAACCACTGGGTCAAACTATAAATCAAAGCTCCCTACATTTAACAAAGTCTCCTAGCTCATGGTGTTGAATGTTGTGTTCAGGGTGAGGGCGCACTTTTTCCAAATGGCCTGGCTATGGCTCTGTTGCCCTGGATGAGCGTATAACTCCAGCAACCTGTCATAGGTTTGGCATTATTTGTAGCTGATACAGCTATAGATAAATCAGAAACTGTTATCCAAAACAACAACTATTAAACACTGCAAAGAACGTATGACTTAAGCTATGGAAGCTGGGCCAGGCTCCTAACTTTCAACTACAGATTGCCTTTTATGGGGAATAAACTCCTTGCTACTCACACATTTCTAGGTCTTTGGTTCTCAACCTAGTCCTCAGGTCAAACCTTGTCAGGTTTTCAGGATATTCACAATGAATATGCATGAGATAATTTTGCATGCACTGCCTCCATTGTATTCAAATCTGTATCATACATATTTATTATGACTGTCATGAAAATCTGATTGACTAGGTATGTCCCGAGTACTGAATTGAGAACTCTTGCTCTAGGTGACATTTTAAAAATATTCAACAGTCGTCAAAATATTTTTTACCACTGTTTCCACTCAGTTCTAGCAACCAGAAATGCCTCATATGAATTCAATTATAAATTAGACAATAGGCCCTTGAGAAGGAGCAGGTTGGAAAGGTTAATATAGCCATGCTTCCATTTCTTTCTCCTGGCTCTCCCTTGAGACGTAAAATAAGCAGATCCAATCCAATACTAGCTCAAACGCTTTTACTTTGGAGCCAGGTTCAAAAATCACTAGAACAAGACAGGGAAGGTTTGTCCCCTATCATACCTTTATTTGAAAACCTTGTCTTTCCTAGCACGTAGCCAGATGGATTCAGGACCAATGGGTTATGTGCTCCCCTGCTAGTAGGTGGAGACGGAGTCAGGTTTCAAAGCTGACATCACCCTAGATATACTCCTGCAGTGACCTCCACCATCTCTGTCTCCTAGCAGATGTGGATTGTGCCTTCCCTATTGGGAACACAGTACTCTTTAGAAGAGGAAAATTTACCTTTAAATTGGAAAAAGATTGAGCCCCACTCTCCTGCAGTGATACCTAATGGCCCTCCCCCAGTTGAGAATTCCTGAGGTGATTTCCAAGATCCCTCAGAGGTGTGCCTTGGTCTGGTAGCCTGTTCCTGGCGTGGACTTTGCTGCTGAAGCAGCTGAAAGGTAGCGCATGCAGGAAGCCGAGCATGGCGGTTACGGTCTAAGCCCTCTACCCCCGCAGCCGGAGATCATCTCTATACTCAGCCGGTAAGCGCTGAGCCCAGGTAAGTAAAGAACTACTCCTCTGATTCAGAGATGTGGAAGGGCTTTGGTAAGTCTTTCCTCCGGTCTCCTTGCTTGCTGCACCGTACCAACAACGTTCCCGATCCCATTAGGGCAAGGGAAGGGGTTTTCCGATCCGGTTAAGTGGCCCCCCGATGGGCTAGATCCCGCTTCATTCTCTGTGGGCACGCCGCGTGGCAGGACACAGCGGCGCCATCTTGCACGTGGTTTGGTGCAGCGCCATTTTCCCCCATTGACTCTCGGTGCGGGCCGGCCCTGTTGTGTGCCTAACGCGTGCACAATGGCGCCACACCAAACCGCGCGCAAGATGGCACTGCAGTGGCCTGCCTCGTGGAGTACCCACTGAGTCTGAAGTGGGGCCTAGCCCATCGGGGGCGGGGGGGGGGGGGGTGTCGCTCAACCCACTCGGAAACCCTCTTCCCTTGCCCTAACGGGATGGGGAATGTCGTCAGTATGGCGCGCCGAGCAAGGAGACCGGAGGAAAGACTTACTGAAGCCCTTCCACATCTCTGAATCAGAGGAGTAGTTCTTTACTTACCTGGGCTCAGCACTTACCGGCTGAGTACAGAGATTGTCTCTGCCTGTGGGGGGAGAGGGGTTAGGCCATCATCGTCACACTTGGCTTCATGCACCCGCTGCCTTTCAGCTGCTGCAGCAGCAAAGTCCATGCTAGGAACCAGCTACCGGACCAAGGCACACCTCTGAGGGATCTCTGAAATCGCCTCAGGAATTCTCAAATGGAGGAGGGACCATTGGGTATCACCGCAGGAAAACGGGGCTTGATCTTTCTCCAATTTAAAGGTAAAATTTCCTCTTCTAACGAGTACTGTGTTCCCGATAGAGAAGGCACAATCCACATCTGCTCGGAGACTGAAAGATACTGGACGGCTGAGGTCACTGCAGGGGTATATCTAGGGTGACATCAGCTTTGAAATCTGACTCTGTCTCCATCTGCTAGCAGGGGAGCACTTAGCCCTGAGTCCATCTGTCTACACTAAGGAAAACAAAATTATTAGGTAAGTAATTTCTCCTTTGGTGAGTTGCATTTTCTCCTATTTTTAGGGAATGGAGGGAAAAGGGACTGGTCTTTATCTCTCAGTTAATGGAGGAGGATGTTTTCATGGGGTTTTCTGAGCTGAGCCCTAACTCAGGTGCATTTGTTTTCCAATTGCGGCATGCACTTGAACAACATTTTAATTTGGCTGAGCCATTAAAATTGTTAAATGTCGTGGAGCATTATCTGACTGATCCCAATGCTAAAAGAAAAAGGATAGCCTTGCTATACAGAGGCATCTTGGCAGGGAAGTATGGTTCAACTACTTCATTCTCTGTGACTGTGGCGTGGAATGCAGACTTGGGATAGATGTGGATGCAAAGCTTGGAAAAACAATTGGTACGCTGCGCATCACATAACGATATGTACTAAGAGGACGGAACATATGGTTAAATTGCTGCACAGAACCTATGATATCCCATTGTATTATTTTAGGGTTTTTTCTAGGGGCAAGTCCCCTGTGCTGGCATGGATGCAGGAAAAGGGTACTTATAAGCACATGTGGTAGCTTTGCCCGGGTGCGAGTCAGTTTTGGACACAGATAACTCAGGAGATCTGATATATTAGGCACCCCTGTACATGTCATGCCTTTGTTAGGCCACCTTAGGAGATGGATCGGTTCACTATAATACCCCCAAAATACTGTAAGTTAGTATCTCAATTGCTGCTAGCAGCTAGGTTCACAATTGCAACCTTCTGGAAGTTTAATCCAAACATGGACTATTGGAGAGCGCAAATCCAAGATGTGGCTGACATCGAGATACTTCGATATGATTTGAAGTGGCCATCCTTTAAATATAAATCAGATAATAGAAAGAGCTTTTGCTTCCTCCAGAAGGAGTGACAGTTCATTACAGCTTCAAAGATTAAACCAATATTTCAAAACTCACAAAGCGTCTTGACAACTTCTAGCAGGAACATTTCAGGTTAGGTCTTCTGGTGGAACTGTCTTATATAACAATGGTAGATATAAGGCATTTTAATGTCTAGAGATGTAATTTTTGTAAAAATTACATCTTCAAACCTTAAGATACCATATTTTCCCTTACATTGACCCAAGTCAAACTATTCCTAATTGTACAATCATGTGTTCACAGGAGCTGATTTTCATACTTCCATTGCTGGTGGTCTAGACGTGTACACTAATAATTTGTTTGATTTTCCCAAAAGAATTTCATCATCCAAATTTTTATTTCCTATCTTCTTATGAGCAGGGACTTGAAAGGCAGGGGTTACTTAAATGTTTCTGTAAGATTGGTGCAGGTACATTTCTGTGCCTGGGGGGCATTGGACCCCTTTTTCAGCATTGTTACTCACCTCGGTGTTGATGAAATGGCCAAGCATGAAATAAGATTTGAATAAATCGAATAAATAAGTTGGCTGGCTAATATGCACACGTTGCACCAGTTTTTTTTAAAGCAGACCTAATACTCAAAAGATCGCTTTGAAAATTATTCTACCAAATCTACCCACACAAGTTACACCTGCTAAAACGGGTGCACAAATTTTCCATGTAAATTTACATGCATACTTTTTAAAATAGAAAAGTTTGAGCAAAAATGCAAAGCCATCCCTAACTCCATCCCCAGGAGTCATCTTCACTCAGTCCAGGCAAACTTACTCATGTATGTCATATTTGCATGTAAGTTTCCCCGCATTTCGGATAGGCAGTATTTTAAAAGCCCATTTCTGTAGGTAAAACACTGTTTACCTGTGGAGATGCTTTTGAAAATTATCTTACTTCTAGCTAAAAATGGTAAAGAGAAAAGCAAAATTATAGGCATAGTTGAGTGGGTAGGGGCATGAGGGGGACAGTGCTCCCCGCCCCCCAATACTCCAGGTGCTAGTGCCAAATTAAAACTACCTAGCTCTTCCCATCAATATGTCCTCCCTACCTTTGACCTTGCAAACTATGCCTATGAGCAGAATGTAAAACTTAAGGATGGGAATGGTTATTAATTGAGTTCTTTACACCATATTACTCCTATATTTCTTAAACCACTCATTATTTCTGGGTTAGGAAAAAGAACTCTCAAATTCTCTATCCTTTCTTAGGTTTTTCCTTTGTTTTGCACTGCTTTGACGGTATTCACACGTAGAGAAAGGAGAACAGAGGGCGCCTTTACAAGCAGAAGGGCCCTTCTCATAGAGGAACCCAGGAAGAATCTTTCTGTAGGCAAATCTTATTCTCGTCGCTTTGTGATGACTTTTGGATCAACAAAAGAGCTCTGTTATTGCTGATAAATGTTTTTCATGCTCTTATTGACCTCAAGCAGTGAATTAAAATTGTTTGAACTCCATTTTCTAGTGTTCAAATCTAATGAGACTATCAAAAAGATGGAGGAGTTCAGCTACCATAATGCATCCATAAAGCAGCAAAACTTTCTCAATTCAGATTTCTGCTGACAGCACGAAACAAAAGAAACATAGGGCCTCATTTTCCAAGCTGCTCGCACGTGATAAGGGACCTTTCGCACGCGAAAAGTCCCTTACCGCGTGCGATACCAGGATGGGGGCGGAGTCGGCCCTGGAAGAGGATGAGTCGGGGCATCACCGGGGCCGACTCTGCGACGACGACGCGGACAGCGAAAAGGTAGGTGCCTTTTGCTGCCTATTTCGCTCCCAATAGCTACACCTCCTATGGTGACACTATTGGGTGCGAAACCGGCAGCGATCGCACCGCGACGGTGCAACGCTGCCGGCTAGCGCAGGCCCGCCCCCCCCCCCGTTTTGACCCCCCGCCCCTCATCTTCTAAAGTATCGCAGGCTTGCGATACTTTAGAAGATGAGGCCCATAGAGAGGTGGATTTTCAAACGAGTTGCATGCGTAAACGAAGCAATTTTGAAAAACCCATTTGCATGCATAAAGTCTATTTACATGTACATTTATGCAGTTTTACATGCATACATTTTTTGAAAATTACCTCCTAAGAGTGTTAGGGTCACAGTTCTTTTGTTTGTTTTGAGGTTCCATTTTTTCACTTTTTATACCCCGCTAAAATTTGTAGATTGTTCTATTTTACCCTTTTCCCTTTAGAATCTGTCATATATCTTGTACAAGAATAGTTTCTTTGACATTCTTCCCAAGATGGTCTTATGCCTCACCCTGACATACTGTGATTAGAAACTCTGCTGGAAAATTGCAGTGTTTTGAAAGGCTCTGTATAAATCCTCCTAATCTGTGATTCTTAACAGTATGTTACACAGTGCAATAAGGTTGAAATTGTTTTTATCACAAGCTGGTTTTTCACTGCACACATCTCCATTACATCATCAGTTTAATTCTAGGCTGTGTCCATATCACATATCCTGCATGTTCATTGGCTACAACAAATTTTAACTTTTTTTTTTTTAATATAAAACTACAGAGTGCTGAAGGTTTTGGGAGAGAGATGTTTTTGTCCCCTTCTGAAATAAACAAAATTCAAATTCTAGTAATGGGCATGACACGTTAATATATATATATATTTTTTTTTTTATTTAGCGTTTTTCTATAGCGGCATTTATGATTAGAATCACATCATGCTGGTTTACATTTAACAGGGGGTGTAAATTAAAATAACTGAACAGAACTGAAAAACTGTAACAAGTGAAATGAAAAACTCTGAAGTTACAATAAAACAGGATGCTAAAACTGGGTGGAGGGAAGTCTAAAGGAACTTAACAGAGCCATTATTTACAGTATTCTAAGAATGTCTGATTGTGGTTGTCGTTAATATGCGATTCAAATCGGGTCTGGAAATGCTTGTTTGAACAACCAAGTCTTAAGCCTTTTTCTGAATGTTCGAATAGTTATGTGATCTTTTTAAATACACTAAGCCAGATTTAAGGACTGATGGGAAAAAAAAAACTTCAAAACCCCACATAATTGTCAGTGATAATTTACATTTGCATTGAAATTTAAGGCTCACAAAAATACATTTTTACTTCAAATTACTTTCGAAAATTAAGCTGAAAAAAAAAATCTAATTATGCCACAGATTTTTAGCTCACTTGACTAGAAATAGCACAAGTTTTACCTAAAGCAGAAGTCTGAAGTTAAAACACTATACCTGTCCTAGGTGCACAAATAGACTTTTGCCACTCTGGCCTAGATCCTATAAAGTGTCTGCATTTAAATTTTATGCTTCTTAAATATTTTGTTTGAGGGCATGACAGGTGCATTATTAATGAAAGAAATAGTCTTTTCCTAATTTACTTTCATCTTTGTGTTTGATCCTCCCTCCTACCTAGTCTATGCTTTCTTCCATCTGGAATCAAGATGTAAGTGGTTTCATTCAACAGAGCTAAAATGTCCTTTATCACATTTCTGATAGGAGCAAAGGTCAGTATAGCAGCAACTCTTCCTGTGCATCCTTAAAATAGGAGCTACTTGAAGGAAGCATTGGGATTCCAAAAACTGATAGCATTATTTATCTCTAGTGATACCTAATGATGTCCAAATAGGTAGAAATGAAAGGCAAATAGAAAACTGAATATGTTTGACTTAAGCCCATTGTGTATTTTATATGTGTTTTCTTATTGGCCTGATGAGAATGAATGTAATCATCTCTAGTGAGATGTTGATGCCTTTGCTATAAAAATAATTGCTGCCAGGAGTCCGATGATATCCTGCTGGCAATGCTGTCAGTTGTAGTAGATTGTCACAACACGATCCAGATTGCTAGCACCCACAGAGTGCCAGAATTGTACTATATGAACCTGAGTGCCATGCTTCTTACACATGCATTTAAATTTGACTCACTATGCCCACAACCGTAAAGAGGAAACTAAATTGTATGGTTTTGAGGTGTTGGAATGGATTCTTGGGTACTGTGGTGATGGCCACGCCCACGGGGAGGAGCCCCGTGAGGAACCACAGTACTAGGCTAGACTCGAGACACGCAAACACAGAGATTTGTCTTTTATTATACAGCTGGATGATACCACCAGAGGTGGCAGTAGTGAGGTGATCCAGTAGTAGCAGTCCAGGGACCCTCGGCAAAGGAGACCCGTCTCACAATATTAGATGTTAGGGGTGTGAATCGTGTGATCGATCGTCTTAACGATCGATTTTGGCTGGGGGGGGGGAGGTAAATCTTATCGTCGTGTTTTTTTTTTGTTAAAAATCGTAAATCGGGGGAGGGCGGGAAAACCGGCTCACCAAAAAAACCCTAAAACCCACCCCAAACCTTTAAAACAAATCCCCCACCCTCCCGAACCCCCCCAAAATGTTTTAAATTACCTGGGGTCCAGTGGGGGGGTCCTGACGCGATCTCCAGCTCTCTGGCCACTGTTGCGTTGAGAAATGGTGCCGGTGGCCCTTTGCCCTTATCATGTGACAGGGCAAAGGTAGCGCCGGCGCCATTTGGTTCCTGACTCCTGACGTCACACGTGCAGGAGATCGCCCCCGGACCCCCGCTGAACCCCCAGGGACTTTTGGCTAGCTTGGGGGGGTCTCCTGACCCCCACAAGACTTGCCAAAAGTCCAGCGGGGGTCCGGGAGCGACCTACTGCACGCGGGCTGTATTACCAATCTTCAAAATGGCGCCGGCGCTACCTTTGCCCTCACTATGTCATACGGGCGATGGTCGCCCGTATCCCCGGGGCCTGTTCAGCGATGTTAAAGAGACTGAAGCCAAATAGGAGTCGATATCTGAGTCGAGGATATCATCCTCAGCCTTATATAAGATAACATAAAAGTCCGTGAAGCAGTCCCTAATATCGTCAGAGGAGATGAGTTCTAAGCCCCTCCCATTATTAATCTGTGCAATAGTATTCTGTGCCAACACCACTCTTAATCTTCTGGCTAGGAGACACCCTGCTTTGTTTCCCTCTTCATAAAAAAGTTGTTTAGTCACCTCAAGTGCAAAAGCAATGGAGTCAGATTTTAGTTTTTGGAGTTCTGCTTTAATGGCTGCCAACCTCTTAAAAATGTTAGGGCATTGGGAAGATTGGTGTTGCATGACAACTGTGCTATTTCTTTGAGCAAGTGTGCCCGTTGTGTCTCTTTCTGTTTTTTTACAATAAGTAACCTGGGATATTAACAGTCCCTATGCCACAGTTTTAGAACATTCCCAAATTGTTGGCGGAGTGTGGTTCTCTGAATTATTAATTTTAAAATACTCCTGAAATCTCTCCCCTAATCGGGCTAAGAAAGCAGTGTTGGTCAGTAGCATTTCATTTAAATGCCAGTAGCATTGCCCGGAATATGGAATCATAAACTGTACAGTGATCCACACTCGTGCATGATCCATACAAGTGATAGGGTCTATGCCCAGCCTAGCCACCCAGTTTTGCAATTGAGTGTCAATCAGGAAATAATCTATCCTGGAATAAGATTGATGGGCATGTGAGTAATAGTAGTAGGTATGAGTGGCTGGGTGTCTCCGCCTCCATATATCCTGCAGGCCCCAAAGCTTCATTAAGGAGATCAGGGACTGGCGAGCCGAAGTGGGCGCAGCAGAAACTCTTGCAGAGTTGTCAAGTAAAGGGTTAC
Source organism: Rhinatrema bivittatum (assembly GCF_901001135.1). NCBI lineage: Eukaryota > Metazoa > Chordata > Amphibia > Gymnophiona > Rhinatrematidae > Rhinatrema > Rhinatrema bivittatum. Next base: position 343,486,068 of record NC_042616.1, on the reverse strand, counting down.
AAGTCACATTAAAATCTCCCCCAATATTAGCGACCCCTCAGCATATTGCACTATCAGAGCATCCAGCTTTCGAAAAGAGGATACCTGCACGGAGTTGGGCGCATAAATTGAAACCACAGTGATCACTTCCCTACCCAGGCGAAACTTTAAAATCACATAGCGCCCCTGCGGGTCAGTGTTTAAGGTCAGTACCTCATGAATTAAATCTTTTGCTGAGAGTCCAGCCCTCTCTAAACCTCCTAACAGTGCTGACACAGGAAGGATTCCAGGTCAGACTGTGCAGCCCTAATATGGCAGGCAGCACAAAGGGAGTGTCATTTGAGCTTCTTTGCTGCCGGGGCCATAATATGCTGTAGCTTGTGTGTTCAGCCGGCTAGTGCCTCTCAAGAGCACACAGACCCACCTTGGCGTGCATAAATCTAAGCGGCCAGTTGTGCGTATAGTTATGTGCATGGTTACATGCATAGGTGTGCACGCGTTAGACGCACAAAGGGCCGGCCCGTACCACGCATACTGATGAACAATGGGGGAAAATGGCACCGAACCAAACCGTGCACAAGATGGCGCTGCCATGGCCAGCCATGTGGAGTGCCCTCCTAGCCCATCAGGGAGCCGCTCAACGTGCTAGGAAAAACCCCTTCCTTTGCCCCAATAGGATTGGGAATGACGCTAATACAGCATGCAGAGCAAAGAAACTGGAGGAAAAACTTACTGAAGCCCTTCCATGCCTCTGAATAGGAGGAGTTCTTCACTATTTACCTGGGTTCAGCACTTACTGGCTGAGTATAGAGACGGTCTCTGGCTGCAGGGGGAGAGGGCTTAGGCCATCCCCACCGTGCTCAGCTTCCTGCACCCACTGCCTTTTAGCTGCTTCAGCAGCAAAGTCCACACCGGAAACTGGCTACCGGACCAAGGCACACCTCTGAGGGATCTCTGTGGGGAATTATGAGCTTTGCCAGCAGGCCATGTCAGGGGTTAACTCTAACTTCCCTTCTCTCTGACCTTTGCACTGAATGCAGCAAAACTAGCTCATCTTAAATCTCTAGCTTATAATTAACCCTCACTGCCTAGGAGAGGATACCTAGCTGCCACGTATTCAGCTGCAGGCAAAAGACAGACACATATATGGTATAAGCTTCAGCAGCCAATGAAATGATCTGTACACACCCCCTGAGCCAATGGTCTAATGACACGTCTGTATGCTATGGAGAGGGGAGCCAATGATGTGATGGCACATTTGTATGCTATGGATGTATGTACAATAAAAAGGGACCCACGGGAGTGGTCAGCCCTTCTCTTCACTTCCCTTCTTGCCATGAATCCTGCCTGATGTGTCTTCATTGCCGCAATAGATCTCGGAAACCACCTCAGAAATTCTCAACTGAGGGAGGGACCCTTTGGTTTCACTGCAGGAGAATGGGGCTCTATCTTTCTAACAATTTAGAGATAAGTTTAAATTTCTTCTTCAAACTAATGCTGCAATCCCACTAAACACTGCTGCTGGTGTGGGGATAGCGTGTCCATATCTGCTAGGAGATGGAGAGATACTGAATGGTTGAGATCACTGCAGATGTATATCTAGGGTGTCATCAGCTTTGAAACCTGACTCCATCTGCTAGCAGGGGAGCACATAACCCATTGGTCCTGAGTCCATCTGGCTACACTCTAGGAAATAAGGGTTTACTATTTGTCCCCAACATAAGCACACACCTGACACAGATAAGAGATAGTGCCTATTCCATTGCTGGACCAAATCTGTGGAACTCCCTACCCGGAAGGCTATGACTGATCCCAGCTAAAAGAAATTTAAAAAGGAGCTAAAAACATGGCTATTCAAAAACACAAATAACTAGCTGATGTTGTAATTTGATGTTGCTAATATTAGATACAAAATATCCTTTATATAAATCCAATATGTTGGAGAGGAAAAGACCTCAGTACTGGTGTCAACTGATTGTTATTGTAAGATTGTTTACCAGTAGTTGGAATCATAGGTCTAGAAAAACCTCTCTTTTTTTGATTTTTTATTACTTTTCAAAACCTTTATATTTTTATTTTGATTTATATTTAAAAAGTTTTGCTGATTTTGTGTTCTCCGATTGTATATAGTTGTATGTCTCTTCTTGTATTAACAACAGCTTAAAAGCTAAACCGGACTACAATTGGATATAATCCTAATGAGTATTTCACAAATTCAAATTTATTTCAAGCAACATGTTCGCCTGATAGAGACCAAAATTTCAGCACTTATCTTGTATGAAGACTTTCTGAAGAATCTTTCAAAAAATGCCAAGTCAAGGTTATCAATGAATGCTCAGCTGGCGCTAATAGCAGCTGCCATTAAAGATGCTGTCATTGACAACGTTTCGCCAATGCTGTGTCAGGGCGGTATGATCATTGTGTTTTCTAGATGCATTTCTTCTGAAGATTCTTCAAAAAGTCTTCATACAAGATAAGGCACACAGAAGAAAACAGTAGCAAGGAATGTATTAAATTGGACTCGTTCATTCCTGAGACTGGCGAGTGTGATAGGCCATCATGATAGCTCCCAGTATGGTCCGATGTTAGCATACGCAGATACGATATTGGCAGCCAGCAAGAACTATGAGGGTTGGTCCTGGCTTAATTACGAAGAGCGCTTCCGAGACCGTATGGATGAGAATACATTTCTCTCTTGGCGCACTTGGGATGTGGGATTATGGCTAACACAGATGAATGCAAAGATTCATTCCTATGCACCGAACGTCCCAGCAGGTGCTAACATGGGGAGGGGCGGGTGTTCCTTTCGTGCTAGCACCACACCGGGTGGTTCTGGATGAGTCAGAACAGGTTTGTCAGATGTCTGTTGGCGGTTCAACCGCTCGTCTTGCAACTACCCAGAATCTAAATTCCACCATAGCTGTCTCAACTGCGGAGCAGGTTATCCAGCTTCAAAATGCAGAAAGCATTCTGGAGAAGGGAGAACGGGCACAGGGACTGCCTTGGGAGGAGTGCCAAAAGGTTCTCAGAAATGAGGACCTAGGCATAGCGCCTACGCTGGTTCAAGTTGCGGCATTGAAGCCGTGGTTGCTTAGGTACCCGAATACGGAGACCTTGTTCTTGTTGAAAGGATTCTCGGATGGTTTTGTTATAACATTCATGGGCCCCACCGGAGTCGGGGGCGGTGCAAATTGCCCCTCTGCGCACAGCATGTCCAGGATTGTCAAGGATAAACTGTCCACGGAGATTGCGTTAGGGCGCACAGCAGGACCTTTTCATGAGCCCCCCTTTCCGGCATTGGTACTCCCCCCCCCCCACCCCCTTGAAGTAATCCCTAAAAAAGAGACAGGAAAGTTTAGACTCATCCACGATTTGTCCTTCCTGGAGGGAGAATCGCTTAATGACTTTATCCCTCATGAGCTCTGAGCGGTAAGATACCAGTCATTCAGCTCAGCAGTTCAGCTAGTGCAGATATGCGGTCAAGGGGCATTGATGGCAAAGGTAGACATTAAGTCAGCTTTCCATCTGCTGCCGATACATCCGGAGAGTTTTCCATTGTTGGGTTTTAAATTCCAGGGAGGTTACTTCATTGATAGAGCAACCCATCGGTAGGCATTTATCGCGTGTGCCTATTTCAAAGCTTTCAGCTCTTTTCTACATTGGATGATCGAACAAGAATCCGGATCATCGAATATAGTGTATTACTTGGATGACTTCCTATTTGCGGGTCGTCCACATGCGAGAAACTGCGAAGACCTCTTGCTTTGCTTTCGCCAGATTGCTGACAAGTTTGGTATACCCATTGCAGAAAAAAAAACAGTAGGGCCCTCCACACAGCTGGTTTTCTTGGGCATCGAAATAGACTCTCCATGCAGTCACGGTTACCAGAAGAAAAAGTGAACGAACTCAAACTGATCTTGCAAGCACAGAGCGCGAAGAAATTGACGCTAAAGCAGGTCCAATCACTAGTGGGTAGCCTAAACTTCACTTGTAGGGTTATCCCAATGGGAAGAGCCTTCTTGCAGCAGCTGTCAGCCGCAATGTCCGGAGTCCAGAAAAGTTTCCACCATATCCACATCTCAAAGGGAATTCACGAGGATTTGGTTATCTGGAACAGATTTCTGTCCAACTTCAATGGAATGTTGTTGTGCAGTCTGAAGCGGTTTCAAATTATGAGTTAGAACTATTTACTGATGCAGCGGGATTGGTTAGGTTTTCAAGGAGCATGGTGCGTGGCTCAGTGGCCTGAGGAGTGGGTGCATTCCGGCACCACCAGCAATATCACCTTCCTAGAGCATTTCTCCATCGTCGTAGCGGTTGTACTATGGGGCGAGCGGATCAGGAACAAAAAAGTGATTTTCTGGTGCGATAACCAGGGTGTAGACGAGGTTATCAACAAGAGAGCAGCAAAAAACATGTTAGTCTCAGATTTACTGCACGAATTCATCCTTCGCTGCATGGAATTAAATGTGACTGCATGGGCAGGGCACGTGCTGGGCGATTCCAACACTTTGGTTAATTCTCTTTCTTGTTCAAATTGGGACACATTCCGGAAACTTGTGCCAGGAGCGGATCCACAGGGAGCTTCAGTGCCTGCTTTCCTTTGACAGTTTGATAACCAGAAGTCTGGAGGTGGCTACAAATGTCACTAGCCCCTTCCACTTGGTCTGCATACGTGAAAGGTGCTGAGAAGATGGTGTCCTTTTTCTCCAAATTGGGATGGCATGGGGGACCAGTTTTAGAGTGGGGCATAATGCGATACTACCGTCCACCTGGACAAAATGGTCAGACAGTTGATGAAATGCTAAGAGAAATCAGGTAAGCAAACCAATTTGGCAGCACAATAATAATGGGAGATTTCAATTACCCCAATATTGTGACTGGGTAAATGTAACATCATGACTTGCTAGAGACATAAAATTCCTGGATGTAATAAATGATTGCTTCATGGAGCAATTGGTTCAGGAACCAACAAGAGAGGGAGCTATTTTAGATTTCTTAGTGGAACGCAGGATTTGGTGAGAGAGGTAACTGTTGTGATTGACCAATCCGGAAGTGGATCCTTGGGCCGACCGCCGGAGGGAGACGGACGGGAGGCAGACTAGATGAAACGATGAATCTTCACCTGGGAACCCGTGACCCCTCCAGAGGAGCTGTGGAGGCCCGGGTCACTAGGGCTTAGGAGTCTTCGCCCTGGAAGCCCGAGATCCCCCCAGGAGGAGCCTGTAGGGACCCGGACCGCTGGGTCTTAGGTGATAACAGAAGAATCCAAGGAAGCGATACGAACCGGGGTACAAGCAGGCAGAGAGCGGAGTCAGGCAGGCAGAGATCAGGAACCAGGCTGGCAAACGATACCGGAGTCAGGCAGGCAGAAGTCAGGAACCAGGCAGGCAGATAAACGATACCAGAGTCAGGCAGGCAGAAGTCAGGAACCAGGCAGGCAGATAAACGATACCAGAGTCAGGCAGGCAGAAGTCAGGAACCAGGCAGGCAGATAAACGATACCAGAGTCAGGCAGGCTGAAGTCAGGAACCAGGCAGGCAGATAAACGATGGCAACTAGCACTCCGAAGAGAAACCTCGTTGCAAGGCGAATTGCAACTTCAAAAGTCCCGGCTTAAATCCCCTGCTCAATCAGCTGACGTCAAAAGAGGCGTGTCTGCACATCCGGGTGCAGACGCCTTAAAACACGGCTCTTCGCGCGCGTACCAGGGCTGGGGGGAGGAGTTTCTGACGACGTCTCCACGAGGAGACGCCGCTGCCATGTGGCCCTGGAGGCCAGAAACCCGGCGGTTCGCGGCGCCACGGAGGAAGGTAAGAGCCCGGTCACTAGGCTAGTGACCGGGATCGTAACAGTACCCCCCACTTTACGCCCCCTCTTTGAAGGACCGGGCCTTCCAGGGTTGTCCAAGTGAAATTGGGACAGCAGAGTCTTATCCAGGATATTCCGCGCAGGTTCCCAGGAATCCTCCTCAGGACCACAGCCTTCCCAGGCTAGCAAATATTCCCACCGACGATTGTGAAATCGTACGTCCCGTACCTCGTGTACTTGATAGACCGGATCCCCAGGAGATGATGCTGAGACATCATCCGGAGTGAGGTGATGATAACGGGAGTGGACCACAGGTTTTAACAGGGACACATGAAATACATTGTGAATGCGCAATGATGATGGCAGTCGAAGTCTGTAGGATACCAATCCAATACGTTCTGCCACTGGAAATGGACCACAGAATTTAGGAGCCAACTTGCGAGAGTAGCCTGAAAGGTGCAAATTTTTGGTACTTAACCATACTTTAGTACCAGGTAGTAGTGTCGGAGCAGCCCGTCTATGACGATTCACTGTTGTCTGTGCTTTCCGTGCTGCAGAAGAAAGACGATGCTGAAGAGATTGCCATAGGTGACGAAATTGAGTCGCTGCTGACTGAGCCGCAGGAGATGCCACCTCCACTGGAACTGGGACAGGAGGTTTGAGATGACGACCAAAAACCGTTTGAAAAGGTGATTGGCCCGTGACAGAGTGTTCATGGTTATTATATGCAAATTCTGCCCAAGGCAACAACGCCACCCAATTATCTCTTTTCTCAGAAATGAAACTGCGGAGAAAAGACTTGAGAGACCGATTCATTCTTTCCGTCTGTCCATTACTTTGGGGGTGAAAAGCGGTGGAGAAATTTAACTGAACCCCGAACTGTTTGCAAAGGGCTCGCCAATAGCGAGCTGTAAACTGAGGTCCACGGTCAGAGACTATACTTTGTGGAAGACCATGGACTCGAAAGATGTGTTGTACGAACAGCTGTGCTAACTCAGGTGCAGAAGGCAGTTTGTCCAGTGGTACGAGATGTACCATTTTAGAAAAACGGTCCACAATAACCCAAATTACAGTCTTACCCTCTGAAGGAGGGAGATCTACCACAAAGTCTGTGGCAATATGTGTCCATGGTTCTGTGGCAATGGGTAACGGTTGTAGCAGACCCCAAGGTCGACCCGAAAGTGGCTTTTGCCTGGCACATACTGGGCAAGATGCCACGTATTCCTGAACGTCCTGACGTACCCGAGGCCACCAGTAGAATCGATTCAAGAGAGTGAGAGTTCTTACTTGGCCGGCATGACCTCCTGTAAGGGAGTCGTGAGCCCACTCCAGAACCTTCCTTCGGTCTCGTCGAGGTACTACTACTCGTCCTTGCTGAGATACACTAGTGCAGTCAAGAGAAATCCTGGCTGGGTCAATGATATACTGTGGAGAGTCACTCCTTTCCTCAAGGATGGTGTTACGGGACAGAGCATCGGCTCGGATGTTCTTAGCGGCGGGTCGGTACTTGAGGATAAAATCGAACCGACTAAAGAACAATGACCATCTCGCCTGCCTGGGATTGAGGCGTTGGGCTTGGGAAAGAAACTCCAGGTTCTTATGGTCAGTGTACACCGTGATTTGGTGCTGAGCTCCTTCTAGCCACTGCCTCCATGCCTCAAACGCCAACTTGATGGCGAGAAGTTCTTTATCGCCGATACCGTAATTGTTTTCGGCAGGAGTGAATCTCTTCGAGAAATACGAGCATGAGAGTAAAGTTCCTGCACTAGAGTGCTGAGAAAGTACTGCACCTACCGCCACACTGGACGCATCTACCTCCACTATGAAGGGACGTGACGGATCAGGGTGTCGTAGGCAAGTATCCAACAGAAACGCGTCCTTTAAATCTTGAAACGCTTTACAAGCCTCTGCAGACCAGTGGCGAACATCCGCTCCTTTCCTTGTTAAGGCTGTCAAAGGTGCCACCAGCCGGGAGTATCCTGGAATAAAGTGTCTGTAAAAGTTGGCGAAGCCCAGAAAGCGTTGCAACGCCTTTAATCCTGTAGGCTGAGGCCACTTCTTGATGGCCGAAACCTTCTCTGGGTCCATGCGAAATCCTGTGGCAGACACGATATACCCTAAGAAAGGCAAAGAGTCCTGCTCAAAGAGACATTTTTCCAGTTTGGCGTAAAGGTGCTGGTCTCGGAGAATTTGAAGAACTTGCCGGACCTGTCGGCGATGAGAATCCAAATCTTGCGAAAATATGAGAACATCATCCAGGTAGACAATGACACAAGTGTTCAGCAGTTCCCTAAGAATCTCATTCATGAGATGCTGGAATACGGCAGGAGCATTGCACAAGCCGAATGGCATAACCAGATATTCGTAGTGCCCGTCCCGGGTGTTGAAAGCAGTCTTCCACTCATCCCCGGGACGGATGCGCACAAGATTGTAGGCTCCTCTTAGGTCCAGTTTGGTAAAAACTCGAGCCCCCTGGAGTCTGTCCAAAAGTTCTGGGATCAAGGGTAACGGGTAGCGGTTCTTTTTAGTAATCCTATTTAAACCACGGTAGTCGATGCAAGGACGTAAAGATCCGTCCTTTTTGGCTACAAAAAAGAATCCTGCCCCTGCAGAAGACGTAGACTGACGTATAAACCCCTTAGCGAGGTTCTCCTTAATATAATCGGACATGGCTTTAGTCTCTGGTTGGGATAACGGATACACCCTACCCCGGGGTGGTGTAGTACCGGGAAGAAGCTCGATGGCACAGTCGAAGGGACGGTGTTGTGGCAGCAACTCCGCCTTTTCCTTAGAAAATACATCGGAGAACTCACTGTACACCGCCGGAAGAATTGGCCCCGCATGTGCCAGAGTGATGGGAGAACTCCCAGTAGTAGTAATGCAGGACTGGAAGCACTGTGGACTCCATTGAGCAATCTGTAAATTGTCCCAGTGAATTATGGGAGAGTGTTGCTGTAACCACGGTAGGCCAAGAACTATAGGATGTACCGACTTTTCCAAGACCAGGAAAGAGATCACCTCGCTGTGGAATAGGCCGGTCTGGAGAGAAATCGGAGCTGTAACCAAGGAGATACTCCCGGCCAATGGAGTCCCTTGAATGGAGGTGACTCGCAAGGAGGGCTCCCGAGGTTGAGTAGTTATTTGCAGGCGCTCAACCAGAGACTGAGCAATGAAGTTCCCTCCAGCCCCTGAGTCGATCAGAGCCCGAGTTTCAAAAGACTCCTCGGGAAATTTTAAAGTTACCGGTACCGTACATTGAGGAGCAGCGTTCAAACAGCCCAGGGGACACTCCTCCCTTACTCCTAGGCGTGGGCGTTTCCCGACCGTTCCTTGCAATTAGACAGGAAATGTCCTTTCCCGCCGCAATACAAACACAGACCTTGTGTCCTGCGGCGGCGCTTCTCCTCCTCAGTCAGGGTAGTTCTTCCCAGCTGCATTGGCTCATCAGAAGATGGTGTTGTGGTAGCCCCCGTAGACCGGGGAACAGAGGCAAGAGGTCTAGACGAGACCGGCGCTAGTGGCGACATGCGCCGTAGTGGGCGTAGCTCTCTAGCCCGCTGTTGCAACCGCTGATCAATGCGTCCAGCAAGCTCTATGAGAGCATTGAGATCTTCAGGGAGCTCTCTGGCAGCAAGAATGTCTTTAATCCGGCCTGCTAGACCTTCAAGAAAAATCCCCCGAAGGGCATCATCTCGCCACCCCACCTCAAGCGCCAGAGTGCGGAACTCCAGAGCGTACTCTGCCAGTGTACGTGGTCCTTGGCGAATTTGCAAGAGCTCCGAAGTCGCTGAAGTTTGGCGAGCAGGCTCATCGAACGCGGCTCTGAACTCAGCCACAAAGAGGTCCAGACTCGAGAGAGCGGCATCATTCTTCTCCCACATAGGAGATGCCCAATTCAGCGCCTTGTCATCCAGCAGGGAGAAAATGTACGCCACCTTGACTGCATCAGTAGGAAACTGATTGGGAAGTAGAGCGAACCGCACATAGCACTGATTGAGAAAACCACGACAAGCTTTGGCATCCCCAGCATAACGAGAAGGAGCAGGCAGCTGGGTCTGAGTCTGGAATGTGACTACTGGAGCCGGAACCGGAGGCGGAGCCTGTCCAGGAGGTTCATTGTCCATTCGAGTAGCCATGCGCTCAACCGTGGCTACTAACGAATCCAACACCTGTTGCTGCTGCACCAGGCGTTGTGCCAACCCAGGAATGGCCTGAAGCCCAGCGAGATCTGCCGGATCCATGGCCTTGCAAACTGTTGTGATTGACCAATCCGGAAGTGGATCCTTGGGCCGACCGCCGGAGGGAGACGGACGGGAGGCAGACTAGATGAAACGATGAATCTTCACCTGGGAACCCGTGACCCCTCCAGAGGAGCTGTGGAGGCCCGGGTCACTAGGGCTTAGGAGTCTTCGCCCTGGAAGCCCGAGATCCCCCCAGGAGGAGCCTGTAGGGACCCGGACCGCTGGGTCTTAGGTGATAACAGAAGAATCCAAGGAAGCGATACGAACCGGGGTACAAGCAGGCAGAGAGCGGAGTCAGGCAGGCAGAGATCAGGAACCAGGCTGGCAAACGATACCGGAGTCAGGCAGGCAGAAGTCAGGAACCAGGCAGGCAGATAAACGATACCAGAGTCAGGCAGGCAGAAGTCAGGAACCAGGCAGGCAGATAAACGATACCAGAGTCAGGCAGGCAGAAGTCAGGAACCAGGCAGGCAGATAAACAATACCAGAGTCAGGCAGGCTGAAGTCAGGAACCAGGCAGGCAGATAAACGATGGCAACTAGCACTCCGAAGAGAAACCTCGTTGCAAGGCGAATTGCAACTTCAAAAGTCCCGGCTTAAATCCCCTGCTCAATCAGCTGACGTCAAAAGAGGCGTGTCTGCACATCCGGGTGCAGACGCCTTAAAACACGGCTCTTCGCGCGCGCGCGCGTACCAGGGCTGGGGGGAGGAGTTTCTGACGACGTCTCCACGAGGAGACGCCGCTGCCATGCGGCCCTGGAGGCCAGAAACCCGGCGGTTCGCGGCGCCACGGAGGAAGGTAAGAGCCCGGTCACTAGGCTAGTGACCGGGATCGTAACAGTAACGGTGGTGGGGCACTTGGCAACTGTGATCATAATATGATCAAATTTAAACTAATAACTGGAAGGGGGACAATAAGTAAATCTGCAACTCTAACACTAAATTTTCAAAAGGGAAAGTTTAATAAAATGAGGAAAATAGTTAGAAAAAAACTGAAAGGTGCAGCTGCAAAGGTTAAAAGTGTTCAACAGGCTTGGACATTATTTAAAAATACAATCCTAGAGGCGCAGTCCATATGTATTCCATGAATTAAGAAAGTTGGAAGGAAGGCAAAACGATTACCGTCATGGTTAAAAGGTGAGGTGAAAGAGGCTATTTTAGCCAAAAAAACAGCCTTCAAAAATTGGAAGATGGATCCATCTGAAGAAAATAGGATAAAACATAAGCATTGTCAAGTTAAGTGTAAAACATTGATAAGACAGGCGAAGAGAGATTTTGAAATGAAGTTGGCCATAGAGGCAAAAACTCATAATAAAAACTTTTTAAAATATATCCAAAGCAAGAAACCTGTGAGGGAGTCGGTTGGACCATTAGATGACCGAGGGGTTAAAGGGGCTCTTAGGGAAGATAAGGCCATTGCAGAAAGATTAAATGAATTCTTTGCCTCAGTGTTTACTAATGATGTTGGGGAGATACCAGTTCCGGAGATGGTTTTCAGGGGTGATGAGTCAGATGAATTGAACAAAATCACTGTGAACCTGGAAGATGTATTAGGCCAGATTGACAAACTAAAGAGTAGCAAATCACCTGGACCAGATGGTATGCATCCTAGGGTACTGAAGGAACTAAAAAATGAAATTTCTGATCTATTAGTTAAAATTGGTAACCTATCCTTAAAAATCATCCTTTGTACCTGAAGACTGGAGGGTGGCCAATGTAACCCCAATATTTAAAAAAGGTTCCAGGAGCAATCCGGGTAACTATAGACCAGTGAGCCTGACTTCAGTGCCGGGAAAAATAGTGGAAACTATTCTCAAGACCAAAATTGTAGAGCATATAGAAAGACATGATTTAATGGAACACAGTCAACATGGATTTACCCAAGGGAAGTCTTGCCTAACAAATCTGCTTTATTTTTATTAAGGGGTTAATAAACGTGGATAAAGGTGAACCGGCGGTAGATATAGTGTATTTGGATTTTCAGAAGACATTTGACAAAGTCCCTCATGAGAGACTTCTAAGAAAACTAAAAAGTCATGGGATAGGAGGCGATGTCCTTTTGTGGATTACAAACTGGTTAAAAGACAGGAAACAGAGTAGGATTAAATGGTCAATTTTCTCAGTGGAAAAGGGTAAACAGTGGAGTACCTCAGGGATCTGTACTTGGACCGGTGCATTTCAATATATATATAAATGATCTGGAAAGGAATACGACGAGTGAGGTTATCAAATTTGTGGATGATACAAAATTATTTAGAGTAGTTAAATCACAAGCAGACTGTGATACATTACAGGAGGACCTTGCAAGACTGGAAGATTGGGCATCCAAATGGCAGATGAAATTTAATGTGGACAAGTGCAAGATGTTGCATATAGGGAAAAAATAACCCTTGCTGTAGTTATACGATGTTAGGTTCCATATTAGGAGCTACCATCCAGGAAAAAGATCTAGGCATCATAGTGGATAATACTTTAAAATCGTCGGCTCAGTGTGCTGCAGCAGTCAAAAAAGCAAACAGAATGTTAGGAATTATTAGGAAAGGGAATGGTTAATAAAATGGAAAATGTCATAATGCCTCTATATTGCTCCATGGTGAGTCCGCATCTTGAATACTGTGTACAATTCTGGTCGCCGCATCTCAAAAAAGATATAGTTGCGATGGAGAAGGTACAGAGAAGGGCAACCAAAATGATAAAGGGGATGGAACAGCTCCCCTATGAGGAAAGGCTGAAGAGGTTAGGGCTGTTCAGCTTGGAGAAGAGACGGCTGAGGGGGATATGATAGAGGTCTTTAAGATCATGAGAGGTCTTGAACGAGTAGATGTGACTCGGCTATTTACACTTTCGAATAATAGAAGGACTAAGGGGCATTCCATGAAGTTAGCAAGTAGCACATTTAAGACTAATTGGAGAAAATTCTTTTTCACTTAATTCACAATAAAGCTCTGGAATTTGTTGCCAGAGGCTGTGGTTGGTGCAGTTAGTGTAGCTGGGTTCAAAAAAGGTTTGGATAAGTTCTTGGTGGAGAAGTCCATTAACGGCTATTAATCAAGTTTACTTAGGGAATAGCCACTGCTATTAATTACATCAGTAGCATGGGATCTTCTTAGTGATTGGGTAATTGCCAGGTTCTTGTGGCCTGGTTTGGCCTCTGTTGGAAACAGGATGCGGGGTTTGATGGACCCTTGGTCTGACCCAGCATAGCAATTTCTTATGTTCTTATAGAGGTGGCAAAAGCGGAAGGGATATCAAGGGCAGCAGTGGCAAGACAACTAATGGGCTTTTCCTTCTTTATGAGGACTCATGGTTGGGGTTTCCTGGGCGGACAATTTTTGATACGTCTTGTATTTTGGGTTGGGCAAAAGAAGGAGCACGAGCAGTAGAGGAGACACGAGCGGTAGAGGGGAAACATCCCATTACCCATGATACTCTACAGAGACTATGGGACAGTTTGATAAACATATGTAGTTCCGAATACGAAACACGCTTGTTTCACGCAGCTTTCGTTTTTGCATTCTTTGGAGCTTTTCGGGTCAGTGAACTAATGGCTAGGGCCACCAAAGGTTGGGAGTCTTCCAGTTTGCGCTCCCAGTATGCCACCCGGGTGGCAGATTCCATCATATTGTTTATACCTCGTTCCACAACAGATCAGATGGGGAAAAGGTTCATACATAGTCATATGCGCCATCCCCAACTGCAGGATCTGTCCTTTGGCTAACTTACAGGGCTTTTGTAGAACTTCGCCCCTCTGAGGGATCCAGATTTTTGGTTCACTCAGATGTCAAACCGCTCACCAAATTTCAATTCGATGCGGTGCTACGCAAGTGCTTAACGTACCTTGGGATTGGACTTGTCCCATTTCGAACACATTCCTTCCGAATAGGTGCAGCTACCTCAGCCACTCAAGCTGGATTTTTGGGAGGTGTAATTCAGCAGATCGGGTGCTGGAAATCGGGCAACTTCAATGGTTACTTTCACCCAGGACATCAATAACCAATGCAATATGCTCTCTTTTCAGGTCCTAGAAGTCGGGGGCATCGAATATGGATTGTGGGCCACTCCTTCATCACATGGGCTTTCAAGCATGCCCAGGAGCATCCTTATGGGGTTCACTTGGACTTAACACATTATAACGCAACAATCCGTTGGCTGGGACGCAGGGGCATGGGCTGGGATGAATTGCTTCCCTGCCTGCAAAGGAGCGTAGCGCAATTTGGGCAACCAGATTCTGATTATTCACCTAGGTGGTAATGATTGGGGTTCGATGTCTGAACACCAGTTTATCGCTATGGTACGGAAGGACTTCACATCTGCCACGGTCTTGTTACCGACTACAGTAATCTGTTGGTGAGACATTATTCCAAGGCCTGCTGAAATGAATAGGATTTGGCAACGCTGCCGGGCCAAGGCAAACTGGTTCCTGGCTTACCTTATTAGGAGGTCGTCACGAGTGGTCATGGGGCTGCGGGAAAGGGCTATTTCGTCCCGAAATTTATGGGACAGGACTTGTTCCTAAATTCATTTCAGGATGCCTTGGAAGCTTTGCTGCGGTAGGGATGTAGGCCACATTTTTTTTTTTGGGGGGGGGGGGGGGGTCACAGGATGAGTCCATCCTGTACCGGTGGCGGGTTGCACGAGCCGATTGAGATGCAATGTGTTGATGGCGGGACAATTGAGTGCAGTTGTCCTGCGGGAGGCTCCTTGCTGTAGGTGGCGGGAGCTAGTGGTCACAACCCCTTGTTGATGGTGGCGGAGGTTGTGGGTATAGTGCAATGTTAATGGCTCGAACTGGATCTGTGCACCTTGCTGGCAGGTGCACAGGGAAGCATATGTAAAGTCCTGGCTCGGGCACCTAATTGTTGTACAATAAAGTTGCGACCTGTTTGATACCACTATTGCTTAAGTCTCATTGATGTTATTGATTGCACTGCTTATTATTGACTTGTGAGAGGGTGGGTGCTGGGAGAAAAGTCAGTCCTGGCTACCCATATTACAGGTTTTTCCAGATGTATCTAGGGAGACACAGATCAGGAGGAAACAATTTCTTCAATTAAAACCTGTGTTTTGTCTCTAGGTGCTTTGTTTTTCTTAAATGTCCATGTAAGTGTATTGTTACTTACCAGAGAGAAAAGTTTTTGGAAACTTTTTTGTTAGATAAATCCACTTGATAATGTTAGGTGCAGGTTATAGGGAGAGAGACTGGTTTGATTTCTTTATTTCTTTAATTAGGTGTTTTATATACTGTTGTTTCAAAAGAAGATTACAACGCTTTACAATACATATTCTTAGACAATATTTACTAACTGGGTCAACATTACATCAGGAAGGATATCAAGGATGTATTCATACATTTTCTAGGTTAATATAACATTGTTTACAAATTCTAATTTTCCTAGCATTACACTTTACTTTCTTCCATTCTTATTGCTCACTCTACTAAGTATGTCACTGGTACTGATGGAGAAATTATCGGCATATTATTGTTTTAAGAGGTGTGTCAAGTCGTAAGCAATTCTAAAGAGCCATGGTTTTTAGATCACGTTCGAAACTCTTTCTTTCTGTTATCAGACGTAATGATTCCTGAAGGGAGTTCCATAACTTGGGGCCTGCTATGGAAAACATACGATTAGGTTAGGTGTGTATTCTGTGTTGAAGGTACCATAATGTGGATTATATCAGACAAATGTGATCTTTTTCTCGCTTCTCTATTTGTACCAATAGATATACTGGTATATTTTCTTGTTCCTGTGTATTTCATGTTTCTTTGTAAATGTTTAAATTTAATAAAGAATTAATTTTAAAAAAATGGTGCATATCATAATGCCTCTGTATAAACTTTGATTAAAAACAGTCAACCATTACTGTATTCAACGAACAAACACTGAACTCAAGCAAGGAACATAGGTTCCCCAATCTAGGAATGTGATGATCATTTACCAGTAATCCCCTGGAACACGTAGCCCCACAGAAGGACCACTGACACAATCATTTGGCAACCAAGGGTGGGAAGCTAAGTCTGTCTACACTAAGGAAAACGAAATTATCAGGTAAGAAGTAACTTCTCTTTTATTAGTGTGTAGACAGATGGACTCAGTGTGATGTAACAAAGCTACCCCCAAAAAGGGTTGGAGGCTGCCCATTGTCCAGTCAATATTGCACGTGCAAAGGCTGTGTCCTCCTGGGCCTGCACATCCAGATGATAAAACCTGAAAAAAAATGTGTAAGGAGGACTACATCGCAGCTTGGCAAATGTCGACTGGAGACAACAATCTAACCTCCACCCATGACACTGCCTGAGCCCTAGTGGAATAAGTCTTAACCTGAGCAGGCAACGGCTTTTGAGCATTGACAATACGCGGCTGTGACTACCTCCTTAACTCAGCGAGCTACTGTAGCCCACAAAGCTGGTTTGCCCTGCTTCCTTCCACCATGAAGGACAAACAGGCGATCTGTGTTTTGGAAAGGTTCAGAAACCTCCAGATATCGCAAGAGATGTCTCTTGACATCCAAGGTATGGAAGAGGCGATACTCCTCCTCATCCTTGACCCTTATCCAAAGACAGCAAGGAAAGGGACTGACTCAAATGGAATTCCAAGTCCACCTTAGGCAAGAAGCAGCTGTGATGCCCTTGGAGTCAGTTGAAGGAAAGGCTCCCGGCAAGATAAGGCCTGCAGCTCAGAAATTCGATGCGCAGAATATATAGCCACCAGTAAAACTGTTTTCAAGGTCAAAAACCGCAAGGAAAGGCTACGCAGCGGTCAGAACGTAGGGCCCTCCAAGAATTCCAACACAAAATTACAACTCTACAATGGAACCGGTAATCTCACGAGAGGCCGAAAATGCTTTACTCCTTTCAAAAAAACGGTCCAAATCAGGATGAGATAAGGAATTACCATTCATTGGGCCCCTGAAACAAGCAAGAGCCGCAACCTGTACCTTCAAGGAATTAAGGGTCATTCCTTTACTTAACACATCCTGCAAAAATTCCAAAATGAGCGGGATCTTAACCGAACGAGGAAGAACACCTCGATCCTCACACCAGGCCTCAAACACTCTCCAAACCCACTCACAGGCCAAGGAAGTGGAGAACTTCCGAGCAAGGTGGCAATCACTGCAGAAGAATATCCACGCTTCAACAAGCAAGCCCTTCTCAAGGGCCAAACTGTAAGACAAAATGGAGTTGGATCTTCGTGAAGGACAGGTCCCTGCTGCAACAGATTCTTGTGTGATGGAAGACGAAGGGGGGGGTCTCCACCAGGAGATCTGCATACCACGGTTGTCTGGGCTAATCTGGTGCCACCAGGAGTACCATCCCCTTGTGGGCTTCAATCCTGCGAACTATCCTGCCCAACAAGGGCCACTAAGGAAAGGCATAAAGCAACTTGTCTTCCAGCCAGACCTGTACGAGAGCATCTATGCCCAAGGGCCACAGATCTCTCCTGCGACTGAAAAATCGAGGAACCTTTGCATTGCGAGAAGTTGCTGGTAGGTCTAAGAAAGGAAGGCTCCCAGCAATCCACTACCAGCTGAAATGCCTTGTCTGACAACACCCATTCTCCTGGGTCGAGACTTTCGCTGCTGAGAAAGTCTGCTCTTACGTTGTCTTTTCCTGCATTGTGAAAGGCTGAGATCATCTGTAGATATCCTTCCGCCCATTCAATAAGTTGGTCTATTTCCGGCGATACTTGCTGGCTCTTGATTCCTCCCTGTCAATTAAGGTATGCTACCAACGTTGCATCATCCAACATCACTCAGACTGCTTGACCCTGTAGTCTGTGGCCAAACTGCAAGCATGCCAACTGGCCCGCTCAGGCTTCCAGGCGATTAATGTTCCAAAGGGACTCTTTGGCATTCCAGCGTCCTTGGGCATCAGCTCCTGACATTGAGCTCCCCAACCCTGGAGACTCACATCTGTCGAGTATCAACTAGTTCAGGGAGGTCAAGGAAACACCCTTTCTCAGATGATCCTCCTGCAGCCACCACTGGAGGTGAGAGATTTCCATCAGCAAGTGGAGCCAAACCGAATAGTCCTGAAACTGTGGCTCCAATGACTCAGCAAAGAACGTTGAAGAGGATGCATATGCATCCTCGCCCACGGCACCACTTCCAGGGCTGTCGCCATTAAACCGAGCACATGTAGCTAGGACCACACTGTAGGGCGTATAGTGCTCACCAACTGATGCACCTCTGACATCAATTTCTGAGTCCGAACTTCTGGCAGGAAAACTTTGGCCTGTCTCATGTTGAACCAAACACCCAGAAGCTCCATGAACTGAGATAGCTGAAGTCTGCTCTTGGCCAGGTTCACCACTCAATTGAGTTACTGCATAAGGAGATCATCTTGCGGGTCACCAGGCAGTTTTCTTCCAGAGTCTTGGCTCGAATCAGCCAGTCATCCAAATATGGGTGTACCAGGATTCTATCTCTTCTCAACTTTGCCACTACTACCACCCTAACCTTGGAAAAAGTTCTGGGAGCGGTGGCTAGACCAAAAGGCAGCACCCGAAACTGATAATGGTGCCCCAACACAGCGAAACACGAGATACAGTGCATCAAATGGATAGGAATATGAAGGTAGGCCTCGGATAGATCCAGTGAGGTCAGAAATTCTCCCGACTGCACCACCATTGTCACTAAGTGCAAGGTTTCCATGCAAAAAGAGTCACCCTCAAATGACAGTTGAATCCTTTGAGATCCAGGATGGGATGAATAGAGCCCTCTGTCTTGGGCACAACAAAATAAATGGGATATCACCCCATACATTCTTGAGATGTAGGCATTGCAATATGCAACCGGAGGAGCCTTAGAAGTGGGGATTCCACTGCCTACTTCTTCTGTGGCCAGTGACAAGGAGACAACATAAACATGTCACGAGGAATACTGTGAAATTCCAGTACATATCCTTCTCGTATCACCTCCAGGACCCACTGATCCGATGTAATCTTGACCCACCTCTGATAAAAGAGAGAGATGAGTCCCCCTCTCTCTTGTCCTGAAGGTGAGTCAGCAAACTTTCATTGGAAAGCTCAAGAGGACCCACTACCCGAGCCTGCTCCTTTCGTGGGCTGTCTGGGATGAAAGGACTGAGACCTACCGAATTTCCGACTCCTCTGAAAGGTTGACCCTCTGCAGGGACGAAAACTTGGAACCCCAGAAGTGACCCCTCCTATCCGAGGAGCACTGCACTGCTTCTTTCCCTCTGGCAACCGAGAGACCGGAGATTTGCCCCACTTACTGGCCAATTTCTCTAACTTGCTCCCAAACAAAAGCACACATTTAAAAGGCATTTTCGTAAGATTAGCTTTGGAGGTCACGAATGCTGACCAATTTCACAGAGATAGGTGATACCTGCCCGCTATCCCTGAAGCCACTCCTCTAGGCGAGGTACAGACTAAATTGGTCTGCACCTCCTAAAAAGGTGGCATTGGGTTCCATAACTGCTCTGGAATTCACTCCGGCATCATCATTTCTGAGAGAGAAGTAGACAAGATTGTGCCACTAGGGCGCAACAGGGAGCTATCTGTAAAACCATCCCCACTGCTTCAAAGGCTTTCTTAAGGATGGCCTCAATCCTCCTACCATGCACATCCTTCAAGGCTGTTCCTTCCTCCACAAGGATAGTCGTTGGCTTAGAGATAGCACAGACCAGAGCATCTACTTTCAAAAAACTCAAACGCTCCCTCACCACTGGATTCAGAGGGTACAGGCATTCCAATGTCTGAACGCCTTTGAAAGTGGCCACCATAGCTCTCCATTCAAGATCAATCAATTCTTGAATGGCATCCATAACAGGGAAAAAGTAAGAGGCTTTATGCAAGGAAACCAAACTGGGATTCTTCTTTGGCTCAGACATGGAATCTACACCAGGAACACCCACCATCTTCGAGGTCTGGGAAATCAGGGCCAGCAGTTCATCTCTATGAAAGAATCGCAACATGGTCCGGTATGATTCCAGTCCCGCAGGAATTTCCCCATCTTCCAGGGAGTCAGGATCAGCCTCATCAGCAGTGCCATCTGGGTTCCAGTCGGGAATACCCGCAATGAACCAAGGCATGCTTTGGCGTTTAAACATAGGACTAAAAGAGGGAGGGGCCACCCACTGAGGATCCGACCTGACAGGATTGATGGAAGCTGAGAACTGTGCCTGAAGAAAAGATTGCAAGCCTTGAAAAAACTCTACCCAAGAAAAGGCAGTGGGATCCAGACCAAACCCAGAAGGAACTGGAGCCTGGCCCACAGTGCTCTCATTGCTTGTGAAGGAGCCAGTCTAGGAAGTTTCAAGATCTGGCATACCTCCAAACAAATCCTTAACCATGCCATCCTCCAGGCTGGGAGGATGCAGGCTTTGCGAAATCAGAGGAAGACAATTCACCCTAAGCCTCTAAATAGTGCTGACTCATGTTAGAGGACATCTCAGGCTCAGATGTCCGAATGACAGGCTCCATAGAGAGAAAGGAGTTTAGGTTTCTTGCTCACCGGCGCCATCAGTGCACAGCCAATGGATAATGTGCATCCAGATGGCTTGTGCTGAAAGATTTCATGTGCACAAAAATTAGGTGCCCCAAGAATAAGTGCTGCAAAAACACATGCACAAACTGTGCCCCCAAACCTAGGCGCACCACCAATACTTAATGGGCCGGATTTTAAAAGGGTTACGCGCATAAGGTACGTGCGTAACCCTTTTAAAACGCCCCTGCGCATGCCGAGCCTATTTTGCATAGGCTCGGCGGTGCGCGCAAGTCCTGGGACGCGAGTAAGTCCCGGGGCTTCGCAAGGGGGGCGTGTCGAGTGGACAGCGCAAATTTCGGGGTGTGGCCAAGGCCTCCTGACCAGCCCCCGGGTCGGGTGATGGTGTGCCAGCAGCCCCCAACTTTCCAAAGGTAGGTGGAAGGTTTAGATTGGGGGGGGGGGGTGTTTAGGTAGGGGAAGGGAGGGTAAGGTGCGGGGGGTGGAGGGAACGGGCAGCGCGCGCAGAGCTCGGCATGCGCAAGTTGCACAAATGTGCACCCCCTTGCGCGCACTGACCCCGGATTTTATAAGATAATCCGGTGTACTTTTGTTCGCGCGTGCATAATTTATAAAATTACCCCAATGTGTGCGCACAACGCACACATTAAGTAATGGTGTGTTCAGAGCCAGATGCACTGCACACAGCATTACTGTAGAGGGCAGTCGCACACACACAAAAGCGCGCGAAAACGCCACCCGTGGCCTACCATGCAATGAAAAAGCCTACCTGCGGGGCCTAGACCACCTGGGCCGCTCAACCCGCCACGCTGCCCGGTTCCCCAAACCCCAGCAGGAGTGGAAACAAATGTCAGAACGGCGTGCGAAACATGGAGACCGGAGGAAGTCCTGCAAAACCCCTCTACACTATTTCTGCCTGTTTCCTTTTTAAAAACTTATCTGAGCTCAGCCTGAGTACAGAGATAGTCTCTGGCTGCTGGGGAAGAAGGCATGTGCCATCACCCCCTACGCTCGGCCTCCTGCACCTGCTGCCTTTTGAGCTGTATAATCAGTTCAGTCAGGGTTGGGAAAACCAGCTACTGGACCATGGAAATCACCTTAGGAATTCTCAACTGGGGTAGGGACCATCTGGTATCACCGCAGGAGAGTGGGGCTTTTATTATTATCTTTAAATTCTCCTTCCAAAATGTGAAGCAATCCCCATAGGGAGATGCACATCCACTATCTGCTGGAGAAAAATACTAGCAGGCTAGTGTCACTGCAGCAGTATATATATTCTGTAAGGTTAGATTACTCCGTCTCACAGGGGAGCATAACCCACTGGGCCTGAGTCCATCTGTCCACACCCTAGGAAAGATATAGTGGCAGTGGAGAAAGTACAGAGAATGGTGACCAAAATGATAAAGGGGATATAACGGCTCCCTTATGAGGAAAGGCTAAAGAGGTTAGGGCCGTTTAGCTTGGAGAAGAGACAGCTGAGGGGGAATATGATAGCGATCTACAACATCATGAAAGGACTTGAATGGGTAAATGTGAATCCGTTATTTACTCTTACTGATAATACCAAGGACTAGGGGCCACTCCATGAAGTTAGCAAGTAGCTCATATATAACAAATCGCAGAAAATTCTTTCACTCAATGCATAATTAAGCTCTGGAATTCATTGCCAGAGGATGTGTTTACAGCAATTAGTGTAGCTGGGTTTAAAAAAGGTTTGGATAAGTGCCTAGAGCAGAAGTCCATAAACTGCTATTAATAAATATGGATTAGTAGCTTGGGATGTATTCATTTTGTTTGGGTTCTTGTGAATTGGTTGGCCATTGCTGGACACAGAATACTGGGTTTGATGGACCCTTGGTCTGAACCTGTATGGCATATCTTATGTTTTTATGAAATGTGTGATAACATCACAATGTGCTTACATCTCCCTGCTATTAGTTGGGCAGAACTTGCCTTTTTTGTCTAAGGGATTTTAAGTAGCAAATGTGAAGCTGAAACCAAGCTATGTTCAAGGAATACCTACATTAAGAAAAATATTGTGTAGAGGCCAATGTCCATACAGTAAGCAGTGTAGACATGTCAGGTTTCATATGGTCAAAAGAAGGCCTTGAAAAGTACTGAAAACTTATCCATCTTACTTCCAAACTTTACAAGGAGTTTTGCAGTGCCTTTTGAAATTAACTGATTTATTTACATTGGCTCCCCATTCTCTCCCCTATCCACTACAAAACCCTTACCATTGTACATAAATCCATCCACGCCCACCACTCCAACTGGCTCGACATCCCCTTCAATGCCCCCCAGTCCTCTTGACCCACCAGATCCACCAACAAAGGCACCCTACATGTACCCTCACTGAAAACAGCCCATCTCACCTCCACTCTCTATCGCAGGCCCCACCCTCTGGAACTCCCTCCCTGTGAACATACACCTTGAACCAAGTGTGATCAAATTTAAAAAGAAACTAAAACACTACTGTTCAAACATGCCTATCCAGAATAGAATACCCCCTCCACACCATCCCTGCACTACCTCATGCTGACCGCATATTCCTTACATTAAGGAGCTAATTTTGTTAACTTATGATTGTTCTTGTTACGTTAATCTATCCTTCCATGCTGACCTTGGTTAATCCCTTCTCCCAGTTCATTTTTTCCCTGTTAATATGTATTTTCAAGCCTCTTGTTCAAATGTAAACCGGTATGATGTCCCCACTAATACCGGTATATAAAAGTTTCTAAATAAATAAATGTATTTATTATTTACAGACATTCAATCTGAGATATCACATTGGTTTACATTCAGGTACTGTAGGTATTTCCCTATCCCCAGAGGGTTTACAATCTAAGTTTTGTACCTGAGGCAATGGAGGGTAAAGTGACTTGTCCAAGGTCACAAAGAGTGACAGTGGGACTCAAACCCTGATCTCCTGGTTCGTAGCCCACTGCTCTAACCATTAGGCTATTCCTCCTCCTCAACTGATGTACCTGAAGGTGGCACTGGCCTCTCCCCTACACCACCAGATTTAAGCTTTATGGTTATATGTATGAAAATATTTGTGTACCTACATCTATAACAATAAACATGCATATATGTAGTATGCAGAAAACTGCTCCTGGTTGTGTTCCTCAAGCTGTTAACTGAATTTCTCCAGCTATTTCCATGGCTCCTTTGATACTGGATGATGAAGTCTTAAGTTGCAGCTGTAGGTTATCCAAACCTTCAGCATGTTTCAGTAACCGAGGAGTCTTAGCTTGGGACCAACTCATCTCTCCTCCTGCTGATCATTCTCTCTATTTTCTGCTGTCTTAAGACAGGCATATCACTCAGAGGCTATAGTTATTCCCTCTCCAGATGCCCCTGCTCCCTTTGCTCATTGCCTCTGTATGCAGGACAAAGCAGAACTCTTAAATTGCATCTAGCTCTTTATGACCTGCATGCTTTACCTATCAGGCGTTACAGTACCTGCATGCTCTTATCAGGCCGATACCTGCCACTGGATGCGTGTTTTCCATTACCCCTTATTTAGTAAGGGGCAGAAAAGGCGCGTCCAACCTGCTGAACCTAATAGTGCCCTCAATATACAAATGCATGTTGATGGCCCTATTAGGTATTCACACGCGATTCAGAAAGTAAAATGTGCAGCCAAGCCCCACATTTTACTTTCAGAAATTAGCCACCACTCCTGTCAAAAAGGAGACGCTAGGTATGTGCTAGTGTCCCTAGCGCCTTCTTTTGCCCGTTTCTACTGCTGGGCCTCATTTAAATACTGTATCGTGTGCACAGGTGAGTGGGCGTTCGCCTGCTCTCCCGCGGACTTTACTGAATCAGCCTGTATGAAGGAAAGCCATGGTGGTCATCACATAGATGTGCTCAAAAAGGTGCTCCTACATGTTTAAGAAACACCATTGGTGTGTCTTGTTGCTAGGAGCTAACACTAGAGTGTAGGTGTTGATGGTAATCAAGCCTCAAAAAGTATTGACGTCAAGGCACACTGGTTTGAAAAGGCTGTACTAGCCCTGGTGGCTCATATTTGAAAGTCACTGGATGAACTGTTCCAAAGTTTATTGGTAGTGACAGACATGCACGATAATTTTATTGTGAAAAAGTTTCCAGAAAACAGGCTAACCGGAGCTCTAAAGGGAGCCGTTTCTGGCTGGGAGGTTTTAGTTGAGGTCTAACTTTCTGGTTTCCAAGTTTTCTTTATTTCTACCGGGGTGTTACGAGCACCACAACGCCCTCATATTTTCTATTGTATTCGTAAACACCGCCTCCCCCCCCCCCCAAAAAAAAAAAGCTGCACTGAAAAAAAACACCACGCTACTCCTTATACATAAGGACGGTAGAAAAAAAAAACTAAATGCTCGGTTCAGCAAGATCCACATGCTGCGCTCACAAAAAACTTACCTACTCTCTCCCCCGACAAGGATGGTTGCTAAACCTAAAATCCAACTATTGTGATTTCTTTTATCACGTCTCAATTTTTCAGGTTTAAAGGCAGAAATAAAATCAGAAGGCTGGATTGCTTCTCCTAAGTCTTTCCACGCTATTAAAATTAAGAAGAAAAAAATAATCCCGATCCGGGACTACATTTCCCAAGATTCCCTGTGCCGCCCCCTTTCCTCCCTTGGCGGAGTGACAGCAGGGGCCGGGCCTAGCCGATGCTCTTAGTATCTCGGGACCGAGAGTAAATGCTCCAGCCATGGCGGAGAGGGAAGAGAGCAGCGGGGCCGGCAGAAGCGGCGACCCTGCCGCCGCCCGCGCTGGGGAGTCCCCGTGCTCGGAGGCCACACCGCATTTGCGGCGGCTTTTCCTTCCGCCGCCCACATCTCCGGCCCAGGCCCCGGCGCTGCGCTTCGACAAGAACATCAAGCAGGCCTTCTACAACACAGGCGCGCTCATCTTTGTGGCCATCTGCTGCGGCGCCGCCGTGCTTGTCTTCTTCATCCTGGAAGCTTTCCTGCGGCCGCTGCTTTGGGCCGTGCTCTGCGGCACCTTCCTGCACCCTTTCAAGACGTCGCTGACCGGGCTGGGCCGGCGCTGGCTGGCCGGGCTGCGACATTCGCGCACGCCGGTTGTCCTTGGCGCCCTGCTCCTGCCTGTCAGCTGCGCCAACCAGGGCGTGGAGATGCTGGGCGCGCTGCTGCTGCTGCGCCGACTGCGCCCGCTCCTGCCGGCGCTGGCGGCGGCTCCGCTGCTCTACGCCCTCTACTGCCTGGGTGCCGCCCTCGGGCTGCGGGTGCTGCTCGGCCACGCCTGCGCCCTCATCTACGCCGCGCTCGATTACTTCAGCTCGCTCTGGGTGAGTCTCGCGCGCGCGCAGCAACTCCTAACCGCCGCAGCTTCCCCCCAATATGAGTGGCTCGCGCCCTCAGCCACTTCTACCCTCCGCTGCAGCCCCCCCCCCCCCCTGTAACGGAACACGCTTGGTGCGCGGTTACAAGCAGGTGCCTCAGCAAAAGTGCGCATCGTCTTGGTGTTCTTGCGGGATATGATTATAGCACGGCTTTTAATACCGTTCCCAAACGAACCAAAAACTTGCCCTGCTCAGAGGCAATCCTCAGCAGGCATTCAGGTGTTTGGGCGACTGTGGGAAAAGCTCTGTGCAAAATGTAGAGTAAATTGTTTGTAAATATATATATGCAAGAGACTCCAGCGCTCTAGTTTCTTATACATGGGGGTTTTCTGTCGGCAAGCAGAACGATCAGATATGCTAGTAGTGATGATATAGCCAACAGCGCTGATGCAGAGCTCAGAAAAGCATGGGAGGAGGTAAATTTAGGTTTTGCTTCGGCATCAAAACTACAATGGGCTCCAAAGGTCTGCGCCCCTATATCAGTTCCTCCTCTTTGATTATCCAGGAGAATGTCTAGTTTCCTGTTTGTCCGACTTTGGTGTTAGTAACCTTTTGAGCCAGAACTGGACAAGAGGATTCCCGAGAACATCTGTCTGCTCTTCTGCTGAATCGAGATGTTGGTGTTGAGTGCCATGGCCCTGGCTGTGATTCTGGTAGAATCTGTCCTCAAGTCCACTGGATGAATCTATGTTGGCGGCCAGAATATCTTGTCATTCTTCAGTGCCCAATTGTCCATGCTGAGTGTAAATGGTTTGATGTTGGTGCTTCTTTACACTTGGCTCCAAGGACACAACAATCTCAGGAGCAGCCCCATAGGGTTGATTCTGCTATGATAGTGTTGCCGCAGAGCTCACATTGGTTATTTTAAAATGAGGCTAAAAAATTGTGGGATTTTTTTATAGGTCTGAAGGTTTTGCTCATGAGCAAGAAGACTACAGGCTAGCAATGCATCTACCTTGCTTGTGTCCAGGAGGTGTCTATGGTCATCCCAATTAACTTGCAGGAAGAAGAACCCAGAGCACCAATGATTGGTTCCCTAAAATACCTGGATGCCCCAAAGAAGTTGGTGTTAATAATGTACATCAACTCCTTAAGGAAGAAAAGCTATAGATGTGGGAAACTTCACTGACTATGCTTTCTATTTCTAAGAAGGCAGATTGTGAAGTATTGTTTCCAAGAGGCTACCCAATTAAGCAAGACCCAGCTACCACACCAATCTGTGGGTTGAATTTGTGCTAAAAGAGACCAAGAAGTGTAAGTACCATTTCTCTGCATCCTTGTGCCATGATTCCAGAGATGGATCCCATGGATCTTTTTGCTAAGAAGCTTTTTTGGAATGCAATGCATTCTTCTTGTATAGTTTTTCACAAACTCCAAATGATCAACTACATGCATGCGCTATAAATGCTTACCACATTATTCTCCTCAGTGAAATGAGAGTAATGTGGGGAGCATCTCGTCCACTCTAGCAAAGTTTTCAAAATTGCATCAAGAGCTTCGGGCCTGGCAGTTGGAGCTTACATAGTCTCTTGGTTGCAATCCTTGGGTCTCCATGAGGATATGCATGAATGGCTTGCAAACGTGCCCTGTACCAGTGAGCACCTTTTTGGACAGGTCAAATAAGCAGTGATTTTGATAAGACTATTCTGCATTTCATATCTTCAAAGTTGCCACTTCCTGTTATCCCTCTGCTTCTAGGAGGAATGTGAGTGCTCCAACGAGGAAACATGTTTTCCTTCAGAAAAGACATGTCCTTACTCATTTCTTGCCAGCATGATTGCTGAAGTTCAAGCTTTAGACTACAACCCAGACAAAACCCACCATGTAGTTTTGACTGGCTCCAGATTTCATAACTAGTATTCCAGTTTTCTTGCTGGAAAATTTACCTGTCAAAGGTGAAGCTTTATCTAAAGTTTGCTTATACTCAAACAAGTGGGTCCCCTAGATAGTAAAGGAAAAATTGAGATTTTGGAAAATCTCACTAAAATCGACCTCGTCTCTTCTTTCCTCTTCTCGCCAGGAGCTTCTACAGAAGGAGGTAACTTCCCTTTTGTAGGCTAATGCAATTGAGCCTGTTCCATTACAGGAGAGGATGGAGATTCCCCTCAATATTTCCTGGTGCCCAAGAAAAGTGGGGGATGCAGTCCCATCCTTAGACCTAGGGACCTTGAACAAATGGCTAGTCCAAGGTACCATGATATCTTTGAACAAAGGAAACTGGCTATCCTTTCTGGATCTCAAGAATGCCTATACTCACATATAGAAAATGTTAATTGTATTTTTATCTTTGTTTCTATATGCTGAATTGTCATTTTGTATTTATACAGTGGCTTGTAAAACTGTTTGACCACCTAAAAAGTCAGATTTGTGTGGATTACAAATGACAGTTGCACAGATTGTTCCAGACAGTATGTTTATTGCAAGCCAGTATGCTCTTAAAGTAAATTTGCAAAGTCACATTTCATTATTTCTCTTCATAATTTGTAAAATAAAATTAAAAACTGAAAAAAATGCTGTTTGTACAAGTACTCAACCCCTGTGCTGTGGATGCTCCAAGTTTTCACAAATGAAAGCTATTGCCATAACTGGCTTACAGTTGGCCTCAGTGAATCATTTTAAAAAAAGTCAGCTTTTCTGGATAAAAGATCCCCTAATTCCAGTACATTTGATCAGGCTGTGAAAATAAAGACCAAAGAGCATTCAAAGGAAATAAAAGATAAAGTTATAGACATGCACAAGATAGGAAAAGGCTACAAAATAATATCCAAGTGCTTGAATATCCCAGTGAGAACTGTTGGCTCAATTGTGAAGAAATGGAAGCTGCATCACACCACCCAGACATTGCCTAGACAAGGCTGTCAAAACTCAGTGTCTGAGCAAGAAGACTTGTGAGCACAATCACTTTGTAGGAGCTACAGAGTTCAGTGCCTGAGTCTGGAGTGGAGGTGCACCAGTCAACTATATCGAGAACTGCATACAGCTGGCCTGTATGGGAGGGTGACTAGAAAGAAGCCATTACTGAAGAAAAACAACATCAAAGCGTGTCTGGAGTTAGCTAGAAAGCATGAGTGTGAACCAGCTAAAATGTGGGATAAAGCTTTATAGTCAGATGAGACAAAAATGGAGCTTTTTGGCCAAAAGTCAAACGGTATGTGTGGCGCAAATCTGACACTGCTCATTCCTCAGCAAACACCATCCCAACAGTGAAGTATGGGGTGGCAGCATCATGTTGTGGGAATGCTTTTCCTCAGGGAGGAATCTTGTTAAAATTGAATGTCGAGTGGATGGGGCAACCTGCTTCAGTCTGCTAAAAAATTAAAACTTGGGAGAAAGTTCACCTTTTTGCAGGACAATGATCCCAAGCACAAAGCCAAAACAACACAGAAGTGGTTGAACAACAAAAAGGTGAATGTTCTGTAATGGCCAAGTCAAAGTCCAGATACCAATCCAATCGAGAATCTGTGACACTATTTGAAAATTGTAATCCATAAGCGTTATCCAGCCGGCTTGACCAAACTGGAACAAATCTACCAGGAATAATGGTCAAAAATCACTCCCAAACAGTGTGCAAAGCTGGTAGAAACTTACTCCAACAGATTTAAAGCTGTTATTGCAGCAAAAGGTGGTTCTACCAAGCATGAGTTTGAAGGGGTTGAATATTTATGCAAGCAGTATTTTTCAGTTTCTAAATTTTTTATTTTTTTTTTCAAAAGCAGAGAAATAATGAATTGTAACTTTGCAAATTGAATTTAAGAGCATACTAGTTTGCAGTGAACATACAGTCTGGAACAATTATGTCTCATTTGTAATCCAGATGAATCTGACTTTTTAAGTGATCATATATTTTTGCAAGCCACTGTATTTCTTTTTTATCCTGTTACACCAGTCCGAACAGGTGGGTTATGTACTCCTACTAACAGATGGAGGCAGAGCACACAAGTTTCTCCTATGATGATATCGCCACTATGTATAGGTGGTCCAGCACAGAGAGAGCCTAGTAGGGGTGTGCATTCGTTTTCACCGTATTGGCAATCCACAACGTATATG
Organism: Rhinatrema bivittatum; assembly: GCF_901001135.1. Classification (NCBI taxonomy): domain Eukaryota; kingdom Metazoa; phylum Chordata; class Amphibia; order Gymnophiona; family Rhinatrematidae; genus Rhinatrema; species Rhinatrema bivittatum. Next base: position 343,456,167 of record NC_042616.1, on the reverse strand, counting down.
TCCCTATTCGTTATATTCATGGGGAGGCGAAACGCATCGCGACTCCCCACGAATATAACTTATCCGTTTTATCTGTTGCGTGGCGCACGGCTTGCGCGTGCTTTTCTTCGCTGCCATTTGCAGTCAGAGGACGCCATTTCGGTGTATCTACTATCCAGAGCCAAAAACCAGTCCTTTCCTGTGAGTTGTCAGTGACTTACAGGAAAGGGTTGGGCAGGTTGGCACGGATACCGGAAGGCAGCGTATCAGCGCTTACATTTTGTGAAATGCACTGAATACAGCCAATTGCGCTGTCATTCAGTCCTCGGTGACTATTTTCCTGATGACCCTGCACTATATATACTTCAGCACGAGGCATGCCATGCACCTTCTTTGCAAGGGTGGTGTGGGGAGGTGGTCTTTGTGGAAGGAGGCTGCACTGAGAGCTAGCTAGGCTAGTTAGTAAAGAGAAAAAAAGCTATTTATTCTTTATTTGGCTGCAGTGCCTGTGCCAGCTAGCCCTGTTTGTTTTTTAAGCAGTTTGTTATTTAGGTGATCTGAGACGGTCTCTCTGTGCCAGGGAGAGAAGCTGCTAGCAGTGCCATTTTTTTTTTCATTCACCCTCTGGGCTAGGCTGCAAGCAAGCACGATTTGGGTGTTGTGGCTGGGAGAGAGAGATTCAATTTAGCTAGAATTTGCATTGGAAAATATATTTCATCGATTTTCCTGCTGTGCCAACAATTCCAGCTTTTTTAAACTGAGTTTGTTTAATTCAACTCACTCAGTCTGTCTGTGCACTGGGCTTCAGTGGGCAGTTTAACAGACTGAACTTTATTATTGGGACAGTCTGTGCAGTGAAATCCTCAGTCTGCCTCTTTTTGTGCTTACAAGCAAGCTGCGTGTGTGTGCACACCACACACGTTACATTAGTGCATAGCAAGGCACTGTGACAGTGGGCAGCCAGTAGGCACTAGGCAGTGACATTAAATCTATTTATTTATTTATTTAAAAACTTCTATACTGTCGTTAAGTTAATTCACCATCACAGCGGTTTACAGAAAGGCACAATAAAAATAGTATGATTGGTATAGATTACAAATTAAACATGTGCCAACTTAGAACGGTATCATATTTTAATAATAGCGACTTGAATACAGGTTAAATGTTGGTTAGGAAACTAAAGCAGCTCATATCTACGTTAAAATGTATTGGGAGATATAAGGGAAAAAAGCTGATTGCTTGGTGCGTCCTTATCTATCAACTGTTTTCCTCCTTCTCTTTGTTTTTCAGGAAAGCTTGTTTAAAGAGCTATGTTTTCAGCTTAGTTTTAAATAGTTTCAAATTTGTTTGCAGCCTTATTTCGAGTGGCACGGAGTTCCATATTACAGGTCCAGCCAGTGAGAGTGCTCTCTCCCTTACTTGAGTGAGGCATGCTGATTTAACAGAAGGAACAGTTAGTAGGGCCTTATTAGCAGATCTCAGGTTGCTGTGTGGGACATGTATGCGCAGTGCAGTGTTAAGCCAGTCGGCCTTTTCATCATGGATTAATTTGTGAATTATACAGTGCCTTGTATAGTATTCTTTGTTCGATTGGAAGCCAATGTAGTTCTGCAAGTGTTCCTTTGATGTGGTCCCTTTCTTTTTGCCTGTCAAAATTCTAGCTGCAGAGTTTTGCAATATTTGGAGTGGTCTAATGGTAATTTGAGGTAGCCCTAACAGCAGAGAGTTACAGTAGTCTGTGCTCGCGAATATCATTGCCTGTAGCACTGTGTGAAAATTGTTTAGCGTTAGTAGGGGTTTTAGTCTTCTGAGTACCATTAGTTTGGCATAACTTTCTTTTAATTTCTGTGAAATGTGTTTCATGTTTAGCTCTGGGTCAATTATTACCCCTAGATTTCGTACTTTTGTTGCCAACTCTATGGTTAGATTATTTTTTATTGCAATTGTAGGTTGTATAGGGTGTATATTTTTTCGTTCTAGGTGTAAGAATTCAGTTTTATCAATGTTTATTACGAGTTCCATTTGATTAGGAGGAGTTTGATTATTTCAAGGTACATATTGGCTAGCTTCATTGTTTCCTCAATATTGTTTACGATGGGTAACAGTAGTTGGATATCGTCTGCATATATGTAATGTATTATTCCAAGTCCTGCGAGGAGGTGACATACTGGGTGGAGGTAAATATTGAATAGTGTTGCAGACAGGGCTGAACCCTGCGGGATCCCAGTTTGTAGTTTGATTTTGTCTGTTAGTGAGTTTTTCATTTGTACTTGGAAACATCTATTACTTAAGTATGACTCGAACCAGTTTATTGTTTTGTTATTGAGTCCTATTTCTATTAGTCTGTTGATTATTATTTTGTGGTTAACAGTGTCAAAAGCTGCAGAGAGAGTCAGTAGTACCAGAATGTAATGTATTCCTGTGTCAAAGCCTCTTAAGATATTGTCAGTTAGGGCTAGTAGTAGTGTCTCAGTACTGTAATGTTTGTGGAATCCATGCTGTGCAGGATATAACATGTTATTGCTTTCTAAGTGGTTTGATAAATGTTTTTGGACTGTTTTTTCAATTAGTTTGGCTATTAGTGGTAGGTTGGAAACTGGTCTATAGTAAATCAGATTTAGGGGGTCTAGGTTCTTTTTCTTAATGATCGGTTTGATTATGGCTCCTTTCAGGGTATCTGGCATTGATCCTTCATTAAGGGAAAGGTTGTTGATTTTAGTTAAAGTTGGAGCTACTATGTTGGCTAGTTTTAAAATTCCATTATGGGTATAATGTCAATTGAGTGAGGAGCTGGGTTCAGTTTTGTTTTTTTTTGTTTTTTTTTATCATGTTCTCGACTTCGTTGTGTGAGATATCTTCAAATTCTGACCATATGTTGACATCTCTTGTTTGGTTGTGTTAGGGATTTTTGTTCTTAAGTTTTCAATTTTATCTTTAAAGAATTGCGCTTCTTCATTGCATTGATTCTCTAGTACGGTCTGTTGATTGTTTGTATTGTCATTGGTGAGGTTGTTAACTATGTTAAACAGGGTTCTAGCATTATTTGCGAATTTTTCTATTTTTGAGCTGAAATATTTATATTTAGTTTTTTTGTTAGTAGGCCAGTTTTCTGTATTTTGTTAAATTCTCAGTTATTTTCGTCTTTTTCCATTCTTTTTCTTTTTTTCTAAGGATCCGTTTTATTTCTTTGATTTGCTCATTATACCATGGATTTTTCTGTTTTGGTTCTTTAATGTGGACCTTTTTTTTGTGGGTTTATTTCATTTGCCAAAGTCGTGGTTCTGTTTATCCAATCGGCTGTTGCGGTATGGCTATTTGAGAAGTTAACGTGTGTTAGTTCATCTTGTAATTTGTCTTTTAGAGTTTCTGTGTTAAAGGATGGGCGGTATATGAATTCAGCTGGTTCAATGCTTTGTTTTTTTGTTTGGCCTGTGTGTTTGATCTGCGAACTGATGAGGAAGTGGTCTGACCATGGGATTTGAGTGTATTCAGTTTTTATGCTTTCTAGAAGATTACTGTTTATGAATGTTAGGTCTAATGAGTGGCCTGCTTTGTGAGTAGGTTTGTCTGTGATAAGTTTGAAACCTAGTGCAGTCATGTCAATTAACGTTTGACAGGTATTTGATAGGGGATGCACGTCCATGTGAAGGTTAAAGTCACCTAATATTATGGTCGGTTTAGATGGGTTTAGATGTGTTGTAAAAAAATTCTATTAGTTAATTGGTTTCCCCTGTTCTATTGTTAACCGGTACGATAAGACCTCGTCTTGAGTATCGGTATAGTAAAAGAATTTAAATAAAAAAAAATAAAAATAGTGGGGAGATGTTTAGCTTGAGGAGGCTGGGTGGTCAGTAGATAAAACAGATTTGTAAATAGTCAGTGTCAAAAACGGCAATTTCATGATTTGCTGGTGTTGTGATTGCAAGCAGTTTAGTTTTGAATTTCTTTTCAATGATTAATATTAATCCGCCCCCTCTTTTATTTATTCTAGGGATCGAGAAGACCTCTTAGTATTTGTTAGGTAGCTGATTTTTTAAGACTACATCTGATTTCTTTAGCCATGATTCAGTTATTGCTATACAGTTAGGTTTTATGTCGTATAGCAGGTCTGGATTAATGGGGAATTTTTTTGTCACTGATTGTGCATTAACTAGCAGGAAGGTGATCATTAGTAAGCTATTTAATTTGTTACTGTTGGTTTGCTTTATTGGAATTAGGTTATTTGTATTTGGATTGCTAATTACTTTTTTAATATAATGGTTTTTGCATTGTTTTCTCGTTGTGTTATTTCCATACTTACCCTTTCCTGTGCATACTTGTATGGGGAATGTTGAATTTTCGTTCATTGGCATGGTTCCAGCGTTTGGTGAGCGGTGTTCATCGTCCATTTAATATTGTCTCGGGGTGCACGAGGGGCTGCACGAAGGGGCGTACAAAGGGGCATGCCCCTTTGACGCACCCCTTTGGCGCGCGGCGCCCTAGGATTCTGGCGCACTTTTTATCCTCTGCGTGCTTCTGTGACATCAGTCATGTTGCCGAGGGGGCGGAGCAAGGCCCGAACACCGAGGGGGTGTCAGAAGCGCTGGGAGACCTGTGGAAGAGAAAAAAACTGCAAAAGAAGGGAAGGCAAACAATGATTAGTAGAAGCCTCGGGTGGATCGGGAGGCAGGAGAGCGTAATGTCAGGGAAAGCTAGATGGAGTCGAGTGATTGGGACTGGCAGAAGAGGCACTTTAAAAGACACTAGTGCCACTCTCCCATTAAAGTTAAAAAGGAACCTGTCGCAATCTAAACTCTTTGGAGGGGCAGGCAGTTCCATCCAGAAAAAAATGAAATCTGACCATGATGCATCGCCATCGCCACCAGCTGTTTCTGGCCCTGTAGTTTTGGAGGTGAGGGAAGGGGAGGCTGTCATGCCAGACAAAATGTCGACACCCAAAAGCAGCAGGGGGACAGAAGGCTCGACTAACACTTAGCGTTGACAAAGTAGCACAGTCACTGTTTGCTTCTGATTCAGATGAAGAATCATCTTGTGTGGCATTCTCATCAGAAACAGAAGAAGTAATAGATGACAAAGTTTTTTAGGAGGATCAGTTAGTCCTGTCTTAGCCTCCACTTCAGTGGGGAGAGATGAAACTGATGAGGAAGAGCAGTCAGCGCAGGCACAGAGGGGTGACTGAGGCCCCTGGCATTGCTTCTCAGAGTTCACCCACCACCTCAGCTGCAGTGCCAGCATCCACCCCCAAGGCTTTAGAGAAGGGAGGATCACAAAAGACATCCGCGATCTGGAGCCACTTTAAAGTGACGGATGACCTGTGTTTTGCTCGGTGTAATTACTGTGGCAGGGATATTAGCAGAGGCAAGCAAATGGGACATCTATCATATGAAGAGGCAACACCCAACAAGAGTACTGCCATCTGGGGATGGTGACAGTACCAGTCAGGGGACCCCTTCCAAGCAGCGTAAAGTGGTTCAAAAGCAGCAGAGTCAGCCTATGCCCTCTTCCCCCTTCTAGCAGTCAGGTGGCAGGCCAGCAACCCCCTGACATGTGGCAGAAGCGACAACCCAAATGGGGGTGGAGTGCGGTAATGCTATCCCGGGGTAGGAGGCAGGCAACCTCAAAAGTTGTAACCAGGAGCATTGGGGAAATGATTGCCCTTGATGACCAGCCCTTGCAGTTAGTGGAGAATGTGGGTTTCAAGCGTTTTCTGAAGGTCATAGTTCCAAATTACAAAGTCCCCTCCAGAACCACATTTAGCAGAATGATCATCCCCAGCCTATACAAGCAGTGTCACAGTTGCATGCAAGCGCTGCTAGCTAAGGCAAAGGGGAGAGTGCATTTCACCTGTGATATCTGGACCGCCATGAATGCTGCACACTTTTACCTGTCCCTGACAGCACACTGGTGGGACCTGGCTGAGGCAGGGACAGGCAGCAGCTGTATTACTGAACAAGTATCAGGGTGGAGGTGGACTTTACGGCACACCCACCTGACGGACCAGGCCCATACCGCAGCCAATATTCTAGCATGCATCAGACAGATGCTGGAGGGCTGGCAACTACACCAGCGAGACAGGAATCCTCAGGCAGGGTTCTTTGTCACAGACAATGGTGCAAACATGGTTAAGGCAATAAATGACGGGCACTTTAAGAACATACGATGTTTTGCACACACTCTGCACCTGGTAGTGAAGTAAGCTCTGGGGTTGGATTCCAATCTCAGAGAATGAATACCTGCATAGGTTAATACAGAAGTGCAGAAACATAGCAGCACACTTCTACAGAAGTGTGAAGGTGGGGCAGGTTATCTGACAAAAGCAGACTGATTTGGAGATGCCTCACAAGCGTTTCATTCAAGACATTGCCACCCGGTGGAATTCCACATTTATGATGCTGGAGAGGTTAGTGGAGCAGCAGACACCCCTTCATGAACTTTCTGGTACAGTGGACATAGGTGTGCAGAATTCCCCTAGGGCATCATGATTGGTTAGTCATGAGTCAGCTGGTAAAAATCCTGCAGCCCTTCAAGGATGTCACGGAGGAGCCGAGTTCCAGAAGTGCCACCTTGGCTGACATCATACCTATAGTTAATTTCCTGGATGAACATTGGGAGGCCTTTAAACAGGAAGAGGGAATGCCAGTTGAGGTGCTGCATTGTCTGGACATTTTGCAGCAGCAGGTGGAAGAGAGATTAAGGCGTTTAACGAAACACATACATGCTTGCCACAGTCTGTGATCCCCATGTGAAAGGGAAACTCGCCCTACAGTACGATTGTCTCTTATTAGTGAAGGACCTGCTGTTAGCAAAATTCCGTGAACAGGAGCGCCATAGGTAGAGACAGATTAGGCGTGAAGCAGAGGTGGAAACAGCGGGCACTTCAGAGAGTTGTGCTGCTAGCCCAAGCAGGAGCAGCACTCTTGTCAGCGACAGGTAGTACTTCCCCCTCCACTTCAGAAAGCCAAAGGCATGTTGCCCATAAATATTCATCTGTTGTGCGACAGGCGAGAGAGAAAGCAGCAGGCATGAGTGACTCTCAGCCCACCCAAGCAAAGGAGACACCAGCACAGCTGTCAGTGACACGGTATCTCTGAGCCCACAGAGAACATGCAGACAGATCTGCTGGCATATTGGGCACACAAGTCCACTGTTTGGCCACACCTAGCCAAAGTGGTTCAGCGATATCTGTCATGTCCACCAACTAGTGTGCCCAGTCAACGTGTCTTTTTCAATGACAGGGGATATCATGAGCCCTCACCGCTCAAGGCTGGCACCAGAGTTGTTGGAAATGCTAGTGTTTTTGAAAGTAAACCTGCCTTTGTATGGGCTTCCAAATTTTCCCTGTGAATGGCAAGATGAATAAAAGCAATTGAAAGCCTTGCAGCAGCTCCAACTGCCTTCTATGCTCCAGATAATATAAGCACTGCAGCACATGTACCTGACATGAAACGCTGTGCCTGACCGTCCACTGTCCAGGCCATACGTCCCTGCAAGGGTTTGACCTCGATTGCGTTGCCTGTTCGTCCAGGCCTTATGTCCCTAGGTGGGATTCACTTCTGTCCTCGACTGCTGTGCCTGTCTGTCCAGGCCTTATGTCCCTAGGTGGGATTCACCTCTGTCCTGGACTGCTGTGCCTGTCCGTCCAGGCCTTATGTCCCTACGTGGGATTGACCTCTGTCCTCGACTGCTGTGCCTGTCTGTCCAGGCCTTATGTCCAGTCCTAACGGCTGAACCCTCATTGCAAAGGGAAACCTCAGTCTCTGGTAATTCTAACTAGTAATCCTTCACAGCATGGATCCTTAAATAAAACAAAGTTTTCTTTAGTTTCAGGGTAGAGAAGAGAACTTCCTCCATCTTGCTTATGAAGTTATTATCTGTTTGCAAATGCTTAAATCCTAACAATTTGTACCATTATACACTCTATGGGCCAACCCATTCCAGCGAGACCTTCCCGGCTCAAAGGAACAGGAACTCTCCCCGTTGTTTCAGCCTATCTCTTACCATCTGTTGACCCATGTTCAGAACAAGAAAAGATCTCCAAGGTACTTAGACTTTGGCAAACACAACACAGTGAGACCATGCTCACAGTGAGACCCTGCTCCAGGTCGCCATGCTTTGAAGGCTCGTGCTCCACTCTAGGGGCCAACCCATTCCAGGGAGACCTTCCCGGCTCAAAGGAAAGGGAACTCTCCCCGGGTGTAGCCAGCCTGTATCTACCCTCTGACACTTTTTACATGGTAACCTCCTCGGCCTTGAAAATTCTCTTTTGTATATCTGCTAACTACCAGATTTTAAAAGACCAGCGAGAGCTCACTAGACGCCAACGGAAACACCCCACTCTAGGGGCAAACTCATTCTAGGGAGCCCTTTCCTGCACAAAGGAAAGGGAACTCTCCCCGGGTGTAGCCAGCCGGTATCTACCCTCTGCCTCTGTGCCTTGCTGCCATACACCAGATGACTCACTCAGCTCCTTGTGGTGTTCTTGCCACTATAATGGTTGCTCAGTGTGTTGGTGCTAGTCTTTCTGCTTGCTATGTTCCTCCTTCATTGTGCTGTAGGATGTCGATGCCACTTGTCGTGCTGCCTTCGAGGGTTCATGCATCTGTTATCGGTACTCTCTTTTGAAGCTGTGGTGTGTTTTTGACACTCTTGCTGCTGCTTTGCACCTCTTTTAAAGCACTCTTCTTGCCACTCCTTGTACCCCTTTGCCCCTTTAAAGTACCTTAGGCTATTCATTCCACTTTGGTGCCACTTTGCCACAGTCTAAGTATCTTGGAGCTGTTTTGTTGTTCTGATGATTGCTCCCCAGAAGTTTCATCAAAATTGATAATAAAACCCCAATTCTGCAGCAAAAAATAGGCTGCAAATACTTCCCCTATTGACTTTAATGGGAACCGGAAAACGAATGCACATATCAACGTATCGGGGCACCATTGAACGAATGCAATGTATCTGGGCCCCGACGAATACGTATTCCAAATGCAACAAATACTTTCTGGCTGCACATCCCTAGAGCCCAGTATACTCTTCCTCCAGCGGTACAATTTTCAGGTGACGCAACAGAAGATTTTAGACAAGGCACTGGCACTACTTAGACCAGGCCCTTGGTGCGCCTGGAAGAGTGGTTGAGCCCGGTGGGGGAGGATCTAAAAATAAAAAGAGTCTTTTTAACTATGTAAATGGAATCCAGGCAATTCAGAGAATCTTACTATTTTTACCCTCCCCATTTTTCACCTGATTGTGTAAAGCTTGCTCAGCAAAAAAAAAAAATAGGAGCAGGCTTTTGATTAGGTAGCAGTTATCAGGTTGAGAGACTGTCTAGTGGCAGGTTCCCTGGTCTGACGGGGTAAGTGACCACTGTGAAGGGAGCTTTGGGAGGCATCTTCCATTGGAATTGAGCTGGGGATCTTTTATTGCACTGTGATGGACAAATCTAGGTGAGGCCATGGCTTCTATGGTCTCTGAGCCTGTGGCTGTCCTGAATCTACTTCAGCCATGGGAGGCACTTGCATGGAAGCTTCCAGGAGCATGTTTGACAGTCCCTAGGGGTTGGGTATTACCATTTGCTGCTCCCTCTTCCATGGGGGAAGTCTCCCTTGCCTGATGTCAGGACTAATTTGGAAAGAGGCCTTGGATGCAGTAGCTTTGTCCGGAGGGCAGCCATATTAATCTATGTTCCTGTGGGTGCCTTAGCTCATTGGCAGCTGCGGTCTGAGATGGTGTTTGTTGATCCTCTGATCTTAACTCCAGTGGTGGGCCCTCTGAAGCAAGCTCCCTTGGGATAGGTTAATTTTTTGGATGAATTTTCTGTAGTGATTTTTAGGTTTCTTTATTGGGCTTTCTGTGCCAATCAGAAGCCTTAAGGAAAGCACAAGGCCTCCACTGAGGCTATTAAGCTTCATGCTAGTGACCCAGCTCTTCACAAGCATCCCAAGGAGTCTACAGTGTCCCCTGCCCTGGACTTAGAAGGGATGCAGGAGAAGGCTGAGCACTAGGTGGATTCTGCAAGTTGTGAGTCTATGGAGGAAGGGGCGATGGCCTTCTGATAGGACTACAGTTATCTGTTTATTTCAAAAGGAGGAGATTGTGGCATTGATCAATCAGGTGGTCACTTGCCTCAGAATAGTGGATTCCAAAGTAGAGGAAGTTCCAGCTTGGGAACCCATTATCAAGGGGATGAACAAATTTATTAATCGCCCAGGATATGAATGATTAAATCAGTTGAAAATAATCATGTATTAAGCTGCAATTATGCTATTTTTGATAGTTAAATCAAGTACTCAGGTGCTCAGTCCATATATGTATCATGAATTGATAGAAATTCATGCTAAATATTTGCAGTCTTTGAAATGTCTGATAGTCCAAAGTTGTGCACGTTTCTAGATTGACTTTGAGTGCTGCTGTGGAGTCTGTGCATACAGCACCTGGTTGGAAGCATTCCCAGCCATCGCTCAATAGAGGCCACTACTGACTTGACATAAGGCTTTTAAGAGAGTCATGGTCTGATGCTTTAGTGTTTGGGCTAGAAGGGAAGTGGGTGAAAAATGGGAAGAAAAATGCACAGGTAGCTATACAAATTCATGATTCTCTTCTTCAAAAGAGCCAGGTTCTGCTAGAACAGGTAGAAACTGCAGGGCCCAATGAGTGTACCTGCTTATAGACTGCTGGCGCTAACCTTTAAAAAGGAGATAGAGCAGCTTTTAAACTAGAACAAAGGGGAAAGCCGACAGTCGCTCAGCAGCGCATGGTTCGGAGAGAGGTATCTTTAAAGGATACTAATGATGCATTAGAATTAGGGCATCCCGACAGTGAGGTTCCAATAATTAGAAAAGTAGTCCAAGTGCCTGTAACTAAAAACTCACCTGACCTAAAAAATTCTAACTTATCCTTATCAATTAAAAAGCAGAATAAAAATACAAACAAAAAACAAACTTTGAAATGTTTGTATGCTAATGCCAGAAGTCTAAGAAGTAAGATGGGAGAATTAGAATGTATAGCAGTAAATGATGACATAGACTTAATTGGCATCTCAGAGACATGGTGGAAAGAGGATAACCAATGGGACAGTGCTATACCGGGGTACAAATTATATCGCAATGACAGAGAGGAGCAGTCGGGAGGAGGTGTGGCGCTTTATGTCCGGGATGGCATAGAGTCCAACAGGATAAACATTCTGCATGAGACTAAATACAAAATTGAATCTTTATGGGTAGAAATCCCTTGTGTGTCAGGGAAGACTACAGTGATAGGGGTATACTACCGTCCACCTGGTCAAGATGGTGAGATGGACAGTGAAATGCTAAGAGAAATTAGGGAAGCTAACCAAATTGGTAGTGCAGTAATAATGGGAGACTTCAATTACCCCAATATAGACTGGGTAAATGTATCATCGGGTCACGCTAGAGAGATAACGTTCCTGGATGGAATAAATGATAGCTTTATGGAGCAATTGGTTCAGGAACCGACGAGAGAGGGAGCAATTTTAGATCTAATTCTCAGTGGAGCACAGGACTTGGTGAGAGAGGTAACGGTGGTGGGGAGGCTTGGCAATAGTGATCATAATATGATCAAATTTGATTTAATGACTGGAAAAGGAACAGTGTGCAAATCCAAGGCTCTCGTGCTAAACTTTCAAAAGAGAAACTTTGATAAAATGAGAAAAATTGTTAGAAAAAAACTGAAAGGAGCAGCCACAAAAGTAAAAAATGTCCAAGAGGCGTGGTCATTGTTAAAAAATACCATTCTAGAAGCACAGTCCAGATGTATTCCACACATTAAGAAAGGTGGAAAGAAGGCAAAACGATTACCGGCATGGTTAAAAGGGGAGGTGAAAGAAGCTATTTTAGCCAAAAGATCATCATTCAAAAATTGGAAGAAGGATCCAACAGAAGAAAATAGGATAAAGCATAAACATTGGCAAGTTAAATGTAAGACATTGATAAGACAGGCTAAGAGAGAATTTGAAAAGAAGTTGGTGTGTAGAGGCAAAAACTCAGAGTAAAACTTTTTTAAATATATCCGAAGCAGAAAGCCTGTGAGGGAGTCAGTTGGACCGTTAGATGATCGAGGGGTTAAAGGGGCACTTAGAAAAGATAAGGCCATCGCGGAAAGATTAAATGATTTCTTTGCTTCGGTGTTTACTGAAGAGGATGTTGGGGAGGTACCCGTAATGGAGAAGGTTTTCATGGGTAATGATTCAGATGGACTGAATCAAATCACGGTGAACCTAGAAGATGTGGTAGGCCTGATTGACAAACTGAAGAGTAGTAAATCACCTGGACCGGATGGTATGCACCCCAGAGTTCTGAAGGAACTAAAAAATGAAATTTCAGACCTATTAGTAAAAATTTGTAACCTATCATTAAAATCATCCATTGTACCTGAAGACTGGAGGATAGCAAATGTAACCCCAATATTTAAAAAGGGCTCCAGGGGCGATCTGGGAAACTACAGACCGGTTAGCCTGACTTCAGTGCCAGGAAAAATAGTGGAAAGTGTTCTAAACATCAAAATCACAGAATATATAGAAAGACATGGTTTAATGGAACAAAGTCAGCATGGCTTTACCCAGGGCAAGTCTTGCCTCACAAATCTGCTTCACTTTTTTGAAGGAGTTAATAAACATGTGGATAAAGGTGAACCGGTAGATATAGTATACTTGGATTTTCAGAAGGCGTTTGACAAAGTTCCTCATAAGAGGCTTCTAGGAAAAGTAAAAAGTCATGGGATAGGTGGCGATGTCCTTTCGTGGATTGAAAACTGGCTAAAAGACAGGAAACAGAGAGTAGGATTAAATGGGCAATTTTCTCAGTGGAAGGGAGTGGACAGTGGAGTGCCTCAGGGATCCTTACTGTTCAATATATTTATAAATGATCTGGAAAGAAATACGACGAGTGAGATAATCAAATTTGCAGATGACACAAAATTGTTCAGAGTAGTTAAATCACAAGCAGATTGTGATAAATTGCAGGAAGACCTTGTGAGACTGGAAAATTGGGCATCCAAATGGCAGATGAAATTTAATGTGGATAAGTGCAAGGTGATGCATTATAGGGAAAAATAACCCATGGTATAATTACACAATGTTGGGTTCCATATTAGGTGCTACAACCCAAGAAAGAGATCTAGGTGTCATAGTGGATAACACATTGAAATCGTCGGTGCAGTGTGCTGCGGCACTCAAAAAAGCAAACAGAATGTTGGGAATTATTAGAAAAGGAATGATGAATAAAACGGAAAATGTCATAATGCCTCTGTATCGCTCCATGGTGAGACCGCACCTTGAATACTGTGTACAATTCTGGTCGCCGCATCTCAAAAAAGATATAATTGCGATGGAGAAGGTACAGAGAAGGGCTACCAAAATGATAAAGGGAATGGAACAGTTCCCCTATGAGGAAAGACTAAAGAGGTTAGGACTTTTCAGCTTGGAGAAGAGACGGCTGAGGGGGGATATGATAGAGGTGTTTAAAATCATGAGAGGTCTAGAACGGGTAGATGTGAATCGGTTATTTACTCTTTCGGATAGTAGAAAGACTAGGGGGCACTCCATGAAGTTAGCATGGGGCACATTTAAAACTAATCGGAGAAAGTTCTTTTTTACTCAAAGCACAATTAAACTCTGGAATTTATTGCCAGAGAATGTGGTTCGTGCAGTTAGTATAGCTGTGTTTAAAAAAGGATTGGATAAGTTCTTGGAGGAGAAGTCCATTACCTGCTATTAAGTTCACTTAGAGAATAGCCACTGCCATTAGCAATGGTAACATGGAATAGACTTAGTTTTTGGGTACTTGCCAGGTTCTTATGGCCTGGATTGGCCACTGTTGGAAACAGGATGCTGGGCTTGATGGACCCTTGGTCTGACCCAGTATGGCATTTTCTTATGTTCTTATGTTCTTAATTTTGTAACAGGATAAAATGACCTTTTACCAGTTTTATGTACATTTTTATTTGATATTTATTTTTTCACATTTGTTTGTTATATTTTGCTGGCTTAAATTTGAAACTTGCCAGTTCTTCCGTTCTAGATAACATGAGTTCATGAAGTGCAATGTGGGGAATCTTTAGTCTGAAATTGGCCCATGTAATTTTTTTCTTGATTGTGAATCATGAAAGATTTAGCTTAGCAATTTAATGGCTACACCTGCACTTTGTGGTGCTCACTAATTTCAAGGCAGTATATCAAGAAAGAAGTCAAATGTCAAATTTCTATGCCTCCCAAAGGGTGTCATGACCAGGGCCGGTGCGTCCATTAGGCGACATTTGGTGGTCGCTTTGGGCGCCGAGCCGTAGGGGGTGCCAAAGAGCAGCCATGTGGGGCCGCAAGCGGGGTCTATTCCGCTCGCGGCAAAGAGAAATAGAGACTGTGTGCTTTTAGCTGGACTAGGGCTGCTCACGGCCCTGAGAAGCACACATTGTTGCGCGCTGCCCCCCTCCCCCCCCCATTTCGGCACGGACTGTGTGCTTCTCAGGGCCGCGAGCAGCCCTAGTCCAGCTAAAAGCTTTACACAAAGGCAGCATATATATATGTTAAACGTGTCGAGAATAAAGAGGATCCTTGGGGGACACCAGAGACCAAGTCTATCTGCTTTGATTTAAATATGCTTATTTTAACTTTGTAGGTTCTATTTTTTAGATACGATTCAAACCATCAAAGTGTGACATCAGGCCAATTTCACTAAGGTTGTCTAGCAAAATATCATGGTTGATCGTATCAAACGCAGCGGATATATCCAGCATTACAAGGAGGTACAATTGCCCATTGTCTAATCCTCTTGAGGACCTTGACTATAAGGGAGACAAGTAGTGTCTCCGTACCGAAAAATTTTCGAAAGTCAAAGTGAGAGGGATATAATATGTTATGGTTTTCTAGATGTTCCGAAAGTTGATGATTGACCACTTTTTCCAGTAGTTTAGCCAGAAATGGTAGATTGGAGATTGGCCTAAAGCTGGCTGGATCTGATAAATTTACGTGGGCTTTTTTTGGAATGGGCTTAATTACTGCACATTTTATATTATCTGAGAAACTTCCTTGGTTTAAGGAGGGGTTAATGATGTCGGCCAGAGGTTTAGCAATTATGTTAGGAACTAACTTTAGAGATTTGATGGGGATTGCGTTAGTGGGGTGGGCGGCAGGGTTCATTTTTCTAACGAGGGTCTCAATTTCGGTGGATGATACATTATCAAAAGTGGACCATATTTCTGGGTTTGTTGGCAGTATAATTTTGTGTGTCTTAGCTATGTGAATGTTTTTTGAATTATGAATTTTATCTCTGAAAAATTGTGCAAGCTTATTGCATTTGGTTTCTGTATTTTCTTAAAGTGTTGAATTTGGAGTATATTTAGTTAGATCAGACTTTTGGGTTAAATTGAAGTCATGAATTTTTTTAGAAAAGTAATCTCGTTTAGTTTAGTGATATTGGTTCTATATTTACAAAGTGTAGCCCTGTGGATGCCTAGTGTAGTAGGGTTTGGGTTTTTTTGCCATTTTCTTTCTGCATTTCTAAGGGAGCGCTTAATCATTTTAAGGTCACAAGTGTACCGTGGTGGGGGAACGAGCGGAGGAGAGAGGAGTTGGCTGTTTGCTTGTCTGAGGCCTACCAGGTGCTGGAAATCCCCGAACTAACATCTCCCTGGTGAGAACAGCTGAGTCGCGGCAAGTGACATCAGCTGGGTGGGCCTACCTCCTATAAGATCCAGGATAAGGCAGCTTGGTCCGGGTGAGTCTGGTGTCTTGGATATCATCTGGCCTTCTGCTCATTTCATGGGAAGGAAAAAGAAGGCGAAAATTGCAACTTTTTCTCCAGTGCAACAACAGCGCCCCGGCCCTATGGACCATCATGTTATAAAACTGATGGAAACGCCGAATGAGGACAGTGTGGAAGCTGTATCCTTAGCTTCCTTAAGTCCTGATGAAGGACCATCGTCTCCACCTCAGCCAAATAGAGAACTGATAGGAGCTGTTCATGGGGATTTGAGCTTGGGAACACAAGCGGTATCTTCATGGACTGATAATGTTCTTAATATTAATTCTGTTCAGATGAATAATTTGATTAAAGCTACCAGTTGAAATAGACAGTAATATTAGTCCAATTGATACCTGACAATGTTACTCTGTTAGATCTAGGGCGAATGATAGCTAGACTGGATAGCAATATAATGATGATGAACCAAACGTTGTCGACGTAATTAATGGTACTAGTGCATCAATTGATGACCAAGGAAAGAGAATATCCAACTGTCGGGCTGATTCAGTAAAGTCCGCAGGAGAGCGGACGAACGCCCGCTCTCCCGGCGCGTGCACAGGCCACTCGCCTGTGCATGCGATTCTGTATTTAAATTAGGTGGTGCGGTAGAAACGGGCAAAAGGAGGCGCTAGGGACACTAGCGCGTCCCTAGCGCCTCCTTTTGACCCGGAGCGGCGGCTGTCAGCGGGTTTGACAGCCGACGCTCAATTTTGCTGGCGTCGGTTCTCGAGCCCGCTGACAGCCACGGGCTCGGAAACTGGATGCCGGCAAAAATTGAGCGTCCGGTTTTCGGCCTGACAGCCGCCGGCCCATTTAAAAAAAATTTTTTTTAACTTTTTTTTTTACTCTTCGGGACCTCCGACTTAATATCGCCATGATATTAAGTCGGAGGGTGCGCAGAAAAGCAGTTTTTACTGCTTTTCTGTGCACTTTCCCGGTGCCGGCAGAAACTAGCGCCTACCTTTGGGTATGTGCTAATTTCTTAAAGTAAAATGTGCGGCTTGGCTGCACATTTTACTTTCTGTATTGCACGGGCATACCTAATAGGGCCATCAACATGCATTTGCATGTTGAGGGCGCTATTAGGTGCCGCGGGTTGGACACGCGCTTTCCGCCCCTTACTGAATAAGGGGTAAGGGAAAACGGGCATCCATGGCCTGTGTGAGAAGGAAGTAGTTACTTTAACAACGAAAGTTCAGTTAATACAAAACTCAGAAAATGTGTTTATTAGAGAAAGTCTAGTAATGCATAAAGAGATTGAATATATTGAAAACCTGTATAGGATAAAAAATCTTAGAATTATTAATTTTCCTCAAACGCATTTGTTATCACCTTTAGAGATGTTCAAGAAATTCTTGAAAGAAGTATTGTTATATGAAGAAAAAGATATTCCTAATGTGTCAAAAATATATTATTTTCCTAGAAAGATAGTTAAAATATGGAAGAACAAAGAATGAAGCTGCTTCTCCTAGTATGGGTATTTCGACCTTCTTGGAAGAATCTGTCAGTGTGATAAATAATAGGGCAACCCTCTTTGTTTCATTTATGGCTGAGCAGGGCAAGGATATATTATTCAAAATTTTTTTTTAGAAATAAAGAAGTTTTATTTTGTGGTCATAAAGTCCAAATATTCCTGGATGTGGCACGAGATACCCAAGCAAGGAGGAAGTTTTTCTTATCTTTAAAAAGTCGAGTGTTAGCACTTGGGGCAACATTCTTCTTAAAGTTTCCATGTTTGTGTTATGTGACCTATCAAGGGAAAAAATTTGGATTTACTGACCCTACTCATTTGGAAACATTTTTGATTGATAAAAATCCAGTTCAGATATCAGAGAGCGACGTCCATTAAAAATTGAAATAACTTTCTCTCTCCAATAATGCCCCAATAATGCCCATTAGTTAAAATAGGGCATTATATTGTTAATTATTTATATATATATATATATATATATATATATATATATATATATATATATATATATATATATGATAATTATCCATATATATTTCTTTTTTTCCCCCATATTATGGGCTTTGTGCTACAAATAAAAATGATTATATTGATTGAATTTTGTAAAAATTTATTTGATTGTAACACATTTTTCTTATGTTTCGATGATGTTAATTCATTGAAGAAAATAATAAAATTTAAATTACAAAAAAAAAGGAAGTGAACCATGGTACTCTGTATTTATAGGAGGGCTTTATCTCTAACTATAGGGCAACAGATATTAGCTAGGTCATTGGTAATTGAATTCCATGATGCAACAGCGGAATCAGTATCAGTCTGATCCAGACTTTTTTTTAGAGCTTCTGGTAAAAGTTCTATTAAATCATCTCTCTGACAGGGCTTTCTATATTCAATCATTATTTTATGCGTTGGTGACTTACATTTTGGTTTATTTAAGGTGAGATGTGTAGTGATCAATCTATGGTCTGACCAAGGGACAGGTAAGCATGTAGGTTGGTCTACGCTTTCAAAAAAGGAGTTAACAAAGATTAGGTCCAGGGTGTGACTTGCTTTATGGGTTGGATGTTCCACAATTTGTCTGAAGCCTATAGCATGCATGGTGATTAGGAGGGTTTCGCAACTGGAAGACAGGGGTGAGGCATCAACATGCAAATTAAAGTCACCCAGAATAATAGCGGGAAGATCCTAGTCTATATTGTCTATAATAAATTCAATTAGGGGCAAGGTCTTATGCTCCAGGAGACCTGGAGGGGCATATAATAAGCAAATTTGTAAGTATTTAGATTTAAGAAAATGAATCTCATAGTGTGGGGCAGTATTTATGGTTTGGAGCATTAGATTGTATTCTTTTTTAACCATGAGCAATAGACCCCCACCCCTTCTATTGGTTCTGGGTATGGGAAAAAAAGTAGTCGTAAAGGCTTTTTAGTAGTTGATTAATCAGTACACTGTCCGAGCTTTTAAACCAAGTCTCTGTTATTCCTCAAATGTCCGGTTTATTGTCTAACAGGAGATCAGTGAAGGCAGGCAGCTTTTTTTTTTTTTTTTTACTAGTGACTGAGCATTGATTAATGTCAATGAAAGTACCGATAGTCTTATAATCTGTGAATTGGTGGCTATTGGTATGGGAATGAGCATTCTTGATCTATTGGCTGTTTTCCATTGTAGGTTCTTGGGTTTTAGTATATTTTGACTTATAATGGTGTTGATATGTTTATTTTCCATGATATTTACTCACAGTTTGTTATTCACAGTATTGTAGGATCCGGATATGTAAATCCCAGTCCTTATTAAACAGAAGGTGGAAATATGCTGATTTGTTATCAGGGTATTCTTCGTGATAGGTGCAGCACAAAGGGGCAAATCTAAATTTCTCCTTTATGGTTGGTTTTGTCACTGGAACTCTTGATGGGTTAATTTCCTTTTATGTTTTTCTTTCTCACTTTCCATTGCTTCTTTGTGCAGATATGGACTTTGGTGGTTGGCTATGTGCTGGCTGTTCTATTCAAGTGGAATGCAAGCACTCAACGCTTCTTGCGGGCTGTCTCCATTCCTGTCTGGATAATACTGCTCTTCCATTTAGGTGAGTGGTTTTGTCTTTTGTTGTTTAATGGGGTTTTTTGTTTTTTGTTTTTTTAATTTTCTGTTTATTACATCTTTTCCAATGATACAAAAGTATACATTTGAAAGGAAAACATTATTATGACATCAGATAATTCCAGACCCCAGGTCAGAGGTCCTAGGCATTTAAAAATTCATGTTTATGAGGCTATTGGCTATTACTCCCGATACAAAAAAAAATATGTGCCCAACGCGAATTTTTACTCTAAAAAAAAAAAATTAACACCTGCCCCGGAGCAGGCATTAATTCTTGAGAAGCCCCAAAAGTACAGAAAAGCAGAAAACACTGCTTTTGTATAGTTCCTCTGACTTAATATCATGGCACTATTAAGTCAGAGGAACCAAAAAAGAACGTAAAAAAAAAGTGCGCTGGCAGTCAGGTTAGGAAAACAGACGCTGGTAAAATTGAACATCCATTTTCCTAACCCACTGACAGCCACCTCTCTTGGGTGCCCGATGCCGAGGAGGCAGTAGGAACAGAACATTTTCTCTACACCTCCTTTTTACCATGGAAGTCCATTTAAATATTAAAATGGGCATCTGGGAGAGGTGGATCACCGCATGTTGAGTGTGGGAGCTGCTGGTATTACATCGGCCTGAATGAGCATTTGTGGTACGTAGCTTTTCAACTTTTCTTCCATGGTTTGATGCTCTTCCTAGTCACCTTTTCTGCTTTTTTGAGTTGACCGATTTTTGTCATTTTCACCTCCCATGTCTGGTATTGCTTTGGAGTGACATGCCAATTTCATTGGTCACCCCTTGCCACCCCCACTTTCTAGTTTAAATGCTTAATAATGTATGATCTCAATTTCTCGCTTAGCATCCTCTTTCCTGCTACAGACAAATGTAGGCCATCCTTACCATATAACCTTTTACTGCTCCATACAGAGCCCCAGCATCCAATGTATCCAAAACCACTTGCTTTACATCATTTTGAGCCATGTATTGAAGTTGTCTGTATGGCTTAGCATTTCCTTTCCCTTTCAGTGAACAGGTAACACTTCTGAAAAGGCAATAGTCTTCCCCAGATTCTGGAAATCTTTCTGTACTGTTTGCATGCTATTTCTATCAAAGTCATTGGTCCCCAGATGGATGGTATTAGTTTCTTTACTTTCTTCATTAATTGTCTTATCTATCTGGTTTGCACTTCTACCAGCTGAGGATCCTGGAAGGTATTTAACTATTTTGTTTCCCTTGAAATGAAATTCCAAAATAGTGCCTCTGAGTGTCTCCTAGCACAAGAATCTTTTGTACCGCTATGATTTGAAAGAGTGGGTGTGTCTGTCACAGATCTTGTTCTACCAGAGCCTACTGTAATACATTTGTTCCTAGGTTTTTGAATGCTGTCTAGAAGTGGGTATGGGAATCTGGGCTCTACAGTTAGGGAGAGTGGGGGTCTCTAGGTCACAAGCCTTATCCTACCACATCCCACTGTAAGCCACTTATTTCTAGGTTTCTCCTAGGACAAGCAGGAATGGTAGTCCTCACATGTGGATGACATCATCAGATGGAGCCTGGCACGGAAAAATTCTGTCAAAGTTTCTAGAACTTTGACTGTGCACACTGAGCATGCTTAGCATGCCACTATCCACGCATCCACGTGGGGTCCCTCTTCAGGCTCTTCCGCAGAGCTGTTGCCTCGTGGACGTGGAGCTCATGCTTTTTTTTTCTTTGGAAAATTTTTTTTTCAAGTCCATTTCTTGTCGTTCTTCCCATTCCGGGTCCCTCTATGCCTTCCCAGCCCTAGTTAGAAGCGTTGCGGTAAGTACAATGTTCTTTGTGGTCGATTACCAACAGTGCCATCTCCTGTTGGTATTTTCCATTGCTCCTCCAGTTTCTGCTGCTGCCCCCAGTGCCCCCGGACCATGTCCATCACAGACCCCCATGAGATCTGCATTTAGTGCCTGGGGGCCTCGCATGATGTTCGCGGCTGCTATTTTTGTGCTCAGATGACCCCCAAGCATAACCAAGCATGCCTGGACAAGATGGACAAACATTTTGGGACCAGGAAGTCCGAACCCTCGACATGGGTGTCAGCGCCTTGTGTTAAAGAGGACCCTGGAGGTACTGGTCCTGTCTTGTCCTCTCCTCTGCTGATTTTCCGGCTGGAAGTAGGTGCTGGGAATTGGCCTCTGTCTGTCTCTTCCCTCTCTAGGTCTGGATTGTCACCGTCGTCCTTGGCACCGGGGAAAGACTGGGCCAAGCATCAGGAGAAATTGTGGAAGCACAGTCATCAATCACCTTCCTCCCATGGCTCTAAGCTTGGTAAGGCGTCAGCATCGATTGCAACGCCACTGAAGCGGCCCCGTGCTGACAAGGCAGACCCCACTGATATCTGTGCTGGGAACCAGGTTATGCCGCCACCTCCTTATGCTGTGCTGTCATCAATAGGATTCGAGGAGGAGTTGGAGCGCAGAGTGCAGTCGTCGGTGGGACGAGTCCTACAGGCATCAAGCTGTCGGCCCCCTGGGGCCTCCGCCACCACTGGAGCCTGCACCGTCTATGCTGGCACCATTGCTGGAGTGTTGCTCTGTGCACTGCCGAAGCAACCTGTGCCAATGCCTCAGGAGCCCTCACTGCTGTGTGGGGCACTGTTGAGGCCATGATTGGAGACCATCCCCATCGCAGATTCCTCTGAGGGAAGGGCCTCTGGCTCCGGCGGTGTGTCCCCCTGACCAGTTCTGCGGCCGCTGAGCCTTCAGTTACTGGGTCCTTCGCTGTCGATACCCCTGGTACTGACGGTGCTCCCGGCGTCCTGACCTAGGACCATTCCTCATGCTCCCTCACTGATGTTTATTTATTTATTTGCAATTTTTGTATACCGACATTCGTTAGGCAAACATCACATCGGTTTCCATGTAACATAAAACTGGCCAACATGGCTTTACAATGAAACTGATAATGGAACTGGGTGGAGGTAAGGTGGGGGAAAACAAAAGGGAATTACTGAACGAAAAGTATATAAGCTATAAACATGATGATATATAAGCAATAAAAATTATATACAAAGGATTATTTACAAGTAAATTGTTTACAATGAATGAGTTTAGGGTTAGGGGGGAGCAGAGGGGGGCAGTGGAGGGGTTTGGGGAGCGAGACCGATGCTCCTTACGATCCATGGGAAGATGAGCCTTCCGTCTTTTCCTCACTGAGGAACTACTTTCTGAGCCCTCCCCTCCAGAGGAGAGATGCTACTCCCCTCCAGAGGACCTGAGATTCGCAGGCTTTGTTATGAGCAATGGCGGAGTCTGTCCTCTTCCAGCGCCTGACTGAGGAAGACTAGGCACAAGATGCTGGAGATCCTACAGTTCATGGACACTCCTAAGGAGATGGTTGCAGTCCCGGTCCATGATATCTTTAAGGACTTGATTGTCTGCCTCTGGGAGCATCCAATCTTGGTACCCCCAGTAAACAGGAAGACCGATGCGGTATACCTAGTACAACCAACTACCGGATTTGAGAGGCATCATCTCTCCCATCAGTCTGTGGTGATGGAGTCAGCCCTTAAGAAAGTGAAGAGGTCTCGCACCCATGCCTCCTCTGCTCCGCCAGGCTGTGAGCACAGGGCCCTAAATGCCCTGGGCCGCAAGGCCTTCCAGGGATCTATATTGGCGGCCCCCGTTGCCTGCTACCAGTTATATATAAGCCAATATTCCAGAAACCTCTGGAAGCACATTCAGGAATTGGTAGCCTGCCTCTCTGAACAACTCCAGAAAGATTTCCTGAAGGTTGTGTAGCAGTGATTGGAATGTGACAAACAAGGTTAGATCCACATATGATATCTTGTCAAAGGCATCTTCAGGCAGGGAGTGCTGCAGTTCTTGCAAGCCACCATTCGGATCTTGGAGATGTTGGGGTTTCTAATCAATTTCCCCAAGTCTCAACTGGTCCTATCCCCGCACTTGAACTTTATAGGTGCCAGGTTTGATATAACTCAGACTCGGGCATTTTTCCCAGGGATCGGGCAATCAGCTTGGCATCTTTGGTGGGAGCAATTTCGCAGAGCTGCTAGATCTCTGCGCACAGCATGTTACATTTGCTAGGACACATGGCCACGACTGTCTATGTCACTCCCTTTGCTTGCCTTCACATGTGCAGAGCACAGTGGACCCTACACTCTGTGGCACCAGGCCACTTAGGACCTTTGGGCACACATTTGAGTCACTCCACCGCTTCAGGACTCCATCGTGGTGGATGTCTCTTCCCACCTAGTGGTTGGGGTCCCATTCCAGGCTTCTCCTACTCACCACGGATGCATCCCACCTGTGTTGGGAGGCATGAGGGAGATCTTCGCACGCAGGGTCACTGGTCAGCTCAGGAGGAGGGATACTAGATCAACTTCCTAGAGCTGCGGGTGGTCCAATGTGCTCTTTCGGCGTTTTGGGATCTTTTGGCCAGCAAGGTCATGCTCGTCCAGACCGGTAGTCAGGTAGCCATGTGGTACCTCAACAAGCAGGGAGGCTGTCCAGATCTGGTCATGGGCTCTATCCAGAACATCCTTTGAGCCAGGTACCTGCCGGGACAGGCAAATGCGCTGGCAGACAGCCTAAGTCATTCCTTCCGGTCGCACGAGTGGTCCCTGTAACCAGGAGGTAGCGGACCGGATCTTCCGTCTTTTGGGGACTCCTGATGTGGACCTCTTTGCTTCCTCTTGCAACCGGAAAGTAGGCCAGTTTTGCTCCCTAGCTGGGGGAATGGCAGAACGGTGTCGGACACCATTGCCCACCACTGGGGCATCTTGTATGCCTATCCCCCGCTCCTCCTTAGGTACTCCTAAGCAGGTATGGGCTCATTCCATGAGGGTTCAGGCTACTTCATGGGCAGAGTTGCAATTGGTCTCCCCTTTGGAGATCCGTAAAGCAGTAACTTGGTCTTCCTTGCATACCTTCTCCAAGAATTACTGTCAGGATGTCAGGGAAGCTTCAGTTAAATTGGCAGTGTTGTGTGAGGCTCAGGCAGTGTTTTACCCTATTAGGGAGTAGCTTGAGTACATCCCCCTTTGTCTGGACTGTTCTGACTGGATGAAAAGGAAGGTGAAATTACTTCTTACCTGATAATTTTCTTGAATACAGTCAGACCAGTCCAGGATCCTTTCTATGCTTCTGGTATCCTCACTGCCTTCCTGCCTTTTTTGGCATTGCAGATGATGTATTTTTCAGGCATATGAGTGGAGTTGGAAGCTTCATGGATGTATACACTTCGCTGCTGGTGAGTATTTTCTTATTGTACTGTTGTAAATGCTGCCGCCTCATTCTTGTGGAAGCCCACTGGTTAAAAAAAAAAAAAAAAAGTGCAGAGAACCAATTATATGGTTTAATTGTTGACTGTATTAAAGTTGTCCACAGTTAGCTTGTTACAGAAATAATCTCGGGCTAGTGTCAGCATGAAGGTATATAAGGAGTGACAGTGAGCCTGTTATCTCTATCTCCATCTCTTGATTGGCATGCCTAACCCGTTCATCTAGATTGTTCCGAGTATATTCAAGGAAAAGAAATTATCAGACAAGACACAATTTCTCCTTTTATTTTTATTTTCTGGAGAGGAGAGTATGGTGTTCTTGTAACTTTGCATACCCAGCTCCACACTCTTCCCTTATTTCAGCCTAGCAGAAGAGCTGGAGGGAAACTACTGGTACAGCAATCTGGGACCCCACTCTCAACCAAAATATGCAGTGCTATTGGGTTTGGGACCAAGAAGCTCAGAAATAAATAGCAGGAAATAGGAACTCTTTTATAAAGGTACCTGAAATTTGACAAATCTTTTTATATTTGTTTTGCTGGTTCTGCTTTTTATTTCCTCTGTGGTCTCTGCTGCCTGACACTGTACAGCATGCCCAGGCAATGCAGGGGGAACTTTCAGCTTGGCAGTAGTGAGATGTCTTCTCTGAAGTGTCACTGTTTGGCTAACAGGGGCTTCCACAGTAGCAACAGCAACTAACTTTCTTCCTCAGGTGTGAGTGCACCATTTCTGCTTTTGTTCTGCCCAATGGATGAAGGGTCTGAAAGGGAATCCCCTGCATAGCAAGGTTATGGCTTGAGCCAGGGGACCAGCCCAACAAATCCATATTTTTTATCATAGATTGGAAACTGTAGGATAAATTTGATAATAGGTATGTGGCTAGTCATGCCTTTTTTTTTCTTATTTGAGAACTTTTCTTCTGCTAAAGACAGAGTAAATAAAAGGAACAATGTAAAATGTTTGGTTTTAATTCATATGACATGAGAGCCTTGATGCCTTTAAAAACCTTATGTAGCAGCCTATCTTTAATCAATTACATCTGTTCAATCACAAAAGCTGCATTCAATTAGCATTATGGTTATAATTAGCAGAAAAGTCAGAAAATTATTAAGTTGGCTGTGATAGCTATAGCTTTAGGACCCCTCTGCATTGTAATGGCTTTATAAATGACATCTTAGGTAACAACCGGAAGCCTTTTTGAGCTAAGGTACCCTACATTGTCAATCATTTATAATTACTAGGCTGGATAATGCCAAAGCTGCCATGATACTATTCTTTCTTAGTTGATTGTTATATCTCTTGAATGCTAGTATAAAGTGTCTGCTTGAGCATTCATGCAATACTTTTACTAGTTCTGATCTAAGGAGTGCCTGAGAATTTTAAACATTGTTTTATTGGAATGATTCTTTTGTAGAATATAAGACATATATCCTGAAATGCTTTGTATATGTTTTCAGCATCAGTGACTGGCTCTTGGAGGATCCCAGTTTTCTTGGTTATAGTCTTTCTGATGACAGTGGGTGTGCTCTATGAAAATCTAAATGGTGATGAGACGTCAGGTAAGAAATATGTTGCCCTTCAGCATGAATTAAACCATGAGTAAAATAAATACCATACAACAGGAATGTAGAAAGCTGCAAATTAAGTTTTTATTGTGGATAGCCCAAAAAAAAAAACTTAATTAGATTAATTTTCATACTGTGACTATAGTTGATTTACGTGTTTTGATTATCTTGAAAAGCAGACCTGTCAAACTTTTGTCCTCGAGGGCCACAGACATCTCTGCCATCTGGTATCTTAGGTGTATCATATGCAGTGCAGTTGTACATATGCAGTTCAGATATACAGGATGAACAGTGTTTGTCTAATATAAAACTCAGTAACTACGATTTGGAATTATTACATAAATAATTTAAAAAATGCATTCTTTTACGCATAGTATTAATGCATTTAACAAGGAACAAATAAAAAGCCTGAACACTCCAAAAATAAAAACATGCTATGTATTTTAGATTTATATTCCTCCCGCCTTCAAAAGTGAGCTCAGAGCAGTTCACAGATAGTAATAAAAATTCAGTATAATATATCAAAATATTGAAAAATATCAACAAATGTAAAATATTTTATTAAATACCCATTGCCCACCATTTCAATTCATAGATTGGTCTGTTGTATACTTGTTGCCCTTTTCTCTCTTGTTGCCCAAGAGAGAAAAGGGAAAGATAATGGGGACAATATGGTGCCAAAATAATCTGTCCCAAGTGCTTCTAAAGTGACAGTTTACAAATCTGTACCAATATTGTTGATTTAACACCACTGTAACATACTTTAAATTTATTGTAATCTGCTTTGAGGCCATTCATGGTAAAAAGCAGACTATCAAATGCCAATTAATATCAGTGAGTTAGTGTGTCAAATCAGAGAAATATATAAGTAAACCAAAGCATACTGTTTTTTTTGTTTACTACTACTACTACTACACCCCATTTCTTTTTATAGCATCTAGTCAGATGAATCCAGAACCAGTGGGTTATGCACCTCCACCAGCAGATGGAGACAGAGCAAAGCTGACAACACAGTATATAATACTCCTGAGTGACATCAGCCTGCCAGTATTCTCCGTCTCTAGCAGATGGTGGACGTGCATCTTGAGGAGATCTCGGTCTTCCACACTGCAGGAAAAAATTATGTGAGAACAGGCTTTCTCAGCAGGGAGAGTCTGGATCCAGGAGAATGGGTATTGTCGGACGAAGCAATTCAGCTGATAGTTTGCCACTTTGCTTTGAGCGAGAAAGTTCTCCACTTCCTTAGGCTTTGTGCGGATCTGGCGAGTGTTTGAGGTGTTCTTCCTTGTTCGGTTAAGATCCTGCTCATTTTGAAATTTTTGCAGGATGGATTGAATAAGGGGTTGCCTTAAAGAATTAAGTGCAAGTAGTGGCTCTTACCTGTTTCAGGGCTCAAGTGAGTGTCATTTGTCAGCTCATCCAGATGTGTCCCCGTTTCTTGGAAGGAGTGAAACATTTTCGTTCTCCATTACAGTTACCGGTGCCTTTGCAGAGTCTTAATCTGTTTTTGGATTTCTTAGTGGGCCCTACGTTTAGACAAATGCATAACTTTTCCTCGTGGTTATTGAACTTGAAAACTGTTTCTTGTAGCAATTTGTTCTGCGCATCAAATTTCCGAGCTGCAGGCCTTGCCGGGAGCTGTTCCTCCAAGTGACTCCAGGGGCGATACAGCTGCATATTCCTTCTTTTTTGCCAAAAGTGGTATCAGATTTTCACTTGAATCAGTTCATTTCCCTGCAATCTCTGGATAAGAAAAGAGATGCGGAGGAAAATCGCCTGTTGCGACCCTTGGATGTCAAGAGACATTGTGAGGTATCTGGAGTTCCCTGTACGTACCCGGATCAGTCCAGACCATGGGTTAAGCCCCCGTTCCAGCAGGTGGAGACAGACCAAAGTTCTAAGGGCATCCCATATAAGGACAGAACCCACCCTGGAACCCTCAGTATTTGTATGTCTCCAGCAGGTGGAACAGCTCACCCTTTGGTTCCCTGTTTTGCTTGCCCTCTGTGTTTCTTTCCTTTCCTTTCTCTGGGGCAAGCTCACGCAAGTACTCTTTAATTTACTTCTTAATTTTAAAAATGAAAAAAAAGAGATTTTTTCTCTCTGACTGTGTCAGGGCAGACAGTTCTGTCTCCCTCGCTCTTGGGGTTCCATTTCTGTCAGCCTAGGTTCCCTTCCCGGTGACCTAGTGTGGATGATACTGGTGGTGCCAGTCCCTCTCCCCATGTTTGTATCTGCTGCCGTGACCCGAGATGCCCATGCCTCGGTGGAGCTTCAGGGAGGATTATCCTACCCCTGCCTCTGTGAATGCTGTGAATTATTTATGTGAATAAAACTGTTTTTGTTTTCCCAATGTTTCACAGAATATATTTTTTACTTGTCAAATTTTTTGGTCTTTATTTAAAAAAAATAAATAAATAAAAAAAGGCAGCAGTTTTATTTTGTGAGGAGGGAGCAGGGTTCAATCTCCCGCCCAGCTCCTCAGGGGCTCCCAGCTCAGCTGTTTTCAATTAGATTTGCAGCTGCTTTCCTGCTCCATGCCACGGCCACCTTTTTGTTTAGCTTGTGGAGAGTCTGCCTCCCGACTCTCCCGCGATGGGGTATTCTACAGGTGTATTTCGGGGGTGAAGGCTCCTCTTCTGAACGGCCAAATTTTAGACCTCTGGGAAGGGCTCCCCGACGTGTTTCTAATCCTTTTCCAGTCCTGGGAACGCGCGTCAGCGGCGGCCATTTTGGGTGTTTCTGATGAAACACTTCCTGCTTCTCCGGGGGCTGGGGATCCAATTCCCCCCCCCCCCCCCCTTGATTTGAGCCCGGTTCGCTCTCGTGGGGGGGGGGTGTGGCCCGGACCCGTTTTGCCTCGGATTTTGTCATTTTAATGCATGAATCTTACTTGGCCAGCTTACAGAGGGAGGTGGACCCCCCCCAATTGTTCCCCTTCTTCCGAAACCTGCTCCTTTTCCTGTGCCGTCCCCTGATGTTCCGGACCCTCAGGGCCCGGTTAGGGTTCATGTGGTCCCGAGTGCTCCCCCCCCCCCCCAGCCTCCTTCAGACCCGCTTGACATAGGGGACGATGATACCACGGCTCAAGGCCCCCCGCTAGAGGGCGACGATCCCCGTGTCCTGCGCTTATTTCTGCTGGAGAAACTGGAGCCTCTTATTCCTTTCGTTCTCCAGGAACTGGGAATTGAAGCCCCACCAGATGATTCTGTGGCAGCAGCGATGACACCAAACGTGGACCCGGTCCTGGCGGGACTCAGGGCGTTACCGCGTACTTCTCCGTTTCATCCAATGCACCGTTTGCTTCTCCGGGAATGGGAGTCCCCCAGAGACGAGGCTTCGAGTTGGTAGGGCTATGGATAAGCTATACCCGCTCCCTGAGGACTGCCTGGACATGTTAAAGATTCCTAAGGTAGATTCTTCTGTCACCGCGGTGACGAAACATACCACCATTCCTGTGGTGGGCGCTACAGCATTACGGGATATGCAGGACCGTAAGCTTGAATTTTATTTGAAACGCATCTTTGAAGTTTTGGCTCTCGGAATCCGGGCAACTATTTGCAACAGTCTCATGCAGCGGGCAAACCTTAGGTGGATGCAACAGTTACTCAGCACCCAGGACCTCCCGTCTGCAGAGGCTGAGCAAGCTGAACACTTGGAGGGTGTGCTGTAGCCTATGGTGCGGATGCCCTCTATGACTTGCTTCGTGTCCAGGCAAAGGCTTTGGTTTCTGCGGTCTTGACCAGACGTCTTCTCTGGCTACGTAATTGGTCTGCTGATGCTTCTTCAAAAGCTCAGTTGGGCAATCTTCCTTTCAAGGACAAGTTGCTTTTTGATGAGGACCTGGAGCAGCTTATTAAATCCTTGGGTGAGAACAAGGTCTACAAGTGCCAGAGGACTGTCTCAAACAGTCTAAGTCTTTCTTTCTGACTCGCACTCGCTTTAGGGGAAATCGCCGTTACGGCACCAGGGCTCGTGGCTCCTTCCCCAGGGGTGGTGTCTCCAGGTCCCAGTCTTGGTTTCCATTCCTTTTGCGGCCGTCGAGGCTTCCGGGATGGCCATCAGCAACACACGACCACTAAGTCAGCTCCCCAATGAGATTCGGCTGGTCCATTCCTCCGAGCGAAACTTAGGTGGGTGTCTTTCTCTGTTTCTCGAGGAGTGGGCCAAAATCACATCCGATCACTGGGTCCTCGAGGTGATAGAACACGGCTACGCGTTAGAGTTTTCCAGGGACCTGCCGGATCTATATATTGTGTCCCCTTGCGGCCGTTCCAAGCGACCTGCGGTCTGTCACACCCTGTTGAGACTTCAGGATTTGGGGGCGATCCTTCCGGTACCGGTGCAAGAACAGTGCGCCGGCCAGTATTCAATTTACTTCATTGTTCCCAAAAAGGACGATTCCTTCCGCCCCATCCTGGATCTCAAAAGCGTCAATCGGGCCCTCAAGGTTCCCTGTTATAAGATGGAAACCCTGCGCGCCGTGATTGCGGCGGTCCGTCCCAGCGAGTTCCTCGCCTCCCTCGATCTGACAGAAGCTTATTCTCACATCCCTATCTGTCGGGAACATCAAAGATTCCTTCGCTTTCAGATCCTAGACCAGCACTTCCAGTTCCGGGCCCTTCCCTTTGGTCTCGCCACTGCTCCCCGCACCTTCACCAAGATTATGGTAGTCGTTGCGGCAGTTCTCCGACGAGAAGGGATTTTAGTCCATCCTTATCTAGACGATTGGCTGGTAAGGGGCAAGTCCACTGCCCTCTGTGCGCAAGCGATAAACAGAGTTTTAGCCCTACTCACGTCTATCAGCTGGATAATCAACTACTCCAAAAGCAATCTTCGGCCCTCACAAGAGCTGGAATTCCTTGGTGCTCTTTTCAACACTCTGGTCGGGAAAGTTTTTTTCTTTCGGACTCGCGGACTCTCAACCTGATCGATCAGTTGAACACTTTTGTCTCTCTACCGCTTCTCACGGAGTGGGATTACCTGCAAGTTTTAGGGACCATGGCTTCCACGATCGATCTCATCCCCTGGGCGTTTGCTCATATGCGTCCTTTACAGAAAGCATTGTTATCCCGTTGGAAACCGATGTCCGAGCAGTACCAAGAGATTCTCCCTGTCTCTGACTCTACCATAGCCAATATACAATGGTGGTTCTCCCCGGCACATCTTCTTAAGGGGATGCCTCTTTTGGACTCCCTCTTGGGTCATTGTGATGACAGATGCCAGCCTCTCCGGTTGGGGGGCTGTCTACCAATCTCAAATGACTCAAGGTTTCTGGTCCCTCTCCCAATCTCTGTGGCACATCAATCGTCTAGAAGCCCGAGCGGTTCGCCTGGCTCTCAAATTTTTTCTTCCTCTGATTTGCCACAAAGCGGTCCGGGTGCTATCGGACAATTCCACCACGGTGGCTTACATAAATCGACAGGGCAGGACTCGAAGTCATCTAATGGCGCTAGAAACCAGCAAGCTCTTTCTCCGGGCAGAGAGGCACTTGGATCGCCTGGTGGCCTCCCACATAGCAGGCAAGGAGAATATTCAAGCCGACTTCCTCAGTCGACAACATCTCGATCACGGCGAGTGGGAGTTGTCAGATGAAGCGATGGACCTAATCGTGCACAGGTGTGGTCCCCCTCACCTGGACCTCATGGCGACACTATCCAACGCCAAGGCTCCCCGGTTCTTCAGCCGGTGGAGGGAGCATGGTTCGGAAGGGGTGGATGCGCTGGTTCTTCCCTGGCCCTCTGACGTTCCTCTCTACGTGTTTCCACCGTGGCAGTTAGTGGGGAAGGTTCTACGGAGAATAGAACTCCATTGCGGTCCGGTCATTCTTGTGGCCCCCGAATGGTCCCGACGGCTGTGGTTCGCGGATTTGGTGAATCTCACTGTGGACAGACCTCTTCGTCTCGGTCACCTATCCCATCTTCTGCGGCAGGGTCCTGTATTTTTCGACCAGGCGGATCGCTTCTGTCTAGCGGCATGGCTTTTGAATGGAGATGTTTGAGACGAAGAGGATATAAGGATGAAGTTATTGCCACACTCCTCAGGTCTCGTAAACAATCGACATCGCTTACCTATGTCCGGGTCTGGAAGGTTTTTGAAAACCTCTGTGAGGAGTTGGGTGTTTTGGCTCGTTCGCCTTCGGTTGCGGTTATTCTCACTTTTCTTCAGCGTGGTCTCTCCAAGGGTCTTTCGGTTAGCTCCCTGCGAGTTCAGGTTTCAGCTCTTGGTTCCCTCCTGGGCTCTATCGAAGGTCGGGCAGTCGCCTCTCATCCGGATGTTGTACGTTTTCTCAGGAGCGCTAAGCACCTGAAACCGCCTGTCTGGTCTATTTGTCCTTCGTGGAGTTTAAACTTGGTCCTTCGAGCTCTTTGTTCGGCAACGTCCGAGCCTCTCTGTCGAGCCACTCTCAAAGCTGTCTTCTTGGTCGCTATTTGCTCTGCCAGGAGGGTGTCTTGAGCTTCAAGCTCTATCCTGTAGAGACCCTTTCTTGCATTTTTCAGACTCTGGCGTCTCTCTCAAGACCGTACCTTCTTTCTTACCTAAGGTTGTTTCGTCTTTTCATGTTAACCAGTCCATGGAACTTCCTGCTTTTTCGCCAGAGGATATCGCGGCGTCTGGTAATAGTGATCTTCGCCGTCTCGATTTCAAATGAGTCTTATTGCATTATCTTGAGATCACTGATTTTCGGGTTTCCGATCATCTTTTTGTCCTGTGGAGTGGACCCAACAGGGGGAAGCAAGCTTCTAAGGCTACGATCGCTCTACATCTTCTTCAACCACAGCCTGACAATGTAGTCTCTCTTCAGCATACACCCCAGATACTATCACCTAAGACCTGCCAGCCCCCGGAACCTAAAGGCTTAGCTTGAGGGCAAAGGGGCTGGTAAAGGTGAAGCTCCAGATCAGTCTCTGAACCTTCTCTTCTGCCAGTTGGTGGTAAAGACCTACTGGACCTTCCCAGTAGGTTACGCCTACCTCACTCCAACACAAGGGTCCACAATCTTAACAGTCCAACTTGACTGGTATGTGATTTTTCCAACACAACCTTTGAATACCCATTAAAAAATTTGTCCGATCAGTCAGGGATATTTTTGACAAAGTTGTGCAAGTAATGGATAATATACTGGATCTTTTGAGTACTTTTTCCAAGTGACTGGAATTGGCCAGTCCACCCAGCAACTGAAGGAGGTGTGACCTAGTGGGCAGAGTAATGGGTTGAGAATTAGGGAAATTAAGGTTCATATCCCACTTCCCCCATTGACCCTTGAGCAAGTCACTATTTCTCTATTTGCCTCAGGTACTCCCTTAGACTGTAAACTCTTGGGGCATGGTCATATTGTACCTGAATTCTAATAATGCTATAAAGTACCTTGAGCATCATTGGAAACGTGAACTAATAATTCAAAAATTATTATACTGGTTAATGACTGAGAGAATGAGCCCATAGCAAAAATAATTGGGTGTCCAGGAGGAGAGGAGTTCAGTATGTGGATTTTATGCAATAGTATAATTGATTGCTTCTGAAGAGATCCTAATGGTGATGATTTCTCATTAATCCAGCTGTTTTGAAGCCCCATAGTGATTACATAATCAGCTTCTATTATTAGAATGGAGGATTCATAGAATATGCTTTTTTGTAGAACGATGTGTCGTCATGTTCTTGTGATTCAGAGCTATAGTCTCCTACTATCCCATATTTGTTTGCAGACTTCTATAACGATCTTATCACTAGATTGAATGTCAGTCATTGAAAGATTTTCTCATTTACATTGTGATACCTAATAATAATTCTCTTACCAATATGAAAAGTAGCCAATGAGCCCATGGGTAGGGGTGGTTTTAAAGCCATTCTTTGTGTCACAGTTTTGCCTTCTGTGCAGCTTCACCGTGTCCTGATTCTATCTGCTATGATGCTTCCTCACCAGCAGAGGCTTCCAGTGAGCTCTGCTTCCAGCTATCTGAGCGACCTTCTCACTGACCATGTGACTCAGCAGTTCCTACACTACTTGAGCCAGCCTTTCCTGTTTATTGTTACCTCTTGGAGTCAACTCGACTCCTTGACCTGGCAACCTTCTCACTATCCTGTTCTGCCTTGCCTTGCGGCCTGCCCAGGCCTCCTGCCTTGCCTTGCGGCCTGCCCAGGCCTCTTGCAATTCTCTTTGGCCTCTTGGGCCTCCTTGCCTTGCTCTGTCGCCCCCTGGGCCTCTGCCTTATCTTACAGCTTCCGGGCCTGTTAGATTTTCATATTCAACCATGTGCCCTGTTGGGCTTCCCTGTTCATTGTCGCATGTTCTGTTTAGTCCTGTCCTGTCCTGAACTTGTCCAGTCTGTGTTCTGTCTTGCGCCACCCTATCTAGTTCCTTATTTGTTTCCCTGTCCTTGTCCCTGACTCAGCTCTCACCCTGTATCTAGTCCCCAGTCAGAATTGTCATTTAACCTATTGTGACTCTAGCTCCTGTCATGCCCTCAGTATCAGTTCAGCCTCTAGTTTTGTTTGAATCCAGCTCCTGCCAAGCCCTAATCCATCTTCCAGCTATGACCAGCCATAATGTTTGCCAGGAGACAAGCCATACCAGTCTCTAAACACAAGGGCTCAACCTGCGAGGGAGGGAGTTTGATAGGAAGAAGACCAGCTCTAGTCCAGCCCTGCAGTCCTGTACCCTCCTGTGGGGGGTGTATTCCATGACACTTAGTGATTTTTGGCATTTAAATTTGCATCCTCTATATCATCTGGTCATTGATATTACTGGAAAACAATTTAGATGCTGTTTTCTGTATAGCTCATCTTAAATAATGTTCTCCCTATGAAGGTGCAACATTGGCTGTTCTGATGGTATAGAGACTTTCCCTTTATTTAGGAGAATCATAAGAACATAAGACTAAGGGTCAGACCAAGGGTCCATCAAGCCCAGTATCCTCTTTCCAACACTAGCCAATCCAGGTCACAAGTACCTGGCAAGTACCCAAACATTAAATAAATCACAAGCTACTATTGCTTATTAATTACCGGCATAGCAGTTTATGAATTTATTCTCTAGGAACTTATCAAACCTTTTTAACCCAGTTACCCTGACTGCTGTAACCACATCCTTGAAATGAATTCCAGAGTTTAACTATGCGCTGAGTGAAAAAGAATTTTCTTCGATTTGTTTTTTAAATGAGCTACTTGCTAACGTCATGGAGTGCCTCCTGGTCCTTCTATTATCTGAGAAAGTAAATAACTGATTTACATTAACTTGTTCATGTCCTTTCATGATTTTGAAGACTTCTATCATATCTCCCCTCAGTCGTCTCTTCTCCAAACTGAACAGCCCTAACTTCTTTAGTCTTTCCTCATAGGGCAGCCATTCCATGCCCCTTACCGTTTGGTCGACCTTCTTTGCACTTTCTCCAGTGCAGTTATATTCTTTTTGAGTTATGGTGACCAGAACTGTACACAGTATTCAAGGTATGGTCTCACCATGGAGAGATACAGAGGCATTATGACATTTTCCGTTTTATTAACCATTCCCTTCCTAATAATACCTAACATTCTGTTGCTTTTTTGGTCACCACAGCACACTGAGCCGATGATTTTAATGTATTACCCACTTTGATGTCTAGATCTCTTTCCTGGGTGGTAACTCCTAAGATAGACCCTAACATTGTGTAACTACAGCAAGGCTTATTTTGCCCTATATGCATCACTTTGCACTTGTCCAAGTTAAATTTCATCTGCCATTTGGAAGCCCAATCTTCCAGTCTCGCAGGATCCTCCTGCAATTCATCACAGTCCGCTTGAGATTTAACTACTCTGCATAATTTTGTCTCATCCATAAATTTGTCCACCTCACTCGTTGTACACCTTTCCAGATCATTTATAAATGTATTAAAAAGCACTGGTCCAAGTACAGATCCCTGAGGCACTCCACTGTTTTACCTTTTTCCACTGTGAAAACTGACCATTTAATCCTACACTTTGTTTCCTGATTTTAACCAACTTGCAAGCCACAAAAGGACATCACCTCTTATCCCATGACTTTTTAGTTTTCCTAGAAGCCTCTCATGTGGGACTTTGTTGAATGCCTTTTGGAAATCCAAATACACCATATCTACCGGTTCACCTTTGTCCACTTGTTTATTCACCCCTTCAAAAAAAAAAAAAGTAGGAAGTTTGTGAGGGGAGATTTCCCTTGGGTAAATCCATGCTGGCTGTGTCCCATCAAACCATGTCTATTTAATTGTTTTGTGATTTTATTCTTTATAACAGTTTCCATGATTTTTCCCAGCATTGAAGTAAGGCTCACCGGTCTGTAGTTTCCTGAATCACCCCTGGATCCCTTTTTACATATCGGGGTTACATTGGCAATCTTCAGGTCCATTGGATGAGTTTAATGATAGGTTACACATTTTTATTAATAGGTCTGAAAATTCATTTCTCAGTTCTTTAAGAACTCTGGGGTGTATATCATTCGGTTCAGGTGATTTACTACTCTTCAGTTTGTCAATCAGGCCTACCACATCTTACAGGTTTACCATGATTTGGTTCAGTTGATCAGAATCATTACCCATGAAAACCTTCTCGGAACGGGTATCTCTCCAAAATCCTCTTCAGTAAACACTGAAGCAAAGAAATTGTTTAATTTTTCTGCAATGGCCTTATCTTCTCTAAGTGCCCCTTTAACCCCATGATCATCCAATGATCCAACTGACTCCCTTGCAGGCTTTCTGCTTCGGACATATTTTAAAACGTTTTTGAGTTTTTGCCTCTATGGCCAACTTCTTTTCAAATTTTCTCTTAGCCTGTCTTATCGATGTCTTCCATTTAACTTGCCAATGCTTATGCTTTATCCTATTTTCTTCTGATGGATCCTTCTAAATTTTGAATGAAGATATTTTGGCTAAAATAGCCTCTTTCACCTCACCTTTTAACCATGCTGATTTATTGTTTTGCCTTCCTTCCACCTTTCTTAATGCATAGAAATCTGGTCTGTGCTTCTAGGATGGTATTTTTTTTTAACAATGACCATGCCTGTTGCACACTGTGGGGCAGATTTAAAAAAAACCCTGCGCTGAGCCTATTTTGCATAGGCCCGGCTACGCGTGTATGTCCTGGAGCTTTAAAAAAGGGGCAAGAAGGAGATGGGGGCGTGGGCGGGGCACTGGTCCGGGAGTGGGACCGAGGCCTCTGGCACAGCAGCCATAGGCAGGCGTAAATAGCAAAATAAAGGTAGGGGGTATTTAGGTAGGTCTGGGGAGCAGGTTAGATAGGGGAAGGGAGGGGAAGGTGGGGGGGGGGGGGGAGCGGCCTCGGAGGGAACGGGGAAAGCCATCGGGGCTCCCCTAGGGGTCGGCGTGCACAAGTGTACATCCCATTGCGCGCGCTGTCCCTGGATTTTATAACATGCGCGCGGCTGTGCGCACATGTTATAAAATCGGGCATAGATTTGTGCGTGCCAGGTTGCGCGCGCACAAATCTATGCCCGCTCGTAGCTATTAAAATCCGGCGCTTTTTACTTTTGTAGCTGCACCTTTCAGTTTTTTTTCTAATTTTCTCATTTTGTCAGTTTCCCTTTTGAAAGTTTAGCACTAGAGCTGTGAATTTACAAACTGTCCCCCTTCCAGTCATTAATTCAAATTTGACCATATTATGATCACTATTGCCAAGCAGCCCCACCACTGTTACCTCTCACCAAATCCCGTGCTCCACTGAGAATTAGATCTAAAATTGCTCGCTCTCTCGTCGGCTCCATCCAGGAACTTTATCTCCTTAGCATGCCCTGATGTTTCACTTACCCAGTCAATATTTTCACTTACCCAGTTTAGGCAGGCCTTTCCTGATCACATCTGACGATCACAACGGACTCTTATAACTCTCTCCAGACATACCACAACCACTTGTAAATTTCCCATCAACACTATGTAATTAATTGTAACACTTTGTAAATAAGTTAATTTATTCTGTTCATTCTTATTGCCTAAATTATTCCAGCTACTCTTCTTCTCACCCAAGTTCAATTTTCCCTTGTTTTATTGTAACTTTTATATCTACCTATAAACACCAGTTTTTCGTTCAATGTTATCACTCCCCTGTTTCCTGTAAACCAGCATGATGTGATTTTATCATGAATGCCGGTATAAATAAAAAAAAAAAAAAAAAAAAAAAATATAGGGGTAATTGAAATCTCCCATTATTACTGCACTACTAGTTTGGTTAGTTTCCCTAATTTTTCTTAGCATTTCACTGTCCGTCTCACCATTTTGGCCAGGTGGACGGTAGTATACTCCTATCACTATTCTCTTCCCCAGCACACAAGCGGTTTCTACCCATAAAGATTCAATTGTACATTTAGTCTGATGCAGGATCTTTATCCTGTTAGACTCTGCCATTCCGGACATAAAGCACCACCCTGCCACCAAGATGCTCCTCTCTGTCATTGTGATATAATTTGTACCCCGGTATAGTACTATCCCATTGGTTATCCTCTTTCCACCATGTCTCTGAGATGCCAATTAAGTTTGTCATTCACTGCTATACCCTCTAATTCTCCCATCTTGCTTCTTAGACTTCTCGCATTTGCATACAAACATTTCAAAGTGAGTGTTTTGTTTGTATTTGCATTCTGCTTTTCAGTTGATGGGATAAATTGGAATCTCTTAGTTCAGGTGAGTTTTTAATTGTAGGCACTTGGACTACTTATTATTTGAACCTCTCTTTTGGGATGCCCTAACTCTAATGCTTCATTAGTATCCTTTGAATAATTATTTGTTTATTTAAGTTTTTTTTTATATACCGCACATACATACACGAAG
Source organism: Rhinatrema bivittatum (assembly GCF_901001135.1). Classification (NCBI taxonomy): domain Eukaryota; kingdom Metazoa; phylum Chordata; class Amphibia; order Gymnophiona; family Rhinatrematidae; genus Rhinatrema; species Rhinatrema bivittatum. The sequence goes on along the minus strand of NC_042616.1, from coordinate 343,417,259 downwards.
TAGATCTAAGCGGATTACAAGAGAGTAACATACATTCCCTGTACGTACCAGGATCAGTCCAGACTGCTGGGTTATGCCTCCCGTCCAGCAGATGGAGTCAGAGAGAAACTGAAAAGGCACCACTGATATACCTTGGTGCGCCCCCTGCGATCCTTCAGTATATCTCTGACTCCAGCAGATGAGAGAGCATAACCTGCGGTCCTGATCTCCTGTAAATTGGGAGGGGTTTCCCTATCAGGTTTGACTTAGACTATCTGAGAAATCCTGTGACTGGATCAATGTAATTTTTCAGATCTACTTTAAGACAAGTAATAGGGGCCGTAGCAGGCAAGGCAGGGCACTGCCCTAGAGCCTTTTCCCGGGGTTTTCTTTCTGCCCTGCCCAGTGAGAGGAGGGGAGGATTAATCGGTGGGCCGGTCACTCTCCCTCTCCGCCTCCTGAGAAGTTTAATTCCTCTGAGAAGATAGTTCAGACGGGTACGCTTCACCCTCTGCAGGCTCCACCATAAAATTGACTTGTGAGATATTTTCATAGCTACCGGTGGCAGCGCTATAAACGTTAAAAAAAAACAACAAAAAAACGAGGTAATTTTTCCCACTGCCTGCTTTACTCACTGTGGTCTCCGGAAGGGGTGCAAAGAAGTAAGTTTATGCGCGTGCCCCAGGGTGATAGTCACTCCTGCGCACGCTCCACATTCAAACTGCCGCGTTCTGTAAAACAAAATATGAGGGAATTGAGAAGGGCTGAGGAAGAGGGGGGAATGGGTTGTGGATTAGGTCACAGGGAAAAGAAAGGAAAGATGAGAGTGAATGGAAGGACAAGCAAAGAAAATGAGAAAGTAAGTGGGAAGGCTCAGAAGTTTTGCTGAAGAGAAAAAAAAGGAAGCGGAGGAGGACTGAGGGAGTTGGAAGGGGTTGTGTGGATAAGGTGACAGGGGAAGATGAGGGGATGGAAGATAAAGGGAAAAAATATGACTGAGTAAGTGGAAAGGGTCAGAAGTTGTGCTGAAGAGAAAGTGAGTAGAGGAGGGCTGAGGAAGAGGGAAGGGGTTCTGGATAAGGTGACAGGGGATGGAAGGAAAAGGGATGAGTGAGTAAGTGGGAAGGGTAAGAACTTGTGGAGAAGAGAGTGGTTCTGACCGACGGAATAGCACCCGTTTTAACGGGCCTAATGGCTTGTAATAATTATAAAAGGAATAATAACAAGAGTAAAACATTGAAAAAAACACGAGTTTCAATCTCTGATTGAAACAGGAGGGATACCTCCCTCCGAACCATGCACTGCTGAGCGACTGTCGGCTTTCCCCTTTCTTCTACTTTAAAAGCTGCTCCATCTCCTTTTTAAAGGTTAGCGCCAGCAGCCTTGTTCCACCCTGGTTAAGGTGGAGCCCATCCCTTTAGGGAAGGGAGAGTCTTTTCCAAAGGTTCTCCAGTTCCTTACAAAACTGAATCCCTCTTCCCTGCACCATCGTCTTATCCACGCATTGAAACTCTTAGATAGAAAACTGAAATGCAGAACCTCCAGGGTAGCATTCTCTGGAATGCTTTCTGTTCCACGTGCAGGTCAGGGAGCATTTCAGAGAATACTACCCTGGAGGTTCTGTATTTCAGTTTTCTACCTAAGAGTCTCAATTTGGCTTCCAGAACCTCCCTTCCACATTTTTCTATGTTATTGGTGCCCATATGTTCCACGACTGCCAGCTCCTCCCCTGCACTGTCTAAAATCCTATGTAGGTGATGCTTGAGGTCCGCCACGTTTGCACCAGGTAGCCATGTTACCAGGTGATCCTCACGCCCACCAGCTTCCCAGCTGTCTACATTCCTAATAATCGAATCACCAACTATGACGGCCGACCTAACCTTTCCCTCCTGGGCAGTAGGCCTTGGAGACACATCCTCGGTGCGAGAGGACGATGCACCACTTGGAGAGCAGGTTCTTGCTACAGGATCATTTCCTTCTGCACCAGGTTGATGCTCTCTGATCATGAGACCTTCCTCCTCTAAGGCAGCAACAGGGATGCCAGACTGGAGTTGGGACTTGGCTGCTATGTCCCTGAAGGTCTCATCTATATACCTCTCTGTTTGCCTCAGCTCCTCCGGGTCTACCACTCTAGCCTCCAGAGATTGGACTTGTTCTCTGAGAGACAGGAGCTCTTTGCATCGGATGCACACAAAGAACTTCTCACCGGCGGGTAAAAAATCATACATGTGACACTGGATGCAAAAAACTGGGAGGACCCGCTCTTGCTGCTGGACTGCTGCCTTCATCTTAAATTTGTTCAGTTCCTAGTTAAATTTTAGGTTGCTATGGGTGTAGGATTGTGTATGATTAGGGTCCTTTAAATGTATTAGTGTATTCATTATATATCTGGTAGTGACCTACAAGGGAATGATCAAACTCTTGATAAGATATGGGGAATTTCTGAGTTTAAGTTAAAAGGCTGATTTTTTTTTTTTTTTTTTTTAAAGTGTGAAAGTGACACCTGCCTATAAATTAAAGAATGAGCTGGGGTGGGGAAATACAAACATACAAACTTCTGTTAGTTGCCTGACTTTCTGACTACCTGTTTAAAACAAAGCACACAAACACACTAAATAATAAACACCTATAGTTTACTTCTCCCCAATAATTTTAAATTTTAAAAGTTTCTCCAAGCAGTACTTACTGATTTTTTTTTTCCCAGCCACCAGTAAGGTGATCCTCTCCTCTCAGTGCTCCCACTGGATTGACAATTGACAGATCACAACATTATACACTGAATTTCAGGACAGGAAGAGTAGGGACAGATGAAAACAGCTTCATCTGCCCTTAAACAAGGGCTTGATTTTGCCATACCACCCTGGGAGTACTCCAACCATGAGTTCATCCTATAAATGTGTTTATATAGGGGCCTTTGCTTTAATGTATGTTCATCATGGCAGGATATAGGAATCTTTGCTACCTAAGTTCATGTTCCCCCATGGATCCCCATTGCCCACATTGGGGAACATGAACTATTTCACAAGAGCTACTTCTCACTTCATGACTCTTTGGCTCTATACAGGATTATATATAGTATTTAATATGGAATCTGTGCAGCCATGGCACAATCCATACTCTGAAAGTTCATTGTTTTTTCAAGTAACTGTAATACTCAACTTATGTGTTGTAACCATCTGAGAGAGGGGGAAATTTATTTACATATTTATTTAACGTGTTTTGTATACAGTCATTCAGTTTCGCCGTCAAAACGGTTTACAGTGGTCGTGACATAAGATTGGTTACAAACTTCGACGCAGGAAAAATCCTACAGAAAGAGGTTTTAGGGTTTGCGTGTTATAGTTTGTTACATATAAAATTATTATTACTTATTAACAATCTTCTATGACAGCAATGTAAATAACATGATTGTGTTGGTACATATAAGAGAAAAATACTGTTACATATAGGCTGGGGGTAATGAGTGAGGTCAGTTGCACATTATCTTAGGTGTTTCATTTGTGGGAGTTATTGATCAAGCGTCAGGACGTTTTTCTTGTGTTGAGTTGCGTGGTTGATTGGTGGACTGGTTGATTAAGTTTGAGTAGGCTTTGGAGTATTACTGGTATTACTTGGAAAAACAATGAACTTTTAGAGGATGGATTGTGTGAATAATCTCTGGAAAAGATAGACTTTGATATTTAAGTATTGAACAGTGAGTAGCCCTTATTGAATACTGATGTTCTTTTTGGTCTCACTGAACGTTGGGATATGTTAAATTTTATAAGAAGTAACAAAGCTGCTTAATAAGGCTGTATGAGTTGGATTTTTGAGTTTAATAAAGACGTTTAATAATTGGAGACCACTGTCTCTCTTTATTTTTTTTATTTTATAGGTACAGAATTGCCAGGCCAGATGATTTCCATTGCTGCCTCAACAATTGCAATGGCCATAACAATCACAGGGTTTGGAGAGAACCAGGAGGAACAGCCTTCATCACCATCTTCAGGTGACTGAACTTATCTTAAGAAAAATGTCAAGTGTTACCTAAGGTATCAGGCCGATAAAGTACAGTGCGCTGTTAGCCGGCATTTGGACGCGCGTTTTCGACGTGCTAACTTTACCCCTTATTCAGTAAGGGATAATAGCGCGTCCAAAATGCGCGTCCAACCCCCCCCCCCCCCCCCGAACCTAATAGCGCCCGCAACATGCAAATGCATGTTGATGGCCCTATTAGGTATTCCCGCGCGATTCAGTAAGTAAAATGTGCAGCCAGGCCAGTGGCGTAGCTACGGGTGGGCCTGGGTGGGCAGTGGCCCACCCACTTTCCATTCAGGCCCACCCAAATTTCTTTGCAAGACACTGCAGCCAATAAAAGCAGGCAGCATCAGCAGGCATCCAAGGCAGAAAAAAAAATAAAATCAGCTGGTGTGTTGCGGCTCCCGGTGTCCCACAGCCCCAGTAATACTTCCCTTTACCTTCTTCCTGCCCCTGTGGGCCAATGGGAAACCTCCTATCTTCTTCCTGCCCCCGTGGGCCAATGGGAAACCTCCTCCCTTCTTCCTGCCCCCGTGGGCCAATGGGAAACCTCCTCCCTTCTACCTGCCCCCGCGGGCCAATCGGAAGCCTTCTTCCTGCCAGTGGAAGGAGGAAGCCTCTGATTGGCTGGTGGGGCAGGAAGAAGGGGGTCATCAGGGTGGGAGGAGTGGCAGTGTTCAAGCCACGGGCTGGAAATGCAGGGCAGGGAGGTGACTGGGGTGTGTGTGAGACAGAGCCTGGGCAGGGAGGTGACTGGGGTGTGTGTGAGAGACAGAGACTGGGCAGGGAGGGTGACGGGGGTGTGTGTGAGACAGAGCCTGGGCAGGGAGGTGACTGGGGTGTGTGTGAGACAGAGACTGGGCAGGGAGGTGACTAGGGTGTGTGTGAGACAGAGACTGGGCAGGGAGGGTGACTGGGGTGTGTGTGGGGTGTGACTGGGGTGTGTGTGGGGTGTGTGTGAGACAGAGACTGGGCAGGGAGGTGACTGGGGTGTGTGTGAGACAGAGACTGGGCAGGGAGGTGACTGGGGTGTGTGTGTGAGAGACAGAGCTGCTGCTCCTGGTATGTGCTTTCAAGGGAAAGGAGTAGGAGAGTTGCTGGAGATGGTAAGTAAAAGTGGCATTTTAAGTTTATTTTTCTTGATTGACTGCCATTTTAATTATTGAGTATTATGTGATGTGTCTGCTGTTTTGAAATATTTTATTGATATTTGGACAATGTTTAATAATTTTTATGAGTTTTGTTGGATGTTATTCTGTTCATCAGCTGTTTTGAAACATTTATTAATATAGTTTTACAGTTATTTCTGTGTGGGGCTCTATAGCAGCTTGGCTTGTTCTGTTTTCCTAATAGGAGGTGTATTAGTGTTTAGGACCTGATTTAATATTTGTAGTGTTGCCTTTTCATAGATAGGTTGTTATATGTTCCATAATGCAGGTGTAACTTTGTGCGGCTTAGTTTGTGTGCATTATTGCAGATCCTGGGACTGTTAGGTGCTATATTTCTCTTTCCATTTCTCCAGGTTTGCACTGCATGCAGAGTGGCTTTTTTGGTTTTCCATTCCAGTTTCTATCTCCATATTTATAATGTGTGGTCTTTCTGTACTTTGGTGAAGGTCGGTTCTGTGTGTGTGCCCGAGGTGAGGTATTTTACTAGCATGTAGGCAATTGTATCAATCTTATTTGTGGATGCAGAGTGTATGTTTACATGATGATAGCTTAGTAAATGACAGGGCTGGATAGCCTTTTTCTCCTGTCTACCCAGTTATCCTCTCCACACTGCTAAGGATACATCCCAGCTGTCAGCCAAAGGGTGTGACCACCTTCAAGACATCTCTTTATCCAAAACAGTCTTTTTTTCTGTTCTTCCTTTGTAAAGAAATGGGGATGAATGTCAGGAGCCCCTGGACACGATTCAGCAAATGTCAGCATCAGAGGAAGACTAAAACTAAATAGTTGAGCCATAGGAAAAGAAATCTTCAAAGATATTTATCTGTTTTATTGATACAGATTAATAAGGCATTTGCTCAATTATGGTAAATATTTTGGTACAAATTCAATGATGAAGGAACCCTCTTTCCTATTTTCTTAAACTTATCAAACGCAGTAATTCATGACCATCATAATAGGCATCATTGTGTGGTAAAGTATACCTTTGTCACTCTGCCTTATGCTTAATCATAGGTCAGTCCATATTTTTAAGTGTTTTTGTTGCTTAATTCACCCCAGTGATATACTCCAAATTTCTAGCAATAATCTTGTGTTACATCAATTCAAGGTTACTTTTGTTGAAAATTATGAACCAAACTTATCTGGATAATACAATGTTATTACTTCTTCTTAACCACCATCGACTTTGAGCTTGATGCCCTCAAATTGTCAGCAATATGAGAATTCACTATATTGCTGTTCTATGCCCGACATTGCACAATGTTTCGGACTAGCATCGAGTCCTTCTTCAAGGGCGTAATATATTCCACAGCATGGCGTATCTTGGCGTGGCATCAAGCTCAAAGTCGATGGTGGTTAAGAAGTAATAACATCGTATTATCCAGATAAGTTTGGATCATAATTTTCAACAAAAGTAACCTTGAATTGATGTAACATAAGATTATTGCTAGAAATTTGGAGTATATCACTGGGGTGAATTAAGCAACAAAAACACTTAAAAATATGGACTGACCTATGATTAAGCATAAGGCAGAGTGACAAAGGTATACTTTACCACACAATGATGCCTATTATGATGGTCATGAATTACTGCGTTTGATAAGTTTAAGGAAAGAGGGTTCCTTCATCATTGAATTTGTAATTCGTTTGAACCTAGTTCCATCTTAAAAGTACATTGCCTTTCTGAGCTTTTTTCAAGTAGAAATATTTTGGTACAACATTCCAGAGGGTTTTAAAACATCTCACAGAATACTGTGATGCATGATGAGATATTTGTCTTTATAGTAGACTAGTATATGGTTCTTTGTAAGTTATGGGATACTGCCACTTGAGATCTCTTTAAGTATAATTGAAATGCTTTCATAAATATATATTAGGTTTAGCATTGGTAGGTGCTTGAAGTAATTGAGTTTAAAATATTAAAAGTATAACAGCTGTAGCAGATTATTTAGAAATCTATTGTCAGGTGTGTGTGTGTGAAAGTATTTATCAATAAGAATTTGAATTCCATGGCTCAGACTTTTAGTGCCCACCCATGTTAACCTTGGGCCCAGCCAAAAATTCATTTCTGGCTACGCCACTGAGCCAGGCTGCACATTTTACTTTCAGAAATTAGCGCCTACCCAAAGGAGGTCCCAAAAGTTTAAAAAAGTAAAAAAAAAAATTGAAATAGGCTCGCGGGTTGAAAACCGAACGCTCAGTTTTGCCGGCGTCTGGTTTCCGAACCCGTGGCTGTCAGCGGGCTCAAGAACCGATGCCGGCAAAATTGCGCGTCGGCTGTCAAACCCGCTGACAGCTGCCGCTCCTGTCCGAAAAGAGGCTCTAGGGACGCGCTAGTGTCCCTAGCGCCTCTTTTTACCGCAGGGCCTAATTTAAATAAATTTATTTACTGTATCGCGCACACAGGAGAGCCCGCGTTTTTACTGTATTGGCCCGATAAAATGTTCTTAAAGACCTTGGCGTGATGAGGACTAGTTTACTGACTTAAAAAAAAATTTTCTTAGGCAAGTTTGGGATAGAAGTTCAAAAAGAAGTACAGAATAGGTGAACACATTTCAGCCATGTTTAAATTGTTGATCTAGTGTTGTGACCACTTTTTTGAACAGCATTACTTTACATGCTAAATAACTTAAAACAAGGCAAGTTTGAGCAGTTACCAGTTAATGATTTTTGGGGTCAGATGTGCTCCTTAGGAAGCTAGTGATCACTAAGGAGGTATGGCTATTGCTTAGTTACATTGCAAAAAACCACCAGCTCTGTAAACAGAATGGGTATCAGAAATTCATTCAGCTTAACTAAGAAGATATTTTTAAAGACTTTTATGGGTAAAAAGGCCCCACCCCTTACCAAGAACTACAAATTGAACTTAGAATTCTTCACTCAAAAGATGTATAGTGCTACTTGCTTACTGCAGAGCAGATCAGAATAGCAAAAGTATACTGACTTTCTCCTAGGACAAGCAGGATGGTAGTCCTCATGTGGATGACATCATCAGATGGAGCCCAGCACGGAAAACTTTTGTCAAAGTTTCTAGAAACTTTGATTGGCACACAGAGCATACCCAGCATACCACTAGCTGCGCATCCACGCGGGGTCCCTCTTCAGTCTCTTTCTTCCGCGAAGTATTTGCCTCGCAGTTTGGGGAGCTCTGGTCTTTTCAAAGTGTTTTTTGCTTTCCTGGTTTGTTTTTTTTTTACTTTCTTCGCTGGGTCCCTCTTCCTCCAGTCAGTATCCCGGTCAGCGGTGCAGTAGGTTAAATTTTTTTCCCTTGTTTGCAGCCTATCTCCAGTGTGTCTCTTCTCGGTGGCCGCCAGCTGTTGACCGCTCGCCAGCTATTTTTCATGGCGGCGTCCAGTTTCCACTGTATCCCATGCCTGGGGGCATTACTTGACGTCCAGGGTTGTCATTTTTCCAATCAGATGACCCCCCCAAAGGCCATCATGCCTGTCTAGACAAGATGAAGCTTTTTGGTGCCAAAATGTCTGATCCATATTCTCCCCATACCTGTGCCAGAGCTAGCGCCTTCTCTGGCGCCCCCACCAGAGCGTCTGGATGTTCTGCTGGGCATGCCTCCGATGTCCCTCTCCAGAGCGACTCCCATCATGGAGTCCTCCGAGCAGGAAGAGCTGAATCGACCGCTGACACAGTCGGGGCCGTTGATCCCGCAACCGATGTTCCCCGGCAATCGATGCCCTTGGTGCCCAAACCGTGAGGCATGGGCAAGGACCCGCCACGGCGGCTCCCAGGGTACCTTAGCGATGAGGATGTCCCATATGATCCATGGGGGGATGATACCTCTGACTTGTCCTCGGATGACTCAGGCAACCTTCTGTTGGAACTGTCTCTTCCAGATGAAAGGAGCAGGGCCCCCCAGAAGACCTCTCCTTTGTGGGCTTTGTCCAGGCTATGGTGGAAGCTATCCCATTTTAACTACTCATGGAGGAGGATGCTCTGCATAAGATGCTGGAAGTCCTCCAGTTTGTGACGTCCCAAAGGAGGTAGTGGATGTTCCAGTCCATGACATCTTTAAGGAATTAATCCTTAGGATCTGGGAACACTGTGTCCATTCCTCTGGTGAATTGGAAGGCGGATGCCATCTACCTAGTGTGCAGCAAGCCTTGGGGTTTGAAAGACGTCACCTCCCACATCAATCTGAGGTGGTGGAGTCCACCCTCAAGAAGGCCCAGCATTTTTGCATCCATGCCTCGGGTTATCCAGGTAGGGAGCATAGAGCGTTGGATGCCTTGGGTAGGAAGTTATATCAAGGTGCCATGCTGATCACCCGTATTGCTTCATATACCCAGCTGTACATGACTCTATACAACCGAAACCTATGGAAACCGGTTCAGGAGCTGTTGGAGCGCCTGCCGAACAACAGCAGAACACTTTTTTGACAGTGATGCAGCAGGGCCTTGAGGCTGATAAACATGAGGTGAGGTCCACTTAATAATGTTTTGAGATGGCAGCGAGGGTGGCTGCACCGGGCATTGACGCCCACAGGATGGCCTGGCTCCGAGCTTCAAACCTTGGCCAGAGGTCCAAGAGAAACTCGCAGACCTACCCTGCACCAGTAAAAATCTCTTCGGAGATAAGGTCAGGGATGCTGTGGCCCAATTGAAGGATCACCACAAGTCTCAGGTTTACGCCTTGAAAACGCCTGCATCCCGCCCTTTTTTGAAATCTTCTGAGATGTTCGCTGTCCAGGAGATATGCATGTATCTTGGCAGCTTTTAAAATCCACTCAGCGCACACGAGCCAGACATATTCACATATCGGGCTTTTAAAATTCACGTTTTAGCATATTAAAAGAAACACACTAAGCCACATCATCAGTCTTCTCAGTTTTTTGTGTCTCAAGACTCCTCTTACTAGATTAGGCATTCAATCACCAAGTTGGCCATGTCGAATTGGATAGCTAAATGCATTCAACACTGCTACACTTTAGCAGGATTACATGTTACAGACTTTGTCAAAGCTCATCAAGTAAGATCTATGGCTTCTTTTGTTGCTCTTCTTGAAGAAATGCCGTTCGAGGACAGCTGCAAAGCTACAGCCTGGTCAACAGTGCACACCTTTACATCCCATCATTGTCTTGACAATCTTCCAGGGACTGACAGTATATTTGGACAGTCAGTTTTGTGTAACCTGTTCTCGTAATAGTCTACTCTCCATGGTGGCGTCTGGATTGCTTTTTCAGTAAACGCTTTGCAGCGACCTTCAGCTTGGGACTCCCCACATGTAATGACTAATGCAGCCTTTTTCTCAACAGAAAAGCAAGTTTGCTTACCGGAAATAGTGTTTTTCTGTAGATATCGGGATGAATTAGCCATGAATACCCATTCGCCTCCCTGGAGAGTTTACTATATGGTTTATATTCATTCATTTATTCATTTATTCATTCATCCATTTATTCATTTATTTATTTGTTTATTGATTGATTTATTGATTGATTTATTGATTGATTGACTTTTTTATACCGTTATTAGTGGGGACATCATACCGGTTCACAATAAACAGGTTTGAAAGTACATGATAACAGGGAGAAAACAACTAGGGGGGGTGGTGGGGGGAATCACGCAGGAAAAGCGAAGTACAGTGTAACAACAACATAAAACAAGAACCTTAACATAAGGTAAATGTCCAATAATGTAAGAAAAGGTAACAGTATAACATCATAGTAATAAAAGTATGGGTGAGCATAGGATATATGTACATAGTAAAAGCATAGAGACAGACTAGGTGGCTGATGGAGGGAAGGGACGACTAGTCCGGGAATGCTTGTTTGAACAACCATGTTTTTAGCTTCTTTTTAAATTTGAAGGGGCATGGTTCAAGACGTAGGCTTAGAGGCAAGGAATTCCAGCATGAAGGGCCAGCAATTGAAAGGGCACGATCTCTTGTGGAGGAAAGGTGTGCTGTTTTCAGGGAGGGCACAAGTAAGGTTCCTTTGTTCGTTGTTCTAGTGGGCCGATTTGTCTGATGCAGGCTAAAAGGAATATCAAGCCAGTCGGAGTTGTGGGAGTGAGTGGATTTATGTACGATGGTCAGAGTTTTGTAGAGTATATGGGAACAGATAGGGAGCCAGTGAAGGTCTTTGAGGATGGGGGTGATGTGGTCAGTTTTGCAGGCATTAGTGATGATTCTAGCAGTTGCATTTTGTAGCATTTGCAGTGGCTTTATCGTGGAGTAGGGGAGCCCTAATAGGAGTGAGTTGCAGTAGTCCAATTTAGCAGACAGGGTGGCTTGGATCACTGTGCGGAAGTCTTGGGTGTGTAGTAAGGGTTTGAGTTTTTTTAGGATGTTGAGTTTGAAGAAACTTTGAGTATAGAGCTAACATTTTTCTTCATGTTTAATTGTTGATCAAGGAGGACTCCAAGGTCCTTTACAAAGGGTTGTGCTACAATGAGGTTAATGGCTGGGTCAGTAGACAGAGGGGGTGTAGGGGGAGAGTGGGGGGAAATGAGTAGGAGTTCAGTTTTGTTAGTATTAAGAGCGAGGTGGAGGTTGGTGAGCAGGGAGTTGATAGATGCGAGGCAGGATTCCCAATGCTTCAGGGCGTTGGAGATAGAGTTATGAATAGGTATGATGATTTGGACATCATCTGCATATAGATAGAACTTGAGATTGAGTTCAGATAGAAGATGGCAGAGTGGAGTGAGGTAGATGTTAGAGGGTGGAGGAAAGGGAAGAACTTTGTGGGACTCCTTGTAGGAGAGGGTGGGGGGGCGGATATGTCATTATCTATTTTAATGGAGAAATTTCTGTTCGAGAGATAGGATTTGAACCATGAGAGGGCTAGGCCTGAGATGCCGATTCCTTCTAGGCGGGCAAGGAGGTGATTATGGCAAATAGTGTCAAATGCCGTGGAGATATCAAGGAGGGCGAGGAGGTAGTTGTGACCCTGTCCCATTCCTCTGAGGAGGTGGTCGGATAGGGTGAGTAGGAGGAATTCTGTATTGAAATGTTTCCGGAAACCGAATTGTGAGGCGTGGAGGATCTTGTGATTTTCAAGGAAGTCCATGAGTTGCGAGTTTACAACTCTTTCCATTATCTTGGCGATAAACGGGAGCTTAGAGATGGGGCGGAAATTAGCAGGGTCTCTCGGGTCTAACGAGGGCTTCTTAAGGAGGGGTTTGACTACTGCCTTTTTAAGTGTGTCTGGGACAGTGCCTGTAGAGAGGGAGCAGTTGATGATGTCTGCTATGGCTCTGGCTATTTAATTAGGGACGGCCAAGAGCGCTTTGGGGGGGATGGTGTCGTTGGGGTGGGAGGCAGGTTTGAGTTTTTTGAGGATGGATTAGACTTCTTTGGAGGAGGTGTAGTCGAAGGAGACCATTAGGGGAGTAGCAGGTAAAGTACCTGAAGGGGGAGAGCTCAGCGAGATGGGGAATCTGGAGAGGAGGTTAGCTATTTTACTATGGAAGTAGAGAGCAAGTTCTTCGCATTTGGCAGATGCTTCAGAGTCAGGTATAATGGGTGGGATTGATTTCGTGAGACCTGAGACATATGAAAATAGCGCTTTTGGGTTGAATCTGTAATCATGGATTTTGACAGCGTAGAAGTCCCGTTTGAGCTTTAGGGTTGTGAGTCTGTAGCAGTGAAGGGCTGTTTTACAACTGGAAGAGTGCTGAAAGATTGGGTCCTTACGCCATATTCTTTTTGCCTGAGTTTGTTTTTCATTGTTTTTAGCTCAGGAGTGTACCATGGGTTAGAGCGTTTGGCAGCAGGGTTAATGATGTGCTTAGAGATAGGGCACAGTTTGTTGGCGATATCTGCAGTCAGATTGCTCCAGGATGCTCGTGCAGCGTCTGGATCGGAGCAGTCTAGGTTGGGTAAGACATTTGATAAGGCAGCGACTAGTTCGTCGCTAGGGCAGGTCTTTCTGGAAATTATAGTGTTGTTGCTGGAAGGGGATGCGTTAATGGATAAAAGGCTTTCTATTAGAAAGTGATCGGACCAGGGAACAGGGGTGCAGGTAGGGGTGGTGGTTGAAGTGACACCAGAGTTGATGAAAATCAGGTCTAGGGTATACCCTGCTTTGTGGATGGGGAGGCAATGATTTGTTGAAATCCTATTGCATGTAGGGACTTGAGGAAGGCTTCGCATGATGAGGAGAGGGGTAAGGAGTCAACATGGAGATTAAAATCTCCAAGGATAATGGAGGGGATATCAGCATTGATCAAATCGGCGATGAATTCAATGAGGGGTGATGGGTTGGAGTCAAGGAAGGCAGACTTGTAGTTCGGAAGACTTGAAAAGGCCTATTTCAAGCTTAGGCGGGGTAACTATGTGGACAGGTTTAAGGTTTAGGAGTTTCTTGGCTGCAAAGAGGAGGCCGCCGCCTCTTTTTTTTTGGGTCTTGGGATTGAGAAAATCTGATAGGAGGAAGAGGGGAGTTGATTGAAGAGTACAATATCTGTCTCTTTAAACCAAGTCTCAGTGACTGCACAGATGTTGGGTTTGCAGTCGATTAGTAGATCATTGAGGATGGGAGTCTTTTTAGAGAGGGATTGTGCGTTGAATAGTATTATAGAAAGGGTGGTGAGACCTAAGAATTGTGTTAAAGGGGAGGTGAGAATGGGGATTAGAGATTTGCGCAGGGGTGGGGGATAGCGGGCGGGGGGAGTGGGGGTCTGGAGAGAGGATGATGGATACGCGGGATAGGATAAATTGCCATTGTAATTGCTTGACGTGACAGAGGGGGAGGCGGTGGGGGGGGGAGGTCTAGGGGGGAGGGTGAATGAAGAGGGACTGTGGAAATTACAAAGGAGGGCTGCGCAGGGATACAGGTGAAGGAAGGGACTGAGAGCAGTTATAAAAGCAGTAACAACATGTCTGAGGTGAAGTAATAAAAGCCAGCTGGTCAGGGAAAATTTGTGCAAGGTGTCGTGGTGAGAGGGTATCGTTATTGTGGGGAGAAAACAAATTATGGCAGCCTGGGGAAGGGAAGTAGAGCAGGGGGCAGCAAGGGGAGCAAATGGGGCGCACCAAGGGGCATGCCCCTTTGTCGCGCGACGCCACAGGCGCACTTCTGCGATTTAAATAGACGATTGGTCCCCCGTCACCGCCTTGATAGCGTCAGAGGGCGGGGTCTAGGGCAGGTCGAGATCGGGCCCGCCGGCGAACAGTTGGGTCGGGACAGCACGGGTTAGGCCAGCCGTAGAGGAGGGGTGGGTCCAGGACGGGCGTGGGCCTACCTTGAGCCGGGTTCCAGCACCAGGAGAGCAGGTTCGGGCGTCACACAGGTGGATAGGGCCTGCCATGGGGCAGGTACCAGCTCTAGCCTCAAGGTTTTTGGAGGATCCGAGGTAAGTAGGGCGTCTAGAGGCCTACCTCATGGGTAGGAGTGTCCAAGTTGGGCGAACCCTGCAGTCCGTGCGATGCTTGGAGGAGGTCCGGCTCGAAAGGCCTACTTCTAGCTGAGGAGGCTCATGAGGCAATTTCCACACGGGAACTCCCTCATATGCTCAGTAAAGTAAACTGCAAATTACAGAGACTGTACCCATTCGCCTCCCTGGAGACTGTACACATGACGGCGTGTTGCAAGTGTTTCGCATCACCCACTAGCAGAAATTTGCTCCTTGATGTTTTCACTTCATTCAAAAATTATTCGAGATTCATGAATACATAAGCCCCTGAGGCAGCGGCTGTTGAGCTGCAAAACCCGGCCTGAGTCGGGCATTTGTTTTTAAAAGAATATGTCTCTACTTTAATAAATACTTGAAAAAGGACCAAGGCATCTATTCCCTTTGTTTTTCTTGACGGCTATTATAGACTCCTACCTCTTTGTTTCTTAGATAGGTGTGCCATTGTATGCACTTGCATATCATAGAGCTGCGATGCAAAGTTAACTACTGCTATCTTCTCTTGCTTATGCAAGATAACATTTTGATGACCCCAGAGAATTGAAAGTGACAGGTGCGTTGCAGCAATACGAATGTCATACTGAATCACAACAGAAAGCTAAGCAGAAAATGTATTCACTACATTAGTGAACAAATACATGGTTCACACACAAATGATTATTATTATTCTGTGTGATTTGGTCTTTTGAAACATTTAGTAAAGGGGTTCCAGACAGACTTGAAATGTTTTTGATGTTAAGATTATGTTTAATTATTCCATCTCAATTATCTTACAAGATATCATAAACTAGTCAAAGAATAAAGGTATACAAAATACTTGCCAGTTTCTAGTAATAGCCAGCTTGTCTGCAATAAATAAATGGTCAGTTAATCTAGTAACTGGCAAGAAGTTCCTACCTAAAATGAGAATACCAGTTCAGCCAGCCAGACCAGTCCAGAAGTATAGGTTATGCCCACCAACCAAAAATAAAGAGAGAGAAGTTTACTAGTATGTAGACAGATGGACTTAGGATCAGTAAGTTATGCACCTCTGCCAGCAGATGGCGACTGAGCAAACTGATGTCAAAGTATATATACTCTTGCAGTGACATCAGCATGCCAGTATTCTCCGACTCCAGCAGATGGTGAATATGCATCTCCCTACTGGGGATTGCTTCAGATTTTAGAAGGAGAATTTTATAAAGAAAAGAAAAAAAAGCTTGCTCTCTTGTGATAAATGGTCCCTCCCCCAGTTGAGAATTCTTGAGGTGATTTCCGTGGTCCCTCAGATGTATGCCTTGGTTTGGTAGCTGGTTTTTCAGCCAATGTGGACTTAGCTGATTGTACAGGTAAAAGGCAGCAGGTGCAGGAAGCAGAATGCGGCGGTGATGGTGTATGTATTCACCCCTGCAGCTGGAGACTTCTCTGTACTCAGCCGGGAAAGGCTGAGCTCAGGTAAATAAAAAAAAAAAAAAAGAGTAGGACTTTCTCACAGGACAAGCAGGATGGTAGTCCTCACATATGGGTGACATCAGGATGGAGCCCAATCATGGAATACTTTTGTCAAAGTTTCTAGAACTTTGACTGGCACCTAATGGGCATGCCCAGCATGGCACTAACCCTGCAACCAGCAGGGTTCTCCCCTCGGGCTCTTTTTTTTTTTTTCTGCGCGGCTTTGGCCATGTGGATTTTTGGAGTTCTTCACAAGTTCCTGACAGGAATTTTCTCCTCAGGAAATTTGCTTAAAAATTTGCAAAAGTTTATAACCCCTAGGGTATAAAGTTACTGGTGGACAGACTGAGTCATGCCTTCAGACCTCACGAGTGGTCTCTGAACAAGGAGGTAGCAAATCAGATCTTATGCCTCTGGGGGAGCCCAGACGTAGATCTGTTTTATCCCCCAAAACAGGAAGGTAACTCAGTTCTGTTCCCTGTACAGGACAGACGGCAAACCAGCCTTGGACATCCTTGCCCGTCATTGAAGCAAGGATCTTCTGTACACATATCCTCCGATTCCCTTGCTGGCGAAGACTCTTGAAACTTCAGGAGGACAGAGGGACTGTGATCCTCATAGCCCCTCATTGGCCAAGAAAGGTCTGGTTTCCACTCCTAACAGAGTTGTCCATCTGGAAACCAATCAGTCTGGGGATTTCCCCAGATCTCATCATGCAAGATTAGGGCAGGCTGTGGCATCCCAACCTCTAGGACCTGATGCTCACAGCCTGGATGTTGAGAGGTTAATCCTGCAGCTGCTTCATCCTTTCTAAGGATGTGTCTCTGTCCTGGTGGCTTCTAGAAAGCCTTCCACAAGAAAGTCCTACAGGTTGAGTGGCTGAAGAATTAACCTTTCAACATCCAGGCAGTCAGGGACAAGGCCTGAAGATTGGGGTGGCGTAGGCACCCGTTGTTCTGAGAGATCAGAAGCGGGTCCTTTCCCAAGGGAATGTGCCTGCGAATGGAGTGGTCCTGAAGGATGGGAAACCACACTTGGTGAGGTGCTATCAGGATCATGGTTCCCTTTTCCTGACGTAGCTTCACGAGTCTTTGAGAGAAGTGGAGGGAATACATATAGGAGACAGGTTGCCCGTGAGAGGGAGAACGCATCTCTTGGCTGTGAGTGAGAGAGCAAAAGTTCTCTACTTTGCGGTTTTGAGGTGACGCAAAGAGGTCTATGTGGGGATAACCCCAACGTTGGAATATTGAGTCCGCTACTGAGGTGTCGAGGGACCACTCATGTGGTTGAAAGGCCTACTCAGCTTGTCCGCCAACACATTGTCCACTCCCAGCAAGTAGGTGGCCCTGAGGCACATAGAGTGGGAGAGGGCCTCCGCCCATATCTGTGCCGCTTCCTGACACAGTAGGTAGGAGCCCGTTCCTCCCTGTTTGTTGATGTACCACATGGCCTCCTGATTGTCCGTCTGAATTGGATGACTTGGATAGACAATCCCGAAATACCCTGAGAGCATATCTGATTGCTCGTAACTCCAGGAAATTGATTTGGTATTTGGCTTCCTTTGGAGACCAAGCTCCTTGGGTTTGCAAATTGGCAACATGTGCTCCCCAGCCAAGGTTGGAAGCATCGGTGGTGAGAATTATTTGAGGGTCTGGAGCCTGGAAGGGTAGGCCTTGGAGGAGATTGAGCTGGTTTTTCCACCAGGCTAGAGACTGATGAAGTAGGTCGGTGATGTGGACAATGGTCGATAATGGTTGGACGGATTGAGTCCATTGTGACCTTAAAGTCCACTGCATGACTCTCATGGCCAAGCAGGCCTTTGAGGTAACCTGTACTGAGGACGCCATGTGTCCCAGCAGGATGAGGAAGTGGCATGCAGTCGAGCAGTGCTGAGACTGTAGCTGATGTGCGAGAGAAATGAGAGTGAGAGCTCGCTGTCGAGGCAGAAATGCCTTTGCTTGAAAGGTGTCCAAGTCTGCCCCTATGAAGGACAAAGTTTGAGATGGGACTAAGCAGGATTTCACGTAGTTGACGAGAAATTCTAGCGAAATCAGAGTGTGTAAGGTGAGATGTAGGGACGACAGAGCAGCTTTCTGAGTGGGAGCCCTGATCAACCAATTGTCGAGATAGGGGTAAACGTGAACACCTTGAGTCCTGAGGAAGGCTGCTACTACTATTACTACGAGGCACTTGGTGAAGACTCGTGGTGCAGATGCCAGGCCGAATGGTAGCACTCGGTACTGATAGTGCTTGGGGCCTACCAGAAACCTCAGAAATCTGCGATGAGATGGAGTTATCGCAATGTGTGTGTATGTGTCCTGGAGGTCTAGAGAGCAGAGCCTGTCTCCTCTTTGCAGAAGAGGAAGGAGGGAACCCAAGGTTACCATCTTGAACTTTTCTCATTGGAGGTACTTGTTGAGGGCACATAGGTCCAGAATTGGACGAACGCCTCCTGATTTTTTGGTGATTAGAAAGTACCGGGAATAGAATCCTAGGTCCTGTTGGGAGTAGGGCACTGGTTCTATTGCTCTGGACTGGAGGAGGAGGGAGACCTCCTGTTCCAGGAGTGATGAGTGATCGGATGTTCCCCACGTCAGCTGAGGTGGGGAGTCTGGTGGGAAGGAGAGAACGTTCAGGTGATAGCCTTGAGAGATTATGGCAAGGACCCACTGGTCTGAGGTGATTGTGTGCCACATGTTGTTGAAATGCCACAATCAACCTCCTACTGGTATCTGTGGCAGTGGAAGCTGACTGCTGCTCTCTATGCAGGTGTCAAAAACCGGAAGCAGGAGCCCGGCTGAGGAGCTGCTTGCGGCTTTTGTTTCCGAGGTTGACAAGACTGGGCCTTCTGGAAAGGTCTCGTGGAATGACTTCTAGACTGTGGTGGATAGGACTTCTTTGGATGGAAGAATGACTTTTTAGTGTCCTTCCTGCATGGCTGTTTGGAGGAATACTCAGAAGGCCTCAGAGAGAGTTGGCGAAGGGTCTCATGATACTTCTTGAGTTCCGCCACCGTCCGCTGGATCTGTTCGCCAAACAGATTGTCCCCTTTGCAAGGTAGATCGGACAATCTGTCTTGTACTTCAGGGCGCAAGTCCGAAGATTTAAGCCAGGCCCATCTTCTTGCAGAAATAGCAGCTGCAGATACCCTGGGCTGAGGCAGGGACTCCGCAAAGTCCTGATTCTGCTCAAATTAAGACCCTGTTATACTGGGTCATATACAGCTGGTAAGAGGCGATCCGAGAGATGAGCATTGATCCTTGGAAGACACGCTGGCCAATGGCATCCAGGAATTTCTGCTCCTTACCTGGGAGGAAGGAAAAGTGGGGTTTTGAGCCCTCTTCTGGGCAGATTCTACAACCACAGATTGGTGATCCAGCTGAGGTTTCTGGAAACCTGGGGATGACTGGACCAAGTAAGTGGTATCTGCCTTTCGGTTGACTGGAGCTACCAAACCAGGGTGTTCCCAGTTCTTTTTGAGAAGATCCAAAAGAACCTGATGAATAAGGATGGAGGTTATTTCCTTGGGAGCATCCAGGAATTGTAACAGCTCCATCATTTGGTGCCTATCATCTTGTTCAGTCTGTAATTGGAAAGGAACTAAGTCAGACATTTCCTTCACAAAATGTATTAAGGACAAGTCCTCTGGAGGAGAACGCTTCCTGCTTTCAGTAGGAGAAGGTGGCGATGGTAAATCATCGGTGTCTAGAGATGAATCGTCAGTCCAGGTGTCATAGGGATCAACACCTGTCCCTCTAGGAACCTGAGAAGGACGGGACGATGGTATTCCTGAAGGTCCTGGTCTAGGCTCTGAAGGCATCGAGGGAAGTACTGGAGGCACCGATGAAAGCATAGAGGGCACCGATGGATGGATCGGTGGCGCCGATGGCCGCATCGGCATCGATGGCTGAGGCATCGGCAGGACTCCCGATGGAGGAAGATGGAACGGTGTTTCTCCTCCCAAGGAAAGAGTAAGTGGAGAAGGCACTGGAGCCATCGGTGATCCGGGATCCATCGGTGGAAAGGCGGCTATAAGCGCTTCCTGATTGCTTCACAGAAGCCTTCCACAAGAAAATGTTACCTTTACAAATGGAACAGATTTAAATCATGGTGTTCTGCTCAATCCCTCGATCCTTTTACCTGTTCCACCACGAAGTTCCTGGACTATCTCTGGCACTTGTTAGAATCAGGTCTTATTTATTTATTTATTTATTTAGGTTTTTTATATACCGGCATTCAAGACTGATAGTCCCATCGTGCTGGTTCACATAGAACAGGAGTGCAATTAAACTAAAACTTAAACCATAGTGCAGAAAAAGCAGTTACATATAACAGGGATAATAGAACTTGGCAAAGGAAAAAGAAAAGAACATAAATAACAGTGAAATTGAAGATGATGGGTTTTGATTGTTAGGGGTTAAATCGTGTTGGTGTTAGGAAATGCCTGATTGAACAGCCAAGTCTTGAGTCTTTTCTTGAAGGTTGAGAGGCTGGGTTCCTTTCTGAGATCTGGGGGAATGGAGTTCCATAAGGTTGGTCCAGCAGTAGAGAGGGCCTGGTCTCTTAACGTAATGTGTTTGGTGGTTGTGGCTGGGGGAACTTGAAGTAGTCCTTTATATGCGTCTCTTGTCGGTCTTGTTGAAGTGTGTAATCGGAGGGGGAAACCTAGGTCAATTGGTGCTAGTTGATGGATGTTTTTGTATATGGTGAGAATTGCCTTGTAAATTATTCTGAAGTGTATGGGTAGCCAGTGGAGTCCCATTAGTATAGGGGTTATGTGGTCTCTTTTCCTGGTGTTAGTGAGTACTCGGGCAGAGGCATTTTGAACCATCTGAAGTGGTTTGGTGTGTGATGAAGGGAGACCAAGCAGGATGGTGTTACAATAGTCCAGCTTTGCGAAGATAATAGATTGTAGAATCGTTCTGAAGTCGTGAGCGTGGAAAAGTGGTCTTATTCTTTTCAGCACTTGGAGTTTATAAAAGCAGTCTTTTGTGGTTTTGCTGATGGAAGCTTTCAAGTTCAGGCGATTGTCAATTGTCTTAAAACGTCTTCCATCAGAATGCATGTCAGTGCAGTAGCTGCCTTCCATAAAGGTGTCGGGGATGTTCCTATTTCAGTACAACCCCTTGTAACATGATTTCTGAAGGGCTTGCTCCACCTCAAGCCTCCACTGTGCTCTCCGGCCCCTTCTTGGGACCTCAATCTGGTTTTGGGTCGGCTCATGAAACCACCATTCGAGCCTCTCCAGTCCTGTGATCTTCGTTATCTCACATGGAAAGTGATTTTTCTCTTGGCAATCACATCCGCTCACAGAGTTAGCGAGTTACAGGCTCTAGTTACCTGTTCGCCTTACACTTAACTTCTGCACGACCGGGCAGTACTCCACACTCATCCTAAGTTCTTGCCTAAAGTAGTATCGGAGTTTCACATTAATCAATCCATTATACTACCCACATTCTTTCCCAGGCCCCATTCCAATCCAGGAGAACAGGCTCTGTAAACGGGCTCTAGTATTCTATGTAGACCGTACAGCTACCCACAGAAAATCCACCCAACTGTTTGTTTCTTTCCATTCCATTAGATGGATCCTCGTCTCTTGGCTGCTGTTTGTTCAAGCGGAAGTCCAGGTAGTCATGTGGGCTCATGAGTCAGGTCCCAATAATAAGTCAGCATATGTTGTCCATAGTGCATGCAGATCCAGCAGTTGGTCAAATTGAAGGAAGCTGCCCAGGTCAAAGTAAGGTTGACATAGTTGTTGGTGAGCAGTTGAAGGTAAAAGGCCATAACGGAGGATAGTGATGTACAAAGAGGCCATGGCAGCCAGCAAGCAGATTCCCACTTCCTTCCTTGTGATCTACAAGAAAGGAAAAAAATACAGCATTATTCCCTCTTGCTACATCTTTCTGAATTTACAACCAGTGTGCTTGTCATACCCTCGATCATCACTACCCAGATGTTGCTGCCTGGGCCTTGGGCAATAACTTCTGCTTTCTCCTTCTAACCAGAAGTGGGCATCAAAACCCAAATTCTCATACCTGCCTGGAGATCAGGGACAAAAGCTGGTGGAGGAGTTATTTCAGAAATGGGTGCTACAACAGCTTTCTCACAAATCAGCTGTGCTATCTTTGTTTTCTCCTTAACCTTAAAGGTCTCAGGAGAATGCTTGCGCAACAGTATTTTAATCTCCTCCTGATAATCAGAATCAAAAATGTAAGACATTGATAAGACAGGCTAAGAGAGAATTTGAAAAGAAGTTGGCTGTAGAGGCAAAAACTCACAGTAAAAACTTTTTAAAATATATCCGAAGCAGAAAGCCTGTGAGGGAGTCAGTTGGACCATTAGATGATCGAGGGGTTAAAGGGGCACTTAGAGAAGATAAGGCCATCGCGGAAAGATTAAATGATTTCTTTGCTTCGGTGTTTACTGAAGAGGATGTTGGGGAGGTACCGGTAATGGAGAAGGTTTTCATGGGTAATGATTCAGATGGACCGAATCAAATCACGGTGAACCTAGAAGATGTGGTAGGCCTGATTGACAAACTGAAGAGTAGTAAATCACCTGGACCGGATGGTATACACCCCAGAGTTCTGAAGGAACTAAAAAATGAAATTTCAGACCTATTAGTAAAAATTTGTAACTTATCATTAAAATCATCCATTGTACCTGAAGACTGGAGGATAGCAAATGTAACCCCAATATTTAAAAAGGGCTCCAGGGGCGATCCGGGAAACTACAGACCGGTTAGCCTGACTTCAGTGCCAGGAAAAATAGTGGAAAGTGTTCTAAACATCAAAATCACAGAACATATAGAAAGACATGGTTTAATGGAACAAAGTCAGCATGTCTTTACCCAGGGCAAGTCTTGCCTCACAAATCTGCTTCACTTTTTTGAAGGAGTTAATAAACATGTGGATAAAGGTGAACCGGTAGATATAGTATACTTGGATTTTCAGAAGGCGTTTGACAAAGTTCCTCATGAGAGGCTTCTAGGAAAAGTAAAAAGTCATGGGATAGGTGGCAATGTCCTTTCGTGGATTGCAAACTGGCTAAAAGACAGGAAACAAAGAGTAGGATTAAATGGGCAATTTTCTCAGTGGAAGGGAGTGGACAGTGGAGTGCCCCAGGGATCTGTATTGGGACCCTTACTGTTCAATATATTTATAAATGATCTGGAAAGAAATACGACGAGTGAGATAATCAAATTTGCAGATGACACAAAATTGTTCAGAGTAGTTAAATCACAAGCAGATTGTGATAAATTGCAGGAAGACCTTGTGAGACTGGAAAATTGGGCATCCAAATGGCAGATGAAATTTAATGTGGATAAGTGCAAGGTGATGCATATAGGGAAAAATAACCCATGCTATAATTACACAATGTTGGGTTCCATATTAGGTGCTACAACCCAAGAAAAAGATCTAGGTGTCATAGTGGATAACACATTGAAATCGTCGGTGCAGTGTGCTGCGGCAGTCAAAAAAGCAAACAGAATGTTGGGAATTATTAGAAAAGGAATGATGAATAAAACGGAAAATGTCATAATGCCTCTGTATCGCTCCATGGTGAGACCGCACCTTGAATACTGTGTACAATTCTGGTCGCCGCATCTCAAAAAAGATATAATTGCGATGGAGAAGGTACAGAGAAGGGCTACCAAAGTGATAAAGGGAATGGAACAACTCCCCTATGAGGAAAGACCAAAGAGGTTAGGACTTTTCAGCTTGGAGAAGAGACGGCTGAGGGGGGATATGATAGAGGTGTTTAAAATCATGAGAGGTCTAGAACAGGTAGATGTGAATCGGTTATTTACTCTTTCGGATAGTAGAAAGACTAGGGGGCACTCCATGAAGTTAGCATGGGGCACATTTAAAACTAATCGAGAAAGTTCTTTTTTACTCAAAGCACAATTAAACTCTGGAATTTATTGCCAGAGAATGTGGTTCGTGCAGTTAGTATAGCTGTGTTTAAAAAAGGATTGGATAAGTTCTTGGAGGAGAAGTCCATTACCTGCTATTAAGTTCACTTAGAGAATAGCCACTGCCATTAGCAATGGTTACATGGAATAGACTTAGTTTTTTGGGTACTTGCCAGGTTCTTGTGGCCTGGATTGGCCACTGTTGGAAACAGGATGCTGGGCTTGATTGTCCCTTGGTCTGACCCAGTATGGCATTTTCTTATGTTCTTATGTAATAACACCTGCCTTGATTTCTATCCCTTTTAAACTCAGTTCAGTACAGGGTATGCCCATTGGTCCCTTTGGGTGGTTGCACTCCTAACCCAGAATGGATCAACTTTTGACACTGGGGCTCTATGTAAATGGGCTCCAGATTGCAAAGGGTTATCCCCACGGCACAAGGACTAGATCTGTAAGGTAGGAAGCATGTGGGTGTGTGTTTCAGATCCCTAAAACCTCATTGTGTAATGTGAGAGGACGAGCAATCATCCTCTGCAAAGGGAGTTGTTTTCCCTTCTATATGTCTGTTGTTTGATTTCTGCAATGCCGTTGTGAGATACTAAGTCGACTTTTTGAGGGAACCTGCATTGTTTTTTCAGTTGCTGTTTTAGTAGCCCATTCATATGTTCAATCAGCCCAGCTGATGGTGGGTAATACGGTATGTTTGTAACCCAGTGAATGCGATTTTCTTTAGACCATTCTTGGACCATGTGTCCTATAAAATGGGAGCCATTCTCTGACTGTATTTCTTCAGGCATCCCATAATGAGAGAGAACTTCTAATGCTTTGATAGTGTTTAGCTGAGTTGCTCGTTTACAGGGAAAGGCATACAAGTACTCTGAATATGTATCCCATAAGAACATGCCATACTGGGTCAGACAAAGGGGTCCATCAAGCCCAGCATCCTGTTTCCAACAGTGGCCAATCCAGGCCATAAGAATCTGGCAAGTACCCAAAAACTGTCTATTCCATGTTACCGTAGCTAGTAATAGCGGTGGTTATTATCTAAGTCAACTTAATTAATAGCAGGTAATGGACTTCTCCTCCAAGAACTTAACCAATCCTTTTTTAAACGCAGCTATACTAACTGCACTAACCACATCCTCTGGCAACAAATTCCAGAGTTTAATTGTGCGTTGAGTGAAAAAGAACTTTCTCCGATTAGTTTTAAATGTGCCACATGCTAACTTCATGGAGTGCCCCCTAGTCTTTTTATTATCCGAAAGAGTAAAAAAACGATTCACATTTACCTGTTCTAGACCTCTCATGATTTTAAACACCTCTAACATATCCCCCCTCAGCTGTCTCTTCTCCAAGCTGAAAAGTCCTAACCTCTTTAGTCTTTCCTCATAGGGGAACTGTTCCATTCCCCTTATCATTTTGGTAGCCCTTCTCTGTACCTTCTCCATCGCAACTATATCTTTTTTGAGATGCGGCGACCAGAATTGTACACAGTATTCAAGGTGCGGTCTCACCATGGAGCGATACAGAGGCATTATGACATTCTCTGTTTTATTCACCATTCCCTTTCTAATAATTCCCAACATTCTGTTTGCTTTTTTGACTGCCTCATCACACTGAACCGATGATTTCAATGTGTTATCCACCTTGACGCCTAGATCTCTTTCTTGGGTAGTAGCACCTAATATGGAACCTAACATTGTGTAACTATAGCATGGGTTATTTTTCCCTATATGCATCACCTTGTACTTGTCCACATTAAATTTCATCTGCCATTTAGATGCCCAATTTTCCAGCCTCACAAGGTCACAGCATATTAACTCCCCTGTGACGGGGTAAAGGACCAATGTAATCAATTTGCCAGATTTGTGCAGCTTGGTCCCCTCCCTTAATCTGTCCTAGCCCTTTCACTGGAGGTCTGAGCTGCCTTTTTAATTTGCTGACAGATCTCACATTGAGCAGTGACTGTTTTACTCTGATCTTTAGTTAATGGTACTCCCCTCTGCAATGTGGCCTCTGCTCCCAGATGCCCTGCCTGAACATGAATCCACTTTGCTAACTCCTCAGGAATGTCTCCTACCTCTGCTGAGGAAATCTGTGCAACTGCATCTGCAGTTTTGAGGTACCAAGATTCTGCATTATCCCTTGTTGTGTGAGTATCTACATGGTAAACTGTAGTAGGGATTTTCTGCACTAAGGTCCAAAGTTCTTCTCATAATTCATGTCCCCACACAAGCTTACTACCAATCTGCTAGCCATGTTGTCTCCGAGGCATCTATACAGCCATGCCATTTGCTGCTGCCCAAGAGTCTGTGAAAATATGACAGCTTGAATGACCCAGTTTACAGCTTTTCCAAAGTGCCAGGACTACTACATACAATTCTGCATACTGACTACTCTGTCCCCATTCCCTGTAGAGTTTACAGTTACTGCAATGAGGGCCAAATGCATATTTCCAACACTGTTTTCCCCCCTAGGTACCGAGCAAAACCATCTGTGAGCCACACACCCAGCCTATCTTCGGTCTGTATTTTTTCATGTGGCACACCCCAGACTACGGGCGAAGTGTGCATGTTGGGATGAGCACTGGAAGGCTGGTTCTGCGGATCCCTGGCTGAGGGGAGCTCGGCTACCTGTTCATGGAGCACTGCCATTCCTTGCTGCCCTGGCTTTGCACGCTCTTGTATGTATCACTTCCCCTTAATGATACTGCTTTGCTGATCATGACCCATCTTGTGGGATTTCGGTATGCTTTTTACCCATTACATGATGGGAATCTCAGGACATATCAATACAGGGTTGTCCGGTGGTCATTTGCTGTGCGTCTCTTAGTGCCCAGTAACATGCCAGCAACTGTCTCTCAAAGGGAGTGTATTGCTCCGCAGTCACGGGCAATTTTCAAGACCAGAACCCCACAGGTCTCTATTTCCTATCCTGCAACTGCCATAGGCTCCAATTGGCATATTCGGTGGTAACCGATACCTGAATCTCTAAGGATCCATCTCTCACTGGACTCAAAGCTAGCGCTGTTTGCACTGTATGTTTGACTTGATCAAAGGCTTTCTGCTCAGCGGGACCCCAGATAGTGTGCCTTTTTCCTGCTAATGTGGTATAAGGGTTGCAGAATTTGGCTAAGATGAAGAATGTGCATATGCCAATAACCCATTCTCTGTACATACCGGATCAGTCCAGACTCCTGGGTTTTGCCTCCGCACCAGCAGATGGAGACAGAGCAAGACTTGTCAGGCTCTGCATAAATACCAGGGTGCCACCCACAGCCTGCCAGTATTACTCTGTCTCCAGCAGATGGTAGGGGTGCATGGCCCACAGCCTGAATTGGTTTAGGAAAAAAAAAATATTAATATTGAGACATAGGTTTGTAGTTAGGTCTTTGTGTGACTTCTTCTCTCATTTAAGTTTTTACAAAAAAAAGGGACAAATTTTTAGGTAAGGAGAAGGAAGTTTGCCGGTCTGTCCTCCCAGGGGGTTGTCGGGTCCCGAGGGGACCATCCCCCCTGGTCGCGTGGACTGCTGGGGCTAAGGGTCGAGGACCCTGCTTACCTTACAACCCAGCCGGGGTGATACTGGGGATCCCGGCTCACTCACCCCAACCGGGCCGCTTCAGAACTCGCGAGGGACAGCTCCAAAGTAAAAAAAAAAAAAAAAAGTGTGTTTTTGTTTGCTCCTCGCGTCTGATGGCGGCTCTCAGGGCTTAGTGCGGTGGCGGCCGGTTCCTCTCCCTCCTGTTTCCCCTCCGAGTGAGGTTTGTTTTTTTTTGGTGGCATCTTTTCGTTATTTCGAGCCGAGCATGCCACGTGGGATGGCCTCCTTGGCCTGCGGCTTCGACGGCGGGCGCCTCTCGCGGGATGGGCTGTGTTCGGCCTGCATCCCCGGAGGCGAGGGTTCATCGGGTTTGGCTCGGGGGGCGGTTGTGAGTCGGCGGACCTTGAAGGTCATGGTCGGGGAGAGCTCCTCTTCCATTGCCGAAATTCGCGGGAAAACTCGCCATCTTGGCTCCGGCGGGGCCCCCCTCTCGCGGTGCCGATCGCGGCGGGCTCCAGGAATTCCCCACCCTCCCTCTCCCCACAGAGGCCGGTTTCGTGGCCTGTTTCACCGGCGGGGGCAGCAGGGGGTGGACAGGGGGATATGACAGACACCGATTCTGGGGGTTCCTGTGAGTCGTTTTCATCAGACTTCATCTTGGCAATGCATCAGGCTTTTAAGGCCCGCAGAGCCCATAAGAGGCGTTCGCCTCAGACGGGGGGCCCTGTGGACCCCCTCCCAAGGGACAAGTTTCCTCCAAGGCTGGAGGGTGCGGCGGGTCAGCCCAGGGCAAAACGCCCTATGCGGGCACTTCCCCCCCCCCCCTTCCCAGGATGGCACAGATTTTGCCCTTGATTCCTTGGATCAGGAAGATCAGGACGAGCCTTCCCCCACCCCCGAGGGGGGGCAGAGGGTAACGGCACACCGACACAGGGGGCAAACCGGCAGAGCCAGGCTGCGGAGGGTGACGATCCGAGGGTGATCCGCCTTTTCCGTAGGGATGAGCTGGCGCCTCTAATTCCAGCCATTTTGGGTGAGCTGGGGATCGCGGTGCCTCCTGAGGAGTCTCGTCTGGGATCCATGGATCCAGTGTTATTGGGTCTGAGTAGCCCTCCCACAACGTTCCCATTTCACTTTTCAGCTTCGGACCTTCTCTTCAGGGAATGGGATACCCCGGATTTGGGCCTGATGGTCACAAAGGCTATGGATAAGCTTTATCCCTTGCCTGAGGACACACTGGAGATCCTTCAGGTGCCGAAGGTGGATGCTGTGGTGTTAGCGGTAACAAAGAGGACTACTATCCCAGTCACGGGGACCATGGCGTTGAAAGATTTTCAGGATCGAAAGTTGGAGATACAACTTAAGAAGATTTTTGAAGTTTCCGCCCTGGGACTATAAACATTACTTAAAGACTCATGTGAATTGCATTATTTTGACCAATATAAAGTTTGCAGGATTTTAAGTTTTTGTGCGCAGAAACGAGAAATGAGCCCAGACACTTATTCATTTGGGAAAGAGCTTAAACAATTGATGAAGAAACTTGGTCTGTAATTGCAGCTGGAGTGACAAAAACCTCTTATCTCTGCTGCCGTAAGGAAAAATAGTTTTAAAATCTATTTGCTTTGGAATCTTACACTACATAAACTAGGAAAAATGTTTCCGGGATGTGAAAAAACTTGTTGGTGGGCAATGTGGGAGTGAGAGCACTATGCTGCATATATGGTGCAGCTGTTCAATTAATGAGCCTTACTGAAGGGAAATGAAGGACTCCATTGACTCAGTTTTGAAGATCCAGTAATAATCATCATGGGTGCTCCATTATTTGTAAACAATAAGAATAAGGATAAACTTTCCTTTCAATGCTTTGTTGCTGCTCATTGTGAATTGGCTGCTAATTGGAAGGAGAGGGCAGCTCCAGTGTTTTATGCAATTATTTGGAGACTATGGACTGCCTATTTAATGAAAAATATTACAGCAATGAGTAGAGAGCAGCTGAATGCTTTTCACAGTGTTTGGAATCCTTTTGAAGTCTGTCATATAATAGTTGTGTGACTTCTAATTAATGGTTTACATGAGTGTCTTGTACTATTCTCTCCTTTAATGTTTTGTCATCTTTTTTTGGAGGGAGAATGAGTATGGGGGTGAGGGAGGAAAAATGAAAACTATTCAAAAAAAATAAATTTTTATTAAGACAATTGCATATATTTGTTTTTTCAATAAAAACTTAAATACAAAAAATACTAAATGCAGCTGGGTCCTAAAATACCATTTTTGCTACCAGGAGAGTAGAAATAGACATGCATATGTGGATATGGTTGTCAAACAGATAGTGTCTGCTTCCAAATAACCAAAGAGTATATGGGAAATATGTAATTTGCTAAGATTTCATCTTTCAGGGATTGATGAGACAACTGAATCTATAGATTTCATGTGTATTATTTGAAAGAAAGTTAAAAAAAATAAAAAAAAAATGCAACAAATCGCAAACCCTGCATCTTACAGAAATGGAATGCCAGACCATCAGCTATTCTACAAAGAATTTAATCTTATATAACTATAACTGTTGAGTGAGGTATGATATGGAATGTTTGATATTTTATTAGGGAGGATATGTTTATTGGTGAAGTGGGTAAAAGAGGAAAAATTGCAGAGCTTTTAAGGTTTGAATGTACTGTGTATGAGATTTTTTTATTTTTTAAATGAGATCCAAACAATTTTTTTTGTTTCAGATCTTAACCATTTTCAGGAAACATTCATCCAGTGGTGAGGTGTTTTTGCACACCACTGTTAGAAATTACAGCTATACAATACAATTAGCGTGCGTGGTTCATTTAACCTTTCCCCCTCCACCCCAAAAAATGAGATTTTTTAAAAATTGTATTATCTCAGGACAAGCAGGATGCTAGTCCTCACATATGGGTGACGTCACTGACTGAGCCCTGAAGCGGGAAGCTTTCTGTCAAAGTTTCTAGAAACTTTTGACTGGCCCTGTGAGGCCACTGAGCATGCCCAGCATGCTATGATATTCTCTGCCACAGGTGTCTCTCTTCAGTCTTCGTCTTTCCGCGCTGCAGTTAGCATCACGGGTATAGGAGCTGTTGAGAAATTTCTCAACAATTCTGACTGAAAAGTCAAATAATCAGATATTCTCTCTCACATTTTCTCTCGAGGTTTACTTCTACACCGGCTGGTGAGTACCTCAGTCTCAAATTTATTTTATCTCGAAAAAATTTTTCGCATAATTTTCCGTTCTCTGCCTCGACGGCCATCGATCGCACTATGGCTACCGGTTTTAAAAAATGTCCGGTATGCGCACGGAAAATGTCCCTTACGGATCCGCATCTCGAGTGCGTCCTATGTCTCGGCGAAAATCATGACGTTAAAAACTGTCCGCAATGTGCCGAAATGACGCCGAAGACAAGAAGATGTAGACTGGAAAAAATGGAACATTTATTCCACCTCCAGTTAATGCAGTCGCCTTCCACTTCTTCGAAGTCTCCGGCCGGAGCGAAGAAGCGGATACTACTTAAAAAAAATCTATCGGGGGACCGTCGGGGGGTCACTCCTCGTCCTCGTCTACCTCGACAAAATCCGGCGAATCACAGAAAGAAAAACATAAACATCAACATCGAAGGTCGTCGACATCCGAGTCCACATTCCAGGATCCGTCGACGGCAAAGCGGCCACGCTCAGACAACACCTCGGTGTCTGGGCCTCCTCCGATCTCGACACCGGAACCCCTACAGGGCCCTGCAGCGGTTCCAACGCCTCAGCCTTCGCCACCACTTACAACTACTCTCACACCAGCAGTTGTAACGCCGGAATTATCTGATATGATCAGACAAGCGATTTCACAGGCTTTGAGGGAACAATTAATTCCAACGACTTCGCCGATGCTGCAAGCATCGATGCCGGCAACATTGCCGATGCCGGTGGGACCACCGATGCCGGTGTCTACCATGGCGCCGAGGACACTGAAGGAATCGACGTCGACACCAAGAATTCTAACTTCGACGTCCATATATGCGCAGCTACTATCCACGACTTCGATATTGATGCCCATGTTACCTCCATCGAGTACGAGACCACTCTCGACGTCGATGTCGAGGCAACAATCAGCACCATCGAGGACATCAACCATAGATGTCGAAGATGTTCAGGATTTACCATCCTTACACCATCTGCTTCAAAAATACCAGGATGTCCTTCACACAATGCCTAAAAAACCTACAGAACAGGTGTTTTCATCTCAACCCACTGATGATCCACTACTAGGTCCATCAGGACTCCATCTGCCTCATAGAACCACACCAAAACATATCTATGGACAAGAAGAAGAGGATTCCTGGGACAGTCAGGATACAGAATCCTCCTCTGAGGACTTTGTCTGATCCCTCACCTCCAGAACCAAGAAAGAAGTCCCCACCTGAAGACCTCTCTTTCTCTAACTTCATACAGGATATGGCAGACACCATTCCATTTAAATTGGAAACTGAGCAAGACTCAAGGCAAAACACTTTAGAAGTGCTGCAATTTGTGGATCCTCCCAAACAGGTTTTGGCTATACCAATACACGAGGTGCTTTTAGACTTACAACATCGTATCTGGGACCACCCATCCACAGTGTCAGCTGTTAACAAGAGAGTGGATTCATCTTATTTGGTACAATCAACTCCAGGGTCCCAAAAGGCACAACTACCACATCAATCTGTGGTAGTTGAATCTGCACAGAAAAAATCAAAAAGAATCCGCCCTCATTCCTCCAACCCACCTGGCACAGATCATCGCTTCCTTGATTCTTTGGGAAGGAAGATCTACCAATCTTCAATGCTAAATTCCAGAATCTCTGCATACCAGCTGTACATGACACAGTATCAGAGAAATTTATGGAAACAGATGGAGGAACTCACCAACTCACTGCCTGAACAGCTTCAAGAACCTGCACAAGCCATAATACATAAAGGCCTGGAAGCAGGAAAACACGAGGTAAGAGCGGCCTATGACAGTTTCGATACTGCCTCCAGAACTGCAGCTGTGGGCATTGCTGCACGAAGATATGCATGGCTCAAAGCTTCTGACCTCAGGCCTGAGGTTCAGGAAAAACTTGTTGATCTCCCATGCAAGGGAGACAACCTATTTGGAGAAAAACTTCAGGAGGCAGTCCAACAACTGAAGGATCACACAGAGACTTTACGTCAATTGTCCCAAATGCCTCAAGATCCTTCCACACAGCCTCCTCGCCGACTTCCTCGCAGGGAAACAAGGAGGCCTTATTATAGGCCACGCAGATACTACTCCCAAACATCTCGGGGTAGATCTACCAGACCTCAACAGCAACACACCCAAGCTAGGCAACCAAGGGCACCCCGTGCTCAACCCCCACCTCAGACAGGCCCTGCTACTGGGTTTTGAGATACTGCCCAGAGAACAAGCCACTCCTTTAAACCCTCACACACAAATCCCAGTGGGTGGAAGAGTATCCCATTTTTACACACACTGGCAGACAATAACAGACCAATGGGTGCTCTCTATAGTGGCACAAGGTTACAAACTCAATTTCCTTTCAATTCCACCAGAATTTCCACCGAGAAGCTTCCCACAACAAGAATCCCCCTATCGAGACCAACCTATTCAAATCAAAACATCTCCAAATACTCCTCCTATACGCACCTCCTGGTTGCCTACAACACAACCTTTCCCCCCTGATTGAAACCATCACAACCCACATAAACTTACAAGAACCAGCCATCATACTAGGAGACTTTAACCTCCATATCGACACCCACCCTCCTTCTCCCACAAGCGAACTGCTCCTATCCACCATGTCTGCCATTGGATTCACCCAAATCATCAACACACCCACTCAAAAATCGGGCCACACCCTGGACTTAATATTCATAAACAACAAAATATCTGCAACTGGACCACCCTCTACAACCCCCACCCCATGGTCTGACCACAGCCTCATCCAAGCCAAGCTTCAACTCCAATCGAACCCACTACAAACAAACAACCGAATCATCGAATTCACCAAACCATGCTCCAGTGAAGACATCGCCGAACTGTTACCTGAGACACTAAAAACAATCAACTTAAATGACGCCAACACAGCCACAAACTCTTGGATATCTATCAACGCAGACATAGCCAATACATTATGCCCCACGATAAAAAAGGAAATAAAACTATCCACAAAGCAAAGAGCACCATGGTACACCCCAGAACTGAAAACCTCAAAGCGAACACTGAGACAAACTGAAAAACAGTGGAGACGAACCCCCACCTCAAACCTGAAAGACAAATACAGAACACTACTACACAACTATACAACTGACCTCAACACAGCAAAGCGCAATTTCCACACTTCAAGAATTCACGATTACCAATTTAACCCAAGGACCCTCTTCGCCTATGTCAAAGACCTTATCAACCCCATCCAAAATGACAATACGCCAAACTCCAGCAACATCTCCAGTGAAAAACTAGCACAATTCTTCAAGGATAAAGTTAACAACATCATTGCCAAGATTCCCCAAACACACAGTGACTCAATCGACATCCCCCCTCCCATCCAAACATGGTCACAATTCACACCCGTTGCTTCCACAGAAATTGAACCTATCATCACAAAAACCAACCCTGCATCCCACCCCTTAGACCCCCATCCCCATCAAAACCCTAAAACTCATCAGAGAGATTATTGTCAAACCAATAACCTACATCATCAACTTATCCCTAGAACAAGGAATCTTCCCAGAAAAACTCAAAAACGTCATCATCAAACCAATCATCAAAAAACCCCAACTCGACAAATCCGACCCAGCAAACTACAGACCAGTCTCTAACCTCCCATTCCTAGCAAAAATCATCGAAAAAACAGTCAACAATCAACTCAGACCACCTTGAAACCTATAATGTTCTTCAGCCTGCACAGCATGGTTTCAGAAAACTCTTCAGCACTGAAACCCTCCTCCTCTCCCTCACTGACACCATCCTCAGAGGCCGCGACGAAGGCAAATCGTTCCTCCTGATACTTCTTGATATATCAGCCGCCTTCGACACCATCAATCACAGAACACTCCTCGCCAGACTTAAAGAAATTGGTCTTCAAGACACCACAATCAAATGGTTCAAATCCTACCTCTCAAACAGATCTTACATCGTCAAGACGAACTCATCTGAATCCTCACAAGTACCCCTCAATCATGGAGTCCCACAAGGTTCTTCCCTATCCTCAACCCTCTTAAACATTTACCTCATCCCACTATGCAAATACCTTTCAGAGGCAAACCTCACCTTCTTTGTCTATGCAGATGACATACAAATATTACTCCCCATAAGCAAGTCCATTCAACTCACCATGGAAAAATGGAACAAACTCAGCTCAAATTTATCCCACTTACTATCTCAATTATCACTATGCCTCAACCAAACCAAAACAGAAATCATTCACATCCACGATGACCGTCCCTCCTATCCACTCATGTGCACCCCCTCTGACCACCCAGGAAGCTCAATCAACCCGGGAGTGCCACACATCTCACAAACCTCACTCACGCCGTTCACAAGAAACCTAGGCGTAACAATCGACAGCCAACTCAACTTTAAACGACACATCTCCAATACAATCAAAGATGGATTCTTCAAACTCCAGACACTAAAAAAACTCAAACCCCTTCTCCAAGAGCACGATTTCCGAACAGTCCTTCAATCAATTATATTTTCAAAACTCGACTACTGCAACTCCCTTCTCCTCGGCCTACCAGAAATCCACATCAAATCCCTCCAAGTTCTACAGAATGCTGCCGCCAGAATCATCTCTAACAACAAAAAATCCTCTCACATCACACCCACTCTCAAAGAACTCCACTGGTTACCCATTACACAAAGAATCCAGTATAAAACCCTCACCCTCATGCACAAAAAAATAAACAACAACAAAATGGACTGGCTAAACAACGGAATACAACCTTACCCCACACAAAGAACTCTCAGATCCACCAACACCGGACTCCTCGCCGTCGCCAATCTCAAAGCTGCACACCTCAACGTCACCCGCAAACGAGCCATAACAATAGCGGGCCCCACCTTATGGAACACTCTCCCCACCTGTCTCAGAAACGAACCTTCACTGCAAGTCTTCAAAAAACACCTCAAAACATGGCTATTTTTAAAAGCTTTCCCACCTGACACATAACCTGCCCAATTGCACCACACCACGCCCCCTACACAAGCATCTCGCCCCACCCCTTTCCCTCCCTACACAAGCACCTCGCCCCACCCTTTCCCTCCCTATCACTACCTTCCTCCCACCCATCACTTCTCTCCCCTCCCCCCCTCTATCCTCCCCACTATCCTTACCATAAATTATCCACATCAACAAGCCATTTATGTACATATGTTACATACTATAATCTAATGTTCCATGTATTCCTGTTAGTTCTGTTATAACTTGTTATATTTAATACCATGTTATAATGTAAAATAGGGCTGTTACCACCCTATTCCTTTAGTTATCTCGATCGAATGTCGGTATATAAAAGAAATAAATAAATAAATAAATAAATAAATCCTCTACAAGCAGAATTGTCCTCCCTTCTGAAGCTCAGGGCAATACAATCAGTGCCCCAATCTCAGAAGGGAAGAGGATTCTACTCCCGTTACTTCCTCATTCCAAAGAAAACAGGAGGCCTACGCCCTATCCTAGACCTAAGAAATCTCAACAAATTTCAAAAGAAAGAAAAGTTCAGGATGGTTTCTCTAGGCACCATGCTTCCACTTCTTCAAAAAGGGGATTGGCTTTGTTCTCTGGATCTTCAGGATGCTTATACTCACATCCCAATATACCCTCCTCATCGCAAATACCTGCGCTTCATAGTAGGTCATCAACACTTCCAATACAGAGTCCTTCCCTTCGGACTCGCCTCTGCTCCCAGAGTGTTCACAAAGTGTCTAGCAGTCATTGCAGCACATCTACGCAAACAAGGTGCTCATGTATTCCCATACCTAGACGACTGGCTCATCAGAAGTCAGTCTCTACAAGGAGCTCTCGATTCTCTCAATCAAACAATTACAACATTGCATTCAATGGGATTCCTGATCAATTATCAAAAATCTCATCTCACACCAGTACAACTGCTTCAATTCATAGGAGCAGAATTGAACACCAACCTGGCAAGAGCTTTTCTACCAGAGGACCGGGCAGAAACAATCTCATCACTAGCAAGGTGGCTCACATCACAAACACATGTAACAGCTCACCAGTTTCTAACTTTGCTAGGCCACATGGCCTCTACAGTTCACGTCACACCCATGGCACGTCTAGCCATGAGAATAACACAATGGACTTTAAGATCACAATGGATCCAAGCCATTCAACCATTAAATACTCAAATTCAAGTAACCCACCAACTACATTCTTCTCTGCTATGGTGGGTGAACAAGGACAATTTGCGCAAGGGCCTACCCTTTCAACCACCAGTTCCACA
The DNA here is from genome assembly GCF_901001135.1 of Rhinatrema bivittatum. Taxonomy (NCBI): domain Eukaryota; kingdom Metazoa; phylum Chordata; class Amphibia; order Gymnophiona; family Rhinatrematidae; genus Rhinatrema; species Rhinatrema bivittatum. Next base: position 343,380,352 of record NC_042616.1, on the reverse strand, counting down.
AATAACTGTGATTACAGATGCATCCACCTTGGGTTGGGGAGCTCACATAGACAATCTCCAAACACAAGGAACTTGGACAAAACTCGAAGCAACATTTCAAATCAATTTCCTGGAACTTCGAGCTATACGTTATGCTCTACATGCCTTCAAGGACTGCCTTACAAACAAGACTGTTCTAACCCAAACGGACAACACAGTAGCCATGTGGTACATCAACAAACAAGGAGAGACAGGTTCGTACCTCCTTTGTCAAGAGGCAGCTCAGATATGGGGTTGGGCCTTGAACAACTCCATGTTTCTCAAGGCCACTTACCTAGCAGGCATTCACAATGTAGTGGCGGACAGACTCAGTCGTCAATTCCAACCACACGAATGGTCACTAGATCCCACAGTAGCGACCAGGATATTTCAACGTTGGGGACAGCCAACAGTAGACCTCTTTGCATCACATCTGAATCACAAAGTGGACAACTACTGTTTCCTATACAACCTGATCAACAGGCCAGCCAAGGACGCATTTGCTCGCCCTTGGAACTCAGGCCTACTCTACGCATATCCTCCAATACCGCTCATTACCAAAACTCTAGTGAAGCTACAACAGGACAAGGGGACCATGATACTCATAGCCCCATAGTGGCCTCGACAAGTATGGTTTCCCACACTTCTAGACCTCTCATTCAAGGATCCCATTTGCCTGGGAGTAGCTCCCACTCTCATAACTCAGGATCAGGATCGGTTGCGCCATCCCAACCTTCAATCCCTATCACTGACAGCTTGGATGTTGAAAGCTTGATCTTACAACCACTCAATCTTTCATCCAAGATATATCACAAGTGCTTATAGCTTCACGTAAACCTTCCACACGGAAAAACTATGCTTCCAAATGGAAGAGGTTCACTTTGTGGTGCAAGCAAAATGACATTAATCCTTTCACTTGCCCTACAAATTCTTTACTAGACTACTTGTACCATCTTTCAGAATCTGGTCTCCAGACTTCATCTGTAAGGGTGCATTTAAGTGCAATTTCAGCTTACCATAATCAGGTAGCAGATGCACCTATCTCTACACAACCTCTCGTTAGCAGATTTATGAGAGGTTTAACTCACCTTAAACCACCAATTAGACACCCAGTCACACAATGGGATCTAAATTTGGTTTTATCAAGACTCATGCGTTCTCCTTTTGAACCCATAGATTCCTGTGATCTAAAATTCCTTACATGGAAGACCATCTTCCTCATAGCCATTACGTCAGCTAGAAGGGTTAGTGAGTTACAAGCACTTGTCACATATGAACCTTACACTAAGTTCTTACATGACAGGGTGGTTCTCCGTACTCATCCTAAATTCCTCCCTAAGGTAGTCACAGAATTCCACTTAAACCAATCAATAGTTTTACCCACATTCTTTCCACGGCCTCACTCTCACCAGGGAGAGAGGGCCTTGCACAACTTGGATTGCAAGCGTACTCTGTCTTTCTACTTAAACCGCTGCAGTCCACAGGAAATCCAATCAGCTTTTTGTTTCCTATGACCCAAACAAACCAGGTAAAGCAGTGGGTAAACAAACTCTATCCAAATGGCTAGCAGATTGCATACAATTTTGTTATGAACAAGCAGGCCTTCCTCTCCAAGGGCGAGTAAAAGCACACTCAGTAAAGGCAATGTCAACTTCAGTAGCACACTATCGTTCAGTGCCAATACTTGACATATGTAAAGCAGCAACATGGAGCTCTCTTCACACATTTGCAGCTCATTACTGTTTGGACAAGCAATGAAGACAAGATTCAAACTATGGGCAGTCTGTCTTAAAGAACTTGTTTCCAGTTTAATCCCAACACCTTCTACAACCAACCTGCTGACATATTCGACTGACTCATTTCAACAACAATACTACACTGTTGCCTCCATACAAAATGAGTCAGCCTCTAGCTTGCTAATCACCCATATGTGAGGACTAGCATCCTGCTTGTCCTGGGATAAAGCAAAATTGCTTACCTTGTAATAGGTGTTATCCCAGGACAGCAGGATGTAGTCCTCACGGAACCCACCCGCCACCCCGCGGAGTTGGGCCTCATACTTTTTTATTATTATTTTATTTTTGCTATCGCCTTTGCTATATACGAGACTGAAGAGAGACACCTGTGGCAGAGAATATCATAGCATGCTGGGCATGCTCAATGGCCTCACAGGGCCAGTTAAAAGTTTCTAGAAACTTTGACAGAAAGCTTCCCGCTTCAGGGCTCCGTCAGTGACGTCACCCATATGTGAGGACTACATCCTGCTGTCCTGGGATAACACCTATTACAAGGTAAGCAATTTTGCTTTACTGTTAATGACTACCTGGTATAAATTACCTGTAACTTGCTTTGATCTTTAATGATAAAGTGAGAAATCAAACTTAGAGAGATCACTTGGGCACTTGCATTGTTTTTGGGCACAGGCGTGCCAACAGTATGAACTGATGTCAGCATTGCTGTTTTTGAATAAAGACTCTTAGGGCTAGATAGTCGTATCTACGCCCGATTTTATAAAATACTCGCGCAGCCACGCACATGTTATAAAATCCAGGGTCGGCACGTGCAAGGGGGTGCACACTTGTGCACCTTGCGCGCGCCGACCCTAGGGGAACCCCACTGGCTTTCCGAGGCCGCTCCGAAATCGGTCTCTGAGGAAACTTTACTTCTGCCCGGCCCTACCTAAATCCCCCCCTACCTTTATCTTTTATTTACGCCTGCCTCCGGGAAGGCGTAGTTTGCGCACGCTGGCCGAGCAGCAGTGGAGAGGCCTCTGGCCATGCCCACGCCCCGCCCATTTTTTCAAGCCCCGGGACTTACACGCGTCCCAGGGCTTGTGCGCGTCGCTGGGCCTATGCAAAATAGGCTCGGCACGTGCAGGAGCGGGTTTTCGGGGTTACACGCGTAACCCTTTTAAAATCCGCCCCTTAGTGTGTACAGTAACAGCAGGAGCTGGGGAGAGGAAAAAGGTAAAAGTAACTTTCTCACTCTGCACTGAGATAGGGAAATCTGTGTAATTTTTGGATAAGAGGTTGATCCATCTGGTTTTGCCATTTGCTTTTGTTTGTCTTATTTGCCTTGTTTAGTTTGTGTAAAATTTCTAATGCTTTTTGGATTCATTTTCTTCGGTACTTGTTCTTTTTCCTTTGTAAATGTTCACAGCTTAGGTCTTAAAATATTTTCTGATTGTCTTGCTGTGGCTCAGAACATATAAGAAGGGTAAATAAATTGTACAAGTATTTTAAGGAAGATAGATTTAGTCACTTCTGTTAAACATGTCTATAGTACATTTTAGCAAACAAATATTAGCTAGAAGGAGCTTCCTCAATGCATTCTAAGTAGCAAAGATTAATAAGGCAATTTTTTTCTTTGCCCCATAGGATCTTCAGATAGCAGTAATCCCCTTCGTGTGTCCTCTTCCTCTTCTGCATCACTTGTCCGACAAAAAAGTGAGATTGGCGCATTCTTCAAGAAAAAGAAGACCAGCGACATTTATTTTGTGTTGCTTATGTGGGCCATCATTGTAGTCCAAATCTGGCTGAATCTCTGGATCGTGCAGTTGCTTCCAGTTCCTGTTGCAGGTTATCTTGTTTTTTTTGTGTATGTGTGTGTGTTTTTTGTTTTTTTTTTACTAACAGTTAAAATACCACATTTACTGGAAATATGCTTTAAAAACCAAAACTGTTATTATCCACTTTGGGGGAAATGTAAAATTGCCTAAAAAGTAGATATTTCATGTCCAACAAGTGGGTCATTTGAGCATGCATGTCAGCGGTACAAAATTCTAGAGCTTTGTGGAAGAGACTAGAAGTCTCTTCTGCTTGCTTGTAGGAATTTCCATGTTTTGGTGGCCCTGTGGCATCCCTTTCCTTTTTTTTTAATTAACTTTATTTAGAAAACATAGTAAAATAATATACATTTCCTAGCGTGTAGCAGATGGACTCAAAACAAGTGGGTATAGTGTGCTCGTGCTAGCAGTTGGAGATGGATCTGACGTCAGCACAGGTACATATACCCCCGCAGGAAGTGCAGCAATTCAGTAATTTCCGTCTCCAAAGCAGTTTGGAGCTACCTCACGCTCGCTGAGCGTGTTTCCAAATTCTAAATTCATAGAAGAAACCTACCTGAAGACGAGCCCCGCACTCCTGCGGTGATACCATTCGGTCCCTCCCCCAGTTGAGTTTCCCGAGGCGATTTCCATGGTCCCTCGGAGGTAAGAGCCTCGGTCCGGTGGCCGATTCGCGGCAGGGACATAGCCCCCGGGTGAGAAGGGCTCGGGCGTGGCATAGAGGCAGCCTCGGTCCCGGCGTGGACTTCGCCCCCGAGCGAGACGAGTTCGGGCGCGACCTAGAGGCAGCGGGTGCACCTCCTCGAGCGTGGCGGTGACGGTAATCACCCTCTCCCCCCTCAGCTGGAGACCGCCCGGGTCGCAACCGGGAAGCGCCGAAGACAAGGTAAGGCGTACATCTTTACTTGTGGGTCTCCGAGGAACCGAGGAGTAGCAGAGTCTGCCTACGTGGCAACCCGCCAAGGGGGTCGCCATTTTTGCCTGTCTGCTCGCCGACGCCTTCTGTCCTGGTTCGTCACCGCGCAATAGGCGCATGTCGCTACGCGCACGTTGATAGGCGCATGTTGCTCTGTTAGGCGCCCGTTGCTCAGCACATACTGTTAGGCGCCCGCTGATAGGCGCACGTTCAAGGGCACATGTTGATACACGCACATTGATAAGCGCACGTGGACAGGCGCACGTGGATAAGCGCATATTGGTAGGCACACATCTTTCGCGCATATTACAGAGCGCAGACTCTAGCTGAATTAACAGACGAGATGGAGCGAAAGAGAGCCCATGCGTCAGCGGAGACGGCACCTCCTGAATCAGGCATAAGCCTCTGCTCTGCATGCAACCTCAGCCACACAGAGCGAAGAAGCAGACTCCCTATGTGCCCAATGTGAAGAGGCTCTGGGAGTTCCAGGCCAGGACCGGTTGCAGCCCAGCATACTTGCCAGTTTCTCAGGGAACACCCCGGACCTAGCAGGCAGCGGGGAGCTGCCAGGGAACCCAAGAGACCTAGCGCCCCTAAGGCCAGATCCGGCTTCGCTTTCCTGGGTGGAATTATTCAAGGGGATTCATGCCTTTGTCACAATGCAGGCTGCGCCCCGAATGGGTCCATACGTACCGCATGACCCGGCCCCGAGACCCTCAAGGCCTAGGCACAGCCACTCGCCACCCGGAAGCCCCACTTATGGGGATTCAGATTGCCGGGAGGAAGATGTCTTATCAATGTCTTACATTTAACTTGCCAATGTTTATGCTTTATCCTATTTTCTTCTGTTGGATCCTTCTTCCAATTTTTGAATGAAGATCTTTTGGCTAAAATGCAGAGCATATGCTTATATTTAGTCCCATGATGGTCATGTGTTCAGTATGACATGCATGTGAGCATCAGCTCTCAGGAGTGTCCTGATAGAACAGAGGTTGAGGACCACTGCACTACAATGCACAATGAATCACCAGACCCAAAAGTAGCACATTTAAGACTAATCAGAGAAAATTCTTTTTCACTCAACGCACAATAAAGCTGTGAAATTTTTTGCCAGAGGATGTGGTTAGTGCAGTTAGTGTAGCTGGGTTCAAAAAAGGTTTGGATAAGTTCTTGGAGGAGAAGTCCATTAACTGCTATTAATCAAGTTTAGTTAGGCAATAGCCACTGCTATTAATTGCATCAGTAGCATGGGATCTTCTTAGTGTTTGGGTAATTGCTAGGTTCTTGTGGCCTGGTTTGGCCTCTGTGGAAACAGGTTGCTGGGCTTGATTGACCCTTGATCTGACCCAGCATGGCAATTTCTTATGTTCTTATGTTCATTTATATGGATGCTGCCCCCAGGACAAATATGTTTGGACTGTTGCATTTCCTGCAACTGCTAGGAGATTCTGCAGAAATTCCAGTTCACAAGGTGCTTCAGGATCTCCAAATGAGAATGTGGCAGTCTCCCACTTCGTATCTGCTGGTGGTTCTTAAACTTCACTTGAAATATAGGGTACAAGCCACCCCTGGTTTTGGAGTTATCCAGCTTCCTCATCTTGCGGTGTAGTAGAGTCAGCTCTTAAGCGGGCCAAGAGGAGTACAAGAAAATTACTCTTTACCTGCTAATTTTCGTTCCTGTAGTACCAAGGATCAATCCAGACGGTGGGTGATGTCCCCCGTCCAGCAGATGGAGTCAGAGCAAGGCTTCGGAAGGTGCTGCCATATTAGCCAGTGCACCCTCTGTTATAACTCAGTATAGAGAATATCAAAGCCAGAATAAACACCAATGATAATGGATCAAGTTGTGCAACCAGAAAAAAGGAAAAGACAATTCAAAACTGAAGTACCAAGTGCCAAAAAGCTGCAACTCGCAGAAGAACTGTAAAACAGTCTCATGAAAAAGGAACAAGACAAACAGTCAAAGCAAGAGAATAGATCGAGCAGGGAAAAAGAAAAAACCAGAGACCCAGCAAGATGTGAGGCGGGTGTCTGGACTGATCCTTGGTACTACAGGAACGAAAATTAGCAGGTAAGGAGTAATTTTCTTTTCCCTGTACGTACCCGGATCAGTCCAGACGGTGGGATGTACCAAAGCTTCCCTACACCGGGTGGGCCCTAGCAAGCCCTGCTTGAATGACCTGGTCGCCAAAATGTCCGGAAGTAGACGACGCCAGGTGCAGACGGTAGTGTCGAGCGAAAGTGTGAAGAGATTTCCAGGTTGCTGCCCGACAGATCTCTTGAGATGAAACGGACTGTACTTCCGCCCAGGAGGCTGCCTGTGAGCGAAGAGAGTGAGCTTTGACACCCAGCGGAGGCGTCCGCCCCGCGCAAATGTACCCCGAGACAATGGCTTCCCGGAGCCAGCGTGCAGTTGTTGTCTTGGAGGCCTGGGCCCCCTTCTTCGGCCCCGACCACAGAACAAAGAGATGGTCCGAGACTCTGAAGTCATTGGTAACCTTCAGGTAACGAATGAGAGAACGCTTGACGTCCAGGGAATGAAGAGAGACAGAGTCCGCAACCGTGAAGGACGGGAGCTCCACCGTCTGGTTCAGATGAAAGGATGAGACAACCTTGGGTAGGAAGGAGGGCACAGTACGAATCGTCACTCTGGAGTCCGTGAAACGGAGGTAGGGCTCCCGTGTCGGGAGCCCTACGGCGCTTGGAGCTCCGAGATGCGCCGTGCTGAACAACAGGCCACCAGAAAAACCGTCTTGAGCGTGACATCCTTGATGGTGGCGTTGCGTTGGGGTTCAAATGGAGGCTCCGTCAGAGTCCGAAGAACCAAATTAAGGCTCCAAGAGGGACACAGGACCCTAACCGGGGGCAGTAAGTGCTTTACCCCGTTGAGAAAACGTGCGATGTCCGGCTGAACCAAAAGAGAAACATTATCCACGTACTGGAGGAGCGAACCCAGCGCGGACACCTGGAGACTTAAGGAGTTGTATGCGAGGCCCTTATCAAAACCGCCCTGTAGAAACGCCAGTATCTGAGAAATGGAGGCCCTGGAAGTGTGGGTATCATGTGCCGTGCACCAAGCCTCAAAAACCTTCCAGACCCTCTCATATGCGACCGAGGTTGAGGTCTTCTGGGCCTTGAGGAGCGTGCCTCAGGGTATCCTTTGCGTCGGAGCTGTGCCGTTCAAAAACCAGGCCGCAAGACAGAAGCGTTCTGCCTGGTCGAAAAATACAAGCCCCTGATGTAGCAAGTGCGGGAGATGGCCCAATCTGAGCGGACCGTCCACTGCCAGGTGGAGCAGGTCCGCGAACCAAGGACGAGGCGGCCACTCAGGAGCTACCAGGATGACAGGACCCCGATGGAGCTCTATTCTTCAAAGGACCTTGCCCACCAGAGGCCAGGGGGGAAAAGACATAGAGTAGAAGGTGGTCCGGCCAAGGGAGCACTAAGGCGTCTACTCCTTCCGCCCGTACTCTCTCCTGCGGCTGAAGAACCGAGCTGCTTTGGCGTTGACGGACGTCGCCATGAGATCCAGGCGGGGCGGCCCCCAGCGACGAATTAGAAGTTGCATTGCCTCGTTGGAGAGAGACCACTCTCTGGGGTCCAGTTGTTGGTTGATGACTCAAGTAATCGGCCTGAATGTTGTCCACGCCCGCAATGTGCGACGCCGCTAGGCGCGCTACGTGCTTTTCCGCCCACGACATCAAGAGGGATGTTTCGAGTGCCACGTTTCGCCTCTTCGTGCCTCCCTGGCGATTGATGTAAGCGACGGTGGTCGCGTTGTCCGAGAGGATCCTCACCACTTGATTCTGCACCAGAGGCAAGAAGTTTGAGGGCCAGACGCACCGCCCTGGTCTCCAGTCGATTGATCGGCCAAGCCGTTTGCTCCTTCGTCCACTGCCCCTGCGCGGAGCTCTGGTGGCACACCGCCCCCCAGCCGGAGAGACTGGCGTCAGTGGTGACCACCACCCAATCCGGTAACTCGAGAGAGACGCCTTGGGCCAGGTGCTCTGGGTCCAGCCACCAACCCAGGCTGACCTTGGCAAACTGTAGAAGAGGGAGCACTAGCCGGTAATCCTGTGAGACTGGCTTCCAACGAGACAGCAACGCCGCCTGAAGGGGCCGAAGGTGCGCAAAGGCCCATGGAACAAGGTCGATCGTGGAGGTCATGGAGCCCAAAAGTTGTAGATAGTCCCAGGAGATGGGCGCCGGCAATACAGTGAAGCGCCGTATTTGCTCCCGGAGGGCCTGGGCCTTGTCCGAACGTAGAAAGACCTTGCCTTGTCCCATGTCGAAGCGGGCCCCCAAGAAATCCAAATGCTGCGAAGGCGTGAGGGAGCTCTTGGCCAGGTTCACCACCCAGCCAAGGGACCGGAGAAGCTGAACGACCCTAGCGACCGCCGACTGCCCCTGAGTGAAGGACTTCGCTCGAATGAGCCAGTCGTCCAAGTAGGGATGGACTAGGTTCCCCTTCCGTCTCAGTGCGGCCGCCACCTCGACCATGATCTTGGTGAATGTTTGCGGGGCGGTCGCCAGACCAAAAGGGAGGGCCTGGAATTGGAAGTGCTGATTCAGGATCTTGAAGCGCAGAAACCTTCGGTGTGCCTTGAAAATGGGAATGTGGAGATAGGCCTCCGTCAGGTCGAGGGATGCAAGGAATTCCCCCTGATGTACTGCCGCAATCACGGAATGCAGTGTCTCCATGCGGAAGCGAGGAACCCTTAGGTGTCTGTTGACCTCCTTGAGATCCAGGATGGACGAAAGGACCCTTCCTTTTTGGGTACCACGAAGTAGATGGAATAATGGCCCAAGCCCACCTCTCCGAAGGGGACGGGGGCGATGGCCCCGAGCCTCAGGAGTCTGACCAGTGTCTGTTGTACCGCCAGCCTCTTGTGGCTCGACTCGCAGGGTGAGAAGAGGAACCTGTCCCTCGGGTGGCGGGCAAACTCCAAGACGTAGTCGTTCCTTAAGATGTCGAGAACCCATTGGTCCGAGGTGATGTGGGCCCACTCCTCGTAAAAACGAGAGAGACGTCCCCCGATTCGAGGAGTCGAGGAGTGGGCGAGGTTGGCATCATTGAGTGGGCTTGGATGAGGTCCCCGGACTCGGCCCCTCCCGAGCGGGCCACCAACCGCGAAAGGAACGAGACCAGGACTGGGACCTGGCAGGCGGCTGGGGTGCCAGCGACTTGTAATCGCGGTAGCGATGTTGAGTCTGGGTCCGCGTCCTGGCGGAAGTAAAGGATCTGAAGTTCCGCTGGCGATCCTCTGGCAACCGGTGGACCGAGTTCTCCCCCAGGGACTTGATGATCTGGTCGAGATCTTCCCTGAATAGAAACTTACTCTTAAAAGAGATGGAACCGAAGCTGGACTTGGAAGAAGAATCCGCCGACCAGTTACGAAGTCATAGGAGGCGCTGTGCGGACACCGCCGAAACCATCGATCTTGCCAGAACACGGAACAAGTCGTACAAAGCGTCCGCCCCATAAGCGATGGCGGACTCCAGACTATCTGCCTGCTGTGCTTCCTCAGGCAGTAAACCCTGCGAGGTGAGAAGCTGCTGAACCCAACGAAGGCTCGCCCGCTGCGCCAAAGAGCTACAAGCGGCAGCTCGTAAGCCCAAAGCAGAGACCTCAAAGATTCTCTTAAGGTAGACCTCCAACTTCTTATCCTGGGTGTCCCGCAGAGCAGTGCCACCTGTCACCGGTATAGTCCGCTTGGAAACTGCAGAGTCCACCTTTGGAATCTTAACCAATTCCAAGAAATCCTCCGGGAGAGGATAGAGGTTATCCATGGCTCGGCTGACCTTAAGGGAGGTCTCGGAGGCGTCCCACTCTCTGGCCAGCAACTGCAAGCAGGTGGGATGGGTGGGAAAGGCCCGGGACAGCGGGCGTAACCCAGCTAGGACTGGATCCCCCTTCCGGGCGGACGAAGTGACGGCTGGAACAGGGGGTCCTGGAGGTTCGGGTGGGGGATCCAGGTCTAACTCCTGTAGGATCTGAGGGATGAGGTCCTCAAGTTCCTCCCTGCGAAAAATGCGGATGACCCGAGTGTCATCGCACTCCATCTGTGCCTCCAGGCTGGGGTCACCGGATGCGACGGGGGATCCCCCCGGATCCGAGGAGGAGCCCCCCCCCTTGATGAGATAGGGGCAAAGTGAACCCGGGAGGCCCCATGGGCGGGACCTGGGCCCCTGTGGATGCTCCGCCAGCCAGGGTGCCTTGGTGGGAAGTGAGTCCAGTATGGGTGTCCTGGGGACCTCCAGACGCTGCAGGTAGGCGTTATGCATGAGTAGAATAAACTCTGGGGAAAAAGGTGGGGGACCCGGGGGGGGGGGGGGGCAATGGGAGCGACATCCGGGGGCCCCGGGACCCCTGGGACAACAAACTGAGTGAGGACTGGTGGGGAAGAAGCGCCGCGGTCCTCTTCTTACTCTTCTGCAGGCTGCTGCGTCCAGTCTCGTAAATATAAGATGGCCGCCGTTCCCGCCGGCGGTGGCGGAGGGGCCGACCCACGAGGCAAGGCGCGCGCCGAGGCGCAGGTCGGAAGGCCGCCCAGCGGGCCAGAGGTGCCCTCCCCACCAGGGAGGCACCTAGCACAGACTCCCTCCCTGGAGAGCCTTGACCCCGGCTCGCTGCAGGCTGAACAGCGGGACGGCCGCGGCATGCCTGCCAGCAGTCGGGGGATGGGTGAGCCGCGAACGAAAGAAAAACAGCGCAAAAGGCAGGGACTCAGCCCAGCGCTCCCCCCAAGTGCGCCGGGAAGGCAGCAGGGGAAGTCCCCTCCCTGCTGCAGCGGCCCCAGGGAATAACGTCTCGGGACCGCAGGGCACTACGCAGCAGTGGGAGGGAAGAGGCTGGCACCACCAGCTTTCCTCAGAGGACCAACAGCAGCTCTCCACCTAAAAAGGAGAAATTACAACAAAGAGCAAAACACTTACCCGAAGGCAAAGGAAAAAGAAGCAGGAGAGGGAGAGAGACTGGAACATACAAGCCCAGGAGAGAAGAAAACAAAACTTCCCTGTACGTACCTGGATCAGTCCAGACCATGGGTTATGTCCCCAGTCCAGCAGATGGAGTCAGCACAAGCTTCGAGGGGGCGTTACCATATATTCCACTACCCCCTCTGCAGGAGTTCAGTATCTTCTGACTCCAGCAGATGAGAGTAGGGGAATCGGAGTTTCCCCAATCTGGCAGGGATTCTTTTCTTCTGCCTTCTTTGCTTCTGATTTCTGTTAATCTGGATCAAGTTTTAAACAAAAAAAAAAAAAAAAGCCTGTCAATTTTTGGGGAGGTGTGGCGTTGACTCTCTTCTGCTGTGCTGTCTCCCGCGTGCTGTTGTCTTAGTCCGGGGGTAAGTTTGTTTTGGGTACTTTGTAAAGTTTCCTTTGCAGCATCCTCGGTGTGGTGCCTCGCGGAAGCCGGTGGGGCCGACCTCTCCGCGGTGTTCCCTGTTTTCCCCGAGCAGTTTCAAACCTCGTGGGCTGCGGGAAGTAGCAACCCGAACGGGCAGCGCGGCCGAGCAGGCCCCCCCGCGGCACCTACTAGCGCTCTGGGACGGCGGGCAGCGCAGGCCGACCGGGCCCCCCCCGCGACGGTTTCCCGCGCTCTTGGCCCCCCCCCCCCCCCCGAGGCTCTTAATTTTTATTTTTGCAGGGAGACCCGATGCCACGACCGTCGCACTGTTCGGCCTGCGGCGAGCCGGGGTCCCGGATTTCCCGCGAGGGCATCTGCGCACGGTGCCTTCCCGGGGGGGGGGGAAGGCACCTCGCAGTCCCTCCGAGAATTTTCATTTTTTTCGACATTGCCCGGGCGGCGCGGGCCGGCCACTCCACCAGTTATGGCGGGAACAGCGGCCATTTTAAGTTCTCAGCGCGCTGAGGAATCGCAGGCAGTGCAGGGGGACAATGAGTTTGCGGACATTTTTCCCCCGATTTTGGTGCCACAGCAAGGCTCTCAAGCCCAGGGGACTTCAGAACCTCCTTCATCCGGGGCCCCCCCGGGCAGGCCGGGGTTTTCCCCGGAGTTTATTTTGCTTATGCACACTGCATACCTACAAGGATTGGAAGCGCCAGCGGGGCCTCCCCCGGCGAAGATGCCCAGGATTGTACCTCCGACTCCGAATCCCCCTGACCCGGTGGTGGCGGGGGCCCCTCCGGTCCTCCCCCGGGTCCGGCTGAGCCCCGCTGCTGCGGGGGCGGCTGCGGTTCCGGCCGGACACGGCCCTGTGAGTCCGGGTTTGGGACAAGGGGACGGAACTTCTGAGGGAGATGACCCGCGTACTTACGCCTCTTTCAGCGGGAAGAGTTAGACTATCTCATCCCACAGATCATACAGGAATTGGACCTGGACCCGCCCCCGGACCCGCCCGCTCCAGTGGCTCCCGCTGTCGTAACATCTTCAAAGAAGGGTGATCCGGTCCTGGCGGCCCTTTGGCCGCGGGCCCGGGCTTTTCCCATCCACGAGTTGTTCCTACAACTCCTCACGAGGGAATGGGATGCACCGGGGGCTTCCCTGAAGGTCAGCCGTGCCATGGAGAAGCTGTATCCACTGCCTGAGGATTTCCTGGAACTCATCAAGGTTCCAAAAGTGGACTCCGCAGTGTCGGCAGTCACGAAGAGGATGACTATACCTGTGACGGGAGGAGCGGCCTTGCGGGATACGCAGGATCGCAAGTTGGAAGTTTTTCTCAAGAGAGTCTTCGAGGTCTCCGCCCTGGGTATGCGGGCGGTGATGTGCAGTTCGCTTGCTCAGCGAGCTAGCCTTCTATGGGTACAACAACTTCTCACGTCGCAGGACCTGCCCGCCGATGAGGCCGCCCAGGCGGATAGGCTGGAAGCGGCGGTGGCGTACGGGGCGGATGCCTCGTACGACCTGTTTCGGGTCCTGGCAATATCCATGGTGTCTGTAGTGGCGGCACGGCGCCTACTGTGGCTTCGCAACTGGGCGGCGGATACGTCCTCCAAGTCGAGTCTGGGCTCCCTTCCATTCAGAGGTAAGTTCCTCTTCGGGGAGGATCTGGATCAGATCATCAAGTTTCTCGGGGAAAACGCTGTTCATCGTCTGCCGGAGGATAGATATCGTCCTTCTAGGGCGTATGCCTCTTCCCGGACCAGAGCCAGGGCGCAGCGGCGCTACAGGAGCTACAGGCCATCGGGCTCTAGGCCCGCCGTCTCCAGGTCACAGACCTGGTCGCGTTCCTTTCGCGGACGGAGGCCCGCACGCACCGCCCCTGGAGCAGGTAACCCCTCTCCTAAGGCCTCGCAATGATGTCAGGCTCGCCCACTCCGCCGTTGCCAGAATTGGGGGTCGGCTGGCGAGTTTCTACAAGGAGTGGGCGCAGATCACCTCGGACCAGTGGATCTTGGACACCATAGAACACGGCTACGCATTGGAATTTGTCCGTCCTCCACAGACAAGGTTCATTTTCTCCCCCTGTGGCTCGGCGCTCAAGAGAAGGGCGGTGCAGTCGACGCTGGACAGGCTTCAGGAGATAGGCGCTATCGCACCCGTGCCCTTCGGAGAGGTGGGCTCGGGCCACTATTCCATCTACTTCGTAGTGCCAAAGAAGGACGGTTCCTTCCGGCCCATCCTGGACCTAAAGGAAGTCAACAAGTCCCTTCGAGTGGTCCGGTTTCGCATGGAAACACTGCGGTCTGTGATTGCGGCGGTGCATCGGGGAGAGTTCCTCGCCTCACTGGATCTCACGGAGGCCTACCTGCACATTCCCATCCGCCCGGACCATCACCGTCTCCTCCGGTTCAAGATTCTGGACCAACACTTCCAGTTCATAGCTCTCCCGTTCGGATTGGCGACGGCTCCGCGTACCTTTACCAAGATCATGGTAGTGGTTGCGGCAGCCCTTCGAAAGGAGGGCATGCTGTTCCATCCTTATTTATTTATTTATTTTATTTATTTAAAATTTTATATACCGACATTCATCCAGGATATCATATCGGTTCACATTGTAACGCAAAAACAAACGCACGGCATGGCGCTTTACATTGAACAGTAAAAACATGATAACAAGGCATTAACGAGAGGGGGAACATCTGGACGATTGGCTCATCCGAGCGAAGTCCTTCAACCAGGGACAAGCGGCGGTGACCAGGGTTGTACAGTTCCTGCAGTCCCTGGGCTGGGTAGTGAATTTTTCCAAGAGCTCCCTCGTACCCTCGCAGCGCTTGGATTTTTTGGGAGCGACCTTCGACACCCGGCTGGGCAAAGTGTTTCTGCGTCAGGACAAGGCGCACTCTTTGCGGGATCATGTACAGCGGTTCTCTGCGTTACAAGATCCCACCTCCTGGGATTACCTCCAACTCCTGGGGGGGTGATGGGCTCCACCATCGACATGGTCCCTTGGGCGTTCGCGCATCTCCGGCCCTTGCAGTGGGCGCTCCTCTCCCGCTGGAAACCGATGTCGCAGGATTACCAGATGATCCTCCCGCTTCCGCAGAAGGCCAGGGACAGTCTGGGCTGGTGGTTGGACCCGGCGAACCTGGCCCGCGGCGTGTCTCTCGATTTGCCAAATTGGGTGGTGGTAACCACCGATGCCAGTCTAGTGGGCTGGGGAGCGGTATGCGACCGAAGCGCCACGCAGGGGACGTGGTCTGCGCTGGAGGCAAAGTGGTCCATCAACCGTCTGGAAACCAGGGCGGTCAGACTAGCTCTGCGACATTTCCTGCCGCTTCTCCGGAACCGGGAGGTCAGAATCCTATCGGACAACGCTACCACCGTGGCCTACATCAACCGCCAAGGCGGCACGCGCAGCCGGCAGGTCGCGTTAGAGGCGGCGCTGCTGATGCAATGGGCAGAGCGTCATCTCATCCGGATAGCGGCCTCGCACATCGCCGGAGTGGACAACGTTCAGGCGGACTTCCTCAGTCGCCAACTGCTGGATCCCGGAGAGTGGTCTCTGTCCGAGGACGCGATGCATCTTCTCGTCCATCGGTGGGGAGCCCCCCACCTGGATCTGTTGGCCTCCGCTCTCAACGCCAAGGCTCCACGCTTCTTCAGTCGCCGGAGAGAGCGCGGCGCGGAGGGAGTGGATGCTCTGGCCCTTCCGTGGCCGCCACATCTGCTCTACGCATTTCCGCCGTGGCCCCTGGTGGGCAGGATGCTCTGCCGAATAGAAAGCCATCAGGGAACCGTGATTTTCGTCGCCCCGGAGTGGCCCAGGCGGCCCTGGTTCGCGGACCTGCTACAGCTGGTGATCGACGGGCCAATCGGACTGGGACACCTCCCCCATCTCTTACGTCAGGGTCCGGTATTTTCGACCAGGCAGAACTCTTCTGTCTTGCGGCCTGGCTTTTGAGAGGCGCCGCCTCCGGCGCCGAGGCTACCCGGAGGTGGTAGTATCCACGCTGCTGCGGGCACGTAAGACATCGACGTCGGTGGCCTACGTTCGAGTCTGGAAGGTGTTCGAGCTGTGGTGTGCCAGCCAAGACACGAGACCCACGAAGGCTTCTGTGCCTCAGATCCTTCAGTTTTTACAGGCGGGGGTGGACAAAGGGCTCGCCTATAATTCCTTACGGGTACAGGTGGCCGCCTTGGGTTCGCTGTTGCGCGATGGAGGCTCTTTGCTACAGCACCCGGACATTGCTCGTTTCCTCAAGGGTGTCAAGCATTTATGGCCTCCGTTACGGGACCCTTGCCCCTCCAGGAGTCTCAATCTTGTGCTTCGCTCCCTGTCGGGGCCACCGTTCGAGCCACTGCGCAGTGCAACGATCAAGGATCTCACCCTCAAGACGGTATTTCTGGTGGCCATCTGCTCCGCTCGCCGCATCTCGGAGCTGCAGGCTCTATCGTGTAGAGAGCCTTATCTGCGTTTCTCTGACTCTGGAGTGTCACTTCGCACAGTTCCTGCTTTCCTTCCTAAAGTGGTGTCTGCTTTCCATGTGAACCAGACGGTGGAACTGCCGTCCTTCTCTTCCTCCGAGCCGAAGGCTCTCCGACTCTTGGATGTCAGGCGCACTCTGCGCCTCTATCTGGAGGCTACCAATGAGTTCCGGATCTCTGACCATCTCTTCATGCTTTGGTCCGGTCCCAAGAAGGGGTCTCAGGCCTCAAAGGCGACCATTGCAAGATGGCTGAAGGTGGGCATTGCCGCTTCCTACATTGGGGCGGGGCGGACTCCCCCGCCCGGCATTGTAGCTCATTCGACACGTTCTCAGGCGGCTTCCTGGGCGGAGTCCCGCTCGGTCTCTACTCAGGAAATCTGTAGAGCAGCTACCTGGAAATCGTTACACACGTTCTCGAGGCACTATCGCCTGCACCTCGCCTCTTCAGTCTCGGGACATTTTGGCGAGCAGGTTCTCCGAGCAGGCCTCGCAGGACCCCACCCAATTTAGGGAAGCTTGGGTACATCCCATGGTCTGGACTGATCCAGGTACGTACAGGGAAAAGAAAATTATTCCTTACCTGCTAATTTTCGTTCCTGTAGTACCATGGATCAGTCCAGACTCCCACCGCGTTTCGATCTTCTTTCCTGCTCGACTCTACTCTACGTCCATTCTCACAATGTTCTGTATTTTACAGTTTTCAATGTTTTCACAGCTCCCTACAAGTTGGTAGGATGTCCACCGTTATTGGTTGAGTTTTGCAATCGTTATTCATTGACCGGTCATACAAACTTGATCCAGAGGGGGTTTTCTACTCGGGCTTTGATATTCTCGATACTGAACTCCTGCAGAGGGGGTAGTGGAATATATGGTAACGCCCCCTCGAAGCTTGTGCTGACTCCATCTGCTGGACTGGGGACATAACCCATGGTCTGGACTGATCCATGGTACTACAGGAACGAAAATTAGCAGGTAAGGAATAATTTTCTTTTCTGCTCCTCTCAATTGAGACTTTTTTTTTTTTAAACTTTATCAACCAATCACAAAGAAAAACAACTTGATCCAACCTAGGAGAGACTAAAAGAAGAAATCCCTGAAGAAAATTCCTTCAGAAAAGGGGAAGCACCAGGTTCCCCTACTCCTATCTGCTGGAGTCAGATATACTGAGTTATAACAGAGGGTGCACTGGCTAATATGGCAGCACCTTCCAAAGCCTTGCTCTGTCTCCATCTGCTGGACGGGGGACATAACCCACCGTCTGGACTGATCCTGGTACGTACAGGGAATGTAATATGCCTCCAGGGAAGGACCTAATGATTCTAGATAGCTTTGGCAAGGGAGGTATTCCAAATTGTATTTATTTATTGGATTAATATTCTAGATTTCAGTCACTTCAAAGCGGATTAAGCACCCAGATTGCTTCCCACCATTTGGTGCAATACCTACATGAGTGCGTTAAGCTGAAGCCCTTATCAGAATCATCAGACTGATGTTCACATGGTAGCTAAGGACGTGGAGAAGTATGAGAAGTACCGGATCTGCTTTGTCTATGAAGCATTTGATATTGTGACCAGAACCTCTGTAGCAGCCAATTGGGCAAGAAGACTTGGTGTGGCTGCACACTAGTGGTCTGCTTTAAGATGTTTATGGCCACCTGGCAAATGTCCTCTGTACTAGAGACAATCTGGAGACAAAGTCAAGGCGATCATGACTCAAACCAAAGAACCTCAAGTTTTCTGTGTCAGGGCTCCATCTGATGATGTCACCCACATGTGAGGACTATCATCCTGCTTGTCCTGGGATAATGGATTCTTCTCCAGGTTGTTTCTTCTTCCCCAAGGAAATGGGATGCTTGATACTCATTCTAGATTTGTGAAGGATGAGTAAGCTGCTGGTTCAAGAGAAATTCAAGATAAATTCCCTTCACATAATACTGCTTTTCATTCAACTGAGATATTGGATGTGCACCCTGCTTAAGCACACATTCCCATTCACCCAACTTGCAGGAAGTTCCACAGATTTTGTGCTGAGTAACTTTGCTTTCTGAAAACTCAGTTTAAAATATAGGTACTTAACTGTTCATGCAATCATCCAAATGGCAGATTATCTTGCAGAGAGTAGTTGGAAGGAGGCATCAAGATAACAGTTCCCCTACATGTAGAACTGTTCATCCTGCTTGTCCGTGGAGAAAATATGGTAGCTTGCTTGTTACTGCTGCTGTCTGTGGACAGCAGGATGAACAGTTCCACATTCCCTCATACTTCTCCATAATTTAATCACCTCTTTACTCTGCATATTGCTAGCTTTGATGTAAACTGATAAAGCTTTGCTGAGAGCTGCTTAATGCAGTGCCTGCTACACGTGTGCAAAGTCTAACAGGCTTCTAGCCAATGAGCTGATGCTTTCCGTATATAGTGAGTGCGATGTTGTCACCCACATGTGGGACTGGTATCCTGCTTTCCACAGAGAACATCAGTTATAAGTAAGCAACTTTGCTTTCTTTTCTCTTTGGAAAGGTTTATACCTTTACACACCTGTAAAGGAGATATTTCAGTACAACCAACTTTTAAGATAGTTATGTTGCTTTGTAAAGAAAAATACCCATGTCTGTTTGCATATTGATTGAATAATAGCTCATTTCCAAATCCCTTGTCTTCTTGCTTCCCTCCTCAACCTGAATGATTTATGTAAATTAAGGATTTTGACGAACTTGAATAATAAAGAAATTTGTGGAGGTATAAATTGAATGTGTGTGCTGTCTTAAACCTCAATCCTATCCTACTATTCCTCTACTGCTCTGATTCATGAACACTCCTGAGCAGATACTGTTAAATGTGGGATAGTTTGTTGATGAAAATCATCAAATTCATTTGACTTGGTTTGAAACCAGGCTTTTGAGGGGAAGCAGGCCAATAGCATATCATATTTGTTATAATAGTTCTGTTTAAAAGATAGCTAAATATTTGTCAAAAAAAACCCTTTAAAGTTGCCCCCACCTCATATAATCCTGCAAAATCATTTTCCTAATGAAAGCTGGATTCTTTATTTTACAGTCTGGGTTCTCAAAAAACTTGTGGTCCACTTTGGAGTAATGGATTTCATGGAGAAGTATTTCAGTTCCTGGTGGAAAGTTGTGGGGAACTTCATGAAGGAGCGACAGGAAGCCCTGGCTCCACGGCCAATCAGAGGACTTGGAAAATTTATCCTTAAAGTTGACAGCAAGGTATTTTTCCTATTCCTTGAACCTGTGCTTGTCACTCATTTTAAATACCCTTGCCAGTGTTATTCAATACAAGATAATAGTGTTTCTGTTGCGTTTTAGTTGATCAGCAGTATATCGAATATTCTTGATTTGGTCTGTCAAAGATGTTGACCTATATTTATGATGAAAAATGTTTGCTAAATAAGACTGTATGGATGCATATGCAGTAGGGATGTGCATTAGTTTAATTCATTTCCAAGTTGTGCATGTAGCTCGTGGATTTTATAATACATGCATAAAAATGGATAGTGTGTGCATGACTTGTTAATAGTACACCATACTATTCGTTATGCTTGTACTATAAAAGTCCATGATTTACATGCATAAATAATGAAATGAATGTACATGCCTAATATGATTATGTTCCCTGTACGTACCTGGATCAGTCCAGATAGTGGGTTATATCCCCCGACCAGCAGATGGAGTCAGAACAGAGTTTGAGAGCGTCAGCATATAGAGTAGTGCACCCTCTGCTGGAGCTCAGTATTCTTCTGACTCCAGCAGATGTGAGTGGGGGGATCCACTAGCTCCCCCAGATTGACAGGGTTTCTTCATTTTTGGTTATTTCTTTATTTTTCTCCACAGTATTTCCCTGTCTTATGTTTCTCTTCATTTTGGATCCTTAAAATTAAAAAAAAAACAAAAAAAAACCTTTTCAATTTTTGAGGAGGCGTGTGTCTGTGGCTCTGCCTTCTCTATTCTGTACTCCTTTCCTCTTCCGTTGGGGTAAGTGGAAGTTTTTTGAATTTCTTTCTCCACAGGTTTGCTTCTTTTTGGTGGTGCCCCGTGGATGCCGGTGGTTCCGGCCGCTCCACGCGTCGTTTGTGGGTCCCGCGGTTCGCAAGCTCCGCCCGCGGGTGTGTGCTCAACTGAAACGGGGGTTTTCCCCTGCAGTTCCTGGACCCCTTCGGCGGGTTGTTAGGGCCATTCCAGGCCCCCCCGCGGCACTAGCTCGTTTTTGGCCCCCCCCGGTGCTGACATGCCGCGGTCCTCGAGGTGTGAGGCCTGCGGCGAACCGGGGAATCAATTTCTGAAGGAGGGGCTTTGTGAGCGGTGCTTCCCCGACGGAGAAGGCACCCTGCAGTCCTCCGGTGCGATTTCGGACCTGCCTCCTCCTCGGCGCGGGCCGGCCACGACGTCGCCTTTGGTGGGAACGGCGGCCATTTTAGGGGGACAGCGTGAGACGGACTCGCTCCCAGATGCAGACAGGATTGGTTGCACTGGCTCTCAACAGGCTTTGCCCCCGGCGGGGGGTTTGCCCGACCAGGACTCCCAGGACGGTCCCCCCCCAGGGATTCCAATCAGCTCCCCGTTTTTCTCACCTGATTTTATTCTGGCAATGCACATGGCTTATTTGCAGGGTATGGGAACGCAGGCGCCGAATCCCCTGGGAGCCCCTCCCCCCAAGATTCCTAAACTTGCTGTTGGTCTCACCGCCTCGCCCGTTACACCTGGATCCCTGCCGGGTCCCTCTCCCGTGCCACCCCGGCGTACCACGGGGGCGGCTTCGCCGGTGAGAGACGACTCCCCGGAACCCTCGGAGGCGCATCCGGATGGACATACGGAGGGGGACGACCCTCGAGCCCTACGGATTTTTCAAAAAGAAGAGCTGGATGAACTCATCCACCATATTATTCAGGAGCTGGACCTCGACCCACCTCCAGATCCGCCGATCCCTGTGGCTCCTGCCGTCGCCACCTCTTCTCGCAAAGGGGATCCAGTACTTGCTGCCCTCCGTCCTAGGGCAAGGGCTTTCCCTATCCATGAGTCCTTCCTACAGCTTCTCACCAGGGAGTGGGACACTCCCGAGGCGTCCTTGAAAGTCACACGCGCCATGGGAAAGCTATACCCGCTCCCTGAGGATTTTTTGAATCTTATCAAAGTGCCCAAGGTGAATTCAGCGGTGTCGGCAGTGACAAAGAGGACGACCATCCCGGTCACGGGTGGAACAGCCCTGTGGGATACGCAGGACCGTAAACTAGAAACCTTCCTCAAGAGGGTCTTCGAAGTCTCCGCCCTAGGTATGCGGGCCGTGATGTGCAGTTCGCTCGCGCAAAGGGCCAGCTTACTCGGTACAGCAGCTTCTCACCTCTCAGGAGTTGCCCCCCAAAGAGGCCACCCAGGCGGACCGTCTGGAATCTGCCATAGCATACGGGGCGGACGCCTTGAATGATCTCTTTCGCGTAATGGCGCGGTCCATGGTTTCGGTTGTAGCAGCCCGACGGCTCTTGTGGCTTTGCAACTGGGCGGCGGATGCTTCCTCCAAGTCGAGCCTTGGCTCCCTCCCCTTTCGGGGGAAGTTTTTATTTGGAGAGGACCTGGATCAGATCATCAAGTCACTGGGGGATAGACAGACCAGGGCCAGGGCACAGCGACGTTATAGGTCTTACCGGCAGTCCGGTTCCCGGACACAGCCGACAAGATCCCAGCCTTGGTCTCGTTCCTTTCGTGGGCGGAGGCCCGCAAGAGAGGGTCCAGGGCAGGGAAATCCGCCCACAAAGTCCTCCCAATGATGCCAAAGGAGCCCACTTCTCACCTCCCCGGATCGGAGGCCGCCTCATGGACTTCTACGAGGAGTGGGCAGTTATCTCCACGGACCAGTGGGTGCTGGACACCATAAGAGACGGTTACGCCTTGGAGTTTGTCCGCCCCCCGAGGGACCGGTTCATCTTCTCCCCCTGCAGTTCGGATCTCAAGAGGATAGCGGTTCAACAAACACTAGACCGACTGCAGGAAATAGGGGCCATCGTTCCCGTCCCCTTCGAGGTGGGCTTGGGCCACTATTCCATTTACTTCATCATTCCCAAAAAGGGACGGTTCCTTTCGGCCCATCCTGGACTTGAAGGAGGTAAACAAGGCCCTCAGGGTCAGCCGGTTCCGCATGGAGACTCTTCGATCAGTGATTGCCGCAGTGCACAAGGGAGAATTCCTCGCTTCTCTGGATCTCTCAGAAGCATACTTGCACATTCCCATCCTGCCGGCTCACCGGCGGTATCTTCACTTCAAGATTCTCGGTCAACACTTTCAGTTCAAGGCGCTTCCCTTCGGTTTGGCGACCGCACCTCGGACCTTCACAAAGATCATGGTAGTGGTGGCGGCGGCCCTCCGCAAGGAGGGTATCCTAGTACATCCATACCTAGACGACTGGCTGATTCGAGCGAAGTCCTTCTCACATGGTCAGACCTCAGTGGCCAGAGTAGTACAATTCCTATGCTCTCTGGGCTGGGTGGTGAACCTTCCAAAGAGTTCCCTTGTGCCCTCGCAACACCTGGATTTCTTAGGAGCGAGCTTCGATACCCGGCGGGGTATGGTGTTCCTGCGCCAGGACAAGGCGCAAGCCCTGAGGGAGCACGTGTCTCGGTTTTCGGCTTTGGAAGAACCAACCGCCTGGAATTATCTGCAGCTCCTGGGAGTAATGGCCTCCACCATCGACATGGTACCCTGGGCGTTTGCACACCTGCGTCCACTGCAGGCGTCCCTGCTATCCCGTTGGAAACCAGTCTCCCAGGAGTATCAGGTGATCCTGCCGCTTCCACCATTAGCCAGGAAAAGCCTGGATTGGTGGCTTGTCCCCTCGCATCTGGCTCGGGGAGTCTCGCTCGATGTTCCCAATTGGGTGGTGGTGACCACCGATGCCAGCCTCGCGGGATGGGGCGCCGTCTGCGAAAGAAGCGCCACGCAGGGGACTTGGACGCCAGAGGAAGCAAAGTGGCCGATCAATCGCCTGGAAACGAGAGCCGTGCGTTTTGCTCTCCAGCGTTTTCATCCCCTGGTGCGACACAGAGAGGTGATCCTCTCGGACAACGCCACCACCGTGGCCTACATCAATCGTCAAGAGGGGACAAGAAGCAAGCATGTCTCCCTCGAGTCAACTCCCCTGATGGAGTGGGCGGAGAGCAATCTCGTCCGGATAGCGGCCTCCCACATCGCCGGGGTGGACAACGTTCAGGCGGACTTCCTGAGTCGTCAACAGCTAGACCCCGGCGAGTGGGCTCTCTCCGAGGCAATGCATCTCATCGTCCGTCGTTGGGGGACTCCACGCCTCGATCTAATGGCGACCTTTCTCAACGCCAAGGCTCCACGCTTCTTCAGCCGCAGAAGAGAGCGCGGCGCGGAGGGGGTGGATGCCCTCACCCTTCCGTGGCTGTCGGATCAACTGCTCTATGTGTTTCCTCCTTGGCCTCTGGTCGGCAAGGTTCTCCGCAGGTTGGAACATCATCGAGGGACAGTAATTCTCGTCGCCCCGGAATGGCCCCGTCGGCCATGGTTCGCAGATCTACTTCAGATGACGGTGGATGGCCCACTTCGCCTGTCCCATCTTCCTCATCTTCTGCGTCAGGGGCCGGTATTTTTCGAGCAGGCAGAACTCTTCTGTCTTGCGGCCTGGCTTTTGAACTGCGCCGTCTCCGCCACAGAGGCTACCCGGAGACAGTGATCTCAACGATGCTTCGTTCCCGCAAGCCTTCGACCTCCGTCGCTTACGTTCGAGTTTGGAAGGTCTTCGAAGCCTGGTGCTCCGACCGCGGGGTCCAAACCATGGAGGCGACTGTCCCGCTGATCCTTCATTTCCTACAGGATGGTCTGGATAAGGGTCTCGCCTATAATTCGCTCCGGGTTCAGGTGGCGGCCTTGAATGTCTTGGTACAGAAAAGGACTGCTCTCTACCCCTTCAGCCGGATATCGCACGTTTTCTGAAGGGTGCCAATCACCTACGGCAACCGGTCAGGGATCCTTTCCCTTCTTGGAGCCTCAACTTGGTGCTGCGAACGCTGTTGGGCCCTCCTTTTGAACCCCTGAGGGGGTCCTCCCTCAAGGACCTGACCCTCAAGACGGTTTTCCTGTTAGCCATCTCTTCTGCTCGCCGGATCTCAGAGCTCCAAGCCTTGTCCTGCCGGGACCCTTATCTGCGTTTCTCCAACTCCGGGGTTTCCCTTCGTACGGTGCCATACTTCCTACCAAAGGTGGTCTCGGCCTTCCACGTCAATCAAACGGTGGAGCTTCCAGCGTTCGCTTCAGAGGAACCCCGGTCTCTCCGGCTCCTGGACGTCAAGCGTGTGCTGCTCCGTTACCTGGAGGTTACCAATGACTTCCGGGTATCCGATCATTTGTTTGTTCTCTGGTCAGGACCGAGGAGAGGTTCTCAGGCATCCAAGACGACTATTGCGCGCTGGATAAAGGACGCCATCTCATCAGCTTACATTGCGGCGGGGCGGGTGCCGCCTCGCAGCGTGTCGGCTCATTCCACGCGATCCCAAGCGGCGTCCTGTGCGGAATCTCGCTCCGTTTCCTTCCAGGAAATCTACCGTGCGGCGACGTGGAAGTCGTTGCACACTTTTTCCAGACATTACAGACTACACCTGGCGCCTCAGTACACGGGTTCTTTTGGCGATCAAGTTCTCAGAGCAGGTCTCTCAGGACCCCACCCGGTTTAGGGAAGCTTGGGTACATCCCACTGTCTGGACTGATCCAGGTACGTACAGGGAAAAGAAAATAATTCCTTACCTGCTAATTTTCGTTCCTGTAGTACCATGGATCAGTCCAGACGCCCGCCACTAGGGGTTTCATTAGGTCCTGCTCGGATTCTTCCAGGTAACTTTCATTCTGTTTGTTTCTGATTATTGTTACTGTTCACAGCTCCTCACAAGTTGACTGTTGGTGGTCCCGTTGACCGTTTGTTTACTTATATCTTTCTCTGTTCCTTTTTGGGGACGGATCTGGATCCAAAATGTTGTGTTTTGCTTTTGGGCTTTGCTATGCGTAATACTGAGCTCCAGCAGAGGGTGCACTACTCTATATGCTGACGCTCTCAAACTCTGTTCTGACTCCATCTGCTGGTCGGGGGATATAACCCACTGTCTGGACTGATCCATGGTACTACAGGAACGAAAATTAGCAGGTAAAGAATAATTTTCTTATACAGTAGGTAGTGTTGCTATTCTTATTTATAGGCTACTTTAAATCACATCATTCTCAAGTCAAAATGTTCCTTTACCTAATACTACTTGGCACAGAGTAGTAAAATTGCAGATGGAAATGAGTTTCTAGCAAAACATTTTCTCCTCTGTAGTTTTGAATGTAATATGGAACAGCAACACTTTTTCCCTTTCTTTGTTGGGCCCTAACCTTTGAACTCTGGTAGCAGCTGTCAGATAGGTGTAGACTGTGATTTTATGGGTAGCTAGGAACATGATATCCAAAACTATCATGCTAAATTATTTAGAAAACCTTTTATCACAGTTATGTTGTCTCCGGGATAATGTCTCCAAATATGTTTGAACTTCATTCGTAAGCCTTAGTGTATGTTGGGAATGATCTCAGTCTCTCAAATTTTACTTCTCATAATACTTGGCATTGTGCCAAAGAGAGCTGCCTTCTGGAGTTCATTGGATGTAATATGTATAGGTAACATATCAAAGTGTGCCTGGAATTTTTTTTTTTAATTTGGCTAGTGAAGCCCAATATATTTAGAATTATTTCTTTATGCCACATTTTTTTGATCTTTGTATCACTAATACTGCTTGTTATTGACACTTCTATCAGGAAGCAGTGCTTTTCTCCTTTACCGCTGAAAAAATTATACAGTGCTGGTTTTACTGATGTACACCTGCATGAAACATTAAATTGATTCCTTCTCATGCCATACCAGTCCAAACAAGTGGGGTTATGCCTTTGTTCCAGGAGGCAGAGGCAGAGAACTACAAGTTTTCCGTGACATCACTCACAGTACATAAGTTGAGTGGTAGTAATCCTTACCAGTATTTGCCTCCAATAGGTATAGATATATCTGGACTGGTGCCATGTTTGGAGGGCTCCCAGCTGTTCTGGGAGAGCCCCTCATGGAGGGGATGCTTGGATGGCCTAAGAAATTGTTGCATGTGTAGAGTCCACTGTTAAAAAATCTTCCATGGGTCCAGAGTGTAAATGCTCTGCAGCTATAGGATGTGGGGCAAACAGAGGACAGCTTATGGTAAGATTCCATGTCAAAGGAGATCAGAGTTCAGCCTGCTGCAGCATTGGGAGGACCTGAATAGTTTTTTGGTAGTAGATGCTGCCATTTTAAGTGCACAGCAAGATAGAGAGCCTGGCAAGGTCTCCCTCAACCTCTGGTTCTTCAGCAGGTCTCACTGCTGTCTCCTGAAAGCTAGGGAGCTCGGGTCTGGATGTCCCTTTTTCTCCAGAGCTTGAACTACCTTCACACGAGTCCTTTCTACTGGGACTCAAAAGAGACTTCCTAACCTCAGCATTCCTTTGGAAACTGGAGGTCCTTCCCCCCCCCCCCCCTTGCAAAGAGACATTGCTCTTTGGGAGAGGGACCTTCTCCCAGGATTTCCAGGAGATCCTTGCTTCCAGCCAATCCACTGTGTGATGGGGAAAGGAACAGTGTCAAAGATCTCAGAAGAGGAGAGATGGAAAATTCACTCAGCAGATGCTGAGGTATCCTTTGTCCTCTGACTGTTTAAAATAGAAGTTAGTCTTATCTTACAAATGCTGAAATCCTGTATTTTGATCATTAGACAGAACAATCCCAAATTGGAAGGAGAACCCATTCTGGAGAGCTGCAGGAAATATCCAAAGCTCTTTTCCTTACACATGGCTATTAGATTATTTCTATGAAATGGGAAGTCCCTGATGCTGGTGTGAAAGTAGGAAAAGCAATGAGGAAGCTTTATATTTCTGGCTGAGGACAAATCACATATATTATGGGCCATAAGGTAGATGCCTTGTGCACTACCATTATGTGCAAGACCACAGTCTTTGTGGAAGGGGATATGGCTCTCAAGGACTCTTATGACAGGAAAATCAAATCTGCTCATACGGGCCTTAAGACATTGACATTAGCCTTGCAAGCTTCAGTTTGTGGTGAATATGTGGCTCAAACTCTACTGAGGTGGACATAGCTTCTGTATAACCTATATAGGGATTTGAGCTCCTTTGAGTCAAGTGAATTGGCTTGGATGGAGCTGGTGCACTCATAGCTCAGAGACTACCATGACTGAGCTACTGGTCAGCTCATAATGCCTCAAAGAAGCTACCCTTCAAAGGCAAGTTCCTTTACAGTGAAGACTTGCAGAAGTTGGTGAAAAAATGTGGGGGAGGTAAAGCCCCAGAGATTACCAGAGGATAAGCACCATGGAGCAGCCAAGGGGTACATGCACCAGAAGCGATTTATAGAATCAAGGTGTTACCGTCCTGGATGAAATTTCCAGTCTTTCAAATCTTGAAGGGGCCACAAAGGAGAGAGTCTTTTAGAGGAGGGAAAGGAAATTTCTGAGATGGAGCAAGCTCATCAGAAGGAGTTTTCTCAGTGCTAGTGTGGTTATTTCAGTGGGCAGAAGGCTCATCAGGTTTTATCTGGAGTGGACCCACATCACAACAGACCAATGGCTGCTGGTTGTTCAAAACATCTGTGCTCTTGAATTGCCTTTCCCATTTGAGATGTCTTTTTTGTTTTCCCTTGTTGGTTGGAGGCAAAAAGGGCAACAATAGTCCACCTTGCAAAGGGTGGGAAAAGGGAGCAGGAGTTCCGGTTCTGGCCGATGAAGAGCACTGGGGACAGTGCAAAACAGTTTATTTTGCAGTTTAGAAGGCATTTTCAGGCCCATTCTGGGCCTCAAGAGTCAGTCTGTGTCTTAAGGTGCCTCGCGTTCATATGAAGATTTTTGCAGTTGGTTATTATAATGATGGTAAGAAAAGGAGAACGTCTCTTCATCCCTAGTTCTGACAGAAATTTGCACATTCCTGTCATAAGAAGCAAGCATTTGAGAGATCTGCAGTTTGCTGTGATGGGGAATCCTTTTCCGTTCAGGTCTCTTCAATTTGGGCTTTGCCTTTTTGCACAGAAAGAGTGTACTAGAACACCCTTATCTGAACAACTGGTTTATCAGAACTAAGTTGGAACAAGAGAATTGGTCAGCAACTGCCAGAATATTCAAGTTTTTTTTTCCCCTTTTTTGCAGTCATTCAGTTTGGTGGTGAATTTGTCAAAAAGCAGATTGAATCCCACTCAAATCTGAGAGTATCTGGGACTGAGTCTCAACACTGCATGGGGAAACTATTCTTAACAGAGTAAAGAATCTGCAAGAATATATCTTCAGTAGAGAGATTTGTCAGCAGAGTCCCACACCTGAGGGGAGCATCTTAAGATCTTGTGGGAGTTTGTGGCAGCAATTCTAGAATTGGTCCCCTGGATGAGAGCATATATGCAAGTCTCTTTAGAACTCTTCTGTCAAGGTGATCCCCAGTGTCTCAGAATTTCACAATGTGCTCACCCATTCAGGGAGAGTCTATGGTGGTGGCTTGACAGGAACAACCTGAAGAAAGGACTGAGTCTGGAAATCCCATCATAGACAGTATTGGCAATAGATGCCAGCCTAAGAGGCTGAGAGGGCTCATTGTCACAACCAGATGGCACAATGCCTAAGGAAATGAATTGGACCATTAACAGCTTGGAAATCAGAGGCATTTGCCTATTTATTTATTAATTATGTATTTGAAATTTATTTAGTATTTTCTTTCCAGATCACATTTTACAAAGTAATCTATATAAATAAAAATGTAAAATAGTTTGGACGTAATCGATAATCTCAGAAACTACTGCACCAATTGCTTTCATATTTGGACACAACCTTGCTTTCACTTTCGGCAAGGTTCTTCTCTATCTAGATTACATAGATGTCACACGGTTACAGAGAAAACATATTTTTACATGTGTGTGGGGAAAACATCGACATCTGTTGGACAGACATGCAATACACGCTATCTACCTTGGGAAATGAAGCTGTTGTACTGCGCATGCGCGGGTGGGAGCGCACATCGGGCACAGCGGGACCAACATGGCGCTGGGAGAAGCAGCAGCGGTGCACTTCGGGCACAGCGGGACCAACATGGCACTGGGAGGAACAGCAGCGGCGGACCGGCGGCAATATCGGGCGTGGTGGTGTCGGCCGGCCGAACTTCGACACCTGGGAGGAGCTGCGGCGGTGATCTGGTAGGGCTCACTTGCACGACAGGGAGGGATCCTCGCTGACCTCGTGTCTTTGGGAGCGGGCCGCGCAGAACCGCACAAGAAGGAGAGGAATGGGGGGGATCAGCTGGGAGGGCATTGCGAGCGGGAGGGGATCTGAGTCAGGGAAGGAGATTCAGAGAGGGTGTGCTGTCACTGACGAAAGGGTAGGGAGTAGGCGGGGAGATGTGACAGTGATGGGAGGGAGAATGAAGGGGGCGGTGAGTGTCAGGGGAGAGACACAGATGGGAGAGGTGAGTGTGAGGGGTGAGAGTTGGAGTGGGGACAGGGGAGTGAAGGGGGGGTTAGTGACCAAAGGGGGGGGGGGTGAGTGTGAGGGGAGAGAGTTGGAGTGGGGACAGGGGAGGAAAGGGGGGGAGTGACCAAGGGGGAGGACGATGTGTGACTGAGGTATATGAGCAAGGGGAAGGGGGGGAAAAGAACCTGACTCTGCCACTGCAATGCGTGGCGGGCCACCGCGAGACAGAGGGGAGAGGTGATTAATTAAAACACACAAATAAAATGGCAATGAGTGTTTGTAGAAGCCTATCTAATAGTAAGTATCCACATATGAGGCAGACACATTTTCTAGTGACACACCCAGTTTTTCAATAATCATATTTATTTATTTCATAATTTTTATGTTAAAGAACATAAACAATTTTATTATTTAAATTCTAAAAGTTAAAATGCAAAATAGAGGTGTCGTGAGACATTCCAATTCATTTTGTTTCCCATAGTATAATTTTTCTTTTTTCAAGGTTTGATGCTAATTTCATTCTATTACTTAAATTATGTTTCAATATTTGGATATTAGCTTATTGCTGTATACCCATATTTTCATAGTGCTCTCTTTCATTTCATTTTTATAGTGCTCTCTTTCATTTCATTTTCAATTATTTCATATTTTTTACATGCCAGGTTTAAGCAACCTTATTATTATATATTTTTTTTAATACATTTGAATGAATGAATTATTATTTTTTTAAATTACAGACTATTTGTTGCACAGTCCTTATTAAGACTTGGATTTTCACCATAACACGATTTAAGTTGAGGTAAAGGAGATATATTTGTTGAATTGTTCATATTTTCATTTTTACAATACATGGATTTGTCACCTTTTTACATGTTACACCACATATTTACGTTGCCATTTTATTTGTGTGTTTTAATTATGTTTTTATGATTTCTATTATTTACAAGTATGTATTATTGTATGTTTTAGCCCCTGATGTAGCCCCATTGTAAGAGGGCGAAACTCGGCCAGAGTTGGGCATTGCTGACACACTCGTGTTACTACTTAATAAAGAAATCCCGTTTGGACATTTGGCTGCTAATCCTGTTTGGGTATCTGAGAGACAGCTATCTTGATGGAATGGGCAGAAAGATATTTGGCAGCACTGTCCTGAGCTCATATATCCAGAAAGGACAGTGTTTAAGAAGATTGCCTTATTCATTGGACTCTGAGGAATGGGAATTGAGCAAGATGGCCTTCCAGTTAGTGATCAACAGATGGAGAGCCCTACAAGTGGATCTCATGGTGGTAGCAAGGCAATATGCCAGATTGGTGAGGATTTCAGTTGCAAAAAGGAAGACAACTTTGTAGAATAGATGGCCTGATTCAACCATGGCGGAATGACCAACTCCACTGTGTTTCCTTTATGGCCACTCATAGGAAGAGTGCTAAGAAGAACAGAGGATCTTCCGTCCTTGATTCTAATAGTAGCCCATTTTAGTCAAGGTGACCATGGTACACTGATTTGATGCAGTTCAGGGTGGAGGGACCTCTGTGGTTGCTGACGGACAAGAGCTTGTTAGGACAGGGCCTACTCTTAATGTAAAACCCAGCTTAGTTTTTGCATATGGGGTAGATTTTATAAATCTGCGCCCGCGTGTACTTTTGTTCGCGCACCAGGCGCAAACAAGAGTACGCGGGATTTTAATAGATACGCACGTAGCCATTAAAATCCGGGGTTGGCGCACGCAAGGCTGCCCAAAATTGGCAGCCTGCGCGTGCCGAGCTGCGCAGCCTGCCTTTGTTCCCTTCGAGGCCGCTCTGAAACTTTCCTTCTGCCTTCCCCCCACCTTCCCCTTCCTAACCCACCCCCCCAGCTCTATCTAAACCCCCCTACCTCTTGTTGTATAAGTTACGCCTGCCAGACCCGGGAGCCGTTTCGGAGGCCTCGGCCCCGCCCCCAAATGACGTGCCACCGCAACATGCCCCCGACATGCGCCCCCCCCCCCCCCCCCCCCCCGGAAAGCCCCAGGACTTATGCGCGCTGCCGAGCCTACTCAACATAGGCTCGGTACGCGCGTACCCCTTTGAAAATCTGGCCCATAGTTTAGCCATTGGTAGGGCTCGCTCTTGCAAAGAAGTCTATTGACTTTTTGTGGTAAAGACCATTTTGAAGGCTATCATGAAGACTGGGAAGTGAGCCCTTGGGCTGCTGTTGTCACTGCTTATTTTGTGCAAGCACAAGATGGGCCTGAACAGGAAGCAGCTAATTCGCTAGGAGGCTGTCTTCCACTTGAACAACCACTTCCCCCTTAGGTTGAGCCTTCAGGTTCTGGCGGATGGTTGGATTTATAGGCTGAAGATGAAGTAGAGTCAAGGTCCAATCCAAGGTCAGGGCAGGCAGAAGGCAAAGCAGATTCAA
This sequence comes from Rhinatrema bivittatum, assembly GCF_901001135.1. NCBI lineage: Eukaryota > Metazoa > Chordata > Amphibia > Gymnophiona > Rhinatrematidae > Rhinatrema > Rhinatrema bivittatum. The sequence goes on along the minus strand of NC_042616.1, from coordinate 343,348,093 downwards.
GGTCTAGTCCAAGGTCGAGATTAGAAAAGCAGGAACAATAACAAAGGTAGACAATGGGGACTGGAACAGGAAACTACAGGACTCATAAGGACAACAGCAGGAAAACTGATAATGCACAAGAACATGCTGGCAACTAGCACTGCAACAAAAGCAGGAAACCTGTTGCAAAGATACTGAGTAGTAGTTCTGAATTTCCCTTTATACTGGGCAGGATGTGATGTGATATCATCTGTGCATGTCACAGGAGGTCCTCCCAGCAGGATGTATAAAAGGGTTCAAGGGTTACAGGAAGTTCAGCCATGTTCCTTGAATGCAGCACAATGCCGGAGGCACTTCAGACCAGAGGTGAGGGGCGTTATGAAGGCTGGGAAGTGGTCTCCTTTTTTTTAAGCTGGTCTGGAGGATATTTGATGCTTGTCAGCAACAGGCATTGTGCCCTTTCAGAACATCTAGTCCACTTATTTTGATAAATGGTGGTCTTTCCCTTTTTTCCTTACCAAAGGTTAGATTGAAAGAATATAAGAGTGAGATTATAAGTCTGCATAATTTGGATGAGCAGAGACTCATTTTGAGATACTTTAAAATGGCCACTTACTTTTGGAAGGTGGACAGACTGTCCTGTTCGGTGGGTCTCGTAAGTGCAAGGCAGCTTCTAAATTCTCTGTAGTCCGATGGATTAAGGAAGCTATTGGTATGACATATGTTGGCCAGGGACTTCCAGTTCCAGAAGGGCTGAGAATGTATTCAAGAGCATAGGCGGCTTCCTGGCTAAATCTAGGGCTAGCTCTCCAGAGGATATTTGCAAGGCGGCAACTTTGTCTTTCCTACATTCCTTTGCTAAGCATTACAGCTTGAACATCCAGGTTAAGAATAATGCTGATTTAGGGCAAGGATCTTGAGAGCAGCTTGAACTTCTTCCCACCCAAGGATAGCTTGTATATGTCCCATTTTTCTGGACTGGTATGACAAGATCAGGAAGGAGAAATTTAATCTTACATTCCTTTTCTTGAATCCTGCCATACCAGTCCAGATCCTTCCCAGAACTACAGCTGTTTATTCATTGGGAGACCAGAAGGGAACAGGACTTTCCCTTCAAATCTTCCCTTACTAAAAGGGAGGAGGAGTACTTCCTATTTTAAAAAAAGCTAATTATGAAAGGTTATTACTCATTTGCTGTTCATTTGATTAGCTTTGACAAAGATATACTGACAAGTGATTTACTACTACACCAGTTAATGTATTGTGGGTAATGGAAAACTTGTAGTTCTCTGCCTGCTGGCAGGGAGGCATAACCCTACTTGTCTGGACTGGTATGCAGGATTCAAGAAAAGAAAATGATCAAGATTATTTTGAATATTTATTTTATCTACTATAGTCATTCAAAAAACTCACTGGTGATGCATTTTATGAAAATCCTTATTTTTATGTGAATTTTAACTCTGTATATTAAAATGTCTGTTGTACTGCACATACTCAAAACCCGTTATCCAATCCTACTCTTCTTGCCTTTTGATAATTTCTAAAATGGACAAAATTAATACTTTTAATTGCAGGCAAGTAATAATTTTGTCCATTTTAGATATCCGGTAGCAAGACCACCAGGATTTAGATAATGGGTTTTGAGTATGTACAGTATAACATGCCTTTAATATTTTAATATACAGACTTAAAATTCACATAAAATTGTATAAGGATTTTCATAAAATACATCCAGTGTGATTTTTGTATGATTTATAGTAATGTGTATAGCATTGGGAAAAGGGGAAGTTAGTTTGATTTATCAATATATTTAAAAAAAAAAAAAGAAAAAAACCTATAATCTGCACTAGGAATTTAAATTTCTCCTTTGTAGTACAGCTAGGTTGAAATGCTCGTTTAATCCCCACTTAACCATAGTCCCTGAATGTAATCAGCTTTGAAGTGCTGGAAAGAGGAATATAAAAAGATTTAAAAAAAAAAAAATGAAGAGGGCATCAAAATTGTAATTAGAAGCTCTTTATCCCAAAAATGTTCTTGTGGAATTTTGCTTCTTAATGTTGAAAAGGAAAGGTTTCTCTTTGGCATAATTAACATAAACTATATTAATTAAAATTTAACTTTTTTGGTATGTCTGATTTCTGTTGGGGATGTTGTAAAGGGGAACTATCGTATGCAAAATTCTAGGTATGTTCTTGTTTCTAGCAGGAGTTATGACAACCTGCCCTGCATTCTCTTAATGGGGTGTGACACATTAACACCATTGGTCTGCTGCTGAACCACAAAAATGGATGCTCCAGAACCAGCAGGAAGCCCTTTACAAGGGAAGGCAACTCAAAGTTCACTTGAGTCTACTTAATTCCCAGCCATGGAGGTTCTTTCTCCTAACAGAATAACCTAGCTTGAGTTTTGAGTTAGATAATTCCCCTTTAAAAGAAAAAAAAATGGACTTCACCAACTGAATTCAGTCAATGTAAATCCCCCAATAGATGAAGTGTGTGGAAATATAATTTTGAACATGCAGGAACTTGGAAGAAAATCCAAAACTATAGAAGCAATAACTTATTTTTTTCCCATTGATAGCAGGGCTGAATTAGCCATGCTGTCATGGGATCTGTCAATCAGGTCCGGGAGGCGGAGCTTTTCTAAGCAGAGGTTTGGTTTTTAGTCTCTGCAGCTGCACGTGCGTTCCCGCACAGGAAAGTAACAGATTCTCCTCAGTCTTTCTTTCTTTCCGCGCATGGGATCACTCGCGGAGCTCACTTCTCAGAAGATGTCGAGAAAATCAGGTTTTAAACCTTGTCGCTGTGGCAAGGCAATGTCGGTCACGGACGGCCATGACCGATGTTACTGTTGCCTCGGCACCAACCATAATTCAACGGACTGTGAGTTTTGTGCTCGCATGTCCCCTCGGACCCAGAGACAGCGGGCCTACAAAATGAGAGAACTGCTGAGCCTATCGGAGCCATCGGAGACTCATTCCTCGCCGGGACCTTCGAGACCGAGACCGGTTCCCTCACATAGAAGAGCAGCATCGTGGGATCCTCATTCCTCCAGGCCTGGAGGTAAAGACGTGCCAAGACATTCGAGGCCATCGGATCAGGGATCTGGTCCGACCGATTGGGATTGATCGGCCTCGTTAAAACGAAAGGCGCTGCACAATCAGCCGAGATGGGTGCAGGAAACGGTGCCAGGGGAGCGGCCGCTACCGTTAATGGTGCACATGGCGCTGAAGGTACCGGCGCACATGGCGCCAAAGACGTCAGCGCACATGGTGCCGAGAACTTCAATTCATACTGAACGAGAATTCAGGACGGGGGTCAAGGAGCCCAACGCCGGGGCAAGGAGTGAATATACGAACTCCTCCAACACAAATAGTACATAAATCAAAACACTCTAGCCGATATGGCTTAAAGTGAAGACATGAATCCCCACAATTATCCCGCTCGACCTCTCATGATTCTACGCCACGTCGTTCAGATACTTCACCATCATCGAGAGGATCCCGACCAAAACATAAGAGACGGTCACCAGCAGGGGATAGAGTCCAGACGGGATCCGTACCGACCCATCACCATAAACGTTCACATCATAAAAAAGTTCCACATAAAGATACAGCATGGGATGTCAGCCTCTCTACTCCCATCTCTTCTAGGAGTAAACGTACTAGAACCTCCTCACATAGACCAGTTATACCACTTATGTCTTCTAATGCATCCACGTCTTCAAGCACCACTTCTAAGATTGCAGAAGGTAAAATTCGCAAGACATGCGACGTCTCAGCTGCATTACCTCAGCCAACCCCGGTGGAGCCGAGACCACATCATTCACCAAAACAAACGGGTCGATCGGCAATGCCTCCTAAGACGAAAGAGGCATTTTGGCAACTATCTCAGTCTCTAGCAGGTTTCTATGAAACCCTGGAATCATCCTTCAAGATAGCTAATCAACCATCTGAAAGTTCCAGAGAACAGAGTGTTCATCTTTGTAGAGAACTGTCTGTAGAACCTCCTTCATCACCGATACCAGATCGACCAATTTCACCAATTACAAAACAAGACACACCTGTAGATTCCATATCTCCAGGAACATCTCCTTCATCCTCTACGGCTTTTCCTTCGGACCCGCAGGAACCATACTCTCCGCCAGAAGACCTTTCATACCCAAAATTCTTAGAAAAGTTGGGTACTATCTTACACTTAGAGGTGCAAAAGGAGTCATATCCTAGATCAGAGACCTTGGGTCTTCTCAAAATATTTGATGTCCCAGGAGAACCCACATCTCTACCACCACAAGAGGTGCTCCATAGTGTTCTACAAAAATCCTGGGAAACTCCTCATTCTCTCACGGCGGTCTCAAGGAAAACTGACATTAAGTTTCGTATGCGGAAAACATCACCATACACTATGCCACAGTTACCCCATGCTTAAATTGTGGTAGAATCGCCGATGCAACGCTTCAAAAAATCAAAAACACATACTCTATATAACCCCCGACCAAGGATAACAGATACTTGGATGAATTTGGGAGGAAAATGTACCAGAACGCAATGTTGAATGCCAGAATTATGCACCACCAATTCTATATGGTACAGTACCTATACGAATGCATTCAGGCCACAAAGGGTATGCTTTTCTCGACGGCAGACCAGACTCCACCGCCCCTCCATGATATGGAAGAGTGTTCCAGACACCTCCTCTGTTCAGTGTACGAAGGATTTGAAACATCTTCCAGGGCGTCTGCAACAGCCATAGCAGCCCGCAGGATGACATGACTGTGATCGAGCACGATCAGAGAGGATTTACACGAAAAATTGGCAAACCTCCCGTGTACAGGGGACAACCTGTTCGGCAATCGTTTTCAAGAGATGGTAGGAAAATGAAAGGACGAAGCTCTAGCAGTGCTATCCTTACAATCACAACCTGCCTACTCAAACACATGACATTATTTCACATCTAATCGCCGCTCCTCATATACCCATAGACCATATAGGTCTTACCAATCTTTTCATCCACAAACATATCAGTCTTATCAACATCCATAACAACATCATGCCCCTCTTCAACGCAGGAGCAAACCACAAAACCAGAGACAACAAACCAGCAGCTGCAGTGAAAACAACCCCATCTTTTTAATCATACAGCTACCACCACAACACTTAACGCCCCCAGGAAGAATTCACTCTTGCCTACCAGTTTGGGAGCAAATAACTTCCGATCAATGGGTTTTGGAAATAGTACGTCAGGGTTACCAATTTCAATTCACTACAAAACCCACATTTCCCCATCTTCCCACACTAAAGATTCAGAGGTCTCACTCACAACTAGGGGAAGAAATTGCTCTCCTTCACAAACAAAATGCCATTGCACTGATCCCCCCAAAAACCCAGAACTTGGGGTTCTGTTCCCCATATTTCCTTATACCCAAGAGATCAGGTGGCCTTCGCCCTATCCTGGATCTTCGAGAGCTCAACAAATTCCTGACCAAAGAGAAATTCAAGATGGTATCCTTGAAGTCAATCCTACCTCTAATTCAACCCAATGACTGGATGTGCTCCATCGATTTGAAGGATGCATACACGCACATTCCAATCCATCCATCCTCTTGGCGTTACCTATGCTTTTGGTACAAGCATCAATTTTACCAATACAAGGTTCTTCCCTTTGGACTGTCAGCTGCACCCAGGGTGTTCACGAAATGCATGGTAGTGGTGGTGGCTCATCTCAGACAACAGCGTATGACAATCTTTCCATATCTGGATGATTGGTTGATAATAGCCTCGACTCCGGACACCTTGATCGACCACCTCCGACGGGTGATACAGTGCTTACAAGAATTGGGGCTAGTGATCAATTTTCAAAAATCACATCTGCAACCAATACAAAAACTACAGTTTATAGGAGCATGCCTGGACACCACTCGGAACAGAGCATACCTCCCAACGGAACGAATAACAAAACTACATCAACTTCTCTATCTATTTATCAAAACTCAAAGACCTTCAGCAAGGCAAGTTCTAGTAGTCTTAGGTCACATGGCAGCAGCCATTTTCGCGGTTCCCAATACCAGACTACACATGAGACGTCTGCAGTGGGGACTGAAATGGCAATGGAAACAACACTCACAACCGTTGACACAGAAAATATCGCTAACAGCCAAAATGAGGAAAGACATAGCACGGTGGCTCTTTCACTCCACCCTTTCCAAGGGAGCACTATTCAGTCCCCCTCCTCACAATGCAGTCGTAACCACAGATGCATCTCGCAAAGGTTGGGGATCACATCTCGAGATCTACGAAACGCAAAGATTATGGACAATCGCAGAGCAGACCCTGCAGTTAAATTTATTAGAACTCAGAGCAATTCGAAAGGCATTACAAGTTTTTCAAGACTACCTCAAGGGTTGCAGAGTCATGATCTACACGGACAATCAAGTAGCAATGTTTTACATCAACAAACAAGGAGGGTCCGGTTCATGGTCCCTGTGCAAAGAGACATTGATCATCTTCGAGCATTCTCATCAACATTGCATACATTTGCAAGCGACTTACCTTCCGGGAGTGGCAAACACAAGAGCGGACAGGTTAAGTCGAATCTTTCACCCTCACGAATGGACGCTCAATGCAAGGATAGCCCAAAACATATTCATACAATGGGGAACACCTGCGATAGATCTCTTTGCAACGGAGATCAACGCTCAAGTTCAAAAGTTCTGCTCGATACGTCCCAGCCCGCTCAGAGTTGCTCAGGACATCTTCCTCATTCCCTGGACGACCGGCCTCATGTATGCCTTTCCTCCAATCCCACTTATAACAAGGACAATTCAAAAGTGCATAGCAGACAAAGCTCAAATGATACTAATAGCTCCAGCCTGGCCCAGGCAACCATGGTACAGTTTCCTTCGGCTATCTATCGACGACCCAATTAGACTACCGAACCGTCCAGATCTCTTGCTCCAGGAACAGGGGACGCTTCTATACCCGTTACACTAATCTCTCCGTTTGACAGCATGGAGGTTGAACAGCTCCTTTTAACAGAGCAAGGAGTTTCCGCTTTGACACAATTCATTTTGTTAGAATCCAGAAAACTCTCAACGAGAAGAAATTACAACTACAAATGGAAACGATATTCTACTTGGTGCATATCCAAGAGCGTACCACCATTGGATTGTCCACCGGAAACACTCATGGATTATCTTCATACACTGTACACAGCTGGACTAGCCACATCTTCCATTAGAGTTCATCTCAGTGCCATAGGGGCATATCATAGGCCGATAAATGATATCCCTATATCCAATCACCCTTTACTCTCTCGTTTCATCAAGGGATTAACTCGCCTTCGTTCTCCAATTTCAAAACCTTCAATTCCATGGAACCTCAACATAGTTCTTGAACAACACATGCTTCCCCCGTTCGAACCCATGGACTCAGCACACATAAAATACCTCACATGGAAAGTGGTATTTTTAATAGCAGTAATATCAGCTCGACTAGTCAGTGAATTGCAAGCTTTAGTCCATTATACTCCATACTTGCAGTTTTATCATCAAAAAGTAGTTCTCAGGACTCACCCATCCTTCTTACCGAAAGTGGTTTCTCAATTCCATCTCAATCAAACCATAGAACTACCAATCTTTTTCCCTAAACCTCACTCCAATGATAGGGAAAAACTGCTCCATACACTAGATTGTAAGAGAGCGTTAGCCTACTACAAAGAGAGAACAAAATCGGATTCCCGGGCTTCTCAACTATTTGTATCTTTTGACCCGAAAGCACATGGACTTCCCGAAACCAAGCGTACCATCTCTAGCTGGATAGTACAGTGCATACAATTCTGCTAAGACAAGCAGAAGTTAAAACTCGCTTCTATTCCCAAAGCTCACCAAGTCAGAGCAGTGGTGGCTTCATTGGCACACCTTCAAAACGTACAACCCATAGACATTTGTAAGGCAGCTACATGGTCATCACTCCGTACTTTCACATCTCACTACTGCCTTGGTCAACAAGCAACCACGGATGCGAAGATAGGGCAAGCAATCCTGCACTCTCTAGTCTATCCTCCTGTCCACGGTGACTACCACACTACTACAGATCACGTTCAACCATACATATCACAACTAACGTGATCAGGAGCTTGGGACTTCCATGACAGCATGGCTAATTCAGCTCTGCTATCAACGGGAAAAAGCAAGTTTGCTTACTGTAAATGGTGTTTCCATAGATAGCAGGAAGAATTAGCCATGCTGACCCGCCCTCCTCCCTGGCAGTCACCGTCTCTTAGACTCAACTACAGCTTAATCACAGACTGAGGAGAATCTGTTACTTTCCTGCGCAGGAACACACGCGCAGCCGCAGAGACTAAAAAACAAACCTCTGCTTAGAAAAGCTCCGCCTCCCGGACCTGATTGACAGATCCCATGACAGCATGGCTAATTCATCCTGCTATCTACAGAAACACCGTTTACGGTAAGCAAGCAGAACATATTTTGGGTATTTTTTGCTGACTGTAGCACTGTGCCTATGGAAGGAACATTTCATTGTGATTTGATTTGTGCTGTTAGAGAGCTCTGTTATTACGTACATTGATGGATTGATAGTTTTGTTGGCCAGCTCCTCAATTTACATTGTACATCCAGAGCATGTACTTCTATTTCTTTAAAAATGAAATAAACACCCTCTTCAAAGGACATGATCAGTGCCCGTCAAGCAACATGATATGTAAAACTACGGAATATTACTCATCTGGGATATTTCTTTGAAAAGCTTTGTACCTTCAGCTACAAGAAGTAGCTGAAGGTACAAAGGTAATTCTGATTTTGAAATGGTTAATGTCCAATATTAAAAAGTCCCATGATAGTCATAAAATATTCACTGCAGGTTGGACTGAATGTTGTAAATACATTTTTTTTTTTTTTTACAGTAAGCTAGTATTGCTTGTATTCTCCCTCATGAATTTTTTTTGGTTTGAAAAATGCATACTGTTAGAAGCTTGTGTGTTTCTATCCAGACTTCTGCTCTGGTTAGGTTTGGGATGGTTGTGATTTCATACTCATTTCCTAGATGACTTCCTTTTCCCTTTTTTTGTTTTTTGTCATACTGTGATTGCATTTTCACTAATCTTTCTTCTCTCCTTTCTTTCCCTTTTTCCTTCTCTCCTGTATCTCTCCCCCCCCCCCCCTTCCCACCCCCACTCAAAAAAGATGTGGCATTGGCTTAATAAGCAGGTAAATGTATTGTGGACTGAATTCCTGAGTTGTCTCCTTTCATGGCAGCATGGGTATTTTTATTTTAGTACATTGTGCTGCTTTTTTTCCCCCTCACCTGCAGATGTGCCAGTTATCAGTTAGTAGCTCTGTTCCAGCTTTGCTATAACCTACTGAAGGTTAGATCTCACAGAGTAATGGTTTATCAAATGATTTTTTTGTTTTATTTTCTCTGCATGTGCCTAGTGAGTAGATAGGTCACTTTGAGATGATATATATGTAATCAGTTTGTGTGTTTTTTCCCCTTGATTCAATAATTTTACAGCTGGGATAGTGTGCATAGATCCTGTATGATTTATAATACTTAGGGTTCTGCTGTGTAATGTTGCACAGCACTTTTTGTACTTTACTCATTTTATAGCTAGTTAGATCTGGTATTTTAGTGGTATAAAAACTTCAAAGGAGATAGTCATGAATGTATTCCCTTGTGACCTGTGGAGTCTGAAGCATTGATCTAGCATCCCTGGCTTTCAAAGACATCCTTTAATAAAAAGTGTTTTTAATTAATATGTATGAGTAGCTTTCAACTTCTTTGTTAGGTTTATCTCTACTCTAGTTGAATTCTCTGTAGAAATTGCTGGGAATCATCTGAAAGTTCAAGAAAGTAATGAATGTCTGCATGAGGATTCCTGATCAGCATTTCAAAAGCTAGTTGTTATTTTCTCAGTGAAAACCAAAGGGTGGATTTAATTGCTTTTAACACAATTTTGAATTACGGTAAAGGTTTACTGTCATTTTACATTTGTGTATAGATGTACTATATTCAGATGTATACAACCAAGGGTACCTACTTACAAAAATGTGAATTTGTTACAGTGCAAACATTTTGCTTTGGACCATTGGAACTGGGTAAATGCACTGTGTGTTTACTTGCAGGCCTATCCATAATGATCTTGAAAGCCATAGAGGCATATCCTCTGGCTGAATGGCAAATTCTTTCTTAATATCTAAACAAGTTAGTGATGATTTCAGTATTCTTTAGTGAAAGCCTGATGGAAGGGTAGATATCCTTTCTATGCGGAAACAAATTATCACCAGCAGCAGTATAGTGCCGTACTCTGTGGCTATTTTTTCTGTCCTCTGTAGAACTTAATGGTAAAATAGCTTTTAGAAATATTTTAATGCTTTGAGCAGTAGTTTTTGTTTTCTGATTAAATAAAAAAAAAAAAAGTCAGTAATTAAGAACATAAGAAATTGCCATGCTGGGTCAGACCAAGGGTCTATCAAGCCCACCATCCTGTTTCCAACAGAGGCCGAACCTGGCAATTACCCAAACACCAAGAAGATCCCATGCTACTGATGCAATTAATAGCAGTGGCTTTTCCCTAAGTAAAGTTCTTCCTGTTACCTACGGTTTCGTTACAGTTCCCCCTTTTTGATGTAAACCGACCTGATATGGTCCCTACCATGAAGGTCGGTATAGAAAAGTGTTAAATTAAATTAATTAAATTAAACTTGATTAATAGCAGTTAATGGACTTCTCCTCCAAGAACTTATCCAAACCTTTTTTAAACCCAACTACACTAACTGCACTAACCACATCCTCTGGCAACAAATTCCAGAGCTTTATTGTACGTTGAGTGAGAGAGAATTTTCTCCGATTAGTCTTAAATGTGCTACTTGCTAACTTCATGGAATGCCCCCTAGTCCTTCTATTATTCGAAAGTGTAAATAACAGAGTCACATCTACTCGTTCAAGACCTGTCATGATCTTAAAGACCTCTATCATATCCCCCCTCAGCCGTCTCTTCTCCAAGCTGAAAAGCCCCTACCTCTTCAGCCTTTCCTCATAGGGGAGCTGTTCCATCCCCTCTATCATTTTGGTTGCCCTTCTCTGTACCTTCTCCATTGCAACTATATCTTTTTTGAGATACGGCGACCATACACAGTATTCAAGGTGTGGTCTCACCATGGAGCGATATAGAGGCATTATGACATTTTCCATTTTATTAACCATTCCCTTCCTAATAATTCCTAACATTCTATTTGCTTTTTTGACTGCTGCAGCACACTGAGCCGACTATTTCAATGTAATATCTACTATGACGCCTAGATCTCTTTCTTGGGTGGTAGCTCCTAATATGGAACCTAACATCATGTAACTACAGCAAGGGTTATTTTTTCCTATATGCAACACCTTGCACTTGTCCACATTAAAACATACTAAAACAACATAAGGCAAATTTAAGCAATTCTGTTTTAGATAATTTGGGATTTAAAAATGATACTTTCCATTCTCACAGGACCAGCAGGATGGTAGTCCTCATATATGGGTGACATCAGGTTAGAGCCCAATCACAGAACACTTTTGTCAAAGTTTCTAGAACTTTGACTGGCACCTACTGGGCATGCCCAGCATGGCACCAACCCTGCATCCAGCAGGGGTCCTCCTTCAGTCTCTTTTTTTTTTTTTCCGCGCAGCAGTAGCCACGTGGGTTAAGGAGCTCTCCAGAGATTCCTGACAGGAATTTTCCTCATGGAATTTATTTCCTAAATTTCAAAAAAATTCTACCCCATAGGGGTTCCCCTATCGATTCTGTAGTCCGAGGTTGTAAGGTAAGGCTTTACCCTCATTTGCAGTCGATTCCCGTCGAGTTTTCCCTTCGGGGCCTACCAGCCATCGACCGCACCGCGGCTAAATTTTTGTCGAAGCCATGCGTCTGGTTTTCATTGGTGGCCCCGATTGTTCTCATACAATGTCCATCACAGACCCACATAGGGGTCTGCGTGTTGTGTTTGGGGTTGGATCATGACGTCTTAACTTGCACCAAAGGTGCCCAAATGACACCAAAGGGCCATAAGGCCCGCTCAGAGAAGATGGAGTTTCTTTTTCAGGCAAAGCCACAGACTCCATCGAGTGCTTCGACGTCGTCTGAGCTGGTGCCATCAACCTCTCGCCAGCAGTGGGACACCGGTGCTGTCCACCCAGCTCCAACTACTCTGAAGGCATCGACTTCTTCCTCTTCGGCTCCAGAGAAGAACCGAGGAGAACATCGTGAAAACAGTCAACGCCATCATCGGAAGGCTCAGTCCGCTGATCCAGGCAAGCCCTCTGCATTGGCGTTGACAGAGCCACCGACAAAGAAATCCCGTCCAGAGAAGGCCCCATCCTGCTCTGCGACTGGGTCACTGAGGCATTCCCCCCCCCCCCCCCTTCACTGGTGCCGGGATCCGCGACTCCACTTTCACCGGTGGACCCTCCGGCTATGCCAATGCTGCCTCCTACTATGGAGCTGGGGTTCCATGCCCCAGGTTTCCGCGAGGAATTGGATCAGATGATCCAAGAGGCTATCGGAAAGGCACGGCAGGGCTTCCAGCCTCCATCGACGCTGGCACCGATGCCAGCCCCAGTCGCCGACCCGATTCCCACGGCGCTCTCACCACTGATCGGCAGGCTGGATGCGTTGATCGGTGCCCTTCCACTGGTGAAACAGAGAATACCGGTATGTCCAACGCCTTCCACCCTGATTCCTTTGTCATCGGACGACGAGGAAACACCGAGGCTGGAACATATGCCTGGGCCGTCTGGGACCTTGCCATCGACTCACCCATCGATGTCACCAATACCATTGATACCGCATCGTCCTCAATAGGTGCCTCCATCAATGCCTAGGCCTGATCCTTCAGGAATAGCACCATTACTTCCCTCTGAAGATCCTATGGGAGCAGTCAGCCTTACGATCCTTGGACAGATGATTCTTCCCAGGATTCTGATGATCTACCTTCAGAGCCATCTCCCCCTGAGGAGAGAAGTCGTTCTCCTCCCGAGGACCTGTCTTTTATTAATTTTATAAAGGAAATGTCTGAAGCCATAACATTCCAACTTCAGACGGAAGAGGACTCCAGACACAAGCTGCTGGAAGTGCTCCAATTCGTAGATGCACCCAAGGAGATTATGTCCATACCTATTCATGAAATCCTCCTGAACTTGCTGAAGAGGAATTAGGAGCATCCAGGCTCTGAACCACTGGTGAATCGAAAAACAGATGCCACCTACCTGGAACAGACAGCCCCTGGTTTCCAAAAACCACAGCTGGATCACCATTCTGTGGTTGTAGAGTCAGCCCAGAAAAAGGCACGACGTTCTAATCCTCATTCTTCCATACCTCTAGGGAAAGAACAGAGGTCCCTGGATGCATTTGGCCGTCGTGTTTTCCATGGCTCAATGCTTATTTCTCGCATTGCTTCATACTAGTTATACAGGGACCTATTTAAAAAGATCCAGGAATTTTCTGAGTCTTTACCCGACCAGTTTCAGGATCAACTCAATGCCCTGGCTCAGAAGGGTCTAGATATTGGTAAGCATGAGGTCCGCGCTGCCTATGATATTTTTGACACTGCTTCTAGGGTGTCCGCAGTGGGGAATAGTGCACGAAAATGGGCCTGGCTGAAGTCCTATGACTTAAGACCAGAAGTACAGGACCAGTTGGCTGACCTGCCCTGCGCTGGAGATAATCTATTCGGGGACAAAATCCAGGAGACTAGCACAGCTCAAAGACCATCACGAGATGCTATGCCAGCTTTCGTCTGTGCCTTCTGATTTCCCGTCCACCTCTAAAAGGGCATTCCGAAGAGACTCTAAGCAGCCTTCCTTCAAGCCACGGAGATATCCTCCTGCTACTCGAGGTCGCCCCTCCAGACCTTACCAAAATGGTCAGGCCAGACAATCCCGGCCTCAGAAAACCCAGCCAGCCCCTCCACCGGGCCCAGCTGCTGGATTTTGACTTCTCACTGGAGAGCATAAGCCAACCTCCTCTGCTGTCCGTACCTGTCGGTGGTCAGTTGTGCCACTTCACCAACATATGGCACACGATCACTTCAGATCAGTGGGTACCTGCTGTACTGACTCAAGGTTACCGGCGGACTCCCCACCTTGACTGACGTGGGGATCATCTGACCACTCCTCTCTTCTGGAGGAGGAGATTTCAACCCTCCTGGGGTCCCGGGCGATAGAACCAGTGCCCCTTTCTCAGCAGGGGCAGGGGTTCTATTCCAGGTATTTCCTCATTCCAAAAACGTCAGGGGGCATTCGTCCAATCCTGGACTTGCGTGCCTTAAACAAGTATCTACAGAAGGAAAAGTTCAGGATGGTAACCTTGGGCTCTTTACTTCCTCTTCTGCAAAGGGGAGATTGGCTTTGCTCTCTGGATCTTCAGGATGCGTATACACACATCTCAATCACTCCGGCTCACTGCAAATTCCTTCGATTCCTAGTTGGCCCCCGTCACTTCCAGTACCGGGTACTGCCGTTCGGCCTAGCATCCGCACCTCGAGTCTTTACCAAGTGCCTTGTAGTGGTTGCGGCCTACCTGAGGTGTCAAGGCGTCCATTTCTACCCTTATCTCGACGATTGGTTGATAAGGGCTCCAACTCAAAGGGACTCCCTTTGAGTTGGAGGCACTAGCCTCCTTACGTCTTAACTCTCCATACATTGCTGTCTCTTGGGTTTCTGATCAACTATCCCAAGTCTAGCCTAGTTCCATCTCAAGCCCTGTCCTTCATAGGAGCTGACCTGGACACCGTGCAGGCAAAAGCATTCCTCCCTCAGGATCGAGCTCGTACTCTCATGTTCCTAGCGCAATGCCTCCAGGATCGAGATTTCCCATCGATAGGGCTGAATTAGCCATGCTTTCATGGGAACTGTCAATCAGGCCCAGGAGGCGGAGCTTCAAAATGATGTCAGAGCTTTGCTCAGAGGCTGTGTGTGAGTTCCCGTGCTGGAATCTACTCTCCTCAGTCAGTTTTTCCGCACACGGGATCGCATGTGGAGCTTCAGACCTCCTCAGGATCACCTTCTCCCTGAGAGAAAAAAATCTTGAAAAAAGAGAAAAAATGAAAGAACACGGTAAGAAGGAAGGGGGACGACCATCGGGCTTCAAGCTGTGCCCCTGCTGGAAGGTCATGTCCATCACAGATGGACATGACCGATGCTATCGGTGTCTGGGCCCAGACCACCCGAAGCAGACCTGCCCGCAGTGTGGCAAGATGTCCCCCAGAGCACGTCAGCAGCGAAAGGACAAAATGCTTGCGCTAAAAGGGATGAGACAGGGCTCCTATGCCCCACCTTCGGAGGCCCGCTCTTCCCTGGGACCGTCTACCCTGAAGCCCCCACAGATGCGTCGAGCGTCGCCGTTGGAACCTGCAGCTTCCAGGACGGGAGATGAGTGCCGTAAAAAGCCCAAGCCGACTGCTTCTCGGGGCCAGGACCCTAAGCACGCCGAACACCATGGCCGAGACGTGTCGACTGCGTCAGAGAGCCGTACAGTGCAGAAGCATACGCGCGAAACCGAGGCTTCGGGACTCAGGATGCACGGCGCACACATGCATGCATCGACCGGCACAACACCATCGGCTGGGTGCATGGCGCACCCAGCCAAGCGACTCTCGGCGCCGACTCAGACGCAGAAGCGAGGATCGAAAGAGTCGGACGGGAAGCACGCAACATGTGCGTCAACCAAGGAGCCGGGTTCCAGTCGTGGACATGCGCCGACGACGCATGGGAAGCGGTCATGAGCCGCACATCGATGCAAGACAGTATGCACCATCTCCCATACACCCGGCCATGACGCAATTGGAGCAGACACCGACGCCCTAAGTGGCCTCAGCCAAGCGGTCGACTCAAGCTTCGGCCAGACCATCCGAAACATATATCCCGACGCCCAGGACCGTTACTGATGCACCAGGGCTCACCAGGCTCTTCTTCGCAATCTGCAGGTGACAAGAATCCATGGATTACTTCTCTTTCCTCCGGGTCCTCCTCTCCATCCCTGCAGGTGTTCTCGGACCTCTCCTCTGCTTCTCACCACCATTCAACAGGGGATGTTCTTCAGGAACCACTCTCGAAGAAACGAAAGTTGTCCAAGGTGACCCATGCACCTCGTCACTGTACACCGCCGCCAGGCTCTGACATCCTCCAGGCGGCTGTGCCGAGGAGCGAGCCCACTGCACCGCCTCGTCCTACGATGCCTCCTCAAACAAAGGAAGCTTTCCTTAAACTCTCTATGGCTTTATCGGGATTTTTTGAAATCATGCAGACTTCCTTCTAAATGCCAGCATCCTCACTGAGCAGTGGTGGGCAGTCTCCGCAACCATCTATCCACCGGTCACCCCCATGGTCCAGATCACCATCTCCACCGGCCCCATCTCCACCGCCGCCACTGGCACCGCTATCTCCGTATCCCATCCCACGGCCAGTCTCTCCAGTGGTCCCAATTACGTCTCTGGACTCCTC
Source organism: Rhinatrema bivittatum (assembly GCF_901001135.1). NCBI lineage: Eukaryota > Metazoa > Chordata > Amphibia > Gymnophiona > Rhinatrematidae > Rhinatrema > Rhinatrema bivittatum. The sequence continues at coordinate 343,331,622 of NC_042616.1, read as the reverse complement.
CACGGGATACCCTTCCGATCCGGGTGAGTAACCTGCGGAACCATATTCCCCACCAGAAGATTCTCCCTGCGGTCTCCCGGAAAACAGACCTCAAATATAAGATGCAGCCGTCGCCTTATTATACTCCATCTCAATTACCTCATGCTTCCATCGTCGTGGAGTACGCTAGAGCTAAAGCCAAAAAATCCAAACTTCACTCAGCAGCGCCCCCAGGTAGAGACCTTCGCTCCTTAGATGACTTTGTGAGGCGAGCCTTCCTGTCGTCCATGCTGGCAGCGAGGATCAACCACCATCAATTTTACATTGTTCAATATATCTAGGATTTAATTCAACCGGTTAAAGACATCTCCCAACCCTTGGAACACACTTCCACTGACTCTGACCTGATCAGGGACATGGAGGAAGCCATCTGTCATCTGTTAAGAACAGTTTGTGAGGGTTTTGAGACCTCCTCACGTACTTCTGCCGTGGTGATTGCAGCACGGCGGGTAGCCTGGCTTCGAGCAAGTTCCATCAGAGACGATGTACATGATAAATTGGCTAACTTACCCTGTAAGGGAGACAATTTGTTTGGTACCAGGTTTCAAGAGACCGTAGCTCAACTCAAGGAACAGTCGGTGGCTGTTCAGTCTCTCACCACGCCACAACCCTACTCTTCGTCATGGAAGTATTATGTCCCTCCCAGGAGACAACCTTTCCAAAGAAGAGCGTATATACCATATGCGACGTATCGCCCTACGCCATACCAACCCCAGACTTGCCCACAAAACCAGTCTACTCAAAATAGAAGGGGGTGTCCCCGATCTCAACGTCCCCAAATTCAACAACCGGCCACTTCTAATAAGCCTGCTCAGTCTTTTTAATAACTGCTATGCCACCATTACAAAAGGTCTCAGCGGGGGGCATACAGGCTCACATCCAGCAATGGGAGAACATCACAATAGATTAGTGGGTGCTGGAGATTGTTTGTCTCGGTTACCGGATTCCCTTCCCCTCCCTACCACCTCTCCCGCATTTAACATCCAGGGGGACCAGGTCCAACCCCACCCTGTTGGAGAAGGAGGTGACTGCCTTACTGCAACAAAATGCAATTCAACACCTCCCTCCCTCCCAACAGAATACAGGGTTCTACTCCCCTTAGTTCCTCATACCCAAGAAATCAGGGTACCTCCATCCTATATTGGACCTCCGAGACCTCAACAAATTCATAGTCAAGGAAAAGTTCAAGATGATATCGCTAAAATCCATCTTACCTCTGATCCAACCCAATGCTTGGATGTGCACCATAGACCTCAAGGATGCATACACTCATATCCCAATTCATCCCTCCTCCTGGCAATACCTGTCTTTCCAAGTCAACAGCCAACACTTCCAATACAAGGTTACTTCCTTTTGGTCTCTCGACAGCACCTAGGATGTTCACCAAGTGCATGGTTCCTCAGACAACAGAGAATAATCATTTTTCCCTATCTCAACATTTGGCTGATTATGGCCTCAACCGCAATCATGCTCCGCCAACATCTTCACGACACAATAACTTGCCTCAATCAATTGGGACTAGTAATCAATTACCAGAAATCCCACCTACAACCTACCCAATGACTCCAATTCATAGGAGCCTGTCTAGACACTATCAAACACAGAGTTTTTTCTGCCACAAGACAGGAAGTCCACCATGCATCAACTATTCCAACGTCTGAAAGTCACCACATCGCCATCCGCCTGCCAGGTGTTAACCGTCCTGGGGCATATGGCGGCATCAATCCACGCAGTGTCCAACACATGTCTCCACATGCGGCATATCCAGTGGGATCTCAAAAGGCAATGGAAACAACATTCACAGCCATTGACATTAAGAATACTCTTAACAGCCACCATGATCCAAGAGCTGGATTGGTGGTTACAACGTTCAACTCTCATCAAAGGAACACCATTCGTCCAGCTACCTCACTGCAGTACTCACCACGGATGCCTCCTGCAAGGGATGGGGAGCGCATCTCAACCAACTCCAGACTCAAGGTCTCTGGACCAAACAGGAGCAGTCATATCAAATCAACTTCCTGGAATTACGGGCGATACGTTACTCCCTACGAACCTTCGTTTCCCACCTCCAAGGCCACCGAGTCATGGTATACATGGACAATCAAGTGACCATGTTCTACATCAACAAACAAGGGGGATCGGGCTCATGGCTCTTGTGCAGGGAAGCCCTCACCATCTTACTATGCGCCAACAGTCATTCAATTTAGTTACAAGCAACATACTTACCAGGCATCGCCAACACTCAAAGCAGACAGGTTGAGTCGGATGTTCCGTCCACACGAATGGTCTCTCCATCACGAGGTAGCGGAGATCATTTTCCACAAATGGGGAATGCCAGTGATACACCTCTTCACCACCGAATCCAACCGGAAGGTGACTCGCTTCTGCTCCGTATGGCCCAGTCCACGTAGGGATGCCCAGGATGCCTTTCTCATATCCTGGACAGAACCACTAATGTATGCGTTTCCATCGATTCCGCTCATCACATGTACTCTACAAAAGTGCATGCAGGACGGGGCTCAACTGATTCTCGTGGCACCTGCCAGGCCTTGACAATCATGGTACACACACCTACTGCAGTTATCTGCGGATGCACCGCTATGGCTACCGCAGCAGGAAGACCTCCTGTCTCAGGAGCAAGGAACACGCCACCCGCTCCACTCATCACTACATCTAACAGCTTGGAGGTTGAACAGATCTTTTTCTCTGAGCAAGGGTTTTCCATCACAGTCCAAGACATAATGTTAGAATCGCAGAAACCATCCATGAGATGCAGTTATCAATTCAAATGGAAGAGGTATGCAACATGGTGCGGATCCAAGGGTATAGACCCACCTGTACCCCAGACAAGTTGTTAGACTATCTACACACTTTGTATACCGCAGGTTTTGCCACGGCCTCGGTCAGAGTACACCTCTGTGCCATTGCTGCCTTCCACAGACTTCATGAAGGCCAACCGATTTCACTGCACCCATCAGTTTCTCGCTTTATTCAGGGACTAGTCCATCTTCGACCTCCAGTCTCCAAGCCTCCAGTACCCTGGAATCTCAACCTGGTCCTGGAACATTATGCCAGTACTTAGCGAACTTCATTGGCTCCCTGTATTTTACAGAATCCAGTTTAAATGTTTATCTATGATACATAAAGCTCTTTATGAGGACAAAATAGAATGGTTAAATTCTGCTTTACATTTTCACACACACCAACGGAATCTGCGTTCATCTGGTAAAGCTTTACTATCAATTCCCTCACTGAAACTTGCACATCTTAATTTTGTGCGTGATCAAGCACTGTCTCTGGCGGGCCCAAAAATTTGGAATAGCTTGCCTACAGAACTAAGATTGGAGTCTCAACAGAGTACTTTTAAGAAAAAGCTTAAAACTTGGCTGTTTGAGCAGGCCTTTACTAAGAGTCTTTCTTCTCACCCTTGCCTCTTCTTCCCTTTTTTATAGTTTTACTACTATTAGTATGAGATTTTATGATGATAATAGACGGTAATATTAGGTATATTATTTTATATAGAGTGTTATTTAAGTGATTTTAAGATTTTTTTTTTTAATGTTTGTAATAACTTTTACTGTTTCTTGTTTTAAAAGTGTACACTGATATGATGATTTATTTTTGAATACCGGTATATAAAAGTGAAATAAATAAAAATAAATACATATTTCCTAGCGTGTAGCAGATGGACTCAGAACAAGTGGGTATAGTGTGCTCGTGCTAGCAGATGGAGACGGATCTGATGTCAGCACGGGTACATATACCCCCACAGGAAGTGAAGCAACTCAGTAATTTCCATCTCCAAAGCAGTTTGGAGCGCCTGCACGCTCGCTGAGCGTGTTTTCCAATACTACTTTCTACTTTCCAAATTTCTCAGAAGACGAGCCCCGCACTCCTGCGGTGATACCCTCGGGTCCCTCCCCAGTTGAGTTTCCCGAGGTGGTTTCCACGACCCCTCTGAGGTCTACGCCTCGGTCCGGTGGCCGAACCGTGGCAGAGATCTAGCCCCCGAGCGAGAAGGGCTCGGGCCTGGCTGAGAGGCGCCTCAGTCCCGGCGTGGACTTAGCCCCGAGCGAGACGCATTTGGTGGCTTAGAGGCAGCGGGTGCACTTCCTCAAGCGAGGCGGTGAAGGTATTTCCCCTCTCCCCCCGCAGCCGGAGACCGCCCGGGTTACAGCCGGGAAGCGCCGAGGATCAGGTAAGGCGTACATCTTTTACTTTTGGTCTCCGAGGTACGAGGATCGGCGGCGTTGCCTGCATGCGGCACGTCGTGGAGGTCGCCATTTTGTCTGCCTTGTTCAGGTATTCAGCGCCCATGGATAGGCGCCTGTTGATGGGCGCACAACGCAGCTTATAGATTGCTAAGCGCATATTGTTTATTATTGAGCGCCTATTGTATATTATTGAGTGCATATTGCTGAACGCATATTATTGGGCGCATATTGTTTATTATTGAGCGCATATTGCTGAACGCATATTATTGAGCGCATATTGTTTATTATTTAGCGCATATTGCTGAACGCATATTCTTCATAAGAACATAAGAACATAAGAAAATGCCATACTGGGTCAGACCAAGGGTCCATCAAGCCCAGCATCCTGTTTCCAACAGTGGCCAATCCAGGCCATAAGAACCTGGCAAGTACCCAAAAACTAAGTCTATTCCATGTAACCATTGCTAATGGCAGTGGCTATTCTCTAAGTGAACTTAATAGCAGGTAATGGACTATTGTTTATTGAGCGCATATTGCTGAACGCATATTATTGAGCGAATATTGCTGACACCTAAGCGCCGGTGCTCTGCATTCGCAAGACGCGATGGAACACCTAAACGCCCCGGCGTCTCCCGAGGTGGCACCTCCTGCTTCCGGCATGAAAGCTCTTGGCCTGTGCTCAGCGTGCCAGCTTAGAGCCACGCAGAGCGAGGAGCCAAACTCCCTTTGTGCCCAATGTGAGGAGGCCGTGGGAGCCTCGGGCCAGGACCAGTCTCAACCGAGGTTTACTGACAGTTCCCCAGGGGCCACCCCGGATCTAGCGGGCCGTCTCTAACAGCCAGGAATCCCGGGGGACCTGGTACCCCGACGGCTGGAGACCGCTTCCATTTCCTGGGTGGACTTATTTAAGGGGATCCACGCCTTCGTACAGATGCAGTCTGCTTCCCGTCCAGGTGCTGCTGCCCCGGCTGACCCTGCCCCCGGGCCCTCTCGCCCTTACCGCGGGCACCCGCCTCCGGGCAGTCCGGCTCCGGCAGACCCTGATGTCTCGGAGGATGAGTCCAAACCCCCCCCCGAGGAGGGGGAACTTCCCTCGGGGAGGCGGTTCTTTCCCAAGGAGGATCTCTCCGACCTGGTCTCTCAGTGCCTGACGGAGTTGGCTATTCCAGGCCCCAGCACCATGGAGGCATCTACGCAGAACCCCCTGCTGGAGGGTCTTCGTCCCACAGCCCGCCATTTCCCCTTCCTGCAAGCGGCGCAACAGCTGATCGATTTGGAGTGGAATGCGCCAGAGGCCTCATTCAAAGGGGGTCGGGCCCTGTCCGGCATGTACCCCCTGGACCCGGCAATCAAGGATATGCTGGCGTGCCCTAAGGTGGACGCCTTGGTTAGCACGGTGGTCAAGCGCACTACCATTCCAGTGGAGGGGGGGGCGGCCCTCAAGGAGGCTCATGATCGACGCCTGGACGCCATCCTGAAACAAACCTTTGAGGTGGCAGCTCTCTCTGCGAATCGCAACCTGCTGCACAGTGGTAACGCGTTCCTGTTTGTCACAGGTCAGGAGCAATGCCCCGGCAGCGGACATGGAGTCAGCTCTCTCGTTCCTCACGGATGCCACCTCCGACCTAGTCCGTACGACAGCCAAGGGGGTATCATCCTCAGTAGCAGCCAGGAGGCAGCTCTGGATACGAAACTGGTCAGCCGATGCTCCTTCTAAGACATGTCTCACTAGAATGCCGTTCATGGGTTTTCTTCTGTTCGGCAGTGACCTAGATAAACTGGCCAGCACATGGGGCGCCTCTCCCGTACCTCGACTGCCGGAAGATAGGTCCAAGAAGAACCAGCGCACCTTTCCAAGGCCCTCCAGAGGTAGAAGCTCCCAACGCTTCTCTCCCTATGGGAGTCGCTACCAGGCACCTCGTCCTCAGGCCAGGAACCAGTCCTTTCGGACCAAGCAGCACAAGAGGGGAGCCGGCTCGGGTTCGGGTCCTGGCCGCACCCCACAATGAGAATTAGCCGATCCATCCGGGGGACGAAGCCATAGGGGGCAGGTTAACCCTCTTCTACCCCAGATGGGTTGAGATTACGTCGGACCAGTGGGTCCTCGCCATCATCCGAGAGGGGTATTATCTGGACTTCCATCACATCCCTCCGGACAGATTTGTGGCGTCTCCGTGTCCAATCCACAAGAAGGCAGCATTGGAAGCTACCCTGGCGCGGCTCCTGTCCTTGAAAGCCATAATCCCAGTACCTGCATGGGAAATGGATTCTGAGCACTATTCCATTTATTTCATAGTACCCAAGAAAGAGGGCACTTTCCGGCCTGTATTGGACCTCAAGTCAGTCAACCGATACTTAAGGGTCCCAAGGTTTCGCATGGGAACTCTGCGCTCAGTCAAGACCGCAGTACAGCCAGGGGAATTCCTCACGGCCTTAGACTTGTCAGAAGCCTACCTGCATATCCCGATCCATCGGGACCATCAGCGCTACCTAGGCTTCAAGGTTCTGGGACGACACTTCCAATTCCGGGCTTTACCCTTCGGGTTAGCCACGGCACCGCGGACCTTCACCAAGGTGATCGTAGCGGTGGCAGCGGCGCTCAGACGGGAAGGAATCCTTGTCCCATCCCTACCTAGACGATTGGCTGATCAGGGCGAAATCCCGAGAGGAGAGCCATCGGGCAACCAACAGAGTGATCTCCCTGCTGGAAAGCCTGGGATGGGTAGTCAACCTAAACAAGAGCTGCCTACAGCCTTCCCAATCACTGGAATACCTGGGAGTCCAGTTCGACACCCAGGCAGACAAAGTCAGCCTTACCGCCAAGAGAAGGTTAAAACTCCAGACGCGTCTACGGTCCTTGATGGGAGCCAGCCGGCCCATAGCTTGAGACTATCTGCAGGTTCTCGGTCTCATGGCATCCACCCTGGAAGTGGTACCTTGGGCGAGGGCCCATATGAGACCACTACAACGCTCCCTCCTCTCTCGATGGACCCCACGCTTCCGGAATTACTCCGTGTATTTACCTCTACCAGCCGGACTATGGGCCCAGCTACGGTGGTGGTTGCAGTCCAACCACACGAGCAGGGGGTCGAAGATGTCCTCCCCCACGTGGACTCTGCTCACCACAGATGCCAGCCTGAGCGGATGGGGAGCACACTGTGAAGAGCTCACCGCCCAAGGGCGGTGGAACAGAAAAGAGTCAGGGTGGAACATCAACCGTCTAGAGGCACGGGCAGTCCGATTAGCCTGCCTGCGATTTGCTCACAGACTGAGGAACAGAGCAGTCAGAGTGATATTCGACAACGCCACCACGGTGGCATACATCAACCGACAGGGCGGAACCAGAAGCCAACAGGTGTCCCTAGAGATAGCCCCGCTGATGGCTTAGGCAGAGGCGAATCTCCAGGACATCTCCGCTGTCCACATTGCCGGAAGGGACAACACCACGGCAGACTTCCTCAGCAGGGAAAGCCTAAATCCGGGAGAATGGCAGCTGTCCCCCACAGCCTTCCAGATGATTGTGGATCAGTGGGGGACTCCGGACATGGACCTATTAGCGGGCAGGTCCAATGCTCAAGTACCCAGATACTTCAGCCGCAAGCGAGATCCGTTCTCTCACGGGATCGATGCCCTGGTTCAGCCATGGCCTCCAGGGACCCTGCAATACGCCTTTCCGCCGTGGCCCCTGCTGGGCGCCCTTATACACAAGATTCAGAGGCACAGAGGCCTAGTTCTTCTAGTGGCACCAGACTGGCCAAGGAGACCCTGGTACGCGGACATGAGAAGACTACTGACAGGGGAGCCTCTTCCCCTGCCTCCTCTCAGAGACCTGCTTCGTCAAGGTCCCATCCTCCACGAGAATCCGGCTCAATTCTCTCTTACGGTCTAGCCATTGAGAGGGCTAGACTGAAGAAAAGAGGTTACTCGGAGCCAGTGATAGATTCCTCCGAGCTCGCAAGTTTTCCACATCCCTCACCTACATCAGGATCTGGAGAGTATTTGAAGCCTGGTGCGACACTCATGGCACTAATCCACATGCGACCACAATCCCTATTATTCTGGATTTCCTGCAGGAGGGGCTTCAGAAGGGTCTGTCCCTCAGCTCCATCAAAGTCCAGGTGGCGGCGCTGTCTTGCTACGGTCCCAGGAGGGATGGCAAGACCATTGCCACGCACCCAGATGTTTCCTGCTTCCTGAAAGGAGTCAAGCACATTTGTCCGCCACTGCAGTGGCCAGTGCCCCTGTGGAACCTCAACATAGTTTTGGATTTCCTTGCGGGATCCACCTTCAGACCCCTTCGGGGCCTGTCTCTCCGTTCACTAACTTTGAAGATGGTGTTCTTGCTGGCAGTGTGTTCCGCACGCCGCATCTCAGAGCTACAAGCGCTGTCCTGCCGTGATCCCTTTCTGCGAATCACTCTAGAGGCTATCCATCTTCGCACGGTTCCCTCTTTTTTACCTAAAGTTGTCTCACAATTTCACCTCAACCAAACCATATCTTTGCCAACCACGGCGGGTTTGAAGAAATCAGAAGAAGGGCGTTTGCTCCGCCATCTCGACATCGGCCGACTGCTGCCCAGATACCTGGAAAAGACAGAAGCAGTACGAAAGACGGACCATCTGTTCGCCTTCACAGCGGGAAGAAGCAAGGGGAAGCGGCCTCTCGGCCTACCATAGCCCGTTGGATCAAAGAAGTTATCAGAGCGGCCTACGTAGAGGCCGGAAAGTCACCACCTCTGCAGGTCAAGGCTCATTCCACTAGAGCGCAGGCGGCCTCTTGGACAGAATCTAGGATGCTGTCGCCTGCAAAGATATGTAAGGCGGCGACATGGTCCTCCCTCCATACCTTTTCCAGATTTTACCGTCTGGATGTCCAGGCCAGGGAGGACACAGGATTTGCGAGGGCAGTCCTACGCGGTCCTCAGGCAGTCTCCCGCCCAGTTCGGGAGTAGCTTTTGTACATCCCACTTGTTCTGAGTCCATCTGCTACACGCTAGGAAATGTTGAGATTACTTACCTGATAATCTCCTTTTCCTTAGTGTATGCAGATGGACTCACCATCCTGCCCGGCTGCCAGTATACATGGATCTTTGCCATTTCCAGGTAAGACATGTCAGTTCTTACACGAGAGCATCCACTCTGCCAGGTGTCGACGCCTTCCGGTTGGAAGCGCTGGCGGTCTCCAGCTACTATCAATCGGTCAGGGGAATCCTGTTTCACTAATTCATTGATCGGTCAGTACACATATATCCATAACAGCTTTTGCAAGGAAGATTACTGAGTTGCTTCACTTCCTGTGGGGGTATATGTACCCGTGCTGACGTCAGATCCGTCTCCAACTGCTAGCACGAGCACACTATATCCACTTGTTCTGAGTCCATCTGCATACACTAAGGAAAAGGAGATTATCAGGTAAGTAATCTCAACAATGTTACCCACCGTTCAAACCAATGGATTCAGCACATATCATTATGTGCTGTTAGTATTCCTAACAGCGATTACTTCGGCTCGACGTGTGAGCGAATTACAGGCATTAGTACACTATAGCCCGTACCTCCAGGTTTATCACCATAAAGTTCTCCTATGCACTCATCCAACCTTTCTACCGAAAGTAATCTCCCAATTCCACCTCAACCAGTCCATTGAACTCCCCACGTTTTGTCCAAAACCACATCGCAACGAACGTGAAAAACTACTGCATACCTTAGACTGCAAAAGGGCATTGGCTTACTATAAGCAAAGAACCCAGTCGCAGACCAGACCGTGTCAGTTCTTTTGTCTCCTTTAACTCCAATGCTCCGGGTCCTCTAGTAGCCAAATGCACCATTTCTAGCTGGATAACCCAGCTAGAATTCTGCTACGAAAAAATTCTGCTACGAAAAACGCCAGTGCAAACTCTCTTCGCAACCCATGGCGCATCAAACGCATGCAGTGGCAACATCCCTGGCTCATCTCAGACATGTTGCTCCACTGGACATCTGCAAAGCTGCCACGTGGGCATCTCTTCATACTTTCACTTCCCATTACTGCCTGGATCAGCAAACCACGGAAGATGCCAAATTGGGAAGGACACTTCTACACTCATTATCCACAGAGTAACAAAGTCGACTGTCACTTACCTTCATCACACTTCATTGATACAAGAGACTAACACGCTTGATTCAGTATGATGTGGAACTTAGGGCTCCCATGACAGCATGGCTAAGTCAGCCCTGCTATCGACGGGAAAAAGCAAGTTTGCTTACCGTAAATGGTGTTTCCGTAGATAGGATGAATTAGCCATGCTGACTCACCCACTTCCCTGAACAGTCGACTCTGCCTTTACGACCACGCTTGCTTAATCACAGACTGAGGAGAGTCGATTCCAGCGTGGGAACTCACGCGCAGCCTCAGAGCAAAGCTCTGACATCACTTTGAAGCTCCGCCTCCCAGGCCAGATTGATAGTTCCCATGACAGCATGGCTAATTCATCCTATCATTTATGGAAACACCGTTTACTGTAAGCAAACTTGCTTTTACACAACAGCTTGTCATTTCCTCATTTTACTGGGTCACATGGCATCCTCTGTACATGTCACTCCAATGGCACGCCTCGCCATGAGTCATGCAATGGACTCTGAAGTCCCAGTGGGCTCAGGCTTATCATTCAATGTCCAGCATTGTCCACGTTACCAAGCAGCTCCGCCTGTCGCTGGCCTAGTTGATGCGGATCTCCAATCTCCTTCAAGGCCTTCCCTTTCAAGTTCCAGAACCTCAAGCTATCCTGACAATGGACGCCTCCATCCTAGGTTGGGGAGCTCATGTCGACGGCCTGCAGACTCAGGGAACATGGTCTCCAGAGGAAGCCAAATATCAGATAAATTTCCTGGAGCTTCGGGCGATCAGATATGCCCTCAGAGTCTTGATTGCCTCTCAAACAAAAGACCATCCTGATTCAAACCGACAACCAGGTGGCGAAGTGGTATATCAACAAGCAAGGGGGAACTGGCTCCTACCTGCACAGATATGGGCGTGGGCTCATTCCCACTCAATGTACCTCAGAGCGACCTACTTGCCGGGCGTGGACAATGTTCTGGCAGACAGGTTGAGCCGGACCTTTCATCCGCATGAATGGTCTCTCAACCCCACGGTAGCGGACACAATCTTCCAACGTTAGGGTTATCCACAAATAGACCTCTTTGCGTCCACCCACAACTGCAAAGTGGAGAACTTCTGCTCGCTCACTCGCAGCTGCCACTCACAGCCGAGGGATGCTTTCGCCCTGTCGTGGTCCAGCGGTCTCCTCTATGCATACCCTCCACTTCCACTCATATCGAAGATTGTCGTGAAGTTACGAAGGGACAAGGGCTTAATGATTCTGATAGCCCCTCACTGGCCACGCCAAGTCTGGTTCCCAGTCCTCCGGGACCTATCTGTTCGCTGGCGCATCCCTCTAGGGGAGGATCCGCTTCTGATAACTCAGAACGATGGGTGCCTACGCCACCCCAACCTCCAGGCCCTATCCCTGACGGCCTGGATGTTGAAAGGTTAATACTCCAACCCCTTAACCTTTTGGAGTCGGAATACAGAGTCCTGGTAGCTTCATGAAAGCCTTACACAAGACGCTCTTATCGTTCTACGTAGAAAAGGTTTACAGTCTGGTGCACGTCCATGTCCGTAGACCCCTTCACTTGTTCCACTGCAAAGTTTCTAGACTATCTCTGGCATCTGTCAGAGTCAGGTTTGAAAACTTCCTCTATAAGGGTGCATGTCAGCGCGGTAGCCGCTTTCCACAACGGCGTGAGAGATGTCTCTATTTCAACACACACTTTCGATAACATCAAATTAGGAAATCCAGTGGGAAAACAGACCCTTTCCTCCTGGTTGGCAGACTGTATCTCTTTTTGCTACCAGCAAGCAGGTATGCTGCTACAAGACCGTGTAAAAGCACACTCTGTTAGGGCCGTGGCAACCTCAGTGGCACACCTTCATTCGGTGCCACTTATTGATATTTGTAAGGCTGCGACCTGGAGCTCTCTCTATACCTTCGCAGCCCATTATTGCTTAGATAAGGCTGGCAGACAAGATTCCATTTTTGGCAACTTATTCTCAGCTTAACTACCCAACATCCTACCAGCGACCTGTTTAGGGTTTTCAGGATGCCCTCCTACCCAAATCCACCCCTGGTGTTGTGCCTGTTGCACGTCTTTGGGTGCATTTGGTGCATTGCTCGGGCATCCTCAGCTCGCTATTCACCCATATGTGAGGACTACCATCCTGCTTGTCCTGTGAGAAAGCAGAGTTGCTTACCTGTAACAGGTGTTCTCACAGGACAGCAGGATGTTAGTCCTCACGAAACCCGCCCGCCACCCCATGGAGTTAGGTTTGCTTGCGATTTGTTATTTTATTTTTCACACGTACTTCTTGCTATAAATGAGACTGAAGGGGGACCCCTGCTGGATGCAGGGTTGGTGCCATGCTGTGCATGCCCAGTAGGTGCCAGTCAAAGTTCTAGAAACTTTGACAAAAGTGTTCTGTGATTGGAGCCCAACCCATATGTGAGGACTAACATTCTGCTGTCCTATGAGAACACCTGTTACAGGTAAGCAACTCTGCTTTACCTGGTAGCATAGGTCAGTAGATGCTAAGGAGTCTCTGTTTCAAACTCTTATCTGAAGAAGAGCTCAGTGAAGAAATGGAGCAAACTGAAGTGTTTCATTCAAACTGTTAGAACTAATCACAGATATGATGCTAAAATTCACCAAACTTGTAATCTTGGGTGACTTGAATTTTCATATAGGTAAAAGACGCTACATGCTGCTGACTTCCTAGCCATAGTGATGATGCTAGGTTTCACCTAAGCTGTTAAAACACCCCACAGGTCTAATATGTGAAAAAAGGACACATACTGGACTTGGTCTTCCACACGGGAATGGAAATCTTGGAACACTAGGCAGATATCATTAAGATAACACTACTCTCATGGTCCGATTACTCTTTGTTGTTTCTATGCAGTGCGATAAAAAAAAAGTGGACATGACTAGATCCTTGAAAGTGATCTGAAACAAGAAAGCACATACCCCAGAAAACCTGTTAAATGCACTAGAATGCCCCTCTATGGATAAAAAAAAAACATTTTATGAAACAGACCAAGTAAAGTAATGGAAGGATAACCTAGAAAAAGCCTTAGTCAAAATTGCCCTCCCAAAAACATTCCTATGGCCTCCCTCCCCCCAGATATTCACTTTTGGTACTTCCGAGAACTGCCGCCCTAAAACACCAAGAATGAAAGCTAGAAAGGAAATAGCGCAAAATTTGCTTTGAAGAAGATAGACTGCAGCGTAAATTAGACATGACCATAATACCATAAAGCCATAACAATGACCAGAAAAAACATAATTCTCACATTGCATTGTGGAAGTCCCAAAACCAGCTTGGTCAAACCATCACAAAAGAATCTTAATTTCTACATTGAAACTAACAAACAAAATCACTTCTTTCTTTGAAAACAAAATCAAGGACTTATGGTGCCACAGTAAAGACATCTCTCACTCAGAGATAAGCTTTACCCCACCAAATACATCAGAGGTATGGGAATCATTTATGCCAATCACAGAAGGTAGCCTCAGACTCTGGCTGCCCTATGTCCGACAGATAACTTGATCTGGGCCTATCCAAATTAGTAAAGCTATCAAGTAAGGGGTTCGCAGTCTCAGCACCAAGATTATAAATTCCTTCCTTACTCTGAAGGCTTGCTTCCTACAGATCTAAGAAAAAAAAAAGCTGTAGTGGCCGCTGTTAATAAACATATAAAGAAGAACCTTGATCTAGACAAACCTGAAAACTACCACATTGTCCAAAATCCCCTTCCTAGGGAAATTAATAGAATAATCAGTAAGAACTCAACTGAATTTCTGACTAGCTGAAAAAACTGGCTCAATCTAAACTAATTTGGATTCAGAAAAAAAATAAGGAACAGAAATAGTACTAGTCGACCAACCAGCATGACATAGATACTATGATAGAAGCTAGGCAGCAATATTAGTTACTATTATATTTTTCCATCTTTTAACAGTATAGATGACAATATTGTGTTATCTTGACTAGCAGAAGCTGATCTAAGCGGAATGGTCCTAACTTGGTTCAGTACTTTTCTGTCAGGCAACAGCCTGTTCATTTTGCTGACACCACATCAGTACCCTGGATCATTAACCTGGGGTGTGGGGGCTCCTTCCCAAGGCCTCTATACCATCTCCAGTGTTTTCAACATTTTCCTCAAACCACTGACACAACTAATATAAACTTTTGACATAAAACATTTACATCTATGTGGATGATGTCCAGCTTGTGCTATTATTGGATCCTGATCCAATGAGGGCGATTATTAAACTAAGCAAATGTCTTAGATATCTAAGAATAGAAAAAGACCCCAACAAATGTAATCTATACCCAGACAAAATGGAGATTCTCTGGGTACAAATTGCATAAGTTCCTGACTTGAAAATCCTGTTCTGAACCTGTGAACTCATATTAAATACACAGTTCAAAAGCCTTGGAGTCTTACTAGACTCTGAACTCACCATGCTGTTGCGATTGAGGCAACAGTAAAGAGCTGCCATTTTCAATTATGAAACTTGCAAAGACTGCACCCATTTATTGCAGAGAAAAACCTTCTCACAGTTGTTCATGTCAACTAGATTATTGCAACACACTGTACAAGGGCCTAACAGATAAGGCTCTCTGCGAATTCCAAATGATACAGAACTCTGCAGCACAACTAGTAGAATAACTTTGCAGTAGACTTAAAGAAATTACACTGCTTACCTTAAAGAATTAGATTCAAAACTCTTGATACTGATGATTAAAGCACCAAGAGAGGGGCCTATCTACTTGCGTGAAAGACTGTATTTATACATGCCATCTGGATTCATAAGAACATCACTCGGATCCCAAATGTCAATTCCATTGTCAAAATAAGATACCTGTAACAGATCTTTCATGGGAGCAACACCTTCTCTCTAGAACACCCTCCCAAAATAGCTCCAACAAATACATGAGTGCTGCTACTTCAGGAAGTAAATAAAAACTTGGCTCTTCTACCAAGCTTTTGCTACCTAATACAGAACACACAAATTCTAGACTGACTATGGGAAGCTGCCTGGCATTATTTTGAATGCCTTAAATATACTGCTACAATGTTATGATACAGTTATTTATGTTTAGAGATAGTCACCAGTATTTCTGATATGCTGCAGATAGTTTAGACATTATTTTGTGTGTGTGTGTGTGGGGGGGGGGGGCGGTTGGAACTTGGATTGCTCCTCTTCATTTGGTAATTTTGGGAGTGAGTTGTGTTTTAGGTACAGTATTTGTGATTTAGATGACGTTAGTCCTAAAGTACATTTTTTTTATTTGCCAATGCTATAATTTGGCTTTTACAACTATATGATACACCTTTTACTTGTGATGTTGTAGTTGATCAATGTTTATATGCTGCTATTCTAATTTGCTGTAAGCTGCTTTGAGTGAATTTCTTATTTTCTGAGGCCAAACAGGATGGCAGTATAGGTGACACATGGGTGATATCATCCAATAGAACCCGGCATGGAAAATTTATGTCAAAGTTTCTACGATTTTAACTATGCCTCACTGGGTATGCACATGCATGCCCTTAAACCATGCATCCACTAAGGTCCGTTTAGTCTCTTTTTCCACAGAGTCTTCGAGTTGTGGTTAGTTCTCATGCTCCTAATTTTCTTGGCCTTTTTCGATTTTTATTAGATTGGAAGGATTGTTCATCCCTGCAGTTTTGTCTTTGGTAGTACCCTAGGTAAAGTTTTTCGGTCGTTTCTTTAAGTTTCCATTTGTCTTCTTACTAAGTTTTATGGTGATTTGCTATCTGTGCCTGCTGGTCTTCGAGTCACTGCTGCCATCAAGTTTGACTTTGACTTTGCTTCCCTTTTATTTTGGCCAATAATGTCTAATGGGTTCCAGCAATGCCTTTTGTGTGCAAGGACTGTCTTATCACGGTCCCCCATTAGGAGTCACCATTCAGGAAAAGGATCTATCATTATGGATATGTTGAAATCTGCTCAGTGTATGGTAAGAGCATAAGAAATTACCATACTGGGTCAGACCAAGGGTATAGAAAGGTATAGAAAGACATGATTTAATGGAACATAGTCAACATGGATTTACCCAAGGGAAGTCTTGCCTAACAAATCTGCTTCATTTTTTTGAAGGGGTTAAACATGTGGATAAAGGTGAACCGGTAGATGTAGTGTATTTGGATTTTCAGAAGGCGTTTGACAAAGTCCCTCATGAGAGGCTTCTACGTAAACTAAAAAGTCATGGGATAGGAGGCGATGTCGTTTCGTGGATTACAAGCTGGTTAAAAGACAGGAAACAGAGAGTAGGATTAAATGGTCAGTTTTCTCAGTGGAAAAGGGTAAACAGTGGAGTGCCTCAGGGATCTGTACTTGGACCGGTGCTTTTCAATATATATATAAATGATCTGGAAAGGAATACGACGAGTGAGGTTATCAAATTTGCAGATGATACAAAATTATTTAGAGTAGTTAAATCACATGCAGACTGTGATACATTGCAGGAGGACCTTGCAAGACTTGAAGATTGGGCATCCAAATGGCAGATGAAATTTAATGTGGACAAGTGCAAGGTGTTGCATATAGGGAAAAATAACCGTTGCTGTAGTTACACGATGTTAGGTTCCATATTAGGAGCTACCACCCAGGAAAAAGATCTAGGCATCATAGTGGATAATACTTTAAAATCGTCAGCTCAGTGTGCTGCAGCAGTCAAAAAAGCAAACAGAATGTTAGGAATTATTAGGAAGGGAATGGTTAATAGAACGGAAAATGTCATAATGCCTCTATATCGCTCCATGGTGAGACCACACCTTGAATACTGTGTACAATTCTGATCGCCGCATCTCAAAAAAGATATAGTTGCGATGGAGAAGGTACAGAGAAGGGCAACCAAAATGATAAAGGGGATGGAACAGCTTCCCTATGAGGATAGGCTGAAGAGATTAGGGATGTTTAGCTTGGAGAAGAGACGGCTGAGGGGGGATATGATAGAGGTCTTTAAGATCATGAGAAGTCTTGAACGAGTAGATGTGACGCGGTTATTTTCACTTTCGAATAATAGAAGGACTAGGGGGCATTCCATGAAGTTAGCAAGTAGCACATTTAAGACTAATCGGAGAAAATTCTTTTTCACTCAACGCACAATAAAGCTCTGGAATTTGTTGCCAGAGGATGTGGTTAGTGCAGTTAGGGTAGCTGGGTTCAAAAAAGGTTTGGATAAGTTCTTGGAGGAGAAGTCCATTAATGGCTATTAATCAATTATACATAGGGAATAGCCACTGCTATTAATTGCATCAGTAGCATGGGATCTTCTTAGTGTTTGGGTAATTGCCAGGTTCTTGTGGCCTGGTTTTGGCCTCTGTTGGAAACAGCATGCTGGGCTTGATGGACCCTTCGTCTGACCCAGCATGGCAATTTCTTATGTTCTTAAGGGTCCATCAAGCCCAGGATCTTGTTTCCAACAGTGGCCAGTCCAGGCTACAAGTACTTGGCAAGTACCCAAACACTAGATCCCAAGAAAGCAAATAGAATACTAGGGATTATTAGGAAAGGAATGGAGAATAAACAGAATATCAAATTGCCTCTTTATTGTTTCATGGTGTGACCACATATTGTGTGCAGTTTTGGTCACCATATCTCAAAAGATATAGCAGCTGTGCCGCTGTATCACTCCATAGTGAGTCCTCACCTTGGATACTGTGTACAATTCTGGTCGCCGCATCTCAAAAAAGATATAGTTGTGATGGAGAAGGTACAGGATCTATCATTATGGATATGTTGAAATCTGCTCAGTGTATGGATGCAGAATGTATATTTACATTTTGCCCTGTGACAGTCACATGTTCAGTGTGCAAGGCATGTGAGAACCAGCCATCTGTCAGGTGTGTTCCGGCTGAAAAAAGGTTGAGAACCACTGGTGTAACACATCCACGATGTTCAGGTTATAAATTAATCAAATGCCTCCATCAACTTGGGAGTCTCTATTTGAATAGCTGATATTATCCTGCTTGTCCACAGAGAAAGCAGGATAATATCAGCCATGCAATCCCTCCTTCCTCCATTTAGAATCAAATAGCTTGTAGAAAGCCTCCACGAATGCTTAGGAAAAAAAAAACTTTTTTTTTTTTTTTAGCTGAGAGCTTTTTCACACGTTTGTGTGACTTAATTATCCTGCTGTCTATGAAGAACATATTTACTTTTCCATCTACCGAAAATGTGTTGTAGAGTGCTTAGTAACTGAAAAATCCCACAGCTTGTTTCCTTGTTCACTGTTGAACCGTTACCAATTTTTTCTAGGAATTTTACCTGAGGGTATTATTGAATAGAAGCTAAGAGCATATTTGAGCTGGTATTTAACAAAATATATGAAAACATAGGAGAGTTTGGGCAACGTTAGAATAATATTTGTAAACTGCTTTGCACATATTCAGATGTGAAAAAGCAGAGTTGCTTACCTGTAACAGGTGTTCTCACAGGACAGCATGATGTTAGTCCTCACATATGGGTGACATCATCATGATGGAGCCCAATCACGAAACACTTTTGTCAAAGTTTCTAGAACTTTGACTGGCACCTACTGGGCATGCCCAGCATAGCACCAACCCTGCAGCCAGCAGATGTCCCCCTTCAGTCTCGTTTTATAGTAAAAACTACTTGCGAAAAATAAAATAAAACGTAAATGAACCCAACTTCGCGGGGTGGTGGGCAGGTTTCGTGAGGACTAACATCCTGCTGTCCTGTGAGAACACCTGTTACAGGTAAGCAACTCTGCTTTCTCACAGGACCAGCAGGATGGTAGTCCTCACATATGGGTGAGTACCGAGCTGAGGATGCCCGAGCAGTACACCAAATCTACCCAAAGACGTGCAACAGGCCCAAGAACTGGGGTGAAATTTGGTAGAGGGCATCCTGAACTCTACCGGGTTGGCGGAAGGATGTTGGTACCTCAGTTCGCAAATAAGTTGCGTAGCACAGACTGGCCGAAATGGAATCTTGTCTGCCAGCCTTGTCTAAACAGTAGTGGGCTGCGAAGGTGTGGAGAGAGCTCCAGGTAGCAGCCTTATAGATGTCAGCAAGCGGCACAGAGTGTAGGTGTGCTACTGATGTTGCCATGGCCCTGACAGAGTATGCTTTAACACCGTCTTGAAGCGGAATGCCTGCCTGTTGGTAACAAAAGGAAATACAGTCCGCTAACCAGGAGGAGAGAGTCTGCTTACCCACAGGTTTGCCCAGTTTGGGATCGAAGGAAACAATTGCGTGCATTTATTGTGGGCAGCTGAACTGTCTAGATCAGGGGTGGGCAATTCTGTTCCTCGAGGGCTGCAAACCAGTCGGGTTTTCAGGATATCCTTAATGAATATGCATGAGAGAGAGACCTGCATACACACTGCCTCAGTTGTATGCAAATCTATTTCATGCATATTTCATGCATATTCATTAGGGGTATCCTGAAAACCCGACTGGTTTGCAGCCCTCAAGGATCGGACTTGCCCACCCCTGGTCTAGATAAAATGCTAGAGCATGTTTACAGTCAAGGGTAATGAAAACAAGTAGATGGATCGGTGTAAACAGGATTTTATTGAAGCTTGCCCGACTCTGGCCGAGTTTCGCTCAAAGAGCTGCCTCAGGGGCTTACAAGCCACATGAATTGGCTTAAAACATCACAAGGTGAGATCAAGTAGAATTAGCACAGGAGGTTTCTTTGGAATAATATTCAAATCAATTGCTTTCAAAGCAGAGCTTTAAAAGATCGGTACTGCATACCAAATGAATGAAGACTAGAAAACTCGCAAAATCAGCGCTCAGCAGTACCGATCTTTTAAAGCCTTGTGATGTTTTAAGCCAATCCATGTGGCTTGTAAGCCCCTGAGGCAGCTCTTTGAGCGAAACTCAGCCAGAGTCGGGCAAGCTTCAATAAAATCCTTTTTATACCGATCTATCTACTTGTTTTCATTGCTGACAACCATCTTGGATCGGCTTCCGGTTTGTTTTCTTGGACCATCCCTTACAGTCAAGGGTATGCAGAGCCCGTTCTCCTGGGTTTGAATGGGGCCTGGGAAAGAAGGTGGGTAGTATAATGGATTGATTGATATGAAACCCCGATACTACCTTAGGCAAAAACCTAAGGTGAGTGTGGAGTACTACCCTATCATGCAGAAGTTTAGTTAAGGCGGGTAGGTGACTAAGGCCTGTAACTCACTAACTCTGCGAGCAGAAGTGATCGCCAAAAGAAAAATCACCTTCCAGGTGAGATGTCTGAGATCACAGGATTGGAGAGGCTGAAACGGCGGTTTCATGAGCTGCCCAAAACCAAGTTGAGGTCCCAAGAAGGGGCTGGAGGGCGCAGTGGAAGTTTAAGATGGAGCAAGCCCTTCAAAATGCGTGTTACGAGGAGTTGTACTGAAATAGGTGCATCCCCGACACCTTTATGGAAGGCGGCTACCACACTGACATGTACCCTGATAGAAGATGTTTGGAGACCTGACTCGGACAGGTGCCAGAGATATTCCAAAAACTTCGGTGTGGAACAAGTGAAGGGATCGATGGATATGGAAGTAAACCATACCGCAAACCTGTTCCATTTGTAACGATAAGACTGCCTCGTGGAAGGCTTTCGTGAAGCTACTAGGACACAGGAAACCGGCTCTGAAAGGTTAAGAGGTTGAAGGATTAACCTTTCAACATCCAGGCAATCAGGGAGAGGGCCTGGAGGTTGGGATGACGAAGGCAGCCGTTGTTCTGAGTGATCAGAATCGGGTCCTTCCCCAGAGGAATGTGCCGGTGTACTGATAGGTCATGGATAATTGGAAACCAGACCTAGCATGGCCAATTAGGGGCTATGGAAATCATTAGTCCCTTGTCCCTTCGCAACTTCAAGAGAATCTTTTGAAATGAGTGGAATTGGAGGGTACGTATAAATGAGACCGCTGGCCCCCCGAGAGGGAGAAAGCATCTCTTGGCTGAAGGTGTTGGCTGCGAGTGAGAGAGCAGAAGTTCCCTACTTTGCGGTTGTGAATTGACGCAAAGAGGTCTATGTGAGGGTAACCCGAACGTTGGAATATTGAGTCCGCTACAGTGGGGTTGAGGGACCACTCATGCGGTTGAAAAGTGCGACTCAGCTTGTCTGCCAATACATTGTCCTCTCCCGGCAAGTAGGTGGCCCTGAAGTACATCGAGTGGGAAAGGGCTTCAACCTATATTTGTGCAGCTTCCTGACACAGGAGGTATGAACCCGTTCCCCATTGCTTGTTGATGTACCACATGACCACCTGGTTGTCGGTTTGAATCAGGATGACCTGGTTGGAAAGGTGATCCTGAAACGTTCTGAGAGCATATCTGATTGCATGAAGCTCCAGGAAATTTATTTGGTGTTTGGCTTTCTCTGGAGATCAAATGCCCTGAGTTTGCAGGTTTGCAACTTGTGCACCCCAGCCGAGGTTGGAGGCATCTGTTGTCAAGGTTATTTGAGGGTCTGGAGCCTGAAATGGAAGACCTTGAAGCAGATTGGATTGGTTTATCCACCAAGCCAGCGATAAGCGGAGCTGGTTGTTGATGTGGACAATGGTGGACATTGGCTGAGAAGACTGAATCCACTGCATTACTCTCATGGCCAGGTGGGCCATGGGAGTGACATGCACCGAGGAGGCCATATGATCCAGTAAGACCAGAAAATGACGTGCAGTTAAGTATTGTCGAGACTGCAGTCAATGGGCCAGACAAGTGAGAGTGAAAGCTCGATCCTGAGGTAGGAAGACTTTCGCTTTTAGTGTCCAAGTCTGCCCCTATGAATGATAGGGTTTGAGAGGGAACTAGCCTGGATTTTGGATAGTTTATGAGAAACCCTAGGCAGATCAGGGTATGGCACGTGAGACGTAGAGACGTCAGTGCAGCTTGCTGAGTAGGAGCCCTGATCAACCAGTCGTCGAGATAGGGGTAAACGTGGACACTTTGACTCCTGAGAAAGGCAGCTACCACTACGAGGCACTTGGTGAAGACTCATGGGGCAGAGGCTAGGCCGAATGGTAACACTCGATATTGGAAGTGTTTTGGGCCTACTAGGAATCGCAGGAATCTGCGATGTGACGGAGTAATTGAAATATGTGTTTTGGCATCCTGGAGGTCTTGAGAGCAGAGCCAGTCTTCCCTTTGGAGAAGGGGAAGAAGAGAACCGAAGGTCACCATCTTGAACTTTACTCTTTGTAGGTATTTGTTTAAGGTGCGAAGATCCAGTATTGGGCGAACACCACCTGACTTTTTTGGTATCAGGAAATACCGGGAATAGATCCCCTGCCCCTGTTGGGAGAGGGGCACTGGTTCTATTGCTAGAGACTGGAGGAGGAGGGAGGCCTCCTGCTCCAGGAGTGACGAGTGGTCGGATGTTCCCCAATTCTGCCGAGTTGGGGAATCCGGTGGAACAGAGAGAAAGTTGAGGTGGTAACCTTGGGTTATTACAGCGAGTACCCACTGATCTGTGGTGACTTGTATGCCATGGTTTGGAGAAGTGGCACAACCGGCCTCCGGGAATGGTCGGAAGCGGAGGCTGGGTACTGCTGTCTAGGAAGGAGTCAAAAGCCAGACGCTGGACCTGGCTGGGGGACTGACTGTGACTTCTGTATTCGAGGTTGCTTGGATTGGCCTTTTTGGTAAGGCTTAGAAGCTCGAGCCCTGGATGCTGGGGATTAGAATCTCCTTTGCCGGTAGAAATGGTCTCTTGGAGTCTCTCCTAAAGATCTTTTGGAAGAGGACGAGAGATCAGAAGAGGCAGTAAGGAGAGCTGGCGTAGAGTCTCCTGGTGGTCCTTGAGCTGCACCACTGCTTCTTGAATCTTTTCTCTGAAAAGATTGTCCCCAGCACAGGGCAAGTCAGCTAACCTGTCCTGTACTTCTAAGGTCTGAAGACTTTAGCCAGGCCCATCTTCTCGCACTAATTCCTGCTGCCGAAACTCTGGAGGCGGTGTCGAAGATGTCATATGCCGACTGTACTTCGTGTTTGCCAGCATCTAGACCCTTTTGTGCTAGGGCATGAAGTTGGTTCTGGAATTGCAGAGGTAAGGCTTCAGCATATTCCTGAATCTTCATAAACAGGGCCCTATTGTACTGGGTCATGTTTAATTGATGATAAGCAATGCGAGAGATGAGCATTGACCCATGAAATACTCGCCTTCCAAACGCATCCAGAAATTTCTGTTCCTTTCCTGGGGGAATGGAAGAGTGGGGTTTGGAGCATCGTGCCCTCTTCTGGGCTGACTCCACAACTACTGAATGATGATCTAGTTGAGCTCTCTGGAAGCCAGGGGCTGGCTGTACTAGATAGGTGGCATCTGCCTTACGGTTGACAGGTGCCACAGAGCCAGGGTGCTTCCAATTTCTCTTTAAAAGGTTCAAGAGGATGTCATGAATAGGGATAGACATGATTTCCTTAGGAGCATCGAGAAATTGGAGAGGTTCTAACATCTAATGCCTAGAGTCCTCTTCGGTCTGAAGTTGGAATGGAACTGTTTCAGACATTTCTTTAACAAAGTTGATAAAGGACAAGTCCTCTGGAGGGGAACGCTTCCTTTCATCAGGAGGAGAGGGCTGTGAAGGCAGATAATCTGCATCCTGAGACGAATCATTGGTCCAGGGATTGTATGGCTCATCACCAGCTCCCATATGTTCATCAGAAGGGAGTAACTGTGTTATTCTGGAAGGTTCGGGCCTAGGATTCGAAGGCATCGATGGGGGATCGACGGTGACATCGATGGATGTGTTGGTGGTAGCACTCCGGAGGGCGGAATGGAGTTTGGTGATTGTTCTTCTTCCGATGACAAGGATATCAGTGAGGAAGGAATCGGGGCCATTGGTTCCCTCAGATGCACCAGTGGAAGGGCACCGATTAACTTATCCATTCTTGCCAATAGCGGTGCAAGCGCCATGGGTATCAGATCGGTGGCCGGAGCAGGAACCGGTACCGGCATCGATGGAGGTTTGAACCCCTGGAGTGCTTTACCAATGGCCTCTTGGATCATCTGATCCAATTCCTCACGAAACCTCGGGCATGGATACCCGGTTCCGGAGTAGGAAGCAGCACTGGCATAGCCGGAGGGTCCACCGGTGAAGGTGGAATCGCGGATCCCGACACCTGTCCAGGTGGGGAACGCCTCGGTGACCCAGAGACAGAAAAGGATAGGGCCTTTTTTTGTTCGGGACTTCTTTGTCGGTGGCTCAGTTGATGTCGATCCTGAGGGCGTACCTGTATTGGTGGCGTGAGCTTTTCGATGGCGGTGTCGATGTTTTTCTCGATATTCTCCTCTGTCTTTCTCCTGAGAAGGAACAGAGGGGGGGTTGACACCTGCAGAGTCGTTGAAGCCGGTTGGGCAGCAGCGGTTTCCCGGTGCTGGCTCGAAGTAGACTGCTTCAGACGATGTCGTCAAAGCTATTGATTGAGTCAGTGTTTTTGTCTGAAAGAGAAGTCCCATCTTCTCCAGCCTAGCCTTGCGACCCTTTGGTGTCATTTGGGCACATTTGGTGCAAGTAAGGACATCATGATTGGACCCCAAACACATCACACAGACCGTGTGAGAGTCAGTGATGGACATCGTTCGAGTGCAGTCAGGGCACTGACGGAAACCCAACGCCATGCTCTCAACAAAATTTAGCCATGGTGCGGTTGATGGCCGGTAAGCCGCGAGGGAAAAACTCGACAGGAATCGACCGCAAGTAGGTAAAAAACTTAATATTCGACTGCGGAGCAAAGATATCGATAAGGGGACCCCTGTGGGGTAAATTGTTTTTGAAATTTTGATGAAGTTACGTGAGGAAAAATTCCTGTCGGGAATCTCTGAAGAGCTCCTTAACCCGCGTGGTTACTGCTGCGCGGAAAAAAGAAGACTGAAGGGGGACCCCTGCTGGCTGCAGGGTTAGTGCTATGCTGGGCATGCCCAGTAGGTGCCAGTCAAAGTTCTAGAAACTTTGACAAAAGTGTTCAGTGATTGGGCTCCATCCTGATGATGTCACCCATATGTGAGGACTACCATCCTGCTTGTCCTGTGAGAAATATTTTTTCCCTGTTATGAGGTTTTTTGGTTTTTTTTGTAGCTTGAGAGAAAAGGATAAAAGAAATGATACAAAAATATTGCTTTCATACCATATTTATTTGATGTATAGGACTGCAGCTGG
Source organism: Rhinatrema bivittatum (assembly GCF_901001135.1). Taxonomy (NCBI): domain Eukaryota; kingdom Metazoa; phylum Chordata; class Amphibia; order Gymnophiona; family Rhinatrematidae; genus Rhinatrema; species Rhinatrema bivittatum. Next base: position 343,306,123 of record NC_042616.1, on the reverse strand, counting down.
TTCTGTTTTTAGAATTAAGCTATGTAAGGTAAATGAATATTTGATAACTTTGAGGTGCTTTAATTCAAAAACATTTAGCAGGATAACTGAGGAGTTATCTGGCTAAATTAAAATTTGGGCACTTATCTGGTCAAATGCTAGCTGGATAATAAGCTAGCCCGATAATTTAGGGGCATTCCAGGGGCATAATGGGAGGAGTTGAGTTAACCTGATTGTTACCTGGCTAACTCATCTGGCTAACTCTGGTTGGCCAATACACCTGTCCTAAAGTTAGCTGCTGAATATGTAGTTTAAGATAGCTGCGTAATGGCTGAATATGACTTCTTCATATTTAATTTATTTTATGCTTATTTTAACTTTGGTTTTAATTATTTATGGATTTAATGCTTATGTTTTGATATTTTTCTACAAATTTATGGATGTATAATTTGTAAACTGCCTAGATTTGTGGATAGAGTGGTAAATTAATATTTGAAATACATATACACACATCCTGATTCAGATAGAAGTCTGGTGTCAGCTTGGAGTACCCTGATGCATATATACAGTTGTCTGGTCACAGAAGTTAACATTTCCAGTTGAGTTCGTTAAGACTTGGAGAAAAATCTAAAACAGAAGCATTAGCGAATTACCGCATAACTTTAGCACAATATAAAAAGCTAATTGAGACAACCAAAAAAGACTATTTTAGAAAGAAGATCCACAAATACTGTAAAAACTATAAGGAATTATTTAATTTAGTGGCTAAGTTAACCTGTGTTTCAAAACAAACAGGGGAAGGACTTAAAGAGGAACGATGTAATGAACTAGCAGAATTCTTTAAGGAAAAACTTTGATGACAATACACAACAGACAATTAGTCTTGACACAAAAGAAATTCCTATATGGAACAGTTTTGACGATATTTCTGAAATGGAAACTGAATCCTGGCTGAAAACTATGAATCCGGCAAGCCACCCCTTAGACTCCATTGGTGTAGCAGATTTAAAATTAATCACGGACGTGGCAGTACCAATACTCACAAAAATTATTAATACATGCTTAAAAGAGGGAAGTCTTCCAACCATTTTGAAAGGCGCAATTGTGCGCCCCCTCCTTAAGAAGAAAAATTTAGACCCATCTATTTTGAACAATTATCGTCCTGTCTCTAATCTTTCTTTTGCGGCAAAGATGGTAGAAAAAGCAGTCTTAAAACAATTAACATTCCACCTGGAATCTAATGACATTTTATACCCATCACAATTTGGTTTTAGACAGCATTTTAGCACTGAAACATTGCTTTTATCTCTGTCAGACAGGGTTTTAAGAGGAATGGATCATGGGAAAGCATATCTGCTCATTCTTTTAGATTTGTCCGCAGCCTTCGATACCGTTAATCATAAAATTTTAACTAGGAGGCTAGTAGAAATAGGAATTTAGGGAAACATTTTAGAGTGGTTCGAATCTTTCTTAACGAACCGTTATTTTCAAGTTCAACTGAAAAATACACGCTCCAAGAAAATTAACCTTGATACGGGGGTTCCCCAGGGCTCCTCATTGTCGGCCCCGTTGTTCAACATTTACATGTAACCAGTCTGTAGGCTATTATCTGGCCTTGGATTAACATATTTTTTATATGCAGACGACATTCAAATCCTGTTGCCAATTGAAAAGTCGGTAGAAGATACCTACCAGTATATAGGAAAACTATCAAACAGTTACTTAACCAGATGAGGCTTGTTCTCAATGCCGAAAAGACAGAGATTATTTTGTTGGAAAGAAAGATCTCACCAAGAGATATAAAACAGATATTCTTACATGATAATATCACCCTTCAATTTTCAGAATGTATCAGGCACTTAGGAGTGATAATCGATCCAGAATTCACATTTAAAAAACACATTGCAACAAAGGTAAAGGAGGGATATGTGAAGCTGTTGACGCTCAGAAGACTGAAACCATTATTAGACACAAATGATTTTCGTACAGTTTTGCAGGCACTTGTGTTTGGTAGCCTTGATTATTGCAATTCACTTGTTAGGTTTGCCAGCATCTACAATTCGTCCCTTGCAGGTACTACAGAATGTGGCAGCCAGAATTTTAACAGGGACTAGAAATAATGAGCACATTACACCAGTCTTGCCTAAACTGCACTGGCTACCGATCGAATACAGAGTCAAGTTTAAGGCTATGTGTATATTGCATAAATTGATTTTCGCAGAACAGGTAGACTGGCTAAATGATTCAATAAAGTTGCATGTTCCCCAGAGAAATTTGCGTTCAGCTAATAAGGGCCTCTTAACTCTACCAAATGTCCAGTCAGCCCACCTGAATCAGGTGGGGGATAGAGCACTGTACTTAGCGGGCCCGGGAATATGGAATTCTTTGCCAGTAACCTTGAGATTAGAGCCAAACCTAAAAAAGTTCAAATGAGAGCTTAAGACCTGGTTTTTTAGTAAGGCTTATACGAGTTAAATTTAAGAAATCTCAGATCGCCTGTAATGAGTTTAAGCCATTAGCTCTGGTCTCTCGCTTAGTTTTATATGGAAAGCAACTGTAGATGAAATTGCTTTTTAGTTTTAGTTGAGATTGTATTAATATGCATTTTAATTAATTTTAAGTAGGATAGGATTGCTAAATGTTCTACCTGTAGGATTCTATATATTGAACTGTTGGTGTTTTTAGGTATGTTATAATCTTAATTAGGAAATTTTATTTATTTACTATGTATTTTAAGAAGCTAATAATGTATTTTTTAGGTATTAAGAAAATGTTTTTTAACCTGTTGTGAACCGTTTCAATGGATCCTGAGCGACGGTATACAAAAAATGCTAAATAAATAAAAAAAAAACTGACAGAATACTTATTCTATCTTGAATTATGTAACCTTAAAGCTATAAACATTATTCTTGAGTTAGAAATGTGATTATGAATGGTGCTTCAAATATTGCTTCCTCTAATTTAGGGGTTTGTGAACTTGGAGCACAGTCCAGTCACCTGTCTTCCTGCTAAGTGGGGTATATTACAGGCAGATCCTTTTCTAGATAGGTTGGTGGATTGACTGTAAGACAAGGAAGGGAAGAGAATTCCTACCATACACATTGAAAAAATCCCTAAATCAGGAACTTTCACTTTTAGTGCTTGCAGAAAAGCTGTTTTGAAGCTCCATTGATATTTTCCATTTTGAAATGAATCACATGTCTGGCTGTGTCAGTTGTAGGCAACTCGCATTTGAATTAAGGCATACATTTAGGTTCTTATAGAATAGGGTCTTTTTGTAGGATTAGATGGTAGTCTACAGGGATACTTAGGGATCAATATTCAGTAAGCCGAGTAATTAATTACCTGGGTAACTTTAACCATATATTCAGCGGAACAAGTCTCCCACTGAATATACTTGATTAAAGGTACCTGGATAAAATTATCCAATAAACTTGCTGCTGATCAAATCACCGAATAATGGTTTTTAAAAAATGATTATGCCCCTAGACCTAGGAGCTACTAAGCCTCTCTATCCTAAACCTCCAGAAGCAAAGAACAATAGCAGCTGAGCTGGTCCCCCCTGTTCCTGACCCCCCTGTTCATTATACCTGCAAAGGTATAATGAACAAACCTGACCCCCCAGAGGATTAAAAATGGTAGCGGGTCGAGGGTTCCTTTCCCCTCTAGTCCCTGGAAGAATAGAAATGTAGTCAGATGAGGGACACTTCGTTCCCACCCCCCGCCTGATCCCCAGGGCATAAAAATGGTAGTGGGCCAAACAGGTCTCCTCCTCCTGCCGTCAAATCCACACCCCCCCCCCCCAAAACCGGCCATTCCCCCCTCCCCCCAACCCCAAAAAATGCCAGTAAAAGCCAGTGGGAGAAGAGGCACTTTTCTCCTTCTGCTAGCCTGAATAATAAATGCTGATATATCAGAGAGCTGTACCGGCGTTTAATATCGAAATACTCACTTCATTGGCTGCTGATAGGTCAATTCATTAACAGCTGTCCCGAACTTAGCCAGATAAACCCATTTCAATATAGACCTCTTAATGCATTGAGATAGGGAAGACTTTTCAAAACTAATCTACATGCTTTGTACATAAATTGAAAAATTCCTTTAGTGTTAACATTTAGTATCATAAATTAGCTGCTTGTTGTTTTTTTTTTTTGTTGTTTTTTTTTTATATTAGTACCAGGCAACCTGCTTAAACACAATTGGTTAGCTGAAATTCCAGCATAATCCTGCTTGTTTTACTGCTTGTGAGTGCACAGAATTTCTTGTTCACAAGCTTTTATATATCTTTAAAGCTTGATACTATTGAGCAGCAGCCTGGGATCTTATTGCTATGAATCAGGAGAGCCACATCCACATACCCTATTGGCAGACATGCTGGGAGTTCACTGTCCATGTTGCAGTATGTGTGAATTTAATTTGCCAAAAAAAATCATATTTTAACATCTCTTCAGTTGCCATCATGTTTCACATTGCTTTTTAATTTTCTAAGCTGAGCTGCAAATACTAACCTCTGTAATCACTGATCATTGATTTTCTAACTGATAATATATTACATTTTTTTTGTTCTCTTCACAGATGATCATATGGTTGGAGAAAACACTTGATAAAATCATCAGTATTTTCATCATATTTTTACTAGTTATTGGAACCCTTCTACTAGCCCTCCTCCTTACTGCAAAGGTATAATGAACAAACCTTTTATATAAAGAAAATATCTTTACATCTGCCTTTTTCTTAAAAGCATGCAAGATCTATTGATAGTGCGCCAAACTGGAGCCTGTAAGTGTTCCTGATAGGTACCAATACATGCTAATAACACATATAGTGCAGGCAGTTTCAACATTCAGTTTATGGCAGTTTGCAGATTTTTCAACCTTTGCTATTGAAGATCACATGATTGGCTCCAGTGAAATTTTTTGAGCTATAGTGGGTTGCCATAGATTCCCTTCCCTCAGAAAATCCATAGATTGCTGTAAATATATAAACGCTAATACTGTAGAGTTGTGAAACCTTTTCTGAATTCAAGTGCCATAAAGTGCCAAATAACTAGAATTACTTGGTTGATGGATGCCAGTACCAGTGTCCATGGTCCTTTATTAGTTTGAGCTTGTGTTGCTTGACTACAAGTCGAACTGGATCTCCAGACAAGGGAGAGGTCAGCTTCTGGTTGAGCTCCTTGGTCTGACGATTTTACCCCGACAAGCATGCCTCCTATGAAGAAGGGTAGGGTGCGAGTAGAAACCTTCATACCCACCGTACCTACCCCTTCCCAACCTACAATTGAGGGGTTTTTCACGCCAACAAATGTTTCTACCCCGGGAAAGGAGTCCTTGGAGGAGCCGACTACAGGACAAGGTCAGGCCCTCATGGACGAACAAGCTTCGCTAAGCCCGGGAGCATCTGAGACACCCTCTCCTCCGTGCCAATGCAAACTTCCGGAGCAGAATTGAGAGTTGCGGCAGTTGCAGGCTGATGGGGGATCGATGGTGGAGTCTGGTACCGGAGGTATGGCAGCGGACATTTTTTCCTCACCCGCGGGGGCCTCAGCAAGCAGCACAGGAGCTGTGATTACTGGAGATGCAGGAAAAATCGTTCATGCCCGAGCGGAGTATTCAACAAGCAGGAGAGGAGAGAGGACACGGCAGACGAATACTTGCGGATAGAAGACGTCTGTCGGTAAAGTGGTGTAAGACAGCGTCTAGCCATGCCAAACTTATCCAGACCAAGTGTGATTACTCTTGATTCCATATGGAATGCGCTCGTTGTGCTAGAAAAGTATATTTCCTCTTTAGTTACTGTGGTAAATAATACACAGCAGTCGATTCAGACTATGGAACCACGGATAAAGACCCAAGAGAATAAGATGAATGGTATGACTGAGCAAATAACATCTATAAAGGAAGTACAAACAAAAATGATTCAAGGGGAAGATATAGCTGCAAAAAGAATTGAAAATTTGGAAAACAAGCTGAGGTACTTGAACCTTAGTTTTAAATTTTCCTTCTATTAAACTGGTTCTGATTAGAGATCAATTTAAAAAATACCTAGTTGAAATTCTATCAGTGCCTGCAGATGCGATACCACCAGTTTCCAAAATATTCTTTGCTGTAACACCAAGAAATATGAATGATTTACCTCCACCTTTGCAAGCTCAAGATTTGGAAAGTGACCTTACCGCTTTTTTTGGAAACTTCAATGGAAAATCAAATAGAATTCCGAGGAACGTTACTAGCGTCTTTCATATTTCCAACAGATAGAGACATGATACCTAGATCTGCTTTATTCTTCAATTTTCCGTCCTTTGGTTTATCCCTGTTGCTTGTAAACCGATGTGATATGCATATGAATGTCAGTATATAAAAGTTCTAAATAAATAAATAAATGATATTAAGTTTATTCTTACAAAATAGGAATATGCAATTTTTCGGACAAAAAGTCTGGATATATCCAGATTTGACCAGAGAGACACAGGTGCGGAGGAAACCTTTCCTTGGTATGAGTCCGGAGGTTAAACAAATAGTGGAAAATTTAATATTAGATATCCATGTAAATGTATATTAAAACTAGAGAATAATAAATATATTTTCTTTGAACCAGTTAAATTAAGGCAATTGTTGGATAATCGCTTGGTGGAGGCCAGCATTACCTAACTATCAGGTGCTATAATTAGGATAAGAAATATTAGCCTCCCTAGTTCTTTGAAGACTTTTTTCTAAAGATGTTTTTGTCCTGATAAAGTCTTGGGTCTCCATATTACCTTATGATTTTACTTGCAGAAAAAGTTTGCAGATTGTGACGTGTTAAAACGGTAAAAAAAAAATTGTATTTTCTTTTCTTTAAGCTATATATACCTTAATTGATGTGATGTGAGTTTATATGCTCTGTGATACTTTTCTGTTTTGTAAAAATTGAAAAAGTGGATAAATAAAGAATTGGAAAAAAAAAAAAGAACTGGTTCTCCAAGGGACAAGCAGGATGGGAGTCCTCACACATCATCAATGGAGCCCGGCACAGAAAGCTTCTGTCAAAGTTTCTCTAATAATAGGTCTAGAGTTGGCAACTTTGGACACACACATTAGGGATTCTGTTTACTATCAATCACTCATGTATTGGTTTAAAAAAAAAAAACTGAGGTCAGTTTTCAGCTGCTGGATAATCATCCAGCTCACTTACAGGTAAATTTTGAAAGGAGCGTGCATGTGCCCATAAACATGCATATTGGGCATGCGAGCAAAAATACTTAATTTTATATATTGTGTGCAAGTACACGCATCATTTAAAATATCCCTACTGCGCTTGTGTGGAGCCTTTATGCGTGTACTCAAGTGACGAGGGGGAGAGGAAGAGAAAGAAAGAGAGACTCTTTTAGAGAGATAATCTGACACTCTTTATATCTCCCACTGTAAGAGGGGCAATTTCAACTCTGAGGGTTTTGAGGGGAGAGGGGGAGAACCGTTGCACCATAGGCAGATCACATACCGCCCCTGCCAAAATCCACCCTGAGTTTAAAGTGACCCTCTTACAGTGGGAGATATACAGAGCATCATATTGTCTCTCTGAAAGAGAACCCCCCCTCTCTCCCCCTCCCCCTTAGTCCGGTGTTCAGGATCCCTCTGGCCCAAGATCTCCAGACTTGCACCTCATCAAGACCAGTAGTAAATGTACGTAGGTAACATGATGCACATTCCCATGGTCTGTGACCATAACGTACGTTCTGATTTTATCTAGTATCTAGTCCTTTATAACAAAAGGGCAGTTCTTTGCGATCAAGATTGCCACCCTTTTATTATTGAATCCAGAATGAGATAACTTGCCCCACCTATCCTGTTTGTAACTTCTAATGCTCAGAGACAGAGAGGTGAGTTTCTTGCAAATAAGCAATTGACACACCTAGCTTCTTCAAATTAATGAGCAAGCGTTGTTTAATAAGTATTAATTCCCCGAACATTCAGATTTCATCAAAAACTGAAGACTCCAGCTGCATCTCCTGCTTCTGAGAATGCTGTCTTCTCACTAAACATTGAAAAAACATAAATATACAGATGGTTAAGGAATGATTCTTACATGGCATTAGTTCATGAAAAATTAATCCATCCTTGATTCATTTAGGTGTCTAGGTCTATCTATCAGATAGATTTGTTACATATATAAAAAATGTAGCTCAGTGTTTCATCATGTTTTAATCAGTGTGGGTAGTGTGATCCATAGTCATGAACAGATTTGGCATATTGGATAGCCAAAATATGCAAATCATAATTTACAATTGACCGATTTGATGCAATTATAGTTCATTAACCTCTAAAGTGTCCTAAAAAGCTATGTATCAAGGACTAGATATTTCCTGTTACATGACTATATTTTTCATTAATTACAATTGTACAGTATTTTACTGTTTCCCAATACAAGAGAACAGTAAATTAATGCAAATTGTAATACAGCACGATTAAGGCTTGAGAAGTTAAAGTTTCTAATCTAAAACATGAAGTGCATTGAGTCTAAGGCAAACTTATAACCTACCAAAGATAAACTTAGTAAAGGGATTTGCCTACATCTTCAATGATATGGACTGAACAGGCCTGTACAGTGCAAAACTATAGGAACAGGCTTAGAACACAATCTGAATAGATTTATGTGAATGGTATTGTACCTTTTTTGCCTATCTCAGCTTCTTTAATTTTCAAGAGTAAATATCACAAGATTCTGTAATGAAACATATAGATCCTTTGACATTTATTCTTTTAAGACAAGGAGTCTTGAGAAAGCTTTGGATGTAGCAGTGTAACAGACATGTTCTAGAAAGGATGCTGATGTTTGCAGTTGAGGTGCATGGATGGGATTTATTTATGAAAGGTTAAAAAAACAGATTGCAAAGATTTCACATTTTACATCACTTCACTTTTCTGAGCTTTTTGCAAAAGCCTGGTCCTAAATTTAAAAAAAAATGGTGATTTATAGTATAGTAGCAACGAAGTATCTGTCTTGTCTACAACTTTTTCAGGTAGATGGCCTGCTTTCTGCATTGACTATTAATGTAGTACAATACATACGAACTGGTGGCTTTTATTTGGTAAATGAGATAATAAAATTTATTAGAGGCATTTGTTCAATGGAAAAGTACAGAGAGAGCTCCAGGAGGCATTGCTAGGTCTTGAAACTGTTTCTGAAATTGTCTCACATTTAGATTACAAAAAGACAAATGTATCTTTGTAGTTTTAGATATCACATGAAGAGCTGTAAAAAATGCATGTCTTCAAGGTTAGATAGGATTCCCAGGCCATGGAATGCTAATGTTAGCAAATGTCTTCACCTTGTAATCTTAAATCAAAGAACTGTTTGTAATTAAATCCCGGACAAAACGTGTATTTGTGAAGTCAATTGGATACCTGATTAAGGCGGACTCTGCAACTTTGAGAGCAGACTTTCTTGTGCGCATAAAAATAAAGGCTTTTAATTCTGAGAAACATAGTCTCTGTTGTTGTGTCCTTGATATAACTTTTTACATTACATAAACTTAAGTGCACTTTTAAAATTCTGTGTGCCATTGCTATGTGGCTTTGTGCATATATTATATGGAAGAGTTTCCTCAAATGACAAATAATATTTCATCCAAAGCAGTGATGTAATTTTTCTCTTGAGTCAAAAATTAGTGACATCTTATTTTGTACCATGCCACAGGTGCATCAGGAAAGTGTACATATTATTGAAGTCACAAGCAACTTAATAAATGAGACAGTGTCCAAGCATCCTGAGTGGGCAAGGTAGGCATGCTGAAATTTTGCTCATGTTAAAACTGTGGGGCTAAAACTACTAGAAATTGGAATGGTTAGATGAGGGGATTTTTATATTAAACTTTAAATCAAAGAAATAACACAATTTTTTTAAATTTAAATTTTATTAACATTTTCACAAAGACGTACAATGTCATAATGCACTAATTATCACAATGAGCACTCAAGAGTGAAGCAATTCCACACATAAACTGCCTTCAGAGAAAGTACAGAATCATTATATAAATCTTGAATAGACCCTCCATACCACCACAGTCCCATCACTCTCGATCATATGAAAGATCAAGCTCAAGCCTTTCTGCTGAAATGCTGTAAAACCAGCAGTGTCCATGTCTGGTTTGAAGTCTAAGTTACCCCGAATGGGCAGAAAAGGGGAGTAATGCACTGAAGTTCCAAACCAACGGGAAAGTTGACTCCAGGCCCACTGATAGGGGCAAATAGAGGGTGTTTTGTGATCTGAGATGAGAGTTGAGTGGACTGAGCATGTAGAATATAACATAGGTCCAGGAGTGCTCCTAGCGCCTGTTCTTCATGAATATTCACGTAGAGAGATTCATCGAGCAGCCAGTCTTGAACAATATGTAACAGACTAGCCAAAGAATAAGACTCCAAATTGGGAAGACCCATGCCGCCACTTTGGTTTTAGTCAGGGTAGTGGTATTCTTGGTTTTTTCTTGTTCCAAATAAACTGCCTCAGCAAGGAGTCCAATGTCCGCTGGTCTTTAGCTTTAAATGGAAATGGAAGGTGTTGAAAAACATAAAGCCACTTTGGGAGTAGGACCATCTTATTTATGCGCCCTGCTACCGAGAGCAGCAGATCTTGCCACGGTTGTAATTTAGCATGAGACACCTCCATTAATGTGGACACATTAAGCTCATATAGACCTTGAAGATCTAAGGTAATTTGTAACCCCCCAAGTATTTAAGGGAACCATCAGCTGGTTTCAGAAGGAATTTTTCTTGACACTGGATTAATATTGAATGTGGAAATGCCAAGGCTTCTGACTTTTCAATGTTTAGTTTAAACCGGAAAAAGTCCCAAATTTTTCAAACACCATCAGTGAGGTAAAGGACTGAACTGGGTCAGTTAAAAAGACTAAAAGGTCATCTGCAAAGGCTGCATAATTGAATGCTGATCCTCCCAGCACTTTCCCTTTAATAAGCGAAGATGCTTGGATACTAATCAGTAGGGGCTTCAGGGCTAGTAAAAATAAGAGGGGATAAGGGGCATCCCTTGTCGTGTGCCTTTGGTAATAGAAAACCTCTCTGATTGTGTTCCATTGGCCAATATCACTGCCTCTGGGGAGGCATACAGTAAGTGGACAGCTGTAAGAAAGCACCATCAAAACCCATATAGGTTAAAATATAAAACAAGTATTGCCTCTCAACCCTGTTGAATGACTTTTTGGTGACAAAACTGACTACCAGAAAAGGCTGGCTTCTGCATTGACAAAGACTGATATCTATCAGCATGGATCGTATATTTGTCAGCGCAGAATGCTTGTTTACAAATCCTACCTGACGTGGACCTATAAGGGAAGGTAATATATCGGCCAGCTGATCTGCCAAAATTTAGATAATTTCTGATCTCCATTAAGTAATGAAATTGGTCTATTGGAGGAAGGAGACCACAAATTCCGGGCTGGTTTGATTATTATTGCTAGATTAGTATGTAAGGGAAACTGCCCTGAGTGATTAAGGCGTTAAACATAGAACATAATGGACCTGCAACTAAGTCTCTTGAAGTGTTTTAAAAAAAAATTCTGAACTATACCCACCGGGACCCGGAGTCTTAAACCTCTTAGCTTGTTGCATACTAGCTGTGATCTCTGCACATTAAATAGTTATTTAAATGTTGTGATTGTTCTGCCATATGTTTAGGAAGATTAGCATATCACTGAAGGCTTTAAAGTTAGATTCATTCCAGCTATCGGAGGAGTATAATTTAGCATAATAACTTTTAAAGCAGCGTAGAATCCCTTCAGTAGAAGTAGTTAGGCTACCTGAATCAGTTCTTATTGATGAAATATATTTAGAACCTTTGCTAGTTCTATATAAATTAGCCATCAGATTCCTGTTTTATTACCGTACCTATACAGTTGAAGTTGGCAATATAATAAATTATTGGAAGCTCTCTGATGGAGAAGGGAATTTAACTGTACCTGAATTGCCATATACATGTCCTTGTTACATGGAGTATTTTCGTGCCATAATTTAGTTGTAGCCTTCCGCAGTTGCAATTCCAATTGTAACACCTGTCTGTCAAGGGCTCGCCTCCTATGAGAGACATACGCAATGATGTCCCCACGCAGCACTGTTTTAGCCCTATACCAAAACAGAGTCAGTTTCGACAAGTGCTCTTCATTTTGGAGTGCAGAATCTATCCACTTAAGTCTCAAGTACTCCTGAAAGGATGCATCATTAGCCAATTTTTACATAAGTGATCCTCTGAGCGATAGGCGAAGTTTACGCCAACTGGGGCGTGGTCAGAGATCACGATTTCTTCAATTTGTGCTTTGTCTTAGGGAAAAGGTCATGACTGATTAAGAACATGCCATGCTGGGTCAGACAAGGGTCCATCAAGCCCAACATCCTGTTTCCAACAGAGGCCAAACCAGGCCTCAAGAACCTGGCAAGTACCCAAACACCAAGAAGATCCCAAGCTACTGATGCCAGTAAAAGCAGAGGCCATTCCCTAAGTCAACTTGATTAATAGCAGTTGATGGATTTCACCTCCAAGAACTTAGCCAAACCTTTTTTAAACCCAGCTACACTTAACCACATCCTCTGGCAACAAATTCCAGAGCTTAATTGTGCGGTGAGTGAGAGAGAATTTTCTCCGATTGATCTTAAATGTGCTACGTGCTAACTTCATGGGGTGCCCCTTAGTCCTTCTATTATCTGAAAGTGTAAATAACCGCTTCACATCTACTCGCTCAAAACCTCTCATGATCTTAAAGACCTCTATCATATCCCCCTTCGGCCGTCTCTTCTCCAAGCTGAACAGCCCTAACCTCTTCAGCCTTTCATCCTAGGGGAGCTGTTCCATCCCCGTTATCATTTTGGTTGCCCTTCTCTGTACCTTCTCCATTGCAACTGTATCTTTTTTGAGATGCGGTGACCAGAATTGAACACAGTATTCAAGGTGGGATCTCACCATGGAGCGATACAGAGGCATTATGACATTTTCTGTTTTATTAACCATTCCCTTCCTAATAATTCACAACATTCTGTTTGCTTTTTTGACTTTTGCAGCACACTGAGCCAATGATTTCAAAGTATTATCCACTATGATGCCTAGATCTTTTTCCTGGGTGGTAGCTCCTAATATGGAACCTAACATCATGTAACTACAGCATGGATTATTTTTCACAACATGCAACACCTTGCACTTGTCTACATTAAATTTCATCTGCCATTTGGATGCCCAATCTTCCAGTCTTGCAAGGTCCTCCTGTAATGTATCACAATTCGCTTGTGATTTTACTACTCTGAATAGTTTTGTATCATCCACAAATTTGATAACCTCGCTCGTCGTATTCCTTTCCAGATCATTTATAAATATATTGAACAGCACCGGTCCAAGTACAGATCCATGAGGCACTCCACTGTTTACCCTTTTCTACTGAGAAAATTGACCATTTAATCCTACTCTCTGTTTCCTGTCTTTTAACCAGTTTGTAATCCACGAAAGGACATCGCCTCCTATCCCATGACTTTTAGTTTTCTTAGAAGCCTCTCATGAGGGACTTTGAAATGCCTTCTTAAAATCCAAATATACTACATCTGCTGGTTCACTTTTATCCACGTTTATTAACTCTTTCAAACAAATGAAGCAGATTTGTTAGACAAGACTTCCCTTGGGTAAATCCATGTTGACTGTGTTCCATTGAACTATGTCTTTCTATATGCTCTGTGATTTTGTTCTTTAGAATAGTTTCTACTGTTTTTCCCGGCACTGAAGTCAGGCTCACTGGTCTATAGTTTCTCAGATCTCCCCTCGAGCCCTTTTTAAATATTGGGGTTATATTGACCACCCACCAGCCTTCAGGTAGTTTATAGTTTATTATTTTTTATATACAGACATTTCGGGGTTCCATTGTATCTGTTAACAATAAATAAATTAAAAAATAAAATCACAGTCAAAAAACACAGCTAAACAATTAATACTAAAATACTAAAATTGGAATAACATCAGTTTCAACAATATGAATAAACTTTAAAATTCAATAAAATATATAAATAGACTAAGATGAAACTACATTAATATACACTAGAATCATCATAGAATGAGCCTTTACATTCTAGCTAAAACGAAGCATTAAAGTTCGAGCTGCTATCTAAGTAAGCACATTTGAAAAGCCAGGTTTTTAACTCTGCTTTAAATTTTTTAATATCGTCCTGGAGTCTCAGTTCTACTGGTAAGGAGTTCCACAATTTTCGGCCTGCGACTGATACCGCTCTTTCTCTGACTTCAGTCAAGTGTGCAGATTTTACATTGGGGATTGTCAGCATGCCCTTGTTCGCTGATCTCCAATTTCTTTGAGGTACATGTAACCGGATTGTGCTGTTCAGCCATTCTGTTTGATCAGCATAAAGTATTTTATGTATTCTGCATACAGTTTTGTATTGGGAACGATACGTGATCTGTAACCAATGTAATGAGATTAGAGGTGTTATATGATCGTGCTTTCTACTGCCCATCAAAATTCTTCAGCAGCGTTCTGTAATGGTCGGATTGTAGATGCTGGAAGACCTAAAAGTAATGTATTGCAATAGTCTACATTGGATAAAATAAGTGCTTGTAAAACAGTCCTAAAATCATTTCTTCCCACAACGGTTTCAATTTGCGTAATGTAAGAAGCTTGCAGTATCCGTCTTTTACTTTTGCTGCAATATGTTTTTTAAAACTGAGCTCTGTATCTATTGTGATACCCAGGTCCCGCAGGTATGTAATGCGTGAAATTTTCAAGTTATTTTCAAGCGTTAATGGGGGGAATTGTATCATGTTCTGATTTTCTTTCTAATAACATTATTTCTGTTTTTTCCATATTTAAAACTAACTTCAAATGAGAAAATAGTTGTTTTAGTACATTGATATAAATAGTGATAACTTTTAAGTGCTTTTTCTATTGTCATCAGTAGGGACAAGGAACTGTATATCATCTATGTAAATGTAAAAGTTTAGCCCTAAACCTGCCAGTAGGTGACATACAGGTAGCAGATATATATTAACAGAGTTGCTGAAAGGGCAGATCCTTGGGGAACCCTTGTTTCAAGTGGGATCTTCTTGGAAGTAGTATTTTTAATTTTTACTTGAAAAAAGCGTTGCTGAAGAAATGATAGAAACGAGTTTAAAACCGTTCCCTTTACAATGGATGATTTTAATGATAGGTTAAAAATTTTAACTAATAGATCAGAAATTTTATTTTTTATTCCTTCAGTACCCTAGGATGCATACCATCTGGTCCAGGTGATTTGCTACTCTTTAGTTTGTCAATTTGGCCTACTTACATCTTCCAGGTCACAGTGATTTTGTTCAGTTCATCTGACTCATCACCTTTGAAAACCATCTCCAGAACAGGTATCTCTCCAACATCCTCATTAGTAAACACGGAAGCAAAGAATTCATTTAGTCTTTCTGCAATGTCTTTATCTTCCCTAAGAGCCCCTTTAATCCCTTGGTGATCTAACGGTCCAGCCAACTCCCTCACAGGTTTCTTGCTTCGGATATATTTTAAAAAGTTTTTATTATGAGTTTTTGACTCTACGGCCAACTTCATTTCAAATTATCTCTTTGCCTGTCTTTTGACTTGACAAAGCTTATGCTTTTTCCTATTTTCTTCAGATGGATCCTTCTTCCAATTTTTGATGGGTGTTTTTTGGCTAAAATATCCTCTTTCTCCTCACCTTTTAACCATGCCGGTAATCGTTTTGCGTTCCTTCCACCTTTCTTAATGCGACGAAAACATCTGGACTGCACATCTAGGATTGTATTTTTAACCAATGTCCATGCCTGTTGAATACTTTTAACCTTTGCAGCTGCACCTTTCAGTTTTTGGTTTATTTTTTTTTTACTATTTTTCTCATTTTATCAAAGTTTTGCTTTTGAAAGTTTAGCACGAGAGCTGTGGATTTGCTTACTGTCCCCCTTCTAGTCATTCAAATTTGATCATATTATGATCACTATTGCCAAGCGGCCCCATCACCGTTACCTCTCTCACCAAATCCTGTGCTCCACTGAGAATTAGATCTAAAGTGCTCCCTCTCTTGTCGGTTCCTGAACCATTTGCTCCATAAAGCTGTCATTTATTCCATCCAGGAACTTTATCTCTCTAGCATGTCCCGATGATACATTTTCCCAGTCAATATTGGGATAAGTGAAATCTCCCATTATTACCGCACTACCAATTTGGTTAGCTTCCCTAATTTCTCTTAGCATTTCACTGTCCGTCTCATGATCTTGACCA
Organism: Rhinatrema bivittatum; assembly: GCF_901001135.1. NCBI lineage: Eukaryota > Metazoa > Chordata > Amphibia > Gymnophiona > Rhinatrematidae > Rhinatrema > Rhinatrema bivittatum. Next base: position 343,289,886 of record NC_042616.1, on the reverse strand, counting down.
GGTGGACGGTAGTATACTCCTTTCTCTATAGTCTTCCCCAACACACAAGGAATTTCTACCCATAAAGATTTGATTGTGCATTTAGTCTCATGCAGGTTGTTTATCCTGTTGGACTCTGCCATCCCGGACATAAAGCGCCACACCGCCTCCTGGGTGCCCCTTTCTGTCATTGTGATATAATTTGTACCCCGGTATAGCACTGTCCCATTGGTTGTCCTCCTTCCACCATGTCTCTGAGATGCCAATTAAGTCCATGTCATCATTCACTGCTATACATTCTAAGTCTCTCATCTTACTTTTTAAACTTCTGGCATTAGCATACAAACATAATAAACTCTTGCCTCTTATTTTCACCATTTTTCTTTGTCTACAAATGAGTGAAAACAGGCTGCTATTTCTCTGGGATGCTGGGTTACATTCTCTTTATGCCTAGTAATACAATGCATCCTTTCTGTTTTGATGTGACTATGGTTTTCTTTGACAAGGATTAGGTTGCAAATATCCATCATTATGTGAATAATGTCTTACTGATCTTCATGATCCGAAACTCCCAGAATCTTAATGTTAATCTCTTCCTCCTGATTTCCATATCTTCTTGTTTGTCTTGAACTTTACACACACTTTTTCCAAGGGAGTTAATTATCTTGAAGAAGTCAGCTGTGTTATCCATCTGCTTACCAATGTGAGCCTCTTTCTTTGATATCCTTTATATCATTTTGCATGGTAGCAATTGTGTTTGCTACTTCCATGCACATAAGTTTAATTTCCTAGATCAACGCCTCCAAATCTGCTTTTGTTATCAGGGCATCAGATCCAAAGCAGATGTGGGCAGAGTTTACAGGACCTGTCTTCACCATTTCTTCTTGGCCACTATCAGTTGTAGAGGATGTCCTGCTAAATTTCACTAAGGCAACAATGTAATATTTCTTTATAGCTGTCACTAGCACGCCATGTAGCTTGAGGGCACCCTCCTGTTTCAGGCAGAAGCCCCAAAGTAGACCCACTGGAAATTTAGGGCAGAGGAATTAAAGATACTATAACCAGAGTTTGAAGAATGTAGAGGCAAATGCTTCTTAACCAACTATCTAAATAATCATATAGCAAACTGAAACTGCATCCCATTATGAGGGTCTCAGAGGTGGCCAGAGGAATCAAAATTGATAAAAAGCCCTTTTAAAGGTGTATGAGACACTCTTCCCCACCATTCTCATCAACCAAGTCTAGTGTCGTTTACTGGACACAGAAGCTAAAAGTAAAATTCCTTCCCCCACAGTAAACACCTCCAAGTTTTACGGTATCTGTTACTCAGGCATTCACGATTTCTTCTTTGTTCTGCATCGTTGTTGGATTCAGGGCAAGGCATGCTGGATGTGCTGGAGATTCCTTCTCTGATCGAGCAGCCATGCTTCTAAGGAACTTTGGCCACTTAGGCCTCTATTTCACCACATGATGGCAGTGTTGGGAGTGTACTAATTGCAGGCTTCTCAGTGGCAGAGATGCAAACCACCAATTTCAGACCTGGCTTTGTTCTGCTTCAGTGAGATGCAGCAGCCCGCATTCGCATCATAGCAGCTCCTTCAGCATGTTTACTCTGTTTGTTCCTGTTGGAACAAAAAGGCCCACAAGGAAAGATCGACTGAAGAGAATTTTAACAAGTATGGGATTCTTTTGTAAAATAATTGAAAGTACTGTTACTGGTAAAAGAAAGTCTGCTTTCTGAAAAGGGAAAAAATAATTTTGAGAAGGGAGGGAAACTCAGGTGCTAAGCTGCCATCTTGAGCTTGACATGCTAGTGCCCGTACTTTAAATTTAAAAATAAAATATAATTTTCATTTAATGTGAAAAACTATGCAAATGTGCCATAGAATTTTCTAACATTTACTGGAGAATCTGTCCCTGAGCTGCCACAGGAAATGATGTTATGTGCTATTATCTAACTGTGCACGAGAATGATCCATTAGGATAGCATGAGGGTTCAGCCTTATGTATCTTTGAATTGCTGCCAGCCTGCTGAAAAAAGAATATGCTTGTTTCAAAATGCACTTATAGTGGTTTTCTCCTGCTCTTTGCCCTGTCAGCTATTTGTGAAATAGTATTTTGAGACCTCCTTGATCACTGTACTAATTACTTCTGGTTTTTTTGTTGCTTTTATTAGTTGGCTTCCTGAAGCACAAGTGGTCCAGAAAGCCCTCAATTCAGCTGCTGATAATGTCTATCAGTATGGACGAGAATGGATAACACACAAGGTGAGGCCTGAAAGTTTTTGCTGCGTCATTCTGTTTTTTGGCATGTTCATTTGAGTTGGTATCAATTTCTTCCTTACAAGTGATTTTTCAAAAGGTGTTACCCATGTTAATGTAACTACTATCATAGCAATTTTCGAAAGCTATTTACGCGTGTAAAATGCACTCATGCAAGCAAATTCTATGGATAATTCAATGGCATATATTGTAGCAATTTTCAAAAGCCCATTTACTCAAGCGAAACCCAGTTTTACGCTTGAATATGCTTTTTAAAATCAGGCCCTTAGTTTTTAATAATAAGCAGCATAACATATATTGCAAGGTGAAAGGTATACATTACATAGTAAGAATTGCTCTGCAAGTACATTAACCTAAACTGAGCAGGTACGATTCAATTGGTAACTGACAGCGTCATGCTTATCATAAATTACTGATAAAGACCAATTGGCCCATAAGAACATAAGAAATGCCATACTGGGTTGGACAAAGGTCCATCGAGCCCAGTATACTGTTTCCAACGGAGGCCAGTACAACTTGCAAGTACCCAGCAGATTTCACAAAGTAGATCTAGTTTACCTGGCTAATATTGTTTTATGGACTTTTTGTCCAGGAATGTGTCCAAAGATCTTTTAAACCCTTTTAAACTTTGTCAAGCCAGAACAGTCCAGAGAAGTGGGTTATGCTCATCAACCAGCAGATGGAAACAGAGAAAAAAAAGGTTGGCTGACTTCACCACTTATAGGCATCCGTGCTGACCTCAGCCAGCCTGTAGGAATGTGCAGAAGAAAAAAAACTTTTTTCCATTTGTTTCGTGGGGACCTAGACTCATAAGTTTCATAACAAAAAGAACAAATTTATTTTTATGCTCTTTGTTTTTTCGTTTACTATTAAAATCAGTGGGAGAAGCAATGTAACATGTTTTGGGTTCCAGAATTGGTGTTTTCACATCAGTTCACATGAAACTTGAGGGAAGAAATTATCAGAAGGGGGAAAGAATCTCAAGGTATCTAGACTGTGGCAAAGAGGCACCAAAATTGTGCCATGAATAGCCTAAGGCTCTGTAAATGGGCAGAGGGGTACCAGGATTGGCAGGAGTTGTCCATGGCATTGTCAGAGGAGCAAAGAAAAAAGATAGTGGGGGAAGAACACCCCAAGGCTCTAAAAGAGGGAACCAGCAACTGTGGCAAGAACCCTTGATGGCAGTACCACAGGCAAAGCGGCACAAAAAATGGCATCCGTATCCTAAGGCACCATGAAGGGAAAACAAAACAGAAAAGGTGGCAGGAAAAGCCGCAAGGTAGTGATAAAGGGACCAGGCAGCACAGAGTGGCATCAAGGCATCATAGCAACTTGAGAGGTACAAAGCAGTCCACCAGAGTGGCAGGGACTCCTCAAGACACAAGGTCTGGGGTATTAACAGCAAGGCACAGTGGCAGAAAGAACCCCAAGGGATAAATTCTGGGCATGGCAGAAGGATAAGTGGCCGAAAGATCCCCAAGCAAGGCAGAGTGGTATTGGAGATGCAGTTAATCTGTGGAAGCACATTTGCCAATTGTCAGATTAAGTACAAGAAAATGAACTGTGATGAGTATCATTTTCTTGAAACAAGCTTTTATTACATTCCCTGTTTGAACTTAAGTTGTTTAATGGAATTTTGATTTTGTTGTGAAATGGGCTGTCTGAAACAGTTATCACATTAAGAATATGTAAATGGTTCTCCTCTGTTTTCTGTTTTGCTGGTATTTCTTCCTTCAGACTGAGGGATTTTGTGGATAATCCACCACAGTATAATCAACAAAAAAACAGGGTGAGAGAACCAGGCTGGGACTGTGGACGGGTAGAAGAAAAAGAGGAACTTTAGAACAGATGCTGAGGTAGTAGTAACCTGTATCCTTTTGTCTTTTTTTTTCATATTTTTATTCTGGGGACAAAGTGCCTCAGTGCAACCAAGAAACAAACCGGGTGGGAAAACCAGGCTGGAATCATTGTAGAGGGATTAGAACAAAATAAGCAGCTGAACAATATGTGGAGGGGGAGGAGAATTTGTTTTTAAATGTTTTTTCTTTCCTGGGACAATATAACTTAGTACAACCAAGAAGCAAACAGCAACCAACGTGGAGGCACAAAAACTCCCATGCTCATACATAACCATGGCAGGCTGGCAAAGTATTAAATGTCATGCCCTTGTGGTGGTATATGGGGCATGGTAACAGACAGACCAGTAACAGATCTCTGTGGTAGTATCAGGGGCATGACACTCTGGCTGAGTGGCAGCAAAGTCCTTCAAGGTACTTTCAGTCCTCTTGGCACTCGCATGGAAAAACTAGAAACTTGGGCAAAAGTAGGTTGCATTTCACAAAGATCGGCTTTTTTTTATATATCATTTTTATTAAGTGAAAAGCAACACAACAGTGCACCCAATGTTGGACAAGATAGAAATAACTACATCTTCAAAAACAGTACATGGAGCCGATGACAATAAAATGATTCAATTCTAATTTCCACCAGGTTATTTATTTATTTATTTTTTTATTACAAGCACAGTCATACGCAAACACTCATTCAGGCACCCCATTCACACATATACAACCCATCAACTACCCACCATATTTCTCAGCAGATACTACCAAAGACAGGAAAAAAAACTGGATATGTTAAATGTAACCATTAATGCATTTTCAGTATAGATTCCCTAGCCCTAAGGGTAACCCCTTAGATGACATAAGGTTTTTTTTCCTGCTATGTCCTTGTGTCACGACAGTTCCAAAGAGGCATGGCGCTTCCTTGCCATTGTCCATGCTCCAGAAGACAGAAGTTTGTCGTTATGCCAGCAAGTCAAAACCTCCCTTTTTGCCATTGTCAGCGAAGTGACTAAGAATCAGTGTCCTCTATTAGGCAATTTGAAGTAGTTACCAAATAGAGGTACAAGATCTTGTCACACTATTGAATTGCACCCTCAGACATTTTTCTATCAAAGCACGAACATTTTTCCAAAAGACCTGTAATTCGGGACATTCAGATAACATGTGGCAAAAATCCCCAGGTATAGATTAACAATTAAAGCATTTATCAGATTCCCATATATATATCTGGACACCTCTAGTCCTGGTAATATAAGTATGGTATAATAGTTTAAATTATATTTTCCCGTCGATAGCAGGGCTGAATTAGCCATGCTGTATGGGAAGCGCCACGATCCCGGGTAGGCGGAGTTTCTCTTAGTTAATCACAGAGTTTTGAACTCTGTGCGTCTGCGCGGTCATCTTCCCGCGCGGTTCTCTCACCTCTTCAGTTTCTTTTCTTCCGCGAGCCGTTCGCACGCGGGGGTTTTTTCTCTTAGTACATTTTTCTCTGACTGGACTTTTTTTTGACGATTTTTCGCGTTGTCTTCTCAAGATTTCACATCTCAGATGGCTCCGAAGCCATCTGGATTCAAATATTGTCAATGTGGCAAAAGTATGTCCATCACGCATGGACATAATTATTGCTACATTTGCCTAGGCCCCGATCACGATCAAAAATCATGCCGGGACTCTGGCAGGATGTCGCCGAGGGCCCAGCGGCACCAGGCCGTGAAGATGGAAAGGCTCCACATCAGATCTTCGGCTCCACCATCCTCCATCCATTCTTCGCCAGGACTGGCGAAATCGGGTAAGATACACTCGAAGAGAGGGTCCTCGCTGGGACCAGCAGGACATGAACAACCCGAAAAAAGATTAAGGCCAGGGTCTCACACACCCTCAGAGCCTCGTCCAAAAGCCGGGGATCCGGCGGGTGAGCCACGACTCAAAGTACCGGAGAGTACTTTTTCAAAAACTGCGCCGTCTGCGCCGAAATCGCATCACGACACTTCAAGAACGAAGCATGGACACGGCACGTCTGCGGCGCATTGTAGTCATGAAGCATCATTGACGCGTCATTTGAGGCACGAAGCATCTGCGAAGCACGGAGCACCTTTGACGCAAGGAACAGCTTCAATGCACAGAGCTACAGTGCACGGAGCAGGTACAGCGCGAAGTCCATTTCACGACGCACCTACGGAGTATATATTGATTAGGGATGCTCCAACAACATATGGTGCCAAAGCAATGCATTTACAATCACCAAGTGTATCAGAGAAGCATCAACAGAAGTTTTCAAAATCAAGAAGTTCATAAAAAATGTCATCAACTTCTGAAATTGATATTCAAGGCCTCTCATCATCAGGATCTTCTCCTAGTAGTAGCTCCTTGGTGAGTCTCTCATCACTTTCCAGACAGAAGAGACGTTCTTCATTACAAGTACCATTAACAAAACGTATTCGACCTTCCCCGGTTATACCTCCTCAAAGTCAACCTACGGGACAGGTACCAAAACATATTTTGCTTGCGGCAATTCCAACACGAATCCCAAAGCAAAAGATTCACATTCCTCCACAAGGTACTTTGGCTGCATAAACTATGACGAAAATCTCAGATATTCTCTCCTCTTTTTTTCCAAGAATTGGAAAACACAAAGGAATTACCACCACAACATTCTCCAGAAGATTCTCCTGAATCGCCTACAGGGTTAGAACCTCTAAAACCGGCAAAAGACGATACCCTAACTCAACCCATCAGCCCAGGTTCTCCGGAATCAGTTTATTCTGAAACTTCCTCAATGGGTATGCCATCTGACCTTCAGGAAGGTTTACCTGAACCATGTTCTCCGGAGGATCTCACCTATTCAAAATTTGTTGAGAAAGTAGAAACGGGAAGAATTCCTGACCCAAGAGCTGAAATGCTCAGTATCTTAGAGATCTTCGAATCTCCTCCCAAGCCCACTGCTCTCCCACCTCATTTGGTATTAGAAAACCTACTCTTCAAAATTTGGAAGACTCCTTTCTCATCACCGGCTACTTCTAGAAAAATTGATATCAAATATAGGATGCGTAATTCAGTAATTTACGAATCTGCCCAACTACCACACCAATCAATAGTGGTAGAATCAGCCTTATCCAAGGCAAAACGAAATAAGTTGCACTCAAATACCCCACTGGGCAGAGAAAATAAATGCCTAGATGATTTTGGGAAAAAGATCTATCACTCCTCTATGCTCACGAATAGGATACAACATCACCAATTTACACTATGCAGTACTTATTTGAAACACTCCAAAAACTGTGCCCACTTTGTATATCGGAGGACAACACACCATATCAGTCTTTCTTGGACATGGAAGAAGGACTCAGGCATTTATTACACTCTATTTATGAATCTTTCGAATCTTCAGCAAGAGCTTCTGCTTCAGCTATTGCGGCCAGGCGTATGGCTTGGTTTAGAGCCAGCGCTATTCGGACAGATGTCCATGAGAAGTTGGCCATGGATGGGCGACAATCTCTTTGGAGATAAATTTGGAGATATAGTATCACATTTTGAAAGAACAAAGTGCAGCGGTGCAATCTCTCACCAATCCTGCAGATCCTCAGAAGTCGCAACATCGATTCTAACCTTACCGTCGTCGGTATTATTCGAGACCTTACAACAGACCTTATACGCAGTACAGGCCTCAACAGTACATACTTCCGAGAAATGCGGCTCAGCACGGCGTTAGGGGTCATGGCAGACAGCAAAGAACAAGCAAAACAATTACCAACACCTCAGCAGAAACCTACTTCCTCTTTTTGAAATTGATACAGCCACCACCAATACCTGCTTTCATAGGAGGACGCCTTCAATTTTTTCTCCAAAATTGGGATTCCATCACTTCAGATCAGTGGGTACTCCACATTATCAGAAACGGTTATTCTCTGAATTTTCAATCCACTCCATCTCTTCCTCATATTCCTCCGAAGAGGATGATACGCTCCCATTCCACATTCTTCACAGCGGAATTGAACAACCTGCAGATTCAACAATCGATACGAATTATCCCCCTTCATCAGCAACACCAAGGATTTTATTCCCAATATTTCCTCATTCCAAAGAAGTCAGGCGGGCTAAGACCCATTCTAGATCTCCGACTTCTCAACAAACGCATACAGAGAGAGAAATTCAAAATGACTTCTCTCAAAAATATTCTACCACTGATTCAGCCCAACGATTGGCTATGTTCCATCGACCTGAAGGATGCATATTACCATATACCAATTCACCCGTCTTCTTGGCGTTACCTATGTTTCCAAGTTCAGAATACACATTACCAATACAAAGTTCTCCCTTTTGGCCTATCTTCAGCCCCAAGAGTATTCATCAAATGTCTAGCAGTGGTGGTGGCTCACCTCAGAAAACTTTCGATCCAAATATTTCCTTATCTGGACGACTGGCTAATAGTAGCATCAGACCAATCTACACTGAAAGAACACACGATACACACGATCGAATGCCTTCAAAAGTTGGGATTTCTAATCAATTTCGAGATGTCTCACCTACAACCAACTCAAATACTTCAGTTCATAGGTGCTCTCATACACACAGTCAAACAGAGAGCATACCTTCCCCAGGACAGGATGCAGAACATACAATCATTGGCATACAACCTGCTTCACAGAAACAGAGCATCAGCACGCCAGGTGCTTCAATTTCTCTGTCAATATGGCAGCAGCAATCTATGTGGTTCTCCACACTAGACTCCACATGTGCCTATTGCAATGGGGATTAAAAACTCAGTGGACTCAATATACACAACCACTCAACACCAGGATTCAAATTACAAATGCAATGAAAGAGGACATTCGATGGTGGCTCCCTTCCAAGAATCTTTCCTCGGGTGCTCCATTCCGTTTACCAAATCACTCTGACCACAGATGCCTCCAACAAGGGTTGGGGAGCACATCTGGGCGAACTGAAAACTCAAAGTCTGTGGACCCCTCAGGAATCTACATACCAGATCAATCTCCTGGAGCTGAGAGCCATATGGCTGGCACTTCAAACGTTCTCGGATCAGATAAGGGGATCAAGCCTCATGGTATATACAGACAACCAGGTAGCCATGTTTTACATAAACAAGGAAGGGGGGTCCGGTTCCTGGACTCTCTGCCAGGAAGCAACACAAATTCTACATTGGGCAGTCAAGGCCCAAGTATCAATTCAAGCAACATATCTTCCAGGTCTGGACAATGTGACAACAGACCGTCTCAGTCAGATTTTTCATCCACACGAATGGACCTTAAATCCAGAGGTGGCACAAAAGATCTTCAAACAGTGGGGGTTTCCCATAATAGACCTCTTTGCCACAGAAGCAAACAGACAAGTCCAAACCTTTTGCTCAATTTACCCCAGCAATCAAAGGATGGCTCCAGATGCCTTTCTCATTCCATGGATACCAGGCTTGATGTATGCCTATCCACCCATTCCACTCATTTCTCGAACAATTCAGAAATGCATCCAGGATGTATCAGACATGATTCTAATAGCCGAGACAGCCCTGGTACGCGTATCTCTTGAAACTCTCCATTCATCCACCAATATCACTTCAAAACCTTCCACATCTTCTGACACAGGAAGGGGGCTCATTACTTCACCCCATGAACCAATCACTTCATCTCACAGCGTGGTGATTGAAAGGCAAATACTAACTCCCTTAGGTTTATCTTCTCAACTAGAAGATATTCTCATTGCGTCACGGAAACCTTCAACCAGACGTAACTACAAAGGAAAGTGGCAATGCTACTTGGACTGGTGTACTCCAAAGAACATAAACCCTTTCTCATCCACGGCCACTCAATTGCTACAATATCTGCACATACTCTACAAAGCAGGATTAGCCACCACTTCTGTATGAGTTCATAGCAGTGCCATAGTAGCCTTCCATGATCCTTTTAATAACCTTCCAATGTCTAACCACCCATTGATATCTAGATTTATGAAGGGAATGGTCCGGCTTCGACCACGAGTGACTAAGCCTCCAATTCCATGGGACTTAAATGTAGTACTGGAACAACTAATGTTTCCGCCTTTCGAACCATTAGAATCTAGCCACATCAAATATATGACATGGAAAACAGTTTTTCTAGTTGCTATAACTTCTGCAAGAAGGGTCAGTGAATTACAAGCCTTAGTTCATTACTCGCCATACCTTGAATTCTACCATGACAAGGTGACCCTTCGCCCTCACCCTTCTTTTTTACCTAAGATGGTAACATCTTTTCATCTTAACCAAACCATAACTCTACCTAATTTTTATGCCAAAACCACATATTAACGAATGTGAAAAACTTTTACACACGTTGGACTGTAAAAGAGCGCTGGCCTACTATAAAAACAAGACTCAATCAACTGCGAGACCTTCTCAACTGTTCCTTTCCTTTAACCCGAATGATCCTGGTCAACCAGTCTCAAAAAGGACTATAGCCAGCTGGTTATCACAATGCATACTTTTTTGCTACAACAAACGCTCCATCAAACTACCCTCTAAGCCTCAGGCGCACCAAATTCGCGCCATCGCAGCATCAGTTGCACACTTAAGTAAGGTTCCATTGATTGATATTTGCAAAGCGGCAACATGGTCGTCAATTCATACTTTCACATCGCATTATTGCCTCCAACAGCAGACTACCTCTGATGCAGCCCTAGGCACAGCAGTCTTATCACTAAAAAGAACATGAGACTTTCTACCACTTCAAAGGTTGATGTCCTAACCTAACAACAATAAATATACACGGACACAACCAGATGGCTGGGGACTCCCATACAGCATGGCTAATTCAGCCCTGCTATCGACAGGAAAAAGCAAATTTGCTTACCGTAAATGGTGTTTCCGTAGCTAGCAGGATGAATTAGACATGCTGACCCACCCACCTCCCTAGACAGTCTCGAAGAGTCAGACACACCTCCTGAACTTACCTCTCGCTTGGCTACAAAGAAACTGGTGAGAGAACCGCGCGTGAAGACGACCACGCAGATGCACAGAGTTCAAAACTCTGTGATTAACTAAGAGAAACTCCGCCTACCTGGGATCGCGGCGCTTCCCATACAGCATGGCTAATTCATCCTGCTATCTACGGAAACACCGTTTACAGTAAGCAAACTTGCTTTTCCCTCAAATTTGCAGGCAACAAGTACTGGTAAACTCTTGAAAAGGCCAATACAAGGTCCCCTTCATCAAGTTGATATCTCAGGTCAACCCTCCACTGCTCAACTAATTTGCTCAAATGAGTTGTTTCAACCAGCTTTTTTAGAGTAGGGACCCAAATACCAACCTTGTTATACTGTGGTGTAGTTTCAAAGAAGGTCTTATCAGAAAAGACAATATTTTCCATATTGCTTCCCCCAATTTTTGCAATGTAATGTCGAATTTATAAATAAGCAAAGAAGTGATTACCAAGCAGTTCCCATTGCTCTTTCACTTGCTGGAAGGAATACAAATAAGCGTGAGTGAATTCATAAACTTTTAGATCGCCCGAATAGCAGAAGAAATGGGCCAATCACGCAGATTTCTTGTACTACTTTCTCTCACACACACACACCCTCACCCCCTCAGGGCCTTCCCCTCTCTTCACCTGTAATGGGATAGTGTCTGCTGTGATCCCTCTGGACCTCTCTTCAGGCTGTGATGGGGTGTGCTGTGGGCCACTGAGGCTCTTTTTGAGCTGTGGTGGGATGGGATCTGCTATGGCCTTGCCTGGCTTCTCTTTAGTCATTAGCGAGATGGAGGTCCAGCCAGGCCTTTCTGTTGGCTGCCGCACCCCCTCAGTCACAGTGCCCTTTTTGGATGTAGTTGCACATCCCAGAAGCTGGACTGTGTGTGAACCAGTTGTGCTAATTCTGTGCAGAGCAACTGGGGAAGAAGTGCACTGAGGATTTGGGCGGTCTGGGTTGGGGGAGTTGCCCCAGCAGAGCAGACAGAACACGTTTTTTCCAGTGATGAGGAAAATGCCATGGCAGGAAAGGTGGCCTTGTTGGGCATGCAGGGTTTTAATGGGAAGGAAGAACCCCCTTTTTTTTGCCTGTGGGATGCAATTTTGACAGTACAGTGCTTACAAATCCTGGTATGGCTGCAACGCCAGTTTCTTTTTCCTTAGAAGTCTCCTCCAGTAGCCTGGGCATTTGTTTCCAAAGAATTGAAGTGTCTACACCAGGCTTTTTCCATGGGACAGATTTTAGTCTAAGGAAAAAGAGGCAGAAGAAAGAAAAAAAAAAAAGGGAAGGTGGAGCTGCCTTAAAAGATACACAGGACAAAAGATGATTAGTGTTAAAGCCTTCGAGGCATCAAGAATGATGCTGTAGGTAGCTGCTTGCAGCTACATTGTGGCAAAATCGGGCTTGCATTTGTCTCAACATATTTATTTAAATTATTTATTTAAATTATTTCTATACCGTTTTTACAATTATATAATTGATCAAAGCGGTTTACATAGCCAACAATAAAATAATAGCAACTAAAAAGATAAAAATTAATTACAAAAATAAAATGCACTGATTAATTCCAATCTTTGTTAGAACAAAAAAATAAACAACTAATAAATCAGGCAAAAATAAAAGAAACAAAATAAAGTTGGAGAGAAATACAATTCGTTTCGAATCCTTATGCTAAACTTACTGGTTCTTTACAAACTAGAAAAAAAAAACTAATATAGTTTACTTAACTCAAGTACAGAGAGAAAGCGAAGAGTACGAAAAAGGAATAGCCTAGTGGTTAGAGCAGTGGATTACGAACCAGGAGACCAGGGTTTGAGTTCCGCTGTTGCTCCTTGTGACCTTGGGCAAGTCACTTTACCCTCCATTGCCTCAGGTACAAAAAACTTAGATTGTAAGCCCTCTGGGGATAGAGAACTACCTACAGCACCTGAATGTAAACCAATGTGATATCTTGGTCAAATGTCAGTATAATAAAAAATTATATATATGTGAGATACCTGCTTCAATCTGGTATGGATAAATGACCTATTGGCCTGTAGATCCAAATGCCTCTATAAAAAGATGTGTTTTTAATGATTTTTTAAATTCTTTATGGTTTGATATTTGTCTTAAGGCGTTTGGTAGCGAGTTCCATAAAATGGGACACGCTACTGAAAAAGCCCTCTGTCTTTTTATATGTAGTCTAGCTAACTGGATTGAAGGAACCTCTAAAAGGTTCATGTTGGTGGATCTTAATTGTCTTGCTGGTTTGTAAAGATGCAAAGATGTACAGAGCCAGATGTTGTCTTGATTATTTAACAGAGCATGTATTAAAGATAATATTTTATATTTGATTCTGAATTTGATTGGTAACCAATGTAGTTTGTGTAAAATGGGAGAAATGTGTTTTCATTGAAGTACCAGTGAGCATTCGGGCTGCTGTATTTTTAATTAGTTGCAGTGGCTTGATTGTAGAATCTGGTAATCCTAAGTAAAGACCATTACAATAGTCTAGTCCGGAAAAGATCAGAGATTGAAGCACTGTCTGAAAATCCTTGAAAAATAGTAGAAGTCGTAGTCGTTTAAGCAAATGTAATTTAAAATTTTTTTTAACAGTTTTGGCAATTTTTTTTTCACTCAACGCACAATAAAGCTCTGGAATTTGTTGCCAGAGGATGTGGTTAGTGCAGTTAATGTAGCTGGGTTCAAAAAAGGTTTGGATAAGTTCTTGGAGGAGAAGTCCATTAACGGCTATTAATCAAGTTTACTTAGGGAATAGCCACTGCTATTAATTGCATCAGTAACATGGGATGATCTTAGTGTTTGGGTAATTGCCAGGTTCTTGTGGCCTGATTTGGCCTCTGTTGGAAACAGGATGCTGGGCTTGATGGACCCTTGGTCTGACCCAGCATGGCAATTTCTTATGTTCTTATGTGTTGAACTAAAGACAAATTTGTATCAAGAAGCATTGCTAAATTTCGAACTACTTTATTTTTATGATCTCATCTCATGTGTTGATATGTGAAGGTGGGGCGTTACTGGGGTCTTCAACCTCACTTAGGAACAGGAGCTTGGTTTTTCTTGTATTTAATTTGAGTCTGCTATGAGCAAGCCATTGTTCAATTGTTTTAATATAGATCTGAATTAAAGCAAGGGTTTCTGCCCAGGTGGATTCATACAGGACAAATAGCTGAATATCGTCCTTGTAGATTTTAAATTGGACACTTAATGCTGAAAGAATTTGGCACAGTGGGAGTAGATATATATTAAACAGTACTGGTGACAAGGATGAGCCTTGTGGAACACCTGTAACTTGAGTATATGATTGAGAAGAATAAGGACCGATGTTTGTTTATTTGACAGGATTCATCTGAAAGATAACTACTAAACCAATTTAATACTGTGTCTTGTAAACCAATAGATTGTAATCTGGATATCAATATTTTATGGTCTAGCGTATCAAACGCAGCGGAGATGTCTAACAGAACTAAGATGAAATTAATATTGGAATCAAAGCCTCTAAGGTAGGAGTCAAATGAAGAGAGAAGAAGGGTCTCGGTGGAATGACCTTTTCTAAATCCATGTTGATTTGGATGTATGATGTCATGATCCCCTGTTACAATGACCCCTGTTCATTGTAACTTTATCTTCCTAGTTAATTGGTTACCCCTTGTTTCAATGTAAACCGGTACGATAAGACACTAGTCTTGAGTATCGGTATATTAAAAGAATTTAAATAAAATAATACCTGACAGGTATTCATTTAATTGATACAGGACTTCGGATTCTAATGTTTTTGAAAGTGAAGTTAATGTTGCAATAGGTCTGAGGTTGACAAAGTCAGTTAACGTTGATGATTTATTTTTTGGGATTAGTAAAATTGAAGTTTGTTTTAGATATTCTGGAAACTTGCCTGATTCTAAAGACTGGTTAATTAATAGACATATATGATCCGAGCAGATTTCTCCTAAACATTTGAACAAAGTACCTGAACACAGATTTAATAGCGAATTTGATATCTTTTGTTTACTAATAATTGTTTGAATTGTTTCATCTGTAGTTTTGTTAAAAATAGACCATTCACTTGCCGATTTCAGATTTTTGTAGTTAGGGTAAAATAAATCCTTAAATTCTATTATTATATTCTTTACTTTTTGTTGAAAATGTGTTGCTATCTGGTTACATGTAGAGTCGTCCACGCCATGGCTTTTATTATCAGAAGAAGTTGTCAGCAATTTAACTATATTAAATAAAGTAGCTGGGTTATTGTTTCCAAGACTGATTTTGTTGGCGAAACCTTTTTTTTTCCTCTAAATTTACTGCATGTCTGTATGATCTTAATGTGCAGTAATAATTGCTCTTTGTACCACTATTTTTCTTTTTTTGCCACAAGCGTTCTTTTTTCCTAAGAGCTTTCTTTAATTGCAGAAGCAGATGTTAGGATCCAGTGGGGAGTTAGTTGAGGAAGTTTCCCACTTAGAGCCATGGTTGGCTTGTCTAGCTGATGCCTGTTTTGATCCTGTTTGGACATCCACCAGGAGTATGGCATCTTATTGTGGTGGCAAGATGTCTTCTTTGGTTCTAAAACTGGTCAGTGGATTCAAGTTCAAAGAACAATTTGAAAGAACTTCTTTTTGAAGGGAACCTTTTGTTTGAGGAGAGTATGGAGAAGATTGCCTTGATATGTGGAGAATCTAAGGTTACAAGATTGCCTAGAGGATTGCCTAGGCTCAGGTTTGAAGTAAGTAGTAGCCGATCCTATGGCGGTCAGCGGTTGTCATTTGGTAGTTTTCAGTCCCTTTGTTCCAACAAGAAAAGTGGTAAATTCCACAGGTGGTACCTTGCAAAATTCCCAATGAAGGGGGGAAGGCCCAAGTACTGATTCAGAAGATAAGCCTGCCTGTCAAGTTTTTGTTTGAGTTGGATCAGGATTACTGCAGCCCAGTGGGTCTTGGAAAATATCCAAGAAGGTTACATAAGAACATAAGACTTGCCATACTGGAGGAAGTGACATCATCCACTGCAATGGATGCATAAGCTTGGGGCTCTCAACTTCCACCATGCTATCAGATTTAATTGCTGCATATTCCGATGTAAAAAATGTCCCCGCGAGTACATCCTCCTTTGCAGAAGTTTCTAATATGGCAGCAAGCAAGAAAATCCCAGACCTGAAGCACTTCTCGTTCACCAGCAGAGGTACAGAGTGTGCTGGGCCTGGAGGAGGAGGAAGAGCAGGGGTGCATGGTGGCGGCAGCGAGCTGCAAAAGCAAGGAGGGCGATCGGGAAGTCGAGGATACCGGCGTGCCGTCTTGCACAGAGTTCCGCCACTGGTTCGCTAAAGTGCGGCAGGACATGGCATCACTCCGATCCGAGGTCGGAGTGTTAATTGCTGAGATGAAGGCAGACATGGCACTGGGTCATCGTGTGGAGGAGGCGGAGTTGCGCCTGGATGAGCAGGCTGCAGATATCGCTGCCTTTCAGAAGGAAGGGCAGGCTTTTTCTGTATCGATTGCAGCTCTGGAGGACCTTGAAAAACAGGTCCTGCAGAGCTAATTTGCACTTCAGGGGAGTGCAGGAACTCTCTGAATTTACTAATTGCCTCAGCACGGTGGCTAGCATATGCTCTACCATACTGGAAGCTGAAGAGGGCATTGTGCACGATAGTTAATAAATTAGAGAGAGCATACAGATCCCTAGGTGGCCCAAGGGGTAATCTCTTGAGGTAGTGGCATGTTTTCATGACTTTGCTATTAAAGAGAAAGTCACTCAGAGTCCATTCAGCCCAGGCAGGCCAAAGACACGCAGAGGCTTCTGGGGATTTCCTTCTCCATGTTGGTTTTCTGTTCAGGCATACTTCTCAACATGAGAGGGTCTGCCACTTAATTCAAGTTATTATCGTGGCAGTTTGCTGCAAACTTGCATTCTAGTGGCACAAACCAGAGACTCCTCAAAAGGCCTATATTCAGTCTAGGTTGGCTAATCTACAAGGACCAACGACAGATTGCAACTCATCATTCCCCCACTTTCATCTGCAAAACTAACTACTACTAGAAATAGAGCCTTCTCCATAGCAGGTCCTAAAGAATGGAACGCTATCCCAATTTACCTAAGTTCTATCAGACTCCAAATCATTCAAAAAAGAACTCAAAACTTGGTTGTTTAGACAATCATTCACAGTCTAAGCTGAATAACCTTAGTCCTTATCCTTCTAAGAATCAACTAAATTGATTTGTAAACTGTTATCTGCCAATATGTTATACTCTGCCTTTGATGTAATGTTAAATGACACTATTTTTTTCACTTACGTTATAACATGTTCCATGTATGATGTTGTTCTTTTCTGTAAACTGGGGTGAAGGCTCCTGCTGTACCTCGGTATAAAAAAGACTCTAAATAAAATAAATAAATAATTTATACACTCTATATAGACTGACCGCTCATATACATGACACCCTTCCGAGATTTGAAAGTTCATGGGCACCATATATTGAATGGCAGAAGACTCAGACTGAGGAACTGAGACCCCCTATAGCAGTAGTGGACTGAGATAGGATTTCACACCGGCATGTTGTCACTTGACAGAGTTTTGGAGATCTTATTGAGCACCAATGGGGAGGGGGTATGGGTGGGGAGAGCTGCTACTTGGGGGGTTATAGAGGGATAAAAAAACACCTTTACAATTGCTCCTTTCAGTTTTTTCCTAACCATTTTGCTCATTTTATCATAGTCACCTTTTTGAAAGTTGAATGTTGTCATAGTAGATTTCTTTTTTGTGCTCCCTCCAGTTACGTCAATTTTGATAATGTTGTGATCACTATTGCCAAGTGACCCCAACATGGTTACCTCCAGCACCAAATATTGTGTTACACTAAGGACTGGGTCTAAAATAGTTTCCTCTCTTGTTGGTTTTTGTACCAGCTGCTTTATGAAGCAGTCATTTATTTCATCTAGGAACTTTACTTCTCTAAAATGTCCTGATGTAACATTCACCCAGACAATACAATTGAAATCACCCATTGCTGTGCTGCTGATTTTAACTTTTCTAATTTCTTTTAGCATTTCATTGTCTGCTAGTTCATTCTGGCTAGGTGGATGATAAAACACCCCCACTAATATTTTATTCTTTTTTTCACTTGGAATTTCTATCCATAAAGATTCAACATTGCATTTTGTTTCCTGTAGAACATTTAACCTGTTTGACTCAATGCTCTCTTCAATATATAGTGCCACCCCTCCACCAATTTGAGCCATCCTTCTCCTAGGACAAGCAGGATGGTAGTCCTCACATGTGGGTGACGACATCCGAGGGAGCCCGGCACAGAAAACTTTTGTCAAAGTTTCTAGAAGCTTTGACCAGCAGACTGAGGATGCCCAGTCTGCTACTATCCGAGCGTCCATGCAAGGTCCCCCTTCAGTCTCTTCTTTTCTGCGGTGCAGTTGCCTTGCAGTCCGTGGAGCTCCAACTTTTTCAGCTTTTTCCTCATTTCCTTGAGTTGTTTTCCAAATCCTCATTGGGTCCCCCTTCGTGGTCGGTGCCACCTTGTTATGGTAGGTCCGTTTTCGGTCAATTTTTCCAAATTTGCGGTCAATTCCTGACTCCCCACCACAGTGTCTGTCTGTCATCGACCGCAAACTGGATGTTTTTCATGGCATCGCCCTTTTTTGGTCGGTGCCTGCAAGCCATGTCCATCACGGATCCGCACGAGGTTTGCATCCTCTGCCTGGGGGCCTCGCATGATGTCTGGAGGTACCATCTGTATGACCAGATGACATCCAAAGGGCGTCGTATGCACCTCGATAAAATGGAGAAACCTGGTTTGGCCTCTGTTTCCCACAGAGGCCAAACCAGGCTACAAGATCCTGGCAAGTACCCAAACACCAAGAAGATACTAGGCTATTGATGCCAGTAATAGCAGAGGCCATTCCCTAAGTCAACCTGATTAATAGCAGTTAATGGCCTTCTCCAAGAACTTATCCAAAACTTTTTAAAACCCAGCTACACTAACTGCATTAACCACATCCTCTGGCAACAAATGCCAGAGCTTAATTATGCGTTGAGTGAAAGAATTTTCTCCGATTAGTCTTAAATGTGCTACTTGCTAACTTCATGGTGTGCCCCCTAGTCCTTCTATTATCTTAAAGTATAAATAACCAAGTCACATCTACTCGTTCAAGACCTCTATCATATCCCTCCTCAGCCGTCTGTTCTCCAAGCTGAACAGCCCTAACCTCTTCAGACTTTCCTCATAGGGGAGCTGTTCCATCCCCTTTATCATTTTGGTTGCCCTTCTCTGTACCTTCTCCATCACATTATATCTTTTTTGAGATGTAGCGACCAAAATTGTACACAATATTCAAGATGCAGTCTCACCATGGAGCGATACAGAGGCATTATGACATTTTCCGTTTTATTAACCATTGCCTTCCTAATAACTCCTAACATTTTGTTTGCTTTTTTGACTGCTGCAGCACACTGAGATGACTATTTCAAATTTATTATCCACTATGATGCCCAGATATTTTTCCTGGGTGGTAGCTCCTAATATGGAGCCTAACATCGTGTAACTACAACAAAGGTTATTTTTCCCTATATTCAACACCTTGCACTTGTCAACATTAAATTTCACCTGCCATTTGGATGCCCAATCTTCCAGTCTTACAAGGTCCTTCTATAATGTATTACAATCCGCTTGTGATTTAACTACTCTGGATAATTTTGTATCATCCGCAAATTTGATAACCTCACTCGTCGTATTCCTTTCCAGATCATTTATAAATATATTGAAATGCACTGGTTCAAGTACAGATCCCTGAGGCACTCCACTAGTTACCCATTTCCACTGAGAAAATTGACCATTTAATCCTACTCTGTTTCCTGTCTTTTAGCCAGTTTGCAATCCACGAAAGGACATCACCACCTATCCCATGACTTTTTACTTTTCCTAGAAACCTCTCATGAGGAACTTTGTCAAATGCCTTCTGAAAATCCAAGTATACTACATCTACCGGTTCACCTTTATCCACATGTTTATTAACTCCTTCAAAATGTGAAGCAGATTTGTGAGGCAAGACTTGCCTTGGGTAAAGCCATGCTGACTTTGTTCCATTAAACCATGTCTTTCTATATGTTCTGTGATTTTGATGTTTAGAACACTTTCCACTATTTTTCCTGGTACTGAAGTCAGGCTAACCAGCCTGTAGTTTCTCGGATCGCCCCTGGAGCCCTTTTTAAATATTGGGGTTACATTTGCTATCCTCCAGTCTTCAGATACAATGGATGATTTTAATGATAGGTTACAAATTTTTACTAATAGGTCTGAAATTTCATGTTTTAGTTCCTTCAGAACTCTGGGGTGTATACCATCCGGTCCAGGTGATATACTACTCTTCAGTTTATCAATCAGGTCTACCACATCTTCTAGGTTCATCGTGATTTGATTCAGTCCATCTGAATTATTACCCATGAAAACCCTCCTCAGTATGTGTACCTCCCCAACATCCTCTTCAGTAAACACCGAAGCAAAGAAATCATTTAATCTTTCTGCGATGGCCTTATCTTTCTAAGTGCCCCTTTAACCTCTCGATCATCTAACGGTCCAACTGACTCCCTCACAGGCTTTCTGCTTCGGATATATTTAAAAAAATTTTTACTGTGAGTTTTTTGCCTCTATGGCCAACTTCTTTTCAAATTCTCTCTTAGCCTGTCTTATCAATGTCTTATATTTAACTTGCCAACGTTTATGCATTATCCTATTTTCTTCTGTTGGATCCTTCTTCCAATTTTTGAATGAAGATCTTTTGGCTAAAGTAGCTTCTTTCACCTCCCCTTTTAACCATGTTGGTAATCGTTTTGCCTTCTTTCCACCTTTCTTAACGTGTGGAATACATCTGGACTGTGCTTCTAGAATGGTATTTTTTTAACAATGACCATACCTCTTGCACATTTTTTACTTTTGTAGCTGTTCCTTTCAGTTTTTTTTCTTACAATTTTTCTCATTTTATCAAAGTTTCCCTTTTGAAAGTTTAGCACGAGAGCCATGGATTTGCATACTGTTCCTCTTCCAGTCATTAATTCACATTTGATCATATGATCACTATTGCCAGGCGGCCCCACCACCGTTACCACTCTCACCAAGTCCTGTGCTGCACTGAGAATTAGATCTAAAATTGCTCCTTCTCTCGTCAGTTCCTGAACCAATTGCTCCATAAAGCTATCATTTATTCCATCCAGGAATGTTATCTCTCTAGCGTGTCCCGATAATACCCCAATATTGGGGTAATTGAAGTCTAAAGTACAAAGGGGAAGCAAAACCATGCACGTAAGTGAGATACACAAAACGCTGGTGCAGGATCAATATTCAATCACCAATCAGTGGTAAACTTTAATAATTTCCAGAAAGAGTATATTATTAGAATGGTGAACAAGGAAGGCTACATAATACAATCGTAACAGAGATTTACATACCTTAAAATGAGTACCTGGAGCGCGCAGGCTCGCACAGGTGACAGCTATTTAAACGTGCAAAAAGGGCGCGAACGCGGCAACTCACGCGAGAGCTGTCAAATTAGCAAAAATGGGCGGATCCGTCCCGGCCCCATGACAAGCTAATAGAACAGATTCCATTCAATCTCTCTATTCAGGCCTTGGGGGACCACAGTATTAAGGGTGAAAATCCACTTCTGCTCACGACGCCCCAGGAGCATAGAGAAATCACCACCCCGGACAGGGCGGGGAACCACTTCAATGACCGTAAAGCTAAAGTCAGAGATAGAATGGCCACAGTCAGACCAATGAGAAACCAAAGGTTCATCTACTCTATGCAGGCGGATATTAGAACAATGTTCAATCATGCGTGTCTTTAACATGCGTGTTGTTTTGCCTACATAGAGTAGAGGACACGGGCATCTCACTACATAAACCACGCCTTTAGTGAGACAGTCAGAAGAAGAACGTAGTTTGAAAACTCGCTCAGTAATAGGGTGTGTGAATACAGTCATTTGCTCAGTATGGCTGCACATAGTGCAATGTCCACATGGGCCATGTAACCCCAGACTATCAGGCAAAACGGGAAGTGAGGCAGAATGTACTAGTTTGTCCCTTAAGTTTCTACCACGCTTATAGGTGAAGCGGAGGGGGCTGTGCAGAAGATCTGTGAGTGCTAAAGCAGCCCAATGGCGTCTAATCATGGATGCAATCACATTCCCCATAATGGAGAAAGGAAGTATACAATTATTAGTCTCCTCTTGAGAGCTGGCCCCCGAGCTGAATAGCCAATCGCGATCAGCATATAGAGCCCGTTTATAGGCCCTCTTGATCACCCTATGCGGGTAGCCCCGTTCCAAAAACCGACTAAACATGGTGTGGGCTTGTATCATATATTCAGACCGAGTAGAACACACACGGCGAAGCCGTAAAAACTGTCCCGTCGGGATATTATCACGCAAGGGACGGGGGTGACAGCTCTGATGTTCAGTTCTTTGGTTTCCTTGATTGGTTAAATTCTTTAAGTCCACACATCCAGTTTAATTTTAACATACACCCGAGCTCTATAGCGTTTCTGGACATTATGATTACTGTAGAAGCACATGGTTTTGTGACTACATTATATCGCAAGGATACTGACCGTAACACACTCTTACAATATCAGAGCTGTCACCCCCGTCCCTTGCGTGATAATATCCCGACGGGACAGTTTTTACGGCTTCGCCGTGTGTGTTCTACTCGGTCTGAATATATGATACAAGCCCACACCATGTTTAGTCGGTTTTTGGAACGGGGCTACCCGCATAGGGTGATCAAGAGGGCCTATAAACGGGCTCTATATGCTGATCGCGATTGGCTATTCAGCTCGGGGGCCAGCTCTCAAGAGGAGACTAATAATTGTATACTTCCTTTCTCCATTATGGGGAATGTGATTGCATCCATGATTAGACGCCATTGGGCTGCTTTAGCACTCACAGATCTTCTGCACAGCCCCCTCCGCTTCACCTATAAGCGTGGTAGAAACTTAAGGGACAAACTAGTACATTCTGCCTCACTTCCCGTTTTGCCTGATAGTCTGGGGTTACATGGCCCATGTGGACATTGCACTATGTGCAGCCATACTGAGCAAATGACTGTATTCACACACCCTATTACTGAGCGAGTTTTCAAACTACGTTCTTCTTCTGACTGTCTCACTAAAGGCGTGGTTTATGTAGTGAGATGCCCGTGTCCTCTACTCTATGTAGGCAAAACAACACGCATGTTAAAGACACGCATGATTGAACATTGTTCTAATATCCGCCTGCATAGAGTAGATGAACCTTTGGTTTCTCATTGGTCTGACTGTGGCCATTCTATCTCTGACTTTAGCTTTACGGTCATTGAAGTGGTTCCCCGCCCTGTCCGGGGTGGTGATTTCTCTATGCTCCTGGGGCGTCGTGAGCAGAAGTGGATTTTCACCCTTAATACTGTGGTCCCCCAAGGCCTGAATAGAGAGATTGAATGGAATCTGTTCTATTAGCTTGTCATGGGGCCGGGACGGATCCGCCCATTTTTGCTAATTTGACAGCTCTCGCGTGAGTTGCCGCGTTCGCGCCCTTTTTGCACGTTTAAATAGCTGTCACCTGTGCGAGCCTGCGCGCTCCAGGTACTCATTTTAAGGTATGTAAATCTCTGTTACGATTGTATTATGTAGCCTTCCTTGTTCACCATTCTAATAATATACTCTTTCTGGAAATTATTAAAGTTTACCACTGATTGGTGATTGAATATTGATCCTGCACCAGCGTTTTGTGGTAATTGAAGTCTCCCATTATTACCGCACTACCAATTTGGTTAGCTTCCCTAATTTCTCTTAGCATTTCACTGTCCGTCTTACCATCTTGACCAGGTGGACGGTAGTATACTCCTATCACTATAGTCTTCCCCGACACACAAGGGATTTCTACCCATAAAGATTCAATTTTGCATTTAGTCTCATGCAGGATGTTTATCCTGTTGGACTCTATGCCATCCTGGACATAAAGCGCCACACCGCCTCCTCTCTGTCATTGCAATATAATTTGTACCCCGGTATAGCACTGTCCCATTGGTTATCCTCCTTCCACCATGTCTCTGAGATGCAAATTAAGTCTGTCATCATTCACTGCTATACATTCTAATTCTCCCATCTTACTTCTTAGACTTCTGGCATTAGCATACAAACTTTCAAAGTTTATTTTTTGTTTGTATTTTCATTCTGCTTTTTAATTGATAGGGATAACTTAGAATTTTTTTAGCTCAGGTGAGTTTTTTGTCACAGGCACTTGGACTACTTTTCTTATTATTGGAACCTCACTGTCGGGATGCCCTAATTCTAATGCATCATTAGTATCCTTTGAAGATACCTCTCTCTGAACCATGCGCTGCTGAGCGACTGTCCATGTTACTGTTGCTAGTAATAGCAGTGGCTATTTTCTAAGTCACCTTAATTAATAGCAGGTAATGGACTTCTCCTCCAAGAACTTATCCAATCCTTTTTTAAACACAGCTACACTAACTGCACTAACCACATATTCTGGCAACAAATTCCAGAGTTTAATTGTGCGTTGAGTGAAAAATAACTTTCTACGATTAGTTTTAAATGTGCCACATGCTAACTTCATGGAGTGCCCCCTAGTCTTTCTATTATCCGAAAGAGTAAATAACCGATTCAAATTTACCCATTCTAGACCTCTCATGATTTTAAACACATCTATCACATCCCCCCTCAGCCATCTCTTCTCCAAGCTGAAAAGTCCTAACCTCTTTAGTCTTTCCTCATAGGGGAGCTGTTCCATTCCCTTTATCATTTTGGTCACCCTTCTCTCTACCTTCTCCATCGCAATTATATCTTTTTTGAGATGCGGCGACCAGAATTGTATACAGTATTCAAGGTGCGGTCTCACTATGGAGTGATACTGAGGCATTATGACATTTTCCGTTTTATTCGCCATTCCTTTTCTAATAATTCCCAACATTCTGTTTGCTTTTTTGACTGCCGCAGCACACTGAACAGACTATTTCATTGTGTTATCCACTATGATGCCTAGATCTCTTTCTTGGGTGGTAGCTCCTAATATGGAGCCTAACATTGTGTAACTATAGCATGGGTTATTTTTCCCTTTATGCATCACCTTGCACTTAGGAACAAACCGGTAGCCGATCCAAGATGGCTGATAGCAATAAACCCAAGAAGTTGGATCGGTAAAATAGGACTTTATTGAATCTTGCCTGACTCTGGCCGAGTTTCGCTCAACGAGCTGCCTCGGGGGCTTAAAAGCCACTTAAATTGGCTCAAAATAACATCAATATCTCGTATGCCTCAGTTGCATATTAAAGACATATTCATCAGCAGAAATCAACTATTGAAGTGGTATTGAAACACCACTTTTTTCGCACTGTATTGACAGCAGCAGACTGCAAAAGCTATGGCTCTTACTCTACTCGCTGCTCACCGGAAACAGTTTGCCATTTCGATGCCCAGTTTTCCAGTCTCACAAGGTCTTCCTGCAATTTATCACAATCTGCTTGTGATTTAACTACTCTGAACAATTTTGAATCATCTGCATATTTGATTACCTCACTCGTCGTATTTCTTTCCAGATCATTTATAAATATATTGAAAAGTACGGGTCTCAATGCAGATCCCTCTCATGAGGGACTTCGTCAAACGCCTTCTAAAAATCCAATTTCCTAGCGTGTAGCAGATGGACTAAGGACCAATGGGTATAGTGTACTCTTGATAGCAATTGGAAACGGATCAGATTTCAATCTGATGTCGGTCCTAGTACCATATACCCCTGCAAGAAGTGCAGCTCTCTAGTATTTTCCGTCTCCATAGCAGTTCGGGACTCTATGCATGCTCGCACAGCGTTAGAGTAATTTACCAAATCAAGAAGAAATCTTACCTGTACAGACAAGCCCAGCTCTCCTGCGGTGACACCCCTTGGGTCCCTCCCCCAGTTGAGAATTCCCGATGTGATTTCCGCGATCCCTCGTATGTAAGCCTCTGTCCAGCGGCCGACCCTCGGCATGGACTTAGCCCCTGAAATCTGGTGAGGCTGAGAGGCAGCGGGTGTAACTTCGAGCACGGCGGTGAAGGTATTTCCCTCTTCCCCCCGCAGCCATAGTCCGCCCGGAACGAGACCAGGAAGCGCCGAGACAAGATAAGGTAGAAAACCTTTTAAAAGTCTCCGGTCTCCGAATTTCGAAGAGTCGCACAGGTCGCCAGCCAGTGCCATTGCTACCGGGTTGATCAGCCCTAGCAGGGCTAGGCCCCGGTCAAATGCAAGGGTCCTTCCACGTGGAAACCCTCCAAGGTGGTTGCCGTCACCATCTTGACCTGTCCGCAGCCCTGTCCACCGTCCCGACCCATGCTCACAGAGGTGGGCCGTGCACACATCATCACGTGCCCAAGTGCCGTGCGCACAAGCCACACGCTTACTGTGCCGGTTGCATAAGTTCGGTCTGTTCGCACAACAGCGTGCGCATCTCCCTGATCGCGTACCAAACCTACACACACAAGCCATGGCACCACCGGAGAAGAAGCTCAAGGCTCAGGGCCTTTGCCCAGCATGCCACATCAGAGCTGCGCAGCATGAGGAGGCCACGGCCCTGTGTATACAGTGCGAGGAGGCCCTGGAGGATTCAGCCCATGGCCCTCCCCAGCCGGTGCCGGGATCCAGCTTCTCGAACAGTATGCCGGACCTCGCGTCCCCCAGCGGGAGCCTCCCTCAAACGGGGTTCCCCAGGGACACAGCACCTCTTAATTTAGACCCAGCATCTATCTCCTCTGTGGAATTCTTCAAAGGCCTACATAAGAACATAAGAAATTGCCATGCTGGGACAGACCAAGGGTCCATCAAGCCCAGCATCCTGTTTCCAACAGAGGCCAAAAACCAGGCCACAAGAACCTGGCAATTACCCAAACACTAAGAAGAACCCATGCTACTGATGCAATTAATAGCAGTGGCTATTCCCTAAGTATAATTGATTAATAGCCATTAATGGACTTCGTCCACATGCAGCCGGGGCCTCCGATAACACGGCCACAGCCTCCGCCAGAGGACTTCAACATCCCGGGACCCTCTATGCCCAGAGAAGTGCCTCCACCGCCCAGAAGCCCCACCTTCATGGACACGGGCAACTCAGACAAGGATTCAGAACCCCTGGAGAAGGGGAATTTCCCCCAGGGACCGAACCCCACCAAACATGAGGCGTTTCTTCACCAAGGACGAGCTCCCAGACCTGGTCAAACACAGCTTGAAAGAGCTCGCTATCCCGGGCACAAGTGCCTCGGGGGAACCTAAGACGAATCCCCTCCTAGAGGGACTCCGTCAGACCTCCCATCATTTCCCACTGTTACAAGCCGTCCAGCAGCTAATTGACCTGGAATGGGAAGCCCTGGAGACCACGTTCAAAGGGGGGCGTGCCCTGGCAGCCATGTACCCTCCGGACCCTGCTGCCAAAGATCTCCTGGCATGTCCGTACGTGGATGCCATGGTCTGTGTGGTCTCGAAGCACACTACTATCCCAGTCGAGGGAGGAGCAGCACTCGAGGATGCCCAGACAGACGTCTGGAATCCATCCTCAAACAGTCTTTTGACGTCTCCGCTATGTCTGTACAGATCGCGGCCTGCTGTGCCATGGTGACACGTGCCTGCTTATCACAGACCAGGAACAACACTCCCGGGGAAGCCCTGGAACCAGCAATATCATTTCTCACGGATACTGCTTCTGATCTGGTGCGCACCGTGGCTAGAGGCGTGTCATCAACTGTGGAGGCCAGAAGACACCTGGCTCCGAAGCTGGTCGGCCGACGCATCGTCCAAAACGAGACTCACAAGGATGCCCTTCAAGGGAACCCTCCTGTTCGGAAGCGAACAAATGATGCAAATCCCCACTGCCGCGGCTACTGGAGGACAGGAATAAGAGAAACCAGCGACCCTTCCCCCGAACTTCTAGGGGCAGAGGATCACAACGCTTCAACCCATTCAGAAGCACATATCAAGCGGCTCGTCACACAGGCAGGAGCCAGTCCTTTCGGGACAAGCACAACAAAAGGGGAGCAGGCTCGGGCCCAGGTCCCAGCCACACCCCGCAATGAAAATCAGCTGACCCATCCAAGGGAAGAAGCCATAGGGAGCAGACTTGCCCTATTCTACCAAAGATGGGTCGAGATAACCAGACAAGTGGGTCCTAGCCATCATTTGAGAGGGTTATCTGGATTTCCACCACATCCCTCCGGACAAGTTTGTGGAATCCCCCTGCCACGACCCTTCCAAGAGGACAGCAGTGGAAGCTATACTGACCAGATTGCTCGCCTTAGAGGCTATTACACCGGTGCCCTCACAACAAATAAATACTGGATGCTATTCCATCTATTTTATCGTTCCCAAGAAAGAAGGGACATTCCAGCTCATCCTGGACCTCAAGTTGGTCAACTGCCACCTGAAGATTCCTCGCTTCCACATGGAAACCTACGCTCGGTCATAAGGGTGATACAACCGGGAGAATTCCTTACTTCCCTGGATCTGTCGGAAGCCTACCTGCACATTCTGGTCCATCAAGAGCATCAGCATTTTCTATGCTTCACGATCCTGGACTATCACTACCAGTTCCGTGCACTACCATTCGGGTTAACCACTGTACCCCGGATGTTCACCAAAATCATGGTGGTGGTGGCAGCAAAACTGAGGATGGAAGGAATCCTCCTACACCCTTATCTGGATATTTGGCTGATCAGGACGAAATCCCCAGAGGAAAGTCACCAGGCGACCAACAGAGTCAAAACTCTACTGAAGAGCCTCGGGTTGGTGGTCAACACAAACAAGAGCTGTCTGCAGCCCTCCCAATCTCTAGAATACCTGGGAGTTCGGTTCGACAACAAACAAGACATGGTCAAGACAAGGGAGATCAAAACTGATGACCCAGTTGCGAACCCTGTTGAGCGAGCTTCGTCCCACAGTATGGGACTACCTCCATCCTCAGCTTCATGGCATCCACACTGGAAGTAGTGCATTGGGTAAGAGCACACATGAGACCCCTACAGCGCTCCCTACTATCACGATGGAACCCGCTTTCCCAGAACTACACTGTTCGTCTCCAGCTCCCGAACAAAATTTGGACCTAAATACGATGATGGCTACAAGAAGGCCATCTGAGCCAGGGAGTGACGCTAACCTCACCGACCTGGATCCTGCTCATCACGGACACCAGTCTACGAGGATGGGGAGCACACTGCCAGGAGCTAACCGCCCAGGTGCAATGGAACAAGGAAGAGTCTGGATGGAACATCAATCGCCTAGAAGCACAGGCAGTCAGACTAGCCTGCCTACGGTTCGGTCACAGATTCCGAGACAAATCAGTCAGTCATGTCGGACAACGCCACAACAGTGGCCTACATCAACCATCAGGGAGGAACCAGAAGCCAACAGGTGTCTCTGAAATAGACCCCCTAATGTCATGGGCGGAAGCGAACCTTCGAGAGATCTCGGCCGTCCACATCGCGGGGAAAAACAACGTCGCTGCGGATTACCTCAGGAGAGAAAGTCTAAACCCAGGAGAATGGAGACTGTCGACCACAGCATTCTATTTGATAGTAAGCCATTGGGGAACACCAACCATGGACCTCCTGGCAAACCGGTCCAACGCCCAAGTGCCCAGCTTCTTCAGCCGCAGACGGGAACCTCAGTCCCAGGGAATCGATGCCCTGGTACAGACACCTGGCCACAGGAAACTCTGTTATATGGGGCCTTTCCGCCGTGGCCCTTATTGGGCGCAATCATCCACAAGATAGAACACCACAAGGGACCAGTACTTCTAGTGGTCGCGAACTGGCCAAGAAGTCTGTGGTACGCAGACATGCGAAGGCTACTGACAGGGAGCCCTCTCCCGCTACCGCCACACAGGGATCTGCTCCAACAAGGACTGATCCTCCACAAGGACCCAGCTTGATTCTCTCTTACGGCCTGGCCATTGAGAGGACTCGCCTGAGGAAGAACGGATACTGGGGAGCAGTAATTGACACCCTGCTCCGAGCGCGCAAGTTGTTCACATCCCTAACATACATAAGGATTTGGAGAGTATTTGAAGCCTGGTGTGAGGATCGCGACATCATCCCACGCTTTCTTCAGAAGGCGTTTGACTTTGTCAAACGCCTTCTGAAAATCCAAATACACTACATCTACCGGTTCACCTTTATCCACATGTTTATGAACTTCTTAAAAAAAAAAATGAAGCAGATTTGTTAGGCAAGACTTCCCTTGGGTAAATCCATGTTGACTGTGTTCCATTAAACCATGTCTTTCTATACGCTCTACGATTTTGATCTTGAGAATAGTTTCCACTATTTTTCCCATCACTGAAGTCAGGCTCACTGTTCTATAGTTACCCGGATCGCCCCTGGAGCCTTTTTTAAATATTCAGGTTACATTGGCCACCCTCCAGTCTTCAGATACAATGGATGATTTTAATGATAGGTTACAAATTTTAACTAATAGAGCAGAAATTTCATTTTTTAGTTCCTTCAGGACCCTAGGATGCATACCATCCGATCTAGGTGATTTGCTACTCTTTGGTTTGTCAATCTGGCCTACTACATCTTCCAGATTCACAGTGATTTCATTCAGTTCGTCTGACTCATCACCCTTGAAAACCATCTCCGGAACTGGTATCTCCCCAACATCCTCATTAGTAAACACGGAAGCAAAGAATTTAGTCTTTCTGCAATGGCCTTATGTTCCCTAAGAGCCCCTTTAACCCCTTGGTCATCTATTGGTCCAACTGACTCCCTCACAGGTTTCTTGCTTCGGATATATTTAAAAAGTTTTTATTATTAGTTTTTGCCTCTATGCCCAACTTCATTTCAAATTCTCTCTTCACCTAGCTTATCAGTGTTTTACACTTAACTTGATAATGTTTATGTTTTTATCCTATTTTCTTCAGATGGATCCTTCTTCCAATTTTTGAAGTATTTTTTTGGCTAAAATAGCCTCTTTCACATTCCCTTTTAACCATGATAGTAATCGTTTTGCCTTCCTTCCACCTTTCTTAATGCGTGGAATACATATGGACTGCGCCTCTAGGATTGTATTTTTAAATAATGTCCATGCCTGTTGAACACTTTTAACCTTTGCAGCTGCACCTTTCAGTTTGTTTCCTCATTTTATCAAAGTTTCCCTTTTGAAAGTTTAGTGTTAGAGCTGCAGATTTACTTATTGTCCTCCTTCCAGTTATTAGTTTAAATTTGATCATGTTATGATCACCGTTGCCAAGTGGCCCCACCTCCGTTACCTCTCTTACCAAATCCCTCTCTTGTTGGTTCCTGAACCATTTGGTCCATGAAGCAGTCTTTTTTTTTTCAATTTTTTATTTTCAAAATTTCACAAATTTTACATGAAAAATACTTTTATCACAGGACAAGCAGGATGGTAGTCCTCACATATGGGTGACATCATCAGGATGGAGCCCAATCACGGAAAACTTCTGTCAAAGTTTCCAGAACTTTGACTGGCCCCTACTGGGCATGCCCAGCATGGCACTAACCCTGCAGCCAGCAGGGGTCCCCCTTCAGTCTTCTTTTTTCTGTGCAGCAGTAGCCTCGCGGTTTAGGAGCTCTGAAGAGATTCCTGACAGGAATTTTCCTCACGGAGTTAATTAAACTTAAATTGCCCCATAGGGGGCCCTCCTCTAACTTTTCTCAGGCTGCGGTACTCCGGTAAGTTTTTTGACCATCTTTCGTCGTTTACAGTCTAGTTTGGCCCTCCTGGCCTACTGGCCGTCGACCGTACCGCGGCTTGATTTTTTTCGATGGCCATGGCGTCGGGGTTTCGTCGGTGCCCAGACTGTACTCGTACCATGTCTATCACAGACCCTCATGGGGGTCTGTGTAATGTGTTTAGGGCGTGAGCATGATGTCCTGACTTGCACCAAATGTGCCTTCATGACACCAAAAGGTCGCAAAGCCAGAATGGAGAAGATGGGACTCCTCTTCCGTGCTCACACCCCGACGCCATCCATCGCATCGACGTCATCGGAAACGGTACCGTCGAAGTCGCACCAGCATCGACCACCGTCCGGTGACCGTCCGCCATCGACGTCTTCACGGCCATCGACTCCAGTTTCTCCCCCTCAAGATCGAGAGGATTGTAGGGAGAAACATCGCCATCAGCATCGTAAGTCTCGGACCGTTGAGGGAGCGAAATCATCGACTGGGCCACCGTCCGAGCCACCATCGAAGAAGCCCCGTCCAGAAATGGCACCGACCATTCCTGCGACCGGGACATCGAGGCCACCCTTACCCGATCGGGGTTTGGGAGTCGCGATTCCGCCTGTAAAGGTGGTCCCTCCGACTGTGCCTCTGCCTGCCTCTTCTGTCACGGAGCAGGGGCTGCTTGCTCCAGGTCTCCAGGAAGAACTGGACTGGCTGGTCCAGGAGGCCATCGATAAGGCAATGCAACGGCTTCAGGTTCCTCCGGCACAGACACCGGCACTGAGAGTGGAACCAGCATCGACCCGATGACAGCAGCACTGGCACCGCTGCTATCCCGGATGGAGGCGCTCGTGACCGCCCTTCTACCAGTGATTCCCAGGTTTCCGATGGCTCCGGTGTGCTCCCCGTTGACAGCTTCATCGGGAGGAGAAACACCGTTCCGCATTCCTCCTTCGGGAGTACTGCCTCAGCCATCGATGCCAATTCATCCCTCGCCACCGATTCATTCATCGGGGGCAATACGCACATCGGCGCCATCTATGCCTTCGATACCGGCACCGACGCCTTCCAGGCCGTCCACGGTGCCCCCGGCAATTCCTTCGATTTTCTTGGAGCCTCAGCCGGGGCCTTCGGGTATCCAACCCCCTTCTCGTCCTACAGGTCAGTCTGCTGATCCTTATGACACCTGGGGTGATGATACTTCCACAGACACCGATGACTTACCTTCACCTCCCTCTCCTACTGAAAGTAGAAAGCATTCTCCAGAGGACCTTTCTTTCATTAATTTTGTGAAGGAAATGTCAGAGTTGGTCCCTTTTCAGCTTCAGACTGAGCAGGATGATAGGCACCAGATGATGGAGCTCCTCCAATTCCTGGATGCCCCTAAAGTGATCACTTCTATTCCCGTTCATCAAGTTCTTTTTGACCTCCTCAAAAAGAACTGGGAAAACCCTGGATCTGTTGCCCCAGTCCATAGAAAAGCTGACACTACCTATTTAGTACAATCAGCCCTCGGCTTTCAAAAATCTCAGCTCGACCACCACTCAGTGGTGGTGGAATCAGCTCAAAAGAAAGCAAAAAGAACGAAGCCTCATTCATCTACCCCTCCTATTAAGGAGCACAAGTTCCTAGACAATATTGGTCGACGAGTGTTTCAAGGGGGCCATGCTCATCTCCAGAATTGCTGCTTACCAGTTGTATATGACCCAATACAATAGGGTCATTTTCAAGCAGATACAGGACTTCTCTGAAACCCTGCCTGACCAATTCCAACAACAACTTCAAATCCTTGTCAACAAGGGGTTTGAGGCAGGAAAGCATGAGATAAGAACAGCTTATGATATCTTCGACACCTCTACTAGAGTGTCTGCAGCTGCCATTTCGGCAAGACGATGGGCCTGGCTCAAATCTTCTGACTTTCGCCCAGAAGTACAAGACACGCTGTCTGACCTGCCATGTATTGGAGACAATCTGTTCGGTGAACAGATCCAGCAAATAGTGGCTGAATTAAAGGACCATCATGAGACCCTTAAACAGCTCTCATCGATACCTTCCGACTTCCCCTCAAGACAGAGCTTTAGAAAGGACTAGTCATTCTTCCGTCCAAGGAAGTACTATCCTCCACCAGCAAGGTCCCGAACTACGAGGCCTTCTCAAAAACCTCAGCCTCGCCAGGCCCGAAAGCAAAAGCCGCAAGCAGCTCCCCAGCCGGGGTCTGCTTCAGGTTTTTGACTTTCAATTGGAGAGCAGCAGCCTGATTCCTCTGCCGAGCATACCAGTGGGAGGTCGATTGTGCCACTTTCACGGCATGTGGCAATCAATCACAACCGACCAATGGGTGCTAGCAATCATTGCTCAGGGTTACCACCTAAACTTTCTTGCTCTTCCACCGGACTCACCACCTCTGCAAGCATGGAGAGTATCTGACCATTCTGTCCTTCTGGAGCAGGAGGTTTCCCTTCTTCTCCAGTTAAGAGCAATAGAACCCGTCCCTCTCTCGCAGCAAGGCCTAGGGTTCTATTCCCGATACTTTTGATCCCCAAAAAATCCAGGGGAGTTCATCCAATTCTGGACCTACGTGCTCTCAACAAGTACCTACAGCGAGAAAAGTTAAAGATGGTAACCTTGGGCTCGCTTCTACCTCTTCTGCAAAGAGGAGACTGGCTCTGCTCTCTGGACCTTCAGGATGCATACACACACATTGCGATAACTCCAGCTCATCGCAAGTACCTCAGGTTTTTAGTAGGCCCAAAGCACTATCAATACCGTGTGCTTCCGTTTGGCCTACATCGGCACCACAAGTCTTTACCAAATGTCTCGTGGTTGTCGCAGCTTTTCTCAAGAAAGGGGTAGACATGAACACCTTCTATCTCGACGACTGGTTAATCAGGGCTCCAACCCAGCAAGCCGCTCGGTCGTCCCTCAGTTTGACCCTACACACTCTGATTTCTCTAGGATTTCTCGTCAATTACGAAAAATCCTATTTAGTCCCATCTCAAACCTTGTCGTTCATTGGAGCGGACACCTTGCAGGCAAAAGCCTTTCTACCTCAACAACGAGCGCTAACTCTCGTGTCTCTCGCTCACCAGTTGCAGTCTCAGCATACAGCAACAGCTCGCCAATTCCTCGTCCTTTTAGGACACATGGCGTCCTCAGTCCATGTCACACCAATGGCCCGCCTGGCCATGAGGCCATGAGGCTCAGCCTCTGTCCACCATTGTCCACATCACCAACTCACTCCGTCTCTCTCTCACCTGGTGGAAAAATCACAACAATCTCCTCCAGGGACTGCCCTTTCAAGTGCCAGATCCTCAACTCATCCTCACCACTGACTCTTCCAACCTCTGGTGGGGAGCCCACGTAGACAATCTACAGCATAAGGGTCTTGGCCTCCAGGGGAAGCCAAACATCAAATAAACTTCCTAGAACTTCGAGCAATGCGATATGCTCTCGGGGCTTTTCAGGAACGCCTGTGAAATCACGTCATCCTGATTCAGACGGACAACCAGGTGGCCATGTGGTACATCAACAAGCAGGGGAGGCACAGGCTCCTTCCTTCTGTGTCAGGAAGCTGCGCAGATTTTGGCGGAAGCGCTCTCCCACTCGATGTACCTCAGGGCCACCTACTTGCCGGGAGTGGACAATTCTTGGCAGACAAACTGAGTCATGTCTTCCAACCGCACGAGTGGTCTCTCAGCCCCTCGGTAGCGAACTTCATCTTCCAACAATGGGGTTATCCCCAGACAGACCTCTTTGCGTCCCCTCAGAACCACAAAGTCGACAATTTCTGCTCCCTCATTCAGAGCGAGCGCTCTCAGCCCAGAGATGCATTCTCCCTCTCGTGGGCAACTGGTCTGCTCTATGCATTTCCTCCACTTCCTCTTCTTTCGAAGACTCTCGTGAAGTTACGTCAGGACAAGGGAACCATGATCCTGATAGCACCTCACTGGCCACGCCAAGTGTGGTTTCCAATACTTCAGGATCTCTCCATCCGCAGGCACATTCCCTTGGGAACGGACCCGCATCTGATCACTCAAAACAACGGATGCCTACGCCATCCCAATCTTCAGGCCTTGTCTCTGACGGCATGGATGTTGAAAGGTTAATCCTTCAACCACTTAAACTTTCAGATTCGGTTTCTCGTGTCCTGATTGCTTCACGGAAGCCTTCCACAAGAAAATCTTATTCCTATAAATGGAAAAGGTACGCATCATGGTGCACCTCGCAGTCCCTTGATCCCTTTTCCTGTCCAATCCCAAGATTTTTGGACTATCTCTGGCATTTGTCGGAGTCAGGTTTAAAGACCTCTTCAATCAGAATGCATGTCAGTGCGGTAGCCGCCTTCCATAAAGGTGTCGGAGATGTTCCTATATCAGTACAACCCCTCAAAGAATACATAATTATTTTGATGCCTAATACAGCACTTGCAGGGATACTTTAATACGAATCGGGCACCTGATCTAAGTACCCTTCTCTCATGAGAAGAAATTCTTTCTTGCGTTGCTGTGTTATCTTCACAACATCGGGGTAAATCCAGACCTAAGCTCCATAGAAAGGAACCAACCTATTCCTCAGAAGTAACTTTAGAACATAGTTGCGATCAGATATAAATGCAAATGTTACAAGCATTGCTTTTCTTTCTTTAATTTCTGACTCTACTGAGAGCTCTAACAATTGAGAAATGTTCATAGATGGTATGTTCCTCTCTCCTTCAACCTCACGTCCCGGCTGGGGTAGGTAGTACGCTTTAGTACATACTGGTAGCGCGGCCTCTGGTATTTTTAGAATCTCCTTCATATATAATTTAAACAATTCAATTGAGGATATCATTCTGACCACAGAAAAGTTTAATATTCTTAGACTCATTATTCTTAAATTATTTTCCACTCTGTCCATTATTTTCCCGATTGCCATATCAGATTTTACTAGATTCAATTGCAAAGTCTCCACTTCTGTTATCATCTCTTCTTGATTCTGAATTTTAGCATTAAAAGTTTGTCAGATTATTATTTATCACAGTTTGGTTTTTTACTTCTGTTATAGATTGAGCAATTGACTTCAAAGATTTTTCAGTAGCTTTTAAAGCATTCCCCAAAGATATTTCCTCTGGCTTCCCAAGGTTTATGTTCACAGCCAAATTTTCTGTTCTATCCTCTCCCTCTTCCCTTTCGGTTGCCGAATGCATCATAGTACCCAGATTTAAACTCACAGTTTGGGCATGCCTTCCTCCTCCTAAAGTACCCAATTCCAGTTCAGGTTGTTTGCCTCCACTTCGTGTTGAAGTTTCTCCTTCCACTCACGTTCCGGGGCTAGCTTGACTGGCCTCCAGCAGCTCCAGGTGTAACTCGCTCTGGGCGTCTGATGTCAGGAGTGAGCGATCAATCTGGGTTGGATGTGTCTGCCTGGTTGGCTCGCCAGGGCTTAGGGTGACATCCAGGGTCAGGGAGGAGGATGTTCGCTTCACCGGCATCCCCCCAGTGACCAGCCCTCTTGGCGATTCGGAAACTCCAGCGAAAAAGCCCTCGATGCGTCGCTGATAGGGGTCAACTACGGGTGAGCTAGTAATTGCTCCCCAGATTTTCCCCTTTCTTTTTGTATGTGGCATTTGTTGTAGGAATAATTTAATAGGAAAAAAGAGAGACACTCCGAGCCAGCTCCCTCAGTGTCCTATCTGGCGGCCATGAAGCAGTCATTTATTAGATCCAGGAACTTTGTCTCTAGCAAGTCCTGATGTTTATTATTTTAGTTATTATTATTTATTAATAATAATAACTAAAATAACTGCTCTAACCACTAGGCTACTCCTCCTCCCTTTACATTTACCCAGTCAATATTGGGGTAATTGATATCTCCCATTATTATTGCACTGCCAAATTGGTTAGCCTCCCTGATTTCTCTTAGCATTTCATCTTCTGTCTGACCATTTTGTCCAGGTGGACGGTAGTATACTCCTATCACTATACTCTTACCCAACACGCATGGGATTTCTACCCATATAGATTCTACTGAGCATTTAGTCACTTATATGATCTTTATCCTGTTGGACTCTATTCCCTCCCGGACATAAAGCGCCACACCGCCTCCTGGGTGCTCCTTTCTGTCATTGCGATATAATTTGTACCCTGATATAGCACTGTCCCATTGGTACTCCCAGGATTCTTACATTAGATCTCCTCTGCCTGTTTTCAGAGTCCTCTATCTTCTAATATTTTTATTTTCTGTTCCATTTATTTGAGCCTTGTATGAGGAGAAGTAGAAGAACCTGAATATGTATACCCTGGAGGAGAGGAGAAGCAGGGGTGATATGATACAGACCTTCAGATACTTGGTCGTCAACAAACCTTTTCCATTGGAAACAGTTTAGTAGAACTAGGGGGTCACGATTTGAAACTCCAGGGAGAAAGACTTAGAACCAGTGTAGGAAATATTTCTTCACGGAGAGGGTGGTGGATGCCTGGAATGCCCTTCCGGAGGAAGTGGTGAAGACTAAAACTGTGAAGGATTTCAAGGGGGCATGGAATAAACACTGTGGATCCCTAAAGGTTAGAGGATGGGAATAAATAAAGTTTGGGGGTAACCTGTACGGAGCAGCAGTTACTACCTTGGGAAGCTTGCTGGGGAGGCTAGATGAACCAATTTGGTCTTTTTCTGCCGTCCTTATTATGTTAGTATGAGAGGGAGCTGAGTGATCTATCTGTTCTACATGTATTTCAGTAATTTCCATTCTTTAAATCTTCTTCACATCTTTCTGCAGGTTAACATTAGATCCAGATATTTCTGTACGCAAAGTGGAAAGTTACGTATTAAGGCTGCTAAATCACCATTTGTAACCAGACAGTCCAGCTTAAGGTTGTCTGTAGGACATTATAAAGGATTCAACTTCCCAGCATTTCCACTTTTAGCTGATTCTTGCTCTTATGGTACATTTTTAAATTATGAGAAAGCCGCAGCATACTTTGGTTTCACATCACTGGACACCATCTTTATTAATCAACTTGTTCTGTTATTTTAAAACTAGTTTGTAAATATAGACTGTAGAATGTGGATAACTAGAGCCCTGGAAGTCCGAAGAAAACAACTTGATAGGCAGTATATGTCACAGAACATTCATATGCGAAATGTATCTCAGAAGGTCTATCTCTGTTGCCAGACTTTTGATATGGTTTATAATGAATGTATAAATACAAAAAAAGAGTTTTCAAAATAGTGTGATCAGACCCAATAGTACAAATAGTACTTCCACCATGGGTCTCAAAAGCTGGAGAGTCCCTTTGATGCAGACGTTGTATAAAATTCTAAGATTTAATTCCAACCCCATATTCTGAGACGCATTCTAAAAATCGGAGGAGCAGCATACAGTCATCACATAGCGAAGACACTATGGCTGTACTCAAACATTGGATCTTACTCTAGTAACAAAGAACAGCAATTTAGAACTGCTGCTTAGGTTATTTGATAAAAAAAAAAAATCACTTCCTTGATTCAAAGCATCCACTACTACTGCAAATGTAAATTTTATCTTTGAACATATTGTAAATTCTGCTTTTCAGCTGTTCTTTCAGCTTGAATAGTTTCACTACATTCATGGAGGTCAGATCTGTACTTATGTTATACAGTCTTCTTCAATAAATTATGCGGTGAAATTCTCACATTTCTTTCTTCCCTGCATTAATATTTATCTTTCAACTGGAATGAAGCTCATAATTAAGCAACAGATGGAAAATTTACATAATTATCTGTTTTTATATTCTGTCATTGCTGCAAATCCGTATCCTTTTATATTACCATAAAAAAGTACAGCTTCCGTTTACCAGTAATACGTGTATTAAACATCTAAATAGTACTCAGTCATTATCCTAACAATTAAAACATTATTCTTTAGTCTCAGATCCGTTGTCCATTTAACTTTATCACACAGCTCAGGCCTGTCAGGGAAAGCTTTTTAATTGTGCCCATCGAGACTTTTGTCTCATTTCTACACAATAAATTCAGAGCTCTTTGTGCTAACCTTTTATAACAAAAAGTAGTATGTATGTATTAGACTTTTTTTTACGTTGTCAGGACTTCTGCAGTGAGGCCTTCACCTCCCATTCAGCTCGATACAGTAAAGTGGGGCCGCGGTTACCCCGCTCCTAACCCGCTTTCTACTCACTTTCCGGCCACGTTAGCCCTTCCTGCGATACACTATCCCCTTTAAACCATCCTTACCGCCTCTTTAAATCCCCGGGTAACCCCTTCTGCACGCGGCATGTATATCAGATGTAAACGATCAAATTAGCTATTCCCTCCCATACAGTAACGCGCGCCCCGACTATCGCTATTTTACCCTGCCATTTTGCCCCGCGTTTAACCTGCTAACTTACCACCTACCCTTACCCCTGCGTTAGAGGCAGGGGTAACGGTAGACGGCAAACTTTCCCCCAAAAGGAAACCTCTTAAAAACCTAAAATCCCCTCCTCCCGAAGCGACTTGACATTACTTTCTGTTGTTTTCTTACCTTTTGTTGCTTTTCAGCCCCTTCCCTTCTCTGCCGCCCTCCGGAGGGGGCAGCCGGCGGCGAAAGCAGCTCGCAGCGGTCCCCCCAGCGCAGGTCCCGGTTCTCCTGGCTCGGAAACAGCAGTACAACAGCTAGGGCTCCATCCGGCTTGCAGTGTTCCTCTCCCCCCCCCCCCCCCCCCCCACGCAGGTCCCGGTTCTCCTGGCTCGGCGTGAAGTGCCCTATCCGGCACGAGCGAAGCGTTCTTTCGTTGGCCGGAGCGCCCGTCGATTTGGGCGCTCCGGCCAATGAAAGCACATAGACGGGCACGCGTGACGTCATACGGCATATCTCCCAACTTTGGTGCAAGCCGGACTTTTAAAATTCAACCCTTAATGTATAAGTGTTTATTTGTGTCTTTTATATTCATTGTTTTTATGATTATTCTGCTGGAAGCCACCTAGAACACTAAATAGTGCATTGTATAAGCCTTTTTAAAATAAAAAATTAATTTTTGAAAATTGTTCTTGAGGATTTTTTTGATGGTTTTTGTGTGTGTAGATGAGGGAGATTTTTGCTTTTCTGCTGCCAAAAATGAGACTTCTAGATACGAGAACATGAAAGTTCTAACACAGGGCTTCAAGGAAGCCTGTGGGGATAGCTGATATGATCTTGACCAGCTTTATGGAAATTGCTGAAAACATTTTTTTCAGTTGACTTGCCTAAAAGATAAACTTTGCTAATACCAGCCATGAAGAGGCAAATTGGGAAACCTTAACAGAACATAAGTTCTCTCCCCTGGTATGAGATCTTCATAATTGTCAGAAACAATTAATACCTTTTATATGCAGGCTTTAGATTTTGATCTTTCTTTTGAGTACAAATAGAGCAATTGGCTTCATCATCTATTATGCCTTTTTAAATAAACTTTTTATTTTAGCTCCATAAAATTTTAGGAGAGAAGGTCAACAACACTGCAGTGATTGAAAAACAAGTTCTGGAACTCTGGGACAGATTGTATCGCAACTGGTTTGTGAAGGTAAGCCATGAGACACTAGCTTGTGAAAAACTGTCAGCCTGTATTTTTATAATTTAAAACAATATCCCTCGTGATCTAACTTGAGGGTTAAGCATACTTTGACATCGTGTGCTATAGGTAAATATACACAAAGGCATATATCAATCAACCTAATAATTGAAGGTTGATCGACGTGCCGCAAATGCGCAGTAGAGACCAGCCCTACGCGCATGTGCGGGCGAGCACGTCGGTCTCAGCCAGAGTAAAAAAAAAAACATGGTGGCAGCGGTGGCAGCGGGCGGCGGCAGCGGCGGCCAGTAGCGAGGGAGGGAGGAGAGAGAGAGAGGGAGGGACGGACTGAGTGGGAGGGAGGGACTGAGGGACTGAGTGAGGGGGAGGGAGGGACTGAGTGAAGGGGAGGGAGGGATTGAGTGAGGGGGAGGACTGAGTGGGAGGGAGGGACTGAGTGAGAGGGAGGGAGGGGGAGGGACTGAGTGAGAGGGAGGGAGGAGTGGGTGAGTGTGTGGGAGGGAGGTAGGGGGTGGGGAAGAGTGAGGGGAGAGGGAGAATGAGGGAGAGGTGAGAGACAGGGATGTGAGTAAGTGGAAGGAGGAGAGGGAGAATGAGGGAGAGGTGAGAGACAGGGATGTGAGTAAGTGGAAGGGTAAGAAGTTGTGGAGCAGAGAAAAAGGGAGTGGAAGAGGGCTGAGGGGGAGGGA
The DNA here is from genome assembly GCF_901001135.1 of Rhinatrema bivittatum. Classification (NCBI taxonomy): domain Eukaryota; kingdom Metazoa; phylum Chordata; class Amphibia; order Gymnophiona; family Rhinatrematidae; genus Rhinatrema; species Rhinatrema bivittatum. The sequence continues at coordinate 343,247,918 of NC_042616.1, read as the reverse complement.
TGGGATTGAGAGAGGGTGGGGAGTGACTGAGGGAAGGGGAGGGAGGTGAGAGTGAGGGGAAGGAGGCAGTGGGAGACAGAGGGTGAGTAAGACTGAGTGGAGGAAAGGGGAGGAGTGAACGAGGGGAAGGGGGAGAGAGGGAGAAAAAGTGTAGAAGGGTGCTGTGTTAGAAAATGGACTGAAAAAAAAAATGTAATGTAGCCCGTTTTAACGGGCTTAACGGCTTGTATACATTTATTTTAGTGAATATGTATGGTAAATAAATGTCACTAATTCCTATTCTGAAATAGGGGACTAAAAAAACTTGAAACACTACAAAATCTCTAAATTGAATCCCCCTCAAACCAATCAATTATATTCAGAAGGTATTGAAAATGCATCTCTCAGGGTATTTATCTATATTTAAATAGCTATTATTGTTTCTTATATTTTTAGAAAATGTTAACTTAAAAAGGTAGATCATGAATGTAATTAAGCATTTAACAAATTGTAATAAGAATTGGACTTTTGAAGACACTGTACATTGAGGTGTAATGTGAAAGAGTAGTGTAGTGGTATTGCTTTACCAGTTTGGTTGTTTTTGTCCATATTTTGTGTTTTATATTAGATGTGAGTGATAATATATGAATGAATGGGAAATTTTTATTACAGTTTGTTAAATAATTACATTCATGATGTACCTTTTTAGGTTATTAACATTTTTAAAAATATGAAAAACAATAAAAGCTGTTTAGATATAGATAAGTACCCAGAGACATACAGTATATAATGCATTTTCAATACCCTTTGAACATAATTAATGTTGAAGGAGATTCAATTTAGAGTTTTTATAGTGAATATGTATGTATATATCTATACCTTATTCCTCTGCAAAAAAAAAAAAAAAAGTTTAGTCCTGTAGTATAAACTTTAATTCCTCAGTAGAAACAGAAATGACAAAATATTTTGTCTCAAGAAATCACCATTTCCTTCCACTTGGCCCAGCTGTTTTCTAGGAATTCCTCTAATGCCACAGGACATTACCTTTTATAACAGCATACTTTAAAGCTTTCTTTAGTGCTTGAACAGTTTGGCTTGACTGTTGCTCTGTATAACACATTAGAGGACAATAATGATTTTGCTTTTGAGTCATATGACTAACCATCAGATTTCTTAGAGCAACATTAAATTATCATAAACTTATTTTCAGTGTTTCTTTTATCTGGAGTTTTCAGGTAATAGTTATGTACAGTACATTAAAATGCTTTCAAATATTCATACATCAATTTACTTTATATGCTGAGTATTCACTCAGTATCCTGAGTGTAACTGCCAACCTGAAAGTTTCAAGAGTAACTAGATCTGTACAATGTCTATCTCATTTGTTTTATGAGACTAAGATGGGAACTAATAGATCATAATTAATAGTCCTTAGACAGAGCTAATATCAGAACATATGTTTAAGTGACAGTTGCTTTTAACTGACTGAAAAAGTTGGTGTGGTTAAATTCATGGTGCAGTATCTAGCACTAACAGCATAGCACTGTATAGCCTACGAAGAAATAACATTTTTATTTTCCCCATTTTTATGGGGCTTGATGTGCCAAGAGAACCTTGTGACCATACAGACAGTACTGGAAGCCCTTGCTGAGCCATATGCTTAACAATTTCCCAGGTCTCACCCTAAAAGCGTGCAGGGCCCAGGGCAAATATGCCTGAGCATTTACTCTTCCTCCCCTCCCTTTCCCACCTGAAGATGAACAGGAGGGTGTGGGAGGAAAGTAGTTTATCCATTCTTCCCCACCCCCCGAGGTTGAAGAATGGACCGGGTCACGACTATGAAGCATAGCCCATCAGGAGGAGGAAGGAGATAGAGGCAGCAGCATTGGGCCCGCCAGCAAACCCAGAAGTAGTGGCAGGAGCATGGTGCTCATCTCCTGTTGCATTAGCTGTGCCCCACTGGTTCTCCCGATAAGATGTTGGTGCGTGGACCTTTAAAGTGCAGGTCCTGGGACTATTGCCCCAGTTTCCGCATGTCCTCTCCCCTGCCTCCAGGAAGGCTCTGCAACTTCCTGAATTCTTAGTGAGGACGAGCTCTTAAAGAACAGCTGGTGAGCAACACCTGGAAGTAAGACATAATCATGGAGAAAAAGTTTTGTTTAAAATGGGACAAGGAGGAGGTGCAATTTTGTGCATTTAATAAGAATTAGCAATTCTTTGTTTCCTGTACGAACCCGGATCAGTCCAGACTCCTGGGTTTGGCCCCCCCCTCTAGCAGATGGAGACAGAAGTTTACAAACAAAAACTCCGCCTATATCTAGGCTGGTGCCACCTACAGTCCGGCAGTATTCTGTCTCCTAGCAGGTGGAGAGGGTGCCAAACCTACAGTCTGTGCTGAGACCTAGATTTAGGTGGTAGTTAGTGTGTAAAAAAAAAAAAAAAAGGAAGAGAAAGCAGTTTGAGAGTAGGAAGCCGACTGATTGGGGTTCGGACCGCAGAGGCTTGCCTGCTGGTCACCGAGCCTGCCTCCCAGAGGGTAGTGAGGTCCTGAGGGGACCATCCCCTCTGGTTGAGGCCGCTGTTACGTGGGGGAGCTCCACTGTCAGCGTCCATCAGGGCTGGGGGTGACATCGGGGTGCCCGGTTCCCTCCCCCCAGCTGGACCCGGACCTGATTTACCGGTAACTGTGTCTGTGTTAAAAAAAAAAAAAAAAAAGTACTGCCTGTTTTTTCTTCTTTTGTCTGTGCCTCGTCTCTCCTGTCCTGTTCCTGTGAGGGGGGAGGTAGAGGACCACCATCGCCGGGGAGATCTTTTCTTTTTTGTACTGTGCCTACCCTTTTTTCCTCGTCGGGGCCTCGATGCCGCGGAGAGCTGCATGTCAGGCCTGTGGGTCCGCGGCCACGCAGCTGTCAAGGGACAGTCTGTGTTCGTCATGCGTTTCCAGCAGGGAGGGGGGGTCCGCGACGTCGGCAGGGTCCCGGGGCAGCAGGGAGGTACGCACCAGTCCTGAGGTCGGCAGGCCGGCGATTAGTGCGGGGCTGGCTTCGGGGACGCCGGGTCCGGGCGCCATTTTTTTCTTCACCGGCGTTTTCGGCAGGAACGGCGGCCATTTTAGGTCTGAGGGAAGCCGCGGCAGGCGCGTTGCCGGTGAGTGAGGGGAAGGACGGCCCTCCGCCGAGGTTATCCCCGCAGCGGGGGGTCCCAAGGGGGACAGTCGTGCTTCTGTCATGGGGGTTTTCTCTCTACATCCCTCTGAGGGGGAGGAAGAAGAGGCCTCGGACTCGGACTCGTCCTTTGGGTCCACGTTTGTTCTGCTTATGCATAAGGCCTTCAAGGCCCGTAGACTAGGCAAGAAGAGGGCATGGGAGACCTCCACTCCGGATTCGGGGCCTCAGGTGGAGAAAAGGTCCAAGCCAGGTCCAGGGTCGGAGGTCAACCACTCCGGTCCTCGGTTCCCAGGGGGGAGCTGGAATCTACCACGGACACGGATGAGCCGGAGGACCCGTCCGGGGATACAGAGCCCCCGAGGGGGGTTGATGGGGGACGAAGACCAAGGGGCCTCGGGTTCCCGAGGGGCCCATGCTACCGAGGGGGATGACCCGAAGGTGATCCGTTTGTTTCAGAAGGAGGAGCTGGGACCTCTTATCCCAGAAATTCTGGGGGAATTAGGGATCCAGGTGCCGCAGGAGGAGTCCCGGCTCGGAGTAACGGATCCGGTTGTTTTGGGTCTCCGGGGGCCTCCTTCAGCCTTCCCTTTGCATTTTTCTGCCTCGGATTTGCTGTTTAAGGAATGGGACACTCCGGATTTGGGGCTGAAGGTGGCGAAGGCGATGGATAAACTCTATCCCTTACCGAAGGACGCCCTGGACATGCTGCGCATGCCGAAGATAGACTCGGCCCACCCCTGGGAACAGGAGATAGGGGGACCTTTCTCTCTCTTATCAGAGGTGGGTCAAAATCACATCGGATCAGTGGGACCTGGGGGTGATACGAGAAGGTTATGTGGTGGAGTTTTGTAGGTTTCCTTGGTTCGTGTTTATGGAGTCTCCCTGCCACTCCCCGCAGAAGAAGCAGGCAGTGGAGGATACATTGGCAAGGTTACTGAGTCTGAGGACTGTGGTCCCAGAACCCACATCTTAAGAAAATATGGCATAATATTCCATTTATTTTGTTGTGCCAAAGAATGAGGGCTCCTTTCGTTCCATCCTGGACCTGAAAGGCGTCAATCGTTGTCTTCAAGTGAAGCATTTTCTCATGGAAACAGTGCGCTCAGCAATAAAGCCGTGCAGTTGGGAATTTCTGACCGATCTGGATAAGAAAAAGCGAGAAAGCGAGGAGAAAGTATCACACTACATTTACCCTGAGTGCATTACCGATCTTATCTCGCAGCTTACTAAAACCTGATTAACAAAGCAAAGAATGAATATGTCAGTAATAAGATCCAGAATTTTTGCCATAATCCAGGGGCACTTTTTTCATAGTAAAGAACCTTACCAAAACCTCCACTGAAGAAAATGCTGTCCGAATGCAACAACATTGCACACTTCTTTAAGGAGAAAATTGCAAATTTAGTGACTGCCACTAACTCCATTCAGAATCAGGAAATTTACATGAATCCAAAAGAGGTCACCAGATGGTTAATTTTTGACAAAACGACACTTGCCAAGATCGAAAACCTTATATTAAAAAAAAAAAAAAAAAAGAACCCTGCCAATCATCCATTAGACTCCTATACCAATTCCAGCTTTAAAATCAATAGCTCATATAATCTCAACGCTCACTGCATCATTAATTAACCTCTCCTTTAAGGAAGGTCAATTTCCAGAATTACTCAAGTGTGCAATAATCAGACCCATTCAAAAAAACCAGACCCTCGACCCAACTGTTTTCAATAATTACAGGCCTATATCCAATCTTTCTTTTCTATCAGAATTACCAGAAACAGTTAACTGAACACCTAGAAAACAATAACATTCTACATTCATCCCAGTTCAGCTTCAGAAAACACTTCAACACTGAAACATTATTCCTAGCATTATCTGACACCATTCTCAGGGAATTTGACATTGGCCAAATTTATCTGTTAATTTTATTAGATCTATCCGCAGCATTCGATACTGTAAACCATACAATTCTTCTTGACAGATTATCTGAGATTGGAATGGCAGAAAACACTCTCCAATGGTTCTCCTAACTAGTCGAATCAAGTTAAAATTAATAACACTACTTCAAACAACATAACCCTTAGTACTGGGTTCCCTCAAGGCTCTTCATTATCTGCCACACTCTTCAACATATACATGCTTCCACTCTGCCGGTTTAGGTCTTAATCATTACATATATGCAGACAACATTCAAATATTAATTCCTATTAAAGACACAATTGAAAGTACATATAAACTGACAGTGATGTACCTTTCAATCATCAAGCAACTACTAACACACATGAAACTCATACTAAAGGTTGACAAAACTGAAATCATTCTACTATAAAGACGACCTTCATCTTCCAACCTACCAGCTGTCACACTAGAAGATAGCACAAACTTAAAACTAACGGATAATGCCCGAGACTTAGGAATTATCATTGATGGCAAACTCAACTTCAAAAAACACATCTCGAACAAACTAAGAGAAGGGTATAACAAACTACTAACCCTCAGATGACAAAAACCACTATTAACACAATTTGATTTTAGAACAGTCCTACAAGCATTAATATTTTCAAGTACAGATTATTGCAATTCTCTCATGCTCAGTCTTCCAACATCCACAATTCACCCATTGCAAGTCCTATAAAATGCAGCTGCCAGGATATTAACAGGAACCAAAAAATGTGATCACATTAATATCCCTGCACTGGCTTCCAATTAAGTATTGTATTGAATACAAAACAATATGTATAATACACAAAATCATCTGTGGAGAACAAGTAGACTGGTTGAATGCAGCCATCCGCCTGCACACACTGCTAAGAAATTTAAGATCTGCACATAAAGGCTTCTAACCATACCCTCGGTGCACTCTGCCCATTTATCCCAAGTAAGAGAGAGAGCCATTTCATTGGTGGGTCCCAAGCTTTGGAATGCCTTACCCATTGACTTAAGGATACAACCAAACATGAGAACATTTTAAAAAGACCTAAAATCCTGGTTATTTGGCAAAGCCTATCAAGAACAAGACTGACACAAGACTATGCAATTTATTTTCTTTAATGTTTTCTTTTTATTTCATCATTTTGTTAATATGTAAGATGTATTAGTTTGATTTTATAGGCTCTTAGTTTGTTTATTGTTTTATCTATCAGACTGAAATCCATCTTAGATTTTTATAGTTTTATTGCTACTTCATTGTATTTCCATTTTAATTGTGTGAACCATTGTGATGGTACGTCTGAATGCCGGTAATAAAAAATCTTTAAATAAAAATAAATAAATCTGTCTAAGGCATGTCTCCTCATTCCCATCCAACTAGAACATCAACGCTTCCTGTGGTTCACAGTTCTGGGGCACCATTTTCAGTTTCGGGCGCTGCCCTTTGGTCTGGCCACAGCTCCCAGAACCTTTTCCAAGGTAATGGTCGTAGTTGTGGCAGAGTTGAGAAAAGATGGAATCCTAGTACAAACCTATTTGGACGATTGGTTTATTCACGTCAAGTCACTGGCAGAGAACTGCCTGGTGACACCACAGTGTGATTTCCATGTTGCGGGAGCTCTGCTGGGTGGTGAACCTAGCCAAGCACATCCTTCATCCTACTCAGTCGCTGGAATACCTGGGAGTTCGATTTGACACGAAGCAGGGCAAGGTGTTCCTGCCAGAAACTCAAATTCAGAAGTTGCTAGCTCAGCTCTGTCTTTTGTTGAACATTCTGCACCCGACCGTATAGTCTTACCTGCAGGTTCTTGACTTAATGGCGGTGACCCTAGAAGTGGTACTGTGGGCGAGGGCATATATGTGTCCTCTTTAGCGCTCCCTACTGTCTCATTGGAATCTGCAGTCTTAGGACTATTCAGTTTGGTTGCTCCTGCCGATGGAGGTTTCCTCCCAACTACAGTGGTGGCTGCAGGTGGATCATCTATGGAAGGGAGTTTCCCTGTCCCCACTGGACTGGCTAGTACTGACAATGGATGTGAGCCTCCTAGGTTGGGGAGCTCACTATCAGGAGTTGACAGCACAATAGCACTGGAGTGCAGAAGAGACTTTCTGGATCATCAATCGACTTGAAGCCAGAGCGATCTGGCTGGCATGTTTACAGTTCAGCTACAGGCTGTAGGGTCGATTGGTCCGAATAATGTTGGACAATGCAATGGCTGTGGCTTACGTCAATTGGCAGGGAGGTACCAAGATCCAACATGTCACAGGAGATAGATCAACTTATGGAATGGGCAGAGGTGCATCTCCAGATGATCTCAGCCTCGCACATTGCAGGCATAGACAACATAAGAGCAGACTTTCTCAGCAGGGAGAGTCTAGAGCCAGGAGAGTGGGTGTTGTCAGACAAGGCATTTCAGCGGTTTCTAGATTGCTGGGGTCTCCCATTCCTAGACCTGCTGGCGACTTCTCGCAGTGTGAAAGTTCCTCAGTTCTTCAGCTGCAGGAGAGATCTGAAGTCACCGAGGATCAATGCCCTAGTGCAGGAGGGGCTGGAAGACAAGTTGCTGTATGCCTTTCTTTTATGGCCCATGTTGGACAGATTGATTCGAAGGATCGACTGCCACAGAAGGATGGTGCTCTTAGTCACCCCAGATTAGCCCAGGAGGCTGTGGTAATCAGATCTGTGGAGGCTTCTGGTGGTTTCGCTTCTTCAACTCCCAGTGCACAGGAACATATTGCAGCAGGGACCTGTCCTTCATGAAGATCTGCTCAATTTTGTCTTACAATATGGCCCTTGAGAGGGCTCATCTGCTGAAATGCAGATACTTGGTGGCAGTGATTTCCACCTTGCTTAGGGCTAGAAAATTCTCTACTTCCTTGGCCTATGTGAGAGTTTGGTGTTTTAGGCCTAGTGTGAGGATCGAGGTACTCTTCCTCATTCGGTCAAGATTTATTTATTTATTTGTTTTTATGTACTGGTGTTCAATTTACATATCACATCGGTTTACATACAACTTTTTTTTTAGTTGAAATATTTTTATTAATATACAGAAATAACGTTAACATGTGAACAGAACATATCATATTGATCCGTGATAATACTTGTTGACAAGGAGGAGTAAAGAAAACGACCACAGTTTCGTGTAAAAAACAAAATGCAAGATACTTTACATGATACATGAGTCATATATGCCATAATTAGGTAATGCAATATATAGGAGAAGAGAGGAAAAGAGAAAGAAGAGAGAGATAGAAAGGACAAGAAGAAAAGAGTGAGAAAGTAGGAAGGAGAGAAGGGAAGGACCGGAGAGCACCACCACTCCTTATCTGAGTTGCATGTAATCATTAAGAGGCTTCCACACCCTGCACCACTTGCCCAAACGGCGAGATTTGACCGCCATGGCCTGTTCATATTTGCTAAACATGCAGACCGAGTTCCACCAGAGGTGTTCAGACAGCCTTTCGCCATGCTTCCAGTTGGCCATTATGTTATGAATTGCTACCAGAAGCAAAAAGTCAAGCAACTTACGAGATTCTAATGTAAGCTGTATAGAACTGTCTGCCCCTCGTAGAATTATTATTGAGTAAGAAAGTGGTTGAGAAATTTGAAGAATTGTAGAAATTACTTTCCACACTTGTTCCCAGAAAGGGAGTACCAATGGACAGTAATAAAGCATATGGGATAGGGAGCCAGAGATCTCATTACAAGACCAACAATTGTGCGAGGATAGAAGACCGGCTCGGTGTAATTTCCACGGGGTCCATGCTGCCCTATGTAAAAGAAAAAAGGAAGTTTGGGTCAAATTAGAGGACAAAGAAATATGTGTGGACACGCGCCAGACATAAGTCCATGCCGCTTGAGTCGGAGGTTTTTTGAAATCTGCCCCCCCAGACGGAGTGAAGTCCTGCAAGTGAACAAGGGTAAGAGTGAGCCTTAATTATCTTATATATGTGGGAAGCCAAGTGACCTATCTGACTATACTTCCGATATATTTCCATTAGATATGGGACAGGATTGCTCTTCAGGTCTGGAAGACTCACATTGCCCAACGAGTTACGTAATTGGAGCCAATAATAAAACTGGGAAGATGGGAGGCCAAATTGTTCCTGAAGCTGTGGGAAGGATAAAATACTCATATCTTGGAGAATGGAGGATAGAAACCAAATCCCTTTAGACTGCCATACTGACCAGTGCACCGTCTGCCCGTCAATAGTAATTAACGGATTCTGCCAAATAGGTGCATATTTGGAGGTTGCCCATGAACAATGACCCGTAGGCCTGTATCTATCAAAAGCTTAAAAGACTTTGTGAGTGGACCGTAGAATGGGATTATTAGTAAGTTTGCGCAATAAGGGAACTACTGGAAAAAAAATCGGAGAATACGGATGTAGGAGCTGAATTTCCATGGCCATCCATCTGGGTAAAGCTAATGTATTCATATGAGGGGTGAAATAGTATTGCCCTTGTTGGAGAATAAAAGCTAAATGGTAGGAGTAAAAGTCGGGGAAGTTCACTCCTCCATGTGAAGGGGTAGATTTCAGTTTTGCCATGGCTATTCGAGTTGCTTTATTATTCCATAGAAAGTGGGCGAGAATGCGGTCCACTTGCTTATAAAAGGCAGTAGAAAAAAAAATAGGGATCATGGAAAGTACATAGGTGATCTTAGGAGCTAAAACCATTTTTATGGTATCCAATCTGCCCCACCATGATAAGTGTAACGGAGACCATTTAAGAGTGGCATCTCGCAGCTGTTGTAGTAGTGAGGCCTCACAACCAGTTACTGTGGACTCCAAGGAATTCTGAAATTTGATACCCAAATATTTAAGACCATTTGTAACCTTAGTTAATGAGAAGTGAGAAAGATCAAGAGTTGAACCCAGCAAGTTAAGAGGCATAACCTCTGTTTTATGCCAATTAACTTTGTAACCAGAGACTTCCGAGTAGCGGGAAATCAGAGCAAAGAGAGATTGCAGAGATGTCTCAGGATGGAGAAGAAATAAAAGAACATCGTCAGCATAAGCTGACAGTTTAAAAGTATCAGTACGAATCGTCAGACCTTGAATGGATTCTGACTGTCTAATAGCCAGCAAGAGGGGTTCCAAAGCCAGGTTGAACAATAGCAGGGAGAGAGGACAACCTTGCCTCGTACCTCTCTGTAAGGGGAACGATGGAGATTTCAAATTATTAATGTATAAGTAAGCTGAGGGGGAAGAGTATAAAAATGAAATCCAAGACAAAAATGTTGAGCCAAATCCAAACCATTTAAGAGTCGAAATTAAAAAAGGCCACTCCACCCGATCAAAGGCTTTTTCTGCATCTAAAGAAATAGCTACTGCTGGATCAGAAAGGGTGGAGGCGTACTCTTGAACCTGCAGAAACAATTGAGCATTATTGGAAATCAAGCGATTCCTTATAAATCCCGATCTGGATGAATCAAGGTACCCATCAATTTAGCTAGTCTGGTGGCTAGAATTTTCGCAAAAATCTTGTAATCAGTGTTTAAAAGGGAGATTGGCCGATAATTGGCCACATCAGTGACATCCTGCCCTGGCTTTGGCAACACTACAACACATGCATCAGTAAAGTGCGAAGGTGCAGTATTCGAGGTAATTAAGGCAGAGAAATACGAGTGCATCGGAGGCATAATGTCTTTCTGGAAAGCACAGTAAAAATCAGTGGTTAGTCCATCTGGGCCCGGTGCCTTTCCTTTCGATAGAGAGCTGACAGCTGAAGCAATTTCCCCAGTAGAGATTGGCGCGTCTAATGTCGCAGCTTGAGCTGGTGTCAAGGAGGGATGAAGTAGAGAAGATAAGAACTGTTGAATGTCTTTTTGGGATGAGGAAGTCTCAGATTGGTACAAATGAGCATAAAAGTCCCGAAAGGCTTGCAAAATGTCCTTGTCCGAGGTAAGTATTTGTGAAGACAGAGATCGTATGGATGTAATGCGTTTCTTTTCGGATTTCTTCTTCAAATAAGAGGCCAAGAGATGACCGCAGTTATTTTTTTCGGCATAATATGTCGCTTTGGAACGCGTAAGGCTAAGCTGTATTTGTGAACTTAGCAAAAGGTTGTATTGATATTTGGCTTTCATGAGGGACGACAAGGTCAGTGAGGAGGAGGAGGCCATGTGAGCTTTTGTTAAAGCGGCTATTTCATCATGCAGAGATTGCAGTTTGGTTTTTTGAAGCTTACAGTGTGTGCAGTATAGCTAATAATTTCTCCCCGTATCGTCGCCTTGAACGCCTCCCATATTGTTGTAGCTGCCACTTCGGGGGTAGAATTGATGTGAAAGAACTCCAGTATTTTAGGTTGAAGAGTAGTCAGGAAGTTAGAGTCTTGTAACAGAGACGAATTGAAGCGCCATTGACGATCAATAAAAATCGGATCGGTCAAGGCCATCTGGATTGTGACCGCTGCGTGATCCGATATGAGAATGGGGCAAATGGAGGTTTTCAATATATTGGAGACGAGAGATCCAGATACCAAAAAGAAGTCTATTCTGGAGTAGGAATCCTGTGGGGGCGAGTAAAAAGTATAGTCCTTCTCCAGAGGATGAAAAAGCCGCCATGTGTCTGAGAGACCAGATGTTTTAATGAGATGCTGAAGAAGTTTGTTAGTTTTGGTAATATGTAAGCGAGCAGTGGTCTTTTTATCCAGGAAAGGGTCCATTGGTTGATTAAAGTCCCCCCCTATGATTTGAACTGCAGGAGGAAGAGCTAAAAGTTGAGCAAAAGCCGTGGAGAAAAATTCTGGGTCATCTGAATTGGGCGCACAGATGTTAAGAATGTTGAATATCTGCTGAGATATTTTTATTTGAGCCACAACCCACCGACCATCCGTATCAGATAATTGGTGTAAAATTTGCACATCTAATCGTTTGTGGAACAGTATCAAAACTCCTCTCTTTTTATGGACAGCTGGGCTATGGATAACCGAACCCACCCATTGTTGTTTCAATTTTAACGATTTGGGTGTCGTAAGGTGCGATTCTTGTATGAGAGCAATGTCTGTATGAAGAGAATACAGATAACTTAATATCTTCTTGCGTTTAATAGGGTGTGAAAAGCCTCCCACGTTTAGGGAGGTAAATATAATATTATTGATCGCATTCGCCATCTTCTCATATCATCCTGAAGGAGTGGTAGGCTCAAGAAGAAAAGAAGACAGTCTTGTATATTGCATATAAAGGAGAAAGAAAATACCCATGACTTCGGTAATCCAAAAAAAAAAAACAGAGAAACATAGAAAAATCCAAAAAAAAGGATCATCTTGCATTCGAGCGATGTGTTTGCCAACATGGCTAATAGCCATCTTTGCAAAGAAAGACAGTAGGAAACGAAGGCTCTTAAGGGAATAGATGAGCCTTGCTCACCAGGGCAGTGCCGGGGAACACAATTGTGCACGCTTGAACCCACCTTATCTATTTATAAAGTGGAAGAAGGTGTACTATAGTATTTTGAGATAAAAAAAAAATATATATATACCTTTGCCATAATGCCGTCCAGAAAGGGAAACCAAGGAAAAAACAAAGGAGAATGAACCTCGTGGTATCGCGGGTGTCAATAACAGATGCCGTTTATGTAGGCAGTTTAATAAAACTGCAATATAGCTGTTATTTCGCCAGAGTGAGTGAGGCGTTAGATAAAGGGCCATATTAGAGGCCAATAACACGAGGATATTAGGGAGTCAAATAGAGTCACAGACTGCAGAAAGTCAGGTTACCATATCAACGGTGCGTTCCATAGAAATCAAAAAATCCTCCAACGTCGCTGGTTGCAGGAAAAGATGTGTTTGGTTTTGGTAGGTAATCTTCATTTGAGCAGGATATAACAGACCATATTGAGCTCCAAGTCCCTTCAGCCGAGTCAGATATGCCAAAAAAGCTTTTCTCTTTTGTGCCGTCGCTTTAGCGAAATCCGGGACGAAAAGGATGTCCCTGCCTTGGTATTGAATCGGGGCCCTCGTTTTTGCCGCTGCTAGTATCTCCATTACATGAGGGTATCGAAGAACCTTAAAAATGATTGGTCTTGGATACTTAGCATTTCGGAGAGGCCTAGTGGGTATTCTGTGAGCACGTTCAATTTCAAAAGCTTGTGCGAATTTAATGTGCAAACATGCAGGAATCAACTCGCTCAAAAATGCGATCGAGTCCGCGCCTGGAATCCCCAGGACTCTTAAATTATTCCTACGATTTCTGTTGGCTAAATCTTCCACAGCTTGCTGAAGTTGCTCCATATCCGCATTCAATCGGGGGATTGACGCAGTTGATAATAATAATGAGGAAGTCTGTGATTCCACGTCGTCCAGACGAGTCTGAAAGTTGGCGATTTGCTGAGACATACCTTGTATGTCGCTCCTAATCGCGGTAGTGGCCTCTGTGTTATGTTGTATTAAGTCTTTTAGTTGTTTTATCTCTTGTAAGACCAATTCAGCAGATGCCACGTTTTTGGAGGTCAGTGGTTTCTCCGGTGAAGGCGGATCTTGTTTAGCCCGTTTTGAGCCAGTAGAAGCCGCGAAAGCCGCTTCGATTTTGCCCGCTTTGGTAGTAGACATCTTCCTCTAATCAGCCGTCGGCAGTAATCGTGATCCAGATAAAAAAAAAAAAGGTGGGTTCCCCAAGAATCAGAGATACTATCTGGCGGAGCTCTGGAGCTAGGCATCCATCTTTGTCGCGGCTCAAGTGCGCCCCCGGTTTACATACAACTTAATGGTGCAGGAAGTCAAGCATTTCCTTTGGTTTAGTACAGGGAACGATTGGAAACAGTAACGTGCTATTATAACAGTAACATGATTAAAAATAATAATAGTAAGAAAACAAAAACTAGCATTTGGTATAGGGTGTATCAGTATCAGTAACATGAGTGATATGATCCTCCTTATTTTGGAATTTTTGCAAGATGGTTTGAATAAAGGTTTGGCCCTTAATTTTTTAAAGGTACAAGTAGTGGCTCTCGCCTGTTTCAGGGGTCAGGTGATTGGTGGTTCCTTGTCGGCTGATCCTGAAGTGGCCCGTTTCCTGAAAGGAGTGAAACATCTTCCTCCCTTGCGGTTTCCAGTACCCTTATGGAGTCTGAATTTGGTCTTGGATTTCTTAGTGGGTCCTGTGTTTAGGACGATGCGTAGCTTGTCCTTGCGAAAACGGTGTTTCTTGTGGCAATATGTTCTGCATGGAGAGTTTCTGAACTGCAGGCCTTGTCTTGCCAGGAGCAAGACTTCTGGGGGAATTCTGCGCTACTGCAGAATTCCTCCTTCGCGCAGAATTCCTCCCTCACCTCGCAGATTTCTTCATTCGTCGCAGCAGATTTCATTGCCGCCGTGCAGATTTCCTCCTTCGCTGCCCTCGCGATTTCCTCCCGCGCCGGAAAAGGATAAAAAAAACCCCCAGAAGCATGCCACGCATGGACAGCGGCCAGTCCAGGACAGCGACATCAGGTGGCACACGGAGAGTGGAGGCATCGCAGCACAGCACCGGCGGCTTGAGGAGCAAGCAGCAAGGAGGAGAAAGAGAGAGAAGGGAGGGGAACAGAGGGGAGGGGTAAAGAGAGAGAGAAGGGGGAAAGAGAAAGAAGGTGGAAAAAGGAGGAGAAGAGGGAGAGAGAAGGGAGGGGAACAGAGGGGAGGGGTAAGGGGAAAAGAGGGGAAAAGAGGAGAAGAGGGAGAGAGAGAAGGGAGGGGAAGTCAGGTGGCGCACGGAGAGTGGGGGCATCGCAGCATGGCACCGGCGGCTCGAGGTAAGCAAGCAAGGAGGAGAAGAGGGAGAGGAACAGAGGGGAAGGGGAAGGGAGACAGAGAAAGAGAGAAGGGGGAAGGAGAGGGGCTAAAGAAGAGGCCCTGGCCCTGAGAGTGTATGTTTGAGCCCTTGTGTTTGTTGTGAGCCAGTGGGTAGGTGTCTACCTGGGAGTCTGTATTGGGGGGGAGTGTGTGTGTGTGTGTGAGAGAGAGTTGTATGTGGGGAGACAGAACATGTATGTGACAGATGGCATGTGAGAGAAAGCATATGTCTGATATGTAAGAGAGATAGTGAGCATGGATACTCAGGTGGAGAGGTTAGCAACAACTGCAGCAGTCCCTGACAGCTTGGCTCATTTGCCAGCAGCAGCAATTGACATTGCTGGCAGATGAGCCAAGTTGCCAGGGACACTGATTGCACTGAAATGCAGAATAATTTGCAAAAAATATTGTTATTTTGAAAAATAAATGTGCAGAATTGCGCAGAATTTTCAATTTTTTGTTGCAGAATTTTCAATTATTTTGCGCAGAATACCCCCAGGAGTACAAAAGCCCTTCCTTCGGGTGACTCCAGGGGTGATATAGCTGTGTACTGTTCCTTTTTACCGAAGGTGGTCACTGAGTTTCACTTGAATCAGCCCATCTCTCTGCTGTCCCTGGACAGAGAGAAAGCCGCAGAGGAGTATCTGTTGCAACCCCTGGATGTCAAGAGACATATCATCTGGTATCTGGAGGTTACTGAGTCGTTAAGGAAAGCAGATCGCCTATTTGTTATTCACGGCGGTACTAGACAAGAACTGGCCACACGGGCTACAATAGCCTACTGGAATAAGGAAGTAGTCACGGCAGCATATGTTGATGCTGGCAAGCCATTACCTAGTCAGGTTAGGGTTCATTCCACTAAGGCTCAGGTGGTGTCATGGGCAGAAGTTACTGTTGTCTCCCATCGACAATTGCCAAGCTGAGATGTGATCCTTCTTACACACCTTTTCTAGGTGTGCAGGCCTGGGAGAACGCAGCCTTTGCACATGGGTTTTGACAGGACCACAGGCAGCCTTTGCGCATGGGTTTTGACAGGACCGCAGGCAGCCTTTCGGCCTATTCGGGAGTAGCTTGGGTACATCCCACTTGTTCTGGATTCATCTGACTGTCCTAAAGCAAAGGAAATTATCATGTAAGTAGTAATTTCTCAATACTGGAATAGTTTATTACCATTCTATGTCTGAGAAAACAGCCGTGCACAGTGGGTGTTAGAACATTCAACCACTGTTTCATAGCAGTGTAGAACATTCAGCCCTAATTTGCTAGGTATTCAGGTCACCTGTCTTAACATTGTACAAAAAATAAGGGAGTATAATGTCCTATTTTTTAGGGAAATGCAATTTTCAGTTGTTACATAAAAAGAAACAGGCTTTCTATTCTGTCTCACAATGTCTTTAAAACAAAGGTCTTAAAATACAATTTGTAGTTTTAGCTACATTGTAGCGATATGATTTTTTTTATAGTTCTGAATAGGTTTATTGGGACACTTGTGCTAAACATGTTATATAGTACGTATTGGGTAAGATTGTTACGATACCGTTGTGATTTTAGGTCTTCATTTTTATTTTGTTTCTAGTGCTTAATTTTAGTTTTGTTATAATTAGATAATTAAAGCTGAATTATTTTTTTTTAATGTTTAATTTTATTCATTTAAAACAGTGTTCATAAAAAATTTGCCACCATGTTGACATCAAGTAGAGAAACAACACTAGATAAGGGACGATTAACTCTGGTCCTCAAGAGTTACAAATAGGTCTGGTTTTCAGAATATCCACAGTGAATATGCATGATATAGATTTGCATGCAATCGAGGCAGTGCATGTAAATCTTTCTCATGCATATTCATTGTGGATATCTTGCAAACCAGGATTGTTTGTGGCTCTTGAGACCCATTACTCTGAGAGGGTTTGATGGCAAGAAATAGAATAATTCAACTCTGAGCTTTTTGAGAAGAGCTGCAATGTGGTCAAGTCTGTTCACAAACTAAAGTCCTTAATTTATATGAACAAATAAAAATTAAACCTGACTTAGTTTCAGTTTTGAAAATTAATTTGGTTTAGATCCTGGTTTGATCTGATAGAAAAGCATTTAGAGTAGCGTAAGACTGATAGATTGGAATCTTCATCAGAGACATTGACATCAATCGACCCACAAACTGCATCGGATACTGGTGGTACATTTGCAATGATAGGGCATCGAGTATTAGGGAGACAGACCATTGTCTGTTTGCACGCAAAGGGTTCAGTACTGAGGTGTTCTGATGCAGAGTATCAAGTGACTGAAGACAAAGACACCAACATCAGTCTGTTGATGCATGATGCCAGGATTGGTGATATTCTGGGCATTAACCCCCACCCCCTCCAAAAACATTTGTGTGGAAGGGGAGATGATCCTCAATGTGTTCCCAGTAATCACAATGGTCTGTAGGGGTTCAGGGGTTTGGTTTTCCAGAAAGACGTGGCTACACCTCCTATCTCCCAACCTGCGTTAGCATCAGCAATCTTTGAAGAAAAGCTGAACTGGAAGATCCAGCAGGTCTTAGATAAGACCATACAGATCATTTATGTTCTCACAGGACAAGCAGGATGGTAGTTCTCACATATGGGTGACATCAGGATGGAGCCCAATCACGGAACACTTTTGTCAGTTTCCAGAACTTTCACTGGCACCCACTGGGCATACCCAGCATAGCACCAACCCTGCAGTCAGCAGGGGTCCCCCTTCAGTCTTCTTTTTTCCACGCAACAGAAGCCACGCAGGTTAAGGAGCTCTTCAGAGATTTCCTGACAGGAATTTTTCTTCACGTAACTTCATCAAAATTTTCAAAAAGATTTAACCCCACAGGGTCCCTTTATCGATATCTTTGCTCCGCAGTCGAACAGCAAATTTCCTGGCGTGTAGCCAGATGGACTCAGAACGAATGGGATAGTATCCGCGTGCTAGCAGTTGGAGACGGATCTGACGTCAGCACGGGGTATAAATATCCCCACAGGAAGCGTAGCAACTTAGTAATTTCCGTCTCCAAAGCAGTTTGGAGTGCCTGCACGCTAGTCGAGCGTGCTTTCCAAGACTACTTTAATCTTTTTTCTCTTTTCTTATAATTCTAGATTCTACTTTCTACTTTCTGTGAAAATATCGAGCCCCGCGCTCCTGCGGTGATACCCGAAGGTCACTCCCCCAGTTGAGCTGCCCGGGGTGATTCCCGTGATCCCCCTGGAGGTTAAGTCCTCGGTCCGGCCGAAGCGCGGCAGGGACACAGCCCCCGGGCGAGGTTCGGGTGAGGCTCACGAGGCGCCTCGGTCCCGGCGTGGACGAGGCAGCGGGTGCATATCCTCAAACGCGGTGGTGAAGGTAGTTGCCCGCTCTCCCCGCAGCTGGAGACCGCCGGGGTTCCAGCCAAGAAGCGCCGAGATTCAGGTGTGGCGTACATCTCGTTTTTCGAGTCTCCGAAGGAACAGAGGATCGGCGGCGTAGCACACCAAGGAGGGCGCCATTTTGTGGGCCTCGTTCAGGTAGGGCGCCGGTAATCGGCGCAGGTTTATTCCTCCTTGTGCGTATATGGCCTTATTGTTGTGAGCATCTCCACTGAGTGTGTATTGCTAACCGCCGGTTACTGAAAGGTATTGCTGCACCGCCTGTTGCTGAGAGCATATTGAGTGCTGTTGAGCGTATATTGCTGACCGCATATTGCTGAATGCTTATTGAAAGCTATTGAGCGTGTATTACTACCGCATATTGCTGAAAACCTATTGAATGCTATTGAGCGTATATTGCTGACCGCATATTGCTGACTGCCTATTGAAAGCTATTGAGCGTGTATTACTACCGCATATTGCTGAAAGCCTATTGAATGCTATTGAGCGTATATTGCTGACCGCATATTGCTGACTGCCTATTGAAAGCTATTGAGCGTGTATTGCTACCGCATATTGCTGAAAGCCTATTGAATGCTATTGTGCGTATATTGCTGACCGCATATTGCTGAATGCCTATTGAAAGCTATTGAGCGTGTATTGCTACCGCATATTGCTGAAAGCCTATTGAATGCTATTGAGCGTGTATTACTGACTGCATATTGCTGAATGCCTACTGAGCGCCATAGTGCGTGTATTGCTTACGGCATATTGCTGGGTGCATATTGCATACATTTAGGCTGGTTTCTTGGCCGCCTATTGCTGAGAACATATTGCGCATATTGCTGCTGCATATTATTATTATTGTGCGCCTGTTGTATTAAGCGCCTATTGCTGCCGCATATGATTATCATTGTGCGCCTGTCGTATTAAGCGCCTATTGCTGCCGCATATTGTTATTATTGTGCGCCTCTTGTATTAAGCGCCTATTGCTGCCGCATATTATTATTATTGTGCACCTGTTGTATTAAGCGCCCATTGCTGCCGCATATTGTTATTATTGCGCGCCTGTTGTATTAAGCATTCGGCGCATATTTCTCAATGGATCAGAACGCAGCAGCGTCTTCAGTGACGGCGCCGCCTGCTTCAGGCATTAAAGCCCTTGGCCTCTGCTCTGCATGCCAGCTTAGGGCCACGCGCAGTGAAGAACCAGACTCCCTATGTGCCCAATGTGAGGAGGCCGTGGGACCCTTAGGCCAGGACCGGTCTCAGCCACGATTTGTTGACAGTTCCCCAGGGGCTACCCCGGATTTAGGGGGCAGTCTCGACCAATCTGGATTCCCGGGGGATCTTGTACACGGCGCTTAGAGGCTGCTTCAATTTCCTGGGTGGATCTATTTAAGGGGATTCATGCCTTTGTACAGATGCAAATGGCTTCCCGTCCAGGCCCTGTGGTTCCTGTGGTTCCTGCGGTGGCTGCGACTGTGGTGGCTGCTGCGGCGGCGGCTCCTGCGGATCCCGTTCCTGGATCCTCACGCCCTTATCGCGAGCGGGACCTCCCGCCGCTGGACAGTCCGGATCAATCAGACCAGGAGGTCTCACCGGATGAGTCCGAACTCCCGGACAAGGGGGACCTTCCCCCAGGGATTGAGCCATATAGAACCATGAGGCGGTTCTTCCCTAAAGAGGATCTCTCCGACCTGGTGTCTCAGTGCCTGGCAGAATTGGATATTACCGGTCCCAGCGCTTCGGTGCCCTCCGCGCAGAACCCCCTGTTGGAAGGTCTTCGTCCTTCAGCCCGCCATTTTCCATTCTTACAAGCGGCACAACAACTGATAGATTTAGAATGGGCGGCCCCAGCGGCTTCCTTCAAAGGGGGCCGGGCTCTGACGAGCATGTACCCATTAGCACCGGCTATCCAGGACCTGCTGGCGTGCCCTCAGGTGGACGCCTTGATTAGCGCTGTGATCAAGCGCACTACCATTCCAGTTGAAGGGGGGACAGCCCTCAGGGAGCCTCATGACCGGCGACTGGACGCCATTCTGAAACAGACCTTTGAGGTGGCAGCTCTATCTTTGCAGATCGCAACTTGCTGCACAGTGGTGATGCGTGCCTGTTTGTCACAGGTTAGAAACAACGCTCCAGTGACAGACATGGAGTCGGCTCTTTCGTTCCTCACGGATGCTGCATCTGACCTGGTCCGGACAACAGCCAAGGGGATTTCATCCTCCGTAGCTGCCAGGAGGCAGCTCTGGATCCGGAAATGGTCAGCTGATGCACCTTCCAAGACACGCCTCACCAGATTACCCTTTAAGGGCTCTTTCCTATTTGGCAGCGACATTGATAAACTGGCCAGTACATGGGGTGCCTCTCCAGTGCCCAGGCTACCGGAAGATCGGTTCAGAAGGGGCCAACGCGCCATTCCAAGGCCCTCCAGGGGCAGGAGTTCCCAGCGCTTTGTTCCTTACAGGGGTCGCTATCAGGCACCGCGCCCTCAGGCCAGGAATCAGTCCTTTCGGACCAAGCAGCGCAAGAGGGGAGCGGGCCCGGGCTCGGGTCCCAGCCGCGCCTCCCAATGAGAGTCCGCCGATTCATCTGGGGGACGGAGCCATAGGGGGCAGGTTAACCCTCTTCTACCCCAGATGGGTCGAGATTACGTCGGACCAGTGGGTCCTCGCCATTATCCGGGAGGGATATTATCTGGACTTTCATCATCTCCCTCTGGACAAGTTTGTGGAATCTTCCTGTCCCACACACAAGAAGGCAGCATTGGAAGCTACCCTGGCGAGGCTCCTGTCCTTGAAAGCCATCATCCCAGTACCTGCCTGGGAAGTGAATTCTGGACACTATTCCATTTATTTCATGGTACCCAAGAAAGGGGGCGCCTTTTGGCCTGTGCTGGACCTCAAGTCAGTCAATCGATACTTGCGGGTACCGAGGTTTCGCATGGAGACTGCGCTCCATCAAGGCTGCAGTACAGCCAGGGGAATTCCTCACGGCATTAGATCTGTCAGAGGCATACCTGCATATCCCGATCCATCCGGATCATCAGCGCTACCTACGCTTCAAGGTTCTGGGCGCCACTTCCAATTCCGGGCTCTGCCCTTCGGGTTGGCCACGTCACCACGGACATTCACCAAGGTGGTCGTAGTGGTAGCAGCGGCACTCAGGAGGGAAGGAATTCTGGTCCATCCCTACCTAGACGACTGGCTAATCCGGGCGAAATCTCGAGAGGAGAGCCTTCGGACGACCGACAGAGTAATCACCCTTCTGGAAAGCTTGGGCTGGGTGATCAACCTCAGCAAGAGCTGCCTAAAGCCTTCCCAGTCTCTGGAATACCTGGGAGTACAGTTCGACACCCAGGCGGACACAGTCAGTCTCACTACCAAGAGAAAGTTGAAACTTCAGCAGCGTATCCAGTATTTGATGGGAGCCAGTCGGCCCATAGCCTGGGATTATCTGCAGGTTCTTGGTCTCATGGCATCCACCCTGGAAGTGGTGCCTTGGGCGAGGGCCCATATGAGGCCTCTACAACACTCCCTGCTCTCTCGCTGGAGCCCTCGTCTACGGAACTATTCCACGCACCTGCATCTGTCAGCCAGAGTGCGGACCCAGTTGCGGTGGTGGTTGCAGTCCAACCACATGAGCAAGGGGTCGAAGATGTCTTCACCCATATGGACTTTGCTCACCACAGATGCCAGCCTGAGCGGCTGGGGAGCACACTGCGAAGAACTCACCGCACAAGGGCGGTGGAACAGAGGAGAGTCAGCGTGGAACATCAACCGTCTAGAGGCCCGGGCAGTCCGATTGGCATGCCTTCGATTTGCTCACAGACTGAAGAACAAAGCAGTCAGAGTGATGTCCGACAACACCACCACGGTGGCATACATCAACCGTCAGGGCGGAACCAGAAGCAGACAAGTATCTCTGGAGATCACCCCACTGATGGCTTGGGCAGAGGCGAATCTGCAGGACATCTCCGCCGTCCACATTGCCGGGAAGGACAATACCACAGCAGACTTCCTCAGCAGAGAACGTCTAAATCCGGGAGAGTGGCAGCTGTCACCCACAGCCTTCCAGATGATTGTGGATCACTGGGGGATTCCGGACATGGATTTACTGGCGGACAAGTCCAAAGCTCAGGTACCCAGATACTTCAGCCGCAAGCGCGACCTGTTCTCACACAGAATCGATGCACTGGTTCAGCCATGGCGTCCAGGGACTCTGCTATACGCCTTTCCTCCGTGGCCTCTGCTGGGCGCCATCATCCACAAGATTCAGAAACACCGGGGCCTAGTTCTTCTAGTGGCACCAGACTGGCCAAGAAGACCCTGGTATGCAGACATGAGAAGACTACTAGCAGGGGAGCCCCTTCCCCTGCCTCCTCTCCGGGATCTTCTACGTCAAGGTCCCATCCTCCACGAGGATCCAGCTCAATTCTCTCTTACGGTCTGGCCCTTGAGAGGGCTAGACTGAAGAAAAGAGGTTACTCGGAGCCCGTGATTGATACACTCCTCCGAGCTCGCAAGTTTTCCACATCCCTCACCTACATTCGCATTTGGAGAGTATTCGAAGCATGGTGCGACACTCATGGCACCAATCCCCATACGTCCACAATCCCTCTTGTATTGGATTTCCTGCAGGATGGACTTCAGAAGGGTCTCTCCCTCAGCTCCATCAAGGTTCAGGTGGCTGCGCTGTCTTGCTATGGTCCCAGGAGGGATGGCAAGACCATCGCCAAGCACCCAGATGTTTCTCGCTTCCTGCAAGGAGTCAAGCATCTTCGTCCGCCACTAAAGTGGCCTGTGCCCTTATGGAACCTTAATCTTGTTTTGGATTTCCTCGCGGGATCCACCTTCAGACCCCTTCGGGGACTGTCTCTCCGTTCTCTTACCTTGAAGATGGTGTTCCTATTGGCGGTATGTTCGGCACGCCGCGTCTCAGAGCTACAAGCACTGTCCTGCCGTGATCCCTTTCTCAGAATCACTCCTGAGGCTATCCATCTTCGTACGGTTCCCTCCTTTCTACCAAAAGTGGTTTCACAGTTTCATCTTAACCAAACCATATCCTTGCCTACCACGGCGGGTTTGAAGAAATCTGAAGAAGGGCATTTATTACGCCATCTCGACATTGGCAGATTGCTGCCCAGATATCTGGAAGTGACACAAGAACTACGAAAGACGGACCATCTGTTCGTCCTGCACAGCGGGAGGAAGCAAGGTGAAGCGGCCTCGCGGCCCACCATCGCCTGCTGGATTAAAGAAGTTATCAGAGCAGCTTACGTGGAGGCCGGGAAGTCTCCGCCTCTACAAGTCAAGGCTCATTCTACCAGAGCACAAGCGGCATCTTGGGCAGAATCCGGGATGCTGTCGCCTGCAGAAATCGGTAAAGCGGCGACGTGGTCCTCCCTCCATACCTTCTCCAGGTTCTACCGTCTGGATGTCCAGGCCAGGGAGGACTCAGCATTTGCGAGGACGGTCCTACATGGTCCTCAGGCAGCCTCCCGCCCAGGCTGGGCGTAAAGCTTTTGTACATCCCATTCGTTCTGAGTCCATCTGGCTACACGCCAGGAAATGTTGAGATTACTTACCTGATAATCTCCTTTTCCTTAGTGTAGACAGATGGACTCAGCATCCCGCCCAGCTGCCTGTGTACATGGGTTTCACCGATTCAAGGTAAGCCATGTCATTTGTTTACATAAGAGCGTACACTATACCAGGTGTCAACGCCTTCCGGTTGTGAATGCTGGCGGTCTCCAGCTACTATCAATCGGTCAGGGGAATCCTGTTTCACTTTTCACTGAGCGTCAGTACACACATCCATAACAGCTTTTGCAAGGAAGATTACTAAGTTGCTACGCTTCCTGTGGGGATATATATACCCCGTGCTGACGTCAGATCCGTCTCCAACTGCTAGCATGCGGATACTATCCCATTCGTTCTGAGTCCATCTGTTTACACTAAGGAAAAGGAGATTATCAGGTAAGTAATCTCAACATTTTTTTACCTGCTTGCGATCGATTCCCGTCGAGTTTTTCCCTTGCGGCCATCGACCACACCGCGGCTAAACTTTGTCAAGGCCATGGCATCGGGTTTTCGTCGGTGCCCTGACTGCACTCGAACAATATCCATCACTGACCCTCACACGGTCTGTGTGATGTGTTTGGGGGTCTGACCATGAAGTCCTTTCTTGCACCAAATGTGCCCAAATGACACCAAAGGGTCGCAAGGCTCGGCTGGAGAAGATCGGACTTGTTTCGGCCAAAAACCCCGACTCCATCGATAGCTTTGAGGTCTTCTGAACCAGTGCCATCTACTTCGCGCCAGCACCGGGAAACCGCTGCTGCCCGACCAGCTTAGACTCCGTGGGTGTCGACCCCCTCTGTTTCTCCTCAGGAGAAAGACCGAGAAGAACATTGAGAAAAACATTGACACTGCCATCGAAAAGCTCAGGCCACCGATACAGGCAAGCCCTCTGCATTGATGTCGTCTGAGCCACCGACAAAGAAGTCCCGATCAGAAAAGGCACCATCCTCTTCTGTTTCTGGGTCACCGAGGCGTTCCCCACCTGGACTGGTGCCTGGATCCGCGATTCTACCTTCACCGGTGGACCCTCCAGCTACGCCAGTGCTGCCTCCTACTCCGGAACCGGGTATCCATGCCCTAGGTTTCTGTGAGGAATTGGATCAGATGATCCAAGAGGTCATCTGTAAAGCACTCCAGGGGTTCAAACCTCCATCGATGCCGGTTCCTGCTCCGGCCACCAATCCGATACCCATGGCGCTTGCACCACTTTTGGCAAGAATGGATAAGTTAATCGGTGCCCTTCTACTGGTGCATCTGAGGGAACCGATGGCTCTGATTCCTTCCTCACCGATACCCTTGTCATCGGAAGAAGAATCACCGATCTCCATTTTACCCTCCGGCTTGCTACCACTGACACATCCATCAATGTCACTGATTCCATTGGTACCTCTGATAACTCCCTCGATGCCATCGATGCCTAGGGCCGGACCTTCTGGAATAACACCGTTACTCCCTTCTGATGAACATATGGGAGCTGGTGATGAGCCATACAATCCCTGGACCGATGATTCGTCCCAGGATTCAAACGATCTGCCTTCACAGCCCTCTCCTCCTGATGAAAGGAAGCGTTCTCCTCCAGAGGACTTGTCCTTTATCAACTTTGTTAAAGAAATGTCTGAAACAGTTCAATTCCTGCTTCAGACCGAAGAGGACTCTAGGCATCAGATGTTACAACTTCTCCAATTTCTCAATGCTCCTAAGGAAATCATGTCTATCCTTATTCATGACATCCTCTTGGACCTCTTAAAGAGAAATTGGGAGCACCCTGGCTCTGTGGCACCTGTGAACGGTAAGGCAGATGCCACCTATCTAGTTCAGCCAGCCCCTGGCTTCCAAAGAGCTCAACTTGCTCATCATTCAGTATTAGTGGAGTCGGCTCAGAAGAGGGCACGATGCTCCAAACCCCACTCTTCCATTTCCCCAGGAAAGGAACAGAAATTTCTGGATGTGTTTGGAAGACTAGAATTTCATGGGTCAATGCTCATCTCTCGCATTGCTTCCTATTAATTGTACATGACCCAGTACAATAGGGCCCTGTTTACGAAGATTCAGGAATTTGCTGAAGCCTTACCTTTGCAATTCCAGGACCAACTTCATGCCCTAACACAAAAGGGTCTAGATGCTGCCAAACATGAAGTACGTTCGGCATAGGACGTCTTCGACACCGCCTCCAGAGTTTCGGTGGCAGGAATTAGTGCGAGAAGATGGGCCTGGATAAAGTCTTTGGACCTCAGACCAGAAGTACAGGACAGGTTAGCTGACTTGCCCTGTGCTGGGGATAATCTTTTCGGAGAAAAGATTCAAGAAGCAGTGGCGCAGCTAAAGGACCACCAAGAGACTCTGCGCCAGCTCTCCTTACTGCCTTCTGATCTCTCTTCCTCTTCCAAACGATTTTTTAGAAGAGACTCCAAGAGACAATTCGTCCAGCAAAGGAGATTCTATCCCCCGGCGTCCAGGGCTCGAGCTTCTAAACCTTTCCAAAAAGGCCAATCCAAGCAACCTCGAGTTGAGAAGTCACAGCCAGCCCCCCAGCCAGGTCCAGCGTCTGGCTTTTGACTCCTTCCTAGAGAGCAGTACCCAGCCTCTGGTTCCGACTATTCCCCTCTGAAGCCGATTGTGCCACTTCTCCAAACCATGGCACACAGTCACCACAGATCAGTGGGTACTCGTTGTAATAACCCAAGGTTACCACCTCAACTTTCTCTCTGTTCCACCAGATTCCCCACCTCGGCTGACGTGGGGAACATCTGACCACTCACCGCTCCTGGAGCAGCAGGTCTCCCTCCTCCTCCAGTCCCGAGCAATAGAGCCAATGCCCCTCTCCCAACAGGGACAGGGTTTCTATTCCCGGTATTTCCTGATACCAAAAAAGTCAGGTGGTGTTCGCCCAATACTGGACCTTCGCAGCTTAAACAAATACCTGCAAAGAGAAAGGTTCAAGATGGTGACCTTGGGTTCTCTGCTTCCCCTTCTCCAAAGGGAAGACTGGCTCTTCTCTCTAGATCTCCAGGACGCCTACACACACATTTCCATTACTCCGTCACATCGCAGATTCCTGCGCTTCCTAGTAGGCCCGAATAACTTCCAATATTGGGTGTCACCATTCGGCCTAGCCTCTGCCCCACGAGTCTTCAAGTGTCTCGTAGTGGTAGCTGCCTTTCTCAGGAGTCAAAGTGCCCTATCTTGACGATTGGTTGATCATGGCTCCTCCTCAGCAAGCTGCACTGATGTCTATTTGTCTCACATGCCATACCCTAATCTCCCTAGGGTTTCTCATAAACTATCCAAAATCCAGGCTGGTTCACTCTCAAACCCTATCTTTCATAGGGGCCGACTTGGACACTCTAAAAGCGAAAGCCTTCCTACCTCAGGATTGAGCTTTCACTCTCACCTCTCTGGCCCATTGACTGCAGTCTCGACAACACTCAACTGCATGTCACTTTCTGATCTTACTCGGTCATATGGCCTCCTCTGTGCATGTCACTCCCATGGCCCGCCTGGCCATGAGAGTAATGCAGTGGACTCTAAAATCGCAGTGGATTCAGTCTTCTCAGCCAATGTCCACCATTGTCCACATCACCAACCAGCTCCGCTTATTGCTGGCTTGGTGGATAAACCAATCCAATCTGCTTCAAGGCCTTCCATTTCAGGCTTCAGAACCTCAAATAACTTTGACAACAGATGCCTTAAACCTTGGCTGGGGTGCACATGTTGCAAACGTGCAAACTCAGGGCATTTGGTCTCCAGAGGAAGCCAAACACCAAATAAATTTCATGGAGCTTCGTGCAATCAGATATGCTCTCAGAGCTTTTCAGGATAACCTTTCCAACCAAGTCATACTGATGCAAACCGACAACCACGTGGCCATGTGGTACATCAACAAGCAAGGGGGAACAGGCTCCTACCTTCTGTGTCAGGAAGCTGCACAGATATGGGCAGAAGCCCTTTCCCACTCGATGTACCTCAGGGCCACCTACTTGCCGGGAGTGGAAAATGTGTTAGCAGACAAGCTGAGTCGCAGTTTTCAACCGCACGAGTGGTCCCTCAAGCCCACTGTAGCGGACTCAATATTCCAACGTTGGGGTTACCCTCACATAGACCTCTTTGTGACAATTCACAACCGCAAAGTAGGGAACTTCTGCTCTCTCACTTGCAGCCAACACCTTCAACCAAGAGACGCTTTCTCCCTCTCGTGGGCCAGCGGTCTCCTTTATGCGTACCCTCCCACTCATTTCGAAGACTCTCGTGAAGTTGCGAAGGGACAAGGGTCTAATGATTCTCATAGCCCCTAATTGGCCACGCCAGGTTTGGTTTCCAATTATCCATGACCTATCAGTACTCCGGCACATTCCTCTGGGGAAGGACCTGCTTCTGATCACTCAGAACAACGGCTGCCTTCGTCACCTCAACCTCCAGGCCCTCTTCCTGACTGCTTGGATGTTGAAAGATTAATACTTCAACCTCTTAACCTTTCAGAGCCGGTTTCCCGTGTCCTAGTAGCTTCACGAAACCCTTCCACAAGGCAGTCTTATTGTTCCAAATGCAACAGGTTTACGGTATGGTGTACTTCCATGTCCATCGATCCCTTCACTTGTTCCACACCGAAGTTTTCGGACTATCTCTGGCATCTGTCAGAGTCAGGTCTCTATACTTCTTCCATTAGGGTACATGTCAGTGCGGTAGCCGCCTTTCATAAAGGTGT
This sequence comes from Rhinatrema bivittatum, assembly GCF_901001135.1. Taxonomy (NCBI): domain Eukaryota; kingdom Metazoa; phylum Chordata; class Amphibia; order Gymnophiona; family Rhinatrematidae; genus Rhinatrema; species Rhinatrema bivittatum. The sequence goes on along the minus strand of NC_042616.1, from coordinate 343,219,434 downwards.
CAGGGATGTACCTATTTCAGTACAACCCCATGTAACACGCTTTTTGAAAGGCTTGCTCCACCTTAAACCTCCACTGCGCCCTCCGGCCCCTTCCTGGGACCTCAACTTCATTTTGGGACGGCTCATGAAACCGCCGTTGAGCCTCTCCAATCCTGTGATCTCCGTCATCTCACCTGGAAGGTGAGTTTCTTTTGGCGATCACATCTGCTCGCAGAGTTAGTGAGTTACAGGCCTTAGTTACCTACCCACCTTACACTAAACTTCTGCATGATAGGGTAGTGCTCCGCACTCACTCTTAAGTTTTTGCCTAAGGTAGTATCAGAGTTTCATATCAATCAATCCATTATACTACCCACCTTCTTTCCCAGACCCCACTCAAACCCAGGAGAACGGGCTCTGCATACCCTTGACTGTAAACGTGCTCTAGCATTTTATCTAGACCGTACAGCTGCCCACAGGAAATGCAATCAATTGTTTGTTTCCTTTGATCCCATCAAATTGGGAAAACCTGTGGGAAAGCAGACTCTCTCCTCCTGGTTAACAGACAGTATTTCCTTTTGTTACCAACAGGCAGGCATTACGCTTCAAGACCGTGTTAAAGCACACACTGTCAGGGCCATGGCAACATCAGTAACGCATCTATGCTCTGTGCCGCTTGCTGACATCTGTAAGGCTGCTACCTGGAGCTCTCTCCACACCTTCACAGCCCATTATAGTTTAGACAAGGCTGGCAGACAAGATTCCATCTTCGGCCAGTCTGTGCTATGCAACTTATTTGCGAACTGAGGTACCAACATCCTTCCGCCAACCCGGTAGGTTTCAGGATGCCCTCTATCAAATTCCACCCCAGTTCTTGTGCCTGTTGCACGTCTTTGGGTGCTTTTGGTACATTGCTCGGGCAGCCTCAGCTCGCTATTCACCCATATGTGAGGACTACCATCCTGCTTGTCCTGTGAGAAAGCAGAGTTGCTTACCTGTAACAGGTGTTCTCACAGGACAGCAGGATGTTAGTCCTCACGAAACCTGCCCCTCACCCCGCGGACTTGGGTTCGTTTACTTTTTCTTTATTTTTCGCATATACTTCTACTATAAGACGAGACTGAAGGGGGTCCCCTGCTGGCTGCAGGGTTGGTGCTATGCTGGGCATGCCCAGTAGGTGCCAGTCAAAGTTCTGGAAATTTTGATAAGTGTTCCGTGATTGGGCTCTATCCTGATGATGTCACCCATATGTGAGGACTAACATCCTGCTGTCCTGTGAGAACACCTGTTACAGGTAAGCAAATCTGTTTTCCTTAGATTACTCCTGAGTCTACCCCCTTTCTCTATTCTCTCATTTCCCCTCTTTCCAGAGGGTCTGTATGCTAATGCATAGATTAAAACTACATGTCTACTTGAGTTATGAATTGCAGTGATCAACTGTGGAAAATCTGCTACCTGATAAAAGATTTTTGCCGCTTTTCAGTGGTGGCACTATAACTTTAACCTTGATGCTTGAAGTGGGTTCTGTGTGCCACAACCAGATAAAATTACCACAAAAGAACTTTTATTGTACCAATTAACTTGTACAGATCCAGGCCTGCCTAAAACTGCTGCCCTGCAGACATTTTAAATTGTGATTCTCAGGGCTACCTATTGATTTGAGGTGATTGGTACATAAGAACATAAGAATTGCCATACTGTGTCAGACTGAGGGTCCATGAAGTCCAGTATCCTGTTTCCAACAGTGGCTAATCCGAGTCACAATTATCTGGCAAAATCTCACTTAGTAAATAGATCCCATGCTTTTAGTATGCACTAATAAGTAGTGGCTGTTCCCCCAAGTTTGATTGGTTAGTAACAATTTATGGACTTCTCCCTGAACTTGGCCAAACGTTTTTTAATCTCAGCTACTCAAACTGCCTTAACCACATCTTTCAGCAATGAATTCCAGAGCTTAATTGTGCATTGTGTGAAAAATATTTTTCTATGATTTGTTTTAAATGCACTACCTAATAGTTTCTTGGAGTGTCCCCTAGTTTTTGTATTTTTTGAGAGTAAATAACCAATTTACACTTACCCATTCCACTCCACTAATGATTTTGATGACCACTATCCTGTTCCCCCCACTCAACCATCTCTTCTCCAAGCTGAACAGCCCTAAACTCTTTAGCCTTTCCGCATAAGGGAACTGTTTGATCCCCTTTATCATTTTGGTTGCCCATCTCTTAGTGCAACTATATCTTTTTTGAAACACGGCAACCAAGAATTGCACACAGTATTAGAGACACCATTGGCCAGAATGGCTGCGATAAATTTTACTAGACAGAGCCTTCTCAGTAGCTGGCCCTATTTTGTGGAACTCTTTGCCTAACCCTTTAAGACAAATAGCAAATAGGAATGATTTTAGAAAAGCGTTAAAAACATTTCTTTAATGAAGCTTTTGGAAACAATGGTCATTCACAGTAGTTATCAATCCATTTGTGAGGGTATTTTTAATGTCGGGATTATCTCTATAAGCTCGATTGTTAGGATTTTTATCTTGTTTTCCAACTGTCCTGGTTTTGTTAACCTAAAGTAATTACTTATAGTGTTTTTATTTATATAGTTTTAAATTTTATTATTTTATATTGATCATGTTTTGGACTGTATTTTTCTTCCAACTGTATCTATTTTATTTTGTCATTGTTAGCTATTACTCTTTCTAATTTTAGTTTTATTATTGTAAACAGTTTTGGTCAATTTTGTATTGGTAAGACGGTATGTAAATATTTTAAATAAAAATAATTTAAAAAAAATAGTATTCCAGGTGTGGTGTCTCCATGGAGTGATGCAAAGGTATTATGACACTGTTTTATTCTCCATTCCTAATAATGCCTAAAATTGTGTTTGCTTTTTTGATTGCCACTGCACACTGAGCTGAGGATTTCAAATTATGGCCCACTATGATGCCAAACACTTTTCCTGGGATGTTACTCCTAATATGGAACCTAATATTGTATAATTACAGTATGGGTAACTTTTCTCTATATTCATCACGTTACACCTGTCCATTTTAAATTTCATCTGAATTTGAATGCCCAGTCTTCCAGTCTCTCAAGTTCCTCCAGCAATTTTTCACAATCACTTGTGATTTAACAACTCAAAATAATTTTGTATTTGTAAATTTGATCACTTATTTTTCCCCTTTCTACATCATTTATAAATGCATTAAAAAGCAACAGTCCCATTACAGATTCCTGAGGTACTCCACTGTTTACCTTTCTCCACTAAGAAAAATGACCTTTTAGTCGTAATCTGTTTCCTATCTTTTAAACAGTTTGCAATTTACAACAGGACATACCACAGCATACCAGAAGATGGCAACCAATCCACATATATCTAGTTTTGCTAATGCTTAAATTTAAGCAACATTCTCTTTTGGACAGTGTTTTTATATGTAGTTAATGCATGCTGTGGAAGAGATGTTCAAGTACTTTTTAATATTTTTATAAAAAGCAATTGATGATGTCCAAATGAAGCAGGACATTTATAGGACAACAGTGCCCCATGTTTTAGATAACAATATTGCTCATTTTTTAACTCTGCATTTTTTTTTTTTTTGCTTATAATTAACATTATATCTTACTTTTGTCTTTTAACAGAACGTAACCTATGCTGGAAGACACAAAGGTCACAAAATGCATATTCATCGCCAGAACAGCTGGCTGGGCGATATTTTGGAGTGGCAAGATATTGCCAACTTTGTTCATGAAAACATTGAGACATTTCTTTCTGTAAGTGTTTTCTTTTTCCACATCTCTTATTTTCTATGGATGTTTTGTAAGGAAGTTCACTGTAGCATTAATGATTAAGATACTATAGTTAGGGAAGGAGAGAATAAGAAGTCAGTTTTCCAGTGCATCAGTGGGACAAATTGTGTTCCCTTTAGTTATGCTAATTAAGCAGGGAGATTTAGTATTCTGTATCATCTAGCAAACCACAGACACAGCAATCTATTCAGAAAGTTTCACTGTAATAGCAAATAACCTAGGACTCCATTTCTTTCTGCTACACTTGTCCAGTCAAGTCCATATACATGGGTTATGTCCCCCTACCAGCAGATGAGGCAGAAAACAATGTTTTTCCCGGTGTGATGGTAGCTGTGTGGATATCCAGTGTTCTTTGCCTCCAGCAGATGGCAGGACAACTGGTGGTTCAGCAAAGGTCTGGAATTGAGCTCTGAAACAGCAGTGCGAGCCCAATTTCTTGCTTCCAGTCCCAGAGGGATGAGCTGGGGAGAGAATCAATTCTCAAACCCCCCCCCCCCCCCCCCAAAAAAAAAAAACTGGATAGTTTTTATGCCTGTTGGGAAGTTTTTCATTGGGGAGAAAATCCTCCTCTTTCCTCCCCCCCCCCCCCCCCCCCCCCCCCCCCCACACACACACACACACACACTTCCCTCCCCTGCTACTACGTGGAGGACTTCCACTCTCAACATATTTTTTTTACAAATGGAAGTTAGAAAGCATCAAGCCTGGATAAATCAGTCTTCTGCCAATGTGAACTGAGAAGCTGCTTTGTGGAAAGTATAGAGCAGTGGGGAGACAGCTCATAGTATCCCAATGGTTTGTAATAGTGTTGGGAGGAGGTGGTAATTTGAATGGCTCCTGCGTTTTTGTGGCAATGGAGAAGGCAGATCACAGCCATTGCGGTGCTTATGGAGATCAGCACACGGCAATGTCTGAGGGGCCCTTGTGTTTTGAATGTGTACGAGCAGGAGAGATTCCTGGCAAAACTTTGCAGGCCGGTGCTTTGGAGTCCATGGTTTCTTTTATGGAGGAGCTGAGGCACACACACTGTTTTACTTTTGTTCTTGCTGGTATGTTAACCAGACTTCCACTTGTTAAGCTTGCTGCGATTACTGTGGATTCCCTATAGGGAATCCACAGTAATCGCAGCAAGTACTGTGGATTCCCTATAGGGAATGATGGCGACTTTAGAAAAAGCTGTGACATACACAACAGGTTATTCTCTCATTAGAGAGAATAACCTGTTGTGTATGTTCTCATTAGAGAATTTCTTTGAATTCACAATTAGAGAGAATTGGGAATTTGAGAAAGTGAGTGTATTCTGTCTCTAAAATGCAGACTGAGATGTACAATCCACCCAGTGATTTTAAGGATTGAGAATGCCTTCAGATATTTGAATATAAGGGCCTTGCATTTTCCAAAGTTATCTTCCTGCATACCTGTTAAGATCTTTAAGGAATACCTTGTGCAGAATTTACATTTACCTGTTGAAACTTTACCTTTGATTAGCTTAACAACCAAGATGGTGGTCATACCGCAGTTTTGAACTCTACGCAGGCTTTGATTAGATCATTGGGTATTGAAGAGACAGGCAGGAGGCCATTTCTTAATCTTTTAAGTTATTCCTCAAGCTTATCCTGAAGCTTTTTTTTAAGGTACAGAGTTGTCCTTTTTTATGGCCAGAAGGTTTGGCTTTTTCCTAATCTTTATTAGGCCATGCAGGCCCATAGGAAAATTTCCTTGCTATATGTTCTGCGGCCATGACCTTGGGGGCTCTCTGTTATGATTCAGTTTCCTTGCAAATGTATTATTCAATTGAATATTGCTAAAACGGTAACTTTCAAACAGCCACAGGAGTGTATATGTTCACACATATATCGGCTAGCACGAATGGATGTGGCCATTTTATAACATATACGTGTATATGCGTGCATGGTATAAAATCGGCAGTACGTATATATGTATGCATAATTTTATATGGGTGCGTGCAAATGCCAGCTCTGCTGCGTAAGTGGGGGGATTTTATTACATATGCATGCCGACTCAATTACCAGTTTCCCTAGTCTGTTCCCAGTTTACCCAGGTAAAGGGTAGGACTTCCTAACCCCTCTAATTAACCTGCCTCTCTTTTAGCTCCAACACGTCAGTCCTTGCTAACTAACCTATTTTTTTTTTTACTAATACTAGTTACATGCCATCCATGGTAGAAGTAAAGATTTGTGGATAGAGACCCCATTGCATGCTTGTGCGTATAAATAGTTACAAACTGTTTTAATGCTAAAATCTGGGAATGCCCATCACTGCCCAGACCATGCCCACTCCCTGTCTCTCTTTTGTCAAAAAAATGTTTGTGCGCATATCAGGAGATATGTGTGTACTCGTGTGCTTTTTTAAATTCACATGATGCGAGCTGGCCTGAGACACACACAAATCTCCTGGCTTTGGCGCGTGCCGAGCTCTTAAAATTTACCCTTAAATATTTTCTTTGAACCTTCTCAATTAGGATTCTTTTTGGACTCCCAAGAAATCTTCTCAGGGCTCCTAGTTATGCTGTTTAGTTTTGCTATGTAATATTATACTGATTTCCTTATTTTGAGTTTTCTTTTTCCCTTTTTTTGTATTTTGTTCACGCTCAGAATATTTGGAGCTCTCTGCTATTTATTTGTTTTGTGAAATGTATATCCAGTGCTCTCTGCGGCTTACAATAAAACACTCATAATCATGGTTACATAAAACAATAAATAGTGCAAAACATTAAAAGCAATAAGACATCACATCAATAATTAAAATAATAAAATAACTAATCACTGAAAAAACAAACATAAAGACCCCCCAAAACTAATCTTAGCAGAGAGGGTCTATTTCTAGAGACACCTGCTGGCTCTTGGTTCCTCCCTGGTGGTTGATGTAGGCAGCGGTTGTTGCATTATTCGACATGACTCTGACAGACTCGCCTCTGAGTCTGTGGCTGAATCGCAGGCAGGCTTGTCTGACCGAGCTTCCAGGCGGTTTATATTCCATTCTGCCTCTTCTTTGTTCCATTGATCCTGGGCTGTTAGCTCCTGACAGTGGGCTTCCCACCCTCGCAGACTCACATCCAGGGCGAGCAAAATCCAGTTCGGTGGGGATAGGTTTACACCTCTGCTTAGGTGTTCTTCCTGTAGCCACCATTGAAGCTGATGCTGAACCTCTGTTGGTAGCTGGAGGTGAATTGAGTAGTTCTGGGACACTGGATCCCATCGTGACAGGGAGGTTGTAGTGGTTGCATATGGGCCCTTGCCCACGAAACAACTTCAAGAGTTGATGTCATGAGGCCGAGGACTTGAAGGTAGTCCCATACATTGGGGTGAGCAGAGTTCAACAGGTTTTGTAATTGACCCATCAGTTTCCTTCTCCTTGGATGGGGAAGGTAGACCTTGTCCTGTTTGGTATCGAAACGGACTCCCAGGTATTCTAGTGACTGGGAGGGCTGTAAGCAGCTCTTGGCTGTGTTCACGACCCATCCGAGCTCTTGTAGTAGGTTCTTGACTCTGGTGGTCGCGTGGCGACTCTCCTCCGTAGACTTTACCCTGATCAGCCAATCATCCAAGTAAGGATGTACCAGGATTCTTCCTTTCCTCAGTGCTGCCGCTACTACCAGCATAATTTTGGTGAAGGTTCTGGGAGCGGTAGCTAGTCCGAAGAGTAGCGCTCGAAATTGGTAATGATTGCCCAGTATCGCAAAGCGCAGGAAGCGCTGGCGGTCCTGATGGACCGGGATGTGAACGTAGGCTTCGAATAGGTCCAGGGAGGTTAAGAATTCTCCCGGTTGTACCGCCATTATAACGGAGCGTAGGGTTTCCATGCGGAAGTGTGGTACCTTCAGGTAACGGTTGACGGCCTTGAGATCCAGGATTGGCCGGAATGTTCCATCTTTCTTGGGAACGATAAAATAGATGGAATAGTGGCCAGTATTTTGTTGAGACATGGGCACCGGAGCAGAAGAATTTAAACAGGCAATAGTCTTGAGTCAATGCTTCCTCCAGATAGGGTATCCTTATAACATCATTAAGAAAGCTTATAAAAGATGACCCCGAAGGGTCGTCAGGCAGGTCTCGACAAAATGGAAAAATTATTTGGCTCCAAAAGACCGGATCAGTCATCGGCTTTGGGGACTTCCACCCCACTTGGGCAGGAGGTTCCAATTTTGACCCCATCAGGGTCACCTCCACAACCGTTCCCCGGGCCAAGACTGGAGCCGGGGACAGACCGCGGTCTTTGTCCTGCTACCAGTCCGGTTCCTCACCGTCTCCCTTGGTCCTGGGAAAAGACAGTGGTGATCATGAAGGGTCAAAGAAGCATTGGTTATCATCCTCTACGCCAGACCACGGGCAGGCATCAATATCAATGCCTCCTCTGAAACTGTCTCGGGTGGAGGAAACAATTCTCTCCAACCCCCTCTGAAGCCTCCAGGCGGCCTCCACTGACACTGGTGGAGGGCTCGGTGCCCCCCAGTTCCCCAGGGGATGTCCTGATTCCACCGCCTCCTCAAGCCATTTTGTTCTCTGCCACCTTTGAGGAGTAGTTAGAGGCGCATGCAGTTGACGGTCAGCCGGGCCCTGCAGGGTTTCAAGCCTCCAGTTCCACTGGGATACCACCACTGCAGGAACAGTCTCCACTGGTGCTTGCGCCTTTACTGGAATGGCTTGATATGCTGCTTGGTGTTCTACCGACGCAGCTGACACTGGTGCTCCAAGCCCCTTCATGGCCAAAAGGTGCACCGTTACCTACACCACTTGCCCCATACCGGTGAGGGACTTCTCTGAGGAGGAAGGGCCATCTCAGGGACGCATGATGCTCTGCCTCCTCCCAGCTCCTTCAGGGGCATTGGGATCAGTCCTGTCTGTGCCTTCGGTGCCACCAATCCCTCTGACGCCGGTGGACCCATCGATGCTCCTACAGCCTCGAGGTCCATCTATGCCTCTGGTTCCTTCGCTGCCTTTGAGGCTACACCTCAACTGCCATTGGGTCTTCAACCCCCCCCCTTCCCCCCTGCATATCCGGAGGGATGCAGTGAGGGGGAGGCCCCTTAAGACCCCTGGAAAGGAGAGGCGTTTATGTCCTCGACTGAGGAATCGAAGGATCTGCCTTCAGAGCCCTCCCCACCAGAAGAACGGCAAAAGTCTCCCCTAGAGGATTTCTCCTTTGCGGGATTCGTAAAAGCCATGGCAGAATCGGTGCCTTTCCAGCTTTTAACAGAGCAGGACACCAGGCACAAAATGCATGAGATTCTGCAATTCATGGATGCCCCGAAAGAGGTGATAGCGGTGCCAGTTCATGACATCTTCAAGGAGCTGGTAGCCCGCCTTTGGGAGCACCCCATCTCTGTGCCACCAGTGAACCAGAAGACGGATGCAGTTTACCCAGTCCAGCCTAACACCGGGTTCGAGCGCCATCAGCTCCCCCACCAGTCGGTGGTGGTTGAGTCAGCTGTGAAGAAGGCAAAGAGGCTCTGCACCCACGCATCAGCCCCTCCAAGGCAGAAGAATAGGGCTCTTGATGCCCTTGGATACCGGGTGTTTGAGGGCACAATGTTAACTGCCTGAATTGCTGGCTACCAATTGAACATGGGGGCAATACTCCAGAAACCTGTGGAAACAGGCCCTTGAATTTAGTGAACGCCTACCACAGCAATTCCAGGAGGATTTCAGAAAAATTGTCCAGCGGGGCCTCAAGTGCGATAGGCAAGAAGTTCGTTTTGCTTATGATGTCTTTGAGACAGCCATGAGAACCGCCGCGGTGGGCATCGGGGCTTGGCGGACAGCGTGGCTACATGCCTCAGACTTGCGCCCTGAAATCCAAGACTGCCTGGCCAACTTGTCATGCGCAGGGAAAAATCTGTTTGGAGACAGAATCAAGGAGGCAGTAGCACAACTGAAGGACTATCAAGAGACCCTTCAGCAATTGTCAACTAGTACCTCTGACACCCAGCTGCCCAAGTAGCCCCCTCGGTAATACACCAAAAGGCCCTTCTACCAGCCAAGTAAATACTACCCACCGGTTCCAAGGGCCAGACCTCAATGATTTACTCCCAGAGTGAGGCCCAGGTAGCCTTGGGCACCCCGAGCAACCACAGTTCCACCACAGAACCCCTCCGTAAGGTTTTGGCTGGCAGCCAAGGAAAATGAGCCAGCCCTCACCGCAGGACACCAAACCCCTGCTCGGGGGTCGGCTCCAGCTACTTGTAGACTGATGGACCTCCATAACATCAGACATTTGGGTCCTATCTATCATGCGCCAGGGTTACAAGTTGCACTTCCAGCGAGTTCCACCTCATTTGCCTTCATTTCCCCGGTGGAGACCAACAGGGGTCTCACCACTTGCTTTGGGTAGAGCTCTCCCATCCTTGTACTGGCTTGGACTGTCAAACCCGTTTCCGCCCAGTCAGCACAGAGAGGGGTTCTAATCCAGATATTTTCTCATTTCCTAAGTAGACCGGGAGGAGGGGGGGGGGGGGAGGACGCTGGCCCATTTTGGACCCTGAGGGCCTTAATAAACAGTTTCATGGTGAAGGAGAAGTTCAAAATGGTCTCTCTGGGCACCTTGATCCCCCTTCTCAAAGCGAGGGACTAACTCTACTCCCTAGATCTAAAAGACACATACGTTCGTATCCCCATCTTTCTAGGGGATTGGCAATACCTCTGATTCCTGGTCGACAGGAGTCACTATCAGTATCGCGTTCTGCCCTTTGGCCTGGCATCCATGCCCCGTGTCTTTACCATTGCCTAGCAATTATCAGTGCCTAACTTCAGAGTCGGGGGGATTCATGTTTTCCCATACCTCGACGATTGGCTTATCAAGAGCACTTTTCAGAACAGGGAGTACTGAGTACCCTGCGCACCTCAATCCAAATTTTGGAAACCCTGGGATTTCTGATCAACTATCCAAAATCCCATCTCCAACCATCCTTGCAACTGGATTTCATTGGGACTCGACTGAACACTGCCCAGGCAAAGGGTTTTCTGCCTCGAGACAGGGCAGAGATCCTCGCGGTTCTCGCTCAAGTGGTCTCTGCTTGCGCTCAGGTCTCGGCACACCGGTTTCTCTGGTTGCTAGGCCACATGCTAGGCCACATGGCAGCAACAGTGCTCGGATGCACAGGGTGCAGTGGACGCTACATTCTCAATGGTGCCAGGATTCCCAAGATCTGCAGGTATGTATTCTAATCACCACACTGCTACATCAATCCCCTCAGTGGTGGGCGATACCCTCAAATATGAAAAAGGGAGTCCCCTTCTGGAGCCCACAATCCCCAGGCTACTGACACCACAGACGTGTCTCGGATGGGGTGGGGAGCACATCTGGCGGGTCTCCACACTGAGGGCCTCTGGTCTGCGCAAGAATCACAATCTCAAATCAACTTCCTGGAGCTGCGAGCAATTCGGTACGCACTCCAGGCATTCTGCGGGCTACTCAGGAACAAGATGGTTCTTGTTCAGACCAAAAATCAGGTAGCTACATGGTATCCAAACAAACAGGGGAACGGGATCCTTCACCCTCTGTCACATTTGGTCATGGGCCATCGACAACAACATTCTCCTCAGGGCAGTGTATCTCCCAGGCGAGGACAGGATCTTTCGCTTGTTGGGGACCCCAGACATTGACCTCTTCACCTCCCTGGAAAACAGGAACGTGGACCGCTTCTGTGCCCTAGGCCGGAGGTATAGTGGATTCCTGGCGGATGCCTTCTCCTACCTCTCATCTCGAAAGTACTCCAGAAGCTTCAGCTTTTGCTTTGTGGAAAACTTTGCGTTTTTTCACGACTTTTTCTCTTCATTCTATTGCCAGGTCCCTGTAGTATCCCCATTCAGGGTTTTTGGAGTTTCAGTAAGTTTTCTTTTGCGGTTGAATCCCCCGTGGTAGTGGTGCCTTGGTGCCTACAGGCCATTGATGCCTGCCGCCATTGTTCGCCTTTCGGCCCTTTTATTTCTCACATCAATGCGACATCCAGTTTCGCCAGTGCCCGAGATCCATGTCCATCACTGATCCTCACAAGGTATATATCCTCTGCCTGGGGGCATTGCATAATGTCCAAGGTTTCATTTTGTGCGCCCAGATGATCCCCAAAGGACATTGGCTTCGACTTTACAAGATGAATCAGCTCTTTGGTTCGAGGAAGACCGAACCATCAACATCGGCAACATCAGCATTGAAGGACCCTGGAGCTGCACCGATGGACACCACTCCATCAACATTGGCAGGACAGTCTGTTCCATTGAGGTTGCTGGTGGATAAGGGCACCGGAGACTGACCGTTGTCAAATCTGTGGCATACTGTGAGGATGCCTATGACACCTGGGGGGATGACCATCTATGGTGAGGGTCCCATGACCCCTGGGGGCATGATCAAATGGAGTCCTCCTAGGACTCAGGTGGTCTATCAAACCCTTCTCCTCCAAATGAGTGAAGGAAGTCTACATCTGAGGACTTAACTTTCACATGGTTTGTGAGGGTGATGGCAGAGGCCATCCCATTCCAGCTTTTGACAGAGGAGGATGCCACGCACAAAATGCTTAAGATCCATGAGAGATACATAACAGGAAGTATCTCTCATTCATGGTGAGAAAAGAGAGCTTCCAGTACCGGGTGTTGCCGTTCGGGCTTGTGTCCGCCCCATGAGTGTTCACAAAATGCCTGGCCATGGTGGTGGTGCACCTCTGCAGATAGGAGTGCATGTTTTCCCATATCTGGACAATTGGCTGGTCAAGAGCATGTTTCAGGTGGAGGTCACCAGGTCCATGTGCTTGACCATTCGGGTGTTGGATTCACTAGGGTTTGTTCTCAACTATCTAAAGTTCCATCTCACTCTGTCAACTCAATTGGACTTCATAGGAGCCCTGCTAGACATGGCTCAGGCCATGGCCTTTCTGCCTTGCTGGAAGGCCGATGCCATGGTGTCATTACGGTAGAGGTTCAGCAGAGCCAGCAGGTATCAGCCTCACACATTTTGAGGCTGTTGGGCCTCATGGCCGAAACAGTCCATGTTGTTCCCTTGGCATGCTTGCACATGCGCAGAGCCCAATGGATCCTGAAGTCACAGTGGCTCCAGGCCACTCAAAGCCTCTGGGATTGCCTCCAAGTCACTCTGTCTTCCAGGGACTCCTTGTCCTGGTGGTGGGTACTTTCTATTCTGGAACAGGGGATTTCCTTTCGGCGTCTCCCTACTCAAATTGTGCTAACCACGGGGGTAGGGTGGGGTGCTCATGTGGATGGGCTTGGTTCCCAGGGCCTGTGGTGGGGTGGGGTACTCTGTGGATGGGCTTGGTTCCCAGGGCCTGTGGTGCACTCAGAAGTGTTCTTGTCAAATCAACTGCCTGGGGTGGGGTGCTCATGTGGATGGGCTTGGTTCCCAGGGCCTGTGGTGCACTCAGAAGTGTTCTTGTCAAATCAACTGCCTGGAGCTCAGGACAATCAGGTACGCACTATGAGCTTTCCGAGATAGGCTGTCCAACAACGTTATCCTGATCCAGACCAACAGCTAAGTGATTTTTCGTGCTATTGACAAAATGTCTTAGGCCAACAACTTGCTATATTTGCTGATGACGCTAGAGCAACTCAATTGAGAAGGAAAGCTTTTTTGTTAAAGGCAATGAGTGATTGATATGGAAGCATAATTTCTTCTCCAATTTCCTTGTAAGTCTATTGTTAAACTTGGTACTTTTAAGTATATTTTCTTTCATCCTGATCAGTTAGAAGGTTTCTTGCAAAATAGGGAAAGATCCTCGATTTGTACCTCCTTAGTTGATTATTTTCATTGGTGCTGTTGTTATTATTATTATTATTTTTATATACCGACATTTGATCTGAGATATCACATCGGTTTACATTCAGGTACTGTAGGTATTTCCCTGTCCCCAGAGGGCTTACAGTATAAAAAAAAGAAATACTTTTAAATAAATAAGAGCTTAAACTATCCCTCGTTTTTGGTTGCAATTCCTCTGTATCCAGTAAAAATTCTAATATTTCAGCTTAGGAGTCCCTGCTAGTGTGGCTGGATTCATTCTGGTTTTTCACGAAAACAAAGTTTCTTTTCTGTAGCAGGTGTTATCCCAGGACAAGCAGGATGCTAGTCCTCACATATGGGTGACGTCACTGATGGAGCCCTATTGCGGGAAAACTTTGTCAGTTTCTAGAAACTTTTGACTGGCACTCTGAGCCCACTGAGCATGCCCAGCATGCCATGATATTCTCTGCCACAGGGGTCTTTCTTCAGTCTTTGTTTTTCTGCGCTGCTGTAAGCATCACAGAGATAGGAGTCCTGTGAGTTTTCCTCACACATTTTCTGACTGGAAAGTCAATGATTTTCAAAATATTTTCTCCCACAAAGTAAAAACTTTTTTTCTCAGAATTTTTCCTCCCTCTTTTCATCGACGGCTGTTGGTGAAAAGATGGCTTCAGGGTTTAAAAAATGTCCGATTTGTAATCGGAATATGTCTATAACAGACCCAAACCTTGAGTGTGTTCTCTGTTTAGGGGACAAGCACGATGTTTCATCCTGCCCTCAATGTGCAGAGATGACTCCCAAAGGAAGGAAACTTAGGAAAAAATGGAACACCTTTTCCACCTTCAGCTGATTCTTTCTCCCTCATCGAAGACTAAATCGTCTCCAGCAGGAGTTTCTAAAAAGGTTTTGCTGAAGAGACGTTGCCTGGAAGGATCCGGGAGATCAAGCTTCGCCTTCGGCATCGATAAGGTCGGTAGTCGAACATAGGCCCAAACATAGACACTGAAACACACCGACGTCAGTGGTAACCCCCTCCCCGGGAGAACAGACCGCAAAATGGCAGAAGACTAAGGAAACTCCGCCACCACCGTCAGGGCCCACATTGCCGATAGAGCCTATACAAGCATCGGGTGATATATTATCAACTCCCACACCGCCACTGCATACAGCTACTCCATCTCTCCCAGCTGTTTCGCGGGAATTGTCAATTTTAATAAGACAAGCAGTGTTCCAGGCCCTAAAGGAGCAGATTCTGGCGACAGCGCTGATGCCGGCAGTTATGCCGGTGGCAACGCCGATGCCAATATCGATGACTTCGCTAACACCGGTCACCATGCAGATACCGATGACCCTGCTGATGCCGGCACCGATGCCGATATTCACAACTGCACCGATACCAAGTACTAAATCTACGATGACTTCAAGGCGGCCACCGAAGATAATATCTCCATCTTCGGTCCTGAAGCAGATACCATCTGTGCCACTCACTCCTGGGGATCCAGGACACCCAGAGTAGAGTCAGCACTATACCAGATCTTAATGAAAAGGTATCAGAATCTGCTTGATTCTCTTCCCTCTAATCTACGGGAAGAGCTTCCTGAGGAATCATCTACTGAAGATCCATTACCAGGACCTTCTGGAATTCCTCCACCACTTAAAACTTCAACAACTTCTCCACAAGTCCAAGAATATGACACTTGGAGTGACACACCATCAGAAACTTCATCTGAAGGCTTTATGTCTGAGCCATCTCCACCTGATCCATGGAAAAAATCTCCTCCAGAGGTTTTTCCTTCATAACTTTTGTCCAGGAAATTGCTGACACCATTCCCTTCAAATTAGTCACAGAGCAAGATACCAGACAACAAACCTTGGAGGTACTTCAATTTGTAGATCCTCCAAAGCAAGTGGTGGCTATACCAGTACATGATGTTCTCCTAGAATTGCAATATCGTATTTGGGAACATCCTTGCTCAGTGCCAGCTGTCAATAAACGTATGGACAGTACATATTTGGTTAGCAGTCTGCTCCTCGCTACCAGAAGTCGCAGCTCTCTCACCATCAGTAGTGGTGGAGTCTGCACAGAAAAAATCCAAACAAATTAGACCACATTCATCAATCCCTCAGGCAAAGATCACAGATTTTTGGATTCTCTGGGTTGCAAGGTCTGTCAAGGGGCCATGTTGAATTCGAGAATCTCTTCATACCAACTCTACATGACCCAATATAAAAGAGACTTGTGGAAACAAATGCAGGAATTTCTACCATCTCTTCCATCTCAACATCAAGAGGCAGCAAAAGCCATCAACCATAAAGGACTGGAGGCAGGTAAACATGAAGTCCGAGCAGCCTATGACTGCTTTGAGACGGCTTCCAGGGTGGCTGCATCGGGGATCAGTGCCAGAAGATGGGCATGGCTTAAGGCCTCGGACCTCAGGCCTGAGGTCCAGGATAAATTAGTAGATCTCCCCTGCTTAGGAGATAACCTTTTTGGATCCAAAGTCCAGGATACAGTCACACAGTTGAAAGAACATACTGAAACCCTCAGACAGCTTTCCTCAATTGCACAGGATCCCCCTATGCACTCCGGGCGCAGGCCTCAAAGGAAAGAATCTAGCAGGCCTTTTTATAGACAAAGGCGGTACTACCCTCCTACATCTAGGGCCAGACCTAGAACACAGCAAAGGCCTCAACTAAGACAACCTAGGGCAACTAGGCTTCAACCTCCGCCGCAGACAGGCCCTGCTGCTGGGTTTTGAAACCATTTCCAGAGAACACAGCTACCTCTCCAATCCTCAGCCGGAACTTCCTGTAGGAGGCTGAGTATCCGAATTTTACAACAATTGGATACCAATAACAACAGACCAATGGGTACTTGCAATAGTATCTCGAGGTTACCAACTCAATTTCCCTCTCAATTCCAACAGATTCTCCTCAGAGACCTCTTTCTCTCAGCGAAAATCACATACTCCAGTTGCAAGTAGAATTATCCACCCTTCTGAGAGCCAGGGCTGTAGAGCCAGTGCCCCATGCTCAGCAGGGCAGAGGATTCTATTCCCGGTATTTCCTTATTCCAAAGAAAACCGGAGGCCTACGTCCCATCCTAGACCTCAGAAATCTCAACGAATTTCTAAAGAAAGAAAAGTTCAGGATGGTTTCTCTAGGCACCATGCTTCCACTTCTTCAAACAGGAGATTGGCTTTGTTCTCTGGATCTTCAAGACGCTTAAACGCACATTCCAATATTCCCTCCTCATCGCAAATATCTGCGCTTCATGGTGGGTCATCAACATTTCCAATACAGAGTACTGCCATTCGGACTTGCCTCTTCTCCCAGAGTATTTACCAAATGTCTAGCAGTAATAGCAGCATACTTGCACAAGGAAAGTGTCCATGTCTTTCCCTACTTAGACGACTGGCTCATCAGAAGTCAATCTCAACAAGGAGCTCTAACTTCTCTCAGTCGAACAATTACTGTACTTCACTCCATCGGCTTTCTCATCAATTATCAAAAGTCCCATCTTACTCCATCTCACCTGCTTCAATTCATATGAGCAGAATTGAACACCATCCTTTCAAAGGCCTTTCTACTCGAGGATTGAGCAGAAACACTGTCCCTGTTGGCAAACTCGATTCACTCAAAGAAACAAGCAACAGCTCATCAGTTTCTAACCTTACTAGGCCACATGGCCTCCACAGTTCGTCACTCCTATGGCAAGGCTAGCCATGAGGGTAACGAAATGGACTTTAAGATCACAATGGATCCAAGCCATTCAACCACTGCATTCTCCAATTCAAGTAACCCACCAGCTATGTTCCTCTCTAGTTTGGTGGGTGAACAAAGACAATTTGCGCAAGGGCCTACCCTTCCAACAACCAGTCCCACAGATAACTTTAACTACAGATGCATCCTCCTTGGGTTGGGGAGCTCACATAGACACTCTCCAAACCCAAGGTACTTGGACAAAGCTCAAAGCAATGTTTCAAATCAATTTCCTGGAGCTTCGAGCTATACGTTATGCACTGCATGCGTTCAAGGTCTGCCTTTCACACAAGACTGTTCTCATCCAAACGGACAACACAGTAGCCATGTGGTACATCAACAGACAGGGAGGTACGGGCTCGTATCTCCTTTGTCAGGAAGCTGCACAGATTTGGGGCTGGGCCCTGAACCACTCAATGTTTCTCCGGGCCACTTATTTGGCAGGCATTCACAACGTAGTGGCAGATCGACTCAGTCGTCAGTTCCAACCACACGAATAGTCCCTGGATCCCTCACTAGCGACCAGGGTATTTCAACGTTGGAGACAACCAACAATAGACCTCTTTGCGTCACATCTGAATCACAAAGTGGACAAATTCTGTTCCCAAACAGAAAAATCAGCCAGCCAAGGACGCCTTTGCTCGCCCTTGGAACTCAGGCCTTCTGTACGCGTATCCTCCGATACTGCTCATAACCAAAACTCTTGTGAAGCTACAACAGGACAAGGGGTCCATGATACTCATAGCCCCGTGTTGGCCTCGACAAGTATGGTTTCCCACACTTCTAGACCTCTCAGTCAGGGATCCAATTCGCCTGGGAGTAGCTCCCACTCTCATAACTCGGGATCAGGGTTGGTTGCGCCATCCCAACCTTCAATCCCCATCCCTGACAGCATGGATGTTGAAAGCTTGATCTTACAACCACTCAATCTTTCCACCAATGTATCTCAAGTGCTTATAGCTTCACGTAAACCTTCCACACGAAAGAACTATTCTTCCAAATGGAAAAGATTTACTTTGTGGTGCAGGCAAAAGACTATTAATCCTTTCACCTGCCCCACTACTTCTCTACTAGACTACTTATACCATCTTTCAGAATCTGGTCTCCAGACTTTATCTGTAAGAGTACACTTAAGTGCAATCTCAGCTTACCATAACAAGATCTGTTAAACAGATATGATAAACAGATCGTTCTGTTTAAACTGTTTTATGTAAACCTTGTTCTATGGAATCGTTCTGTTTAAACTGTTTTATGTAAACCTTGGCTTTCCTTAAGCCCTTTGGCATCCTTGTTTCATGTAAACCGGATTGATTTGTATCCCTACAAGAATTTCGGTATATAAAAATTATAAATAAATAAAATAAATATCCATACAATCTCTTGTCAGTAGGTTTATGAGAGGTTTAACTCAACTTAAACCACCAATTCGGCCACCAGTCACAGAATGGGACCTGAATCTGGTCTTAACAAGACTCATGCGTTCTCCTTTTGAACCCATGAATTCCTGTGATGTTATAATTTCTCACATGGAAGACTATCTTCCTCATAGCCATTACATCAGCAAGAAGGGTTAGTGAGTTAAAAGCACTTGTCACGTACTCACCCTACACGAGAAATTCCAACATGACAGAGTGGTTCTCCGTACACATCCAAAATTCCTTCCCAAAGTGGTTACTGAATTCCACTTGAACCAATCCATAGTTTTACCCACGTTCTTTCCAAGGCCTCATTCTCACCAAGGGGAACAGGCCTTAAATACCTTGGACTGTAAGCGTGCACTAGCATTCTACTTAGACCGCACTGCAGTCCACAGGAAATCCACTCAACTCTTTGTATCTTATGATCCAAGCAAACCGCGTAAAGCAGTGGGTAAACATACTCTATCCGACTGGTTAGCAGATTGCATACAGTTTTGCTATGAAAAAGCAGGCCTTCCTCTCCAAGGGTGAGTAAAGGCACATTTAGTAAGAGCAATGTCAACCTCAGTAGCACACTATCGTTCAGTGCCAATCCTTGACATATGTAAAGCAGTAGCATGGAGTTCTCTTCACACCTTTGCAGCTCATTACTGTTTGGACAAGCAAGGACGACAAGATTCAGCCTATGGACAATCTGTCTTAACGAACTTGTTTCCAGTTTAATCCCAACTCCTTCTACATCCAACCTACTGTGATCTTCAGCTGACTCATTTTCAACAACAATACTTCACTGTTGCTTCACTACAACATGACTCAGCCTATAGCTTGCTAATCACCCATATGTGAGGACTAGCATCCTGCTTGTCCTGGGATAAAGCAAAATTGCTTACCTTGTAATAGGTGTTATCCCAGGACAGCAGGATGTAGTCCTCACAGAACCCACCCGCCACCCCCGCAGAGTTGGGTATGTTACCTTTATTATTTTAATTTGCTAAAACTTATTACTATATACGAGACTGAAGAGAGACCCCTGTGGCAGGGGAATATCATGGCATGCTGGGCATGCTCAGTGGGCTCAGAGTACCAGTCAAAAGTTTCTAGAAACTTTGACAAAGTTTTCCCGCAATAGGGCTCCGTCAGTGACGTCACCCATATGTGAGGACTACATCCTGCTGTCCTGGGATAACACCTATTACAAGGTAAGCAATTTTGCTTTCTCCATGAACAGCAAGACAAACCACCCACACAAGTCCTCCCTTCTCTCCTAGAGTTGAAGCTTAGCTAGTGAAAGGACTGAGAAGACTCGCACGACAGCTGCAGAGTAATGCCTGTGAATGCTCGGAAAGACTTACAATAGATACTCGTGTGTAAGTTGATCTCATGTATAAGTTGAGGGTATTTTTTGGGCCCCAAAAATCAAGATTATCTATCGCCCATGGATAAGTCAAGGGTAAAACCTAGGGGGTTATGAAATGGGAAAATCATACTAAGAAACAAACCGAAAACTTAAGAAAATTGCTTTTATTTATTTTTTAAAAGCAGAATAAAGTGTCTCATAAGAAGCATCTTTTAACAACTTAAGAAAATGTCCCTACTGTATGAATCCTTGCCTCCCTCCCCCATGGCTGTCCCTGCTGTTTGAATCCATCTCTTTTATTCAAATCCTTCCAAGTCCGATCTTCATCGTCTGAATGTCCGAATAATTCATGGAACTGTTCTTTGGTGATGCCATCAGCGTAAATGTTGTGTTTGCTGTCTCCATCTGTTGAATCATTATCCAATGCTGATTCGTCTTTGTCTTCATTGATGGCGTCATCTTCTGATCCATCCCTAGCTTTGCTAATGCCACATTTGAAGAATGACTTCTTGACCATTTCTGGTAGAATTGACTCCTAAGCATCGTTTACCCATTTTGCTACCAAATCAATGTCTGGTTTCATCAGGTTTCCTCCTTTTGTTAACTTTGCTTGACCAGAACACGTCCATTGTTGCCACAAATGCTGGAATTGGTCCTTGAAAGGCTTGTTGAGATACATTTAATGGCTGGAGCATTGATGTCAGACCTCCTGGAATCACTGCTAATGTGATCAACATTTTCTTTGCATCATCCTTCACATCCTCTGTCATATGTGCACGGAACATATCCCACACCAATATTGACGGTCGTTTTCTTAGCCCCACTCCTAGTCGCCTAACCCTCACATTGCACAGCCACCATTTCATTCCCTCCTCATCCATTCAGCCTTTAGGTTGAACTTGAACAGTTATGCCTGCTGGAATTTTTAGGTTCTTTGGCAGTTTTCCTCTTGAATATTATCACCAGACACGGTTTTGTGCCATCTGCCAGGCAAGACAGGACCACCATGAAATGGGTCTGTCTTTTCATGACCAGTTGTTTTTACAAGTATGATCTCACCAATGCCAGCTACAGTGCGATTACCAGGCATATCAAATGTCATCGGCATTTCTTCCATATTACCAATGTTATTCATATCGAAATGATTCTTTATTCTCTGCCGAATAATGAATTTGTGGAATAAAAAAGATCTTTTCAGCAAGCTCTTTAGACAGTTTCTGTGAAATCTGTGTGTGCTGATGAAGGCAAAATTTATATCGGTTCATGAACTGCGAACACCTACCAGAAGTTGCTGAGAATTCTTTCAGGCCTTCAGTCGCTGAATATTTTTCTTCTTTTGCCATTTGAAGGGCATGAATCCCAATGCTCGAGCGAGTCACAACGTAGCCATTCTGTCTGCATGCCATTACCTGGTCATTAAAATCCTTTTCCATTCCTTCAAAAGGCGCACGTTTGAAACCTAAGGTTTTCTTTGACTTTGGCATTTCTAGCAGCTTCTTTCTTCATTTTTTTCTCCAATTTCTGATTAGTTTTTCACTAATGTCAAATTCTCTTGCAGCTGTGCAACTATTGGCTTCCTTTGCATGTTCTATAGCCTTCAGTTTCAGCGATGAAGTGTAAGATGCTCTCTTTTTCTTCTCAGTGCTCATTTTCCTAAAAGTAAGATGTCATTATTCTAATGTCTGTCCCTGCTTTCTGAATCCTTCCCTCCCTCTCTCCTTCATATCTGTCCCTGCTGTCAGAATCCTTCCCTCCTTCCCCTGTGGCTGTCCCTCCCCCCCCATCAGAATCATTCACTCCCTCCCTCCCCTCCCTCATGTCTGACCCTGCTGTCAGAATCCTTCCCTCTCTCCCCCATGGCTGCCCTCCCTGTTTGAATCCCCCCCCCCCCACCGGCTACCCTCCCAGGTTGAATCCTTCATTCCTCGATTCTTTAACTTACCTGCTGATATCTGGACAACAATGGCACTTGCATTTGCTCAGACATGACCTTCCTTCTCCCCTGCAGTGTCCCCAAAAGTCCTCTGGATCCCTTAACTCAAACGCTCGCTGCTGCTATGAGGACAAAGAACGACACTTGCGGTCTCTCAGGCATGTCCTCCCTCCTCTCCCACGGGATCCCAGTGGCATGCTTTGAACCACATGGTTCTAAATGCGCCAATCAAACCCTGGCTTGGAAGGAGGAAGGACATGCCTGCGCAATCTCAAGTCCCGTTGTTGTTCTGATAGCAGTGAGCGCGTGAGTTAAGGAATAGGGAGGGAGTGCAGTGGAGAATCTGTCCGAATGCTTCAATGGAACACTATGGAGGAGGGTGTCCCTTAGCAACTGCAAGTGCCATCGTTGTCCTCATAGCAGCAGGTGAGTTAAGGGATTGGGAGGAGGAGCATGTGAATGATCGTGCATCTTGAATTACAGTACCAGCATTAATGTGGATTGTCACGTGGATAAGACGACCGCGATTTTTGGGATGAAATTTCTAGACTTATACATGAGTATATATGGTAGGTCTTTCTGAGCTCTAAAAAGAGCATGTTCTGTTAGCACCATGCAGTGACATCACCACTTGTGTGGCTGGTTTTCCTGTTATCCACAGAGAATGCCCCATTACAGGTAACTAAGTTTGATTTACCCTTTCAAATAGTATGTGGACTAGGGTATGTACACTCCACGAAAATAACTACTATCAGATTTAATAATTTTTTTAAATCAATGCACAGTTAAGCTATCAAATTTGTTCTTGAAGGGATGCAGTTATAGTTAATAGTATAACTGGGTATAAAAAAGGTTTGAACAAATTTCTGGTGGACAGGTTCATTGGCAATTATCCAGTTAGTGTGGGGATCACCGTATCTGCCTGATACAAGCAATCCAGACTGGCCATTGTCAGAGATAGGATGCTGGGTCTGGTGGTCCATTGGTTTCACCCAGCATAGTATTTCTTATGTTTTTACCTTGGCACAGAATTATGACAAATTTTCCTCCTCTGTACTTAAGGTTTCAGCTGCCAGCCTCCCTAGTACCCTGCATTATCCCCAGGACAAGCAGGATGCTAGTCCTCACATATGGGTGACGTCAGTAACGGAGCCCTAGTGCGGGAAAACTTTTGTCAAAGTTTCTAGAAACTTTTGACTGGCCCTGTGAGGCCACTGAGCATGCCCAGCATGCCATGATATTCTCTGCCACAGGTGTCTCACTTCAGTCTTCGTTTTTCCGCGCCGCTGACTAGCAGCACGGACACCGGAGCCCCCTGAGAGTTCTCTCAGTTTTTTCTTAAGAACATAATTGTTTTTTTACAAATTCTCCCTCACGGGATCTCACGTTTGTCTCACCCTCACTGGCTGGTGAAGTAACTTAGAAAAAATTTTCAGATATACGCTATCTCTTTTTTCAGTCATCGACGGCCGTCAATGACAACATGGCGTCGGGGTTTAAAAAATGCCCGACGTGCAATCGAACAATGTCTGTTACCGATCCGCACTTTAGGCGATCAGCACGATATTTCATCGTGTGAAAAATGCCAAGAAATGACACCTAAGGGATGAAAACTGCGCCAAGAAAAGATCCAGCAACTCTTCAGCTTGCAGTTAATCCCCTCGCCATCGACTTCCAAACCAACCATAGACCTCTTTGCGTCACATCTGAATCACAAAGTGGACAAATTCTGTTCCCAAACAGAAAAATCAGCCAGCCAAGGACGCCTTTGCTCGCCCTTGGAACTCAGGCCTTCTGTACGCGTATCCTCCGATACCACTCATAACCAAAACTCTTGTGAAACTACAACAGGACAAGGGATCCATGATACTCATAGCCCCGTATTGGCCTCGACAAGTATGGTTCCCCACACTGTTAGACCTCTCAGTCACGGATCCAATTCGACTAGGAGTAGCTCCCAGTGGAAACTGAGTTATGAGAGTGGGAGTAGCTCCCACTCTCATAACTCAGGATCAGGGCCGGTTGCGACATCCCAACCTTCAATCCCCATCCCTGACAGCATGGATGTTGAAAGCTTGATCTTACAGCCACTCAATCTTTCCACCCATATATCTCAAGTGCTTATAGCTTCACGTAAACCTTCCACACGAAAGAACTACGCATCTAAATGGAGGAGATTCACCTTGTGGTGCAAACAAAACAAAATTGATCCTTTCGCTTGCACTACTACTTCTCTACTAGACTACTTATACCATCTTTCAGACTCTGGTCTCCAGACTTTGTCCGTAAGGGTACATTTAAGTGCAATCTCTGCTTACCATAACAAGATGGGAGATGCACCAATTTCCACACAACCTCTTGTCAGCAGATTTATGAGAGGTTTAACACAACTCAAACCACCCATTCATCCTCCACAGAATGGGACTTGAATTTGGTATTAACAAGACTCATGCGTTCTCCTTTCGAACCCATAGACTCCTGTGATCTTAAATTCCTCACATGGAAAACCATCTTCCTCATAGCCATTACTTCAGCTAGAAGAGTTAGTGAATTGCAAGCACTCGTCACGTATCCACCTTATACAAAGCTTCTACATGACAAAGTGGTTCTCCGTACACATCCAAAATTCCTTCCTAAGGTAGTTACGGAATTCCACTTGAACCAATTCATAGTTTTACTCACATTCTTTCCAAGGCCTCACTCCCAGCCGGGAGAAGCAGCTCTACATACCTTAGACTGTAAACGTGCGTTATCCTTTTACTTACACCGCACCTCCTCCGACAGAAAATCCTCTCAACTTTTTGTGTCCTTTGACCCAAACAAACCAGGTAAAGCAGTGGGTAAACATACTCTATCTAACTGGCTAGCAGATTGCATAGAGTTTTGCTACGAAAAAGCGGGCCTTCCTCTCCAAGGACGAGTAAAAGCACACTCAGTACGAGCAATGTCAACCTCAGTTGCACACTATCGTTCAGTACCTATTGTCGACATATGTAAAGCAGCAACATGGACTTCTCTTCACACATTTGCAGCTCATTACTGTTTGTACAAGCAAGGACGACAAGATTCAGCCTATGGACAATCTGTCTTAAAGAACTTGTTTCCAGTTTAAACCCAACTCCTTCTACAACCAACCTGCTATGATCTTCGGCTGATTCATTTCAACTACAATACATAACTATTGCCTCAATACAAAATGAATCAGCCTCTAGCTTGCTAATCACCCATATGTGAGGACTAGCATCCTGCTTGTCCTGGGATAAAGCAAAATTGCTTACCTTGTAATAGGTGTTATCCCAGGACAGCAGGATGTAGTCCTCAAGAAACCCACCCGCCACCCCGCGGAGTTGGGTCACATTCCTTTTATTATTTTATTTTTACTAAAGCTTATTGCTACATATGAGACTGAAGTGAGACACCTGTGGCAGAGAATATCATGGCATGCTGGGCATGCTCAGTGGCCTCACAGGGCCAGTCAAAAGTTTCTAGAAACTTTGACAGAAGTTTTCCCGCACTAGGGCTCCGTTACTGACGTCACCCATATGTGAGGACTACATCCTGCTGTCCTGGGATAACACCTATTACAAGGTAAGCAATTTTGCTGACCCTCTCTTCTGTGGTTGCTGCAGCCTCACTCTTTGTCAACATAAGCCACTACCACTACCCTTAATTCCATCATGCCAAGGCTTCTGACTTTCCTTTCTTTCCTACTAATCCTAGCTGTCTCTGTCTTCTGCATGACCCAAACACAGGCATATGGTACCAGCTGCTGGACAGAGGCAGCCACAATGGTGGCAGTGTAAGAAGAGGAGACAAATGAAGGGCATTAAGAGAAACTGGAATGGAAGGAAGAAGATGGGAAGGGAAGGGAAGATGAGAAGGAATAAGTGACTGAAGGGAGAGAGGTAGGAACGATAGAAGGTAAATTAAGATTTGAAGAAATGGAGAGAGAGGGCTGGTAGGGAGGGAAAGATGTGTGTGGTGGGTGAGGATGTGGTATTTAAAACTCAATTCCTGAACATACCCAGATCAGTCCAGAAAAAGAGGGTTGTGTATCCCTACCAGCAGGTGGAGTCAGAGAACAATTAGAACTTTGGGCATTGCTACATAACGAGAGTGCCACCTGCAGTCACTCGGTATTTCTCTGACTCCAGCGGGTGGTACAGATGCACACCTGCAGTCTTTAGTTATATCTTTTATTTAGTTAGTTTGAATTTAATT
Organism: Rhinatrema bivittatum; assembly: GCF_901001135.1. Lineage (NCBI taxonomy): Eukaryota > Metazoa > Chordata > Amphibia > Gymnophiona > Rhinatrematidae > Rhinatrema > Rhinatrema bivittatum. The sequence continues at coordinate 343,193,214 of NC_042616.1, read as the reverse complement.
TTGGGTTTACGGTTGCTTCCTGAGGTGTTGGGCTCTTTCGTGGGCCATCCCTCAGTAGAAGCCGGGCGTCCGGGGAATTGGATATTCCTGTCTGTTTCGCCCGCCACAGTTCGGTGTCTGATGACCAGGGGCTCCTGGCTACTCACCACTGTCTCTGCTACAGCTGCTCCCTTGTCTCCTGCAACAGCTTTTCTCTGTGTCTTGGTAAAGTTTTTTTTTCAAAAAAAAGAGCTGTTTTCACTGTGGCTGACTGACAGTCTTCAGTGCTGAGGTAAGGAGAGGTGAAGGAGGGACCGGGTCTTTTAAGGCCGGCCGGGGAAGCTGTCAGCAGTGTTCCCCTCAGCTCCCGGGGTACGGGGTCGTTTTCTGAGGGCAAGGGTGAGTTTTTCTCCATGTGCCTCGTTTACTCGCCACTTCCTTGCTTTGGGGGCCTTGCGATTTCACTGTAGACAGGCTCCTTTCCCACGGCACGGCTGCGCGCGGTTTTTTCTCCTCAGCCGGTAGTCTCATAGCCCGCAGCATGAAAAGTTTGTTTTTCTGGTCCTGCCTGACTGAAATTTTCACCTTGTCGCAGCTCCGAGCGTTTCTTTTTTTATTCGCGCCCTTTTCTATTTCACTTCAGACTATCGGCGCGTTGCTGCGAATGGGACCGAAAACAGAATCGCAGGCCTGCCGCGTATGTAGGTCACGCGGCCAGGCGATAAATGCGGCCTCCTTATGCACAGCATGTTCCCCGGGGTGAGAGGGTTCTTCAGGGCTTCTTGCCTCCTCCCTCGAGGAGGGAACGTCTGTCTCGCCTGCGGCTTTGCGGGAAGAGGATTCTCCGCCTGTTCTAGCTCCAGTGAGGGAAGACCTCACTGGGGGAACTGATGATATCACCCCAGCCGACTCTCCAGTGGGGGAGGGGGACCCGAAGGGGTTTTCCCCAGAATTTGTCCTCCTTATGCACCAGGCTTTCCTGGCAAGGAAACGCTAGGCGGTAAAGTGGCCCAGTCTTCTGGGGGCAGGAGAAAAGAGGTCGGGGTACGGATCCTCGTCAGCGCCTCCTTGATCAAGCTCTGGAACGGGGGGGGGGGGGGGGGGGGTGGATTTGGACACTCCAAATTGGCTGATAGTCTCCACCGATGCCAGCCTCTCTGGTTGGGGGGTGGTGTGTGCAGACAGGTCCGCCCAAGGGCTCTGGTCGGCAATGGAAAGATCCTGGTCCATAAACTGGCTCGAGACTAGGGCTGTACGTCTGGCCCTGTGGGTGTTTCTTCCCTGGATTCAGGGCAGAATGGTGCGAGTCTTCTCGGACAATGCGACAACGGTGGCTTACATCAACTGGCAAGGCGGGTCTCGAAGTCCCGACATAGCACTGGAGGCACGTCTTCTGTTCACCTGGGCGGAACGCCATCTCAAGGGCATTGCCACATCCCATATCGCGGGAGTAGAGAATGTGCAAGCCGATTATCTCAGCCGTCAGCAACTAGACCCAGGGGAATGGGAACGAACTCTCAAGGCGTGGAATCTCATTTGCACCAGATGGGGAACTCCTCAGCTAGATCTGATGGCAGTGCAGGCGAACGCAAAAACAGTTCGTTTTTTCAGCTGTCGCTGAGAACAGGATTCGGTGGGCATAGACGCTCTCGTGTGTCCTTGGCCCACGGGGATTCTTCTGTATGCCTTCCCACCCTGGTCCCTCATAGGTCGGCTTCTCCGTCGCATAGAGTGGCACCCGGGAAGGGTGATTCTGGTGGCTCCGGAGTGGCCACGTCGTCCGTGGTTCGCGGATCTGGTATGCTTGGCTCTAGAGGGTCCACTTCAGCTGGCTCATCTAACGCATCTGCTCCGTCAGGGGCCCATATTTTCGGATCGGGAGGATAGCTTCTCTCTCGCGGCTTGGCTTTTGAGAGGCGATGTTTATTGCTTGAGGGGTTATTCAGAACAAGTCATTTCCACCCTCCTACAGGCGAGTCGTCCAGCCACCTCTATGGCCTATGTGAGAGTTTGGAAGCTGTTTGAGACGTGGTGTCATCAGCATTCCTGCGACCCTTTAGTGGTGCATGTTCCTTGGGTGCTTGACATTCTACAACAGGGCCTCGCTAAGAGATTGGCGTTCAATTCCCTTCGTGAACAAGTTGCAGCTCTAGGTGCCTTGCGGGGAAACTTTGACGGCTGTTCGCTGGCAGTGCATCCGGATATTGCTTGTTTTCTTAAGGGCATCAAGCATTTGCACCCTCCCATCCGTTCGGTGTGTCCGGATTGGAGTTTGAATTTAGTCCTGCGAGTTCTATGTGGTGCTCCTTTCGAGCCTTTTCGTGGAGTTTCCCTGAAAGATCTGACTTTGAAAACGGTGTTTTTGGTAGCCATTTGCTCGGCCCATCGGATCTCAGAGTTGCAGGCGCTGTCTTGTCGGGAGCCTTTTCTTCGGATTTACGACGATTGGGTATCGTTAAGTATGGTTCCATCTTTTGTCCCTAAGGTGGTTTCAGCCTTTCATGTCCATCAAACTGTGGAGCTTCTGGGGTTCCCTAACTGGTCCCGGGAGTCTTCTCAGAACAGAGACCTTCATCTTTTGGATGTGCACGCGCCTTATTGCATTATCTGGAGGTTACCAATGACTTCAGATGTTCTGATCATTTGTTCATTCTCTTTGGTGGCCCAAAGAAGGGGGACAAAGCGTCAAAGGCGACCATATCTCAGTGGATTAAGGAAGCTATTTGTGCGGCATACGTAGCCCGAGGGTGTCAGGTGCCTTTGGCTCTCAGAGCTCATTCCATTAGGGCTCAGGCTACCTCCTGGGTAGAGTGTCAGTTACTATCGCCTCTAGAGATCTGTGGGGCGGCGGTGTGGTCGTCTATTCACACTTTTACGAAACATTACCGATTGAATGTTAAGGCTTCTGATGAACCATCCTTCGGGGAGAGTGTGCTTCGTGCGGGTCTTTCGGGTTCCCGCCCAGTGTAGGGTGACTTGGGTACATCCCACTTTTCTGGACTGATCTGGGTATGTTCAGGTTCTTTCCTGCTAATTTCGTTCCTGTAATACCACAGATCAGTCCAGAGGCCCACCCCTTTCTTCAGATACTGAAAGACTGTCTTGGTCAGAACCTGCTTAAGTTTTTTATTGTTGAAGCTCCTTTTTTGCAGACATGATTCATGGAGCAGTTTTTAGCGTTGTTTGGTCTGGTTTTTGCCAGCGGTGAAGTGGTAGTCTGGAAATTTGGTTGGGTACTACCCTTTGTTATTTAGTTCTGTTAGCATGGGCTTGGATACAAGTCAATACTGAGTGACTGCAGGTGGCACTCTCGTTATGTAGCAGTGCCCAAAGTTCTAATTGTTCTCTGACTCCACCTGCTGGTAGGGATACACAACCCACTTTTCTGGACCGATCTGTGGTTTTACAGGAACGAAAATTAGCAGGTAAGAACCAATTTTCATATCTGGCCTGGTAATATTGACCTTTTTTGCATTTATGAAATGGTAAGATGTCACAGTACTTTCTATTACAAGTATATTAAAACTATTTTTTTTTTGCCAGATATTGGATTCCTTGTGGATTGTGATGAGTCGTAATGTGAGTCTACTTTTTACTACAGTGACCACACTAGTGACTGTCCTCTTCTATAGTGGCACTGCCCTTCTCAACTTTGTACTATCATTGGTATGTACACCATTCTGCACGCGGTAGTTAATCCTTTACTGAACATCTGTGGTTATGGATAGGTATGAATAAAGAAAATACTGTACTTTGTTTTTCAAACGTAAGGAACAAACACTGGGAGGTGTTTGTGTATGCATGTATTTGTGTATTATGCATGTCCAAAGTATCACTTTCACATTTCTGTTAAGTTAAATAAAAAGAAAACATTCTAAGGAGTTACATACATGGATTTATTGTTAAAGTTGACTAAATCACTATGTAAAAGTTGTTCAAACCATAAATAAATAAATATATATATGTTTATGTTTAAATTCTTAGAAATGTATTCTCTTTAATTGCATCATTTAAGTGCACTGCTTTCAATCTTTTTTATTTCTTTCCAGTACTGCCTACTTCTTCTTTCTCCTGTAGTTGCTCCAATAATTGAATTTATGTGACTTTAACATTTGTAATCAATGACAACTTCTGGCTAAGATCCAGGGAAGGAAGAAATCTATCTGGAAGACAAACTGGATGGCACTTTGCTATTTCTACATTTTTAGCAAAGACAGCTCATAAATTGCAGAACATACTGGCAATTTATAGCCCTTGTTAGACTTGTATTTATTAATACATAAAGATTTTCAGAGAACAATTCATTTGAATTTTAATGACTCATTCTTGCATGGCATTATGGAGAAAAGTGTCTGACAGGTAATCTAGTTCATTTCCTGTTTACAGGCCAGTCTTTCTGCATGCATTCTTTTCATAGCAGTGAAATTTTAAGATCTGCAATATTTTCTCCTTAAACCTTGCTCACATTTGCACTCTCTAAACAATGAAACCTTAAGATGAAAAGCCACACAGATTTTCCTTTAAGAAAGAAAACTGACAAATCAGTACTGGAAATAATGTCATTTTTCCATTATGGTTGGGGGTTGTGGTAACTATTGTGTTGAAAAGTTTAATAACTGGACCTAGGCTGTGGCTTGTGTTCACCTCAGATTCCTAATGCTATTATATCAGTGTTATTAATGACTAGAGCTGTATGAAGAACCCCTGGTTTTCTGCAATTCTGTGGCACTAGGAAGAGCTGCAGATTCTGAAGCTTGCCGCATGATTAGGCTCTTGCTACAGGAGACCATGGTCCAGGTCAGGCAGCAGTAACATCAGTATTGGCCTTCACACCTCTTCCCCTCCTTTCTGTGGTGCCTCAAACTACTTTTCCTGATGCTTGGACTTGAAGTATCTTGCTTTTAATTGTACAGTGAAGAGCATGTCAGTATGACGCTCTGGTCCAAGGCAGCAAGAGAAAAGGAAGTAGTCTGAGGCACCGCTACTGCTGTCCTCTGATTACGAAGTCCAGATCAGTAGAGGATTAAAAGGGGGATGAGTAGACTTTGGTGGAAATATACGGGGGATGTAATGGGGAAATTTTTAAAGTATAGCTATATGTAAGCAAGGGGATCAGGGAAAGTGGAACTGAGTGAGGAGATTAGACAGTGTATGAGCTGTGTGACTGAGAGGCTTGGAGGATACGGGATCTGTGGAGTGAGGGGATCAGAGGGTGTGTGAGTGAGAGAAGGAATTGATATAGGAAGGGTGTGAGAGACTAGACGCTTTCTCCACTTCATTTTCTGATCTTTTCTCCTCCCCATCCTATCTCACTTTCCTTCTCCCCTCCTCCTCCTGCAGCTTCCAAATCCACTTTATCCCACCTCCATCTCTTGTTCTCTGCCCCTCCCATCTTTATTGCCCTCAGAGATCCCCTCTATGCCCCTCCTCCTTTCCCATAATCAACCACTAAGATTTCTTCCTCCCCCCATCCTCTGAAAAAGAACAAGATAAATTATCTGGATACACAAAAAATGCCAAAAATGACTTAAAATAGGTTATTCAATACTCAACTTTAGGTAATGTGCCACCTAATGCTGCAGAATTTCAGAAATGTTGCCACTGAATTTTCTAACTGTTGCCACAGAACCTATAAACAAACAAAAAACTGGGGGCTGTGGTTGCATGAATATCCTTAAGCCTACCAACTACAATAGAGGAATGGCTACCCATATGATGGAGCCAGATTTCTCATTTTGACTTTTAAATATAACGTGAATAAAAAAACCAAGATGAAGGCATGTGCAGTTTTTTATTAGCAAGTAAGATTGCCATACTGGGTCAGACCAAAGGTTCATCAAGCCCCCCAGTACCTTATTTCCAAAAGTGGCTAATCCAGGTCACAAGGGTAGTTTCTTAGCATCTAGACCAGTGATGGCTAACCTATGACACGCGTGTCAGAGGTGACATGCCGAGACGTTTTTGCTGACACGCGCAGCGTTTCATGGACTATCGGGAATTTTTTTTTTTTTTTTTTATCGGCTATGCCGAGCCTTTTTTTTTTTCGGCTGTGCCGACCCTTTAAAATTTGTTTTTTTAGTATCCCCATACCCTCCGGACCCCTCCACCAATGCCCCCGGGCGCAGGGAGGCTCATGCGGCGCAGCGATAGGCAGGGCTGTGGTGAGGCTCACGTCACCACGGCCCGAAGAAAAAGATCGCATTTAAATGCGCTGATGCTCCTCCTCCTTCCTGCCTGTGTGGCCCTGGAAGTAAACGTTGCCGGAGCCGCGTGGGCAGGAAGGAGGAGAAGCATCAGCGCATGCAGAAGAGGAGCAGCACTTGCGCTTACGGGCCGCCGCGAATTCCAAGTCGCAGTGGCCCAAGAAGAGGAAGAGGCCCGGTAGCAGGGCCGCCGCGGCCCGAGAAGATCAGGGCCGCTGCAGAGCCCATCCTGCGGCAACCCACGAAGAGGAGGCCCAGAGGTGAGAGAGAGGCTGAGGGTCTGTAGAGGGTGTGTGTGTGTGCGTGTATGAGATGAGTTGAGAGATTGTGTGTGAGAGTGAGGACCTGAATGTTTGCAGAGACAGCATGTGCTTCAGCAAGACAGCATGTGGGAGAGAGAGAGAGCCTGTGTGTGAGAGTCAGACAGTATGTACCAGTGAGAGACTGTGTGTATGAATGATTGTATGAGAGACAGCATGTGACAGTGAGAGCCTGTGTGTGTGTGTGTGTGTGTGTGAGAGAGAGAAATGCATGTGAGAATGAGAACCTGACTGTGTGTTTGAGGGAAGAAGATGGAGAGAAAAGAAACAGAAAAAAAGACAACATAAAAGGAATTGGCAAAAAAAATAAGAAAGGGAAGGTGGAAAAAAAAAAGCCTGTGACCAATTAGAAAACTAAGATCAGACAGCAAAGGAAAAAAAAAAATTACTTTTAGTGATTGGCACATCTAATCTTTGGGAATGTGCAAGAATAGCACTTTCTCTACGGATCTCACAATGTATGAGATCAGCATGGAGAAAGTGGAAGCCCACGGGGCCTGCACAGAGGAGGCAGCAGAATGGGCTTCAGTGTCAGTAGCAGCAATCGGCACCTCCCCAATAGCCATGTGGCAGCAGTGACAGTGGCAGCAGAGGAATGAGAGAGGTTCTGAGGTTGCTGGCAAAAGAGAGGGGGGTCTGCCTTTAGTGTGTGTATGAATGGGACTCTGCCTGGGGGTGTATGTGTGTGAATACATGGGTGCCTGCCTGGGGGTCTGTGTGTCTGAGAATGAATATGTGCATGCCTGGGGGATGGGGAGGGAGTGGTGTGAAAATGAATGGGAGCCAATAAAAGAAACCGACTGACAGATGAAGTTTGTAACGTTTGCTTGGGCTTGAAGATTTAGCCAATGAAATTCAGCAACAAAAAAGTCACTAAGCAGGTAAGGTAAAGAATTATTTGTTTTTGCTTTATTAATAAATACAGTACATATAATAAAATTATAACTTTTTGTTATTAATTAGAGCTACAAATATCACAAAATTACGGATTTTTCTAGAAGTGACACACCACCCGAGTTATGCTCGGTTTTTTAATGAATTTTGACACACTGAACTCAAAAGGTTGGCCATCACTGATCTAGACAGATGAATCCAGAGCCAGATGGAAACGGAGCAAAGTTAACGTCACAGTAGATGTATACTCCTGCAGTGACATCAGCCTGTCCGTATTCTCCGTTTCCAGCGGATGGTGGACATGCATCTCCCTACTGGGGATTACTTCAAGTTTTAGAAGGAGATCGCTCCAGGGGTGATCCAGGAAACTACAGACCGGTTAGCCTGGCTTCAGTGCCAGGAAAAATAGTGGAAAGTATTCTAAACATCAAAATCAGAGAACATATAGAAAGACATGGTTAATGGAACAAAGTCAGCATGGCTTTACCCAAGGCAAGTCTATTACTAGAAACGGTAACATGGGATAGACTTAGTTTCTGGGTACTTGCCAGGTTCTTATGGCCTGGATTGGCCACTGTTGGAAACAGGATGGTGGGCTTGATGGACCCTTGGTCTGACCCAGTATAGCCTGTTCTTATGTTGTTCTTATGTTCTTAAAGTAAGAAGGAAAATTAATTCACCCTGCTCTCTTGGGTGATACCAAATAGTCCCTCCCCTAGTTGAAAATTCCTGAGGTGATTTCTGTGGTCCCTCAGATATGTGCCTTGGTCCAAAGCTGGTTTTGTCAGCCGGCATGGATTTAGCTGTTAAAACAGCTGAAAGGCAGCGGTGCAGGAAGCCAAGTGCAGTGGTGATGGTATATGCCCTCTTCCCCCACAGCTGGAGACTGTCTCTGTACTCAGCCAGGTAAATTAAAAAAAAAAAAAAGTCAGAGATAGTGACGGAGGGTTTTTTTGTAGGGCTTCCTCCTTTGTCCAGTCCATGTTCGGCGTGCTGTTCTGATGTTCGCTCCCGACCCCGAGGAAGGTTAAGGGATGTGGGCAGGTTCAGCAGCCCTTTTGGGCTAGGCCCCACTCTTAGGCTTTTCTCTGTGTGCCGTGTGGTAGGCCATGGCGTTTTCATGCACCTTTTACTGTGCGTTAGGCTGCCCTCTTCAGGACAGTCAGTTTGTGCAAGTGCATCTGGTTGGCGTCCAATTTTTGGACGCTTAGTCGGACGCCTGCTTGGGTGTTCAGATGATAGTGGTATCTGTTAGGCGCGCGCTTACCTGTATGCACAATTTGGGCTGTATTGGTTGTACACTTAACTTTGGGATGCATAACTTTTGGAACAGGGAAGAACCTTTGCTCAAAATACCTCATAAGTCTTCGTCGGGAAGTGAAAGGCCATATAAACAACATCAAACTCTGCCAAGAGAGGCACCACTGGCTTCACAGTCGCAAGGGGCTTTAGCATTACAGGCGATGTCTCAGATATCCTTGATTTTAGCACAGTTTGTATCAACAGTGGCTAATCAAGAACAGCCTGAACCAGAACCACCATCGGAGGCTCCACCGTCGCCTTCTGGCAGCCCCATCCCTGGTACGGCTCCAACATCACCTTCTCCTCCTCCACAGGGCATCATCATCATTATCTTCTGGATCGTCCACAGGTTATCCTTCGGACCAGCTAGAGCCAGTCTCGCCTCCCGAGGACTTAACCTATTCAAAATTCCTCAAGAGAGTGGGACAAACTCTGAATATTGAGACTAGAAAGCTACGATCCAAGGGCGGATGTTCTGGGACTGCTGAAAGTATTTGAAACTTCGGCTGAACCGGTTGTGCCTCCATCCCATGAAGTGCTAGATGCCTTGATGAAAAGGGCCTGGGAGACTCCTCTCACTGGACCCTCAACGTCCAGAAAGTCAGAGCTGAAATATAGGATGTGTCAGTCTTCATTTTACACCCACGTCCAATTACCTCATGCATCAGTTGTAGTGGAATCAGCGATGCAGAAATCCCGCAAATCCAGACTGCATTCAAATACCCCTCCGGGTCGTGATTATAAATATATGGACGACTTTGGAAAGCGAGCATATCAGTCAGGTATGCTCAACGCCAAGATACACCAGTTTGCCATTACACAGAACTTATTTGAGTGCATACAGAACTTAAAATCTAAGCTGCAGGAGGGATCTCCTGACCAGCATCTACCTGACGAATTCCATCACATAGAAGAGGGATTGCGGTATCTAATCCGTACAATATATGAAGGATTTGAGACGTCTGCAAAGTCTACTGCGAATGCCATAGCAGCTAGGAGAATAGCATGGCTGAGGGCCAGCACCATAAGAGAGGATGTCCAATAAAAATAGGCAAATCTCCCATGCTTGCCAGACAACTTGTTTGGTGACCAGTTCAAAGAAACTGTAGTGCAATTAAAGGAGCAGAAATCAGTGGGCCAGTCACTGACTGCTTCATTACCGTTTTCTTACACTAGGCGTTATTATTCAAGTTACAGAAAACCACAGTTTCAACTTCGCTCCTTTAGGCCTTATCCGCCCTCCAGGCCTACTTACTACTCCTCATCACGCCCTCAGACTTCCCAACCTCAGGTTTCTAGGCAACGTCAAAGAAACCCAAATCAACCTAAAACTCCTCAAGACCAAAACCAACCTAAACCTTCTCAAAGTTTTTAGGACATCGCTCACCACCGCTACCATTACCAGTCGGAGGCAGGCTGATTCAATTCTTACCTGCATGGGACACAATCACAACCGACCTCTGGGTATTGAAGATAATCAAGGAAGGTTACTCCTTAAACTTCCAAACTCTTTCCATTATACCACACTTAGTATGCAGAAGGGAGAAAAACATACATTCCCAACAAATGCACCTGGAGATCAACAACCTCCTACAACAGCACTGCATACACGAACACCTGTGTCACACCATCACACAGGATATTTTTCCCAATACTAGCTCCCGACGTCATGCCTGCTGGAGATCGCCCCCGCTGGACCCCCAGGGACTTTTGGCCAGCTTGGGGGGGGCCTCCTGACCCCCACAAGACTTGCCAAAAGTCCAGCGGGGGGTCCGGGAGTGACCTGCACGCGGGCCGTATTGCCAATCTTCAAAATGACGCCGGCGCTAATTTTGCCCTCATGTCATGGGGGGGTTTGGGAGGGTGGGGGATTTCTTTTAAAGGTTCGGGGTGGGTTTTAGGGTTTTTTTGGTGTGCCGGTTTTCCCGCCCTCCCCCGATTTACGATTTTTAACGATATTTTTAAAAAAAACAACACGACGATAAGATTTCTCTCCCCCCCAGCCAAAATCGATCGTTAAGATGATCGATCACACGATTCACACCTCTAGTCCTCACATATGGGTGACGTCACTGACGGAGCCCTATCATGGAAAACTTTCTGGCAAAGTTTCTAGAAACTTTTGACTGGCACACTGAGGCTAATGAGCATGCCCAGCATGCCATGATCCCTCGAGCCACAGGGGTCTCCCTTCAGTCTTCTTTTTTCCGCGCTGCTGTTAGCCTCGCGGGTAAGGAGCCCTGTGTGGTGAATACACACAACAAAAACTTTTTTCAAAATATTCAGAAAAAGTTATCCCGCCGTAGGAGTCTCCCTCGTTTTCATCTTTGGTGAGTGATTTCATTTTTACGGTCGATTCCGTTATCAATTAAACCTATTCAGAAGGTTGTCGACTGCTGTCTGGCCTTCAATATGGCTACCAGTTTTAAAAAGTGCCCGAATTGCTCTCGCACTATGTTCATAACGGATCCACACATTGAATGTGTACTCTGTCTCGGAGAGAGACATGATGTGTCAACATGCCCGAGATGCGCTGAAATGACGCCGAAGGGCAGGCGAGCGTGTATGGAAAAGATGGAACATCTTTTTCATTTTCAGCTGATGCCGTCGACTTCAACTTTGACACAATTGTCTCCAGCTAGAGCGATTAGAAAAGTTGTTCTAAAAACTCGACGTCGTCCGGATGAAGCAGGTGATCGGCCTTCACCAACCCCCTTCCCAGTCGTCGATAAAGTCTACATCCATCATCGAAAAGGGCGTTGAGCATCGACAGAAGCATCAACATCGGAGGCCTCAGGAACCGGAATCGGACCCGATAACTGGAATTCTCTCGATAACCATCGAACCAACTCCTAAGAAACCTCGGAGAGCGGAGTCTCTTCTGCCCTCGAGGCCTTCAACTCCTAGGCGATCCCCACCGATATCGGTGCCGGGAACCGTATCTCCACAGGGACCTGTGGAGATACCGGTTTCGCCTTCACTGCCTCCCTCTATAGTTGCTCTGACTTCACCAGCTATAAGGACGGAACTGAATGGTTATATCGGGCAGGCAGTTCGAGATGCACTCTGAGACATGCCTTCATTGCCAGGACCGATGCCAATTCCACCTTCAATGCCAGTTCTATCTCCAGCACCGAATCCATCGCCGGCTCCGGCTCAATCATCAAGACCGAGACCCTTGCCGGCACCAATGCCTACACCAACACCGGTGCCGGATATGTCCTTCTTAGCACCAATACTAGCGAAATTGGACACACTCATCGGTGCCATTCCAGTGCAACCACTCGATGCTCCAAATACTACCTCATTCCAAAGAAATCAGGAGGGTTCCATCCTATCCTGGATCTCAGGGAACTCAACAAACACCTTACGACAGAGAAGTTCAAAATGATGTCACTAAAACCATCCTACCCTTTATCCAGCCCAGAGATTGGATGTGTTCCATAGATCTCAGGGATGCATATTCACATATATTTATTTATTTATTTATTTAGCGTTTTTCTATACCGGCATTCATGATTAGAAACCACATCATGCCGGTTTACATAAAACAAGGGGTGAGAACAAAAAACGAAAAAACAAGTGCAAGGAGAACAAAAGTTACTGATACACAAATATACTGATGCACAAAGCCTCCTGGCGGTACCTCTGCTTCACGGCGATGGATCGCAATTTTCAATACAAGGTACTTCCATTTGGCCTCTCCTCGGCTCCCAGAGTATTCACAAAATGCCTAGTGGTAGCGGTGGCTCACCTACGTTGCCAGAGTATTCAAATATTTCCCTATCTGAACGACTGGCTTCTTGTTGCACCCAGCCCCTCTATTCTACAGACCATTCTCCTCGCAACTATTCAATGTTTGGAAGCATTAGGGCTGCTAATCAATTACAAAAAGTCAAATCTGCATCCCATGTAAGCGTTACAATTCCTAGGGGCCCACATCAACACATTAGAAAACAAGGCTTTTCTTCCCGAACCAAGGGCAATTGCTCTGAGAACTCTCGCTCAAATTCTACTCGACCACAGCTCCTGCTCATCATGTACTGAAACTCTTCGGTCATATGGCTGCATGTATCTATGTTGTCCCCCACACACGACTTCACATGAGATGTCTTCAGTAGGGCTTGAAAGCTCAATGGAAACAGTTCTCCGACTGCCTCTCTGCCCGGTCCACATTACAAGCAGGATCTGGACTGGTGGCTAACACTAACAGCCCTCACAGTGGGAGCCCCCCTGCGGCCCTGATTCATCAAATCATACTCACCACGGATGCCTCAACGAAAGGCTGGGGAGCTTACCTATCCCACCTTCAAACCCAAGTCTCTGGTTCACCTGGAAGGCGGCTCAACAAATAAATCTGCTGGAACTATATGCAATACGAAATTCTCTCCTGGCCTTCCAACTCACTTTAAGAGGCAGAACAGTCATGATCCACATGGACAATCAAGTGGCAATGTTCTATATAAACAAAGGAGGATCCGGTTCCTGGACTCTATGCAGAGAAGCAGTATCCATCTTGGAATGGGCAACCAACCACTCCATTACCCTTCAGGCCACCTATCTGCCGGGCAGAGACAACACCAAGGCAGACAAGCTAAGCAGGATTTTCCAGCCCCACGAATGGGAGCTCCAACAGAAGGTAGCTCTGAAACTCTTCCAAACCTGGGGCTGGTCACGAATCAATCTTTTCGCTACAGAATGCAACTGCAAAGTTCAGACCTTCTGCTCGATATATCCAAATGCTCGGAGGAAAACACAAGATGCGTTTCTCATAGATTGGTCAGAGGGCCTGCTGTATGCTTTTCCTCCAATACCAGTAATTTCTCGCACGGTGCAGAAATGCACCAGGGACAAGGCGGATCTCAATCTAATAGCGCCAACATGGCCCAAGCAACCATGGTACGCATACCTCATTCGTCTATCAGTGGACATTCCAATTCCACTAGGAAACAGTCCTCGCCTCCTAACCCAGGACGAGGGATCCCTTCTACATCCACTTCACTCCTCTCTGAACCTCACAACGTGGAGACTGAAAAGTTACTATTTCAAGACCTAAACCTTTCGCCTCACCTGGAAGATATCCTGATTTCCTCAAGAAAGCCTTCCACCAGACTAAATTACAAAAGGAAATGGCTAAGCTATGCCTCATGGTGTGCGGACACTAACATAGACCCATTCACCTGTCCTGCAGATAAATTACTAGCCTATCTTCATAATCTTTACCAAAGAGAGCTTGCTACAGCATCACTCAGTGTATACCTCAGTGCTATATCAGCTTATCATTCTTTACACAATGACGCACAAATATCTACTCACTCTCTCGTTTCCAGATTCATGAAGGGAGCGTTGTGTCTATGCCCATCGATATGTAGACCACCTGTACCGTGGGATTTGAACATTGTTCTGGAACAACTTATGCTATCCCCCTTTGAACCACTCTATATCCGCCACCCAAGACACCTGGCATGGAAAGTACTTTTTCTAATAGCGCTGACTTCTGCAAGATAAATCAGCGAACTTCAAGCTCTAGTCCACTATTCTCCGTACCTTGTGTTCTACCACAACAAGGTTAAGTTATGGCCGCATCCCAGTTTTTTACCAAAGGTCGTTTCTTCTTTCCACCTAAATCAGTCAATAACACTACCAGCTTTTCATCCATGGCCTCATACCAATGAAGCTCAATGTAAACTACATACACTAGACTGCAAGCGAGCGGTAGCGTACTATAAGCAACGCACTGCTTCTGATGATAGAGCATCGCAACTTTTCCTTTCATTTAACCCAAATGCACCAGGATTGCCAGTTTCAAAAAGAACTTTGTCATCCTGGATAAAAAACTGCATTCAATTTTGCTACAAAAACATTCAGAATCCTTAACTACTATTCCTAAAGCGCATCAGGTATGAGCTGTGGCGGCTTCCATAGCCCATATATGTGATATACCCATATTGGACATTTGCAAAGCTGCAACCTGGTCCTCACTTCATACCTTCACTGCTCATTACTGTTTAGACAAATTCACAGCAGTGGATGCCTCTGTGGGCAGACAGATACTAAATGCTGGCACCTCCTAACTCAACAGTATCACCAATGCCTGTCCGCATTATTTCTTACATCTTGAGCGCAAAAAAAAATGTTTTAAATAGATAATAATGCTCAAGTGGTCAGCTGGGGACTCCCAGGCAGCATGGCTAATTCAACCTGCTTATCTAAATGAAAAGAGCAAGTTTGCTTATCGTTAACGGTGTTTTCCGTAGATAGCAGATGAATTAGCCATGCTGACCCTCCCAACTCCCCTGACAGTCTTGCTACTACCTACTTGCTTTATCACTGACTGAGGAGACTCTGCAGAGGGGAGGGGGAGGTGCCAAGCAGGCACAAATTACAGCAAGATTCAGAACTTTTCTTTGAGAGCTCCGCCACCTACAGGACAGGAGAACATCCTAGACAGGATGGCTAATTCATCTGCTATCTACGGAAAACACCGTTTACGTTAAGCAAACTTGCTCTTCTCATTTTATCAAAATTTCCTTTTTGGAAGTTTAGCACTATAGCCATGGATTTGCTTACAGTCCCCGTTCAGTCATTATTTCAAATTTGATCATATCACTATTGCTTAGCGGCCCTTTTGAAAAGATTTTTATAAAGAGTTCTTATAACAGGGAAAAGATTGATTATTATGAAGCAGTTTCCAAAATAATTTTGTGGATAGACTGTAAACTAAGACAATGACACCTTACCTTTTTTTCTTGTGACTATTTTTTTGTTGATTATGTAAAATCATTCAAAAAAGGTTTGGTTAAGTTCTTGGAGGAGAAGTCCCTTAACAACTATCAATCAAGTTTACTTAGGTAATAGCCATCTGCTATAAATTGCACCAGTAGCATGGGATCTTCTTAGTGTTTGGGTAATGCCAGTTCTTGTGGCCTGGTTTGGCCTATGTAGTAAACAGGATGCTGGGCTTGATGGGACCCTTGGTCCTGACCCAGCTTGGCAATTTCTTAGGTTCTTATGTTCACTCATTTATCATTGCAGAATCTCTGCCTCTTAGTTTTCTCTTTTAATTAGTGATTTCTTTACAGGTGATTTCCTGACTACCCTGTTTTATCTGTTGAGCTCCAGCGATAAGTACTACAAGCCAGTGAAATGGGTGATTGGTCTGACCCCCACTTTCCCAGCCAGGTGTATCCTCTAATATAGTTGGTCAGTCTGTGGAGGAAGCCATAAGGTATGCCACTGCTGTTTATTTTATTGTAGAACAAGCCGTTAAGCCCGTTAAAACGGGCTACATTACATTTTTTTTTCAGTCCATTTTCTAACACAGCACCCTTCTACACTTTTTCTCCCTCTCTCTCCCCCTTCCCCTGGTTCACTCCTCCCCTTTCCTCCACTCAGTCTTACTCACCCTCTGTCTCCCACTGCCTCCTTCCCTCACTCTCACCTCCCTCCCCCTTCCCTCAGTCACTCCCCACCCTCTCTCAATCCCATCCCCTCCCCCTCAGCCCTCCTCCACTCCCTTTTTCTCTGCTTCACAACTTCTTACCCTTCCACTTACTCACATCCCTGTCTCTCACTTCTCCCCCTTCCACTTACTCACATCCCTGTCTCTCACCTCTCCCTCATTCTCCCTCTCCCCTCACTCCCTACCTCCCTCCCACACACTCACCCACTCCTCCCTCCCTCTCACTCGGTCCCTCCCTCCCACTCAGTCCTCCCCCTCACTCAATCCCTCCCTCCCTCGCTACTGGCCGCCGCCGCCGCCACCCACCGCCGCTGCCACTCGACGCCGTCATGTTTTTTTTTTCTGACGCTGGCAGAGACCGACGTGCTCGCCCGCACATGCGCGGTAGAGCTGGTCTCTACTGCGCATTTGCGGCACGTCGGTCAACCTTCAATTATTAGGTTGATTGGTGTACTTGCATTTGTCGTGGATATTTGAGTCACTTTATTGGCAATTCATTTTGATGATTTTCAGCTAGTATGTATGTGTGCACGTACAGGGTTGGAGAGGAAGAAACTGATGGATCTGAAGTGCTTTAACCAAATATTCTAATGTTAGTGCTCATTCAGAAAATCTCAGTTTGCCTCAGGAAAAGAGGTGCTTGTCAATGAAATTGGAGGATGCAATGTCATTCAATTCATTATGATGTAATGGTAAAAACCAAATGGCAAATATTTTGAGGGGAGGAGGGGAAGAGTTTTTTTTCTTTTTTTCCTCTTTTTCCAGGATTTCTTATTCCATTTACTCTACCCCCAAAACATTTTGTTTTTTAAATAGTCACATTATGAATATATTTTCTGCTTTAGCTGTTGAGTACTTCGCTGCTTATTGTTTTGTGGGTGCCTATTTCCTTTTTAAGTTGTAATAAAGGATATGATTTAAGGATACTTGTTTTACTTGGATTAACTATCAACAAGTATAGTGAGTCAGAACTAGAATGCAGCAAAAGTGCAAAACAAACTTCCAAAAGCATTCAATAATTTTCATTGTAGCTTATATAAAGAATGCAAAATCTGTGGTTCATATCGCCCGCTAGGCAGGGATATATTTAATTTTTCTCCTCAGCAATCAAAGTTGGGTCATACTTAATAATAGAACCACAGTGGTTAGTTAATGATCCACTATCTTATTTTTGAAAATAAAATTTTGTTGCAAGTCAAAGCCACTTAATAATAAATTATTTCCCTTTAAAGCATTTAAAATAGGCATGATGGTACTTTGGTAAAAAAAAAAAAAAAAAACCCCAGAGCATCCAACACAGTACTTTTTTCAACTTTTTCTTTATCGGGGGCTTGAACTGCACATGAACCCCTTTTAGAGTGTACATAATTTTTGTCAGCTATAGATTATAGTGCCAAACTGTCATTCATGTAGTGAATTTTGTAAAAAAAAAAAATCATTTTACTAAAAGATGAAACTAAGAAAAAAATACCAGCTAATACTTCATTCAGCATAGAGCACATAAGGTATTTGATTCCTTCTGTCATATTTAGGTAAGTTATGAAATATTTTGTCTGTGTGATTTGCCTGCAAAACATAAGAGATTTGAAAGTGATGTTTCCAGTAGAAATTTCTCCAGCTCTCTCTTCCTTGCAGCTGTGTTACTTAAAGAGCTGGAACCAGAGCCTGAGCCAGGAATTAAATCCAGATGATGATTTTAACAGAAAGTTCTTACCACTGAAAATAGGATCCTTCTCTTTAGTTAATGAGCCTGTTGTGTTCTGAAGTCACAGTTGCCTTTAGGTTAAGCATGCCTTGAGAAAGACTTGTGTACTTCCTCCGAGGTGCTGCAGCTAAATTCTACACCTGACAAGAAATGTTTGATCCTGCTACAGCTAGCTAATAGGCTAACATTGACTATTTGGGAGCAGATGTCTATGAGTGTGGATATGCCTTGGCTTGCAGGAATTTGAGACATTAAAATTGTTTGCAGTTTAGTTAATTCAAATGATTAAGTCACATGAGTCTAAAGCCCTGGCCCTCAGATTGGTAGAGCCTAAATAAGAATAGTAGAGGCTGATTCATGCTTAATGAAAAAATGATGAAGTGGGAGAGGGTGGCGGAAAAGTAATGTCAGAATGTTTGCTATCCAGGAAAAAGATGCTGCTTTGGCATTCCACACCAGGAGCATTTCTGAGGCTTGTTGAGCTTTAATATGTATCTCATTAAATAATTGTGAAGTTAATATAAAAGAGACTTGTGATCAGAATTGGATACAGGCCTACAAAATTTACTGAACCATTTAAATAGGGCTTTCTTGAGTGTATGTTACCTGACTTCCCTCTAGGTCAGACCTGGGCAAGGGCGGCCCGCTGGGCTGAATCCGGCCCGCCTACGGTCTGTGGACCGGCCCGCCCCACTGCTGAGAGCAGACGGGGAATGAGGCAGCAGTTCATTCTCCGCTCCCTCGCTCCCCCGATTGGCCGGCCAATCGGGGAGCGAGGGAGCGGAGAATGACTGGGTTTTTTACAAGCAGCCGTGGGGGGGAGGGCGTGGACTCAAGCGAAGGCACGCTGCCCGATTGGCCGTGCTGGGCAAGGCTTGCCCAGCACCGGCCAATCGGACAGCGTGCCTTCGCTCGAGTTTCTTTCCTACATATGTCACAGTTCCGCCTTTCGTGGTCTTTTTTCAGGGGTCCCCAACCACTGGTCCGCGG
Organism: Rhinatrema bivittatum; assembly: GCF_901001135.1. Taxonomy (NCBI): domain Eukaryota; kingdom Metazoa; phylum Chordata; class Amphibia; order Gymnophiona; family Rhinatrematidae; genus Rhinatrema; species Rhinatrema bivittatum. Next base: position 343,174,359 of record NC_042616.1, on the reverse strand, counting down.
CGCGCGCATCCCGGTCTCTCCCGCTGCCGTTGCCGCTGGGCTGTCAGCACGTTCAAGCCAGCAGTGGTAACGGCAGCGGTGTTAGAAGTCAGTGGCGTAGCACGGGTGGGCCTGGGTGGGCAGGAGCCCACCCAACTTAGACCCAGGCCCACCCAACTGGCACCGGAAACTGCAAGGCTGTCCGCAGGATCCCATCCCCGCGACAGCGAACAAGAGAACCCACGCCTCGCGCGCCATCACACGGCACACATGGGGAAGCGCTGCTCTGCGGCCGTATGGCAAACCGGTCTTCCTGTTGAGGGGGGGGAGCGGAAGCGCCGCGCGCAGCTTCCGCTTCCTCCCCCCCAATGCAGGAAATCAGCTGGCTCTCTGCTGCCAACCCGTTCTCCTGCTATCTTCGGGCCAAACGGCCCGCCGAACTTCCTGTGTGGGGGTGGGGAAGCGGAGTGCCGCGCACAGCTTCCGCTTTTCCTCCCCAAACAGGAAGATCAGCTGGTCTCTCCTGCTGCCACGCCGCCGCTCCGGCTATCTTCGGGCGTCGGGCCCTATGGCCCGCCGATCTTCCTGCTTGGGGGGGGGGAGGGAGGAAGCGGATGTTGTGCGCTGCGCTGTCCGCTCCCCCCCCCTCCCCCCCGACAGGAAGGTCAGCGGGCCATACTGCCGACGCCCGAAGATAGCAGGAGTCCGGTGGCAGCAGGAGAGGCAGCTGATCTTCCTGCTTTGGGGGGGAGGAAGCGGAAGCTGTGCACGTGCTTAAATGTGTATGTGTGGATGAGAATGGGAGTGTGTGTGGGTGAAAACTGGAGCCTGGGTGTGTATGTGGGTAGAATGGAAGCTTGAATATGTGGGTGAATGGGAGCTCGAATGTGTGTATGTGTTGTTGAGAATGGGAGCCTGGTTTGTTGTGGGTGAGAATGGGAGCTTGAATGTGTTATGTGTGGGTGAGAATGGAAGCTTGAATATGTGGGTGCCTGGGAGCTTTGAATGTGTGTATATATGGGTGGAAATGAGAGCCTGGGTTTGTGTGGGTGGGTGAATACTGATGCAGACATAAGGGAAAAAGCACAGGACTGCTTCTTATTGGCCAAATCCATAAGCAAGCACATCAAACACTATCTGAATTTTCAAGAAAACTCATCACCCAGTAAAAAAAAAAAAATGTTGCTAGCTGCAATTTTATGGATACCGTAAGGCTTGGGATAACTGTACAGAGCGACAGTTACTACCGTAAGAGAAACATGGGAGTAACCTGCACAGAGTGGCAGTTACTACCTTAAGAGACTTGCTCGGCAGACTGCATAGACCATTTGGTCCTTTTCTGCTGTCATTGCTTTCTATGAATAGTTGGCAGTCTCCCCTAAGAGGGGAGTTGTCATGTCCATAAGAAAAAGCTGAGGTTCTCCTTTCTTGATCAATTGGCTAGAGAGATGAACCAGTCCGACACCCAGCTCATAACTGATATGCTTAAATATCTTGGTTTCCTATGTTTTGAAATTGGCTCTAATGCTTTCTGTCCAGGGTGTGTCTCTCTTACTGCTTTTTCTCTGCTGTCCTAAACTTTTTTTTTTATTGTTTTGTTCTTTATGGAAGGTAGTATGCTGGTTTGTTTGTGTGCCTATATGATATTTTTTTTTAGTCTCTTTTCTCTCTTGTCTTTTTCTAGTTTTCTCCACTTCTTTTCACTTTCTCTTTCATTTAATGGAATGAGTGTGTGTTAGTTTTTGTAAGGGGTTTTTCCATTTGAGTTTTTAGGTTTTTCCCCGGCAGCTGGAGTAGAATCAGATTTTCATTTCTTCCTTTCTGCTTTTTTTTTTTGTGACTCTACTGTTCTCCTTATTTACACTCTTTTTTTTCTTAATTAGGATTCATTCATGTATTATCTTCATTTCTTATTTATTTTATTTATGTATTTAAAAGGTTTTATATACCGACAACCGTTTGCACATCGTGTCGGTTTACAGATAACTTAAAAACACGGTATAATTAGGCATAGCCTTTCATGCGGGAAGAAGTGTGGGTTTGGGAGGGTTTTCACCTTCTTCCCTACCATAGGTACCAGGTTGGTCGCCAATGGCTGGTCCTGGCCATTGTACTGTTACTTAGGGTTCTAGGGTTGAATGGGTGATGTTTCTCATGGGAGGATTCTCTTAGGAAGTAATTTTAAAAGAAAGTACATATGCAATGTAACATACTATTGTAGCAGTTTTAAAAAATTCCTTGGAAAATTGCCCGTATCCAAATTTTGGAGGCTTAGAGGCAAACAGCCTGATTTTCAAAAGTATTTTCATATGTAAAAAGCTCCTGTGTAAGTGGGCTTTTGAAATTGCTTCAGTATATGCCATTAATTGTCCATAGGATTTACCCACGTAAGTGCACTTTACATGCATAAAATGGCTTTGATAGTTGCTACAATAGTATGTTACATTTATGCGCACAACTCCTTTGAAAATTCACCTAAAAGCGTAGCTGTCAGGATCAATATCAACTTGTTCTTCAAACCGTTGAATGAACACTTTAAGAGCATTAAAGATTGCTCTCAATTCTAGGTTATTGATATGAAGGGACTTCTCTTCTAGTGACTGCATTCCTTGAGTAGACAAATTTCTTAGATGAGCTCCACAACCTTGATTGAAGCATCTGATTGAACTAAACATAGTAGTATAGTAGATGAAAGCAGAAAAAAACCCACATCATCCATCCAATCTGCCTTGCAAGCTTTAATTTAATTTTTTTTTATTCTTAGGGTAATTGCTGCTCTGTGCAGGTTACCCCAGTCAACATGGGATTTGCTACCATATTTTGTTGCTATCATGAAATCAGATTTCTAATTTCTTTCTTAGGACCCATACCTAAACTAGTAAGTGTTTTTATGGGCATCCAGTGTGGAAATGTGGTAAAATGTTACTGAAATCTGAAGATGTTATGTTCACTGCTCTTCCTGATCTAATTCCTTGGTCACCCAGTGAAAGAAATAGATTTGATTAGTTTGGCATAATTCTCCCTTTCCGTAAACCATGTTGACTTTATATTCAGTAATCTACTAAATTCAAGATACTCTACAGTTCTTCATTTTGTAGTAATTTATTAATTTATCTACCACTGAAATTAGCATAGCTAGCCAGTAATTATGAACATCCTTTCTACTTCCACTTTTGTGAAGAGGGACATCATCTGTACATTTTCCAATCCATTACAGACTCCAAATGATTGAATATTACTGATAGTGGAGATGCTAGAACTTGTTTAGGGTCCCTTTAATATCCTGAAATTTATCACATTTGGGCTCACTGTCTTGTCTACATTCAGTTTTGCAAATTTCATGTAAACAGTGTCTTCTGTAAATGGATTAGGATGTACTGCTTTGTCATCCGAACTTTTGTGATCCTTTTTAACTCTCTTCTTCAGCGAACACAGGACAAAAGTATTACGTCTGGACTTTCTTTCTTGGCTTTCACAGATTTCTCCCTTTTCACCTCTAATCTTGTAGTCTCACCCCTGCACTTCCTCCTTTCAATAACATATCTAAAACAGTCTTGTCATTTCTTAACTGCTTTAGCTACTTTCCATGTATGACACTCTCCTGATTATATTTTCCTTCTTCTCTTAGCCTTTTTGAGATGTTTTTTCTGTCCTTCTCCTAGAATCCCATGCACCTTTTGAATGATAACCTTTGTTCTTTCCTATTCAGCTACTTTTAAAAACCATACTACTCTCTCTTTTTCTCTTGCTTTTAATTTGTAACATAACTTAACATTTTGTGGAAATGTCTTCTCATCAATCTAAAATACAAAACAATGAATGTTTATCCATATGTTAAATACACTATGAAAATGTTTCCTTAAACTTGCCAAGTTTCTTTTAATTACTGCAGTTTTAAGGTATATCCTTGTCTTTGATAGGTAGAGGCAACAGTGAAGTTTCAACCTCTAGTTCTTCATTGTGTTGCACTGTAGTTGCTGGCTTATGGGATTGCACAGGGGATAGTGCCTGTCTGTCAGCAGACAGGGCTTGGGGAGTTATAAATCCATGAATTTGTAAATCTATCTGAGAGGTCGTTTACTCAAAGAATTGTCAGGAAATAATATTCCTTTTTTTTTCCCTCCATTTATTAATTAGTTTTACAACAATCATACAAAGCATCCCACTTTGCGAAGAAAAATGTATTGAAAAAGAAAACAATAAAATACAAAGAAAAATCACTTATTAGTAACAAAACAATACCTTTAGACCACATAACTTGGAGGGAGGATATTCAGCAAAATAGAAGATATCAAGGAAACTAAAAAAAGAAATGACATAGCTTACAAGCACTTACTATTCCATTAAAGGATGATATCCAAGAAGTATTACCGACTTAAATCATAGCCTTCTTAGAGTCTATGAAGCTTTTAAGCTGTTCTGGTACAAAAATATATAACTATCTCTATTATGCTTTATAGTATGTTTACACGGAAATCTTAGGAAGAAGGTTGCTTCAGTGGCTAGGGTATCCTGTCGTAAGGCAAAGAAACCCTTCCTTCTCTCTTGGGTAGTTTTTGTTAAATCTGGAAATATTCAGATTTTTTGCCCCATAAATAATACAATAGAATTCCTAAAATAGCTTTTCATCACAGTACTAAGATCTTTCTAGGTATATATAGAGATATCAACAAAGTGGCTCTCTCAGATATTTCAAAGATGGATGACTCTAGATATTCAGACAAATTATTTAAGTCCACAGGAGGATTCTGAACTGAACACTAGGGCGAGAAGGTAGAAAATATACTTTATCCAGAGGGGGAGGGGGGGCAAATTCATTTGTAAAACCCAAAATTTCCAGGAAATATCTTCTAATGGTAACTCTAGGAATCTCTCCTACCACCCTTGGAAAGTTCAAAACTCGCAAGCTCATATGCCTTAAAGTATTTTCTATAAATTCCACTTTCCTGCTCAAAGGGGAACAATCGTGAATAATCGTAGATTGAACATTTTTCACATACCGTATTCCTCTTCAACATTCTTAATCTTGTCAGAAATTTCCTTATGAGTATCATTAAATTTAACCACAGTGTCCACTTGTTGCGACAATGAGCTGATCTTCAATGAGCATTCTGAAAAGGCTTTCCCCATAGACGACATCAATTCCCATAGTGAGCCTAGGGTGACTACAGAAGGCTTTTCCAAACAAGCTGATAGTACATTATTTAGAGAAGTCAATGCTGAAATACTCATCTCCATTCACAGCGTGGGTAAGTGTAACCCCCGGTGCAGATATAATAGCGTTCTCACTCTCAATCAAGGAGGAAGTAAACACTGGTGTAGCCAAAAATACTGTTCCCTCGACCTCCAATGGCAGGATTTCCTCTTCAGGACTCCCCCATTGGATCTGGCATTGAGGCCGCCCGTAGAGCTGGTGGTTTACGATCATCCTGAGGGCTTAATGATATCTCTTCCAAAGTCAGGGCGGGTTCTCCTTCACATGCCGTGACAGCCGAAACCTTAGCCCCCCATAAGAAGTGCTGCCCCAGTACACTGCTGAATCGTCAACTGCCCAGTTAAGGCTGGGGGAGCTGAGGGATATGATCTTAAGTGAAAATGATATTCTTATAATACCTGTTTGGGTATATTTTTTAATAATGGTATTAGGAGCTTGTCAGTTATTACAGAAGGAAAGGTAAAAGCGACAAAAGCAAAGAGACAGAGAGACTTCTGCACTCTTTCCTTTGTTCTGATTATAAGGGGCAAATCACAAATTTACTTATTTTTTCATTATTTTAAGTGTGTCTACATGGTAACAGATTGGCTGTGCCTATATTCTATGACATCACTGCAGCAGTAGCCACACGGGTTAAGGAGCTCTCTTGAGATTCCTGACAGGAATTTTACTCCCGGAACTTCTTTAAAAAACTTTCCAAAAATTCTACCCATAGGGGTCCCCCTATCGATATCAGTACTCCGCGGTCGAAAGGTAAGGCTTTACCCTCGTTTGCAGTTGATTCCCGTCGAGTTTTCCCTTCGGGACCTATCGGCCATCGACCGCACCACGGCTAAATTTTTGTCGAAGCCATGGCTTCGGGTTTTTGTCGGTGCCTCGATTGTCCTCGGACAATGTCCATCACAGACCCACATAGAGTTTGTGTATTGTGTTTGGGGTCCGACCATGATACCCTAACTTGCACCAAATGTGCCCAAATGACGCCGAAAGACCGTGAAGCCCGATTGGAGAAGATGGACTTTCTTTTTCATTCAAAACCCCCGACTCCATCGACCGCTTCGACTTCGTCCAAGCCGGTGCCATCGACCTCTCGCCAGCAGCGGGACACCGGTGCTGCCAGACAGGCATCGACTACTCCAAACATGTCGACTTCTTCCTCATCGCCTCAGGAGAAGGACAGAGGGGAACATCATGAAAGCGTCTGCATCGGAAGGCTCAGTCCGCTGATCCATGCAAGCCCTCGGCATCGGCGTCGACAAAGCCACCGACAAAGAAATCCCGTCCAGAAAAGGCCCATCCTCCTCTGCGACCGGGTCACTGAGGTGATCCCCTCCTTCATCGGTGCAGGGAGCCGTGACTCCACTTTCACCGGTGGACCCTCCAGCTACGCCAGTGCTGCTTCGTACTCCGGTGCCGGGGTTCCACGCCTCAGGCTTCCGCGAGGAATTGGATTGGATGATCCAAGAGGCCATCGGTAAAGCATTGCAGGGCTTCCAGCCTCCATCAACGCTGATACCGGTGCCCGCACCACTCACCAATCTGATTTCCGTGGCGCTCGCACCGCTACTAGGTAGACTGGATACCTTGATCGGTGCCCTTCCACCGCTGGAATAGAGAACACCGGTATGTCCTCTTCCTTCAGTACCGATACCTTTGTCATCGGAAGACAAAGAAACACCGATACCGCCGTCTGGAATTCTGCCACTGACTCATCCATCGATGTTGCCTGTTCCGTCGGTTGCCTCCATCGATGCCGTCGGTGCCTAGGCCTGGCCCTTCGGGGAATAATGCCATTTCTCCCCTCCTAAGATCCTCAGGTGATCAATCTTAAGATTCTTTGATGATTTTTCCCAGGATACAGATGATCTGCCTTCAGAGCCCTCTCCTCCTGAAGAGAAGAAGGTGTTCTCCTCCACAGGATCTATCCTTTATTAACTTCATTAAAGAAATGTCTGAGACAATTCCATTTCAGCTTCAGACAGAAGAAGATTCCAGGCACAAGATGCTGGAAGTACTCCAGTTTCTTGATGCTCCTAAGGAAATCATGTCTGTTCCCTTTCATGAAATCCTAATTGATGTTCTAAAGAGGAATTGGGAGCACCCAGGTTCGGTTACGCCTGTCAACCTTAAAACAGATGCCACCTGTCTTGTCCAGGCAGCTCCTGGGTTTCAAAGATCACAACTGGATCATCACTCAGTGGTTGTGGAATCAGCCCAGAAAAAGGTTCGACGTTCCAAACCTCATTCCTCCATACCTCCAGGGAAGGAACAGAAATCCCTAGATGCTTTTGGCAGAGGGTCTTTCATGGCTCAATGCTTATATATCGCATTGCTTCCTACCAGTTATACATGACCCAGTATAACAGAAACCTTTTAAAGAAGATACAGGATTTCTATGAATTTTTACCTGATCAATTCCAGGATGAGCTTAATGCTCTCGCTCAGAAAGGCCTGGATGCGGGCAAGCATGAGGTCCGCGCTGCGTACGACATATTTGACACTGCCTCTAGGGTGTCCGCAGCGGGGATTAGTGCAAGAAGGTGGGCCTGGTTGAAATCCTCTGAGCTCAAAACAGAAGTACAGGACAGGTTGGCTGACCTGCCCTGTGCTGGTGATAATCTCTTTGGAGACAAGATCCAGAAGATTGTGGTGCAGCTAAAGGACCACCATGAAACACTGTGTCATCTTTCTTCAGTGCCTACTGACTTCTCGTCCACCTCCAAGAGGACATTCAGACGAGACATTAAGCGGCCGGCCTATAAACCAAGAAGGTATTATCTTCCGGCTTCCTGAGGTCACCCTTCCTAGCCTTATCAAAAAGGTCAGTCCAGGCAGTCCCGACCTCAGAAGACCCAGCCTGCTCCTCAGCCGGGACCAGCATCAAGGTTTTGACTCCTCCTTAGAGAGCATATGCCAACTTCCTCTACAGTCCGTACCAGTCGGTGGTTAACTGTTCCACTTCACCAGCATTTAGCACTCAGTCACCACCAATCAGTGGGTACTTGCAGTAGTCACTCAGGGTTACCACCTCAACTTCCTGACTGCACCGGTATGCTCCCCACCTCTGCTGACGTGGAGATCGTCCGACCGCTCTCCCCTTCTGGAACAGGAGGCCTCCTCCAGTCCCGGGCAATAGAACCCGTGCCCTTCTTCCAACAGGGGCAGGGGTTCTATTCCTGGTATTTTCTCATCCCAAAAAAGTCAGGTGGCATTCGTCCAATTCTGGACCTTCGCGCCCTAAACAACTATCTACAAAGGGAAAAGTTCAAGATGGTAACCTTGGGTTCCCTACTTCCTCTTCTACAAAAAGGAGATTGGCTGTGCTCTCTGGATCTCCAAGATGCATACACACACATCTCTATTATTCCATCTCATCGCAAATTCCTGCGATTCTTGGTCGGCCCTCGTCACTTCCAGTACTGTGTACTACCATTGCCCTAGTGTCCGCTCCACGAGTCTCCACCAAGTGCCTCGTGGTGGTCGCAGCCTTCCTCAGGAGTCAGGGTGTCCATGTCTACCCTTATCTCGACGATTGGTTGATAAGGGCTCCGACTCAACAAGCCGCATTGGCGTCCCTGTGTCTCACTCTCCATACTCTGATCTCCCTAGGGTTTCTAATCAACTATCCCAAATCCAAGATAGTTACATCTCAAACCCTAACTTCATAGGGCCGACCCTAAACACTATACAGGCAAAAGCCTTCCTCCCTCAGGATCGGGCTTTCACCCTGGCCTCTCTGGCGCATCATCTACAGACTCAAGTATCTTCAACTGCTCGTCACTTCCTCATACTGCTGGGTCACATGGTGTCCACGGTGCATGTCACTCCGATGGCCCACCTAGCCATGAGAGTCATGGAATGGACCCTAAAATCCCAGTGGATTCAAGCTTGTCAACCAATGTCCAGCATTGTTCACGTTACCACACAGCTCTGCCTGTCATTGGCTGGGTGGATACAACACTCCAGTCTGCTTCAAGGCCTTCCATTTCAGGCTCTAGAACCTCAAATTACCTTAACAACAGACGCATCCAACCTAGGGTGGGGGTGCTCATGTCGGCGACCTACAGACTCAGGGAGCCTGGTCTCCAGAGGAAGGCAGACAGATAAATTTCCTGGAGCTTCGGGCGATCAGATATGCCCTCAAGGTTTTCCAGGATTGCCTTTCGAACAAGGTCATCCTGATTCAAACCGACAATCAGGTGGCGATGTGGTACATCAACAAGCAAGGGGGAATGGGCTCCTACCTTCTGTGTCAGGAAGCTGCACAGATATGGGCGTGTGCCCTTTCCCACGCGATGTGCCTCACAGCCACCTACTTGCCAGGCGTGGCTAATGCGTTGGCGGACAAATTGAGTCGCACTTTTCATCCGCACGAGTGGTCTCTCAACCCCACAGTAGCGGACTCATTATTCCAGCATTGGTGTTACCCTCACATAGACCTCTTTGCATCAGTCCACAACTGCAAAGTAGAAAACTTCTGCTCTCTAACTCGCAGCCACCACTCGCAACCAAGGGACGCTTTCGCCCTGTCGTGGGCCAGTGGTCTCCTCTATGCGTGCCCTCCACTTCCACTCATATCAAAGACTCTCATGAATTAACGGAGGGACAAGGGCGTAATGATTCTGATAGCCCTCACTGGCCACATCAGGTATGGTTCCCAATCCTCCAGGATCTATCAGTACGCCAACACATTCCTCTGGGGAAGAATCCGCTTCTGATAACTCAGAACGACGGATGCCTGCGCCACCCCAACCTCTAGGCCCTATCTCTGCCTGGATTTTGAAAGGTTAATACTCTAACCTCTTAACCTTTCAGAGTCGGTGTCCCGAGACCTGGTAGCTTCACGAAGCCTTCCATGACAAAGTCTTATCGTTCTAAATGGAAGAGGTTTACAGTCTGGTGCACTTCCATGTCCTTAGATCCCTTCACTTGTACCACGGCGAAGTTTCTGGACTATCTCTGGCACTTGTCGGAGTCAGGCCTGAAAACTTCCTCCATCAGGGTGCATGTCAGCGTGGTAGCCGCGTTTCATAAGGGTGTGGGGGTTGTTGCTATTTCAACACAACCCTTAGTAACACGCTTTATGAGAGGCTTGCTCCACTTAAAACCTCCTGTGCCCTCCGGCCCCTGCTTGGGACCTTAACGTGGTTTTGGGGCAACTCATGAAACCTCCGTTTGAGCCTCTCCACTCTTGTGATCTCCGCTATCTCACCTGGAAAGTAGTTTTTCTTCTCTCTATCACCTCCGCTCGCAGAGTTAGTGAGTTGCAGGCTCTAGTTACCTACCCACCTTACACTAAGATTCTGCATGACAGGGTAGTGCTCCGCACTCACCCTTAGTTTTTACCAAAGGTAGTATCAGAATTTCATATTAATAAGTCCATCATCCTACCTACCTTTTTTTCCAGGCCCCATTCAAACCCAGGAGAACAGGTTCTGCATTCCTTGGACTGCAAACGTGCCCTAACCTTCTATCTAGACAGCACATCAGCCCACAGGAAATCCTCTCAATTGTTTGTTTCTTTCGACACCATCAAATTGGGAAATCCTGTGGGAAAGCAGACCCTTTCCTCCTGGTTAGCGGACTGTATTTCTTTTTGCTACCAGCAAGCAGGCATTCCTCTGCAAGACTGTGTGAAAGCACACTCTATCAGGGCCATGGCGACATCAGTTGCGCACCTCCGTTCGGTGCCGCTTGCTCATATTTGTAAGGCTGCTACCTGGAGTTCTCTCCATACCTTCGCAGCCCATTATTGCTAAGATAAGGCTGGCAGACAAGATTTCATCTTCGGCCAATCTATTCCACTTGTTTTCAGTTTAACTACCCAACATCCTTCCACCAACCCATTCAGGGTTTCAGGATGCCCTCCTCACCAAATTCCACCCCTGTTGTTGTGCCTGTTGCACGTCTTTTGGGTGCATTTGGTGCATTGCTCGGGCATCCTCAGCTCGGTACTCACCCATATGTGAGGACTACCATCCTGCTTGTCCTGTGAGAAAGCAGAGTTACTTACCTGTAACAGGTGTTCTCACAGGACAGCAGGATGTTAGTCCTCACGAAACCCACTCGCTACCCCGCAAAGTTTGGTTCGCTTAAGTTTTCTTATTTTATTTTTCGCACGTACTTTTACTATAAGACGAGACTGAAGGGGGACACCTGCTGGATGCAGGGTTGGTGTCATGCTAGGCATGCCCAGTAGGTGCCAGTCAAAGTTCTAGAAACTTTGACAAAAGTGTTCCATGATTGGGCTCCATCCTGTGATGTCACCCATTTGTGAGGACTAACATCCTGCTGTCCTGTGAGAACACCTGTTACAGGTAGCAACTCTGCTTATTCAAATGTCATCTGCTGCCGCAGGGCTGATCTCGCAGGAAGAGCTGCCAGACTGGCCCCGCAGCAGCAAGCGATGACATTTGGATAAACGCGACTCCTGCTACCCATTGATGGGGGAGGTATAGCTATATGTGATGCGATTGATTGGATTGAGCAGGGTTTTGGTTTATCCCTGCCTGATCTGATGTATAAATTTGGGGTGGCATTTGCCATCCTGAAGCGACGCCTATGGGCTAGGGATTCACTGAATCCCTTGAAGGCCCTGACCGCATGCTACTGCCTGGTTCACAGCTCACTGCTCTAACTACTAGGCTACTTCTCAATCCACTCTAAAAAAAAAAAACAAAAAAAAAAAAAAACACTTACAAAAGCATCACCAACATAACACACTTTTATAACATCATTGAATCGCATTTTCTCTGCTTGATGGCCGAGGCCCAACAGTGTGTGTTTGTGAATGGTATCACCATAAAAGAAAATACATGTTAAAGGCTAACATAAAATCTTTAAAGCAATGGAACATATTTTTAGTGTGATTTAGTCATGTCATTCAATAATGACAACATGGCTAGAAGACAGTTCTTTTGTTTACTAAAGGAGTACAAAATGGATCTACTTTCCCACAGTATCTGCATCTTTGTGATACTAATACTTTGATTTCCCAATTTAGACTGATTACCATACAGCACCATGTCAGTAGGGAGAAGCTGAACCAGACCTGGTTTACTCTCATTGCATTTAGGGATTTTATTCTAATTTCTTAAGAACCAGAAACTGCAAGTGCATGTTTGCAATGGGTGGGAAACAGAACAAACTTAGCTTCTCATTGTAAACATAAGGGTAATTTTCAAAAGTGTTTACATGCGTAAAACTGGGTTTTACACATGTAAAATGCACTTTACTCGTTTAAGTGGACTTTTGAAAATTGCTACATTATATGCCATTGAATTGTCCATATGTTATACACATGTAAGTGCACTTTACCCACATAAATAGCTTTTGAAAACTGCTATGATAGTATGTTACATTTACATGTGTAACTCCTTTGAAAATTATCTCTATAGAGCTTTGTGATGACCCTAATTTAGACAAATGGTGTTTCTGACTGCTAAAATACAAATTGGAAGCAGCCTGGTTGCATGTCTACAACTGGGCTGGTGGGCTTTGCCTTTTCTTTTGTATGATTAAGATGAAAATGTGCATCTTGAATTATTGAATCTCTGCCTGTAGCATGCACACCTTTTGCTTGAACCATTTTTCCTTTCCCTGTAGCAGCATGTTTTATCTTACTGAATGTACCATACCCTTCTTCCCTGAAACTCTCATTCTGCTTGCTCTGGTGGGGATATTGCACATTACTAAGTTGCATGTTGTCACAGCCCCAGTGCAACTTAGTGTGTGCGATATTTTCACACGAGTGCATGCACACTGGGTATGGCGCTGGCTTTTAAAGTTTTGGTGGTTCAGCTTTAATTTTGATGGGGAGAAGCAGTAATTAACTTGCATCTTGCAAAGATGATTTTATTTCTAGATCAATATCACATTTGGATTATTGCTAATGTACAGTAATGGTTTTGCTAAGATGTATGTTTCTTTTTGATTAATTTTGATAATCGCATCTGTTTATTAATTCATAACCAACAGCAAAGAATGTTTCTCCTAAGACAAGCAGGATGGTAGTCCTCACACAAGGGTGACATCATCAGATGGAGCCCATCACGGAAAACTTTTGTCAGAGTTTCTAGAAATTTTGACTGGCACACTGAGCATGCCCAACATGCCACTGTCCAAGCGAGGTCCCTCTTCAGTCTCTTCTTTTCCACACAGCTTTTGCATCATGGTTGTGAAGCTCTGCTCTCTTCAGCCTCTTTTTTGAGTTTTTCCCGGTTGTTTTTGACTTGTCTTCACTGGATCCCTCTTCTCCCTCGTTAGTGCCTCGATAGGGCGGCGCGGTAAGTTTTTCTCGTTCTTTGCAGTTGATTCCCGCCAGCTTTTCTTTTTTACGGTGTCAAGTTTTTGCCGATGCCTCTGGTGCCAGAGGGCCATGTCCATCACGGATCTGCACGAGGTCTGTGTTCTTTGCCCGGGGGCGTTGTTTTTGCGATCAAACGACCCCCAAGGTTTGTCGGTCCTGTTTGGATATGATGAAGAAGCTTTTTGGGTCTAAAAAGTCTGATCCTTCGACTCTGGTGTCTAGTGCCTTGACTCCCAAAGGCTGTGGAGAGCCTATGTCTACTCCTCCGCCAGGACCCTCGGGAGAGAAGGGCCGGGGATAGGCTGTTGGTGTTGTCGCACTCCAGGACGTCGGGATCATCTTCATCTTCTGCTCCGGGGAAAGATTGGGCCGAGCACCGAGGGAAGTCTCGGAAACATCGCCACCGGTCGCCATTATCGCACGGCACTGAGCTCAGGTCGGCACTGGCGATGCCTCCAAAAGTATTGACCTCTATCAAACCCAGGAGTCCCAGGCGTTCCCCACCAATGTCTGATCTGGGCATCAAGCTCCCTTGGGGATCCAAGGGAGTTCTGATGATGCCTCCTCCTCCATTCGTTCTGTTTTCGTCGGATTTTCAGGAGGAGCTGGACCTCAGGATGCAACTGGCGGTGCTCCAAGCCCTGCAGGCCATCGAGCCGCCAGCTCCACAGATGTCAAAACACACACCTGCAATGTTGGCACAGCTGCTGGAGCGCCTCGATGTCCTGCTGGCTATCTTGCCCACACAGCAGCTGCCAGTGCCTAGGGGTCCCTTGAGACCCCAGTGGCCACTAAGACCTCCTTCCTCTGGGGTAATTCCCATTGTGGGTTCCTTGAGGAGGACAATATGTCGCAGTTCGGGCACCATTGGGGGGCTTGGTACCGCGCCCAGTCTTTGTGTTGTCAGTGCTCTCGATGCCCACGGTGCCCTCGATGCCTTTAGTGCCAATACTGAGAGGCTTGCGCAGGGGCCCTCCAAAAGGGTCTTTAGGGGACTTAAGTGAGGAGGATGCCCCATATGATCCCTGGGGGAATGCAACCTCTGAATATTCTTCTGATGACTCAGAGGATCTTACCTCGGACCCATCCCCTCCAGATCAGAGGCACCAGTCCTCGCCGGAGGATCTAATCTTTGCGGGGCTATGGCGGAAACCATTCCTTTTCAACTCCTCATGGAGGAGGATGCCCGTCACAAGATGCTGGAAGTTCTCCAGCTCGTTGATGCCCCAAAGGAGGTACTGACTGTTCCTTTTGATTTGGGAGCACCCCATCTCGGTGCCTCGGTAAACCAGAAGGCAGATGCAGTCTTCTTAGTACTGCAGGTCTTGAGACTTGAGAGGTGTCAGCTCCCACATCAATCAATAGTGGTGGAGTCTGCCCTCAAGAAGGCCAAGTGTTCCCACACCCATGCTTCTGTGCCTCCGGGTTGGGAGCATAGGGCATTGGATACCTTAGGTAGGAAAATATACCAGGGTGTTATGCTGATTGCCCAGATTGCCTCCTACCAGTTGTACATGACCCAGTACACTTGAAACCTCTGGAAGCAGATTCAGGAGTTGTCGAATTGCCTCCCCCAGCAGCAGCAGGAAGCCTTTAGACAATTGCCCAGCAAGGCTTGGAGTGTGGCAAATACAAGGTGCACTCCCAGGCTCCAGCCAGTGCCCCAGCAGAGCCCCGCTACGGGGTTTTGACTGGCTGCAAGAGAGCATAAGCCCTGTGACCGTACCCTCGACACAGGGTCCTCCAGTCAGAGGTAGTCTACAGTCAGTGGTGGACCCCTGGCCCCAAGTTATCTTAGACCAGTGGGTCCTGTCCATCATTCGTTGAGGGTACAGGTTGAACTTCCTGTGTGCCCCCGAGGACTCTCCCCCCTGTCCATGGTGGGGCCAGTCCCTGCATCAGGAAATTGTCTGGATGGAGCTCTCTGCCCTTGTAATGGCCAGAGCAGTAGAACCCGTACCGCTGCAACAGCAAGGGCAGGGGTTCTACTCCTAATTCCTGATTGCAAAGAGAACAGAGTGGCTCCGACCCATCTTGGATATAAGGGCTTTGAACAAAAGTTCAAGATGGTCTCGCTCGCTGGGCATCCTGATTCCCCTCCTGCAAAGAGGGGACTGGCTTTGCTTCCTTGACCTCAGTTGCATATGCCCACATTGGGATCTTCCCCGGTCACAGGAACTATCTACGGTTCATCATGGGCGAGAGGCACTTCCAGTACAGGGTGTTGCCATTCGGCCTGCTTTGGCCCCACAGGTCATTACCAAATGCCTGGCAAAACCGGTGGGAGGTACTTGCATTTCCCTACTTGGACAATTGGCTGGTTAAGAGTGCCACCCAGGAGGGGGCAATTCGTTCCCTCCACTTGACCATTCAGGTGCTGGAGTCCCTCGGGATTGTCATCAATTATCCGAAGTCCCATCTCACCCCATCGCCTCAGTTAGGCTTTATTGGTGCCCACCTAGTGCCACAGGTCCATGCCTTCCTTCCTCGCAATCGGGCACTTGCACTGACATTTATTTATTTATTTTTAATTTTTATATACTGTGGTTCTTGTAAGAGTTACAAATCACTCCGGTTTACATAAACTGTAAATTAGCCAGAGGCTGTGCATGCAGCTGTACAATAGCCAAAAGCAGTACAAAAACAGATTGAAAAAGGTACATATTAACAGATGAATGAAAAAGGTGCATATTAACAAATGAATGAAATAAATACATACGGTTCATAAAACAAGTGAAAGAATATTGAGCAAAAAGCAGGAGATTAAATACAAAACATATATGGGTAAAAGAACTTGTAAAATAAAATAAACTCAGACTGAATATTCTAGCATATGAATTGGTCCTGGAGACTGCCTAAGTGAAAATACAATGGGTGAGAGGGCAAATCATAATGTGGTAACGGGAATAGTGTGTGCAATAGGTGAGGTAACCATGTCTTCTGTCTTGAATGATGTAGCCTTGACTTCTGGCGTGAGAATGAGCATTGAGTGGGAATTGTGTGAAAAACGGCCGAAGGGCCGCAAAGCGGAGCAAGTGAAGCAATGTTAGAAGTCTGACTAGATCGAAAAATTGTCTGTCCTAGCATCAAGGCCGCTTTAAGTGTTGGGGTAAGCTTGGATGAAGAGCCAAGTTTTTAGCTTTTTTTTAAACTCTGAGTGGCTTGGTTCTAGTCGTAGATCAGGGGGGGAGCGCATTCCATTGATGGAGGCCTGCTGTAGATAGTGTGCGCTTCTAGTGATGTTTTGGCTGGCGGGGCATACAGTGTGCCTTTGTATGCACTTCTGATGGTCCTGGACGAAGTATGTGGTCGGAGTTGTGTGCTTAACATTAATTATAGGAGAGAGGTTGTGTGTCGCTTTGTGAATAATTGTGAGAGCTTTAAAGAGGATCCTGTATTTGACAGGCAGCCAGTGTAAGTTACGGAGGATGGGAGTGATGTGTTGTCTTTTGTTGGTGTTTGTGAGGATTCTGGCGGCAGCGTTCTGAACCATCTGTAAAGGTTTAATAGTACTAGTAGGGAGTCAGAGTAGAAGGGAGTTACAATAGTCGATCTTCGCTAGGATGATGGATTGTAGCACTAGGCGGAAGTCATTAAAGTGAAGAAGTGGTTTTAGCTTTTTGAGGACTTGCAATTTGTAAAAGCAATCCTTTGTGGTGTTTATGAATTTTTTTAGGTTTAGTAGGTTGTCCAGCCAGGCTCCTAAATCTCTGACGTCAGGTGTAAGATTAATGTTTAGGCTTGTAGGTTGAGAAAAGCTTGATTGGTTGATAAGAGAAAACTTGTCGTCATGGGAGATAATGAGCATCTCCGTTTTGTTGGCATTAAGAACTAGGTTGAGGCTAGAGAGTAGGTCCTTGATTGGCTGAAGGCAGTCATTCCAGTAGGTAATAGTTTTTTGAAGGGACTCTGTGATCGGTATCAGGATTTGTAATATCATCTGCGTAGAGGTAATGAGTAAGCTTCAGGTTTGAGAGTAAGTGGCAGAGCGGAAAGAAGGTAAATATTAAAGAGTGTGGGTGAGAGTGAGGATCCTTGAGGGACTCCCTGGTCTGAGAGGACTGGATGGGATTCTTTGTTGTTTATCTTTACTTTATAGTACCTGTTGCACAGGAAGGACTTAAACCAACTGAGTGCTGAACCTTTGATGCCTATGTTAGATAGTTGATCTATGAGTATAGTGTGTTTTACCGTGTCGAACGCTGCAGACAAATCTAAGAGAATAAGTAGGTAAGATTGTTTTTTCTCCAGGTTTAATAGGATAGTGTCCGTGAGTGATAGAAGAAGTGACTCGGTGTTTAAAGTTTTGCGAAAGCCGTATTGAGCCAGGGCGAGTATGTTGTTATCTTCAAGGTATTCTGAAAGCTGCTTGTTTACGATTTTCTCCATCAGTTTGGCAATCAGTGGTAAGTTTGCGATGGGGCGGAAGTTAGCGGGATCTGTTGGAGAGGCGTTTGGTTTTTTTAGAAGCGGTTTAAGAATTGCTAGTTTTAACTGGTTTGGTACCATGCCTTGGGATAAAGAGGTATTTATAATTGCCGCTATTGGTTTTCCGATGGTATTCGGGATGGCAATGAGCAAGTTTATCGGTAAAGGATCTGATGGGCGGGAGGTAGTTTTTGAGTTTCTTGAGGGTATTTTCTATCTCAAGAGAAGAAGTGAGCTCGAAGGACTCCAGACTAATGTTTTGCCGTGGACGGATAGTGAACGGGTGAGTTGGAGGGAGGCTTAGAGTTGTAAGAGGGGGAGGGTTAGGTTGGAGATTTTTTTTCTTGAAGTAATTGGCTAGTTCATTGGCTTTGTTGAGAGCTAGGTGGTCTGGAACGGAGGGAGGTAATGATTTGGTGAGCGATGAGACGTAGGTGAAAAGAGCCTTTGAGTCAAAGATGAAGTTGTGGATTTTTTTTGCATAAAAAATCTTTTGTTCTAAGTATGGCGTTCCTGTAGGTGTTGAGGAGGGATTTGTAGATGGCTTGTGATGGGGTGGAAGGGTTTTTTCCTCCAGCTTTGTTCTTTATTTCTTAGTTTTTGTTTAAGGGACTTAAGTTCAGGGGTAAACCGAGGTTTTCTGTTGTCCAGCACTGGTTTTAGGACTTTAGTGGTGGTCGGGCAGATTTGGTCCGCAATTTATTGGTGATGTTGATCCATGAGGTGGTAGCCGAGGTTGCGACTGAGAGGTCTAGTTGGTATAGTTCTTTGGACAGGTTGCTCGCTGAGTTGGTCTAGAGAACAAGGTTTTCTGAAATGGATGGTAGTTTTGGTGGAGGCTTGTAGTGGGGGATTTTTGATCTTAAGAGCCATGTGGATGACTCTGTGGTCCGACCATGGACTGGGGAGCAAGTGGGATTGGAGTGGATGAAGAAGCTGTCTTTAATAAAGATGAGGTTCAATGTGTGGCCTGCTTTGTGGGTGGGGCTGTCGACAATTTGGGTGAAAACCCACGTAACTGAGCAAGGAGAGAAAAGTGCCACAGTTGATGGATTGTGGGGAAGCGTCCACATGCATGTTAAAGTCTCCCAGGATTATGGCTGGTTTATCGGCGTTAATGTGTTTGGCTATAAGCTCGATCAAAGGAAGGGATCTGATTCTAAAGTTCCTGGTGGGGCGTAAATGAGGACTAATTGTAGTTGCTCAGATTTGAATAGGGAGAATTCGAGTTTGGTTGTAGTATTTGTTTGTTGTAAGGTTAGGCCTAATCCTTTTTTTGCAGCCAAGAGGAGCCCTCCTCCTCTTTTTTTGGGTCTGGGGATAGAGAAGAGGTCGTAGGATTGCATGGGAAGCTGGTTCGTAAGTACTATATCAATGGGTTTAAACCATGTTTCCGTGATTGCACATATGTCTGGGTTGACTCTATGAGATAATCGTTGAGTGTGTGCGTTTTTTGGAGAGCGACTGTGCGTTTAAATAGAGTTAGCGTGAACAGTGAAAGACCCAGAAATTGAGTGAAAGGAGATATCATTATGGAATTAATCTTTGTTGTCGTGTACGGGATGAGACACAGGTTTTGGGATCATTCTGAATTTGGTCCTGATTGTGGGTATAGCGAAGGGGTGCATCTTTGTGGCGGAGCTGAGGGGAAATATGTTGAGAAGGAATAGGGTTGCTGCTGTAAGGACGGTTTGTTCCTGCCGATGTTAAGGTTCTCAGGGAACCAAATGGGTGCGAAGAGATATACTAAGTCCCTGAAAACAAAACAGCTCAAAGACTAAATTCTCTGGTGAGTCTAGTCCGCTGGAGCAGACAGATCTTGGCCTAGTTTCTGCTTTGCTTGTAAGGTCACATGGCCACATCTGTCCATGTTACTCCTGTGGAGGGCTCAGTGGACCCCTGCAGTCTCAGTGCAGCAGGCCACCTAAGACTTCAATGTGCGCGTTCGTGTTACGCCCCCTCTCCAGCCCTCTTTATCTTGGTGGGGAGTCTGACCAATCTGGAGAAGGGGGTTCCCTTCAGGCACCCCCCGACCAGGTGGTGCTTACCACAGTATGCGTCCATCTTAGAACATAAGAAATTGCCATGCTGGGTCAGACACAAGGGTCCCATCAAGAGGCCCAACCAGGCCACAGGAACCTGGCAAGTACCCAAACACCAAGAAGATCCCCATGGCTACTGATTGCAAGTAATAGCAGTGGCTATCCATAAGTAAACTTGACTAAGAGCAGTTATGGACTTCTCTGCCAAGAACTTAATCCAAACCTTTTTTTGAACCCAGCTACACTAACTGCACTAACCACATCCTCTGGCAATAAATTCCAGAGCTTAATTGTGCGTTGAAGTGCAAAAAAGAATTTTCTCCAATAGTCTTAAATGTGCCTACTTGACTAACTTCATGGAATGCCCCCTAGTCCTTCTATTATCCGAAAGTGTAAATAACCAATTCACATCTACTCGTTCAAGACCTCTCATGATATTTATTTATTTAAAGTCTTTTCATACCATCGCAACGGTTCACATGTAGGCACATAAGTTTGGAGTAAGCGTACTATAGTACATTCTAACAGGTGCCATTAAGTTTCGGTTACATTAAATCATAAAAATACGTACAAATGTTTAGTGATGTAGGTTCTGGCCAGGTGTACATAGAAGGTACTTTTACAGGTCAAAAAAATCACATTTACTGTCTTATATTATTACATTCATTGTGTACTCAATTTGTTAAAATATTGTAAGGCACATTTATGAGAATAGTGCTGGGTTCTTCTGTTTATTCCAGTGTATTTTCTATTCTCCGGTCTCTTTATAAAAGGCTTGTTTAAAAAGCCATGTCTTTAGACTTCTCTTGAATGTTTTGGGGGTCTCTCTGTAATGTGATCTCCAAAGGCATCGTGTTCCAGAGTGTGGGTCCTAATGCCCTTTCTCTTACCTGGGTAGTCTCGCTGTCTTGACTGAGGGAATGGTTAAGAAAGTTAGTAACGGTTTAAGTTTTCTGAGGATCATGAGTTTAGCATAGCCTTCTTTTACTTTTAACGATATGTGTTGTTTTAGATTAATTTCAGGGGTCCATTATAATTCCAAGGTTCCTTACTTTTCTACTAGTTCTATTTTCTGTTTGTTTTTTGAGTATAATTGGGATTTGAATGATTTCGATATTTTTTCTTTCTAAGTGTAGAAATTCCATTTTTTTCAATATTGATCACTAGTTCCATTTGGTTTAATAGTTGTTTTATGATGTCTAGGTACATGTTAGCTAGGTTTAATGTTTTTTCTATTGTGTCGTCAATTGGTAGAATTAACTGAATATCATCTGCATAGATGTAATGTATGATTCCTAATCCTGCTAGTAGATGGCATTATGGAAGCATGTATATGTTAAAAAGGGTTGCAGACAAGGCTGATCCCTGCGGTGTACACCCTGTGGTACACCCCCCTCAGCTGTCTCTTCTCCAAGCTGAATAGCCGTAAACTCTTCAGCCTTTCCTCATAGGGGAGCTGTTCCACCTTTTTATCATTTTGGTTGCCCTTCTCTGTACCTTCTCCATTGCAACTATATCTTTTTTGAGATGCGGCAACCAGAATTGTACACAGTATTCAAGGTGCGGTCTCTCCTTGGAGTGATACAGAGGTATTATGACATTTTCCATTTTATTAACCATTCCCTTCCTAATAATTCCTAGCATTCTGTTTGCTTTTTTGACTGCTGCAGCACACTGAGCTGACAATTTCAAAGTATTATCCACTATGATGCCTAGATCTTTTTCCTGGGTGGTAGCTCCTAATTTGGAACCACATGGTGTAACTACAGCAAGGGTTATTTTTCCCTATATGCAACACCTTGCACTTGTCCACATTACATTTTATCTGCCATTTGGATGCCCAATATTCCAGTCTTGCAAGGTGGTCCTGTAATGTATCACAGTCTGCTTCTGATTTAACTACTCTGAATAATTTTGTATCATCCACAAATTTGATATCCTCACTCGTCGTATTCCTTTCCAGATCATTTATAAATATATTGAAAAGTACCGATCCAAGTACAGATTCCTGTGGCACTCCACTGTTTACCCTTTTCCACTGAGAAAATTGACCATTTAATCCTACTCTCTGTTTCCTGTCTTTTAACCAGTTTGTAATCCACGAAAGGACATCACCTCCTATCCCATGACTTTTTACTTTTCTTAGAAGCCTCTCATGACGGACTTGCCAAACGCCTTCTGAAAATCTAAATACACTATTTGGGTTGGAGTGCGCATGTGGATGGCGTTTGCACGCAAGACCTCTGGTCCACTCAGGAAGCTCAATGTCAGATTAACGTCCTGGAGCTTCGAACAATCCAATACCCACTCTGGGCGTTCCAGGATCACTTGTCCAACCAGGTGTTTCTGATAGACAGCCAAGTGGCGATGTGGTACATCAACAAGCAGGGAGGTATGAGATCATTCCTTCTGTATCTGGAAGCTGTTCAGATTTGATCAGCGGGCTCAGTCCCAGGGAATGCTGCTTCAAGCCATGTACCTGGCTGGGATGGAGAATGTGGTGATGAACTGGCTGAGTCTAGCGTTCCGACCCCACAAGTGGTCCCTGGATCAGGTGGTAGCGGTTCGTATCTTCTGCCTTTGGGGGATCCTGGTGGTGGACCTCTTCACCTCCCCCTGCAACAATAAGTTGAGCCAATTCTGCTCCCTGTACAGGGGAGATGGAAAGCCAGCCTCAGATGCCTTTGCCCACCACTGGGGCGAGGTTCTTCCATATGTGTCTCCTCTGCTTCTTCTAGTGATGAAGACTTTCTTGAAGCTCCGGCAGGGACAGGGGGACGATGATTCTCATTGCCCCTCATTGGCCGAGACAGGTCTGGTTCCCGCTTCTGCGGGATCTCTTGGTCAGAGAACCAATAGGTCTGCGGACCTCCTGTGATCTGATCATGCAGGATCAGGGCAGGCTGCGCCATCCAAACCTCAGAGCGTTGTCTGTGATGGCCTAGTTGTTGAAAGGCGAGTTCTGCAGCCCCTTGACCTCTCTTGACAGCATGCCTCGAGTCCTGGTAGCTTCCAGGAAGCCTTCCACCTTGAAGTCTTATAACCTGAAGTGGAAGAGGTTTTCCGTTTGATGTGAGAGTCACAGTTTGGATCTGTTCCCTTGCCCCATTCAGAGTTTGCTTGACTACTTGCTGCATGTTTCAGATACTGGTCTAAAGACCAACTCAGAGTACACCTGAGTGCCATCGAGGCCTACCTTCAGAATGTTGACGGGTCGCTTGTCTCCATGCAACCCATAGTGGGAAAGTTCATGCAGGGTTTGCTTCAGCTGAAATTTCCCTTGCAGCCTCCTGTTGCATCCTGGGATCTCAACATGGTGTTGGCTCATGTGAGATCCTTTCAAGCCACTGTGCTCCTGAAATACCTGACCTTGGAAGATCATCCTTTAGTTGTAGTCCCTTCAGCATGCAGGGTCAGCGAGTTTCAGGCGTTGGTATCCACCCTACATGAAGTTCTTCATAGTAGGGTGGTCCTCCGTACTCACCCGAAGTTTTCTGCTTAAGGGTGGGTGACTGATTTGCTTCTTACCAGTCAATTGTTTCTGCCCACCTTTTTTCTCAGATCCTATTCACAACAGGGCGAACGGCTCTGTGCAGTTTGGATTGCAAGAGGACCTTAGTTTTCTACCTCGAGCGGACAGCAGGCCATAGGCAGTACCACACAGCCTCTTCATCTCTTTCAACAAGAATAGATTGGGAGTTGCGGTTACCAAACAAACACTGTTAACCTGTCTGGTGATTGTATTTCCTTCTGCTCTACACTGGCGGGGCCTTCAGCTTGGAGGCCACATTAAGGCTGACTTCGTTAGAGCCATGGCGACTTTGGTGGCCCACTTGCGTGCGGTAACCCGTGGGCCGAGATCTGCAGGGCTGCATGGTGGAGTTCGCTTCACACGTTTTCTGCCTATTACTGCTTGGACAGAGATGGGCAACACGACAGCAAGTTTCGGCCAATCTGTTGTTCGGAATCTTTCAGCTGTAGAACCTAACTCTTCCTACCTAGGGCTCATTGTTGGGTTCAGGCTGTCTCCCTCTATACCAACAGCACTGTTTTTTTATGTGCCCGTTGGCACCCAGTTAAGTGCCTGTTGGTTCTTTGTTTGTTGCTCGGGACGCAGCCTGTAGCATGGTATTCACCCATTGTGTGAGGACTACTTTCCTGCTTGTCCTAGGAAAAAGCAGAGTTGCTTACCTATAACAGCTGTTCTCCTAGAAACAGCAGGGTGTAGCCCTCACGAAACCTGCCCACCACCCCACAGAATTGGGTTTCACCTATGGTGGTTGTTTTATTTTTGTGAATTCTATTTTACAAGACTGAAGAGTGACCCCGCGTGGATGTGTGGATAATGGCATGCTGGGAATCCTCAGCGTGAAACGTCAAAATTTCTAGAATTTTTGACAAAAGTTTTCCGTGGCAGGCTCCATCTAATAATGTCACCCATGTGTGAGGACTAACATCCTGCTGTCCTTAGAAGAATACCTGTTACAGGTAAGCAACTTTGGTTTAGCATGTTTAGAGAGTATAGCTTTTTTTAGGTGATTTTATTTTTGTTTTTATGTGACAGTGAAGATGTTGGGGAGATACCAGTTCCGGAGATGGTTTTCAAGGGTGTTGAGTCATATGAACTGAACCAAATCACTGTGAACCTGTAAGATTTAGTAGGCCAGATTGAAAAACTAAAGAGTAACAAATCACCTAGGACCAGATGGAATGCATCTAGGGTTCTGAAGAAACTCAAAAATGAAATTTCAGATCTATTAGTTAAAATTGTAACCTATCATTAAAATCATCCATTGTACCTGAAGACTGGAGGCTATCCAATGTAACTCCAATATTTTAAAAAGGGCTCCAGGGGCGATCTGGGAAATTATAGACCAGTGAGCCTGACTTCAGTGCTGGGAAAAATAGTGGAAACTATTCTAAAAATCAAAATCACAGAGCATATAGAAAGACCTGGTTTAATGGAACACAGTCAACATGGATTTACCCAAGGAAAGTCTTGCCTAAAAAATCAGCTTCATTTTTTTGAAGGGTTTAATAAACGTGGATAAAGATGAAACTGGTAGATGTAGTGTATTTGGATTTTCAGAAGGTGTTTGACAAAGTCCTCATGAGAGGCTTCTAGGAAAACTAAAAAGTCATGGGATAGGAGGCGATGTCCTTTCGTTGGATTAGAAACTGGTTTAAAAGACAGGAAACAGAGACTGGGATTAAATGGTCCATTTTTCTCAGTGGAAAAGGGTAACAGTGGAGTGCCTCAGGGATCTGTACTTAGACCAGTGCTTTTCAATATATTTATAAATGATCTGGGAAGGAATACGACAAGTGAGGTTATCAAATTTACAGATGATACAAAGCAGATTGTGATACATTGCAGGAGGACCTTGCGAGACTGGAAGATTGTGCATCCAACTGGCAGATGAAATTTAATGTGGACAAGTGCAAGGGTGTTGCATATAGGGGAAAAAAAAACCCCATGCAGTATTTACATTATGTTAGGTTCCTTATTAGAGCTACCACCCAGGAAAAAGATCTAGGTATCATAGTGGATAAAACATTGATTTCGTCAGCTCAGTGTGCTGCAGCAGTCAAAAAAGCAATGTTAGGAATTATTAGGAAGGGAATGGTGAATAAAATGGAAAATGATTTTATGCCTCTATATCGCTCCATGGTGAGACTGCACCTTGAGTACTGTGTACAGTTCTGGTCAATGCATTTCAAAAAGATATAGTTGCACTAGAGAAGATACAGAGAAGGGCGACCAAAATGATAGAGGGGATGGGACATATTCCCTATGAGTAAAAGCTAAAGAGGTTAGGGCTGTTCAGCTTGGAGAAGAGACGGCTGAGGGGGGATATGATAGAGGTCTTTAAAATCATGAGAGGTCTTGAACGAGTAGATGTAAATCGGTTATTCACACTTTCGGATAATGGAAAAACTAGGGGGCACCCCATGAAGTTAGCAAAGTAGCACATTTAAGACAATCAGAGAAAATTATTTTTCACTCAATGCACAATTAAGCTCTGGAATTTGTTGCCAGAGGATGTGGTTAGTGCAGTTTGTATAGCTGGGTTAAAAAAGGTTTGGGATAAGTTCTTGGAGAAGAAGTCCATTAACTGCTATTAATCAAGTTGACCTTAGGGAATGGCCTCTGCTATTACTGTCATTAGTAGCATGGGATCTTCTTAGTGTTTGAGTACTTGCCAGGTTCTTGTGGCCTGGTTTGACCTCTGTTGGAAACATTTATTTATTTATGATTTTTATATACCGGCATTAGTTTGCAAACATCATACCGGTTTTACATTACAACTGAAAGATTTGAAATTACAATGAACAGGGGAAGGGGGGAGGAGTAAAAGGAATCACAGAGGTACAGTGGTACCGAAGGTTCAAAACAGTAACAGTAAAATGGTAAACCATGACCCTAGCATGGCAATTCTTCTGTTATGTTCTCTAGTTGGGTACATAGGGCTGCTGGATGTTTTGGATAATGGCTCTGCTAGTTTGGCTAGCATTGTGGATTGTTAGAAAGCTTGGCAATAAGACATGGTTGGGAACCTGGGAGATGGTTTTAATGTTCTTGTAAAAATTATACAGGAAAATTACTAGACCTAAAATGGCTTATTAATGGTAACGAGCACTTCAGCAGATTCCAGGCATGCTTGGGACTAATATGGAGGGCAAGTGATATGTAAAGTGTTGAAAGTTCAGGAAAATGTCATTTTGGGGGGGGGGGGGGCAGGAGGGTGTTGGGATAATATGGGAACTTGCATTCTCATCTACTCAAAGTGGAAGAAATTGCAATTGGGCAGACTGGATGGGCTATTTTTTTTTTCTACCATCATTTACTTTGCCATTTGAAGATGTTTGTAGTATTATGCAGCTCATGGTTTACACATCAGTTTTTAAGCAGGATCTAAAGCATTCCAAATGCTGCTGTTTTAACAATCATGATCAGATAGGAAAAATAACTACAGTGGTGTTCATAATATTGTAGAAAACGTTTGTACCTCTTTCTGTCTCCTGCTCCTCTGTCTCAACTCATTTGGTTCTCCTTATTTGCTACCTTTTTTTTTTTTTTTGTAACATCTTCAACTTGTATCACTCCTTTTTTTTTTTTTAATATTTTTTTTGACTTGGCAATTTCCTCCTGCCTTTTTGGGCTTCCAGTTAATCCAAGCAGGGCTGGGATCTAGCTCAGCTTATGAGCATTTGTTCACAACTATCTGGGAATTTTCTCCCCTTCTATCTTAGTCCAGTCATTGCAATGACAATACTCAGCTGTCATTGCACCAAGGTGCCTTTTGGATCAGGGAATGGAGCCCATCATCATGGCTGGTGATGGACCCTTCCCGGTCAGGAGTTGAATATTCTTCTTAAGGGTCTTGATTTCCTCCAATTCATGGAGTTCCTAGTCAAGTTTGCCAAATCAAGCCTGGTTTAATTTAATTAGTAGGAATGCAGTAATTAAATTATATAGTCCATTTTAGCAGTTCAAAATAAATATTTTTTTATTATTCAGATGGCAACTCCACTGTTGTTGTTGCAACTTTCACAGAAAAGGGTCCCCCGACACGGACAGTGGAGTTGCCTTCTGAATAATAAAAAAATATTGTTTTGAACTGCTAAAACGGACTATGTAATTTAATTACTGCATTCCGTGTGCTATTATATTATTGCTGAGTGCAGCTTTTGCTCTTGTGCTTGGTTTTAATTTAATTAATATTCATTTTTAATGTTTTATACTGGTTTGTCAGTTGTTTCAATGTACAATTATGTATGTGACATTGTTAGCTGCCATGGAATTTGAATATGGCAGGTTATAAAAGATTTTTAAATAAATAAACATTATCTGTGAGAGCTTTCTCTTACCTCCTCTCAGGAAAGATAATTTTAATCCAGATGGAATATAAGGAAGCTATGTTTTACATAAACAGACAGGCACAAGTTTTCTGCTTTTGCCCAGGATGCCATCTGAATCTGGTCTTAGACAGATCATCACAATGCCAATCTACAGGCAACATCTTCAAGGAATTCAGAATGCACTGACAGACCACCTCAGCAGACATCCGCATAAATGGTCCTTTGACTATAGAGTCATGGATGAAAGGTCGAAAATTTCTGCTCCATGTATTTGAGCAAGAACAGATTAACTCCTGACACTTTTCTGCTAAACTGGAATATCCATTCACTTTGTCTTCCCTCTGATCCCTCTAATCAGCAAGGCTGTCCAGACAGTGCACTGGGACAAGGCAAGAATGACCCTCATTACACTAGACTAACCCACGGCAAGTGTGGATTCCATATCTCATCCACTATTGGTGCAATTTCCAATCCCATTGAGGATATCTCTGCTCTTCATTTCACAGGAGAAAGGCAGGCTCTGCCATCAGAATCTAACATCCCTGGCCTTCATGGCATGGATGTTTAACACACAGTCCTCTTTTTTGCAAGGCTGGTGCTAGCGATTTTGCTGCCCTGTGCAAACAATTACTGTGCTATCCCCCACTCTGTTTAACACTTAAATTGTGTTGTTTTCCCCAATAACTAACACACAGTAGAAACTGTCAGTTTCACACTGTCCCGGGTCCCCCTTCCCTGCCGAATAAAGCCCTCCATTGAGCCAAACTTTCAAAATTGATACACTCCTCTGACTCTATCTTAACCCATCCATGAGTCCAAAAATACCTAAATGGGGCAGGAGTGAGCCCCAAGTGCTCCTGCCCTACCTGTTGGAATGTAAAAATGCCGCCAGCTGGCTCTGCAGCGAGTACCATTTTGTTGTACAGAAGTACATACACTTTTTTTTTTAATTTATGCGTTTTAAAAATATTACAAAGCAAAAAATCTTTGTACAGCAGCATTGGAGAAATAAGAAATTAAAGAAAAACATAATTTACCCAATCAAGAAACATAATTATCTCCAAAATGGAAACACTAATCCAAAAGGCGGGGGGAGGATTAGAAACATATAGAGGAGATCAATACAATCAGTACAATAATTCACATAGGAAAAGGCGGTATATAAACACCTCAACATATAGACTAGGAAGAGTCATGGGTAGTTAAGCGGGCATTCTTCTTGGCCTCCAGGAAGTCCCGCAGTTGATCTGGACTGAAAAAAATAAATGTATTAGCATTCAGCTTCAGAACACACTTGCAAGGATATTGAAGAAGAAAACTGTGCCAATAGCCAAATCATCTTGTCGCATATTCAAAAAGGCTTTATGATGCTCTTGAGTGAATTTAGCCAAGTCAGGAAATATCTGCAATAGGCCCCCATAGTACATACATTTCTATGGTGCCAACCAGAAAACCCTGCAAAAATCCTTGGAATCTATATGGTATTAGTCCTATTGTAAGGTATGGATTTGGCTCTCAGAAAGCAAGTAAACTGAAATACAATGATATAATAAACCTCCCATAACAAAATAGTACTAATTATCAGCTCTAAAACAGTAACAATCCTTCCTATGAAAAGGCAATACTGTCAATACTACACCAGGCCCTAAAACAACCAATACACCTCTTATTAGGAAAACAGAACAAGCCAGTCTGCTGTAGATCCCTACACAAAACTAGAAGCTAGTATCGCCTCAGTCACACATGCAGAACACAAGCATACCTTCACCAAATATAGAATATAGAGACCATAACGTATAAATAGAAATGTGTAGACTAAAACTGAACTGGAAACCACCACAGATCAGACTTCTATGCAGCATAACAATGGAAAAACAAACCACCATCATGCCTCATAAAAGATCAAACAAAATAAAAATAATGCATCATAATAAAACCATACTAATAGAAAAAATATTTCCAAATAGCTAATGAATATAAAATCATTCAATAATTAACGCATATAAAAATACAAAACTTTCCAAACAGCAATACAATATTGCAAAATATCACACAACAAACACCTAATAATTTAAACTAATATGGATAGAAAAATTCTCTGCTCTCCATACTGTGAACTTGATTTCCAGTCACCCTGAGCTTATAGTGAATTAGTTGGTGGACAAAATGGTACAGATTTACTCCATTCCTTCTTACACACACCTGCAGGCAGGCAGGCTCAGGTTTCTTCTCACATTTACAGATATGGCAGGCACCATTTCTCACGCACACATGCAAGCAAGTAGACATCCTCTCTCACACACACATGCAAGCAATCATCAACCTCTCACACACACGCAGGCAAGCACCCTCTCTGACACACAGATGCACAGGCAGGCGGGCATTCTCTCTCTCATACACATACAGTCAGGCATGCTTCCTCTCTCACAAGCACATACATAGGCAGGCTTCTGTCATTTGCACACAGAGGCAAGTTTTTTCTCTCTCACTCACACACACACACAGGCAGACTTCCTCTCTCATACATAAGCAGGCCTTTTCTCTCTCTCACACATAGGCAAGCTTCCTCTCACACATGCAGGCTGTGCCTCTTTTCTTTCTTGATCCACTGGCAGCACTATTGGAGCCTCTCCCAGGAATGCTGCTTCCACTGTCCCTTGCCTCTTTGATGTAGGAGGAGAGGATCCCATTTTGTCGCGTGCGCTACTCCATTGTGGGTAGAAGGACAAGAGCTTGTATCATTACCTGCAGTGGCAGCCCTGCGGCCCTTACTTCTTCGGCAGCTGGCAAATTGGGTTCTACCAACAACTCCACAACTGTTCTTCTTTGGGTTGGGATGCAAGTTTGATGCCACCTGCTGCTGCCACTCTCCTTGGTGTGCCACCCCATGCAGATGCCACAGTATATACACCCATTTTGCGCCAAGCCTGCCTCTGTATCTTCTGATGGAAGTGGAGGTCCTACATTTTAAGTTAAAAGAGATTCTCGACTTGGTGTGAGACTAGACATCTGGATCCCTTCTCCTGTGGCCCGAGGGATTTACTTCAGTATCTGTTCTTTTTGTCCTCAGGCCTTAGTACTACTTCTAAGTTCATCTCTGCGCTATTGCGATGTATTTTCAACTGGTAGAAGGGGCTCTGATTTCTCTCCACTCTGTGTTATCCAAATTCATGTAAGGAATGTGGCATTCCAGGTGTTTGGTCAGTAAACTTCCAGTGCTGTGGGACTTTAATTTAATACTGGCTCAAATGATGAACCTCCTTTCAAACCCCTCGAGTTCTGTGACAGTTCTAGAGCTGCAAGCAGCTGATTTTTCAGGCAGAGCCTTAGTGTTTTTTTATATTCCTAGCTTCCCTTGCAGTAGTTTAGATTTCATTTGTTTGTTCTCTCGCTTTCTAACACCTCTGTCAGCCGCATGGCAGGCCTCGTGCACTGTGCAGCCCACAGGACACGAGGCCTGCCATGCTAGCCATAAGGGTTTTCCCCTTAATAAATAATGTTGCATCTGCAGCTTATTCCCTGACCTCTTCTTGTCTGTTTTTTTGCCTTTGTCAGGTGCCTGTTTAGGATGGCATTGTGCAGACCATTGTAGTCCAAGTATGCCTCTGGTTTAGGGACATGCCTGAGTTCCTATCCAGGCAGGAGCTCCAGGAAATACTTTCCAATTATTGGGCATTGACGGAGGCTCAGAGGGCTCATCCTCCCCAAACTCCAGGGAACTAGTCTCCTTGGCTGGTGCCCTGGATGACGTGGCTTCCCTTCCTGCATGTCACATCGATCTGGCAGTGCATCTCCTTCGAAGAGAGGGTGAGCAGGAGCCTGGGCGATCAGTTTTCCTGATGCATCATCAGTGCCATGCCTTGAATCCGTTGACTGTGCACATGTGTGCCAGAGCACCAATGGCCCCAGGAGCACGTTGAGCACTAGGGCACTGCGGCTGTCATTGAGCTCCGGGTGTAACGTCAAGAGCTATGTATGCCCTCGAGCACTGGGGATGCCGTCAGTCACCATGGATACCCTCCACACCTTCAAGCGCCATAGATGCCATCAAATATCACACCGTTGGGCACCATGGACACCAGTTGACATCCTGGATCAAGAGCCATGCAAGCCATCGTGAGCTGGGAGTGCCAATAATGCCATTGATGTCATCACATTGTGCTCCAGGAGCACCATTAGTGCCATCTAGCGTCATGCAGGCCATTGTGTGCCATGGGCACCTTCGGGGCCAGCGAGCGCCACGGGCACTATCAGACACCATTGATACCCTCGATGCCATTGAGCAGAATTGGTGCCATTGAGCACCATGGCACAGAGGCTGTCGTGCAGCATTGATGCCATTGAAAGCCATGGGTGCCTTTAGGCGCTGCAGGCGTCATTGATGCCACTGAGTGCCATGCACATTATCAAGTACTGTGTGTGCCACTGAAGCCATCGATGCCATTGAGTGTGGCATGGCAGCCATCGATGCCATGGAGGCCATCGAATGCTACAGGGTTAATAGAGCACTGTGAGCACCACTGATGAATAATATCAAGCACGGTGGGCACCGTTAATTACTTTGGGCGAAGTACCTTGGGCACCATGAATGCTTTTGGGTCGAGTAGTGCAAGCGCCACAGGTACCATCCAGTGCCATTAGAGGCACCATCGGTGCTCTCCAGAGAGTGCCATTGAGTGCCAAAGGCGGCATCAAATGGTATGCTGTCACTGCTACCATCAAGCTCCGGGTTTCCATCTTCGCCTTTGATGCCATGGTGCACCATGGATGCCATTGAGCACCAGTGAGCACCATAGAGGTCCTCGATACCGTCGGGCCCCAAGGTTGATCTCATGCCATCACGTGCCTGGGTCGTTATCAGGCACCTCAACATGGCACACCATGGACACAAATATCATCAAAATAATCAGAGGTACATATATGTTAAAATAACATTTATTTCCACAATCACCTAATAATGTTTTATTAACATTTTTATACGAACTATCTTTTTAAACATGTTGTTTTCAACAACAAGCTATCCCACAATCTTAATAATTAAAGCATAATCATACCCCCCAATCAGCGCTCTCACATTCCCAACCACTCATACCATAATACACTCATATTCACATTTCATTATCCCAAATAAAATTACATGTAGTAAGAGAACAAACCCCCACTACAGTAAATTATGCCACATAATACAATATGGAAGTTACCCAAATTCCACAATAAGGTTCAATAATAACAATGACAACACATTATCAGTAGATTGAATTCCCAACTTTGATTGGTATAACTCAATCAGCTCCCAACGAGGACCCTCGTTTCACCCTCAACGGGCTTCTTCAGGGGACATTCTTCAAAGTGAATTTCAGACAAAATCCTGACCGAATTCCAATATTGCCTTCTAAATCAAAGCACCACTGTTTTCACCAATTTTCCCACACCGCTTCTTCACGTCTCTCAAATGTTCTCTAAATATCTTCCTTAAATCTATAAAATATACAATAAACCAACCAGTTTCCACCCTCCTATTGGTTTTTAAAATATATTATCAGATGTACACCTTTCCAGATCATTTATAAATATATTAAAAAGCACTGGCCCAAGAACAGATCCTTGAGGCACTCCACTGTTTACCTTTTTCCCACTGTGAAAACAAACCATTTAATCCTACCCTGTGTTTCTTGTCTTTTAACCAGTTTATAATCCACAAAAGTACATCGCCTCCTATCCCATGACTTTTTAGTTTTCTTAGAAGCCTTTCGTGAGGGACTTTGTTGAACGCCTTCTGAAAATTCCAAATACACCACACTTAGCGATTTACCTTTGTCACATGTTTATTCGCCCCTTCAAAAAAATGTAGGAAATTTGTGAGGCAAGACTTCCCTTGGGTAAATCCATGCTGGCTGTGTCCCATTAAATCATATCTAAATGTTTTTTTATTTTATTCTTTAACAGTTTACATGATTTTTCCCAGCACTGAGGTCAGACTCACCAGTCTATAATTTCCCGGATCACCCCTGGAGCCCTTTTTAAATATCAGGGTTACATTGGCCACCTTCCAGTCTTTTCAGGTACAAAGAATGATTTTAATGATAGGTTTCAAATGAATTGAAATAGGTCTGGTATTTCATTTTTTAGTTCTTTTAGAACCTGGGTTCCCTGGACATACCCGGATCAGTCCAGACCATGGGTTATGCCTCCCTTCCAGCAGGTGGAGATGGAGGAAAACTTGAAAGGCACCCATAGTTAAGCTGGTGTACCTCCTGCATCCCTTCAGTATTTATCTGTTCCAGCAGATGGAGGTCGTGCAAACCCTGCAGTCTTGCCCTGTTTCTGGAGTTTAGGCTATCCCTTAAAAGTAACTGAGTGAACTAGCTATAAGTTGTGAATCAAGCAATTTAAAAAAAAAAAAAAAAGACAGAAAAAAGTTCTTTTGCAGAGTTCCCTATCCTCCCAAGGGGTTGTTAGATCACAGGGGGTCATCCTCTCTGGTGGCAGGTTATTGGAGCTGGGGTTGGTAACCCACGCGGGGCTCCAGACAGGTAAGGAGCAGGGGAAGAGATTACTGGTGGTCCAGTCCCTCTCTTACCTCGTGCTGTTCCTGAACATTGTATAAAAAAAAAAAAATCCAAATTTTTGTAAAATTTTCTTTTTTGGTCTGCTGCAATCCAGGACCCCTCCCCATTGGACCCCTCCCCATTGGCGTTTTTGATGAATTTCACTGCGTTTTTTGGGCAGTTCCCCCCCCACACACACACACACACACACACGATGCCAGGGCCATCTGTGTGGCATGTGGAGAACCAGCCGCGTGGTTTTCTAGGGCTGGTGTTTGCTCCCGCTGCCTCCCGGGAGGGGAAGGCAGTTATTTTTACAGGGTCTGCAGCAGTAACCAAGCCTCGAGGGGCTTCAAAATGATCTGCTCTGAGGGAGCTTCAGGCTGATCCTTTCTCCCCAGTGCAGGGACAGCGGCCATCTTAAGCACATTTTCTGCAGTTCAGGCAAATGCTTTGGGGGAGGGGGAACTTCCCCCAGCACTGTCTCCGGTCCCTGCTCGTCCTGATGATACTTTAGATCAGGACCAGGATTTTTTACAGGAGGTTCCTGTTTTCCCAGGGGGACAGGATGTGCATTCTGATTCTTTTCTTTAGATTTTGTCCTCCTTATGCATAAAGCATTTTTGGCTTCCAGGTCTCCGCAAGGTGGTGCTTTGCCCATGAGACCTGCGCAGGGACCGCCCCCCAAGGTAGCCAAACGCACAGATGTGCCCGCGTCTCTACGGGTCACGAAGTTAAAAGGCACTGTTGCTTCAGGAGGCTCAGCCACTCCGGTGGTGAGGGGCAGTGCGGCTGCAGGGACGGGGGGGGAGGGTTTGGATGATGAGCCGGGGGAAACAGACCCCCTTGGATCCTCAGGTGGTACGTCTGTTCCAGAGAGAGGAATTAGAACCTATCATTCTGGCAGTTCTTTCTGAGCTCGGGGTGGAGCTTCTCCCGCATGCTCCGCCACAGGACTCGGTGGATCCAGCCTTGGCAGGATTCCGAATGCCGACCCGGGCTTTTCCCTTCCATCACATGCTTCAGCAGCTGATGACCAGGGAGAGGGATGCTCCAGCTGCTGGTTTGTGGGTTGGTCGAGCTATGGATAAGCTTTACTCGCTAGTGGATGAGTTCCTGGAACTCCTATGGTCCCCTAAGTTAGACGCTTCAGTTTCCACTGTTGTCAAGCGGACTACTATTCAAGTCGCAGGCTCGGCAGCTCTCAAGGACTTCAGGACCGCAAGCTGGAAGAACTGCTTAAACGCATTTTTGAGGTGTCTGCCCTGGGTATCCTGTGTAGCAGCTATATACTGCGTGCGAGCCTGCGCTGGGTACAGCAATTGCTAACGTCCAGAGAAGATCTGCCTCCGGATGAATTGGAGCAGGCGCAGCATTTGGAAGCTGCGGTGGTATATGGGGCAGATGCGCTGTATGACTTGCTCCGTACTTCGTCTCACACCATGTCGTTCGGCAGTGTCCGCAATACAGCTTTTGTGGTTTCGCAACTGGTCAACGGATGTCTCATCTAAGGCTCAGCTTGGTGCTATTCCATTTAAAGGTGGTTTTTTATTTGGAGAAGATTTGGAGCAGTTGGTAAAGTCCCTGGGGGAGAACAAAGTTCACAAGTTACCAGAGGACAGACCGAGACCCTCCAGAGGACTCCCATCATCCCGCTCTCTTTTTCGGGGACAGTGAAGGTTTTGGCAGAACAGGCAACAAGCGGCCGTACAGCGCTAACCGGTGGCCAGGAACCAAACCTGGTCCTCGTCCTTTCAGGGATGCAGAAATGCCCGAGATGTTGGTTCTTCATCCTCTTTCGCCTCCAAGACTACACAATGAGATGGGGTGGGCCCAACCCTCGATCCCTCGGGTAGGGTTCGCCTGTCCCGATTTTACGAGGCATGGGCCAGAATTACTTCCGATCAGTGGGTGCTAAGCGTAATAGAATGAGGCTACGCTTTGGAATTTGCTCGGCCTCTCAGAGACTTTTACTAATATCTCCATGCAGTCCATAGGTCAAATGGCAGATTGTTCGTCAGACTCTCAAACGTCTTTTGGCTCTGGGAGCGGTAAAGCCGGTCCCTCCAGAACACTGGAGGACAGGAAGGTACTCCATTTACTTTGTAGTTCCAAAGAAAGAAGGGTCCTTCCAGCCAATTTTGGACCTCAAAAAGGTAAACAAGGCTCTCAAGGTGCCACATTTTCGCATGGAGACTCTGGGTTCAGTCATCACAGCGGAACGCAAGGGAGAATTCCTAGGCTCTCTCGATCTGATGGAGACATACTTGCACATTCCCATTCGTGAGGATCATCAGAAGTTCCTTTGCTTTATGGTCCTGGAAATGCATTACCAATTCTGCGCTCTGTTGAAATCCCTCGGATGGGTAATCAATCAGGCCAAGAGCAACCTGGTTCCCTCTCAGACACTGGAATTTCTGGGAGCCAAGTTCAACACTTTGGTTAGGAAAGTTTTTCTTCCAACGGATTGAAGGAACAAGCTGATGGGACAAGTTTGTCGCTTGTTGGTTCTTCCACTGCCCAAGGCCTGGGGCTACCTTCAAGTTCTCAGTTCAGTGGCATCCATGCTGGAGGTGGTTCCTTGGGCATTTGCTCATATGAGACCGTTACAACGAGCATTACTTTCCCAGTGGGATCCCAAGTTGGAGAATTTCCAATTCCCTCTGCCACTCACCGAACACACCAGGTCCAGTCTTGGGTGGTGGCTTTGCCCGCTCAACCTATCTCAAGGAGTGGATCTGGAAGTCCCACACTGGACAGTGGTGACCATGGATGCCAGCCTCACTGGGGAGCGTTCTGCCAGCATCTTTCAGTACAGAGCAGTTGGTCCCCAGAGGAGTCCGGATGGTTGATCAATCGCCTGGAAACCAGAGCGGTTCGCTTCGCCTTGCAGAACTTCTTCCCCACTTACGACATCAGCTGGTTCGCGTCTTGTCCGACAATGCGACAACGGTGGTCATTCCCAGACTTACTCGGTACTCTCTTCTGCCTGGAAGTCATCACTGCTAACTACATCAGTGTGTTACCATCGCTCTCTCAGAGCTTTCCCTGGAACCAAATACTCGCTCCTCGAGGGCCTATACATTCCAGCTCCTGGGCTTCTATGAGACATTGTGTGAGTGTTACCATCTGATTCAGTACATGAACTCTGCATACTTTGCCTACTCACTGTATTTTAGTTTTCTCTACAGCTTAGCCTCCAGGGATCGCTGTTCCAGTATCTGGGGGACTACAGCCCAGCCGGGCATTCCAGCTCACTACTGCCATCTCTGGTGGCTCAGTATACTGTCTAATAAAAGAACTAGTGTGTGTCTGTCTCCATACTCTGAGCCTGACTGGTGGTCCCTCTCGGGTTCTTTCCCCGGGAGCATGGTCATCTGCCATCAGTCCAAGGATCCACTCACTACTCTCCTAATAACAACAGATTGCTAACTCCAGCAACTCCAATACCAACAGATTGCTAACTCCAAGCAGACTGTTAACTCCGTTCTGAACACACGCACTAGGCCGACCTTTAAGGCGTTGCGGCGGGAAAACGCTCCGCAGCGCCCGGCAATGATGTCACCTGAGCCTTGCATATAAGGCAGGGCTCAACCGCTCACTCTTCGCCTTGGCAAACAGGTCGTCACCCTCGAGTGAAGCTAGTTGCCATCCTTGTTCCTGTGCTTGTTCCAGTGTTCCTGCGTTCCTTGTTTCTGTGCTTGTTCCAGCATCTGTTGCTGAGTTCCTTTGCTCTTATGTCTTGTTCTACGTTCTGCTACCCAGGTAGTACATCCATAGACCGTTATTGGTGAAGTACCTGTTAGCCTCTGTCTCCTTGTGTGCTCCGCCTCCTGGCAGCAGGTGCCCTCTGGGATCCCCCAGAGGACCGTACCAATCCTGCGCCTGGCCAAGGGTCCACCTCCAGCGCAACAATTCACAGCTATACACTCTAACTCTCCCATCTTACTTTTTAGACTTCTGGCATTAGTATACAAACATTCAAAGTGTGTTTTTTGTTTGTATTAACATTCTGTTTTTCAGTTGGCAAGGATAAAATGGAATCTTTTAGCTCTGCTAAGTATTTGATTATTGGCATTTGGACTACTTTTCTTATTATCAGACCTCTCTGTTGAGATGCCCTAACTCTAATGCTTCTTTACTATCCTTCGAAGATACCTCCCTCTGAACCATGCACTGCTGAGCGATTGTCTTTCTCCTTTGATTTAGTTTAAAAGCTGCTCTGTCTCCTTTTTAAAGGTTAGCGCCAGCAGCCTGGTTCCACCCTAATTAAGGTATAACCCATCACTTCAGATAAGACTCCTCTTTCCCCATAAGATTCCCCAGTTTCTTGCAGAACTGAATCTCTCTTCCTTGCACCATCATCTCATCCAAGAATTGAGACTCTGGAGCTCTGCCTGCCTCTGGGGTCCTGCGCAAGGATCAGGAAGCATTTCAGAGGTTCACAATTTCAGCTTTTCTACCTAAGAGCCTAAATTTGGTTTCTAGAACCTACTTCCCACATTTTCTAGTCTACATGTACCATGACAGCCAGCTCCTCCCCAGCACTGTCTAAAATCCTATCTAGGTGATGCGTGAGGTCTGCCACCTTCGCACCAGATAGGCATGTTACCAGGCGATTCTCATGCCCACCAGCTGTCTGTTTCTAATAATTGAATCACCAGATATGATGGCAGACTTAACCCTTCCCTCCTGGATAGTACTCCTGGGAAAGACATCCTCACTGCGAGAGGACAATGCATCACCTGGAGAGCAGGTCCTTGCTATAGGACCATTTCCTGCTGCACCAGGTTGATGCATTCTGACCAGGAGACCTTCCTCCTCCAAGGCAGCACCAGGGCTGCCAGACGAGTTGCGACTTGGCTACTATGTCCCTGAAGGTCTCATCTATATACTTCTCTGTGTGCTTTAACACCTCTAGATCTGCCACTGTAGCCTTCAGTAGTATTACTGATTCTTTTCAGCCACCAGCGAGAGGTGATCCTCTCCTCTTAGTGCTCCCACTGGATTATGGTTTCCCATAGACCATGGAGATTGTGACCAGTTCTCGAGGCTCACTACAGGGTGTGGTATTGACATACCAGTGCTTCTTTTATGAAGTTGCTCCCTGTACTGGAGGCCAAGAAGGCCTCTGTGCCATTGGAGATCAGGTAAACAGGGACAGGTAGTTGAGGAGAGGTTGGGGGCTGGCTTAGGTTTGCTTCTCCAACCCTAGGCTCGGAAGTTTCCTGCCTTTTTGGTAGATCAGCCGATGAAGTGTTCCTTAGTGGCACAGTAAAGACAGA
The DNA here is from genome assembly GCF_901001135.1 of Rhinatrema bivittatum. Lineage (NCBI taxonomy): Eukaryota > Metazoa > Chordata > Amphibia > Gymnophiona > Rhinatrematidae > Rhinatrema > Rhinatrema bivittatum. The sequence continues at coordinate 343,134,691 of NC_042616.1, read as the reverse complement.
GTCTGAACCACAGTTACCTCTGCTTCTCCTCTTTGGTGAGGTGGGCCCTGCTGAGTTGCATAAGCTCTTCAGTGGAGGAAGTAAGAATAATGTCCTTGGTAGGGATCAAAAGGCGTTGGAATTTGGACACCAGCTTGAAATGCAGACGAGAAGCTTCTCTCTCTCGAGCCTGCTCTTGGAAGTAGATATTAACATGGATGGCAAGTGCAATAAGGTCCTCAAGGCCATTTGGAAGATCTTTTCCAGCTAGTTCATCCTTAATCCGTTTGGCACAGCCCTGGCAGAAAATGATGATCAAACTGTCTTTGCTCCGGTGGAGTTCCAAGGCCAGCATCCAGAAATGTATCGCATAGTCCCCCACTATTCTAGTGGTTTGCCTAATATGGAGTAACTCGGTAGCAGCTGAAGGGATCCATCCAGGCTCATCCCGAATTCCCTGAGGAAATTGCCCAAATTCCCTTATCAGGGGATCATTCCTTTCCCAGAGGAGTGAAGCCCAGGTTAGGGCAGAACCAGCCAAGAGAGAGAGGATAATAGGGTCACTTTAGATGGGTCGGATAGAAAAGGTTGGCGGCCTGCAGCTCAAAGTGCATCAAGCAATAGTTAATAAAGTCTCTGCAGGCCATCGGATCCCTGTCATACTTGGGACAAGGTGACAATTGTGGCATGGATCCTGGAAGACAGGCTGGTGCAGCTGAGAGCGATGTGATGGGAGCTGGAGAGGGTAGTGGGACCTGAATGCTATCCAGAACACGGCCAAACCCTGGAGCAACCCTGTTACTTGGTTAAGCTGCTGGTACTGCTGACCCAGTGGGCCAAACCAGATATGGCCACCAGTTGAGAGTTAGTCCAACAGAGCTCATAGCCTCATCAATCTGTTATGGAGTGTGAGTCCTTTGACTGTGGCCTAGTAAACAAACCCACTAGGCCCACGTCGACAGCAGGTGGACACTATATTACTAGGGGCCTCACCTAAACCAGCCCCTTTCCCCACAGATTAATCCTTGGAGTTCCAGGGCCAGCAGGGCTTAGGTGAGAGTCCCATAAATAGCGATGAGACAAAGCTGGGCAGCAGGCCAAGGTTAGGGCAGACCATGAACAATCAGCATTGAGATCCAGGTAGAGATCGGGGCAGGCGAAGATCAGGCACCATCAGTGCAATTTAGGCTCTTAGGTAGAAAGCTGAAATTGTGAACCTCTGAAATGTTTCCTGATCCATGCGCAGATCCCCAGAGGCAGGCAGAGCTCCGGAGTGTCAATTCTTGGATGAGATGATGGTGCAAGGAAGAGAGATTCAGTTCTGCAAGAAACAGAGGTCAAGGCAGGTGGAGATCCAGAAACATAGTCAGGGTCCAAGGTTAAGCTAAAAACCAGAAGTAAGGCAGAGATGGACAGATAAGACAAGGGCAGAGGGCACAAAGGAACCAAGACACGTGAGAACAAGCATTATATCTTCCATTTTATTTTACATTTCTTTCTTAATATCATCTAATATTCTGTTTGCTTTTTTGACTGCTGCTGTACACTGAGCCAAGGTTTTCAAAATATTATACACAGGATTCCAAGATCCTTTTGCTAGATATTACGATTTTTACCTGCTACAACAGCCTCACCCTACCCTGATTCGGATGGCTATGATGCCTCCCCACCTGCAGAGACCTCCTGTGAGCGGTGCTCTTAGCCACCAAAACAATCTCCTCACAGGTCATCCTATTCAACCTGTGGTGCAGCCTCCTAGCCAGCAGGAGTCCTTGGTGAACCTTGTCCTCCAGCCTTACCAAGCTGCTACTCCTTGCCTGCAACACACCCAAGCCTCAGCCCTACATAACCCTACCTTGCCAAATCCCAGATTGCCTTTGCATGGAGTCACCCCTGGCTCCTTATCCTGGTCACTACTTGCCCCCGGGCCTTCTCCCCTTTTAGTCTTGCCTTGTGGTTTTTCAGGCTTTCTTACTCCTTGCCTTGCTTTGTGGCATTTGGGCTGCCTTACTCCTTGACTTGCCTTATGTCCTTCAAGCCTTCTTGCCCCTTACCTTGCTCTTCAGCCTTTCCAGGCCTTCCTTCCACTCAGTGGCTTATATCTGCCTTGCCTTACTCTGTGGCCTATCTAAGCCTTTCTGACTCTGGGTCCTTTCTCTCGGTTTAGCTCTGGTCAGTAGTCCTACCCATCCTACCTTGCTTCTGTATATTATATCCTTGGCTGGAGTATGCTCAGAACTATTTCCTTTGTTCCAGCTCCTGAAGTTTTACCAAAATAATTAAGGAAAAACTACTGTGTGTGTTCTCTGGACCACTCTAAAAATGGTCACCATATTGTCCAGACATTCTCTCTCACATGTGTGTGACTTTTATAGCTCTTGCATTTTCTCTAAACCTAACCAAAAATCAGCTTATTTATCCCTATTGCCATGTCTCAGATAACAAATAATCATTATTGTTAAATCACTATAAAATGGACCTGTCTACTTAAGCTTTACCAAACTAATCTAATATGCTAGGTGTTTTCAGCTTCTACTTAGCAAACTATTTGTTCTGTGCTTCAGTGTCAAGATTTAACTCTTAATCTGCTAACTGGCTTTAAGTAAGTGGTGTTATACTTTTGTCATATTTCCATTTTGTGTGTGTCCATGAAGCTTGCAGACTTAAAGTTAAGCAAGGGAAGGGGGGTGGGGGGGGGGGAGAGATGGACTGTAGGCTGTGAGGTCTTCCAGGCTGCTTCTAGTAATGGAGGAGCGAGAGGGGGAAGAGTGAGGAGGGGGCTACCTAACAGCCCAGAAGCCTATAATTTCTTTATGCAATGCTATGTCCATTATCGTTCCAATAAGCTATGTGCTGACCTTGTATATAATAATGGAGTCTAAGTTGTCATTTCTCTAATTTCCTATTTCTCCCTTTCCACCATCTTAACTAACTCATTCATACTGGAGGAGAAAAGGGCGGGAGCTTGAGGGGGGGGAGCTGTGAAGCAAGAACTGTAACACAGTATATTTCTCAATGAACACAAAACTGTATGCAATAAATGTAACTCATTATAAACAAATCATAACTATATGACAGTATTTTTCATAAGGGACAAAATTAACCCTTCACATGATAGATCCACAAGACGTTACCTTACACACCTAATACATTTGGTCCCCCAAAACTTGAGAGAGAAATACTAAAAAGTGAGAAATATCATAATAATTTTCAATATCATCAAGCCAATATCAAAGCAAATGAAAAGCTTAGGGACTTCATCCTAAAAAATGTGCTAGAAAAATAAATGATCGCTGGAATCATGCAGTACTGCAAAACCTAATGCATCTCAATAAAGTCTGAAATGGGCATAAAAGAAATGTGTTCTGTGAAGTGCATAACTGTAACCGTAGTAGCAGTTCCAAAATTAGTATAGACGAAAACAAAGTGAGCAGCATAGACAGTCTCTTGTGTGTCTGTGCTTGCATCAGGGCTCATGAAAAAACAGATTCATTCTGATGAAAAATAGACAAGGCAACCCACACAATGTCCCAATGTCTTTCAACAGTGACTCCTGCCTGATACAATGAAGGATAAAAGCACAGAGTAAGAAAGCCAAACTTTAACCATATCAGTTTCTTTGTACTGTTCTCTTTTTCACATACTCTGAACAACATGCTCCAAACCCTTTTCAACATATCAGACTATTCTTCATTCCTGCACCATCACAAGGCTCTTGCCTATATCTAGTATCCAGCCTCATACCTACAACTCAGTTCCAGCACAAGATCCAGTCCTTACCTGCACTCTATTCCAGCACAAGATCCAGACCTTGGCAGCACTTACCAAGATGTTCAGCCACAGCTGAACATATCCAGCATAGCTCTCTGCTTCAACGGCAGGGGGAGAAAGACTGATACTTCACTTGTAACGGCGGTTATCCCAGGACAAGCAGGATGCTAGTCCTCACATATGGGTGACGTCACTCACGGAGCCCTAATGCGGGAAACTTCTGGTAAGTTTCTAGAAGCTTTTAACTGGCAGCCTGGGGCTACTGAGCATGCCCGGCATGCCATGATATTCCCTGCCACAGGGGTCTCACTTCAGTCTTCGTTTTTCCGCGCTGCCATTGACATCACGGTCACAGGAGCCCTGTGAGGTTTTTCCTCACAAGTTGACAAAAAAAGTCAATATTTTCTTTAAAATATTTGCCCCATTTCGGGTCTCATAGTGATTGTCACCGGACGGTGACAAAGAAATTAGCTTCCGCTAATAAATTTAGCATTTTTTCATCGACGGACGTTGAGTCACGATGGCATCAGGCTTCAAAAAGTGCCCAGCCTGTAACCGAACAATGTCCATAACGGACCCGCATATAGAATGCGTTCGGTGCCTCGGAGGACAGCATGACATTGCTTCCTGTCCAGAATGCCAGGAGATGACTGCAAAAGGCAGAAAACTCCGCCAAGATAAGATGGCACAGATTTTTCAAATCCAATCGGGGCCTTCACCGACAACTTCCACAAAATCATCGCCGGTAGGTCTTACTAAAAAGATTCTTCTCAAAAAACGACTTCCAGAGGGTTCGGGCGATGCCTCTTCACCAACACCCTCTACTTCATCGGCAAGGTCGGTATCTGAACCGAGATCGAAGCATAAGCCACCGACGGCATCGATCTATCCCGCTGCTTTCCGCTGCCGGACGAACCGAGCGCTAAGAAGCAAAAATCGTCTTCACCTACAGTGACTTCCGTTCCCTCGGTTCCGGCATCGATACCGTCGACCTTGCCGCTGTCATCAACTTCGATTCCTGACTTGACTTTGTTAATAAAGCAAATTGTCACCGATGCCTTAAAGCAACAAATTCCATCGCCGATGCCGACACCCATGTCGATGCCGGCGGGATCGCCGATGTCAGAAGTTCTTCGATACCGGCTTCACAGCCGATGCCGGCGACTTTGCCGATGATGCAAGTTTCATCGATACCGGCTTTACAGCCGATGCCGACGGGTCAGTCGATGCCGGTGTATACGCCGATGCCAGCAGTATCTTCGATGTCTTCGATTCCGCTGATGTCTACCTCGATGCAAATAACATCGATGACGGAGCCTGTTCAGGCATTCATCCCATCGATACCATCGATACCTTCGATGCCAACCTGGTCTATAACATCGATGATTCCTATCTCGATGTTTTCCTTTACGACATCATCGATGCCATCTGTTACACAGCCGATATCTCTCTATACAATGGCACCATCCAAACCTCCTTTGCAAGGAAAACCACTTCCATGCAAAAGTCATCGGGGAAATTCAAGCATTCTTTGCCAAAACCTTCTACTACAGCTCCAGACACTTCCAGTTCTGAAGCAGCATTACACAGCCTGCCTCACTAAGAGATATCAGGACCTTCTGGCTTCATTGCCTATTATGCCTGGGCAAGAAGAGGAGGAACAAGAAACTTCACCTGACCCACAAGATCCATTACAAGGTCCTTCTGGGATTACCTCCACCTCAAAGGCCTATGCCTGCTCCATATCAAACACCAACTTCTGATACCTGGTCAGATACCGCATCTGAGCCCTCATCAGAAGACTTTATGTCTGATCCCTCTCCACCTCAGTCCAAAAAACAGTCCCCTCCAGAGGACCTTTCATTTTCCTCTTTTATCCAGGAGATGTCTGAGTCCATACCTTTTCCAACTACAGGCGGAAAAAGATGAGAGGCAACAGACACTGGAAATTCTACAGTTTGTAGATCCTCCTAAGCACAATCTGGCCATCCCTATCAATGAAGTGCTACTACAACTCCAGCAGAGGATTTGGGAACACCCTGTAAACTCCTGCTGTTAATAAAAGGGTAGATTCTACCTATCTCGTTCAATCTGCACCAGGATATGAGAAAACTGAACTTCCTCACAATTCACTTGTAGTTGAATCTGCTCAAAAGAAATCTCGCAGGACCAGAACTCATGCCTCAATCCCTCCAGGAAAGGACAACAGATCTTGGATCAGATGGGAAGAAAAATCTATCAAGGGACCATGCTCAACTCAAAGATTTCAGCATACCAACTTTACATGACTCAACACCAGAGAAATCTCTGGAAACAGATTGAAGAAATTTGTACCTTCTCTGCCTCAACAACACCAAGAGGCAGCACAAAACATAATTCAAAAAGGCTTGGATGCAGGAAAGCATGAGGTCAGAGCCACCTATGATGCTTTTGAAACATCTTCCAGAACAGCAGCATCAGGCATTAGCACCAGAAGGTGGGCCTGGCTAAAGGCTTCTGATTTACGGCCAGAAGTCCAGGACAAACTGGTGGACCTTCCTGTCAGGGAGATAATTATTTGGCACCAAAGTTCAGGACGCTGTGGCTCAGCTTCGAGAGCACTCGGACACTCTAAAACAACTCTCCATGCTACCTCATGACCCTGCAACCCACACAAGTCGCAGACCACCGCGTAGGGAGACAAAACGCCCTTTCTATAGGCCAAAAAGGTACTATCCTCCCGCTTCTAGGCAAGACCTCCCAGGTCTCAACAAAGACCTCAACAGAGACAACAGCGGTCTGCGAGGCCCCAACCAGCTCCTCAAACAGGACCTGCCTTGGGTTTTTTGAAACGAAATTCAGAGAACAAGGCCTATATTCCAATCCCCACACCACCTTGCCAGTTGGAGGAAGAATATCCCATTTCTACAAGGAGTGGACATCAATAACATCCGATCATTGGGTCCTTTCGATTAATTCATCAAGGCTACCGCTCGACTTCACATCACTCCCTTAGGAGTTTCCACCACACAATTCCCATCTTCAATCACAATCACATACTTCAGTTACAAACAGAATTATCCGCTCTTCTGCAATCAAGAGCTGTGAACAAGTACCACACAGTCAGAAGGGCAGAGGATTCTATTCCCGGTATTTCCTCATTCCAAAGAAAACCGGAGCCTACATCCCATTCTAGATCTCAGAAATCTCAACAAATTCTTAAAAAAAGAAAGTTCAGGATGGTTTCCCTAGGCACCATGCTTCCACTTCTACTCAAAGGAGATTGGCTTTGTTCTCTGGATCTTCAAGATGCTTATACACACATTCCTATTTTCCCGCCTCATCGCAAAGTATCTGCGATTCACAGTAGGCCATCAGCATTTCCAATACAGAGTGTTGCCATTTGGCCTGGCTACAGCTCCAAGAGTATTCACCAAATGCCTGGCAGTGATAGCAGCATACTTACACAAACAAGGTGTTCATGTCTTTCCTTATCTCGACGATTGGCTCATCAAAAGTCACTCTCAACAAGGAGCAATAACTTCACTAAATCGCACAATAGCTATACTTCACCGACTGGATTCCTCATCAATTATCAAAAATCCCACATGACTCCTTCTCATCTACTCCAATTCATAGGAGCAGACTTAAACACAGACATTGCACAGGCTTTTCTACAGAAGATCGTGCAGACACACTCCCTGTTGGCACACTCAATTTCCTTACAACAACAGGCGACAGCCCATCAGTTTCTCACCTTACTAGGCCACATGGCCTCAACAGTTCAAGTCACTCCTATGGCCCGCCTCGCCATGAGAGTAACCCAATGGACTCTACGTTCACAATGGATCCAAGCCATTCAACCATTACACTATCCAATCCAAGTAACCCACCAACTACGCTCATCGCTACGATGGTGGACAACCAAGGACAATTTACGCAAGGGCCTACCCTTCCAGAAACCAGTCCCTCAGATAACATTAACTACAGATGCATCCACCTTGGGGTGGGGTGCTCACATAAACTCTCTTCAAACTCAAGGAACTTGGACAAAACTCGAAGCCACATATCAAATCAATTTTCTGGAACTTCGAGCCATACGTTATGCGCTTCATGCGTTCAAGGACTGCCTTTCCCACAAGACTGTTCTGATCCAAACAGGCAACACAGTAGCTATGTGGTACATCAACAAACAGGGAGGTACAGGCTCGTATCTCCTTTGTCAAGAAGCTGCACAGATTTGGGGCTGGGCCCTGAACCACTCAATGTTCCTACAGGCCACTTATCTAGCAGGAATTCAAAATGTGGTAGCAGATCGACTCAGTTGTCAGTTCCAGCCACACGAATGGTCCCTGAATTCCTCAGTAGCGACCAAGATATTCCAACGTTGGGGACAACCAACAACAGACCTCTTTGCGTCGCATCTGAATCACAAAGTGGACAACTTCTGTTCCCTACACACACAGAAGAATCAGCCAGCCAAGGACGCTTTTGCTCGCCCTTGGAACTCAGGCCTACTATATGCATATCCTCCAATACCGCTCATAACGAAAACTCTAGTGAAACTACAGCAAGACAAGGGGGACCATGATACTCATAGCCCCATACTGGCCTCGACAAGTATGGTTTCCCACACTGCTAGACCTCTCAGGGATCCAATACGCCTGGGAGTAGCTCCCAATCTCATAACTCAGGATCAGGGTCGGTTGCACCATCTCAACCTCCAATCCCTATCTTTGATAGAATGGATGTTGAAAGCTTAATTTTACAACCACTCAATCTGTCAACAAATGTTTCTCAAGTGCTTATAGCTTCATGCAAACCATCCACTAGAAAGAATTATTCTTTCAAATGGAAAAGGTTCACTCTGTGGTGCAGACAGAACCATATTGATCCTTTCACTTGCCCCACTACTTCTCTTTTAGACTATTTATACCATCTTTCAGACTCTGGTCTTCAGACTTCATCAATCAGAGTACATTTAAGTGCAATCTCAGCTTATCATAATTAGTTGGGAGATGCACCTATATCCACACAATCCACATATCCACAATCCACATATCAGTAGGTTTATGAGAGGTCTTACTCACCTTAAACCACCAATTCGACCTCCAGTCACAGAATGGGATCTGAATCTGGTTTTAACAGCATTAATGCGTTCTCCTTTCGAACCCATACATTCTTGTGACCTCAAATTTCTCACATGGAAGACTATCTTCCTCATAGCCATTACATCAGCTAGAAGAGTTAGTGAGTTACAAGCACTTGTCACATATGAACCTTATACAAAGTTTCTACATGACAGAGTGGTTCTCCGTACACACCCAAAATTCCTTCCCAAGGTAGTTACGGAATTCCACTTAAATCAAACCATAGTTTCTACCCACATTCTTTCCAAGGCCTCACTCTCACCAAGGGAAAGAGCTTTACATACTTTGGACTGTAAACGTGCATTGTCTTTTTATTTAAATCGCACTACATCCCTCAGAAAATCCAATCAACTTTTTGTTTCTTATGATCCAAATAAGCCAGGTAAAGCAGTGGGCAAGCATACTCTATCCAACTGGTTAGCAGATTGCATACAATTTTGCTATGAAAAAGCAGGCCTTCCTCTTCAAGGGCGAGTAAAAGCACATTCAGTACGAACAATGTCAACTTCAGTAGCACATTTTCGTTCAGTGCCAATCATTGACATATGTAAAGCAGCAAAATGGAGTTCTCTTCACACCTTTGCAGCTCATTACTGTCTGGATAAACAAGGGTGACAAGATTCAGCCTATGGACAATCTGTCTTAAAGAACTTGTTTCCAGTTTAATCCCAACTCCTTCTACAACCATTCTGCTGTGATCTTCGGCTGACTCATTTCCTCAATAACACATCACTGCTAACTTCATGGACAATGACTCAGCCTCTAGCTTGCTAATCACCCATATGTGAGGACTAGCATCCTGCTTGTCCTGGGATAAAGCAAAATTGCTTACCTTGTAATAGGTGTTATCCCAGGACAGCAGGATGTAGTCCTCTTAGAACCCACCCGCCACCCCACGGAGTTGGCCTCAGACCTTTATTATTTTATTTTGCTAACACTTATTGCTACATACGAGACTGAAGTGAGACCCCTGTGGCAGGGAATATCATGGCATGCCGGGCATGCTCAGTAGCCCCAGGCTGCCAGGTTTAAAAGCTTCTAGAAACTTTACCAGAAGTTTTCCCGCATTAGGGCTCCGTGAGTGACGTCACCCATATGTGAGGACTACATCCTGCTGTCCTGGGATAACACCTATTACAAGGTAAGCAATTTTGCTTTACTACCCCAAACCTAATAAGCCTGATATTTCACTTTCAATGCATATCCAGCATAGCTCTCTGCTTCAACGGCAGGGGTGGAATGAAGAAAAGTTGATCTATATACAGACAACAACCAATAAGGACTGAATTACATAGTCTGGGTAAACAAATGAGCATGGGTGTAGCTTGCTATTGCGGCGGTTACTACCCCTAACTAATTAAGCTAGATATTTCACTTAGATTGCAGTCTCTGCGGGGGTGGAAGGGAAGGGAAATAGAACCAAAAGGTTACTATGGGCCAAGAGTAACAGATAAGTATGAGAAAAAAAAAAGAGTGCTGGGCAGACTGGATGGGCCGTTTGGTCTTCTGCTGTCATTTCTATGTTTCTATATATATATATGTTTCTAAGTCCTACTGGCCCCCAGATTTTGACCCTTATCTGGTTAAGTTAACTGAGAGAGACGAAGAAAGTAATCAGTAAAGCAAAAGGTTTCGCAGAAGAAAGGATTGCCAAATAGGTAAAGAGAGGTGACAAATCTTTTTTTCAGATACATCAGAGAAAGGTCCAAAGTGGTATAGTGAAAACTGAAAGGTGAAAAAGGATCAATGTGTGGAAAGAGACGAAGAAAAGGCAGAAATATTAAATACTTCAATTCTCTGTTCACTAACAAAGACCCTGGAGAAGGACTATTGCTGACTAACAAGGCTGTGGATAGGGGTGGATTTGACAAAACCCCGTTTACAGAAGAGAATGTATGGAAGAGCTAGGAAACCTGAAAGTGGACAAAGCCATGGGGCCTGATGAGATTCATCCTAGGATACTGAGGGAGCTCAAAGATGTGCTGGTGGGTTCACTCAGTGACCAGTTCAATAGATCCCTGGAAACGGGAGTGGTGCTGAGTGACTGGAGAAGAGCGGTGGTGGTCCTGCTTCACAAGAGTAGGAGCAGAGAGGAGGCTGGAAATTACAGGCCGGTTAGCCTCACCTCGATGGTGGGAAAATTAATGGAGACTGCTGAAGAAAGGATAGTGAACTACCTACAATCTGGTGGGCTGCTCAATCCGAGACAGCACAGATGCACTAGGGGAAGGTCATGTCAGACAATCTGATTGATTTCTTTGATTGGGTGACTAGAGAATTGATCAAGGAAGAGCGTGCGATGTGATTTACTTGGATTTTAGTAAAGCCTTTGATACAGTCCCCCATAGAAGACTCATGAACAAAATGAAAAGCTTAGGAGTGAGCGCCAAGGTGGTGGCATGGATTGTGAACTGGCTGATGGATAGAAGGCAGCATGTGATGGTAAATGAAACCTTCTCTGAAGAGAGAACAGTGTTAGTGGACTGCCACAGGGATCGGTGTTGGGACCGGTTCTGTCAACGTCTTGTGAGCGACACTGCAGAAGGGTTTGAAGTTAAAGTTTGTCTATTTGCGGATGATACTAAGATCTGCAACAGTGCACACACCGGAAGGAGTGGAGAGAATGAGACGTGATTTAAGGAAGCTTGAAGAGTGATTGAAGATATGGCAACTGGGATTTAATACCAAGAAATGTAAAGTCATGCGGTAATCCAAAAGAACTGTATGTGATTTGGGGGGGGTGAAATGCTGCTGTGCACGGAATAGGAGAGAGACCTTGGGGTCTTAGTGTCTAGCGATCTAAAGATGGCGAAGCAATGTGACAAGACGATAACGAAAGCTGGAAGAATGCTTGGCTGCATAGAGAGAGGAATATCTAGTAAGAAAAAGAAAGTGATAATTCCCTTGTACAGGTCCTTGGTGAGCCTCACTTGGAGTACTGTGTCAGTTCTGGAGACCGTATCTCAAAAGGGACAGAGCCAGAATGGAAGCGGTCCAGAGAAGGGCGACCAAAATGGTGGGAAGTGTCCATCAAATGACTTATGAGGAGAGGTTGAAGGACCTAAATATGTATACCCTGGAGGAGAGGAGGAGCAGAGGAGATATGATATAGACCTTCAGATACTTGAAAAGTTTTAATGATGCAAGATCAATCATAAACCTTTTCTGCTGGAAAGAAGTCAATAGAACTGGGGGTCACGAAATGAAACTCTAGGAAGGATGACTCAGAATCAATGTCAGGAAATATTTCTTCACGGAAAGAGTGGTGGACGCCTGGAATGCCCGTCTGGAGAAGGTGGTGAAGACAAAAACAGTGCAATATATCAAAAGGGCATGGGATAAACATTGTACATCCCTAAAGGCAAGGGGGAGGGGAATGAAGTAAGAGGCATGGGGGTAACTTGCTGGTGTGGGGGATACTACTCTTAATGAATAAGCCTTCATACTGTTGATGCAACTCTATCATTACTTGCTGCTTCAACAGTAGGGGGAAAAGAGGAATTGGATTCAGACAACCAACAAGGAAAAGAGGAATTGCATTCAGACAACAACCAACAAGGACATTGAATTGTACAATGGGAAAACAAATAAGCATGGAGGTAACTTGCTTGATGCGGCGGTTACTACCCTTATGTTGCGACCGTCAGTCTTCAACGGCTTCGCCCCGCCTACCTCTCATTACTTGCGGCTCCTCCCGCTCACCTCGGACTACTGTCTGCCGCGGCATCTGTTTGCTGTCCTCTCCGGCGTCCCCGGATCGGCTTTGGTGCTGCCTCCCGCCATGCTCCTCCAAGGTACCTTAGAGCGCACGCACACCGCCCTCATCTTTATTTCCATGTTGGCGCGAACCTCAGGGGCATCCCCCTGATATGACGTCACGCTGCCCGGATATTTAAGCCTACAGTATTTGCTAGCTCATCGAGTTAGCAACGGTAACACTACGGATGGGATTTGCTCTCTGTACCAAAGCTGCTCTGCCACTCCAGGGCTATCTGGAACTCTTACACCCTTCGGAGTTACTGACGGGGTACCCGCTCCTCGGGGGCCTCTTCTGCTTCTTTCAGGTGCTTTCAGGAAACGGGTACTCACTCCTGGAGGGCCCATGTTACCTGAATCGCTGCCTGCATCTTCAAATCCTTCTACTTGGAAGACTTCACTAACAGTTTCCACCTGTGAGTAGAACTACCATCTATTCCACAGTACTGCTTCACTGGAACCAGGTACTCGCTCCTCAAGGGCCTGCCCTCTGTTCCGGTGCCAAACCTCTCGTCTAGTGGAATCTCTTTTACTGCTACGTGAGTACATTACAACTGAGTCTCTCTGCTCTCCCTGTCTCGAAGCTTCTCCTAATTCTACCTGGGACTCTGAATGCTTCTTATCGTGTACTCGTAACTCTGTCTCTTTCCACTACAGCACTGCCTAGCAGAGGATTTGCTGTTCCAGCGTTCTGTGGGAGACCTGCCCAGCCGGGCTCAACATCTACTACTCACAACTGCCACCTCTGGTGGTTCCAAGACTGTTTAATAAATATTCAAATCTGTGTTTTTGGGTCCAGTGTCTAGCCTGACACTGTGGTCCCTCACGGGATTGCCCCCCGTGGGCGTGGTCAGCTGCCACAGTGTCCAAGGATCCACCCAAACATCAATAACCATAACACCTTAACCAAAAAGCCTGATACTTTATTTCTGATGCAACTCCAGTATTGCTTTCTGTGGGCGGGGGGGGGGGGGGGGGGGAAAGAAATCAAACAGTAACCAACAGGAGCCCTGACCGGTGGCGGTCTGAGTAACTGATAAGTATGGGAAACTGATAACTATGGGAGCTTGCTGTGCAGACCTGGATGAGCCATTAGGTCCTTTTCTGCCATCACTTCTATGTTAGATGTGGCCCATAGCAGGTCTAAAGTTATCTGGATATGCTTATCTGGTTAACTTTAACACTTATCCAGGTATAAGTATTATCCAGCCAACTTATATAGCCAGATAGACTTTAATATTGGCCCTTAGTTTGTTTTAGACCTCTGACATTCACATACAGACAACTGTCAGATTTTTTTTTGTTGTTAATTGTATTCATAACCCCTGTCTAGCAGTTGAAGTGGGTAGTTTGGAATCATTTATCTCAGTCTGCTCTTTATTTAAATGCACAGAAACATCAGGCATGGTCACTGTTTAAAAATACCATCTTGGAAGCCCAATCCAGATGTAATCCATGCATTAAAAAAATGGAAAGAAGGCCAAATGACTGATATGGTTAAAAGGTGATGTGAAAGAGGCTATTTAGTCAAAAGAACTTCTTTTTTTTCCATCTGAAGAAAATAGGAAAAAAAGCATGAGTATTGGCAAATTAGATGTAAAACTTTGATAAGGTGGGCTAAAAGAGAATTTTAAAAGTTGATGATCTTAGAGGCAAAAACTCATAATAAAAGCTTTTTAAAATATATCCAAAGCAGGCCGTCTGTTAGGGAGTCGGGTGGACTGTTAAATAATCGAGGGGTTAAAGTGGCTCACAGGGAAGATAAGGCAATCATGGGAAAACGGAGATGGTAACTTTGAAATGAGAGCACATGTACATGTGTTGGTGCACGCCTAGAGACGTGGCAGTTTTGTAACGTGCACATACACACAAATGTTATAAAATAGCCTAGGTGTGCATATGTGTGTTTCTAATTTTCAAATAGGCAGGCACAGCCATGAAAATTCGGGTTTGAGCCACACAAGTTAGGGAATTTTATAACAGGTACAAGTCCACACCATGACCAGTTTCACCAGTTCATCTACCAGTTCTCCAATGTAGAGCTAGGTCCTCCAAACCCCTATAGATCTTTAGTCTGCACTCACTCCAGTTACCCCAGACCCCTTAAACCTCTCAGGGATGTTTGTGTGTGTATATATGTGTGTGTGTATGTATGTGTATATATATATATATATATATATATATTTACACTTTTTGCATAGCAGAATTATATTTACACGGCACTAGACCTGGGCGCACACCCAGGCATGAAAGTACTTGTGTGAACATCTCTTGGTCACTCCCAGGAATGCCCATGCCCTGCCCTGCCCTGCCCACACCACACCACATCCCTTTTTTCTGCAGTGCAAGATGTGCATGCATTGGCACATGCATGCTCAACCCCACACTTTATAAAAAGATTTTCGTGCATGCATCTCTCTTAAATTTCATCTCTAAATGAATTCTTTGCTTTGGTGTTTACTGAAGAGGATGTTAGGTAAATACTTGTGCTGGAAACTGTACTCAATAGTGGTGCTTCAGAAAAACTGAAACAAATCACAGTGAAGCTGGAAGATATAACAAGGCAGATTGACAAAATAAAGAGTAGAAAATCACCCAGAACAGATGGTATACATCCCAGAGTTCTGAAAGAGCTCAAAATTGAAATTGCAGATCTGTTAAAAGTAATTTGTAACCTAATATTAAAATCGTCCATTGTACCCAAATATTGGAAGGCCAATGTTGTTGCGGGGACGCTGGTGAGGTAGTGTACCCTTGAGCCACGACGCGCCCACAGAGGAGCTATGGGAAGCACCGAGGCAGGCGAGGAGTGCCCAAGTACGGGTGGACAGGCTGGAGATGGATGGCCCTGGCCTCTGCAGAACCTGACACATCGGAGAGACCCAGCAACGCAATGCTGGTCTCTGAGCCCTCCGGCCACTCGACAGCCCTTTCGGACCTGCCGTAGAGAACGGCAGATGCGACAGGATGGACAGAGGCTGAGGGCGGAACACATGGACTCAGATGAAGACTCAGACGAGGTTTCAGATGGGGTTCAGGATGAAAAAGAAGACTGAAGCAATACCTTTTTAATATGTTCCAACAAAGGGGAGAAAATTGCCTGATATAGATCTCTAAGAAGCAGGTCCACCTTTATCCCTAAATATTTAAACCCAATTTTGGCAATCTTAAATCCCAAGAGAGACAGAGATCATTTATTTATTTTATTTATTTAATCATTTTTATATACCGATTTTTCATGTGAGCATTTCAAATTGGTTTACAGTAGTTAACAAATATTCATTTAAAAATATTTGCATTTCCAAAAGAAAATCATCTCAAAAGCCTGAGATACTACTAATCAAAAGCTGCCAACAAAGCAAGAGCTGAACGAGAGAGATTTAAGTAAAGCAGAATATCATATGCATAAAAAAGAGATCTTACAGGGTGATTTAGTTGTAGAGAATCCACTGTTAGTCCCATATCATTTGTGTAAGGGTTCGAGAGCAATGTTAAAAAGAAGAGAGGGTAATTGATAATCCTAGATGGGAACCCCCTCCATAATTGGGAAAATAAGAGGAAATGTGCCCATTCACAATAATTTGAGCACTTACATTGTTATACATTGCTTTAATCCAGGCTATAAAAACTTCTTGGATTAGAGAGAGAGGCCAGTATGAATTGCACTCCAAAAAGTCCCTACTGGGTTTCTGAAGTACTGAAATCACTGCGTCGGACAAGAAGCACTAGGTACCTACAAGGAATTAAAAACATCCACCAAAAAAGGCCCTCACAGTTCAGCAAAAGTTTAAATAAATTCCATGAGATAGGTGCCTGTGCATTTCCCAGAGGGAAGAGCAAATAGGGCCTGCATGAATTCAAGTTGAGAGATTTACAGTAGAATCCAGTTTTAGAAGTAAAGTTTTACTCAAAAAATCAGAAATCAACATTTCCGATGCAGAATCAAAGGGTGCATATGAAGAGTGATAATACTCCCTAAATAACAGTATATTGCTAATATCAGCCAACTGAGCACAAATGCTTCCATGCCAGCCCTAATTTGATGTATTGTGGATTCTCTCTTTTGCCGAAACGCTCTGGCAAGCAAGACACCAGTTTCTCCCTGTGCTCATAATAATGTTGCTTTGTATATTGAAAAGACTTTTTAATTTTCCCTGTTTGTGGGGTCCATAATTCATCCAGTGCCTGATTGTTTATGCAAGGTATGAGGAGAGCAGTCCACCTTCTCATGTCCCCAACTTCCATATAGTATTCTGCAAAATCTCTTCCCTTTCTCTTATGATCTTTTTTTTTTTAAGCTTCCTGCAGTACACTATAAGCTTCCCACACAAACCACCTTAAATGTTTCCCATTTCAAAATAGACAAGTAATCTCCTTTACTGTGGTAAAATAAGTTATTTAAGGCATTTTTAACTACCTCTTCCAGGTCCCCTTTCCCTACTAGGAGTGTGTTTAGTTTCCATGAACCTCTTGGGTTCATCTATGACAGAAAAAAAAAAAAGTAATTGAAATCGCTTGGTGATCAGAGATAGTCACTGGTAGAATGTCACAGTCATCTACCAAAGAATAGAGCAAAGATTCACATACAAAAAAGTTGATCCTATCATACAAATTAAATCTGGGAGAAAAATAAGTGCAATCTTTAGGAGATGGGTTTGAGGATTTCCACATATCCTTTCAATTAAAAATCCGCACTAACTGAGTAAAACTAAAAGGAAGGAGAAAGTCCTAATGGAGGGATTTGATCTGTCCAGCTCTATAGTAGACACATTCCAGTCACTCCCTATTATTAAGGACCCTATAGCAAAATCGTCTATATTTTTTATCAAATTGGTGACGAACTCAGCATGCCCAGAATTAGGGCCATAAATATTTGCAAGTCATAATATGTAGTTGACAATTGAATAGAACAAAGCAACCACCTGAGTCTATTTGTATACTATTAACCTTAACAGGTATAGACTCCCTTTCTCCTGGTATTAAATAAAGCAGCAAAAATTTGCCCAACCCAATTAGCCCTCTGGGAATAGGGAAATACCTACAGTTCCTGAATGTAATCCACTTTGAAATGCTGAAAACAGTGCGAAAAACGGAATATAAAAATCTAAATAAAATTAAAAAAAAAAAATCTTTAAGCTTTATATGTTCCAGATGAGACAAATGAGTCTCTTGCAAAAAAAAAAAAAAATTGCCCTTGCTGATCCTTCATAAAATTTTTAATTCTTGCTCATTTCACAGGAGAGTAATCACTGCTAACATTTAAAGTCACTATTTAAAATTTCCACCTGCAAAGTCATTGAACAATCCTGTCAAATTGCAGTTAAAACAGTATAACAAGAAGCATTGTGGCACATATGAACATGACTGACATCGACTGTTATGGAAAGGCAACATATTAAAATAAAATTTCAGCTTTTAAGCTGTAGAGCAGTTCTTCTCAACCATTTTGGTGGGGTACACTGGTGTGCTTTGGGAGAGTCCTTCCTATGTTGAAGTGCTGACAGCCCCAGCATGATCTTCCTCCTGGGTCCCATGACAACTGGACAGCACTAAAAAAGAAAGGAGAATGAGGGACAGGAGCAGGGAGCCCATAGAGCAGCAGTGAATGGCAGGGAAGAGGCTCTGCTTCCTGCTCCAGTCCCTCCCTCAGGCTTTCTCTGATTTGCTGTTTTTACTTGACACTAGATGTCTATGTTGCAGAGACTTTGACTCAGCTAACAGCAGGAGGAGGAAATCATCCAGTGCATCATTCAGGCAAGAATGATTTCTGGAGAGGGAAGGGAGGTGGTTAATACTGAAAGAAAGGGTGAAAAAGGCTTTGAATGCTTGGGAGAGGAGGCCAAGGACCTTGACAGTATTAGGCACTATTGCTCCTGCCAGCCAGGAGTGAGGCGAGCTTTGGAGCAATTTCAGGCCATATCAGTGGAGGAAGAAGCATGGGATAGATCATACTAAGAATCAAGGAAGAGATGTTGGAAGAGGAGAAGAAACTTAGGCTAAAGGGCAGGGAAGGAGGGAGGGATGCCCAGAGTGATGAAAGGACTGGGTAAGATGAAGGAGAAAGACATCAGGAAAAGGAAGAGTGAAAGAAGACAGAGAGCTGATAGAGTGGTACATGGAATGGGGAGAAGGGAGAAAAGACCCTGGATAAAAAGCAGGATGATGAAGATGGGAAAAGGTCCCAGGATGGAGCGAGAGCTAAGACCAGGAATTGGGAAGAGGAAGATGACTCAAATAGAGAGAAAGATGGAGCCAGGGATGGAGGTAGGGGAACAGAGAGAAAGAGAAAGGGAATACTAAGGACTCAAGAAGAGGGGGCAAGAGAACTTTGGATAGGGGAGGGGACCTATAATGGAGGGAGAAGATCCAGGTATTGGGTGGAGAGGAAGAATGGTGGACGAGGTAGGAATCCTGGGAGATGGAGAATGAAGAGAGATAAGTAATAAGAAAATAAATAGGAATGTTTCTTACCTATGTATGCTTCCTCTGCTGGCTGTTCGGCTGTCAGGCTGAAGCTGGCAGAATTAAACACACATGTAATAAGTTCTGCTCTACTTTTGTCAGGAAGAAAGGGGTGAGAAACATGGGAAATTTAGTTTGATGTGCCATGGGGATTGAGCAAACTTGAAAAGTGTGCCTTAGAATTAAAAAGGTTGAAAACTGTAGAGTAATATTTCTTTTTTTTAATTGTAACTCAAACATAAACAAGAAATCTCCCTTAAACAACCCCCCAAAAATAGGAGATGTCGGGAATCTGCAGAAGAAAGAATAAACCTAAAAATGTGACTGCTGGATTCCCCTTTTGAACCCAACTTCCACCACGTACCTTACAACATTCCCAACCCAACAAACTGCCCAGCCTGAGACAGGAGCTACTCTGGTCCTAGGAGTGACGGTATAAACTGTCTCTTCAAACAAAGAGAAGAAAGTGAAAAATTCTTAGAGAGAAATAACTCCCCATACTTCCTATTAAACTCCCAGCTGATAGTAGCAAAATCTACAATGGAATCTTTGTACACTTATAAAACAACCTAAAATAAAACTATATTTGCCTGCTTGGAAACACTTTGCATAGATGTGAAGAACCCAGTTGTACATCTGTGGAAAATAAACATCTATTTACTGCATAAAATAGTAGATGCCGCTTTCTGCTCAAAATTGCAAAACAGCCAAATATGAGCTCAACAACCTTAATAGAGGCACAAAATACATAAAAATAAACTAATAAACTGAAAAACAAACAGTTAATAACTCGCCCACTTAAAAAATTCCTTCACACTAGTATTAGTCTGGGTTCTCCTGCTGCAAAATTATCTACCCCTGAGCAAGCTGCAGATTAGTAGTAAAAAGAGTGAAATAGAAAAGTAATCTGAAGAGACCAAGAAAGGAATAAAGTATAACAATATAAATCCAGATCCAATTAGTCTATAAAAGGCCACTGATGGGTGAGTGCAGGATATCTGACTAGAAATAAAGATCTTCAGGAGCACCACAGAGCTGCTTCTTCCGTGATGTGCCACCTCTGTGTTATAAAATAGAAAATTGGATCCATGGAGGCAAACATAGAGGAAATGAACCAGCAAAGAGAGAAGTATCAAAAAGAAAAGAAAAAAGAGAAATCCTAATCCTAAGAAAAGTCTACCCAAAACAAGGGAAGGCAGGCATCCTGGTTAGCAACCACACAGGTCTATCCAGTACCGAGCGGTAGGAAGAGCTGCGTTAGTGCCTACGGCACCCGCGGTTGCCGCACGCACAGTGCAGCTCACCTACCGCTCGATCCTGAACACTAATTTTATTTAAATGTAAACCGCGTCCGAAAAGCCTTAGGCCCGCGCAACCCATTTTACTGGATAGAGCGCCTATACAGTATCCTGGGTGCGCGGGCCTAAGGCTTCACGCCACGCTGGTATCTGTCATTTCAAATGTCATTTGAAATGACAGATTCCAGGAAGCGAAAAAACCAAAAGCAAAAAGTAAGTCGCTTCGCCGCTTCACTCTTCCCTCCTCCCGGAGCAGGGCGCGAAAAGCAGCCTTGCTCCGGGAGGAGGGAAGCGGCGAAGCGACTTACTTCTTGCTTTTGGTTTTTTTGCTTCGCCGCTGTCAGTGTCTTCCCTTCCTCTTGGAGCAGGGCGCGAAAAGCAGCCTTGCTCCGGGAGGAGGGGAGAATAGACACGGACAGCGGCGAAGCAAAAAAAAAACCAAAAGCAATTTTGGTTTTTTTTTCAAAAAGCTAAAAGTAAGTTGCTTCGCCGCTATCAGTGTCCCCCCTCCTCCCGGAGCAAGGCTGCTTTTCGCGCCCTGCTCCGGGAGGAGGGGAGAAGAGATGACAGCGGCGAAGCAAAAAAAAAAGCGAAAAAACCAAAAAGGGACCCGACCCAACTTACTTTTGCAGCCGTCCGGCATCGTGCTCCCCCGCCTCGTCCGGCATCGTTGCTCCCCTGCCTCGTCCGGGAAGATGGCTGCCAGCACGGGGGAAAGCAGCCCCTGTGCATTCAATTGGCTGCCGTGACGCCAAACGTCGTGACGTCACGTCTTGAGCAGCCAATTGAATGCACAGGGGCCGCTTTCCCCCGTGCTGGCAGCCATCTTCCCGGACGAGGCAGGGGAGCAACGATGCCGGACGAGGCAGGGGAGCAACGATGCCGGACGGCTGCAAAAGTAGGTTGGGTCGGGTCCCCTTTTGGTTTTTTCGCTTCGCCGCTGTCATCTCTTCTCCCCTCCTCCCGGAGCAGGGCGCGAAAAGCAGCCTTGCTCCGGGAGGAGGGGGGACACTGACAGCGGCGAAGCAACTTACTTTTAGCTTTTTGAAAAAAAACCAAAATTGCTTTTGTTTTTTTTTTCGCTTCGCCGCTGTCAGTGTCTGTTCTCCCCTCTTCCCGGAGCAAGGCTGAAAAAGCAGCTCCGGGAGGAGGGAAGAACTGAAGCGGCGAAGCAACTTACTTGCACGGGGGAAAGCGGTCTCCGTGGCAGCCCCAGTCCTCTCCCCTCCTCCCGAAGCCAAAAAAAAAGCGAAAAAAACGTTGCAGCCCCCCTCCGGACATCGGAGGGGGCTGCAACGTTTTTTTCGCTTTTTTTTTTTTTTTTTTTTGGTAGTCGGGGCGCGGGTTACGGGATGCTAGGGAATAGCTAATTCGCTCGTTTGCATGCAATATCGAGCTAATTCGCTCGTTTGCATGCAATATATATGCCGCGGGCGGAAGGGGTTGCCCGGGGAATTTAGGACGCGGTAGGAGTAGGTTAAAGGGGATTCGGGATCGCAGGAAGGGCTAACACGGCTGGAACGTGAGTAAAAAGCGGCTTAGGAGCAGGGTAAACGCGGCCGCACTTTACAGGATAGGCCTGACAGATAGCCCCACAATGTCTCCATATAATAGGATCATACTGGAAAAAAAAAAAAGTGATATCGGTGTTTATTCAGCTTCAATAGTCAACTTGTCCCTTTGCTTACTTGAAACAGCTGAGAGATTACAAGACACAAATTAATGTGACAAAATCTATTTCTCCTCAAAAATAAAAATAGCTGGTAATAATTCTGCACAGCAGTTTCACATTGTCAAATCATTAACTACAGTACAAAATTTGACTGGTTTAGCAGCCATAGTAGATTGTAATCAGATTGCTAATTTCATGGTTGAAAAATTTTGAGGATTAATGACAGTTTTTTCTCATGTTCTATAATCAGACTCCTTTGACACTGTGACTAGAAATTCTATTGCTTTAATTATGTCCAAAATGAATTAATTCCCATGTCCTTTGAATCCCTGCCCCACTGTTACGTTAAAAATGGTTGGAGATGAGAAAAATTGACAACCTCTCACTAGAGGCCGACATTCTCCCTGCTACTTTTAAAACAAGCAACAGTGATACTACTATTGAAGAAAGCTAATGCAGATCCCTTGGACTACTCAAATTACCATCCAATTTCATTTCTCCCATCTCAAACTAAAATTAGTGAATCAGTAGTGTTGCACCAATTGTTAGATTTCGTTGAAGAAAATGCTGTTATTGACCATCCCTAGTTTGGCTTCAAGAGTGCTGCGTATGTTGTGTAGCACTTTGAAAGTGTTAAGAAGTAGTAGTAGTAGAAGGGGTCTCAACAGAAAGTTTGCTACTTTCTACCTTCGACCAATAAGCTGAGGCTTTAACTCTAATCCCAACTATATCATGATCCTTCTGGATATCTCTGCAGCCATCCACACTTTGGATCATAGCATTCACTTCTTTAGACTGCAGTCTTTTGGTATATCAAGCCTTGAACCAAAATGTGTTTTATCATATTTAATAATCCAAAATCAGCAAATCAGAATTGGTAATGTTCAATCAAGCTGATATCCAGCAACCTATGGTGTTCTTCAAGGATCCTCTTTTTCAGCTACCCTCTTAAACATTTAATTCCCTCACCTACATAAAGTTCTTGGATGTCTTGGCATAAATTATAATATCCCTAGCTTTTAGACAGGGACTCTGGACCAGTGAATTTATGCTCGCCTGCAGGCAGATGGAGACAGAGCAAGCTGATGTCACAGTATATATAACCCTGCAGTGACCCCGCCTGCCAGTATTCTCCGTCTCCAGCAGATGGTGGACGTGCATCTCCCTATGAGGATTGCTTTGAACTTTTTGAAAGGAGAAATTTGAAATTCTAAATTCACCAAAACAAATGCCCCGCTCTCCTGTGGTGATAGCTAAAGGCTCCCTCCCCCAGTTGAGAATTCCCGAGGCGATTTCCGTGGTCCCTCAGAGGTGTGCCTTGGTCCAGTAGCTGGGTTTCCCAGCGTGGACTTAGCTACTAGTTGAGCTGAAAGGCAGCGGGTATAGGAGGCCGAGCGCAGCAGTGATGGCAGATGCCCTCTCCCTCCGCAGCCGGAGACCATCTCTGTACTCAGCCAGTAAGCGCTGAGCTCAGGTAAGGTTTAAAAAAAAAAAAAGTTTTACCTGACTCAGAGTCAGTTAGAGGGGTTCAGGACTTTCTCCGTTCTTGGTGCACCATGCGTTCATTCCTGCTCCTGTAAGGGTTGAGGAACTGGACAGCCTGGCGGGTTGAGTGGCCCCTGGTGGGTTAGGCCCCGCCCTTAGGCTTTTTTCTTGCACGCTGTGTGGTAGGCTGCAGCAGCCATTTTTGCGCGTTCTTGTGCTTATTCTGCTGCCCTTTATAGGTCATCGGTGTGAGCAGTGTGTCAGCTTTGTGCACTCATTATGTGCTCAGATTTTGGGTGCGCTTTTTACGCGCACAAACCTTTTTAGGTGCTTACTTGGCACACAGGTTGTGCGTGCACCTTGCTGCACTTTTTCCTAGGCGCTTATTTTTTGATGCATTTCTTTTTTGAGCGTGAGCCGTTCTGAACCACATTTACCGCAGCAATGGCACCGGTAAGCAAGAAGCCTAAGCTTCTTCCTGTGTTGCCTGTCATATTAGGGCTTCTCAGCTTGGTCTAGCTTCTAACCTGTGTCGGCGCTGCTCAGGGAGAGTTGTCTTCCTTGGATTTTGCTAAGCCTAGCTCATCTCATTCTGAAGATGGGTTGGTCACAGCCTTGACTGGGAGTCCATTTATCTACACACTAGGAAATGGAGAAATTATCTAATAATTTTGTTTTCCTTAGTGTAGACAGATGAACTCAGCTTCCCGCCCTCGACTGCCACATGTGTCAATTCTCCTGTGGGGGTCTGGGTCCCAAGGGATTACTGGTAAGTGTTCATCCAGTCCCTAGCTTGGGGTACCTAGAATCTTATGTGAGTTCAGTGTTTATAGTTGGTTGAGCACAGTTCTGATTATCTATTTGTAATCAGGTTTTTTGCTAGAATGTTCACAGTTGCTTTTGAAGAGAATGCTGGCAGGCTGGTGTCACTGCAGGGTTATATAATACTGTGATGTCAGCTTGCTCTGTCTCCATCTGCTGGCAGTGGAGCATAAACCCACTGGTCCTGAGTGCATCTGTCTGCTCTAAAGAAAACAAAATGAGCAGGTAAGTAATTTCACCAATCTACACCAATGATATACAGTTCTTTATCCTGTACAGTTCTTCTTGGTCTGAAATTTTTGGCTTAGTATCATTGTCTGAATTCTGTGAAACGCTAGCTTACAGATAACAGATTGCAATTGAACTTTGCCAAAACTGAAATTTTGATTCTTATAGCCACCAAGTCCCCATCTTATGAAGTTCCAACTACTTTCATTTTTCAGAATCACTTCTTACCAGTTTTCAAAATATCAAGAAATTTGGGTGTTCTGATTGATTCAAACATTTCTATGAAAAATAGATCAGTGCAATGGTTAA
The DNA here is from genome assembly GCF_901001135.1 of Rhinatrema bivittatum. Lineage (NCBI taxonomy): Eukaryota > Metazoa > Chordata > Amphibia > Gymnophiona > Rhinatrematidae > Rhinatrema > Rhinatrema bivittatum. The sequence goes on along the minus strand of NC_042616.1, from coordinate 343,109,780 downwards.
ATCTTCATTTTACAAATTGCACCTATGAGGCACCTGAAACACCTCCTAGAGTTACATTTCCGTTCCGTTTTACAAAACATTGTTTTAAACTCTCTAGATTATTGTAATTCCCTGTACATTGTTTGCTGGCCAATACCATTCAAGCTCTGCAGATAGTTCAAAACTCTGCAGCTAGATTACTAACTGGCTCATGATCTATGGACCACATCACTCCAGTTTTGCTGAACTTACATTGGCTATCAGTGTATTGTGACATTCAATATAGGATCCTAATTCTGATCCATAATTTACCTTTATTAAAATGTCTTAATCATCTAAGAGCCAAGCACTAGGCAATATACAAAAAATAAAACATTCATAATTAAAAACAAAACAGCGCAAAACTATCAAAACAAGCAAAAGTAAAAAATACATACAACTTAAAAAATATCTTTAGAAATATGTCTGCTTGACATTTTCAAGAAAAACTTTTAGGCATTAACAAAAGTATGCCTGCTTGAAAAGAAAAGTCTTATGCATAGAATTAAATTTCTAAAAAGTCCAGTTGCCTAATCTCTTTACGTAAAGCATTCCAGAACGTTGGGGCAGCAACAAAAAAGGCACAGTCCCGAGTCACCAGCAAAATGCTTGAAAAGTTGAGGGTATGTCAAGAAGTTTCTACAATCTACAAGAAGATTCCCATCAAATACAGAGCCCAATATAAAATTCTAACAATCATTCACAACTCATTATATAATAAAAATATTACTTGGTTAAATGAATCATTACATCCTTACATCCCTAATACTGAGATCGGCAAATAAGGGCCTCTTGCAAATACCCACATTTAAGGGCGCTCACCTGAGTGAGATCAGGGAGAGATCAATCTCCATAGCCGGACCAAAACTCTGGAATACTATGCCAGTTGAGCTAAGACTAGAACCAGATACTAAGATCTTTAAAAAGGGTTTAAAACATAGCTATTCGGCATTGCATTTCCATAGACAGAAAAAGAATAGCAGTAAATATCTTAACAGTGAATGTTATTTTAATTCTTTACATTAAATATTTTATTGTAGTTTATTTTATGTATGTCGTCTATTTTATGCTACATACTTGTAATTTGATTTTCTGTGAACCGCCAAGATTGTTTACCAGATTGACGGTATACAAATAAAATAATAATAATCTCTCTGTGTTAATCTCAAGCACAGTTTGGGCCACAAAGATGAACAAATGCATTAGCCCATGGGGATTATCAGAGCTAATTAGCTTGATCGTCAGTGTCATGGATGTGAGCCCTTGGGCTGTGGTGTGGTTGATGCAGCCTAGTTGGTGAACCTACTAGGCCCACACCGACAGCTGGTTGACATGCCCTTACTAGAACTGGAGCTGGGACTTCACCTGTACCAATTCCATTCCTCACAGATTGAGCCTTAGGCGAGTGTCCCATAAGCAGCAGTCAGACAGAGTCAGGAAATGGGCAGAGATCCGGGTCCAGGCCAATGTTGAAGCAGGCAATAGACAACAACCAAAGAAGTGGTTGGTGTCCATAGCAGAGGTCAGCAGTACCAGGCAGCAGGTACTAGTATAATCAGATCCAAAACAGAGCCAGGAGTCAAACAGGGCATGACAAGACACAAGCAGGACAACCAAAGCAGGGCAACAGAGGCAAGGCAAGGAAACTGCAAGGAGAGAGAGAGTCAAGGCACAGGACAATGAGTAGTAACATGCATTGCTAGGCAAGAGGACCTGTTGCAGAGGCACTGGGCTGGAGAATAGCTGAGGTTTAATTACCCAGCCGTGCTGACGTCATCAAGGGAACACTGGAAGGACTTTCTAGTCATGGAGCCTAGAAGGGGGCCAGACGAGTGTTTGTGTGCACATCTTGGGAGAGGTGCAGCATATGATAGACCGGCTGGAACATTACAGTACCCTCCTCCTAAGCCCTCTCAACTAAGGCTTATGGGGAAAGTACCGATGGAACTCTTTAGTGAGTCAGGAGGCTTGAACATTGGATGCGGTCTCCCAGGTGTTTTCTTCATGGTCAAAGCCCTTCTACAAAATGAGCTAATGGGAGTCTGTTCCAAATTCTCTTGGACTCTATGATCTCCTGGATCTCCAATGTTACCTCCATTGGCTTGGGAGGAAGTCGTGAGGGCCACAACAAGAGTAGAGGCTGAGAACTTGGTAGATGGGTTCTTGAGGCGTAGATGGCAGGTACTCAGTCATACCAATCACTTGGGTTTGAGATAGGGTGCTGGCTGGCACTGTTTGTCAGCTTGGGTTTTTTTTTAATCTCTCAGTGGTGGCTGTAAGGAGTTGGCAGGCCCTCTGCCTTAAGTCCTTAAGGTCTTGGCTCATGATGTTGGCTGCAGGTCAGAGGACCAATTCGGCAATAGGAAGCAGTACCCATGGATGGCTACCAAATACAAACTGGAATGGAGACAATCCCAATGAGTTTCCAACATGGTTCTGGCAGAATTCTGCCTGGGGAAGACAGACATTGTCATCCTATTGTTCATTAACATAAGCCCTCAGGAACCCCTTAAGGATTTTGTTGGTTCTCTCCATTTGTCCATTACTTTGCAGGTGGCATGTGGATGAGAAATCCAGAGAGATCCCAAACTTCTTGCAAAGGCTTTTCCAAAAGCGAGCTGTGAATTGCAGTCCCCAGTCAGAGAGAATATGTTCTGGTAATCCGTGAAGTTGGAAGATATGCCTGAAAAAGAGGGGGAAAGTCTATTCTGGTGTGGTTGGAAGTCCAGGGAGTGGTGTAAAGTGAGCCATCTTGGAGAACCAATCCACCATAACCCAAAAGGAAATACAGCCATTAGAGATAGGTCCATTATGAAATCCATGGCCACATGGGTCCAGGGTTTTTCAGGGACTGGCAATGGCTGTAACAGCCCTCAAGAACAAGCGTGGGAGCACTTGTTAGCTGCACAATTGGGCCAGGACTCTACGTAGCACTGCATGTTACACTTTACTTGAGGCCACTAGTAGTAGCGAAGAAGCATCTCCAAGGTTCTAGCGACTCCAGGGTGGCCTGCCAGGCGGGAATCATGGGCCCATCTAAATACTCTCTTTTTGCAGGCATTTGGGGCCCACTATCTCTCCCACTGGGACAAACACTGCCACAGTAACCACAATTTTTGCCAGATAAATGATGTGGCGAGGAGGTTTCAGGGAGTCTTCTATCTCAAAGGACAGAGAAAGAGCATCAGCCCATTGATTTTTCTCTGCCAGTCAGTACCTGAGTTCAAAGTCAAAGTGACTGAAGAAGAATAAGGACCATAGGACCTGACGTGGGTTTAAGCACTGGGCCTGTGTGAGATATTCCAAATTTTTATGATCCATGAAGATCGTGATTGGGTGTCTAGCCCCCTCCAATATATGGCGCTATTCTTCCAGAGCCAATTTCATGGATAGGAGTTCTGTCCCCAGTGATATTCCTTTCTGTGAGAGTGAGCATCTTAGAAAAGATGAACCATTGCATGAGCGTTCGTTTATTATTGTGTTGAGTGATGACAGCCCGTACCACAATGGCAGGGGCTTCTACCTTCATGATAAAGATTCTAGACTGATTCAGAGTAAAGGAGGTCCCTGAAAATCTCATTGACCATATGTTGGAAGACAGTGGAGGTGTTGCAAAGGCCAAATGACATGACCAAATATTCATCATGGCCGTAACAGGTGTTGAATATCATCCCCCTCCCATATCCAGATAAGAATGTAGACTCCTCTGAAGTCCAGTTTTATAAAAATTTGTGCCCCACACAGGCAATTGAACAGTTATGTAATTAGGGGCAGTGGGTATCTCTTTTTGCGGATATTAGCGTTGAGGCCCCTGTAATCGATGCACAGCATGAGGGAGTCATCCTTCTTGCCCACAAAGAAGACTCGTTCCCCCGCCAGAGATGATGAGGGGTGAATGAAATCCCACTCCAGATTCTCCTGGATGTAACTGGACATGGCTGTGGTTTCAGGGGCAGATAGTGGGTAGACCCTGCCCTGAGGGTGCATTTTACTTGGGAGCAGTCAATTGGACAGTCATAAGACCTATGGAGTATGTTGTGAACCTGCCCACGAAGAGCGCGGGTAGGCCCCCCTACCTTCCACAGCCAGTCGAGCCGCTGATGCCATTCCCCCGCGGCAGGCCGTGCCGCTTTCTCCGGGCTCCTCCATGGCCATCTCCTGTCCTGCGTGGCAGGGCCCCGCCGGGAGCCTCCCTTCGCGGCTGTGGCCGCCGCTGCCGCTCCTGCTTCAGTCTTTGCAGCTGGAGCCGCTGCCAGGGTCTTCGGATGGCAGGAAGCTGTCCCTGCCAATGCCTGCTTCTGCCTGTGCCTCTACTCCATCCAGGCAAGGGGAGTCGCTCCTCTTCGGGCCTTCCACATGGCAGGGTCGCCACCAACGTGTCTGCCACCTTCTCCTGCTCTGCACAGGCGCAGGCGCACGCCTCTCTCCTGCTCAAAGGGCCAGCGGCGGGAAAAGCCCCGCAGCCCTCAGAGATGACATCATCGACCTGCCTTGCTTCAGCCCTATAAAAAGGGCCCTGCACTAGTCCATCCTTGCCTTCGCAAGGAGTTAGATGCTCCTGGTTGTTCTTGTCCTTCGCTCCAGGAGTCTTCTCTGTTCCATCAAGGTCCTGTGTTTCCTGTTTGAGCTCCTTTGTCTTCGTCTGAGCCTTCATTCCTGATGATCCATGTCCAGATGTTCCGCAATCCTGTGAGTTCATTCCTGAAAGTCTTGATGTTCCAGATGTCCTGTTTTGTGGTTCCGTTCCTGATGTTCCATGTTCTGGTCCTGGTGTTCCGTGATCCAGCCTTGATGTCCTGAACCCTTGGTTCCTCGTTGCCACCTTTCCTGGCGTGCCATGTCGTGGTCCGTGACCAGCCCCACAGGCGGGCTGAGTAGGGTACCTCGTGGCTCAAGGCCTGCCTTCTCTCCAGCAGCACAAGCCTCCGGAGGGTCCTCCTTGCTTGAAGCCAAATCCCGTTTTGGTCTGGTCTCTTGAATCTTATCCCGGTCCTCTGATCCCCTTGTGCCTGCTCTGTCCATGTTTTAGACTCTGCATGTACCTGTGCTGCTTCAGTGTGGTCCGCGACCAGCCACAGGAGGCTGTATAGGGTGCGCCCTGGTGCAGGCCTCTACAGTATCTGGGACATATTCTTCACACTTCACTTCTCATCTGGAGTCTGCCCCGCATCCAGCATGGTCCTCGATCAGCCCCGTGGGCTGGCTGTGTAGGGCGCACTGCATCGCAGCCTCAACCTAGTACTTGTTCCTGAGTCCTCGTCTTCATTACCTTGATCCTGAGACCTCGTCTTCTGTACCCACGTCTTCGCCTGAGTCTTCATCCAAGTACCCACGTCTTCGCCTGAGTCTTTGGCCCAGTCTTCTCGTTCTGCCCTCAGCCTCCGTCTGGCCTCACGTACTCGTCGTTCCCAAGTGGCGGGTCCGAAAGGGCTGTCGAGTGGCCGGAGGGCTACTCTCGTGACTAGTATTGCATTGCATTGCTGGGTCACACTGCTGCGTGCAGGTCCAGCGGAGGCCGGGCCCAGCCTTGTTCCTGCTCTGGATTCCTTCATCTGTCTTCAGTTCAGCCTTCCTCCTGTCCAGCCCATGCTCGGGCACGTCTCACCTGCCTCAACACCTCTTTGGAGTTCCTCTGGGGTCAAGCTGTGGTCCAAGAACACACAATCCCCTGGAAAGTGGAACCGCTCTCCTAGCACTTCCTAACAGAGTAAACAATGTCTCCACATGATTTTTACTAAAAACAATACCACCCGGGAGAAACAACATTGTTGGCAGGAGGTTCCCCAATGGGCAGTCTATGGGGCTTACTAATCTATATATGGGTTATGGAGCATGAACCAGGGCAAGTCCAGTACGATTGAGTTGACTTCCTTGGCTAAAACGAGGAAGGAGATACTCTCTCATTGCAGGAATCCAGTTTGGAGTGTGATTGGTAGGGTCACCACAGATAGGCAGCGAGGGAGGGGTTCACCATACACCAAGGAGATGGTAACCACTTTGTCCAAGATCACTGTAGGAAGGTCATATTGGCGGACCAGTGCCTCATCAATAAAGTTGCCTCCAGCACCTGAGTACTGGAAGACTTCCATTCGTACCTCAGTATTCTGGGAAAGAGGCAAACTGGCACAAGTAACTAAGGAGAGGTTGAGGGCCAACCTAGGGTTGCCTCTCTGACCAGCCCTAGGCATGGACGTTTCCTGCCTTTTTGGGGCAATGGCTGGCAAAATGCCCTCAAGCTCCACAGAAGAGGCAGAGATTAAGCCTCCGACATCTGTTTCTCTTCCTGGGTGAGGTGAGATCTACCAAATTGATGGATTCCGCTAGAGGAGGCATAAGCAAAGCGTCTGTTGCAGAGAGCAGTAGTCGCTAGTCTGAAGTGCCAATGGGACATTTCCCTCTCCCGGTCTCACTTCTGAAAGTGGAGATCCAACCATACAGCCAAGGTGATGAGGTCCTCTAATGCGATCGGCAGATCCTGACCTGCTAGCTCATTTTTAATACGCTCTGCTAGGCCCTGCTAGTAGATGATAAAGCTATCTTTGCGCCAGTGGAGTTCCGAGGCCAGGGTGCAAAATTGAATGGTATAGTCGCCCACAGAGCAAGTGCTCTGTCAGATTTGGATCAGTTCTGTAGCTACTGATAAGGCCTGACCAGGCTCATCGAATACCTGTCAAAATTGTCAGAGGAAGTTGTCCAAATTCTCCTCGGGGGGGGGGGGGGTCATTCCATTCGCAGAGTGGAGATGTCCAGGTGAGGGTAGACCACGACAGCATATAGGTCAGTTAGTTTGGTCCATGAAAAAGCTGGCATCCTGCAATTCAAATATCATTCTGCACTGGTTGATGAACTCCCCTCAAACCCTAGGATCCCCCCAGCATATCTGGGTGGCAGAGGAAGGTGCGGCATGGATTCCGAATACCGAACAGGAGCGACTGGAGGGGGAGTTGGTGCGAGTGCAGACAGACACACTGTAGGGATTCTAGTCAGACAGCCAGGCGTTGAAGAATGCTGGTCATATTGTTGAGCTGGTCTTACTACTGCTGGACCTGGAGTGCCGATCCTGAGAGAGCCTGAACCGGAGATGAGTCCACTGGGCTCATGGCCTCAGCAAACTGTCACGGATGTGAGCTCTTGGGCTGTGGCGCAGTTGACGCACCTAGTAAGCGATCCTACTAGGTCCATGCTGACAGCTGGTGGACAAACCCTTACTGGGACTGGAGCTGGGACTTCACCTATACCAGCCTGGTTCATCACAGATTGAGCCCTTGGGTTCCAGGGGCAGCAGGGCTTAGGCAAGTGTCCCATAAGGAGTGGTCAGATAGATTCAAGATACAGGTGGAGGTCAGGATTGGCAGCAAGTAGGCAGGGTAAAGGTCCAGGTCGGGGCAGGCAGAAATCCAAAGGAGTGGTTGGTGTCCACAACAGAGGTCAGAACCAGGCAGCAGACAAGAAGGTAGCCAGATCCAAAGCAAGGGTTAGAGCCAGGAGTCAGGCAGGGACAAACAGATGGGGCATGACAAGTCACCAGGGACAAGATACAAGTAAGACAAACAAAGCAGGGCAGGGCAAGGCACAGAAACAATGAGTAGCAACACGCATTGCTAGGCAGGGAGGACCTGTTGCTGAGGCGCTGGGTTGGAGCACAACTAAGGTTTAAATATGCAGCTGCACTGACTTAATCAAGGGAGCTCCAGCAGAACTTTCTCGCCGCAGGGCTTAGAAAGGCCGGACAAATGTGCACATATGCGCCTAGGGAGAGACGAGGTGTAACAGGCCATGTACTTGATGGCAGTGTCCCAGCAGCATCCTAAGGCATCGGCAGTGCTCGGGTAGGTGCGGCCTGCCGGAAAGTTATAGTCAGCATAGCTGTTTTATACTGAGCTTGTTGTGCAACCAGAAGCCAATATAGGTTAGCCAGCACAGGTGTGAAGCTCTAATCTGGCATAGCTGTCTCCCATACCTCTATAAACCAGTGTAACAACTTGTCTGAAAACAAAAACTTGTTGGAAATTCCTGCTGTAAAGCTGGCCCGGCTGGATATAACCAGAAAGAGAGCTTTCGCATTGCTGGCCCCCAGCTGTCAAATTCCCTTCCCGATCAACTGCAGTCAATAAGTACTAAGACTTTCAAGAAGGCATTAAAGATAGATTCAGAAGCTCTCAATAAAGTTAAAGCATCAAAAGAAAGAGAGGATGCTCCAGTCACCTAGGCGAAGTAGGAGTCTCATCAATACTGTAGTACATGAATTTTCTTTCATCAGGACTTCTCTGACCTAAAGAAAGATAAATCCAATGTAGTTTTATGCCACTGCTTCTCTCTATCTCACCAGGAGCAAGAAGGAGAGAGATCTACCTTGTAACACTCACTATATTTATGAATGTTTTACCTGTAAACCGTTATGATCTAGTGATTCTCACAAGGAATGATGGTATATAAAACATTAATTAATTAAAGACATTTCTTTTCTCAAGTTTTTCAAATTTCTTCTGAGGTTCTCAGCACCTGCTAACGAATTGCTATAATTTACCCTAGCCTGAGCCTAAAGCAATCTTTCTTTAGTCATGTTTTATTCTATTTGTTTACTGTAATTTTGTCTGCTTGTTTTTGTGTATGTTTCACTTTTGATCCTATCAAGCTATATGTATTTGTTCAGAATAAAGATCTTTTAAACAAATAAATTAAAGCCTTTCACAGTGTCAATGTCATTGAAGAAGGTCTGTTTTCCATTTACATTAACTCTCAGCCTAGTTGGATATAGCAACGCATAGGAGAAACCATGTTTTTGAAGCTACTTTTTCATCTCTGCATAGACCTGTCTTTTCTGTTGTAGCGCAAGCAAAAAATCCAGGAAAATGTGGACACGGTTGTCTTGAAACGTAATCCTACCTTTTTTCCTGGCGGCATCCAAAATCCATACTTTATCACCAGACTTATGAAGATGAAGGATCAGTACACAGAGCCTCCCACCCTGATCCTGAGCCAGCATTAGGGCCCTATGTGCTCTATCTATTTTTAGCCTACAATTTTTGCAGTGCAGGCCCAGCCCTTCAGGGAGCCACATGGAAAGGAAGCCAGCTGGATCATCAGTCTTTTAGTTTTTCTGGCATGACAATATCCCGTAGATTAAAGCAATTGTTTCCTCATACCTCTCATACAATTGCTGTAATTTACTTTCCAAGGATTCTACTTTCTGCTGTGCTACCATGATGGAATCTTCCTACTCATCCACACAAGTCTCCACCTCTTTGATCCGGTCTTCTCAGTGGAGGGGGGTGGGCAGTGGAGTGCCTCAGGGATCTATACTGGGACCCGTGCTTTTCAATATATTTATAAATGATCTGGAAAGGAATATGAGTGAGGTAATCAAATTTGCAGATGATACAAAATTATTCAGAGTAGTTAAATCACAAGCAGATTGTGATAAATTGCAGGAGGACCTTCTGTGACTGGAAAATTGGGCATCCAAATGACAGATAAAATTTAATGTGGATAAGTGCAAGGTGATGCATATAGGGAAAAATAACCCATGCTATAGTTACATGATGTTAGGTTCCATATTATGAAAGAGACTTAGGCGTCATAGTGGATAATACATTGAAATCGTCAGTTCAGTATGCTGTGGCAGTCAAAAAAGCAAACAATGTTAGGAATTATTAGGAAGAGAATGGTGAATAAAACAGAAAATGTCATAATGCCTCTATATCGCTCCATGGTACAATCCTTTGTGCTACGCTTATTTTAATTCCCTTAAGTTTTCCTTTGTTAATTAACCTTTTTCATAGTGTTTAGTAATCCTTTGTTTATTAAATATGTTCAATGTATTTGACTTAGGAAACCTATTTTCCTGCATACTCTGTTTTTAATGTAAACCGGTATGATTTGTATCTGATACAAGAATGTCGGTATATAAAAATGCAAAATAAATAAATGGTGAGACCGCACATTGAATACTATGTACAGTTCTGGTCACTGCATCTCAAAAAAGATTGGGCGACCAAAATGATAGAGGGGATGAAACATATCCCCTATGAGTAAAGGCTAGAGGTTAGGGATGTTCAGCTTGGAGAAGAGACGGCTGAGTGGGGATATGATAGAGGTGTTTAAAATCATAAGAAGTCTAGAAAGGGTAAATGTGAATCGGTTATTTACTCTTTCGGATAATAGAAGGACTAGGGGGCACTCCATGAAGTTAGCATGTAGCACATTTAAAACTTATCGGAGAAAGTTCTTTTTCACTCAACACACAATTAAACTCTGGAATTTGTTGCCAGGGGATGTGGTTAGTGTAGCTGTGTTTAAAAAAGGTTTGGATAAGTTCTTGGAGGAAAAGTCCATTACCTGCTATTAGTGGCTAATAGCCACTGCTATTACTAGCATCAATAGCATGTGATGTACTTAGTTTTTGAGCACTTGCCAGGTACTTGTAACCTGGATTGGCCACTGTTGGAAACAGGATGCTGGGCTTGATGGATCCTTGGTCTGACCCAGTATGGCATGTTCTTATGATACAGAGCAAGGGCGGAGTAAACAGCACACACATATGGAGAAATATAACAAGAAAATAATGTGTGGCAAGCAATGCACTGGACAATAACCATTAACAAAAAGGATTTTATTTATAAGTAAGCACACATCAGTTGTGCATAATTCTAAACATACAGTTCAAATGTGGTGTACCTTATCCTTTGAACTGTATGTTTAGAATTATGCACAACTGATGTATGCTTACTTATAAATAAAATCCTTTATGTTCTTATGATACCATTGATACAAGCTGAGCTACCTTTTATGTAACTTTTTGCAATTTTGAATCTTTCATCACCTCCCAGATAGTATCTGACACATCCAAAGAGACTGATGCCTCGATCCACTCCTTGTCTCTGGAAGTAGGATTTTATTGTGGGGATGGCTTTTCCATAACAGGTTTTCTGCCACTCATTCTTTTGGGATTAGCCCAAAGTGCTAGCAAGGATCTCTTCCTGATTTTGTCCACCATTGTATGTTTAAAAGATAAGGCTCTAAATATGGAGGAGTAGCCTAGTGGTTAGAACAGCAGGCTACAAATCAGGGAAACCAGGGCTCCAATCCCAGTGCTATTCCTTGTGAGCTTGGTCAAGTCAATTTACCCTCTGTTGCCTCAGGTACAAACAATGTAATTTACTAAACATTTTCCCCATATATGGGGTTGAACCTGAGCATCAAATCTTGGGATCCTAATCTAGGTATTTATGTGCTTAAAATATTTGTGCACCTAAAAGTTGTATGCACAGAACATGAGTTAGCAGCATAAAAGTAAGCCCCTAAAGGTCAAGAGCACAAAACATGATTTCCTAGCGTGTAGCCAGATGGACTCAGAACAAGTGGGTATAGTGTGCTCGTGCTAGCAGTTGGAGATGGATCTGACGTCAGCACGGGTACATATACCCCCACAGGAAGTGAAGCAACTCAGTAATTTCCGTCTCCAAAGCAGTTTGGAGCTCCTGCACGCTCGCTGAGCGTGTTTTCCAAATCTACTTTCTACTTTCTACTTACAAATTTCTCAGAAGACGAGCCCCGCACTCCTGCGGTGATACCCTCGGGTCCCTCCCCCAGTTGAGTTTCCCAGGGTGACTTCCGCGATCCCCCGGAGGTCTAGGCCTCGGTCCGGTGGCCGAATCACGGCAGGGATCTAGCCCCCGAGCGAGAAGGGCCCGGGTCGGGCTGAGAGGTGCCTCAGTCCCGGCGTGGACTTAGCCCCGAACGAGACGAGTTCGGCGGCTTAGAGGCAGCGGGTGCATTTCCTCAAGCGCGGCGGTGAAGGTATTTTCCCTTTCCCCCCGCAGCCAGAGACCGCCCGGGTTACAGCCGGGAAGCGCCGAGGATCAGGTAAGGCGTACATCTCTTACTTTTTGGTCTCCGAGGTATGAGGATCAGCGGCGTGGCCTGCATGTGGCACGCCGTGGAGGTCGCCATTTTGTCTGCCTTGTTCAGGTATTGAGCGCCCATGATAGGCACCTGTTGAGGGGCGCACAACGCAGCAGTTCATATTATTGAGCGCATATTGTATATCATTGAGCGCATATTGCTGACCGCATATTATTGGCCGCATATTGTATATTATTGAGCGCATATTGTATACTGAGCGCATATTATTGAGCGCATATTGTATATTATTGAGCGTATATTATTGAGCACATATTGCTGACCGCATATTATTGGGCGCATATTGTATATTATTGAGCGCATATTGTATATTGAGCGCATCTTATTGTTGAGCGCATATTGCTGATATTGGCAGCATAAGCACCGGCGCTCGGCACTCGCAAACCGCGATGGAACATTTCAATGCCCCGGCGTCCTCAGAGGCGGCACCTCCTGCTTCCGGCGTGAAAGCTCTCGGACTCTGCTCAGCGTGCCAGCTTAGAGCCACACAGAGCGACGAGCCAGACTCCCTTTGTGCCCAATGTGAGGAGGCCGTGGGAGCCTCAGGCCAGGACCCGTCTCAACCGAGATTTACCGACAGTTCCCCAGGGGCCACCCCGGATCTAACGGGGCGTCCTGAACAGCCAGGAATTCCGGGGGACTTGGTACCTCGACGGCTAGAGACCGCTTCCATTTCCTGGGTGGACTTATTTAAGGGGATCCATGCCTTTGTTCAGATGCAGTCAGCTTCCCGTCCAGGCCCTGCTGTCGCTTCCGCTGACCCTGCTCCTGGACCTTCTCGCCCTTTTCACGGGCACCCACCTCCGGACAGTCCGGTTCATGCGGACCCTGTTGTCTCGGAGGACGAGTCTGAACCCCCTGAGGAGGGGAAACTTCCCTCGGGGATAGAGCCATACCGAACTATGAGGAGGTTCTTTCCCAAGGAAGATCTCTCCGACCTGGTTTCTCAATGCCTGACGGAGTTGGTGATTCCAGGCCCCAGTACTATGGAGGCATCTATGCAGAACCCCCTTTTCCATCATCCACAAACCCATACCTACTCCACCTACACATACCCATTTATGTGAACACATAGATATCTCCCAACCCCATATACCCCACGTATCCCCCCTGATGCACCACCCGCCTCTATTCCCCTTCCCCCAAACCACACTCCCATCATAAACCATCCCACAGCCATACACACAAATACCCTTTTGCAAATCTATGTTGGAAATATTCCCAAAGCTATGCCTCTGCATGATTTCCCTGCTTGTTATGTGAACTGAAAGCACTTAAAAGAATGCTATATAAAACATCTCAACCAAGGTATGTCTTGCTGGAGAAATAAATCCAGTTCCTGACTTGATGTAGATCGCTAATTGAAATATTTTTTCTTAGCAATATAGGAAAAAATTCCTGTGTTTATTAATAGGAGGAAAAAAGGGGCTTGTATCTGCAGGAGTGTATCTCCCCCCCCCCCCTCACACACACACACACCCACACACACTTCACCCCTAGGGTGTTCTTTTTCTTAAATAGTTCTTTCACGGTCTGAAGTTAAGTGGATAATATAAGACCCAAATGCTAATTTACTCATTTATCAACTTGTATGTTAGTCAATTATTAGCAGAAAGTCTTTTATTCAATGTGACAATTGTGCTTATGTCCCAAGGCCTAGCGTTTAGAGCGTAAGGTTTGTCCAGTTTGCATTCAGCTGTCTGCAATGAAAAAGGAGCTGATTCATCTAAGAGAGGAATTGTCTAGGTGAACCTCTCCTACCTTTCAGAATCAAGAATAACTCTCACAGAGGATTCAGAATCCCAGGAATAAATCCCTGTGACCCAGAGACATCCAATTTCCCCAACTGTGCAGCATGCAGTATATCTACCCTCACTCCCACAGAGGAATTGGACATCCAGGAATAAATGGATTATAGTGGGATCTGGTAGACTAAGGCCAGTAATGAAGTCACCCACTCTCCTGATGATATCTTTACATATAATGCCTTTTCTGCACTGAAAGTGAAGAAGCTCCAGCAATAGAAAATGAGGTGATGTCTGAAAGGGAAGAAGTCACCCAATACACCCAGAAACCCTTTAACATTATCAAATACCATAAAAGAAAGCTTGTTTTGCTAGGAAACTCAGTCATCAGAGGAATTAACTTGATCTCATTTTGATGGAGATACAACAGTTAAATGCCTTCAGGATCTTCAGCTAGTAAACATGCAAACCAGATTGCCAATGCAATTATAGAAGAAAGTAGGGATTCTGATATCAGTATTATCATCCATCTGTTGACTAATTATCTCCCTAGAAATGGCATCCAAGCAGTACAGAAAGATTTCTAAAATCTAGAGAAGAAGTTTAGAAGCATAGCAAAAGACCACTGTCTTTTCTCTAGTAGTATCTATTCATGAAAAGACACAGCAAAGGGATAAACCATTATAGTTAAGTTCAATACATGGCTCAAAACATTGTATAAATAATGTGGTTTTGGATACATTGGTAGATGGGGGCTGTCTATGGAGCAATAAAAGACTATATGGTATGGATGGCCTACATTTGTCCATGGCAGGAAAGAGGATTGTAAGAGAAGAATTCAAATCATACATTTTCAGGAATTTAAACTAGAGGATGGGGGGTAGCAGGAGGTGATTGGAATATGGTCATACCAGGATAATAACCTAAGGAAGGACAGAATGAACCGAAAAGGGGGAGAAGTAGCTTTTTATGTCAAAAGCAATATCCAAGTAACTGAAATGCAAGGGGAATGGGGTATGGGCTATCTTGAAAAAAAAAAAAAAAGATGATGCTTCTATAGGCCTCCAACTTAAATAGAAGAACTGGATAGAGATCTGGTTGAAGACATCCAAAAGGTGAGTAAGAAAGGAGAAGTGTTGCTAGTTAAGAGATTTCAGTCTGCTAGATGTGGATTGGAGTATCCCTACTGCAAAATCCGCAAGAAGGAGAGAGAGAGTGGATGCCCTTCAATGGACTTTGATCAAATAAATAGTGATGGAATCCACGGGAGAGGGAGTGATACTCAACCTAGTGCTCACAAATGAGTATGATATCTCTAATGTCCAAGTAGGTGCTCAACTGAACATCAGTAGTCATCAGACAGTATGGTTCAATATAGCAGCGAAGATGGAGAGAAATCATACAAAGATCCAGGTTTTGGATTTCAAATATACGAACTTTGATAAAATGGGGACATAGCTTGAGGAGGATCAGGATGACTAGGAGAAGATGGGTGAGGTTCAACAACAGTGGGTCAAATTAAACTGATCTATAATAAAGGCAACAAGCCTTTGTCAGAAAAGTAAATAAATAGAAAAAATAAACTAATCTGGTTCTCAAAGTAGGTGGCTAATAAAATGGCATAAAGAACAGCGTACAAAGGTTTCCAAAAAAGAGGAACACAGAAAAGAATATCTGGTGAAGCTGAAGGAGACAAGGAAAAAAATCTGAAAAACAAAAGGTAAAGTGGAAGAAAGGATCGCCAAAGAGATCAAATGAGGTGACAAAACCTTTTAGAGAAAGGAAGGCCAGAAGTGGCATTGTAAAATTGAAGGGCGGAAAGGAGCAATATGGAGAAATATGAGTAAAAAGCAGAAATATTAAATATATACTTCAGTTCAGTTTCACTAAAGCCCCTGGAGTAGGACCCGATGCTAGTAGAAAAGAGAACATAAAAACATAAGATATGCCATACTAAGTCAAACTAAGGGTCCATTAAGCCCAGTATCCTGTTTCTAACAGTAGCCAATCCAAGTCACAAGTACTGGGCAAGTACCCAAACATTAAATAAATCACAAGCTACTATTGTTTACTAATTAATAGCAGTTTAAGGATTTTTCCTCTAGGAACTTATCCAAACCTTTTTTAAATCCAGTTACACTAACTACTGTAACCACATCCTCTGGCAATGAATTCCAGAGCTTAATTATGCGCCGATACCCAAATTTTCAATGGCTTGCGCACACAAAACTGAGGATTATGTGCGTGGCCAGGCTGAGCACATTTTAGAAAGGGCCTGGCCACGCGCATAACCCCTGATATGCACAGAAGTGCCGGGCCTTTTTGGCTTATGCCCAGGTTGCACATTTTATACGTTCACAGCAAACGACTAATCATCTCCGTCCCGGATGGTCACTGGTGGAATCCTATTTCTTAAATAGCGACTTCCTTAATGGCTCCATTTCTAAACTATATCAGTTATTTTTTCTGCAAGGGCTACAACAATGTTTATTTATAAAATGTTGGGAATCAGATTTGCATATACAGTTGGGAGCTAGAGCTTGGGGAGACATTTTGCGTAAGGCCAGAACATGTTCTATTTCTGCCAAACTGCAAGAGAATTGCTATAAAATGATCTATCGATGGTACCTCACCTCGGATAGACTTCACAGGATCTATGCTCAGGTTGAAGATGCCTGTTGGCGCCAGTGTGAAGGCAAAGGTACCTATTTGCACATCTGGTGGGACTGCCTCAGGTTAGAACCTTATTGGAAAGCTATTTTTACTTGGCTTAGTGACCTCTTGATGGTGGAGATAATACCATCGGCTGCTGTGGCATCATTTAAACGTTTTTCCTGACACGATACCTAAGCTACAATATCGATTTTGCGCTCAGCTTTTTATTACTGCTCGCAGCCATGTGGCTCTACGCTGGAAATCAGAGCACATACCTAAGCTCTCAGAGGTCAAGGAACGTTTACATTATTACTATCGATTAGCTTCCTTAACAGCTACTAAGTATAACCGAACAGCGTCCTTCCTAAAAACTTGGAAACCTTTTGTGGACTATGTAACCCAATTATGATATCTTATTGCCACGAATTGGGGCTTTCCTTTTCTTTTCTTATATTGTAGAGTTGAGCAATGGTGGAAGAGCTCCTGGTTCTATATGTTTGACCTTTTTCAAATTCTGTGGCAATGGTTTGGAGTAATGGGATATGGAATGCATATGTACTTTAGTGGTTTACTCTTTTTCGCATTTTGAACTTTGACTAAGAGACACAGGTTTCTGCATATCTGCATATGTGAGTATGTGACTTCGACATGTGGGGAGTGGAAGGGGTGGGGGCAACCCACCTATCTATTTGTCTATCAGCATATGTTCACATGGGTTCCATTGTACTATTTCAGTTGCATATGTTATGACTGTTTATGATTCTGAAAAACTGAATAAAAACTCCTATGACCAGATTAGCCATGAGAGTTACTCAATGGACACTCAGAAACCAATGGATACAAGCCATTCAACCACTGTCTTATCCAGTTCAAGTAACTCAGCAACTATGGTCCTTGCTCCTATGGTAGACAAACATGGACAACTTGCTCACAGGCCAACTTTTCCAACAACCGATTACGCAAGTGACGTTAATTTCAGATGCATCCACCTTCAGGTGGGGAGCACACATTGGTCATCTGCAGACTCAAGGTACTTGGACAAAACTCGAAGCTACATTTCAGTTAAATTTCCTAGAGCTTTGAGCTATATGTTATGCGCTGCATGCATTCACGGACTGCCTTTCCCACAAGACTGTTCTGATACAAACAGACAACACAGTAGCCATGTGGTACATAAACAGACAGGGAGGTACGGGCTCATATCTCCTTTGTCAAGAATCTGCACAGATTTGGAACTGGGCCCTAACATACTCAATGTTTCTTCGGGCCACATCTGGCAGGCATTCACAGCGTAGTGGCAGATCGCCTCAGTCGTCAATTCCAACCTCACGAGATGATCCCTTCCATTCTTTTTTACAACCTTGGCTGTGGAGAGAACCAGGGGTTATAGCCTTTGGTGACGTGAAAGAGGACCACGTAGCAGACCTGATTTAGAATTGGGAACCTCTGCGAGGTCAGTTCATAGAGGAGACAATATATCCCTTTGAGTGATTCATTCCTATACCTTGTCCTTCTGCCAAAGGAGACTGGGCTGAAGACATGACTCCAAGTCTTACCAAGGACTTTGGCTTGCTTCAAGGGACACAGTTATGTAAGCCTTTGTGCTACTGTCTGATGGGATACTTTCTTCCAGGGAGTTAAGAACATAAAATTTTCACTGTAGAAGGTGTACTTGACTTGAAATCTGAGTTTAATTTTGAAATGATCTGGTCCTCTTTCCTCTCAAGCCTCATAGGGCATCTCTTTGAGTCCTGTTGAAGTTTGTCTTCTCAGTGGTCTTTGGTAATTTTAAAGAAAAGGGTATCTCTACACCCAATAATATCCCTCTTCTAAGAGTAATGTTTTACTTCTGTCTGAATCAAGCTCTTTCCTTTGTGAAATGCAATATAGGCCAGAATAGAGCCACCATTCTCAAGTCAGTTTTTTCTTGATGTGTTCTATTAAATAAGGCATTGATTTCAAGGAGATAAGCACTTCAATTTGTTCAAGCAAGAGTTTGCAGGTCCCAGAGGGCTGCCAAGCCCATTCGATGAGGGTGCAGGACTCCTAGTAGGCAGAATCAGAACTTATCTTTCCAGAGGATAATGGCAGGGCAGCATCCTTTGTCCTGTAGTGTTTGGCCATGAAACAAAAGAATGTGCCATAGCGCACCACAATTACGGCGACACCCCCTCCCCCCACCATAGTGGGACGACTCCTGTTAAAAAAAAAAAAACATCACTGCTTAGTGGGTCTAGGCCATACAATGTAAGCCCTCTGGGGATAAGGAAATATAGTAACCTGAATTTAATCTGCTTTTAAGTGCCAAAATGTGGAATATTAATCAAATAAATAGACAAAGATTATGTTAGGTGTCTAGGTCCCACTTACGATACCACGAATTGTGAGGCTTGTACCAGGATGTTTCCAAAGGTGGTAAGATAAAGGCAACTTAAGATCCTGGCTGAGACATCCTCACAAAATGGGGGAGACTACTTCTTTAATGGGGGAAAGAGCACCTCCTAAAAGAAAGAGCACCATGCTAAAACCCCTTTGTCCTTCTCCATCTCAAAGAGAAGGAGCACTTTCCCTTTAGTGCACAGCTCTAAGCACTGCAAATCAGGGCACTTACAGAAGAAATTGTTGGCGCCAAAGGTTTTTGCACCATCTTCGATGATTTCATCAACATCGAGCCTTTATGCACTGAAAAATCTTGTGGCATGGCAAAAGTTAAACTATCTTCCAATCTGACATTGACGCAGAAGAAAATAAGATCTCTGGCTACAGAACCAGGTACATCAGTGCAGTCAGTTGTCCAACTTTCACCATCCATCTTGCTGTCAGAATCTGACACATCTTTGTATACTTTTCCACTTGATAAAGGTAGTCAGGCCTTTGTACAAAAAATGTGGCATGAATTTATTAAACACTATATAAAGGAAGTGTATTTATTTAATAGCTTGTATTCTACCTTTTCCAATTGGATTGTCCAGTGAAGGTAATATACATAAATAAAATCGTGAGACTGTCATGCATAAAACATTCAATATCATTACTAAAATTACAAATTTATTCAGTTAAGACTATAAAAATAATGCTTTAATACTCTTTCTGAAACCCTTAAGATCACTTTGTCCCACACATTAGCTGGAAAACTGTTCCAAATAGAAAAAGCAACAAAAGATAATGCCCTCACTCTGGGTTGCTGAAGCTTGCTCTCATATAAAGAGGGAATAGATAGTAAATGTGAGTCAGCCAACCATAAAGATCATGACAGAATGTACCAATTCAGTTTGCTATCTGTTGAGCACATGTGGTCTCCATGCAACAGCTTATTGGTTAAAATTAACAACTTAAACTTCACTCTCCATTTAATAGGGAGCTAGTGCACTTCAAGCAAACTAGGAGTAATATGATTACTTAACCCCACCCCACTTAACAATCTGGAAGCAACATGCAGAACTAACTGGAAAACCCAAAACAAATTATTGGGCAAACCTACCCATAAACTGTTACAGTCATCTAAAAAGCACAATACTAGAGATTATAGTAAAGGTTTGAAAAATTTCCTTGGCAAGTATAGGTTTCCATGGTTTTAATTGGTAAAAGTCCAACCTATCTGTCTGCTAAATATGTGGCTTCAAAATCGAACTAGAATCCAACAGGACTCCCAAGTTCTTTGTCTCATACAGCAATGACAAGTCATTATTACAAAATGAGAAAGAAGTAAGAACTAGTAACCGTTTACCAACCCAGAGCAATCTTGTTTTAGAAATGTTTAGTGACAGAACTGAACACATATATTTAAGAGAAAAGAACACTGTTTATTAATGCAACACTATAAATAATTCTGGAAATGTGTCCTAAAATATACATACACTCACACATCCATACCTTAAAAACATCACATCAAATACAGAAATATAGTTAGCTAAGGCCATTCAGCCTATACATCAGTAAATTCCAACAAATATATATGAAATCATATAACAGTGCACCCTCTGGCTTACAAATCACCACTTACAACTCTATGCATTGCTTTTACCTATCTCTTTTATACATTTTATGGCACTGAAATATGACCATATGATAACTTCAATTTCTTAATCATATTCTTCAACTGGCAAACATCTCTGTATTTGTCACATCACTTCTGAGAAACGTTTCGTATTCTTGTTGTTATTCAGCCTGTTGCTCCCTTCTGGGCATGTTATCACTGTGGCTCGACCCCAACAAGCGGCCCCTGTTTCACAATCCTCTGCTTCCTCAGGGGGAATTAACCACTGAGAAAACAAACTCAAAAACCTTCACCATAGGTGAAAACTATATGGAAATCTACAAGACACATTTACCTCCAAAATATTTTTTATAAAAGTTTTTACCAATAACGTTTTTAATCCAATTATTCCCAGACCAAGCCAAACGTGGCCATCAAAGATTTCTCAACTTTCCCAGAACAGCTTATATCCATGCAAAAGTGATCATCTATGCTGAATGCATCATCAAAAGCCTGAAACAAAAATGCAAACACTAAACATCACTTATTGTATACCCCCACCATACTTCCAGGCACAATAATGTACTGGTTCAAATATCTCAATTTTAACCCACCTTCATACCTTCTAAACACGTCTTCATGTAGATTATCTTTACCTTTTGACACTCATACAATACAGACAACTTCTCCAAAAGTCTCTGATAAAGTTATCAAAACTTAATTTACTATTTAAAGGTGTTCTAAGCGGCCACCGCCTAACGGCGTGTGGTCGTGAAGCTCACCCCTCCCGACGCACGCACAACCACGTCATGACGTAACAACTCAACTAGCGCCGCAAACGGCGCATCATAGACCAATCTGATATGTGTTACTTTAACTTCAACAAGTTTCTAATAAAGCTATCGGAACTTATTTATTTATTTGCTTTTATATACCGACATTCATTGGGGTACATCACATCGGTTTACATTAAAACAACTGGAACAGTATGACGAGGGTCATATTATTTTACATTTTAACATTAACTGAGAATGAGGAACTTATACATTTTAACTAACTGAGAATGAGAAACATAAAAGTCATTTAACATATACAGAGGTCATTTAACAAAGATGTTTAACACTAACTGGGTCTGTGAGGCTGAGATTGTCATTTAACATATACAGAGGTCATTTAACAAAGATGTTTAACACTAACTGGGTCTGTGAGGCTGAGATTGTCATTTAACATATACAGAGGTCATTAAAGATGTTTAACACTAACTGGGACTGTGAGGGTCTGTGAGGCTTAGATTGTGAAGCAGTGGGGAGAGGAGGAGGGGGGGGTTAGGTTGTGTCATGGTAGGCGTTGAGGAATAGCCATGTTTTCAATTTCTTTTTAAATGTGTGAATGGAGGGTTCTTGTTTAAGTTTGGAAGGGAGCTTGTTTCAGAGGGTGGGGGCAGCTACAGAGAAGGTGCGTTGTCTGGTAGAGGAGAGGTGTGCTATTTTGGTGTGGGGAATGATAACTTAATTTATAATTTAAAGATGTTCTATGTGTCCACCGCCTAATGGCGGGTGGTCGCGATGCTCACCCATCCCTACACACGTACAACCACGTCATGACATCACATATCAACTAGCGCCAAAAAACGGCGCATCATAAACAAATCTATGTTATTACTCAACTCTTCCCAAACTTCAACAAACCTCCTTATGCCCCCTAAAAGAGCAATCACAACTATCATACCCTCAACTTTATCGTTTACTCACAACAGCCATACCTACAACAAGGATTACATCCAAACCTATTCGAACATCATCTCATCCCCGATACTCATTGTCATACCTCCTCCATATCTTTAGCTTGGTAATATCTTCCTCAAACGCACATCAAGATGAAAAAAGTGCCCTCAAACATATCAAATAACTTCATCTCATATGTCTCACTTTCCTCATAATGGCAGTATTCAAACGTTTCAAACAACTAAGTTCCAATAGCTTTATTAGAAACTTGTTGAAGTTAAAGTAACACATATCAGATTGGTCTGTGATGCGCCGTTTGCGGCACTAGTTGAGTCGTTACATCTTGACGTGGTTGTGCATGCATCGGGAGGGGTGAGCTTCGCGACCATACGCCGTTAGGCAGAGAATATCATGGCATGCTGGGCACGCTCAGTGGCCTCTCAGGGCCAGTCAAAAGTTTCTAGAAACTTTGACAGAAAGTTTTCCCGCAGTAGGGCTCCGTCAGTGACTTCACCCATATGTGAGGACTACATCCTGCTGTCCTGGGATAACACCTATTACAAGGTAAGCAATTTTGCTATATTGTCTAAATATGTTGTCCATAAACTTTACATCTGAAAGAGAGTTGTGCATGGTGTTGCTTCATCTTTATTGGATAATTCTTATGTTGGTATCACCATCTGCATTGACTCAAACTGTTCTAGCTACAAGCAATTATCTCCTTGCAGCTTAGAAGCTAAACTGACAGAAAATCTTAACAGAACTGTTAAATCTCTTAATGTATTTCATTTTGAAAACTTGCAAGTCATATTTTAGGTATAGTTACTAAAGCAAAAGTGAGTATTTTTGCATGTAATTGTTCACAAATTAAAATATGAACCATTACTTTGAAAATGACACTCATTTAGGTCTTAATTATTGAGTTTTTTCCTCATAGATACAGAATGGGGAAAAAAGCCTTAGTAAATCAAGCCTTAGAATGATTTGTTTACTTTAATTTTATTCCCTCACTTTTACTCTCGCCATGATTTTATCTGTGTAATTCATGTAAGTGATTACTTTTAAAAAGTGCACTAAAACTTGAAGCTCTGTTTCATCCGCTGAGTACAGTTAGTGCAGAATAGGTATCCCATGCCCCTTTGAGAAAAATGCCTGTTTATTATACCAATGACCCTGGAAGAACCTGGATAAATGTTCCAATTAAGACCTCAGTTAACCTTATGGTTTTTATACTACAGAATATCTGGAGAGGCATTGCATGGTGGCATGTTTCAAGAATTATTGTTTTTAGGCATGTTTCATACTGAATGAAGCAAAAGCACTTATTAAGGATTGCTGTGCCTGTCTGATTGTATTGGCCATGTATCAGAGAGGCACTGACTGAATAGATGTGCCTGAAATATATTTTAGAAGCACTCACAACAATTGGAGAATAAAATGATAGATACTTTGGAACTGTATGCACCTATGAGGAA
Source organism: Rhinatrema bivittatum (assembly GCF_901001135.1). Classification (NCBI taxonomy): domain Eukaryota; kingdom Metazoa; phylum Chordata; class Amphibia; order Gymnophiona; family Rhinatrematidae; genus Rhinatrema; species Rhinatrema bivittatum. The sequence continues at coordinate 343,086,265 of NC_042616.1, read as the reverse complement.
TTTTTTGCTAGGTCCAGTTGTCCTGTATACTACTACAAAAACAAAATGTGCTTATATTGTAGTATGCTGCCAGAATACATACTGCCAAATGTCTTTTTTTGCTATTTTTTTTTTAAACACTAAAACTATTGGCTGATTTTCTTGCCAGTAACATTTTTAAAGGATTGCGAAGTCAGTGTACATGAAAGCAAGCATGTTGAGATTCTGGGAATTTCCAATATTGTGATTACCTTAGATTTTTTTAAATTGTAGCCCTCCATGCCCTTCAGTTTTTTTGCTCCATATGTCGTATACACTAGAACAGCCGGCAATACATTTTCGTGCCAGTGAATGTTTCTCTCTTTCCGCTTGCCCTGATTGGTGTTGTGAGGTGCTTTGATATCTATCTGCGCTATGACAGTTGCATTGGTGATTCCAAAAATCAGTGCAACTCCCTCTAATCTCTCCCACCCCTCCAGTTCCACTTGCTGAGAGGTGTCATTCACTAGCCTCCATGGGGTGGGCTGGGATCACCTAACAGTGACTACATCCATGACCACAGTACCTGGCCTCCACAGTGACCCCCAAAGTCCATCCTGGCCGTGTCCCAGCAGTGCAAATTCCATTAGGGGTGTCTTTGTGACTTTCTCTGCTTCTCTCCCTTTCACTCCTCTTCAAGAGACAGAGCAGTGTCTCTGTGTTAGTAATAGAATGGGGCCCAAACATGTAGAACACACTGAAACTGCTCTGTCTCCTATGAAAATCAAAGTACCCAAGCACTCTGCAGCCTGGATTAGGCCCTCCTTCTCCCTCAGGAACTCCCACATGGAGTGTAATTCAGAATAGGGGCAATATAGAATGGTATGCCCCTTTATAGCTCTGTACCCAAGGTCTAGGAATTAGGGCCATCTATTTATTTATTTAGCACTTTTCTATACCGACCTTCATGAAAAAATTTCATATCAGATCGGTTTACATGTAACAAAGGGTATAACTTAAACATAATTAACCAGAAGCGGAAGTTACATATAACAAGGGTAGATAACTGGGGGGCTAGGCTAGTCAGAGGTAAAGGACAGAGTAACAAAAACAAGATAAGGCATTGAGACAAAAAATAGCGGCTTAAATATAACGTCTATGCAAGGCGGGGGGCGTTAGCCAGGAAAGCAGAGTCCTGTCTGGTTGACAGTTAATGGTTCAGTAAGTTATGGGAAGGGCCTGGAGGAAGAGCCAGGTTCTTAAGTTTTTTTCGGAAGGTTCGAGGGCAAGGGTTCTAGTCTGAGGTCTGAGGGCATATTGTTCCAGATGGTTGGACCCGCTGTAGAGAATGCTCGTTCTTTGGTGGATGATAGGCGCGTGGATTTCGTTGGGGGAACTTGCAGGGTACCTTTGTACGCTTCTCTTATAGGTCTTGAGGATGAGTATAGTTTGATTGGAAACTGGAGGTCTAGTTGTTGCTGATTGTGTATGGTTTTATGAATTGTGGTGAGGGCCTTGATAAACAAGCGAAGAGAGAATTTGAAATGAAGTTGGCCATAGAGGCAAAAACTCATAATAAAAACTTTTTTAAATATATCCAAAGCAAGAAACCTGTGAGGGAGTCGGTTGGACCATTAGATGACCGAGGGGTTAAAGGGGCTCTTAGGGAAGATAAGGCCATTGCAGAAAGACTAAATGAATTCTTTGCTTCCGTGTTTACTAGTGTGGATGTTGGGGAGATACCAGTTCCGGAGTTGGTTTTCAGGGGTGATGAGTCAGACGAACTGAACGAAATCACTGTCAACCTGGAAGATGTAGTAGGCCAGATTGAACAACTAAAGTAGTAGCAAGTCACCTGGACCGGATGGTATGCATCCCAGGGTACTAAGGAACTCAAAAATGAAATTTCTGACCTATTAGTTAAAATTTGTAACCTATCATTAAAATCATCCATTGTACCTGAAGACTGGAGGGTGGCCAATGTAACCCCAATATTTAAAAAAGGCTCCAGGGGTGATCCGGGTAACTATAGACCAGTGAGCCTAACTTCAGTGCCGGGAAAAATAGTGGAAACTATCCTCAAGATCAAAATTGTAGAGCATATAGAAAGACATGATTTAATGGGACACAGTCAACATGGATTTACCCAAGGGAAGTCTTGCCTAACAAACCTGCTTCATTTTTTTGAAGGGGTTAATAAACATGTGGATAAAGGTGAACCGGTAGATGTAGTGTATTTGGATTTTCAGAAGGCGTTTGACAAAGTCCCTCATGAGAGGCTTCTACGAAAACTAAAAAGTCATGGGATAGGAGGCGATGTCCTTTCGTGGATTACAAACTGGTTAAAAGACAGGAAACAGAGAGTAGGACTAAATGGTCAATTTTCTCAGTGGAAAAGGGTAAACAGTGGAGTGCCTCAGGGATCTGTACTTGGACCGGTGCTTTTCAATATATATATCAATGATCTGGAAAGGAATACGATGAGTGACGTTATCAAATTTGCAGATGATACAAAATTATTCAGAGTAGTTAAATCACAAGCAGACTGTGATACATTACAGGAGGACCTTGCAAGACTGGAAGATTGGGCATCCAAATGGCAGATGAAATTTAATGTGGACAAGTGCAAGGTGTTGCATATAGGGAAAAATAACCCTAGCTGTAGTTACACGATGTTAGGTTCCATATTAGGAGCTACCACCCAAGAAAGAGATCTAGGCGTCATAGTAGATAATACATTGAAATCGTCAGCTCAGTGTGCTGCAGCAGTCAAAAAAGCAAATAAAATGTTAGGAATTATTAGGAAGGGAATGGTTAATAAAACGGAAAATGTCATAATGCCTCTATATCGCTCCATGGTGAGACCACACCTTGAATACTGTGTACAATTCTGGTCGCCGTATCTCAAAAAAGATATAGTTGCAATGGAGAAGGTACAGAGAAGGGCAACCAAAATGATAAAGGGGATGGAACAGCTCCCCTATGAGGAAAGGCTGAAGAGGTTAGGGCTGTTCAGCTTGGAGAAGAGACGGCTGAGGGGGGATATCATAGAGGTCTTTAAGATCATGAGAGGTCTTGAACGAGTAGATGTGACTCGGTTATTTACACTTTCGAATAATAGAAGGACTAGGGGGCATTCCATGAAGTTAGCAAGTAGCACATTTAAGACTAATCGGAGAAAATTATTTTTCACTCAACGCACAATAAATCTCTGGAATTTGTTGCCAGAGGATGTGGTTAGTGTAGCTGGGTTCAAAAAAGGTTTGGATAAGTTCTTGGAAGAGAAGTCCATTAACTGCTATTAATCAAGTTTACTTAGGGAATAGTCACTGCTATTAATTGCATCAGTAGCATGGGATCTTCTAGGTGTTTGGGTAATTGCCAGGTTCTTGTGGCCTGGTTTGGCCTCTGTTGGAAACAGGATGCTGGGCTTGATGGACCCTTGGTCTGACCCAGCATGGCAATTTCTTATGTTCTTAATATTCTATATTTTATTGGCAGCCAATGAAGGTTCCGTAGTATGGGAGTTATGTGTGAACCTCTGTTGGTGTTGGTTAGGATTCTGGCTGCTGCATTTTGGAGCATCTGTAATGGTTTAATAGAGGAGAAAGGGAGTCCGAGAAGGAGAGCGTTGCAATAATCTGTTTTGGAAAAGAGAGTGGTTTGGTGCACAGTCCTGAAATCCTGGAAATGGAGGAGAGGTTTGAGCCTTTTCATAACTTGGAGTTTATAGAAACAATCCTTGGTGGTGGTGTTGATGGATTTCTTTAGATTCAGGTGGTTATCAAGGGTAACTCCTAGGTCCCTTACTTGTGTGATTTGGGTGTTGGCTGTGTTAGGGTTGAATGGTCGGAGGAAATGAGAAGGAGTTCTGTCTTGGATGCATTGAGGACTAGGTTCAGGCTGGAGAGTAGGCAGTTAATAGCTTGAAAGCAGCTATCCCAGTGGGTGAGTGTTTTAGAGAGTGATTCTGTTATGGGGATTAGAATCTGTACGTCGTCTGCATAGAGGTAGTGGATTAAATTTAGGTTTGTAAGCAGCTGGCAGAGGGGGAGGAGGTAGATATTGAAGAGGGTGGGGGACAGGGCAGATCCTTGAGGTACGCCTAGAGTTGATTTGACGTCTGGAGATTCTTTATTGTTAATTTTTACCTTAAAGCTCCTGTTGCTGAGGAAGGAGGAGAACCATTTGTGTGCGGATCCTGATAATCCGATTTCTGAAAGTCGATTTAGTAGGATTGTGTGGTTCACGGTATCAAAGGCTGCAGAGATATCTAGAAGGATCAGGATGAAAGACAGTCCTTTGTCGAGGCCCATGAGGATGTGGTCAGAAAGTGAGAGAAGGAGGGTTTCTGTACTTAATGATTTACGAAAGCCGTATTGGGATGGATAGAGGATATTGTGTTCTTCCAGATAAAGTGAGAGTTGTGTATTTACCAATTTCTCCATGATTTTTGCCAAAAAAGGTAGGTTAGATATGGGGCGGAAATTGGAGGGATCTCTCGTGTACAGGTTAGGTTTCTTTAGGAGGGGTTTGAGGGAGGCCATTTTTAGTCTGTCAGGATATATTCCTTGGGAGAGTGAGCAGTTGATGATATTGGTCAAAGGTCTGGAGATAATAGTCAGGATGAGAAGCAGAAGTTTAGTTGGAATGTGGTCTGATGGGTGGTTGGAAGGTTTCAGCTTCTTAAGTAAGGATTCGATCTCTAGTGGGGTTGTTGGTTCAAAGGAATCTAGGTTAGCTCCAGCGTGAGGAGTGGAGTTGTAGGAAGGGTGGGTGGGAGTTGTGTTGGTGGGAAGGCGAGCTAGAGTGTCTGTAGTTTTTTTCTGGAAGAAGTGTGCTAGTTCATTCGCTTTGGATTGGGCTTGGTCATCTGGTATGCTGTGGGTAGGGGATTTGGTGAGTTGGGAGACATATGAGAACAGGGTCCTGGCGTCGAATTGAAGGTCGTGAATTCTGCTGGCATAGAAGTCTCTTTTAGTCCGTAGGATAGAATTCTTGTAGAGATGTAGTGTGTGTTTGTAGTTGGCTAGAGTCGTGGAATTGGGGGATTTACGCCAATCGCATTCTTTGTGTCTGAGGTCTTGTTTTATCTGCTTAAGTTCGGAGGAGAACCAGGGTTGTTTCTTTTTATGCATAGGGTTGATTGTTTTCACTGCTTTAGGGCATACTTTATTTGCGATAGACACTGTGATGTTGTGCCAGGAAAGAAGGGCTGTGTTTGGGTTGGTGGTGTCCAAGTTGGGGAGTTCCTTAAAGAGATGATCACTGAGAGTGTCCGACGTACAAGTTTTCCTGAAGTGGATGGTGGAGAGGGGATGAGGGGGCTTAGGATTTCCTTGAGTCGTGAGGATTGTTGAAATCAGTGAGTGGTCAGACCAGGGAATGGGGGTACAGATTGGAACATTGTTGTAGGAAATGTTGGAGTTGATGAAGATAAGGTCGAGGGTATGTCCTGCTTTATGGGTAGGTTTATCAATGATTTGTTTAAAGCCCATGGCTTCGAGTGTAGTGAGGAGCGCTTCGCAATTAGGGGTGGGCGGAGAGGCGTCAACATGGAGGTTGAAGTCCCCCATGATTATGGCTGGCAAGTCCATGTTAATGTGTGTGGCTATTATTTCTATGAGGGGGGAGGCATCGGAGTCTAGCAGTCCTGGTGGAGCATATATTAGTAGAATTTGTAAATGCTTAGATTTAAAGAGACCTAGTTCAAGTTTGGTGGAGGTCGGGATCTTGACTGGTTGTGGATTGAGTTTGAATTCTTTTTTTGTGGCTAGGAGAAGACCACCTCCTCGTTTTTTTGTCTGGGAATCGAGATTATGTCATAGAGGTGTAACGGTAGTTGATTTATAAGGGCTATGTCTGAGCTTTTTAGCCAGGTTTCCGTGATGGCACAGATGTCTGGCTTTGAGTCTAAGAGGTAATCATTTAGAACGTGGGTTTTCTTTGTCAGTGACTGAGCATTGAGCAGAGTAAGAGAGAACATCGTAAGTCCTAACAACTGCGTGAAGGGGGAAGTCATGATTGGGATGAGGGATCTGGTTGTATGTCTTGAGGGTTGTTGGAAAGCCTTCGAAAGAGGAAAGTGTCGATGGTATAAGATGGGGATAGGGAAGGTTTGCATGCTGTCTTCTCTGTGAAAGAGTTTGTTTGGGAGTCCTGCGTGCGTGCGTTCGTCTGCTGGAGAGCTGGTTGAGAGAGAGAGCTGAGGAATGATTGGGAGTCCTGCGTGTGTCCGTCTGCTGGAGAGCTGGTTGAGAGAGAGAACTGAGGAATGATTGGGAGTCCTGCGTGCGTGCGTCCGTCTGCTGGAGTGCTGGTTGACAGGGAGGCTGAGAATTGATTAACAACGGGGTGTTGAGGGTGGCTGTCTTCTATGGGTCTAGGGAGAGATGTTTGTGGAGAGATCTAGAGGAGATCACAGGAGAAATGAACCAAATGACAAAACACACATAATGGCAGAGTTTGATATTTACCTATTTCATTTTCTAGAGTAGCCTGACAAGGAGCGTCCAGGTCCAGCACCGAGGCAGTACCAGCATCTGCGGGCAATCCCTGACAGCTCAGATGAGGAGGGAGAAGGATCCCCTGATGAGCAGTAACAGCCCAAGGAGGAGGGCTGCAGGAGGACCTAATGACTGATCTGCTACAGGGTTGCCTACAGGATATCAGTGCATCTGACCAGGGGCAAGACCCTGAACTAGAAATGGTTGCCAGTCAGGCTGAGAATCTGTTAATACAGCAAAGCGGCAGCCTCTTGGAGGTGATGTATGGGAAGCAGAGTGCCTCCATGACACCATGCGGGAGGAAGCGCAAGGCCTCAGTGAGACCATCAGGGAGGGCGCACAGGGGATTCAGCAGGCGGTATGGAACCTTTGCTGAGCAACAGATGAACAAACTGCAGTGTGGAGGTAGATGTTACATGGGATGCACCCCTTGCAGCCGCAGCCACTAGGGGCTCCATGGCATTTCATGGGGCCCTGGATGCAGTACCCTTCACTTAATGGTGCACCTTCCCATGGATGGCACCTCCCCATGCTGAACATGCCACAGTCACCAACACCAGCTTTTCTTTGGATGGCACCTCACCAAGCACCACCCCTACCTGTACCAGCTGTCATACTGCCACCACCAGCAGCACCACAGCCAGTGCTGCCTCCAGCTGAACCTTCCTGCAGCCATGAACTTGAACTGCCACAAGCTCCATTGCCTTCTGAGGGCAGTGTGAGCAGTGACAGAAGCCCACTGCGCAGGAGCTCCAGGTTAGGGCAGCCTAAGCTTCTTGAAGCCAGAAAAAGAGGCTGGCCAAGGAAGTGATTCTGAAATGTCTTTGTTGTATAGTCTGCCTTTGACTCATGCGATGTATACTCCTGCAGTTGTGCCTGAGTCAGATCCTCTTCCTCCTCCTCCCTTTGATGGCCCTCCTCCATAGAAGGCATGTGTCTGTTTAGTGCAAGGTTATGAGGCATACAGCAGACTAGAAAGATCTTGCACATTTTAAGGGGCTGTAAAGGCATCCTCCTGATCTGTCCAGACAGCGGAAACATGTTTTAAGTAAGCCAAAGGTTCTCTCTATGACAGCCCTGGTCTTGAGGGTGTGCCCTGTGTAGCGACACTCAGCTGCAGTTCCTGGGATAGTACTGGGGATCAATAGCCAGGTTTTGAGTGAATAGCCTCTGTCACCTGTAGGAGGAGAAGCCACATAAAATCTGGGTTAGATATACCCTTTGGGTTTGAGAGTGGGACAGCTCACAGGGCTAGTTTAGAGCAGCCCTGTACTGCCAACACTCAGGCAACCTAAATATAAGGGAGACAATAGGAAGCAGTGAAATGGGTATGTGGTAGAAGTGATCGGTGCCATCCTACCTAGAAGCCATCCCCCATTGATGTGTCCTTGCTGGAAGTGGTCATGAATTCTTGATTGTGAGAATGTAAGCGTCGTGAGTGGATCCTGGAAACTGGGGCATGACATTCATGATGATGTCCTTAGCGTTGCAGAAGACTTGCATGTTTAGGGAGTGGAAGCCATTGAGGTATGTGGCCTCATCTCTTCCTGGTGCCCTTATGGGGACATGAGTGCAATTGATAGCTCCCAAGATCAAAGGGAAGCATGCGATTTGATAGAAATCAGTCATTATTTGGTGGTGGTCCCGTCTTCTGCAAGAGAAGGATATAAAGTGTTGTGTTTTCCTGAGTAAGGCAGCCAGAACCTGCTCTATACACCTAGGGGTGGCAGACTGAATGATTCCATGTGACCCCCAAGTGCGGTTTGGAAGGTACCAGTAGTGAAAAAGGCCAGGGCAATAGAGACCTTAACGTGTACTGGCAAGGCATGGCCCTTTGTGTGGTAGGTTGTAGTTCTGGCTCTAACAGTTGGCATAGGTACTGTATGGTTTCCTTGTTTAATCTGAATCTGCCCATTACTTCCTCCTCAGAAGATCCAGAAACTGTGTCCGAGTCCTGTAAACTCTGTGTAAGGGGTACCTCCTCCTCCTCCACTGCATTCTTCTCCTCATCTCTCTTTCTCTTTTGAGCCATATTGATCTGAGTACCCATGCAGCTATTGTAATCATAATGTTGAAAAGATACACCAAGAATGACTATTCTCTTCAATAGCTGTAGGTACAACACAATCTCCTAGCCTCCTTTTCATGTCTTGTCCCTATCTAATACTTAAAGCACCAGCGCATACATGAACATCTGTTTCCCTACCTTACCCCTTTTAAACCCACATTCAGTACCTGCTAGCCAGATGTTATAACTTTAATAACGTGTCCAGCATCCACCAGCAAGTTCCAGTCTGTCTCTGAAACACTACCTCCCACCTTGCCCCTGTGTCCACTGACCCACAGCGACTAACCCAGCTATGGAAAACACCTGAGGAAAAAAATGAGTTTCCAGTGCCTCATGTAAACATGTAGAAGCAAATGTACGCGCATGTGTGTGCCTGAACGTGCCAACTCATAAGCGTGCAGCCCTTATACGTCAAATGTGCGTATGTTAGCCGCCTGTCCCCGACGCCCATTTTTGACACACACATATGCGGACAAATACCGGTTATGCAAAATAACGTGTGCACGTATCAGCAAGAAGCACGCGTATCCCCACGATTTTGTGTGCGCAACCCTTTTAAAATTTGCCCATTAGTTTTTAGTCTTGATATGACTTTGTAGGAATATTTTGTTTAGTTACAATCACCTTTGCTTTTGTGCCAGTGCTGTAATCTAAAATGCTTTTTTTCTTTGATAATACTATATTTTCTGTCACTGCTTCCACTCTTATATTGGGCATAGTTACTGTATTTTTCACTCTATAAGACGCACTTTTTTTCCCCCAAAAGTGGGGGGGAAATGTCTGTGCGTCTTATGGAGCGAATATATTAAAAAAAAAAAAAAAACTACAAACCCCCCCCCCAAGACCTACCAAAAGTCCCTGGTGGTCCAGTGGGGGTCCGGGAGCGATCTCCTGCACGTGGGCTGTTGGCTGCCTGTACTCAAATGGCGCCGATGGCCCTTTGCCCTTACTATGTCACAGGGGCTACCGGTGCCATTGGTCGGCTCCTGTGACAGAGTAAGGGCAAAAGGCCATCAGCGCCATTTTGATTACTGGCAGCCGACGGCCCACGTGCAGGAGATCACTCCTGGACCCCAGCTGGACCACCAGGGACTTTTGGCAGGTTTGGGGGGGTCAGGAGGGTGGGGGGGTTGTAGTTAATTAAATTTAAAGGGTTGGGATGGGGTTTTTTTTGTTTTGGTTTTTTTTCCCACAGAAAGAGAACAATAAAAGTTTTCTGATCTGGGGAGTGGACGGAAATGGCCCTCCCCAGACCCGAAAACGAAATAGGGACCAAAAAGAATTTTATGCACTCCCCTAATTTGCTCCTTAAGACACACAGATGCCAGGGAACAGAGCCAGTTTAGCACACCATTTTTATTTTTTTATTTTTTTGTTAATTTTCCCCCTCTGAATCCTAGGTGCGTCTTTTGGTCAGGTGTGTCTTATGGAGCGAAAAATACGGTATTTATCGATTGTTCTTCTTGGCTGCATGTATGGAGGTCAGTTGTTCAGGCATCTGTAAAATTAACCTATTTCCTTTTTTCAGCCCACAGTTCACTTTGCTTACTTTTGCATCAAATGTCAGTATGGGAACTTCTCCTTAAACATAAGAAAGAAATGGCAATTTGACTGTTCGATGTGTGCACCGGAGTTTGTCTCAAGAACTTTACCTGCAGAGACTGATGCATTTTTTCCCCAAATTGCTTGTTTTTTTCTCCCTAGTTTTTTTTTTTTTTAATAAGGCTAAATAACTCTACTTTATTCTTTAAACATTTTAGAGGCGTGTTTGATGCTTCCCTCAAAATGGCTGGATTTTATGGACTGTATACCTGGTTGACTCACACCCTCTTTGGAATCAACATTGTCTTTATACCATCAGGTAAATGGTGCAATGAAGTAATGAGTGCCATTCCATTAAGGATAAAATACAGAGGTTTACTGATGTAACAAGATATCCTCTTTGCCAAATATTAATTATTGGAAATTCTCTGCAGAAAAATGGAATGAGCTTTCTCTTCTTTGTGAGCACCTTCCAGAAAAAAAAATAGAAATAATTTAAAATGATGTGGTCAATAATCAGGCCACATAGTTAAATGTTGCTTTTTGAATATTCAGCTATGCTGAGCGGCCACCATTAAGCTGACTGTTTATCCAAGCTAAACAGCCTGATAAGTGAGAGATGGGACAGGGCAGTTCCAGGGCAGAGCTACTTATCCAGCTAACTTAGCCAAATAAATACTGATTTTCATCCTTATCTAGCTTAGCCACATAAGTTTAGGACTGCTGTTAAGTTGTTCTAAAGTTAGCCAGTTATATTATCTAGTCAACTTTAAGATAGCTGTGTTTCTCACAGGACAAGCAGGATGGTAGTCCTCACATATGGGTGACATCACAGGATGGAGCCCAATCACGGAACACTTTTGTCAAAGTTTCTAGAACTTTGACTGGCACCTACTGGGCATGCCCAGCATGGCGCTAAACCTGCAGCCAGCAGAGATCCCCTTTCAGTCTTCTTTTTTCCGCGCAGTAGTAGCCAGAGATTCCTGACAGGAATTTTCCTCACGTAATTACTTAAAAACTTTCATACCCCACAGGGGTCCCTCCTTCGAATTTTTGACTCCGCGGTACTCCAGTAAGTTTTTACCCGTTTTCGGTCGATTCCTGTCGAGTTTCGCCCTCGCGGCCTACTGGCCGTCAACCGTACCGCGGCTCAATTTTTTCAGAGGGCCCTGGCGTCGGGGGTTTCTGTCGGTGCCCCGGACTGTACTCACACCCATGTCCATAACAGACCCTCATAAAGTCTGTGTAAATGTGTCTTGGGTGCGACTATGAATGTCTTGACCTGCACCAAATGTACCTTAATTACCCTAAAGGTCGCAAGGCCAGAATGGAGAGAATGGAGAACTTCTCTTCTGTTCTCAAACCCCAAAGCTGTCTATTGCATCGACGTCGTCTGAACCGGCACCGTCCACTTCGCACCAGTATCGGCCACCAGCCGATGACCGCCCAGCGTCAACGACTTCTCGGCCTTCGACTACCTTTACCCCCCTCAGGACCGAGGGGATCATAGAGAGAAACATCGGCATTGACACCGATGAAGGAAAGTCATCGACTTCGCCATCGTCCAAGCCGCCATGGAAGAAACCCCGTCCAGAAAAGGCACCGACCCTTTCTGTGACCAGGTCACCGAGGCAACCCTCACCCGGACGGGTATTGGGAGCCGCAACTCCGCATTTAACGGTGGTCCCTCTGGCAAAGCCTCTGCCTCCTTCTTCCCTTCTGGAGCCGGGGCTGCTTGCTCCAGGTCTCCATGAAGAACTGGACCGGATGGTTCAGGAGGCCATCGATAAGGCGATGCATAGACTCCAAGGTCCCCCGGCGCTGAAATTGGTGCCGGTCGCAGAACCGACCATCGATCCCTTTCTGGCAGCATTGGCACAGCTGCTCTCGAAGATGGAAGCGCTTATAGCCACTTTTCCACTGATGGATCCTGGGTCACCAATGGCTCTAGTGCCTTCCCCGCTTACTCTGTCATTGAGAGGAGAAACACCGTTCTGCATTCCGCCATCGGGTGTCCTGCCGATGCCTCAACCATCGATGCCGATGCGCCATTCGGCGCCACCGATCCATCCATCGATGCTCTCGGATGGCCTTCATCGTGCCTCCAGTACTTCCCTCGATGCCTTCGGAGCCTAGAACCCGGGACTTCAGGAATATCATCGTCCCGTCCTTCTCAGGTTCCTACAGGGGCAAGCTCTAATCCCTATGACACCTGGACCGATGATTCTTCTCAAGACACCGATGACTTGCCATCATAAGAACATAAGAAAATGCCATACTGGGTCAGACCAAGGGTCCATCAAGCCCAGCATCCTGTTTCCAACAGTGGCCAATCCAGGCCATAAGAACCTGGCAAGTACCCAAAAACTAAGTCTATTCCATGTAACCATTGCTAATGGCAGTGGCTATTCTCTAAGTGAACTTAATAGCAGGTAATGGACTTCTCCTCCAAGAACTTATCCAATCCTTTTTTAAACACAGCTATACTAACTGCACGAACCACATTCTCTGGCAACAAATTCCAGATGTTAATTGTGCGTTGAGTAAAAAGAACTTTCTCCGATTAGTTTTAAATGTGTCCCATGCTAACTTCAGGAGTGTCCCCGTAGTCTTTCTACTATCCCGAAAGAGTAAATAACCGTTCACATCTACCCGGTTCTAGACCTCTCATGATTTTTAAACACCTCTATCATATCCCTCCCCCCTCAGTCGTCTCTTCGCCAAGCTGAAAAGTTCCTAACCTCTTAGTCTTTCCTCATAGGGGAGTTGTCCATTCCCCTTATCATTTTGGTAGCCCTTCTCTGTACCTTCCTCCATCGCAATGATATCTTTTTTGAGATGCGGCGACCAGAAATTGTACACAGTATTCAAGGGTGCGGTCTCACCATGGAGCGATACAGAGGCATTATGACATTTTCCGTTTTATTCATCATTCCTTTTCTAATAATTCCCAACATTCTGTTTGCTTTTTTGACTGCCGCAGCACACTGAACCGACGATTTCAATGTGTTATCCACTATGACACCTAGATCTCTTTCTTGGGTTGTAGCACCTAATATGGAACCCAACATCGTGTAATTATAGCATGGGTTATTTTTCCCTATATGCATCACCTTGCACTTATCCACATTAAATTTCATCTGCCATTTGGATGCCCAATTTTCCAGTCTCACAAGGTCTTCCTGCAATTTATCACAATCTGCTTGTGATTTAACTACTCTGAACAATTTTGTGTCATCTGCAAATTTGATTATCTCACTCGTCGTATTTCTTTCCAGATCATTTATAAATATATTGAACAGTAAGTGTCCCAATACAGATCCCTGAGGCACTCCACTGTCCACTCCCTTCCACTGAGAAAATTGCCCATTTAATCCTACTCTCTGTTTCCTGTCTTTTAGCCAGTTTGCAATCCACGAAAGGACATCGCCACCTATCCCATGACTTTTTACTTTTCCTAGAAGCCTCTCATGAGGAACTTTGTCAAACGCCTTCTGAAAATCCAAGTATACTATATCTACCGGTTCACCTTTATCCACATGTTTATTAACTCCTTCAAAAAAGTGAAGCAGATTTGTGAGGCAAGACTTGCCCTGGGTAAAGCCATGCTGACTTTGTTCCATTAAACCATGTCTTTCTATATGTTCTGTGATTTTGATGTTTAGAACACTTTCCACTATTTTTCCTGGCACTGAAGTCAGGCTAACCGGTCTGTAGTTTCCCAGATCGCCCCTGGAGACCTTTTTAAATATTGGGGTTACATTTGCTATCCTCCAGTCTTCAGGTACAATGGATGATTTTAATGATAAGTTACAAATTTTTACTAATAGGTCTGAAATTTCATTTTTTAGTTCCTTCAGAACTCTGGGGTGTATACCATCCGGTCCAGGTGATTTACTACTCTTCAGTTTGTCAATCAGGCGTAGCACATCTTCTAGGTTCACCGTGATTTGATTCAGTCCATCTGAATCATTACCCATGAAAACCTTCTCCATTACGGGTACCTCCCCAACATCCTCTTCAGTAAACACCGAAGCAAAGAAATCATTTAATCTTTCCGCGATGGCCTTATCTTCTCTACATGCCCCTTTAACCCCTCGATCATCTAACGGTCCAACTGACTCCCTCACAGGCTTTCTGCTTTGGATATATTTTAAAAAGTTTTTACTGTGAGTTTTTGCCTCTACAGCCAACTTCTTTTCAAATTCTCTCTTAGCCTGTCTTATCAATGTCTTACATTTAACTTGCCAATGTTTATGCTTATCCTATTTTCTTCTGTTGGATCCTTCTTCCAATTTTTGAATGAAGATCTTTTGGCTAAAATAGCTTCTTTCACCTCCCCTTTTAACCATGCCGGTAATCGTTTTGCCTTCTTTCCACCTTTCTTAATGTGTGGAATACATCTGGACTGTGCTTCTAGAATGGTATTTTTTAACAATGACCACGCCTCTTGGATATTTTTTACTTTTGTAGCTGCTCCTTTCAGTTTTTTTCTAACAATTTTTCTCATTTTATCAAAGTTTCCCTTTTGAAAGTTTAGCACGAGAGCCTTGGATTTGCACACTGTTCCTTTTCCAGTCATTAAATCAAATTTGATCATATTATGATCACTATTGCCAAGCGGCCCCACCACCGTTACCTCTCTCACCAAGTCCTGTGCTCCACTGAGAATTAGATCTAAAATTGCTCCCTCTCTCGTCGGTTCCTGAACCAATTGCTCCATAAAGCTATCATTTATTCCATCCAGGAACGTTATCTCTCTAGCTCAGTGGGAACGGCAGCGGTGCTAGAAGAAGCTGTGGCACCTGCGGCTGGCCTTTTCTTCTTCCCGTGCCTGCCCCCCCCCCCCCTCCCGTGACCCGGAACAGGGAGTGATACGCGGTGCGTGGGAAGGAGAAAGAGCCGTGCCGCGTGATAAAGTAGCAGCGGCGGCTGCAGCATCGGCCCCCGAGCAATTGAAGCAGCCGGTAATCAGGAAAGGAGACAGCAGCATGAGCCTCCCGCAGCCGATGGGATTCTTCTTTCTTGACCTGCGGGGGCTGCTGCAGCTCCCATTTGTTCTCCGGGGGAGGGGAGAGGAAGTGAGTGAGAGAAAGAGAGAGAAGCAGCCAGCCAGCCTGTGTGTGATTGACTGGTCAGAGAGCTGATGTGTGTGTGTATGTGAGAGACAATGAAAGTGATTGCTCAGGGAGATGACTGATGTGTATGTGAGAGTGTGAGACATTAGTCAGGGAGGTGACTGATGTGTGTGTTTGTGTGTGTGTGTGTGTGAGAGAGAAAAAGCATGGAAGTGAGAAGTCTGGGTATGTAGGAAAGCATGGGCGTAAGAAGCCTGGTGTTGTGGGGGTGAAAAAAAGCATGGGAGTGAGAAACCTGGGTACGTGTGCATGCATGAGAGAGAGAGAGACTACTTGGTAAGGTGACGGTGTATGTGAGAGAAAAAGACTGGTGTGTGTGAATGTGAGAGAATGTGAGTCAGGGAATGAGAAGCCTGTGCACGTGGAGAGTGAGCATGGGAGAGAGAAACCTGGGTGTGTGTGAGACACATCATGGGAGGGAGAAGCCTGTATATCTGAAAGAGAACATGGGAGTGAGAGACTGGTGAGTGTGTTTGTGTGTGTGTGTGAGAGAGAGAGAAAGAAAGTGATTATGGGAATGAGAAGCCTGTGCATGTGGAGAGAACAAGCATGGGAGTGAGAGACTGGTGAGTGTGTGTGTGTGTGTGTGTGAGAGAGAGAGACAGAGAAAGTGATTATGAGAGTGAGAAGCCCAAATATGTAAGTAGAACACGGGAGTGGGAAGCCTGTGTGTGTGTGTATGGCATGAGAGAAACTGTTCAGGAAGGTGACTGGTGTGTGTGTGCCAAAGACTGTTTGGGAGATGATTGGTGTGTGAGAGACAGAAACTGGTCATGGGGGCATGACTGGTATGCTGTGTGTGTGAGAGACATGGGCACTAAGGAAGAGGACCATAAGTATAGAGCTTAGCTTCTACTGCTGCTTCTGGTGTGTGCCACGGCCTGCAGGGAAGGGGAGTAGGAGAGCTGCTGGAGGGGGTAAGTAAAGGTAGCTTTTTAAGTTTATTTTTCTTGATTGACTGCCATTTTAATTGTATGATGTCTGCTTTTTTGAAATATTTTATTGGTGTTTGGAGAATGTTTAATAGTTTTTAATTGTTGGATGTTATTCTGTTCATAGTTTATGTGCATTACTACAGATCCTGGGAGTATGTTAAACCAGTAATAGTAATACTATAATACTGTGAGGGGTACCTGGTCAGCAAGGCTAGGTCTGCTTGTACCCGGTGGCTTGCTGGGATTTGTAGTTCTTGTTTTCTCGGCGATAAGCAGAACCAGGCCTGGCTCCCTCGTACATCGGGAAGTCGCAGTTCCTGGGGTTTGCCGATCTGTTATTGCTTTGTTCATCCGCTCCGACTAGCTCACTGAATAGCTTGCCAGAGAGGACCTCAGAAGGTGTTTATATTTTTCTAATAAAAACCGTGCACTTTCTCTTACAACTACACTTCGTCATTTTGAAACATTTGTTCTGCTCTGCATCAGGGTGGTGACTAAATAGCGCGCTTTCCAAGAAAGATCAGTGCAGCAACTTTGGTGCTTTCATCATGTAAATTACTTAGGTAGAAAGAAATATTAGTAGTTATAGTAAATACTGTACAGTATGAATCAGAGCAGGGGCTAAGTTCTTGCATTGACTTGCAATGTTACCGTCAATTTTTATGCAAGATACAAATCATTGATGGAGGGAGGGGGCGCCGAAGAAGTCTCTTGCCCCGGGCGCCAAATTGTCTAGCTACGCCACTGGATGGTGGCGGAACACAAGGACCATCATGAGACCCTTCACCAGCTCTCTCTGATGCCCTCTGAGTATTCCTCCAAACAGCCATTCAGGAAGGATACTAAAAAGTCATTCTTCAGTCCAAAGAAATCCTATGCACCACCGTCTAGAACTCGTTCCACGAGACCTTTCCAAAAGGCCCAGTCTCCTCAACCTCGTAAACAAAAGCCACAAGCAGCTCCTCAGCCGGGCCCTGCTTCCGGCTTTTGACTCCTGCATAGAAAGCAGCAGCCAGTTTCCACTGCCTCAGATACCAGTGGGAGGTCGATTGTGCCATTTCAACAACAGGTGGCACACAATCACCTCAGACCAGTGGGTCCTTGCCATAATCTCTCAAGGTTATCGCCTGAACTTTCTCTCCATTCCACCGGACTCCCCACCTCTACCGACATGGATAACATCTGACCACTCACTACTCCTGGAACAGGAGATCTCCCTCCTCCTCCAGTCCACAGCAATAGAACCAGTGCCTTACTCCCAACAAGGCCTAGGATTCTATTACCGGTACTTTCTAATCCCCAAATAATCAGGCGGCGTTCGTCCAATTCTGGACCTACGAGCCCTCAACAAGTACCCTCCACCGAGAAAAGTTCAAGATGGTAACCTTGGGTTCCCTCCTTTCTCTTCTGCAAAGAGGAGACTGGCTCTGCTCTCTCGATCTCCAAGATGAGTACACACACATTGCGATAAATCCATCTCATCGCAGATTCCTGAGATTTCTGGTAGGCCACAAGCACTATCAATACAGAGCGCTCCCATTCGGCCTGGCATCTGCACCACGAGTCTTCACCAAGTGCCTCGTAGTAGTAGCAGCCTTCCTCAGGACTCGAGGTGCTCATGTCTACCCCTATCTAGACGATTGGTTGATCAGGGCTCCCACTCAGCAAGCTGCTCTGTCGTCCCTATGACTTACTTTACACACTCTGATTTCGCTAGGATTTCTCGTCAACTACGCAAAATCCTGCTTAGTCCCATCTCAAACTTTATCATTCATAGGGACAGACTTGGACACCTTGCAGGCAAAGGCATTTCTGCCTCGACAGCGAGATCTCGCTCTCATCTCTCTCGCACACCAGCTACAGTCTCGGTGCCGCACAACTGCACGCCACTTCCTCATCCTACTGGGACACATGGCATCCTCAGTACAGGTTACCCCAATGGCCCGCTTGGCCATGAGAGTCACGCAGTGGACTCTAAGGTCACAATGGACTCAGTCCGTCCAACCTCTATCGACCACTGTCCACATCACCGACTCACTCCGTCAGTCTCTAGCCTGGTGGAAAAATCAGATCAATCTCCTCCTTCCAGGCTCCAGACCCTCAAATAATTCTCACCCCCGATACTTCCAACCTCGGCTGGGGAGCCCATGTTGCCGATTTACAAACACAAGGTACTTGGTCTCCAGAGGAAGCCAAACACCAAATCAATTTCCTGGAGCTGCGAGCAATCAGATATGCTCTCAGGGTGTTTCAGGATCGCCTTTCCAATCAGGTCATCCTGATTCAGACGGACAACCAGGTGGCCATGTGGTACATCAACAAACAGGGAGGGACGGGCTCCTGCCTACTGTGTACCTCAGGGCCACCTATTTGCTGGGAGTGGACAATGTGTTGGCGGACAACCTAAGTCACGCTTTCCATCCGCACGAGTGGTCCCTCAACCCCAAAGGAGCAGACTCAGTATTCCAACGTTGGGGTCATCCTCGCATAGACCTCTTTGCGTCACCTCAAAACCTTTGCTCTCTCACTCGCAGCCAAGAGATGCGTTCTCCCTCTCATGGGCAACCTGTCTCCTATATGCATTCCCTCCACTTCCACTTCTCTCGAAGACTCTCGAAGTTACGTCAGGACAAGGGATGCATGATCCTGATAGCACCTCACTGACCTTGCCAAGTGTGTTATCCAATACTTCAGGATCTCTCCATTCGCAGGCACATTCCCTTGGGAAAGGACCCGCTTCTGATCCCTCAGAACAACGGGTGCCTACGCCATCCCAATTTTCAAGCTTTGTCCCTGACAGCCTGGATGTTGAAAGGTTAATTCTTCAGCCACTTAACCTTTCGGAGCCAGTTTCCCGTGTCCTGATTGTTTCACGGAAGCCTTCCACGAGAAAGTCTTACCTCTACAAATGGAACAGGTTTAAGTCATGGTGTTCTTCTCAATCCCTTGATCCCTTTACCTGTTCCACCTCGAAGTTTCTAGACTATCTATGGCACTTGTCAGAGTCAGGTCTAAAAACTTCCTCCATCAGAATGCATGTCAGTGCGGTGGCCGCCTTCCATAAAGGTGTCGGGGACATTCCTATTTCGGTACAACACCTCGTAACACGTTTACTGAAAGGGTTGCTTCACCTCAAGCCTCCACTGCGTCCTCCGGCCCCTTCTTGGGACCTTAATCTGGTCTTAGGTCGGCTCATGAAACCACCATTCGAGCCTCTCCAATCCTGTGATCTTCGCTTTCCTCACATGGAAAGTGATATTCCTGTTGGCAATAACATCTGCTCGCAGAGTTAGTGAGTTAAAGGCCCTAGTTACCTATCCGCCTTACACTAAACGTCTGCAGGACCGGGCAGTACTCCGCATTCACCCTAAGTTCTTACCTAAGGTAGTATCGGAGTTTCACATTAATCAAGCCATTATCCAAAAAAAGATTACTACTCTCAAAAAATACACAACTATCAATATGATGCAAAAGCCCTTTTCGCCTACATCTCACTTCTCACAAAGCCAACTCCCCCCCCCCCCCCCATCTCAGACAGTGATGCTGAACACAAATGTAACGAACTAGCAACCTTTTTCCACACCAAAATTAGCAACCTCATCTCCACGTTCCCCTGCTCTTCACCCTTGCCTAACACCACACGCAAAAATTCAAGCATCTCCTTAGACTCACTCGAAACCACCTCCAGTTCTGAGATATCAATACAAATAAAGAAAATGAAACCCTCTACCCACCCTGAGGACTTCATCCCTACAAAATTACTCCTTTCCATCCCTGATATCATAGCCAAACCCATTTCAGATATTATTAATTGTTCCCTCACCCTGGGACAGGTCCCCACAGCTCTAAAACAAGCCACCCTTAAACCAATCTTAAAGAAGCCGAACCTAGACATCTCTAATCCGGCCAATTTCAGACCTATATCTAACCTCCCACTTCTGGCCAAACTCATGGAAAGAGTAGTCAACCTGCAGCTTATAGATCACTTTGAAAACCATAACCTTCTATACTCATCTCAGTTTGGTTTCCGGAAATTCTTCAATACAGAAACCCTCTTACTATCCCTATCTGATACCCTCCTTAAAGGCCTAGACAAAGGCCATTCATTTATCCTCGCCATGCTGGACATCTCCTCTGCGTTTGACACGGTCAGTCACAACATCCTAATCGATCGCCTTGCAGACATAGGCATATCAGGAACAGCCCTGAACTGGTTTACATCCTTCTTACACAATCGCAGTTACAAAGTTAAAATCGGTAACCATGAATCGAACTCCATCAAACTAACACATGGCGTTCCTCAAGGATCATCCCTCTCCCCTACCCTCTTCAATATTTACCTTTTACCCTTATGCCTATTATTTGCTGACCTTGGCCTTATCCACTTTATCTACGCTGATGATGTACAGATACTCATCCCTGTTACTGATTCAGTGCCTAACGCCCTCAAAACTTGGCACAATTGCCTCTTATCAATCAACTCCCTCCTCACCAACCTTAAGCTATCCTTAAACACATCAAAAACAGAGTTCCTTTTCATCTCACCGGCTCACCTCAACACCCCACCCACAGTACACCCTTTCTCTTTCTCCCAACATGTCAGATTTAGGCGTCATTCTCGATAACCATCTTAGTCTACAAAAACACATAAACACAACCAAAGACGGTCTTTACAAACTGCAGGTTCTAAAGAAACTAAGACCATTACTCCATCACAATGATTTCCGGACTGTCCTTCAATCCACCCTCTTTACTAAGATTGACTACTGCAACTCTCTTCTCCTAGGCCTTCCAGCAGTGTCAACCAAACCTCTCCAAATGCTGCAAAATGCAGCAGCTAGAATTCTAACAAATTCACGCAGATCAGACCACATCACCCCTATCCTTAAAGCCCTCCATTGGCTCCCGATACCATCCAGAATCCTCTACAAGAGCCTTTCAATCATCCATAAATCCCTGCACAACCAAAATATTCACTGGCTTAACGACTCCCTCCAATTTCACAACTCTAACAGACCCACTAGATCCACTTACAAAGGATCCTTAACTACTGCCGCACACAAACCCTCCCAACTCAGATCCACCAAAGCTCGTGCCCTCTCCCTAGCTGGACCAACAATCTGGAACTCAATGCTGGTTGAACTTCGCCAGGAACACTTTCTAGCAACCTTAAAAAAAAAACCCTAAAAACCTGGCTGTTCAAACAAGCATACCCGTGACATCTAGCCCTCCCCCCAGCTATATCCCCTTCCCCCTTATTCCCTCTTACCCACCCCCCCATAAAGAAAAAAATACAAGCTACTGTAATATAGTTACTCCTTTTTCTCTCCCTCTTAACATAACCGCTCCTATTTCATTCTAACCTTTATTCTTCTTACACTCCCCAGTTATACTATATCCCTTGTTTAAATGTAACTGTATTTTTCTTAACTCTCAGTTAAATGTATTATCTCCCCTGTTAAATGTGAACCGATGTGATATGTTTCATGAATATCGGTATATAAAAATTCTAAATAAATAAATAAATAAAATATACTATCTACCTTCTTTCCCAGGCCCCTCTCCAATCCAGGAGAACAGGCTCTGCATATCCTTGACTGCAAACGGGCTCTAGCCTTCTACCTAGACCGTACAGCTGCCCACAGGAAAAGCACTCAGTTGTCTCTTTCCATTCCATCAAATTGGGGCAGACTCTCTCCTCCTGGTTAGCGGACTGCATATCCTTTTGCTATCAGCAAGCAGGCATTCCGCTTCAAGACAGTGTTAAAGCACAGTCTGTGAGGGCCCTGGCGACTTCAGTAGCGCACCTACGCTCGGTGCCACTTCCTGACATTTGCAGGGCTGCTCCTGGAGTTTTCTCCATACCTTTACAGCCCGTTATTGCTTAGACAAGGCCGGAAGACAAGATTCCAGCTTCGGCCAGTCTGTTTTGTGCAACCTTTTTACAACTTGATGTACCATCACCCTTCCGCCTGCTCATTAGGGTTAAGGATGCCCTCTACCAAATTCCACCCCAGTCCTTGTGCTTATTGCACATCTTGGGTACATTTGGTGCATTTCTTGGACATCCTCAGCTCGGTACTCACCCATATGTGAGGAGTACTGTCCTGCTTGTCCTGTGAGAAAACAAATGTTGCTTACCTGTAACAGGTGTTCTCACAGGACAACAGGATGTTAGTCCTCACGAAACTCGCCCGCCGCCCCGCAGTGTTGGGTTCATTACGTTTTCTTATTTTATTTTTCGGCACTTCTGTAGCTTTAAATAAGACTGAAGGGGGACCCCTGCTGGCTGTATGTTTAGTGCCGTGCTGGGCATGCCCAGTAGGTGCCAGTCAAAGTTCTAGAAACTTTGACAAAAGTGTTCCGTGATTGGGCTCTATCCTGTGATATCACCCATATGTGAGGCCTAACATCCTGCTGTCCTGTGAGAACACCTGTTACAGGTAAGGGTAACTAACATTTGCTATATTCAGCTGCACAGCTGAATATCTCAGCCAAGTTAGGTGGATACATTTTTCCTGCTAATTTAGGGAGTCGAATAGTGGCTAAATATAGATCTATGTAAGTTTATTATAACCCACTCTCTACTGCCTTTCCCCATCTTCATCAAATAATTAAATTTCATAGTTTGTATTTTATTGGATTGGGGGGAGGGCAGGGTGTCACTGAAAGACCTCACAATACAAATAAGCCTTTACCTGTTTGCTAAAAGCATAAAAATCCTGTAGCCCACTGACAAAGGGCTAGACTAAAAGTCCTATTTCTCGACTCCTGCGGCCTCACCTTAGCAACACTAGGAACCACTAAAAATGCAGAATTCTGAGACCAGAAGGGTCTTTTAGGAGTTTACCTAGCTACTGCCTTCTTAAGATAATCTTGGCCCACCCCCTGCAGGGCCTTAAAGGTCAAGGCTTGCGGCAAACAGAAATAGAGACTGTGTGCTTCTCAGGGCCGCGAGCAGCCCTGAGAAGCCCACAGTCGGCGCTGAAACAGGTGGGGGGGGGGGGGGGCACGGCAGCACAAGGGTTGCCTAGGGCGCCCAATACCCTTGCACCGGCCCTGGTCACATCTGTGCCATCCCCAACCTGGAATGGTTAGATAAACAGAATAGAGCTCAGAAACTGAACTGATAATCTCCCATACAGCAGCACTGCTGCACAGCTGTTAAGTCACTTTGAAAAATAAATCTGGAATACATTAAAAGGCTCTGTGCTAAACTGCTTCCCTTGTTTATAAGAGTGGATAATACTCCTGTTCTGTTTGCAATGAAATGCAAGTTCTGTAATTGAACATGCTTTTTTGCTGACACTTTGGTACTGTATAGAATGGTGATGCTATTTGTTGGGGTATAATTCAGGTGCTAAAGGATTATGTTTGTTCATTTGAATGCACTATGTCATACATCATATGAGGTGCTACCAGAGGTCAGAATCTGGTACTTTAAGGAAGAATATAGTATGCTGTAATTAACTGTTGCACAAATAATTTCTGTGGTAGACAAAACATATTAGTGGAACTGTTAAGATCCTTTGCTTTGCACCACATACTGTATTTACTGAATGGTAAAGTATTCTTTTTGCTTTGAAGGTTATTAACAGAAGGATGTGTAGATCAGTACGTCCTTTGGCTATGTATTAGAAAGTTCTATTTATTTACTCTTTTTTCCTTCTTTCTCTTGTACTCCCAAATTGTCATGCTAGCCTTGGCAGCAATCCTTGGAGCAGTTCCATTCCTGGGTACATATTGGGCAGCTGTACCTGCTGTGCTTGATCTGTGGTTTGCTCAGGGTGAGAGCTGCAAAGCCATTTTGCTTCTCATTTCTCATCTGTTGCCAACATACTTTGTGGATACGGCAATCTACTCAGACATCTCAGGGTAAGTCTCACTAGATTTCTCAAGGTTTGAAATTCAGCTAGTAGTATAATACTGCTATTGATTTCATTATTATGGCATGATTCTTTGGATATTTTAACTTGAAATAGTTTTCTCCATTGACAAGCAGGTATGAGTGGAGGAGTAGTCTAGTGGTTAGATCAATGGCCTACAATCTGGGAAAACCAGGGCTCAAATCTCTTTGTGTATTTGGGTAAATCACATTACTCTCTATTACCTTAGGTACAACCTTTAGTTATAAGCCATCCGAGGATAAGGAAATATCTATATGAAATCTGCTTTGAAGTGTCAAAAAATGAAACACAAAGTATTATTTCCTTAACAGAAATCATGGAATTAATATCCTTAACCAATAAGCCTGGATGCTTTTGATGCCTGCAACATTGCTTTCTGCTTCAAAGTTGGGGGGGGGGAGGAGAAAGGAAAAGATATTTGGATTCAGAGACCACCAATACAAGCCATGACTTTTTTATAGAATGGAATACTGATGCGCAGACATTAAGTAAAAACAGAACTGCTTCGGAGGAACCTGGTGAGACGAACCTCTCTTCGGGAGAGGAGGGCAGGAGGACAGCGACGGGGTAACCGAGCAATTTGGACGCCCAGGGAGCTGGAAACATCATCTTCTGCTTACCCTGCTGACGTCATCCAGCAGCGACTGTGCCTACCAATAAATTCGGAGGAGCTGCGGCGCGTACCCGGAGGAACCTGGTGAGACGAACCTCTCTTCGGGAGAGGAGGGCAGGAGGACAGCGACGGGGTAACCGAGCAATTTGGACGCCCAGGGAGCTGGAAACATCATCTTCTGCTTACCCTGCTGACGTCATCCAGCAGTGACTGTGCCTACCAATAAAT
Organism: Rhinatrema bivittatum; assembly: GCF_901001135.1. Taxonomy (NCBI): domain Eukaryota; kingdom Metazoa; phylum Chordata; class Amphibia; order Gymnophiona; family Rhinatrematidae; genus Rhinatrema; species Rhinatrema bivittatum. The sequence goes on along the minus strand of NC_042616.1, from coordinate 343,061,370 downwards.
TCGGAGGAGCTGCGGCACGAACCCGGAGGAAGTTAATTTTGCTGTCTGCTGCATAAGTTGAAAAAAGAAAAAAAAAAAAAAACCCCACCCCCCCCAAACCAAATCGCTCTCCAGCTTGTAAACTGTTTAAGTCTCTCTGTTTTGGAATTAGCTGGCATAAATAAGTTATTCAAACAAAAAATTGGGGCATAAAGACTGTTTTTTTAAAACAATTGACCAAAAAGCAAGGAGCCGTCCAGAAGTGCCCTGCTTACCCAGCTTGTCCCAGGCTAACTGTTTGACTCCCCTCCACCCTGCCCCTCTACCCACCCAACCCCTGGGGCTTGTTTTCTAATAAAGACTGCCTAACGTACCATTGGCAGCGAGATAAATTAGTGCATTGGTAAAAGTCAAGAAAATACAATTCACAAATTACCATGATGAGGACTATCCAATGTAACTGCTGTGGAGCCTTTATTTCTGAGGAAAGCATCTTGGACACTTAGAGCTTGCCCAATTTGTGCACAACTCTCTTCCTTGAAAAAGGAGCTGACTGAGATTAAAGATCAATTAGCTTCAATTAAAAGTAATACACCCACATTGCATTACTCAGAACATAATTCCCAATATCACAAAAAAAACCAGGAGTCAAGAAGAGATTCATTAGGCTCAGGTAGACCCACAGTCACCCATTCTTGACAGATGGGCAGCCAACAGGTACACCCCCCCACTCAAACAGGTCAATTAAGTTCTTTAAAATCCAGGAATACAGTGGGCTCAGGTAGAATTAGACCTGTGATGAGGAGACACACAATGTACCAAATGCAAAAAGAACAAGCCATCTCTATATTAAAAACTGAAGAAGTTTTTGAGAAAAACATTGAAGTGTTACCAGAAATGAGAGAAAAACACAATGCATGCAGTATTTCAAGATCCATAACCAAAAGAAAAATCTAATTCAGATGAATAACTCTGTCAACAGTGGCACAACTACAAAAAGAGTGAGTGAAGTGAATAGTAAATCTCAACTAATATCTTATAAGGAGTCCAGGAAAAGCATAACCTTAAAGAGAGTACCTGGAAGGCTATGACCACAAATGCTCATAGTTTGGGGAAATAAAATCCCAGATCTGCAGGCCCTAATGGCTGAGGCAGAATTGGACATTGTTGCTATCACAGAGACATGGTTCACAGAATCTCATGGTTGGGATACAACAATACCAGGCTATAACTTGTTAAGGAAGGACAGAGAGGATAGAAAAAGGGGGAGGTGTTGGCTCTTTATGTCAGAAACAACATCCAAGCATCTGAGGCTACAAGGAAAGTTGGGGTAAGGAAGAAGCTCTATGGCTCGACCTAAAAAAAGATGACGGAGCGTCCATTTATATTGGAGTGGTTTACAGGCCTCCAAACCAAAAGGAAGAGCTGGACAGAGACCTGGTTTGAAGACATCCATAAGATAGGTAAGAAGGGAGAAGTGGTGATCGTGAGTGACTTTAATATGCCAGATGTAGACTGGAAAATCCCATCTGCAGAAACTAAAATAGCAGAGCGATAGTGGATGCCATGCAAGTATCTTTGTTCAAACAAATGGTGTTGGAACCCCACCAGAGAAGGAGCTATACTCGACTTAGTGCTCACTAATGCAGATAATGTCTCAGATGTCCAGGTGGGTGCCCACCTCAGCAGCAGTGATCATCAAACGGTATTGTTTAATATCACTAAAAGAATAGGGAAAAGAACCACAAAGACCCGAGTTTTTACAGTTCAAAAACACAGACTTTGAGGAAGTGGGGAAGTACCTGGAGGAAGAACTTAAAGGATGGGAGAACGAGAGAGATGTGGATCAGCAGTGGACCAATCTAAAAGGAGCAATCACCAAGGCAACTGCTCTATATGTTAGAAATGTAAAGAAAAGCAAAAGAAAATTGAAACCTATCTGGTTCTCAAAGGAGGTGGCTGACAAAATTAAAGCTAAAAGAACAGCATTCAAGACATATAAAAGATCCCAAAGGGAGGAACACAAAGAAGAATATTTGTATCAACTGAGGGAGACAAAGAAATTAATCAAGTTGGCAAAAAGTCAAGCGGAAGAGAGGATTGCCAAGGAGATAAAAAATGGTGACAAAACATTTTTCAGATACATCAGCGAAAAGAGAAAGATCCAAAGTGGTATAGTGAAATTGAAAGGTGGTAATGATCAATGTGTGGAGGGAGACGAAGAAATGGCAGAAATATTAAACGAATACTTCAGCTCTGTGTTCACTAAAGAAGACCCTGGAGAAGGACCATCTCTACACAACAAAAAACTGGTGGGAAGTGGAATAGATGAAAATCCTTTTACAGTAGAAAATGTGTGGGAAGAGCTAAAGAACCTGAAAGTGGACAAAGCCTTGGGGCCTGATGGGATTCATTCCAAGGATATTGAGGGAGCTCAGAGATGTTCTGGCAGCCTCTGCTGTTGTGACCTGTTCATGATCCCTAGAACGGGAGTGGTGCCCGAGTGATTGGAGAAGAGCGGTGGTGGTCCCCGCTTCACAAGAGTGGGAACAGGGAGGAGGCTGGCAACTACAGACCAGTCAGCCTCACTTCGGTGGTGGGAAAAGTAGTAATGGAGTCACTGCTGAAAGAGAGAAGAGTGAACTATCTACAGTCCGGAGAAATTGATGGACCAGAGGCAACATGGTTCACCAGGGGAAGATCCTGTCAGACAAATCTGATTGACTTTTTTTGACTGGGTAACCAAGGAATTGGATCGAGGAAGAGCGCTCGATATCATATACTTGGAGTTCAGCAAAGCTTTGACACGGTTCCGCACAGGAGACTGGTGAATAAAATGAGAAGCTTGGGAGTGAGTGCCGAGGTGGTGACCTGGATTGCAAATTGGTTGACGGACAGAAGACAATGTGTGATGGTAAATGGAACCTTCTCTGAAGAGAGAGCGGTTTTAAGTGGTGTACCGCAAGAATCGGTGTTGGGACTGGTCCTGTTCATATCTTTGTGAGCGACATTGCGGACGGGAATAGAAGCAAGGTTTGTCTTTTCGCGATGACACTAAGATCTGCAACAGAGTGGACACGCCGGAAGGAGTGGAGAGAATGAGACGGGATCTAAGGAAACTGGAAGAGTGGTCGAAGATTGGGCACTGAGATTCAATGCCAAGAAGTGCAAAGACAATGCATATGGGGGAGTGGACAACCCGAATGAACTGTATTCGATGGGGGGGGAAAGGCTGATGTGCACGGAGCAGGAGAGGGACCTTGGGGTGATAGTGTCTAATGATATGAAGTCTGCAAAACAATGCGACAAGGCGATAGCAAAGCCAGAAGAAATGCTGGGCTGCATAGAGAGAGGAATATCGATAAGAAAAGGGAAGTGAATTATTCCCTTGTACAGGTCCTTGGTGAGGCCTCACCTGGAGTACTGTGTTCAGTTCTGGAGACCGTATCTACAAAAAGACAAAGACAAGATGGAAGCGGTACAGAGAAGGGCGACCAGGAAGGTGGAGGATCTTCAGCGGATGACGTACGAGGAGAGATTGAAGAATCTAAATATGTACACCCGGGAGGAGAGGAGGAGCAGAGGCAATATGATACGACTTTCAGATACTTGAAAGGTTTTAATGATCCAAAGACGACAAACCTTTCCGTAGGAAAAAAAATCAGCAGAACCAGGGGTCACGATTTGAAGCTCCAGGGAGGAAGATTCAGAACCAATGTTAGGAAGTATTTTCTTCACGGAGAGGGTGGTGGATGCCTGGAATGCCTTCCGGAGGATGTGGTGAAGACCAGAACTGTGAAGGACTTCAAGGGGGCGTGGGATAAACACTGTGGATCCATAAAGTCAAGAGGGCCGCCAATGAAGAGTGGGTGACTCGCCAGAATTGATGGCTACTGCCTGGAGACAATACCCTTATTCAATAAATGTACACAGGCTTACCTGTGACTTCCAACATCGTTCTAGCTTCAACAGCAAGAGGAAATGTGGAATAAAGGATCTGCACTCACAAAGGGGGAGTAGCTGGCTTGTTACGGCGGTTACTACCCCATACCAATAAGCCTGTTACTTCAATTTCTATGCATATACAGCATAGTTCTCTGCTTCAACGGCAGGGGAGAAGAAAAAACTGATACTACACACATCCAGCAGAGCTCTCTGCTTCAAACGGCAGGGAGAAGAAAAAAGGGTTCACACTCACAAAGCGGGGAGTAGCTGGCTTGGTTACGGCGGTTACTACCCCAAAACAAATGTGCCTGATACTTCACTTTCGATGCATATCCAGCATGGCTCTCTGCTTCAACAGCATGGAGAAGAATAAACGGATCTTCAAGCATATCCAGCATAGCTCCCTGCTTCAACGGCAGGGGAGAAGAAAAACAACCAATAAGGGCTGTATAACATAGTCTGAGTAAAACAAGCATGGGTGTAGCTTGCTTATTGCGGCGGTTACTACCCCTACTACCCCTAACTAATAAGCTAGATATTTCACTTGGATGCAGCTCCATCACTGCTTTCTACATTATGGTGGGTGGTGGAAGGGAAATAGAACCAAGAGCTAAGAGAAACAGATAAGTATGAGAGAAAAAAGTGTGTGAAGCTTGCTGGGCAGACTGGATGGGCCGTTTGGTCTTCTTCTGCCGTCATTTCTATGTTTCTATGTTTCTATGAACCTGGTGAGACGAACCTCTCTTCGGGAGAGGAGGGCAGGAGGACAGCGACGGGGCAACCGAGCAATTTCGGACACCCGGTGAGCTGGAAACATCATCTTCTGCTTACCCTGCTGACGTCATCCAGCAGCGACTGTGCCTACCAATAAATTCGGAGGAGCTGCGGCGCGCAGCCGCCGGCGCGCAGCCGAAGCCGCGCGCCAAAGGGGCGCACCCCTCTAAATTTTTTTTTTCTTCAAAAATTTTCCTGGTAATTCGCTGAATTCTTTTCCTCCCATTGTTAATTTTATGGGTAGGAAAAGGAAAACAAAGATGTTAACATCATCACCGGCAGTTTCAGCAAGCAGAGGGCCTATGGACTCCCAATGTGGTTCGACGATTTGCCACAGTTGGAAAGACATCCTATACCAGATATTTCCTTTTCTTCGGGTTCCCCGGCAGTCCAGCCCAGGAGCAGTTATTCAACAAACCACGGTACCAGGGACTGGGAGCTCAGAAATCCTGAGCAACCCAGTAACAGTGTTGCTGTGGAATGGGGGAAGTCACAAGATAGTGGTAAGGGAAGGGTTACACAAGAATTGTTACCAGATAGAAATGTGAATGTAGAACTGATAGATCCTCAGAGTGTTACATTGAGTGATATATGGAAAGTTTTAGTTGATGTTAGAAAAACGTTAGCTAATTCATATGAACAATTAAGCAAGATGTATTACAGATTAATAGTAAGCTTGAAAAACACGAGAGTAGATTAAATCAAATCGATGAAAACAATAAGGTAATAAAAATCAAGTAGCAGCATTTCAAGCAGTAAAACAATTCTTTTGTTAAAGATAGTGTAATAATACACCATCATTTGGAAATGTTAGAAAATGAAAATCGTGTTAAAAACTTAAGATTTATTAACTTCCCAGTAACTAGATTGTTATCCTCCCTAGAACTATTGAAGAAATAATTGGTTGAAATACTTTGTATATCTTCAATAGATGAAAAGAGTATTTCAAAGATATACTATATACCTAAGTCTAGGATACAACCTCAGGGAGGGATGAATGAAATGGATATAGTACAACAGGACTCACCAAATTTGACCTCATTTTTAGAGGCATCAATTGATGAGATACCCACAAGAGCAACATTATTAGTTTCTTTTGTAGAGAACAAGATAAAAATATTATATTACAAAAATTTTTTAAGAATAAGGATGTGTTATATTGTGGTTATAAGGTCCAAATATTTCCAGACGTAGCTCGTAGTACTCAGCTACGTCGGAACAATTTTTGGGAACTAAAATCAAGGGTTCTTGCTCTGGGGGCAACTTTTATTTGCGTTTTCCTTGTAAGTGTTTAGTTATTTTGCAAAAGAATAAATTTATTGTTCCAAGATCCCTCACACCTTGAGATATTCCTGACTGATAAAGAACAGAGGTTAGAGGTAAGATAACTGCTATAGAATAAATAAATGTCTCTTTTTAGTAGGGTACTACTAAGTTTGTTAAATAATAATAAATTGTTTGTTTTGAATTTTCCTCCCAGTATTGGGGACTAATACTCGGATACACAGAATGTATTATGATTTCTTATTCTTTATTGTTTCTAGTGTAAAAGATTATTTCTTGATTTTTTTGCAAATGTAAAAAAAAAATTTGTTGAAAATCCTAATAAAATATAAATTACAAAAAAAAAAAAAACCAGAACTGCTTCTACGGCCAAGTTCATAAGCAAAGCAGCCAAGCAAAACTGACTGATACATGGGGGGTAACCTGCACGACGCGACAGATACTGCCATGGGAAGCTTTCTGGGCAGACTGAATGGGTCATTGGTCCTTTTCTGCTGTCATTTCTATGTTTTTACGAATTAACCATTACATATGAGTGACATCATTCAATGGTGTCGACAAGGACCCATATCTGAAAGCTTAGTAAAGCTTTACTGTGCATGAGCGGGAGTTCTTTTGCATACGCACTGCCAAGTTGAGCCCCTTAGTCTTTCTTTATCTGAGCTACCACATAGATGTCCATTTTCTCTGAAATTTTTCTACTTGAGGCCTTGAGCTTTGCTTGTTCCACCTTGTTCTAAATTTTTTTCATTCTGCCTCAGCAGCCCCTTCAAAAGAAATGTAAAAAATAAATGTGTGTATATATATATATAGATATTGAAGTTGGAGAAGCCTAAGGCCACGATACTATATATGAATTTAAATATAAATTCAACACTGGTTTCACTCCATTGTATGTAAATTGGAACTACAAGTTCATAAATGCATTGGAATAAAAAAAGAATGGGAGCAGCCATTCCTTAAAATATGGAACCCGTTGGTCATCTTATGGAGAAACTTAAAGAAATAACAATACAGAATGGGTATTTCTACCTAATGAAAACAAGAAATACATGCAGTATAGGTGTATAATTAATGTTCTTTGAGGAAATCAAGTTAAACTTTCTAAATAAGGGGATTGTGTCGGTGTGTAAATGTTGCAAAGAGCTAATCTGCAGTCTTTTGCTTGTAGTGGGCTTTTAGACAGTAGTCGTACCATGCTTCAAGATGTATAATCATCCACAGTCTTCTTCTTCCTACTTACTATTTTATTATTACTATACTTAATATTGAATTCCACAAAATTCACTGATCTTGAAAACGACTGTAGTAAGTCTGAGAAGCATCCATAAACTGTTTCTAAAGAAACCCCGACATTTCCTCTGTTTTGGCTTTCACGTGTCTGCCTCAGGGGAACATGAAACTGCCAAAATATAAAGATTACCACAATCAGTAGCAGCTTAACATACCCAAGCTTCCAATGATTTTGTAGCCTGGTAGTTAGAGCAGCATGCTATGAACCCACTGAAGCCATGGTTCAAATCCCACTGCCACTCTTGTGACCTTGGGTAAGTCACTTCATCCTCCATTGTCTCAGGTACAAACAAACAGGATTATTCATCAAAATGCATTACGGCTTTAATGCCTGCCATAAGGCATGCGATAGTTAATCACGGTGAAAATGCAAATTTTTCAAATTTATTCAAAGGGGGCGGGATTGGGGAGGGTTTTGGCTGGGATTAATGCAAACTGAGGGGCATTATCGCACCGTGCATTATGCTTTCGAATGTTTTTAATGCCGAAAATAACTACACCCTTTTTTCCCTGGTTTTAAGCTGTGCGATATGCCTGAAATGGCTGTAACGCAATTTGTGATAAATATTGCAAATTCATTTTTGGGCATGGGGGGAGTGAGAGTGGAGTTGAGTAGAGAGAGAGGGTGGCACACATAGTAGTCAACTATTTATACTGCTAAGGGAGAGCCAGTTAGTAAACTCAAGGTGAGGTTTTGGTGGTGGTGTAGGGTTTGGAGGCCAGTTTTACATGCAGAGTAAGACGTACGAACAGCACAGTAGACCTCAGTGAAAATTTGACTTCATTTGGAGTGAAGAAAGTCACACAAAAATGAGATTCTACAATGTTCTCTCGCCCTAGCTTGATGGACTCTCCACCAGGGTCCTATCAACTAGGGAGAGAGAACACTGAAGTAATCTCATCTTAGTCTGACTTTCCTCTCTCCAAATGAAAGTCAATCTTCACTGAGGTCTACTGTGCTTGTTCGTACATCACACTCTGCATGTAAACCTGGCCCAAAACACTACACTACCACCAAAACCTGGCCCTCCTATAGTCTTATAAATATTTGAGTAATATGAAGGCCTTAGAAAGAGAGTCTCCTCTCTCCTCTCTCTTTGCATTGATTCATATATTCTCACAGGACAAGCAGGATGGTTGTCCTCACAAATGGGTGACATCGAGGATGGAGCCCACCACGGAAAACTTCTGTCAAAGTTTTAAACAGAACTTTGAATGGCCCCTACTGGCATGCCCCAGCAAGGCACTGACCCTGCAGGCAGCAGGGGTCTCCCTTCAGTCTTCTTTTTTCCGCGCAGCAGTTGCCACGCGGTGAAAGGAGCTCTCTACCACGTTCCTGACAGGAATTCGGTATTTTTCTTTCCGAAGAAAATTTGCCCCTCAGGGGTCTCCCTTCGACCAAATTTTTGTCACCTCCGCGGAACCGGTAAGTTTTTTTGCCTTTTTTCTTCGACTACCGTCGAATTTGGCCCTTGAGGCCTGTTGGCAATTACCGAGCCCGCGACTAAATTGGCCTTAAGCCATGGCGACGGGGTTCCGTCGATGCCCGGATTGTACCCGGACTATGTCAATCACAGACCCCCATAGAGTTTGTGTTTTGTGTTTGGGTAGTGGGCATGATGTCCTGACTTGCACCAAATGTGGCCCTAATGACACCTAAGGGTCGCAAGGCCAGGATGGAGAAGATGGGGCTCCTCTTCCATTGCACCCACCCCAACGCCATCGATAGCATCGACCGTCATCGGAACCGGCACCGTCGAAGTTGCACCACCATCGTCAACCCTCCGGTGACCGTCCACCATCGATGACTTCTCGGCCGTCGACTCCTGTCCCCTCCCCGGATGGGCGAGGAGACCGGAAGGACAAGCATCGCCATCGACGGCCACAAGTCTCGGCCTGTCGAGGATCCACAGTCATCGACCCTCCGAACAAGCCGAGCCACCGACTAAGAGGGCCTCGATCAGACTTGGCAACCGTCCACGTCTCGTTCGCAGGCATCGAGGAAACCCTCACCCTCTAGGGGTGTGGGAGCCGTGATCCCACCGGTTACGGTGGTCCCTCCGGCTCTGCCTCAGCCTCCCTCTCTCGTCGAGCCGGGTATTGTTACCACCTGGTCTCCGGGCAGAACTGGACCGGCTGGTCCAGGAGGCCATCGAGAAAGCGATGCAAAGATTCCAACCTCCATTGGCACCGATTCCGGCACCGCCACCGGCATCGACCCCGGCACCGACTCCGCCACCGAGGAAGGAACCGACCACCGAACCTTTGGTGGAAGCGCTGGCACCGCTACTACAACGTATGGAGGCACTTGTACATGCCCTTCCATCGATGATTCCAGTAGCACCGACAGCGCCATCGTCTCCGACTGGATTTTCATCGGCGGGAGAAACACCATTCCTGATTCCCCCTTCCGGGGTGGTCCCATCGGTGCCTTCTCGAATATCTCCACCGATTTATCCTTTGGCTCCATCGGTTCCAAGACCGGCACCGACTCCATCGGCAGCACCAAAACCCTCGATGCCGTTCCCAGTACCGATTGTACCGCCGGTTCCTCCAAGGTTTCCGTCGATGCCTTTGGATCCTCAACCAGGTCCATCGGGGCTTCAACCCCCAAGTGATCCCTATGATACCTGGGGTGATGATACATCTTCTGACACAGATTACCATCACCGCCTTCTCCTACAGAGAGTAGAAAAAGATCTCCTCCAGAGGATCTCTCCTTTATTAATTTTGTAAAGGAGATGTCCGAAATTGTACCTTTTCAGCTGCAATCTGAGACCGATGACAGACACCAGATGATGGAACTGCTTCAATTTTTGGATGCTCCAAAAATCATCGCTTCCATCCCCATTCACCAGGTGTTTCTCGATCTCTTAAAGAAAACTGGGAATCTCCTTCATCTGTATCACCAGTTAACAAGAAGGCTGACTCCACATACCTCGTCCAGTCAGCACCAGGCTTTCAAAAGCCTCAACTGGATCATCGCTCTGTTGTGGTTGAGTCCCGCACAAAGAAAGGCCAGGCGTCTAAAGCCACCACTCCTCCCGCTCCACCGGTCAAGGACAATAAATTCCTGGACAGTGTGGGACGGAAAGTGTACCATGGAGCTATGCTGATTTCTCGCATAGCCTCATATCAACTCTACATGACGCAATATAACAGAGCCATCCTAAAACAGATGCAAGATTTTGCTGACACATTACCTGACCAATACCAGCCACAGCTTCAAGCCCTTCTTAACAAAGGGGTTTGAAGCGGGGGAAGCACGAGATCAAACGGCTTATGACATCTTCGATGCCTCCACAAAGGTTTCAGCTACTGCCATCTCGGCCAGACGTGGGCTTGGTTAAAGTCATCCAACCTTCGCCCAGAGGTCCAGGATCGTTTAGCGGATTTACCCTGCTTAGGGGACAATTTTGTTTGGAGAACAAATTCAGCAAATAGTAGCTGAATTGAAAGATCACCACGAAACGTTGAAACAAACTTTCTTCTGTTCCGTCTGAGGTTTCCTCCAAACAACCACTTTAAGAAGGACTCTAAGAAGTCGTTCTTTCGGCCACGCCGTTACTACCCTCCATCGGCCAGGCCTCGTCCAGCTCGATCCTCTACTAGGCCTCAGCCGCGTCAGCCTAGGAAACAAAGGCCTACTGTAGCCCCTCCTCCTGGGCCTGCGGCTGGCCTTTGACTCCCTTGTAGGGAAACACATGCCAAACCACCTCTTCCAGACATTCCTGTAGGAGGTCGACTGTACCATTTTCTACAACCTTGGTTGCAGATCACCTCAGATCAGTGGGTGGCTAACAATTATGGCACAGGGTTACCACCTCAACTTCATAACTCTTCCGGCAGACTCCCACCTCTTCAAGCGTGGAGTCTAATCCACCCATTTGGCTCAATTACAACAGGAAGTGTCTCTTCTTCTGAAATCAAATGCTATAGAAACCCGTTCTCCTCCTCTCAACGAGGCAAGGGATTCTATTCCAGATACTTCCTAATACCAAAGAAATCAGGGGACTACGTCCCATTTTGGACCTTCGAGCCCTCAACAAAATACCTTCAAAAAGAGAAGTTCAAAATGGTAACCCTAGGCGCGCTGCTCCCTCTGCTACAAAGAGGGGATTGGCTGTGCTCTCTCGACCTCAAGGACGCTTATACCCACATTGCGATCACACAATCCCATCGCAAATATCTGCGGTTTCTCGTAGGCCACGACCATTATCAATACCGTGTCCTACCTTTCGGTCTGGCTTCTGCCCCACGAGTCTTTACCAATGCCTCGTAGTGGTAGCAGCATTCTTAAGGAAGGAAGGTGTCCACGTCTACCCCTACCTGGACGATTGGCTAATCAGGGCCTCCACCCAACAGATAGCTCAATCCTCCCTAAAATTGACAATTCAAACACTCCTTTCCTTAGGGTTTCTTGTCAATTACGAGAAATCTTGCTTAGGTCCCCGTCTCAAACCTTATCCTTCATTGGAGCAGACTTGGACACCTTACAGGCAAAAGGCTTACCTTCCTCTTCAAAGGGGTCCACACCCTAATATCCCTGGCTCGCCAGCTCCAGTCTCAGAACACTGCCACGGCTCGCCAGTTCCTTATTCTCCTAGGACACATGGCATCCTCGGTTCAAGTCACTCCCATGACCCGACTAGCCATGAGAGTAACACAATGGATCCCTCTACGACACCAATGGATTCAAGCTTTTCAGCCTCTGTCCTCCATAGTCACAGTCCCACAAGCGCTGCGCCTATCCTTAACCTGGTGGACGACTCAGGTCAACCTCCTTCAGGGCTTACCTTTTCTTCCACCGGATCCGCAAGTATCCTAACCACCGAACGCTTCTCACATCGGTTGGGGAGCCCATGTGGACGACTTTCAAACCCAAGGGTTATGGTCCAAACAGGAAGCCGAACACCAGATCAATTTCCTGGAACTTCGAGCAATCCGCTATGCGCTCCGAACTTTCAAGATCATCTATTTCATCAGATAATCTTAATCCAGACGGAAAACCAAGTGGCCATGTTGGTACATAAACAAGCAGGGAGGCACAGGCTCCTTCCTTCGTGTCAGGAAGCTGCGCAGATCTGGGCGGAAGCCCTCTCCCACTCCATGTACCTCAGGGCCACTTACCTGCCGGGAGTAGACAATGTATTGGCAGACCAGCTGAGCCGTGTCTTCCAACCACACGAGTGTTCACTCGATCCTCTGGTAGCGACCTCTCTGTTTTCACAAGTGGGGTTCTCCCCGCATAGACCTCTTTGCGTCCCCTCAGAAACCACAAAGTGGACGATTAACTGCTCTCTCAATTCGGAGCCAGCACTCTCGGCCGAGAGATGCATTCGTCCCTCAAGTGGACAACCGGTCTGCTCTATGCATTCCCTCCACTCCCTCTTGTGTCAAAGACTCTCGTGAAGCTCGCAGGACGGAGGAACCATGATCCTGATAGCACCTTACTGGCCACGCCAAGTATGGTTTCCAATACTCCAGGATCTCTCCATCCGCAGGCACATTCCTCTGGGAAAGGACCCGCATCTGCTCACTCAAAACGACGGATGCCTCCTCCATCCCAACCTCCAAGCCTTGTCCCTGACGGCATGGATGTTGAAAGGTTAGTCCTTCAACCATTTACCTTTCAGATTCCGTTCTCGGGTCCTGATAGCTTCACGAAAGCCTTCCACAAGAAAGTCTTACTCATACAAATGGAAAAGGTACACATCATGGTGCACTTCTCAGTCCCTTGATCCCCTTTCCTGTCCAATCTCCAAATTCTTGGACTATTTATGGCATCTCTCTGAATCAGGTCTTAAAACCTCTTCTATCAGAATGCATGTCAGTGCGGTAGCCGCCTTCCATAAAGGTATTGGGGGTAATCCTATTTCAGTACAACCCCTAGTAACACGCTTTCTTAAGGGCTTACTCCATCTAAAGCCACCCTTGCGTCCTCCGGCCCCATCCTGGGACCTTAACCTGGTTCTTGGTCGTCTCCCTCCTTTCGAACCTCTGCACTCCTGTGACTTGAAATATCTCACTTGGAAAGTGTTATTCCTTTTGGCTGTTACTTCAGCTCGCAGGGTTAGTGAATTACAGGCCCTAGTTACCTATCCGCCTTACACTAAGCTCCTGCAGGACCGGGCGGTACTTCGCACTCACCCTAAATTTTTACCTAAGGTAGTTTCGGAGTTTCATATTAATCAATCCATCATACTACCTATCTTTTTTCCCAGGCCCCACTCCAACTCTGGAGAACAGACCCTGCATACCCTAGACTGTAAACGGGCTCTAGCTTTTTACCTAGACCGTACAGTTTCTCACAGGAAGAGCACTCAATTGTTCGTCTCTTTCCATCCTAACAAGTTAGGACAACCTGTGGGTAAGCAGGCTCTTTCCTCCTGGTTGGCGGACTGCATTGCTTTCTGCTATGAGCAAGCTGGCATCCCCTTTCAAGACCGTGTTAAAGCACACTCTGTGAGGGCCATGGCGACGTCAGTGGCACACCTTCGATCGGTGCCGCTTCCTGACATCTGCAAAGCTGCAACCTGGAGTTCTCTCCATACTTTTGCAGCCCATTATTGTTTGGACAAGGCTGGAAGACAGGACTCCATCTTCGGCCAGTCTGTCTTGAGTAACCTTTTTCCAACCTGATGTACCAACACCCTTCCACCTACCCGGTAGGGTGCGGATGCCCTTTCCCAAATTTCTCCTCAGTTGTTGTGCCTGCTGCACACCGTTGGGTACATTTGGTGCAAGTCGGGACATCCTCAGCTCGGTACTCACCCATTTGTGAGGACAACCATCCTGCTTGTCCTGTGAGAAAGCAAATGTTGCTTACCTGATGTAACAGGTGTTCTCACAGGACAGCAGGATGTTAGTCCTCACGAAACCCGCCCGCCTCCCCGCGGTGTTGGGTTCGTTTTATTTTTACTTTCTAGGCACTGCCTGTAGCTTTGAAAATCAGACTGAAGGGAGACCCCTGCTGGCTGCAGGGTCAGTGCCTTGCTGGGCATGCCCAGTAGGGGCCAGTCAAAGTTCTGTTTAAACTTTGACAGAAGTTTTCCGTGGTGGGCTCCATCCTCGATGTCACCCATTTGTGAGGACTAACATCCTGCTGTCCTGTGAGAACACCTGTTACATCAGGTAAGCAACATTTGCTTTCTGCTGTTCACAAAAGGTAAGCAATCCAAAGTGGCCTTTTCCAATCTCTATCTACGAGATAGTGTCTACAGAGCATGGAGAAACTAAAAAATGTCCCTGCTATGCATCATTGGGACACATTTAAAGCAATATTTGCCAGTTTACTTCCTTATTGAGACGCCATGGTTCAACCTATTATAATCAAAAGATCTAGTGCTATTCTCTTTGAAGTAGCAGCAGCCCTAATCGCCTATTGCCCCCTTTCGTTTGCTGAAATGGCTTCTCAACAATTGCAAACCATAAATCCTCAAATTTATGGACTGCAGTCAAACAGTGCAATACCATCAGGACCTCCATGCTTGCACAATTCAGGCAGAACCAATGTTCAATTACCCATTGGCTAAAGATATACATATACATATATAACCAAAGGCACCATGCGACATAAATAACCCCCTCGGTGTCATAGTCTGTTCTACCTCTGGATTTCCATCGGCTCCATTGTCGCAATGGGATCGTGTTTCCTATATGACATTGTTCACGTATGGAGCAATGCCCACATCATAAATGTACCATCTCTTTGCTGAGTATAGAAGAGGGTGATTCCTCCAAGTATACTGAGTGAACCACCATTTCTCTTATGTTTCAGCCCCTTGTATATGCAAATAAAGGAAAAGATTACAATGCAGGGTAATTGTAACACAGACCAATGTCTTCTAAGTCTACATTGAGCTAAATATGTCTGGGGGATATGGCAACATATTATAACAGATCCTGCTGAGCCCATCTTGCATATTTGTATGCTCTTATAGAAACATAGAAATGACGTCAGAAGAAGACCAAACGGCTCATCCAGTCTGCCCAGCAAGCTTTCACACTTATTTTTTTTCTCATACTTATCTGTTACTCTTGGCCCTTATTAGTAACTTTTTGGTTCTAGTTACCTTCCACCCCCGCCATTGATGTAGAGAATAGTGCTGGAGCTGCATCTAAGTGGTTAGGGGTAGTAACTGCCGTAATAAGCAAGCTACTCCCACGCTTATTTGTTTACCCGGCCTGTGCAGTTCAGTTCTTGTTGGCTGTTGTCTGAATATAAATCCTCTTTTCTTTATTCCCCCCTGCCATTGAAGCAGTGAGCTGCGCTGGATATGTATTCCAAGTGAAGTATCAGGTTTAATTGATTCGGGGTAGCAACCGCCGTAACAAGAAAGCTATACCCATGCTTATTTGTTTACCCAGACTATGTAATTCAGTCCTTGTTGGTTGTTGCCTGAATATAAATCCTCTCTTCCTCTCTCCCCCTGCTGTTGAAGCAGAAAGCTATGCTGGATATGCATTGAAAGTGAAGTATCAGTCTTTTTTGGTTTGGGGTACAAACTGCCTCAACAAGCAAGCTACTCCCACTGCTTTTTTGTGAATACAAATCCTTTTTTCCACATTTCCTCTTGCCGTTGAAGCATAGAGCAATGTTGGAGTCGCATTAACAGTGAGTATGTTTATTGAATAAGGGTATTAATTTCCCTGGTAGTAGCCTGTCATTCCCACAAGCCACCCCCATGCCTCTTCTCTTCATTCACATTCTCTAGACGTTATGGATCCACAGTATTTATCTCAAGCCCCTTTGAAATCCTCCACAGTTTTGGTCTTCACCACTCCTCCGGAAGGGTGTTCCAGGCATCCACCACCCTCTCCATGAAGAAATACTTCCTGACATTGGTTCTGAGTCTTCCCTCCCTGGAGCTTCAAATCATGACCCCTGGTTCTGCTGATTTTTTTTCCAACAGAAAAGGTTTGTCATTGTCTTTGGATCATTAAAACCTTTCAAGTATCTGAAAGTCTGTATCATATCACCTCTGCTTCTCCTTTCCTCCAGGGTGTACATATTTAGATTCTTCAATCTCTCCTCATAAGTCATTTGATGAAGAACCTCTACTTTTTGGTCTCCCTTCTTTGGACCACCTCCATCCTGTCTCTATCCATTCGGAGATACGGACTCCAGAACTGAGCACAGTACTCCAGGTGAGGTCTCACCAAGGACCTGTACAAGGGAATAATCATTTCCCTTTTCTTACTCGATATTCCTCTCTATGCAGCCCAGCATTCTTCTGGCTTTAGCTATCGCCTTGTCACATTGTTTTGCCGACTTCAGATCGTTAGACACTATCACCCCAAGATCTCTCTCCTGCTCCGTGCACATCAGCCCTTCACCCCCCATCAAATACAGTTCTTTTGGATTTCAACACCCCATATGCATGACTCTGCACTTCTTGGCATTGAATCTCAGCTGCCATGTCTTTGACCACTCTTCTAGCTTCCTTAAATCCCGTCTCATTCTCTCCACTCCTTCCGGTTTGTCCACTCTGTTGCAGATCTTAGTGTCATCCGCAAAAAGACAAACCTTACCTTCTATCCCGTCCGCATTGTCGCTCACAAAGATATTGAACAGGACCGGTCACAACACCGATTCTTGCGGCACTCCGCTTAACACAGCTCTCTCTTCAGAGTAAGTTCCATTTACTACCACACATTGTCTTCTGTCCGTCAACCAGTTTGCAATCCAGGCCACCACCTCAGCACTCACTTCTAAGCTTCTCATTTTGTTACGGTCACGGGCTGTGCCCCGGATCCCTCACTCACCTCAAGTCTGGCCTGGGCCGCTGCGCTGCCGATTCGGCCTTCCCAGGCCTCAGCTGCGGCACTCCCTCCTCAAGGAAGACGCCAGCGTCCCGTCGCGTCTGGCCCCGTCCCCTAGGCACACGCGCAGGGGTTCAGTATTTAAAGGGGCCAGCGCAGGAAACTCGGGGAACGCCCTCAGAATGATGTCAGACGCTGCAGGGTATTTTAACCCTGCAGCTTGGCCTAAACTTCGCCTTGCAACGAGGTTCGCTCAGTTCCCCTGAGTCACTAGTTGCTGCGTCTGGACTCTGGATCATCTCTACTGACTTCTGGCTTCTGACCTGGCTCCGTTCCCTGACTATGTCTTCAGCTTCCCGCCCCTGGCTTTGGTTTGTCTTCAGGCTTCTGACCTGGCTCCGTTCCCTGACTACGTCTTCAGCTTCTGTCCCTGGCTTTGGTTTGTCTTCTGATTTCTGGCTTCTGACCCGGCTTCGTCCTTGGACTCTGACTTCAGCCTCTTCCATCACCTCAGGTATCCGGTACTTGCTGGCCCAGAGGATTCTCCTAAGTGCCAGCGGCTCAGGCGGGCTCCTCCTGGGGGAGCCGCAGGCTTCCGAGGGTGAAGATCCATCCAGCCTCCTGGGCTCAGCCGGCCTCATCCTCCATCTCATCGGCTACTGCCCTGATCCTTGGTCGCATAGGGTCCCGCCTAAGTCCGAGAGGTCCGGGTTCCTACGGGCTCCTCCTGGAGGGACCACGGATTTCCAGTGATGAAGTCTTCAGTGCCACCTCCCGGTTGTGATGCTTCCTGTGTGTTCCCACAGTTTACCATCTATAGTCTCAGCCGGCCCAAGGGTCCACGACCATAACAGTTTGCAAGGCCATGGACCGGCGGATCTTGCAGGCTTGAAAGCCATCCCGGGTAGTGCACAGAAGCTGCAACAGCAGCAATCCTGCCTCGACTCCCTGATGGTAACAGTGCAGGGGCTAGCCGACTGCGTTGGCGGAGCCGCTGCTTCCAGTTCCCCGGTACCTTGAGCGGAGACCAATACCGGAACCAGCGGGTACCCATACAGATGACAGCACCCTCACGGTACTCAGGAGACGTGAAGCTTTGCCAAGGCTTCTTGAACCAGTGCTATATTCGCTTCAATTTGCTTCCAGCTCAATTCCTGACGGACTGGGTCAAGACGAGCTATATTATCTCCCTGTTGGATGGGAGACCCTTGGTATGGGCCTCCACCCTGTGGGAGCGTTAGGACTCCCGCCTAGCCAATCTGGTACAATTAGTCTCCTCATTTCAACGGATATTCGATGAGTCCTCCCGCAGACCTACTGCCGCATCCGAACTGCTCCAGCTACGTCAGGGGTAACAGACCTTTGGCTGAACACGCCGTGGACTTCAAGACCCTTGCCGCCGAATTGAACTGGGGAAGTGAAAGCCTGCATGGCATCTTTTTGGAAAGTCTCTCCCCGAGACTTCAGGATGAGTTGGCGGCCAGAGATCTCCCAGACGACTTGAACGATCTCATTGATCTGGCGGGCCGCGTGGATCACCGTATCCAATACCGGTTCTGGGAGAGGAGGCCTGCTCACAGACCCGGGGGCTCCGGAATCACACCTTTCCGAACGGGCACTCCCCTTCGGCCTCTCCGGGGGTTCAAGAGTCCGAACCCATGCAGGTAGGCCGGGGGCCTATCTCTCAAGAAGAGAGGAGAAGACGTCTGTCCCTGGGCCTGAGCCTGTATTGCGGTGGAAAGGGCCATTTCCTTGCTCGATGTAGCGAGCGTCCGGGGAAACGCTCGGACCTAGGGACAGTTGGGGAGCTAACCCTAGGTCACACCTCCTCTGTCTCCCAATGACCGTCCCAGTGACCTTGCTCCTTCCCAATGGAGAGTTCGATACACTAGCTCTGATCGACTCTGGAGCCGGGGGAAACTTCATCCTCAAGGACATAGTCCAGCAACTCCAGATTGGGGTCCAACCCCAGAGGCCTTCCCTTCGTGTGTCCTCCATTCAAGGAAAACTCCTCCCTGGGGCTATCTCTACTCGTAACAAGGCTCTCACGCTAAGCCCGGGTATCCTGCATGTAGAGGAGATTTCATTTCTCATCCTGGAGAGGTCTATGCACCCGGTCATCCTGGGACTACCTTGGCTGCAGAAGCACTCTCCCATAATCTGTTGGGAGATACTCCAGGTGCCATCCTGGGGGCCTTCGTGCTTCGGCTCTTGCTTAACAGCTGTTCCGCGACCACAGATACCTCTCCTGACGACATTGTTTGTGTTGCCGCCCCACTATCAGGACTACCTCGATGTCTTTTCCAAGGAGAAAGCCAAGATCCTCCCGGAGCACCGGCCCTTTCGACTGTGCAATTAACTTGCTTCTGAGTTCCACGCCGCCACGAGCACGGGTATACCCGTTGTCTCTCCCCGAAACGCAGGCCATGTCCACGTATATCCAAGAGAACCTGGACCGGGGATTCATTCGATCGTCCAAATCCCCGGCTGGAGCAGGGTTTTTCTTCGTAGCTAAGAAGGACGGCTCCCTTCGGCCTTGCATAGATTACCGTGGCCTGAACAGCATTACTCACTGTGACCGGTACCCTTTACCCTTGATTCCAGAACTCCTGGATAGACTCCAGGGGGCCAAGGTCTTCACAAAACTGGATCTCCGCGGGGCCTATAATCTGGTGAGGATTCATCCAGGCGACGAATGGAAGACCGCATTTAACACAAGGAATGGCCACTATGAATACTTGGTCATGCCCTTTGGTCTCTGCAATGCCCCAGCGGTTTTTCAAAACCTCATGAACGAGGTCCTAAGGGGAGATGTTACATGCCTCCGTAATTGTCTACCTCGACGATGTATTAATATATTCCAGGGACTTGGAGACGCACCGTCACAATGTTTGCCAAGTACTGCAGAAACTGAGAGAGAATCGCCTGTATGCGAAACTCAAGAAATGCCAGTTCGAGCAAGAATCACTGCCCTTCCTGGGGTACATCGTATCCTCCACAGGGTTCCATATGGACCCAGAGAAGGTCGCGGCCATCAAAGATTGGCCCCAACTGGTGGGAGTCAAAGCGCTTATTCCCCCACTATTCTCAAATGGTGGCTCCACTGATGGCCCTCACCCGGAAGGGGGTCGATGCCAGGAAACTGGCTGACGATGGCTCTACGAGCTTTCAGGAATTGAAAGACGCATTCCTCCAAGACACCTGCCTCCGCCACCCCGACCCTCAATGTCAGTTCATCGTGGAGGTCGACGCCTCCGACATAGCGGTCGGGGCCATTCTAAGCCAGCTGTCCAATGGAGGCAAACCCTTGCCGTGTTCCTACAATTCACGCAAGTTTTCGCCTGCCGAGAAGAATTACGGCATAGGGGATAAAGAGCTACTGGCTATCAAACTAGCTTTCGAAGAATGGCGCCAATGACTGGAGGGGGCCCAGTACCCAGTAATCGTTTACACAGACCATAAGAACCTGGAGTATCTGTGCCGCGCCCAGCGTCTCAACCCACGGCAGGCGCACTGGTCTCTCTTTTTCAGCTGTTTCAATTTTTCCCTCCCGTTACCGACCAGCGTCCAAGAACGTTCGAGCAGATGCTCTTTCCAGCACGATGGAGACAGAAAATACTATTGACCCGCCTCAGTACATCCTGGACCCGGCCAAAGTTCTTCTGGCCACATCAGAGGTGGCCCCTGCGGGTAAGACTGTGGTGCCCTCTCATTCCCGGAGGAGAGTTTTAGCGTGGGCCCACGATTCCCTGAACGCAGGTCACCCAGGAACTGCCAGGACCGTGGAACTTCTGACGGAGTTCTACTGGTGGCCACAGGTTAAGAAAGACGTCCGACTCTATGTCCAGTTGTGTCCTACCTGTGCTCGGCAGAAACCCTTACATGGACGCCCCTGGGGGCTCCTCCAACCGCTACCCATTCCTACTGAGCCCTGGACTCACCTGTCTACAGACTTTATTGTGGATCTGCCCGCCTCTAATGGGAAGACTGTGATTTGGGTCACGGCCGACCGATTCTTGAAGATGGCCCACTTCGTGCCTCTTGCTAAGCTGCCTACGGCACCCGAATTGGCTACCCTCTTTACGCAACATATCATCCGTCCACATGGACTCCCTTTGCACATAGCCTCTGACCATGGTCCGCAGTTTACTGCAAAATATTGGAAGGCCCTTTGCAGGAAGTTCGGTGTGCAACTCGACTTAACAATAGCCTTCCATCCTCTAGGCCTTTAAGGTCCTATTAGTGCGCTCGGGCAAGCCGAGCGCACTAATAGGACCTTAAAGGCCTTCCTCCGCTGCTTCGTAGGGGACCTCCAGGATGATTGGGTCACCCTGCTACCATGGGCAGACTTCTCTTATAACCGCCATAAGCACTCTGCAACCAACCAGTCCTCGTTCCAGCTAGTCTACGGGAAGACCCTGAGGCCTCCCCTGCCATTGCCTTTGACGGTACCGTCCCCTGCAGTTCAACTTATGGCGCGACAGTTGCGCAACCTCTGGAGTTCCACCCAGGAGAAACTCCGTCTGACGGCAGTCAAGGCCAAAAGATATACAGATAGGTCACGATGGCCTGCTCCGACCTTCCTTCTGGGGCAGAAAATTTGGTTGAGTACCAGGAACATCCACTTACGGACCCCCTCTATGCGCCTGGCCCCCAGGTACATTGGTCTGTTCACGTTAGTGGAGTGAGAAGGGGCAGTCTCCTATCGGTTACGGCTGCCGTCCACCCTGAGGATCCACAACGTGTTCATGTGTCTCTGCGTCTCTGCTTAAGCCGGTGGTACTCTCCACATTTCATGCCAAACCTCTGGAACCTACCGCCACTGAAGCCGAAGCCACATCACCTATACGGTAAAGGATGTTCTGGACGTTCAGTTCCACAGTCGCGGCTGGGAATACCTCCTCTCCTGGTAGGGGTACGGACCTGAGGAGAATTCCTGGGAACCTTCTCCTCATATCCTGGACAAGTCCCTCCTCCGTCAGTTCCACTTGGCTCACCCTGCTAAGCCCAGACCCCCGGGAAGGGGGCGTAGGAGGGTGGGTACTGTTACGGCCCCGGGTCCCTCACTCGAGGCCGGCCCGGGCTGCTGCGCTGCCGATTCGGCCTTCCCAGGCCTCAGCTGCGGCGCTCCCTCCTCAAGGGAGACGCCGGCGTCCCATCGCGTCTGGCCCCGCCCCCTAGGCACGGGCGTGTGCAGGGGTTCGATATTTAAAGGGGCCAGCGCGGGAAACTTGGGGGACGCCCTCAGGATGACGTCAGACGCTGCAGGATATTGGCCTAAACCTGCAGCTTGGCCTAAACCTTGCCTTGCAACGAGGTTCGCTCAGTTCCCCTGAGCCACTAGTTGCTGCGTCTGGACTCTGGATCGTGTCTGCTGACCTCTGGCTTCTGACCTGGCTCCGTTCCCTGACTACGTCTTCAGCTTCTGCCCCTGGCTTTGGTTTGTCTTCTGGCTTCTGACCCGGCTTTGTCCTTGGACTCCGACTTCAGCCTCTTCCATTACTTCAGGTATCCGGTACTTGCTGGCCCAGAGGATTCTCCTAAGTCCCAGCGGCTCGGGCTCTCACGGGCTCCTCCCGGGGGAGCCACGGGCTTCCGAGGTTGAAGATCCATCCAGCCTCCTGGGCTCAGCCGGCCTCATCCTCCATCTCGTCGGCCGCTACACGGATCCTTGGTTGCATAGGGTCCTGCCTAAGTCCAAGAAGTCCGGGTTCCTACGGGCTCCTCCTGGGTGATCACGGATTTCCAGTAGTGAAGTCTTCTCCGGAGTATCTTCAGCGCCGCCTCCCGGCTGTGACGCTTCCTGTGGGTTCCCACAGTTTACCATCTACAGTCTCAGCCGGCCCAAGGGTCCACGACCGTAACAGATTTTATTCACCAATAGAGGAGAGCGAGCCACATTGCAAACATTTGTCATGTCTTCTGAACAATTCCTAAAATTGTCCTACCGACCTACTTGAATATTATTCTGTAAATTCAAGAGGTGACAACTTTTGTAACTCAAAAGCATGTTACGATCAGTGGGCTTCCTATAAATTGAAAATGGAAAACTTAAAGTAGACACCCCAGTCATGATCCCCAGGAATGATACTATTTCATAACTAGCATGAAATGAGAATTGTAGGTTGGGATCACAGGCATTTAACCATGTACAAATGCAGTCAAAATCGCTAGACCTCCTATTCACAACACCAAAATGTCATCGATAAATCTGTCCTTAAACACTAAGCATTATCTCAATTGACAAGAAAATATCAAGACCTCATAATAAGCTGTACCAGCAAAATGCATGCCTTTTAAATAATCATAGGTCAGATTTGATCATTTTTACATTTTTTTAAGGCTTTTTTGTACTTTTGCACATGTTATTTCAGTGAATCATTTTATATAACCCCATATGCAATCAATGTAACCCTGACACAGGTCCATGTTTTGATGTAGAAATCTGCATCAGGGGATGCTGAATTATGATTCATCCATAGATCATACAGAACTATCATTTATTCTGAAATGCAGATTAGAATTGTAAATAGAAGATAATGCTGAGACCACATCATATAGGACAAACAACTCATACTCTGTCAAACCAGCGTTGATGCCTATCTTGGCACCAAAATCCAGACTGGAAATTCCCTCAAACGTTAGTTCTTACATACACCAAATTCTCACTATTAAAATATTTTAGCAACAGTTTTTTCAAATAAGAGAATACCAGTCAATTCAAGATTAAATTCTTGAGGTGCTATAGTGTCTGAAAGACAGAAAAGACTGTTTTTCATTCCTTGGTAATTTATTCTCTTGACTACTGCAGTGCCCTTTATTTGGGCTTGTTCAGACAACTCTACGTGCCCTTCAATATGTTCAAAATGCTGCTGTAAAAGTTGTCAGGGACTTTGATTTAACCACACATTTATCCTGTCTTTATGGGTAACCAATATTATCACACTGTCTGGCAGATTAAGTTAAAGTTCTTTTAATGGTTTTTAAAGGTTTTTATGGACTTGCATCTTCTTGTTTTAATGCCACCTTGAAACTATATCAACAGACATGTCTGCTAAGATCCTCTTCCCAGTATCTATTTAATGTTCCATCATACAGATTTTTTTAGATTTGATGAGTCTCATGATTGTATATTTGCTGTACAGGAACCTTTTCTTTGGAATGCCTTTCTTCTGGGAGTCAAGATAGAAAGCTCTGTTTTTCCATTCAGAAGATGATAAAGGTTTTTATCTTTAGCCAAGCATATAACCTAACTGAAGATGTTAGTAATTAAGGAGTTGAGATGAGACTTGGCAATATACTGGCTCACTGTTTTTAGTGTCTGGTTATTTGGCAATAGGCCCATTTTATAATATACCTCATGAGGCATTGTTTTTTATTGTTTTCTCGTATTTTATGTTTTATTTCTTTTACTTTGTTTAATAATGTCTTATGTTGTTCTTGAATATGTTGGTTGTTTAATAATGTCTTATGTTGTTCTTGAATATGTTGGTTGTTTTATGATTATTTTATGAATGTATCCTTCTAAACTATCCAGAAACGTTGCTAGGTAGTATATACATTTTATAAATAAGATCCGGAAAAAGGGGAATATCCTGAGGGAAAGGATGACTCTTCCATGGTATGGCTCTTTCATAAGGAGGAACTTTCTTCCTTAATTTCTCAGGCCTTATGAGGTTGGAACATTTCTGAGGAGACTGTTATCAAACCGCTATCTGATGGGAGGAGCAATCAGATAGGAGTTAACAATCTGTTATCATTCGGAGTTAACAGTCTGCATAGAATAGCAATCTGTTATAGTTAGGGATAGTTGTGGGTGGATCCTTGGGCCGGTGGCAGATGACCATGCCCCGGGGGGGGAGATCCCGAGAGGGACCACCGGTCAGGCTCAGAGTTTGGAGACAGACACACACTAGTTCTTTTATTAAACAATATATTGAACTACCAGAGATGGCAGTAGTGAGCTGGAAAGGCCGGCTGGGCTGTAGTCCCTCAGATACTGGAACAGCGATCCATGGAGGCTGAGCTGTAGAGAATCATGAGATATAGTGAGTAGGCAGGGTATGCAGATGGTAACACTCACACAATGTCTCAATAAAGCCCAGGCGGTGGAATGTGTAGGCCCTTGAGGAGCAAATACCTGCTTCCAGGGAAAGCTCAGAGAGAACGATGGTAACTCACTGATTTAGCTGATATAGTTGGTAGAAGAGTATATGAAGCAAGTCTGGGAACAAGGGCCCTCGAGGAGCGAGTACCGGTTCCAGACTGTCACCTGAAAAACAAAGGAGAGAGCGAGGCCCCCAAGGAGCTGGTACCTCTGGTAAGTCCGAGGAGGCAGAGTTGCTTAGAAAGACAAAGCGAGTCCATTGTCAATCCTTGCTAACTCGATGGTGTTAGCAAATACTGAGACCTTAAATATCCGTCGCGGGTGACGTCATCTTTGGGGGGTGCCCCGAGGTTTGCGCCATTGCCGGTACTTCAGTCGGGGCTGCGGCGTGCACGCGCCCTTAGGCCTCCAGAAACATGGCGGATAGCAGAATCAAGCCGGTCCGGGAACGCCCGAAGACTTGTGGCAGAAGAACGCCGCGGCAGCCAATCTTCCCGCGGTCGGAGAGGGAAGTGCCAGAGAGGTAAGGAGAGTGGAGAGAGGGCGTCGGGCACTGACAGACACGATAGAGAGGAGAAAAGAGAAGAGTGTCCCTGTTATGCTGAGAATGCTATTGTAACCAGTATTCGGAAGCCAGCTAAGTCCTTTCCCTTGCATAAGGCACTAAGGATCTTATTGATCTTAAATGGTTCTTATTCATTCCTAGAGGCTAATTTTAAAGAGTCTGCTCATTGGCTATATTGTACCATTTAGCATCTCAAAAGAGAGAGAGAAACTTTCATATCCCAAGGAAGATGTGCAGGTTTACACAGTCACTAAGCAATCTACTGCTCCATTGGAAGGAGACATGTCTCTAAAGGATGTACAAGACAGGAAGATAGAATCAGTGGTAAAGCAAGCATTTGAGGCTTCCATTATGGTACTTTTTAAGTGGCGGCTTGCAGTCGTATTTTGGCAAGTGCTAGCTTGTGTTTGTCAGAGGATTTACAGGAAGGAGCCTTGGAGAACACTGCCTCCTCAGTATTGGAAGAAATGTCTCATACAGAGCCGGGAGCAACCTTTTTGGCAGATGCTTTCTTTGACACTGTGTGCACATCAGCTAGACATATGGCCTCCATTGTGGTAGCTAGGAGACTTCTGCAATTATGCAACTGGTCAGTAGATTGAATTTCCAAATCAAATTTGACAAAACTCCTTTTTAAAGGGAATTTGTTGTTTGGAGAAGACCTAGAGAGATGGCCAAGGTTTGGGGATTAGCCTAGTGTACCAAAAGATAAGGGTGTGTCATGAACACTGTAAGCCCATAATATGCTTAAGAGATACCAAAAGGTATAAACAAGGAAGGTCTGTTACCAGTCAGATTTCAGTCCTTCTATTCTAATTTATACCAGTCAGAATCCACTGCTTCCACATTGGATATTAATCAGTTTCTTTTTCAGGTCTCTCATCCCTCTCTCACAACAGAGCAGCAAATGTCCCTGGACAGACCTATCACTCCAGAGGAAGCCGCGTTGGCTTTATCTCGTCTTTCCTGTGGAAAAGCACCTAGACCTGATGGTTTCACCATGGACTTCTATCAGGATTTTCAGGATGTGTTCCTACCTCATTTACATTCTTTTTCTGATACAGTTTCTCATCCTTTATCTGCTTCCTTTTTCTCTGAAGCATGTATAGTGGTTTTCCAAAGCAAGGGGTGGACTCCCAGCTGATTTCCATTTACAGACCAATATCTCTTTTAAATACAGATTACAAAATTTTAGCTAAGATCCTGGCTCTTAGGCTGACGGATGTCATGAGTTTTTCTCATACACCCTGATCAATCTGGGTTTTATTAAAAATAGGTTAATTACCAACAATGCTCGCCTCTTCCTTCATATGCAGGAACAGGCCCTCATCCTTCTCTTCCCCAGTCGTGGCCTTCTCGTTAGATGCTGAAAAAGCTTTCTACCAAGTGGAATGAAGGTTTTTATTTGACACCCTACAATTCCTTTACCGTTCCCCGACTGCCTTCCTGTTTATTAATAATCGGATCACCCCCCGCTTTCCTTTGCACACAGGCACTCAACAGGGGTGTCCTCTCTCCCCTTTTTTGTTTAATGTGGCTTTGGAACGCTTATTGCTAGCTATCAGACAGAATTCCAACATTGAAGATGTCCCCATTGTATCTGTCTGCATATGCTGATGTTGTTATTCTTTGTGAACCCTACTACCTCCCTTCCTCATTTGTTTGCTCTTATCTCATCTTACTCTTTACTTTCTGGTTCTAAAGTTAATTGGCATAAAACTGAGATGCTTGCTTTAAATTCCCTTCAAGGTTTGGTAGACCTGTCAGATTACCCGATTCGTAAAGTATCCCAAGGTCTCAAATACCTGGGTATTCATTTCTATGACACAATTTTTCATACCGTGTCACTCTGTGAGTCCCCTCTGTTACAAATGCTACGTGATCTGTCTTACAATGGTCTCCTCCTCAACTAACTTTGTGGGGTAGACTGGATACCATTAAGATGGTTCTTGCCCCACGGCTGAATTTTGCACTTTCTATATTACCCATTTTCTTTTCTAAAGATTTCTATGACTAGGTTGACCGTCTACTTTCCTGGTTTTTATGGCATAATAAAATTCCTCGTATTGCTTTATCTAAGTTGAAGGCTGATAAGGGCAGGGAAGGTTTTAACTTTCCAGATTTTTATACTGATCATCAAACCTTTATTTTGCAACAAGGTTGCACAATTCTATATCCATTGGTGGTCATGCGCTCAGTTGGCACATTTGGCAAGATAATGATATTTGGTTTTTCTCCACCATATATCGTAATGGAACTTTTCTTTCTTTTATTTATTTATTTATTTATTTATTTATTTATTTATTAACCTTTATTTACCGACATTCGTGCAGCACATCATGCCGGTTTACAGAGAACTCAGCCAAGTTACAACAGGAATTTTCTCTACCTCGCTCTCCATTTTTTATGCCTGGTTGCAACTTCGTAGCAGCTTAATTGCCTTACCGCTGTCTCAGTGCCATGTTGCTGAATACCCCTTTCTGTACTCTCTCTACTGGGATTTCATAAGAACATAAGAAATTGCCATACTGGGTCAGACCAAGGGTCCATCAAGCCCAACATCCTGTTTCTAACAGTGGCCAATCCAGGCTACAAGTACCTGGAAAGTACCCAAAAACTAAGTATATCCCATGCTACTGATGCTGGTAATAGCTGGCTATTTTATAAGTCAACTTGATTAACAGCAGGTAATGGACTTCTCCAAGAACTAATCCCAACCATTTTTAAACCCAGCTACACCAACTGCACTAACCACATCCCCTGGCAACAAATTCCAGGTTAGTGCAGAAAATAGTCACTGCTATTACTAGCACCAATAGCATGGGATATACTTAGTTTTTGGGTACTTGCCAGGTACTTGTAGCTTGGATTGGTCACTGTTATAAACAGGATGCTGGTTCTTTAGGTCATTTAGCCTCATGGATTTACAAATTTCTGAAAGATTCTCTTTTCCATCTAGTGACTCGGTTACATACTCTATGGCTTTCAGAAGTTGATTGTCCTGCTGGGGTTAATTGGGAGTCTTTCTGGAAGTTTACTTTACGTATCTCTCTTTCTTCCAGTTTGACTCAGTCCTCTTTTTTTCTTCTCTCATCGGGCAGTGTGGACTCACTGGAAACATTTTCGAGCTGGTCTCCTGTCCTCACACAATTGTTGGTTGTGTTCTGCGGCCAAGTCCACATTGTTACATAGGCTTTATTTTTGCCCTATGGTTTTGTCTTTTTGGCAACAAGTGTGGGCCTTGATCTCCAAAATTCTGCATTTGTCTTACCCACTTACTTATCGATATTGTTATTTTTCAAGGGGCAGCATTACCCTTTTGCCTCTCTTCTCCACAGCGTAAACTGCTGGATTTTTCTTTTGGCTGTTAATATATCTAATTTTGTCCAACTGGAAACACAGTGATTTACTAGCCATACAATTTTGATGGAATTCTGTTTTGTATAGTAAATATGAAAAGCTATGGCTGTTTAATATAGAGTAACTCAGTGGGTGCAATTGTGGAAGCCCTTAGATGATTATTTTGACTCTCTTTAATATATTTGCTTATGTGCACAACCGTGGATTTGTATGATTCTTCTATTTTTCACTTGTTTGATACATTGCTGCATCCCCTAGTCATTTTTTGTCCTCTTATATATCATTTGATTTCTTATTATTTCCTTTTGGCTCCCTTTGTATTTGATATTGTTTAATGTTTTGCTCTGTGCTCCTGTTTAACCTTAATTAAACAGGTTTGAACACAGATTTCAGTCCTTCTGCTCTTCAGAGAGGAGGGAAGGATGGAACCTCAGTGGTGGCAGGGTCCTCCCAGGATTCCCAATGAAGATTTGAGGACCCAGCCTCAAAATCAGAGGATAGGCGGAAGCCTGACAAGATTTTATCAGAGCTGGTTCCAAATTATCTCAGATCAATTGTTCCTAGAGGTGATCCTCTAGAAATTTCCCATCCTATCTTAAAATGCTTTTATGGTTTCTCTTATCACTCCGCCCTAAATAAAAAAAAAAGGCAATAAGGATGACACTTGATGGCTTCTGGGCATAGAGGTGGTACTGGTCCTGAGGGACCTGTGGTGTCAGAGACCGTATTCAATTTACTTCATCCTATCCTGGATTTGAAAACAGTCAACAAGTCCTTGAAGGTTTCACATTTCTACATGAAGACTTTGAAATCGGTGATAGTGGCTGTGAGGCAAGGGGAATTTTTGGCATCCTTGAATCTAACAGAGACCATATCTCCACATACCTATCAGGAAAGATCAGCAGAGGTCCCTTCGCTTTGCAATATTGTGGGGTCATTTACAATTTCAAGCTCTGCACTTTAGGTTAGCAGTGCCCCAAGGACATTACCTAAGCGATTGGTTGATTCGAGTGAAATCAGTACAAGAGAGTGTATTAGCTGCATAGAGAGAGATCCAGTTGTGACTGGAATCGCAATGTGTAGTAATCCTTTCAAAGAGCAGTTTTCTACTCTCACAGTCTCCATAATATCTGGGAGCTCATCTTCCACATGAAGATGGAAACGGCTATGCTGGACAGAGCAAAGAATTCAGAAATTGCAAGGAAAAGTCTATTCCATGTTGGACCTCAGGAGACTGAAGGTATGGAACTACCTACAGCTTTTGGGTTCCATGGTGACAGCATTGGATTTGGTTCTGTGGGCAAGAGCTCATCTGAGACCACTTCAGAAGGCTTTATTAGCCAGATGGGATCCTCAGTCACAGGCTTACTTGGTCAGGCATTCTGTACCGGGACAGTTCAGAATGAGCTTATGCTGATGGCTGAACATCAAGAATTAGGAGAATAGGTAGATCTCGAGTCACCATCTTGGGTGACTGTTAAGATAGATGCCAATATGTCAGGTTGGAGAGCTCATTGTGGTTAGAGAACGAAATAAAATGGTCCATCAATCATTTAGAAACCAGAACAATTGTTGCCCTCCTTCACTTCGCACCTTATCTCTGAGGTCAAGCCATCAGAATTTTATCAAGCAGTAGCATATGTGAATCATAAAGGAGGCACCAGGAGTCATCGGGTAGCCCAAGAAATGGAATTGTTGATTCGCTGGGGAAGATAACTTGAAGGACTTTTCAGCAGCACACTTAGCCAGGGTGGAAATGTTCAGGTAGACTTTCTTAGTCACCAATTTGTTAGATCGTGGAGAATAGGAATTATCCCAGGAAGTATTCATTCTCATAGAATGCAAGTGAGGATATCCTATCATGGACCTTACAGCGACCAGCAGAAATGTAAAGGTGCAATGGTGGTTCAGTCAAAAGGAAAATATGGGGTTCAGCCAATCTGCATGCTTTGGTTCAGGAGTGATCTTCGAAGACAATCCTGCATGTGTTTCCCTGACGTAGGCAAAGTTCTGCAATGGATGTCTGGTCATCAGGGCCTCATGATTCTGGTTGCTCTAGTCTGGCCCATGCAGATCTAGTCAGGTTATTGAATGGAGAGGTAATGCATCTGCCTCAGCACAGGAGTCTTCTCTCTCATAGCTTAGCTCTTGAGAGGGTTCATCTGAATAAGAAGGGTTATTCCTAGGAGGTGGTGAATACTCTCTTAAATGCTAGAAAAGCTTCCATTTTGGCATTTATGAAGATTTGGCAAGTCATTGAAAACTGTTATTCAGACAAATAGATTATTCAGAGCAAGATGGCTGCCGTTTGAGTCAGATGTGCAGAGGGCTCTCCTTCGCTTGCTTTTGAAATTTTTGCTTAAAAGAAAATAATGCCTCACACCCAAATGCAAGGCGAAATTGAGGGAGATGCGTACATCTTCTCCCTTGCCGGCGTCGGTACAGCCATGGATTGAATCCTTCTTCGCGCCGACATCAGAAGAAATGCTGGAAGACAAGGCTGCTGTAGACGCCGACACAGAGCAGGTGTCGGCACTATTGGCCGAATCAATATCTCTAAGTCCCTGGCGCACCGAGCACCCCCTCCCCACCTCAACTTGTGAAAAAGTTTACTGTAATAGCAGGCTCCAGAGAAGTGGAAGAAAGAAATTTGCACCATGGGATGCAAGCAGAGATTAAATCATGTAAAAGTGAGTTTTTACTGTTAAGGCCTTCTCTTGAATTTGCAGTGAGGAACCTTGCTAAAGTGAAAGGAGCATGTAATTCTGGGAGGAGGGGGACGAGTCAAACAGGAGTGGGAGAAGTGGAGACCATGATGAATGGTTTGACTCCCTTGACCAGGCTACCCCGAGATTACTTTGGAATCGTTGTGGTCAGCTATAAAATCACTTGGAAACTGTGATGTTGAAATTGACTGAGATTACATTAGAATCAAACCAGCGCTTTGAAAATTTTGAAAACAACATATCTTCAGTCAATACTAAGTTGGTACAGTTGGAAACCTGTGTTGATACTGTGGAGTCTCTCCAAACATAATTTTGTGCGATCGGAAACTGTGAATTTAAAGAAGCTGGAAAATCTTGAAAATACAGTGAAGTTTCTAAATCTTCAAATTCTTAATTTTCCCTATCTGAAATTGATTTCAGCATACGAGATGTTTAGAAATTATTTAATTCAAGTTTTGAAAGTTTCTATCAAGGCGATGCCTGTGATAACTAGGATATATTATCTGCCTATAAAGGAAGAAATTATAAAGAAAGATCTACCTGAAAATTCATTAAACTTGACAGAAGTGTTGGAATCATCGATTGATACTACATTTACATCTAGAGCAACGCTATTAGTGTCCTTTGCATTACCATCTGATCGGGACATGGTGTTACGTTTGTTTATGTGTAATCATATGATACAGTTTCATGGGGGGGGAAATTTGGATTTAATCGAATTTATCAAAAATTTATCAGGAGAGAAGGTAGAAATTCCTAAGTATGCACTTGGAGGTTCTGGCTAGGGGAGCCACTTTCTTTTGAAATATCCCTGCAAGTTTGTTGTGAATTATTTAAACTTTAAGTATGTTTTTCTTGATCCACAGCAACTGCATTTGTTCTTGGATACACATTAAGAACATAAGAAATTGCCATGCTGGGTCAGACCAAGGGTCCAATCAAGCCCAGCATCCTGTTTCCAACCAGAGGCCAAACCAGGCTACAAGAACCTGGGCAATTATCCAAATACTAAGAAGGAATCTCATGCTACTGATGCAATTAATAGCAGTGGCTATTCCCTAAGTAAACTTGATTAATAGCCGTTAATGGACTTCTCCTCCAAGAACTTATCCAAACCTTTTTTAAACCCAGCTACACTAACTGCACTAACCACATCCTCTGGCAACAAATTCCAGAGTTTAATTGTGCGTTGAGTGAAAAGAATTTTCTCCGATTAGTCTTAAATGTGCTACTTGCTAACTTCATGGAATGCCCCCTAGTCCTATTATTCCAAAGTGTAAATAATCGAGACACATCTACTCGTTCAAGACCTCTCATGATCTTAAAGACCTCTATCATATCCCGCCTCAGCCGTCTCTTCTCCAAGCTGAACAGCCCTAACCTCTTCAGCCTTTCCTCATAGGGGAGCTGTTCCATCCCCTTTATCATTTTGGTTGCCCTTCTCTGTACCTTCTCCATCGCAACTATATCTTTTTTGAGATGCGGCAACCAGAATTGTACACAGTATTCAAGGTGTGGTCTCACCATGGAGCGATATAGAGGCATTATGACATTTTCCGTTTTATTAACCATTCCCTTCCTAATAATTCCTAACATTCTGTTTTGCTTTTTTGACTGCTGCAGCACACTGAGCTGACGATTTTAAAGTATTATCCACTATGATGCCTAGATCTTTTTCCTGGGTCATAGCTCCTAATATGGAACCTAACATTGTGTAACTACAGCAAGGGTTATTTTTCTCTATATGCAACACCTTGCACTTATCCACATTAAATTTCATCTGCCATTTGGATGCCCAATCTTCCAGTCTTGCAAGGTCCTCCTGTAATGTATCACAATCTGCTTGTGATTTAACTATTCTGAATAATTTTGTATCATCCGCAAATTTGATAACCTCACTTGTCGTATTCCTTTCCAGATCATTATATATATATTGAAAAGCACTGGTCCAAGTACAGATCCCTGAGGCACTCCACTGTTTACCCTTTTCCACTGAGAAAATTGACCATTTAGTCCTACTCTCTGTTTCCTGTCTTTTAACCAGTTTTTAATCCACAAAAGGACATCGCCTCCTATCCCCTGACTTTTAGTTTTCGTAGAAGCCACTCATGAGGGACTTTGTCAAATGCCTTCTGAAAATCCAAATACACTACATCTACCTGTTCATCTTTATCCACATGTTTATTAACACCTTCAAAAAAATGAAGCAGATTTGTTAGGCAAGACTTCCCTTGGGTAAATCCATGTTGACTGTGTTCCATTAAATCATGTCTTTCTATATGCTCTACGATTTTGATCTTGAGAATAGTTTCCACTATTTTTCCCGGCACTGAAGTTAGGCTCACTGGTCTGTAGTTACCCGGATCGCCCCTGGAGCCTTTTTTAAATATTGGGGTTGCATTGGCCACCCTCCAGTCTTCAGGTACAATGGATGATTTTAATGACGAGGAATAGAATATTATGTTTGATCAATATATGGTATCAACCTACAAAGGAGGAGAAAATTTTAGCTGATAATTTCTTTCCTTGAGTCTAGCCAGACCAGTCCAAATGAATGGGTTATGTACACCAACCAGCAGATGGAGACAGAGATTAACAACCAGTATTACCTATAACAAGTTAATACACTATCACATGAAATTCTCCCCATCACCCACTAACTAGGGGGCTTCCAAGAAGATAGAAACAGAGAACTATATACAATGTTGTCATAAGACATATTCCTGCTTTTCTTTTCTTTTTTTTTATCTCCTTTTTTTCCCCTGCACCTTAATGTAATATCCACAGTTGTAATGAATGTTTGTCAAATGGAGAATGTCCACTGGTCTGGCTGGATGCAAGGAAAGAAAATTATCAGCTGAGAACAAATTTCTCCTTGCTGTTATAGTACATAGGTTCTCCTTGCTGTTTTGCGACTACATATGATCCTCCTTCAGGTATGCCTATATGAACAAGCATTTTTGGCTTTCTGTCCCTTACTTCATGTCAATTTGAGCATACTCTTTTTTTCCACTGTGTTCCAGATGCTAATAATATGAAAATTACTCCTATAGAACAAAATGAGGCTTGGGTGTGCTGAAATGAGACATATAATGAGAGCCAGGGCCAATCTAAAAAGAAATGTCAAGATTGCGTACATAGATTTTCATAGATAAACAGAGTCTCTAAGCCATATTTTTTTTAATATTGAAAATCTGGTTTGTATTCCTTGAAGTCAACAAACAAATATTTAACAGAAAATGTTCTAAGTCCCAAATTTGGATGGATTCAGTCCAACATGATTTGAATGTTTGCCTTTTTTTTTTACTAAGTGAAAGTAGAATAATTTCTTCCAAAGTGTGCATTTTTGCAAACAATATCAATGCAATATATTCAATGCCAAAACTTGTTTTATGCTGTATATTTTCTTTATGTTCATTTTTGCAGTAGAAGTGGTTGTGGTGAAACAATTGGCACAATGCATTAATTTGAGACGGTTTATGCTTTTATTCCAGAGGCGGCCATCCCTACCTGACAGGCTTGGCAGTTGCTGGTGGAGCATACTACCTTGGACTGGAAGGTGCCATCATAGGCCCCATACTTCTTTGTATACTAGTGGTTGCCTCTAACATATACAGTGCTATGCTGGCAAGCCCAACAACCGCAATGCCCACCCCATCACAAACACCTTGGCCTTTACAGACAAACAGGTAAGTTCATTCAAGAAGAGAACCACAAGGCCAGATGTGTACATGGGAAAAATTCTAGATACAAAATCGGAAATGCCCAGTAAGACATCTGGCTCATAGTGATCAAACTCTCCCTGAAGCTGGAATGAATTGACTTTCAGTGAATTAGGACTTTGACCTCTAATTCATGTGAAAAGTTAAAATTGTGGTGATTTTATTAAGAAATTATTCTTGACGGTTGCATATCCACAGCTATAGTACATTTATTAATGCTTTTGTAATCTCTGTAAAATCTTTATCCAGCAGACTAACCTTACAGATAAAGATAATAGGTTTTTTGACATTGGTATCTTTTTTCAATTGAAGCGCATAACTTTTCACTGCCAGGAAAATTATATGTGTGAGACCAGGAAAATTAGGCATGTATGTCAATATATCAGATGCAGCAACATGGTGTCCATTCTCACAGACGAGTTTACATAAACCTATATTTTTCCTTAACCATGGAAATTGCAAACGTAGATTGGGCAGCACCAGGAAGTTATACACATAAGTTGAAAAACCACACACGATGAAAATTGGCAAGGGCATACAGCACACATACATATACATACACCATTTCTCAAATACACACTGCTTCCTTGTCTCACACACACTCCCTTTCTGACACACAGTCACAGAGACATCCTCTATTTCATACACACACACAGAAATGGCAGCATGTCATTCAACAACTCGTATACACAAATTCAAGCTTCTCTCAAATATATACACAAATCCTTAATATCACACAAACATAAAGCCTCATTCTTGCATAAAGAACCATCTACATATATTGTGTCTAGGGACATATTGATTGTCACTTTGCTTGTGAAATGGATAGGACCTGATTTTGAAACTTTTTTTTAGGAATAGGTCTTTCTTTTTTAGGAAAGAAAGTGTTTCTAGATTTCTCTAAACACACACAGTTGCAGAAGAAATCTTTATTTGCAGTTTAAATCCCAAGTGTTGGGTTTGGGTGCTTCTTTTTCCTCTTAAATTCCTCTGCAAGTGTGGTAGTGGTATATCAAGGAAATAAGTTTGTTTTTTAAGATGTTTTTGTAATTGAACAGATTTCTTGAGGATAAGACTAGTACTGTTTAAAGTCCTATTTGTAATAGTATGCTTATATATGAAGGATTAATCTGATGTAAAGTGTTGGAATTTTTGCCCGGAAGAGAAAGCCAGGGCATGGTTCCATGCAGGTGGGAAAAAGGAGAAGCTATGCCATTGCTAGCAGAAGAACAGCAATACTAGGAGGAGCAAGGAGCAGCAGCACAGTCTCAGGGGGGCCGGAACAAGCAGCAGCAGCAGTGTGGTCCCTGTCCATTTGGAAGTAGTCACATTGGCCCAGTCCCTATTCTGCTGTAGGAGGAGCAGCATAAGCTGCAGATGTTAAAGGGGGGGGGGGGTCAGCCCACGCAGGCCTTCTACAACGAGGAGACTGGCTCTGCTCTCTGGACCTCCAGGATGCATACACCCACATTGCGATAACTCCAGCTCATCACAAATACCTGAGGTTTCTAGTAGACCCCAAGCACTATCAATATAGAGTGCTCCCATTCGGCCTAGCGTCTGCACCACAAGTCTTTACAAAATGCCTCGTAGTCGTCGCAGCCTTCCTCAGGACCCAAGGTGTTCACGTCTACCCCTATCTGGACGACTGGTTAATCAGGGCTCCCACTCAGCAAGCTGCTCTGTCGTCCCTCAATCTAACCTTACACACTCTAGTTTCGCTAGGATTTCTCGTCAACTACGACAAATCCTACTTAGTCCCATCTCAAACCTTATCGTTCATTGGGGCAGACTTGGACACATTACAGGCAAAAGCTTTCCTACCTCGACAACGAGCACTGACTCATGGGTCCCTTGCTCACCAGCTGCAGTCTTAGCACTCCGCGACTGCACGCCAATTTCTCATCCTCCTTGGACACATGGTGTCCTTAGTCCATGTCATACCAATGGCCCACTTGGCCATGAGACTCATGCACTGGACTCTGAGGTCTCAATGGACTCAAGCTATTCAGCCTCTGTCGGCCATTGTCCGGATAACCGACTCACTCCGTCTGTCTCTCGCCTGGTGGAAATATCAGACCAATCTCCTCAAGGGATTGCTCTTCCAAGTTCCAAATCCTCAAATCATTCTCACCACCGATGCTTCCAACCTCGGGTGGGGGAGCCCATGTAGCCAATCTGCAGACACAAGGCTCTTGGTCTCCAGAGGAAGCCAAACACCAAATAAATTTCCTGGAACTTTGAGCAAGCAGATATGCTCTCAGGGCCTTTCAGGATTGCCTCTCAAATCAAGTCATCCTGATTCAGACGGACAACCAGGTGGCAATGTGGTACATCAACAAACAGGGAGGCACAGGCTCCTTCCTTCTGTCAGGAAGCTACGCAGATTTGGGAGGAAGCTCTATCCCAGTGGTCCCCAAACCTGTCCTGGAGGGCCACCAGCCAGTCGGTTTTTGGGATATCCTCAATGAATATGCATGAGAGAACATTTACATGTTATGGAGGCAGTGCATGCAAATTTTCTCTCATGTATATTCATTGAGGATATCCCAAACACCCAACTGGCTGGTGGCCCTCCAGGACAGGTTTGGGGACCCCTTCTCTATCCCATTCAATGTACCTCAGGGCCATCTGTTTACCGGGAGTGGACAATGTCCTGGCAGACAAGCTGAGTCGCGTCTTTTCAACCACACGAGTGGTCTCTCAACCCCTCGGTAGCGAACTCAATCTTCCAACAATGGGGATATCCTCGGATAGACCTCTTTGCATCCCCTCAAAACCGCAAAGTGGAGAACTACTGCTCTCTCATTCGCAGCAAACACTCTCAACCCAGAGACGCATTCTCCCTCTCTTGGGCAACAGGTCTGCTCTATGCATTCCCGCCACTTCCTCGTCTCTCGAAGACTCTCGTGAAGCTATGTCAGGACAAGGATAGTAGAAAAGACTAGGGGGCACTCCATGAAGTTAGCATGGGGCACATTTAAAACTAATCGGAGAAAGTTCTTTTTTCTCACCGCACAATTAAACTCTGGAATTTGTTGCCAGAGGATGTCGTTAGTGCAGTTAGTATAGCTGTGTTTAAAAAAGGATTGGATAAGTTCTTGGAGGAGAAGTCCATTACCTGCTATTTAAGTTCACTTAGAGAATAGCCACTGCCATCAGCAATGGTAACATGGAATAGACTTAGTTTTTGGGTACTTGCCAGGTTCTTATGGCCTGGATTGGCCTCTGTTGGAAACAGGATGCTGGGCTTGATGGTCTCTTGGTCTTGACCCAGTATGGCATTTTCTTATGTTCTTATGTTCATGATCCTGATAGCACCTCACTGGCCACGACAAGTGTGGTTTCTAGTACTTCAGGACCTCTCCATCCACAGGCACATTCCCTTGGGAAAGCACCCGCTTCTGATCACTCAAAACGACGGGTGCCTACGACATCCCAATCTTCAAGCCTTGTCCCTGACGGTATGGATGTTGAAAGGTTAATCCTTCAACCACTTAACCTTTCTGATCCAGTTGCCCATGTCCTGATTGCTTCACGGAAGCTTTCCACGAGAAAAGCTTACTCTTACAAATGGAAAAGGTTCACGTCATGGTGCTCTTCTCAGTCCCTTGACACCTTTTCCTGTCCAATCCCGAAATTTCTGGATTATCTCTGGCATCTATCAGAGTAAGGTCTTAAGACTTCCTCCATTAGAATGCATGTCAGTGCGGTAGCCGCCTTCCATAAAGGTGTCTGGGATGTCTCTATATCAGTACACCCCCTTGTAACACGTTTTTTGAAGGGCTTGCTCCACATCAAGCCTCCGCCTCATCCTCCGGCCCCTTCTTGGGACCTTAATCTAGTTCTGGGTCGGCTCATGAAACCACCATTCGAGCCTCTTCACTCTTGTGAACTTCGATATCTCACATGGAAAGTGATTTTCCTTTTGGCTATCACTTCAGCTCGCAGAGTTAGTGAATTGCAGGCTCTAGTTACCTATCCGCCTTACACCAAACTTCTGCAGGACCGGGCGGTTACTCCGCACTCACCTGAAATTCCTACCTAAGGTAGTTTCGGATTTTCATCTTAATCACTCCATCATACGACCTACCTTTTTTTCCCAGGCCCCATGCCAACCCAGGAGAACAGGCTCTGTATACCCTTGACTGAAAACGGGCTCTAGCGTTTTACCTAGACCGTACAGCGGCCCACAGAGAAAACACTCAATTGTTTGTTTCTTTCCACCCTAACAAGTTAGGGAAGCCTGTGGGTAAGCAGACTCTCTCCTCCTGGTTGGCGGACTGCATATCCTTTTGCTATCAGCAAGTGGGCATTTCATTTCAAGACCGTGTTAAAGCACACTCTGTGAGGGCCATAGCAACTTCAGTAGCACACCTGCGATTGGTGCTGCTTCCTGATATTTGCAGGGCTGCAACCTGGAGTTCGCTTCACACCTTTGCAGCCCACTATTGCTTGCACAAAGCCGGAAGACAAGATTCCATCTTCAGCCAGTCTGTCCTTCGTAACCTATTTACAACGTGATGTACCTACACCCTTCCGCCTGCCCGTGGGGTTCAGGATGCCCTCTGCCAAATTCCACCCCAGTTGTTGTGCCTGTTGCATGCCTTTGGGTACATTTGGTGCATGTTCAGACATCCTCAGCTCGGTACTCACCCATATGTGAGGACTACCATCCTGCTTGTCCTGTGAGAAAGCACATGTTGCTTACCTGTAACAGGTATTCTCACAGGACAGCAGGATGTTAGTCCTCATGAAACCCGCCCGCCGCCCCGTGGTGTTGGGTTCATAACGTTTTGTTATTTTATTTTTCGGCACTGCCTGTAGCTTTCAAATAAGACTGAAGGGGGACCCCTGCTCGCTGCAGGGTTAGTGCCATGCTGGGCATGCCCAGTAGGGGCCAGTCAAAGTTCTGGAAACTTTGACAGACGTTTTCTGTGATTGGGCTCCATCCTGTGATGTCACCCATATGTGAGGACTAACATCCTGCTGTCCTGTGAGAATACCTGTTACTGGTAAGCAACATTTGCTTTCAGCTTGAAAAAGAAGACGGCTGAGAGGAGACATAGTAGAAATTCATAAAAGCCTGAGTGTAATGGAATGGGTAAATAAAGGACAATTATTTACCCTTTCAAATAATACTAAAGCAAGGGAAAACTCCATGAAACTAATAAGCAGAGTCAAAATAAATCATAGAAAGAACTTTCACTCAGCACACTATCAACCTGTGAAATCTGTTGCCAGAAGATGTAGTCAAGGTGAATAGCATAGTGGAGATTAAAATAAGATTTGGAGTGGCCACTGTCAGAGATAGGATACTGGGCTAGATGGTCCCTTGGTCTGACCCAGTATGGCATATCTTATTTAAGTTTAGATAAGTTCCTGGATTAAAAGTCCATAACACATTATTAGCCAGGTAGATTAAAAAAACTATTGATATCCCTGAGAGTGAATAGCAGGAATTAGATGTACTTTATGGGATTTGCTAAGTACTTGCGACCTGGATTGGCTACTGTCGGAGACAGGATGCTGGACTCAATGGATCTTGGTCTGATCCAGCATGGCTATTCTTATGTCTTTAGTCAAACAGTTTTGAGGAACTTGTTTAAGAAAAAGCTTAATTTACTGCCAACCTCTTTTCTGGTTTGCATTAACTATTTAATTAGATGACACTATACAGTGATGCAACCCTCAACTAGGGAGACCCCACTTGTGTGGTTGTTTGCTCCTACTTCTCCATGGAGAAAGTGCTTACTTGTAACATGTATTCTCCAAGAACAGCAGAACAAAACAGCCACACAACCCTTCCCAATTCCCCAAAGTTAAATTTTTAAATGACTAAGGTGCCTCATGTTGTGGTGGCAGCAGCACTGGGGCTCCCACACATGTTCAGGATGACTTTTTAATCCTTTTGAGCTAGAAGAGAGTATTATTCCATGTTGGTGCCATCAGATAACACAACCCACTTGTGCAAATATTTTCTTCTGCTGTCCACAGAGAGCACGTGTTACAGGTAAGCAACTTCACTTTTTGAATGCATTCTTTTTCAGGATGTATTATCTTGCAGTAATGTGGTCTGAATTATATTTTCCTAATTTAACTATACTGTGAGACAGTCAAATCCTTACTGAAGTTGAGATATAGCAAATCTATGGATTATCCCTTTTCTACAAAGTCATGTTACTCTATCATAGAAGAAAACTAAGTTGCTATGGCAAAAATTGTTTTTCTGCCTTTCAAACCTCCAAAAACTACATCTCAAGTTTTCTATAAATGATTTAGAAAGAATTATAGAAATCAGTCAATGAAGACTTTTTACCAAAAAGGTCAGGAAACACTATTAATAAATTGTAGTAGTTGTAAATATGACAGCTACAAGTGTTGTGTATTCCTAATGCCATTAATGTTGCTGAGAAATATTACCCATTCTGAATTGTAAATTTATTTTCTTGCAGGTCTTTTGGTGACAACCTTGAGGAACTGAAGTCGGCTGCTGAGTGACACAGCTCAGAAGCATTGAGCCTGCTTGAAATGAAGGAATCACCCTTTCTCACCTGCATTAATTTCCGAACACATTGTGGCCTTATGACTCCCCTCCTCCTGCTGTGACTCTGACATGCACAGTAAAGAGACATTTCAAATGAATTGAAAGATGTTGCTACATCTGCTGGCCTTAGCTGTAAAGTGTTCATCTTGCTGGAAGAAATGTCACCTGCACATGGCTTAGCAGCATATTCACTCGCAACCTTGCAGTCCAGATGGCTTTATCTTTTAAAGACTTTAAGTTCTTTAATCAGAAGACTATGAAAGATACAAGTCTTCACACTGAATTCAAGGCCAATAGCAACTTAATCTATCTACCTTTGCGTTTGGTTGTCACTAAGATTATTAACTTTTTTTTCTATGGTGATAGTTGACATCAGTGATATAGATCCTCATTCAGTGTTTATTCAGGGGAAATAAGGTTACATTTTCTGTCAGAAGTGCTATATATTTAAGAAACTGCTAGTGTGAAAATTAAATATAACAAATAATTACTTGCTGCTTTTAAGACACTTTTCATTTAGCAATTCATTTGTTTTTGACAGCCATATATTGGTTAATAGCACTTTAAGTACTCTATGTGCTGACAAATGACTTTTTTTTTTTGAAGGAAAACCTGATGCCTTTCACTCCCAAAGAGAAGGTTCCACTATTTTAAGTTTACATTAAACAGATTACTGTCATTTGACAAATTTGCATTGTAACTGTGAACCCCATGTTTGCACTAACAATAACCTCTGAATTGTGGTGTTCAGGTCAGCATTATTTTTTGTTGTTGGTAGAAATTTTAACCAGAGATGTTGAACCAAAATTTACCGGTACCTCAAATCCTAATAAAATCCTGATTGACCAAATACAGTGCAGAATTGAAATCTGCCTAGCTATAGTATCCATGTGGTGTAATCCTGCATGAAGACAGTTTGAAAGTGTTACATGGTTTGTTTTTTTTCACCAGTCCTTTCCATTTCTTTTCCTTTGAAAAGAAAAAAAATAGCTGAATAAGAAGACCATATTCTTGTAATGCTACTGAGAAAATTTTAAT
This sequence comes from Rhinatrema bivittatum, assembly GCF_901001135.1. NCBI lineage: Eukaryota > Metazoa > Chordata > Amphibia > Gymnophiona > Rhinatrematidae > Rhinatrema > Rhinatrema bivittatum. The sequence continues at coordinate 343,018,265 of NC_042616.1, read as the reverse complement.
AAGAGATCTGTAGTAATTAAAGAATTCACTCAATGCTTGTAAATCCTGTTTGCAAAAAGGTTTGTCTCTAAAGCATGGATTGTAGAAGCAATATTTTGAAAACAGAGTTGTGCATTTCTATATACTCACATAATCCTCTAATCAAAAGGGTATGTTTTTAGCTGTTTTGTTTATTACTGTTCCAAGCAACTCCAAACAAAGCTTAGGCTGTTACTCATTCTACTAACTCCTGCAAAAAGTCTATGCGAAAAGAAGAAGACTCAATCTCCTGTTTTGCAGATTCATTTTGAAATTTTCACATCTCTGTAGATATAACCAGTACATTTTAGAAGATTAGCAGTTTGTAGGTGAGACTGACAGTGCTATGTAATCTGCTGTTAGAGAGTGTAATGTGCCAAAAAAATTCAAACAAAAATGTGGTGTTCTGGTCGTTTCATTTTTTTTCCACTTCTGCTTTTGTTTCTACAAAAGCTAAAACTATATGAGATGTTGCAACCTAGAGAGCAGGGGAACAAATTTTATCATAACTCAGTGCTTGATTTTCTAAGACTTTTCTCCCATTCTTTGTCTATGGAATAAAAGCTTGGGGGTTGATTTTAAAACGTGCACACGCGTCTATGTGCGTGAGGTTCCCGGCGCATGCATGTTATAAAATACTGTTCTCACGCACATATGTGCCGGATTTTAAAATCCGTACACGCATATGCTACGTGTGGCGATGCGAGTAGGGCTTCCCTACTTCTTATACCCCTACCTAACTTTCCTACCTTTTCCCCTCCTTCCCAACCCCTTCCTAGCTATCATAATTTTTTTTTTGTTATTTTACCTTGCTGCTCCTTTAGAGCAGCAATAGACTCCACGTGCCAGTCAGCTTCCAGCACGCGCTTCCCCGGGACAGCAGCTAATGGCGCGTTTCTGCCCCTCCCTGCCCAGACCACGCCTCCCTGCCTGTCACTTTCAGACAGGCTAGCATTTTGGTGCATATTGAGGGATACGTGCGTGGCCGGGCCTGTTATAAAATGTGTTGTGGCACAACACGAGGCCCGGCCACGTGCGTAACCCCCAAAATGTATACACTCGGCCTTTTTAAAATCGGGGGCGTTGGTGAATTAAGCCCTGTCTTTTTTAAATAGCATTTTGCAGTGCTAGGGCAGTTTCCCTAAATTTAGCATGAAATATTGTGGTTGCCTCTTAATTCACTTACATATGTAGATGTAAAGATCAACATCCCCCCCGTCTGCTGGACGGGGGACGTGGCTCGCCATCTGGACTGATCCATGGTACTACAGGAACGAAATTAGCAGGTAAGGAATAATTTTCTTTTCACTCAACGCACAATAAAGCTCTGGAATTTGTTGCCAGAGGGAGGTGGTTAGTGCAGTTAGTGTAGCTGGGTTCAAAAAAGGTTTGGATAAGTTCTTGGAGGAGAAGTCCATTAATGGCTATTAATCAATTATACTTAGGGAATAGCCACTGCTATTAATTGCATCAGTAGCATGGGTTCTTCTTAGTGTTTGGGTAATTGCCAGGTTCTTGTGGCCTGGTTTTTGGCCTCTGTTGGAAACAGGATGCTGGGCTTGATGGACCCTTGGTCTGACCCAGCATGGCAATTTCCTTATATATAACAATTAATTGCTAGTGGTACTGTTTTGTTTTTTTCTAATAATCACTAATTTATTATGTATCTCTAATAAGAAAGTATCACCTGTAAAATATTTGCTGACCTTCATTCCCGAGTTTATAATCAGATGACCTTTAAATTGTGTTTTAATGCTGAAGACTATATAGATTTCTGCCAAAGTAAACAACTTGCTTATAGTTAACTATAAAAAGGAACAACTCAACCAATCTGTTGTCTGAAACCCAGTGATTGAAGCACTGATTTGAAAAAGCCTTTTCACTTAAACAATTAGGGTTTTAATCAATAAAGATTTTTCTATTAGCACAGAATGGGCAAAATTCCTTTCTGACTTAGGTCCCTTAAGGTCTGACACATCAAGGGCTTCCTCCTTGTTGCTGTGAAAAAAAAAAAAAAAAAAAAAAGCTTGATGAATCTATCCTGAAGAACTCCACTGTTACAATATGGTTTGGATTGAGTAATCTTTTGATATTAAATTAAAATAGATCTTGCCTCCCCCCAATTTTTGTGTATAGCAACACTGAAGGTTTCTCTTTCGTTTGTACTGTTGACTGCACCTGGATCAGCAAAGTACTATAACCAGTACTCTACATTGTAATAGAATGTGGTATGACTTTTTTGTCATTGTTTTACACCTACAGAGCAGATCCTTTATTCTTGACTTTACATACACAGAAGTATGTACAATACCTGTTTGTCAGATTCAGTTCTTGTGGTTTTAAAGCAGCCCTTACTTTACAAAGGCTTTGCCATGTTGTGTGCTCTGTACACAAGCACAGTTATTTCTCATTATATTCTATTTGGGTTCTCTATAAGCAAGGGCTTTATATAATTGTCATGTGTTTTGTGACCATTGGAAATACTGCTATAAATCCATCAAGAGATGCCCATCTGCATTTTTACTCCTATAGATTCAAAACTTGAATGAAAGGGCAGTTTTTAAACTCCTTTAAATGGTTTTGCATTTAAACTGTTTTCTAAATGCATATTTTTATCTTAAAGGCAAAAGCTCTACACATGCAGTCTCCCAAACTATAGTCAGCACACTTGAACGTTTGCTTCCCATCACTCAGAATTCTCAGCTTTCTTCTGTTATGAAATATTCACCTTTTCTCTTTGTAATGGGAGAGTCGGAGCAAGCCCTTTCTATTCATCTTTGGACACACTAATGAAATTCACAGTACATTTCCCTTTTCTCTACCATCTCTTTATTGCCTCCTTTAACTGTCTATGCCATACGACATGCACAATAACTTAAAGGCTGTTTTTGTCTGATGCATTGTCTTTTCTTTCCTGCTTCAATGTGAATGTCTATACAAAGTATTATTAACACAGTACATTTAATAGATATAATTGGCATGTGCATGCTGCAGCAAATTAGTATAAATTGAATTCTATATATTAGATTTTCAAATGGGTCTTTTTTAATGTGGATTAAACGTGTGCCTTTTCTTCTTTTTGGTCTAAGAAGAAGCTATAATCAGGCCCTCTAGTTTCCCACTAATCTGCAAACGGGAAGGGCCACAAAATGCAGCCTTTCCTACATGACTGGCTTGTTACACGGAGTTGCTACAGGAGAGGTGGCTGAGCTGCATCAGGCAAACAAAGCAGTGATGATGCCATTAACACCCCCCCCCTCCCTCTCTGCTGGATGATGCCCTCCAGCCCTACATCCCTCTGCAGATCAGGCAGCAGGAGAAGAGCAGCAGCAGGATGTTGAACCAAGTGTTCTTCCTCTGCCACCCGGACCTGCCTGCTGTTTTAACTAAGGAAACAGCTTCACAGTTAAAAGCAGCATTGGGGCCCAGGCGGCAGAAGAAGAAGATGCGGCCCAACTGCTGCCACTGCTGTCTTCCTCTAGGCCACCCAATCAGCAGAGGGGTGCAGGGGATCCTAGTGGAAACTGGTAGACTATCTATTCTGCATACCACCACCCTCTCACTAGGGTTAGCCAGACCAGAGTCACTGCATTACCAGCAGGAGCTGCCATTGGAATCCAGCTTCCATTTTAAAATGATTTTGATGATTGCAGAGAGCAACTGAAAAGACAACTGCAGAGAAAAAATACCCTAGATGGCTATTTTTCTGTTAGCAGGGGAAGAAAAGGGGGTAGAGGGATTGAAGGAATCTAAGGGGTGGTGAGGAGAGGGGGAGGGATGATTGGATGGGAGGGAGTTGAGCAAGGAGATCAGGACTAGGGGGCATTCCATGAAGTTAGCAAGTAACACATTTAAGACTAATCGGAGAAAATAATTTTTCACTCAACGCACAATAAAGCTCTGGAATTTGTTGCCAGAGGATGTGGTTAGTGCAGTTAGTGTAGCTGGGTTCAAAAAAGGTTTGGATAAGTTCTTGGAGGAGAAGTCCATTTAATGGCTATTAATCAATTTTACTTAGGAAATAGCCACTGCTATTAATTGCCTCAGTAGCATGGGATCTTCTAGTGTTTGGGTAATTGCCAGGTTCTTGTGGCCTGGTTTTGGCCTCTGTTGGAAACAGATGCTGGGCTTGATGGACCCTTGTCTGACCCAGCATGGCAATTTCTTATGTTCCTTTGCAGAGGAATTAATGACGTGAAGGGTTTAGTAATTCCCATTACCACAAAAAAACAAAAGTCAAGGAAAAAGAGATTTTACTGTGGGTTCAGGTAGGATAAGACCTGTGACCCACAGGCACCCGTTCTTGACAGCTGTGCAGCCCACAAGTCTAAACCCCCCCCCCCCCCCCCCCTCCACTCACACAGGGCACGAAGGAACTCAAATAAACAACAGGACTTCAGTGGGCTCTGGTTAGAATTAGACTGTGATGCAGAGACATACACTGCATCCTTTGCAGAGGAACCATTCCTCTCCTATCTGCCCCCCCCTCTTCTGGCCCTCTATCCCCTCACTTTGCCCCTTCTCCCTACCTTTTTTCTCCCCCCCCCCCCTCCCCTCATACACTTTTTCTCCCCCTCACCTCGTTCCCTTCCCCTCTGCTCACCACTCCCCCCTCTCCCTCCAACACTCTCTAAATTGCTTATCTCTTAATGTCTTCCTTTTGTACATATGTATATCATTTACAAACCTCGTTGTGATTATTTAATGCAAATTTCCCCTTGTTATTCACACCCTCATTTATTCATTTGTTAACTTGTTTTATTTGTTCAATGTAAAGCGCCATGCCTGGCGTTTGTTTGTGTTACACTGTATACCGATGTGATATCCTGGATGAATGTCGGTATATAAAAATTTTAAATAAATAAATAAATAAAGTGCAACAAGCACAAAAGGCCTTCTCTGTATTAAATACTAAAGAAGTGTATTGAGAAAAAGATTGAAGTGTTAACTGAAAAAGAAGAAACCCAATGCATACAGAAATTCTAGATCAGTAACCAAAGGAAAAAGCTCATTGTGCTGGATGAATCTGTCGTCAGAGGCACTAATCCTTTCCAATGCACAAAGGGAACGGGAGAAGTGGATAACAAAAACTCAACTAAAGAGGTCACAAAAGGAGTCCAGGAACAGCAGTAACCTGAACAAGGAAAGCTATGAGCACAAATGCTCGTAGTTTGGGCAATATAAATCCCAGATCTGCAAGCCCTAATGGTGGAGGCGGACTTGGACACTGTTGCTTGTCACGGAGACATGGTTCACGCAATCTCATGATTGGGATATGGCAATACCAGGCTATAACTTGTTAAGAAAGGACAGAGAGGCTAGGAAAGGGGGGAGGAGTGAGTGCTCTTTATATCAGAAACAATATTCAAGCATCTGAGCTGCAAGGAAGATGGGGCAAAAGAGGAAGCACTATGGGCCAACCTAAAAAAAAGATGGGGCACTCCATTTGTATTGGAGTGATTTACAGGCCCTCCAAACCAAAAGGAAGAGCTTGACAGATCTGGGGTGAAGACATCCAAAAGATGGGGGAGAAGTGGTGATCGTTGGAGACTTTAATTTGCGGATGTAGACTGGAGAATCCCATCTGCAGAATCTAACAATAGTAGAGAAATACTGGATGCCCTGCAAAGAGCTTTGTTCAAACAAATGGTAATGGAACCCATGAGAGAGGGAGCTATATAGATTTAGTGCCCCACTAATGGAGATAATGCCTTTGTTGTGCAGGTGAGCACCCACCTCAGCACCAGTGATCATCAAACGGTATGGTTTAATATCACAAAAAGGATATGGAGAAGAACACAGACCCAAGTTTTGCAGTTCAAAAACACAGACTTTGATGAAATGGGGAAATACCTGGAGGAAGAACTAGTAGGCTTGGAGAACGAGAGAGAAGTGGAGCAACAGTGGACCAAACTTAAAGGAACACTTACCATGGCAACTAATCTATATGTTAGAAAAGTAAAGAAAAGCAAAGAAGAATGAAACCTATCTGGTTCTCAAAGGAGATGGCTGACAAAATAAAAGCTAAAAGAACAGTGTTCAAGAAATATAAAGGATCTCAAACGGAGGAACACAAAGAAGAAAATCTGGTGGAACTGAAGGAGACAAAGAAAATAAGACGGCAAAACAAGCGGAAGAAAGGATTGCCAAAGAGGTAAAGAGAGGTGACAAAACATTTTTCAGATACATCAGTGAAAGGAGAAAAGTTCAAAGTGGTATAGTGAAATTGAAAGGTGAAAAGGATCAATGTGTGGAGAGAGACGAAGAAATGGCAGAAATATTAAACGAATACTTCAGTTTTGTGTTCACTAAAGAGGAGCTTGGAGAAGGACAGTCGCTAGTTAACAAGAAATTGGAGAGAAATGAAGTAGATGAAACTCCATTTACAATAGAGAATGTATGGGAAGAGCTGGGGAAACTGAAAGTGGACAAAGCCATGGGGCCTGATGAGGTTCATCCCAGGATACAGAGATGTGCTGGCAGGTCCGCTGTGTGACCTGTTCAATAAATCCCTAGAAATGGGAGTGGTGCTGAGTGATTGGAAAAGAGCGGTGGTGGTCCTGCTTCACAAGAGTGGGAACAGAGAAGAGGCTGGTAACTAGAGACCGGTTAGCCTCACCTAGGTGGTAGGAAAAGTAATGGAGTCGCTTTTGAAAGAAAGAATAGTGAACTATCTACAGTCGGGAGAATTGCTGGACCAGAGGCAGCATGGATTCACCAGGGGAAGATCCTGTCAGACAAATCTGATAGACTTTTTCGACTGGGGTAACCAAGGAATTGGATCGAGGAAGAGTGCTCGATGTCATCTACTTGGACTTCAGCAAAGCTTTTGACACGGTCCTGCACAGGAGACTGTTGAATAAAATGAGAAACTTAGGAGTGAGTGCCAAGGTGGTGGCCTGGTTGACAGACAGAAGACAATGTGTAGTGGTGAATGGAACTTACTCTGAAGAGAGAGCTGTGTTGAGTGGAGTGCTGCAGGGATCTGTGTTGGGACCTGTCCTGTTCAATATCTTTGTGAGCGACATTGCAGATGGGATAGAAGGTAAGGCTTGTCTTTTTGTGGATGACACTAAAATCTGCAACAGAGTGGACACACCGGAAGGAGTGGAGAGAATGAGACGGAATCTAAGGAAACTGGAAGAGTGGTTGAAGATATGGCAGCTGAAATTCAATGCCAAGAAGTGCAGAGTCATGCATTTGGGGTGTGGAAATCCGAAAGAACTGTATTCGATGGGGGGAGAAGAAGGGCTGATGTGCACGGAACAGACCTGGGGGGTGATAGTGTCAAATGATGTGAAGTTGGCGAAACAATGTGACAAGGCGATAGCTAAAGCCAGAAGAATGCTGGGCTGCATAAAGAGAGGAATATTGAGTAAGAAAAGGCATGTGATTATCCCCTTGTACAGGTCCTTGGTGAGGCCTCACCTGGAGTACTGTGTTCAGTTCTGGAGACCGTATCTCCAAAGGGACAGAGACAGGATGGAGGCGGGTACAGAGAAGGGTGACAAAAAAGGTGGAGGGTCTTCATCAAATGAGTTATGAGGGGAGATTGAAGAATCTAATTATGTACACCCTGGAGGAAAGGAGGAGCAGAGGTGATATGATACAGACTTTCAGATACTTGAAGGTTTTAATGATCCAAAGACAATGACAAACCTTTTCTGTTGCAAAAAAATCAGCAGAACTAGGGGTCACGATTTAAAAATCTAGGGAGGAAGACTCAGAACCAATGTCAGGAAGTATTTTCTTCATGGAGAGGGTGATGGATGCCTGAAAGTGGTGAAGACCCAAAACTGTGAAGGATTTAAAAGAGGCGTGGGATAAACACTGTGGATCAATAAAGTATAGAGAATGTGAATGAAGTGAAGAGGCATGGGGCGGCTTGCAGGGAATGACGGCTACTACCTGGAGATTAATATTCTAATTAAATAAACATATACACGGTTTTAATGTGACTCCAACATTGCTCTATGCTTCAACGGCAAGAGGAAATGGAAAAAAAAGGATTTGCATCCACAAAAAAGGGGGAGTAGCTTGCTTGATATGGTGGTTACTACCCCAAACCAAATTAGCCTGATACTTCACTTTCAATTATATCCAGCATAGTTCTCTGCTTCAACAGCAGGGGGGATGATGAAAAGATCTGTGCTTCAACGGCAGGGGGAATGATGTAATGATGATTTATATTCGGACAACAACCAACAAGGACTGAGTTACACAGGCTGGATAAACATGCGTGGGAGTAGCTTGCTATGACGACGGTTACTACCCCTAAGCAATTAGCTAGATACTTCACTTAGATGCAGCTCCAGCACTGCTAACTACATCGATGGTGGGGGTGGAAGGGAAATAGATTGATGGTGGGGGTGGAAGGGATGGGGTGGAAGCGAAATAGAACAAAAGGTCGCTTACAAGGGACAAGAGAAACAAGTATGGGAAAGAAAAAAAAGTGTAAAGCTTGCTGGGCAGACTGGATGGACCGTTTGGTCGTCTTCTGTCATTTCTATGTTTCAGGGAGGTTAGTGAGTAAGGAGTTCAAAGGCATCATGCTCTGTGAATGAGGAGCTTGGAGGGGTGTGCTTATTCCTTAATCCTCCTGCCTGAGAGCCCTTCTTTATTTCCCTCTTTTGAGATCCCCTCTCTCATTTCCAGATCCCCTTTTTCTTCCCCCTTGCCCTTTCCCTCCAGCACCAATAACTATGATCTATTTCCTCTAATAAAGACCACTTAAATTAACTGGATACCGAAATGTCGAAAAGGACAAAAGTAAAATAAAAATCTACATTCAATAAGATGCAAATAAACGTAAAATTATGGAAGTTTGCCACACAATACCTACAGTACCTGAATGTAATCTGCTTTGAAATGCCTGAAAGGTGGAATATAAATCAAAGAAATAATCCTACCTAATAAACAAAGCTTGACCGACGTGCCGCAAATGCGCAGTAGAGAGCAGCTCTACTGCGCATGTGCGGGGAGAGTCACGCGGTCTTAGGCAGCGTCAAAAAAAACAAAACAACATGGCGGCGGCGGCAATAGCGGCAGCGGCGGTAGCGGTAGCGGGCGGCGGTAGCAGTGGCGGCGGCGGTAGCGGGCGGCGGTAGTGGCAGCGGGCGGCGGCAGTAGCGGCAGCGGGCAGCGGTAGCGGCAGCGGGCGGGCGGCGGCGGTAGCGGTAGCGGGCGGTAGCGGGCGGCGGTAGCAGCAGCGGGCGGTAGCGGGCAGCGGTAGCAGCAGCGGGCGGCGGCAGCGGTAGCGGGCGGCGGCGGTAGCGGCACGGCGTAGCGGTAGCGGCGGTAGCGGGCGGCGGCAGCGGCCAGTAGGGAGGGAGGCGAGAGAGAGAGGGAGGGACTTACTGAGAGGGAGGGACGGAGGAAGTGGAAGGAACAGAGAGTGAGAGGGAGGAACAGAGAGTGAGAGGGAGGGACGGAGTGAGAGGGAGGGACTGAGTGAGGGGGAGGGACTGGGAGGGAGGGACTGAGTGAGGGGAGAGTGAGAATGAGGGAGAGGTGAGAGTCAGGGATGTGAGTAAGTGGAAGGGGGAGAGGAGAATGAGGGGAGAGGTGAGAGACAGGGCCGCAGCGGCGAAGACGGGCGTCAGGGAAGCAGTGAGGGAAGGAGAGAGAGAGGGAGGGACTGAGTGAGAGGGGAGGAGAGAGAGGAGTGGGAGTGTGAGAGGGGGAGGGAGGGAGTGGGACTGAGAGGGGGGAGGGAGGGAGTGGGACTGAGTGAGGGGGACTGGGACTGAGTGAGGGGGAGTGGGAGGGAGTGGGACTGAGGGAGGGAGGGAGTGGGACTGAGAAGAGAGGGAGGAGGGAGAGGGATAGAGGAGGGAGGAGTGAGTGAGACTGAGTGGGAGGGAGGGACTGAGTGGGAGGAGAGGGAGGGTGGGGAGGAGTGGGTGAGTGTGAGGGAGGGAGGTAGGGGGTGGTGAAGAGTGAGGGAGAGAGAGAATGAGGGGGAGGTGAGAGACAGAGGGATGTAGCCCGTTTTAACGGGCTTAACGGCTTGTTGCTGTATAATTGAAACATTTGCCACAGAAATCTCTAATCCTTGCCACTCTTGAAAAATTTGCCACAGAAATTTCTAATCCTTGCCACTCTTGAAAAATTTGCCACAGAAAACTGGAGGCACTGGCTATAGTATCTGTGAAAGCAAAGGTTAATGAATTTCATAAAAATTGCTGTGGAAAATAGACATTTGGTACCTGCATATTATGGAAATGCTTTGAGAGATATGCCACATCTAAAGAAGAAACACCCGGTGTGATGTGCTGCTAAGCTGTAAATCAATGACATATGGGGAAAATAGCAAGTAACTGTTTCTTGTATCTTATATAACCAGTGGAGATATTTCAATGTGTAATAGCAAGGGACCATTCCTCAACTTGGACTTTAATGGATTTGAAACTCAAATTCATCACTGTTGAATAAAGAAACAAATAGTTTATCCCACAATATAGGCCAGGAGTTACCACCACAAATTTGTAGTGGTCTCAGAATGTGGCCACCAGCTTTCGTTGATGGCAGCACTGACAGGCTTCCTAAAATTGTCAAGTAACTAGCTAACTCTATGGTGGCTGCAAAAAAAAGAATCAATTAGTAATTACAAGGAGCCTCATTGATGAAAAACTGATATAGGTCCCTATTAAATGTAAGAATTCAAGAGGATATACCTTTTGTAATTTTCCATGAAGTATGGAGGACGAGAAGAGAACCTAGGAAAGAGATGAAAATTCAAGAGATAAACAATAAGCAATAGGTATTTTAAAAAGAGACATATCTGGGATTAGTGCCATGATACAACATCACTATGATGTTTGATGATAAGGTACAATATCTGTTAATACTTATAAAGCAGAATAGAGTTTAGCTAACATAGGAAAAAAGGTATGAATGCATAGTATATTACCAGTATTTGGTGTTTTCCAATACCTCTTCATGATTTCTTAATGAGATAAAAAAAAAAAGGAGGCACTATTCTAAGAGATGCTTTGTTCTATATTTTGTTAAAAGGAATTTAATGTGTCCTGAGGTATGCCATTCTTCTGATAAATGTTATATATTTGAAGGATAAATCAATACATTACCAGCATTCAGAAAATTAATAGATATGAGTATTTTTATATGTTTTCTTATATTTTATTTCATCTTTGCCTATTTGCTGCTGCATAATAAAGTTTTCATTTGTAAACCATCTGGTTAAACCTGCTTTTATAGGCGGTATATTAAATTCAGTAAAATAAACACATTAATGTTGCTAAGTAGCTTATTGTCTTCCTATACCATATCACCACAATAACACTAAGCAAAAAATGTTAGTGTGATATATTGTGGTGAGTCACTGAATATAACTAACTGTTTTAATGAATAATAAATATTTGTGGGAGAAGAAAAACTATTATCCCAAGACAAGCAGGATGCTAGTCCTCACATAGGGGTGATGTCACTGACGGAGCCCTATTGCGGGAAAACTTTGTCAAAGTTTCTAGAAACTTCCACTGAGCATGCCCAGCATGCCATGATATTCTCTGCCACAGGGGTCTCTCTTCAGTCTTCGTTTTTCCGCGCTGCTGTAGGCATCGCAGAGCAGGAGCCGTTGTGAGTCTCACAACAATTTCTGACTGAAAAGTCATATATTTTTCAAAAATCTTTTCTCCCATCGGGATCTCTCAGGGTTTTCCACCGGCTGGTGAGTACCTCTGTCTCATATTTTACTCTTAGCGTAAAATAATTTTTCTCTCACGAATTCCCATCGACAGCTGTTGATCCAAAATGTCCACGGGCTTCAAAATATGCCCTATATGTAACCAGACAATGTCCATCACCGACCCGCACCTCGAGTGTGTGATGTGTCTCGGTGAAAAACACGATGACATCTTGGTATCTTTTCAAGAGACATTGAAAAAATGCCAAATCATGTTGTTCTGGATCTTCAGACAGCGACTGCATCGATGTCAACATCTGCCCAAAATGCGCGGAGATGACGGTAAAAGGAAGGAAAGCTCATCAAGAGAAAATGGAACATGTGTTCCACCTTCAACTTCTTCCATCTCCCTCGACGTCATCGAAATTGTCTCCGGCCGGAGCTACTAAACGTGTCTTACTCAAAAAACATTGTCCGGGAGAATCAGGGGACCATCCTTCCCCGGCGTCATCAACGGCATTGCTGAAGTCCATCGATCAACACAAAACATCGACATCGGAGTCTTCTCTTCACCCGGAAGAATAGACTACAAAGCGGCCACGGAACCAAGATACATCGGTTCCTTCTACGCCTGGGCCTGTTCATCAGGAATCGTCAATACCAGAACCTCCACAGGGCTCTGTGCAGGATCTGCCACCACAACCTCCGCCACTGCGTACAACTGCTCTGACTCCATCAGTTGTAACACCGGAATTGTCTGTCCTTATCAAGCAAGCGGTCATCCAGGCTCTTCAGGAACAGCAAACAACTCCAGCACTCCCACCGATGCCAGTGCCTACAGCACTACCGATGCCGGTAAACTTACTGATGCCAGTGGTAACACCGATGCCGGTGCCAGGCCCGAAATTGATGCCCGCACCGAGGTTGATTACTGCGTCGACATCGATTTACGCACAGATACCGACGACTTCATCGAGGCCAACCTCGGTGCCAGCACCGTTAACATCTTTGACACCGTTGCTGGAACTTCCATTGACGCCTGCATCGATACCAACCTCCATGCCATCGATGCAGCCGTTGTCTGAAGATCCAGAACAACATGATTTGGCATGTTTTCAATGTCTCTTGAAAAGATACCAAGATGTCATCGATACCCTTCCACCAAAAACATTAGAGCACACTTTTCCAGTAATACCCTCTGATGATCCACAGCCAGGACCTTCGGGCCTTCATCATCCACCCAGATCTTCCCCACTATCTCCATATAGGGATGATCAAAATGACTCTTGAGATGATCAACATACTGACACCTCCTCTGAGGACTTCATGTCGGAATCTTCACCTCCAGAACAAAGGAAAAAGTCCCCACCAGAGGATTTGTCCTTTTCCACCTTCATACAAGAGATGGCGGATACCATACCCTTTAAGCTAGTTGCAGAAGAAGATACAAGGCAACAAACTTTGGAAGTACTTTAATTTGTTGACCCACCAAAACAGGTATTGGCTACTCCAATACATGAGGTACTTCTGGATCTCCAGCATCGTAACTGGGAGCACCCATGTTCTGTCTCTGCTGTCAACAAACGAGTAGACACCACATACTTAGTACAAGCTGCTCCTGGATATCAAAAACCGCAGCTACCACACCAATCCGTGGTAGTGGAATCTTCCCAGAAGAAATCCAAACGTATTCATCCACATTCTTCATTTCCCCCCCCCACCCCCCCCCCCCAGGAAAAGATCATAGGTTTCTCAATTCCCTGGGTAGGAAGGTGTATCAAGGGGCTATCCTTAATGCCAGAATTTCCTCTTACCAACTTTACATGACACAGTATCAGAGGAATCTGTGGAAGCAGATGGAGGAATTCACCACATCTTTACCATCACAATTTCAGGAAGCAGCACAGGCCATAATTCATAAAGGCCTAGAAGCCGGGAAACATGAAGTCAGGGCGGCCTACGATAATTTTGAGACGGCTTCCAGAACAGCAGCTGCTGGGATTAGTGCTCGACGATAGGCATGACTTAAGGCCTCTGACCTTAGGTCTGAAGTCCAAGATAAACTGGTTGACTTGCCAATTGTTGGGGATAACCTTTTTGATTCAAAGGTCCAGGATGCTGTGGCACAACTAAAAGAACATACAGAGACCTTATGTCAATTGTCACAGGTCCCACAAGAACCCTCTACACAGCCTCCTTGTCGTCCTCCTAGGCGAGAACCCAGACGCCCATACTACCGGCAAAGACGGTACTACCCCCAAGCATCCAGGGGCAGGTCCACTAGGCCACAACAACATTCCCAGGCCAGATAACCAAGAACTACTCGCCCGCAACCTCCTCCACAGGGCCAGCTGCAGGTTTTTGAAACAAACCAGAGAACAAATCCATCTCCTAAATCCTCGAACAGACCTACCAGTAGGAGGCAGAATATCCTATTTTCACACATTGGCTAAGAATTACATCAGACCAATGGGTACTCTCCATAGTCTCTCGAGGCTACAAACTCAGTTTCCTCTCAATTCCACCAGAATCTCCACCGAGATTTTTTTCTACAGAAAGAATCTCAGCTAATTCATCTACAAGCAGAATTATCCATCCTTCTGAGAGCCAGGGCTATATAACTAGTGCCCCGGACTCAGCAGGGCAGAGGATTCCTCTCCCTTTATTTCCTCATTCCAAAGGAAACCGGAGGCCTACGTCCCATCTTAGATCTCAGAAATCTCAACACATTTCTGAAGAAAGAAAAGTTCAGGATGGTATCTCTAGGCACCATGCTTCCACTTCTTCAAACAGGAGATTGGCTTTGTTCTCTGGATCTTCAAGACGCTTACGCTCACATTCCAATATTCCTTCCTCATTGCAAGTACCTGCGCTTCATGGTGGGCCATCAACATTTCCAGTACAGAGTTCTGCCATTCGGACTAGCCTCTGCTCCCAGAGTATTCACAAAATGTCTGGCAGTAATAGGACATTTGCGCAAACAAAGTGTCCATGTCTTTCCATATCTAGACGACTGGCTCATCAGAAGTCAATCTCAACAAGGAGCATTGGTTTCTCTCAGTTGAGCGATTTCTCTCCATGGGTTTTCTCATCATTTATTAAAAATCCCACCTTACTCCATCTCACCTACTTCAATTCATAGGTGCGGACTTGAACACTATCCTATCGAGAGCCTTTCTACCCAAAGATCGGACAAAGACACTTTCCCTCCAGGCAAACCCCATTTACTCACAGAAACAAGCGACAGCTCATCAGTTTCTAACCTTACTAGGCCACATGGCCTCCACAGTTCATGTCACTCCTATGGCACGGCTCACCATGAGAGTTACCCAATGGACTTTAAGATCACAATGGATCCAAGCCATTCAACCACTACATTATCCAATTCAAGTGACCCACCAACTAAAATTATCTCTACTTTGGTGGACAAACATGGACAACTTGCACAAAGGCCTACCATTTCAGCAACCAGTCCCACAGATAACTTTAACTACAGATGCATCCAACTTGGGTTGGGGAGCTCACATAGACAATCTCCAAACCCAGGGGACTTGGACAAACCTCGAAGCAACATTTCAAATAAATTTCCTGGAGCTTCGAGCTATACATTATGCGCTGCATGCGTTCAAGGACTGCCTTTCACACAAGACTGTTCTAATCCAAACAGACAACACAGCCATTTGGTACATCAACAAACAGGGAGGAACGGGCTTGTATCTCCTTTGTCAAGAAGCTGCACGGATTTGGGCCTAGGCCCTAACACACTCAATGTTTCTCTGGTCCACTTATCTGGCAGGCATTCAAAATGTACTAGCAGATCGACTCAGTCGTCAATTCCAACCACACGAATGGTCCCTGGATTCCTTGGAACTCAGGCCTACTAAGTCCTCCAATACCGCTCATAACCAAAATTCTATTGAAGCTACAACAGGACAAGGGGTCCATGATACCCATAGCCCTGTATTGGCCTCGACAAGTATGGTTTCCCACACTTCTAGACCTCTCGATCAGGGATCCAATTCGCTAGGGTGTAGCTCCCACTCTCATAACTCAGGATCAGGGTCGGTTGCGCCATCCCAACCTTCAATCCCTCTCCCTGACGGCATGGATGTTGAAAGCTTGATTTTACAGCCACTCAATCTTTCATCCAATGTATCTCAAGTGCTTCTAGCTTCACACAAACCTTCCACAAAGTAAACCTTCAAAATGGAAAAGGTTTACTTTGTGGTGTAGGCAAAAGAGTATTGATCCTTCCTCCTGCCCCACAACTTCTCTATTAGACTATTTGTCATCTTTCAGACTCTGGTCTTCAGACTTCATCTGTTAGGGTACATCTAAGTGCAATCTCGGCTTATCATAACAAGCTGGGAGATGCACCTATATCCTCGCAACCTCTCGTCACTAGGTTCATGAGAGGTTTAACTCACCTTAAACCACCAATTCAGCCACCAGTCACAGAATGGGACCTGAATCTGATCTTAACAAGACTCGTGCGTTCTCCCTTTGAACCCATGAATTCCTGTGATCTTAAATTTCTCACATGGAAAACTATCTTCCTCATAGCAATTACATCTGCTAGGAGGGTTAGTGAGTTACAAGCACTTGTCACGTACTCACCTTACACAAAATTCCTTCATGACAGAGTGGTTCTCCGAACACATCCAAAATTCCTCCCCAAGGTAGTTACGGAATTCCACTTGAACCAATCCATAGTTTTACCAACATTCTTTCCAAGGCCTCATTCTCATCAAGGAGAAAGAACCTTACACACCTTGGACTGTAAACGTGTCTTAGCCTTTTACTTAGACCGCACTGCAGTCCACAGGAAATCCACTCAACTGTTTGTTTCTTATGATCCAAACAAATCAGGAAAGGCAGTGGGTAAACATACTCTATCCAACTGGTTAGCAGATTGCATACAGTTTTGCTATGAAAAAGCAGGCCTTTCTCTCCAAGGGTGAGTAAAGGCACATACAGTAAGAGCGATGTCAACCTCAGTAGCACACTATCCTTCAGTGCCAATACTTGACATATTTAAAGCAGCAACATGGACTTCACAGCTTTGCAGCTCATTACTGTTTGGACAAAGAAGGACGACAAGATTCAGCCTATGGACAATCTGTCTTAAAGAACTTGTTTCCAGTATAACCCCAACTCCTTCTACATCCAACCTGCTGTGATCTTCGGCTGCCTCATTTTCATCAACAATGATGCAATGTTGCTTCACTTCAAAATGACTCAGCCTCTAGCTTGCTAATCACCCATATGTGAGGACTAGCATCCTGCCTGTCCTGGGATAAAGCAAAATTGCTTACCTTGTAATAGGTGTTATCCCAGGAAAGCAAGATGTAGTCCTCACGAAACCCACCCGCCACCCCATGGAGTTGGGTCTCACCTTTTATTATTTTATTTTTGCTAAAGCTTATTGCTACATACGAGACTGAAGAGAGACCCCTATGGCAGAGAATATCATGGCATGCTGGCCATGCTCATTGGCCTCACAGGGCCAGTCAAAAGTTTCTAGAAACTTTGACATAAAGTTTTCCTGCAATAGGGCTCCGTCAGTGACGTCACCCATATGTCAGGACTACATCCTGCTGTCCTGGGATAACACCTATTACAAGGTAAGCAATTTTGCTTTCTCACAGGACAAGCAGGATGGTAGTCCTCACATGGGTGACATCATCAGGATGGAGCCCAATCACGGAAAACTTCTGTCAAAGTTTCCAGAACTTTGACTGGACCCTACTGGGCATGCCCAGCATGGCACTAACCCTGCAGCCAGCAGGGGTCCCCCTTCAGTCTTCTTTTTTCCGCGCAGCAGTAGCCTCGCGGTAAAGGAGCTCTGAAGAGATTCCTGACAGGAATTTTCCTCTCAGAATTACGAAAAGTTTAATTGCCCCACAGGGGTCCCTCCTCTAACTTTTCTCAGTCCGCGGTACTCCGATAAGATTTTACCTGTCTTTCTGTCGATTACCCTCGAGTTTGGCCCTTGCGCCCTACTGGCCGTCGAGCGTACCGCGGCTCGATTTTTTTTTAATGGCCATGGCATCGGGGTTTCGTCGGTGCCCGGACTGAACCTGCACCGTATCTATCACAGACCCCCATAAAGTCTGTGTAATGTGCCCAGGTCGCGAGCATGATGTCTTTACCTGCACCAAATGTATCTTAATGTCACTGAAGGGTCGCAAGGCCAGAATGGAGAAGATGGAACTTCTCTTCCGTCCTCAAACCCCGACTCCGTCCATTGCATCGACATCGTCAGAACCGGCACCGTCCACCTCGTGCCAGCATGGGCCACCGACCAGTGACCGACCGCCATCGACTACTTCTCGGCCATTGACACCCTCCACTCACCCTCAGGGGATCGCAGGGAGAAGCATCGCCATCGACACCATAAGACTCAGACCATCGAGGGAGCGAAATCATCGACCTCGCCATCGTCCGAGCCGCTGTCGAAGAGACCCCGTCCAGGAAAGGCACCGACCATTCCTGCGACCGAGTACCCGAGGCAACCCTCACCCGGTCGGGCATCGGGAGCCGCGACTCTGCCTTTAACGGTGGTCCCTCTGGCTATGCCTCTGCCTCCTTCTTCTGTTCCGGAGCCGGGGCTGCTTGCTCCAGGTCTCCGAGAAGAACTGGACCGGATGGTTCAGGAGGCCATTGACAAGGCGATGCAACGTCTTCAGGTTCCTCCGGCACCGTCTGTGGAACCGATCATCGACCCAATTCTGGCTGCGCTGGCACCGCTGCTATCCAGGATGGACGCGCTTATGGCCGCTTTTCCACCAATGGATCCTGGGTCTCCGATGGTTCCAATGCCC
Source organism: Rhinatrema bivittatum (assembly GCF_901001135.1). Taxonomy (NCBI): domain Eukaryota; kingdom Metazoa; phylum Chordata; class Amphibia; order Gymnophiona; family Rhinatrematidae; genus Rhinatrema; species Rhinatrema bivittatum. The sequence continues at coordinate 342,999,776 of NC_042616.1, read as the reverse complement.
TCCCCATTGACTGCATCATTGGGAGGAGAAACACCGTTCCACATCCCTCCATCGGGAGTTCTGCCTCAGCCATCGATGTCAATACGTCCCTCGCCACTGACCCATCCATCGGTGCCAAAACGTCCGTCAGCGCCACAGAGTCATCTATCTATGCCCTCGATGCCGGCACCAGTGCCTTCGATGCCATCATCTGTGCCTCCGATAATTCCTCTGATTCCTTCAGAGCCTAGACCAGGACCTTCAGGTCTTCAACCACCCTGTTCCCCTCTAGTTCCTAGAGGAGCAGGTGCTGATCTTTACGACAACTGGGGTGATGACGCTTCAACAGACACCGATGATTTACTTTCACCACCTTCACCCACTGAGAGTAGGAAGCGTTCTCCTCCAGAGGAATTCTCCTTTATAAACTTTGTGAAAGAAATGTCTGAATTGGTTCCCGTCCAATTGCAGACTGAACAGGATGATAGGCACCAGATGATGGAGTTGCTCCAGTTCCTGGATGCCCCTAAGGTAATCACCTCCATTCCCATCCATCAAGTCCTTCTCGATCTTCTTAAGAAGAACTGGGAACATCCTGGATCAATTGCTCCAGTGCATAGGAAAGCTGACACCACCTATTTGGTACAATCCGCCCCAGGTTTTCAAAAATTCAGCTGATCACTACTCGGTCGTTGTAGAGTCTGCACAAAAAAGGGCGAAGAGGTCAAAATCTCACTCGTCTGTTCCTCCTGGAAAGGAACAGAAGTTCCTAGATAACATCGGTCTTTGAGTATTCCAAGGGGCCATGCTCATCCCCCGAATTGCTGCCTATCAGCTTTATATAACCCAAAATAACAGGGTCATTTTTAAGCAGATACAGGACTTCTCAGATTCCCTGCCTCAGCAATTTCAAGAAAATTACAAACCCTATTCAACAAGGGTTTTGAGGCAGGCAAGCATGAGATTAGAACATCTTGTGACATTTTTGACACTTCTACCAGAGTGTCTGCAGCTGCCATTTCGGTGAGATGGTGGGCCTGGCTCAAGTCTTCTGACCTTCGCCCAGAAATGCAAGACCAGTTATCCGACCTGCCTTGTGTCGGAGATAATCTGTTTGGCGAACAGATTCAACGGACGGCGGCAGAATTAAAAGACCATCATGAGACCCTAAGACAACTCTTTCTTTGATGCCTTCTGACTTCTCCTCAAAACAGCCTTTTAGAAAGGACTCCAAGAAGTCATTCTTCTGCCCGAAGAAGTCTTACCCACCACCATCCAGATCCCGTGCCACGAGACCTTATTAAAAAAAACGCAGTCTCAACCAGGACCTGCTTCATGTTTTGACTTCCACTTAGAGAGCAGCAGCCAGATTCCACTGTCGCACGTACTAGTGGGAGGTCGATTGTGCCACTTCCACAACATATGGCATTCAATCACATCCGACCAATGGGTATTGGCAATCATTGCACAGGGTTACCATTTGAACTTTTTCGCAGTACCACCAGACTCCCCACCTGTACAGACATGGAGAACATCTGAACACTCCATTCTTCTGGATCAAGAGGTTTCCCTCCTCCTCTAGTCAAGAGCAATAGAACCTGTTCCATACTCTCAGCAAGGCCTAGGGTTCTATTCCCGGTACTTCCTAATCCCCAAAAAATCGGGAGGTGTCTGTCCTATTCTGGACCTACAGGCCCTCAACAAGTACCTCCAGCGAGAAACGTTCAAGATGGTCACCTTGGGATCACTTCTACCTCTTCTACAACGAGGAGACTGGCTCTGCTCTCTGGACCTCCAGGACGCATACACCCACATTGCGATATCTCCAGCTCATCGCAAGTACATGAGATTTGTAGTAGGCCCCAAGCACTATCAATATCGAGTGCTCCCATTCGGCCTAGCCTCTATGCCACGAGTCTTTACCAAATGCCTCGTAGTTGTAGCAGCCTTCCTCAGAACCCAAGGTGTTCACATCTACCCCTACCTGGACGATTGATTATTAAGGGCTCCCAATCAGCAAGCTGCTCTGTCGTCCTTTAGTCTAACCTTACACACTCTAATTTCGTTAGGATTTCTAGTCAATTACGAAAAATCCTACTTAGTCCCATCTCAAACCTTAATGCTCATTGGGGCACACTTGGACACCTTACAGGCAAAGGCTTTCCTACCTCGACAACAAGCACTGACTCTTGCGTCCCTTGCTCACCAGCTGCAGTCTCAGCACTCCGCAAATGTATGCCAATTTCTCGTCCTCGGACACATGGCATCCTCAGTCCATGTCACACCATTGGCCCGCTTGGCCATGAGACTCATGCACTGGACTCTGAGGTCTCAATGGATTAAAGCTATTCAGCCTCTGTCGATCATTGTCCACATCACCGACTCACTCCGTCTGTCTCTCGCCTGGTGGAAAAATCAGACCAATCTCCTCCAGGGATTGCCTTTCCAGGTTCCAAATCCTCAAATCATTCTCACCACTGATGCTTCCAACCTCAGGTGGGGGAGCTCATGTAGCCGATCTGCAGACACAAGGCTCTTGGTCTCCAGAGGAAGCCAAACACCAAATAAATTTCCTGGAACTTCAGGCAATCAGATATGCTCTCAGGGCCTTTCAGGATCGCCTCTCAAATCAAGTCATCCTGATTCAGACAGACAACCAGGTGGCAATGTGGTACATCAACAAACAGGGAGGCACAGGCTCCTTCCTTCTGTGTCAGGAAGCTGTGCAGATTTTGGCGGAAGCTCTCTCCCATTCAATGTACCTCAGGGCCACCTGGTTGCCGGGAAGTGGACAATGTGCTGGCAGACAAGCTGAGTCGCGTCTTTTCAGCCGCACGAATGGTCTCTCAACCCCTCGGTAGCGAACTCCATCTTCCAACAATGGGGTTATCCTCGGATAGACCTCTTTGCGTCCCCACAAAACCGCAAATTGGAGAACTACTGCTCTCTCATTCGCAGCAAACACTCTCAACCCAGAGACGCATTCTCCCTCTCGTGGGCAACCAGTCTGCTCTAGGCATTCCCTCCACTTCCTCTTCTCTCGAAGACTCTCGTGAAGTTACGTCAGGACAAGGGAACTATGATCCTGATAGCACCTCACTGGCCATGCCAAGTGTGGTTCCCAATACTTCAGGACCTCTCCATCCGCAGGCACATTCCCTTGGGAAAGGACCCGCTTCTGATCGCTCAGAACGAAGGGTACCTACGACATCCCAATCTTCAAGCCTTGTCCCTGATGGCATGTATGTTGAAAGGTTAATCCTTCAACCACTTAACCTTTCTGATCCAGTTTCCCATGTCTTGATTACTTCATGGAAGCCTTCCACGAGAAAAGCTTACTCTTACAAATGGAAAAGGTTTACATCATGGTGCTCTTCTCAGTCCCTTGATCCTTTTTTTCCTGTCCAATCCCGAAATTTCTGGACTATCTCTGGCATTTATCAGAGTGAGGTCTTAAGACTTCCTCCATTAGGATGCATGTCAGCACGGTAGCCGCCTTCCATAAAGGTATTGGGGATGTCTCTATATCAGTTAACCCCCCTTGTAACATGTTTTTTGAAGGGCTTGCTCCACATCAAGCCTCCGCTACGTCCTCTGGCCCCTTCTTGGAACCTTAATCTAGTTCTAGGTCGGCTCATGAAACCACCATTTGAGCCTCTTCACTCTTGTGACCTTAGATATCTCACATGGAAAGTGATTTTCCTTTTGCTATCAATTCAGCTCGCAGAGTTAGTGAATTGTAGGCCCTAGTTACCTATCCACCTTACACTAAACTTCTGCAGGACCGGGTGGTACTCCGCACTCACCTGAAATGCTTACCTAAGGTAGTTTTGGATTTTCATCTTAATCAAGCCATCATACTACCTACCTATTTCCCAGGCCCCTGGCCAACCCAGGAGAACAGGCTCTGCATACCCTTGACTGTAAACGGGCTCTAGCGTTTTACCTAGACCGTACAGCTGCCCACAGGAAAAACACTCAATTATTTGTCTCTTTCCACCCTAACAAGTTAGGGAAGCCTGTGGGAAAGCAGACTCTCTCCTCCTGGTTAGCAGACTGCATATCCTTCTGCTATCAGCAAGCGAGCATTCCATTCTAAATCTGGGGATATTCAGCATGGCTGCTGAATATCCCCAGATAAATCACTTATCCGGCTAACTTTAGACCTGCTGTTGAGCAAGTCTGACAAACAGCATAGTATTTCGTCAGTCAGTTCCGATACAGGATATCTGTAAGGCAGCAACATAATATTGCATTCTTCCTGCAGGACAAGCAGGATGGTAGTCCTCACATATGGGTGATGTCAGTGCCCTGTTATGGAAAACCTTTCTGTCAAAGTTTCTATAAAGCTTTGACTGACACTGGCACACAGTGCAATGAGCATGCTCAGCCTGCAATTATCCCTGTGACCACAGGTGTCTTCCCTCAGTCTTTTTTTTTCCGCTCTGCAGTAAGCATAGCGGTTAGGAGCTCTGTGAGAAATTCTCACAATTTTTTCCTCATGGAAACACAAACTTTACTTCACAAATGCTTTTTCCCTGCACGGGTCTCCCTTCGCAAACATTTTAATCGATGCTCGGTGAGTACTATGCCTGGTTTTTCAGTCTGTTCCTGTCACCTCACTACGGTTTCCCCGGCCTACCAACCGAATTGTGGCCTTTCCTCTTCCTATGCTTTCACAATTAGCCCCACATAGCCTGCGGGTGTCCTGTGACCCTCTGCCTGGTTATTAGCGCTAGTAGGATAGGGACTTCCACGGTTACTGTTGCCGCCAGGGCCTCTGTCGAATTCATGCCTCTATCGATTACCTCGGTACCTTCATGCAGTCAATGCCCCATCGCTACCGTTGGTACCCCCATTCAGGTCGTCCTGCCTTCTTCGATGTTATCGACACCCCTCCCCCCGCAGTCCATCTATGCCATCGATCCCCGCATAGATTCTTTCAGTGCCATCAATGTTTTCATCCATGGCGCTGATTTTCCCATTGATGTCATCGATGCTCAGGTGGATGCCATCAATGCACACCTTGGTGTCGTCGGTGCCATTGATGCGTGGGTCTATGCCATCGATGCCTGGGTCGATTCCATTGATGCCATCGTTGATGCCATTGATGCCCGGGTCGATTCCGTTGATGCCCAGGTCGGTTCCATTGATACCCATGTCGATTCCATTGACGCCCATGTTAGTGCCATCAATGCCGTTGATGCCCGTGGCCATGCCATCGACACCTGTCTCCATGCCGTCAGCACCCACATTGTTTCCATCGGTGTCCTCATTCCTATCAATGCGGCCATCGATTCCATCGATGCCGGTATCAATTTCCCGATGCCAGCGATGTCTGTTTGATTCTTCAATGCCACATCGTTTCCATCGATACCTACGCCGATGCCGTCGGTGCCTCCGTCACTGTTATCGTTGCTGTGCCCAGTCCATTGACGTTTTTCATCTATATTTTTGATGATGCCCTCGAGGCCGCTTCTATGCCGCCATTGATACTGTCAATACTGACATAGCACCTACACGCAATGCCCTTGCCTAAACACAGTGCTCCATGCTTTGGGTTCTTAACTAAAGCCCCATATCAGCCTACGACACTACATAGTGCCAGGAGCAGTGCAGGCATGCTGATAGTCCGTCATCATTTGCCATCCAAGACAGCGAGGGCATCCACCTCGGCGCTGGGGAAAGACCGGGCCGAGTACTGTGGCACTCATTGTCACCGGCATGGTGACCGTCCGACGCCATCCAAGACATTGGTGCTGGAGAATGCCTGGGCCGAGCAACATCACTACTGCCACCGCCACTGTTTCACACTGTGCTGGCAGTCCTTGGTGCTGCAGAATGACAGGACGAAGTTCCAAGAAATTCTGCACTGGCGTCACGATACATCGAGCCACTGCAAAGAGGGCCTGGTTCATGAGTCATAATGGCTTCCTTGTACCTGAGGCATTCCCCACAGACACCGGTGCGGGGTTCTGACTCGCCGAAAATTACTGTGGTAGTGCCAGACATACTCAGCCTGTCTCCTCTGTACCTGCGCTACCATACTAGGTTACAGAGTTGAGTTGGACGTGTACGTCCTTCAGGCTGTCCCTCGATGCCTCCTGAAAACCTCGGAGCCATTGATTTTCACCGGCTCATCCTTCTGCGATCCTCGACGGATAGTAAGTACTCTAATCCCGCTTCAGCGACAATTCCATTGAGACTTGTTCTCTAAATCGGGCCACATGGTTGGAAAGGTTCTAGGTCGTCTTGTCTTCCAAGAACCATATTAGTGTCACATATCGCTATTGCCAGCTATGTCGGACACAATACCAAGAGAACCTCTCTACCAATCATTTGGGATTGCATCAGGACATCCTGATTAGTACTCTGGCTCCTGGTTCCTAATTAAGGACCAAAATCCCAGATGCATTCGCTGATCTGTTAGACACAAGATCCAGCAAACACTGCCTCAATTGCAAATCCACCTCAAGGCCTGGCGACAGGTCTCGACATTTTCTTGTACAGCACACAGAAATGTGGGTAAGACTTTTACCGCTCACGCTCCCATGGGAGATTACATGATATCCAGATTACATCAGCCCCGCCAGTTGTACATCTCCTAGTCTCTCAACTTGCCGGATATCAGAGCGGCCACCCCACTTGGTACCAAGGTTCAGGGTACAGTCCCCCGGACGCTACAAAGCACAGGGGGGCGGGGCGGGGAGTTTTAATCTCACTATTCTTTTTCAACAGAATGTAGTTGCTCTCCGCCCATCCTGGACCTCAGAAATATCAACTTTCTTCAGAAGGGACAGGTAAAATGGTGTCTCTTGTCACCATACTTCCATACTGCAGTAAGTAGGGTGCCTCTCTCCTCTAATCTTTCTATGTGCTTCATGGTGAGTCAACAATATTACAATCCCAAGGTCTGTCGGTTGCTCCATCTTCGGCAACTTGGGTATTTCATTAAATCACTAGCAGTGACTGCTGTTTCTCTATGGAGTAAAACATCATTCACGCTTTTCCTTGCATGGACAGCTGCATAACAACAGTCAATCCAAGCAAGGAGCTCGATCTTCTTCATGACTCACTATAAATCTACTACCTGGGATTGCAGTTAACTACTATAAATCCCATATAGAACACTTCTGGACACCACAGTCACAACGAACTTCCTGTTCAACAACCGCGCAGACATTCTGACAAATTCCTATATATATCTGCGCGCATACAACATAACCTCAGCCCCTCAATTCTTTCATTGCTGGGCCATGGGATTTTTTTCACCATGCACTTTACTCATAGGTCCAGATGTGCTATGAGTAAGATTCAGTGAAATTTCAATTATCAGTGGATCTAAGCTGTTCAACCGCTTTCGTCCCTGAACCATATTGCAGATCTAGAACCAAATCCTCAGCTGGTCCTATCTAGACTGCATTTACTCAGGGTTGCAGAGTTTGAACTAACAACATCTCAACCCAATATACGTCTATTCCACTCCATGCAGAGTTTCACATCAACTTCCTGGAGCTTCGAGCCATGAGTTATGCTTTTATGCCTTTCAATACTGCCTCTGCAACAAACCTTTGTGCATACAGACAGACAACATAGTGACAATGTGGTATTTCCAACATACAAGTATGCACAACCTCTTAGCTGCTCTGCTAGGAAGCTCCGCAGCTCTACCCTTGGCCCTTGCTCACTCCATGTATCCCCGGGCCACTTATCTAACAGACTTACTGAATGCACTAGCAGACCTCCATATAGGTTTCCATCCTCTCGGATGGTCTCGGACTACATGTGTAGCGAGAAAAATCTTCTAGCGCTGAGGTCAACCGACCTTGCCCTCTGCGTCTGAATCGAACCATACGGTGGACAGATTCTACCCCCTACACATGTCTCGAATGTGTTCCCATGGACGCCTTTGCTGCAACAAAGGCTTCTTATATGTGTCTCTTTCAATGCCTTTCATAGCCAGCACTCTTATTATGCTGCACCGGGACGGGGTTCACTGTTTCTCAGACCCACGTCCTGGCCAAGACCAGTATGCTTTCCCATACTTCTCAATCTATCACACCAGTAACCAATTCGCCTTCTCACAGGTCAGTCTCATATCATGGACTCACTGATCTAGCTTTTTCAGATCCAAAGAACAAATCTAAATTATGCCTAGACTGCTAGAAGCTAAACTTGAAAGAAAATATAACACGAGAGAAATCACAACAATTAGCCTAGGAATTAATATCCCCCATCAACAACAAATAAAAATATCTCAGTGATTAACTCAGTATTGTTTACAACATTAAGTCAATTTGAGGAGAACCTAGTGGACAATACCATAAAGAAATAATAATTGGCTCCCTGTAATCTAACATGATTAACAAACTTTCACATCCAGATACCTGATCTAAAAATATTGTTTTCAGGGGAAGGAAGCTAGAAAGAATTATAGCTACTCCTCCACTTTCTTCCTAAACCTATTGTACATACGTAGGGAGTAACCCATAGGACAAGCTTGGGAAATAGCAATAGACTATTTTCCCTTTAACATTGTTTCAATAATACAAATCAAAACAATATTCCTATCCATATTTAAATCATAAACATATAACCAATTCTTTGACAAGTATGTACATTAAACCTTTTGTTTTAATGTAAAACGATATTATGTGCCCACTGTGGGTATAAAAAAAACCCTGTTAAATAAATAAAACACATTTGAAACAACCTTCTTTTCTGTACAGCCTTCCAATACCACCCCCATAAGGCAATTTATCAGGTTCTGATAGCATCTTAGGTCCCTACTAATTTTATCCCCAAAAGCCACCTTACCCCTAGATTTAGAAACTGAGGCATAATTTCCTTTTTCCATCACAACAGAAACACTCATTGAATCAGGCTTAATATTAAAAACCTCAATTCCAACGTAAAGCAAAAGTGAAAGAAATTACCTCAACTCCGCTGCAGTCTACACACCAACCGCGGATCTAGGAGGTTTTTGCTGGCCTGATGCAGATACAGCCGGAGGGAGGGGACGCTGGAGGAGTCAGCGGAGAGCAGCCGCTGAGCCCCCTGGCCATAGAGACGTCTTTGAGCCCCGGCGCACCTACTACCCCAGAAGCGCCGCTTAAGAAATTGGAACCAGATGTAGACATCGTGGCGTTGCTGGAAGGAAAATCTGCCTTTCAGGGAAGGGAGTCCCAGAGAGGTGGCGATGAAGCCATAAATACCTCGGTGAGCTCAGAGTCAGCGAGCTCCAGGGACCCACCCGTAGAAGTGCTGCAGCAAGCCCTTGAAGGTAACAGTTTTCTTAACGCTGGTGTGAGAAGAGAGAGTGAAATTCGTGTTGTATGTGAATCTCCACATTTGAATACCTCAAAAGTAACATTGGAACATATACTAAAGGCTATTTCAACTATGGAAAAATATATTACATCATTAACAAATATGGTAAAAGAGAGTATTCAGCAAAACCAAGTCCTAGAAAAGAGCCTTGAGAAAAATGAATTGATATCATCTGGTTTGGAGAAGCGAGTTACAGAAATAGAGAAAATCCAATTAAATCTGATAAAATCAGAGAATATTCAAATGAATAAGATGGAAAATCTGGAAAATCTTGTAAGAAGGAATAATATAAGGATTTTAAACTTTCCTAAGTTACGTTTGTTATCACATCGGGAGTTACTTAGATCTTATTTTCTTAATATATTGAAGATATCAGAACCGTACTTACCTAAAATAAATAAAATATATTATCTACCACAGCCAAACAAAGAAGGAGACTTTAATCAGAAGCAAAAAGTGGAAGAATCTTTTGATTTGACATCCGTTTTAGAAAAATCGTATGAGCTTATAGTGGAAGAGAGAGCTACTCTCTTTGTCCAATTGGACACATCTGTTGAAAGAGATTTGATCCTTAAAATGTTCTTTTGAAACCAAGCTCAGAAGTTTTATGGATATTTAATAAAAATCTTTCCAGATGTAACGAAGTTAACTCAAATAAAGCGAAAAAAATTCCTGGAAATGCGTGCAGAAGTTTTGGCAAGGGGAGCAAAATTTATACTCCGATTCCCATGTTATTGTCTTATATTATTCAAAGAAGCAAGATATAAGTTTAGAGAACCAGAACAGCTACGAGTTTATCTTAATTCTCACTCTAGCTAGCATCGAAGGTAGTGGGAATATAGATTTAAATATGCACAGGTTAACTTTGAAGCAATGAATATTGTGTTAAAAAATTTCTTTTGAATTCTGCTTGTAATCTAAAATATGTCTCCCCTATTTCTTATAAACAGAGACAGAAATAGCGAGGTGGTAAAAATCATATGATATGATATTAGAATTTGTTTTTTTCTTATTAAATTTGCTTGTATTTTTCCCCTTATGCTATGATGTCATATTCTGAACAAAGTTCTGTAAAAATGTTTGAAAATCCAATTAAAAAAAAAACAAAAAAAAACAAACCTCAATTCCCTCAATCTCCCATAGAGGCAATTCTCTTAGGCTTGTGTTTTTGGCAAGCTATAGCAGTGGCTTGTCTCAGCAATTTAAAGCCCTGCTGATGTCATAGATGGGTGGGACCAGAAGTAGCATCCAATGTGGGGCGGCAGGGCCTCAAACCCAAATGTCCCAAGGCTTGTGCAGCAAGAGCAAAGCTCAGGATAGGGCCGTGATGGTAAAGTTCAGCTTCTACACCCCCATGGGTAAGCTCTTGAAGGTAGCAGCGGCTCGTCTCAGCAATTTAAAGCTTAGCAGCAGCATCATCAAATGCAAGTGGCGGGGTCTCAAGCTCGAATGTCCAAGGGCCATGCAACAAGAGCAAAGCTCAGAATATGGCTGTGATAGTAATGTGCTGCCTCAGGACCCTCTCTCTCAACACCCCTGTAGGTTGATACAGGTACCCACAAGGACTTATTCAATAATCTATTCATTCATATCAAAGCCATTAATTAATAAACCAAGCCAAGAGGAAACGATTTACATTGAACAATTTTATTCCAAAATATTCATTATAAATTTTAGGATAAAAAAAAGGTCTAGGAAGTACAATTTGTTTAAAGCAGCTCAAAACTGCTCTAGCAAACATCTTCAGTCAGAAATTAAAACTGATTTTGACAGTGATGAGAGAAAAATTACCAATTCTGAAACTCCTACTATAGCAGAATTTTTTGTTAGCCTTTACAGAGGTGAGCAGTGATACACTTTCCCTGTTGTGATGACAATATAGCAAAGTTGCTTACCTGTAACAGGTGTTCTCCGTAGATAGCAGGACAAATCAGCCACACAAGGAGGTGATATCATCCAATGGCACTAGCTCGGATGTGCGCTCTCAGAGCTCAGAAGGCAACCTTTCTGTGCATGTGCATTGCAGGCCCATGTAATTCTCTTTAGTTCTTTCTATAGATGAGCTGAAGGGAGTTGGCTGATATGTCTGCTGTCTACAGAGAACAGATGTTACAGGTAAGCAACTTTCTCTATGTATAAGCAGGACAAAAACAGTCAAATAAATGGGAATTCCCAACTGAGGGTTGCTGAAAACTTCCATTACAAGTGATATACTACTATTGTAAGCAAGTTGTGTCATTATGGTGGAGGGAGAGTTTTTGAATAGGTTCTTGAAAACTGCTTGGCCAACAAAACTGCCTCTTTGTCCTGCTCAAGAACATAGTGCTTGGTAAAGGTATAGCAAATGTTGCTTACCTGTAACAGGTGTTCCCACAGGACAGCAGGATGTTCGTCCTCACATATGGGTGACTGTCAGTGGACGGAGCCCTGTTACGGAAAACTTTTCTGTCAAAGTTGCTATAAAGCTTTGACTGACACTGGCACACTGAGTGCACTGAGCATGCTCAGCCTGCAATTATCCCTGTGACCACAGGTGTCTTCCCTCAGTCTCGTCTTATAGCAAGAAGCACAAGCGAAACTAAAATAATAAAACATATGTAGACCCAACTCCGTGGGTGGCGGGTGGATTTCGTAAGGATTAACATCCTGCTGTCCTGTGAGAACACCTGTTACAGGTAAGCAACATTTGCTTTCTCACAGAACAAGCAGGATGGTAGTCCTCACATATTTATTTTATTTATTTATTTCTTTTGTATACCGACATTCGATCGAAATATCACATCGGTTTCCAGATAACAGGTTGAATAGGGCGAGAACTGCCCTATTTTACATTGTAACAAGATAACAATTAATTAAACAATTAATACAAAAAACATTGTAACAGCTGAATATACTTAAATGTGGGTAAAGAGAAATGGCCTATAGCCTATATACAATATGTACAATATGATTTGGTTACGAGTGGAAAGGGGACAGGGAGGAGGGAGTGCAGGGAGGGGGAGAGGGAGGGAAAGGAGGGGGGAGGGGGGTTATGCGTTAGTGCAGGGTAGTAGTCAAGCGGAGAGGCTTTCAAGAACATGTATTTTAGGATGTTGGGGTTCAGGAGGGAAGGCTTTTAAGAACAGCCATGTTTTGAGCTGTTTTTTAAAGACTTGGGGTGAGGGTTCGTTTCTGAGAAGTATGGGGAGGGAGTTCCACAGGGTAGGGCCAGCAATTGTAATGGCTCGTTTGCGTGTTGCATTGAGGTGAGCATTTTTGAGATTTGGGATGGAGATGAGACCTGAGTTGGAGGATCTGAGAGTTCTTTGTGTGATATATGGTTGGATGGTGTTGTTTAGCCAGACCATTTTGTTGTTGTTTATTTTTTTGTGTATAAGGGTGAGTGTTTTATACTGGATTCTTTGTGTGATGGGCAGCCAGTGGAGGTCTTTGAGAGTGGGAGTGATGTGTGAGGATTTTCTGTGGTTGGTGATAATTCTGGCGGCTGCGTTTTGTAGGACTTGGAGAGGCTTGATGTGGATTTCTGGAAGTCCAAGGAGGAGGGAGTTGCAGTAGTTGAGTTTTGAGAAAATAATTGATTGCAGTACTGTGCGGAAATCATGCGGTTGGAGGAGAGGTTTGAGTTTTTTTAAGTGTTTGAAGTTTGAAAAATCCATCTCTGATTGTATTGGAGATGTGTCGTTTAAAGTTGAGTTGGCTGTCGATGGTAACTCCTAGGTTTTTTGTGGATGGTGTGAGAGAGGTTCTTGATGAGTTTGGCATCCCTGTGTTGTTTGAGCTTCCTGGATCGTTTGAGGGGGTGCTCTCGAGGGGGGAAGAGGGACGGTCGTCCTGGATGTGAATGATTTCTGTTTTAGCTTGGTTGAGGCAGAGTGATAGTTGGGATAGCAGTTGTGATAGTTTTGAACTGAGTTTGTTCCATCTTTCCATGGTGAGTTCAATGGATTTGGTTATGGGGAGTAGAATTTGAATGTCGTCTGCATAAACGAAGAAGGTGAGGTTGGCATCTGAGAGGTATTTGCATAGTGGGAGGAGGTAGATATTGAAGAGGGTCGAGGATAGTGAAGAACCTTGAGGGACGCCATGGGTGAGGGGCACTTGGGAGGATTCAGATGAGTTTGTCTTGACAATGAAGGATCTGTTAGTGAGGTAAGATTTGAACCAATTGAGTGTAGTGTCTTGCAGACCGATTTCTTTAAGCCTGGTGAGGAGAGTTCTGTGGTTGATGGTGTCAAAGGTGGCTGAAATATCGAGGAGGATCAGGAGGAATGTTTTGCCACTGTCACAACCTCTGAGGATGGTGTCAGTGAGGGTGAGGAGAGTTTCTGTGCTGTAGAATTTTCTGAAGCCGTGCTGTGTTGGGTGAAGAAAATTGTGGGCGTCAAGGTGGTCTGTGAGTTGATTGTTGACAGTTTTCTCGATGATTTTTGCTAGGAATGGGAGGTTGGAGACTGGTCTGTAGTTTGCAGGATCTGATTTGTCGAGTTGCGGTTTTTTGATGATTGGTTTGATGATGGCATTTTTGAGTTTGTCTGGGAAGATTCCTTGCTCGAGAGAAAGGTTGATGATTTGAGTTATAGGTTTGGCAATAATCTCTTTGATGAGTTTTAGGGTTTTGATGGGGATGGAGTCTACGGGGTGGGAAGCTGGTTTGGTTTTTTTGATGATGGGTTCAATTTCTGTAGATGCAACGGGTGTGAATTGGGTCCATGTGTGGGTGGATGGAGGGATGTTTGTTGAGTCGTTGTGGGATTGGGGAATCTTGGCAATGATGTTGTCGACTTTGTCCTTGAAAAATTGAGCTAGTTTGTCACTGGAGATGTTGTTGGAGTTTGGCGTTGTGTCATTCTGGATAGGGTTGGTGAGTTCTTTGACGTATGAGAAGAGGGTCCTCGGGTTGAATTGGTATTCATGAATTCTAGATGTGTAGAAATTGTGTTTTGCTGTGTTGAGGTCAGCTGTATATTTGTGAAGTAGTGTTCTGTATTTGTCTTTCAGGTTTGGTGTAGGTGTTCGTCTCCATTGTTTTTCGGTTTGTCTCAGTGTTCGTTTGGATGTTTTCAGTTCAGGGGTGTACCAAGGAGCATTTTGTTTGGTAGATGGTCTGATTTCCTTTTTTATTGTGGGGCATAATGTGTTGGCTATGTCAGCGTTGATGGAGATCCAGGAGTTTGTAGCTGAGTTGGCATCATGTAGGTTAATTGCTTTTAGTGCTTCCGGGAGCATCTCTGCTAGGTCTTCACTGGAGCAAGGTTTGGTGTATTCAATGAAGCAAGAGTCTGCTTTCGCTGTGGTCGATTGATGTTGAAGCTTGGCTTGAATGAGGTAATGGTCGGACCATGGAGTTGGGGTTGTAGTGGGTGGTTCAGTTGTAGATATTTTATTGTTAATGAAGATTAAATCAAGGGTGTGCCCAGATTTCTGAGTGGGGGTGTTAATGATTTGGGAGAATCCGAGGGCAGTCATGGTGGATAGGAGCAGTTCGCAGGTGGGAGATGGTGGGTGGGTGTCAATGTGGAGATTAAAGTCTCCTAGTATGATGGCTGGTTCTTGTAGGTTGATGTGTGTTGTGATGGCTTCGACCAGGGGGGATAGGTTGTGCTGTAGGCAGCCAGGTGGAGCGTAGAGGAGAAGTATTTGAAGATGTTTCGATTTAAATAGGTTGGTCTCGAATGGAGGAGGTAAGTTTAGGGGGAAGGAGGAGAATTTAAGTTTTTTATGGGCTAGGAATAGTAGTCCACCTCCCTTTGGGAGGTGAGTACCGAGCTGAGGATGCCCAAAAGTGAGTACCGAGCTGAGGATGCCCGAAAGTGCACCAAATGCACCCAAAGACGTGCAAAAGGCGCAATGACGGGGGTGGAATTTGGTAAGGAGGGCATCCTGAAACCCTTAATGGGTTGGTGGAAGGATGTTGGGTAGTTAATCCAAAAAGAAGATGAGTAGACGGACTGACCGCTTGGCAATAGTGATCATAATATGATCAAATTTGATTTAATGACTGGAAAAGGAACAGTGTGCAAATCCATGGCTCTCGTGCTAAACTTTCAAAAGGGAAACTTTGATAAAATGAGAAAAATTGTTAGAAAAAAACTGAAAGGAGCAGCTACAAAAGTAAAAAATGTCCAAGAGGCGTGGTCATTGTTAAAAAATACCATTCTAGAAGCACAGTCCAGATGTATTCCACACATTAAGAAAGGTGGAAAGAAGGCAAAACGATTACCGGCATGGTTAAAAGGGGAGGTGAAAGAAGCTATTTTAGCCAAAAGATCTTCATTCAAAAATTGGAAGAAGGATCCAACAGAAGAAAATAGGATAAAGCATAAACATTGGCAAGTTAAATGTAAGACATTGATAAGACAGGCTAAGAGAGAATTTGAAAAGAAGTTGGCCATAGAGGTAAAAACTCACAGTAAAAACTTTTTTAAATATATCCGAAGCAGAAAGCCTGTGAGGGAGTCAGTTGGACCGTTAGATGATCGAGGGGTTAAAGGGGCACTTAGAGAAGATAAGGCCATCGCGGAAAGATTAAATGATTTCTTTGCTTCGGTGTTTACTGAAGAGGACGTTGGGGAGGTACCCGTAATGGAGAAGGTTTTCATGGGTAATGATTCAAATGGACTGAATCAAATCACGGTGAACCTAGAAGATGTGGTAGGCCTGATTGACAAACTGAAGAGTAGTAAATCACCTGGACGGGATGGTATACACCCCAGAGTTCTGAAGGAACTAAAAAATGAAATTTCAGACCTATTAGTAAAAATTTGTAACTTATCATTAAAATCATCCATTGTACCTGAAGACTGGAGGATAGCAAATGTAACCCCAATATTTAAAAAGGGCTCCAGGGTCGATCCGGGAAACTACAGACCGGTTAGCCTGACTTCAGTGCCAGGAAAAATAGTGGAAAGTGTTCTAAACATCAAAATCACAGAACATATAGAAAGACATGGTTTAATGGAACAAAGTCAGCATGGCTTTACCCAGGGCAAGTCTTGCCTCACAAATCTGCTTCACTTTTTTGAAGGAGTTAATAAACATGTGGATAAAGGTGAACCGATAGATATATTATACTTGGATTTTCAGAAGGCGTTTGACAAAGTTCCTCATGAGAGGCTTCTAGGAAAAGTAAAAAGTCATGGGATAGGTGGCGATGTCCTTTCGTGGATTGCAAACTGGCTAAAGACAGGAAACAGAGAGTAGGATTAAATGGGCAATTTTCTCAGTGGAAGGGAGTGGACAGTGGAGTGCCTCAGGGATCTATATTGGGACCCTTACTGTTCAATATATTTATAAATGATCTGGAAAGAAATACGACGAGTGAGATAATCAAATTTGCAGGTGACACAAAATTGTTTAGAGTAGTTAAATCACAAGCAGATTGTGATAAATTGCAGGAAGACCTTGTGAGACTGGAAAATTGGGCATCCAAATGGCAGATGAAATTTAATGTGGATAAGTGCAAGGTGATGCATATAGGGAAAAATAACCCATGCTATAATTACACAATGTTGGGTTCCATATTAGGTGCTACAACCCAAGAAAGAGATCTAGGTGTCATAGTGGATAACACATTGAAATCGTCGGTGCAGTGTGCTGCGGCAGTCAAAAAAGCAAACAGAATGTTGGGAATTATTAGAAAAGGAATGGTGAATAAAACGGAAAATGTCATAATACCTCTGTATCGCTCCATGGTGAGACCGCACCTTGAATACTGTGTACAATTCTGGTCGCCGCATCTCAAAAAAGATATAATTGCAATGAAGAAGG
Organism: Rhinatrema bivittatum; assembly: GCF_901001135.1. Taxonomy (NCBI): domain Eukaryota; kingdom Metazoa; phylum Chordata; class Amphibia; order Gymnophiona; family Rhinatrematidae; genus Rhinatrema; species Rhinatrema bivittatum. The sequence goes on along the minus strand of NC_042616.1, from coordinate 342,982,700 downwards.
TACAGAGAAGGGCTACCAAAATGATAAGGGGAATGGAACAACTCCCCTATGAGGAAAGACAGGTTAGGACTTTTCAGCTTGGAGAAGAGACGACTGAGGGGGGATATGATAGAGGTGTTTAAAATCATGAGAGGTCTAGCACGGGTAGATGTGAATCGGTTATTTACTCTTTCGGATAGTAGAAAGACTAGGGGGTACTCCATGAAGTTAGCATGGGGCACATTTAAAACTAATCGGAGAAAGTTCTTTTTTACTCAACGCACAATTAAACTCTGGAATTTGTTGCCAGAGAATGTGGTTAGTGCAGTTAGTATAGCTGTGTTTAAAAAAGGATTGGATAAGTTCTTGGAGGAGAAGTTCATTACCTGCTATTAAGTTCACTTAGAGAATAGCCACTGCCATTAGCAATGGTTACATGGAATAGACTTAGTTTTTGGGTACTTGCCCGGTTCTTATGGCCTGGATTGGCCACTGTTGGAGACGGGATGCTGGGCTTGATGGACCCTTGGTCTGACCCAGTATGGCATGTTCTTATGTTCTTATGAACCATGCCGGCGAGTCTTACCTAAGCAATAATGGGCTGCGAAGGTATGGAGAGAGATCCAGGTCACAGCCTTACAAATATGTACAAGCGGCACGGGCCGAAGTTGAGCTATTGAGGCTGGTATGGCCCTAACAGAGTGTGGTTACACATGGTGTTGTAGTGAAATGCCTGCTTGTTGGTAGGAAAAAGAGATACAGACCATAAATTAGGAGGAAAAGGTCTGTTTGCCCACTGGAACTCACGGCTTGGCTTTTGCCACAGAAGGAAAGAGTTAGGTGTAATTCCTATGGAGTGTAGTGCAGTCTAGATAGAATGCAAGTGCACTTTTACAGTCCAAGGAGTGGAAAACCCTCTCGCCCTGGTGAGAGACAGGTGTTGGGAAAAAGTGGGCAGAGTATATTCTGAGTAAGGTGAGATGCTGCGTCTACCTTAAGAAGGATATGAAGTTGAATACATAAGACCACTTGGTCACGGAGGAACGCAGGGTTGGGTGAGTATGTAACAAGGTGTGGAACTCACTGACCCTGTTGGCAGAAGTGATGACTACGAGGGAAAGAATTTCCCATGCCAGACTGTTAAGTGAGAGGAATGGAAAGGCTCGAATGGGGAATGTATGAGTCTTGTAAGCACTAAATATAGGCCCCATTCTGTAACCAGTAAAAATAAAGGTGGCTTAATCAGTGGATAACCCATAGTAAGCTGACTCAGAAGGGGTTGAACCGTTAATTGGGTATCCCCACTCCCAAGTGATACGCCAATTGGAACAGAGGTGTACCCATGTGGAGGATGTCTGGGGAGCAGAATCCGAGGGAGTAAGAGAAAAGAGTGGTGTAGAAAAAAAGGGAGTAATACCCTTTTGTATGCGCCATGTGGTAAATCATGCCATTTTGAATGATAAGATTTATGTGTGGAAGGTTTTTGTTTCTTTATGGTATTGTCCACTAGGTTCTCCTCAAATTGTTTCTTTATGGTATTGTCCACTAGGTTCTCCTCAAATTGACTTAATGTTGTAAACAATACTGAGTTAATCACTGAGATATTTTTATTTGTTGTTGATGGGGGATATTAATTTCTAGGCTGATTGTTGTGATTTCTCTCGTGTTATATTTTCTTTCAAGTTTAGCTTCTAGCAGTCTAGGCATAATTTAGATTTGTTCTTTGGATCTGAAAAAGCTAAATTGCAAGGCAATTTATTATTTGCAGGGACTGAAAAGTTACCCATTGTCTGATCCTTTCCTTTGCAACAGGATCTATTATTTTGGTAAACAGATCATGCTCAGGGAAAGAGAATAAAAACAAATTAGGATTTAAAAAGGTGGATTCCTCTAGGTTTATAGAGGAAGTGTCTAATATAGTAGATAGATGGGAAGATCAGCTGGTTAATATAGATCATGGAGTGGGTATTTGGAACTCCTTATTAGAGAAGGAGATGGAATTGTCTAGTTCCAGGACCCAAGTACAGACAGAGGTTAGGACAGGGGCGGATTGGTCTATCAGGGCTTCAGGCATGCCCTGGTGAGCCGATCCGGCCAATCACGTGGCTTGGTGTTGCTCAGAGCAGACCCATGGTCACAGAGCCACTGCAACCAACACATCCGCGCAGTAGCTCTTTTTTGAGAGCTGCAAACTCCCCCTATGCTTGCTGTTGCTGCCTTTAGAGGTGTGAATCGTGTGATCGATCGTCTTAACGATCGATTTTGGCTGGGGGGGGGGGAGGGAAATCTTATTGTCGTGTTTTTGTTTTGTTTTTGTTTTTTTAAATCGTTAAAAATCGTAAATTGGGGGAGGGCGGGAAAACCGGCACACCAAAAAACCCTAAAACCCACCCTGAACCTTTAAAACAAATCCCCCACCCTCCCGAACCCCCCAAAATGTTTTAAATTACCTGGGGTCCAGTGGGGGGGTCCCGACGTGATCTCCAGCTCTCTGGCCATGGCTGGGTTGAGAAATGGCGCCAGTGGCTCTTTGCCCTTATCATGTGATAGGGCAAAGGTAGCGCCGGCGCCATTTGGTTCCTGGCTCCCGACGTCACGCGTTCAGGAGATCACCCCCAGGGACTTTTGGCCAGCTTGGGGGGGGCCTCCTGACCCCCACAAGACTTGCCAAAGTCCAGCGGGGGTCCGGGAGCGACCTCTTGCACGCTGGCCGTATTGCCAATCTTCAAAATGGCGCCGGTGCTACCTTTGCCCTCACTATGTCATACGGGCGACGGTCGCCCGTATGACATAGTGGGGTTCGGGAGGGTGGGGGATTTGTTTTAAAGGTTCGGGTGGGTTTTAGGGTTTTTTTGGTGTGCCGGTTTTCTCACGCCCTATTTAACGATACAATACAAATGCCCCTGACGATAAATCGGGGGCATTTGTATTGTATCGTGCACTCTAACGATTTTGGACGTTTTTAAAATTATCTGACGATAATTTTTAATCGTTCAAAACGATTCACATCCCTAGCTGCCTTTCATTTTTGTGACAGCAGCAGTGGAGGCAGCAGCAGCATTGGACTATCTGCTTCCTGCTCTTTTTCCTAACCAGCATCATGGCCACATGGGCTTGGGTCCTGCTTTATACTTTCCTCAGGTACTCCTCGCCCTACTTCACCATGGCGGCGGGAAGTACCATCATGGCTTCCTCATGCTTCTCTGCCACTGTGTCTTCCTCTGCCAGCAGGAGGCAGCCAGCAGATCACCCGCTCCATTGCCTCACTGCCAACTGATGGTTTTGCATTTCTGTCTGCTCCTAAGCCCCCGTTAAGCTTAGCTACAGCAAAACAATAACCCATACTCCAACCTCTCCTCCCTCCCAGCATTGAGGCCTGTCAACCCACACGATGGACCACTTCCAGGACTATCAACAGGAAACTCAGCCTGGATACCCCCTGATTCATGTAAGTAAAAGTGTTTTTATTTCAAATGCCTAGGGGTAAAAAGTGAGTGCCTGTGTGCATGAGAGAATGTGTGTGTGAATGAGCATGCATGTGTGTGAGAATATGTGTAAGCCAGCATGCATGTGTGTGTGAGCATTACAGAGTACATGGGAGCCAGTGTGTATGTGTAAGAGTGTGTGTCTGGGAGCATGCATGTGTGGGAGCTTGAGAAGGTGTTATGTCATCATGCATATGTGGGAGCATGGAAGTGTGTGTGAGAGCCCATGAGCAAGTGTATATGAAATTGAGCATGAAAGAGCTAGTGTGCATGTGTCTGTATGTGTGGGTTTGTGTGTAACAGAGTAACAGATACTCTCAGAAGAGGAATAGACTGTTTTCCCAGGACAAGCAGGATGATAGCCCTCACATATGGGTGACAACATCAGATGGAGCCCTGTCATGGAACACTTGCTGGCTGCTACTAACCCTGTAGCCAGCAGGGATCCCCCTTCAGTCTCTTTTTTTCCACGCAGCAGTTGCCTCGCGGTTTAGGAGCTCTGTGAGAAATTTCTCACAACTTTCCTCACGGAACTATTTGAAGTTTATCTTCTCAAAAAATCCCTCAGTGGGGTCCCCCATCTCGGTCCGTTCCCTCCAACGCTTGGTAAGTGTTTTTTCCGGTACTTGCGGAAGGTTCCCGGCGGCTTACCACTTTGGTGCCCGACAGTCACTGACCGCGCAGCCGCCAAATTTTAACATGGCGACCGGGTTTAGAAAATATCCCGAGTGTCCAAGGACCATGTCCATAACGGACCCGCATGAAGTAAGTGTTTTATGCTTAGGGCCCCTCGCACGACATTCGTCGGTGCCCTGGTTGTGCACAAATGACCCCCAAAGGCTGTCGCACTCGCCTGGACAAAATGGAGCAGTTGTTTGCTTCAAAACAGACTGCTCCATCAATGCCAGCTGAAGCGCCACCAACCATGGAGGGTCCATCGACCTCGAAAATGATTCGTCAGCAGCACCATGGACAGGGTGACTGTCTGTCACCGACTCCATCGAGGACATCGGCATCATTGACCTCGGTGCCAGGGAAAGACCAGACTGAGCACCGAGGGAAACGTCTACACTGGCACAGACAGGCGTCCCCGACCGGTGCCGGCACCAATACCGCAGCCGCATCGACTTCCATTGAGCCGCCTGCGAAGGCCTGGGGAGAGGAGCCCCCATACTCCTCTGGACTGGAGACCCTAGGCGTTCCCCCACCAATACTGATGCCAGGCACCGAGCCTCCACGGGCCCCTGTAGAGGCTCCGGTGATGCCTAGCCTGCCTCCTACCCCGATCGCTTTGCCATCCATGACAGCTTCCCAGGAGGAAGTCCAAGAGGCAGTGCTTAAAGCCTTATGAGACAGTCAATCACCGCCGGCCCCACATACCAGCCCTGGAACTGGCTCCCTTGATGGTGGCACCCTGATACGCTCATCGGTGTCTTATCGACTCCTCTGCCACTGGACACGTTGGCATTGAGTCATCCATCGAGCCCTCCGCAGGCCCCGATTCCAGTATCGGGTTCCTTGGAGGAGGAAGGATCGATTCCCGGCCACGTCCCTCCACGGGAACTGTTGATGCCAGAGCCCATGCTAGGGCCATTGGGGCTACCGGTACCCAAGCACACCTCATCTGCCCTGATGCCCTCGATGCCTGTGCCAATTCTATTGATGCCTGTGCCAATTCTATTGATGCCGATGCCAATCCCATCAATGCCGATGCCGATTCCATCGATGTCAAGGCCGCATGCATCGATGCCTTCCTACCCTCTCGGCTCTGGCATGCTTCCTCCATCGGGAGCTCCACTGGGAGAAGGCGAAAGACCCTATAATCCATGGGGCGATGCATCCTCAGATGATTCATCACGAACATCCGAGGACCTATTCTCAGAGCCTTCACCCGCCGGAGGAAAAGGCAAAGATCTCCTCCAGAAGACTCTCCTTTGCCAGTTTTGTCAAAGAGATGTCAGTTACTATACCTTTTTACACTGCGTCACGGAGGAAGATGTTCGCCATAAAATGTTGGAGGTCTTACAATTTGTAGATGCTCCAAAAGAAATAATGGCAATACCGGTACATGAAGTTCTTTTGGACCTCATGAACCGCCTGTGGGAACATCCAGGTACGGTACCCCCAGTCAACAAAAAGACAAATGCTACCTATCTGGTTCAACAAGCCCCAGGTTTTCAAAAGAGTCAGCTGCCCCACCACCCTGTAGTTGTGGAATCAGCTCAGAAAATGGCTAAACAATTGTGTCCGCATTCTTCTGCCCCTCCTGGTAAGGATCAGAAAGCATTGGATGTATTGGGATGAAGGATTTTCCAAGGGTCCATGTTGATATTGCAAATTGCAGCATATCAACTATACATGACCCAATATAATAGAAATCTCTGGAAACAAGTCCAAGAGATTGCGGAGACACTACCACAGCAACAACAAAAAGCCTTATCCTCCATCCTACAAAAAGGAATGGAAGCAAGTAAACATGAAGTCAGAGCTGCCTACGATTCTTTTGAAACAGCATCCAGAGTCTCGGCAGCAGGCAGCAGTGCTAGACGCTGGGCCTGGCTTAAGGCCTCAGACCTACGCCCGGATGTGCAGGACAAACTGGCAGATCTACCCTGTACCAGACACAACCTGTTCGGGGATAAGATTCAGGATGCAGTGGCCCAGTTAAAGGACCATCATGAGACCCTGCGCCAGTTGTCAACTGTCTCCCCAGATGTTCCCTCCATAGCCTGCAGGGCCATGCATAGACAACCTAAAAAACAATTCTACAGGCCACGTAGATATTACCCTCCTGCATCCCATGCACGACCGGCTTGGGTACCACGGAGGGGATATGCGCACCAAACTAGAACATCTAGACCACAGCCAACTCCACAAGCTGGCCCCGTGTCTGGATTTTGACTCTTTCCCAGAGAGCAGCAGCCATATTCCAGTGGGGGGCCGCCTGTGCCACTTTGCAACAAATTGGCACCCAATCACCATGGACCAGTAGGTACTGTCCATCGTAACCCATGGTTACAGTCTAAATTTTTCAAAAATACCCCTGGACTTCCCATCCAATCCATCCTGGAGTTGGGACGACCACACAGGAAAAATCAAGTCAGAGCTCTCAACCCTTCTCTCGGTCAGAGCTGTGGAACCGGTTCCACCAAATCAGCAGGGAAAACGGTTCTACTCCAGATATTTCCTTATTTGAAAAAAGACCAGCGGCCTCCGGCCTATTCTGGACCTCCATGCCTTGAATACAGTTCTTCGCAAGGAACGGTTCAGGATGGTATCCCTGGGCACCATGCTTCTTCTACTCCAACAAGGGGATTGGCTCTGCTATCTGGATCTTCAAGATGCATAAGCTCATATAGTGATCTCCCCTCACTATCAATACAAGGTACTACCATTCGGCCTAGCCTCAGCGCCTCAAGTCTTTACGAAGTGCCTGGCAGTCGTGACTGCGCAGTTACACAGCAGAGGCGTATATGTTTTTCCATACCTGGACGACTGGCTCATAAAAAGTCAGACAAAACAAGGAGCCCTCGACTCTCTTGGTCTCACCATAAGGCTTCTAAACTCATTGGGATTTCTAACAAATTACCCCAAATCCCAATTGACACCGTCTCATCTTCTCTCCTTTATAGGAGCAGACCTAGACACGACACTGTCCAGACCATTCTTACCCAACAACCGTGCAATTATGCTGTCCAACCTTGTCAGCTTTATCCGCTGTCAAAAAAGAGCCTCAGCTGATCAGCTATTAAGAATGCTCGGCCACATGGCATCAACAGTCCATGTCACCCCTATGGCACATCTTGCCAAGAGAGTGATCCAATGGACTCTGAAATCCCAGTGGCAACAAGCTACTCAGCTGCTGTCATCCATGGTACACATAGCCAGCCAGCTTCATCTGTCCTTTGCCTAGTGGACACACAAAGCCAACTTACAAATGGGTCTTCCTTTCCAACAACCGGCTCCTCAGGTGACCTTAACTACAGACGCCTCCAACCTAGGTTGGGGAGCCCATGTCCAAGGCCTTCAAACTCAAGGGATTTGGACAACAGCCAAAGCGACCTATCAAATCAACTTTCTGGAGCTTTGAGCGATGCAGTATGCCCTTTATGCACTTCAGGATTACCTCGCCAACAAAGTTGTCCTGATTCAAACAGACAACCAAGTTGCAAAGTGGTACCTCAACAAACAAGGAGGAGCGGGCTTTTCCAGGAGGCGGCGCAGATTTGGGCCTGGGCCCTGTTGCATTCCATTCTTCTGTGAGCCACTTATCTAGCGGGCACACAGAATGTACTGGCGGACCACCTCAGCCGAAGTTTTCAACCTCACGAATGGTCTCTGGATCCCTCGGTTGCGAGCAGAATCTTCCACCGGTGAGGTCATCTGACCATCGACCTCTTTGCGTCCAGTCAGAACCACAAAGTGGAAAACTTCTGCTCCCTGCACAGGGACCAGCATGCACCAGCCAAGGATGCCTTTGCCCGTCCCTAGAACAAAGGCCTGCTTTATGCGCATTCTCCTATTCTGCTAATAAGCAAGACTCTTGTGAAGCTACAACAGGACCGGAGCTTAATTATTCTCATAGCCCCATACTGGCTGCGCCAAATTTGGTTTCCCATACTTTGACATCTCTGTCCAGGACCCCATTCACCTGGGCACATCGCCCAACCTCATAACACAGAACCATGGCAAGTTATGCCACCCGAACCTCCAGGCCCTCTCCCTGACTGCCTGGAAGTTGAAAGGCTGATACTACAACCACTCAACCTTTCAAGTGACATATCTAATGTCCTTGTGGTTTCGCGGAATGTTCCACGCGGAAATCCCACCGCTCTAAATGCAAGAGATTTACCTTGTGGTGCACACAAAAGAGCTTGGATCCCTTTTCTTGCCCCACATAGAATCTGTTAGATTATCTCTGGCACCTCTCGGAATCTGGTCTCCAGACATCATCCATCCGCGTGCACCTTAGTGCCATCTCTGCTTACCATCAAGGAATAGGGGATGCCCCAATAACGGCTCAACCCCTGGTGAGTCGCTTCATGAGAGTCTTAGTACAGCTTAAGCCTCCTCTAAGGCCACCGGTCATGGCATGGGACCTCAATGTCGTACTTGCACGGCTCATGCACACTCCTTTTGAGCCCTTGTATTCTTGCGAACTCAGATACCTTACATGGAAAGTTCTTTTCCTAGTAGCCATCACATCTGCTCGCAGAGTGAGTTACAGGCCCTTGTGACCTACTTACCCTTCACAAGGTTCCTCCATGACCGGGTGGTTCTCCGCATTCACCTTAAATTTCTTGCTAAGGTGGTAACTGATCTCCATTTAAATCAGTCCATAGTCTTGCCCATTTTCTTTCCAAGACCTCACGCCCAGGTGAGCGAGCTGTCCACACCTTGGATGTAAGTGCACTCTTGTGTTTTACTTAGACCGCACTACAGCCCACAGGAAGTCCACCCAACTATTTGTCTCTTTTGATAAGAACAAACTTGGGAATGCAGTGGGCAATCAAACACTGTCAAACTGGTTGGCAGACTGCATCGCAGGACCTCTGGACTCCTCTCCCAGGGGATACTGGGAGCAGTACGCAGATGAGCCTTCCAGTCCTCCTCTACTGCAAAGGGTGCGGGGCCTCTGGAAGCTGGGGCTGTGGAAGTCAATCCCTGGATCGCTTGCGGTGACCTCTGGACTCCTCTCCTGGGGGATGCTGGGAGCAGTATGCAGATGAGCCTTCCAGTCCTCTTCTACTGCAAAGGGTGGGGGCCTCTGGAAGCTGGGGCTGTGGAAGTCAATCCCTGGATCGCTTACGGTGAACTCTGGACTCCTCTCCCAGGGGATGCTGGGAGCAGTATGCAGATGAGCCTTCCAGTCCTCCTCTACTGTTAGTTGCTGGGCATGTGAATGGATCTATTCTAATGTTTGAGCACCACGCTGCGTAGGATAGCCATTTTCTTTTGTAGTTCAACCTGGTGGAAGGCTTTCTAGAAGAAATCAGGATGTCTTCCAGATGAGAAATGTTCAGTTTTTGAAATAGTGTCCTTTCAATCTCCCCGCTGTGAGGTTTAGAGAGGAGTGGAGTGGGTGCAGAAGAGTTCCCTTGTCCTGAGTTAGGAGGCAAGGGTTGTTTCCTAGTGGAATTGGAGCCTCCACTGAGAGGCGGAGGAGGTATGCGTACCATGGTTGTCTTGGCCACGCTGGAGCTATGAGGATGAGATCTGCCGAATCTCTTATGCATTTCTGCACAATGTGTGAGATTAGAGGTATTGGTGGAAAGGCGTATAGTAGGCCTTCTGACCAGCTGATGAGAAAAGTGTCTTGTGTTATTCGATGAGGAGATGGGAACAGAGAGCAGAATGTTTGAAGCTTGCGGTTCTGCTCCGTGGTGAAAAGATCAATATGAGTCCATCCCCAAGTTTGGAAGAGCTGTAGAGCTACCGTCTGTTGTAGTTCCCATTCGTGGGGATGAAAAATTCTGCTTAGTTTGTCCACCCTGTTGTTGTCTATGCCTGGGAGGTAAGTGGCTTGAAGTATAATGAAATTGTGGGCTGCCCATTCTAGAATGGATACTGCTTCCTTGCATAGAATCCAAGAACCTGACCCTCCTTCCTTGTTTATATAGAAAATTGCCACTTGGTTGTCTGTGTGGATCATGACTATCTTTCCCTTGAGATTGCGTTGAAAAGCTCGGAGAGCATTCCGAATTGATCTGAGTTCCAAGAGGTTTATCTGTTGCATACTCTCCCAGGTAGAGCAGAGGCCTTGAGTTTGAAGGTGAGACAAGTGGGCTCCCTATCCCTTCATGGAGGCATCTGTGGTCAATATGATTTGATGCATTAGTTGGATGTAGGGGAGCCCCTACTGTAAGGGGCGTTTCTGATAGCCACCAGACTATATCTCACTTCATGCTGTTTGTAATGGAGACAGGGGCAGAGAGACGGTTGGAGAACTGTTTCCATTGAGATTTTTGTCCCCACTGAAGGCGTCTCATGTGTAGGCATGTGTGGGGGACCACATAGATCATTGCAGCTATGTGCCCCAGAAGTTTCAACACTTGACGAGCCAGAGCTGTGGTTGAACACCTTAGCGTTCGAGCTAAAGTTCTGAGTGCCATAGCTCTTGGCTTGGGAAGGAATGCTCTGTCCTTTAAGGTGTCAGTGTGGGCTCCAATGAACTGCAACACTTGCGTGGGGTGGATATTCGACTTTTCGTATTTGATTAGTAGATCTAATGTGTCCAAACATTGAATAGTTGTGATGAGATTCTTCTGGAGAATAGAGGGGCTGGGTGCTACTAGAAGCCAATCGTCTAGATATGGAAAAATCTGAATACTCTGGCGACATAGTTGAGCCACCGCTACTGCTAGACATTTTGTGAATACTTGGGGAGCCGAGGAGAGGCCAAATGGAAGTACCTTGTATTGAAAGTGGCGATTCATTGCTGTGAAGGAAAGGTACTGCCAGGAAGCCTTGTGCATTGGTATGTGTGAATAGGCATCCTTAAGATCTCTGGAGCACATCCAATCTCTGGGTTGTATGAAGGGTAGTATGGTTTTGAGTGATGCCATCTTGAATTTCTCCATTGTAAGGTGTTTGAGTTCCCGGAGATCTAACATAGGACAGAACCCTCCTGATTTCTTTGGAATGAGGAAGTATGGGGAATAATAAGAACATAAGAAATTGCCATGCTGGGTCAGACCAAGGGTCCATCAAGCCCAGCATCCTGTTTCCAACAGAGGCCAAACCAGGCCACAAGAACCTGGCAATTACCCAAACACTAAGAAGATCCCATGCTACTGATGCAATTAATAGCAGTGGCTATTCCCTAAATAAATTTAATTATTAGCCGTTAATGGACTTCTCCTCCAAGAACTTATCCAAACCTTTTTTGAACCCAGCTACACTAAGTGCACTAACCACATCCTCTGGCAACAAATTCCAGAGCTTTATTGTGTGTTGAGTGAAAAATAATTTTCTCCGATTAGTCTTAAATGTGCTATTAATAACCTGTGTGATGGTGAGACACGGGTAATTTGTCAATGCACTGTTGCTTTAGGAGGTTGTTGATTTCCAGGTGCATTTGTTGGGCATGGATGTGATGTTCCCTGATGTTCACTAGATGTGGAATGATAGGTTGGTCAAGTTTAAAGAATAACCTTCTCTTATGATCTTCAGAACCCAGAGGTCGGTGGTGATGATTTCCAATGCAGGCAAGAAATGTAGTAGCCTGCCCCCGACTGCTGCTGGTAGCGGTGGTGTGTGGTGTCCTAAAAACTTTGTGCAGGTTTAGGTGGATTCTGGTCCTGTGGAGGTTTAGGCCTTGGTGTTCTCTGACGTTGCCTCGAAGCTGGAGCTTGAGACGTCTGGGGGCGAGATGATGAGTAATAAGCCGGTCTAGGGAGAGGATAAGGCTGGAAAGGGTGGCGCTGAAATTGTGGTTTCTTGTAACCAGAATAGTAGCCTCTGCCGTAGGAGAAAGATGATGGAGTTACGAGAGACTGAACGGCCAGTTTCTTCTCTCTTAACTGAGCAACAGTGTCCTTGAAATGATCACCAAACAAGTTGTCAGGATGGCAAGGAAGGTTAGCCAATTTCTCATGCACATCCTCTCTTATTGTGCTGGCCCAGAGCCATGCCATTCGCCTGGCTGTGATGGCGTTTTCTGTTGATTTTGCTGAGGTCTCGAAACCTTCATAAATCGTGTGTATCAAATGTCGCAGACCCTCCGCTATATAATGAAATTTGGTAGGGAGAGGTTGGTCAGGTGAACTGTCTTTGATCTTGGATTTTAAATCCTGTTAACATTGAAACAGATATTGCGTGATCACAAATTGATGTTGCTGAATCTTTGCATTCATCATGCCTGATTGGTAGGCCCGTTTTGCAAAATCATCAAGGTACTTGGAGTCACGTCCTGGCGGGGTGTTGGAATGTAGCCTGGACTTGCGTGCTTTCTGCATAGCAGATTCTATCACGACGGATGCGTGAGGTAGTTGAACATGCAAATAGAATGGGGAATGTCTCATCCTGTATTTAAGTTCTGATTTTCTGGACAACTAGGGTCCAGCCAGTGGAGTCTCCCATGCCCTTTTCATCAAGGTGTCCAGAACTTCATGTGATGGAAGAGCCACCGGTTCCTCCGGAGTGTCGAATACTTTCAGCAGGCCTAGAATGTCTGCTCTAGGGTCCAGCAATTTTTTTGTCTCAATATTAAGAGTTTGACCTACTCTTTCTAAAAATTTCGAATAGGACAAGTCCTCAGGAGGTGATACTGGTTCCGGCGGGTCTTCCGGAGAGTCGGACGGATAACCAGTGGAAGACCCAGGAGATGAAGATATTGGAGAGCCAACTTGTGAAGACAGAGCCAGTGATGTTGGAGCAAGACCATGAGTGGAACTGCAAACAGGAGACAGTGGTGCCTGAGGAATAGGTTCTGTTGCAGGTTGATCTTGATCAGCAACTGTGGACAAGAATTTTGCCAGGATCAGAGATATCTGCGACATCGCCTGTGATGCTAAAGCCCCTTGAGATAGTGCAAGGGGCGAAACTATTGACGGAGGATGATGGCGGTGCCTCGCAGATTCGTCTACTGTTCTCCTTCTCTGTACTGAGCTCCCCCAGCTCCCTAAAACCACCCCAGTGTTATTCATAGCAGTTAAAATTTGTTTCTAGATATGTAGAAAAACGGAAAAATTGATGTTTCTCTCCCACTCACCATAAAATAGGAGGAAATTAGCAGATACATCCTGTACAAAGATTTCTTGAATTTTAGGTTTTCTGATTTTTTTTCTGCTGACAGTATTTGGCCCATCAAAATACAGACAGGATTTCAAGAATAAATAGGTAGAAACAAAGGCCAATAAACAAAAAAAAAATATAAGGCAATAACTTTCTATTGTATTAACATAATACATGTCTTGACTAGCTTGATGGACTCTATAACAGGGTACTATCAAGCCAGGGTGAGATAACATAATAGAAATCTCATCTTTGTGAGACTTTCCTCATTCCAGATGATGTCAAATCTTCACCGAGGTGTACTGTGCAATTCGTACACCTCACTCTGCATGTAAAACTGACCCCTAAACTCTACACCACCACCAGCACCTCACCTTGCACTATTAGCTGGTCATCCTATAGTCATATAAATAGTTGAATACTGTGAAGGCCTCCCCAGAGGCTCTCTCTCTTTCTCTCTCTCTCATTCTCTCTCTACTCCACTCCCCTCCCCTCCCCTCTCCCTTCCCAAGCCTAGAAATGGCTGAAATGCAATTTGCAATATTTATTGCAAATTGCGCTACAGCCGTTTCGGGCATATTGCACAGCTTAATGCCAGGAAAAAAAAGGTGTAGTTATTTCCGATGTTAAAACCGTGTGATAGCATGCGTTATCCTATCGCACAGTGTGATAGTGGCCCTCATTTTAATTAATCCTACCCAAACCCCTCCCCAATCCTGCACTTTCTAAAAATTTGCATTCACACCATGCGATAATACGATTATCTCATGCATTATGGAGTTATTGCGTGTGTTAACGCCTTAATGCATTTTGATGAATGACCCTATAGGTTAGGCCATTACAACTGCCAGATACACTCCAAGACAAATCAGAAGTGAAACTGGATGCATGGCTGTTTTTATTGGGCATGAGTTCATGGGTACCAGTCTCTCCAAGGACTGCAGAATCCTGCTATGGTGATCCTGAAGGTTGATGTGGTAGCTTCTTTTATATATGTATGTTTTGCAAAGGGAGGGAGGCAGATAGTGAGGATAATGATATCAAAGTATGCTTAATAATGGGCAGAGTCCCAGGTTCAAAGGTTGTGCACTGTGAAGTGAAAGGGAATCCAGCATCTGGAGGAATTGTTTGTGAGAGGGACTAGGCAAGGGCTAGGGCTACTCTGGGAGACACATGGCTTTTATTTCACAAGTTAATGTTTCTTTGCCATTTAATATTTTTTCTTGCATTCTCTGTTTTTAATATTTTGTGTGGTGTGTGGACACTCAATGGGTATTGTCCATATTTAGGGCAGGAGAGGACATGGGCTGCAACGGGTACTGTCCATGTAAAAAAAATACAGCAGATTTATGAGAAAAGCTGAAATTCCTTGATTTCTACATTTCTCATGTGGCATATGCCTGTGCTTCAAGCAGAAAATAGGAAGAATATTCTATTTTTAAGTGCAGTCACAAGCAGGGATAGGTATAAGAAACTTGCAAATCTCAGTTAGAAAAATGCTGAGCTATGTCATGCTGCTGTTGAACTCTAAATGTGAAAATTGCTCTTCACAGGAGCCCTTCCTTCAAATATCTCTGTGCATACATTTTCACAGCAGAATTTTGCAAAATTGAGTCCTCTACTCCTTACTCATATTTGACTAAAACTATGAGTAGCAGGCACTTAAGAACAAAAGATATGCCAAGCTGCATCAGACCAAGGTCTATTGAGCCCAGCATCAGGTCTCTGACAATGGCCAGTTTGGGCCACCAGTATCCACCAGATCCCAAAAAATAGATCTATTTCTTGCTACTCAGTCCCAGAGATACAGTAAGTGATGTCTTTCCCAAATCTATCTGGCTAATAATTGTTTATTGACTTGTCCTCCAGCAATTTGTCCAAATCTCTCTTAAACCCCATTATGCTAGTCACCTTGTCCACATACTCTGGCAATAGATTCCACAGTTTGATTGTGCATTGAGTGAACAAATACTCTCTACAATTTGTTTTAAATCTGCTGGATGTTAGTTTCATGGAGTATCCTCTTGTTTTAGTATTTGAAAGGGAAAATAACTATCCCCTATTTTCTCTTCCATACCATTCATAGTTATGGAAACTTCTATGATATCTCCTCTTTCGCCTCTTCTCGAAGCTGAAGAGCCATAACTGCTTTAGCTATTCTTCATAAGGGAGCCATTCCATCCTCTTTATCATTTTTGTCAACCTTCACTGAACCTTTTCTAATTTTGCTATGCACTTTTTGGGACAGTGTGACCAGAACTGCATGCAATACTCAAAGTGTGGTTGGACAATGGATTGATGCAAATGTATTAATGTATTCTCCATTTCTTTCCAAATAATTCTTAACAATGTATTTGCTTTTTTGACTGCCACCAGACATTGAACTGAAGATTTCAAAGAATCATCCACAAGGACTCCAGGTTCTTTTCCTTGGTGGTAATTTCTAATACAGAAACCAGTATTGTATAACCTGTAGTTGGGATTATTTTTCCCTATGTATATCACTTTGCACTTTTCCATTCTGATGCCCAATTTCCTAGACTCACAAGGTTCTTCTGCAAACCCTCACAATCTGCTGCTGTTTTAACAACTTTGAATAATTTATACTTGTGAAAATGTAACTTCAAATTTAGAATTCAGAAATACACTCATTACTTAAACAAAAAAGGAAGTTAAATCATGCATACATTTTCTAGCACTCTGCAAAGTTACCCTCTTGAAAATGATCTGAACGTCATTGGGTTCCAGTCATTTTTAATAGCATAACATGTAGAACCATGGTGGAGCACTTCTCCCCCCATCCGTTTGGACCCAATTTATCTGATCCAAACTTCTTTAGGGTATGTGCAAGTTCGACGGGTGCTATGGATATCAATAAAGCCCTATTATCTAGAAACAGTTTACAGGTTTTCACTCTACATCAGCATGCCCTTCTCCAGGACTCTTTTTCGCCCCTGCAGACTCTTTGCTGGCTGCTGCTTATAGCAGGGCTCATTAGAGGAGAATGAAAGAAGTTGTGTTTCTGTTGCAACTGCTTGGGCTTGTTGTGAAACCAATGCCAAGACACAAGTTCACTCTGACTCTGTACTCCCACATGCTCTGCTTGGGCCTACACTCTGGCAGCTCCTACTCTTCCAGGGGTAAGAAGTCATATATATGATGTCACAGTGGTGAGCTCTTTCCTTCTCAGAACATTATCCAATTATTTATAGGTGTTCTGTCTTCTCTGCTGTTTTTCTGTTTATTCACTGTTGTCCTGCTTTCATTGTAGCCTTACTGTTTCTGTTGCTAATAAGGGGGCCGATGCAATAAAAATGCATAGAAAATGGGTGCTTGCATTGAGCGCCTGTTTTCCTAATGTGCGCCCTAGGGTGGCTCTTAGTTGTATATCATTCTGTGAACTGAAATATTTTTCATCTCCCAACCCCCCAGAATTGTTCCAATCGTGTAAAAGTACTCTCTGTAAAATTTCCACTCAATCAGATAATATTAAAATGGCTCCCAAAGGCCCTGAAGTTTCAGACTTTAACAAAATCATTAACAAAATAAGCTGTAATTTGCTTTAACTAACACACTTACCAATTTCTGTAAACTGTTCTGATGGCGAAACCAAATGACGGTATACAAGACACGACAAATAAATAAATAAATAAAATAAAATCGATATTTTTTATATTAAATGTTTTTTGCCTGAACAAATCTTGAGAAAATGTTTGATTGTGATTTACCTTCCATGTCGACATCATATCTTTGAAATAGTCTTGAGTAGTTTTGATGCAGTAATGCGTGCAACTTCCGGACCAGATGTGAATTTGTTTAAAAGATTTAGGGAAACCTGGTTGGCCATAGACAATAAACATTATATTCTGGTATTACTGGATTTAGCAGCAGCATTTGACACAGTGAATAACGAAATTCTAATCAAAAGACTAGAAGAAATAGGACTACTAGGTAACACAATCACATGGTTCAGATCGTATCTAACCAACAGAATATTTCAAGTACAAATTAATAACACTCTATTGGAAAAAATAACCCTAAAAACCGGAGTCCCACAAGGATCGGCACTTTCAGCGACACTCTTTAACATATATCTACTTCCACTATGCCATCTTCTCTCTAGGGCTAGGAATCATACATTATGTGTATGCCAATGACATTCAATTAATCCTAGCAATAGAGGACACCATTGAAAAAACAATAAGTTTAGCCATTATGTATCTTGACATAATAAAACAACGACTGAACCAAATGGAGCTGGTAATTAACATTGATAAAACTGAATTCCTACACCTAGAAAGAATATGAATATAACGCAAACTCCAATAATACTCAATAGCAACCAAAAAATCGATTTAGCAGAGAAGGTACGCAACCTCGGCGTCATAATAGACACAGAGCTAAACCTCAAACAACACATATCACTAAAGGTTAAAGAAGGGTATGCTAAACTTATGGTTCTTAGAAAACTAAAACCTTTACTGTGTCTGCCAAACTTTCGCACTGTGCTTCAATCACTAATATTTGCTAGCACTGACTATTTCAACGCACTGTTGCTTGGTCTACCTTACACGACAATAAGACTACTGCAAATATTACAAAACTCTGCAGCTCGAATTCTCCTTGGCAAAAGCAAAAAAGATCCCATCACAGATACACTAGCCGAACTACACTGGCTACAACAAAGAGTTCATTTCAAAGCACTTTGCACAATATACAAATTGATCCATGCCGAAAAAGATGATTGGTTGAACACAGCACTTCGATTACATGAACCTCACAGAAATTTAAGATCAGCAAACAAAGCTCTCTTAACCATTCCATCAGTAAAAACAGCAAGACTTACTCAGGTCAGGGAACGCGCACTATCACTGGCTGGGCCCATATTATGGAACAGTGTGCCCCTTGATCTAAGACTCCAGAGAAATTATAAACTATTTAAAACAAACCTCAAAACCTGGCTTTTCAAACAGGCCTTTTACAAAGAGAACAGTGCAAACAAGTACGGAAGAGCGGGCTTATAGCACCTAAAACATAATCTCCAAGTGCATACCTGGAAATTATTATTTTTTAATTTATCACACAGATAATCGTAGTTAATAACCCATAATACCATAAATGAACCATGTTATCTCCTAGGAGACATACATCAATGGAAAATCCATGACATAAACCAAATAGCCTTTAATGTTTATTTGTTACCAGATACTATTGGCACCCCCTTTGTAAAGATTGAGCTAATCTCCTCTATATGTGCCTTATTGTAAACCGTTATGATGGTAAATAACTTAATGACGGTATAGAAAAACTTTTAAATAAAAAAAATAATAATAAATATCATATTGGGATAGAAGATGTCACCGAAGATGTTAGTGTCAGTATGCTGGAATTTCTACAAGAACAGTTACGACATAAACAGCATAGAGATGATTACCGCGAATTATTAGAATTGGCCATGACCTTCCACAGTGGTACTCCCACAAATGGACTCTCATTTCACGTTCCTGGAGCTGTGAGCCATGCTCGGTGGATGGCAAAGGCTATTTATGCCTTTAAAATATATTTATTCCAAGATCGATTTAAACTGACCAAAAAAGAGAACGATTCAATCAGAAGAACATGCAGTTTTCTCATCAGACTCTATTTACGAGCCTGGTTCCTAGCACCACTAGCTCTGAAAGCTCCATAACTATATTACAATTTTTTACTGAAATTCATTGAGTATAAGGACGTAGATCCAGAAATTTGTAGTGCTTCTGTGAAAAAATTGGCAAACCATTTATGGTATCTATCACCAGAAACTGTGGCATTTGCATTCTTTGATGATGAAATTCCATCGATATTTCCACAGAATTGAATGTGCTTCTCAAGATTTTCAATAAACACAAATTTTCTAAAAAAAAAACTGCTCATCTACTTGTAAAGATGATGTTAACTTCCAACATGGATTGGAAACATTGAAAAGCATTGTAGTAGTTAACAATGTGGCCGAGAGAGGAGTGAAGGTAATCCAAGAATATCAGAACATTCTGACCAAGAACGAAAAAGAAAAGCAATACATTGTGCAGATTGTTAGTAAACACAGAAAAAAGTACCCAGATGCTACCAAACAGGCCTAATGAAGCAATAAAATCTGGTATCTTCTTACATTTTTATTGTTATTTCCATTTTAGATATTATTTTGCAAAGTATGTATTTTTCTTTTGGTTTCAATTTTGGCTCAATATCTTGGCTAATTTTTATTTCATGTAAATAATTTATGAAGAAAATAGTTATAAATAAAATTGTCTTTCAATTATGCTTGACTATTATTTTCCCAAACAATGTTTGAAAATAAAATACAAAAGTTTTAAATAAGAAATACTAATTTTTGGTGAAATTTGAAACTTTAAGGCCTTTGGGGGTCACCTTAAAATTGTTCAATTGAGCTGAAATTTTGCAAGGAGCACTTTTTCATATATTGGAGCAAGATTAGGGGTTGGGAGCAAAGAATTTCAAAAGATGAAAAATAAGGGCCACCCTAGCGTGCCCATTCACCTCTCCTGGGTGCCCGATGCAATATGTTAGAGGTGCCACGCTAAAAAGGACGTGCTAGGGATAAATTGTGCATTCCTAGCGCATTCTTGGCATCGGACGCCCAGGAGATATGGCTTTGTGGGTTAGGAAAAGGGACGTTTGAATTTACAAGCATCTGCTTTCCTAACTCACACACAGCCTCGGGTTAAGAAAACGGACACTGGTAAATTGAGTGTCTGTTTTCCTAACCTGACCTCTGCAAAGACTTTTTTTTAATGATGCTGCTTTCTGTGGTTCCTCATACTTAGTATCACGATGATATTAAGTTGGAGGAACCACAGAAAAGCAGTATTTGTGGCTGTTTTGTTGAGTCTTGGGGCATGTCCTAGGGGCTGGCGATAATTTTTGTGGGTTAAAACATGCATGTTGGGCGCACAGTGATTTTTTGCATCAGGGATACTAGCTAATAACCTCATCAAGATGATATTTACATTTGATGAGCGCTATTATCTATGCACTGGTTTGGACACACATTTTGGATGCGCTAATCCCATTATTTCATCAGGAGTTATTCTAGCGCATCTAAAACGCACATCAAGCTGTATGATAGACTGAGCATACTATATTGCATCAGCCAGACTGTTATTGGTTCTTTATTCTGTATAGTTTCTTGTTTTCTGTTATACACCAGCTGGTGATCAGTCTGCACATTCACAGCTTCTGTTGTATTTAGTGCAAGTGGTTCTATAGGGTTAACCTCTGACTGGGAAGCAGGAGTGCTTAGGAGTTTTTGCCTCCTGGTTTTCAGTCAACTCTGGCCAGCTCTGGCCAGGCCTGTATGATTCAGCAGCTAATCTGGCCAAGCCCTGCTGAATTATCCTCATTTTACCTGTCTTTCAGGCTGATGCAATATTGACGTGTGTTAAACGGGCGCTCATGATTGAGTGCCCACTCTCATAACACACCCTGATCCACCTCTCCTGGGCGTCTGATTTCCAGGCTGATGCAATAATGTGTGCTGCGGCCAGCGCATGGCTCAACACATGATTGGATGCACATTTATAACCCCGAATGTAAAATGGGGGTTGGTGCTTCAAAACTCATGTCCAATCGAGCACGTAGCTAATAGCGCTCACAATGTGTATATTTATGTTGAAGAGGCTATTAGCTATTGCCCCCGATGCAAAAAAAAAAAAAGTGCACATTTTTACTCAAAAATTAATGCCTGCCCCAGAGCAGTTGTTAATTCTTACGGATCCCCAAAAGTTTACACAAAAGCAGAAAATACTGCTTTTCCGTAGTTCCTCTGACTTTTTTTTTTTTTCAAAATAATTTTTATTGGTAAGGAAACATTACCATGCTGTAGCAAAAAAAAAAAAAAAACCAAACAAAAAAATGCACAGTATGAACAGTACAAATTGCATGACACAGTAACTTTTACAGAACAAGAATCGCCAACAAATACACCGCTGAACAGCTGGAATATCTCAGTCCCATAATATTTTATCAACTTTTATCCCCGTCCCCTAATGTCTACCCGTTGCCCCACCCTATCTCTCTCACACCACATTCACACCCCCATCCAACACAGACATCCGCGGCCCATCCTTACCCTCCCCTTCCCCAATCCCTTCCCTCCCAACCCATAGAGACCAGGGTTACGACCACCCAGAAGTGTAGCCACTATCTCGTAGTCCATCTTGAATGTCGACTGGTAGCAATTCAGCACAGATGAACCACCAGGCCCCATACACTTTGTCTGGCTTTCGTTTGCCAACCAGAAAATCCAGACATTCTAATTGCAGGAAATAGGCCATCCTCAGGAACCACGCCCTGACAGAGGGCAGCATATGCGGGTCTACCCACACAGCTAGGATAGTACGACAGACCATCAAAACTGCCATTCTACTAAATTTGTCCTTTGAGCGGTTGCATTCAGCAGAGCATGCTTGTGGGCTAGAAAGCAGAAACTGTCCAGTTGTCGGCAGCTGAACACCAGTACCTGAAGAAATGATAGCAAAGATAGCACTCCAAAATGTTTCCAGGGATTGGCAATGGAAGAGACGATGTAGTAGTGTTCCCTCTTCCTGGCCACATTTGATACAGACAGGGGAGTTCGTGGATCCCATCTTAAACTGACGTACGTCGTCATAATATATACGATGCAAAATCTTAAATTGGACTTCCCGCAACCCAGTATTCGGGACTTGCTTGTGTATCGCTGCAAAGCATTGTGCCATGTATTGAGGGGTTATTTGCATATCTAGCACAGCAGACCATTTGGACGCCAAATAGTCTAAAAGGTTATCCCGTTGCATAGTTCGGCACAATTTAGTCCACCTAGATATAGTATTTGCAAGGTTGGCTGTATCGAATATCTTAGAGGAAAATGCCGACTCTGCTGATAAAACCGCTTGTGTCCATTGTAGAGATAACAGATAGTGCATAGCTTGTAGATATGCAAAGAAATGTTTGTTAGGTACTTGGTAAGTCTGGGCCAATGTATTAAAGTCCAACAACACATGAGTATCATGGTCATACAAATGAAATACATAAACAACACCTTTTCGGGCCCATGTCTGGAACAAAGTGCCACAATCCCTGCCAGGCACGAATTCCACATTTCCCAGGAAGGGCAGCAAGAGGGAGATGATCCCCTCCATGCCACATCACAGGTGCATCCACTGCCAAGCGCGAATATATGGGAACATTAATACTTTTGGAAACTCAAGCGCGCGTCGTGTTCCCCCGCTCATTTGAATAAGGCTCAAAGGGTTCCAAGGGACTGGCATTCCTGTTAACAGGCCCGGCTCGCTATACTTATATGTGTCTGTGAGCCATTCCACCATGAAGCGCATTTGGCAGGCCACATTGTAGGCCCGAAAATTGGGTATACCAAATCCCCCTTTGTCTCTAAGACATTCCAATGTCGCATAACTAAGGTGCACTCTCTTGCCCTTCCATAAAAATTTCTGAATTATGGCATGCAAGTGTCTGAGATCACCTGCCTTCATCCATCAAGGGGTCATGTGTAAAACATATCCTCAGCGTCACCACCATTTTGATAAGAACACACCTTCCAAACAAGGTCAAGGGGAGAGGGCATCAAGTCTCCAGTTGGGTCAGTATCTTGTCTATGATAGGGGTGACATTAAATTTATACAATCGCCCCAGATTCCTAGGGATCCAAATCCCTAAATACTTCAGCCTGTCATATGCCCACCTAAGAGGGAACGGGCCTTCCCAGGAATGTTGCAGCCGGGGTTCCACTGCCTGGGCCTCTGATTTTGCAAAATTTATTCGAATGCCTGCCATCTGCCGAAACTGCTCAAAAAGGTCAATAATCACCGGTATACTGGTGCGAGGCCAACCCACAAACAGAAAAATATCATCCGCGAACATTGCTATTTTGAGATGGTGGTTTCCTCCGCTGAGCCCCCACATTCGTTGCTCTCCCCTTAACCGGGTATCCAGAGGCTCCATCGCCAGTACGAAGAGCAGAGGAGAAAGGGGACAGCTTTGGCACACCCCACAGTATAAAACAAAGGAAGGAGTCGGCATGCCATTCACTAGAATACTAGCAGTAGGACTACGGTAGAGGATCTCTATCCACTGTACAAATGCACCCGTAACCTATATTTCCGCAGTGCCCAAAATAGGTATTCCCAAGACAAAGAGTTAAAGGCCTTTTCGGCATCCAGACTGAGAGTCGCCGCCTCCACCCCGGAGTTGTAGCTTAAAGACTCTATCAGGCGGCGTACCTTACGCACTCCCTGCCGCCCTCGAACAAACCCTGTCTGATCAACGTGAATTAGGGAGGGGAGCACGGCATTAAGCCTCGCAGCCAAGATCGCAGCTAAGATCTTGACATCGACATTAAGTAAAGAAATAGGCCTATAAGAGCCCACATCCAACGGATCCTTGCCCTTCTTTGGGAGGACTACTATTACTGAATGGTTCAACGTCGCCGCTAAGGAATTTGTTTCTAAGATCCCATTATAGAATTTTTAGAGTGATGCTAATAGCAAGAATTTTAGGATTTTATAAAACTCTGATCCCATACCATCTTGTCCTGCAGCCTTCCCCAATTTAAGCTTCTGAATTATCGAATACACCTCTTGGTCGCTAATGGGGGTGTTAAGAGCTCTTAATTGGTCTGATGTTATCCACGGCCATGGGAGGGAATTAAACAGGGCTTCAGTAGCTTGCGGATTCTTGTGCTTCACCTCATACAGCTGCTTGTAGTATTCTAGGAATCTCTCCGAGATATCACTCGGGGCAGTCTTGTGAACACAATGGCAATCCCTAATACCCACTATAGCTTTCCTATGGTCCCTAGGCCGTACCAGATTAGCTAGTAGCCTACTGGCCTTATTGCCGTATTTATATAACCGACATTGGTAATATCTAAGGGATTTAGATACCCGCTGATGTAGCAAGCAGTTCAAAGTTTCTCTAGCTTAATCCGCCTGTCCCTTATTTTCCGGGGTCATATCAACCGCATGTCGACGCTGTGCAGATTTTAAAACTTCCGTGAGCTGTAATATTTCATCATTATGCTTACGGTTAACCTGGGCCACATAAGCTATGATCTCCTCCTGCATGACCTCCTTCCCGGCCTCCAAGTGTCGCTGCAGAGATATCTGGGGTGGAGTTAACTGACATACTCCTTCCAGCAGCTTTGCAGATGTATGTGGAATGCCATGTCCAGATACAAGTCCAGATGGAGACGCCAAGAAAAGGGGGGGTCTCGGCCCTTGTCCACAATGAAAACGAACAGTGACGGGTGCATGATCTGATCTGAACCGGACACCTATACTCGCCTCCTCCAGTCTGGAGAACCACTTATTAGACACTAACAAATAGTCCAATTGAGAGTAGGTCTGATGAGGGTTAGAAAAAAAAGTAAAATCTAGTTCACCCAGGTGGAGAACATGCCACACATCCAACAGCTGCAATTCATTACACAGAAAGTTGACCCCCATGTGCGGATCTTTGGCTGTATTAGGCTTGGGTGGTTTGCAGTCAAGTTGTTTATTAGCGACCATATTATATCACCACCAACCACCAAAATAGAGTTCAAATAATCAGCCAACATACCCACTAAATGCGAAAAAAATTCTTGGGGATAAACATTGGGAGCATAAACGTTACAGAATACCACCTTTTGCTGGTACAGAACCCCGGCTGCAACCACATACCAGCCCTCCTTGTCGTGACAGGTACGAGTGAGTTGGAATGGCAATGGTTTGTGGATGAGGATGGCTACTCCCGCCTCCGGGCTGTGTATGAGGAGTAGATACACTGATCCACCCACTCTTTTTTAAGTTTATGGTGTTCAACATCAGTCAGATGGGTTTCCTGGAGGGACACAATTTGAGGATGCATGCGATTAAACATATTTAACAATTTCTTCCGCTTAATAGGGGAGTGGACACCATCCACATTTAACGTAGTGACTCTAACTGTTGCCATTCCATCCTACAATACATAATATGAGTTGCCGATCCCATACGGGGCTCCATTTCTTTATAAAGCTCATTCTCGCAACCCCCCAGCCTAGGCCATGAGAGCAAATAGCAAGAGTTCCATATAGCCATGCGCCCCAGTCTCTGTTGCTGCACATTGCACCCCCTCCTACCATCCCCCCCCTACCATTCATACCCCCAGTCAACTGTCACAACCATAATCACACACACACCATCAACACTACTTTCTCCCCGCTCAGAGGCTCAGGGCATTCCCTATCCCATCAAACTGACTGAGCATGGGGACGCCCCCTCCGACCCCTCCCCCCAAACCAGCTCCCCAAACTCTACAATAGTAAGGCAGTACACAGATCCAGGGCGTTGTAAGAGATCCTTTAGTCCAGGCCCCAAAACTTCCCATCGGGAGCCAGAGTAGCTTCGCAGAGTTGTATTTTTGAGGCCACTGAAGATTATAGTAACTGAAACTGACATCTGGCACTCCGACAAACTTAGATCTCTTGTTTGTAAGACCGTCTCTGTTGCTTTTATATCCCGTAGGCAAAACCAGCATCATAGGCTACTGACCGCTACACTTGAACTGAACTAACCGAGAATCGCATGGTCCCCACTCACACCTCTCCAGTGCGTGGCAAAGTAGCAATAAAGCCGTCCGCTTCTTCTCTGGTTGTGAAGAATAGAACTTTATTCTCATGATAGATATGGAGCTTCGCTGGGTACAGCAGGCCAAACTTAATGCTGCGTTTGTGTAATTCAGTACAAGCCGGCGACATAGTTTTCCCGCTGTGCTGCCGTGCTAGCTGAAAAATAATTGAAAAGCAAAAGCCTATTGTCCTTGTATTCCAATGTACCTGTTTTTGCTTGAAAGCTCGTAGGAATTGCGTTTTATGGGACCAGTTTAATATTTTAGCCATCACTGGCCGGGGTCTGTTAGTACCTTCACGGAGCGGTCCCACCCGATGAGCCTGTTCGCATTTCACAGGGTCAGTGGAAAAATCCAGACCCACCTGCACTGGAAGCCATTTCCCCACAAATTCAGTTAGCTCCCCATCCTTCACTGTTTCCAGCAGCCCTATAATTTGGATGTTGTTTCTTCTCCCCTGATCCTCCAAATCTTCTATTTTAGCGAGCAGCTCCTT
Source organism: Rhinatrema bivittatum (assembly GCF_901001135.1). Classification (NCBI taxonomy): domain Eukaryota; kingdom Metazoa; phylum Chordata; class Amphibia; order Gymnophiona; family Rhinatrematidae; genus Rhinatrema; species Rhinatrema bivittatum. The sequence goes on along the minus strand of NC_042616.1, from coordinate 342,956,360 downwards.
GTGTTGGACATGGAGGTCGGCCACTTGGCATTCCGACTCAGCTAAGCGGTCACCATGCTCCGATATTATGTGTTCCGCTCCATCCAGCCGCTTAGACTGGCCTTCGACAGCAGCTTTTATTTCCTCCATAGAGGACTGGATTTTGATAAGGCGGAGATCAAGGGCTGCCGTTATGCTTTGCGAAATCTGGAGCAGGGCATCCTCCGAAACAGTCTCCAGCCCTTTCGTGCCAGAAGGGGCTGCCGCCATCTTGTGGGAGCAGGGCCGACGATCCACACTCTACTCTTCCGAGCACTTTGCTGGCTCATCACCCGCACGCCTCCCGCGTGACCAGAGATGCCTGGAATGGTGACAATGCAGGCGAGGAAGAGCCTTTTAGCTTTATCACACAATTATCAGGGTTTTGCGGTCTGCTTGGGGAGCGGGGTAGTGGAGCTCCGGTCTCGAGCTTCCTTCCCAATTACGCCATCACTGGAAGACCACTAATCAGTTGTTGAAAGGAGGCACTCCACCAGCTTGCTGTATCTTGCTCTGTTTTGTTCCTCCCCAGCCTCTAGCAGCCTGTTAAGTGCCTCAGTTCCTGTAAAGGCCCTCCTGAGCAAGCAGACCACGGGCCCGCCAGGCAGATCCTCTGACTTATTGAGGGAGGACTTACGTGGACGGCCGCCATCTTGTCCATGCTGGGCTATGCTCTACTCTGCAGCGGTCGTTGACCCCCCTTCCACCAGCTTTGCACCGGGAGATTTCCTTCTGCAGCATTAACCCTATAGGTGACCTCACAGGCAGGAACGCTGCGGATTCGCCCACCGTTTCAGGTAGTTATTGGGGGCAGAAAACCCGAGCGAGCGCCATCTTGGCCACGGTGAGCCCGGCTCTGTTTTGCGCCGCTCCGGCTGCAATCATTTTGCATCCCGCGGTGCACTGAAAAAACATCGGCGGAGGGACAAATCCTTCAGAAGATCTCCCTGATGAGAGGTGCTTAAAATTTCTGCCACTGCATGGAGTTATCAAGGGAGGTTTAGAGGGAAGCCGCGGAGCTCATATTTCAGACATCCTTGCCGGTGACATCATCGCCAGAAGCCAGTTCCTCTGACTTAATGTCGTAGAGATATTAAGTCGGAGGAACCAAAAAGGGAAAGCCATACAAAAAAAATAAAGTGTGCCGACGATTAGGTTAGGAAAAGGGATGCTCAATTAACAAGCGTCCATTTTCCTAACCCCTGGCTGTGCATAGGTCAGGAATATGGACGCTCATAAAATTGAGCTCTGTTTTCCTAACCCGCTGACAGCCACCTCTCCTGGGCACCCAATGCCGAGAAAGCCCTAGGGATGCAAAATTATCCCTAGTGCCTCCTTTTTACCGAGGCAGTCCATTTAAATATAAAACTGAGTGCCTGGGAGAGATGAATTAGTGCACATTAAGAGAGCAGGCACTCAATCGTGAGCGCCCACTTAAAACACGCCAATATTGCATCAGCCTGTTTATTTCTGTGGCCCAGGCTGTGCTGATTGCAGTTATCGCCAGTTTATGCTCAGTAAGACTGTTTCTGTTCTACATGTTAATGAAGTGCAAGGTTCAAGAAGCAGTCTCCTTATCTCTTTAAGCTATACATAGGAAATAAAATAGTAAAAAGGGGGATTAAACTGTGGGGAAGCAGCACCCCCAGTGGCTGTCACAGCAGATTTACTCCTGTGGCTACGTCTCTACAGCCAGGTCTCTCCTCATGGCCGAGCTTCAGAACTTAGTCAAATCTAGGAACAGAGCACAGGCTGCAGATATGCTGTTCCACTGATCACTGTGACTTCTCTCAGTATCCAGATGATCCACAACAGGATTCTACGCAGTGCCATCTGATCTCTATTAGCTTTTGTCACTGCTGCAAGGTAATTACTTTTTTTTTTTTTTTTTTTAATTCTTTATTTATGAATTTTAACAACAAACTAAAATTCACCAATTTTGTATTCAATTATACATTGAATTCTTGAGGAATAAACTAGATACATAAACATTTACAAATAATAGAATAAACTTAATTTTGCTAGTTTTCCAATTACCAAACTATAGTGGAGGCCTGTTGAGCAAAACCAAATGTCATAAATCTAAAAAGAAATCCTATAGGACAGAAGAGCACAGAAATTTACTATTTGTATTTTAATTCCAACTTTACTTATTTTAATTTGAAGGTTCTGTGTCTCTACTCTGAGTACTACGTTCTTCCAAGAACTTTTCCAAATCTAGGGGATCATAATATACATATTTTACCCCATCCACCTTCATAATGCATTTGCATGGGAATCTTACAATAATCTGTATTCCAAATGTTCTAGCTTGATTGGCTAGAGTGATAAATTTCTTCTCCTTGATTGCGTGTCCTTGGCTACATCTGGATACACCCATAATTTCTTTTCTTTTCTTTTCTTTTTTAATTTTTAATTTTGCATTTTCAGAATATAATACAATATCCATTGATTAGGAATTCAAGAGGATATAGGAAATTATAATTAAAGACAAACATAAAGGTAAATACCACTTGTATCTCTCGTATTAAGGAAAAATTGGGGAACCAAGATTAAGGAAATAGGAGCAATTAAGTATTTCTATCAAGCAATGAAAAGCTTCCCTGTAATTACAAAACATTCCCAGATTTTATACACTTTCAGATTTCCCATCCAAAAAGCCCCTTAATTGTCTCGGTTCTAGAAATATGTATGTTTCTTTTTGGTACTTCAGAACGCATCTGCAAGGATATTTCAGTATCATATTTGCACCACGATTTATCACCTCTGGTCTCATACGCAGGAATACTTTCCTGCGCTCCTGAGTAGATTTAACAATGTCAGGATATATCCATATATTCTGTCCATAATATTTTTCTGTTCTTTTCCTAAAGAAAAACTTTAGGACCATATTCCTGTCATGCTCAAAGGCAAAAGAAACCAGTAGAGTTCCTCTTTCTTTAATCTGTCTGAGATGAGAGCTCAATGATTTCAGTTAGATTCATAGACTGTTGTTCCCGTCCATCCAAATCTTCTGCTCCTAATGGCTTTCGTGAGATGATAAACGCTTTAGTAATTACAGGCATTAATTCCTTAGGAAGTTTAAGAACCACCAGCAAGTAGTCCTTAAATGATTCAATAGGTGAAATTTTTTCCAACACAGGAAAATTTACTACTCTTAGATTCATAAATCTTAAGGAATTTTCAACCGATTCAAACTTTTTTCCCATCAAATTCTCAGACTTGATTAAATTAGTCTGAACCTTCTCCATAGATATTACTTTAGTTTCAATTTTCTCAATCCTTCCTTGCTGAAGTTTTGTAATGTTCTCAATGTTTATTTCTTTTTTACTCAAATCTAAGTAAGCCTTGGTTAAAGATGTTATAGCAGTTTCAATAGATGTTAAAGCAGTCCATACAGACTCTAGCGTGACAACTTGAGACTTTCTTAATGCAAAAACAGTTCCAGGAATAATTTTTACCTCTGCTTCTTGTGTATCTTCAGATGTTAATTCCGGTATAGCCTTAACGGGGGTACGGGGGGAGAGAGTCATTTCTCCTACGGGAGTACTCTCACCCAGTTCAGACTGTCCTCCTCCGCTTCCAACACCGGGGTCTGTGGGATCTAGCCGCCTCCTTTCTTCCCTTACAGGGCTCGGCAGATTTTCTCCTTCAGTCCCTCTTCTTCCCCGGGGCGGGGAGGGAGTCATTGGAGCCCCCGGGCTCAGCGATATCTCTTCGGCCATTGGGTTCGACCCACGCTCCAAGATCTCACCCTCAGCAGCCCTCGCTTCCGGTATCTTGGGAGTTGAGGTGAAAAAGCTCTCGATTTTTGCTTGTTGGGAATCTTCCGCTTTTTCTGAGGAAATATATTTAAGCTTTGCTTTACGCTTAGTATGTGGCATCCCTCCAAGCAATGCAAAACGCTGACAAACACAGTAGGAAATCCACAGAAGGTACTACGCATCAAGAGAGCTCCTCCGCCGCGTCTTACAGGTCGGCCATCTTGGTTCCCCACACCCATAATTTCTGACCCAGATAGAGAGAGGATCTATTTTGCATAAATAATTTTAATACTTTATCCCTATCTGGAGAAAGGGCAAATTTAACGATTAAAGTACCTCTTTTCTCGATCTGGGCGCTGTATGATGTTTCTAACAATTCTGTAATATTCAAAGTGGATTCTTGTGGGGGTACAGCATTTTGATTTCCTTCACCCAGAAAATATGTACTGATAATAGAGGGAAGATTATCAAGGAAAAGGACAAAACCTCTATGAAATAGTTTCTAAGCTGCTCTAATGGGGAGATCAACTTACATTTTGGAAAATTTACACATCTAAGATTAGAGTAGCGTACTACATTTTCTAAATTTTCAAGTTTTCTAGATAAGATGTTTTCTCCTCTTATTATTGATGTCTGTACCTCTTTTATCTTAGTTATATCTTCTTCCACTTTCTTAAGGGTTGTCCCATTATTTATTACCATTGGGCTTATACTCTGTAGTGTGGACTGCACATCTTTAATATTAACATTTAAATTCTCAACATATTTCTGCAGAGACATTATTGCTGACCATAACATTTCCAATGAAACTTGTTTAGATTCACCAAGCTTAACATTTGGGGTGGGTGGGGTACATAATAGCTTGGACAGTTCTTGTTCTGAAGTCTTTTCAGAGGAGGGAACAAACGTACTTGTTCTAATAGCCATAGATCTCCCAATGGCTTCTCCAGGTCTTTGATCCAATAGAGGAGGTGTGTCCCCCTCTTTTCTCATCACTGCAGACTTATTACCATGAGCTTCCTCTAACGGGTTCACCTCTATGAACGCTGTCCGTAATATTGGTGAACCTAGATCATTAGTGTCTGCAGTGGTCCTTGGTGGTAGAGGTATCGTTGGGACCCCGGGACTCAGGCTTACATCTCCCGACAAGGGGGGAGCCTGAGTCGGAGGTGAGAGGGGCTACCAGGCTGGTCGTCACTTTTTGGAGACCCAGAGACATCGAGGGTCGAGCCCCGGAACAGCAGAGGAGCCCCGGTTGTCCGGGAACCAGATCGAGGCTGGAGTAACGTCAGAGGAGCGTCCGCCCCTTCAAATTGAAGAGTGGACGCTGTAATTCCCTGGGGAGCCTGAGTCTGAGGTGAGATGGGCTACCAGGCTGGTCGTCACTTTTTGGAGACCCAGAGACATCGAGGGTCGAGCCCTGGAACAGCAGAGGAGCCCCAGTGTCCGGGAACCAGATCGAGGCTGGAGTGACATCAGAGGAGCGTCCGCCCCTTCAAATTGAAGAGTAGACAGCGCATTGCCGCCATCGGCGCGCGCGGCTTGGACCGGCTTAGGCCGGCGAAGGCTGAAGGCTGCCACCGCCTTTTGGTCATAGCCCGGGGAACCCCTCCTCCTCCTACATCGCTGTTTGAGACAACAGAAGTGTGAGTAGAACCATTAAGTTGCCATAACATTTACTAATTAAACTTATGTCGCATACAAAGAGAAAAGGCAAGGTCAGGCAGGATGCCTCTACCCCTGCAAGGCCTGGTCCTTTACAAACGACTTTAACTGGTCTCTACACACGCACAGATAATGTGGCCCCGGAGTGTCCCATTACAAGGTAATTACTTTTAAGGAGGTCATTCACTAAGCTACGATAGGGGCAATAATGTGTGAAAAAAAGCCTTATTATGAATTAAATGCATGGTTTTGTGAGAATAATTTTGCTATGCATGAAAAAATATGGCATTGAGCTTTAAAAACATTTCTCTAGTAATGTTTATGAAATATGCAAAACAGATACAAAATATCCTGATAGAGGGTTACCACTTCACATGATATAATATTCACCCGTTAAAGCAGGAAATATTGCAGAATTTGGGAAAAATAATTCAAGTTCTTACTTCTATCAAGATATAAAATATCGCATGAAAATCAGTTTTATCTCACAATAATTTTGGGCCCCTACACTTCTGACCCCCTATTGAATGCTAGACCAAGGATGGCCACGTCCAGTCTATAAGAGTCACAAATTGGCAAGGTTTTCAAGATATCCACAATGAATATGCATGAACTAGATTTACATACAATGGAGACAGTGCATGCAAATATATCTCATGAATATTCACTCTGGATATCCTGAAAACTTGGGCTGTTTGTAGCTCCTGAGGACCGGAGTTGGCCACTCCTGTGCTAGACCAATAAAACGAACTTCTTAATGGCCTAGTTACTTCTTGCAAATGGCTGCTATTGTCTGCTTTTGGCTACCTTACAGTAGATGGAAGCAAAACTAGCACTGGCAAGAGGCCAGGGAGGCCAAAATGCCACCCATGCCAGAGCCACAGTAACTCGTAGGAGGTGATACTGTGCTAGGCGGTCATACATATTTCGTTTCGATATCACATTGCTTGATCATTTTGAAGAGGAGGTGATTAGGAGAAGAAGAACTGGATCCTGTCACAGCCAGGTCTCATGCCATTCCAGGCCTAGTGTAAACTGTTGAGCTCACTGCATTTCTTGCTTCTAGTGCTTTCCAAACTGTCAGTGTTAGAGGGGGCTTATCACAGACAAGCTTTTCTAGGTGTTTGTACCACATGCTCCGAGCCTTTTGCAGCCATGTTTGTCAGCACATCAGATTTTCCTCGCAGAGACATGAACTGAAGGCTGTAAAGATGGATTTCTATACTGTAGCACAGTTCCTTAATGTTTTGGGTGCCATAGACTGCATACATGTGGCTCATTCCACCCCGTGAAAGGGAAAAGTATTATTACAACCGCAAACTCTTCCACTCTCTCAATGTGCAAGTTGTATGTGATGCATACATGCATATCACCAATGTGGTGATGAACTTCCCAGGGACCATACATGAGGCCTATGTCCTGAAGCATTCAGCTATTTGTCAGAAATTTGAGGAGGGGTGATATGGCAATGGATGGCTACCAGGTAAGACTTATTTATTTCCTTGCATGCTTTGTTTTAAGGTTTTCTGTCATCTGGCTGGAAAAAAATCTAACAAGATCTGAAGAGCAATAATATATACTACCTACAGAGGCTATTTGTATGCATCTCCTTCACTGCTTATCCTATTACAGAATAAAGGTTCTTGTGAGTCTTCACACAGAGCTGGTCCTAATGTGTTGCTGTCAGCAGTTCCAGCATGACAAAATGAGCACCCCCTCTTACTGTGGGATCAATATTGCACATGTGCCTCCATAATCTCACGGCTACAATCTGTAATCTACTGTAGTTGGTGATCCAGTGAACGTTAGCTCTTTTGGGTAGGAATATTGAAGATGACTGGCAAAGTAGAAGTGATGAATGGAAAAGTAGATATAAGGTATAGGAACAAAACATATGCAAGCTCTTGCTTTGAAGAGTACCTCACATAGAAAGATAGGCAATGTTTGGTTTCATTCTGTGATGCTCACTACAACCTTGGGGTAGATGCAATATTTCCACTTGTAGCCCATGTAATACTGCAATCAAGATGCAATCTGTGATGCACCTTTTTTGCCACCAGTTACTCTTGTAGGGCATGTTTTGGCTTGCCCTTGTCCTGTCACTCCTCATCCACATTCTAGGTGTTTCAACACCTGGTTTGGGCCCTTTGCATGTCTGCAGTAGCTTATTGTCCTGCTAGTGTCTTTGTCAGCCAGAGCTTTATCTGCTGACATTTATTTATTTATGTGTTTATTTGTTTGTTTGTTTTTATATACCGACATTCGATCGAAATATCACATCGGTTTACATATAACTGAACATAAATAAGGCAGGGGCTGCTTACTTTACATTGTAACATGGTAACTTAGATAATAATTTAGAGAGATAGATTTACATTGTAACTTTAAAAGATAATTTATAGATAACGATTTACATAGTAAATCAGAATGGTTAACTGGAAATAGTAACTTTGAGAAATAACATTTAATATGCGGCTTGGATAAGATAGAGGAAGAAGAATAGAGGGGGGAGCATAGAGGATTAGATATGCACAATTATTTTACGGAGGGAACCACTGGGTAAGTGACAAGCCCGGTGTGGACTCACTTGCAAATTGAAAAGGGGAGGAGACAAGGCAATCCAGATGTGGACAAAGATGGTAGCTTTTGAGAAAGATGACCTACTTTCTAACACCAAACACTAGCTGTCATGTGCTGCTGACACATTTATTCACATGGCATGCTAATAGGGCCTAGGAACAGAGATGAAAAAATGGAGATGTATTTAAAGGCAAACGAAGTAGAAGGGTGAGGAGAAAACTAAACACTTTAAAAAAAATTATATCTTTATTGAATTTTTAAAGTATTTTCAAAGAAAAAAAACTTGGTTACAGAAAAAATAGTGCTTTAGTCACAAGATAATAGATTTAGCAAAGAAAAAAAAGTTAGCAAGATATAATAGGACCATAGGACTAAATCAGACAACAATGGGGAGAGATCAAAAAAGAAAGATTTAGTACGAAAAAAGCCTTATTTCTTTATTGGACCAAAATTGTTACCCTAACAACTACCACTACCAGCATTGAGAAACACTTTATTCATCAATAAATTGTCCAGCTGAGCTACTTCATAGAAAATATATCTACTACCATGATATTTTTTTTTATTTTCTATGTATGAATTTTATAAATATATCAAGCATTACTTGAACAGAAATACATGCTTAATAACTCGTAACAATTATCAAACAATATTGCAATACCCATAAAGAGTATAATTCCTCTCTCAACAGGAAGATATAATGCTTAAACCAATCATTCATTTTCTCAGGGGGATTAGTCACAATTTTTTTTAAGTTGCAGAGCATTTTCAAGCCCACAAACAAAGATCCAAGATTAACTCATGTAGGAATATTAATTAAACAACAATCATGGGAACATGGGATACAGCTTTTCTTTATGATAGATGTGAAGTTACATCTTATGAAGTGAACATTCAAGTCACTGGTGAGGAAGAAATCACTATGTTCTTTTTACTTGATATAAATGAAATTAATTGGGATGGATGAAAAAACAAAAAATAATTTCCTTGGTGCTTAATCAAGCACTTACAGGGAAATTTTAAAAGGAATAGACATTTATTTATTTATATATTTATTTATTTAATTATTTAATTTAAACAAATCTATACCGATATTAGTGGAGACGACATATCGGTTTACAGCGAACGTATAGAGTGGAAATTACAATAAACAGGGAAAGGGCGGGGGGGGGATACATAGGACCAGAAAAAAGTGGTTTCAACAAAAGAAATTGTTGATGCCTCTTCTGTGTTTGCCTCGAGAGGTCAGGAAAAATCTGAATTTTGTGATTAAGGAACAATTCTGTATGATGGGAGAAATACCTTTTAAATACCCATTCTCTACCTGCTTCAAGTAAAAATACAACAATTAACGTTGGTGGTACTGCTATATTTTCTTCTGACTGTTCAAGAACTGCTGAAATGTCCAGCTTCAATGGTTCCCTTGAGACCAATACCTGAAAATGATCAGAATCAGTCTGAGTTTTCTTCAACGGGGGGATATAATATGCTTTAGAGATAATGGATAAAGTTTCCTCGGGCATTTTCAAAGCCTCCAACATATATTTTCTCCAAATCTCTTTAGGTGTTAAATAAGGTAACTTAGGAAAATTAATACACCTTAAGTTCCTTGCCCAAATTTGGTTATCCAAATTCTTAATTTTCTGAATCAAAATTTGATTCTCCTTTATCATATCATGTTGAATGCTATTTATACTCTCCATTTTTACCTCTAGGGAATACAATTTTTGCTTGTTTTCAGCTAAATCTTTTTCAGCTATAACCAGTTGTCTGAACAGTTTCTCCACATTTTTTGCAGTTTGTAACATTTGCAGTGAGATGTTAATATTAGTCACTTGAATGGCCTCCCAAATAGTTTCTAAAGAAAAAGTTTGGGGCTTTACCAACTCACAAAATTGTCTGATACTCTTGAGGTCTCCAGAAGTCTGCTCCAGTATCTCCCTTCTCTGCGACTGCTGTTCCACTTCTGGTGCAGCTTCTCCTGCGTCCCGACCCAGATGGAATTGCTCTGAGGCACTTTCCCCTGTCAACATGGGCTCCGGAAGAGAATCTCGCGAGGCACTCAGTTCCAGTGCCTCTGGTTCCCCTCGTAGTTGACTGGCTTATCTAAGCGCGAGATTCGTAGGTAGCAATCTATCCTCCGGTGAGAAGGATGTCGATAGTTTGGTCAGTGAACTCATAACCGGAGCATCTGCTCCCCGGCTTATGTGGGCATCCATAGGGCCTACTACCGCATGTGTCGAGGGAGGCTCCGAAGCGATGCGCTCCCTCGCCTTCCTCTTGCGGCCTGAATGTGGCATAGGAATTTAATTCGAGGTAAGTTGGCGAGAGACATTCACAGACATCTTATCGATTCGCCATCTTGGATCCCATACCATGATATTTAAAAATACATTTTCAAGGAAATTGCAATTGACAAGACCACCTATTTCTAGAATCCTTTATTTCCTAGCCAAAAATAATTTGCAACATTGTTAAGTATCTCTAGTTACATCAGAAAACAGAAAAATTTTGTAAGCATAAAATGAACATTCTTTTAAATTAAAGATTTTCAGTATTGTTTATCAGATTCTTTTAGAAATTTCACTAAAAGAGTAGCTCTGTCATTAATAACAAATTCAGAATTTTCTAAGAAACCTGTCAAATAAAAAAAACCCTCTTCTTCCTGAGGCCCTTTCGTATCCTTAATAGGAGAAAACAAGCAGGAAAGGATTCATTTGAAAAGCCAAAGAGATCTTGAAAAAATCTACCCAGCATCTCCAAAGGAGGCACAATTGAACATCTAGGAAAATTCAAAATTCTCAAATTACATCTTCTAACATGATTGCCAAGATTTTCTAAACTTCTTTGCAAAATAAGATTATCTTATTTGAACTTGTTCAGTAACAGAAAGAATCTTATTTTCTAAAGCCAATTTTCAGTATGGTCTTGAATCTTCTGAGATTGATCACTAAGAGCCACTGACATATTTCCAACAGAGCTCAGCATAGAATCAATTCTAGATGAAAGAATGGCTTTCAGCTTGGTGATAGCAACCCACAGGGAGTCCAGTGTTATTGAGGCTGGCTTGACTAGATGGAGTCAAGGAGCCCATTACGCCCTGAAGGGAAGTCCCTCTCTGGACAACAGGAAGAATATTTTCGACTGCTGAAACATTGTCCAGCAAACCCAACTGGCTAGGGCTCCTAGCCCTGGGTGGAAGAGGTCCATTGGGATTAAGGGAGGTCAGCACCTCCGAAGGAATAGAACCATCAGGTTTAAGTTCATTGTCTGAAACACCTTGGCTTGTAAATTGGAATATCTCCAAGGTGGGCTGAGATATAGAGGAGGGCAAGGAAGGACCAGGAGGGAAGGTCCTAACAGAACCTTTCCTCTTCTTACCCATTTATTGGAGAAAAAAACAGAAAAAACTTACGCTTGAAGTCAAACTGCAAAAGCATGGTAAGAGGTGCACCCCTTTGGTGTGCGGCTTCGGTGTGCTGCTGAACATTGTGCTTTAAGTCCCAGGGAGATGACATCAAAGGGGGCTCTCCCTCTCCCGGATACTCAGAAGGAAATTAGCAGCAGCAAAGGCACTGGATGGAAACGCCTCACAGGAAGGTTTCAGAGCTCTCTCCTGTAGCAAGACTTGCACTCCTCAAACCACTGGTCCTCTCTTGGCCCGCCCGAAGACCCCCCACTCGTCAAAGGGTTTCCTCTGTCAAGGACCAATTCTACTGTGTGAAAGAAGTGTTAGACATCCGCCATCAGAACAGGAGGTGGGAGGGGTACGGCCCAGAGGAAATCTCTTGGGAGCCCACAGTCAATATTCTGGCTTCTTCTGAGGTTCCATGCCCGGCATCCAAGGAAGCCCAGGTCTCAGGGAGGGGGGACTTAAAGGGGGGGTACCTTTGTTGTGGCTGGCTGCCATGTTCCGCGGCCAGCTCTACTTACCACTGCCGAAGCCGTGTACCTCGCCCCACAGACACAGCCCGAGGAAGCCATTGCTGATTCTGACACCGGCGCGCCTTCCCCCACAGGATCCCTTAGGCGCACGTGCCCTGACCTTTAAAGGGGCTGCAGAGGGTAACTTACCCACGGTCCCATCTGATGATATCAGCAGGAGGCCTAAATAAGGGCAGCTCTGCCCTTTCAGAATTGCCTCCGCAACGGCTCAGCTCTGCTTGGGTAGTGTTGCTCCTGCTTCAGTTCCTGTTCCAGCTCCCGCTTCAGTTCCTGTTCTAGCTCCTGCTCCAGCACACCTTCTGCTCCCCAGACTGTTCTTCTGGCTTGACCCTCAGCTTTATCTCCTGGATTCCTCTGCTTGCTGTCTGCCCTGACCTCAGCTAGTCTCCTGGATTCCTCTATTCGCTGCCTGCCCTGACTTCAGCCTGTCTCCTGGATTCCCCTGCTTGCTGCCTGCCCCTACTCTGGCTTGTCTCCTGGACTCCTCTGCTCACTGCCTGCCCCGGCTCTGGCCCATCTGACTCTGCCTTTGTCTAATGTCCTCCTGGAACCTTCACATGGAGGCTCAACCCGTGGGGAACGAGGGCTGGTAGTGGTGAAGGTCTTGTAGGGTCTCCGCACCACCCTGGGCCGCCTACCAATGGCGTGGACCTACAGTGGGGTTCGCCCCCTGAAGGTAAATATCAACCATGCCTTGGCCCAAGAGTCCACATTTATTTATTTATTTATTTATTTCGGATTTTTATATACCGACATTCTCAATACAAGTATCGAATCAGGTCGGTTTACATATAACAAAACTTTCGCACAAAAGGCGTTACATGGAACAGCGTTTCTTAACATATAACGTATAACATATTGCATTTAGCATATAACCTATAACATATGGATATTAATAATAGATTAAATTAAATATTACATAGATAATAATAATAAAATAATAGTAACTCGTCAACAGGACGTAGGTGAATGCTCGGCATGATTATAGCGAGAATAAATATCTAGAAAAAAAAATTAAAGGGTAGACTAAATTGAGATTTGAGGGTACACAGACCATGTTGATGTGCAAAGTATGCGAGAAATCCATGAGTTAAGGAAGACAGATGAATCAGAGAAGAAGTCTTTAAGAAGTCTTTAAGAAGTCTTTAAGGTGAGAAGTTAAAGTGAGAAGTTCACATCACAACAGCTAGCCTGGGCCTGCTACTGGGTGGTATTGAGGTTGAAGATGGACTGGGAGACGCCTCCTGGAATGTTTGCACAGCATATAGAATGGTGGAGTTCAAGCTGCCAAGTGCAGTGGTGAAACTAGTGTTTAATTTATTCACAGAGGCATTTGGTGTGTTCAGGCCTTGAGAAAGATAGTTTGCTGCTGCTGGGCCTGATGCATCGTTTGCAGTTCCCTGTGAAGACTCTGTCTGTCCCAGTGGAGTGTGCTACTTTGATATCTTATTTTATTTATTTAAGGCATTTCTATACCGTCTTTAACAATATCAAATTGAGCAAAACGGTTTACAATAATATTAAAATAAAAATAAATCAATTCCTAAAAAATAAAATATAAACTTAAAATGCATAACTAATTAAATGAAATATAGATAGTAAATTAAATCAAGATAAAATAAATAAATATCAGTAGGAAAAAAAATACAATTTGTAATAATAAATCCCTATGCTTCCAATTAATGACTTAATATGCCATGGCTATGTTCCCTATACTTAAATTACTAAAACAACAGAAAAGCCAGAAGGACGAAGAGGCCGAAAACTTAAATATAGCAGTCAAGTAAATATGTAATTAGGGTATTAGATTTTTATTGGTTCATAATTGCAAAAGCTTCTTTGAAAAGATATGTTTTAATTGATTTTTTGAATTCTTTGATGTCAGTGATTTGCCTTAAAGCATTTGGAAGAAAGTTCCATAATATAGGCCCCGCCACAGAAAAGGCCCTATCTCTTTTAACATTCAGTCTGGCAATTCGTGTTGTTGGAACCTCTAGTAGATTTTTACTCATAGATCTGAGATTTCTAGTTGGTTTATAAAAACGCAAAGAGGTACACAACCAAATAGTGTCTTGGTTATTTATAAGTGAATGTAATAGTGATAATATTTTGTATTTTATTCTATGTTTGACTGGGAGCCAATGTAATTTGTGTAAAATAGGTGTAATAGATTTTTTCATTGGAGAGCCAATAAGTGCACATGCTGCCGCGTTTTGGACCAGCTGCAAAGGCTTTATTGTATAATCTGGAAGGCCCAGATAAAGACCATTACAGAGGTCCAGTCCCGAAAAAATCAGAGACTGCAATACTGTTTGAAAATCTGATGTAAAAAGCAATGGCATTAATCGTTTTAAAATATGTAATTTATAGAACAAATTTTTAACAATATTGTAGATATGGGGCATAAGTGTTAGATTAGTATCTATGAGAACTAAATTTTGAGCTACTTTTTTATTGGTATCCTTTCATTTCCTATAGTAATATGGGAAGGTGGACTATTGGTAGGGTTATCAATGACACTAAGAAATACTATATCGTTTTTTTTGGCGTTTAGTTTAAGCCTACTATGAGCAAGCCATTGTTCGGTGATTTTGATATAGATCTGGGTTAAGGATAGAGTATCAGACCATGAGGATTTATACGGGATGAAAATCTGTATATCGTCTGCGTAAATTTTGAACTGGACATTTTTATTTATTTTATTTATTTAAAATTTTTATATACCGACATTCATCCAGGATATCACATCGGTTTACAGTGTAACACAAACAAACGCCAGGCATGGCGCTTTACATTGAACATTTAACGCAGATTGTATTTGGCACAGAGGTAACAGGTATATGTTAAACAGTATTGGTGATAAAGAGGACCCTTGTGGAACACCTGTAGATTGAGTGTACATTTGGGATGAACTGACTCCAATATTGATTTGAAAATGTTGGTTGGTGAGATAACTATTAAACCAATTTAAAACAGTGTCTTGTAAACCAAAAGATTGAAGTCTTGATGTTAGAATTTTATGGTCTAGCGTATCAAACGCAGCAGAGATGTCCAATAAGGCTAATAAAAAGTCTGTGTTCGAGTCAAAGCCCCTAATGTATGACTCAAAAGAGGAAAGTAGAAGGGTTTCAGTTGAATGGTCTTTCCTAAAGCCATGTTGATTCGGATGAATTATATTGTGGTCTGATAAGAATTCATTTAACTGATGTAAGACAATGGATTCTAAATGTTTTAGAAAAGGAAGTTAATGTAGCTATTAGTCTAAGATTGGAGAAATCTGTAAAAGCTATTGACTTGTTTTTCTGAATTGGTGTAATTGATGACTGTTTTAAATAACTTGGAAATTATACCAGTTTCTAACGTTTGGTTTATTATTGAGCATATGGTATCAGGACAAATTTATCCTAAACTTTTAAAGAACAAACCAGGACAGATATTCAATGGTGAATTGGAAATTTTTTGTTTAGTTACAATTTTTCAAATTGCTTCTATTGAAGTATTATCAAAAGAAGACCAATGATTGATCGGTTCTTGCTCTTTATAATTAGGGTATAGCAAATCTTTGAATTCTTGTGTGATATTGTTGACTTTAGTTTGAAAATATACTGCAATTTGATTGCAAGTAGTGTCATCAATATCAATATTTTCTTGAGAGGGAGGTGAAGTTAAGGATTTCATGATAATGAACAATGTGGCTGGATTGTTGTTGGCTAACTTAATTTTATTAGCGTAGAATCTTTTTTTCTCTAAGTTTATTTCTCACCTATATATTCTTAAAATGAAGCAATAATTATTTTTATTTTTTTTGTTTTCACCATAAATGTTCTTTTTTTCTTAAAACTGTTTTTAGTTGGCATAGTTTGTCATTATACCAGTGTTACAGCTCTGCCCGCGGCTCTCCGCAGGCAGCCTCTCCACCCACCTGTTCTCCTTGTGGCAGGACGCCACCGACTCTGTTCTCCATGGCCCGGAGGCTGCGACCATCTCCTGCCCTGTACGGCAGGGCTATCCCCACTGGGAGCTGTTCCTCGCGGCTGTGGCCACTGCTGCCACCGCGCCGTTGAGGCTCGGGTGGCCGCACCTGATGCCATCTTCTTGTGGCTGGCACCACCGCCGAAACACCGCCCTCACGGCAGGGAGCCACCACCCCAGATCCTCTTCGAGTGGCAGGGAAAGCCCTCTGTCGCTCCGACATCATCCTGAGGCCTGGTCGCTGCCCCGAAGCCTGCCTGCTCCTTCCTGCTCTCTGTGCATCTGGGTGCCGCTGTCCATGGTCCTGCTTCCTCCAGGGCCCTCCTCTAGGTGCCGGCGCGCATCTCTTCTATGTATTTAAAGGGCCAGTAGCAGGAAGTGCTCCTGGCCCCATCGGATCCACCTGGTCTTCATTTCCTGCTTCAGCCCTATAAACGGATTCTTTTTCAGTCACTCCAGGCCTTCATATCGGGTTCCACAGTCGTCTGTGTCTTCTGACCGGTCCAGGTCTTCCGTGGTCTTCTCCTGATTTGATGGCTTTGTCTTCATATTCCTGATGTTCTTCGTCCAGGTCTTCAGTTATCTTCATGTTCCTGATGTCCTTTGTCCAGGTCTTCAGTTATCTTCATGTTCCTGATGTCCGTCGTCCATACCTCCAGATGTCTTCAGGTTCCTGATGTCCTTCGTCCATGTCTTCAGATGTCTTCCTGTTCCTGATGTTCTTCATTTGTACCTCCTGATGTTTGATGTCCTTCCTGATGCCTTGTCTTCGCCTCTGCCTCCAAGCATTGGTTCCCTGATGTCCACTTTCCTAGCGTGCCGTTGTCATGGTCCGCGACCAGTCCCATGGGTGGGCTGTGTAGGGCGCCTCACAGTACATAGGCCATCCTCATCTCCGCACTGCAACTCTCCGGAAGACTTCTGCTTCAGTCCATTGTTAATCCTTGAGAATCGAATCCTGCTTCAGTTTTGTCCCAGTCTTTGGAGCCTATTGTAATTCGCGTCCGTCAATGTCAAGACTCTGTTTGACCCTGCTCTGCACCAGTGTGGTCCATGACCAGTCCTGCGGGGGACTGTGTAGGGCGTGCCCCGGTGCAGGCCTCTTCAGTATCTTTGTCATGTTCCGGTATCAGCTTCCATTATCTCTCCTTGAGTCTGCTACGAGCCCAGCGTGGTCCATGACCAGTCCCGTGGGTGGACTGTGTAGGGCACGCTGCGTCGCAGTCTCGACCCAATGCTTTGACCTCCTTGCCTTTGTCTACAGTGCCTTGATCCTTGCCTTTGTCTACAGTGCCTTGATCCTTGCCTTCGTCTACAGTGTCCTTGCTTCAGTCCTCGTCTCAGTCTTCTGTGTTCTAAGGACTCCGTCTGCCCTTGTCCTCTGTCCGGCCTTCCGCCTCTTGCCATACCCAGCAGCAGGTCTGAAAGGGCTTGGAACGGTCGGAGAACTGTTCATCGATCAACATTGCGTTGTTGGTCTTCCTGGGGCGCGCAGGTCCGGTAGAGGGTCATACCTTGTATCCTTGTCTCCGCTTCAGCCTTGTTCTGCTCTTCGTTACCTGTGCTCGCACCAGCTCACCTCCCGCGATGTGTCTTGGGGCTCCTCCCTGAGTCATGCCGTGGACCAAGGGCTCACATCACCTGCTTTAGAGATGACCGTGCCTCCACACCCGTAACAATAGCCAAAGGCCTCCAAGCCCTCGGTTTGTAACAGCTGCTGGAGGTCGTGCTCGTAACAACCAGGGAAGATTGGGTTTTAATTTGTTTTTTAAAGTTATAATTTTTTGTGGTGCTACTAGATCTAAAGTCTCAGAAATAATGGTATTCCAATTTTCAATAGATTTGTTCACATCTTCCGACAGAGCCATAGGTAATTTGGGTATCAGAGTTGAGAAAATCTTCTGATTTAATGAATTTTCTCTTTTTATAACTTTATGTGGAATATTAGATTTACCTAGGTCTTTAATGTGCATAGAAAAAAGAGATCAAGTGATGGTCTGACCATGGAACTTTTACGTTATTGTATTCTTCTCTCGGTAATGTGATATGGACTGGATTATAAAAAACTAAATCTAAAGTATTTCCTGTTGCATGGGTGGGTTCTGTAATAAACTGTTGCCATCCCAGTCCTAACATGGCTTCTACCATGGAGGTAGTATTGATAGATTGATTATTTGTATTGACATGTAAGTTAAAGTCACCAATTATTAATGTCTCTTTCAAATTTAGATAAGTGTAGTTCTAGCGTTGTAGGGGGACAGTAAACAATGATTACATTTAAAACTGTTGTGGTTAACACAAGTATTTCAAAGGGATCAATGTTTGAAATAACTTTCCTGGTTGGGTTAAGGGAAGATTTTATGAACCCAAGAACTCCTCTTCCTTTATGTTTGACTCTGGATAAAGAGAAGGCAGTGTAGTCTTTAGGGCATAAGCTATTTGTAATTACAGTGTCTGTTTCAGCTAGCCATGATTCTGTAATCAGTAGAAAGTCTGTTCTTTTATCTTTTAAAATGTCTGCAAAGACCGGCGTTTTTTGTCTAATTGATTGAGAATTACAGTATATAATGGTTAGAGCAGAAATTAACACAGATCATAGTTTTAACATAGGAGTAATAACTTTTAAAAACTGCTTATTTATGTTTTTTAAAGTGTGATGCTTCTGACGGGGAACATTTAGAGAGTTGTACATGCCATTACCAATTACTACCGAGATCTCCATGGTTTAGCAACAGTCAGTCAGGACTCTATCAGGTCTCACGAAAGGGCTCACAAAGGGGCGTGCTCCTTTGTCTCACTCCTTCGACATGCGACACCGAATACAGCGCCTGCGTTTTATGCCCCCCCCCCCCCATGCTCTGAATGGAAACACCCAGGGGCGGAGCTTCACTTCAAGGGGAGGGACGAGCGCGGCAGAGAGAGAGGGGCTTAGCGGAGCCGATAGCATCATAAATCCCGCAGTCTTGAAAGGCCTCCGATGTCAGTGAGGCAGGTAAAGTTGATAACAGACAGCAGCATAGCAGGCAAGACTTGAGGAAAGGTGCTTCATCTTCTTGAATGCTGGCCATGGTGACATCCTGCTGCTGTGGGGGTGGCTGTGGCAGCAACTGAGCAGATGGTGCCCCAACTGATCCTTCTGCTGCCTATTGGTCACACCCCTGCCCACGTGGTGGTATGGTGAATTTAAATGTATTAAAAGTTGTATTCTGCACTCTTTACATCTGGCAAGATGGTCACCTCTTCCTCCTCCTATGTAAGATCTGGTATATCCTTCACAAAAGAGAGATTGCGGAGGTCCTGATCCTAACTGTCTTTGTCTCTCTCTGCTGTCTGTGTATCAGACTGGATCTCTGACTGTGACTGTATTTGTGGCTCAGAATGGGGCTGTTGGTGTACCTGCAGCTTCACTGTCTCCTGCTGGGTTCTGGGTCCTGTTAAAGGAAGCAGAAAAGTTTATGAAGGAAGTGGACCACACATACACATTATGTATAACTTAAGACAGAGGTTCTTAATTCAGTGCTTGGGACAACCTTAGTCAGTCAGACTGTCATGATATCCTTGGGGTGAATTTTAAAAGAGTTGCTTGCGTTAAAAAGGCCCTTATAAGAGAGTAAATGGTGGAGCACCAGGAACTCATTTTAAAACTGAAAAGTTATGTGTGTACATGTGCGCACAACAGAACATGCAAAATAAAGGGAGAGCTGATCAAAGGCATTCCAGGCCGGGACCAACACACGCATAAATCTGGCAAATTCCTTCGCATGTAGGGCTGTTACCTGCACATGTTTACTTCTGCTTTTGTCAGGTATAAGTCTGAAAAAAATCATTATAGCCAAAAATTGATTGTGGGGAGTGCAGGCTGAAGAACCAGAGAGGTCTTGATGACCTAGAGATAGACTGGACAAAATTGGTGGACTAAGTGGACAAACTGGTAATTTCCTTCACGAGTGCATGTTTTAAAATGTTCTCACTTGCTCATGTAAAAGCTGACGAGTCCTAAGGAAAGATACGTGAAAAACATTTCCTCATGTAACCGCTGACAGGAGCACACATACATGCGTGTAAGTCCTGGGCTTTCCTGGGGGCATGTTGGGGGGCGTGGTGCGGTGGTGCGTCACTCGGGGGCGGGGCCGCGGACGTGGTTCCGGCCCGGGAGCGTTTTGGGGGCGTGGCTGAGGCCTCCGAAACAGCTCCCGGGCCGGGGAATTGCACGCCGGCTGGCTGGCCGGCGTGTGTAACTTTTAAAACAAAGATAGGGGGAGGTAGGGGAAGGGAGGGGAAGGTGCAGGGGGGGGGGGGGGGTGAAAGGAAAGTTCCCTCCGAGGCCGCTCGGCGCGCACAGGCTACTGATTTGGGCAGCCTTGCGTGCGCCGACCCCGGACTTTAAAGGATACGTGCGGCTACGCGCGTATCTATTAAAATCTGGCGTACTTTTGTTTGCGCCTGGTGTGCGAACTAAAGTACGTGCGGGCATACTTTTATAAAATCTACCCCAGAGTCTGGCAGGTCCGACATTATGGAATGCTTTACCAGACTGTATCCGTTTGACTTCTAACCGCAGAGAATTAAAAAAAATTACTGAAAACCCATTTATTTACTCAAGCTTTTCATCTGTAACAATTTTATAATCCATGCACTGTGTTTAACCTCTGTTTTTTACTATAATTATTTGTGTTTTTGTTTTAAATTATGTATGTGCTTTGACCACTTGTAAACCGCCTAGACGGATATATATTATCCATTGTGCGGTATATAAAAACTTTTAAATAAATAAATAAATAAATCTTGCAATTTCCAGTTCAGCAGGAAGAGATTAATAAGAAATTCTAAAATGGAAAAAAATGCATAATTATTAATTGTGTGGAAAGGGGGGACAAAAAGCTGTAAGGTTCACCTAGTAATTAAAACTCTTGCACTGTCCCTAAGAATGTGCCCCCCACAGATTCCCACCATTCACCAGTCTCCCACCTTTCCCCAGATGCTGGGGAAAGGTGGGAAGCAAGTGATAGGGATCCTGGGAGTCAGGTAGGGTTGCTAGCTTCCTGAAACTATCACTGACACTCTGTCCGCCACTCCTCTGGGAACCCTGATCCCTTCCCACCTTTACAAATCACCAAAAGGGCCAGACTCCATGGGGACCCATCACCCTCTGGCCCTCTTGGTGAGTTCATCTGCACTGCACCTTGAGAGGTAGAGGAGGCATCGTTTCATCCTTCACCTCAGGCAGCAGATTGCCTTGAGCCACCCCTGCCTGGGACTCCCAGGTAGTACATTAAGATCACTTCAGATGCTTCAGGACTCAGCAGCTTGGGTTTTAACTGGTCTGAGAAAATATGATCATATTTCTCCAACATTATCTTCATTACATTAGCTTCCAAATCATTTTCATATACACTATAACATTTTAACTCTGATTAGATCCTCATTAACAAGAATATTGTCTGGCTTGGAGCAACACTATATTTTTATTTATTTTTTGTTTTGACTAAAAGTTTTTATCGGATGTTTGCAAAGATACAATACAATACATTTTTATGCTCCACAAAGAATACTGAGATCAGCAAATAAGGGATTACTAGAGGTGCCTTCAGTAAAGCTTGTGACAGAGCCATTTCCATAGCTGGCCTGAGACTTTGGAATTCAATGTCCGAATTCCTAAGAACTTCAACCGATACCAAGTCCTTCAAGAAAGCCTTAAAAACTTGGCTTTCCACAACAGCATTTGATATTAAATAAAGTGCACTGGCTCCATGCTTCATCTGATACCTGGTAAATGGTCATCTTCATTTTCAAGCTGGACAAAGCAAAGTCCAGTTTCTCTTGATAGTGGTCTCTGATAATTCCATAGTTTTCTCTTTGGCCTTCTGTGGGAGAGTCACAGTCTGCTTAGGCCTTCCACTTTCCTGAAATTGCTGAGGTAGGAGTTCAGCCTCTCTGGTTTCTGGAGACAGGATAACATCACCCTAACTGTAATATTACAAGTAAGGTAAATAAACAAGCTGTTTATTTACTGCTTACACAAGTTACCAGTTCCTGTCATAAGAATATCTGATGTTTCTAACATGGATTAGTTCAGACAAGAGCTTGGAGGAAATGATCTTCAGCAAACCATTGATCAGTACATGATAGTTTGATCAAAGAAATTATAGTGAAAGTACAATATCAAATAGAATGTTCAAAAGAAACTGCATCTCAGTGCTCCAGGTGCTCTAGACGCAGAATAAAATATTCAAAATCAATGCACTCACATTTATCTTCTTGTGTGCAATGAGAGCACGCAGTGAAGCAGAAGCTGCATAGGTACGTGCATGTTATAATAGAAAAGAAACAGCCTTAAAACTAGAAAGAGCTGGAGCGGAGGAGCAGGAGCAGAATGCTGCTGCCATTGCCACTGCACACAAGAAAGTAGACTTAAAAGAGCAGAGGCAGGACATCGCCGCCTCTGCTGCCACCACTGCTACTGCATGCAAGAAAGCAGAGTTAGAAGCTAATCTGGAAGTATAACAAGAAAAGGAAGCAGCCACAGCTAAGACTCAGGCTAAGGTTCTGGAAATGGCTGTAGGATAAGATGGTGGGAAGAAATGGAAAATTGCCTCTAAGGATCCTGCCCAGTGTATCAGAGACCATGTACTAAGCCATTCTGCTAGGTATTCTAGCTTGCCCTTCCAGTACAATGAGGAGGTGTCAGATGTTGAGGCAAAACAGTCTTCTCATGACGGCGATCGGCGCCATTTTGAGTATTGGCGGGACGGCCGGCATGAAAGGAGGTCGTTCCTTTCCCCCGCTGGACTTTTGGCAAGTCTTGTGGGGGTCAGGAGGCCCCCCCCAAGCTGGCCAAAAGTCCCTGTGGGTCCAACGGGGGTCCCGGAGCGACCTGCTGTCCGACGCCAGGCCAGGACTCAAAATGGCGCCGATAGCCTTTGCCCATACTATGTCACATTGGTCAGCCCCTGTCACATGGTAGGAGCACAAGATGGCGCCGATGGCCATGTGACAGGGGCTGACCAATGGCACCAGTAGCCCCTGTGACAAAGGCTATCGGCGCAATGATGAAACTAGCACCGGGTGTGAGTGAGTTCCCGGACCCCACCGCTGGACCACCAGGGAGTTTTGGTGAGTCTTGGGGGGGGTCAGGAGGGTGGGGGGGGGGTTTAAATTTTTATTTAGGCCGAATTAAACAGAAATCTGTTTAATACGTGGGGAGTCGCGATGCGTTTCGCCTCCCCACGTATTTAACAGATAGCAAAAAATAAGTTGCGGATTTCAAATACGTGGAAAACGGATGCACATCCCTAACAAATAGTTCATCATGCACAGACCGAGTCCATGGGCATGTCAAATCTTGCTAAATACATGATTTGTCATGAAATTGACAAATGTCAATATAGGTATTGCGTTCGTGCCTGTTCTCGCCCTCGCTCCACCCTCTCTACCTTTGTGGCGACTCCCTTCAGGTCTGACGGACAGATGCTGCCGTGGCTTCTCCTCGCCGCTTCTTCCCGAAATCCCCGGGCTGGCCTGACACTGCGGATCCGCCATGTTCCTGATGACGTAAGGGCACGCGCGCGCTCCAGAGTTTGTACCGGCAAGGGCGCAAACTTTGGGGGCGTCCCCCTGTAGTGACATCATCCGCTTCCAACTTAAAAGGTCTTTGCTTGCAACTACGAATCGAGTTAGCTGCTCTGCCTCCACAAACTTACCTAGGGATATCCGCTCCTCGGGGGCCCCGCTCTCTCTTCTTGATTTCAGATTGCTAAGACAGGATCCGGTACTTGCTCCTCGAGGGCCTACGTCCCTGAATGCTCAGAAGACTCCTTACTGCCTGGAAGCGATTGCAGACGTGGACACTGTGAGTTCTATTACAGATAGGAACTGGTACTCGCTCCATGAGGGGCCTATGTTCCTAATCTCTGAAGACTACCTTCTGTCTAAGACGTTATCGCTGGTATGGAGATCGTGAGTTATTATTGCAGATTGCAGATAGGAACTGATACTTGCTCCGACGAGGGCCCATGTTCCTAAAACCCTTCAAAGACTCTCTTCTAGTCCAGAAGCCATCTCATACACAGATATTGTGAGTTCTTATTCCAGACTGCATATAGGAACCAGTACTTGCCTACGGCTCCTGTTCCTAAATATACTGAAGGCTCTCTGTTGCATAGAAGCCATTACAGATATCTACAATTGTGAGTGTATCATCTACTACTGGTTATGTATCCAGCATACTCTGTCTATTCACTACCTATAGTCTCTCTCTACAGCTCAGCAACCCAGAGATCGCAATTCCAGTATCTGAGGGACTTCAGCCCTGCCGGGCAGATCAGCTAACTACTGCCAACTCTGGTGGTTCTACTTCCTGTCTAATAAAGAACTATCTGTGTTTGTCTCCATACTCCAGCCTAGTCGGTGGTCCCTCTCAGGATATCCTCCTGGGGGCGCTGTCATCTGCCATCGGCCCAAGGATTCACCAATTTACATTAAAGTGTTCATTTCTTATACTACTAGAGCGGTATCATAACAGACTGCCACTCTGTGGGGAGCCAACCCACAACAGATCACTAACTCTGTCTACAGAATTCAATGGCCTGCTGGCTACTCTTCTCGTGGGATCAGATTCCATAACAGACAGCAACTCCTCCTCTCTGGAGGAACAGATCGACATCAGGTTGCTAACTCCTCTCCTCTGGAGGAACTGATTACTAACAGTCTGCTAACACCTCCCTTCTGGGGAAGCAGATCCATAACAGATTGCTACTCCTCCGCTCGGGAGGAGCTGATCGATAACAGATTGCTAGCTCCGCCCCTCTGGGGGGAGCAGACCACTAACAATAGGGCTCACCAAGTTTGATGACCCAGGAAATTACAGAGAATGGAAATCTCTATTCAGAGGCTTCATCTCAGAACTGTACATCATCCCAAGAGAGGAGATTAATCTGTTGATGAAATGGTTGAGGAACGAATCTTTGGAATTTATAAAGAATGTATAAGGTTGCTGCATTTATATAATCCCTTGTGGGCCTGATTATAATGTGGCAAAGACTTGAGCAATGCTATGGTAGACCAGATGCAATTGAGAATGCTCTGTTCAAGAGGACAGAGAATAAAAAAAAAATCAATCTCAAATAAGATAATCAGAAGATGCAAGAGCTTGAAACTCTACTACTGGAGCTTGAGGCAGCTAAAACTGAAGCAAGCCTCAGCTATCTAAACATATGGAGTTTCTGTTAGAAGTGACATCTCATTGTGCACTCCCTGCCAGAGGACAGTCTCTCCTCTACTAATTTACAGAACAGATAGATTTTTGAGACTTGATACCCTTTTGGAGCGAAAAGGCTCGCACCAGGGGATCAAACTCCTGTAAGCCTACTCTAAATACTAGGTGGGCAAGCACCAGTGATGGATCCTGTTGCGAGAGACAGTGAGGGGAGAAAGTATTCAGTTTAACTTTGGAAATATTTTTTGGACTTAAATAGTGGGGAGGTTTTTGATCCTCCCCTCCACACTGGGATTGCAGTGCTGAGAACTAGTCTGATTCCATTTGACATTGCCTTATGAGAAGTCCCCCCAGAGACAACAGGCAAAAATGGAAGAACAAGATTGGGAGACTCCAATTGAATCTCCACACTTATGGGACCAGGTCGAGTTGGGAGTCCAAGGAGAAGATGACCCAGCTGCCTGAATTAAAGAATATCTACCTACCTAGAACTATACTTGTAGCAGCATGTCAGAGGTAACTTCAACATTATTGACTAATGGACTTGAATTTATGATTACCAATAAGTAAACTTTAACACCCAGATCTTGGTCCTGTCTAAATTTATTAGAGCCTCTCACTTATGAGAGGCACCTACAGTCTACACACACCCTGGGAGCAGCACAACCTCGTCTGGGACACAAGCGAGAGCTTACCTCCATAAAAAGAATCTCCCTGGGACACAATTTGCTAACCAGAGCAGCCCCTGAAGTGAGTTAGATACATTTGTGTGCTCTTGGGGTTAAAACCCCGCTAAGGGTTACGCATATTTGGGATCTTATTGACGGTGAGCAGCCTATAATCCACTTGGATTTATAGCCCTAGTGACTATACAAGAGAAATCTTTGCTGAGAGATCATTCAGCAGAGACCTGAGAATAGGATACCCCACTACCCTAGCAAGATAGGGAATGGGAGGCATGGAGAGTCTCCCTTCAAGCTCTTGATCAGTTCCAGATTCCACATACTTAATACCTCTGTTTCTCTCACTACAGCACAATATAAAGAAATCTTTTTCAGAGGCCTTGGTGAAAGCCTTAGCTGCGGTGGCCTACTTGATAATGAAGGTAAGCCACATGTGGGATTTATCCTTGGTAAGGCTAAATTAGCTCCACAGACTTGAATTGTGTGGGGCAATGTTAGTGGAAATTACTGAACTGGTGTTAAATGAAATAGGTTTACAACCTGACATGATAAAATTTTGCACTGACACTAAAGTGGTTTTAGGTTACATACTCTATACCAGGGGTGGCAAACTCCGGTCCTCGAGGGCCACAAACAGGCCAGGTTTCCAGGATATCTACAATGAATATACATGAGATAGATCTGCAAGCAATGGAGGCAGCGCATGCAAATCTTTCTCATGCTTATTCATTGTAGATATCCTGGAAACCTGGCCTGTTTGTGGCACTTGAGGACTGGAGTTTGCCATCTCTGCTCTATACAATCAGAGCAGGGGAAATTTTATGTACATATGAGCAACAGGGTTGAATGCATCAGAACATCAACCAGACCAGAAAAGTATTCCCACAGAACTGAATTTCACTGACCATGCCACAAGGTCCGTCTCTGCAGTTCACCTAATGCAGACTACCTGATTATCAAGGCTAGAATTTCTTTGGAGCTATGGTGAGACAGCACCAAACAGTCTGCTTTGAATTGGTAAATCCTGAACTGAAAGCAGAAATCCATCCTTAGGTGACTGCTCTGGTTATCAGTGTTCAAATAAAAGCACCTAAGAACCCTCAGCTTCAATCGGGATTCAAGAAGGGCATTTCACATTCTGACCACTCTGATGTAGTCTCAGCCATCAATAGTCCTAGGCCACTGGTTCTTTTATTAACAGACCTGGAGGCTCCAATCATCCTGACTCTGCTAGTACCATCCTTACCCAAAACAATGATATGAATCTGGCACTGCCTGGAGAGCTCATCATCAAGACTATGCCTACTGGAGATAAGAAGATCCATAAAATTGAAATCAGACCTCCAGACAGAGGGCTGTAAAGAACTTTGAGGGTCATTTATCAGATCTCATTAGGGCCCTCATGCCCACGATAGCACATGGGATAAATACCACATTACAAATTGTGTATGCAAATTTTTCATTTGTTTTCAAGTGGAGGAGTGAATGGGAATGAGGGTGCGTCAGCATGGCATGCAATAGAGTAATGGAGACAATACCCTTATTCAATAAACATACATACCCTTATTCAATAAACATACACATGGTTACTGTGACTCCAACATCACTCTAAGCTTCAACAGCAAGAGGAAATGTGGAAAAAAGGATTTGCACTCACAAAGACGGGAGTAGCTGGCTTGTTACGGCGGTTACTACCCCAAACCAAATAACCACATTACTACCTCCACCTTCCTCTATTCCTGATGCCTTTCAACTAGCTTGATCACTCCATTCTTATACTTCACTTTCAATGCATATCCAGCATAGTTCTCTGCTTCAACGGCAGGGGAGAAGAAAAACTGTTACTTCACACATCCAGCAGAGCTCTCTGCTTCAACGGCAGGGGAGAAGAAAAAAGGGTTCGCACTCACAAAGTGGGGAGTAGCTGGCTTGTTACAGAGGTTACTACCCCAAACCAAATGTACCTGATACTTCACTCTCGACGCATATCCAGCATGGCTCTCTGCTTCAACGGCATGGGAGAAAGACTGATACATCACGAATTTCCAGCATAGCTCTCTGCTTCAACGGCAGGGGAAAAGAAAAACTGATACTTCACGCATATCCAGCATAACTTCAACGGCAGGGGAGAAGAAAAAAGGATTCACACTCACAAAGCGGGGAGTAGTTGGCTTGTTACGGCGGTTACTACCCCAAACCAAATGTGCCTGATACTTCACTTTCGATGCATATCCAGCATAGCTCTCTGCTTCAACGGCAGGGGAGAAGAAAAAAACTGATACCTCACGCATATCCAGCATAGCTCCCTGCTTCAACGGCAGGGGAGAAGATAAACAACCAATAAGGGCTGTATAACATAATCTGGGTAAAAACAAATAAGCATGGGTGTAGCTTGCTTATTGCGGCGGTTACTACCCCTACTACCTCTAACTAATCAAGCTAGATATTTCACTTGGATGCAGCTCCATCACCGCTCTCTACATTAATGGTGGGGGTGGAAGGGAAATAGAACCAAGAGCTAAGAGAAACAGATAAGTATGAGAGAAAAAATGAGGGAAGCTTGCTGGGCAGACTGGATGGGCCATTTGGTCTTCTTCTGCCGTCATTTCTATGTTTCTATGTAACATGGGTTTTAACTACAACTTTTTTTCTGTGTGTTGTGCTTGCGTTAGCTGCGCGTTACCAGTCAAAAATGTTTTTATCATAAATTGTAGTTCAGGGAGGGGGGAGAGAGCGAGCCTCTGTGGAGGCTCATTATATCTAAACTTTTTATACCACTGTAAGAGGGGGCATTACAAATTTGGGGTGAGGTTTCTGGGGTGTTGGGTTTTGGGGGAGGCAGTTTTACATGTACAGTCATATGTACGAACAGCACAGTTACCATCAGTGAAGATTTAATGTGATTTGGCGTGATGAAAGTTGAAAGAAGAGTAGATTTGTACCATGTTCTCTCTAACTAGCTTGATGCACTCTCTACCTAGCTGCAATCAAGCTAGGTAGAGAGAATATGGAACAAATCTAATCTTCTTTCACCTTTCATCACTCCAAATCACTGGGCTTGATGGACCCTTGGTCTGACCCAGTATGGCATATCTTATGTTCAATGTATGTTTGGGAGAGAGAATGCTTCCATTGCTAGGAGACCCCATTCCATTCTGGGATCCTTAAGATTCCAATCCTTGGGGGGTGTATATTTAAGCCCTCACATGCAAAGATAAAGACAAGTTTGGAGAACAAAGAGAAAATGTGTTTGACCAGGTGACTTTGTTCTAAAGCATATGGGGATAGACTTAAAGTTCTAAACATGTATATCCTAGAGGAAAGGCGAAATAGGGGAGATATAATAGAGACATTCAAATATCTCAAAGGTTTCCATGCATAGGAGGTGAGCGTTTTACAATGGAAAGAAGGCTCTAGAACAAGGGTCATGAGATGAGGTTGAAAAGGGGTAGACTCGGGAGTAATCTTAAGAAATATTCCTTTACAGAGAGGGTAGCAAATGCATGGAACAGCCTCCCAATGAA
Source organism: Rhinatrema bivittatum (assembly GCF_901001135.1). Lineage (NCBI taxonomy): Eukaryota > Metazoa > Chordata > Amphibia > Gymnophiona > Rhinatrematidae > Rhinatrema > Rhinatrema bivittatum. Next base: position 342,926,995 of record NC_042616.1, on the reverse strand, counting down.
AGTGGTGGCGACAAAACAGTATCTGAATTCAAGAAAGCATGAAATAAATACATGGGAACTAAGGAAGTGATGAAAATTTTAATGCTAAATTAATTGGATGGATGGGTAGACAGGATGGGCTACACTGTCTTTTTCTGCTGTCATATTTCTATAAAGTTTTTGTGTTGATTACAATTGAAGATCTGCTACAATAAACTTTTGAATTTGGAATCCCCCTCTAGAGTGTCCAGTTTTATTATTTGGCCCCCACATCTACCAAACATTTATTTTAAGATAATAATACCCACTGAAAAGGATTTTACTGATGTGCCTTGGGCCTCAGAGACTTACTGCGCCTCCTTTCAAAGATCCCATGCAAGGGGCTGTCTGAGACTTGGCAAGGACTTAGTCTCTGGGCTGAGTGTGACTCCTGCCTTTTTAGCATAGCACTAGAATGTTGATTTTGTTTTGAACGTCATTTGTGTTTTTGTTTTGAGTATGCATATTTTTATTGTAAACTATTACAACATTTTTGATGTGGTATACAGATTTTAATAAACCATAGAAAAAGGGACACTAGTTTGTAGCTAGTTAACCTATGAAAACTATTGACAAAGTGAAAAGGTTTTATTGTATCTTTCTATTCAATATTGTTCAGTTCAATTTAGAAAGTTCATAACTTATTCGTGCTCTAAACACTATTTTTAGGTTTTAATAAGAATAAAAGAGATGTAATGGTTGTTACTAAATTTGATCCCTGCACTAGATAAAATATGAGGAAAATCTGAGGTTTAAGCAATCTTTAGATATGCACAATACCACTATGCCAAAGTTGAAGAATTAATTATGTTTGCTAGAAAATAGATATAATGAGGAGTCATCCTTGCTTGTGGTAACAAAGTATGCTGCACTTGTATGTAATTGCAATTAGGATGGTCATGCTGACCTGTTAATTAGTCATGATCTGAAACATCTAAAGATGTAATGAAAAACAAAAGGCAAGAAGGAAATTATGATTTGTCAATCTGAAATATTTTTCTGAACCATGATTTTATAAGACAATAATGAGTATATAAGCCTGATTGAATGTATTGGATTTCAGAAGTACCCTGAGTATACCTCTCATGTAATATTACATTGAATAAAGTAGATGCTTACATTGCTTTAAACGACTTGTCTATTTCTATTGTGAAGCAGGCGAGAGAGAAAATGATGGGTTTTTTTAATTCCACACTAAGGGCCAGATGTAATAAAATGTGCATAAAAGTTGTGCACTAAAGTTCAGAGCACATTTTATTTACATATGTACTAAAAAAAAGAATTAACAACATTAGACACGCTAAGCTAATAACATGCTAATGCACCAGGAGTTTAATAAAAAAAAAGCATGCTAACAAAATGTGTGTACACAAATATGCTTAGGGCACAGAAAATGATTTATGTACAAAAAAGTGGTCTGCACACTAAATATGAGCATGGAGCACAAAAAAGTGTGCTTCTAAAAGCTGTATGCAGAAAAACATGAGTTAGGAGCATAAGTTGTACTCCAAAGAATTGTGCACTCAAAATTCACATGGGGCATATTTTCAAAGGGTTATGCACGTAAGATACCCCGAAAAGCTGCCCCTTCTACCCCCTGCGCGCGCCGAGCCTATCTTGCATAGGCTCGGCGGTGCACCCAAGCCCCGGGATGTGCGTAAGTCCCTGGGCTTTCCTGGGGGCGGTATGTCGGGGGGCATGTCGCAGCTGGCATGTCATCGGGGGCATTCTGGGGGCGGGGCCGCAGCCATGATTCCGTTCCAGGGGTGTGGCCGTGGCCCCCGGACCGGAACATGGCCAGCCGGCCCGGCGCGCACAAGTTACGCCTGCCTCAGGCAGGCGTAACTTTTGAAATAAAGGTAGGGGGGAAACAGTTAGGGCCAGGGGGCAGGTTAGTTAGGGGAAGGAAAGGGAAGGTGGGGGTGCCGGAAAGAAAGTTCCCTCCGAGGCCGCTCTGATTTCGGAGCGGCCTCGGAGGGAACAGAGGCAGGCTGCGCGGCTTGGCGTGCGCAGGCTGCCGATTTTTCGCAGCCTTGCGTGCGCTGACCCCGGATTTTAAAAGATACGCGTGGCTACGCACGTCTCTTTTAAAATCCGGCGTACTTTTGTTTGCGCAGGTTGCCGAACAAAAGTACGAGCATGCGTACTTTTTAAAAATCTGCCCCATAATGTTTTATACACACAAAAGCTGAGTACAGGACCCCCAACACCACAAACGTCAGGTTAAGTCTCATAGACTAACATTGGTCCCAAAAAGCTTTACTTCACCTCTATGAGTTAAATTTCCAGCATTAAAAAAATATTATGCCTATGCACCTCTCTGCAATAAGAAGTAACAGCTAATGCCTTGATTAAGATGGGATCAGTACTGGGACCAACTTTTGGGTGCCTGGGGCAGACATTCAGAATGCCCTTTCCCTGCATATCCCTTCTTTCTCCCCCCATCACTTGCCCTGGTTCCCCCTCTTTCTTTCCTCCCCCAATATTTGTCCTGCACCTTCATCCCTTTGCACCCCGCTCCTTGTCCTGCATCTTAGTCTTTCTTCTCCTCCATTCCTTGTCCAGCATCACCCCCTCTCTTCCACCCATCTCTTGAGTAGCAGCTTCCATCCCTTTTTTCCTAACCCCCTGCCCAGCAGCAGTCCCTGTTTTAACTCTCCCTTTGCCCCTGCCGAGGAGAATCCCCTTTTGTTCTTTCTCCTCCCTCTTGTGCTCCTTAGCCCATAATGCTGTAGATCTTTCTGCACTGGCAGCAGCAGTAGCTGCAGAAATTAGGGATATGATTCGGGCTTCGGACGATTGAAAATATCACCGATATTTTCAAAATCGTCAGAAATTGGGGGCTCCCCCAAAACAATAGGAAAACCCCACGATATTGTTCGTGGGGGTTCTCTTATCGTTTTGGAGGAGGGCGGGAAAAACGGCACACAAAAATAACCCCTAAACCCACCCCGACCCTTTAAAACTAATCCCTTAGCTTCCCCCACCCTCCCGATCCCCCCCAAAACTTTTTACAGGTACCTGGTGGTCCAGTGGGGGTCCCGGGAGCGATCTCCCGCTCTCGGGCCATCGGCTGCCACTAATCAAAATGGCGCCGATGGCCCTTTGCCCTTACCATGTGACAGGGTATCTGTGCCATTGGCCGGCCCCTGTCACATGGAGGGAGCACTGGATGGCCCGTGCCATTTTTATGTATTGGGGGGGGTCGGGGAAGCTAAGGGATTAGTTTTAAAGGGTCGGGGTGGGTTTTTTGTTTATTGGCTCGGGCACAGCCGATAAACAAAACCGCGATCGGGCCGGACGAAAAAAAACAAACACGATGTGAATCGGAACAGGAATCCGAACTGATTCTGGTTCCGATTCACATCTCTAGCAGAAATATAAAATCAGGACAGGGTCTGTGAGCTGTCAATCACCCACAGGCCCTGAGGCAGCCCCGACCTTTCTTATTCATTGCAGTATCCTGAAATCCTGAGTGGCTGGGGTCCCCCCAGGACAGATTTGGGAAACACTTCCCTAGGTCCTTCAGCCTTGCGCCCCTTCCCCAATACATTTTCTGTCCCATAGCCCCCCCCCCTCCCAGGATTTGGTAATTAAACCCTTCCACAGCACCTAGGGCCCTGGAGGCTCAGGCCTCCTCTCCGCTGGAGAACCTCAGCCCCCACAGCTGAAGTGTAGTGCAAGAGGGTCACATCTATTTATTTACTGAAAATTAATTGTATGGCACATGTTCACAAATATCGCAGCTCCAGAAATAGATAGATACTCCAAAATACTTCTCAAAATGCTCAGAAACCCTAATCTTTCTTTCACCTTGCTGTTAACTGAGCGGGAGATCCAAAAACATGGATCCAGCCCTTCCTTCCAGAGGGTCATTCCTCTCAGGCAGGAGCTGATCCAAAATATTACAAATAACTTCTCCAATCTTCTGAAAAAAAAGAAAAGTTTATCTATAAAAATTAAAAACCTCCTCAAATGACCAGGCCTTGTGGACCGATTTCAGAACTCTCCTCTTACACAGCTCTTCTCTGACTGTGAGATTCTGGATTGATCTCCTTCTCCAACTCTGATTCCCTGCACCTGCTCAGTGGCAATTTATACTGCTGAGACCCATCTTAAATAGAGGATGCAAATGCTTACACCCAACACACCACAACGGATCTTGGAAAAAATATTAGTGCGGGTTCTAATCCCCACTACATCTTCCTGTGGACAAATAAAAAAAAAAAAGATTTTGGACCAGGATACTGCTCCATATCTTCTTTTTCCTCTTAGTACTGTTTAATTACTTCATTTCAGCAAGTACATAGACATAGCACACAATAAATGCAGATGGAATTTTTCATTTAGCCACTTGGGGGAGCTTTAACCCAAGGGAAACCTGCATGAACTTACCAGTTGTGACAACATTATTACACACACACACATACAATTCCCAACACAACTGTCACTCCATACAACTGTGCTACTCCCAGGGTCTTCAGGGCCCCAGTTCACCCCTTCTCGCTTTCAACTGAGAAGGTTACTCCATTATAAGAGCCGGTTCATCTCCCACTGAATACATACCTTAACAGCCCTCAACAGCCTCAACACCACCACCGCGTCAAGAATGGCTGAAATAAGAGAAAAGCTATTTATGAAAAATTACAAATGAATATACTGAACACCTTAAAATATATATTTTTTTTGTGAAGGAATTTCAAAATTTGTATTAAATACCCCTACTAAGTACAATAGTAATCCCAATCTGTTTACATTACCAACTTTTAATACTGTGTTATCAGTAGTACTTATAAACAAGTTTACCCAAGGCATTATAAATCACGTTTTTTTACCATTTAAAACAAATAACTAAGCCACCTGTAATCTCTCTTATATTATGGGCACCCACTGCACGCCATTATTACTGATGCATATGCCCACGTTGCCTTAAACACTTAAAAGCAGATGGTGTATAAACCCCAAGAATCAATCAATCTTATAAAAGTAAATTGTCATCTGTAATATATTATATTTTACAGTATATATGCGGCAAACATTCAAACCACCAAAATCCCAACTTTTCATTAAATGTAATTACATTATTTAAACATTCCCACCTCTGTGCATGGGATCGAATGTTACCTTTAAGACCTGCTATAGCTGCAGAATCTCTTCTTTAATCACTGACTTCGATGGTGCTTGGTTTGCCAGGTGCCTGTTGCTAAAAGGCTGCTTAGAGGTAATCAATCTGAAATACAACGGAGAATACCCTCCCACAAACTCAAACAGTGAAACAAGTCAATATTTTAAAAGCTTTAAACAATGAATGAAAATCAGCAGAATCATATTGTTAAAAAATAGGACAGCTTAAGGGATGCCATCGGGTATGCCAGTATGTGCCAGCTCATTCCAGTAGGCAGGCACTTGTCACTCTTCTCCCATAACACTATCTCTGCAGGGTAGGGGCTGGTCTATCTCGGGGACAATTTCCCCCTCCATTGCTCCCACAACACTTGCCAGTTCAAGCTGGGTGAAAGTGGGAGGCTCTCTGGTGGGTAGCAGGGGCACCATGCTTCTCCCCCTGCTAGTTCCAGCTCTTTTAAGTGAGCACTTACCCGGGCTTTAAAGGCTGCTTCCCCTTTAAGTGAAGCTCCCTCTTACAAATGGGTCAGTGCCTCTTTAAGATAGGCCTTGCTCTTCTCCGCTCTTTCTTCCTGCAGCGGTACTGACATTTCTCTAAGGGTTGGTTCCTCCAATATGGTTCCCTCTTCCGCAGTTCCACGCTTTCCTGGCTGGGTCTCTGCCAGTCCTGGTTCTCTGAGGTGAGTCTGGGAGCCGCTGCTTCTTGGCCTGACAGCCCAGCTTTGCATGCCTGAGGGAAAGGGTCAACTCCTGTTTCTGGAACACTACAGCGCCAGACCTGCCACATCATGGGGCCTTGCCGTGGCCCAAATCAAATGCAGCAGCCACTGCTGTCGCCTTCTCCATTCTCTGGACACCTGAATTCTTTCAGCCGCCCTGAGCCCCGCGCGGCAGGTTCCGCCTCTGCTGCTGTTCCTTTATGTTTTAATGTGTCCCTTCACTTTGGCAGGGCAGGATTGAGCTGCCGTTGCACCACTTAAGCTTTGCTGGACATAGGCCGCCTTGGCACATGATCTTACCGCTGCTGCAGCCCTTCTCCAGCAGGGCCCCACGGCTCCCTCTCTGCTGCCGGGGGAGGAGGTAGAGGAGAGATAGGAGCACAGGCAGGCAGTGGCGGCAGCTTCAACACTACACTCCTCCTCGGATTATTTCATTGATAAAATAGTCCTCAGTCAGGGTTAATGCAACGTAACAGCGTTCAGCATGAGGTGACACGTTAACCCCACTGAGGACTATCTATCAAAGAAATAAGTAATTGAAGTTTAAAATAATTTTACACATTTGACAGTTTGAGAGGACTGTCTTCTGACCATATGCATATGCATTGTGTTTTTGGATTGGACATTTAATGGAAATTCAATGATACTTTGAATGAAACTTTATTTGCATAGAAAACAATTTCTACAAAAAATAGACGCCAGCAATGCAATTTTGCACTACCTCAAAGAGCAGTTTATTGGGCATAAGTCAGTGGATTATTCCATATGCCAAGATATGATGGTCATCATTCCTCTTCAAAATAATTCTTTATAAAAATAGTGTCCCGGTATAGGTGGAATCTTTTTAGTTATATATACTTTCTCACGATGATGGCTCATTTTTTGAATGTTATTAAAACTGGAGCATGAGCAGATGAAACAACACAAAAGCATAAAAAAATCCCACCTGTTTTAGCTAGTAACCATGGGTTACACAAAATTACATGCGTTGTAGCATTCCCACCTTAACCCCTTCACTCAGCGTGGGTAAAAGTGCATACCATTTACATCTAGGGCCCCAGCAGTAACTTTAATTACCATCTTTAAAAGTTAAAAAAAAAAAAGAAAAGGAACTGAGAGGCAACTACAACATCGGGAGGTGAGATGACATCGCGAGAGAGAGAGACCACGCCCCCTCCCACGACGTCACGGAGACCTTCGTCGGCGATTGAAAAGCGCCTCACCACCAGGCGCCACGCGACGAAGGGGTGCGACGAAGGGGTTTTCCCCTTTGTGCTCCCCTTCGTGCAACCCTTGGTGCCTCATTTAATATCTTTGTTTGTACATTTTCTGTTATATAAACCTTTTCCAAGTTAAATACCCTTTTTAGTTTGTTAACAAGTTTAATTTGTAATTGTTCACTGTATCAGACTATGGAATTATTCTCCAGCTGTTTTTTGTTCTATGTAAACCGGTATGATTTACATGTAATGTAAGAATGTCGGTATATAAAAATCCTAAATAAATAAATAAATAAAATACACTGTGGAACAATGAGCATGCTTTTTACATGAGGGAGGATGGGCAATTTTTGGACAGTCAATTTATAGGTAAATAGCCATTTACCTGCAAAGGATGGCTTTTGAAAAGCGCCCACATCATTCCATAGATTATTGAAAAAGAAAAAAAAATCCTTTGAAGCACAGTTATGATCTGGAATCAGACAGTGTGCCGAGGGTGGGGAGATCCTCCATTGTTCCCCTACCACTGGTGCTACCCAAAGGGTCATGCTTCTTCCTCAAGAAGCGTATGTCAAATAATTTCCTATCAGCAAAAAAGTCATTTTTCTTTCCTTTTTCCTTTTATGGAAAATCATGAGAACCAGCCCAGGCCATAATCTTTCCTTTTATTCTGTGCAGTTGCAAGGAAATGGAATCTGACAAAATTCATGTTTCTAACCTCTGTCTCAATGCTTTTAAAGAGGCAATATTGTAATTGCTGTAGCACCTATGTCAATTTTAGTCTGAAAGGATCAGCTGGAAAACATAACATAAGAGCTGTCATTCTGAATCAGACCAGTGGTCCATCAAGTCCAGCATCCTGTCTCTGACACTGGCCAATCCAACTCATTTGGACATACCTGGCAGATCCTAATAGAAAACACAATTCCATGTTGCACACTCTCAGAAATAAACTTGGCTGTTGTTACTTCTTTATCTGACCAATAATTATTAATACATTTGACCACATTCTTTGGCAACAAATTCCACAGTTTAATTGTGACTTGACTGAAAAAAGACTTTAAAAAATGTGTTTTAAGTCATTACTAGTTAGTTTCAAGGAGTGTCCCCTAGTTCTACTACTATTTGAAAGAATAAATAACTATTTCCTATGTGCATGTTCCACACTGCATATAATTTTATAAACTGCTGAAGAGTCATAACCTGTTTAGTCTGTCCTTGTAAGGAGGATGTTCCAGCCCTGTTGTTATTATTATGCCTTTTTTGAGATGGGGGCCACCAGAACTGCACACAAAGTGTGGCTGAACCATAGGTTTATACAGAGGCATTATGATATTTTCAGTTTTTATTCTGTTTCCTTCTGAATAATTCCTAACATTCTATTTGCTTTTTTTGACTGTCAGCACAAACTGAACTGAGGATTTCACTGTATTGCTCATAAAGACTCCAAGATCCTTTTCCTGAGTGGTAACTTCTAATAAGGAATCCAACATTGTGTACTTACAGTTTAGATCACCTAAATGCATCACCTGGGACTTGTCCACATTAAATTTCATCTGACATTTAGAAGCCTCGTTCCTGAGCCTGGCAAGGCTCTTCTGCAATTGCTCACAATCCATTTGTGTTTTATTTTTTTTTAATTACTTTGAATAATTTTGTCTCATCTGTCATAAGATCGCCATGTATTTAAGGCACATCTCAATGAGACCAACAGTGCATGTACTCTTCACATTGCAGGCGATGCCATTGCCAAGCATCTCATTGCAGAATATTTCATCCCAGGGTAAATTTAGAGAAACTGACTAAAAGCATGCCTAAGTAGATATAGGGTAATAAGAGCTCTCACCTCCCAGCTTATGTAACAAGTTGCATACTAGTCAATTTGAAAAAACTCCACAGAGAAGGTGTGATAACTGGGTAAGGTGCAGCTGAAAATCTGGCTCAAGATAATCGGGTAAAATTACACAGTTATCTTGAGCTAAATTTTCAGCTGCACCTTACTAGCTAGGTTAGTGGCTAAAAATTTCCTATATCTAGCTGGACAAAACGTATCTGTCTAGATTTAGGACAGCTACTTGTGTGACTGGTGTTGTATGGGTAAATTTAACTGGTTAGTTCTGAAAATTATGTTTTTCTTAGTGGTTGACAAATACTACAGTGAGCTACAAAAAACCCAAACCAACCAACTGGTGAAATACTGCATGCACTATGTATGGCAGTTTAGCACAACCACATTGAATGAATATTTTAAATTACTTGTCTATGATTTCCAAGAAAGTGGCAATAAAGAGGTCTATTGATTGGAAAATAGACCACAGAGTGAAAGGCTTAAGGATCTCGATGTCTGCTCATACCATTATTACGAGAGCAAACTATTTCCTTGCGTTTCTAACTGTCACAATGCTGTGTCTAAAGGAAGACTTGCTTTTTCATTGTGATTTAATTTTTGTAAATAAAGTAAGGCAAAGGTCCCATTCTAATAATGGGAAAGAAAATGAAAACACCCAGCTCAAAGTTACTGCACACAGTTGCTGGTCCCTGTGGGGATTCCAACTTCACACAATTATCTTTACAATTTAGTTAAGTTTAACATACATCAAAGGTTCAGCTTGAAGGGATTACTTCATAATAACATTATTACAGGGCATATGTATCACCACATTGGAACAACCTATTAATTATGTAAGGCCTCAAAGGGATCCTCATGAAGCAAATGTGATCTTGTAGAAGGGACGTGCTAGGTAGAATAGTCCTGAGGAATGTACTATTTTTCCACAGCATTCCCACTGGAGATTGCCATCACGGGTCATTCCAATTATTATGTTGGCGAGTGGCCCCTAGTGTTTGGAGTCGGAAGAGAGCTAAAAGAGCTCAAGAGAAGATGCTTTTTATCCCCTTCTCTCCTGCATTAGATTTGCCTGCCAGATACCTTAGAGTTAGATCTGTGTTCTTAAAACTGAGACTAGCTGCTAACTCACTTCAAGGGAAAGGGTGAGTTAGTTGGCTCTCCCTTTTACATTTTGTTTGGAAGGAAGAGAGTTCCAACTTTCCTTCCTTGTGAAAGAGGAAAGGGGTTACCCAAAAACTGGACGAAAGCCTCAATCCATGTATTTGGAAAGGCAAGTAATTATATCTAAAATTCAAATCCTTTAAGATTCTTGTCCCTTGTGGGAGGAAGACTAATAATTTGATTCTTGTGGAAAGTAAGAAATTTGTTTTTAGTGAATGGAGGTTGCCCTGCAATTCATCCCCTGTTTCACTCAGTCTGAGCTATTTGAAAGAGTATGTCCAGTCGGTGACACCTGGGAGGAGAAGTCAGAGGAATCAGTGTCTACCGTGCACACTGAGAAGGAGAGGAGTGGAGATCCCAGGTACAAAGGGAAATTCTGTGTAGAAAGAAGGAACATAAATATCAACCCTAGGGAGAACTCTAAAATTCAGGAGGGGACAGAGGGAACCCCAGGAGAGTGACAAGAAAAGAACAGATTTTACTGATTGAATGTTACTATATGAAATACTGTATGGATGGCACACCTAAGAAATGTACCAGATGTAAACTTATTTTAATTGAAGAAGTTTTCCCAATAAAGTTTAAGTTGTATTGGAACACCACTATTAGAGATATGCATTCATTTGGAACAAAATGAAATGAAAGGAAAATAAAAAATTTTTGTTGGTTTTCTACATTTCATTAAAAAAAAAAAAAAAGAAAAATCTCTGTGGGCCATGGCCTTCTCCGTCCTTTTCTGACCCTCCTCCTGCCCCCTTTTCCTGAAAGCTACTGGGGCTGGGAACCACCCTGGCCCCTACTCACCCCTCCCACGGGGGTCAACTGCAAAGTAAAAGGGGCAGGAGGGATGCCCAATCTCTTCCTGCCCCATCCATGTTGTCTTCAAAATAATGCCCTGAGACTGATGCCATAGTGACTTTAAAATGGTGCCAGGGGCTGGCCAGCGACATTTTATTGTAACACCATAGAAACATATGGCCTTACAAGAAAATGGCGCCTGCCAGCCCTGAGACCATCACCATTTGATGTCACTATGGTGCCAGTCTCGGGGCCAACTGGGACCATTTTGAATACAACAGTGGATATTGCTTCTGCTCCTTTCACGTTGTAGTTGATCCCCACAGGAGGGGTAAGTGCAAGCCGAGGAACCAGGTGCTCCCCAGGGTTTCATTTTTTTTCTTTTGTGAGGATTTTAAATGTTAATTTCTTTTCAGAAAAGGTTCCAAAATGAAATATTAAACAAAAAGATGTTTGATTTAAAAAAAACCAAAAAAACAAAACTCCCCCCATATAAAATAACATTTTTGGGCCTGTATACTACTTGTCAGGAATCTTTATTGAAGAGGAAAAAGTGATAATGCCCATGGGTATTGAAGAAGTGCGTGCCCCCTCGTTTCCCAGCATTGGAATAACCTTGGGTGAGACTGAGAAGATATCCTGCCAGCTCCTTTGGAGTAAGCACTCTCCTCCCTCAATTCAATTCAGGGAGGGCATGGGAGAGGTATTTACAGTTAGATGCTACTGAGAGGATATTTTAATGTTCCCAGCCCTAGCTAGTAGTCCCTATGCAGGGAGTGGGAGTGGGTTACAGCTTAGACCTGGAGCTAAATCTTCCATAGCAAGCCCCTGGCTTTACTTTTCAATGATATTAGTGAGTGGAGAGGCTTGTCAACAAATTCAGGATATAACCTGCTATGTATTGCATATATTCTGTCAGAATGAAATACTTATTTTCTAGGATGATGAAGTGAAAATCAATGTTGTGCCTCCACAATGTCCACATGGAGTATCTCCGGTGATGCTGACTGCTTTTCAGCAGAGGAAGCAGGAAATCTATAGTGCTGAGTGGAGAGATATAGGTCAGAGTTTATTTGTTACTGTGGTTTTCTGTGATGTGGGAATCCATTCAAAAAAATATAACAGTTCACATATAAGAAAACATTCAGAAAAATACTTTGACTTTGAGTCTGAATCATATTTAGAGTTATTCTGGGATATTCATGATTCCTTTCAAAATACTTTTTCACTTCTAAATGAGAGATAACAGAAAGAATAAAAATAAAATCTGTATCCTCTCTGTTAGATCTCTTATATAGGAATGTGCATTCATTTGAAACAAGAAAGAAAAACATAATTGAATATGTTCTTATTCATTAACGGGTTGATTTAAAAAAAGGTGCGTACATTAAAAACGGGGTTACGCGTGTGGCCGGGCCTTGTGCGCGCCGTGCGCATCTTCAAAAGGGCCCAGCCGCGCGTATAACCTCTGTTATGTGCCGAAGTGCCAGGCCTAGTTAAAGGGGCGGGGCTGGAGGTGCTGGTACAGTGGCCATTTACCCTGTGCTGGGGAAGCGTGCGCCGGCAGTTGGTCGGCGCACGCAAGTTGCTAATGCTCCGGAGGAGCAGCAACTTAAGAAACAAAACAAAAAACCCCGAAGGTACATGACATTTAGGGGGTGGGAAGGGAGGTTGGGGTAGGCGGGACTGGGGAAGGCAGGGATGAGTTGTTGCGTGACATTTGCGAAACTGTACCTCCCCTTGTGCATGCTGCGAGCACATGCGTGCGCGGCCTGCTGATTTTATGACATGCGTGTGCATGTTATAAAATTAGAGCATCCATGTGTGCGTGCCGGGTAGTGCTCCAATTAAGGACCAGACTGGGAGAGAACTTACCTACCCTAACCTCCCTTCCCCTTCCCCTCTCCTCCCCAATCCCTAATGCCTATCTTTTTTTTTTTCCTTGTTCTTCAACTTACTTCAGGGCTGCTGCCCCGCCCAGGACATGCACCAGGGCCCACCCCTTCCAAGAGGCCCGGGGCACTTCTGTGTGTAACGGGAGGTTATGCGGTGGCCGGGCCCCTTTGAAGATGCACATGGCACGCGCAAGGCATGGCCACATGCGTAACCCCCGTTTTGTATGCAAGCACATGATTTAAAATCTGGCAAATAATTTTGATATTTTTTCATCACTGTAGCCACTGGCAAAAAAAAAAAAAAAAACCAACCCTCTTGAGCATCCTCCCTCTGATTCTCCTCAAACCCTCTCCTCACCTGCAAACCCTCTTACCATATTTTCTTTCTTCAGGAAGCCAGAGCGATCACTCTGCCAGTGTTATGTTTAAAAATGGTGTCAGTAGACCAAGACCAACTCTGTTATTTATTTCATACAAAATGGCGCCAGCCAGCACATTGTAATTTTGTATGAAATAATACTAATTACTTATCAAAAAAACAAGAGAGCATAAGTGTTCTGTTCACCTATTTATTTATCTCTCCTTGTAAACTGTATCATGAATACATCTTTTATTTCAAAATCATATATAAAATGTCAGCTATATCAAACTTTTCTTCTGTTTAGATTGACACACCAGTACCTCACTCGTACTATTAAATATCCCTTGCTTATACTATCCCATCCCACTGAATATATTGATTTATTCAAAATCAAACTACACCCCTTATTCATACAATCCCCGTAACAGCTAACATTGAAAACAAATAATGGAAAGTAATTTTTTGTCTCAGTATACAATCAAGTTGCGGAATCTGTTGCCAGAGGAGGTAGTCAAGGCGACTAGCATAGTTTGGATTTAAAAGAGGTCTAGACAAGTTCCTGGAGGGAAATGTCCATAAAACATTAGCAGCGAGGAGGCTAGAGAAAGCTACTGTTATCCCTGGGAGTGAGTATCAAGAAAGAGATCTACTTTTTGGGATCTGCTGGGTATCTGTATCCCTGACTGACAACTGTCAGAGACAGGATGATGGGTTTGATGGACCTTGATCTGATCCAGCATGACATTTCTTACATTCTTAGTATCTTAAATACATTTGTATGCAAACGTTTAGGCATCCTAGTCAAACTGTATGTTATGGATCTCTAAGTGAACAGACACTGATAATCTCTACATGGTACTAAGTTAAACACGTCTTTCTGCAACATTTAATGCAAAATTACTATTTATTTGTTGATTTTAATAGATTAACAATAATAAAACATTAAATCTGGCTTATACAAAAACCATTCCAGTTGATTCATTAATACTTTTCTTAAAAAATTATTTAAAAGGGTCAAAAGTTGATTGACATACGAGGCCAGGGATAGGCAACGCTGGTCCTGGAGCTGCACAAACAGGTCTTGTTTTCAGGATATCCACAATGAATATGCATGAGATATATCTGCATATAACAGCACCAGTGCATGCAAATATATCACATATATATTCATTGTGGATATCCTGAAAACAAGACCTTTGTGCAGCTCCAGGACCACAGCTGCCTACTGCTGCATTAGGCCTTCATTTAATCAGGTGAAGATAATTCCATGAGTGAACAAATACTCTGACAGTTCTGATCTCTCAGCTTGTGATTGCTCTATCAACTTTCAATAACTATAGACTCAGGTAAGCAACTGTCTGAGCATTTGAAAATGAAGATACTGTACATAAGAATTTCATACTGGGTCAGACCAAGGTTCATCAAGCCCAGCATCCTGCCTCTGTGGTCAATACAGGTTGCAAGTATCTGGAAAATCCCAAAAAGTAGACTTAATTCCACCTACTCATGCTTAGAAAATAGGGAAAGCTATAAAAAATATCTCTAAACACTTTCAACTTGCAATTTCAACTGTCTGAAAATTTAAGAAATGAAAGTTACAGTATCTTGTATAGCTGTGGTGAACTGTTCAATTTTCATTTCATCAGTTCAAAGCACTTTGTTTCAAACTGTTTCAGGATTATGATGATTTTGTTTACATATTTTCAATGATGACTTTTGTAAGAGGTTGTAGAAAAACATTTCCTTCTTACAGCTCTCCCATGCAGATCAGTGGACTATTCCTCCAATGTCAGCTAAACTTTTCATTAGGTCATTTGCAGTGATCTATGAGGTCTGTTTTCAGATCTGACCAGTTTTTGGCTAGTTCTATCAGCAAATTTCTTGGTCTTCCAGATATTTCCTTGACTTCAACAGTTCCCTGTAGCTTCCAATTCTTAGCAAAGTTTCTGTCAGTTGAAATTGCTAGCTGGAAGCAGCTTTCAGCCTGCTTTGTAAGAGTGAATTACATTCATTTTCCAATGTTCAGACCAACAATCCAGGTTCAGCCCCATAGCCCTGTGAGTTCAGTTTCCAGCATTAAGAAAAAATGAGTTAAGCCTCTGCACATTTTTGCATTTGGGAGGAAAAAGAGGCCACTGTGGTTTTTTAAAGAAGTAGCTGACAAAGGTAAGAGAAAATGTTTAGCATGCATAAACTATGCATAACCCTTTTCTGGAGGAGTTTTCTGTTTCCAGAGGGTAAAGAATTTATATCTGGGTTTATCTCTTCTAGCATTTCCTCATTTCCCTTTATCTCAAGTCATGGACTCTTTAGTTGTGGAGGAAAGGATAACCTTTTAGGTCCAGGCAGTGAAGTGAAACATATATGATTCTGTGTTGCTGTCCCTTTTACTGCTATTATGGCTACAGGAATTGACAGGACAGCAGGTGGGTGTTCAAAATAATTTTTTTTTTGGATTTGTAAGAATAATAAAAGTTCAATCACATAGAAAATTATTTCCACTGTACGTTTGTGTTCCAAAGGCGCTTCCCCACTGTCCTTGGTTTAGGTGTCCCAAGGTTCTGCTCCCTGGATAGTAGCTTACCCTTCCTTTTCTTGAACTGGGCAAGTGTCTCAGCTTGGCATAGAAATCCTAGGAGGAAGACCCCTTAATCCCCAAAACGTATACCTACCTTCCAACCAAATCAAAAAATGTCTCTATGCCTGCAACCTGTATTCCCCAGGGAAGAGATCCAGTTGTGGGTCTCTTAGCACGATGCTGTTTCTTTTCCTTGGATTCACCAACTGTGACTCCCCTTGAGGAAAGTTATAATTCTGACCAGGAACCAGGTCCAACTATAAGGAGGAGTGGCAATAATCCCTCACAACCAAAAACAGGAAAAAAAACAACTTCTCAGCCTCTGCTCTTTCACTGAGGTGAAAAACAGTCACTACAACCCTTTCTATAATGGAGAGAGGCTCTCAGATCTTCTGCTCCCTGGCCTCTGGATGCGGGGCATGTACCTCACACAGGAGGATCCAGGCTCTCACCCTCAGCCAAAAATCTGCATCTAAACAGCACCTCCCTATGGCGGAGACCTTCTCCTGCTGTCGTGGCCGAGGTTGGTGGGCTGAGAAATGTTTGTTTTGTAAGGTCTCTAGATGGAACCTCACAGGAGGTCCTGTTTCATGCCCTTTTCTCCTTTGGGTCTCCTGTGCCAAAATAGGATCTAAACCCCACCCAGCAAAGTCTCCTCAGGGGTAGGGAAGGGAAGCAGGGATATAATCAGGACTACCGTCCTGGGGGAGGATGTTATCTGGAGAACCTCTGTAATAAACAATTCCTGAGATAAAAGGATTTAACAATTGTATTTTTACCAAAAAGAAAAGGATTAGGAATTGCAATAAATAACACATTTCAAGTTCTTTTACTAGGAATCAGTGAAAGAATATTGCAAGAAAAATTCTTCTTTTTCTTCTTTTACATTAATCAATAATTTAAACAAATATTTAAAATGTAAATGCTTTTAAACTTCTTTTACATATAGCAGTACTAAACCAATATTATTAATTCATTTCTGGATTCAACTCAGAGTCAGATAAATATTACTTTTAATTTATTCTAGCTCTGTCCCAAACTTGTATCCAAACTTATAATTTTTTTTATTTTAAGAAACTGAGTTTTTATGGTTTATATTTTCTCTTCCAGGCTCTGCTGAAACAAAGAGAGTGTACCTCCTTTGGTGTAAGTATCTTTGCCTTGCTTGGCTGTATGTGTTTGTCTTTTTCTCTGTGTTATCTTTCTGTTCTGTCAATTTCCTACTGAGCTCAGGTTATGTCCCTCAGATGTGTGTCAAACACTTATCTGTGGTTCCGAGGTCTTGGGTCCGAGCTCTGTGCGATATACAGTCACATTTCCTCCAGCGATGGGTTTTGTGGTCTTTGCATTGGACCTTCCTCTGGTGGTATCCACCTCTGGGGGATATCTACTACCTATCTATAAGAAATCAGTAATAAAGACTGCCTCCCTGGCATTGAGTATCTTCCACCAAACTAAGGCCTGGATTTATCAAAATACTATAATTTTTGCATGTGATAGGAAAAGGGGTATGTTGCATGCTAATAGGCAGTTTATCACAATAATACCTATGTGAAGAGCTAAGTTACTGCAAATTGTGATAACATTTTCAGATAAGTGCCATTTCCTACATACAACTACTGGGGGACCATGTTTTATGAGAGAGAGAGAGAGAGAGAACCTAGCCATAATGCCCTTGTCCTAGATAGGTATTTATATCTCTATGAGAGGCCCACCAGGAAGAAAGTCCATCAAGCTAGGTTGAGAGAACATTGCACAGATCTCGTCGTTGGGTGAGTGTCCTCACTCCGAAGGTCATCAAATCTTCACAAGACAGCACTGTTCCGTTTGTACGTCTCACTTTGAATGTCAAAGTGGCCCCTAACCCCCTACACTAATATCTAATCCTCACTTCGAATTTCTAGGTGGGCCTCCCATAGAGATATAAATACCTATCTAGGGTAAAGGCATTATGACTAAGTTCTCTCTCTCTCATAGATATCTGAGAGCTAGGTGGACACTCTGGGGGCTTCAAATTACCAGCATCTGCAAAAAACATCACAACAGGTGATAAACCATAACACAAGCTATTACATGGCTTAACACTCGTGAAAAGATTGTAGCTAAAATCAGCATTAAAGCCATGCAATAGGGCTTCACAAAACAGTAAGCCCACCCCTAACTCCTCCTCTTTTTCAGATTTGCATTGCACCACACGATATCGTGCAATCACATGCGTTAAAGGCGTTTTTGCATGCATGAACAGCACTTTTCGCATGTAATAAGCCATTATCGCATGCAAAAATGCCCTGAGGGGGTAAGATCTTTCTAGTGTGGGTGTCCGATGGCTTGGTGGAGTTGGGTATATCTAGCTATAAAAAACAAAGGATAATCAAAAATTCCCTGCTTTTAATTTCAGGGGAACGGCATTCACATTTCAAGCTTTCAATCTCAAAACTTCTTTCTAACTAGAACAGTTTCTATTAAACTGTGTTCCTGTTCAGATATTACCATTAACTACCCTGTCCCTTTTATTTTTTCTTTGCAGGGCACAAGAGTCATTCTGAAACTTTAATCAAACTTTTTTTCTCCTTTTGCTTCCAGATCTCCTCAGGAACACTGTAATATCAATGCTACTGGTTGCTGTAGCTGTTTTCTTCTGATGCAGGCTGGCACGATCACAAATCCTCTAGAGGAAGCATAGCTGATTATCAGCACTTCCGCTTTTCCAAAGTTTTCCTGTTGTATCTCCAGAGTCCCCACATGCAGACTTTTATTCTTCAGGGAGCAGATTCCTGCTCCTCTGATGTCATCCAAATAGTGCTGCTTTTATAAACCTTCTTAGGTTCTATAGCGCTGCTACCCTTGGTCAATCTGATTACAGGGCAGAGTTGTCAGCTGCTCCTATTTTATTTATGTACTTTTTAGACGTTGCTGCACAGGCTGGTCACCTCACTTGTAGTGTTCCTATGCTGGGCAAATCACCACCAAATGCCACAAGGCTAGCCCCCATGCTTTTAAGCTTATAACAATAAACATATAGGGTGCTTGCAGGAAAAACTGGCATGGATTCCTGTCTAGACTGGAGTCTCATCACAGGGGCTGATCCCTGGCCACAAAAACCTTTCAAAATACTCTTGCACATGTGATGGGGCTAGTACAGGGCATCCTAGCAATCAAAATTGCCCAATCATTCAATTTCAATTTCTTTCCTCAGGGCCTGCATGAACTTACCTCCTGGGTCTTCTCTCTCTCTCCAGGACCCCTCTCCCATACAACCAAGCAGCAGCAGCAGAAGGGACTATCCCATGGGCCCTTGCTGTTATCCCATCTTTCCTCTGTGTCCCAGTGCATTTACTGGGAGTCCAGAGGGGCTGAGGGCCCTGTTCCATTCAGTGAAGTCTTGCTGTAGTCCTCTTGCAACTTCATGCATCCCTTCTCCTTTTATTTTAATTTATTTTGCTTCTTTTCTCTTTTTACTTTTATGTTATTCCTTTTATTTATTTAGTTTGCCTGCCTGCTTCAGTGGTATAGCCACAGGTGGGTCTGGGTGAGCTGTGGCCCACCCACTTCACACTCAAGCCAACCCAATTAACTTTCCCGATGCTGAGAAGAGGAGGCCTATTGTAGTAAGGAAGCCCAGAAGAAAGGGAGAGGCCTTGATAGTGTGTGGGAGTGAGAAGTCTGTGTGTGTGTGTGTGTGTGTGTGTGTATATATATATGTGTGACAGCATGGCAGTGAGAAGCCTATGTGTGTGTATGTGTGAGAGAGAGAGCATGGGATTGAGAAGCCTGTATGTGTGCATGTACAAGAGAGCACATGGGAGTGAGAATCTGTGTGTGTGTGTGTGTGAGAAAAGATGGAAGTGAGAAGCTGTGTGTGTGTTTTTATGTATATGGGAGTCAGAAGCTTGTGTGTATGTGTGAGAGAGAACATGGGAGTGAGAAGCCTTTGTGTTTGTGTGAGAGCATAGGAGTGAGAAGCCTGTGGGTATGTATAACAGAGTATGGGAAAGGGAAGCCTGTTTGTGCATGTGTAAGAGAGAGCATGGGAGTGAGAAGCCTGTGTGTGTGTATGTGTGAGAAGTCCATGTGGATGTGAGAGAGTATGTGGGAGGGAAGAGCCTATATATGTGAGAGAGTGCGTGTGGTGTGGAGAGAGCCCGTGGGCCGGATTTTAAAAAGGT
Source organism: Rhinatrema bivittatum (assembly GCF_901001135.1). NCBI lineage: Eukaryota > Metazoa > Chordata > Amphibia > Gymnophiona > Rhinatrematidae > Rhinatrema > Rhinatrema bivittatum. Next base: position 342,907,106 of record NC_042616.1, on the reverse strand, counting down.
TACGAGTGTTGGGTCTATTTTAAAAAGGCTCGGCAACTCGCTTAAAGCCCTGGGACGAGTGTAAGTGGGCTTGCAAAAAGGGGCAGGGCGGGGGTGTGGCCAGAGGCCTCCCCACGGGTGCTAGGCCGGGGATCGCGTGCCGGCAGTCGATTTCAGAGTGGCCTGGGAGAGAATGAAGGAAGGCAATGCAGCTTGGCGAGCACAAGGTGCACAATTGTACACCCCCTTGTGAGCGCTGACCCCTGATTTTATAACTTGCACGGGCCTACGTGCACAAATTATAAAATCAGGAGCACATGTACGCCTGCGCACAACCTTTTAAAATTTACCCCTGTATGTGTGCGTAAGAGAGTAAGTGGGTGTGTGAGAGAGAGTGTAGGAATGGGAGCCTGCATATGAGAGAGAGCCTGTGTGTATGTGTGGGGAACCTACATGTGAGAGAGAGGATATGAGAGTAAGAGCAGGTCCCAGTCTCTTTTTTACCCTTCTGTCTTTTTCAAATTCCTTTTTTATGGTCTTTTTCATTCTGTGTCTACTGTCTCCTCCTGTCTTCTTTCTTTCCTCCTTTATACACACACATAGGCTCTATTTTATACACACTTTCTCTTACCTTATGGGACCAACCGATTAGAAAAATAAAATCAACAACAAAGATTTAAAAAAATGATTTTTTCTTTCAACAACTGGAATATGCCATCTTTGGGAATGTCCATTTCTTATATATTTGTATTTTGCTTTTTCTTCAGTGTTCCACTCTTCAGAGTCTGGTCTCTTGAGCTTTCCATTTCAGTCTTGTCTGCATGTTAGTTTCTAATTTGTAGTCCTTTATTTTGTATCGGATAAGGGTCTGTTGTTGTGCAAGTGTGACAGGGAATGGGTTAGAGAAAAAGGGGTGGACAGGGGGCGGAGCGTGGGCAGAACACGGGCAGGCCAGGACAGCATCGTTAGGCACTGTCCCGCTGAAGCATGTGCCGGCGGCCGACCAGCCTGCGCAAGTTACTGCTGCTCCGGAGAGCAGGTAAGTATTAAAACGAAAAAAAGAAGGGTAGTTAGTGGGGTTTTAGGGGGCATGGAGGACAGGGGAAAAAGGAGGCAGGTTAGCTAGGGTGTTTGGGAAGTTTCCTCCCAGTCCACTCCTTTATTGGAGCGGACTGGGAGGGAAGTGGGGAAAGGACTTATTGCATCGTCACGTGTATCTTGTAAAACTTTGACCCTTACACGAGCGAGTTGGCACTCGTGTGCACATGTGCGTGCTGATATAAAATCCGGCATGGATATGCATGCAGGTAGCGGATTTTATAACGCGTGCGTTGATGCGCGTATGGACACCCAGACGCGGGTTTTAAAATGTACCTTTAAGATAGTAACTTTTAAACTGGTGCACGGGCGCACATTGGTGCGTGTGCGCCAGAGCACATGCAGGGCCATGGCAATTTAATAACTTGCACACATGTTATAAAATAATCTGGGCACATACATATGTGTACACAAATTTAAGTGGGCGCGCGCCTAGCCACATAAATCCAGCTTCTACTGAGTAAGCCGAGGGATTTTAAAAGGGGCTCATACCTATGTCTTTGCCAGTTTCACCAGTTCATCCACCAGTTCATCCAGTTAAGAGGTAAGTCTTTTAAACCCCCTTGGTTTAATATCTTACATTCCCCCCAAACCCCGCAGATATGGCTCTTTTATTTATTTTTTTTTAACTTACACCTCCTCCATAGCAGAAGTAAGTTTATATGGCAATAAATCTGGGCGTGTACCCATCTGCGTATTTGTGCACACATCTCTTGGCCATGCCCTGTAATGCCCATGCCTTGCCCAGACTCCACCCAGACCACGTGTCCTTTTTCGAAACAGATTGCACAAAGCAGAAAATACACGCATATCTTGGCAACTTTTAAAATTTACTTGGCATGCACCAGCCTGACGTGCATAGATCCCCCGAATTTTGCGGGGTGGGCTTTTAAAATTCACCAAGAATATAACTAGTAGGGTTGAAACCTATATGCCTACTACCTACCCATGTTGTGCGATAACACCATCATTATGATATTCTCAGTTCCTTTCCAAATAATTCCCAACATTCTATTTGCATTTTTGACTGCACATACTGAGCCAACGATTTCAAAGTATTATCCATAAGGATTCAGTGGTTCTTTTCCTGGGTGGTGACTCCTGACAAGGAACCCAGCATTATGTACTTGGGATTATTTTTCCCTATGAGAATTACTTTGCACTTGTACATATTAAATTGCATCTGCCATTTAGTTCACCCCTAGATTCATCAAATGCTATAAATTTCACATGAATAGCACCCGTGATAAGGAAAAGGGGTACGGTTAGGGTAATTTTTGAGTTACCATGAGAGAGAGAGAGAAAGAGAAAGAGCGAGGGAACCTCTTTGTAAGGCTTTCATATGTCAACTATTTATATCACTATAGGAGAGCCAGCTAGTAACTCAATGTGAGGTTTTGGTGGTGGTGTAGGGTTTTGAGGCCAGGTTTACATGCACAGGCAGATGTATGAACAGCACAGTACACATCAGTGAAGATTTGACATGATTTGGAATGAGGAAAAGTATACAAAGATGAGATCTGTACAATGTTCTCTCGCCCTAGCTCGATGCACTCTCTTCCTTTGCACTATCAAGCTAGGGCGAGAGAACACTGTGTACTAGTGATATAAATAGCTGACTACATTTATTTTATTTTATTTATTTTTATTTATTTAAAAACTCTTCTATACTGTTGTTAATTCACCATCACAACGGTTTACATAAAGGCACAATAAGAAAAAAATATATAGTTGGTATAGATTAAAATTTAAACATGTGCCAACATAAAAAGGTAACAAATTTTAATAAGAGAAACTATGTGTTAGTTAGAGCTTATATGTTTGGTTAGGAAACTGTTAAGTGGTTCAAGTCTATGTTTAATATGCATTTGGAGATGTAAATGAATAGAATTGTTTGTTTGGTGCGTCTTTATCTATGGATTGCTTCCCTCTTTCTTTTTGTCTTTGTCTTTGTATAAGGCTTGTTTAAAAAGCCAGGTTTTCAGATTTCTCTGTAGCCTTATTTCGAGTGGCATGGAGTTTCATAACACAGGTCCACACATTGTATAGTAGTATAAATGGTTGACTACTATCTATGCCATCCTAGATGCTCTCTCTCTCTGTCTCCTGCCCAGAATGGAATTTGTAAAATATCCCATTTCATAATGCTAAGAAAAAAGGTGTAGTTATTTCCAACATTATTGCCCGCAATAGCATGCATAACACATGCATGTTACCACATTTCATTTTCATTAACTCCACCCATCTGAATAAATTTTGTACATTTGCATATGCAGCGCATGCTGCGATAAATAACACATGCATTATAGCATTATTGCAGGCGTTAGAGACCTAATGCAATTTCATGAATGACACTGTCAGTCTACTAGTCTGCCAAGGCCCTTTTAGAGTTCTTCACAATTCGTTGCATTTTAACAAATCAAAACAGTTTTGTGTCATCTGCAAATATGGTCACCTCACTCATCGCTGCTTTCTCCAGGTCATTTATGAATATGCTAAATAGCACAGGTTCCCTGGGGTTCTCCATTAATAACCCTTCTCCATTTGAAAAATTGACCATTTAGTCCTATCCTATCCAGTAACTAATCCACAATAGGACATTGTCTCCAATCCCATAACCTTCCAATTTCCTGAGGAGATCTCATGAAGGGGTTTGTCAAATGTCTTCTAAAAATCCAAATACACTATATCATCCAGCTCACCTTTGTCCGCATGTTTATTTACACCCTCAAAAAAGTCTAAGAAATTGGTAAAGCAAGATTTGCCTTTAGAGAAAGTATGTTGGCTCTCCCCATTGAACCATGTCTATTTATGTGGACAGTAAGCTTGTTTTTAAGAATAGTTTCAATCATTTTGCCCCACTCTGATGTTAGGCTTATCAATTTATAGTTTCTCTGATCCTTCCTAAAATCCTTTATAAAAATGGCATCACAACAGCCATCTTCCAGTCTTCTGGTACCATGGCTGTTTTAAATGATAGATTGCAAATCACCAGAAAAAGGACTGCAATTTCATTTTTAGTTCCTTCAGAACTCTGGGGTTAAAACCATCTGGTCCCGGTGATGTGTTATTCTTTAGTCTGCCAATCTGAGTTATTACGCCGTCTAGTTTCACAGTGATTTCATCTAGTCTCTCAGAGTCAGCACCATTTCCCCATTTTACCTGCTGCTGCCTGAACTTCCCAGTCATCTGCTGCTTGAGTCTTCCTCCCTTACTACCTGCTGCTTCTGGAGTATTCACGGCTTATTCTCCTCTTGCTGCCATTGAAGCTTTCCTTCATCTTGTTGTCCCTTGTGTACATTTAGCTGATGTACATTGTAGCAAATTTTGTGGAAAGTGGATGAGTTGTTCTAAATTGTTGCCAAAGCCAGGGACTGAGATGAACCATGCTTAGCAATAATTTGGCTTTTACATGTGAATTCTACCACAGCCATCCATGAAATAGATGATCATCATTAACATCAGAGAGAGCAATACAGCACCATTAAAAAATGAAGGAACAGGTAGCAGTCATCTAATTACAGCAAAGAAAACAAGCAGAGATGTTTCACAACATTTTCTTCTGGATGCAAAAGTCTTTAAATCTTTACAGCCCACTAGAATATTTTCATGGCTGTTTTTGTTGACTTACTAAATATGCATTGTGAGCAATTTGTCTGCATTTTTTGTTAATCTTATAAAAACAAAAAGCATTATCTTGTGGATTGATGGAGTTGTTGTGTAGCCTTTACACACAAGCATTGTCAGTAAGTGGTTAATGCATTTCTAGCAAGAAGTTGTTTAACACTAATCATCTTTTGAATTGCTTTTTCCTTCCCATCCCCTTTCTCAACAATCTATTTTATCTATTATCTGTTGTATAATATATTGCACTAGCTTCCCAACAAAGAGTTCATTTAGTGCTTGATGTGTACTCTGGTAAATACTCCATCAAACTGACTATGTCTAGAGTACAGAGATTAGGGGGAAACTGATTGATAGGCCACACAGAAAATTTCCAACCAAAGCTTTTGTGGTGAGAGGAAAAGAATGCATGAAGTAGCAATTGACAGAGATTTTCAAGGTCCCAGAGGTACTGAATAAATGAAAGGACACAATTCTCTTGATGGAATCAGCAAGAAAGCTGATGTGGTCCATGGCTTGCATTGCATACCTATAAAGCCTTACGTAAGGATAATGGTTTGCAGTGGTACTGATTGACTGCAGCTGGTAATAAAATCACTGTGTAGGTAAATGTTCAAGTTTAAATAATAAGACAAGAAACTGACTTAAAGGCACTGAAAGGCTCAGTGGACTGGCCCAGGAATACAGAACCATTAACTTCTGGGTTGCTACTTAAAATTCAACTTGGGCCAATAGCTACTAGAAGTCACTTTCATCTGAAAGAAGTTCTTTGCAGGCCTCTGTGAAGCAGTAGTCTCACTTGCATTCTCAATGCGCAGGAGTCCACATTACTAAAAGCCACCTGCACAGCTGGCATCTCCTGACGTTCTTGTTGGCAGTCTTAGCACAGAGACCAAATGCTAAATGGACTTAGTTAATCTCTCACCCTTAAAAAACAGTATCTACAGACAGAATATTAATGAAGCAAATTAGCAGATTATGGTAGGGAAAATTTGCTTTAGTTTTGCCTGTGCTGTTTCCTTTCTGTAAATAAATGGAAGGTTTAGGCTTCTAGTGTTGTCAATCTGGCACCTTTTACAAGCACTGAAATTGGTTATGAAAATAAAAAAAAACAAAAGAAAGGAAAATCCTAGGTAAGTGGACACATGATCTGCAGCACTTCTAAACAATTTGTAAAATGGCAATTTAAAATGAGTGATCATGGTAACCTGGCATAAAGTACCAGACGGGAAATTGTCAAGGCAATCAAATATTTAATAAACAAAAAACACATACCCTGTTGAATATTCTTAGAATATAGGGAACAATGTTTAATAGCTCATGTGGTTTGCAATGTACATGGGCACCTTTTAGCTTATGTATGTTGCAGTAAATTTTCAAAGGGAGACTACCTGTGTTGTTTCTCATTTAAAATTAGCAGCTGCGAAATATCCATATTAAAATCACCCTCAGACTTTGTTCCTTCTGTTTGCTCAGGCAACTGAGTGGAGGTAAAACAGTACATGTACATTTGAAAATGGAATGCATGTGCACATGGATTTTAGCGTCGGTCGCAGACAGCTGCGCCCACTCTGTCGCACCTCTTTTCTTTCTCTTTCCTCTCCTCTGGGAAAGATGGCTGCCTCCGCCTCTCTTTGCTGACCTCTCTGGCATCCCTGGACCAGCATGGGCGATTGCATTCGCCATTCTTACACTGAGGTCACTTAGGGCATGTGCGCGCACGCCGCCCTCGCTTTTGAATACGTCATGGCGGGAACCTCGGGGGCGTCCCCACCGCATGACGTCACTACCTCCGGGTACTTAGCCTACGATCTCCAATCCAGCTACGAGTTAGCAAGGATTCCGTTCCAGCTAATTTCTACTTCCTTCAGAGAAGTCCGCTCTGAGTTCTCGCTCCTACAAACCCTCCGGGGTTACACTGGCTACACCAAGGCATTCTAGGTACCCGCTCCTCGGGGGCCTTATTTGTTCCTACCTACCCTCCGGGGTTACGCTATTCCAGCAAGGACGCTCAAGGCAATCACTTCTCGGGGGTCTTGCTTCGCTCCTGACTACTCTCCAGGTTTCCCAGCTCATCAAGATCCTAGGTACACGCTCCCTGGGGCCTTGCACTCGCCTGCCTTCCTCCTGGGTTAACCTGCATCTACAGAGGATATCTTGACTCCGGCGCTCTGGGCCTTGCATCATCTTTACCTCTGAGCTGTGGAGGCCACCTCTCCTACAACTACCAGCCTTCATGAGTACCTTCCCTCTTCAGTCTCTCTCTGCCTTGTCTCACCACAGAATAGATTCTTGGCGTACTCCGCTCCCCAGACCACTACCGGACCCTTCACCTCCAGCTTCTGGTGATACCTTCTCTGCACTTGATACAGCTCAGTGCCTGGACTGAACATATTCATCAGAGACCTACTCCACTGGCTGAGGAACGCAGCCCGCTCCTCGGGGCATTGCCTACTGCTGTATAAAAAAGCTTTCATTCTCTCTGTAGTCTTTACTGTAGAAGCAGCCTATTGCTGTATTTTCCCCTCTGGGCTCCTCTCCATGGGAGGAGTCATCAATTCAGCAACCAAGGGCCCACAAACATGTCAAACCTACAACAGATTGCTAACTCCATGGACCCGGCTTAGCTCTCAGCCTTACAGGCCATTCCTGGCCTGGCCCAATGGATCACTGAGCAACAAAAGACTCTGGAGTCACTAACCGTCACCTTCAACCAGTTGAGCGCCCGACTGAATACCCCGACGGTTCCAGCTGAAGGCTCCTCATCTCAGGTAGTTACTGTCAAGAATACTGTACCTCTATCAACTCCTTCATGTTTTTCTGGGGATACACGGATGTGTTGGGGCTTCATTAACCAATGTAGTATGCATTTTTCTTTGCAACCCAACTACTTCACTACTGCTGTAGCCAAGACCACCTACCTCCTTTCGTTACTCGAAGGAAGAGCCCTAGCCTGTGCTTCACTGCTCTGGTTGATACTATTTTGAACGATTTGACCGGCTTTCTAACTCTTTTCAAGTCAGTATTTGATGATCCCGCTCATCAGTCCATTGCAGGATCTAATCTGCTGCATCTTTAGCAAGGGAACAAACCTTTACCGGACAATGTGATCGAATTTCAGACTTTAGCATCCGAACTCCATTGGGTCCTCGGGTGCTTGTGTGCCACTTTCTTAGAGGGTCTCAACTCCTGACTGAAGGACAAATTAGTGACTTGTGAATTGCCTGATACCCTGGAGTCTCTCATTGATTTAGCTGGGAGGATTGAACGCCGCATTCGAGATCGTACCCAGGAGGCTAAGAGTCCCAAGAAGCACGTCTCGGGGAGTACCCGTCCTAAACCTTTGTACGCAGCTCCTACCCCACAATTGCCACCTAACGAGGAGGACGAGCCAAATGTAGTTAGGCCGCAGCCATTTAACCTCAAGGGGAGATGCTACCGTAAACGCATGGGTCTATGCATGTACTGCGGACACTCTGGACATGGTGTCCAGACTTGTCCTATCTGTCCGGGAAACATGCAGACTTAGGATCCACTGGAGGACGCTACCTACTCCTCCATTATCACTTCCTGTCTCGCTTATCTGCGGAAGCCTGGAGTTTCAGACACTTGTCCTCATAGACTCTGGGGCCGGATGGAATTTTATTTTATAGCAGCTGGTGGAACATCTGCGAATTCCTACAATACCCATGACTATGCCTTTGCTGCTATCTTCTATACACAGAGAACCACTTCCAGGAGAAGTCTCTCACCACTCAGGCCATTTGCCTTCACACCGGGGCCTTACACTCGGAGACAATCTCCTTTCTTGTTCTTGAGAAAGCCATCCACCCAGTGGTGCTCGGCCTACCCTGGTTACAGGATCACATGCCTCAGTTTAACTGGGCTAATTTGGAACTGTCACGATGGGGTCCTGACTGCCATGGTCGATGCCTGTCTAAAATAAGCCCTGTGCCATGTATGCCCACCATACCATCATTACCTGGTCTACCACCACAATACTCATCTTTCCCGGATGTTTTCTCCAAACAAGCAGCAGATGAATTACCTCCGCATCGGATTTTTGATTGTGCTGTCAATCTGAAGCCCAATACAGAGCCTCCCAAGGGAAGGGTGTACCCCCTCTCAGTAGCAGAGACTAAGCCTATGTCAGCCTACATCCAAGAGAACCTGCAAAAAGGGTTCATCAGGCCCTCTAAATCCCAAGCTGGCGTGAGGTTTTTCTTCAGGGGAAAAAAAGGATGGCTCCCTTCATCCTTGTATTGATTACAGAGGCCTCAACGAAATCACCATCAAGGATCGTTATCCTCTGCCACTAATAACGGAACTAATCGATAGACTTCAGGGGGCTAAAATCTTCTTCAAATTGGACCTCAAAGGGGCCTACAATTTGGTCCGAATCCGTCACGGGGACGAGTGGAAAACAGCATTTAACACCCGTGATGGACACTTCGAATACCTAGTCATGCTTTCGGCTTGTGCAATGCACCAGCGGTGTTTCAAAATATGATGAATGACTTTTTGCGAGATCTCCTGTACCAGTGTGTAGTTGTGTATTTAGATGACATTGTGATCATCTCACAGGAACTTCAGACACACCAGGAGGATGTGAAGAAAGAACTGCAGAGGTTGCGAGAGAACCATTTGTATGCTAAGCTTGAGAAATGCACTTTTCATCAAGAATCCGTACCCTTCCTGGGCTACATTGTCTCTAAGAGGGGTTTTCAAATGGATCACCAAAAGATGAAAAGCATCCAAGAGTGGCCTCAACCCATGGGGTTGAAGGCATTATGCCACTTCCTTGGCTTCACGAATTACTACCGTTCATTTATCAGGAATTACTCCACCTTGACGGTTCCATTCATGTCCATGACTAAAAAGGGGCTAATCCTTCCAAATGGTCTCCTGAGGCTGTGGCGGCTTTTCAAACCCTCAAAGAAGCCTTCCAAAAAAAACCCTTGTCTTCGCCATCCCGACCCCCATCACCCATTCATCTTCAAGGTCGATGCTTCGGACGTTGGCGAAGGGCGGGATTAAGCCAGTACAGTGACTCCAATGTTCTCCATCCTTGCTCATTCTTCTCAAGACGCTTTTTGCCTGCTGAAAAAACAATGGAATTGGAGACAAAGAATTACTTGTTATTAAATTGGCCTTTGAAGAGTGGCGCCCATGGCTAGAGGGTGCTCAACATCAAATCCTAGTATACACTGATCATAAAAACTTGGAGTAACTTCGACATGCACAACGACTTAACCACTGACAGGCCCGGTGGTCACTGTTCTTCAACAGATTTGATTTCTTGCTCAAATACTGTCCAGCAGAAAAAAATGTCTGGGCAGATGCCCTTTCATGCTCATTTTCTCTAGATGACGTACCCGATGAATCTCGCCACATTATCAGCCCCGAGAAACTGGCTTTGGCGCACACAGTTCCTGCCGGTAAAACAGTTGTGGCTTGGAGTATGAGGAAAAAGCTATTAAAATGGGCACATGATTCCCGTCTGGCCGGCCATCCGGCCGGGAACTAGCCATGCTCCAACGCTTCTATTGGTGGCCTACAATGAAGGAAGACATACAAGCCTAAGTATCTTCCTGTGAGAACTTTGCAAGACAGAAACCCCCTGCCGGACGCTCCTGGGGTCTCCTACAACCTCTGCCGGTTCCTGAGGCGCCCTGGACACACATTACGACCAACTTCGTAGTGGATCTACCATCCTCCGGCGGAAACAATACAATTTGGGTGACTGTCGATTGCTTTTCAAAAATGGCACATTTTGTGACACTGCCAGGTTTACCATCTGCTGCTGAACTAACAAAGCTATTTGTCAAACACATTTTTCGCCTCCATGGGATGCTCAAGCACATCTTATCCGACAGGGGTGTACAATTTACCGCTAAATTCTGGAGAGCGCTATGCCAAATGTTTGACATTTCACTGGACCTAACGTCTGCCTATCATCCACAGTCCAATGGGCAAACTGAAGGGATGAACAGGACACTTAAACAGTTTTTGCGACCTTATGTGAACACAAGACAAAACGACGGCAGAATTACTACCTTGGGCAGAGTTTGCCTTAAACTCACATCCTGCCACTGCTTCAGGGGCCTCCCCTTTTCAAGTCGTATACGGTCGGCTACCATTACCTCCTCTACCATTACCACTGACTGTGGCTTCACCTGCAGCTCAATCCACGGCAGCAGAATTTCAACAGCTCTGGAGACAAACTAAGGAACTGCTATTCAAGGCAGGCCAAAGAGCCAAGAGAACCTACGATGCCCATCATAGTAAGGCACCTCAGTTTCAACCAGGAGACAAGGTCTGGCTGAGTACAAAATTTCTTCGCCTAACGCTACCTTCAGCATGCTTTGCACCAGGCTACATCTGACCCTTTGCTTTCCTCCGACGACTGGGAAATTTGACATAGAGCCTAAAACTACCTCCATCCATGAAGATACACAATGCCTTTCATGTGCTCTGCTAAAACCGCTTGTTCTCTCTGAGTTCTCTAACAAGACTCCCGAACATGCGACTCTGGATGCTGAAGAGGATATTGAATACAAGGTTGATGACATCTTAGATGTTTGCAAGAGAGGCAAGACTTGGGAGGGATACAGTCCTGAGGAGAATTCATAGGAACCACTTGTCAAAATCATCGACAAAGACATGATTCATCGGTTACACCAGATGCATTCTCAGAAACCCAAACCCCCTGGAAGGGGGCCTGGAGGGGGCCCTATGAAGGGGGGACTGTTGTGCCCATCAGTTGCAGGTGACTACGACCTCTCTGTCTCACCTCTTTTCTTTCTCTTTCCTCTCCTCTGGGCAAAATGGCCTCTCTTCGCTGACCTCTCCGGCGTCCCCGGACCGGCTTGGGCGATTGCGTTCGCCATTCTTACACTGAGGTCACTTAAGGCACGTGCACGCGCCACCCTCGCTTTTGAATACGACATGGCGGGAACCTTGGGGCGTCTCCACCGCATGACGTCACTACCTCCGGGTACTTAGCCTCCGATCTCCAATCCAGCTATGAGTTAGCAAGGATTCTGCTCCAGCTGTTTTAGACTTCCTTCAGAGATGTCCGCTCTGAGTTCGTCAGCTTGGAGAACAGGTGACTGAGAGGGGATATGATAGATGTTTATAAAATCACGAGTGGGATGCAACATGGTTATTTACCCTTTCACATTGTACTAAGACTAGGGGATACTCCACGAAACTAACAGGTGGTAGAATTAAAATAAATCAATGAAAGTATTTTTTTCACTCAGCATACAATGAAGGTGTGGAATTTGTTGCCTGTGGTTGTAGTCAAGGTGTCTAGCATAGTGGGGTTTAAAAGAGTTTTGGACAAATTCCTTGTGAAAAATCCATAAACCATTATTAGCCACATAGTTTTTGGAAAGCCTCCGTTTATCCCTGGGATTCACCAATAAGTAATGGACCTACTCTTTGGGTTCTGATGAGTACTTGTGACCTGGTTTGATGGACCTTTGGTCTGATCCAGCATGGCATGTCTTTATGCTCTTAGAATCAGCTGTTTAATTGCTTTAGGAAATACAAGGTTCTCTTAGTTCTAATTATTGTCCTCTCACACCATTAGGGGTTTCTTCCTTTTGTCTCTTCTTCATCCATTTCCATGTCATCACCTTCCACGGTTTCTCCTTCTTGCACAGTTTTATCTTGCATGGTCTCCTGTGATGACGGCTATATAGCCTAATTGGCTGTTTAGCTCATTTGGCTATTGACCAAGTTTTCCATGATGTAGAATAGCTTCCTCCTTTATTTTATCTATCTCACTGCTCAGGTTATATTCACTCTGAATAACAAAATAGAGTTTTTAGATCATACAAGTGCAATTGGTTGTTTCGTGTCATTCTCAAGGACTAAATGTCATCATGACTAGAGTCATTCTGGTGTCATTCAACAAGTTAATAAATTGTTATATTTTGCTGAAGGTTTTTCACCTCTCAGCATGTGTTACTCTAGAGTTCCACCTCTGCATTATAATGAAACTTATTTTTCACTTAGAATTTCAATTAATCCTCCCAGACCTCTGCAAGATTTTCCATAGTGCTTATACTGTGAAAGTTGGTGTATGTTTTTAGCAAGGCAGAGAGGAGAAATTTTCAGCCAAACTATTTTACCTGGGTAAATTACATAGTAGCACAGTAATGAGGGCAGAAAAAGACCAAATGGTCCATCCAGTCTGCCCAACAAGGTTCTTATGGTAGTAGCTGCCACTCCATGCTGGTTACCCTAAGCCTTAGGTTAAGGATACTAATATTTACAATCAAAACCAAGCAACTGTCAAACCCATAACAAAATTACTGCTGGCAACATTTTTACAGTGTGAGCAGCCTTCTTGATAATTCAGACAATGCTGCTTGAATGTTTTGCTTTTAGAATTGGCTGTAGAAGCAGTCCTGTGCGTTTTTCCTAATGTCTGCATATCAGTACCCCAAACCATAAAAGTCAGGGTCTAGTGCTGGCTGCGTCTGAATCCATTTCCCCTTTTTGCTATTTTCCCATAAAAATGACTTTGAAAATTGCTGTCTTAATTTTCCTGAAACTAGAAAAATAAAAGTATCAGGGTTATCCATTAGGGATGTGAATCGTTTTAGGACGATTAAAATTATCGTCCGATAATTTTAATATCGTCTTAAACCGTTATGGAACACAATACAATACAGATTCTAACGATTTATCGTTATAAATCGTTAGAATCGTGAGCCGGCACACTAAAACCCCCTAAAACCCACCCCCGACCCTTTAAATTAAATCCCCCACCCTCCCGAACCCCCCCCAAATAACTTAAATAACCTGCGGGTCCAGCGGCGGTCCGGAACGGCAGCGGTCCGGAACGGGCTCCTGCTCCTGCATCTTGTCGTCTTCGGCCGGCGCCATTTTCCAAAATGGCGCCGAAAAATGGCGGCGGCCATAGACGAAAAAGATTGGACGGCAGGAGGTCCTTCCGGACCCCCGCTGGACTTTTGGCAAGTCTCGTGGGGGTCAGGAGGCCCCCCACAAGCTGGCCAAAAGTTCCTGGAGGTCCAGCGGGGGTCAGGGAGCGATTTCCCGCCGCGAATCGTTTTCGTACGGAAAATGGCGCCGGCAGGAGATCGACTGCAGGAGGTCGTTCAGCGAGGGTTCCGGCGCCTCGCTGAACGACCTCCTGCAGTCGATCTCCTGCCGGCGCCATTTTCCGTACGAAAACGATTCGCGGCGGGAAATCGCTCCCTGACCCCCGCTGGACCTCCAGGAACTTTTGGCCAGCTTGTGGGGGGCCTCCTGACCCCCACGAGACTTGCCAAAAGTCCAGCGGGGGTCCGGAAGGACCTCCTGCCGTCCAATCTTTTTCGTCTATGGCCGCCGCCATTTTTCGGCGCCATTTTGGAAAATGGCGCCGGCCGAAGACGACAAGATGCAGGAGCAGGAGCCCGTTCCGGACCGCTGCCGTTCCGGACCGCCGCTGGACCCGCAGGTTATTTAAGTTATTTGGGGGGGGTTCGGGAGGGTGGGGGATTTAATTTAAAGGGTCGGGGGTGGGTTTTAGGGGGTTTTAATGTGCCGGTTTTTTCGATTTTTCGATTTTTTAACGATTTTTCACGATTTTTCACGATATTTTACCCCCTCAAATGGCAACAATACGATTCCCTCCCCCTCCCAGCCGAAATCGATCGTTAAGACGATCGAGGACACGATTCACATCCCTATTATCCATACCCTACCCCCTCCAGTCTTGAATAGAAGCAACCATTCAGGAAAATACTTTAGTTCTACTCATTCTACTTAAAGAGAGATTCTGAACAATTGTTACCACAAAGCCCAATGAGCCTGAAAATGTCTTACAATGCTGAAAAATTGATGTGTGATTTCCCCAGGGTAAGATGAAGAAATAAGTTATTGTAATTTGGTTTAATTGCAAAACAAAAAATCTGTAAATTTTTTTGGGTGGATAATGGTGTCAAACACAGTGGTAGCAAAAGGGTTAAATAATTATTGTGCATGTTTTGCATTCATTGAGATTCATTTTTTCATGCACATCTCAAAAACTGCTCTTATAAGATAAGATACTATGGATAACTCTATCAGGAGCTAACATCTTACGTTATTGCTAAGTTCTTAGAATATTGAAATTGGAGCATTCATTTAATGAGCCTTGATTTCATTTCTTTTAATATACAAAACTGTAGGAGATTATGTTAACAGGAAATAGGAATGTTTGATCCCAAAAATTTTCAATATGTTCAAATATTTTTTTGTTTTGAGGTTTTTTCCCATCTTTTTCAGTTCATTTAATGTTTTTTTATTTTTTTTGGGTTTAGTTGATTTGTTGAATAAAAAAAATAAACAGCAAAAAATACCAAAAACAAAAAAAATAAAATCATTATAAAGACTAAACAAAAAAAATCTCCACCTCCTATACCCTGCAAGCACCCTCCCACTCTGCCTAAGTTGAATCTGGGACCCCCCTGGACCATTAACACCACTAATATTAAACCAAGTCTATGGTCTGGACCTACCTAGCTGGGCCTCCCTGGGCTCCCCCTGTTAAAATGTGCCAGTGCTAGGGTTCTCCCTCCCCAGCCCCCACTTACCACCTTTCCGTGGTTCCTCCAAATCATTTTTAAGAGGAGGAGTGAATCCCATTTGCTCCTGCTCTGGCTCCCAGAACTTTAAAAATGGTGTCATCCTCCAGGCAGCTGGTCCCCATTTTAACTGGACGGTAGGTGAGAGTGGCCCTGGGAGACCCTGGTGTGACCTGGGCCCTGAGTTCAGTTTAATTTTAATGGTAGGAGTGGGTGTTGAAAGGCCCGAAATCACCCTGTTGGGCCTGGCTCAGCACATCTGGGGAGGCCCAGATCCCAGTTTCAATTTGCTCACAGAGCCACAGGAGGCCTTTTTTTTTTTTAAACAACAAATACAAAAATACCCAAAATGTTTCAGGTATTTTCATAGGAGGCCATTTTCAGTCCATTCCATTTGGAATGACACCTAGAAACAAGGCACCCATTCATTCTATCATATCAGCTATGGTAGCAATCAGTGTCTGCCTCCAGTGAACAGGAAGTATGCTGGGCATCCTTTCCTAGAGGATACCATGCCAATATGCATGATGGATGTGTTTCAGTAGGTGGCAAGGAATTGGCAGAAGTGGAATGCATGAAGACAGAACTTTCTTTTAATATAGCACGACTGCTAAGGATTCAGAGAAGGTGATGGTAAGCTTGTGTACCCAGTAGCTTTAGCCTTGCTGCCCATTCTGGATGTATGAAATGGGGTTGTAAGGCAATGACAGCAATACAGACGTTGAGAATTGCTTGGTGTATGTACAGGAAAAATGTGCTTAAACAGGGGTACCATGAATGCTCTCCCTTCCTGAGACTACACTGAGATACTCAACCTCAGTCATAGCCTTCTATCCTGCATAATCTCAGGAACCATTCAAATGCACTTTGTAAAATACTAGTAGAAGAGAAACAATTGCCTGAATGTTAAAATTAAGATGGGATGCATATTCATTTAGATCCAAATGAAAAAATGTGATGACTGAGTTGATATTGATCGGATCAAACTGAATGGCTATAGTCCCTGAAAAAATCCAAATCCTTTTCATCGTATTTATTTTAGTCCCTTTAAAGTTGCTCCATTAAAGTCTATGGCAGAAACAAAGCAATGCAATTTTGGACATGAAGCCAGATAGAGCAGAGTTGGGACAAGGAAAGAGCAGAACCAATATGTTACAGCACTTTCTCATCCAGCCTATCCCAGCTGGCAGCTGCATGTCATGAGTTCATTATAATTTTTAGGTGAATGTGAAACTAAGATCACTTTGAAAAGTAATTTATTTTGTACTCAGTTATTGCTCTGTTTGATCTTAGGGAGAGAAGGCAGAGATGATTCTGAAACTCCTTGCTTCAAAAATTAGAGGGAAAGAAAATATTAGAAAAAAGGATAATTTGCTGAAGAATGCAAAGTGTGCTGTAGAGTCACTCACTGGCATTGTGACTGGCTGTGGTTTGCGGTGTTACCTAGTAGCAGGAAAAAGCCGGTAATTTCAGTTAGAGGGTTATGGTGTGTATCATCAGGGTAAGACTTCCTCTAAGGTTGACACTCTGCCAGTAGCTGCAGGAAAGATATAGATGGAGAAAATGTTTATTTCTGCAGTGTGAGGTGTGTTTCTGCACTATAGTAATTTAGAGGCAGTATCTTGCTTTCTCTGAGTAAAAGAGTCATTGTGACAATGTACTGATTCTTGTGTGTGTGTGACTCTTGCACTAAACCATAGCCTGTGAGGTTGAAGACTTCTGTCGTGGCTGATATTGTTGTGCGTCCTGTCCGCGCTAGGTCCGCACCCGGGCCTGCTCACCTTGCTCCTGTGCTGTCGGGCCCCAGGCCATCCTCTCCCGCTGCCGCTACCACTGCCTTACATCCGCGGTGCTCCGCAGCGGCGTCTCCCAGGCCCTCCACTTCGGGCCTAACTCCATGATGAGGCGCGGCGTCCTCTCTGGCGCTGGCTCCGACCCTAGGCGAACGCAGACCACCCGGCCCTTTAGGGGGCCAGGGGCGGGAACCAGCTCCGCGGCACAGCCCGATGACGTCACGTAGATTTCGTATAAAAGAGAGGCCCTGCTCCCCAGGACTTCGCCTTGGAAATCGGGTTGACACTGTGGTGTTCTTAGTTTGCCTAACTCTGTGTTCCAGTGTCTCCTTGTTCCAGCGTCTCTTTTTTCCAGTGTTTCCTCGTTCCAGTGTCTCCCTGTTCCTGAGTCTCCATGTATTCCTGCATCCTTCCAAGGTAGTACCCCTACGGACTGATTTCTGGTATTGACCTCTGCCTGCCTGACCATTCTCTTATTTATTTATTTATTTATTTATTTATTTATTTAAAAGTATTTTTATACCGTTTTTTAAAATAAAATTTTGTCAAAATGGTTTACAGAAAATTAAAATAAAAGTGGGGCATGAATAAAATTAAAGTTGAGGATAAAATGTACATAAATTTAACTAAAATAGCTAGATAAATACTAGCTTAAACAAAAAATTTTATTTAAATAAAAGAAAGGTGATATGCTGTGGGTACTTTAGAAAATTAACAGGGGGAATGGGGGGTGGGGAGGGGAGGGGAAGGGAAAAGAGAATGTGGATTAGATTGACCAAATGAAGGGGTGGGAAACGGGATAAGAGTAGAAGAATGGATGTGGCGAATGGGATGAATCGTCAAATGCATGTATTGTGAAGATGAAAGTAAATATGGTGGTTAAAGAAGAGTCTAAACAATGTGTATCAAATGGGCGGGGTGGAGATAATGAGAGTTTGGGTTTTGGAAGAAGAATGCTTAAATGGAATATTAAATGCGGATTGAAAAAGGTATGTTTTTAAAGCTTTTTTTTAAAGTGGTGAGGATTTGATATCAAATGCAGAGGATTAGGTACTGAATTCCAAAGAGATGGTCCTGCTACCGAGAATGCTCTCTTTCTGGTTATATCTAATCTGGCCTGTTGTGGTGATGGAATGTCTAAGAGATTTTGAGTGAGTGATCTTAAATGTCGAGTGGGTTTATAAATATGGAGTAAAGTGCATAGCCAAGTGGAGGGAGAATTGTAAATTAAACTGTGAATGATTGAGAGTACTTTATATTTTATCCTATATTTTATGGGTAACCAATGAAGAGATTGTAGAGTGGGAGCAATATGGTTACGAAGAGGAATACCAGATAATAAACCTGCTGCACTGTTTTGAACTAATTGTAATGAATGAATTGAGGAATCAGATAGACCTAGGTAAAGTGCATTACAATAGTCTAAGCCAGAAAAAATTAGAGATTGAAGAACAGTTCTGAAATCACGGTAGAAAAGAAGAGGGCGAAGACGTTTTAGAAGTTGTAGTTTTTAAAATGATTTCTTTGTTAAGGAAGAGATTTGTTGTTGTTTCATGGATAGATCTGTATTTATAATTACTCCCAGATTTGTGGCATGACGTGTTATTGGGATTGTCTGCTGCCTGGAACTGATCACTGCCTGCCTGACCATTCTCTTGTCTGATGCCTGGAACTGACCCTCGTTTGCCTTGACTACGCTCGGACTGACCTTGGTATTGACCCCTGCTTTGGCTGACTACTTCTGGACTGATACTCTGGCTCTGACCCTTACGCTTCACTTGCACACTCTCTTCTGGCCAACTGTGACTACCAGACTAACCTGCTGGGAATCCACTCGCGGCTTCCACCCGACTAGACCCGCAGGCACTGCCTGTCTCGCCCGGAGAACTTTCTTGAACTGTGACCTCCCATGACACAATAAATGAAGCATGACTCAATAAAATAATGTACAATGAGTTCGGTTACGCGCAACAATATTATGTGCATTGTGATAAATTATTGCAAGAAACATTATTTACTGCAAAATATATTTCCTTAATTTGCCTAACCTTAATTTTTTTATTGCATGTGCGATAATTGCTCTAAGGCACAATATCTCCCTTTTATTTACTGCAGCTTAGTGAATTAGGCCTAAATTAACTAGATAAATTATACCTGTTCAGCAGGTCTAAAGTTAGCCAGATAAACTTAATCCAGCTATTTAGATAGCTAATTATATTCAGATTTCTTCTCAATGTATGAGTATTTTCTAACCAGTGAATATTAATTGTTGTAGTTTCCAGAGGTATAAAGGAAAGTGCACTTGGAACTTTAATCAGTCTTCTGAAGAAGCTATTGAGAATAAGCAGCTAGATAGTAACAGCTGACACTGAAATGGTAGTCAGACAATGAATAAACAGGTAGAGAACAGGAAATTATAAAGGGTAACTGCTTGAAGACAGAGAATAATTAAAGTTAAATATATCAATATTTTTCATACATTTCCCTGTCTTGCCATATGATAGGATATCATTAACAAAGTAGTAGTATATAAAATAATTATTGGATTTATTTTGTTTTTAGCTAGACATACAGAAACCACTTTTCTAAGTGATTCATGTATCAGCTGTCTGAAAACTGCCTCCCTCAAAGTGATGAAAAGCACACAGATCATTTGAAAGCCTGTGGACTTGTAGCCACGCTGAGAAGAAGGGTTTCTGAGGGCATGTTTAGGTTGGGGAGGGAAATCACACACATGTATTACATTGTCTACTCTTGGCACATGCTTTATAAAACTAAATTCTACCTGCACGAAAAGCAGGTCCAAGTGACCATGTACAGAAATTTTCCAAGTGAAATTACGAATGATAAAACGTATTTATTACAGATTCAGACCTTTTTCCAATCTGCTATAATTGGAAATACACTTACTGCCCTGCAAGTCAGTAAACTGTTTTATTTACTTAATAATGAAAGTCTGCTTTCCTAAGAAAACTAATTAAAGACTTTTATTCCAGTGTCTGTCTCTCTATGCCCAGCCCTAAACTTATTTAAATCTAACCAGAACAAATGGAGATTACAATTAAAAAATAACGAAGAATATTACTATGTCTTGCAAGAAACATCATTATCTCTTTATATATATGTTTTTTTTCTTTAGCCTGAAAAAAAATTAGGATGTGATTAAGAAGTCTCTGACACTGGTTTATCTACTATTCTAATCTAAAAAAAAAAAAGAAAGGTTTAGGTGATCAAATTAGTTTACTTTGTCTCTGAATATTTATTGGGTAATTTATTTCATTAATCTACACATCCCATATCAGAGTCCCCTATTTGTCCCCGAGAACTAATGAATTCCTTCTGTTACAAAGAAAGTGTTTACAATAAGTATGTTTTCTAAACAACAATATACCAGATGTTTTAGTTATCCTAATTTAGGTTATTTTTGTACCAAGTACTAAATGCAAAAGTACTATACAAGCAAGACTGCTGTCTCCAGATGCGTTGATTAGTAATTTTATATAATTAATGTTCTGTAAGTGTTCTTTAGTTGGACCCTCCTACCTGTTTTTCCTCAGACCCAGATGAAAACACATTTTTTGTCTTAGTCTGTATCAAAACCTGTTTTAGTTTTTGTTTTTATTTTAAGTAATTCACTCAATGGAATATAAGAAAGTCATTAAGAGTTCCCTCCCACACACCATCTTCTTTGATTTTTATTCTTACTGCCTTACTTCTTTTATTTTTTGGCCCAGCAGTTTTTTTCCTACTCCTTTGAACTTCCAGCTCTGTTAATCAAGGGTGGTGCTTCTCAACCCATCCTCGGGAGACACTTAGCTAGTCTGGTTTTCAGGATATCCACACTGAATATGCATGAGATAGATTTGTGTACAATGGAGGCAGTGTATGCAAATCAATCTCATGCATATTCATTGTGGATGTTCTGTAAACCTGGCTGGCTAGGTGTATCCCAAAGAGACACTGGTGTAGGGTATGATGAACACCCATTCCCAATTACCTTATTTTATAATTCTCATCTAGTCCAGGTATTGCACTGACAGGCATTGCACTGACAAGCAGTAGAAGAGGACCGGAAGGCTCATCTGCATACTGCTCTCAACATCCCCAGGGAGAGGAGTCCAGAGGTTCACCACAAGCGATCTAGGGATTGAATTCCAGAGGCCCCCCACCCTTTGCAGTAGAAGAGGAGCAGAAGGCTCATCTGCATACTGCTCCCAGCATCCCCAGGGAGAGGAGTCCAGAGGTCACCGCAAGTGATCCAGGGATTGAATTCTACAGCCCCAGCTTCCAGAGGCCCCACACCCTTTGTAGTAGAAGAGGACAGAAGGATATATTCTTTAGAGTTTATGTGTGTCTGAGGTAATAAGCAAGCCAGAGATAGTTAATTCTAGTGTCTGTCTTTCCCATCCACTTAACCCTTGATTTTTAGGCAAGAGACACTTTCTCATTAAAAATCAATCAGGCTCTTATCTAAATCATACTATTGTACCAACCCTTATTGAAAGTCTAATCATTCCCTTGTAGGACACTAGCTAATTAATTAGTAAATTCATCTGTAAATTTAAAAGTACTCTAATTCCAATTCCCTTAGTATCCTAAACTTAACTAGGAATTCAATAAAATTAAGATGAAGGCAGCAATCCAGCAGCAACAGGGGGGCTTTCCAGTCTTTTGCATTGAGTGTCACATGTATGATTTTTTATCCACTGGTGAGAGATTGTATGTGTGCACTTGGTGCAAAGAGCTCCTGGCTCTCAGGGAACAAGTCCGATCTCTGGAGGCTAGAGTAGCAGACTTGGAGGAGCTGAGGCAGACAGAGAGATACATTGATGAGAAATTCAGGGACATAGTAGCCAAGTCCCAAATCCAACCTGGCAGCCCCAGTGCTGCCTTGGATCAGAAAGGTCTCCTAGTTGGAGAACATCACCCTGGTGTAGCAGGAAGTGATCCTGTAGCAAGGACCTGCTCTCCAGGTGATGTATTGTCCTCTCGCACTGAGGACAAGTTTCCCAGGGCTACTGCCCAGGAGGGAAGGGTTAGGATGGCCATTATAATTGGTCATTCAATTATTAGAAATGTAGATAGCAGGGTGGCAGGTGGATGTGAGGACTGCCTGGTAACTTGCCTGCCTGGTGCGAAGGTGGCCGACCTCACGCGTTAGGGATGTGAATCGTTTTTTGACGATTTAAAATATCGTCCGATATATTTTAAATCATCAAAAATCATTAGGGCCACGATACAATAACAATTCCCCCGATTTATCGTCAAAAAAATTGTAAATCGGGGGAAGGGGAAGGGGGAGGGCGGGAAAACCGGCACACTAAAACACCCTAAAACCCACCCCCGACCCTTTAAATTAAATCCCCCACCCTCCCAAACCCCCCCAAAATGCCTTAAATTACCTGGGGGTCCAGCGGGGGTCCGGAACGGCCTCCTGAAATCGAATCATGTTGTCTTCAGCTGGCGCCATTTTGCGCCGCCATTTTGCAAAATGGCGGCGCAAAATGGCTTTTGGCAAGTCTTGTGGGGGTCAGGAGGCCCCCCCAAGCTGGCCAAAAGTCCCTGGGGTCCAGCGGGGGTCCGGGAGCGATCTCCTGCCACGAATCGTTTTTCCGTACGGTGCCATTTTGCACCGCCATTTTGCAAAATGGCGGCGCAAAATGGTGCCGGCTGAAGACAACACGATTTGATTTCAGGAGGCCGTTCCGGACCCCCGCTGGACCCCCAGGTAATTTAAGGCATTTTGGGGGGGTTCGGGAGGGTGGGAGATTTAATTTAAAGGGTCGGGGGTGGGTTTTAGGGTGTTTTAGTGTGCCGGCTCACAATTTTAACGATTTTCACGATACTTTAAACACCCAAACGGCAACAATACGATTCCCTCCCCCTCCCAGCTGAAATCGATCGTTAAGACGATCGAGGACACGATTCACATCTCTATCACGCGTCACCTAGATAGGATTATAGACAGTGCTGGGAAGGAGCCGGCTGTTGTGGTACATGTGGGCACCAAAGACATAGGAAAATGTGGGAGAGATGTTCTGGAAGCCAAATTTAAGATTTTAGGTAGAAAGCTGAAATCCAGAACCTCCAGGGTGGCATTCTCTGAAATGCTTCCTGTTCCACGTGCAGGTCCCCAGAGGCAGACAGAGCTCCAGAGTTTCAATGCATGGCTGAGACAATGGTGCATGAAAGAGGGATTCAGATTTGTAAGGATCTGGAGAAACCTTTGGGGAAGGGGGAGACTTTTCCGAAAGGATGGGCTCCACCTTAACCAGAGTGGAACCAAGCTTCTGGCACTAACTTTTAAAAAGGAGATAGAGCAGCTTTTAAACTAGAACAAAGGGGAAAGCCGACAGTTACTTAGCAGTGCATGATTCAGAGAAATGTATCCTTGAAGGATACTAATGAAACAGGAGAGTTAGGGCATCCCAACAGAGAGGTTCCAATAAAAGCAAATGAAGTCCATGTGCATATATGTAAAAAATCACCTGAGCTAAAGATTTCCAAATTATCCCAAACAACTGAAAAGCAGGTTATTAATACAAACAAAAAAACACACTTTGAAATGTCTTTATGCAAATGCTAGAAGTCTAAGAAGTAAGATGGGAAAGTTAGAGTGTATAGCAGCAAATGATGAGATTGACATAATTGGCATCACAGAGACCTGGTGGAAGGAGGATAACCAATGGGACAGTGCTATATCAGGGTACAAATTATATCTCAATGATAGGGAGGATGAACTTGGTGGGGGTGTGGCACTTTATGTCCGGGAGGGTATAGAGTCCAACAGGATAAAGATCATACAAGAGACTAAATGCTCAGTAGAATCTATATTTATTTATTTATTAAGTTTTTTATATTGTCACTAAGACAAGCCATTGTAATGGTTTACAAATCATAAAATAGCAAGGACAATCCAAACAATTTTTAAATAAGTAGCAATAATTTTAAATTAGCTAAGAATCTAAAACAAATACTAAATGCTAAAATAAACATTCATATTAAAATAACACAGCTGCTAAAACATCCACAACTTGAACACTAAAATTTAACATGAAATAAAGCACAGAAAGTCTATAAGCGCATAAAATAAGTAAAGATCACCTATTCACACCATATATGCCATATCGAATAATAAGGTTTTAAGATCATGTTCAAACCTATTAAAATCAGTTTCAAGCCTCACACTCGTTGGTAGTGTATTGCATAGTTTTGGTCCTGTCAGAGGTACCGCTCTCTCCCTTACTTGGTTCAAACATGCTGACTGGACCAAAGGTATTGAAAGTAGGCCCTTATTAGCAGACCACAAATTTCTTTGTGGAACGTGAAGTCTAATGGTTGTGTTTAGCCAGTCTACTTGCTCTCCATATATGAGTTTATGATGGATGCATAACGTTTTGAATTTAATTCGTGATTCTATGGGTAGCCAATGTAGTTCTATTAGGCTAGGGGTGATGTGATCTCTCTTTCTACTGCCTGTTAAGATTCTTGCCACAGCATTTTGCAGGACTTGTAAAGAGTGAATGGAAGAATGGTAGAAATCCCATGTGTGTTGGGTAAAAATATAGTGATAGGAGAATACTACCGACCACCTGGACAAAATGGTCAGACAAATGATGAAATGCTAAGAGAAATCAGGGAAGCTAACCAATTTGGCAGTGCACTAATAATGGGAGATTTCAATTACCCCAATATTGACTGAGTAAATGTAACATTCCTGGATGAAATAAATGACTGCTTCATGGAGCAATTGGTTCAGGAACCAATGAGAGAGGGAGTTATTTTAGATTTAATTCTTAGTGGAATGCAGGATTTGGTGAGAGAGGTAATGGTGGTGGGGCTACTTGGCAATAGTGATCATAACATGATCAAATTTAAACTAATAACTGGAAGGGGGACAGTAAGTAAATCTACTAGTTAGAAAAAAACTGAAAGGTGCAGCTGCAAATGTTAAAAGTATTCAACAGGCATGGACATTGTTTAAAATACAATCCTAGACGCGCAGTCCAGAACTTTTCCACGCATTAAGAAAGGTGGAAGGGAGGCAAAACAATTACCAGCATGGTTAAAAGGTGAGGTGAAAGAGGCTATTTTAGCCAAAAAAAACATCCTTCAAAAACTGGAAGGATCCATCTGAAGAAAATAGGATAAAGCATAAGCAATGTCAAGTTAAGTGTAAAACATTGATAAGACAGGCGAAGAGAGAATTTGAAATGAAGTTGGCTGTAGAGGCAAAAACTCATAATAAAAACTTTTTAAAATATATCCAAAGCAAGAAACCTGTGAAGGAGTCAGTTGGACCGTTAGATGACCGAGGGATTAAAGGGGCTCTTAGGGAAGATAAGGCCATTGCAGAAGACTAATTAATACTTTGCTTCCATGTTTCCTATTGAGGATGTTGGGAAGATACCAGTTTCAGAGATGGGTTTCAAGGGTGATGAGTCGGACGAACTGAACCAAATCACTGTGAACCCGGAAGATGTAGTAGGCCAGATTGACAAACTAAAGAGTAGCAAATCACCTGGCCCGGATGGTATGCAACCTAGGATACTGAAGGAACTAAAAAATAAAATTTCTGATCTATTTGTTAAAATTTGTAACCTGTCATTAGAACCATCCATTGTACCTGAAGACGAGGGTGGGCAATGTAACCCCAATATTTAAAAAGGGCTCCAGGGGCAATCCGGGAGACTATAGACCAGTGAGCCTGATTTCAGTGCCGGGAAAAATAGTGGAAACTATTCTAAAGATGAAAATCATAGAGCATATAGAAAGACATGGTTTAATGGAACACATTCAACTTGGATTTACATAAGGGAAGTCCTGCCTAACAAATTTGCTTCATTTTTTTGAAGGGGTTAATAAACATGTGGATAAAGGTGAACCGGTAGATGTACAGTATTTGGATTTTCAGAAGGCATTTGAAAAAGTCCCTCATGAGAGGCTTGTAAGAAAATTAAAAAGTCATGGGATAGGAGGCGATGTCCTTTTGTGGATTATAAAACTGGTTAAAAAGACAGTGGAAAAGGGTAAACAGTGGAGTGCCTCAGGGATCTGTACTTGGTCTGGTGCTTTTCATTATATTTATAAATGATCTGGAAAGGAATATGATGAGAGAGGTTATCAAATTTGCAGTAGTTAAATCACAAGCGGATTGTGATACATTACACAAGGACCTTGCGAGACTGGAAGATTGGGCATCCAAATGGCAGATGAAATTTAATGTGGACAAGTGCAAGGTGTTGCATATAGCGAAAAATAACTCTTGCTGCAGTTACATGATGTTAGGTTCCATGTTGGGAGCTACCACCCAGGAAAAAGATCTAGGCATCATAGTGGATAATACTTTAAAATCGTCAGCTCAGTGTGCTGCAGCAGTCAAAAAAGCAAACAGAAGTTAGGAATTATTAGGAGGGAATGGATAACAAAATGGAAAATTGTCATAATACTTCTGTATCACTTCAAGGTGAGACTGTGCCTTGAATATTGTGACCAATTCTGTCGCTGCATCTCAAAAAAGTTATAGTTGCGATGGAGAAAGGTACAGAGAAGGGCAACCACAATGATAAAGGGGATGTAAACAACTCCC
Organism: Rhinatrema bivittatum; assembly: GCF_901001135.1. Taxonomy (NCBI): domain Eukaryota; kingdom Metazoa; phylum Chordata; class Amphibia; order Gymnophiona; family Rhinatrematidae; genus Rhinatrema; species Rhinatrema bivittatum. Next base: position 342,880,437 of record NC_042616.1, on the reverse strand, counting down.
CTATGAGAAAGGCTTGAAGAGGTTAGGGCTGTTCAGTTTGGAGTAGAGATGGCTGAGAGGGGATATGATAAAGGTCTTTAAAATCATGAGAGGTCTTTAACAAGTAGATGTGAATCGGTTATTTACACTTTCGAATAATAGAAGGACCAGGGGGGACTCCATGAAGTTAGCAAGTAGCACATTTAAGACTAATCGGAGACAGTTCTTTTTCACTCAACGCACAGTCAAACTCTGGAATTTGTTGCCAGAAGATGTGGTTAGTGCAGTTAGTGTAGCTGGGTTCAAAAAAGGTTTGGATAAGTTCTTGGAGGAGAAGTCCATTAACTGCTATTAATAAAGTTGACTTAGGGAATGGCCTCTGCTATTACTGCCTTCAGTAGCATGGGATCTTCTTAGTGTTTGGGTTCTTGCCAGGTTCTAGTGGCCTGGTTTGGCCTCAGTTGGAAACAGGATGCTGGGCTTGATGGACCCTTGGTCTGACCCAGCATGGCAATTTCTTATGTTGTTATGTCTTGGTTAGATGTCACAGGCTGTATCTCCTTCATGAATCTGGTATATGTGCACCTTGAGTCTGGCCAGTATATGTCATTATTACATGATGGCTATGATGCCTTCCCTTAGAAGCTGTGAGTACAGCATCCCCAGCTACTACATCCGTCAAATCTCTTCAAATGATGCAACTCCGAATCTCTAGTGTAAGATGGCACAATGGAAAATTAGTGTCTTCCCAATGCAATTTAGCAAAACTCACCCCCATGAAACTTATACAACAATCCTGTCAGCTATTAAGAACTGCTATACAGAGAGCATGCAAAGTTTCTCTTGCAAGCATACACACAAAGTCATGCTAACAATCGAGCTGGAAAAAAATTGGTTTTATAGTGGAGCAGAACAACTAGATTCTCCTCCAGCTAGGACAGTACCTTCCACCCTGTTGTTCTTCTTTAGTAATTAGGAAGAAGGGAGTACGTCATATTTGCTACCCTCGACAAATAGCAGGGTAGAGTCTTCTTTAAGAGTCACCTATAAAGCTAGAAAGAATCCATTACTCTGACAATCACTAAAGGGGAATAATAAGTAAAATTAATGTAGTATCATGTATCTGAATTCAAGAAAGCATGGGATAAACATAGAGAATATCTCAGGGAGTGGTAAGAATTGTAAAGTTGAATAGTTGGTGTGAATGGGCACACTAGACAAGCTGTATAGTTTTTTCCTGTTGTGATGTTGCTATTAGGGACAGATAAAGATCTAAACTTTAAAAAGTAGAACATGATAAAATGAGGGAATCTAGTTAAAAAGCAAATTAAAAAGAAGCAATTGCAAGGATTTCAAATATTCATGAAATATGAGATTTTTTTTTAAATACTATCTAGGAAGTCCAGATGAAATGTATACCACAAATTAAAAAGGCTGAAGAAGGCCAAATGACTGCCAGCATGGTGATAGAGCATTGTGAATAAAGTTAATAAAATAAAAAGGACATCTTTTAATAAATGGAAAGCAAGTCCAAATGAGAAGAATAGGAAAGAGCAAAAGAACTAGCAAGTTTAATAAAAAGCATTAATAAGGCAGACCAGAGAAAATATGAGGAGAAATTTACCACAAAGGCAAAATCTAATGATAAAAACATTCTCAAGTATATCAAAAGCAAGACATGTCTGAGTCATTTGGAAACGTAGATGACCAAGTGGTAAAAAGGGCAAGTAGTAAAAAGGACCCTAAACTAGGGATGTGCAACAGGAACAGATTCGTCCCATTCGGTATTCGTATTTGTTGGGACCCAAATTGGTAGCATCCGTTCTCGGGGGACCCCGATCCGTTCATTAGTTACATATGTATTAGTTTCCCAAAAAACCCCCATCCCAACCCTTTAAATTTAATTAACTACAACCCCCCACCCTCCTGACCCCCCCAAGACTTGCCAAAAGTCCCTGGTAGTCCAGCGGGGGTCCTGGAGCGATCTCCTGTACTCGGGCTGTCAGCTGCCGGTATTCAAAATGGCACCGATAGCCTTTGCCCTTACTATGTCACAGGGGCTACCTGTGCCATTGGTCGGCCCCTGTCACATGGCAGGAGATCGATCCAGGACCCCCACTGGACCACCAGGGACTTTTGGCAAGTCTTGGGGGAGTCAGGAGGGTAGGGGTTTTATTCATTCATGATACGTTGCATTCGTGGGGGTCCGCCATATGTTTCGGGACCCCCACGAATGCAACGAATAGGGACCTATACGTTGCGGATTGCGCATTTATTCAAAATGAATGCATATCCCTACCCTAAACTATCCCTAACTGGAATTTTTTTTTTTATATACTTACTGCTCTTCCGGAGCAGAAGGAATCTCTGAGTGCTGGCTGGCTGCTGGCGCGCGCTTCCCCAGGGCATTGTCTAATGGCGCTGTCTTGGCTATCCCCTGCCCCGCCTCTCCCTGCCCAGACCCCACCCCCCCCAGCCCACTCATTTGTTCAGGCCCAGCACTTCGGCGCATATCAGGGGATACGTGCATGGCCAGGCCCTTTAGAAAATGCATGCGGTGCACGCAGGGCCCTGCCACACACATAACCCCTGACTTTTATGCGCGCAGGGCTTTTATAATTGGCCAGTAATCTATTAGAATTCTTTGAAGGGGTAATTAGATGTGTAGATAAGGTGAGCTGTTCAATATTGTGCATTTAGATTTTCAAAAGGCAATTGATGAAAATGCTCATGGGAGACACCTCAGGAAATTACAGCCACAGGATAGGAGGCAGTGTCCTGTTGTAGATTAGTAACTGTTAAAGAGAGGAAACAGAGTATAGGACTAAATAGTCAGTTTTCAAATGGAAAAAGGTGAAATGAAAAATGGAGTGCCCCAAGGATCTGTACTGGAAACTGGGGTGTTTTTTTAAACGTATTCATTAAAAGATAGATTTTTAAAAAAGCCTGCACGTGAATCCATGTGCGTGCGGTTTCCCGGCGACTGCACATGGACACGATCCTTTTAGAACATGCGTGCGTCAGTGCGTGCATGCTATAAAATACATTTCCTGTGCGCACATGCACGCCGGATGTTAAAATCCGAGCGCATGGTGGGACTGTTGCAGAGCCGTCCAACATACCTGGAACAGCGAATCCAGCCCCGGAGGCCTCGACGTGAGGGGAGGAGTTTCAAGCGCCATAAGAACGGCACCTGAGAGAAGGTGAAGTTGTGGGACTGTTGCAGAGCCGTCCAACTTACCCGGAACAGCGAATCCAGCCCCGGAGGCCTCGACGTGAGGGGAGGAGTTTCAAGCACCATAAGAACGGCGCCTGAGAGAAGGTGAAGTTGTGGGACTGTTGCAGAGCCGTCCAACTTACCCGGAACAGCGAATCCAGCCCCGGAGGCCTCGACGTGAGGGGAGGAGTTTCAAGCGCCATAAGAACGGCGCCTGAGCGGCGCGCCACCGCCACCGGCGCGCCGCCAGCGGCTTAGTCCGGACTAGGATGGACTAGGAGGAACGGCTCTCCAATCAATCCTAAAATTTATGAGGAGTCAAAGAAAGTCCACAATAAGCTTTCGGTATACAGAGTAATTTGAATTTATCCTTATAAATGCCGGCGAAGAGAAAAGGCAAGGTAAGGGTCTTTCCTTCAGAGCCCTTGCCTCCACTTTTGCAACTCGAAATCGATCGCTTTATGACACAGCTAGCTAAGGAGGGATCCGAGGATCCTGTTGGGAACTCTCCGAAGGGAGAACCGGAAGCTCCCCAAGAGGAGGTTTCCCTCAGTCCCGAACAATGTCCGCCTCCTGCCCAGCGTGGCACAAATGGGGAAGCAACAGTTCCGCCCACCATTGTAGGTGAACAAGCGCCACTGTGTGAAGGTGTTAACCCCAGTTCAGTCTCGGAGGGAAGGAGACTGGAAGAGAGGAGCTCCGACGAGATTTCCTCCTTGGAGGAAGCTACAACTTCGGATGGAAGTAAACAACTGGTCATCCCCCACTCCGAGCAACATGAAAAAATGCGGCCTATAAGTACAAGGCCCAGAGACGGTAACACTGGGAGCCTTATGGGATCTGGTAAGCGGCTTAAGTGACACCGTGAACAGATTAGAAAGTAAAGTAGACTCTGTTTCCTTAAATTTCCAACAGCAGTTTTACCGGTATGAAGTAGGGATGTGAATCATTTTACGACGATTAAATTATCGTCCGATAATTTTAATATCGTCTTAAACCGTTATGAAACACAATACAATAGAGATTCTAACGATTTATCGTTATAAATCGTTAGAATCGGGAGCCGGCACACTAAAACCCGCTAAAACCCCCCCCCGACCCTTTAAATTAAATCCCCCACCCTCCCGAACCCCCCCCCAAAATAACTTAAATTACCTGGTGGTCCAGCGGCGGTCCGGAACGGGCTCCTGCTATTGAATCTTGTTGTCTTCAGCCGGCGCCATTTTCCAAAATGGCGCCGAAAAATGGCGGCGGCCATAGACCAACAGGATTCGACGGCAGGAGGTCCTTCCGGACCCCCGCTGGACTTTTGGCAAGTCTTGTGGGGGGTCAGGAGGCCCCCCCCAAGCTGGCCAAAAGTTCCTGGAGGTCCAGCGGGGGTCAGGGAGCGATTTCCCGCCGCGAATCGTTTTCCGTACGGAAAATGGCGCCGGCAGGAGATCGACTGCAGGAGGTCGTTCAGCGAGGGTTCCGGCGCCTCGCTGAACGACCTCCTGCAGTCGATCTCCTGCCGGCGCCATTTTCCGTACGGAAAACGATTCGCGGGCGGGAAATCGCTCCCTGACCCCCGCTGGACCTCCAGGAACTTTTGGCCAGCTTGGGGGGGGGGGCTCCTGACCCCCACAAGACTTGCCAAAAGTCCAGCGGGGGGTCCGGAAGGACCTCCTGCCGTCGAATCCTGTTGGTCTATGGCCGCCGCCATTTTTTCGGCGCCATTTTGGAAAATGGCGCCGGCTGAAGACAACAAGATCAATAGCAGGAGCCCGTTCCGGACCGCGCTGGACCACCAGGTAATTTAAGTTATTTGGGGGGGGGGGTTCGGGAGGGTGGGGGATTTAATTTAAAGGGTCGGGGGTGGGTTTTAGCGGGTTTTAACGATTTTAGCGGGTTTTTAACGATTTTAACGATTTATCACGATATTTTACCCCCCCCAAACGGCAACAATACGATTCCCTCCCCCTCCCAGCCGAAATCGATCGTTAAGACGATCGAGGACACGATTCACATCTCTAGTATGAAGCAGAAAACGGAAGAAGTTATTCTTCGGGTTGACGAAGCAGAGAAAAATATTAAATCATTACAGACATTAAACACTATGGGGCGATTTTTAAAAGGCGCGCGAATAGCCTACTTTTGTTTGCGCTAAGGCGCAAACAAAAGTACGCTGGATTTTAGTAGATACGCGCGGAGCCGCGCGTATCTGCTAAAAACCTGGATCGGCGCGCGCAAGGCTATGGATTTTGTATAGCCGGCGCGCGCCGAGCCGCGCAGCCCTACCCCCGTTCCCTCCAAGGCGCTCCGAAATCGGAGCGGCCTCGGAGGGAACTTTCCTTTGCCCTCCCCTCACCTTCCCCTACCTAACCCACCCGCCCGGCCCTGTCTAAACCCCCCCCTTACCTTTGTCGGGGGATTTACGCCTCCCGGAGGGAGGCGTAAATCCCCGCGCGCCAGCGGGCCTCTTGCGCGGCCGGGCCGCGACCTGGGGCGGTGTACGGAGGGCGAAGGCCACGCCCCGTACCGCCCCCAAAACGCTGCCGACACGCCCCCGAAACGCCGCAACGACCGGGGCCCGCCCCCCGACAAGCCCCCGACACGCCCCCCTCGGAGAACCCGGGACTTTACATGAGTCCCGGGGCTCTGCGCGCGCCGGTAGGCCTATGTAAATAGGCTTCCCGGTGCGCAGGGCCCTGCTTCGCCTAAATCCGCCTGGTTTTTGGGCGGATTAGGCGAGCAGGGCTCTGAAAATCCGCCCCTTATGTTAATAAAGATTATACTGCTTCCTCTAGACGTTTAGAATTTCTTGAGAACAATATTAGACATCTAAATATTAGAATTGTGAATTTCCCTAAGATTGCGGGAGAAATCCCATATGTAACTCTGAAAAGATTCTTTATTGAAGCTCTGGGGGTTTCGGAAAATAATTTGTTTTCAGTTCATACTTGTTTCTTTGTAAAAAAAAAAAAGAGCTTCAGCAGTAGTAGTTACCATCCCGGTTAATCTCACTAGTTTTTTAGAAGATACAACTCTAGAGGTGTTAGATAGGGATACGTTAATTGTATCGCTTATATCAACGGTAGACATAGGTAAACTGATGAAAGTTTATTTTCAAAAATTCCCTGTTTCCTTTTACAGCCAAATGGTAAAAATATTTGCAGATTTAGCACCTATAACACGTTCAAAACGACGTGATTTTTTGGCCCGGCGACAAAGAGTTATTTCCTTAGGATATTCGTTTCTGCTTAAATACCCTTGCAAATGTGATATTAAGAAAGGAAACGAATCTTACAGTTTTACTCAAATAGAACAATTACGTCAGTTTGTGGAGACACGCGAGCCGATAACCTCTTCCCCTATAGTTACCTGAAGTGTGAGACTTAGATTTATAAATGGCTGTTATAATGTGTATTCCTATTATTGATGATAATGTGTAATTGTTTTCTTCCATATTTGCTTGAACTCCTCAAAAATTTTTTAGGTTTCCATGGAAATTATTGAGAAATATTATGTTGATTTCAACATTGAAAGATTAAGTTAAGTTTCTTGAAATGCAATAATTTGAATATATTTATTTTTCTTTTTTTTCTTTTATGTTGAAATTAAGGAAACAATACATTTCAATGGATATATTGAATGTAAGAAATTACTGATTATGTAAACTGGAAATTAAGAAATAAAGAATTAAAAAAAAAAAAAAAAATCCGAGCGCATGTGTGGGCAGGTCGGCACTCGCGTGCGCAGCGGGGGGGGGGGGGGATTTTCTAAACCAATGCGCAGCCACGTGAGTAGGCGTTCCCCAGTTCCCTCCCAGTCCGTTCCAATTAAGGAGCGGGACTGGGAGGGAACTTCCCCCACACCCTACCTAACCTTTCTACTTTTCCCCCCTCTCCTCCCTGACCCCTAATCCCCACCTATTAGGTTTTTTTTTTTTGTTTTAAAACTTACTTCACAACTTCCGAGTTGAAGTAACTTCTGCGTTGCTGGCTGGCTGCTGGCACATGCTTCCGGGGACAGAATCTAATGGCGCAGTCCCGCCCCACCCCGCCCCTTCCACCCCCAGAGCACGCCCTTGTCCCACCCCTTTTGCAGGGCCCCGCACTTCTGTGTGTAACAGGGGGTTACATGCATGGCCGGGTCCGTTCTATAATATGCGCGGGGCATGCAAGGCCCGGCCACACGCGAACCCCCGTTTTTTATGTGCGTGCCCCTTTTAAAATTGTGCCTTAATTATCTAAAATAGGGAGCAACAAGAGAGCTTATTAGATTTACCAAATGATACAAAGTATTCCAAAGTCGTTAAAAGTATACAAAAGTAGTTAAAATATGAGCTGATTGTGATGAATTATGGGAGAACCTTTTGATACTTGTGAACTGGGCATCTACAAAGCAGGTGAAAGTTAATGTGGATATGTGCAAAGAACAATCCTAACAGGGGGCACAATTTTCAAAGAGACTTGTGCAGGTAAAGCAATATTTTAGGCACATAAATAGCCTTTTACAAAATTTCCTGTCCCATTTTGTGGGTGAACTAAAGTGTGTATGTCATTAAGTTTATCTGGAATGAGAGGAGGCATTCCAGTAGAACTGGGAAGGAGTTTGGATTTATGTGCTTTTCAATTTAAAAAGTGGTGTGCGTAAATTTGTAGGGAATATTTGTGTGCAGGTTTTAGCAGGTGTAACTTATAAGTATGTTTAGAGGGATAATTTTCAAAGCGGACGTATGTGGCTAAGTCTTTGAAAATTGGTTTAATTTTCGTGTGTTTTTGCCACATTTCTTACACAGAATGTTTGAAAATTATTCTGTACATGTATAAATTAGGAGTTACCATTCATACAAAGGCCCTTTGAATCATTATGAACAATAATTTGACATCCTCAGCTCGGTGTGTGGCAGCCTTAAAAAAAAAAAAAGCAATTTTAGCTATTTGAAAAAGTATAGCAGACAAAACTGGGTATATAATAATGCCTTTGTATCCATCCATGCTGTGATCACAACTTGAGTACTGTTTGTAGTTCTGGTCATCACATCTAAAAAAAGATATAGTAGAATTAGGAAAGGTAAAAGGAAAAGCAAAAAAAAAAAAAAAAAAAAAAATGATAAAAGGGTATGGATCAGGGGATAAATCTTAGCAATTGTCACTTGTCTCTGTCACGGTTCCGGCTGGTGTGTTCCCTTCTCTTCCCCTGGAGACCCCAGCGAGTATACCCTTCAGGATGACCAAGCCCCTCCTTCCTTCCTGCACTACACTCAGATTCCAGCCCTACATAACCCTGTCTATCCTTTGCTTCAATGCTTCTGCATTTTATGTTTCATGTTCTGTGTTGTCCTTGTCTTGTGCCATCCTGTCTTAGTCTGCCCCTGTCTCAGCCAGTTCCAGTCTCAAATGCATGCTGTTCCTGAGTTCCGGTCTCACCAGTACACAGTTCCTGCATCCCAGTCTTACCTGCACGCTGTTTCTGAGTTCCAGTCTCACCTCCTCGCTGTTCCCGAGTTTCAGACTCTACTGCACACTATTCCTGAGTTACAATCCTAACTGCCCACTGCTCCAGTCCAAGCCTTGGTTCCAGTATTACCTGCATCCTGCACCAGCCTGTCCATGCCTAGTTCCAGCCTTACCAGACTGTCCAACTGTGCTCCAGCCTCGCTCTGACATCTGTGCCACTCTTCAATTTAGGAAAGAAACAAATGAAAGGGAATAAAAGTTTATAAAATCAGGAGTTGAAAAAGTAAATAGGGAACTGGTGGTTTACTTTCATATAGTACTAGGATTAGGGGACACTACATGAAACTAACTGGTATCAGAATTAAAACAAATTTGAGGAAGTATTTTTTTTTCCATTCAGTGCACAATTGGATTCAGGAATTTGTTGCCAGAAAATGTGGTCAAGTCTAATAATATAGCTGAAATTTTACAAAGCTTCAACAAGTGGTGGGAGTATAGGTCCATTTAGAATTATAAGCCATGTAGACCTAGGGATCACAACAGGGAATCGATCTTCACATTTTGGATCTGCTGGATACTTCCAAGAGACCCAAACTGACCACTGTCAGACAGAGTGCTACAATCATTGGTCTAACACAGCATGGCACCACTTATGTTCTTATGGTAGTATATGATCCCTAATATATTCATTATCCCTAAAATGTATATTTGGTGTGGACGGGTGCAGGGTGTTACATATGGGGAAAGGTGGCCCTTGCTGTAGTTGCACGATGTTGGGTTCCGTGTTGGGAGCTACCACCCAGGAGGGAGATCTGGGCATCATGGTGGATGATACTTTGGGGTCGTCGGCTCGGTGTGCTGTGGCGGTCAGCGGAACGGGCAGAGTGTTGGAAATTATTGGGAAGGGAGTGGCTAGTGGAACGGAGGGTGTCGTGATGCCTCTGTGTCACTCCATGGCGCACCGCACCTTAGGTGCTGTGTGCAGTTCTGGTTGCCGCATCTCAGGGAGGATGTAGTTGCAGTGGAGAGGGTGCAGAGAGGGGCGACCAGGGTAGTGGGGGGGATGGAACAGCTCCCCTATGGAGAGAGGCTGAAGGGTTTGGGGCTGTTCGGCTTGGAGAGGAGATGGCTGAGGGGGGATATGATGGAGGTCTTTGGGATCATGAGAGGTCTTGAATGAGAGGATGTGAATCAGTTGTTTACACTTTCGAATGGTGGAGGGACTGGGGGGCATTCCATGAGGTTGGCGGGTGGCACATTTGAGACTGGTCGGGGGGGGGGGGGGGGGTTCTTTTTTACTTGGCGCGCGGTGGAGCTCTGGAGTTTGTTGCCGGGGGATGTGGTTGGTGCATTTAGTGTAGCTGGGTTCGAAGGGTGCTTGGATAAGTTCTTGGAGGAGAAGTCCATTAACGGATATTAATCAGGTTTACTTAGGGAATAGCCACTGCTATTAATTGCATCAGTAGCATGGGATCTTCTTAGTGTTTGGGTAATTGCTAGGTTCTTGTGGCCTGGTTTGGCCTCTGTTTAAAACAGGATGCTGGGCTTGATGGACCCTTGGTCTGACCTAGCACGGCAATTTCTTTTGTTCTTATGTACTTACAGAAGAGGCCAGCCTTTCAAAGGGAAATCCATGAGATAATTCACTTACTTCTGCCCTCTAAATGCATGTGATATCTCAATTTTGAAGGCCTGTGAGACATAATTGCTCCATCATTGGCTATGATAATCAATGTATCTTTGACTGAGAGTATTGTTTCCTCTTCACTGAAGGTCTCGATCAGGTCTTTGTTAAAGAAGCAAGGTCTCAACACTTTTGATCTAGCCAATTACAGACCAATTTCTTCCCTGACTACATTGTCTTACAATAACTTACTGACTTCCTTAAGAATATCAGATCCTGGATGCCTATTAATTTGGATTTAGGAAGTCCCTGAAAACAGAAATCCTTATGGTCTCTTTACTTGATATCTTTAGAACAGATCTAGATAGTGGCAAGAGTAATGTTCTTGTGCTACTAGACATTTCATTGGCCTTTGAGACTCTGGATCATAACGTTCTTTTATTTTGTTTAAGGAAATGTGGAATTGCAAGCATTATTTTGTCATAACTCACTTCATACTTTTTCAAGCGCTCCCACCAGGTGAGAGTTGGCAACAAATTTTCTCAATGGTTATCAGTGACCACTGGAGTACCCCAGGCTTCTGCCTAGTGCTTTTTACTTCTTAACAGCACCCATTTTCAAGATTATAGCAAGCCTTTTTGAGGGATAGACAATCTATGCTGATATTTAATTTTTTATTTGCATACAGTTCACCTGCCCTGCAACTGTGAAATTAATTGGAATTTGTTTGTCTAGCATCAAATAGTGGTTCTAAACCTGGCAAAATCTGAGTTCATCGTAATTCAGAAGTTTAATACTACCCTATTACCATTCAGTATTACCACTGATAATGTTACATTGCCCATTCTTCCCCATGTGAAGAGCCTTGGAATCTTGACTGATTCTAATCTAACTATTCATCAGCATATAAGGCTGTTGTAAGAACTGGATTTTACAAATTGCATGTCATATAGTACTTCTTGAAGTATCTGCTAGACCACTCAGACTTTTGTATTGTGGTACAAGGATTGATACTGTCTTGAATAGACTTTTATAATTCATTGTGCAATATCAAGTGCAGTATAAATTTGCCATGATGGTCAACATGCTGATTAATCTTGATTCTCTTTCTTGGGCAAATGTGCTATTACAATTATATCATTCCATGTGGACTCTCAGCTCCTCTCAAAGAGGCCTTTTGGTTAGAACATCTGCCAGGCAGAGTGGTTTTGCTGAAACAAGGGAGTATGCCTTCTCTGTTGCCACTCTTATTCTGTGGAATACTCTCGCTGAAGTTTTGCACCATATGGAATCCTCAAAGACATTTAAAACCATGTTCAAAACATTTATTTTCATGCTGGCTTACGCATGAATATCTGCAGTCTTTTTTCTGACTGTGTCAAATTACATCTCTGCTTCCAGAAAGTTACAGTGAGAGCCCCCAACAGGCGGTTGTGAGTCTGTTGTGTAGGTCATCGTGTTAGTTGTTTATTATATGTTGATTATATGTTGACCTGTACATCGCATAGTACTAAGACATAAGTGATTAATACATTTTCATAAAGATAAAGATAGGTTATAGGAAGTGAGCTGTCATAATCATAAGCATTACGTTAGTCTGAACATGCAGGTATGTTGTGAGTATCATATAAGAGCACTGCAATGATGCACGTATGTTAAAACAAAGGCTCCCATATGAGTATGTGTATAGGAATGCATGAGGTCATCGAGTGATATTTTTACCTTTTCCCCACTGGGCCAACAGGGATTAGTGACTTCTCCTGACTTTATTGTACTTCTGAAGATACCAAAGAGATAGATGGATGGTGGGGTGCTAGGGTGGCAAAATGTTCTTTGTACTTGGGGATTAGGAGGTGAGAGGGGGTTCAGGTAGCCTGTATGTTTTTTTCTTCTTGGAAATGGGTACAGTTTGACCATTAGGGCTCTTCTTACCAGCCACGAGCAACTCTTGATTTACTAAGGTTTTTATGCTCTTTAATATATTAGATATTAAATTGCCAACAAGAGCCCATGTTAAAATAGTCTATTTTAAAAGTTTAATGTGGCATAGTAAATAGTCTATTTTAAAAGTTTAATGTGGCATAGTAAATAGGCCCTCAAGAAAACCAAGTAAAGTAAAGATTCAGAATACTCAATATCATGACATCTGGGTCCAAAGAGATACTACCTTCAATTTTAATTACTACCTGGAATTGATTCCATTAAGGATTGTTTCTTTGTGTCCTTGGTGGAAAGAAGCTGTTGAATTGAAATCAATGCTGTTTATGTTCTCAATTATCATCTGTAATTTCACTGAGTTAATTCAGACCTAATTATCTTAACCCTTGTTACACGAAAAGCTACTTTCTGGTTGAAATGCTGAAAGCAACTTTAAGAAGTGCACTTTAGATAGTGGCCTTTTGGAAAGTATTAGTATAAAGGGAGATGAAATGTAGAAAAATGATTTAAAAAAAACAAAACCCAGTTCTGATTTACAGTAACTACTGCTTCCAAAAGAAGCATTTATGAATACAATAAGACATCTCTCAGTTTTCATTAACTTAGATCTGTGTGTATAAATACATAATATAATCTTATTGTCTAATCCAGCAGACAAAGAGAGAATCATTTGCTTTGTTGCAGCCTTGGGGGTGATACCTAATTTATTTGTAGTGAAATAGTACTTATTATTTCTGCTGCATATCTACGTTCCTTCATTTATAGATTTAAAAGCAGAAGCAGCACAATCAATGGAACATCTGCCATAGGCTCAGAAACGCGTCTCACTCACCTGCACCCACAGATGTTAAATGATTTTCTTATTAGAAGAAAATACAATAAAACATATCAATTGAAGATTTCTGTTGACCCATGCAATTGTATTTTGTTTCTGCTTTAGGTTTTCCTGTTTTATAGATTCATGGTATGAGCACCACTCATGCTATATTCTCTTATGCTAGATAAAACCAAGTTAACTAAACAGCTGACTATTGACTTTTTCCAGCATGCCTCCTGTCCATGTAATTTTATTATGAATGGATGAACTGGTGAGAATGCTTCTACTTTGTGAAAGTTTCGTGGTGCTCAGAGACCAGAGAGAGAAGCTTTTTTTTTTTTGGGGGGAGTTCAGAAATATGCAAGAGTGCTATACATTTAGAGCCCAACTTTCAAAACTGTCTGCAGTATACAATTTGCACATGTATGTGGACACGTGGAGATTTATGCAAGCATAGTTGATCAAATATCACATATTTCTGCCTTAAAGGTTTGTACACATGTTGTAGTAAACATGTACATTTCCCATGCCAGAAAATGCTTACTTTCTGTATCTATTTTATAAAATGTACACATGTATATAACATGACATAGTAACATAATAGCAAAGGCTGAAAAATACCAAATGGTCCATCCAGTCTGCCCAGCAAGTTTCTCATGGTAGTAACTGCTACTCTGTGCAGGTTACCCCTAAACCTTATGGGCCAGATTTTAAAAGGGTTACGCGCATAAGGTACTGGCGTAACCCTTTTAAAACGCCCCTGCACGCGTCGAGCCTATTTTGCATAGGCTCAGCGGCGCGCGCAAGCCCGGGATGCGTGTAAGTCCCGGGGCTTGCAAAAAGGGGCGGCCAGGGGCGTGGCCAGGGGGCGTGTTTTGTGGGTGTGTGGGCAGTCCGGGGGTTGTGGCTGAGTGCCCCGACACAGCGGCCTGTGTTGGGGCCTGCCGCGCCAGCTGTAAGTTACTACTGGCCCAGAGGCAGGCGTAACTTTTCTAATAAAGGTAGGGGGGGGGTTTAGATAGGGCTGGGGGGGGCTTAGGGAGGGGAAGGTTCGGGGGGGGTGGGAAGGAAAGTTCCCTCCGAGGCCGCTCTGATTTTGGAGCGGCCTCGAGGGAACGTGCAGCGCGCAGGGCTCCGGCGCGCGCAAGGTGCACAAATGGTGCACCTTGCGCGCGCCAACCCGGATTTTATAAGATACGCGCGGCTACGCCTGGTGTGCGAACAAAAGTACGCGCGCGCATAGATTTATAAAATCTACCCCTATGTTAAGGGTAATATTAACAATCAAAACCAAGCAAGCCGTCAAACCCATAACAAAATTACTGCTATGACATTTTTTACATGGTGTGCAACCTTCTTGATAATTCAGACAATGCTGTTTGAATTTGCTTTGCTTTTGCACTTGACCATAGAAGCAGTCCTGTGCTTTTTCCCTAATGTCTGCATATCCGTATCCTATACTGTAAAATTCAGGGCCCAGTATTGGCTGTTGCCTGAATCCAAATCCTCTTTTTGCCTTTTGCCCTTGCCGTTGAAGTGGAGAGCAATGTTGCAAGTGCATCAAAAGCATCAAAGCTAATTGATTAAGGGTAGTAATCCCGATGACTTCTGTTAAGGTAGTATCTGTGTCTCCATGCAGGTTACCCCATGCACTCTTTTCTTCATTTCTAACCTCTAGCTTTTAGTGATCTGCAGTGTTTATCCCATGCCCTTTTGAATTTGTTTACTATTGTCATCCTCACTACCTCTTCTGAAAGGGAATTCCAGGCATCTACTGCCCACTCCATAAAAAAATATTTCCTGCTGTTGCTTCCCCTGGACTTTCATTTCTACTGTTTCGATTCCAATGGAAAAGGTTTGAAGTTTGTGCATCATTAAAGGTCTGTATCATATCCCCCTGCACCTCCTCAGATCCCTCAGCCTCTCTTCATAAGTCTTCTGATACAGCTATTTTGGTATCACTTGGTTTTAGGCATATAAAAATAAATGGGAAAAATTGTGTGCTATAAAAGTTTTTGACTGTCCTCTAGAAGACTTCCAATACAAAAATGATAAATGATTCAAAAGTGCTTTATTCACAGCTTCCAATACAGATACAATTTACATGGTCCCATGTTTCGCCTGAAGGCTGTGTCAGGAGGAACGTCAAAGGCATAGAAGCCTCAAATCTGAGAAAATAAAATAGAATAACTGTAACTATGAAGGCAGAACATATAGATCAACTGTAGCAGTGGTAAAAAAAAAAAAGTTATTCATACGCAATGAGATCAATTTCTCAACATAATTTAGCTCTTGTGAAAGACACAAATGATTACAGGGCTTATATCAAAAACTTAAAAAACTCAAAATATGATAACCAATTGGGTAGGACAAGTATCAGAATACATGGTCAAAATGAACCAATCAGAAAACAACAGCATCATATAGTGAATGAATGTAATCACATGTATAGAATCCTCCAATTGGGAAGCGGTGTCCTAAGTTACAATAGGAATGAATGACCTCTCCATACAAGGGGAATCATGTGATTAAAAATTAACCAAGGAAGGGGTATATATTCCTAAAAATATGTGAATGGAGTTTCATATTTACATTCCATTCAGAAAGGTATATTGATATTCTATACTGGGGCGTAGGGTGACTGCTGAATTTGGTGGTGCATCTGAAAATTTGCTGTTGCCATGTGACTAACTCTCTGAGCTACCTCCCCAGCCTGACATTATCAATAAAGGCCAGGCTCAGAATGTCTCCTTTGACATGCTAACATGCCACATTGAGCCGGACTGTAATGATGATGTCAGGCTCTGGGAGGTAGCTCAGAGTATTGGCAGCCCAGCTTTACTTTCTCGGTAGCTGATGCTGACAGAACAGCTCATGGTAATCTGCTGCCTGAGGCAAGGGATAGTATAGGATGAGAATTTGCCCCCCCTCCCCCTCTGCTGCCCCTGCTAAGGTACTTAAGAGGATACACTCTGCAAGAGACAGGCCCATACTCACTCAGCATGGAAAAGAAAATTCAAATTCTGGTGTCACCTCAGTAACTGCCACAAAAACACCTTTCACTACCAGAAATGTTTTGAAGTAACACCTGGGAACTTTTGATTTCACTCACCCTTAAATTGTCGTGGATTAGTTGAGAGGAAGTGGAGGAGGAACAGGGAGCAATCAAACTTTCTCCTCTTTCACATAAACACACAAAACCCTTCTACCCTCTCTTCTTACTCACCTTTTCCATTTCTTCTTGCTCCCTTTCCGCTTGCTCACTCACCTCCTCTTCCCTGCCTCCGAAATCGGAGCGGCCTCAGAGGGAATTTTCTTTCCTTTCACCCTCTCTTCTTACTCACCTTTTCTATTTCTTCTTGCTCCCTTTCCGCTCGCTCACTCACCCCTGCTTCCCTGCCTCCGAAATCAGAGCGGCCTCGGAGGGAACTTTCTTTCCGGCGCCCCCCACCTTCCCTTTCCTTCCCCTAACTAACCCGCCCCCCCCAGCCCTAACTAATTCCCCCCCCTACCTTTATTTCAAAAGTTACGCCTGCCCGAGGCAGGTGTAACTTGTGCCCGCCGGCGCACCATGTTCTGGTCCGGGGGCTGGTCTGGAGGCCGCATCCACGCCCCTGGAATGCCCCTGGGCCGGAGCCACGCCTGTGGCCCCGCCCTGGAATACCTCCGATGATGCGCCGGCTGCGCCACGCCCCCGACACACCCCCGACATGCCCCCCCCCAGGAAAGCCCTGGGACTTAACGTGTCCCGGGGCTTGCACGTGCCGCCGAGCCTATGCAACATAGGCTCGGTGTGCGCAGGGGGTAGAAGGGGCAGCTTTTCGGGGGTTAGGCGTGTATCTTACGCACGTACCCCTTTGAAAATCTGCCCCTAAGAGTAGAGATGGCTATTCGAATTATAATCTGTGTCCTCCAGTGGCTTAAATTGGGAGATTGATTGTGTTGTCTTCTTTTGATGCATTAATTTATTCCTTTGATGCTGTAACATTTTAATAGTTCTTAATTTATCTTTTGCCCATTGTTCTTATTATTCTTATTATTCTCTGTGCTCAGATTTTGTGGTTTTCATCCCCTACCCTTAGTCATGTGGCTTTTCTGAATGAAATTATGTAGAATATATCTTTCCTAATGTAGACTATGCAACTCCATTCACCTATTATTGGGAATATATACCCTTTTATTGGTTAATTTTAATCACATGGATGTCATTCATTCCTATTTTAGCTTAGGATACTCTTCCTGGTTGGAGGATTCTATACATGTGACTCCATTCTTTCACTGTTGATTCTGCTGTTTTCTGATTGGCTCATTTTGACCATGAGTTCTGAGACTTGTCCTTCCCTACTGGTATTTTGGCATGATTTTTAAATTTTTTTTATATAAACCCTGTAATATTTAGCGTCTTTGGCAAGAGCTAAATTAAATTAAGAAATTGATCTAATTGTGTATGTATAACTTGATCTAGTTGATCTATATGTTCTGCTCTCATAGTTATTGTTGTTCTATTTTATTTTCTCAGAGTCGAGGCTTCTATGCCTTTGACGTTCCTCTTGATGCAGCAGCATTCAGGCAAAGCACAGGGCCATGTTGGGGGACTTATTTCTTTGTTAACTGTATCTATATTGGAAGCTCTGAATAAAGGACCTTTGAATGATTTATCACTTGTGGATTTGGAAGACTTCTGGAGGACAGTCAAAAAATTCACACCACACACCTTTTTCTATTTATCTTGTATTTGAGCATGTGGTCCCTCTGCTCCACTTTATCTTTGTATTATATAATATATATATATATATATATATATATATATATATATATATATATATATGTATCTTGTGGTTAAAATGGAGGAGGTTCCAGAGTATGGTGCAAGGGACAACCCCAGAAGGTGGGTGCCAGTATGTGAGTGATTAGATAAACTTTGAATTGATTTATTAAAAACTTCCTGGTTTGCACTTTCACATCATTTTCATAGAAACAAGCAAAAATGAATCATTCACAAATGAATAAAACTTATCATTATAAATAAACAATTAATATGCATGTGAAAGCCATACCTTGGGATGGAAAATTCTAGCATGGCACAGCCTAACATTATTATGTATTATTATGTAGCCACATTCAGTATTCTCCCAGGTTCTTGGGAAATCCCAGATGATTTGCACACAGACTTTCTCCAGTAACACTTCTAGGTGGTCCCTGATGTATTTTTTTCCTTCTCAAAAAACAACAGTTCAGTACTCACACTTCAGAAGCAGCTCCAAGTCCCGTCTTCACACTTTAAGAGCAGCTCCAGGAGAGTCCACTCCCTGTCCTTTGAGCATATGCCATTCCTGAGCTCTGTGATGAAATAACCAGCCAGTACCTCTTCCCTTTGGTTCATCCGGCCCCCCACCCCCAACCACAGTTCCTGTGTATAACTCCCAAACTCCAAATGTCTTCTTTCTCCATGCTACAGCTCTCAGATGTCACTCTTCTTCTTTCTAAAAGCTTGTGGGAGCTTTCAGATAATCTTCCTCTTACTCAGCACAGTCTTGTTCTCCATGACTCTTTTTCTTTTTACTTCTGTATCTTCATACACTCTGGATCAGAGTCTCTCTGCAGGGATTTTTAGGAAAATTCTGATCCTTCTCCTCTTCAGCACTCGCAGAGCTTTCTCAGCAAGCTGGAACTCCTCACAATTGTCTCTCTCTCTCCCTTTGGGGTACCACAGGAGATGGCACCTCACTGCTCTCACTCCTCACTTTTGGCGTGGCTCCTCCAGGCTTCTGTTCCCAGATTTTCTTCCTCAGACAACCAGCAATTCCACACATACTTTTATACTATTCCACCCAGTCACTGCCATTGGCTAAAAGTCACTCACATACTGGCACACACCTTCTGGGGCCATCCCTTGTACCATACACTGGAACCTTCCCCATTTTAACCGTAAGCTAAACTTTTTATCTTTTAGAATAAAATTCCACAAGACAAATCTCCTATAGGAAGGGCTATTTTATTATCCTCCCATTAGCCATCCCCTTCTAGTGCCCTCACAATGAGCTCCTCTAACCAGAACATATTGACTTTCCATATTAAAAATAAGCTCAATAAAAGTATAGCCTATTAAAAACAGAGGTACTATGCCATCTAGTGACCCTGTAGGGTCTGCCCTAGACAATGCATGTGAATTGGAAAATGTGGAATATAAGCATTTATAAATAAATAAATTTATAATTAAGATTACATAGTATGGGTGTGAGATAAAATAAAGATTCTTGAATATTGGCTACCATGACCAGTATTTAGAATACAAAACAGAAGCCGATCCAACGTAGCAGCAATGCAACCAAAGCAAAATTAGCTCGGTGTTATGAAATACTTTAATTAAAGATAAAAACCAGTGCCCGACTCCGGCCAAGTTTCGCCCATATAATGTTGGCTGCTTCAGGGGCTATATATATAAGAGCAACATGAGAAAGAGGACTGTGCTCTGAGCTATTGAGCATAAGCTAATGTCTGTAGCTGCACTACTAGTTATTGTGAAGGAACATTATTTGAATGGTCATCTTCTTTCTCACATTATATATATATATATAACCCAAAGGTAGCGCCGGTGCCATTTTGCCCTCATTATGTCGACATAGTGAGGGCAAAGGTAGCGCCGGCGCCATTTTGAATATTGGCAAATTGGCCCGAGTGCAGAAGGTTGCTCCCCGCTGGACTTTTGGCAAGTCTTGTGGGGGTCAGGAGGCCCCCCCATAAGCTGGCCAAAAGTCCCTGGGGGTCCAGCGGGGGTCCGGGAGCGATCTCCTGCACTCATGACGTCAGGTCACAGGAACCAAAATGGCGCCAGCGCTACCTTTGCCCTGTCATATGGTAAGGTCAAAGGGCCACCGGCGCCATTTCTCTTAACGCAGCCGTGGCCCGAGAGTGGGAGATCACGCCGGGACCCCCCCCCCACTGGACCCCAGGTAATTTAAAACATTTTGGGGGGGTTCGGGAGGGTGGGGGATTTCTTTTAAAGGGTCGGGGTGTGTTTTAGGGTTGTTTTGGTGTGCCGGTTTTCCCGCCCTCCCCCGATTTACGATTTTTGATGATAAATCGGGGGAATTGTTATTGTATCGCGGCTCTAAAGATTTTTGACAATTTAAAATATATCTGACGATTGTTTTAAATCATCAAAAAATGATTCACATGCCTAGTAGATTTGTACACTGCAGCTAGCACTGCAGTGTACAAATCAGCTCCTCTTGTTAGACTGTCTTCTGTAGTCCAAAGCATGAAGTAATTGTTCTTCCATAACAAAAAAGAAAAAAATAATGGGACATTCTTGTAGACCTATGATTATACATGTTTAATTACATTTTTCTGATGACGCCTATTTTGAAGGTCTATAATATAAAAGCACAAAGTCATTGATGAGGAGGAGTATCGCGGTTTAGTGTTTATTTTCCACCCGCACTGAATTGTATTGGGACAGTGTTTTTGATTATTTGTAGCAGGAAAGTTCTGACATTCTCCACCACTAAGCCGGGTAAGTACTGACTTATCTGGCTAAATGGGAACAGCTAACCACAGCTAGACAGCAGAGCAGCAGGAAAGCCTTTTAAAAAAAAATGTGTGCCCATCTGACCCAGGTGTAAAGTTTCCAGCGTTAAAAAACTGGGTTCAGTCTGCGCACCTCTCTGCATTGGGAGAACATATTTATTGCCCTCATTAGCATGGAATTTTCATGTGAGGGTGCTAAGCTGACCACACAAGTCCGAATGCTTATTTTATGAGTTTAAAACTCCTTGCTGATTCAGTAGTATGATTTACGCTCACAAAATGAGTGTTCAAGAGTAGGTCAACTTGTGTATGCGGGTGAACGTACCTTTCTGCATCAGCCGGTCAATATGGCACATACATTTTGGCATGGATGATTTTAATCTATACACCTTTTATGGCTCTATATGTTGACCATGGAAGTGAATTTTTATTGCCTTTGCATACCTATGCACTGTGCAATCCAAAGTACTTGGCAGGTAACAATTTACATGCATAATAAAATATATAAAAAACAACAAACATGAGAAACAGATTAAAAACATACACTTAAAAATCAAATAAGGATAATAAATAAAATAAAAAAGATGATAAAATATCTTCAGATATGAATGACAAAAAAAAAACTGCTATAAACATCCTCCTTCGATCAACACTTTCTCAGTCCATCCCACTATTATGACCCTGTCTAAAATAAAGAGCTTTTACTAGCTTCCTTTTTTTTTTTTTTAATATAATTTTCTCTTTATTGATTATAACAAGATTATAAGAACAATTTGACAAGAAACAAAGCATGTCAATAATAGGAAATTTAATATAACATCAAGCAAAAAGCCAATATTCCAAAGAGGAAATATATAATATTAAATCAATATTACAATATTAATATCCCAAGCACTATGCAGTGGGGAAGACAAAATTCTAAAGAGCATTTACCAATCAAAGTATAAGGAAATAAGGAGAGTATCCCCATTAATACCTCAGTGTGATAACTACTTAGTTTGCAGTATTCCCTATTAAAACCTAAGAAGCTAGAAAGGACTTCAGATCCGATGGTTCAAAATATATATATTTAACATTATTAATTTTCATAATGCTCTTACTTGCTTCCTGAAGGTGGTATAACACTGGATGTTCCAGATCTCATCTGGTAAATTATTCCATAGGGTAGGCCCTGCTATAAAGAAGACCCTGTCTCTCGTTTCTGCCAAAAGCACATGTCAAACTGCAGGAATATCTAACAGATTGTGACTGCAGATCTCAAGTTCCATTGGGGCTGATATATCTTAAGAAGGGAACTGACGCATACTGGGGGGTGTCACTACTAAGTGCTCAGTGAATTAATGTTACTATTTTAAATTGGACTCTTCATTGAATTGGGAGCCAGTATCACGAATGTGACACTGGTGTAATGTGATCAAATAACTTGGTTCCTGTAATCAGCCTTGAGGATGCATTTTGCACTGTTTGTAAAAATTTCAACATATAGGCAGGTAGGCCACATATACGGCTGGATTTTAAAAGCCCTACATGCGCCAGGCCTATTTTATAAAGGCACGGCGATGTGCGTAGAGCCTTGGGATACGTCTAAGTCCCGGGGCTTCAAAAAAGGGGGTGTCCAGGGGCGGGGCCAGAGGCCTCCGGCACAGCAGCCATTTGCCGCTGTGTTGGAGGATCATATACCAGCAGGCTCCTGGTAAGCACAACTTGTGCCTGCCTGGAGGCAGGCGCAAAAGGTAAGATAGAGGTCAGAGGGTTAGAATAGGGTTAGGGGTGGGAAGGATAGAGTAGGGGGAAGGGAAGTTCCCTCACAGGCCCTCCCTCCTGGGAGGGAATGGGTGAAGACCGCAGGTGTCGGCGTGTGCAGGGTGCACAATTGTGCACTCGCTTGCGCGCGCCGACCCCCAATTTTATAACAAGCGCGCACCTTATAAAATTGGGCGTACATGTGTGAGTGCTGGGTAGCGCGCGCACATGTACACCCACACGCTTCTTTGAAAATCTACCCCATAATGAGTTACAATAGTCCAACTTCAAAATTACCAAAGATTGTACAATGATACAAAAGTCAAAATCTCATGCATATAAACATAGCATATAGAACTAGAAGTAGCATGCACACGTGTAAATGCTATTTTATAAACCTCAAGAGTTTGCACATACTTGCAGTATGGCAGATAAATATTACCGGGGAAAAAAGAAGGCAGCCTAAGGTTGTTTCAGGTCGGGGTTCAGATCTACACACACAAGTTGCTATTTTGTAACAAGTATGCATGCATGCATTACTGAACGTGTCCAAATAATTTTACACCTGCTAATTGACCCGCAGTGTTGAAATTGGATTTGTCTTTTGTCTGTGCTTTTTAGGTGGTCATTCAGGGTCTAGGTAAACCGAAGAACTAGGTGAACTGGTAGAGGTTTCGGCAAACTGGTGAGTCCAAGTGTGCGCATATTTTCAGAACAACACATGACATGCACATACTTTACAAACAGGGACCTTTGTTTTCAGTTTTTATTTTATTATAGCCAACAAAAACAGGAGGAAATGAGTAATTTTTGCACTGATCTTTCTCCAGTTATTGTTGGTAATAATATACGCTGGGAAAAAATAAAATTTAAATCAGGGTTATTAAGCAGCCATCTTACATATTTTTACTAGTGAAAACGGCTCAACATTACTCAGGTTGTCTGGTCCATAAATTTTAAAATCCAACAAAAGTGATAATGATAAATAGTTGCTGCATGTATTTCTACAGCCTTTAAATGTGTATCTTGTACAGGGAGAGGGAGAGTAATTAAACATGTATAATCATAGGTCTACGAGAATGTCCCATTATTTTTTTCTTTTTTGTTATGGAAGAACAATTACTTCATACTTTGGACTACAGAAGAGTTTTACTGTTCCACATGGACAGAATTAAAGAAATAAGAAGAACACAGTTATTTGTCTCTTTTGACATAAATAGCGAGGGCCTGATTTTAAAAAGCATTCACTTGCATAAAACTTGTTAGAAAATCTCATGGCCGAGCGCACATGGGCGCCTGATTTTAAAATCCGTGGGCGCTTGTGCGGGCGTTGCACACAGGGGGGGGCGCGAATTTTTGAATATTATGCAAGGCGACGCAATCGGACGTCCTCCAGTTCCCTCCCAGTCTGCTCCAATTAAGGAGCAGACAGGGAGGGAACTTCTTTACCTCCCTGCCTAACCTTCCTTCCCTTTCCCCTTTCCACGCTGACCCTAACCCCTACCTAGCTACCCAAAATTTTTTATTTTTCTACTTACTGCTCCTCCTGAGCAGAAGTAGTTTCCACATGCCAGCTGGCTGCTGGCACATGCTTCCCCAGGACAGGGGCTAATGGCTGTTGTCTTGGCCAACCTCCATCCTGCCCCACCCCTCCTCACCCAAACCCCGTCCCCTGGCCTGCCCACTTGGAGAGGCCCGGCACTTGTGCGCGTAGCGGGCTTTATGTGCGTGGCCAGGCCCATTTTAAAATGCATGTGGCGCATGCAAGGCCTAGCCACATGCATAAACTCCGCTTTTTACATGTGCGGGCCTTTGAAAATCAGGGCTTTAGAGTGAGGCAATACACAAGTAAGTCTATCAGAATCTACATTAGGCCGTGGGATGAACAAAATATCACAATTTATATATAACACTTATTTTAGGGCCATTTTGACCACCTGAAGAGAATAACCTCATTGTAAAAAGTTGGAGGCCATTTCTTGATATTGTACTAAAAGGTCCTGTCAAGAAGTGAGCAACTGATTCTTTGTCCATGACCTCTTCTATATATTGGTAAAGTCTTACATACCAGCAAACTACAGACCAGTTTCTAACCTCCCATTCTTAGCCAAGATCCTCGAAAAAACAGTCAACAACTCACAACTCACAAATCACCTTGAAAACCATAGCATCCTGTTTCCTGCTCAACACGGCTTCAGAAAGATTTTCAGCACTGAAACCCTCCTTATCACTCTAACCGATACCATCATCAGAGGACCTGACTGAGGTCAATCCTACCTTCTGATACTCCTCGACATTTCCGCTGCATTTGATACCATCAACCACAAAACACTCTTAATCAGACTCAAAGAAATTGGACTACGAGACACTACAATCAAATGGTTCGAATCATATTTCACAGGCAGATCCTTCACCTTAAAGTTAAATACATGAAAGTCATCCCAAATACCACTTATGCACAGCGTCCCTCAAGGATCTTCCCTCTCCTCCACCCTATTCAACATTTACCTTCTCCCACTTTGCAAATTCCTCTCAGAAGCAAACATCACCCACTTTGTATACGCCGGCAACATACAAATATTGCTCCCCATAAATAAATCTATCAAACACACTTTAAACAGCTGGAACCAACTCAGCATGAAAATTACTCTTCTACTTTCACAACTATCCCTCTGCCTCAACCAAAACAAGACTGAAATCCTACATATATAAAACGATCACTCTGCAACCCTCCTCAACAACGAAACCCTCAAAAATGTAGAATCGCAATTTACTAATAAAACAAAAAATCTGGGAGTGACTATTGACAACGAAGTCAACCTCAAACACCACATTTCCAACATGGTCAAAACCGGTTTCTTTAAGCTGCAAACACTAAAAAATCTGAAACCCCTTCTCCATACCCAGGATTATCGAACAGTCCTCCAAACAATAATTTTCTCCAATCTTGATTACTGTAACACAGTACTCCTCAGCCTCCCTGAATCCTCCATCAGACCTCTTCAGGTACTGCAAAATGCTGCTGCTGCCAGATCCATCATGAACATAAAGAAATGCAATCACATCACCCCCACACTCAAAGCACTACACTGGCTTCCCATCAACCAAAGAATCCAATATAAAACCCTCACCCTCATCCACAAAAAAATAAATAACAATGAGATGAACTGGCTTAGGGCGGCCATTCTACCTTACACCCCACAAAGAACTCTCAGATCCTCAGATGCCGGCCTACTCACTGTCCCCAACTCCAAAACAGCGCACCTCTCCTCTACCCGTAAACGAGCCATATCTGTAGCCGGCCCCACTCTATGGAACTCCCTCCCGTCCCACATCAGAAATGAACCATCTACACAAATCTTCAAGAAACAACTCAAAACCTGGCTCTTCAGAAAAGCCTTCCCGCCAGATACATAACCCCCCCCCCCCCCCGCCCGGGCCCTCTTACGCCTTTAAACATCTCCCCACCTTTCCCCTTCCCCTACCCTTGCCCCTCATTCTACCCTATACATCCTGGGTAGTACCCCCTTCCCCCTCCTCCCACCCCTGCCTCCTGCTATTTGGTACCCACTAATGAATCTTCTTCATTTATCCAATTCATGCCCCGTGTAGATTTTATTGCTAAGCTACAATGTCACTTTGCTTATACTGCTACATGTAGATCGTTACATTAATTTATCATTCCTATGTTACAATGTTAGAATGTTACAATGTTAGAATGTTATAAATAATATAAATGTATCCCTTCAATTCTCTTTACAAGTTAACATGTTACAATGTAAAAATAAGCAATTCCTGCCTTATTTGTTATGTTAGATGTAAACCGATGTGATATCTCGATCGAATGTCGGTACCTAAAAACAATTAAATAAATAAATACATAAATAAATGATAAAGACATGTATTTTGAACATTGCAGCAAATTAAGACATGCCTCCTCTGAAGTTCACTTAGTTTCACATTGGCTGGAGAAGCAAGACTTTGGTTTCTGATCTCCATTTTTGTGTTATTGTTCACTATGGATGCGTGGTGGCAATTTCCCCCTTTTTTCTGATCGGCCATGAACAACGGTGGATATTTTACCTCAACACTATCACCCTCTGGTTTAAACTAAGGTGTCGAGTGGATGTCATGCTTTTAATGCACATTTCTGTTTCACTTTAGCTGGTTTGACAGATCTTCCAGCTGTTGCTGTTTCTGTTCCTATGTTGTTTGCTTCTTTGTTATTGGTTGTCTATTTGCACGTGACCATTTGGCACCTTTTTTAAATCCTTACTTATTTAATCCTTTGTTTGCTTTGCTACAATATCTGTAAGCTTATATATGTTCTAGTACGTTTGCTTTGTGCTTCCTTTTGTCTAACATGTTAGACTGTCTTTATAATATTACTTTTGTGTTTTAAATGTATTTTGAATGTTTTTTTCTTTTTAATTTGCAGATATTTGTTTTTTCCTCCTTGAAACATGGCTGATATCACGGGGAGATCTTCTGTATGCATTATTAGAATATTTCTGATTAATGTTAAGTGCTTAACCTTCTGATGAATAACTTCTTTGAAATTGTTTTCTTTATTAAAAACAAGCCGTTAAGCCCGTTAAAATGGGCAACATTAATTTTTTTTTCAGTCCATTTTCGAACACAGCACCCTTCTACACTTTTTCTCCCTCACTCTCCCCCTTCCCCTCGTTCACTCACCCCCTTCCCTCCACTCAGTCTTACTCACCCTCTGTCTCCCACTGCCTCCCTCCCCTCACTCTCACCTCCCTCCCCTTCCCTTCCCTCAGTCACTCCCCACCTTCTCTCAATCCCATCCCCTCTCCCTCAGCCCTCCTCCACTCCCTTTTTCTCTGCTCCACAACTTCTTACCCTTCCACTCACTCACATCCCTCTCTCACCTCCCCGTCATTCTCCCTCTCACCTCCCTCCCTCTCCCTCTCTCCTTCCTCGCTACTGGCCGCCGTTCCTTGTCGCTGCTGCTGCCGCCGCCGCCGTTCGCCGCCATGTTGATATCCAGCTGATGCTCGCCGCTGCTGCTTCTCGTCGCCACCGCTCGACGCCGCCATGTTGATATCCAGCTGACGCTCGCTGAGACCAACGTGCTTGCCCACACATGCACACTAGAGCTGCTCTCTACTGCGCATTTGCGGCACGTCGGTCAAGCTTCGTTTATTAGGATAGATTCCCTCTTATCTTCCCTTTCCTTTCCTTTTCACCTTATCCACATCTACTTCCGTCTCCCTCAGTCCTACTCCTCTTCCTTTTTTTTTCTTCAGCAAAACTTCTGAGTCATTCCACTTCCATTCACTGTCATCTTCTGTTTCTTTCCTCTGAGACCTAATCCACAACCCCTTCCCGCTTTCTCAACCCTTCTAAACTGTTTTTGTTTTGACTATCACCCAGGGGCATGCGTGGGGGGGGGGGGGGAAGGGGACTAAAGCAGTGCATAAACTTAATTACTTGCAGGGATCCCAGTTCTCGCTGTGGCTGTCATTTTTTTCCAGCCTTCTGATGCGTGTGCTGGCGGCGGCGGTGGTCTCATTTAGGGCCACAGAATGCAGAAACAGATCGCGCGAGGCAGCCCCGTAACTCATGCAGAGTCAGAGCAGGGAGAAAGCGATGCAGCAGGGCACGTCAGCCAGAGGTCTCTCATCGCGCGAGGCGGCAGCATAACTCAGGAAGAGTCAGAGCAGGGAGAAATTGAACGTGCGACGCGGGCACAAAGTCAGAGCAGGAATTTCTCCCTGCGAGAACTGGGATCCCTGCAAGTAAGTAAGTTTATGCACTGCTTTAGTCCCCTTTCCCCCCTCCCCCCCCTGCGCATGCCCCTGGGTGATAGTCAAAACAAAAACAGTTTAGAAGGGTTGAGAAAGCGGGAAGGGGTTGTGGATTAGGTCTCAGAGGAATTTCTCCCTGCTCTGACTCTGTGTCTGCATCGCGCGTTCGATTTCTCTCTGCTCTGACTCTGTGCCCGCGTCGCGCGTTCGATTTCTCCCTGCTCTGACTCTTCCTGAGTTATGCTGCTGCCTCGCGCGATGAGAGATCTCTGTCTGATGTGCCCTGCCTGAGCTCTCTGTGCCGCACATGCGCAGTAGAGCTGCTCTCTACTGCGCATGTGCGGCACGTCGGTCAAGCTTTGTTTATTAGGATAGATTAATTAATTATTTTGAACTATATATATATATTTTAATTTCTGTGGACTGTGCTCATTAACTTCTACTTACCTCCTTTGTGATTAACCCCTATAGAACCGTCCTCCATTTTACTCCAGGACCTGGGGAAAAGGTTCTAGTAGGGTACTTCCTTTGGAGGAAGAGGCCCAGGACGTTGTGCCACCTCTAGTCAGGCACACACTAGAGCTATCTGTAGCTTCTGAGGCTAGGTCCTTGGGAGGCGTGCTTGCTTATAGTGCTACATCCCTAGTCTGCCTATGTACCTTGTTGTAGCACTCATTGGCAGACTCTTGGGGCATGCTAGGGGGTTCATAAACCAAGTTTTGAGGGGGCAGCCTCTATCACATCTCATGAAAAAGGCAAAGAAGAAGAGTATTAGAGAGGCAAAGGTAGAGTGCACTGTGCTGTCCATTGTTGAACCTTGAATGGTCCTTTTGCAGAGCTGTGAGATATGAGAGAACAAAGCATAGCTTAGGAAGAGGATAATGGCTGTCAGAGCTGCATACTTACCGAGAAGCCAACCTCCTTTCAGTATGCCATGTTTAAAGCAATCATGTATGCCTGACTCTCACAGTGCCTTGAGGTATTCATGTGCTACTTTGACCTTTTATCGGTGCCTTGGGGGTGTTTCTGCCACTTTTGTTTTGCTCCCCCTCCCCTCATAGTGAGCTTGGGCTATTTATGCCACTGTTGGTGCTGCTTTGTTTTGGTGCCTTGGGCTGCTTTGTTTTGGTGCCTTGGGCTGCCTTGGGCTGCTTTGTTTTGTTGCCTTGGGCTGTTCATGCCTTTATTGTTGGTGTCTTTGCCCCTCTTTTTGAGCCTTGAGGCGTTCTTGTCAGTGTTGGGGTGGCTTTGCTCCTCTCTCCGTGCCTTGGGGTATTGCTACCTCTGTTTGGGTTGCTTTGCCTGTTACAGTGCCGTGGGCTGTTCATGCCCCTCTCGGTGCCACTTTGCCCCACTCTTGGTGTCTTGGAGTGCTCTTCACTCTGCTTCTGCCTGCAAGTTTCATGAAACTTAGATAGAAAACCCCAATTTTAGAATACTAAAATAGGATGCATTGCTTAATGCTTCCCCCATTTATTTTAATGGAAAATGGATCACACATGAAACAATTCTTTGGGGCTCAAACCAAATGAAATGAATCACTGAACCAAATGAACCTAGCCAAACGAATGAACAAACTTAAGTGAAAATGTTTTCCATGCACATCCCTAGTAAACTTACACATAAACATGACATACACATGTAAGTTTACTCGCATTCCAGGCCGGCAGTTTTCTGAAAGGCCATTTCTGTGTGTAAAACACTATTTAACCCACAGATGTCCCTTTGAAAATTACCCTCTTTGAGTCAATAGATAGTGGCAGAAGCAGAAGGTCAATTGGAATAAAAGTCTTTCCTTTAATCCAACTAAGATGTATCTTCAATCATCACTACATTGAGCAAGACATATAAATAATGATGTGCTGATGTTCTCACTTCTGAAGTATTCCCTGCTAGTAGAAAAACAGTGACATGAAAGCATATTTGCCTAAAAGAAAAAAATGTAAAGAAATTACTGTTATTATTTGAAGGCTATTTCTGGTATTATCACTGTATATATACTTGTGCAAATGTACGAAGTAAAAGAGAAACAATAAATCACATATGAACAGAAAAAGCAAAAGAGAAACAGAAAAACTGTAGGTGCCTGCTTCAAAGGGATTACAGTCTATAAAATTCAGATTAAACATCATGCTCAGTTTTAGTTTGCTTATACTTTAAATGAAAATGATATCCATATATTGAGTTGACATATAATTTGTATTACTTTGCAAGCACCATTTCCTTCCTGTCACTTAAAATAAGCTAGGAAAAAAGCCAGGCATTGTTTGCTAATCGAAGAGTAAATAGAAAACTCAATGATTTTTAGCAGCTTCTCTTTCATCAAAAAGAGTAATTTCCTGCCTTACCTCTGCATGTCTAATGGTTTAATGGATAAATGCAGACAAGGTACTGTCTCTGTTCTGTAAGTCTCTTTATATTGGGCTACAGCTTAATAGCGTGAAGTGTCAGCTAATGCAATTGTTAAACTGATAAGAGGAGCACAGTAACAACAAGATGATGGATTCTTGCTGAACAGCAGGCACTGTGTTGTACTCTCTCTGTGGATCTGATTCACCCCAAATTTAGGACTTAGAAAACTTATGGAAATAAATAAAAATAATTTGATTTTATATTGGCTTAAAAAAAGCTGTATATCTTTGAAATTTATTTTTATTTATTTATTAAGGAAACTTAATATTCTGACCTTCCTAATATATACTCAGATAGGATTACATAAAATATTTCATAATGTATAAAATATATTTCTAATAGAGCTTATACATTCATTGGAAAGAAACAGGAAATTTCCCATTTTGTTTCATTTGTCAAACAAAATGAAAGAGAAATAAATGATATTTCATTTTAGAAACAGAGCTTCCTACTGCAAACCACCTCCCCACCCAAACTTTTCCCAGGGTTCCCCTTAATCCCCCTAGCCTCCCCCAGATCTTTTTACCCCTAAGCCTTCTCTCTTCACATAGCAGGAGCAATCCCTTCAGCCCTTCTCCCTGAACCCTCACCAGTTTACACAGATACCTGCATACAAAAGCCAAATCCGTGCATATACGCTATTTTTTCATGTGTAACCCCTGCATCACTCTTTGAAAATTACCTCCCATCTGCATATACATAGCATGTAATAATAAAACCTTATATTAAGTCTACCAGTGGCTGAAGAAATACATTAAAAATACTTTAGATAAAATGATCCTTGAAGCATGCTGTCTTTCCACACAATGGACTGAGTCCTGTTTATTAAAAAAAGAGCTAACTCATAGGTATTGTAGTAAGATGATGTGGTCAATGATGTCATATGCATTTGAACACCATTGACTAGAGACAGTAATAGGGATATGCACTGAGCATTTTTTGGTTTAATTTTAATTTTCATTTCATTTTTATTTTCATTTTTCACCTGTGGCACTTACAGCTTATACATTTATATTATAGAACTAGTATGTTTAGGATACTTTTCTATAGGAAGCATATTGTAGGGCATAACATTACTTTGTGTTGCATCCGTCGGTCTCAGACGGCTTTGACCTCTGTGCCTCACCTTTCTCTCTGCTCTCCCCGCTAGCCTTGGGAAGATGGCTACCACTGCGTCTGCTTGCCGCTCTCTCCGGCTTCCCCAGAACGGCTATGGCAAGGCTATCCTCCATGTTCCTCCTGAGGGCCTCCTATGGTGTGCGCGCGCACGCCACCCACGTCTTTATCCACGTCATGGTGGGAACCTCGGGGGCGTCCCCCTTGAGTGACATCTCGCCATCCAGGTATTTAGCCTGCCCTTCGTTTGCTAACAATTTGAGTTAGCAAGGATTGGACTTGTCCAGTCTAAGCTACTCTGCCGCTTCCTTGCTGCCGCTGGAAGCTCTCTCTGCCCTTCGGGGTATTTCATCTAACCTGGGTACCCACTCCTCGGGGGCCCTTTGCTTTCTTTCAGGTGCCTATCTGGGATACCAGGTACTCGCTCCTCGAGGGCCTGTGCTCCCTGCCTCTGTGCCTGTAATCCAACTTCTACTGCCTGCTGGGATCTCCATCTATACAGCTACCAAACTTAGGGGGTCATTTACCAGACGGATCGCACGCGATAAGGGACGTTTTGCATGTGAAAAGTCCCTTATCGCGTGCGATACCAAGATGGGGGCGGAGTTGGCCCCGGAAGAGGAGGAGTCGGGGCGTCACTGGGGCCGACTCCGCGAAGACGCTGCGGACGACGAAACGGTAAGGGCATTTTCGTGTCCTATTTCGCGCCCAATAGCTACACCTTCTATGGTGGCGCTATTGGGTGCGAAACCGGCAGTGATCGCACCGCCGCGGTGCGATCGCTGCCGGCTAGCACAGGACCACCTCCCTGTGTCAGGCCCCCCGCCCCTCATTACCTAAAGTATCTTCCAAAATTCATAAAATGGGTCATTTTAAAAGTCTGATATGCGCATTAATCAGGGGAAGTGCGAATAAGTTGGGCTGATGTGTGCCGAGCGAATTTTAAAAGCCACCCAGATATATGCAAACATGTTTTAAAAAGGGGCAGGATGTGAGCATAGGCATTTCAGGGTGTGAATCTGAGATGTACACATAAATACTTATGTGATCCAACACACACTGAGCCCCCCTACCGCGTAACTTTACTTCTGTTATGGAAGACGTGCAAGTTATAAAATAAAAAAACTAGGTAGATTTGCAGGTTTTTGAGGATTGGAGCTAACAAGGGGGGGGGAGTGAAGGCAAGTAAACTAGGGTGGTTTGAAGGACTTATCTCTTAACTGGGCGAACTGGGCGTGAACTGGTAAAACTGGAAATGGCGTCGGCGTATACTCATTTTAAAATCCCCCAATTTATGTGGTAGAAGAGGCATTTGCGCACACTTGGATGCACCCACTTAAAATTTGTTCACAAGTGCATGCAGCCAGCCTATTTTATAACATGTGCACATATATGCAGGCAAGTTATAAAACAGCCATGTCCCTGGGTGCGGGCTGATGAATGCTCGCACATGTGCGCCCGCGCACCGGTTTGAAAGTTACTGTTAAAGTGTAATATGTACACTCTGAGTCCAACTTTCAGTTTATAAAAGATTGCATATTTCTTTCCTGAAGGTATGCATGTATCGTAAACGTGCATACTTCCAATACTAGAAGACGCTTACTTTCACTACCTGTTTTATAAATGTATGCATGTATATTTTAGTCCACCTTTATACCTTGCACTCTGTTCTGTGTTCCACTGAAAACTTTATCTAAAGTAATTCCTCCCCTTCCTTGGTTCTATTACTAGCTGTTGCATGAAGCAATCATAACATCTAGGAACTTTACCTCCCTAGCATATCCTGATGTGACATTCACCCAATCAATATGGGTGTTGCAATGCGATGAGAGGAGCACTAGGGGGCACTCCCCATTGCGGAACTAGGTGAGTGTGTGCCCTTGCAGTGAGATGGGTCCTCGTCTGGGGATAGACAAGAGGAATCTGGAGGCCCTGACCCTCCACCGGACCTGCACACTTCCGTGAGGTCACCAACGCAATGGTGGTCTCTGAGTGGTCCTCCAACCACTCCAAGCCCTTTTGGACCTGCCGCTGGTTAACGGCAAGAAGCGAAGGCTGGACAGAGGTCAAGGACGGACGAAGACATCTTGGCACAGGATGAAGAGACGAAGACTCAGACAGGCTAAAACCCGGATGAAGAAGAATCCGGGCAACTCCATGCAGCAACCGTCTTGGACTGAGCTTCGTAGATCCAGTGAAACAGGTCAGAGAAGTTGGACTGAGGACGGTCCACAGAGAGGAGGAGCCGGACCAGGACATCCAAGGACAAGACAAGCTAAAATCATGAAAATAAAAGTCCGGAACTCTCAAGAGAGTGCAGGGCCTCCTGCTACTCACAGACACTCGATTAAGAGCAGCACGGTGAGGAGGACAGACGACAGCCCCTCAGGGAGTCCAAGAACCGGAGGAAGGTGGATGGGTGAGTAAGGTCCCTCAGGACACCTACACAGCCCAGCCTGGCTGGTCGCGGACCACACTGTCCCCTATGCACCCTACACAGCCAGCGGACCACGAGGGGAGTGGGGCCTGCCCAGGACAGGGGCAAACATCTGGACATCAAGGACAGAGGGTGTCAGGACATGGAGGACATTTGGACATGAAGAACAGAGGACATCAGGACACGGAGGACATCTGAACATCAAGGACGGAGGACGTCAGGAACACTGAAGACATCTGGACATCAAAGACAGAGGACATCAGGACGAGAACATGAACATCCAGAGAAGAGACCAGAACGAGAAGGGACCCCAAGAAGACTGGAATGCCAGGCAGGAGCAGGAACGAGGAGTCCTGAAGAGGAGAAGCTTCCTAGAGGACTGGCTCCTAGCAAGGCAAGGCAGAAGTGAAAGCCCTTTTATAGGGCTGAAGAGGAGAATGCCCAGGAAGGAGTCAGAGGACGACCACACCTGCACTGGACCTTTAAGTAGCAAAGAGAGGCGCGGCCTCACACCTTAGAAGGAACAGGAACAGGAAGCAGGACCTTGGACTGCGGCGTCCCTGCCGCCTCAGTGCAGGAGCAGGAGCTGGGCCTCTGGGCAGGCCCCGATGTGGGAGGCGGCCTCCCTCCCTGCTGCGGAGGACACCGGGAACTGTGGCCCCCTGGCCGCGAAGAAGCCGATGACATCAGCAGCCCCTGCCGCGGAGGTGGGAGTGGCGTTGCGGCCTCCGGGCTGCTTGGGAGCGGCGACTGCGGCTTCCTGGCCATGGAACGAAGAAGGAACGTCGGCGGCTCCAAGCCACAAAGGTAAGAGCCTGCTCGCAGCTAGGCCCAGGAGCAGGAGCGCAACAATGGAGTAATTGAAATCTATTATTTTTGTTTTGCCAATTGTATTAATGTCTGTTAGCATTTTACAGTCTGTTTCCTCATCCTGGCCAGATGAGTGATAGTATTACCCCCCACTTGAAATTTTATCTTCACCAATTTAATCTGCCCTTTCATGTTGATATAATTTGTACCGTGGTATCACAATGTCTCAATGGTTATCCTCCTTCCATCAGGTCTCTGAGATGCCTATTATGCCTGTATCTTCATTGAGTGCTATACATTCTAACTGTTCAGTCTTATCTTTCAGACTTCTCACATTCACATACAGACATTTTAAAGTATGTTTTTATTTATATTTTGATTTTTATTTGCGTTTAAATAGATAAGTCTTTAAGGCTTTCTGAAATAGTTTATAATCTGGCAGTGATCAAAGCTCTAAGGGCAACCCATTCCAGAGCATGGGGGCAACACAAGAGAAGGCCTGATGGTTAGTATCTTGCAAACATGTAGATCTATTGTCAGGATTTGCTACTATGTTTGGCCTGAGGACTTTAACAAATGCAGTGGGGTACATTCTATCACAAGCTTCTACCTTCCAACATCTCATGCACTTTCATTTGAGCCCACATCATTCCAATTAATCTTCAGAATTCTTCTAAAACATTCTAATTTCAAATAAATGTATTTTATCAATTACCTCTTTACTATAAATTAGGGATGTGCAGAGGCAAAAGTTTTGTTTTGGTTCATTCATTCATTCATTCATTCATTCATTTCATCACCTCCATTTGTTTTATTAGTT
The DNA here is from genome assembly GCF_901001135.1 of Rhinatrema bivittatum. NCBI lineage: Eukaryota > Metazoa > Chordata > Amphibia > Gymnophiona > Rhinatrematidae > Rhinatrema > Rhinatrema bivittatum. The sequence goes on along the minus strand of NC_042616.1, from coordinate 342,844,779 downwards.
TCAAACAAAATAAAATGTGTTTTTTCGTTTTGTTTTTTTTCATTTGTTTTCCAATCTATTTTGAGCTTCAAAACTGCAGTTTTCTAATCAATTCTAATGACACCTGTGGGTAGATAACATCAGAAGGGGAAGATAACTCCAAGGCATCAAGACTGTGGCAAAATGGCACCAAACATGATATGAATAGCCCAAGGCACCAATTTGTCAGAGGAACAAAGCAGCAGCAAGAAGGTCAAGAAAATCCCAAGGCCTCAAAAGAGAGTATCACTAACAGTAGCATGAACTCCCAAATGCAGCATGAAGAAGGTAAAGTGACACAAAGAGTGACATGAGCATCCTAAGGCACCATGGAAGGGGGAACAAAGCATCAAAGGTGAAAGAATAATCTTCAGGCACTGACAGAGGGACAAAGCAGCACAAAGAGTTACGTGAAGACCACAAAGCACCATGAAAGGTGCAAAGCAGCCACCCACAGAGGCTAGAACACCCCAAGGTGTAGAGTCTGGGGGATAGCATGCAGTAAGGCAGAGTGGCAGAAAAACCCCTGAAGGGTAGAGTCTAAGGTATGTTAGCAGAGTGGTAGAAAGAACCCCAAGGTGGTACATCAGGGATATGGGAGCAAGACATAATGGCAGCAAGATCCCCAAGGTATAGTATAAGGGATATAGCAGCAAGACCCTCAAGTGTAGCATCAGGGGCAAAGACTAGGCAGAGTAGCTGCAAGACCTCCAAGTGTAGTATATGGAGTATAACAGCAAAGCTGAGTGGTATCAAGACCTCTAACATATAGAATTCAGGTTACGTTAGCAAGGCTGAATGGTAGCAGACCCCCAAGGTGTATCGCAGGAGCAGGGCAGCTTCACCTTGATTGGTTCCCTGTCATCTCTACTTGACCTTGTTGTAAATTTCAGAATTTCAGGCTTGAAATTCTCAAGTTAGGTTATGTTAAGTAGCCATCATAAGGACTGAGATTGCACTTTTAGGGTTAGCTAGAAACAGCTAAAGGCAGAAGTACTGTAAATGACATAGGCTAGGAATTATTTATATATTATTTAGTAGCCAAGCATAGCCATATATGGAAATATTTAGAGTTGCTTACTCCATAAAGTTAACTATTATCATGCAAGCAAGACATAGGCTTATGCATAGGTATTAGTTTCATGAATTAGATATAAGTTCTTGGAATTCAAGCGTATTGATATAATGTTATTATTCATGAAGAGTATGTTGATTTGTCTAAAGCTTGTTATCAATGTCTTAAGATCATTTATAAGAATTGAGTTCTTGCTGAGCCACTCAGAGCTCTCATATCTTGAGTTACTAATGGTAACCTGTTTTATCTGTGTGTGCACAATCAGATAAATAAAATAAGGAAGTAAGCTAATTACATTCTGTTTCTTCAGTGATTACAAAATTTTCTTTAAAGCTTTAAAATTTGTACAGACATAAGTGAACAAAGCCAGGCTAAGGGGCCTCCTGGGTAAGTCCCATCTAGTGGACTTTCCATTCCCTCTTCTCCTGCCTCAGCTTATAAGGGATAATTATTCTTACATGGTTTATCTGAGATTTAAATCAGATAAAATAAGGTCCAATTCCATGTTCACCTATACTCCCAGGGAATTCTGTGTAAACCTTTTTAAAATTCTGCACATAAAAATTTAAAATTCTACGCACAAAAATTTAAAATTCTGCAAAATTCTGCATATTTTATATTGGTCTAATTGGTACAATTATACATCACAGTCTCTGAGTAATTTAATTTAAAATGTAATACAGAAAAGTTATTACTCAAAGATGCAGAATTAAAAATATTTTGAGCAGAATTTCCCTGGAAGTACACTGTAAGAGTGTCCTTTCTATCCTTACTCCCTTCTCCCTTGGCCAGAACCCTTTCATTCTGCCTTTTCAGGCTTCAACATTTTTGCTATCTCTAACCTTCCTCTCTAGGCTCAAACCCTTCAACTCAATTTCCACCTCCCCAACCCTCCATTCCTAGAGAGTTTGATCCCTCTCTCATACAGACCCTTACACAAGCTCCGTTTCTCTCATACACACACACATACACACACCCTCACAGAGGCTCCCTTTCTCTCTTGTACACATACATACACACACACACACACACACAAAACCTCTCGCTCTCTCTCTCTTTCTCTCACACACACATACAGTCACACCCCCTCGCACAGGCTCTCTCTCTTTCTCTCTCTTGGATAAGCATGCCTCCTCACAAACCCCTGCATATGGACACCATCCTTCTCTCACACAAAAACATGTACCCTCACATACACACACACAGACACATACAGACATCCAGTCTCTTGCCTATATACGCACTTATATAGGCACTCGCTCTTACATTAACACACATACCCCTTCCTTCCTCGTTATTTCTCATAGGCTAACCTGCTGTCATTCTGGGCCTCTCACGCTTCAGCTACAAGCACAGTGGATTCCACCTGCAACTATCCAGGTCTATGTTTTCAGTGTTTTCAGCCATGAATGAGTTGGACTTTGTTTGCAGTCCTCAAAGCCTCCCTCGATCTTTGACCACGAGCAGGATGGGCTCCGCTCATGGCTCACCTAGCCATCTATGATCTTCAGCTGTGAGCAAGTTGGGCTTGTCCACATTCTACATCAAATATAAGAATTTTGCACAGGAGATGAATTCTGTGCAAATGCTGTGCTCCTTAGTAGTGCAGAATTTCCCCTTCAATAAAAGAGAGCAGAATGTCTGTACCTTTCTTGAGGTGGATAATAATTTTTATTTTAGCATCACAACATATACACTATTTTAATATATGGTAGTTATTGTTTTACATTTGGGGATTAACAGAGTAAATCACCCTTGTTACAAAGGTTATGAAAACAGCTTTGTCTAGCCCAAAGTTAACTTGCACATCTATGAGCAAGGGGAAAGGGGGGGGGGGGGGAAGAACCTGACTCTGCCACTGCAACACGTGGCGGGCCACCACGACACAGAGGGGAGAGGTGAGTGTGAGCGGTGAGAGTTGGAGTGGGGACAGGGGAGTGAAGGAGGGGTTAGTGACCAAAGGGGGAGGGGTGAGTGTGAAGGGAGAGAGTTGGAGTGGGGACAGGGGAGGAAAGGGGTGGGAGTGACCAAGGGGGGGAGGACAACGTGTGACTGAGGTATATGAGCAAGGGGAGGGGGGGGGGTGGAAAGAACCTTACTCTGCCACTGCAACATGTGGCGGGCCACTGCTAATTGGATATAAAGTTTGCCAAGGCCACAAGTTTTGCAAGTTTGTGTCTGGTGGTATCAGCTAAATTGCAAGGCAAAGACAGATTGCTTGATATGGAGAACAATATCAGCTTCTTCTTTTTGCAGTTCTCACAGTTATTTACATTAAAACTGCAGGGATTTTCATGAGGTTTGACTTCCATCCTGTGTGCCTGGGCCTGAACTCAATTTGGATCAGTTGAACACTTCTTTTAGGGTGACTGGCTTATCTCTGCAGGCTCTGTCCTGCCTACTACCTCACTCAGAAATGTCTTGATTGCTGTGCTTACAAGTCTCATTGCAGTACTTTTCAATGGAACATAGACGAATGGCAAACAAAAATAAATAAAACTAACATTTTGTGTAATACATGGGCACCCTTCATTTGTCTCAGGGGTTCATGAATGAAACAAAGTGGTCTCACTTGTTGTATTTTACCCATTTGTTTCAAACAAATGCATATCCCTTCTATAAGTTCATGTATCATTGTGATATCTTACAACTGAGATGCATGCACTCAGTAGTCTTTTATTAACTTTAAAACTTATATACACTGAGAAAAGTCAAAGTACTTTTATTTCAACTATAGTAAGAATTTAAATACATTAGAATTCCTGAGTCTTCTGAGATAAATCTGAACAAAGATTTTAAAAAATATGCCCATAGGAATGATTGACATTGTACTTTGGCTGCAGCAGTCCAAGCTGAGTTTATTCATGCTTCAGGCAAGAGTAAATGTCCTCCAGTCAAGGACTCTGAATGTGACACAAAGGTCACATACATAGCTGAATGAATCAGTCCAAGGGTGAAGTTGATGCATTAGTGAAGTGTCTATGGCATTTTCTCCTAGATGGCACCATTTTTTGAAGCCTTGAATATGTATTTGGGAGGAGTTTGAATATTTGCTTTAAAGATGGTAATTATTCAGTGAAACCTTTACATCTTCCTCTGAAGGCCAGAAATTATTTGAGCTCTGTGTGAATATGGATAAAGAAGTAGGGTATATATGCAGGTATATATGTATGGCACCACCAGCACCAACACAGACGCATCAGGCAGTGTGCGGTGTTGTAATCCGGAAGTGGATCCTTGGGCCGACCGACGATGGAGGACAGTCGGGAGGCAGACACACGCTGCTGGAGCTGAATCTTCACCTGGAAACCCGTGACCCCCCCAGAGGAGCTGTTGGGATCCGGATCGCTAGGATTTAGGCGGCTTCGCCCTGGAAGTCCGCGGTTCCCCCAGGAGGAGCCTGTAGGGACCCGGACCGCTGGGACTTAGGAGATAAGGCGCTGTGGAAGACCAGGAGCGCAGTAGAAGCTGGACGGGCCACCAGAGGCAGCGAAGACAGACGGACCGAGGTCTGGGCAGGCGGCAGAATACGGAGCGATGAGACAAATCGGAGTCAGTTCAGGTAAGCAGGTAGCAGGTAGACTGGCAGGCAGGCAGGTAGACTGGCAGGCAGGCAGGCAGGCAGGCAGGCAGGCTGAGCAGGAACAGCAACTTCCTAGGTGACCGCGTTGCAAGGCAAGGGAACCTAGCAGACGCCGGGTTTACATCCCCCCAGCATCTGAGGTCACAGAAGGAGGTCTGACGTCACAGAAGGAGGCGTGTCCAGCTGACGTCACAACATGCAGGCTCTGTCAGTAATGGGGCCCTGTCTGCCTCCTTCCTTATTCAGTAAACTCCCTCCCCAATGAGGTCCCATAGCTCCGGAGAGGCAAAACTGGAGATTCGCTGGCTCTTGGGCATATCAATTTGTCAGGATAATACAGTCTGCTTCATGAGTTAGGCGGCCCTGGTTGCCACAGTTAATAGATAGATAGATAGATACTAGCTCATTGAATAGTAACTATCTGGACAATTATTAGTGCGGCAGTAAATATTATTAACTGGAAGTATATGAAACTTCGAATGATTAGTTCTTTTCTAAGCAGCAGTCTGTTTTCAAAATCAACCAGACACAGAACATTTTTGTGCCAAGAACTGATATAGAAAACCCCACATTTCTATCATAAATTAAGATAAGTGAATGCTACAAAATATGACACATGATTTTGTTATTCAGTGCTGAGCACAAGCATTTCTCATCCATAATGAAAAATGTGCGAGGGAAATTCACTTATCCTTTAGCACATTATTCATTTTTCATGTTTTTTGATTTTTTGCTGCAGATAATCTGTGATTTTAAAAAAATGCTCTGCTTTATAATAAAGGCTGCTTCTCCCCCTCCCACCTTCCTTATTCCCCTGTCTCACATCAATTTATTTATTTATTATATCGTTTTTATATATACTGCTACTCCAAAAATGCTTATAGCATTTATCTTGGTTTTCAAGCATTCCTGCTGTAATTATTCCCAGGAAGAAACAGCTATCCGAATCCATAGTCCTGAAATCAGCTTTCGCAACTCTGCTCAATCTATTTCTCCAGCTCTGAAAGTGGTTATATGCTTCACAAGACCAGCAGAGAACACAAGCCATAAAGCAGAGCCACATAAACAGGCCGATGTAATACCATGCACTCAGGCTGACGCACAGGCTAACCCACGGTTGGATACACATTATGCAATAAGGGGATTAGCGGGTCCAAACCAGCGAGTAGCTAATAGCGCTCATCACATGCAAATGCCATATTGATGAGGATATTAGCTAGTACCCCTTAGGTAAAAAGTAAATGTGTGCCCAATGTTCACATTTTTACTCTCAAAAATGAATGCCTGCCCCAGAGCTGGTGTAAAGTCTTGAGAAGCCCAAAGGTTAACAGAAAAGCAGAAAATACTGCTTTTCTGTAGTTCCTCCAACTTAATATTGTGGTGATATTAAGTCGGAGGAACCGAAAAAAGGAGTAATGTAAAAAAATAAAATATTTTTTTAAACTGTCTTGCCGGTGGTTGGGTTAGAAAAATGGACGTTCAATTAACGAGCGTCCATTTTCCTAACATGGCTGTGCACAGGTTAGGTAATGGACACATAAAATTGAGCGTCCGTTTTCCTAACCTGCGCACAGCCACTTCTCCTGGGCATCTGATGACATGGACTCACTAGGGACGCACAATTTATCCCTAGCGCGTCCTTTTTAGTGTGGCAGCTCATTTACCTATTGCATCCAGCGGCCAGGAGAGGTGATTGTGCGCGCTTTAAAAAAAATGCGTCCAGTTTGGACACGCGTTGTTAGGGATGTGAATCGTGTGATCGATCGTCTTAATGATCGATTTTGGCTGGGGGGGGAGGGAAATCTGATCGTCATGGTTTTTTAAAAAACAAAATCGTAAAAAATCGTAAATCGGGGGAGGGCGGGAAAACCGGCACACCAAAACAACCCTAAAACCCACCCCGACCCTTTAAAACAATCCCCCACCCTCCCAAAGCCCCCCAAAATGTTTTAAATTACCTGGGGTCCAGTGGGGGGGTCCCGGCGCGATCTCCCGCTCTCGGGCTACGGCTGCGTTAATAGAAATGGCGCCAGTGGCCCTTTGCCCTTACCATATGACAGGGCAAAGGTAGCGCCGGTGCCATTTTGGTTCCTGTCACCCGACGTCACGAGTGCAGGAGATCGCTCCCGGACCCCCGCTGGACCCCCAGGGACTTTTGGCCAGCTTGGGGGGGCCTCCTGACCCCCACAAGACTTGCCAAAAGTCCAGTGGGGGTCTGGGAGTGACCTCCTACACGCGGGCCGTATTGCCAATATTCAATGGCGCCGGCGCCATTTTGCCCTCACTATGTCGACATAGTGAGGGCAAAATGTCATATGGTAAGGGCAAAGGGCCACTGGCACCATTTCTATTAACGCAGCCGTGGCCCGAGAGCGGGAGATCGCGCCGGGACATTCCCACTGGACCCCAGGTAATTTAAAACATTTTGGGGGGCTTCGGGAGGGTGGGGTATTTGTTTTAAAGGGTCGGGGTGGGTTTTAGGGTTGTTTTGGTGTGCCGGTTTTCCCGCCCTCCCCCGATTTACGATTTTTTGATGATAAATCGGGGGAATTGTTATTGTATCGCGGCTCTAACGATTTTTGACGATTTAAAATATATCTGACGATTGTTTTAAATCGTCAAAAAATGATTCACATCCCTAGTTGTTAGTGCTTCAGTATTGCATTGGCCTGAAAGTTCTGTTTGTAACTGAGAGCAAATGAATTGAACTGAATGCAGATGAGGCATACTATAGGGTAGTTCTAGGATAACCACAGCTTGGGATTCCTCGGGATTTTCTGCCAGTTGTTATTTTGGCTCTAAACTTAGAAGCACAGCACAGCTGCCTTTTCCATGAGCTCTTAATTCCAACTGGATTTGAAGGCAGCACAATGTATATTTGGCCATTGGACAAATCCTTTTCCCTTTCAGATCTTTAAAAGCAGTCAGCATAAAGAAGGAATAAAACACAGTTATTTATATGTGAAATAATATAGTATTTTGAATACTAATTTTATATTGAGGGAGAAAGGAATGCATTACAAGTTTGATTCAAACATTGGTCCTGATGTAATAAGACAGGAGTACTGTATTTCAATGCATATTTTCCTAATGAGAGCACTGAAAAAAAACGTTAACTCCTCGTGCAGTAAGCTATCAGTAAGCAAATGCATCGGGAATTTAAAAAGGCACATTAAACTAAAAATGGGCACCTAAAAAAAATGAATAGTACACATAAATCATGCTTAATGCACACAAATCATGGTTTCTGCTTAGGAAACCTGATTTATGTGCACAAACCAGCATTTAGGGGTACAAAGCATGGTTTCTGTGCTCTCACCAGGTTTCACATACATAAATCATGATTAATGGGAACAAAACAGTTTCGAAGCATTACCATGGTTTATGTACATTGTTCAGAAACCATGATTTGTGTGCATAAAAGTTGTAAACACAAGGCATGAGTTACGTGCACAACTTTTATGCTCCTTAGTCATATGCACAAAACATGTTGTTTGGAGCACAATTTATGCTCCTAAGTTCACTTCCAGTTCTTGAGAGCTACAAGCAGATCAGGGATTCAAGATACCTTTAAAGAATATGCATAAGATAAATTAATATACATTAGAATAGTTTGCATGCAAATCTGTCTCATACATATTCATTAAGGAAGGATATCCTGAAAACCCGACCTGTTTGTGGCCCTCAAGGAAAGGAATTGAATACCACTGTGCTAAACTGGATGTACAAAACATGAGTTATGCTCCTAAAAGTTGTGTATGAAACGAGTGTCAAATGTTTCTATGCATAGAAAACCTGCATAAATCCCAATTGCAAGACCCGGCACCACAAACTCCAGATTCAAACCATAGACTGTCATTAGCCCTAGAACATATATTTCACCTCTGACCAGGAGATATGTTTCCAGCATTAAGGACACATGAGTTAAGCCCGTGCACCTCTCTGTAATAAGGAGCAATAGAGTGATTAACTTGGGATTTGCATAGAGGAGCGCTAAGCTGTATGCACATTTTTATTAAAGTTTTTCTGCACATATTTGTGTGCAAAATTCCTTGCTATACCAGAAGTAAAGTTCAATGCAGAAAAATGTGCACAGAACCACCTGTCATCATGTGCGCAAAGCCTATTGCACTTTATTATATTGGGTCACTTCTTGAGCCAAATACTGACTGGAGAGGGGTATAACAATAGTAAATCCAATACCTGAAAAGGCTGTGCCAGCAATTTGAGCCCTATGAGACTGAAAAAGAGGGAATGTTTACTATTCTAAGCCCAGCTTCTTTCTCCCACAGCCCCACATCTACTCATTGCATTGGGAATCTCCCTAATACATTGCTCTTGCCACTCTGATGCTCCCTGGGTCCGAGTCATTAAGCTTTTTTCCCTTACACAGAAACTAGGAGAAAAGCCTTAGTGAATCAAGCCCTGTGACCTCATACTTTGGACTTCAATAGAAGGCACAATTTTTCTAAGGGAAGGTGGGAAATCACACAACCCCATAGAAAAGATAGGGAGAATGCCAACATAAATCCTTCTTACATAAGCCAGCAAAATCACATTCCTATGGTGTATCTCCTAGCAATGTACAACATGGGAAACGGGTTTTAAAAAAATGTTTGGCAGACTCCTTTTGGGATATGGTGTCACGATCCTACATTTAGAGGTTTCCGGAGTCCCCCCTCCCCTTCTCCCATTTCAAATCCCGATCGCAGCTACAATCCTGAGCCAGGGGACATGAAGTTAGCATGGGGCACATTTAAAACTAATCGGAGAAAGTTCTTTTTTACTCAACTCACAATTAAACTCTGGAATTTGTTGCCAGAGGATGTGGTTAGTGCAGTTAGTATAGCTGTGTTTAAAAAAGGATTGGATAAGTTCTTGGAGGAGAAGTCCATTACCTGCTATTAATTAAGTTGACTTAGAAAATAGCCACTGCTATTACTAGCAACTGTAACATGGAATAGACTTAGTTTTTGGGAACTTGCCAGGTTCTTATGGCCTGGATTGGTCACTGTTGGAAACAGGATGCTGGGCTTGATGGACCCTTGGTCTGACCCAGTATGGCATGTTCTTATGTTCTTACCTGGAGCTCCTTCTAGAACCCAATTAATGTGGACCCTAAGGCTAGTTATTAAGTTAAGAGATCACTGAGCATGCTCTGACTGTGATGGTTGAAACTGTTCCCGACCCCTAATAAGTTGAAGAATTGAATTAGCATAACACAAGGAGTCAAGACATGTGCTCGGCTCAATCCCCTTTTCTTCCCCAAATAACACATGACACAGTTTTTCTCTTTTGGAATTATAACCTGAGCCCGAACAGTCAACTAACATCAAAACTTAACAATGAGAACAAAACAACCCCCGTACCCTTTGACTTCCCCCCACCTCCCTCCGAATCCTTTACCACCTCACCCCAATGGTAAAGCCCACCCCCCTCCCCCCCCCTCCAATTTTCCCCGCCTCGCTACCACCGTGGGCAAACCTGGCCTCGAGCTTTAGCCCCTCAGCTCACTGGCCATCCTGTGTAGCAGCCCCTCCGCTACACGAGCTGCTCTCCCCATTTCCCCATTTCCCCTTTTAACCCCACAACCCTCCAACAATCCCTTGGGCCCGGGTTTCTGCTTCTGACTGCGACAACATATCAAAAACAACAGTAACACCCGCGCATAATATAGGGAGGGAGGGAGGGACATCGAGCCAAGCACCTCTCTCGCTGCTAACCCGCCCAATGCAGCCTAAGCCTATATTTGAAATCCCTAACCGTCCCTACGCACTCTCCCTACTCTATCCCCCCCCTCGCACCCACCCCACCTCCTGCCTGCTCTCATCTCTCTCCTTTGCGCATTTTTCCCTGTGTTATCAACGGCAATGCAGGACAAGCCTGTACTGCCATTCCTTTAGGAAGCTAGACAAGAGACAATATATATCCGTAGGTACTATGAACCATATATGATTTGATTGGTTTATTTATTGTCCACTGTTTATTTGTTGTATTTGTGTATGTGCTGTATCTGTAAATATGATTCTGAATGTAATGATGGAATCCACTGAAACTTTTGGTTTAGCATAATACAAATTGCAAAAATAAATAAAAAATTAAGAGCTGTGAACATATACGTGTACAGCATCCTCAGAATTGAATGGTGTGGAGCAGAGGCCGAGCCAGGAGATTAAACCCAAGTCGTCCACATGGCAGTGCACAGCACTTACCACAGAGCCACTAGGTCGAGCTGGGTCATAATTTTATGCTTTTAAAAATTTACACTTAGGGAGGGTAATTCTCAAAAGCACTTCCATGGGTAAAACAATGTTGCCTGCCCTATATGTGAATATGTCCTGTGTGCATGTCAGTTTATTCAGACTAAGAAGAAGCATTCCTAGGGATGGAGTTGGGGGAAGGGTTTGAACTTACATGCATCCTTTTCTATTATAAAAGAATACATGTAAATTTTCATGGTAAATGTTTGCAGGTGTTTTAGGAGGTGTAACTTGTGCAGGGTATATTTGGTGGAAACATTTTCAAAGCATATTGGGGTAGATTTTAAAACCCTGGGGTTTACGCACACCTTAAAAGGGGGTGGGGTCTGGGGGGCGGGGCAGGGGGGCTAGAGGCGCCCAGCGCAGTGGCCATTTACCGCTGTGCCGGCACACGCAACTTGCTCCTGCTCCTTGGCAGGAGCAAAATGTAAAATACCAAAATTAGGTGTAGTTAGGATAGGGATAGGGGAAGGGCAGGATAGGGGAAGGGAAAGTGAGGTTAGGGTAGGGGGTTGGGAAGTTCCCTCCCAGTCCGCTCCTTAATTGGAGCGGACTGGGAGGGAACTGGGGAAGGCCCCGATGCGTCGCCACTGGTATTTGCAAATTTATACCCTCCCTTGCATGCGCTGATTTGAAATTTTATAAAAATTTTTATAAATTTTATAAAATGTTATAAATTTTATAAAATCACACATCCATGTGTGTGTGCCAGGTGGTGTGCACACATGGACATGCGCACGTACTTTTTGAAAATTTACCCCATTATTTATCCGCCTAAGTCTGCTTTTAAAATTTGTGTAACCTGTGTGCATATTTAGCCCCTTCATCAGGTCAGTGAAGAAAGAACACAGTTACTAGGGGTGTGCATTCGTTTTGAACTTAAATGTAAAACGCTACTTTTTTTTTTTTTAACTTAAAAAAGTGATGAGGCGAAAACGATCGGAGTTCCAACTTATTCAACATAGCTATGTTGAATATGTTGGAAATCGCGATTGTTGATCCAAAATAAAAATTTAAACCCCTCACCTTCCTTAATCCCCCCCAAAGACTTACCACAACTCCCTGGTGGTCCAGCGAGGAGTCAGGACGCCATTTCTGCCATTTCTGAACTCCTTTGCAAGGAGCACGTGACGTAGGTGCCACGTCGGACTGACGCGGCGTCACGTGATTCCCCGCGGGTTCGCTCCGGGACCCTCGTTCGACCCAAAAGGAACTTTTGGCCAGCTTGGGGGGTGCCCAAGCTGGCCAAAAGTTCCTTTTGGGTCGAACGAGGGTCCCGGAGCGAACCCGCGGGGAATCACGTGACGCCGCGTCACTCCGACGTGACGCCGATGTCACGTGCTCCTTGCAAAGGAGGTCAGAAATGGCAGAAATGGCGTCCTGACCCCGCTGGACCACCAGGGAGTTTTGGTAAGTCTTGGGGGGGGGGGGGGGGGGATTAAGGAGGGTGAGGGGTTTCAATTTTTATTTGCACGTATGGACATAGACTCAACTTATGGAATTCTCCATATGTCCATATTGACCGCAAATGGGACCCCCTTTCGACTTATGGACTTATGAACATAAACCTTTGCTCTGCACATCCCTAACAGTTACAATTGGCTTAAATAGTATGAAGTTACAGGTTACATTTCAATTACAGCTCATTGAAGGGGTGGGGATGGGGGTTGACAGACAGTAAAATTTTACAGTTCCAAACAACCTATGCTGATAATTAGTGAGAAAACCCATGTCCTCATAGGGTCAGTAACTTTGATTCCAGTGCACGGGCGCACATGTATGTGCATGCGTATGCTGCCTCTACCGTAAGTGGGGGGATTTTAGTAGACATCTGTGCTAATGCAATTATCAGTTCCCCCAGTTCGTTTCCAGTTCGCCCTAGAATTTTTTATTTTATTACTTACACACCATCCATAGCAGTAGATAAAGTTACATGGCAGGGGACCCCATCGTGCGCTGGTGTCCCTAAATACTTACGCGCACATTTCATGTTAAAGTTCTAGACCCCTGTCCCAGCCTCTTATTAGTGTGCATGCTGGGAGATACGCGCTTTCTCGGGCGCCTTTTAAAATCCACGTGGCATGTGCCTGCTGGACATGCTCCATATCTCCTAGTTTTGGCATGCACTGGGCTAGTAAAATTCACCCCTTAGTTATTTTGCATTTTACAAAGTACTTGATCATCTTAATTTCAGTTGTTTTACATTCTTGTATAGTTCCTGAAATTCCTGTTAAGTGACCTGATTCTGAAGTCATTAACAGAGTGAGCTCCCTTTGAGAAATGTTCACCTGCTGAGGTGTACTTTTGTAATGTGTTGTTATATGCCTGTGACGGTATGGTCGTGCTTTAATTTTTGACGCATTCTGCTGATGTAGCAACCCTCTTCATATTTTTTTGCATTGGATTACACTCAGGGAGGGTAACTTTCAATCAACTGTGTGCAGTGGCTTATACTCGCCAATATGGCTGAACATAGATTTACGATAATATTTTATAACTTGAGCATATCAGATAGGTGCGTATTATAAAATACACTTCTCTCTACCCTGCTACATGTACATGTATGTAAGTTTACATGTCAACACGTGATGCATTGAAGGCAAGTGTTTCAAAGTATTGAATGCACATACTTTTCCTAGCTGTTTTAAAAATATACATGCATGTACTTTATGATGGTAACTTTTAAACAGGTGCACGAGCGCACATTTGTTGGCCTGCACCCAGGAATGCGGCTGTTTTATATGTGCACATGTTATAAAATAAACCTGCCCGCATGTACATGTGCATGCAATTTTAAGTGGACACGTGCCTATGTGCGCAAATGCTGCTTCTACTGCGTAAGTGGGGGGATTTTAATAGATACGCGTGCCGATGCCATTACCTGTTTTCCCAGTTCATTCCCAGTTCACCCAGGTAAGGGAGCAGACTTCCAAACCCCCCTAGTTTAATAGCATCTCTTCTCACTCGTTAGCCCCAACTCTTAAAACCTCGCCAATCTGTCTATTTATCTTTATTTTATAACTTACTATCATCCATAGCAGAAGTAAAGTTACGCAGCAGGGGATCCTGGCGCAAGTCTGTGCGTGTAAGTATTTATGCGCTAATTTGAAATTGAAATCCAGGAACGCCCATGTCCCGCCAATGCCCTGCCCAGACCACACCCATGGAACTTTTCATTTGTATGCACAGCGGGAGATATGCATGTACTCGGGTGGCTTTTAAAATCTGCTCGGTGCACGCTGGCTTGATTTGTGCGCATATCTCCTGGTTTTGGTGTACACCAGGCTTTTAAAATTCACCAACAAATATACCCCGACCTTGATAGTACCATGCACATTCTTTTTCAATAACATTCACCTTTATGCGCAAAATAATGTAGGCCTTACTCATGTAAATTCCCATTTACGCCCGTTAAGTTGGTATAATTTAAAACATGCAAATGTTATTGAAATTACCAGTTTTACCAATTCACCTGTTCACACAGTTCTTCCCCAGGTAATCAAAACCCTCCTGGTTCTTCAGCCTGCACTCCCCTCAGACCTCCTATCCAGCCAATGGTACACAATAAACAAGTTTGATATCACTTACACAAGATAATTAGCAGGTGTAAAATTATGTGAGTAAGCTGTGAAATATACGTGTAAGTGTCTCTTAAAATAGCAACTTACGTGTGTAAATATTAGCCCTGCTCCCGAACACTCCTATACTGTTCCCCTTTTTATGCATGTGTATGTACACATGAACCCTAAATTACATATCTATGATTGATGTTTATACAAAATAGCATGTCATGAGAACATGTTACTTATGCGTCTATGAGCTAATTTTTACGCAAGTAACTCTTTGATAATTCACCCTCCTACGTTTATAGAGGAGCATGAATGTGAACCCTTCTTGTTGAATGTCTTTTCCATGTGGGTAGATGTTGGGTCCTATGGTATGTGCTGGCACAGCTTGCATCATGGCATTTTATAGGTTTCATGCCATTTTTTTCTTTTGTATGGAAAATTCTCTGTTCATCCATCTTTCTTTATGATACCATCTCATAGTGCCTTGAGAGAGAACATAAGAACATAAGAACATAAGAAATGCCATACTGGGTCAGACCAAGGGTCCATCAAGCTCAGCATCCTGTTTCCAACAGTGGCCAATCCAGGCCATAAGAACCTGGCAAGTACCCAAAAACTAAGTTTATTCCATGTAACCATTGCTAATGGCAGTGGCTATTCTCTAAGTGAACTTAATAGCAGGTAATGGACTTCTCCTCCAAGAACTTATCCAATCCTTTTTTAAACACAGCTATACTAACTGCACGAACCACATTCTCTGGCAACAAATTCCAGAGTTTAATTGTGCGTTGAGTAAAAAAGAACTTTCTCCGATTAGTTTTAAATGTGCCCCATGCTAACTTCATGGAGAAAATGATGATGATGGTCAAGTCCCAGGAATAACTGTTTGCGTGCTGTACTGATCAGTGCCAGAAAATTGTCCGCCTCCTCACCGCCCCGACTCCTCCCTTCCCTGCTCTGACTCTGCCCTGACTCCGCCCCCGGCAAGCTATCATATGCGAAAAGGGACATTTTGCATGCGAAAAGTCCCTTATTACGTGCGATAGGCTTAGAAAATGACCCCCAGAGTTTGAAACAATAATGCAGATAAGGAGTGATCTAGTGGTTAGAGCATTAGGCTAAGAGCCAGGGACACCAGAGTTCAAATACCACTGATACCCCTTATGACCTTGGGCAAGTCACTTTATCTCCCATTGCTTCAGGTACTTGTCCTGAAATGAGACCTTGTTTACTCTCTTGAAAATCACAGTTGTGTACCCCACTCAAGGGTATCAATCCTTTTTTGCACAGTTGGTTCCCAGCAACGCCCTCAATAGCAGTGAGGATTGCCAATGCTCTGATTATTCTGGAGTTTCCAGAAATGGAAAATTAATGCTACTGCAAGTAGCTCTGAAGAAAAGGAATTGAGTAATCTCAAAATTAATATAGAAAGCTGAATCAGATTTAGCCAATTAGCTTCTTCTTAGCTTCATGCATTACTAAAGATTAAAGACCAGCCTGTGCTGGAATTGTGAAGATTTATCTATAAAAGCCATTCAACTTCAGAAGATCCAACTTTATTATAAGGCAAAGACTGTAACGCCTATGTTGTTCTTTTAAGACTAATTAATGTATTCTGAATTTATTGGTCCTTTTGTAATGTATTTTTACTTTCTGTTAGATTTAAATAATTTAATTTGGGGAATAATTTTCAAAAGCACTTAACGTGCATCAACACTAGATTTTATGTAAGCAGGTGGCTCTATGAAAATAGCCCTGGGAGAGGGAGTATGTGCTTAAAAGTACCTGCAGAACACAATCTCATGCGTACTTTTATGTGCATAGTACAGATGCAGTCCAGGGGGAGGAGTAGGGGTGGGCCCAGCATTTACTGGCATACTTTTGATTTTTGAAAGTGTGCATGTAAATCCCCATGCTGAAAGCTACACCTGCGGGTGTGTCATGGGGTTTCCAAGCTTCCCCGCAAAGTGGCAAAATGGATTTATGTGCCTACATCCGCTCTGAGGATTCTGCAGTAAAAAGTACCCGCAGACTGTAGCCTGTGCAGCCTGTTTGGATATTGCCCTCTTTGGGTATGTTTGCAAGTAGGGAAAACTGCTTTCTCTCCAATAAATGAGTTTCAGCAGCTTCCATCAATAACACCATTACATCATGCAGTGAGGCTTTCAGGAACTGAGTCAACCAAAGTTGGCAATCCAAACCTCCCTCCATTACACTAATTCTTCCTGCAGAGCATCTCTGACTGGCAGCAGAGTTTGAAGATTACCATATAACCATCACATAAATAAAGACTCAAAATAAAACAAAACTGCCGGTGTGGCAGTCAGGGGAAATTAATGGGGTACATTAGATTTATGGGCGGCACCACATTTTAAAACAACAACATGAATGCAGCGTGTGCTGCTTACATACCTGTGGCCAGCAAGTTTTGGCAGTCAGTTTTGCATTAGTTTCAGTAGTACACGTTTTTTTTTACTCTGTGTGCTTAAGCCTGCCCTCTGTTTCAGACAAACTCGGGTGCATTGTGCATTGAGAATTCTTCATGTTACAAACCTCATTAAGGTGCCCAGGGCCAATGCAAGGAGTCCCCTCCTCCTACCCCTCTTCCCGCCTTCTCCTTCTCGGCAGCTCCAGCTCAGCGCTCCCTCCCATCGGCAGCAGCATTTCCAGCTCAGTGCTCTCTTCTTTGGTGGCAGAGGTTATGGCACAGCATCCCCATCTCTCTTCCCTTATCTGCCCAGCATCCCACTCCCTTTACCCCATGCCACAGCGCTCAGCATCCCTTCTCTCCTCCCATCTCCCAGCCTCAGGAACCCTCCCCTCTCTCTCTTTCTTTCCCCTTCCAACTAGAGAAGCTTTCCCCTTTCTCCTCCCCATCCTCCCAGCCCCAGGAGCATTCCCCTCCCTCTCAGATCTAAAAGCATTTTCCCCTCTCTCTTCTCCTCCCCCCCCCCCCCCCCCCAGCCTCAGGACTTTTCCTCTTTCTCCCTCCCTCCCCCCACAGCCCCAGGAGAATCCAGATTCCCCCTCTCCCTTCCCCTGGCAATAACATCATCCCCGGCTCTCTTCCCTCGGTATCCCCTTTCCTTCCCTCCTATCAGATTCAGAGGCGCTTGGGGCACAGCTGTTTCCTTCTTACATGAGGCTGGGCCAGCCTTTGGAGTACAAATGGTGGCTGTGGCAGGCAATGAAACAGGAGCCAGCAGCTACTATAGTCCTTAAAACAAGACGTCCAGCCATCTTTCTTCTTCCCTCCATTGCTCATGCTGCACATGTTATTCTGCTATGTTTGCGCACACTCAGGACATAGATGCACCATTATGGTGGGCAGTGGCAGAGATAGGCTCTCTGTTGCGTAGTTCATTATTTATTTATTTATTTATTTGATTTTATATACCGACAACCGTTTGCACATCGTGCCGGTTTACAGAAAACTTATAACAAATAATATATAGGCAAAGCCTTTACAAGGAACGGTTTGTAACATAAATGCAGTAACATGGCAATTAACTAGATAAATAAGTAGGGAAGGAAGGGTAGGGATATACGAGACAAAAGGAGGGGGGAGTGCCAACTCACTTGTCTCTGGCTGCAGCAGGTGAGGCTGGACAGGCCCACTGGCAGTTAGCTGGATTCATGCCGATCTGGTCCTGCTGCTATTGTGTCATCCCAAAAGTGTGCCATTTTAGGTGACTGCCTAGTCCACTTAAATGTGAATTATGCGCACCAAAGCCAGAAGATACGCGCATATGTTAGGCCGGTGTGTGCCGCGTGGATTTTAAGAAGCGCCTGAGTATCCACGTACCTCCTGGTAAGTACACAAATCAAAATGTTAAAAAAGGGGCGGTGCACAGGCATGTTCTGGGTGGTGGGCATTCTTGGAAGCTGAATTGAAATGTGCGCATAAGTATTTACATGTATAAGAGTGTGCTGGAGTCCCCCACCGCGTAACTTGCTGCTGTTATGGAAGTCATATAAGTTTTAAAATAAAAAAAATCAGGGTTAGGATTTAAAGGATCAGGGCTAATAGGGTAAAAGGGAGGAAGGTTAATTAGAGTGGCTATGAAGTTGGGAGCCTTTACCTGGATGAACTGGGAGTGGACTGGGGAAACTGGTAATTGCGTCGCCTTGCGTATCAAATAAAATCCTCCCACTTGTGTGACAGAGCTGGTATTTGTGCTCATCCATCCAAAATTGCATGCACACATATGTGCGTACAGCCAATTTTTTAAAATCATACGTGCATGTATGCGCACTTCCTATAAAATGGCCTTGTCCATTTGTGCGAGCCACCTTACGCGTGTACATGTACACCCACGCGGCTATTTAAAAGTTACCATACTGTGCTTCCACCAACCCTGGATAGACACAAGGAGATAGACTTGGTGGCAGAGAAAGAGAAACCACTTATCAAATAAGACAATAGGCAGGCATTAAAAGCCTGGATTGACAAATGGTCCTTTTCTGCTGATATTTTCTATGATTCTGTGTTTCAATATCATTTGAGATAGGGAAATTTGAGAAGTTAAGTTACCGAAATATCTGTATCTTTTAAATTTGAGCCATGATTTTCATTTTACATTTTAGCATTGTATAGAGAGAAAGCTCCTGAATGTGCCTGATGATCTCGGACCTGGATGTCAAATTTTGAATGTGCCCAATATGTAGGCCAAAGAGTGTTAAGTTTTGTGGGTAAGTGGGCCCCTGGGCTGAGGTGAGAGATGGTACCGCCCATGGGGCGGAGCGCCGTGAGCCTCACCGTCGGGAGGCAAGGTTTCAGCTGTTGGATGCGTAGAACAGCAGGTACTGGAGAGAGAGAGAGCAAAAAGAGTAGAGCGACACTGCCCGCGGAGGCGGGGGAGTGTAACAGCAAGAAACACAGACACAGGGAACACGGAGTCTGTGAAGTGGGGTATACCCAAAGAGGATCCTCAGTAGAGATGATATGGCAGTGATCCGCAGAGTGGGTACACAGATGAGGGTTCCTCAGTAGAGATGATACGGAGTACTCACTGAAGAAGTAGCGATGGTGCCAGAGGAAGCCCCTGGGAATGGGGCAGGCAGCGGTCGGCCCTCCGAGGAGCAGATAGCCAGAGACGATGAAAGGGCCCCCGAGGAGCGGGTTCCTGAGAAATGTCACGCCAAGGAGGCAGTGAAGTGGATTCAGCAATAAGGGAACTCGTTGCCAAGTCATAGGCAGACAGGGCCAGCCGGCTTAAGAGTCCACGATGAATGACGTCATTCCAGGGGGAAGCCCCCGAGGTTCCCACCATGATGTGCTTAGGACTGGCCCGAGAGCGGGTGTGCGCACCTAAGGAACTCAGAGGGCAAGATGGCGGTCGGCGGCGTCCACGCCATCCAGGGAGGCCCGGGAACAGGGTCAGACAGGCCAATGATAGCTGGCGGAGGCCGCTAGTCTTCCCAACGGAGTCAGTGCAGTCAGGCAAGAGGTGAGCAACAGTGGTCGCAGCCATCTGCGACCGATGGGCGTAACAAAGAGTAGTCTGCTTCTGCTTGCTTTGGCACTGTGTGCTGACACAGCCTCAAAGGGATGCTGCTGTGGCACTCTGGCTCTGAGTGCCAAAATTTAAATCTAGCCCTGGATGTTCTGTTTGCATGTTCTTATATTAGGTTTTGTCAGCTGTGCAACAAACTATTTATTTAATTTATTTTGTAAAATTTGATAGATTGGCCTTACCTCAAGGCATCCAATCTACAATAATAAAAAGAAAATTCTGACAGCCACTCCCCCACTTCTCACCTCCAATTAAATGGAACATTTGTCAGGCTAGATCATTCAGACAAACATGGTGCATGAGCAAGAGAAAAGTGGAAGAAAGGGAGGGGCACAAGAAAGGAGATAGGTTTCCCCGCCAAAATTTACTAAAACCGATATGAAGTACAAACAAAAATCAATGAAGTAGAGTCATAAAGATGACGAGACAGTAGTACAAAATGTAGAGTATACATAAGTTGTCTCATTTTAATAGCAGCTTGCAGGCAGTAAAGGTAATGTCAGTCAAAGAAAAGCAGAGTCACCCCATCAGGCTGTAATGAAGTCAGGGTCGGGGGACTGTGGATCACAAGAAAGTGGATCTGTTCCCATTAAGTGCGCAAAGAAATGGTCTGTGGGGACATCTGTTCGCGAGGCACACCTGGCAGCACTTTCCCTTTAATCCCCTGGTCAAGTGAGATACTGTAGTTGCTGGATATCTGGCATCTATGAGCAATGTTTTTGCTTTTTTACATTTTTATAATCCAATTTATAAACTGTTGAATAATATAAAGAATACTATGAACATTATCAGCCTAAACATTCCAACCTCACCTGATCACAGGGAAGATATATTGCCATAAACCAAATAGCCTAGAATACACTCCATTAGTTTAAGCCACTCTGGGTTTATCTCTCAAGAACATTTCCAACTGCAATTGATCAAAAAAGACAAATTGGACTTCTTGATACATAATAAGACATTTACAAAGGCATTGGAGCCTGAAAGCAGTTTCAGTTTGCACCACTTGATTTCTATGCACTAGAAACTTCTTCCACATCACCTGTGTACTTTTACATAAGTAAGAAAAGACATGCACTTGATGCCCTAAAAAAGCCCTTCATTTGGAAAAAATATTTTCAAAATCCAATCCCTATCCATCTGAAAGGCAAAATACACCAATAAGCACCCTTAAACTCTACCTTCTCCCTGTGACAGCTCCAAGAGCTCTTTTGACATAGCAGAGGTAGCAAGTTCAGGGAATTCTCAAATCCTCTATTTGGTATTTTGTAAGCAAATCCCATGGTGGAACGCTGAGTAGTTTAGCAAAAGTGATAAACTACAGGTTTATGCAGCGGTTATGTATGTAAAATCAGGATTATATGTATGTAAATTGGCCTTGTAAGTGGATTTTTAGAAGGTTGGAAGTATCTGTGCATTTATTATTTCATGCAAGTATTTACCATTTCTATTACTTCAATGCGAGTAAAACAGAGGGTATTTTGAGGGCATTCCAGGGTGGGGATCAGAAGTAGGTGCAGAAGTGTTTTTAGATGGGAGGTCTGAATTAAGTGGTGAGAAGTCAAGGTGAAGAGATGGTGGTATTGGCAAACTGGTGAATAAAAGTGCATTCACAAGTATATGCATTTTCACAAGTGGAATTTGTGTATGCATTATAAAATACCTGCCTCCACACATAAATGCACAGGTTACAGTTGTTTCCCACTTAAAACATATGTATACTTTTATAAAATAGGTGCACAAACTATGTGGATTCCTGCATTTAAAAAAATGTGCGCATATTGATACATATGTACATACTTTTGAGGGCATAGATAAGCAGCATTTTATAAACTGTGTGACTGCCACCACAAAATTTATAAAATACGGCCATAACTTTAGACGCACGCTTATGCGCCAACTTACACTATTGAAAATTACCCTCCCTATTTCCTACTGGTGCTCTCCCCCATCTTCATTCTCCTCTGTAAGGTAAGATTGTCTTTCATAAAGGTGGAATTATTTGACTGGAGGGTTGAAACTTTCTGCTGCAGATCCTCTTAACCTTGCATTTTTAAATCTTGGATATTTACCTTGGATTCAGTCCCTTTAAACTGTCAGTTCAACTCCATCCACTTGCTACAATAAGGAGAACCCAAGTTTACCGATGGTTAACCACAGTTCCTCCGTTGTGATTACTTATGACCTCAGCAGCACAGTTTTTTTTGTTTCAGAGATAGGGCCAATGTCAATACAGCTGCTGGAAATCCCTCCACAATTAATTTTTTTTTTTATTTATTTAATTTTATATACCGGCAACCGTTTGCACATCGTGCCGGTTTACAGATAACTTAGTTTAAAAGCTGCGCTATCTCCTTTATAAAGGATAGAACCAGCAGCCTAATCCCACTCTTGTTAATGTGGATCCCTGATCCACATTAACAAGACACTATGTGTTTCAAGACACTATGTGTCTTGAAACATCCCAGGAAAATTCTTTGCAGGCTTCTCATTATGGACAGGTGGTTGCTCCAAATATCTCTCATCTATTATAGTGTTCAGCATCCTCTTTATTGCAGCCATCTTCACTGCATTCCTGGTGCCCAAGAAGATGCTGGTGTGCTCTGGGCTAAGTGCACCTGTCAGCACATAGGGGGGGAAACATCACTGTCCAAGCCAAGCTCCCTACTCTACCTAAGGACCCTGCTGGGTCACCACCAGAATGCTTTGGCACAACAAACGTTTCCATCAAGCCAAAAAAGGAGGGGGCAACATCACAGCTGTCCCTTACATATACTGAAGACAAGGGGAGAACGGTGATTTCAGTATTCCCCTATCTTGGGCCATGAGACTATGTTTATTTATATATTATAATGTTAGTGTGGCTCCTTGCAGGCCATTGAAATGTATCATGTGTGTTTAGCTCAAAGAATTTTCAATCAAGGGAAGGTTCATAAAGCATTCAGGGAAGTTCAGAGGTTTATCTGAGCGACAGGGAGGATTCTTCCCCACAAGGGGATGGGTTTTGACTTGGTATAAAAATTTGCTTCCCATGAGGCACAGGGTGGTATTTGGAGAAGACTGAAGGAGAACAGAATCCTGACTAAGGATTCTCAGGGATCCACATTAACAAGAGTGGGATTAGGCTGCTGGTTCTATCCTTTATAAAGGAGATAGCGCAGCTTTTAAACTAGATGATGGGGAAAGCTGACAGTCGCTCAGAAGTGCATGGTTCGGAATAATGTGTCTTTGAAGAATACTAACAAAACAGGGAAATTAGAGCATCTGAATGGAGAGGTTGCATTAAATGCCAAAGTGGACCAGGTGTCTTTTAAGTAAAGATCAAAAGATTCCAAATTACCCCTGTCAACTGATAAGCAGGTTATTAATAGAAACCAAAAACATACTTTGAAATGTCTGCATACAAATACTAAGATGGGAGATAGAGTGTATAGCACTGATTGAAGAGGAAGATATAATTGGCATCTCAGAAACCTGGTGGAAGAAGGATAACCAATGGGACACTGTGATACCAGGGTACAAATTATATCACAATGATAGGAAGGATCAAATTGGTGGAGGAGGTCATTTAGTCAAACAGGAAAAACATGTTGCAAGAAACAAAATGCAATGTTGAAAATTCCTGGTGAAAAGGGGAATAAAATAGCAGTGGGGGGTGTTATACCGTCCACCTGGCCAGAATGAACAGACAATGAAATGCTAAAAGAAATTAGGGAAGCTAACAAAATCAGCAGCACAGTAATAATGGGTGATTTCAATTACTCAAGTATTAATTGGGTGAATGTCACATCAGGACATTCGAGAGAAGTAAAGTTCCTAGAGGAAATACATGATGACTGCATAATGGAGCGGCTGGTACAAGAACCAAGAAAAGGGGAAACTTTTTAGACCTTATCCTTAGTGGAACACAAGATTTGCTGTGAGAGGTAACAGTGTTGGAGTCACTTGGCAATAGTGTTCTCAACAGAAGGCAAAGAGAGAATTTGAAAAGAAGCTTGCTGTGGAAACAAAAGCTCATAATAAAAACATTTTCAGGCACTGTAAAAGTAAAAAGCCTGTGAGGGAATCAGTTGGACCATTAGGTGATCAAGGGGTACATAAGGATGACAAGGCAATAAAAGAGAGACAGGGCCGGTAACTTTCAAATGGGCACGTGGGCACACATAAACATGTGTGCATTGGCATGCACTCAGAGATGCGGCAATTTTATAAATGCTCGTACATACGCACGCATGTTATAAAATAGCCTAGACACACATATCTGTGTGCCTAATTTTAAGCTTGTGCGCACCCAGCAGCATAAGCCAGGGAATGGATACCTAACTGCCTGCATTTTATAACAGACGTGTCCAGTGGAGGACCAGTTTGTCCAGCAGTTTGCCCAGTGTTCTGTTAAGTCCTCTCAACCCCACTGGTTCTTTAGCTTCTACTCTCCCCAACTATCCCAGACCTCTCAAACCCCTCACAGGTGCCTGTAACTTTTTTTTTTTTTTAAATTTAAACCTTCTCCATAGAAAAAGTTACATGGTTCTGGACCTGGGCATGCGCCCAGGCATGTAGGTACTTGCGCTCACATTTCTTAGCCCCGTCCTGGAATGTCCATGCCCTGCCTAAACCATGCCCCTTCCTGATGAGAGATATTCAAGCATCAGCACTTATGCGTGCATCTGCCTGCCTTATAAAATCAGGTGGACATACACAAGTGCAAGATGTGTGTCCTTTTCCCGATTTTAGCACGCATCCAGCTTTTAAATTTCACCTTTAAATGAATTCTTTGCTTCTTTGCTTCGGTCTTCACTGAAGAAGATGCAAAAGAGATGTGCTATTCAAAGGTGACCATTCCAAGGAACTGAAACAAATTTCATTGTACCTAATCGTGGTAATAAGATGTAGTAAGGCAAATTGACAAAATAAAGAGCGGCAAATCACCAAGACCAGAAAGAACTGAAAAATGAAATTGTGGACCTGCTATTGGTAATTTATAAACTATCATTAAAATCATCTACAGTACCTGAAGACTGGAGGGTTACCAATGTAACTCCAATTTTTAAAAACGTTTTCAGAGGTGATCCAGGAAATTACAGTCCAGTGATGATGAAGTCTGTGCCAGGCAAAATGGTAGAAACGATCACAAAGAACAAAATTACTGAACATATAGATAGGCATGGCTTAATGGGTCAAAGCCAACACTGATTTAGCCAAGGGAAGTTTTGCCTCACCGATCTGCTACAGTTTTTTGAAGGTGTAAATAAATGTGGATAACGGTGAACCAGTTGCTATGGTATATCTGGATTTCCAGAAAGCATTTGACATAATTCCTTATGAGAGACTTCTTGGGAAATTAAAAAGTCAAGAGATGGAGGCAGAGTCCTATTGTGGATTGGGAACTGGTTAAAAGAAGGAGAGTAGGGCTAAATTTTCTCAATGGAGAAAGATCTTTTCTGGAACCACAACTTTTTAACATATTTATAAATGACCTGCATATGGGAACAATGAGTGAAGTGATCAAATTTACTGATGAGAGAAAATTATTCAAAGTTGTTAATTCAAAAGTGAATTGTGAGAAATTACAAGAGGACCTTGCAAAACTGGGAGACTTGGCATGAAATTGGCAAATTAAATTTAATGTGGAAAAGTGCAAAATGATGCACTTAGGGAAGAATTACCAAATCTGTACAATGCAAGGTTTCACAATAGGAGTCACCACCCAGGAAAAGGATCTAGAAACATAGAAACATATGGCAGAAAAAGAGCAAGTGGCCCATCCAGTCTGCCCAGCAAGCTCCCACACTTATTTTCCCATACTTATGTTTCACCGTCAGGTTATATAAAGTAGGATAGTTGAATTCTCCCCTATGTACTAAATATAGTGTTAAGGAAAGCACCATCTTTTACCTAATATGGAGCTAAGTTCATCTAAAAAGATTCTGGGCAGAAGTTGAGACTGCTGGATTCTATATACAAGATTAAAATCCCTCTAGATCCAGTTATATATTTATTAGGTCTCTATGGTGAGCCTCAGAAGTAGTGGCCCTGACAGGTGAGACCGGCATTGAAATGGAAGGAAAGGTGTGCTCCAAGGAGGAAAGGGTGTATGGAAAGCAATACCAGAATAAAGCAGTTTGTGCAAATAAGGGGTGCATGGCTAAGTATGTCAAAATATGGAAGGCATGGAGGATATATTTGAAAAATGAAAATTGATTCTTACCTGCTAATTTTCATTCCTGTAATGCCACTAGCTTGCTAATAATACGTTGAAATTTTCTGCTCAATGTGCAGTTGCATGCCAAGCTAGGCATTATTAGCAAAGGAATGCAGAATAAAACAGAGAATATTTGTATTTCTCCATTGTGCAACCTCATCTTGAGTATTGTGTGCAGTTCTTGTCACCACATCTCAAAAGAGATATAGCAGAATTGAAAAAGGTTCTTAGAAAGGTGACCAAAATGATAGAGGGGATACAACAATTCCCCTATGAGGAAAGCTTAAAAAGGATAGGACTCTTCAGCTTGGAGAAGAGATAGCTGTGGAGAGATATGATAGAAGTCTATACAATAATGATTGGAGTGATAACGAGTAAACATGAATCGGTTGTTTACTCTTTGAAAAAGTACAAAGACTACAGGATAAAGAATTAAGTTACGGTACTAAGTTGTCCGTTTATAATTAACAAGCCGATAAGCCCATAACAATGGGCTACATTAACAATTTTGTTTTCAGTTCAGTTTTTGGAAATGGCATTCTTCTACACTTCTTCTCTGTCACTCCCCCTTCCCCTCGGTTTCTCATCCTCCTCCCCCTCAGTCACTCACCCCCCCTCCTCCACTCACCTCCCTTCCCTCCCCTGCCCCCACTCAAACTCCCTTCCCTCAGTCTTACTCATCCTCTTTCTCCCACTGCCTCCCTCCCCTCTCACTGAAACCCCCTTCCCTCACTCTCACCTCCCCCCTCATTCTCACTCCCACTTCCTCCCCTTCCCTCCTCAGTCACTCCCCACCCTCTCCCAATCCCATCCCTCACTCTCATCCCCTCCCGTCCCCCTCTCAGTCACTACGCTATGTCAGAGCTCTTGACGTTCCTGCCGTCCCAACTCCCTCCTCCCTCCCCCCGATACTCCTTGTCTGTGCGTTGAACTCGCGCCAGTTCTCGTCTCCATGGAGAGAGATCCATGGCACGTCAGTCAGAGCTCTCTGGTCCGCGCATGCGCGGTAGAGCTGCCCTCTACTGCGCATTTATGGGCCATCGGTCAGAGCCCATTTATATTGTAGATAAGAGATCATATTTTTACTCAATGCATAATTAAGTTCTGGAATTTATTGCTGTTAGTGTAGCTATGTGTAAAAAAGGTTTGGACAAGCTCCTGGAGGAAAAGTTCATAAACCATTATTAAGATGGAGTTGCAGGAATCTATTACTTATCCCTGGGATAAGCAGCTTGGAATCTATCTACCCCTTTGAGATCCTGCCAGGTAGTTGTGACCTGGCCTGGCCACTGTTGGAAACAGGATTCTGGGCTTAATGGACCTTTGGTCTGGCCCAGTATGACAAATCCTTTGTTCTTATGTTCTTAGAAATTTGTGCTGACAATCGTGCTGAAGTTTGCCTATGAGTGTGGAGAGTTCTGGAATTCAGACTATGAGAAGAGCAGGACTGGGATGTGGAAGGTTACTATTTGCTGGAGGAACAAAGGAAGCTTTTTTCAGTACTGACTGAGAACCAGCCTGGAGGATAAGGACCTTCAGATCAAAGTGATACCATCCTACCTGGGGAAGCACACAATCAGAGAAGGGAGAAGAAGAGAAATTGAAACTGGAGGAGACTAGAAGACCTTCATTATAGCTGGAAAGGGAGCACCTTAAGCTTAGATAAGTGAAAAAACTGAGTAATCTGTGAATTACATTGAATTTAATTGATAAACTGCTAAAGTAACATAACATAGTGACATAGTATTGATGACAGAAGAAGACCAAATTGTCCATCTAGTCTGCCCAGCAATATTTTTATGGAAGTAATTGCTGCTCTGTGCAGGTTACCCCCATGTTTCTGTTAAGGGTAGTAATATTAACAATCAAAAGCAAGTACTGTCAAACCCATATCAAAATTAAGGCTATCAACATTTTTACAGAGTCAGCTGAGCAGCCTTCTTGATAATTCAGACAATGCTGCTTGAATGTGCTATGCTTTTTGACTTGGCCATAGAAACAGTCCTGCATTTATCACTAATGTGTTCATATCTGTACCCTGGATCTTAAAAGTCAGGGCCCTGATATTTTCCCAAGCCGATGAAGGGGAGAGCGATGTTGCAGTTGTGTCAAAATCATGACAGCTAATAGTTTAAGGACAGCAGAGCCCATGCCTTCTGTTAGGAGTAGTAGCTGTTGCTACATGCAGGCTACCCCCATGCAGCCTTTTCTTCATTTCCACCGCAAGCCTTTAGGGACCCACAGTGTTTATCCCATGCCTTTTTGAATTAATTTACTGTTTTTGCCTTCACCACCTCTTCCGGAAAGACATTCCAGGCATCCACCACCCTCTCTGTGAAGAAATATTTCCTGAAGTTGGTTCTGAGTCATCCCTCCTAGAGTTTCATTTCATAGCCACTAGTTCTACTGCTTGCTTTTGAATGGAAAAGGTTTGTGCATCATTAAACCCTTTCAGGTATCGGAAGGTCTGTATCATGTCTCTCCTGCACTTTCAGTCTCTCCTCATAAGTCTTCTGATACATACCAAACACCATTCTGGACTGCCTCCATTCTGTCTCTATCCTTTTTTATATACTGTCTCCAGAACTGAATGCAGTACTCAAAGTGAGGCCTCACCAAGAACCTGCACAAGGGCCTCATCACATCCTTTTTCTTACTGATTATTCCTCTCTCTATGCATCCCAGCATTGTTCTGACTAGCTGTCACTTTATCACATTGCTTCACTGCCTTTAGATTGTCAGTCACTTTCACCCAAAGGTCTCTCTCTCAGTCCGTGCACATTAGTCTTTCACTCCCCATCACACAGTTCTGTTTTGGATTATCGCACCCCAGATGCATGACTCTGCTTTTCTTGGTGTTGAATCCCAGCTGCCAAACCTTAGACCACTCTTCAAGCTTTCTTAAATCACTTTTCATTCTCTCTACTCCTTCAAGTGTGTCCATTCTGTTGCAGATCTTAGTATCATCTGCAAATAGACAAACTTTATCTTCTATCCCTTCCACAATGTCGCTCACAAAGATATTAAACAGAATTGGTCCCAAAACCAAGCCTTGTGGCATTCTACTTAACACCATTCTCTCTTCTAAGTAGGTTTCATTTAACGTTACATTTATTTTTTATTTTATTTACGATTTTTATATACCGATATTCATTTCAAAAAGAGATATCACATCGGTTTACAATAAGGTACAATAGGTAATTCACTATCCCCTAAAAGGGCTTACAATCTAAAATTTTTGTACCTGAGGCTAAGAGATTACAAAAATAAAATCATCATACTGTACCCTATCAGTCAACCAGTTTGTAGTCCACTCCACCACCTTGGCGTGACTCCCAAGCTTCTCATTTTACTCACGAGCTTCCTATGTGGGACCGTACCAAAACCTTTCCTGAAATCCAAGTATATCATATCAAACACTCTTCCTTGATCAAATTCTCTAGTCACCAAATCAAAAAATCAATCAGGTTTGTCTGACAGGACCTTCCCCTGGTGAATCCATGCTGCCACGGGTACAGCAACTCACCAGTTTGAAGATAGTTCACTATTCTTTCCTTCAGTAGCATCTCCATTCATTTTCCAACCACCGAGGTGTGGCTAACCAACCTGTAGTTTCCGGCCTCCTCTCTCCTACCACTCTTGTGAAGCAGGACCTCTACCGCTCTTCTCCAATTGTGCAGCACACTCTAGTTTCCAGGGATCTATTGAACAGATCTTTCAGCAAACCCACCATCACATCTCTGAGCTCCCTTAGTTTCTTGGAATGTACTCCACCTGGCCCCATGATCTTGTCCTTTTTCAGTTGTCCTAGCTCTTCCCATACATTCTCTTCAGTAAATCGGGTTTCATCTACCCCATCACCACCTATTATCTTCTAAACCAGTAAAGGTCCTTTTGCAGAGTCTTCTAAAGTGAACACTGAACTGAAGCATTTGTTTTTCTGACATTTCTTCGTCACTCTCCACACATTGCTCCTCTTCACATTTCAATTTCACTATACCCCTTCAGGTCTTCTTTCTTTCTCTATTATATCTGAACAATTACTTTACCTCTTTGGCAATCCTTTCTTCTGCTTGATCTTTTGCTTTCCTGATTTCTTTTTTTTGTCTCCCTCACATTCACCAGATATTCTTCCCTGTGTTCCTCTTTTTGGGATCCTTTATACTTCTTGAATGCTGTTCTTTTTGTCTTTATTTTTTGAACCACCTCGTTTGAGAACCAGATCAGTTTCTGAAAAAAGTAAAAAGCTTACTTTTGTTTACTTTTCTAACATTGAGATTTGTTGTCTTTGTAATAGCTTCTTTTAATTTGGCCCACTGTTGTTTCACCTCAACCATTTTCTCCAGTCTTTTAGCTCTTCCTTCTGAAACATTCCCATTTCAACAGTCCATATTTTTGAAATTCAAAACTCGGGTCTTCATGCGACTTCTTTGTATTTTATTTGCAATATCAAATTATACCATCTGATGATCACTGGTGCTCAGGTGGGCATCTACATGGACATTAGAAACATTTTCCCCATTAGCACCAGGTCAAACTATCACACTCTCCCTTGAGGAGCAGAGCCCCTTGAAGGGCAATCACTATCTCTCTACTTCTTGTAGACTCCGCTGAAGGGATACTCCAGTCTACATCTGGCAGATTAAAATCTCCAATGAGCAACATTTTCCCACCTTTTGGATGCCTTTGACCAGATCTCTCTTCAGCTCTTCAGTCCAGGAAAACACAAACGGATACATTTTAAATCCCCTGCACGTGGGGAAAATGGGGATATGTGCACGCATCTTCAAAGGGGCCTGGCCACGCACCTAACTCCCTTTACACGCAGAAGTGCCGGGCCCAAGAAAAGGTGTGGGCTGGAGGTGGCCGCCACAGTGGCCATTTGCTGCTGTGCCGGGAGATCACGTGTCAGCAGCCTGCCGGCACACGCAACTTACACCAGCTTAGGAGCTGGCGTAAGTTCTACAACAAGGAAACTAAAATAAGGTAGGGCCTTCTAAGGGGTCAGGGAGGAGAGGGAAAGAGGAAGGGAGGGTAGGTAGGGGGGTGAGAAAGTTCCCTCCCAGTCTGCTCCTTAATTGGAGTAGACTGGGAGGGAATTGGGGGAGGCCCAATCTCGTTGCCACGTGAAACCTGCAAATTTCTACCCCCCCTTCTGCTTGCCGCCCCGGATTTTATAACAAGCGCACACTGGCGCATGCACATTATGAAATTGTGCGTCCATGCGTGCACGTGCATATTTTTTAAAAATCTACCCTAAAGGATCTTCTTTGTGGTTTTCCTAAGGTATTCTGTCACTTTCTTGCTAATTGCCTGGACTTTTTATTTTTTGGACTCCTGTAAATGAATCTATTTTCTGTTTTAGAACAAACTCTCTGGGTGTGGCCTACTGATTTTGCCCCTGATTGGTGTAAGTTTCCCCTTGGGCCTTACAACTGAATCCTGGTTCCAGGGCTGCAAATTGACCTTTTCACACCTCTGCATCTTCTGAAGGTGATTCCTGATAAAGGGAGGTTATATTAGATTTTGTTAATTTTGTGATCTAAACAATTTTAAAACATGTGCTGTAAATTTCATGAGGCAATACCATTCAGACTACTGCAAAACTGTATGACATGAAAGGGAAATGATTAATTGCCTGAAAATTCTCAATAAAAAGAACAAGAGGAAAAAAATAGTAGGCAATGTTCAGAAATAGCTTCATTTTGTTTTGTTTTTTTTATGAAATGTTTGCTCTGGCAGCTTGTGCAAAGAGCTGTGATGAAAGCAGAGTGATTCCTGTCTATTTATTAAATAACAAATTTATATAAGTATATGTCTGTGGAGAAGCCAAGACAGAACACATTTTGTACTACCATCAATCTTGAATTCTCTGCAGGGACTCTGTTGCTGAGTAATGTCAGGATGTGACAGAAACCAAAGGATAGATCAACACTTGCAATAAAAATATTGCAGACCAGCATCCTCATGTAAGATTATTTTTTTTCCAGTCAAATCAAATTTTGTATTTTATATAGTTAAACCACATGGTTCTAAGTTATCTATCTAAACAGCTATCCTACTAAGTGGGGGCGGGATGGAGGCATACCAGGGTGTGGCTACTTATCCAGCTAACTTATTTCCTGTTCACTAAGGCATTTCTTCAATTCTGTGTTTTTGGGAAAATACCTGGATGAATCAGGCCCTTCATCAGGTAAGTGCCAATATTCGGCATTATCCAGTGTTTGAGCATGTCTAAAGTTAGCTAGATAGAGTTATCCACAAACTCTTACATAGCTGGGTATATTCAGTGGCACAGCCCACACCACTGATTATCCCAGCCAAATTAGCTGGATATGTTTACCTGGCTAACTTGCTCAGCTGGATAGCAGCTGAATATGGACCTCATTATCTCTAGCAGCCATGCTGCCCTGTATCTCTGTCCATCTGGTTCTTTTGGGCCAGAGAGACAAAAATGGAGCAAGCAAAGCAATCCCCTAGCAGAACTCTGGTCATCATTCTCTGGTAGGAGGCATAATTTTCTGGTTGTGCTGGAGCAGAAGACAGAAGCTTGGCTCAAGGGATAACTTTCAATAGATCGCAATGAGGTAGCTACTCTGCTGTGTATGAGACTCCTGGTCCAGAATCTGGTCATCTACAAATGATTTAGCATCAGATTTCCCACAAACATGCAGTGCACTGTGGGGGAGAGGTATCCCACTTCTGTCCACACTCCAGTCCTGAGGTGAGCAGTTCTACTCACTGGCTAAGCGACTGACTATCCCAAGCCAGATGAGGCTCCATGGTGCTGTGGTATTGTTGCATTTAGAGTTGGTTCAGACAAATGATTTAGCATCAAATTCCCCACAAACATGCAGTGCACTGTGGGGGAGAGGTATCCCACTTCTGTCCACACTCCAGTCCTGAGGTGAGCAGTTCTACTCACTGGCTAAGTGACTGACTATCCCAAGCCAGATGAGGCTCCATGGTGCTGTGGTATTGTTGCATTTAGAGTTGCTTCAGACTTAGAAGCATTAAAACATAATTCCACTGATGGTCATTTTGCTTCCTTGCCTCCTCAACCAAGTGCATACACTAAATGTCTGAACCAGTTGTTCCTCTCAGGGACTGTAACTTTCAAAGTGACACGTGGACGCATGTACGTGCACGTTCGTTGACCTGTGCCCAGGGACGCGGCTATTTTATAACATATGCACTCATGTTATAAAATAGCTTGGCTGCAAGCATATGTGCAATCAATTTTAAGTGGGTGTGAGCCTGTGCACGCAAATCCCACTTCATACCATGTAAGTAGGGTTTTTTTAATAGGGACATGCACCAAAGCCAATGCAGGTTTTCCCAGTTTGTTCCCAGTTCACTCAGTTAAGGAATAAGTCTTCCAGTCCCACTTAGTTTACTAGCCTTCCATCCCCCTGTTAGGCCCGACCCTTAAAACCCTGCTGATCTGTCTAGATTTTTCTGTTTTATTACTTACACGTCATCCAGAGCAGAAGTAAAGTTGCACGCTTAAGTATTTACGTGCACATTTGTGGTTATAATCCCAGAATGCCCATGTTCCGTCTATACCATCCCCAGACCATGCCCTCACCCTACTCCTTTTTGAGAAGTTTTGATATGTACGTGCAGTGGCATTTACGTGCGTATCCAGGCAGCTTTTAAAAACCGCTCGGCACACACGAGCCTGACATATTCATGCCTCCCCTAATTTTGGCACACCATCAGGCTTTTAAAATTCACCTTATACTCAGGTCAATACAGTAAAGTGTGGCCGCGGTTACCCTGCTTCTAATACGCTTTCTACTCACTTTCCGGCCGCGTTAGTCCAACCCGCGATACACTATCCCCTTTAACCCATTCTTACCGCCTCTTTAAATCACCGGGTAACCCCTTCCGCCCGCGGCATGTATATTAGATGTAAACGATTGAATTAGCTATTCCCTCCCATACAGTAACGCGCGCCCCGACTATCGCTTTTTTAACCTGCAGTTTTGCCGCGCGTTTAACCTGCTAACTTACCGCCTACCCTTACCCCTGCGTTAGAGGCAGGGGTAAGGGTAGGCGGCAAACTTTCCCCAGCCCCTGCCCTGGCCGCGTCCATGGGTGCTGGTCTCCGGGGCAGCCCCAGTCCTCTCCCCTCCTCCCGAAGCAACGAAAGCGGAAAAAAGCGAAAAAGCGAAAAAAAAAAGTTGCAAGAGAGAGAGGGGAGAGAGGACAGGCAATCCTACGCTCGGGATTGCTAGTCCTCTCTCCCCTCCTCTCGAAGCAAGGTGCAAAAAGCAAATGTTGTGACGTCACGCTCAAGGCGTCAACGTAACGTCACGACGTTTGGCGTCACGACGTTTGGCGTCACGGCATGTGACGTCACGTCCTGAGCGGCCCAATTGCACGCACAGGGGCCACTTTCGCCCGTGCGATGCGTCCACCTTCGCGGGCAGCTGGAGGGGGAGCCCCAGTTCTCTCTCCCCTCCTCCCGAAGCAACAAAAGCAGAAAAAGCGAAAAAGCGAAAAAAAAAAAAGAGCAACGAAGCGACTTACTTTTCTTGCAGCCCTCCTCCGGAGACGGACCGCGGCTCCCCTGCCTACTGGAAGGGAAGCATTTGTGGTTTTTGGAAACCACAGCGATCTCCAGCGATCACGGATCCTCCGCAGAAGGACCACGGTGGAGACGGACCGCGGCTCCCCTGCCTCCCAGAGGCAGCTGCTGGCTAAGATGGATGCCTGCACGGGCGAAAGCGGCCCCTGTGCGTGCAATTTGGCCGCTTAAGGCGTGACGTCACGACGTTTGGCGTCACAGCATGTGACGTCACGTCTTGAGCGGCCAAATTGCATGCACAGGGGCCGCTTTCGCCCGTGCAGGCATCCATCTTCGCTGGCGGGGCCGCTTTCGCCGCCGGCTGCCCCCCAGGAGGCAGGGGAGCCGTGGTCCGTCTCCGGAGGAGGGCTGCAAGAAAAGTAAGTCGCTTCGTTGCTTTACACTTTACATGTCTTTTCACCAGTCCTCTCTCCCCCCCTCCCTGCGCCTTACTTCGGGAGGAGGGAAGAGAGGACTGGCAATCCCGAGAGTAGGAGAACCGTTCACTTCCTGGTACCTGTCATTTCAAATGTCATTTGAAATGACATTTGAAATGACAGATACCAGCGTGTCCGTGAAGCGTTAGGCCAGCGCACCCAGGATACTGTTTAGCGCTCTATACAGTAAAATGTGTTGCGCGGGCCTAATGCTTCACGGACGCTTCTTAGACGCAGCTTGCATTTGCATGACATTTCAATACGGTATCAAGCGGTAGGTGAGCCGGACTGTGCGTGCGGCAACCGCGGGTGCGCCCGGCACTAACGCAGCTCTTCTTACCGCTCCTTACTGTATCGGCCTGACTGAGCAGGATTACTATTGCAACACATCATGATGGTCTAAATCCAGCTCACTTTCCCAATTAATGAGTGAACAATCCATACTTGGTGAATTCTGCTTCACAATGATAGGAAGAGCAGACAACAAAGGATCAAAAAGCGATGTAGCTATGAACTCTTGGCTGCCAAAAACCACTTCTCTCTGTTGTAACATTTCTGAGGCCTCCTGCTTAAAACCCAAAAAGTCAGAAGCATCAAGATGTACTGCTTTCATGGTCTGTATTTATATGGAAAACAAAATGCAAGTGAGCTTTGCCCTTCTATTTCACTAGAGATTTCTGACCTCCCTGAGCTCGCCTTTGCACACATGCATTATGGTTTGACAGGTGTACTGCCCCAATCAAACCCCCACCTGCCACTGTCACCAGAGTGGGTGACACCCAGGATACACCAGGTGCATGAAGCCAAAAGTGAGAGCCCCTTGGATCTTTGCCCCCCCCCCCCCCCACCTCACTGGATAAGTGAAAAAACAATAAGATGGTAACTTTTAAACAGCCGCATAGGCATACATGTACGTGTGTAAGATGGCTTGCGTGAATGGACGTTGCTATTTTATAGCATATGCATGAATGCTATAAAATCAGCTGAATGTGTGTTCATGTTCATGCAGTTTTGTATGGGTACGAGCTCGTGTGCGCAAATGACGGCTCTACTGCATAAATGGGGGGATTTTATTTGATACGTGCACCAACGCAATTACCAGTTTCACCAGTTCGTCCACCCAGGTAAAGGCTCCTGACTTCCTAACTCCATAATTAACCTTTCTCCCTTTCTCCCTTTTGCCCTATTAGCCCTGACCCTTCAAACCCTGCTGAATAACCCTGATTTTTGTATTTTAAAACTTACATGCCATCCATAGCAGAAGGCACTTTTACGAATAAATACTAATGAGCACATTTCAAGTCACCTTCCTGGAACACCCAGGTCCTGCCCATGCCCCGCCCACACCACACCCATGCCCCACCCCCTTCTAAAACATTTTTATTTGTGCGCGTACCGAGAGGTACACACGTACTTGGGCGCTTCTTAAATCTGCGTAGTGCACGCCGGCACGAGACAAACGAGTATCTCCTGGCTTTGGCATGCGAGGGCTTTCAACATTCACCTTTAACAGTAGTGGTATTTCACCACCCACACGTCTCATGTCTCTTCACAGTGCCAGACTAGAATCAAGCTCAACAAGGTCTTCTTTTCTCACTGAGGGGAAAGCCGACAGTCGCTCAGCAGCGCATGGTTCAGAGAGAGGTATCTTTAAAGGATACTAATGATGCATTAGAATTAGGGCATCCCGACAGTGAGGTTCCAATAATTAGAAAAGTAGTCCAAGTGCCTGTAACTAAAAACTCACCTGAGCTAAAAAATTCTAACGTATCCCTATCAATTAAAAAGCAGAATGAAAATACAAACAAAAAACAAACTTTAAAATGTTTGTATGCTAATGCCAGAAGTCTAAGCCCTATAAAATGACTCCTTTGTCTGCTTTCCGTTGCCTCAACTAGATTCCCTGCCAGCCCGCCAAATCTGGTACAGCTGCCAGATCTTTTGAAAAGACCCCAAATTCCTCTGTTTATAAGCAGTGATCTTACAAAGATTATAAACTTTGTCCAAGCATGCTTGCATTTTAGCCAAGTTAGGACCTATGGGGGTTTTCCACTGTAACGCTATCTCACACCTGGTTGCCATTACTACAAACTTAATAAACTGTGAGATGTATTTATTTTCCGAGGGAAGCCCCCCATTCAACAATGCAATCTGAGGAGTTAACACAACGGGAGTGTGAATGATATCAGATAACCACCTGGAGATAGACTCCCACAATTGTGAGATTACTTTACAGTCCCACCAAAGATGAAAGAAAGTCCCCTCACCTCCACAGCCCTTCCAGCATCTATCGGACATATGCGAGTAAATGTGATGTAACCGCACCGGTGTATAGTACCACCTGTAAAGCAATTTGAAACCATTTTCCACTAGCGTAGCAGAGATCAAGCCTTTCCCCAGGGTAGAACATGTCTCATTCCAGAAGTCCTCATCTAGGGGCACTCCCAAATCCCTCTCCCAGGCAGTAACATAAGACGGGTGTGACCTCAGATCGCTATTCAATAATTTATAAATCTTAGACAAAAGTCTGGGTACTTTATCCACCCTCTTGCAAAAATTTTCAAAAAGTGAAACCTGAGATCGAAGATCTTGTTGCAAACCAGATTTATGACTATAATTCCTCAGCTGTAGATAGTGGTAACTTTCTCCCGGAACCAGGCCATATCTGGTTTGAAGAGTCTCAAAAGACACCCAGCTGTTATTTTCCCACAATTGATCACATGTAATAATACCTTTCCCCAACCACTCTTTAAAAATTAAATACGCCTTGCCCGCTAAGAAGTCTCGATGGTAAAAGGGGGACGTATTAATAGACCCTATCCTACTCCCCAAAAAGATCCGGCGCTAATAGTGCCATAAGTGCAGGGTGTGCTGAACTGGGGTAGGAAGATCTTGCATCTTGGGCTATTCAGTCCGAGGACGCCATACCAGTAGAGAAAGAGGAAGGGTCCCCAATAATTCCTGTTCCAATGCTATCCATGGTTTCCCAATCCCCTTCCTATGCCACTCTGCCACCACTCGTAACTGAGCAGCGGCATGATACCACACCAAATTGGGTACTGCCAATCCCCCATGAGTCTTCGGGTGGTAAAGCACTTTTTGCGCTACTCGGGGATGTTTTCCCTGCCAAATATATTTCATGAAACGTCGTTGTCATTTCACTAAAATGGGTGTGGGGATATAAACAGGAACAGTCTGGAACAAGTAGCAAATTCTGGGGAGAATATTCATTTTAAAAGGAGCAATACGCCCCAACCACGATATGTGGTATTGACTCCATTCTCCCAATTCCCTATAGATTTTGGATAAGAGGGGCAGATAGTTAAGGCTGAAAATATCTTTACGGGCTCCAATATACACTCCCAGGTATTTTATTTTAGCCTTAGCCCACCTAAAAGGAAAGGCTGTCTTAAGCGCCTGGACCTGTGCATCTAATAAAGAAACATTGAGAATTTCAGTTTTATCCCAATTAATAGAGTATCCAGAGACCTGACTGTAGGATTTAATAATGTCCACCACTGCCGGTAGGGATCTCAGAGGATCAGTAAGAGTCAGTATTACGTCATCAGCGAACATGGCCAATTTGGAGGAAAAGACTCCTATGTGGATGTCGGTGATTCCTGAGGCATCCCTTATTTTCTGGGCCAATGGCTCAATAAAAATGGCAAATAGTAAAGGTTAAAGGGGCACCCCTGTCTCGTCCCCCTCCTGACAGAAATGTAAGTGGAATACCCCCATTCACCTTTATGCACGCCTTTGGTCCATCATATAATTTTTTTATCCAATTTATAAAAAAAATGTCCAAATCCCATTTTCTCGAGAACTTGAAAAAGGAAGGGCCAGTTGACCAAATCAAAAGCTTTTTCAGCATCCATGGCCATCAAGAGAAAAGGGGAATTACAACGTTTAACCCACCATAATGAATCCAAGATTTTTCTAACATTATCAGAGGCCATACGCCCTGGGATGAAACCCGCTTGATCGGGATGGATTAATTGTGCTATATAATTATTGAGCCTGCTAGCTAAACATTTTGCTAACAGCTTGAGGTCAATGTTCAGCAGGGAAATAGGCCGGTAGGAGCCGCACAGAGTGGGGTCTCGTCCCGGTTTAGCTATTATAGTAATGCCCGCAATATTTGAATTAGCAGCCAATTTTCCCCCTTACCGTAAGGCGTTGAACATCTGTGAGAGAGGGGTTGACAGTTCCTCTACAAAACACTGGTAAAAACGAGCAGTAAAGCCATCCAGACCAGGTGATTTGCTCACCTTCAGTTGTTTAATGGCAAAAGAGACTTCCACCGGGGTAATCTCAGCATCCAGAGACTCACATTGAGCCTTCAATAAGTGAGGCAATGAGATATCCCGCAAAAAGATCTCAATATCTGTGTTGGCAATTGTAGGATCGTCTTGATATAGATTGGCATAGAATCGGAGGAAACGCTGCCTGATATCTTCATTAGAAGTGAGCAACTGCCCCTGTTCATCTATTACTTTAGTTATAAGGTTCTGCAGGCGCTTCGCCCTCAACCTGTTAGCCAATAATTTCCCGGCCTTATTCCCCCCCTCAAAATAAATCTGGTCAGCCCATTCGAGGTCATGCTCTCTTTTTGCTGCATCTAACGCTGCAATCTGGGACCGGCAAATCTCAATCTGCCCTAGAACTTCACCGGTAGAGGTGCGCTTGAGTTGTCGCTCTAATATCAATAGCCTATCAATAAGCATCTTCCTCTCCTGTCTCTCTGTCTTTTTCACAAAAGAGGCTCTGGAAATGAGCGTCCCTCGTACCACTGCTTTCAAGCAGTCCCAGCGTAAGATAGGGGAAATATCAGGTATCGGGTTAAGTAATAGGTATTCACTAATACTTTGCCTACACTGTGTGAGAACTAATTTATCCTCTAACAGACTATCGTTTAACTTCCAAAATCTCTGGCCTCGGTCATATAAGGGAAAAGATAATTCCACCCACAATGGAGCGTGATCTGACCAAGTGATCGTGTCTACATTAGCCTTAATTACCCTGTGTAGAAAGCCTTTGTCAACAAATATATAGTCAATCCTGGTATACAAGTTGTGGGGTTTAGAATAGAATGTATACTCCCGCTGGTTAGGAAAGAAGAATCGCCACGTGTCTTCCAACTGAAAGTGGCGGAGAAAAGCAACTAAGCTACGCCTATTCTTCTTTGAAACTGACCCCCTGCCAACAGAGGAGTCAAGTTTTGGATTAACAGGGATGTTACAGTCCCCAGCCATTAGAAGGTGCCCCTCTAAATGTGCATGAACAATATCAGTTAG
Organism: Rhinatrema bivittatum; assembly: GCF_901001135.1. Lineage (NCBI taxonomy): Eukaryota > Metazoa > Chordata > Amphibia > Gymnophiona > Rhinatrematidae > Rhinatrema > Rhinatrema bivittatum. The sequence goes on along the minus strand of NC_042616.1, from coordinate 342,804,253 downwards.
ATGAACAAAAAAAGTGGATTGTAATACATTTGGAGCATAAACATTTAACAAGGTAAATTTTTCCCCCACTACCATTATGCTAAGCAAAATAAATCTCCCCTCAGGGTCAGAGATACAATGGCGTAACTCAAAAGCAAAGTCTTTCTGAAACAAAATGCCTACTCCTGCGTATCGTGAGGACTTAGTGCAGGCAGCCCAGAATTGATGGGGATAGTGAGGAGAGCGCCTCAAATGCTCAAATCTCCGTTTCAGGTGTGTCTCCTGCACTAATGCTATTGCAATATTTCCCCTCTGGAGGTCTTTGAACAAGAGTTTACGCTTGCGAGAAGTGTTCAAACCTTTAACATTTAAGGATAACAGTTTAAAAGTCGTCATAGATCCATAAAAGAAAAACAGGTCCCGTACAATATATCTGGGCGTCCAAGCCAAACCAAAAGATAACTTTGTGCTTGTATGTCTGTGAGCCGGTTTCCTGGGATCCCAAATACCCCCCACCCCACCCCCTCCCCCCTGCAGCACGAGACCATTCAAGCCTCTGGCCTCGTATCCCAAATCAGGGGGCATGGCTCAGCTAGTCTCCTGCTGGCCATCTCGGAAAGAAATCTAGAGGAAAAAACCCAATAATGATGTCTGTAGCCATCCAGGGCAGAACTCAGGCACAATGAACTATAATCCAAGCTGCTGTGAAAGTCCATCAGGTGGGCTCTGCTGTGTTATTATCCGGCTCTGGGGTGCGACACAGTCTCTTGTCCCCTTTGCCCATTCTCTGCCATCGGGGTTCATCCTTCTGCGCAGTGGTAGGGGAGGCAGGTGCCTGATAGTCCGGTATGCTGAAACCTGCTTCCTGTAGACATTTTGCCGCTTCCTTCATGGATTGGGCCTTGTATGTTCGTCCCTGGATCGTGAAACCAATCCCAAACGAGAATAGCCACCAATATCGTATGCTTTCTTTTGTTAGGAGTGTTGTAACATGTCTCAACTCCAGTCGCTTCTTGAGAGCGAGGGGAGAGAGAGGTCAGCATATACTTGAATTTCATGGCCGTCTAATTGCAATTTACCCTGCTTACGTGCCAGCACATAAATCTGCTCCTTGACTGCATAATCATGAAAACAAATAATCACATCCTTGGCTTTATTAACCAATTTAGGCCCCAACGCCCTATGTGCTCTCTCAATTTTCACTTTAGTGGTGAGCGTACAGTCTTCGTGGGCACTATCCCCTTGCCCCTGTAGGATTTCTCTGCAAAGCTTGGAAACAACTTGTACACAGTCTGAATACTCCGGGGTATCCGGGATGCCTCTAAACCGGAGATTTATCCTGCGGCTTCTGTTCTCTAAGTCCTCAAGTTTCAGGGACAATTGCTGTATTTCTTGCGACATGGCAGCATTCTCTTTTTTGATCATTCTTAAAGATTCTGTTTGCGCCTCTGTTAATGTTTCATACTCAAAGATTCTTCGCCCCATATCGCTGACCTCCTCCCGCAGTTCTCCCACCACCTCCCGGATCTCAGTTTTGAAGGTTTGAAGGTCGTGTCTCAATTTGCAAAACCAAGTTTTAAACTCACCCCGAGTAGGAATTTCGGAGTCTGGGGCTGCGGGTAGTCCCTCGGCCTCTTCCATGATCTCCGGATCAGGCGTGGATGCCATTTTCTTTTTTTCAGTGTGGGCCTCTCGGTCTGTTTTTTGGTAAGAAAACTTCTGAAAGTCGGGACCTTTCTTCCTACATGACATGGGGTTAGTTCCTGCACCGAAATGAAATCTCTGCTGCACAAAATAAACCCTGGATGGCTACTAGCAAGAGAGATTCTAACCGGATTGGTCAGGAGCCCGAGATTAGGCTGCCACTCACTTCGCTGACGTCATCAGCCTCTTTCCTTGTTTCTGTTTCCAAGACTTCATCCTGTCCAGAGTCTTCACAGTCTTTGTTTGCTGGTTCAAGTCAAATCCATCCCTGGTTCCTGAGTTTGAGTTCTGAGTTCCTGATTCTGAGTTCCTGAATCCAATGCTTGAATTCCTGAGTTTGATTTCTGAGTTCCTGAGTCCTGTCTCGGTCTTCAAAGTTCTTGTTTCAGCTTCCACCTTGTTTCTGAGTCCAGTGCCTGAACCGCTATTGTTGTGGTCCACAACCAGCCCACAGGTTGTGCACAGTGTGCAGCAGTGTAGGACCTTCTCAGTGCCTTCGTCTTGATCCAAGTCCTGAGTCTTCACCTGTTCCAAGTCCCAAGTCTTTTCCTTGTTCCAAGTCTTCAGAGTCATATTCAAGCCTTCATCTTGAGTCCTCAGCCTTCGTTTGTCCTCACGCTCAAACCGCTTCCAAGCGGCAGTCCGAAAGGGCTTTCGAGAGCTGAAGGGCTACCCCATAGACCAGCATTCTGTTGCTGCGTCTTCCTTCATGCTGCGTGCTGGACATCCAAGTGTACTTGTTCCAAGAGAAGAGTATTCCCATTCCAGTCAGCCTGTGCCTGGATGCATTCGTCCACCAGAGGCATGGACCATGGCCAGCCTTGGGGTTGTGCAGGTCGTACTGCAGCACAGGGGCTCACGCTCTCGAGCATCCGACATGCTTGCAACAATGAAAATCCACTTTTCCTTCCTGGGCAGAAGTGAGGGTTAGTAAATACTTTCAGCTTGTTATTCCTTTACCTTTTCTGGAAATGGGGTGGACGTCTTCACTGACCCACAACTCTGATTCTCAGTGGTTTGGAAAGATGAAGTTGGTAGTATCAGGTGTAGGAGAGAAGGAACTCAGTGGATCCAGGCCAAACAAGTATCCCTGTGTGGTCTAGGAAAATCCACATTTTCTGCCCTGGACCAAAGTGAGGGTTGGCGTATACATTCAGCCAGTTATCCTCTTACCTCCTCTGAAAGTGGGTTAGACAGCTTTAGAGACTCATAGTTCTGGTTCCCAGTGGAACGGTAAGATAGGGTTACAGGGTCAAAACACTTTTTTTTTAATAGGTGTGTGCAATTATAGTTATAACAATACTATTGTCTGTATCTGTTTATGTATGGGGCACTGTGTAATGGTAATTATTTTTCAGAACAGTTTCAAAGTTCTTCTTTTTAACCAAAGGAAAGCTAAAAAATTGCTATCAATTCTGATTGGAATTATCTATGTAGTGCCTGTGTTGGTGATCTCATGTGGTCTGGGCAATTAATTCAATATTGTTCCAACGAAGTTAGGTTCCATGAGGTTTTCCTTGACACTCAAAATTTAAAAAGTACTCTAACTCTATCATAGGTACATAAAATTACCTCCCTCTACCCAATGCTCCTAACCTCCTGCCTTTGGGGCCGATGCAATAAATTTGCATAGAAAGTGGGCACTGAACAGTCAACACCCGCTTTCTTAACGCGCCCCAGGTACCCCCAAGGGGGGCGCCATGCAATATTTAAATTAGGGGGTCGCGTTGGTAAGGAGGCGCTAGGGTTGCTTGCGTGCCCCTAGCGCCTCCTTGCTAACGCGAACCCGATCGGTGTCAACGGTCTGCCGGTTAGAAAACCAATGCCGAGTTTATTGGCATCGGTTTAACTAAAAGCCGCACAGCCGCACAGCCGCACAGCCAGGGGGTTCAGGAAACAGATGCTTGTCATTCGAGCATCTGTTTCCTGTACCCGACTGCCAGTGTTTTTTTTTCTCTATTTTTTACCTTTATTTAGTTTCACTTTTCCTCCTACTTAATATTGCAACGATATTAAGCAGGAGGCAGTACAGAAAAGCAGTTTTTTCTGCTTTTCTGTACTGGTTTAAGGAGCGTTCAGCAATTAATGCCTGATCCAGGCGGCGTTAATTACTGAGCGCTATATCACATTTTTGTTTTGCATCAGGAGTGCATACTAATAGCCTCAATCTCATGCATTTGCATGTGATTAGCATTATTAGGCTCGCTCCGATTCGGATGCACATTGAATAGGCGGTAAGCCCCTTATTGCATTAGGGGATTCATTAGCGCCTATTCAACCCCCCATCAGACTGCCGGTTATACAGTGTGCTCGGCTGAGCTCACTGTATTGCATCAGCCCCTTTGTGGGGCGCAGGGAGGAGCTGCATAATTAGCTTGTTGCTATGTAATTCACAACCTGCCACAGAATCATCAACATAACTGAAGCTTTTTCACCTCTTCAGACTTTTGAAGAAAGTTACAGGGCACTTGCCTTTAAACTCAGCAGATCTCTTTTCTGCTCCAGCTCCTCCCCAGCCTGCAGAGGTCAGGAAGGGAGTGAGGCTGAGGCTGGAGAGATGAAAGCATTTACAAAAACTTGGCTGTGTTTTAGGAAGTCTGCAATTGCTGGTGTCTCAGAGATGGCAGAGACGGCATTATTTTCAATTCATAGCAACCTGATGACCTGCTCTGCTGCTGAAAAATTTCAAACTTGTGCTAATTCAACCCTTTTTGTGTCTGCTACCATGTGCCCAATTTATATTAACAGCATTAATTATTATTATTTAATTATTATTAATTAATTATTACCACCTATACTTCCTTCCAGCTACATAAGCTTCCAAGTTCTTTATCCTTGTTGAATGTAACTTTGCTTTATTCATTTCTTTTGTTTAATTTTCTTTAGTTACGTTACAGTTTTACCCTTGTTAAATGTAAACCGATCCGATATGGTTATTACTATGAAGGTCGGTATAAAAAACTGTTAAATAAATAAAAATAAATAGCATGACAAATTGCTGATGCCTAGGATATTTTTAGCATACATAAGGTCATATATTTAGAAAGACAACAAGAATTTTCTTAATAAAATATAAAAAGAATGGCTGCACTCTTTCAGTTCAAAACAAAGTGACATTTCTCAATTAAAAGTTTATTACCGATGTCTTAACTTTATAAATTGTTTATTGTTTAAATTGGTGCATTTTTTAGTTTTATATAGTTTAAATATTGTTTAAAAACAAACAAGCTGAATGGTTTTCAATAAAAAAGGACTTTTTTTACATAGAGGTATGAATCTTTATGCAAAATTATGCAAATCTGCCACATATTTGTCACTGAATTTTGAAAATTCTGCCACAGAATTTGCTAACTCTTGTCACAGAATCTTGAAAATTCTGCCACAGGAAACTAGGGGCTTTGTCTACCTCTGACAAAGATAAAATTAAAACATAAACAAGTCTGCTAATCACTTAGATTCACTTTAACTCACTCACTCACTCATTTTTTTCTATACACTGATATAATCAGCTCTTGTTACAGATAGTAGTATTCCTAGGTGGTGATAATGCCCCTATGTGGGTTGCTGTAATGGGAATGTCCTGGCTGTATGAAAACCAGAGACACTAATTTCTGAGAAAAGGAGAGAATTGGAGAAAAGAAAAATTGTAGCACCTATCTGGTGTTGTCCACTTACATTTTATCAGGATATTCTGGAGGAGGTTGGATAAGAAGTATAGTCATGACATCTGGATCAAGGTATGATAAATGGGAATTTATCTTATGCCATTTCATGTTAGTTTAAGTCTCTTATTCCACCTGTTCTAGGATGGAGCTCCAAAACTGGTCCTGCAATTTGGCTGAGTTGTGGAAACAATAGATCAGAGAAAACAACCATCAGTAAACAAGGACTTGTGAATTGTTATTCATTTCACTTTAAAACCAACTATTATCAAATGTTACTATTATGCTGGTGGACCCTTGGACAGAGGGGGAGTTGACATTACCTGTGGGGAGGAGCCCCACAGGTCCCCGTTGTCTGTAGGCGAGGCTGAAGAAGAACAGAGACCCCGCTGGAGCTTCACCACTACCAGCCCACGTTCCCCATAGGTTGAGCCCTCGGGTGCTGGGGCCAGCTGGACCTACGTGGGGGTCTCTGTAGGGATGGAAGTCCAGGAGGAAGAGGAGATACTGAGGTAAAGGCCAAGCTCAGGAACGGGCAGCAAAGCACGAGGTCTGGTACAAGGCAAGGGGTGGGGCAGGTGGTGAATCTTGTGGTCAGTTTCCATGCAAGGGTCGTGGCAGGCACATTAACCAATAGTCTAGTATAGCAAAGGCCAATTATGAGATAAAACTTCCTCTGGGACATGTAATAGATTGAACAGTCGCCCCCCTATAGCAGAGTAAACCACTGTCATTCCTCTAGAAGTGAGAGATGTGGCCCTGTCATACAGCTCAAATTATTCCCCAAAGCAGTGTGTTCTCTGTAATCTCAGAGTTATCCCTTATAAATGATCATTTATCTGCCCAGGAAGCTCCCTCATAAAATTGGGTGTCCTTGTGGTTCATGGATTGTTCCTGTTCTAGTGTTCGTACAGCCCTGGTGGCAGTACACCACTTACAGGTGTGTTAAGGGAGTGCAAAGAGCCATGCTACTAACTTTAAACTTCAGTTGAACGCATAGAAACATATTTGTAAACTGCTTAGTTCACATAGGGGCAGATTTTCAAAGGGTTATGCGCGTAAGATATGCGCGTAACCCCCGAAAAGCTGCCTCTGCCTGCCCCTGCGCGCGCTAAGCCTATCTTGCATAGGCTGGGCGGCGCGTGCAAGCCCCGGGACGCGCGTATGTCCCGGGGCTTGCAAAAAGGGGCAGGGCATGGGCGGTCCAGGGCGTGGCCTGAGCCTCCAGGCACAGCGACCATTTGCTGCTGTGCCCGGGATTGCGGGCCGGCTGTTGGCCGGCATGCGTAAATTATGCCTGCCTCCTGGCAGGCGTAACTTCTTCAACAAAGGTAAGAGGGGGATTCTAGGTAGGGCTGGGGGGCGGGTTAGGGAAGGGAAGGTGCGGGGGGCGGAAGGAAAGTTCCCTCCAAGGCCGCTCCAATTTCAGAACGGCCTCTGAGGGAACGGAGGCAGGCTGCGCAGCTCAGTGCGCGCAAGTTGCATGTGAGGCGAGGGAGGCAAGGTCAGAGGCAGCAGAGAGTTCTGGGTGAGGCAATGAAGAGGTCCCGCAGGAGAAGACCCCCGTGGAGGGAGGATGGAGACACTACCTGGGCAGAGACCACCGAGAGGAGGAGACAGACCGTAGAGTGGTGCATAAGGCTTGGCCAAACAGGAGGTACTCCAGAGGGCAACCCCGAGGGGAGGAGCCGGACAGCATAGGATGATGATGTGACGCCGTAGGTCAGCCCACAGGACAGGGAACTCCGAGCTGAGCCTCAGGTGATGACGTAGCACTGCCCCGAGGAGCGGGAGATATTGGTAGTCTCGATATTGTATGTAGGCGCGACCCTGAGGAGCAGGGAAGCGAGCAAAGTCCCACGGAAGTTGGCAGGTGCTGCCCCGAGGAGCGGGGAAGCCCTGGCAGTCACTATAATGTCGGTGCGTTCCCGAGGAGTGGGAGACATGGACAGACTTATACAGGTTGCGGGAGCAACCCCGAGAAGCGTGGAAGCTCCCCTGTAGAACTCACGGATAGCTGAGGTGTTCTTGAGGTAGTCCCGAGGAACAGGAGGCCTTGCAGGTAGAACCCAAGAGACGCAGAGTCAGCCCAAGGAGCAGGGTAGGCAAGGAGAGTGAGTCCCCAATGTGTGCACTGGCCGCCGAGGAGCAGGTACCAGACAGGGTCCGAGTCCAAGGCACGAAGTGAGTCCCAGGAACACGTAGGCAGTAGTCAAAGATGTACGGAACTTGTTTCCAAGTCGGCTAGCTGAGGGCGAAGGTGGAGTTTAAGTATGCCGGTCTGATGATGTCATCAACTGGAGACGCCCCTGAGGTTCCCGCCGATGAGGCTTCAAAGGAGGGCCCAGTAGCACGCGCGTGCCTAGGCAGGCCCGAAGTTGAGGAGGGTGGCGGCGGCGTCCAGACCGCCATGAGGAGTTCCGAGGAACGCGACGGTGAAAGCTGGCCCGAGCCGTGAGCAGCCCTGGGGAGAACAGTGCAGGAAGTAAGTACACGCGGTCGCAGTCATCTGCGACCGATGGGCATAACAAGTGGTAACTAAAAAGAGAGAAAAATAGCTGTGAAACATTTTCAAAAGGATTTTAGAGCTAACAAATGGGTTTTCAACAGTTTTAAATAATTTTAGTGTACCTTATTCATGGTTTTAAGGAATGTTAACTGATTTTAACAGATATTAATGTTCAATTGATCGAAATGGAATTGTGATAATTCATTTGTCCTAATTAGAAAATCATTTATTTACCAGCTTACCAACCAGCTGAAGTAAAAATAAAATTGTTAGAATTATTATACAATCTTGTCTTCACGTGTCTTACAAAATAGCACACCTTTATTCATTCACCTTTATTTTTCCACCTCTGCTTCTTCTCTCTACCTCCAGGGTCCAAGATTGGGGAGGCATAAATCAAATAACTCAGTGTAGAAGAGAGGTTGAATCTGAAACCCAGTCCTGTGGCTGTAACATCTAGGGAGCGCACTTTTCATTCTTACCATCTTTTAGGAGGCCTAAACCATTGTATCCACCGACTACCATGGTAACGCACCAAACCCTGGGTGGGTTACAATGTGCATACATTATATGGAAAAATTGCCATGCACACAATAGCAGGTGTAGTTCTGTGCAGGTAAATTTGATGAGACAATTTTCAACACAAACTTCCATGCATATATTCACTTTGAAAATTGGTATAAACTATGTGGTTACTTGCAGGTAATTCTAGGCGGGTTGTTACAAAATTCCTTCCAAAATGGATATTCTACTTTGCAGTTTACATTTGATATGCATTTCTTCTCTCAGGAGCCAGTAGCATTTGGGAAGCTAGTTTGCTTTTCAAAGCACAGAGCTATAGCATGCCCAGTTATGCCATAACTTTAATAATAGAGTAATGGTGGTAGAAAAAAAACATCTGGACCATCCAGTCTGCCCAGCAAGTTTCTTATGGTAATGATGTTGCTCTGTGCAGGTTACCCCCATGTTTCTGTTAAGGGTAGTTACTGCTGCTCTGCGCTGGTTTTCCCCAAGCCTTATGTTAAGGATAGTAATATTTACAATCAAAACCAAGCAACTGTCAAATCCATAATAAAATTACTACTAGCAGCATTTTTACGGGATGAGCAGCCTTCTTGAAAATTCAGGCAATACTTCTTGAATGTGCTTTGCTTTTCCACGGCTGTAGAAGCAGTCCTGTACTTTTTCCCTAATATCTTCTTCTCAGTGTCCTAGCTGTCGTCTGAATCCAATTCTCTTCCCCTCCGCCCTGCTGTCAAAGCAGAGAGTGATGTTGCAGTTGCATCACAAGCATCATAGCTAATTGGTTAAGGGTAGCAATCCCTATGCCTTCTGTTAAAGGTGGTAACTGCCCCTCCATGCATCCTTTTCTTCATTTCAAACTCTAGCCTTTAGGGATCCACAGTGTTTATCTTTTACTGTGTAGAAGTTAATTTAAAGTGAATGAATAAGAATATTGCAGATCACTTCATATGTCACACATTATAAAAAGCCCTACCTAAACTGATGACATAATTAATTATGCGGAATATGTTGCCATATTTGCTCCAGCTTATGTCAGTGATTTAATGAAGGTGATATTTAGTTCTGCACAACAGCTGTCCCCTAACTGCTGCTGAAGTGAAAAATGGGAACTGTAAGAAGAATGTGCTAGCAGATTAATAGTAAGATTCTATCATCTTTGCTAGGGGACTACATTTTTTTTCCCCAAAGGATATTTATATCTATAATTGCAAATATTCTTTCAATGTTAACCACTTTTCATTTCTTCCAAGTAAAATTTTAAAAAAGTTAAGTAAAAAAAAAAAATGTACATAGTAACACAGAAACATGATAGCAGAAAAGGAACATATGGCCTATCGATGTGCCCCTCCACACAATGGCTCAGCTCTAAAATCCCTACCACTCCCTGAGAGAGCTCCTGTACTTGTCCCATGCTTTTCTGATTTCAGATACTGGCCTTGTCTCCACCATGTCCCTGGGAAGCTCTTCCATACATCCACCACCATTTCTGTAAATAAATACTTCCTTAGATTACTTCTTAGTCTACCCCCCTTTCACCCTCATCCCATGACCCCTCATTCCCGAGTTTCCTCTCCATTGAAAGAGACCTGCTTCCTGTGCATTGATATCTCTGAGATATTTAAATGAGTCTAGTATATCTCCCTTATCTCGCCTTTCCTCAAGTGGATAAATGTTTACAAGTCTACCTCCATATGTTTCACAACGGAGACCACTGACCATTTTAGTAGCCATCCTCTGGACCAATTCTATTTATATCCTTTGGAAGATACACACTATACACACTCAGGCGGATTTTAAAAGCCCTGCTCGCGTAAATCCGCCCGGATTTACGCGAGCAGGGCCTTGTGCACCGGCGTGCCTATTTTCCATAGGCCGCCGGCGCGCGCAGGTCCCGGGGGTTTTGGAAGGGGGCGTGTCGGGGGCGGGACCCGATGAGCAGCGTTTTGGGGGCGGGGCACGGCATTTTGGGGGTGGGACCGGGGGCGTGGTTTCGGCCCGGGGCGTTTCGGGGCCGTGGCCGCACCCTCTGGAACCACCTCTGGGTTGAGTCTTGGCGCGCCAGCAGCACGCTGGCGCGCGTGGATTTACGTCTCCCTCTGGGAGGCGTAAATTCGTGGATAAAGGTAAGGGGGGGGTTTAGATAGGGCCGGGGGGGTGGGTTAGGTAGGGGAAGGGAGGGGAAGGTGAGGGGAGGGCGAAAGAAAGTTCCCTCCGAGGCCGCTCCGATTTCGGAGCGGCCTCAGAGGGAACGGAGACAGGTTGCGCGGCTCGGTGCGCACCGGCTGCCCAAAATCGGCAGCCTTGCGCGCGCCGATCCAGGATTTTATAAGATATGCGCGGCTACGCGCGTATCTTATAAAATCCAGCGTGCTTTTCTTTGCGCCTGCTGCGCAAACAAAAGTACGTGAACGCGCTTTTTTAAAAAATCTACCCCACTGTATTCCAAATGAGGTCTCACCAGGAACTTATCCAGGGGCAATATCATTTCATTTTTTTCTGCTGGCCATTCCTCTCACTATGCACCTCAGTATCTTTTTGGCTTTTGCCATTTCCCTAGCCACCTGTTTGGTCACCTTGAGAATATCAGATACAATCAGATTCAGATCATGTCAAAAAAAAGTATTATAAACCTGTGCAAATTAACACAGTGTAACAGCAGCTAAAAGGAGTAGAAAAGATGGAATGTTTTTAATGTTGAACAAAAGCATTGTTGATACAGAAGACTGTAGTAAAATACAGAATTCCCATAAAACAGCAAAGCATTATTTATCCTCCATGAGAGAGAGAGATCCAAATGCAAGCTGTAACAGTCTGAGAATATTATAAGAAGAATAAATAGAGCAGTGATTTGCTGATTTAGAAAAATGCTTCCCTCTGATATGTTCCCTTGCTTTGTCAGTCTGGTTTCCTTGGTAACAGATCCCAGTTCTTCTCTGACCTCACAAATGAGTCATAGGCATCAAGGCTGGTTGCTATGGAAACTCCCACATGACCTGCCCAGCTTCAGGCTCTATAATTCCAATGCATCCAATGCTTTTCAATAGGAAACAAAGAAATGAAACAAATCATAGGTCTTTCATTCATGGGACTTGTTCATTCATTTTTGGGGCAAACTAATCAAACAAATACAACATAATCATCACGGATTGGTCATTTGTTTTAAATAAATACATGTCACTAGCCAATAATACCTGACAACAGAAATCTATAAACACATATTAATCATATGGTTTCAGTTGGGTAATATGTTTCCAGCACTGCTGGTTGTCAACGTTTTGCATATACATCTGTCTTGGACTGTTAGCAAATCATGTTTTAATTTGTCTCCTAATTGTAATGTGAATTTATCTTGTTCCCACTTCATGTTTTCTTTTTCTAACTCATTTCCCTGTGCTTTCAGTTCATGAAGAAATAAATCCCAGGTCATTTTTAAAATGTTCTCTGCCTTGCCCTCTATTCACGCTGGGGTAGATTTTCAAACCGCGCGATTTGGCGTACTTTTGCTGGCGCATCAGGCGCCAGCAAAAGTACGTGGGATTTTAGTAGATACGCGCGTAGCCGCTAAAATCCTGGATCGGCGCGCGCAAGGCTATCAATTCCGTATAGCCGGCGCGCGCCGAGCCGCGCAGCCTACCCCCGTTCCCTCCGAGGCCGCTCCGAAATCGGAGCGGCCTCGGAGGGAACTTTCTTTTGCCCTCCCCTCACCTTCCCCTCCCTTCCCCTACCTAACCCACCCGCCCGGCCCTGTCTAACCCCCCCTTACCTTTGTCGGGGGATTTACGCCTCCCGGAGGGAGACCTAAATCCCCGCGCGCCAGCGGGCCGCTAGCGCGCCGGGACGCAACCTGGGGGCGGGTCTGGAGGGCGCGGCCACGCCCCCGGACCACCCCGGAGGGCGCGGCCACACCCCCAGACCGCCCCGGGCCATAGCCACGCCCCCGGGCCCGCCCCCGGAACGCTCCCGACACGCCCCGAAAACGCCGCGCGGTTCGGGCCCGCCCCCGACATGCCCCCCTCAGAAAACCCCGGGACTTACGCGAGTCCTGGGGCTCTGCGCGCACCGGTAGGCCTATGTAAAATAGGCTCACCGGCGCGTAGGGCCCTGCTCGCCTAAATCCGCCCGGATTTGGGCGGATTTAGGTGAGCAGGGCTCTTAAAATCCGCCCCTCTACCTCTGACACTGTTTTATTTATTTATTGGCATGGATTTATATGCAGCCTATATACAGTTCTAAGTGGCTCACAATATATACATGCATAAAGAATTAAAAACAAGACCAACAGATAAATTGATATAATGTGGCATCTTTCATATGAATTGAATATAGGTAATTTTTCCTTCAATACTCAAAACCTTGGCGAAAAAGATATATCTTCAATAACCTTTTAAATGATTTTGTACATTCAGTAATGATTTATGCTATTGGCAGGGAGATCCAGAATATAGGACCGGCAACAAAGAAGAATCACTCTTGTGATTCAGCCAAACAAACCTCTTTGGGGACATCTTTGGGATGATTGCAATATACATCCAGGGTTGTAAATATGAAGTAACCCATTAACCCATGGGAGAGAGTCCATTTTGAGCATTTTATGTGTCAACAATGCAGTTTTATATTGAATTCTTTCCTCAATAGGCAGCCAATGAAGTTCCTTCAGGTCCAGGGAGCTATGTTCCCTTTTATTTAGGCCATATATTAACCTAGAAGCAGAATTCATAAGAACTTTTAGAGCTCGTATGACATACTTAGGAAGATCAATCAACAGCACATTACATTAATTGATGGTTGGCAATAAAAATGACTGTACAACCAAACTAAAATCAGATAAAGATAACAAAGGTTTCAATGGCCATAAAAGATGGAGTTTAAAGTAGCCAGATTTTACAATTGATTTAATTCAGCTACTCATGTTTAAGTTAGAGTCAAGTGTTAACCCTAAGCTTCTAACTTGTGTAACAATAGGAATCTCATAGTTTTGAAATGACAAAGAGTCAGGCATTTGTAGTTGGTTAAATCAATGTAAAACCATGATCTCGGTTTTCTTTAGATTAAGTACTAACATGTGTGACATCCAGTTTTGTACCACATCCAGGCAGATATTGAGCATTCTAATTGTCTCAGGCCAAGTGGATGAAACCGGAATAAAAAACTGGACATTGTCCATATAGATACAATATGCCAAACAGATCCCAGCAAGGAGTTTTCACAAAGGAGACAAATAAATGTTAAAACGAATAGCTGATAAAGTTGAGCCCTGCAGAACACAAGTTTCAAGTGGTTGCCATGAGGAGTGCTCAACATGCAATGATACTCTCTGAGATCTGTCAGAGAGATATGAATGGAACCATATAAGAACAAAATCACCAACTCCACAATCTTGCAGATGGAGTAAGATGTTGTGGTTAATAGTGTCCAATGCTGCTGATACATCAAGATAAACCTGCACAAAACCTTTCCCCACTATCTAAACCTCTTCTGATAACATTGATGCAGGATAAAAAAAAGAATCTCTATGCTAAGAGACTTCCTATTCTGAACTGGAAGTGAGCCAGCGTATTCTGAGAATGTCCTTCAACATGGTTCTGATATGTTATTATCTGTAATGGCCGAGTCTTCCAAATAGACCCTATCCAGAGCATTAAAGTATCACAAGGCATTTCTTTTGGGTCCTCTGAAAACAGCCGAAGGTGTTTAGTTACATCCTTATGTCACCTCTGCCCATAATCTCCTGTTATGGACCGGTATACCTCTTCATGTAAAATTGCTTCCAGAATCCAGACTCTGTAAGCAAATTATGCTACTGAATCATTAAGTAGGGGGTGAAATGATTCTAAGCATTTGGATGGGGTTCACGTCAAAAAGTTGTTGTAACCCTCTTTTCACCAATTGGAATGGGTTCTTAAGGGAACCCAATTTATAGTAATGTGTTCCCAGAACCAGGAGCTTGAACTTTGCAAAATTTTAATTTTTCCATTTATACTTCCCTAGACCCCCAATAGGTCAGTGTATATCTCTGCCTCAGTCCTTCTCTTTGACTGGGAGAACTGAGGAGAAAACCATCTGCACACCTATCTGCTTCACACTTTCTCCCAGTGCCATGAAGTATCTTTTAATATGTCCCAGGGGATATCTAGCAATATCTTTTGTACCACCATGGATGAGCAGCTTTGGATAATAGTCAGTAAGCTTGATGATTCTTGGCAGTCTCTCTGTAATGTATTTGATCTTAGCACACCGCCTGAGATAGCATGTCTTGTCAGCAGATAGATGCTTCAGTGCCCCTCAGTAGAGAGTCACCAACCACTATTACCGTTTTCTTCCTAGACACACTTGTTGTTGAGCTTACAGCTTTGGGATACATGAGCTTAGGTTTCTCCTTATCCCAGAATGGTTTCTCCACCTTCACTTCCAGGGCTGAATACTGGTCTTCAGCTCAAGTAAAGGTGTGGTTGGGATGAGGATTCTATTAGTTTTAGCTATGTGTATCCAGCTGTCATTTTGCGGTCCAATTTTTTTCTTCTCTTCCACTGTCATTTTCCATCTTAGATACCTGAAGAAGCTTTTCATCGATATAGTCCTCATTGTCATGGATTTTTCTAAGCCTCATCACCTCTTTCTCAGCTCTGCCACCTGTTTCTTAAGTAAATTGGTTTTCCAGGCATCTCACACTAAACCGGTTCCTTGCTGTGGATCAAGATATACATCTGGACGGAGGCAGAAGTAGCAGATGTGGTAGCAGATTTGTTAACATGATTTTTTCCTGCCCTCTTTCCACAATTTTTATGACCTTGATACCGAAAGAAAGAAATTAGACAGGGGCTGGGGAAGGTTGCATCATTTCATCCCTCACCTCAAGCAGTAGATTGCTTTGAACTGCCTTTGCAAACAATGGACACAAGTGCGGTTTGATTGTCTGCACAATGCAATGGTTGTCCCATTATGGTGGTCATTCAAGATAATTTTTTCATTTTTGTATATTTGGCTCAGGTTTTTTTCATAATAATTGCATTAGTGGGTGGATCCTTTATTATTGATTACTCATCAGTTTACATTCATTTGGTTTTTTTGCCAGTACTATAAATCTTCTGAGATGACAGCTAAATCATGTAGGGAGAGGAAGATAGTGAGTGGCATTGTGACTTTTGGAGGCAGAAGATGTTGAAGGTACCAAGAGGGTCTCAACTTTTTAGGGGGACTTTGATGTGCTACCACAAAGGCCAAAAAGTCTTATAGAATGTTTGAAGGGGAGGATGATGATTTCTCTGGTGAAATGGTGGTTAGTAAAGGGAAACTTGATATAACCCTTGGCCTGCATTACTGTGCCTGTGCTGCCCTTAAGATGGCTATGCAATACTGCCATGGTCTGCATACCATTAATTTTGCATTTGATTTACCATGCTGGGTTTAACACTGGTTAGTATATAGGTCCCAGAATACTTTCAACTGTATTAAGAGAGCACAAACTCACATGAGATAGGAATGTGCAGCCCAAAAATTGTTGGTTTGGTTTGATTTTTGTTCAGAGGTTTCAAACCATCCTGCACTCCCAAGACATCCACAGGGCCCAGAACTACCTGGCTGGGTTAAGATTCCATTCAGGACATCCCCGGGTACCTCTGACCCTCTTCTTGCTCCTGGCCTGGACCTACCTGGCTGGGTTGATCTAGGACCATCTGGGAATTCCCTGGGCCCCTCTTGCCCCCTAGGAACTTTGGCCATGGCTGGAATCTCCCCAGTCCCCACTTACCCTTTTCCCAGTTATCCAAAACATGAAAAGGGCAGAAGCCATGCCCAATCACTCCTACTCTGCCTTTCATAAATTTAGAATTGGTGCTAGTGACCTGGATTTTGGCACCAAATTGATATCACTTTGGCACTTATCTTAGGCATGGCTGGTGTCATTATGTTGTATAAATATACAACCATATAACAAAGTGGCACTGGCAGTACCCAACACAGGAGCTGAAGTAATGTTACTTCAGTGCTGATGTCCAGGCCATTGATGCCATTTTTAAATCTATGGAAGGCAGGACCAGAGTGAGAGGGCATCACTCCTGCCTTTTTCACATTCTGAATCCCATGGAAAAGGTAAGTTGGGCCACTTCCTGGCCCTAGCCAATGTTTACAGGGGGGGGGGCGGGATAGGCCCTGGGAGGCCCCAACTGGGTTTGGTTCTGTTGCGTGTGCCAGCCGCCCTCTTACCCTTTGCAGCCTAATCCAGCATCTGGCTCCACTTTCCTCATGGCTGTAGGCCACCGGCTCCGTCCCTGGGCCATCCCTGGTGCTCCTGGTTCTACGACGGACTAATGTGCTCTGCGGCGGGTCCGCGGAGAGACGCCACCATCCAGCACCGCATCCTTCCCTAGGTGCGCGCGTGCATCTCTGCTTCCTTTAAAGGGCCCGCGGCGAGAACTTGGCTGCAGCCCCGGATGATGACGTCGCTGAGGCTCTGGTATATAAGGCCAGGCTCAGCTGTTAGTCGCCTTTGCAACAGGTCTCCATGCTGGACGTGTACTTCATTGCCTCCTCATAATTCCTTCGTGTTCCTGGTTCCTGATCCCTTCAAGTTCCTGTTCCTGGTTTGTCTTCTTTGTTCCTGTGTTCGTACTACCCAGCTTTCCTTAAGGACTGATCTCCTGGACCTGACCACTGCTTTGCCTGACTACACTATTGATCTTCTCCTGGATCCGACCACTGCTTTGTCTGACTACGCTATTGATCTTCTCCTGGACCTGAGCACTGCTTTGCCTGACTATGCTGTTGATTGTCTCCTGGATCCGACCACTACTTTGCCTGACCATGCTATGGATCATCTCCTAGTCCAGACCTCTGCTTCACCTGACCATGCTATTGTTCTTCTCCTGGACTTGACCTCATCCTTGCCTTGCCACCACTCCTTGATGCAGCCTGCCCTGACTTCAGCTTCTTCTATGATGCCTCAATTGTCTTCGTCCTGGACTTAGCCTTTCAGGCTTCGTTCTGTTCTTGCTCGGGCGCCCCCTGTCAGACTTTGGTTCCTATTGGTGCCAGGGTCTCCAGGACTCCGCCTCGTCCAGTACAGTCTCTTCAGTTTCACTGTTGCTGCCTCTGGGCTGACCTCTCCATCTTCTCATCGATGACCATACATGGAGGCCCACCTAACTCCAGCCGGCCCCAGTACCCAAAGGCTCAACCCACGGGGAATGAGGGTTGGTATCGGCGAAGCTCCAGCCGGCCTCCGTCAGTCAGCCCACTCTGCCTGCCGATGGTGGGGACCCATAGGATCCTTCCTACGGGTAGCAACAACCCTACCTCGGCCCAAGGGTCCACCTCCTGAGCAACAGGTTCAGCCTAGCCAAGAAGGGCCAGAGCCCAAGATTCTTTTTGAGAGGGGGATTGGAGGGGCTTAGGTAGGCCCAGCAGGGTCAGCCCAGACCTCATGATGATTTGGAGGACCTTAGGGAGGCCCTTTTTTTTTTTTACAGAAATGAAAATGCCCAAAACCTTTTGGATATTTTTATGCATGGCCATTTTTTGTGTGTTCCTTTAGAACACATTGAAAATTGCCTCATAACACACAAAAAATGGCCTCATTCATCCCTTTTGCACATTCAAACTACAGGGATAACATGCTACTACTGCCGCTCATTAACCAGCTAAAAATTGCTATGATAACAATAAAAATTATTGCTACAGTCAGTACTGGATTGCTGCCTTTCCTCCTGCTGTGCATGTGACAGGGGCCAGCCAATGGCCAGATACCCTGTCACATGGTAAGGGCAAAGGCCATCGGCGCCATTTTTATTAGTGGCAGTTGACGGCCCGAGAGCGAAGGACCACTAGGTACTTTTAAAAAGTTTTTTTTTTTGGGGGGGGGGGTCAGGAGCGTCGGGGAAGCTAATGGATCTGTTTTAAAGGGTCAGGGTGGGTTTAGGGGTTGTTTTTGTGTGCCGTTTTTTCCGCCCTCCCCCAAAACGATAAGAGAACCCCACGAACAATTTCATGGGGTTTTCCTATCAGTTTTGGGGAGCCCCCGATTTCTGACGACTTTGAAAATATCGTACGATATTTTCAATCATCAGAAAAATGATTCACATCCATATATGAATTAAAGTACATGTATACATATGTATAGTGTGGATACAAATATTTATTTATTTATTTATTTATTTATTTAGGATTTTTATATACCGACCTTCTCAATACAAGTATCAAATCAGGTCGGTTTCCATAGAACAAAACTGTCGCGGTTAAGGCGTTACAATAAACAGAGTTTCTGAACATAAGAACATAAATAAATATTACATAGACAACAATAACTCGTCAAAATAACGTGAATAAATATAGGGAATAGCTAAAAAAGGGGGTAGTGTAACTTGGGATATACAATTAACAGAGAACTGTGTTGATGGGCAAAAACATGAGTAATGCATGAGCTAAAAGAACTAATGCATCAACAAAAGAGTATTTTCAAAACAAGTGGGCTGTCCCACTTGTTTTGAAAATAGAGAGGATGTAAATAGAGGATGAATATAGAGAGGATGTAAAAGATATGCGCCCTCTGGAGCCCAAAAAGACTGATAGGGTGGGAAGAAACAGATATTGTCTCTGTCATGGTGAGCAAAATGCTGTGAGAAGCAGACTGTCAAATCATGAATAAGCATCATTGTGGATGAAAAAAAAATGACCAGCAATTATTAAAGATTGCAAAATACAATGACATCCTAATGGTAGTGCTATAAACCAAAGCTAGGATTTAAAGGATTAAGGTGCTATATTGACTGCAGAAATATTGTTTTATTGAATTCATAAGAATATAAGTGCCATGCTGGTCAGACTAATGCCCATCAAACCCAGTATCCTGTCTCCGACAGTGGCTAGTCCAAGTGGCTGGCAAATCCCAAATAGCTGAACTATTTCACTCCCAGAATAATATGCAAATTCTTTCAAGTATGTGAAACATTCCTTTGTTCACCATGTGCTGCATATAATATTCAGGCATTGCCATGTCCCTGTGCCACAATTTGCATATGTTAGATGCAGATTGATTTTATTATAATGAGTGACTATTAGCTCTCTAATTGCCAGCAGCACAAGTAATTAGCTGAAATACGCAGGCTACTAATGAGATACAGAAATGATAAAAATTGTCCATTAACCACTGTACAGATAGCATAGAGTGCTAGTAACTGTGTAGATCCTGAAGACAACTGGGGGACTATGGAGTCTGTGATACCTTTTACAGGGCCAACAAAACAGAGATTCTAGTAAATGAGCTTTTGAGACCAGAAAAGTCCGTTTTTGATATATTAGTGACTTAACAGTAATGTTCTTCACTGACAGAGAGTTGTAATACTAATACTATGCACACTCTTGACATCTGAAGACGAGGCCTGTAAAGTCTCAAAGGTTCATGCATTGCAACAACATTTTTTTGTCAATTCCTTAAAATGTACCACAATTTACAAAGACTAAAATACTGATGAAACAGATTAAAAACAGGTAAGAAAAAGGCAGGATATGATTGTTGACTAAACATTTCAGTGTTATAAATAATGAATGAAGATAGGATACATAAAATAACTGCCCCTAAAAGAGGCATTTTATTATTTGTTGTCATATTTCCCACAAAGTGCTGGGAAAGTAATATATTATTCAGGTATATATTCAGGTATATGAGCAGCATCTGCACAGCATGTTGATAAAGACAAATGCAGAATTTCACTACTATTTTGTCTCTCTTGATCTCATTTTGCTTTACAACAGTAAGTTCTCAATTTTGAAAAGATTTAACTGGCTAACACGAAGGTCAATGTAATAAGCTGCGTTGACCCTAGCGTGACTTTTTACTCCTTTCTTAATGCGGATGTTATGCCCGTTGGTCGCAGACGGCTGCGACCGCTGCTGCTCACCACTTCCCTGACTT
Source organism: Rhinatrema bivittatum (assembly GCF_901001135.1). Taxonomy (NCBI): domain Eukaryota; kingdom Metazoa; phylum Chordata; class Amphibia; order Gymnophiona; family Rhinatrematidae; genus Rhinatrema; species Rhinatrema bivittatum. Next base: position 342,783,969 of record NC_042616.1, on the reverse strand, counting down.
CATGGGGTAGACTGGCAGCCTCCGCCAGCTGCTGACGGCCTGCCTACCGCTCCCAGGCCTCCCGGGGTGGCACGGACTCTGCCGACCACTATCTTGCTGTCGGAATCCCTTAGGTGCGCGTGCGCGTGCACGGGCCAGTCTTAAGCACATCATGGTGGGAACCTCGGGGACGTCCCCTCCGGATGACGTCATCCCTCCAAGATATTTAAACCAGATGGCCCTGCCTACTGACGACTTGGCAAAGAGATCCCTCCTTGCTAAATCCGCCTTGCTCTCAGAGGACCCTGCGTTCCAGTTCCTGCTTCCTGGTGTAAGATGTCTCGAGTACCCGCTCCTCGGGGGCCCTCTCCACGTCTTGGCTATTCGCTCCTCGGAGGGCCTATTGCTTGGGACCTCTGCCTGCCTCATTCCCCGGGGCTTCCCTGGAACCTTTGCTACTCTTTTTGTGAGTACCCCACTCTGCAGACTACTTCCTGTTCTACCGATGACCTCTCTGCTGAACCCCGCTTCGCGGACCATTACCATCTCTTCGGAGGATTCCCTTGGGTGTATCCCGCTCTGCGGGCCTTTACCAACTCTACTGAGGACCACATCGGTGTTCCCCACTCTGTAGACTGCTATCATCTCTACTGAGGACCCTCACCGGAGTACCCTGCTCCGCGGACTATTACCATCTCTACTAAGGACCTCATCATGTTTACCCAGCTCTGCGGACAGCTATCATCCTCATGAGGACCCTCTCTGGTGTGCTCCGCTCCGTGGACCATTACCATCTCTACTAAGGACCTCACCAGTGTACCCCACTCTGCGGACCACTACTTTTTCTGCTGAGGACCTCCTTCGGTGCACCCCACTCCGAAGGGCCACGACCATCTCTACTGAAGACCTCTTTAGTGTACCCTGCTTTGCGGACCATTATAAACTCTAGGGAGGTATCCTCTCTGGGTATTCCCCATTCCACTGACCCTGTGTCTCTGGGTCTGTGAGACCTCCTATCTGGCACCCCCCGCTCCATGGGTGGTGCCACTCTATTTCTTTAATAAAGACTCTAGACTGATACTGTGTCTGACGTCAGATGAGACCTCGCCTCCCGACGGGGCTCCTCCCTGTGGGCGGTACATCTTTCACCTTGGCCCAGGGCCTACACACTAATGAACCCTAATAGTGGACTTTTTGGCACTAACTTAACTGTGGTGTGCCATAGGGGTTTTAGTGCCAAAAAACATGCAGCAAAGCATGAATTAAAACCCTCACTAGGATTAGCTTGAGCACATGAAAATTGCAGGGTAATAAGCATATTAAATATTCTCTGTCAACAAGCAGGGTTGAATTAGCCATGACATGTGGGTGACATCATCAGGCAGCACTGAACGGACCTTTCCCTCTTAATTAGTAGAGCTTTTGCTCCCCACAGCTTTTTTGTCTGAGCACCAGCATTGATGTGTACCTATATCTCTCTCTATTTTTCTGTGAAAATCTTTGTAACTTTATTCTTAAAAGTTGCCTTGAAGCTCCCAAACAGCATTTCTCAATGTTACTTCTAAAATAAAATATGTCTGTGATGGGGCAAAGGCTGGATGGTGCCATTTTGAAAGATGGTGGCAGTTGGCTTGGAGCCTGGGAGTGCTCTGGGCCTCATTAGATTACTAGTAACCCATTAGGCTACCAGGGACCATCTATACTATGAAGTATGGCTGGCAGGGGTGGGGTTAAGGGGTTTGGATAGAAGGGTGGGGGATTTAGGCTTGTGCTGGGAGAAGACATTTTTTTTAAAAGAAGGGGTGTTGGGTAAGAGGTGAGGTATTGCTACATGAGTTAGAACTTTATTTTTTATACTTATTTTACTTTTGAACTGCCTATAGAGGCAGCTGGGAGGTAGGTGGGAGTCTCGCCAGGCACCCAGGGGAGCCTTTGACACATTGGGAGGTGGTGTTTTTTGGGCCACAGCTGACCCTTTAAATTTCTTGCTATGAGCATTGAGATGTGTGATAATGTCCCCGTGCTCACAGAGAAAGTTAGCTACAACCCTTGGGTTGGCATCTAGAGCTAAAATGGACACGTCTATCCCAGCTTACCACATCATGTGACCTCCTTTAGCTAGACAAGTTATCTGTTTTTTTTATTTTTAAATAATGGCCTTCAAGTATCTACTTTTAGCAATATGCTTAGTTCTGACCTTTAGGGTTAAGATGGGGTTATGCCTTCTTTATTTAAGAAGAAATATGAGGTAGGCTACCAGTTATTGTAACTTATTATTTATTTTATTTATTTATTTAACGTTTTTTATATACCGACAACCGTTTGCACATCGTATCGGTGTACATTTAATTCAAAAATAGTTGGTGGAGTCTTTACATGGAACAATAACTATAAAAATTAAAGTTAAAATGTATTACAAGAGACAAAAGTAAACAAAACTTTATAATAGTTGTGAACTAATGTACAATATATTTACAGGAGAGTCAAACAGTCATATGGACAAATGGTTTTCATACATCATGTGGAGGGAGTAGAGGGAGGGTAGGCTTGTTGAAAGAGCAATTTTTTTAGTTTCTTTTTGAATTTTTTGTGTGGATGTTTCTGTGCGGAGATCTGGAGGGAGAGAGTTCCAAAGAGTGGGGGTGGCGAGGGAGAATGCTCTGTTCATTGTATAGATTAGCTTGTAGGGTTTGATAGAGGGGGAACGGAGTGTTCCTTGGAGGGCAGGACGTGTGAATCTAGTAGAGGTGCGAGGAAGGAGTGGGGGGCAGAGCCAATTGAAGTTTTCATTGGTGATTAAATCATAGTTTCATTGGCGATTAAATTTTCATTGGCGATTAAGTTTTCATTGGCGATTAAATCATAAATATCAACTCCAGATTCCAGTAGTGAAGGCTTTTAATCATGTGAGATTACAGAAAAGGGCTTTTTGCAGTAGAAATACCAAATTTGTGGAATGAATTACCATCTATGGTATGGGAGGAGAGTGATCTTCTTAAATTCTGAAAAGATGTGAAAATATGGCTGATGTCTTAGGATAGGATAGATGAGGAGGGAGACTGCTCAGCAATGGATTGCCGCTATTGAAGTGTTTGTTTTATGAATTTGTTTTATAGTTGTATTGTTCTGTCCCCAGTAAAGGGTACATGTTTGTGTCTGTGTACATTGCAGCCCACCTGTGTTTACTACAGCCCCTCCCTCCTGAGAACTCGTGACACTTTCTGTAACCCAGGACAAAAGTCTGGGAGCCTTGCCTTTAAGGGAGTTTGCCTTTAACAGAAGTCCCCTCCCTTCTGTTCCTCCCATTGGGAAAGGGTCTGCATGCTTTCTCAATCTAACTTGGGTCCTCTCAGGTGCCTAATTGGCTGAAGGGACTGCTCTTCATGCCTCCCCCTGTGTCACATGGGTCCTAGGCTCGCCACCATTGGATCTCGTCCCTGGCCCCAGCCCGTGGGGACTTTTCCTGTAATCACTCTCCAAGACTGTGGGCCAGTCTCAGCCACGTCATGTAGAAGACACAGGTGCTTGTAACTGTTACACGAACAGCTTTTTTACATTCCTCCTACCGCTTTAATCCTAAAAGACTAATCAGCTTCAAACCCTCATCTTCTTACCCTGCATCCCAAGAAACTTCATCTTCCTTCCCCTGCCTACTTCCAGCTACAAGGATCTCTGCCAGAAGCATTATCGTTTGAAAGCAACAATTGTGAATAATAAGAAATTATATTTGCAATAAATGATTTCAAACATAAAGATCTTTGTTTTGGAGACTGATTTGGAGGAAAGTTAGCTGTTTTGGATGAGAAAACTTGGGAAGTTTTTATTGAGCCAAAATAGTATTATGACTGAATTATATGTTTCTGTAATTTTTAAGTAAAACTGTGTACATTGCTATGGATGACTTTTCAATCTGAAAAGTGATTTATAAAAGTTATTAAATAAATAAAATAAAGAAATAAAAATATTCCCAGGGTTGTGTTTAGGTCAGGGCATCAAAATAACATGTGTAGATTGCAGTTTCAAATCTGTGGGCACTATTTTATTCTTTTCTTTATATTTTACCTTTCGTGACTGGTCAGCCACATCAGAGCGGATTACATTCAGGGTACAATAGGTATTTCCCTGTCCCCAGAAGGCTTACAATTGAAAAGGGTCATTTACTAAGTTGCAGTAACAAAAAGGCACAAATGTTTTGAGGAGGTCTTTAAACAAGTACATTGAGGATGGATGAAGGAAAACATTAAAAGGATACCTTTCAAATCTGTTTGAGTGTGCCCATATATCCATGTATATGGGCGTACGCAAAGTTGCTACAGTATTTTATAATAACTTGCGCACAAATGATATGCACAGGTTATAAAATATGAGTACATATGCATGCAAGCATTTCTGTGTATAGAAAAACCACAAGCCGCACAAGTTTGGAATTATTTGGATAAATAGCGGCACTTAACCTGATAAGATCCGATTTATCCGGCTAAGTAGTGGCATTTAGCCGGATAAATCTGAAAAGCACTACTTGTCTGTCTAAGTGGTGCTTTTCAGATTTATCCCGCTGTGTAAGATACTACTTAGCTGAATAAGTCATAAAAATGTTACTTATCAGGCTAAATCAGATAGTCGGATAAGTAGCGCTTTTAGACGTATCCGGCTAGTTGACTTAGCTAGTTAAGTAAAGATTTAATACTTATTCAGCTAAGGGGTGTGTTTTTTAGACTTATCCAGCTATCTTATATAGCTGGATAAGTTCAAAAGTGCTACTTAGATGGACAAGTAGCACTTTTCAGACTTATCTGGCTAAGTAGTGCCTGTTGCTACTTAGCCGGATAAATCAGAATTTAGCCGAGATGTGTCACTACTTATCTGAATTTATCCAAGTAGTGATAAAGGCGCTAATTACCTGATTAAATTAGAAATTAGCCAGATAAGTGTGCTAAAATGATTTGCCTGCATATTTTTACTTCAAATTTTAAAGCATATGTGTAGTGTTGTGCCCGTCGGTCACAGACGGCTGCACCCTCTGTCTCACCTCTTTTCTTTCTTTTTCCTCTCCTCTGGGCAAGATGGCTGCTTCCGCCTCTCCTTGCTGACCTCTCCGGCGCCCCTGGACCGGCATGGGCGATTGCGTTCGCCATTCTTACACTGAGGTCACTTAGGGCATGCGCGCGAGCGTGCCGCCCTCTCTTTTGAATATGTCATGGCGGGAACCTCGGGGGCGTCCCCACCACATGACGTCACTACCTCTGGGTACTTAGCCTCCGATCTCCAATCCAGCTACGAGTTAGCAAGGATTCCGCTCCAGCTAATTTTGACTTCACTCAGAGGCATCACATTCTGAGTTCTCGCTCCTACAACCCCCTGGGGTTACGCTGGCTACTCTAGGGCGTTCTAGGTGCCCACTCCTCAGGGGCCTTATTCGCTCCTACTCACCCTCCGGGGTTAAGCTGTTCCAGCAAGGATGCTTAAGGTACCCACTCCTCGGGGGTCTTGCTTCGCTCCTATCTACTCTCCAGGTTACCCAGCTTCATCAGGACCTAGATACCGCTCCGCGGGGCCTTGCTCGTGTCTATCTACTTCCTGGATCGACCTGCTTCTACAGAGGACTTCTTGGCTCCAACGGTCCAGGCCTTGCCTCAGTTCTACCTTCACGCTGCGGAGGTCACCTCTCCTACAGCTACCAGCCTTCGTGAGTACTTTTATTCTTCATTCTCTCTGCCTCGTCTCACCACAGAATAGATTCTCAGCATACTCTGCTCCGCGGACCACTACCGGATCTACCATCGCTGGCTACGTCAACTGTGACTGGGTTCTCGGCCTACCCTGCTCCGCAGACCACTACTGGACTCCTCAATTCCCAGCTTGTGGTGAGACCTCCTCTGCACTTGATACAACACAGTGCCTGGACTGAACTTATTCATCTGAGACATACTCCACTGGCTGAGGAACGCAGCCCGCTCCTTAGGCATTGCCAACTGCTGTATAATAAAGCTTCTATTCTCTCTGTGGGCAATACTGAAGAGTCAGCCTATTGCTGTATTTTCCCCACGGGGCTCCTCCCCATGGGAGGAGTCATCAATACAGCAACCAATGGTCCACAAACATGTCAAACCCACAACATGTAGATTTTATACCGGTTTGATATGCATTTTATGCAGGAAAATCGGTATAAAAAACCTCCCCGTAAGTTGTTTTTTTACACGTATAAGTTGGGGGATTTACTATGTAGATGACAATGAAATAAACAGTTTTACCAATTAGTATACCAGTTCACCCAGTTCATTTGCAGCTTGTGAAGACCCTCCTGCCTTTCCCCATTTCACCCAGTTTCCTACCCAGTTTTTCAGTTTTAAGATTTTTATGATCACTTACTCCTGATATTGAGCAGGAATAAATATACATTGTACCTAAAGACTGGAGGATAGCAAATGTAACCCCAATATTTAAAAAGGGCTCCAGGGGCAATCCGGGAAACTACAGACCAGTTAGCCTGACTTCAGTGCCAGGAAAAATAGTGGAAAGTGTTCTAAACATCAAAATCACAGAACATATAGAAAGACATGGTTTAAAGGAACAAAGTCAGCATGGCTTTACCCAGGGCAAGTCTTGCCTCACAAATCTGCTTCACTTTTTTGAAGGAGTTAATAAACATGTGGATAAAGGTGAACCGGTAGATATAGTATATTTGGATTTTCAGAAGGCGTTTGACAAAGTTCCTCATGAGAGGCTTCTAGGAAAAGTAAAAAGTCATGGGATAGGTGGCAATGTCCTTTCATGGATTGCAAACTGGCTAAAAGACAGGAAACAGAGACTAGGATTAAATGGACAATTTTCTCAGTGGAAGGGAGTGGACAGTGGAGTGCTTCAGGGATCTGTATTGGGACCCTTACTTTTCAATATATTTATAAATGATCTGGAAAGAAATACGACAAGTGAGATAATCAAATTTGCAGATGGCACAAAATTGTTCAGAGTAGTTAAATCACAAGCAGATTGTGATAAATTGCAGGAAGACCTTGTGAGACTGGAAAATTGGGCATCCAAATGGCAGATGAAATTTAATGTGGATAAGTGCAAGGTGATGCATATAGGGAAAAATAACCCATGCTATAATTACACAATGTTGGGTTCCATATTAGGTGCTACAACCCAAGAAAGAGATCTAGGTGTCATAGTGGATAACACATTGAAATCGTCGGTTCAGTGTGCTGCGGCAGTCAAAAAAGCAAACAGAATGTTGGGAATTATTAGAAAGGGAATGGTGAATAAAACGGAAAATGTCATAATGCCTCTGTATCACTCCATGGTGAGACCGCACCTTGAATACTGTGTACAATTCTGCTCGCCGCATCTCAAAAAAGATATTAAAAAAAAAAATAGTAAAAATGAACTGAGATGTAAAAAGAGAAAATCAGCGATGTGAAGACCTGCCCCCCCCCCCCGATGTCATGACGACCAGCTAGTGGCGACCCGATTAACGGCGCGATTCCACCAGGCGCTGTTACAGAGGGGCAGCCCACTACCATCAGGCACTTAAAGAAAACTACATCTTGTGAGAAAAAGACACAAAAAAATAGTAAAAATGAACTGAGATGTAAAAAGAGAAAATCAGCGATGTGAAGACCTGCCCCCCCCCCCGAAGTCATGACGACCAGCCAGCAGCGACCCGATTAACGGCGCGATTACACCAGGCGTCGCGCGACGAAGGGGTTTTCCCCTTTGTGCTCCCCTTCATGCTAACCTTTGTGCTCACCTTTGTGCTCTTTCTAATATAATTGTATTTATGTTTATGTTAATAATTTAACTTTTATTAATGTTATTTAGCTTTTTGCTTTGTTTAAAATTATTTCATTATTGACGTTTAAATGTATTTAGACTAAGGAATTTTACTTCCTGCTTATTCTGTTTCATTGTAAACCGGTTTGATATGCATTTTATGCAGGAAAATCGGTATAAAAAACCTAAAAATAAATAAATAAATAAATAATTGCGATGGAGAAGGTACAGAGAAGGGCTACCAAAATGATAAGGGGAATGGAACAACTCCCCTATGAGGAAAGACTAAAGAGGTTAGGACTTTTCAGCTTGGAGAAGAGACGACTGAGGGGGGATATGATAGAGATGTTTAAAATTATGAGAGGTCTAGAACGGGTAGATGTGAATCGGTTATTTACTCTTTCGGATAGTAGAAAGACTAGGGAGCACTCCATGAAGTTAGCATGGGGCACATTTAAAACTAATCAGAGAAAGTTCTTTTTTACTCAACGCACAATTAAACTCTGGAATTTGTTGCCAGAGGATGTGGTTAGTGCAGTTAGTATAGCTGTGTTTAAAAAAGGATTGGATAAGTTCTTGGAGGAGTAGTCAATTACCTGCTATTAAGTTCACTTAGAGAATAGCCACTGCCATTAGCAATGGTAACATGGAATAGACTTAGTTTTTGGGTACTTGCCAGGTTCTTGTGGCCTGGATTGGCCACTGTTGGAGGCAGGATGCTGGGCTTGATGGACCCTTGGTCTGACCCAGTATGGCATTTTCTTATGTTCTTATGTTCTTATATATGAGTAAGGTTTCACATATGCATGCATAAATTGCTTATAAAATAGCAACTTACTCACATAAATGTTGTCCCCTTCTTGGATCACCCCTTTTTCACAGGTGTACATTTACTCATAGACCCTGATTTATGCATATATGTTGAAGTTTTAAAATAATCATATACTCACTTGTAATAAGCTATTTTACATTCATTAAGTGCTATTTTTTTATGTGCATAACTTTTGAAAATTCATCTCTAAATACTTGTGAAGAAATGGAAAAAATGGAAATCTCTCTAAATAGGGACACTAATGCAGGGAAATATCACCCTGGATCTAAAAGCAGCCATGGAAGAAGCTGATTTGGATGTAGTAGATTTCACAGAGATGTGATACACCAAAAAACCATGACTAGGATATAGTTATACTAGGCTGCAATCTATTCAGGAAGGATTGGATAGGAAGGGTGAATGTGTGACACTATATATAAATGTAGACAAGGTGAAAAATATTAAAAATTACCTGTCCCTGGGTTGGGCTAGAGTGCCTGCTGTCCTTCCCTGGGTTTTGGTGGGGGCCTGGAGTTAGCTGTGGAAGTACTAGCCCACTGTGTTTTGGCGAGGCTTCATTGCTGTGGAAGCTTGTGGGGATATGGTCACATATTTAAAAAAAGAAAATTTGGAGGTCAAGGGTCATGGCTGGAGAGAGTGTTGTGGCTTCATGACGTGATTAAAAAAAATAAAATAAAAGGTGCCACATGAGAGAGGTCGAGTGAGCATGGGAGAGTTGGAGCCAGTGGTTGGTGAATGCCAGGACTGTTCTGAGGCTTCCCCGATGTACCAAAAGCTCCCAGATAGTTGTGTGCCTGGCCACGTGGGTGCCGCGACCGGGCCTGCTCACCTGGCATTACCTCCACTAACGCAGGCTTACCTGATGCTGCTAACCCCTGGCATCCCTGTCGCTCACTGTGGCCTCCCTCAGTGTTCCCATCACTACAGGCTTCACAGCGGAGCTCCCGTCGGCTCCGCGTCCTTGGCCGGCTCGGCCACGCCCCTAGATGTGCTCGCAGCCGACCTCACCATTCTTAAAGGGCCTAGCGCGGGAAACCTCTGGGAGGCATGCCCCGATGATGTAATCAGCCTTCCATATATAAAGCAAGGCTCAAACCCCTGATCCCTGCCTTGGCAATCGAGTCGACACAGCCTTGTATAGTGAGTTTGCCTTCGTGTTCCAAGTATCTCCTGTTCCAGTGTCTCCTGTTCAAGCGTCTCCTGTTCCAGCGTCCCCTTTTCCAGTGTCTCCTGCTTCCGTGTCCTTCTCAGGTAGTACCTATCCAGATTGACTGCTTGCCTGACCATTCTTCTGTCTGCTGCCTGGAACTGACCACTGCCTGCCTGACCATTCTTCCGTCTGCTGCCTGGAACCGACCCTCGCTTGCCATGCCTATGCACGGACTGACTCTGGTATTGACCCCCACTTTGGCTGACCTCTCTTGGACTGATATTCTGGCATTGACCCTTGCGCTTCACTCGGACACTGTCTTCCGACCCCCGGTGACCTTTGGGCCTACACACTTAGACAACAACCGCGGCCTCCATGTGGCTGGACCTGCAGGTGCTGCCTGCCTCATCTGAAGGACCTCTCTGAACTGTTCCCTTCCCGAGGTCTCTGGATCTTCTGGTTCTTGTCTAGTCCATTTACTCCACATCAGCCATGCACCCTTTCTTGTGGTTGGCACAACTCTCCAGGAGACCACCGGAAGCCCACCTAAGTCCAGGTGATATGGGTACCCAAGGCCTCAACCTGTGGAAACCCCGGACTGTTATTTGTGAATCTTCATCTAGCCTCTGTCTCCTTGTGTGCTCCGCCTCCTGGTGGCAGCTGCTCTCTGGGTCCGACCAGAGGGCCGTACCAATCCTGCACCAGGCCACCTCCAGCGCAACGGGTTGCCAAAGCCATGGACTTGGCGGAGTCTCATGCCTTGCAGGCCATTCCTGGCCTGGCTAATCCTGTCCGAGAACAACAGGTCCTGGAATCATTGACATCCTCTGTGGAAAGACTATACTCTCAATTAGAGGAGTCAGTCATCGCCAGCTCAAGGGGTTTTGCCCAAAACGTACCCTCTCGGGCACCACTGGCCCTCCCAGCACCACCCAATTTTAATGGGGATCCGTGCCTTTGTAGAGGCTTCATAAACCAATGCTATATGCAATTTTCATTGCAACCCTTGCTCTGACAAAGCAACAAAGATCACCTTTATTCTGTCACGCCTGGAAGGGAAGGCCCTGGCATCCTTCGTCAACTACCCGAGTTCATCTCCACCTTCTGAAGGACAAGTGGTCGCTGGCCACCACCTACTCCACCTTCATCGAGGCTCACACATCCTTACTGAGTATACAGTAGCATTCAGAACACTCGTTACTGAAGTAGGTTGGCAGGAGGACTGCTTAAGGGCACTCTACCTTAAAGGACTATTTCCAGCCCTTAAGGTCGAACTGGCTGCTCGTGAAATCCCTCTCTCTTTGGAGGACTTGATCTCCCTGTCATAGAATTGACTACCATCTCCGATAACGTCATCAAGAGATAAGGGCTCTCCGAACTCCTACTCCATGACCAAGTAAGCGAGCCCATTGAAAGCCTTGCCAGCCCCTCAGCTGCCTAAGGAGCCCATGCAAATCAATCGTGATCGTTTGACCCCAGAAGAACATCTCTGATGCAGAAAGGCAGGTTTCTGTTTATAGTGCGGTCGTTCCAGACACTTCTTCAAAGCTGCCCCATGTGCCGGGAAAACTCCAAAGCCTGAGCCCGGCAGGGGTCCTGAGCTTGGGCGCTACTGTTTGTGGCCCTCAACTATTACTCCCTATGTCCCTCCTAAGGAAGACACAATCCTTTGCTACCACCGCCCTTATAGACACTGGGGCGAGTGGCAACTTCATCATGGAACATATAAAGATCCTTCAGATACAGACCCAACCACTAGCTGTTCCTCTCCGTATTGCCTTGATCCAGGGGGAACACCTCCCTGGCCATATTACCCATCGAACCATGACTATTCGCCTCACTGTTGGAACTCTTCATGACAATGAGATCTTCCTTCTGGTCCTAAGGCAGTCCACGCACCCGGTAGTCCTTGGACTCCCCTGGCTCCAGTTACACGCACCCCACTTTGACTGGCAGTCCTTACAACTAACCCAGTGGGGCCCTCAATGTCAGAGTTGCTGCTTACGCCAATGACCGTGCTCAACACCACAACCCTTCCTGGACTGCCTGTCCACTACTCAGACTTCAAGGATGTCTTCTCCAAGACTAACGCTGATATCTTGCCACCACTTTGAGAATTTAACTGTCCTATAGATTTACTACCTGGAACCATGCCTCCCAAGGGCAGAACTTACCCTCTATCACTTCCTGAAACACAAGCCATGTCTGAATATATCAAGGAGAACTTAGATAAAGGGTTCATCAGATCCTCTAATTCCCCGGCAGGAGCCGGGTTCTTCTTTGTAAAGAAGAAGAACAGGAGCTTAAGACCCTGCATAGACTACAGAGACTTGAATGCAGTGACTTGTAAGGATCGCTACCCACTACCGCTTATCAGCTAATTATTTGATCGTCTGCAGGGTGCACAAATCTTTACGAAGTTGGACCTCCGAGTGGCGTACAACCTTGTATGAATCTAACCAGAAGACATATGGAAGACTGCCTTCAATACAAGGGACGGCCACTACGAGTACGTAGTAATGCCCTTTGGGCTTTGCAATGCCCCAGCAGTGTTCCAATGCTTAATGAATGAGATCTTTCGGGACCTTTTGTACTCCTTTGTTGTAGTATATCTAGATGATATACTAATATTCTCCAAAGACCTAAAGTCCCATCGTGCACACATCCAAACAGTGTTCCAGTGCTTCAGAGACCATCACCTCTATGCGAAATTGGAAAAATGTATATTCGAACAACCCAGTCTCTCTGGATGGATGCTATACGGAGAGGTACTTCCAGAGGTTGAAGTGGGATCTGAAGTAGTGTGAACATAACTTTGCACAGTTCTTTTTCAGGTCCCCTTTTCTTGCTTGTAATTTCTGTATTAATTCTCTTTCACGTCAATCATGTCTTTACCCCTTTTGATTGGCTGTTGAATTTCGCGCCAATTTTTTCATGTTAAATGAACATATGGTGCATGTTACCTTTGCACTCCCAGTTATCTTCCATGTTGAAAGTGTCACAGGTACGCAGGAATGTTATTTTATGTTGTTGTTTAAGATATTTTGTTCCCATCTGTTTTTGAGTCCACGCAGCATTTTTTGTATTTGTTTTCTCAGAATCGATAGTTACCTTCGTCCCTCACGATGCAGCCTCGCCACAAAACACGGGTCCATGTCAGAGGACCCGCTCGTATACAAGATTGTTTTATGAAAACACTGTGGAGTTGCCGTATAAGTAAATATAAATGATCAACATCGAGTCTTGTGTGGACATTTAATTTATCCCGCACAATTTCTTGGATTATTTGTCTATTGTGTGCAGTTTTGCTCCTGTTGTGGATTTTTGGAACTTATGATAAGACATATACCCAGGAACCCTGAACATCTTAATAACAGGGCTTAGCTATCTGGACCCAGTCCTGCTTAGGACATGGAATTCTGGGTAAAGACTGGGTTCTCTGGCTCAGGGATATAATCCAGAAATGCCTTTACTCTTCCAGATCTCTTTCACACTCAAACATAAAACTTCAGCCCTGGGCACCAGGGTTCTCTGTCAAAGAGGAGGCCTAAGCCTTCGGAACCTTAGCTGCTGTGGTGGGGTAACCATGCTATACAGTCACACTTACTATTTGCTCATTACTCACAGTGAGCGTGTCAGTTGATCCTAAAGGGTACACTTGAAGGAAAGGCTCAGAATCCAAGGGTGGTGATCAAATAATAAAAAGGTTTACTTAAGCTTAAAAAATAGGATAAAAAAAAAAAAAAACAAAATAAGGAAACTACGAATCAAAAAGTATGATTTTCTGTCCATAGTGCCTCTTTTGATGATCTTCTGCTCTTAACTGTGTCCTGGTCCAAAATGCCTTCCCCAATAAGAGTTGGTAAGTTCTCTTCCAATTTCAACATATACCAGAGATGATGGAAATCTTTCCCCAGCTTAAAAAATAGATGGAATCTCTAAAAAACACTTCTCAAAACTCTTAAAAACTTCAATCTCTCAAAAACTCCAATCTTTCTTCCATCTTGCTGCTAACTGGGTGCAAGATGCAAAAGCAGGAATCTAGTCCTTCCTTCCGAGGGGTCCTCCCTCCCAGTTAGGAACTGATCCAAAATTTCCAATAATCCTCCCAATCTTCAAAAACTCTTAACTCCAAAAAGGACCTACTCAAAAACTCTTCTCACTTCTAGGTGTGATTGCATGGCATCTTCTTCTTCCTGCCTGTATGGACCCATCTCTTCCTTTTCCAGGCTGCATGGGCGAGAAGAAGAAGAAGCCATCACTTCCCCCAGACCAGTAGCACTCTAGGTGGCTGCCTGTTCTGTTTAGTACTTCCACTGGCCTTGGTTCCAGGACTAGCTACTCCATGAAATAGTCATTTATGGCATCAAGAAGCTTGACCTGTCTAGCATATCCTGATGAGACATTGACTCAATCAATGCAGGGGTAATTGAAATTGCCCATGATTATTATTGTCAAATTTATTTGCCTTTTTAATTTCTGCTAGCATTTTACAGTCTGTTTCTTTATCTTGGCCAAGTGGATGGTGGTATATGCCCATTGTTATACTCTTACCTGTCACAACTGGAATTTCTATTCATAGGTATTTCACAGTGCAATTAGTTTACTACAGGACATTTATCCTTCTTGATGCTATGCCATTCTTTACATATAGTGCCATCCATCCACCAATTTATTCTGCCTTGTCATATCATTATAATTTATACTTTGGTATTTATCCTCCTTCACATTTCTTGAAATGCCTACTTGTTCTCTTATACAATTTCTTTTCTCTAGCAGGCATATAATGACAATCTGCTCCTGAAAATGCAGGAACAGTCACAGCCCAATCAGGGGAAGACAAGAGGATCTCTAGCCAACCCAATAGTGACTGAAAAAGCAAAGAGGGACCCAGTCACACCTCATGCTCATCAGTATCCCTTTGGCTCTCAAAGAAGAGTCTGCAGGTTTAAGTTATTTTTTTTAGGGAAAGAGTTGTTTTAAGGGATGACCACTATGCATTTTTTTCTTAAGAGGGTTACTGCAAATGAGCCCTGTTATCAGTTACTCTCAGAGGTGTGGGGATTTTAGAAAGTAACTGCTTTAAAATTCAGTTCTTATTTTCTTACACTTTTAACATGGTGCTTCAATAACATTACTTCAATGGGCACAAAGTTTGTCTAAAGGAAAGCAGCTCTATATATGCAAATACAGGAATTTTATGTGCGCAGTAGTATTACCAGCCAGGTTCCACATATTCACAGTGTAATAGTTACAGTGTTCATTTATAGTAAAATTCATTTAATAAAATCTTCAATAGTCTTCCTTTAAGGTGACTTCTACCTTCCACCCCATTCATATTCAAACTTTATTCGAGCAGGCTATTTTGCCTGTGCCGCAGTGCAGTGCCATAATCTGGAGATCAAGTACTGTGCAGTCTTCTAACACCAGAAAACAGAGGAGGCAGCAATTTTAATGGTTTCTAATAAACAAATAAAGGTTTCTAGCACACTAATTATAGAGTACGTTAAGCTTATCATTAAGCCACGTAATTGACTCTCATAATTATTCCAGTTTCGTGACTCATCATACATCTTCATGCACTAGGATCTGAAAGCAGCAATTCAGCTTAGTATATATTTAGACTGTGTTAAGTCATATGGTGTGCTTTCTGGGAGGAAAAAGGTAAAGGTGAAATCTGTGAAAAAAATGACATTTACTATGAAAACATTATTGAAAGTATTTTATGCTATGTGCTATTATAACAAGATTCAATCAGAGAGCCTGCACTCCAAGAGGTGTACTTGGGATAATGTCTCCAAATGAATTCATTTTGCTAATACTTTGACAAAAGTAAACCTTATTCGTAAGCTAGTGTTTATTGAGTATGATCTCAATCTCTCAAAATTTACTGCTAATGCCCTTCTTAGAGATTTTGTTTGGAGTTCATAGGGTGTAATATATACAGTCAACATGTCTAAATATGCCTGGAAGTTCTTTTTAATCAGATCAATGGCACACAATACAGTCGGAACAATTTCTATATCTTTCTGCTTGTTAAGACACATGACTCATGAATCAGCCCCGCGAGCCATGGCACTCACCTCCATTGCCAAGGACTGCCCGGACACTGCCAACTCTCCTTTGGTGGCATGGACACCACCATGCTGATCCTCACTGATGCAGCTCATGTTAAGTGCGCGCGTGAGCCACTGCACACATTATAAGGGATCCGCGGCAGGAAAGGGCTCTGATGGCACTTACAGACGATTTCATTGGCCCTGGTACTTAAGGCCTTCAGGGCTGGATCTCCTTGCCTCAGCAATGGGTCTTCTGCCTTGCAGTGCATGTTGCCAGCATTCCTGATTCCTGTGTTCCTGTGCCTTGTCGTCCAGCTTTGTCATCCAGCCTCTCCTCATCATGACTTGCATTCTAGCCTTGCCTTGTCCTGTTTACCTTGTCTTCTCCAGCTGTCCTCATCCAACCTTCCTTGTCCAGCCTTGTCCTGTCCTGCCTGTCTCATCCAGTGTGTTCTGTGTATCTACATCCTCCCTTGGCCTGTCTCTCCAAATCTTGACCTCTTGCTTGGACCTGACCATTCTTGTTAGCTGCTTGCCCCCCAACCTTGGCTTTTTCCTGACTTTGTAGTCTGCTGCCTGCCCTGACCCCAGTCTGCCTTTAGACTTTCATTATCTTCATCAGCCTGGGGACCCATCTAAGTCCTGCTGGACACCAGAACCCAAGGGCTCAACCTGTGGGGGGGGGGGGGGGGCAGTTGGGAAAGGTGAATCTACAGACTCTCACTGTAGGGCATGTTTGTCAGCTGCTGGTGTAGGCCTCGGGGGTTTGCCCTCAAGGCTGTGTCAACTATGCCAAAGCACAAAGGGCTCAAACACCCGCTACCCTTCACGCTGCTACATTTTCTTGGTCTCTGATTTGTTACTTGAGAATCTTCTTTCTCTTTCCTTGTGGTCCACAGAATAGTTGCTTGGTACTGACGCTTCCATCAGCAATGCCGTTCTTGTACTTTTCGCCTTTATCACAATATCTGGTTTTCTTGCATCAAGTTTTTTTTTATCAGTTGGAATAGGAATATCCCAGGTGATCACAAGTCCTTCGTTCTCTATACTTCCCTCAGGGTTGTGATCCCAGTGCTTTTTTTCTGGTGCAGTGCTGTTATATTTCTACAGTTTCCAGTGAATGAGCTATGCTTCCTTGAGTGCCTTCCTATATACAGGCCTTTTGACATCAGAACTTGACATCAGCAACAAGGTGTGCAACTATGTCTAGTTCTGTTTTACAGAATCTGCATTTAGCTGTTTTATGGGGTTTTTTTTCCTATGCTGGCTGTGAAGCAACTTGTCTGTAATCCACTATCCTGTACTTCAATTATCAATCATTCATCTTTAGATTTATGCTCAGCTATAGTAGCCATTCCTATTTTGATCCCTGTGGGGTTTCTGAAACAGCTCTCTGTATGCCCCATTATATTTCTGCTTTTGCCAATTACTTTCTTTATTTGTGAGTCAAATTATTTAAAAAAAAAAAAATTAATTTGCAAATTTCATTGCTTCTTTTTCTTCATCTGCTGCTGTTGTTCTGCCACTAGAAACTATTGATGCTCAGAAGCTACTTGAGTTAGAAACTGCAGAAATACAAGATATACAAGAAACATTCTGCCAAGGGTTGAGCATACTCTATATGAAACTCTATCTTCTTGGGGGGGGGAGGGGTCACCTTCACAGCCATGGGGAGCACTGGGGTAGCTCTGCCAGGGTGGGGAATACTCTCTCTCAGGTTGTGAGCTAGAGCAGATCCATCTGCATGGCCAAGCTGGGCAGAAGACACCTTAAAAAAAACACACATTGTCCACACAAATATAAATGCTCAAAAAAATAAACTTTTTTTACTGTAAATTAATCAGCTCAGGAAAAAATAACAGGGAAAACAAGTTTACAATTCAAATCAGTTCAGTAGGAAAAATCTTTACATTAATTCAAAATGCAGAAAGATCACTTTTCTTAGCTCCAAAATCACCAACAGTAAAACACCAATTCTTCTTTTCTACAGTAACTGTAGTCCCAGGAATAGAATTTCACTGTCCCTTCATTTTTGAGTTTAGTAGGGGAAAGGCCTAAAACACTTCAGACTCCCAAAATTCACAATTCTCCAAAGGGCTTAGCTGGACACTCCAAAAAGAGTTCAGAGTCAAACTCACAAGCCACTATTCCCAGTGTCCTCGCTTCACTCCCAGTTTCCTCTTCATCCTCTCCCCAGACCCTCTGCGGTTCCAGGATTTACTTAAAGTCTCTTTAGAACAAGGTTTCAGTTGCTCACAGCCACCAGGATGGGATCCAGTGTAAACACCCCGACCCTTGGCAGGGGTAGGGGTGAGGGATGAGATGGCACTCCCACTCCCACCTCCAAGGCGCAACATAGGTCAAATTACTGAGGGGGCCTAGGGGAAGGGTCCCCCCTGGTGTCTGCCCTTTCAACGATTGGAAATGCTGGGAAAAGGGTGAAAATAGGGGGGTCAGAGAAGTGGCAGATAAAGTGACAGTAATAATATTTCTAGGGAACTGGTAAGCCTACCACACTTCCAGGAACCCTACCACCTGCTTCTCTCTCAGGGAAAGTGCAAGAATATCAGGTACCCTAGATGAACCTTACAACCGTGTCCCACCATCCCTCCTTTCCACACATAATAAATAATTCTGCATTTATTATTTAAAAACATCTTATTAACCACTTCCCCAACCCAAAAATGTACCAACTAGAAAACCCTACAAAAAATATACTTGGAACCCATATGGTATTAGGACTACTGTAAAGCATGTTGGGTGTAGGCTAGGTTCACAGATAGTCATGAGAAAATTGAATTAAGATCACAATATAGTAAATCTCCCATACCAAAACAACACTAAATGCTAGCACTCAAGCAGTAACAACACTATCTATGAAAACGAAACATTGCAAATATTACAACAGGTCCTATCAACACCAATACACCTCTTATTAGGAAAACCGAACAAGCCATGCTGCTATAGATCTCTACATAGAAACTACACTCAAGCAGAATACCTTACCTTCATCATACATGCAGCACACAATCAGACTCTCACCTATTCCAGAGACCATAAAGTATAAATAGAAATATGCAGACAAAAACTGAACTGGAAATTGCAATAAGCCAGACTTTATGCATGCAACAAAAAACCAGAAACATTAGCATTCCTCATTTAATATTAAACAATAAAATTAAGAAATATAAAGCATATATATATTTATAAATGATCTGGAAAGGGACATGACAAGTAAGGTGCTTAAATTTGCGGATGATACAAAATTATGCAGAGTAGTTAAATCTCAAGCAGATTGTGATAAATTGTAGGAGGACCTTGTGAGGCTGGAAGATTGGGCATCCAAATGGCAAATGAAATTTAATGTGGACAAGTGCAAGATGATGCATTGTGTAACCCTTGCTGTGGTTACACAATGTTAAGTTCCACATTAGGAGTTACCACCCAGGAAAGAGATCTAAGCATCATAGTGGATAATACATTGAAATCGTCAGCTCAGTGTGATGTGATGGTCAAAAAAGCAAACAGAATGGAATTATTAGGAAGAGAATGGCGAATAAAATGGTGGATGTCATAATGCCTCTGCATTGCTCCATGGTGAGACCATACCTTGAATACTGTGTGCAGTTCTGGTTGCCGCATCTCAAAAAAGATATAGTTGCACTGTAGAAAGTACAGGGAAGGGCAACCAAAATGATAAAGGGGATGGAACGGCTCCCCTATGAGGAAAGGCCTAAGAGGTTAGGGCTGTTCAGCTTGGAGAAGAGATGGCTGAGGGGGGATATGATAGAGGTCTACAAAATCATTAAAGGACTTGAAAGGGTAAATATGAATTGGTTATTTACTCTTTCATATAATACAAGGACTGGGGGCACTGCATGAAGTTAGCAAGTAGCTCATTTAAAACAAATTGGAGAAAATTATTTTTCACTAAACATATAATTAAGCTCTGGAATTCATTGCCAGAGGATGCGGTTACGACAATTAGTGCAACTGGTTTGAAATGGGTTTGGATAAGTTCCTTGAACAGAAACCCATAAACTGCTATTGATCAATAGTAGCTTTGGATCCTTTCATTTAATGTTTGGGTACTTGCCAGGTAATTGTGACTTGGATTGGCTACTGTTGGACACAGGATACTGGGCTTGATGGACCCTTGATCTGACCCAGTATGGCAAATCTTATGTACTTATGTTCACTTCTGTAATCCAGGCACCATCTAGTAGCATCAGTGCCACATATTCTAAACTACTAATTTATTTATTTAAAACTATTTTTTACTCACCATTTCTACCCTTACAGTATTCCATTCATTAAAAGTTAGATAAACACAAAATAGAAATGAACAGTGTATCCAGTACAGATGAGAAACCAGATGCATCCCTGAATTTCAACTGCCTGCCCAAATGCAATCCCACTCCATGACCTTCATAATGCCCCATCATATCCCAGACATGTTATTAAAAACCACTTCAGTCCCAACAACTTCTTCCAAATTTCAAATGATTTCCAGCTAGCCTGACCCTTGATACTTAATCATGTAAAGATTCAGCCATACTACCAATAAAAGTCCTGTTGCACATTTTAATCATCCGGCAGATAAACCCCAACATCTATTTTCTCCGGGAATGGCAAGTAAAATTAGTTGAGTCATCAAAAGCTATTCTAAACAACTAGATTTTCCATAATTTCCAAAAGGTTTTAGTTTAAGTCATCAAACACAATTACTGTGGTAAAGTTTTCCAGAGTAGAACACCAGCTACAGAGAAAGCTCAGTCCTTGGTTTCTACTAGTTTTGCCAGCTGGGGAAAACTTACTTCCAAAAACACACATTGAGCAGATTTCAATGCTCAGGATGGAGGATAACACAACATAGCACAGACCCAAGGTGATGTGCTAATGCACCTATAGAAGAGAATTATACATAATGTGATACACTTTCAAAAACATATGGGGCAGTTATAAAGTTTATACCAAAATTCTATGGCATGAAATTCTCAACTCTAAAATTCTGAAATATACAGAAACTTAATCAGAGGAGTAATCTTCATGGGACAAAGCCAAATATTCCAAGGACAAAACCTGATAAAAAGAATTTTTTTGGTAAACTGAGAGAAAATATTGTGTGCCATCTAACATTAATCTGATGGAAAAGACCTAATAGATGAATATGTTTAAAATAGTAAATTTCCTTAGCAATATAGGCAGATTCCTATCTAGACCAAAAGCAGAGGAGTAGGCTATTGGTAACCTACTGAGCTGAGAACCAGAGAAGCCAGAATTCAAATCACTCCTAAAACATAGAAACATGATGGCAGAAAAAGACCCATCTGGTCTGCCCATCAGCCCAACTAATTCAGCTTTACAATTCCCATTACTCCCTCAGAGATCCCCTTTATTTATCCCATTCTTTCCTGAATTCAGATACTGTTTTTGTCTCCACCACCTCCACTGGGAGGCTGTTCTATACTCCACCACCCTTTCTGAAAAGAAATATTTTCTAAGATTACTCCTGAGTCTACCCCCTTTCACCTTCATCCCATGACCCCTTGTTCTAGAGCTTCCTTTCTGTTGAGAGGCTCTCCTCCTGTGCACGGAAACGTTTGAGATATTTTGTCTCTGTCATATCTCCGCTATCTTGCCTTTCCTCTAGGGTATACATGCTTAGATCTTTAAGTCTATCCCAATATGCTTCAGAATGAAGACCACTGACCATTTTAGTAGCCACCCTCGGGATTGACTCCAACTGGTTTATACCTTTTTTTTTTTTTAATTTACTCTTTATTAATTTTTATAACGCATGACAATATATTTGCCATATACATAATGGATGTCTTAATCAAAATAACAAAATAAGTAAACCATTTACAAAGCAAAATCGGGAAAACCATCATTACATTTAAATTAAGCAATCATATTTAACCCATATATTATCCCTTATTTAGACATCCCATATCAATGTAATAAACAAGAGTCAAATTATAATTTGAGCTTACACCATGAAACTATATTTATATAAAGAAAAAACTGGAATACTTTTACCCTATTTATCTACTTGCGAATACCCAAAATCCCTTAGTTGACTGCCACATCCCCAATCAAATTCTTTGCCTCCAAAAACATTTTCAAATCTATTGGTTCATAATAGATGTAACTTATATTATTCAATTTTAGCATGCATTTACTTGGATATCTAATGGTCATTTGTGCACCAGCTTGGTCCACCATAGATTTCAAAGCTAGGAATTCCTTCCTTCTTTTTTGGGTTACTCTGGTAACATCAGGGAAGATCCAGATTTGTTGATTGTAATACTTAACAGCCCGGTTCCTAAAGAATAATTTCAAAACCAAATCTCGATCTGAAGGAAAAATAAATTTAACCAGTACTGTTCCTCTCCTTTCAACTGTTTCTTCTCCAGATAATTCGAGTAACTCCGTCACATTGAGAGGTTCTTGCTGATCTTCTTCTTTAATTCTCCTCTCATTTAGGAAGTATATTTTTGCTAGCGGTGGTATAGATTCAGTTGGTATCTTTAATACTTTATTCATATAGGGGCGGATTTTCAGAGCCCTGCTCGCGTAAATCCGCCCAAAACCGGGCGGATTTACGCGAGCAGGGCCCTGCGCGCCGGGAAGCCTATTTTACATAGGCCTCCCGGCGCGCGCAGAGCCCCGGGACTCGCGTAAGTCCCGGGGTTCTCGGAGGGGGGCGTGTCGGGGGCGTGTCGGGGGGCGGGGCCCGGTCGTCGCGGCGTTTCGGGGGCGTGTCGGCAGCGTTTTGGGGGCGGGTACGGGGGCGTGGCTACGGCCCGGGGGCGTGGCCGCGCCCTCCGTACCCGCCCCCAGGTCGCGGCCCGGCGCGCAGGAGTCCCGCTCGCGCGCGGGGATTTACGCCTCCCTCCGGGAGGCGTAAATCCCCCGACAAAGGTAGGATGGGGGTTTAGACAGGGCCGGGCGGGTGGGTTAGGTAGGGGAAGGGAGGGGAAGGTGAGGGGAGGGCAAAGGAAAGTTCCCTTCTAGGCCGCTCCGATTTCGGAGCGGCCTAGGAGGGAACGGGGGTAGGCTGCGCGGCTCGGCGCGCGCAGGCTATACGAAATCGATAGCCTTGCGCGCGCCGATCCAGGATTTTAGC
Source organism: Rhinatrema bivittatum (assembly GCF_901001135.1). NCBI lineage: Eukaryota > Metazoa > Chordata > Amphibia > Gymnophiona > Rhinatrematidae > Rhinatrema > Rhinatrema bivittatum. The sequence goes on along the minus strand of NC_042616.1, from coordinate 342,761,044 downwards.
CGATACGCGCGACTACGCGCGTATCTACTAAAATCCAGCGTACTTTTGCTTGAGTCTGATGCGCAAGCAAAAGTAGGCTGTTCGCGCGCCTCTTAAAATCTACCCCATATTGTTTGAATTGTTCATGGGTTGAAATACATCTAACTAAAGGAAAATTAATCACCCTCAGATTCAAGTATCTCAACTCATTTTCAATTCTTTCCATCTTTTTCTGCTGGGCAAATTCCCCTTGTATTAATCCATTCTGTATTTTCTCCATTTGCACTACTTTCTGATCTAAATCTTTCATTTGTGTCTTTTGAGACTCAATCTGTTGTTCCGTTTTCAACATCCTACTGTTCACATCTATAACAACATTAGTCAAGGTGGATATAGATTTTTCTAAAGTCATAATGGCTGTCCAGACATTATCAAGAGTGATTACTGCAGGCTTATCAATTTTACTGGGAAAAGAGGCAGCCAAATCTGGGACTCCGACACTGTCCAGGTCTTTATTTGTGTCAAGGAATGTACCTTCTCCTTGCTCCTTGGGTCCCGTTTCATATCCTCCTTGCGGGACCCTTTCCCCTGATAGTGTAAGGTTAAAGTCCACTGGTCTAGATGGGGTTATCCCGTCTCCATATGGAGGAGAAGGAGTATTCGACGCTCTCGGGCTTAATGAGGTGACTGAGGCAGGTGACTCCACTACAAGCTCAGAAGCGGGTAACACAGCACCTCCTACTCCGAGAGTATTTCCAGGTTTAGTATTGAAGAAATTTTCAATTTTTGGTTGTGAAGGGTTCACTGCAGAGGAGGTGGTAGAAACCTCTCTCAGCTTCCCCTTCCGCTTTGTATGTGGCATTATTGCTACCCACAATAATTTGAAATAAGAGAGGAAATTCGAAAATTTCTTACTACCAGTATTTACTAATTTGACTCTTGAATGGAAGCTTTGGAGTGAGGATCATAGTACATCAACAAAATTTTTATATAAGCTAATACTCACTGTTGGTGGAGGAGGTCTAAAGGATCTTCACTGTCCAAAGTTCCGTCTAAGCAGCGCGCCGGCGTCAGCTGCACGCCGCTAGAGGGTCGGGTTTTGTAGGCCTACCTCCGACTCCTCCCCGATGACGTCAGGACCCCGGAAGTTCCAGCGGCTCCGTCGGGGCAGGTTGGTATCCGCTGCTCCCGGTCTCGAACACAAAGAATGGTGTTAAAATGATGTCCGGTGCTCTCCTTCCTCCTCCACCTCATCGGGCAATCTCTGGAGGGTCGGGTTTTGTAGGCCTACCTCCGACCCCTCCCCGATGATGTCAGGACCCCGGAAGTTCCAGCGGCTCCGTCGGGGCAGGTTGGTATCCGCTGCCCCCGGTCTCGAACACAAAGAATGGTGTTAAAATGATGTCCGGTGCTCTCCTTCCTCCTCCACCTTGTCGGGCAATCTCTGGAGAGTCGGGTTTTGTAGGCCTACTTCCGACTCCTCCCCGATGACGTCAGGACCCCGGAAGTTCCAGTGGCTCCGTCGGGGCAGGTTGGTATCCGCTGCCCCCGGTCTCGAACACAAAGAATGGTGTTAAAATGATGTCCGGTGCTCTCCTTCCTCCTCCACCTCCGGTTTATATCTTTTTGAAGGTGCGGTCTCCAAAACTGTACACAGTATTCCAAGTGAGGACTCAGCAGGGACCTATACAGGGGCAATATCACCTCCATTTTTCTGCTGACCATTCCTCTTCCTATGCAGCCCATGCATCTTTCTGTTTTTTTGTGATCACTTTAAAGTCATCAGATATGATGATCCTGCTCTTTTGTGCTTAGAAGAATTTCACTTCCAGTACTATAGCTTTCTCTTGGGATTTTGCACCCCCTATTATGCTGCATTTTTTTTAGCATTAAATCTTAGCTGCCAGACTCTAGACTAGGAATTCCCAACCTTTCAGGGAACATTGGACCCCTTTTCACTTTCAAAACGTTTCATGGACCCCCACACATTTCTTTTTAATTTCTGCATGCCAAAACAACAGAAATAATTAAATGCACTCTAGAATCAGTCATAATGTATAAAACATTGATCTAAATGGAATACATAGGGAGGACAATTTCCAAAGCTGTTTAAAAATTGCCCTCATAATTGAAGGTTGAGACCATTCCACCTTCCAATTCAGCTGCAATGGGGAGAAGGAAGCAAGTTCAAAAAAAGTTCCAGGTTGGCAACTTGGCATGAGCTGTCAGGAAATCAGCACTGGTACCTGCAGACCTGCAATCTAATTATCAAAAGGAAACTGTCCATGGTGTCTCCATGTGAAAACTCAGGCTGGCAGGGGAAAGCTCATACTTTTGTTGCTGTGTACCTTTCATCTGCACTGAAGCAGGTTCAAAGTACGTGTGTGAAAGTCTGCACAAGGATTTCAAAATTAAATCTCTGCATGTACTTTCCCTCCCCTAACCTAGCCCTGCTCCTTTTTTGTCTTACAGGGAAAAGTATGCATGCTCTTCAGAGTGTAGCTACGTTTACCCTCAATGGCAGGTAAATAGCAATTTTCAGAATGGTCTTTTTACATGGATAAACAGGCATTAACACACATAAAAAGATTTGAAACTTACTCTCTCTTCTTTTTAGCCTGCTTTTCTTTAATTCTTTATTATTTTCTTTTATTTTTCTTACAGACACATACAGAAAATGAGTCACAAAATAATTCAGATTTTAGAAAAAGCTAAACAAGAGCCTGCTATTCAAAGGGAAGAACACTCCATACCTGTCTATGTGTCTCATCTTCCCTCCCCCTTGATCCCTGGTTGTCTTCTTTCCCTTCTTCTCCCCTGAACCATGCTAATCCTGTTTCCCTCCCTCTCTCTCTCTACTTCTGTCCAGCATGATTCCTAGGGGTTCTCTCCTTCTCTCCCCTGATAGTTTGCCAGGTCAATCATGGATTCTTGTCTCCTTCTTTATCCTCCATTTCTTCATTCCTGTCTCAATCCTTCTTCCCTTTGCCTTTACCCTCATATTGTCAACCTCAGTCACATTTTTTTCCATTCTACTCACTTTTTTGGTGTAGCTCTCCTCTCTTCTCTGTCAGGCCAGTGCCAGAGTACATGGCAGGAGAGGAAAATGTTTCTCACCACTGTAATAACCCAGCTTTCCTCTACATTCCTCAGTGTATGGCAGAGGCTGAAAAGGTTCTGACAGCTGCAGGGGCCACTCTTCTCACAGTGGGGGTTTATAATCGGTGCCTCTCTTCTCCACCTCTGCTAAGCATGTGGAAGTGTAGTTTGTGGTTTGCAATGGGTGCGAATGCACCTCTCTGGCCCTCCTTCTGGTCTGCAGCAATGTGGGTGAAGCAACTGAACTGCAAGGAAGATGTGGTAGAGAAGCATTATGGGCTGTACTAAAAAAGATGATGGTGCATCCATTTTTACTGGATTGGGTTACAGGCCTCTGACTCAAATGGAAGAACTGGACAGAGATGTGGTTGAAGACATCCAAAAGGTGTGAAAGAAAGGAGAAGGGTTGATTGTTGGAGATTTTAATCTAGATGTAGACTGACGTATCCCTTCTGCGGAATCTAACAGAAGTAGAGGGATAGTGGATGCCCTGTAAGGGGCTTTGTTCAAACAAATGATAATGGAACCCACGAGGGAGGGAGTTAGTGTTCACTAATGGGGATAATGTCTCTAATGTCCAAATGGGTGCCCACCTCAGCACCAGTGATTATCAAAGAGTATGGATTGATATTGCAAATAGGATCTGGAGAAGTCACATGAAGACCCAAGGTTTGAACTTAAAAAATATAGACTTTGTGGAAATGGGGAAGTATCTGGAGGGAGAACTTGAAGACTGGCATTGCGCCAGTCGGTCGCAGATGGCTGCAACCTCTCATGCTCACCTCTTTTTTCCCTGCACTGTCAATCATTGGGAGAATGGTGGCCTCCGCCCACCAACGCTGACTTCCCCGGTGTCCCCGGGACAGGTTGGGCGCTGCCAACCACCATCTTACTTCTGGCATCACCTAGGCGTGCGCATGTGCGTAGGGCCTCCTTATGAATATGTCATGGCGGGAACCTCGGGGGCATCCCCTCCTGATGACATCAACACCGCTAGTGTACTTATATTGACTGGCCCATTCTAAGACGAGTTATCAAGGAGTTCTCTTGCTTGTTTAATCCGCTCTAACTTGGATCTTCTGTTCCAGACCCTCCTCCTGATATTTGGACGCTCTGAGTACCCGCTCCTCGGCGGCTTTTCCACGTCTTGGCTATCTGCTCCTTGGAGGGCCCTCCTGCTGGAACTTCCTTGTGTGAGAACATTCTCCAACTTCTATCAACTTTACTGAAGATTCCACAGCGTACCCCATTCCTCGGGCCACTACCATTCTTCAGTTTGTTTACGCTACTCTATCTGTGCCTCAGGAGATTACACCATCTATACAAGGTCTATGGCCTGGTTCCTATATCACCGACCTCTGCCTCCTTGGCATCTATAGTACAGCTTCCTCTGCATACCCCGCTCTGTGGACCACTACTGGATATGCACTCAGAGGTATTTACATCAGCCTGTAGGAATTCCCGGGTGTACCCCGCGCTGTGGGCCACTACTGGACCTTCGTATCTACATCATCATCCATACTACTGTATTTGCTCAAAGACATTTCCCACTCCTCGGGTTATGTACTATCTTTTCTCCTTAATAAAGTCTCCCTCACAGCTGTGTCCTTCATCGCTGAGACCACGCCCACTGATGAATTTGTGAACCCCTCGGCCCAGGGTTCACAAATTCATCAAAACCATAACAACTGGGAGAAAATGAGAGAAGTGAAGCAACAGTGGTCCAAAATAAAATGAACAATTACTAAGGCAACTAATCTATATGATAGAAAAGTAACAAAAGCAAGAGAAATCAGAAACCAATCTGGTTCTCAAAGAGGTGGCTGATAAAAGTAAAAAGAACAGCATTCAACAAATATAAAGGATCCCATAACGAGGAACACAAGAGAGAATATTTGGTGAAAATGAGGGAGACAAAGCAATCAAGAAAGCAAAAAGTCAGGAGGAAGAAAGGATTGCCAAAGAGTTAAAGAGAGGGGACAAAACAAATTTCAGAAACATCAGAGAAAGGAGAAAGCTCCAAAGTAATATAGTGAAATTGAAAGGTGACAGGGTTCAGTGTGTGGAGAGAGACAAAATAAGGTGGAAATATTTAAAAATTACTTCAGTTCTGTGTTCATTAAAGAAGACCCTGGAGAGGGACCGTCACTAATTAACAAGATATTGGAGGGGGTGGAGTAGATGAAGCTCCATTTACAGAAGAGAATGTATGGGAAGAGCTAGGAAAATTGAAAGTGGACAAAGTCATGGGGCCTGATGATATTTATCGATACTGAGAGGTATTGCAGTGGACTCGATAGCATACTGAGGTGTGCTATCGAGTCCACTGCAATACCTATCATTAGATCCCTGGAAACAGGAGAGATGCTGCAAGATTGGAGAAGAGTGGTGGTGCTCCTGCTTCACAAGATTGGGAGCAGAAAGGAGGCTGGAAACTATAGGCCGGTTAGCCTCACCTCAGTGTTGGGAAAATTAATGGAGACTCTGCTGAAGGAAAGGATAGTGAACTATATACAATTCAGTGGGTTGCTTGACCCGAGGCAGCATGGATTCACCAGGGGAAGGTCCTATCAGATAAATGGCAAATAAAATTTAATGTGGATAAGTGCAAGGTGATGCATATAGGGAAAAATAACCCATGCTATAGTTACACAATGCTAGGTTCCATATTTTTTGTTCTCGGTTTGTTATGGTTTGTCATGGTTCCCTGTTTCCAATGTTTTTCTGAATGTTTTTTCTGAATGTTCCAATTGCTAAGTTCATTGTTTAATGTATCGCCCCTCAGCGAAAGTTCTGTTCCATTGTAAACCGGTGTGATCTAAATTCTTTATAGGAATATCGGTATATAAAAAAATTCTAAATAAATAAATAAATAAATAAATATTAGGCGCTACCACCAAAGAAAAAGATCTAGGCATCATAGTGGATAACACATTGAAATCATCGGTTCAGTGCGCTGCGGCAGTCAAAAAAGCAAACAGAATGTTGGGAATTATTAGAAAGGGAATGGTGAATAAAACAGAGAATGTCATAATGCTTCTGTATCGCTCCATGGTGAAACTGCACCTTGAATATTTTGTACGATTCTGGTCGCCGTATCTCAAAAAAGATATAGTTGCGACTGAGAAGGTACAGAGAAGGGCGACCAAAATGATAAGGGAAATGGAACAGCTCCCCTATGAGGAAAGACTAAAGAAGTTAGGACTTTTCAGCTTGGAGAAGAGATGGCTGAGGGGGGATATGATAGAGATGTTTAAAATTATGAGAGGTCACGAACAGGTAGATGTGAATTGGTTATTTACTCTTTCAGATAATAGAAAGACTAGGGGGCACTCCATGAAGTTAGCATGTGGCACATTTAAGACTAATCGGAGAAAGTTCTATTTCACTCAACGCACAATTAAACTCTGGAATTTGTTGCCAGAGGATGTGGTTAGTGCATAGTGTAGCTGGGTTTAAAAAAGGTTTGGATAAGTTCTTGGAGGAGAAGTCCATTACGTGCTATTAATTAAGTTGACTTAGAGGCAGATTTTAAATATTTGCGTGAGCGCGTACTTTTGTTCGCGCAGCAGGCGCGAACAAAAGTACGCTTGATTTTATAAGATACGCGTAGCCGCGCGTATCTTATAAAATCCAGGGTCGGCGCGCGCGCAAGGCTGCGCAAAATCGGCAGCCTGCGCGCACCGAGCTGCGCAGCCTGCCTCCGAGGCCGCTCTGAAATCGGAGCGGTCTCGGAGGAAACTTCCTTCGCCCTCCCCCCACCTTCCCCTCCCTTCCCCTACCTAACCCACCGCCCCGGCCCTATCTAAACCCCCCCCTTACCTTTGTCGGCAAAGTTACGCCTGCTTTCAGCAGGCCTAACTTTGTGCGAGTTGGCCGGCAGCCCCGCTCCGTCCTCCGGTCCCGGGGGCTGGTCCGGAGGCCTCTGCCACGCCCCCGGGCCGGCGCCACGCCCCCAGACACGCCCCCTCCCTCCCCTTTTCGAAAGCCCCGGGACTTATGCGCGTCCCGGGGCTTTACGCATGCCGGCAGCCTATGCAAATAGGCGTGCCGGCGCGCGCGGGCCTTTTAAAATCCACCCCTTAGAAAATAGCTACTGCTATTACTAGCAATGGTAACATGGAATAGACTTAGTTTTTGGGTACTTGCCAGGTTCTTATGGCCTGGATTGACCACTGTTGGAAACAGGATGCTGGGCTTGATGGACCCTTGGTCTGACCCAGTATGGCATGTTCTTATGATGTTATATTCCAGTCTACATTCGGCAGATTAAACTCTTTCCCACTTTTTTGATATCTTCAATCAGATCTTTGTTTAGCTCTTCGGATTGAATCAGAGGCCTGTAGACCACATCGATGGAAATGAAAGCACCAGCTTCTTTTTTTTTAGAACAGCCCATAATGCTTCTTCCTTACCCTACAACCCTTGCATTTCAGATGCTTGGATATTATTTTTTATATAAAGCACTACTCTTCCCCCTTTCCTGTCCTCTCTGTCCTTCCTTAATAAGTTATAGCCTAGGATGGCCATTTCCCAATCATGAGACTCTGTGAACAATGTCTCTGTTACAGCAATGATGTCTAAATCCCATTCCACCATTAGAGCCTGCAGATCTGGGATTTTATTGCCCAGACTACAGGGATTTGTGCTCATAGCTTTTCAGCTTCTCTCCCTCAGCTTGCTGCTCTTCTTTGACCTCTTTTCTACCCTATTCAACTGATTTTTGTTAATGTTTTCACCCACCTCTTGGAGATGTCAAGGGTGACAATCCAATGTCCTTCCGCCACCCCCATCCTCTAGTTTAAATACCTTATGGCATATGTTTTGAACTTTTCACTTAGGATCCTTTTTCCTGCCACAGACAGATGTAAGCCTTTTTGACTTAGGGGTAGATTTTCAGAGCCCTGCTCGCCTAAATCCGCCCAAAACCGGGCGGATTTAGGCGAGCAGGGCCCTGCGCGCCGGGAAGCCTATTTTACATAGGCCTCCCGGCGCGCGCAGAGCCCCGGGACTCGCGTACGTCCCGGGGTTTTCGGAGGGGGGCGTGTCGGGGGCGTGTCGGGGGCGGGCCCGGTCGACGCGGCGTTTCGGGGGCGTGTCGGCCGCGTTTTGGGGGCGGGTATGGGGCGTGGCTACGGCCCGGGGGCGTGGCCGCGCCCTCCGTACCCGCCCCAGGTCGCGGCCCGGCGCGCAGCAGGCCCGCTGGCGCGCGGGGATTTACGTCTCCCTCCGGGAGCCGTAAATCCCCCGACAACGGTAAGGGGGGGGTGTAGACAGGGCCGGGTGGGTGGGTTAGGTAGGGGAAGGGAGGGTAAGGTGAGGGGAGGGCAAAGGAAAGTTCCCTCCGAGGCCGCTCCGATTTCGGAGCGGCCTTGGAGGGAACGGGGGGAGGCAGCGCGGCTCGGCGCGCGCAGGCTATACAAAATCGATAGCCTTGCGCGCGCCGATCCAGGATTTTAGTGGATACGCGCGGCTCCGCGCGTATCTACTAAAATCCAGCGTACTTTTGCTTGAGTCTGATGCGCAAGCAAAAGTAGGCTGTTCGCGCGCCTCTTAAAATCTACCCCTTAGAGCCTTTTATTGTTCCATACATGGCCCCAGCTCCCAATATATCTAAAACTTTCTTCCTTATACCAGGTTTTGAGCCATGCATTGAATCTATAAGGTTTAACCTCTCCTTCCCCTTTCCTTGAACAGGTAACTCTTCTGAAAAGGTAACCATGTGCCTAATCTGCCTAATCTGCTTCCCCAGAATCTGGAAATCTCTTTGTACCACTTGGATGCTATTTGTAACAAGGACACTGGTTCCCAGGTGGATGATAATGTCAACTTCAGAGTCCTTACTTTTTTCACTGATTGCATGAACTATCCTATTTGCATTTCTACCAGCTGAGGATCCTGGAAGGCATTTAACTATAATGTTTGCCTTGAAAAGAATTCCCAAATTAGTGTCTCTGATGACTGAGTCTCCCCCATCAGAATGAACTTTCTCTTATGGAGTTTCTTCTTTCTTTCAGATACCACTTCAGCCTCTATTGCTAGAACTTCTTCATTTTCCAGTAGAGAGAAGGCATTTTGTTCTTGAATCACCTGCTTCACAGGTCTTATTCTACCAGAGCTCCACTGTAATCCATTTATTATTGGGTTTCTGGATGCTCTGTGCAATTGGAGGAGGGCATTTGGGCTGCTCAGTTGTGAAGAATGGGTGCCTATGGGTCACAGATCTTATCCAACCTCAACACATTGTAAACCACTTGTTTCTGGGTTTCTGAATCTTTTGTGGCAAATGGGAAAGAATATTGAATGCTGTAAAGTGTGTGAGGTTGATAATTCCTTTTTTATCGCAGCTAATTCAGATTCAAGGTGAGTCAACTCCTTTTTTTTTTTAAGACAGTTGTGAACAAATGGGGCAAGCCCCCAGCTTCCAGATGGTTTGCCTTATGAGAAAAGAACTACAGTTGTTACATTGAATAATAGTCATTATTGTTATTTGATTTGATAGAAAAGTCCTTGACTCTGATAAAGAATTAACAAATTATCTTGCAACCAATTACCGCAATTATGTACCCCAGCAAGATTATATTAGAAGAATAAGTCTTGGGGTGGGTGGGCAGAGGGGTAAGGAGGGAAGGCCTTTTGCCTTCTCCAACCTAACCCCACCTCTGAGTCCACCTGTTTTTCCTAGGGATAAAAGTATGCTGATCAATAGGGATGTGAATCGTTTTTTGAACGATTAAAATTATCGTCAGATAATTTTAAAATCGTCCAAAATCGTTAGAGTGCAGCTACAATACAAATGCCCCCGATTTATCGTCAGGGGCATTTGTATTGTATCGTTAAATAGGGCGCGAGAAAACCGGCACACCAAAAAACCCCTAAAACCCACCCCGAACCTTTAAAAGAAATCCCCCACCCTCCCGAACCCCCTAAAATGTTTTAAATTTCCTGGGGTCCAGTGGGGGGGTCCCGACATGATCTCCCTCTCTCTCTAGCCACGACTGCGGTCACCCGTATGACATAGTGAGGGCAAAGGTAGCGCCGGCACCATTTTGAAGATTGGCAATACGGCCCGCGTGCAGGAGGTCGCTCCCGGACCCCCGCTGGACTTTTGGCAAGTCTTGTGGGGGTCAGGAGGCCCCCTCCCAAGCTGGCCAAAAGTCCCTGGGGGTCCAGCGGGGGTCTGGGGGCGATCTCCAGCAGGCGTGACGTCGGGAGCCAGGAAACAAAATGGCGCCGGTGCTACCTTTGCCCTGTCACATGATAAGGACAAAGGGCCACCGGCGCCATTTCTCAAAGCAGTCGTGGCTAGAGAGAGAGGGAGATCGCGTCGGGACCCCCCCACTGGACCCCAGGTAATTTAAAACATTTTGGGGGGTTCGGGAGGGTGGGGGATTTCTTTTAAAGGTTCGGGGTGAGTTTTAGGGTTTTTTTGGTGTGCCGGTTTTCCCGCCCTCCCCCGATTTACGATTTTTAATGATATTTTTAAAAAAAACAACACGACGATAAGATTTCCCTCCCCCCTAGCCAAAATCGATCGTTAAGACGATCGATCACAGGATTCACACCTCTACTGATCAATGTATGAGCTTTTACCTAGGAAGAGGGCAGGCAGTTTTCAGAGCGTATTTACTCAGGGACTTACCATATACCCAGATAAATGACTTTTGAACATTGCCTTCCCCATATACATCCGTATCCATAAACTATATGTGTACGATGTGAGACTACATACAATCAACAACATGCACATTTTCTCCAAATCAAAACAACCCAAACATCAGCCCTTATGGATGTATCCAGGTCTGTTCCTTGCTCTTTTCAGCAAGACACACATTCTTTAGAGGGAATTTAGAAAAGACATTTTGAGGCAGGGATGGATAACCGCCACTTCACTTTTGCTTTATTCTCTTTCCAGCCTGACACAATATATTACTTTGGAAACCCCAGACCATGCCCAGCTCTGTAGTGAAGTTACTCCCTTTTGTTTTCATAAAATTATTTATTTGACAAGCCTCTTGCCCCCAGCTACTCCCATCCCCAGCATATCACTAGGACAAATTGCTTGCTTTGACTTATTCCCTGTAACCTCCTAACCAAGATTTATTTTTTCTGAGAAGAAGAATTTTACCTTGGTGCATTCTTTATGACTCCTCCGAGGCATTTGCATTCTGGCCTTCTGTTCTGCCATAGTAATACTGCTAAGACTTGCATTTTTGCTCTTTCTGTCTTAGTAAATGTTTTTAAAAATGCAAGTTTTTATACAGAAGATGATGCTACACATACACACACACTCCTGGGACCTCAGTGATTGAAATTTGGATCTTAGTTTGCAGGTATGAGACACAGCTAGTATGACCTTAAAAATGAAAACGCTAAATATAATGCTATTTGGTTGTCTGTAGTTTGCACATAAGGGTGTAACCTAAATGTTCACTTGGGATGAAGCCGTACATTTATCTTCTTGACTCAGTAAACACGTTGGGGAAGGTTCTGTTGTGAAGATTTCATTGTATTATAACTCACCTGCTTTAATCTGTATTTCATTTGTATGTAACAGAGAAAATCCTTTTATTGTCATCATTGTTGTATGCCACAAAAATGATAAATAAAGAGTTATAAAAAAAGATATTTGGATCTTAGAAAATTGTATGGCTGAAACATATAAACTGAGTTTGGTGAAGGCACAGCATAATAAACATACAGAGCATACAGCAGATAGTGCCGTAAAGCACAGAAGATGGATGATACTTGAAAAAAGCGTGGACGCCAAGAAAAATGAAAGGGTATTCATTTTGTCTTCAGCAAGATGCAAACAAGATCTTAAGCCCACGAAGCTGTTTGTGAAACTGCTTCGATCAACATGACTGCAGGTGGACATGAAGTTAGAAGTAATTCCTGACTCAAGCACTAGCATATATCAACCTTCAGGGCTATCTAAAAGAAATGTGCACCCGAATTTGGATGAATCAGTTCTGGGAGGCAGGTCTATGGGCAAAAAAGAGAGTGTTAGTGGGATGTCTATGTTGAACCATTCTCTTATACTGCATCAGTATTTCTTTCAAAGCCTTGTCATGTATGGGGTTTTTTTTTTTTTCTCCCCAAATATCTATTTTTTCAACAATTGAAATTCAACAAAAGCTATATATGTCATTTCTGAGACCAAAATGATTTTGGATGACTCTAACTCCTTATACTTACTGATGTTTCACATTGCATATAGTATCCTTCAAGGTATCCACTTACACGATAGTTATCTCAGGATGGCTCGGAGAAGCAAGCTGCCTTTGAAAGCTTAGGGCCAGATCTTAAAATCTACGCCCGATTTTATAACATGCGCACGCAGCCGCGCGCATGTTATAAAATCTGGGCTCGGCGCGCGCAAGGGAGTGCACACATATGCACCTTGCGCTCACCGAACCCGAGGGGAGCCCCGATGGCTTTCCCCGTTCCCTCCAAGGGCACTCCGAAACTTTTTTCCGGCCCCCCCCCACCTTCCCCTCCCTTCCCCTATCTAAGGCACCCCCCATCCCTAACTAAATCCCCCCTACCTTTGCTCCAAAAGTTACGCCTGCCTAAGGCAGGCGTAACTTGCGTGCGCTGGCAAGCTGCCAGCGCACCATGCCCCGGCACAGACCACTGTGCCGGAGCATTCGACCCCGCCCCCGGACCGCCACCACGCCCCCAGCCATGCCCCCAGACCGCCCCTTTTTGCAAGCCCCGGGACATACGCGCGTCCCGGAGCGCGCACAGGGGCAGATTTTCTCGGGTTATGCATGTAGCCTTTCAAAATCTGCCCCTTAATGCAAGGTATTTTCTACATACTTATCTTTGCACGCTGAAGAATGAGAGAAAATCACGGTTTTGCTATAAATGCAACACACTCAAATATTAGATCTTGGCAAAGGGAAAACCTACCACAAAATTATAACTTTTTTTTTTTGTTTTTCAATTTTGCATTCCCAATTCTCTCCTGTTGAGGTTTGGTGATCCCCTTGCCATGGGTTTCTAACTCTCATTCTAAGTCCCAGCTTAGGAACCCCTGAGCTTGAGCTTGCTTTCTATTTCCTGCTGAGGCCCAAGGCAGACATGTTTTTTTTTCTTTCCTGTTCTGAATAAGTACTGTAGTGTTGTTGAAAACCACTGTTTATCTGCAAAATTACAGCCTTTACTTGTGCAGAAGTTACTTGAGAGCCATATCAGCAGGGCAATGGAAAGTTCCTACAGAAGACATGCACACAGAGCAGGGGAGCTGCTGTAGTCTTATGATCTGTATTTTAACTTTTATTTGATGTTTGTTATTTAATATTTAATATCAATTATGAATGTTTAATTCATGTAGAAAGCGGTATACATTAAACAAAAGTAATTAATAAATTAATAAACTTAAAGTAATTAATTCAGATTAACAAATTTAACATCAATTTCTATAACTAGCTAAATGACTTCAAGATATACAATTGATTTATCCTCCTGGTTTTTACATGAATCAATACTAATTTGCATAATACTTCATTGTATGACATGAAAAGCCTTAAATACCCAGTCTGTCAATCCATTCAATAACCTCCTGGGATGCCAAGTGGAGAAATGAGGTGTATTACATAACAAATCTTAATGGGCAGGCTAATATAATGTTTTCCATAGTCTGAGACTCATGGCTGCAGACACACTTTGGGTTATGTCTCATATTCTGCTTGTCAAGCAATTCCTTTTGCAAATTCTGTTGTGGGCTTACCATCATCTTCAAAGGAGGTCAAAACCCTAGCGCTGGGCCATAATATTATTTCATAACATGTTGAGGGATCAATTTTCAATAAGCCAATGAACATCAATGGCACTTTTGATTTAGCCCAATTTATATCTGGAAACCTTTGGGGAAAGTATTTTAGCTTGAGCAGTCTCTCAGAAATATGTGCATTGTCCTCTTAATAATTTATATAATGTTATTATATCTCTCCCCTAAATAAGATTACTAGGGAAGAACTTATTTTTTTTAATTATTCTTCTGGCTAGTAAAAGCAGACAAAATTAATATGGTCATTTTTTAAAATAAGATATTTGCTTATTTTGGTGAGCTAAGAAATCTCCTATCCCATGTTAAAACATAGCATTTCAGGGGTCGTTCATATCTCAGAAAATTAATGAAAACCTCTTTTACATGGTTTTATATGATGGATACCTCTAAAGATAAGACATGAAACATAAGTCAAACTCAGAAGCTTCATTCTTCTTTCCATCCCTCTTAGGATAGGATGAAATGTTATCTCTAGATAACAGAATATATAACATGCTAATACAGGAATGGTAGGAAGATAGAAAATTTGTTGGCCTTCAAATACCAGAAGTGTCTTGATCCTCAGACAGTTGATGTCATAGGACACATAAGTACACAAGAAAATCACAAACTATACAACTACAACACATACATACACATACATACAAAAACTCCAATTACTTTACACAGCCAGACTCTGTCCATACATTTGCTTATACAAATATGTGAATATCATGACAAGGCCCAGGACATTCATTACCAGAAAATGATGGTCACAGCATACCTGTATGCTCAGACTATGGTAATAATATTCTTTGGTGAATTTCTGAAATCTTGAGGGAAACAAACCCGTGGGAGGCTAAATCTAAATCATAGCCCTGAGAATATTAGGGAGAAGGGCTATCTGATAAAATCCTCATTTCTTCCAGTTACTCTTGCAAGTACATGGGTCATATGCATTCTGAAATGCACTCCACTATAGCATCCAAAAAGGAGTTGATGAATCTGAAGAGAGAGGACTGGCTGATGTCCATTCTACCTACTCTCTCTCTCTTCAGTGATGCAAAAACCATCCATGTTTAAATGTTGCAATATAGTGACATCACAAATCAATCAATCAATCAATCAGTGATAATCTTCGCTGTGAATATGCTATAATTAGGGCTTCTGATTTTAGGTGTTTATAAATTGTAAATTTAGATGTTTATTTTCCAATTAATTCCAATTAATTAGGGGCTTTTGTGAGTACCAAAAATCTGTGTTTAGTGGTGTTTGTTGCGCTCGTGGGGTGGACCCCTGGCCTGTGGCAGTGCGGGAACTGACCACAGCGGGTGGAGCACGAGAGTACGCAGAGGCAGTGTTGATCTTCACCACTGGAAGCCTGCGGCCCCCCTGGGAGGAGCCCGTAGGGACCCAGGCCTCTGGGACTTAGGTAGGCCTCGCAGGGTCTCCTGGGAGTGTAAGAGTCCGGTGTACCCACAGGAACAGGAAGAGCGCTATCGGGTTCGAGGCTGGTAACAGGTTGGAGATAGGCGAACCAGAAAAGCGTAGGTGATAACAAGGCTAGGGACAGAGCCAGAATCAAGGAAGGTCAGACGAGCAAGGTCAAAGTCCAAGAGTCAATCCGAGAGAGGTCAACAAAGCAAGGGTCAAGATACAGAGGTCAAGCAGAGTCAAGGACAGGCTGAGGTCGTAGACAGGCAGCAAGCGGGCAAATGAACCAGGAACAGGTTGTGGTCTTTGGCAGGAAGCAGGCAGGCAGTCAAGTCAGGAGCAAGCTGAGTTCTTTGGCAGGCGGCAGGCAGGCAGATGAGTCAGGAACAAGCTGTGGTCTTTGGCAGGCGGCAGGCAGGCAGACGAGTCAGGAACAAGCTGTGGTCTTTGGCAGGCGGCAGGCAGGCAGACGAGTCAGGAACAAGCTGTGGTCTTTACCAGAAAGGCAGTCCAAAGTAAGACTGGGAACACGAACAATGAAGACAGGAACAAGCAGGGCAGGAACAGGTACAAGCTGGAATGGAACTGGAACAGAAAGATCCTGGAACGAGACAAGGATCAGGCAAGCAGATACACGAGCAAGGGCAATCTCAGGAACAAACCGACCCAATTGCCAAGGCCAGGAAGTGAGGCCAGGATCTTCCTTTTAATGTCCCTTCAATCAGGGTGTGCTGCGGAACTAGGACCCGCCCTTGAACCCATATCATGGTGGCGGGTCCGTGCGCATAGGGGCGTGGCCAGCTGTTGAGACACCGAGGCCTGGCGTGGATCCTGGCATTCAAGTGAAGGCCCGGCGACCGCTGCCGCAGGACGCCGGGGCCTAGCCGGACTTGCGAGGGCTGCGAGGGAGACAGGGCCATGACCAGCTGGGTGACCCTGAAAGGTGAGCGGTCCCGTGGGCAGGGCGCGTAACAGTGTTTTTGTGACACAGGTACTATTGTTGGAATCCTTTTCCAGTAGAATGAAATAATTACATTTGTGTAGCTGAGGAGTCCAGCGTATGCAAAGGAGGGGTGAGAGAGTATTAGGAAATGAAGTGTTTTTCTGGTGTTTATCTAATAAACAGCTATTTTATTTTTTTGTGTAGAGCAGTGGTTCTCAACCCTGTCCTGGGGACCCCCCCAGCCAGTCGGGTTTTCAGGATATCCACAATGAATATGCATGAGAGAAAATTTGCATGTTATGGAGGCAGTGTATGCAAATTTTCTCTCATGCATATTCATTGTGGATATCCTGAAAACCCGACTGGCTGGGGGGGTTCCCAGGACAGGGTTGAGAACCACTGGTGTAGAGACACCTTGATCTCCACTAGATGGTCCTGGTTCCCAGCCCTGATTAGACATCTGCAGGAGGACTATGCATTCAATACTGCACTGCTCCCAGAGGCTTGCAGGAGTGGGAAATCCTTTAGGCAATAAAGAGGGGGGGGGGGGGGGGGGGGGAAGGCAGCTAGCCCATGTAACTAGGAGGCAGTGTAGTTTTGTTTTCATGAGGGAAGGAACTTTGTACAGTGTGCTCTCCAAGTTAGGCCCTCAGTCTAGCATAGAGAAGGAGAAACACTGCCCTGCCAGATGCTGGTGATAGATTAGAGGGAAGAGAGGGATACAGTATATTTTCTGCTAATTTTTCCTGAATTGATAGCTAGGATTTTTTTTTGCTATTTTGAACTGTACCTTCTGGGAGGCTGAAATACTCTCTCCAGAAGTTCAGGAGGGAATCTGTACACCCCTTTGCCCCACCAAGAGGAGGTGGCAGAGAACAGTGTGAAAGACCTTGAATTTTTTTGCAAGATTGAGTTTTTACATCTTTGGGAAGGAACTATTTTTGTTGCCCCCTTCCTTACACAGATTTGGACAGTAATACCTGATCTAGTATAGGCCTTTCCTCCCAGAGGGTCTGAAGTATATCTTTTGAAGAGGAGATTGGAGAAGAAGAAGACCTTCAGGTACTGAAGGAACTAAAAAATGAAATTTCTGATCTTTTAGTTAAAATTTGTAACCTATCATTAAAATCATCCATTGTACCTGAAGACTGGAGGGTGGCCAATGTAACCCCAATATTTAAAAAAGGCTCCAGGGGTGATCCGGGTAACTATAGACCAGTGAGCCTGACTTCAGTGCTGGGAAAAATAGTGGAAACTATTCTCAAGATCAAAATCGTAGAGCATATAGAAAGACATGATTTAATGGGACACAGTCAACATGGATTTACCCAAGGGAAGTCTTGCCTAACAAATATGCTTCATTTATTTGAAGGGGTTAATAAACATGTGGATAAAGGTGAACCGGTAGATGTAGTGTATTTGAATTTTCAGAAGGCGTTTGACAAAGTCCCTCATGAGAGGCTTCTAAGAAAACTAAAAAGTCATGGGATAGGAGGCGATGTCCTTTCGTGGATTACAAACTGGTTAAAAGACAGGAAATAGAGAGTAGGATTAAATGGTCAATTTTCTGAGTGGAAAAGGATAAACAGTGGAGTGCCTCAGGGATCTGTACTTGGACCGGTGCTTTTCAATATATATATAAATGATCTGGAAAGGAATACTATGAGGTGTTGCATATAGGGAAAAATAACCCTTACTGTAGTTATACGATGTTAGGCTCCATATTAGGAGCTACCACTCAAGATCTAGGCATCATAGTGGATAATACTTTAAAATTGTCGGCTCAGTGTGCTGCAGGAGTCAAAAAAGTAAACAGAATGTTAGGAATTATTAGGAAGGGAATGGTTAATAAAATGGAAAATGTCATAATGCCTCTATATCGCTCCATGCTGAGACCGCACCTTGAATACTGTGTACAATTCTGGTCGCCACATCTCAAAATAGTTGCGATGGAGAAGGTTCAGAGAAGGGCAAATAAAATGATAAAGGGAACAGCTCCCCTATAAGGAAAGGCTGAAGAGGTTAGGGCTGTTCAGCTTGGAGAAGAGACGGCTGAGGAGGGATATGATAGAGGTCTTTAAGATCATGAGAGTTATTGAACGAGTAGATGTGAATCGGTTATTTACACTTTCGAATAATAGAAGGACTAGGGAGCATTCCATGAAGTTAGCAAGTAGCACATTTAACACTAATCGGAGAAAATTCTTTTTCACTCAACGTACAATCAAGCTCTGGAATTTGTTGCCAGAGGATGTGGTTAGTGTAGTTAGTGTAGCTGGGTTCAAAAAATGTTTGGATAAGTTCTTGGAGGAGAAGTCCATAAACTGCTATTAATTAAGTTTACTTAGGGAATAGCCACTGCTATTAATTGCATCAGTAGCATGGGATCTTCTTAATGTTTGGGTAATTGCCAGGTTCTTGTGGCCTGGTTTGGCCTCTGTTGGAAACAGGATGCTGGGCTTGATGGACCCTTGGTCTGACCCAGCATGGCATGTTCTTATGTTCTTAGGAGACCCCCCCCCCCCCCAATTGAAGTTTCTACACAGACACACGGGACACAGGCAGATGAAGACTGGGAGTGCCCTTCTGGAAATCAGGTACTGTGTGAAATGGGACATCCACTCTGGTTAGGATATCCCAGCCCCCTTGGGACATATAATTCATTCTACACCATGGAAGGATTGCTAGTTCTAAGTTTCAGTACAAAGGGATACTTCCACAGAGGGTTGTACAGTTTAAACTTGTACTACCAAATGGACAAGAGTCTCGATGTCTTAGGACACTTTATTATTTTATTTTATTGATTTTCATATAATCAATATCAGTAAATATTATTTTGAACACTCATCTGGTGAGTGCTGTCCATGTACCTGTCCCAATGACTAAGGGTAACTCACATACACAGAAGGTTTCCAGTACCTAGCCCCAGAAACTTAGCCTTCTCCCCACACAGTGAAGAGTCCACCCTTTGGAGATGAAAGAGACTGGGAAGTTAGAACCAAAGTACAAATTACTTTATGGCCCCTTAGGATATATGCCATCCACTGATAAGGAGTTACTTTTGCATTGTATGTATTTTACTTGGCTTTATTGGTTAAAACCTTAAATCAGAAGCCTTAATTATAATCATGGTTTCTTTAAAAAGTTTTATAAATTAATTCCTCAAATACTTTAGTGCTGAAATGCATGGTTCAAAAATAATTTAGTAAAAACATTTTTAAAGATATAAAAAATCATACTTATCTGACACGTAAGAGTTCCATAGTGAAAAATGTAAAAGCTTTTAGCAGGGAACCAGGCAATAAGGAAGACTTCAGACAGCAGAGAAAGCCACAGCTGTCAAACACCAATACAGTTTGTATTTCAAACAATATTAGTGTTACGCTCCTGCTTGCGGACCCCAACCCACAGATAGGCCCTTCATTTACCTCAGGCTGGCCCGATGCTGCTGTGTCCCTTCCTGTGGCCTGGGCTGCTTTCGGGCCATGCTGCCTCCGATCTCCGCCCTTGGACGGTGCTCCTACCTTAGCGCCGCCACCGGGACCTCCCAAGTGGCAGGAAGCCGCCTCCACCGCTGCCTTCACTCATGAGGCCTAGCGCAGCCCCCGGGACCTCCCTCGCGGCTGGGAGCCACTGCTGCTGCCGCTGATTCATTCCTAGGCAGCAGGGAGTCGCCACCTCAGACTTCCTCTCCTTTTCATGGCAGGAAGCCGCCTCCAGCCTGGCTTCCTATGTGGCAAGATGCCGCCACAGGTCTCTGCTCTCCTGGGTTCCTCTAGGCACAGGCGCGTGCCTCTTCTTCATATTTAAAGAGCCAGCAGCCGGAAAAGCCTGCGGCCCACCGGATGATGTTATCACCGTGTTCTCTGATCCAGCCCTATATAATGGCTCTGCTTCAGTTCCTTGGGGCCTTTGAATCAGATTCCATGGTCTTCCATGTCTCCTCTTCTCTGGTCAAGGTCTTCTGTGGTCTGCTCTTGTCCAGATGGCTTTGTGTTCCATGTTCCTGATGTTCCTGATCTTCTCCGTCTGATGTTCCTGGTCTCATCCCTCGTTGGAGCTCATTTCACTGCATAGGAACATGCGTCTAGATGTTCCTAGTCCAGTAGTCCTGAAGTTCTTCAGCCTGAAGCCCTGATATTCCAAGCCCTGATGTTCCTCGTCCAGAAGCCCTGATGTTCCTCGTCCAGTAGCCCTGATGTTCCTCATCCTGGAGTCCAGATGTTCCTCATCCAGGAGTCCTGATATTCCTTGTACAGACGCCCTGATGTCCAGAAGCCCTGATGTTCCTCATCCAGAAGTCCTCATGTTCCTCATCCAAGCCCTGTTGTTCCAAGTCCTGATGTTCCCGGTCCAGTAGTACTTTATGTTCCATGTTCCGTGTTCCAGATGTCTTTGATGTTCTGTGTTCCAGTCCTGGTCCTGATGTCCTCCTTGTCTCCATTTCCTCATCCTTCTTTCAGGTTCCTTGCTAGTCTACCTTTCCAGGCATGCCACCTTCGTGGTCCGTGACAAGCCCATGGTACATGGACTACCTTCATCTCTGCAGTGCAAGTCTCCGGAAGGCCCTTGTTTTTAATGCCTATGTCTGTTCCTGAATTCCGAATCCTGAGTCTTGAATTCTGAGTCTAGTATCCTGCCCCGGTCTCCAGAATACTTGTGTCTACTTCTGTCCATGCCCATGACTCTGCCAGAACCTGCTCTGCTTCAGCGTGGTTCGCGACCAGGCACAGGCGTCTGGTAGGGAATGTCTCAGTGCAAGCCTCTCCTGAATCTTCGACATGTCTTGGTTTCAAGTTCCACTGCTTCGCCTAGAGTCTGCTTCGCTTACGGTGTGGTCCGTGACCAGCCATGGGTGGCTGTGTAGGGTGCCCTGTGTTGCAGCACCCACCCAGTACTATCCTGAATCCTTGCCTGAGACTCCCAGCTTCCACTAAACCTCATCTGAGTCTTCCAAGTCCTCATCTGAATCTTCCAAATCTTCGTCTGGGTCTTCCAAGCACCCTGAGTCTTCCGAGTCTTCCAAGCACCCAGAGTCTTCAAGTCTTCGTCTGAGTCCTCAGTCCGAGTCCTCCAAGTATACTGACTCTTGTCCATGTCTTCCAAGTATCCTGAGTCTTCTGAGTCTTCAAGTCTTTGTCAGAGTTCTCAGTCCAAGTCATCCAAGTATACTGACTCTGGTCCATGTCTTCCAAGTATCCTGAGTCTTCTGAGTCTTCTAGTCTTCGTCCTCAGCCCGAGTCTTCCAAGTATACTGACTCTTGTCTGTGTCTTCTTAGTATCCGGTCATCTTGTTCCTGCCCTCTGCCTCCATCTGGCCTCACGCACTCATCGTTCCCTAGCGGAGGGTCTGGAAGGGCTATCGAGTGGCCGGATGGCTACTTCTGAGACCAGCATTGCATTGCTGGGTCTCACTGGTGTGTGCAGTTACAGTGGAGGGCTGAGCCTGCCTTGTTGCAGTTCCTGACGTTCCTTGCCTGGTCCAGTCCAGTCTTGTTCCTGCTACGCCCGTGCCTGTACTCGCTTACCTCCCACGGTGTGCATCTTTGGGGCTCCTCCCTGAGCCGCCCCTTGGCCCATGGGCTCACTATCTCCCAGGAGCCTCCAAGTCCCTCAAATGGACTCGAAGGCCACACTCATAACAATCAGTGTCAAGGTGTTGGGAAGAAGGGTGATCCCAATGCATTATGAAATGCATTATGTCAAAAAGACATAATGCATTTCACTTGGGTGAAATGTCTAATCAACCTACTAATGAAATGAATGCTGGGCCCCTCAATAATATATCAAGCAAAGCATCTGACATAGGAATGATGTCAATTAAGGAGAGCATCCAAACCGACATCCAGATGAACCTCTGTAACTTCACTGATAAATGTTCAAAATATGAATTAATCAATTGTATAAAAATATCAATAAATTAATTATAATGAATATACTTGCATAGATTAAATAAAAATGAATAGTTGAAAAATTGGTAATTGAGAATCTTTTCATGTTACTATCCACATCAATCATTTCAAGGATGGCAAACAAGAAGAATTATAAACACCTTCTAATGACTATATCAAATGCCATAAGGTATAAATTAATCAGCTATAAGATGAAAAAAGATGGATTGCATAAAATGTCTGATTACTACAAAAAGGTATGTCGATCAATAATGGCACTCCTCTCCGAGTAACAATGACTAAAATAATTTCTTTTGCTCATTTGAATTGTGACCTGAAGAAGCTACTGTTAACTCTCAAAAGCTAGTCAAAAATGCATTTAGTCCAATAAAAAGGTATCACCTTTTATATATATTTTTTGTTTTTATTTGTTAAACATTATTTCTTGAAAACAACTTTGCCAGGTCAATATTCATAAGCCAGTGAGTGGACAAGTTATCTGACTAAAGTCAGTGGGATAATTTTTCTCAGATATTCAGTGGAATAAATGTCCTGCTGAATATCCTTGAATAAAGTCATATGGCTACCTTGAGACAGATAACTTTAAATCTAACCAATTTTAACAGTTAACTGGCTGTAGTGTTAAAAAAAAAGTTCAAAGTGCGCCTGGCAGCCTAAGGGCCTCATTTTCCACCCGGATCGCACGCGATAAGGGACGTTTCACATGCAAAATGTCCCTTATCGCGTGCGATACCAAAATGGGGGCGGAGTCGGCCCCGGAAGAGGAGGAGTCAGAGTGTCACTGGGGCCGACTCCGCAAAGATGCCACGGACGATGAAAAGGTAAGGCCCTTTTCGCGTCCGAGTTCGTGCCCAATAGCTACACCTCCTATGGTGGCGCTATTGGGTGTGAAACCGGCAGCGATCGCACCGCGACGGTGCGATCACTGCCGGCTAGCGCAGGCCCATTCCCTGTTTCGGCCCCCCGCCCCTCATTCCCTAAATTATCACAGGCCTGCGATACTTTAGAAAATGAGGCCCTAAATCCCCAACTCCATCCAATGGGGTCAATGTAATAAGGCCCCCACAAAACAAGCACTAGTTATGGGGCGGATTTTCAGACTCCGCGAATAGGCCTACTTTTGTTTGCGCTCCAGGGGCAAACAAAAGTACGCTGGATTTTAGTAGATACGTGCGGAGCTGCGCGTATCTGCTAAAAACCTGGATCGGCGCGCGCAAGGCTATTGATTTTGTATAGCCGGCGCGCGCCGAGCCGCGCAGCCTACCCCCGTTCCCTCCAAGGCCGCTCCGAAATCGGAGCGGCCTCGGAGGGAACTTCCTTTTGCCCTCCCCTCCCCTCACCTTCCCCTCCCCCTACCTAACCCACCCACCGGCCCTGTCTAAGCCCCCCCCTTACCTTTGTCGGGGGATTTACGCCTCCCTCCGGGAGGCGTAAATCCCCGCGCGTCAGCGGGCCTCCTGCGCGCCGGGACGCGACCTGGGGGCAGGTCCGGAGGGCGCGGCCACGCCCCCGGGCCGCCCCGGGCCGTAACCACACCTCCGGGTCCGCCCCCGAAATGCTCCCGGCACGCCCACTAAACGCCGCGCGGTTCGGGCCCGCCCCCGACACGCCCCCTTCGGAGAACCCCGGGACTTACGCGAGTCCCGGGGTCTGCGCGCGCCGGTGAGCCTATGTAAAATAGGCTCACCGGCGCGCAGGGCCCTGCTCGCCTAAATCCGCCCGGATTTGGGCGGATTTAGGCGAGCAGGGCTCTTAAAATCCGCCCCTAAGAGCACAAATTTTGATCACCATGCACGGCTGAAGCTGCCACTTCTGCAAGATGTAAAAAAAATAAATTATGCAAATGATTTGCGCGCAGAAATCCTTGCAAACACGAAATTTGCGTACCTAAGCATGGTAAGGCCCTATGTGATAAACGGCCGCATCCATGCTGAAAACCCACGCCGATAATCCGTGCATAAAAGTGAGTAAGTGAATGGGTCTCTCTAATAATTGAAAGTTTGACCTGGAAAGTAATTTTAATATTTCCAATAACTGTGCTACAGAAAACAAGGCAAATATTTTTGCATGCTAATTCACACTGGCATAGCAATGAGATAGGTGCTCAGTTGGGATGCAAGTTATTTATTTATTTGTTTGTTTTTATATACTGACGTTTGTCAGGAACATCACATCAGTTTACAATATAAATACAGTAAAAAAACAACAAACACAGGGCCTTATTTTCCAATATCGCATGGTAACGCATTAGGGGGCGTTACCAATGCAAATGAGGCTTCTTTCGTGCAGTGGGGAAAAATCGCGTGCAGCGATGTTTTCGCCATTCACGAAAACATTAGCACCACACGTGATGTTTCCCCAGTGCACGAGAGAGAGAGAGAGAGAGAGAGAGAGAGAGAGAGAGAGAGAGAGAGAGAGAGAGAGAGAGAGAGAGAGAGAGAGAGAGAGAGACTTACTATAGTGCCTATGCCCTACATAGGTATTTTAACCCCTATGGGAGGGCCACCTACTAACTCGGGGTGGGGATTAGGTATGAGTGTCGGGGGTCATTTTCGCATTCCACATGAGACCTACAGACAGAACAGTGGTCTCTAGTGCAGATTTGCTGGCTGTCGGAGTGAGGACGCTCACTCCAAGAAGTGGTTTGGGCAACGTTCTCTCTACCTAGCTTGATGGACACTCTACCTGGGCAACAACATGCTATGTGGAGAGAATGTTGGGGGGGGGGGAGAGGGGGAGGGGGAGCGAGAGAGAGAGGCTTACTATAGTGCCTATGCCCTACATAGGTATTTTAACCCCTATAGGAGGGCCACCTACTAACTCGGGGTGGGGATTAGGTATGAGCGTCGGGGGTTGGGGGCCACTTTCGCATTCCACATGAGACCTACGGACAGAACAGTGGTCTCTAGTGCAGATTTGCTGGCTGTCAGAGTGAGGACACTCACTCCAAGAAGTGGTTTGGGCAACGTTCTCTCTACCTAGCTTGATGGACACTCTACCTGGGCAACAACATGCTAGGTGGAGAGAATGTTGGCCAAATCTCCGCTTGGAGTGAGCGTCCTCACTCCGACGGCCAGCAAATCTGCACTAGAGACCACTGTTCAGTCAGTAGGTCTCATGTGGAATGCGAAAGTGGCCCCCAACCCCCGACGCTCATACCTAATCCCCACCCCGAGTTAGTAGGTGGCCCTCCTATAGGGGTTAAAATACCTATGTAGGGCATAGGCACTATAGTAAGGCTCTCTCTCTCTCTCGCTCTCTCTCTCCCCCCCCCCCTCCCCCCCAGGAGCCTGAAACAGGCTGTCTGGGACTATCGTGGATGGCGGTAATCCTTTTCAGGCCTCTAACGCAGTCCATAACGCGAGGTTGGAGTTGTAGTTATTAGCCGCGATAGCAGCCGCGCTAACACTGCGGCTGTTTCGCCGCACACGATACACAGGTTCCCGCTTTACATATGCTCCGCCCCGACTCCGCCCCCTGAATACCAAATGACTAATTCGCAAATCGCGTTAACAGCTGTTAACGCGATTTGCGAATTTATCGCACGCGGTAAAGTGCTTGGAAAATGAGGCCCACAATTTGTTACATCAGAAAGTAAAAAAACAAACAAAAAAACCCCACTCAACTAATATACAATAAAACTTATTATAAAAGTGAACCTAAAATCAGATAAATAAAATAAAAATATATGGTGTGTGAAAAGGTACTCTGCTTTCTGAAAAGAGTGAAACCATATATAGCAAAAGATAGTACAAAGCAGGCAATTATGTATAGGCTTGCTGGAACAGCCAAGTTTTTAATTTTTTTTGAAGCAACTGGGGTTTGGCTCTTGTCTTAATTCTTGAGGTAAAGAGTTCCATATGTGGGGGCCTGCTAACGATAAGGCACGCTCTCTCACTGAAGTGAGATGAGCTAATTTTGGAGACGGTATTGGCAGGGTACCATTGCTGGCTGAGCGTGTGATTCTTTGGGTGGTATGAAAATGGAGGGCTACACTAAGTCATTCTACATTGTCGTTGTATAATGTTTTATGAATTAATGTTAGACTTTTGTAAAGAATTCTGTGTGATATCAGAAGCCAATGCAATTCCTTCAAAATGGGTGTTATGTGATCACTATTTTGGGTGTTGGTCAGAACTCTGGCAGTAGTGTTCTGTAATAATTGAAGGGGTCTGATCGTGGAAGATGGAAGGCCTAGCAGGACGGCATTACAGTAGTCAATTTTTGAAAAGATTAGAGCTTGGAGAACGGTTCTGAAATCAGTTGAGTGGAGGAGGGGGTCTTAGTTTTTTTAATACGTGAAGTTTATAATAGCAATCTTTAATAGTCATGCTTATAAATTTTTTTAAATTTAATTCACTGTCTAATATGATGCCAAGATCTTTTACTTCATGGGAGATGGAATATTTTATTTGTGTTGATTTTGAGTCCGAAATGACTTTATCATTTAATTTATGACAGATAATAAGGATTTCTGTTTTGGACGTGCTTAGAGATAGACTCATCTGGGTTAGGAGTTGATTTATTGCAGAAAGGTATACTTCACATAACTTTGTTTCTTTTGCTATAGATTCAGTGATCGGGATTAAAATTTGCACATCGTCCGTGTAGGTAAAATGCAGTTAACTAACAATCTTGCCGCTCTTCTGGTCATGTATCTGTCCGCCCAGGGAAGCGCCTACCTAAGCTGGCTGCTCCGATGCTGAAAAAAGCACCTTGAAATACTGGCTGCTCAGTCGCCCAGAAAAGTGCCTAGCTAAGCTACCACTCGGAAGCCAAGATAGGCGCTCAGCAAGGTGCTTATCAGGTCACTCGAGTGCCGAGATAGGACCCCCCCCCCCCCCCCGAGTATCCGCTGACACTTACCTCGTGCTCTGACCGTGGCAGTAAAAGTCTATACAGTCGGGCGCCCAGAAAGGCGCCTAGATTACCTTGCTGTTTAGGCGCTGAGCTAGGTGCTCTACTGGCCTTGTATGTGGATGCTGGGGTGCAGAGAAAGGCACCCAGCTGATCACTTTACTGAAGAGGGATATGCGAACGCATATCCCTCTTCAGTAAAAGTATGAATCTGGAATGGCCCCCGAGTCGGCGCTGTCTCTTAACTCATGTCCTGACCATGGCGGTAAAAAACCCACATTAAAAAACCTGCACTAGCATTACTGCGGCTCCCTGTATTGCCTTTGATTAGCTAATTACTGACTTTGCATGCTGTTAGCATGCATTTGTGCAGGAAAAACTGCGGGTCTGTATGTGCGTCCGTACGCGCTTTTTTCCCATGCACAAAACCCTTATTACATCCCCGTAATGGGCTTTGCGTGTACAGGCGTGCACAAACCCATTGCAGCTTCAGCGCACCTTATTACATCGGCCTCAACATATGCAAAAGAGGTCCTGCTGAGCCATGTACTACAAGGTGCCAGGAGCGGTTGAAGCTTACTGTAATCCCAGCAGCTGGAGGGGATTTCCAGAGGTACTGGGTGAATGGGAGGTTTAGGGATGGGGAAGGGTTTTTCAGATCTAACTTTTGCCAGTAGGGGAGGGGGGAAGGCCTCTGACCAATGGAGACATTTTCAACTAAAGTTTATTTGCGAGATGTTTGGGGGTGATGGGGGACCTAGTGTGGCAGGGCCCCTTTTGCATATATTGGGTGGGGGTTGGGATTCAGGCTGCCAGGCATATACTGCACTATTTTTTAAAAACACTACAGCCACTTACCATATTCCATATACCACTGGCCATATTCCTTTAAATATAATGGTTAACATTAAGTTATCTGCTCACATAAGGGCAGATTGTTTGAGGCTTGCTCTGAAGAAATCCTAGTTATTTGGCTACCTTAGCCAGATACAGCTGAAAATCTGCTACGGTAACTCCCCCCCCCCCCCCCCCCCCCCCCCCCCCGAATGCCTCTTTTTTATTTAGCTACATTTTAGCCAGATAATGAGATAAATCCTCCCAATATTTGAAAGTCAACATTTAGCTGGATAAAATAATCCAGTTAAATGCCTTTGATGTTATCAAGCATTTTTAAAGCTGTCCTATCATTAGTTAATGCCTGTGATGGAAAAAAGAAACTAACTAAGCATCATGAAATGTTCACATATTTTCTTATTTATAGGTAAGCCCGAGCTTTTAATGCTATTTCTACCAGGGGATTAAAATCCATTTTAATTTATCTATTTGCCTAGGTAACCAAATAATTTCTCTCTGCTTCCTGTGTCATAAAATTCACTGTCAGGTACAAAACCAGTCTGATCCCAATTGACTTGCACTGGCTGAATTTTGTTCAGCCTAGAAGCCAACATCTTAACAAATATCTTCAGTAACAACATAGGACTATATCAGTGTTTCCTAGCTAGTGTGCCATGGAAATGTCACCACTACCTGATACTCATATTCAGGTCAGCACCTGGGCTTTGCCTTCAGCATCTTGCAGCAACAAGAGACACTCATGAACATGAGCTCCTTTCTGAAAACATGTGTAATGTCTCTCTTTCCTAGCTACAGCATGAGTCTTGGTATATGAGGATAAGGGAGCATGTAGGGCATGGGTACTGACAGCCATGCCCCAATTTGTGCAGCACGCATACTGTTGTGCCAGAGGTGTACCCTTGGGCCGAGGTGGGGTTGGCGCAGCCCGTAGGTAGGGACGTTTGGTCCCTCACCGTCAGCAGGCAGAATGGGCTAAGGTGCGGAGGCCGGCTGGCGCTTCACCAATACCAGCCCTCGTTTCCCGTGGGTTGAGCCTTTGGATGCCGGGGCTGGCTGGACTTAGATGGGCCTCCTTACGACGTCATTGAGGAAGAGATCAGGGTCAGCCCTGAGGCAGCAGCGGTGGAATAAAGGAGTCTACACTGGACGAGGCGGAGTCCCGGAGACTCAGGCGCCAGTAGGAGCACAGTCGGACAGGAGGCGCCCCAGCAAGAGCAGGCCGAAGCCTGAGTAGGCTGAGTCCAGGACGTAGACTGAAGAGGAGTCATCAGGCAATGCAGAGGTCGTGGCTTGGAGAGAATCAGAGGCATAGTCAGACAACGCAAAGGTCGGATCCTGGAATCAATGAAGGCAAGGCAGGAGCTCAGGAACATGGAAGAACCGAAGGCAACAAGCAGCAAGGAGACCTGGGTCCAGCCTTATATACCAGGCCCCGTAATGTCACTGCAATAAGGACCGGCAGCCTTAGCGTGCCGCGGGCTCTTTAAATAATCTAGAACGACGTGCATGCGTGCCTAGGGAGCCAGGCCTGCGGAGAGAGTGGCGGCAGCATCTCTGCCGCACCGCGAGGCCGTCGGAAGCAGGGTGGGCTGCCGTGAGGAGGGCAGCACTGGAGGCGTTCCCTCCACATCGCAATGGGACCAGAGTCTATCCCTGGGACGGCGAAGGGTAAGGAGAGCGGTCACGGGTACCGTGGCCGGACAACGTAACACATACTGCACACAGCAGCTCCTTCCCCCTCCTGAGGCTCCTCCTTTGAGTCCTTCCTTCCAGCTTCTGTCTTATCCCCAGGCTGAGTAAGACTGGGAGATCATGCACTGAGCACTGGATGTGAGTTATTGAACGTTGGGAGCAATAGTAGTGGAGCAACTCTGACAGTTACTTGCAGCAGCTCAAGGTAATGGAATGATCCAGCTGACCACATCATACCAAACCGACTTTTGTCTTCTCCAGCACTTGTATATAAAGGGAATTGGGCCACTCTGATAAATTTACGTATGTTTCTGCCCCCTCTCCCATTGTTTCAAAATTAAGTATTGAGACTGGTTATGCTTTCTGTGCTTTCCTAGCACTTCTTATATCGTTTTATCTTTATCTTTTATTTGAATTTATTAATCACCCATATCCTGGGCAATATACATAAAAACAATCATAGCATTTTAGTAAATACATACCAAAATCAGAATTCACTGCAACAATAAAACTGAAACACACAGGAACCTTCTGCGGACTTAATAAAATGCTTGTCTAAATAGCCATGTTTTTAACAGGGTCTTAAAAGTTTTAACGCTGTCTGCCATATGTAGAGCTTCGGGGAAAAAAATTTCAGATAACCAAGGTGGCCACAGAGAAAGCATAATCTCTGGTTTGCAATGGTGAGGGCACATCTAATAGGCCTTGTGCAGAGCGAAGCTGGAGAGGCAGACAATAATGCCATTAGTAGAGCGTTGCTCCAGGGTGAAGCATCAGGAGAGATAAGATTGAAAAATGATGGTTGCAATCTTACATTTAATGCGTTCGGAAGCCAGTGTAACTCGAAGAGCACTGGGGTGATGTGCTCATGCTTGCTAATGCTGGAGATGAGTTGCGCCATGGCATTTAAAAATAATTAGCCTAAGTGTTACTGCTGGAAGACCAGGGAGAGTAGAATTGGGGTAGCCTACTAGAGGAAGAATGGAAGCTTGTACAACTATTTGGAAATCTGCTTTCTTTAGCAATTGTTTAAGGCCACAAAGCAAATGGAGCTTGAAGAATCCTGCCCTAATTCTATTTTTAACAAATGGGCCAAAGGATAAAGAAGGGTCTATTAAGACACCTGGTTTACGAAAACAGGAGTTCAATGAATTCAAGTCCTCTTCATGTCCACAATGGAGACTGGTGTGCCGCACAACAATTTTGCTAATCTGGGGAGTATCTTGGGCCTGAAAAGGTTGGGAAACACTGGCCTGTATGTAGCATTTTCTTTTTTTTTTTGTAGTACCATCCTAGTCTCTGCTAGAATGTAATTCTCTGCTGGTGTTTTCTGAACCAGCATAGGATTACATTCATTTGTAGTGTACCTTGATATTTCTGCACCCCCAACAAAACCAAGCTTTAGTAATCTTTTTTTCAAAGCTGGCAGTTTCTCCCTGCACTTACTGCTTCCAGCTCAA
Source organism: Rhinatrema bivittatum (assembly GCF_901001135.1). NCBI lineage: Eukaryota > Metazoa > Chordata > Amphibia > Gymnophiona > Rhinatrematidae > Rhinatrema > Rhinatrema bivittatum. The sequence continues at coordinate 342,730,039 of NC_042616.1, read as the reverse complement.
TCAGAACTGGGGTTGGGATCTGGCACCATGAGCCTTCATTTGTAACTATCTAAGAATGTTTCCCCTATTTATGATAAATCTGTTTTTATTTTTTAAAAAACATACAATAATGAACATTACAATATATATATCTGATTACATACAGCATATTTTTGTAAAACTCTTATGTTCATTTTTCTCTTCCTAGGCCATTTAACTCCCATCCCTTCTCTCAAAACCCAAAACCACCCCTACATTCTATTCCTCCCTCCAAAACCCAAAACCACCCCTCCATTATATTCCTCCCTCCCTCCCTCCCTGCACCAATGGAGTTCTTAAATAAAAATACATTAAAGATCTTAACAAGTCCTTAATAAAGTATATTAAAAATCATCTGTTAGATATCTATACGATTAAGGAAAAGACTTTTTGAGTCATGTGGTAATGTTAGTATAAAGGGTAGCCAAATTGCATTTATTGCTCTTCTAGTTCTAATTGGCAGAGTGGTATTGGTCAGAGTTTCCATGGTTAATAGATTTATTATAGAAGAATGCCAATATATTATAGAAGGATTTTCTGATGTTATCCAATTTGTCAATATAGTTTTACAAGCCAACAAAAAAACCTTTATAATCCAAAGAATCGAGCTCTTATTTCCTTTGAAAGATTTTGGAATAATTCCAAAAAGTGCCACTAAAGATGAAAAAGGAATTTTAAATCCCACAACCATATTAGCAAAACGGTAAACTTTCTTCCAAAAAATTTGAATTATTGGACAACTCCATAAAGAGTGACCCAAGTGCGCTGAAGCTCCTCCACATTTGATACATATATCTGAATTAGAAAAACCTGCTCTGTATGCTTGATGTTGAGATATGTACATTCTATAGATGATTTTATATCGAGTCTCACGTAGAAGCATATTGCATGTAATTTTTCGTGTCATGACAAAAGCAGCCTTAAGCGCTGCAATAGATAATGACTGTTTAAGTTCCGACTGCCATTTAAGTTGTACTTCTTCCAAAGACCAACTCTTTAATGAGTCCTCCAAATGTTTGTATAAATATGAAATGGAACGTTTCTGAGGATCATCTATATCAAAACAACTTGTAAGAAATTGCCACTTGGGATCCGTGAAAGTCGGTGAGCCTATTGATATCACATATTGACTAGCCCCAAAAGTCCCTGGGGGTCCAGCGGAGGTCCGGGAGCGATCTCCTACGCTCCTGACGTCGGAGGACAAAAAACAACACGATTCGAGTGCAGGAGGTCATTCCCGGACCCCCGCTGGACATTTTGCAAAATGGCCGGCGCCATTTTGCAAAATGGCGCCGGCCGTACGGCAACACGATTCGACTGCAGGAGGTCATTCCCGGACCCCCGCTGGACTTTTGGCAAGTCTTGTGGGGGTCAGGAGGCCCCCCAAGCTGGCCAAAAGTCCCTGGGGGTCCAGCGGGGGTCCGGGAGCGATCTCCTACGCTCGTGACGTCGGGGGATAGGAACCAAAATGGCACCGGCGCTACCTTTGCCCTGTCATATGACAGGGCAAAGGTAGCGCCGTAGTAGTGGAAGATCACAACGGGACCCCCCCACTGGACCCCAGGTAATTTAAGACATTTGGGGGGAGTTCGGGAGGGTGGGGGATTTATTTTAAAGGGTCGGGGTGGGTTTTAGGGATGTTTTAGTGTGCCGGTTTTCCCGCCCTCCACAATTTACGATTTACACGATATTTACAAAAACAAAACCGCGACGATTCGATTCCCTCCCCCCCCAGCCGAAATCGATCATTAAGACAATCGATCACACGATACACATCTCTATAAACAGCCTAAGAAGAATAACTCCAGCTTCAGAGAGGGAATTCATAGTAAGTCAGTGCCGAACAGGCAGGATTACATTTTATTTAAAAAAAGAAAAAAGGGAAAAACATTTGGTTCAGGCACTTGGAAGCAATGCAGAGCCTTTCACAAATTCACGGGGCATCCAGGACCAGTAAGACAACATGGACCAGATGATAGAAGCACTGGTGGAGGGCCAGCAGCTCCTCCAAATAGTGATTCAAACTTTATGTGAAAAGCTCGCCCAGATGAAGGCAGGGGAAGACCTGGAGATTTTCCTGAGAAACTTTGAAAGGACCGCCCAGATGATGGGATGGCCAGAAGTTAACTGAAACAGATATCTGGCAAATTTGCTTACAGGCAAAAGCCAAGCGACCTTTCATGAAGTCAGTCTCGAGGGAAGAGCCATCTATGTGGAAATCAAGACCGCCATCCTAGAAATGGCATGATATACTTCATAAATCTTTTCACAGCAGTTCCAAAGGGGTGTGATACAGACTGGGAAAAGTTCCTGAAACCTGGGTGTTATTTGATATATGTGCTGTTTTGAAATATTTTATTGGTGTTTGGGAAATTGTAAAAAATGTATATGATTTTAATTAATAGAAATTCTATTTATTGGTAGTTTTAAAATATTATTTTATTAATATGGTTTTACTATTATAACTGATGCTTTATGTTTCTTGATTTTATTGTTTTATGAGGAATGGTGGTTCTGTTTTTCCATTGTTAATACACAGAGTCTGGCTTCTTGGAGTTTCCATTTCAGTTTTTTCTAATTTGTGCTCCTTTATTTTGTATTCTGTATTTGGTGAGGGTCTGTCTCTGCTCTGTTTGTGTGACCATGATGAGAAATTCTGCTAGCATGTAGTGTCTGTATAGGGATCTATAGCAATCGGTTTTGTTTTGTTTCCTCAGTAGGTAGTGTATTGGTATTCTAGGACCCAGTGTAATATTTACCCTTGCTTATTCACAGGTAGGGTTATTGTTGTTTGAGTCCTTGGTGTTATTACTGTTATGTTATGATGGGATTGCAGTATAGATTTTGAGTGTCTTTTTTGCTGGGTTTTGTGTTAGTTCACAATGTGTCTGGCAGTGGAAGGTGTTTGTACTGCTGTTACTGTGAGATAACACCAGAATTTGAAAATGATGAACTGTAAGGGAATGATGAGCTGTAAGGGAAACATCCAAGCTCCATGGTTTGGGGGAATTTCAGTGGATGCACATAGTTACAGAACTGGAGGTGCAGGAGTTGTATTGACATTCTGTCCCTTCCTATATATTCCAGACTTCACTCTCATAGCCATATAGAATTATTTATTTATTTTATTATTTGGGTTTTTTTTATATACCAATATTCATCTGAGATCACATCAGTTTACATTCAGGTACTGTAGGTATTTCCCTTTCCCCAGAGGGCTTACAATCTAAGTTTTGTACCTGAGGCAATGGACTCAAACCCTAGTCTCCTGGTTTGTAGCCCACTGCTCTAACCACTAGGCTATCAAATAATTTTATAGTAGTTTTATTAGAAGTGTGAAACTGGCCAGCTTTTTAAAATTACGCAGAAGACCGTTTGGACCTTTTTATTAACACTTTTTTTTATAACCAATTTTAAAGCAGGATCCATGCTATAGAGGTGGGTGTGATGAAGAAATGTCATTTTAACTCCCCCCCAAAAAAAATTCTGTCTAGAGATGCCCCTGATTTTCTGTGACCTTAAGTAAGAAGGATACAAGAAGTATTATGGGAGGGATGCTGGAGAGGCACACAAATGCATTGACCTCTGGGTGCTGGAGACCCTTGGTGCGCCATTGGGTGCTAGCCATATGGGGCTGCAAGCGGTGGCAAAGAGGAGTGGAGATTTGGTGGGCCACAAGCAGTGCCCAACCTGCTTGTGACCCAAAAAACCATACAGTCAGCGGGCGTGATCGAGAATTAGGTAGGAGTCGGGGCCGAGACTGGGGAGTGGCGGCTCAATGGGGGGGGGCGCAACGGAGAAGGTTCGCCTAGGGCGCCTAATCCCCATGCACCGGCCCTGGACAGAGGATCATACGGATGAAGAGTGCTTATGGCTCGAGGACATGGAGTGGGAGTGAAAGCTAGTGGAATAGTACAAGAAATAGCAGGGAGCAGGAAGCAGAGGCAGGGCATCAGAATGAGAATGGAAAATGGGACCAGGAATGTGCAAACACTTTTGTAAAACTTCAAAGCTGTGAATTGGTTGATATTCCACATTGGGAACTTAAGGGATTTGTGGTCCCGGTAGAGCTGGATGAAGTTCCCTCCAAGCCTTGGTAGGCTCAGGCTGTAGTATGACACTTGTTTGCAAGAGCTTGATTGAAATAGAGGATATCGATGAGAAGGTGATGCTGATCTGTGTGCATGACGACAGATAGCAGATAGCAGTACTCCACTGTGTGCATGACGACAGATAGCAGTACTCCACTGCCCTGCTGGTGTTGTCAGCAGGATCTAACGATCCTGCTGACAACACCAGCAGGGCAAATGGTTATGGAAGTGGGAGTAACTCCCCGAGCTCCCTTATCCAATGGTTTTAGGCTGCGGTTATCCCCAGTTTAAAACCTTGTAGGGTCAGCTTATGGACAATCAAGCCAGATTGGAACAGCTGGAACCCCATGAACCCTGGGTCGGTTTTCCAAATGACTTGGGAAGGGGGAAACTTAAACAGGTTAAGCAGCCCCAGCACAGGACAGGGAGTGAAGAGAGAAACAGGGATTTTAGCAAGAGTAAGCACTCAACCTAATAAGGTTGAGCTGAGGGGAATGATATGTGAAGGAGTATACACAAGAAAACCCCAGAAAACCTTAAAGGACTGGATCCAAAGATCTGGTTCAGTCCAACTTAAGTACAGATAATAGGGAATCCTGTTCCAAAAAGAGGATCATGGGAAGGGATATATCTAGCCAGGCCCTGTTTGGAACAGAAGGAGACTGGACATGCAAATGGCCAATGAAATTTGCTATACTAGGTCATTCCAAATTCCATCAAGCCCAGTATGCTGTTTCCAACAGTGGCCAATACAGGTCCCAAGTACCTGGCAGGATCTCAAAGTGTAAATAGATTCCATGCTGCTTATCCCAGGGATAAAAAATTGATTTCTGCAATTCTACCTTAATAAAGGTTTATGGAGTTTTCCTCTAGGTGTAAAGGTTGGCGTTTGTTCTTGGTGCTGCGGTGTAATAGTCGTAGCCTTATAGGTGAATCTACAAGGCCTGTGCTGGCAACTGGCATATGTTCTCTGTAGCGTGACATACTATAGCTTCACCTATACCAGCTGCCTTTCCTGCAGGTTGAACTCTTGGGTACTGGAGGTCAGCAGGTCTTAGGTGAATCCCTATGGTGGAAACAAGAGCAAGAGTTCAATAGCACACCGGGGTGAGGCCAGGCAGCGGGGAGATGGAATCAGAGACATGTCAAGGTCAGGGCATGTTGTAAATAGACGTGGTCAGGTCCAGGCAGAAAGTCATGTCCAGGTGGCAGACAAAATGTGGTCAGGTGAAGGCAGAAGATCAATATTTGGAAAGTCAAACCAAGGAAGGACACAGAAACACTGAAGATAGTGGATGAAATGAATGAATCAAAGCTGGATGAGGCAGGCTGAATGAAAGAAGCAGGAGAACACAAGGACAGCAGAATAAGGCAAGGAAGAATGAGGCTAAAAGAGCAAGGCAACGCTGGATGAGACAAGGCAAGGCTGAAGAACACAAGGTAAGGCAGGAGAAGGCAAGCTAAAGATGTAGGGACTCGGGAACACTGGTAACACACACTGCAAAGCAGGAGACCTGTTGCTTAGGCAAGGAACTGCTGTGGGGCCTTGGCTTAAATAGTCTAAGAGGCTGACATCATCTGGAGGTGTTGTTCAGGGGTTCCTACCACTGCGAGCATATTATGCATGCACATGTGTGCACGAGCACCTTTGGGAAGTCTAGGTTGCGGCAGCATGGCGACTTGGGATTCCAGCGGCATTCCTGTTGCACTGAGGCTGGGTCACATTGGGGACAAGGCAGCATGGGAAGCTGACTCTGGCAGCTGAGACTGGCCGGCATCAGGGGTGACTGCCACTGTAGTGGTTCATTGAAATAAGAGTGCATAAACCCACTTTTTGTAGAGAAAGTTTATTTTTTTATTTAAAGGGAAAAAATATATATATAAGACATTTAACAATAAGGTACTTTATGGAAAGACAGGGTGCCATGAAAGCACCAATATAAACTCCCTCTTAAATTATATTCCTGATAGATCAGTATATAGAATTTCAGTTGTATATGTCCAACCCCTAAACTAGGTTACATAATTGTGACAATTTCTATGATTAACTTTCTGTTATAAACAAATAATCTGAATGCTGTATGATAATTTGCTTTCATTCTCCAAGTTAATTCATCCTCATCTCATATATAAATGTTTTCTTGGAATTTGCTGTACCTTGTGTCAGTTCTAAAAGTATTTTCTATAATCTTAGATGGCATGTCAATTGGCCTCGTCCTTATTCTAGCTCTGGATATGTTTCCATAATAGATGGAATGCAATCTGACTTAATCTCTGTTTTTAAATGGAATGTGAAATAACCTCATATCATTTGAAAATGTTCTATAACCTTATAACAGCATCTTTACCTAGCTTATAGCATCTGTCTATATAAACAACTACAAGGTTGTAACACAAATGTCATGCTACAATGTTATACTTGTTAAAGGCTGCCTATGAGAGGTCTAGAAAGGGTAAATGTGAATCAGTTATTTACTCTTTCAGATAATAGAAGGACTAGGAGGCATTCCATGAAGTTAGCAAGTAGCACATTTAAAACTAATTGGAGAAAATTCTTTTTCACTCAATGCACAATTAAGCTCTGGAATTGGTTGCCAGAGAATGTGGCTAGTGCACTAAGGGGCTGATTTTGTAACCTGCATGCGCGGGGTACATTTGTACGTGCTACCCGGCACGCACAAATGTACACCCGATTTTATAACATGCGCGTGCTACTGCGAGCATGTTATAAAATCCGGGGTCGGTGCGCACAAGGGGGTGTACACTTGTTCACCTTGCGTGCGCCGAGTCCTAGGGGAGCCCCGATGGCTTTCCCCGTTCTCTCCAAGGCCGCTCCGAAATCGGAGCGGCCTCAGAGGTAACTTTTCTTCTGCTCCCCCCCCACCTTCCCCTCCTTTCCCCTATCTAACCCACCCCCCAGCCCTACCTGAATCCCCCCCACCTTTTTTTCGCTATTTATGCCTGCCCCTGGTAGGCATATCTTGCGCACGCCGGCCGGCTGCCGGCGCGCCATCCCCCAGCACAGCTGCTGTGCCAGAGGCCTTGGTCCCGCCCCCGCACTGGTGCCACGCCCCCTTCCCACCCCTTTTTCAAATCCCCGGGACATACGCCTGTCCTATGCAAAATAGGCTCGGCGTGTGCAGGAACAGGTTTTCGGGCTTACACGCATAAGTTATGCATGCAACCCTTTGAAAATCTACCCCTTAGTGTAGCTATGTTTAAAAAAGTAAGGATAAGTTCTTGGAGGAAAAGTCCTTTAACTGCTATTAATCAAACTGACTTAGAGAATAGCCACTGCTATTACTAGCATCAGTAGCATGGGATCTACTTAGTGTTTGGGTACTTGCCAGGTACTTGTAGCCTGGATTGGCCACTGTTGGAAACAGGATGCTGGGCTTGATGGATCCTTTGTCTGACCCAGTATGACAATTTCTTATGTTCTTATATTTTTAGGTTTTGGCTCTGAACAGTCTTATTTACTAATATTGTTAGATTTGTCTGCGGCCTTTGACACTGTTGATCATGTCATCCTACTCAATAGGTTAGCTGAAATCGGTGGTGGTAAAACTCTACAGTAGTTTACCTCTTTTTTAAAAGATCAAACTTTTCAAGTTAGAACTGGTGATTCCATTTCAGACACAATAAATATGGAATCAGGCATTCAACAGGAATCAGCCTTTAATGTAGACATGTTGTCTTTGTGTAAATTACTAGTCGCGCTGGGCATCAACTATTATATGTATGCAGATGACGTACAATTTTGAGTACCCATTGAAGACTCTATCAAAAAAGGTTTGAAGTTTGTTAAGCTCTATTGTTCCATAATTCAGAAACCTTTAATGCCAATGAAATTAATTCTGAATAGTCAAAAAACTGAAATTATACTATTGAACCACAATTACAACTCAGCACCAATTTATTTATTGACTGACAATGTGAATATTGAGGTGACCGCTCATGCCTGTGACCTGGGAGTGATTATCAATGGGGAACTGAATATGAAGAAACATATTAGTACTAAAATCAGAGATGGTTACAATAAGCTTCATATTCTTAAATATTTAAAGCTTTTACTCCAGTGTGACGATTTTCGTACTGTTCTTGTAATGCATTGCTTTTTGGGTTACCTTTAAATTCTGTTAGGCTTTTACAACTATTACAAAACACCACTGCTAGGATATTGGTGGGGGGCAGTAAATTTGACCACATTATACCAACATTATTCTCTTTACACTGGTTACCTGTAAAATTTCAGATTCAGTTTAAAATGTTATGTTTGCTACATAAATCTATTAATAAGGACAATACCGAATTGTTAAATGCTTCCCTTCATCTTTGCCTTCCACAACGAAATTTGAGATCATCAAACAAAGGTTTATTAAACATTCCATCAATTAAATCAGCAAATCTGAGTGAGTTTAGGAATAGAGCATTACCTGTAGCAGGCCCCAAATTTTGGAACTCTGCCAATTGAATTAAGACTACAAGACGATTTTGCAGCTTTTAAAAAAGATCGTAAAACATGGTTATTTAAGCAAGCATATGAGAGTTCAATGGTTACATAACATTCAAGCAAGTGAAAAGGGTGGAGGCCTATTCTATTTCTATTTTATTTTAGTTATTTTTATACTTTTATTTGTTTTAATTTTCTTATATTTTCTTATTATGTAATTGTATTATTCTATATTATCTTATTTCAAACTGTTTTTATTTTACTTGTTATAATAATGTTTAATGTTTTTTAAAATTGTTTATAATTGTAAACCGTTATGATTGTGAAATAGAGTAGTGGTATATACATCTAATAAATAAAAAAATAGATAAAGTTGCTGGATTGGTATTACTAGATCATTGTGATGTTTGTTGGCAGCAAATTATTCTAGGAGTAAACAGCTTTGTATCTTGGAAAAAGTGAATCCAGACTACTAATAATGGAAGCAGGAACTTTAATATTTTCTGTCTCTGCCAAACACCTTTCCATTGGGTAAAGCCCTCTGGTGCTAGTTGCCAGTGAGGCATGAGAGGTGAATGAAGCAAATAGAATCAGGAAATTAAATTTTCCAGATGCAGGATCAAAGTCAGAGTATAAACCTTAATTACATTTATTTTTTTAATTCTTTATTTATTATTTTTTAACATACTTAGACAACTTTACAATTATCAATGAACCAGTCATAATTTCAACCAAAAGTTCTCACAAATATTGGTATACATTGCAATGTGAAGCAACAAATGATTTTTATAATATTTTCTAAAGGTAATGTCTGTACCATTAATATTTTCTAAGTATTCTAAGAAATTATAAAACTTTTATACCAATATCCTATATGACTTGTTAAAAGAAAATCTAATGCTCTAAAACATGTATTTACTGCACATCATCAGGAAAAAAATGTTATCAGAAATAATGTGAACCTTTTCTCTTATTCTCCAGTATCTATTTTGGATTGTCTCTGGGAATTTTTGCATTAATAAAAGATCTCAACTGAATGGGCTCGAAGAAAACATATCTATTATTATTTAGCCTGATTACACATTTGCTAGGGTATCTCACTATAAAATCTGCTCCTAGGTCTCTGACTTCTTGTTGCATTGATAGAAAACGTTTCCTTCGCAATTGCGTCTCCCTGGCAATATCCAGATACACCCAAATTTTTCCACCAAGAAAACTTTTTGATCGATTGTGAAAGAAATGTTTTAAAACTAAATCTCTATCTGCTTGAAATATGAATGAAACCAATAATGTTCCTCTGAAATCTACTTGTTCTGTTATAGATTGTTCCAAAAACTCCGTCAGGTTATCTCCAACTCCTTGCATTTGTTTACTATTTTCTTAATTCCTATTTTCTTTCCTACCTTCATTTAGAAAGTATATTTTTGCAATTGGTGGAATTGCTTCTTTGGGAAGTAAAAGAATTTCTATGAGATACCTCTTAAAAATATCTAAGGGAAAACAATTTTATACCAGGAAAATTCACAATTTTTTATATCTGATTTCATTTTCCTAGAGTTTTGTGTTTCTCCCTGCATTACACATATTTGGGGGTGGATTTATCAAAATGTGGTAAGTACTGCAGGTGATAGCAAAGGGGGTGTGTTTCATGCTAATTACCTTTGTGAAGAGCTAAGTTAGTGCAAATTGTGATACCATTTCAGATTCTGTGATAAGTGCCAGACCTGTTGTATTTCCTGCATTCAACCACTGGGGACCATTTTGAGAGAGAGAGAGAGAGAGAGAGAGAGAGAGAGAGAGAGAGAGAGAGAGAGAGACTTACTATAATGTCTACTCCCTAGACAGGTATTTGTATCCCTATGGGAGGCCCACCTAGTAACTCGAGGTGGGGATTAGGTATGAGTGTAGGGGGTTGGGGGCCACTTTCACATTCAACATGAGACGTACGAACAGAACAGTGGTCACGTGTGAAGATTTGATGGCCTTCGGAGTAAGGAAACTCACTCCAAGATGAGATTTGGGCAATGTTCTCTCAACCTAGCTTGATGGACACTCTACCTGGGCAACAACAAGCTAGGTGGAGAGAACATCTTGTGCTCCTACAATGTGACAGGGGCTGACCAATGGCACTGGTAGCCCCTGTGACATAGTAAGGGCAAAGGTTATTGGCACCATTTTGAATACCGGCAGCCAAGGGCATGAGTGCAGGAGATGGCTCCCGGACCCCCTGCTGAACCACCAGGGAGTGTTTTGGTAAGTCTTGGGGGGGGGGGGGTTAGGAGGGTGGGGGGTTTGTTTAAATTCGCTCCTTTAGACGGCTGAATAATTCGGCGAAGATTCGTTGTGTTCGTGGGGAATCGCGATACGTTTCGCTTCCCCATGAATACAACGAATATGGCCCTATACGTTGCGGATTACCAATACGTAAGAAATGAATGCACACCCCTAGTTTAAACTCTCCTCTGTTGGAAAGGACCCTGGCCCCTTGGGCCTCTGGACTGTGAAGAGAGAGAAAGGGAGTTTGTGGTCCCAGGAAAACCATGTACCCCTGTATTCAGGACACCCACTGAAAAAGGGGTTATATTAGTATTTTTTTTTCTGCCTTTCATCAGTAGTTTACTTCTTCAAATAGGTTTAAATAGAAATGGATTACATATGTGATAATTAGCTATAAATAGCATTGCATTAAATTATATAATATTAGATCACAAGCAGTTTTTCTTGCATTGAGGTATGTCAGTTCAGTAGATTAAAACAGAGAGCAACTTATTTTTAACTTAGCAATTATTTACATCCAGTATCTGCAGTCAGATTAGAAGTATTACATTATGGGCAAGTTGGTCAGCAATAGTTTACATCAAGCAAATTGATATAGGCAGGAACAGATGTTATTGTGGTCCCAAGATATTTCTAGGTTCCCTAAAGAAGATTTTTAAAACATGGCAGGTTTATAGTAAAATACAGTCTAAGTGAAGCATACAAATTTAAAATTTAGAAAATATATTGGTCATGTTTGCACACTCTGCCCTGCCGACCTGCTTGACGAACCAACAAAGGCCCCAGCATACTTTCTCCCTCTCTCTTTGTCTCCCCTGTCTCCTTCCTCGTTTCCCGTTTAACCTGTACCTTTTTTCTTTGTTTTTTTTCATTCTTTTCTCCTCTGCAGACGCCGCCCCGAGGACCCCGGAAAAGCAGCTGCGCCCCTCCCCCTTGGCTGATGCTACTGACGTCATTCACGTCAGAAAGTGTGCCAAGAGGGGGGATTTAAAAAAGTGAAGAGGGAGCCGGAGGCGCCGCATGCTGGCATCGTGCACCAAAGGAGAACAACAAAGGGGCATGCTCCTTTGTACACCCCTTTGTACACCCCTTTAACACACCCCAGAAATCCTGAGAACATCCAAAGAAACCACACTGCGAAACTGAACAACAAGGAACATGGACAAAGAAAAAGAAGACCAGGTAACACAATCAATTAAAATCTGCCTGAATAAAGGTAAATATGGGGAAGAGAAGATTATTTAAAGAGAAACAGAGCCAGATATAGAACAAAAGATACTAAAAATATCATCCAAAGTAACCTTATACAGATAAAAAGGACCAATAACACAAAAAATACATCCTTAAACAATCTGCTAATAACATTCTTCCTAGTAAATGCACAATCAATCACAAAAAAGTTCCCAATAATCACAGACCTACTATATGACAATAAACCAAACTTCACTGCTGTCACTGAATCATGGTTTAAAAAATCAGATATAGTTCTAAAAAATCAAATAGCACATAGAAACTACGATATTTTTTCAATTCCCAGAATAAATAAATGAGGGGGCGGCCTACTATTAATTATTGAAAAAGTTTTCAAATGCAAACCAATTCCAATAACACTCCCAATAAATCATGAAATTGCAATTTTTGAGACAAATAACGTACAAATATGTCCACCAAGCCTCCTAGAATTAAACATCTCCCCATTAATTGAGTTTCTAACAACACACCTAAATATCTCTAAACCTACCATAGTACTAGGAGATTTCAATCTTCACATAGATGTACACCCTTTATCAAATACCTGCCAGTCACTGATAGACACAATGACAGCATTAGGATTCTTACTAATTACCGACAAATCAACACATAAAGCAGGACACTCTCTTGATCTAACGTTCATCAACCACAACTGCTTAGAACATATTAAAACCAATTACACACACATTCCTTGGTCAGACCACTTCCTCATTCAATCCAACATTAAATTTCTTAAACCACAAATAAAACAAAACATAAAACCTATAGAATTCAAGTTTCGTCTACCTTATAATATTGAAAAGCTAAAAGACAAACTAGAAGAGAAATTCACAGATCTTGACTACAAAGATTGTAATTCTGCAACGGAAGCTTGGTTAGACACAACTAACAAAATAGCAGACGAAATAAATCCAATCAAATTAATGCATAACAAAGAAACAAAACAAAATAATCCCTGGCACAACGAAAAAATAAATGATCCAAAGAGAAATCTCAGAAAAAAAGAAAAAGAATGGAGAAAGTACAAAACATCTGAAACTCTAGCTAAATTTAGAAAACACCTAGCATTTTACAAACAATTAATCCTTGACGCAAAGAAAAAATATTACAGCAATAAAATAGAAAAGTTTGCTAATAATCCAAGAACCTTATTTACCATAGTATCAAACCTCACCAATGACAAATCAGAATCTCCTCATAACCTACCGGAACAAAGATGTAACAAAATAGCAAAATTCTTTAGTGACAAAATCACAAACTTAAAACCAATTACAAAAACCACCAAACAAGAAATTAAAATGCAAAAAAGAGACGTCACACAATGGTCTTCATTTAATGAAATATCAGATCTGGAAGTAGAATCCATACTAAAAACCTTAAACCCTGCTCCTCATGTAATTGACTCATTACCAACCTTTGACATAAAACAAATAGCCAACATTGGGCCTCATTTTCCATCCGGATCACACGCAATACCAAAATGGGGGCGGAGTCGGCCCCGGAAGAGGAGGAGTCGGGGCGTCACCGGGGCCAACTCCTCGAAGATGCTGCGGACGATGAAAAGGTATGGCCCTTTTCTCGTCCGAGTTCGCCCAATAGCTTCACCTTGTATGGTGGTGCTATTGGGTGCGAAAACGGCAGCAATCGCACCGCGACCGTGCGATCGCTGCCGGCTAGCGCAGGCCTGCCCCCCATTTCAGCCCCCCGCCCCTCATTCCCTAAAGTATCGCAGGCCTGTGATAATTTAGAAAATGAGGCCCATTGTCTCCCCAATATTAGCTAAGATCGTAAACCTTTCCTTGGAAGAAGGATCAAATCCGGATATATTGAAAGGGGCAATTATAAAACCAATCATAAAGAAAAAAAACAGCGACCCCCTTATCCTGAGTAACTACCACCCAGTCTCAAATCTCCCCTTACTAGCTAAATTAATAGAAAAAATGGTACAGAAACAACTAGCTGAACACAGACAATAATAATATATTGTATCCTTCGCAGCATGGCTTTTGCAAACACTACAGCACAGAGACATTGCTGCTCTCACTAACTGACAATATTCTAAGAGGTTTTGATAGCAGAAAACATTACATTCTAATAATGCTAGTCTTATCTGCAGCCTTCGACACAGTAAATCATGAAATACTATTAAAAAGACTAGAAGAAATAGGACTACACAGCAAAACAATAAACTGGTTCAGTTCATATCTAAATAACAGATTCTTTCAAGTACAGATAAATGACGTATTATCAGACAAATTTAACCTTAAAACAGGAGTACGCAAGGATCAGACTTGTCCACAACCCTCTTTAACATATACATGCTGCCGTTATGCCATCTACTAGCAGGACTGGGAATCACACATATTACATATATGCAGATGACATTCAACTAATTCTACCAATTGAGGACAAAATAGAGAAAGCGTTAAACCTAGCCAACATGTACTTAGATATTATCAAACAGCTGTTAAACCAAATGGAACTAATCATTAACATTTAAAAAATGGAATTTCTACACTTAGAACGGAAAAATATCGAGGTCATTCAAACTCCAATAATACTCAAAAACAACCAGAAAATAGAACTAACCAAAAAGTTATGGAATCTCGGAGTAATAATGGACACAGAACTCAGTCTAAAACAGCACTTATCACTAAAAGTAAAAGAAGGCTATGCAAAACTCATGATTCTAAGAAAACTAAAACCCTTACTAACACCTGCAAACTTTCGAACAGTGCTCCAGGCACTAATATTCTCCAGCACTGACTACTGTAACGCCTTATTACTGGGACTCCCTCACACAACATTAAGACCAAATACTACAAAACACTGCAGTAAGGATACTGACCGGTAAAAAAAGGAGGGACCATATCACTGAAACTCTACCAGAATTACACTGGTTACCAATAGAACACAGAATACAATACAAAACCCTTTGTACAATACATAAATTAATACACGACGAAAAGGCAGACTGGGTGAACACAGCACTACGGGTACACATCCCTCACAGAAACCTGAGATCAGCCAACAAAGCACTCCTAACCATTCCCTGAGTTAGAACAGTGAGACTCACCCAAGTTAGAGAAAGAGCCTTATCCTTAGCAGGTCCTACACTGTGGAACACAATGCCACTAGAGATCAGATTACAAAGAGAACTGAAAACATTTAAAAACAAGTTTAAAAACCTGGCTTTTTAAACAAGCCTATCACAAAGAGAACAGGAAATAGAAAGTATGCAGGAACAGGCAGAAGACCACCAGCACAAAGCACTGTCTCAAAATGTATTCGGAGTATTTTATTAGTTTACCTCATGGCTAACTTAATAGAATTAAACAGAACATGAGACTTATTCCTGTAAAAATTAAAGTTAACCACTTTAATTAACGTGCCTGTATGTAAACCGTTGTGATGGTATATAACAACTACGGTATAGAATAGATTTTAAATAAATAAATAAATAGTTGCATAAAACTTAAAAGAGGTGTACCAGATAAAAACACACAACTGCATTACAGGAAAGGATGTATAGTTAGGGGGAGATAGCTCTCAAACTGAGTGAGCCTGAATTCAGTCATAGTACTGTAATAGTAGATGTCAGCATTTAAAGGATCATTAGACCTACCGATTCTGCTTGGTTGCTCCTGCCTACACTACTCTGTGGGTATCTCTTGCTATCAAACCCATGTTTGTCTTTCACTGTTTCAGATGTGACCATCAACCTTCTATATTTTAAGCCCTCTCTCCCTCCCACCCTCACTATGCTAAGGATAATTCCCACCTGTCAGTTGTAAAAGCTTGAACATCTGCAGGATATTACTTCTACTTCTAGCTGGGAAGTATAGCAGAGCCAAGCCTGCAGCCCTTATCCTGCTTATTAGATTGCCACATACTTCTCCTGATGAGATCTAATAATGCACCAAAGTATCAAAGCCATGTTGCTGTTTTATATTGGTTGACATTAGGGATGTGAATCAAACCCATGTTTGTCTTTCACTGTTTCAGATGTGACCATCAACCTTCTATACTTTAAGCCCTCTCTCCCTCCCACCCTCACTATGCTAAGGATAATTCCCACCTGTCAGTTGTAAAAGCTTGAACATCTGCAGGATATTACTTCTACTTCTAGCTGGGAAGTATAGCAGAGCCAAGCCTACAGCCCTTATCCTGCTTATTAGATTGCCACATACTTCTCCTGATGAGATCTAATAATGCACCAAAGTATCAAAGCCATGTTGCTGTTTTATATTGGTTGACATTAGGGATGTGAATCCTTTTTTGACGATTTAAAAAAATCGTCTGATATTTTTTAAATCGTCAAAAATCGTTAGAGTGCGCGATACAATAGAAATTCCCCCGATTTATCGTGAAAAATCATTAATGGGTTAATGTCCACTAACAGGAGTTATTTGGGGGGAGGGCAGGAAAACCGGCACACCAAAACAACCCCTAACCCCCCCCCCAAAACTTTTTACGAGTACCTGGTGGTCCAGTGGAAGCCCTGGGACCGATCTCCTGCTCTCGGGCCATCGGTGCCATTTTGGCTGCCACTAATGAAAATGGCGCCGATGGCCTGACAAAAAAAAACCAAAACCCACTGACCCTTTAAAAATGACCCCTTTGCTTCCCCCACCCTCCCGAACCCCCCCAAAGCCATTTAAAAATTACCTGGTGATCCAGTGAGGGCGCGGGGAGCGATCTCCTGCTCTCGGGCCATCGGCTGCCACTAATCAAAATGGCGCCGATGGCCCTTTGCCCTTACCATGTGACAGGGTATCCGTGCCATTGGCCGGATCCTGTCACATGGTAGGAGCACTGGATGGCCGGCGCCATCTTGTGCTCCTACCATGTGACAGGGGCTGACCAATGGCACCAGTAGCCTCTGTGACATAGTAAGGGCAAAGGCTATCGGCGCCATTTTGAATACTGGCAGCCGACGGTCCGAGTGCAGGAGTTCGCTCCCGGACCCCTGCTGGACCACCAGGGGCTTTTGGCAAGTCTTGGGGGACCCTCCTGACCCCCACAAGACTTGCCAAAAGTCCAGCGGGGGTCCGGGAGTGACCTCCTGCACTCGGACTGTCGGCTGCCAGTATTCAAAATGGCGCCGATAGCCTTTGCCCTTACTATGTCACAGGGGCTACCGTTGCCATTGGTGAGCCCCTGTCACATTGTAGGAGTACAAGATGGCGCCGGCCATCCAGTGCTCCTACCATGTGACAGGATTCGGCCAATGGCACGGATACCCTGTCACATGGTAAGGGCAAAGGGCCATTGGTGCCATTTTGATTAGTGGCAGCCGACGGCCCGGGAGTGGGAGGACGGCCCGGAGCGGGAGATCGCTCCCAGGACCCCCACTGGACCACCAGGTACTTGTAAAAAGTTTTTTGGGGGGTTGGGATGGTGGGGGAAGCTAAGGGGTTAGCTTTAAAGGGTCGGGTGGGTTTTTTGTTTATCGGCTGGGGTGCAGCCGATAAACAAAACCGCGATCGGGCCCGATGGAAAAAAACCCACATGTGTATCGGAACCGGAATCCGAACCGATTCCGGTTCCGATTCACATCTCTAGTTGACATTGTTCCTTTTCTTTGGGAGCTTGTTGCAACTGGATATCTGCTCTTTGCTTCTCCCCTTTTGGCTCTCTCCCATTCCATGTAATTGAGCATATCGGTTTCCATAACTAGATAATTTAATCTACCACTTTCCTTCTTGCTTTTACCACTGCCTTCTGCTTCTTTTCCAAGAATGCTTAAATTCTGTCATGGTTTTGGTTACTAGTACCTCAAGTAGCAAGCTATTACAGGTATTCACCACATTTTCAGCATAAAAGAATTTCTTCTCAGCCTTCCTCCCTACAATTTTATATCATGACCCCTGTTCTTTAATTTTTTAAAATGAAAAATGTCTCTTACGTTATTGGTTTTAATTACTCCCCTATCCAAATCTAATAAGGCAAGTTACAGATCAGATACAAGGCTTGCAAGTTAAGTTGGTACCTAGAGAAATAGAGGGCAAAATGATTTGTGTAAGAAGCATCAGTGAAAGAAAGGGGAATCAAATCAGAATCTGATCCTTGGTTCTTGGCTCCCTGCTCTAACTACTAGATCACACCTCCAGTCTTATTGAAGCCTGTTAAATATTTGAATGTTTTCATCATAATACCATTCTTTTCTCCAGTGAATATATTTTGAGTTCCCTAAGCCTTTTTGTGTAGGGTTTGGGTTTCAGGCATGGAACCATTTTGGTGGCTGTACTCTAAACTGCTTCCATTTGACCAATGTCTTTGTGAATATGAAGGTATGAACCCCAGAACTGAATTGGTATCTTTTTGTCCTAAAAATGGCAATACCCAAGTCTAACATAGAAACATAGAAATGGTGGCAGAAAAGGACTTAATGGTCCATCTAGTCTGCCCAGCAAGCTTATGGTAGTAACTGCTGGCCATACAAGCCACCTTTATAATTATCAGCTTCCCAGACTTCAAAGTCAGATCTCTTGTTGGTTGCTTTTTGAGTCCAATTCCCCGTTACCTCTTGCCATTGAAGCAGAGAACAATGTTGGAGTTATATCAACAGCATTAAGGCTTATTGTTTAAGGGTAGTAACCGCCATATCAGCAAGTTGCTCCCATACTTATTTGTTTTCCCAGACTTTGCAATTCAATGTCCTTATTGGTTGCTGTCTGAATCTAATTCCCCTTTTCTTCTTTCCCCCCTGCCGTTGAAGCAGAGATAAATGATGGAGTAACATCAACAGCATAAAGGCTTATTGGTTAAGTGTAGTAACCACCACACTAGCAAGTAACATTTATGGTTGCAGAGTTCTTCACTGAGAATTAGCCAGGTATTCCATGTCAGGTGCTCCATCCAGGAAGGCTTAAAATTGACAAAAGGGAAAGACAAAAACAATTCTAACATCAAAAATATGACTAAACATGTTCAAGAATCGTTGTCTTGCTCATATATGGGATGATTTACCTTTCATAACTCAGACCATCAAGAAAATTGTGACTTCATCTAAAACCCAAGTGGCAAAACCTCCATTGCACAACAGACTAAAAGTCTTAGATCCATCACCTTCTATAGTCCAAGTAAATCCTGGTGTGGAGGGCTCCAATTGACCCAAAACTCTGAGGGACTACATCTCAGCCTATTGAGTTACAACACTAAGAGAAAACCCGAAAGGCCTGCAACAACAGCAATTCCTGCAATCTGGGTTCTTGCCTTCTGATTTTTGCTAGCAATATGCTGAGACAATAGCAATAATCTTCCATAGAAATTATGACAACTTATATAAAATGATTACATGTCAAATAAAATAATAGGTTAAAATCCAAGCTTCCTGGGACAGTTGTGACCAAGGAATTATATATTGATCAAACTTTTGTCGGGCACTTAATATTAATTTATTCATTCCTTCACTTATTGCTGACTGATCCCTTTACTGAAACATGTCAGTGAAAGGACCAATCACCTTTCAGAAGGCTGTCCTGAAAGGGGATTGGTCCTTTTCACTGTCAAATGTCAGTGGAAAGGACCAATCGGAGGCCAGACCTTGGAGGGAGGGTGCTTAGGGCAGATCAGACAGGGCTCCCAGCCATGTCTCATAGGTACCCGAGGTGCTAGGGATGCGTTAGGGATGCACATTTTTTCCTAGCATGTCCTTTTTAGTGCGGCCAGTCATTTGAATATTATATCGGGTTCCCAGGAGAGGTGGTTGGGCACGCATTAAGAAAGCGGGCACTCAGCATTGAGCGCCTGCTTTCTATGTGTCAATCTGCATCGGCCTGATAGACAGTAGTGCAGTGAAGGGGAGTTTGACAAGGGGACTAGATATATGGGAGAAAAATCATGTTTCCGGCAGCTAGGATGCTGACCTAGAGAGATGAACTAAAAACAGAAAAATATAGCAGTGATGTCAGTGATATTGTTTTGATTCCCCATTCTGTTCATATTTCCAAAACTGGCTAATTCTGTTTAGGGTTTTAGCTTGTTGAAGTCATTGGATATGCAAAGCAAACATTTTCTTTTTTTTTTGTTTGTTTCATTTTGTTTAGTTTTAGCACATGCTATTTTGAAGTAACACATACTAAACATTTTAATGCAAGCTATTTTATTTTGGCATGTACTATCTTGAAATTTTGTGCACACTATTTCAAAATAGCAAATGCTAAAACAAAATACACATCCCTATTTCGTTAAAGTTCATTTCAGAGAAACCCTAATAGTAAAATGCCAGTCTTCACCACAAAGGGGACCCGTTTCCCTTTATTTGTATAAAGGTTATCTTTGGGTGTTTTGAAAAATTATGTTACTATAGAATAAAACAGAAACAGCATTAGGTGATTAGGTTTTAGTTGTTTAGATAATAGCATTGCAAATAGGCACAGCTTCCCAGTTTCCTACAGCAATTCAAAGGTAGATTTTGTGGCTAGAGTTAGAAGCGTGTATGGTAAAGTTTCAAAAATTCTGTGGCAATAATGCACATACTGCTGCTGATGCTTCTGAATCAATCCAGGTCCTTGGCAATTCCATGGAGAATAGGACATTCTATAGCAAGGGTCAGATTTTGTAGCCCTTCTCATGGCTTTTAGATTTTATATCTTAAGTGTAGATTCAAAAGTCAATTTAGTGATCTGAATTTTTTAAAAAAGAAATAAGCTACATCTATAAGGTTTGAACTCATAACCTCTTGTTTATATCAGCATAGTGGCCCCTAAGCTATGAAGCTCTGCAACTAACAAGAGCAAATAAGCTTGAGTTGTCATTATATCTGACAGAAATCTGACTAATGTGAAAATTCAAAATGTCACTCAGACTTTACTTATATGGTATAAATGGTGTGATAATCATGTAACATTTTTCAGGGTCTTATTTTGAATTATTTATTTACGAACATGTATTAATCACTTAAATGAAACAATCAATGCTATTTACAGCAAAAGATAAAAAGTATATAAAAAGTAAATTTAATAACACAATACTCACAATAAATCTATATAAATAAAAATGTTAAATAGTTTGGACAAAATCGCTAATCTCATAAACCACTGAACTGATTGCTTTCAAATTTGGACACAACCTTCATTTCGCATACAGGAAGGTTCTTCTGTACTTACATTACAGATATGTCACACCTGTGACAGGTAAAATAGGTTTAAAGATTTTTTTGAGAAAATAGCGACATCTGCTGGATGTAAGCACCATCTGTTACACCTTACACTAACACACGCTACACTAATCATTTCGCCAGTCCAGGTCCACGTTTCACTTCCATTTTAACACATTCATGCATTTTTTTCGCCGGAAGATAACTATTTCCTTTACAGATAAAATACACCCACCACCCTCCTCACACCCCCCACACACATGCCAAATTTGTTTACTTCCCACAGACTCCCAACACACACAAAACCACCCTCCTCACACCCCCCCCCACACACATGCCAAATTTATTTACTTCCCAGGCCCTCACAACACACACAAAACCTGACAGAAGTCCGGGAGGCTCCAGCGGGGGGCCAGGGACCGGTCCGGGACACACCTCCTGCACTACGGCCGTCGGCTACCAGAAATCAACATGGCGCCGACGGCCCTTTCCCTTACTATGCCACTCGGGGACACCAATGGCGGCAGTAGCCCATGTGACATAGTAAGGGCGAGGGCCCCTCGGTGCCATTTTCAGGACTGGCAGCCGGCGGCCTTTTGCCCTTACTATGTCAGAGGACCTACCGCTGCCATTGCTCCACCCCACTGACATAGTAAGGGCAAAGGGCCGTCGGAACCCGTTTCAGTGCTCGCAGCCGATGGACCAACGCCAATACATCGCTCCCGGACTGCTCCTGAACGCCCGCTCCACCGACTGACATTTTTATCAGGTCTCGGGGGGTCTGGAGGGTGGTAATTAATTTATTGCGGACATCTTGGGGAGGGGTCACGAGGGGGGGGGCAGGTTTCATTCATTCGGCAACTCTGGGGGGCAGGGGGTGGGCTACTGTTTTTCGCAGGGCTGGGGGAGGGGGGGCAGGAGAGTGTGGGGTGGTTAGTTTAAGAGAACGTTTCTCATAGGGTTGTTTTTTGGGGGAAGGGGGAGGTTCACACACAAATACATACACTAAACTTGCATGATCTCGGGAACACACCAAAATAGCCCTCCCCAGACCACAAAACAAATTTGGAAGTGCAAATGTGGTTAGGCACTCCCCTATTTGGCTACATAACGCGCACAGATGCCTAGGGACAGACAACATGTAGCACCAATTTTAATTTCCCAGGTCTTGGGGGGGGGGGGGCAGGAGGAGGGGTTATTATTTGATTTAAAGGATTGGGATTGGTTTGTTTTTTTTTGGGGTGGGGGGTTCCCACAGAAATAGAAAGACAAAAGTTTTCTGATCTGAAGGGTAGGCAGTAGGTGGGGGGAGGTGACAGTGAGGGGAGGGAGAATGAGGGGGAGAGAGTTGGAGTGGGGACAGGGGAGGGAAGGGGGGGGGGTGAGTGACCAAGAGGGAGGAGGATGAGTGACTGAGGTAAATGAGCAAGGGGAAGGGGGAGGGAGGGAAAAGAACCTGCCTCTCCCACTGCAACGTGTGGCGGGGTACTGCTAGTACAATATAAAATAAAATAGCAACATATTAAACCATCAGAAATATGTAAATAAAATAACTAAATCAATAATTGAAAAATACTATAATTAAATAAAAATATATCATCATATATAATATACTGAATATTCCTTAATAATACTGATCAAATAAAATCAAACAATAAAACAAATAACTATTTGCCATAGCTCATCACTATCTACTTCCTACCCCCATTAGACTACCTGAAATGCTATATAGAATAAAGTCTTGATTGATATTTGAAAGAAGAGACTCTTTTTGACCACAACAATCTTGCTGGAGATTATTCCATAGCATGGGGGTCACCAGCAAAAAATCCCTTAGCCTTGTTCTCTGAAGCCAAGCTTCTAATAAATGGGAATACAGAGCAGTTCATCCTGAGATGAACATAACACTCTAGTCAGAGCATACATCATAAGAACATAATTTTTACCATGCTGGGTTAGACAAAAGGTCCATTAAGCCCTGCATCCTGTTTCTAACAGTGGCCAATCCAGGTCACAAGTATTGGCCAGGATTGGCAGGATTGGCCAGGATTGGCAGGATTCCTCAGTTCAGTAGGTTCCATGCTGATCCTAGGGACAAGCAGTGGATTTCTCCAAGTCCACCTTAATTATGATTTATGGACTTTTCTTCTAGGGACTTGCCCAAATCTTTTTTAAATCCAGCTACACTAACATCTTTTACCACTTACTCCAGCAACAAATTCCAGAGTTTAATTATGCATTGGGTAAAAATGTATTTTCTCCTATTTGTGGAGTGATATAGAGGAATTATGATCTTTCCTGTTTTATTCTTCTTAATTAATTTAGCTTAAAAAAATTACAAGGCCCCAGTGAGATTTGAACTCACGACCCCTGGTTTACAAGACCAGTGCTCTAACCCCTGAGCTATGGAGCCATATAGTTGGAGCCTTGTCAAAGATTTTTATAGTAACTCTTGTATGTATAAGAAACCTGTTTGACTACTAGTGATGTGAAAATGTCAATCAGATTTTATTTATACTATATACATTACCTAGGTAAAGTTAGAAATGGGCGAGACTTAGAACGTCTGAGCCAGACTTAATCAAAGCATCTGGTTCTGACTCAGCTTGACGTCCTCAGAAATAATGAGCAAATCTGGGCTGAACCAGGTTCACTCCCATTTAAAGTCAAACTGTCACATTCATTTCTTCTCCAACTCAGGAGCAATGTCAGGAAATACTTTTTCCATGGAAAAAGTTCTGGATATGTGAAATGTTCTCTCCCAACAGATGGTGGAGGCTGAAACAGTAAAAGACATCAAGTAAGCATGGAAAAAGCACAGAGGTCCTTGAAAAAAAGTGAAGAGGCAATAGAAGCACAACCTAGCAATATTGCAGGTGATTGGAGTAACTGGGTTGATAATATCGGGCTATAATTTGAAAGTAAGGATGAAAAGAATAAGAGCAGTAGCCAGGTTGGTCTAGCAGGTTACAAATTAGGGGCTCACCGAGGCCTTCAAGTATAGTGTGTAGAGCTAGTAGTAATCAAATGGACATAAGACTGTTTAGAATCAACAAGAATAAACCATAAGAGTATAGTCTCAACTGCTATATATAGATATGTAATTTAACATGTGATATGATGATAGTTATTGGCAATTATTAAATTTGCAATCATGTATATAATGCTATCTCTTCCCACAGACCTGATGAATCAGTGAAGCGGGCTGGTGATGATGGGGTAGCATCCAAAAAGGCCATAGGGACGTCAGAGATGGATGTTGGGGTACAGCCATTCTAGTATTGGTGGTTATTTAGATTATTACAAAGGTTGTGATTAAAACCACAAGGCGTCGATAAAGGGACAAAGCAGCAGAAAGACTAGCAGCAACACACTGAGGAACCATGATAGTGGCAAAAACACCACAAGGAGCAGAGTGAGTCGTCTGGTGTATGGCAGCAAGGCAGAGTGGCAGAAAGTTGATAGGGGCAAGACAGGCTGGCAGAGCGGAGGTAGTCTGGTCCCTGTGGTTTTGATAGGGGCAAGACAGGCTGGCAGAGCGGAGGTAGTCCGGTCCCTGTGGATTTGATAGGGGCAAGACAGGCTGGACCCAGGGAGAGTTCCCTTTCCTTTGCGCAGGAAAGGGCTCCCTAGAATGGGTTCGCCCCTAGAGTGGGGTGTTTCCGTTGGCATCTAGTGAGCTCTCACTGGTCTTTTAAAATCTGGTGGACATAGCAGATATACAAATGAGAATTTTGAAGGCCGAGGCGGAGGAGCTTTTCATGTTAACAGCAGTTCAACATGGGTCAGCGGCTGTTAAGAGATAGGCTGGCTACACCCGGGAAGCGTTCTCTTTTCTTTGCACAGGAAAGGGCTCCCTGAAATGAGTTGGCCCCTAGAGTGGAGCACACGCCTTCAAGCATGGCGAGTCGACGTTGAGGAGGTTTCCATGTGAACAGCGGTTCAACATGGGTCAACGGGTGCTAAGAAATAGGCTGGCTACACCCAGGGAGAGTTCCATTGCTCAGGAACGGCTCCCTAGAATGGGTTGGCCTCTAGAGTAGAGCACGAGCCTTCAAGCGTGGTGAGTCGATATGGAGGAGGTTTCCATGTGAACAGTGGTTGAACATGGGTCAACGGGTGCTAAGAAATAGGCTGGCTACACCCAGGGAGAGTTCCCTTTCCATTGCGCAGGAAGGGGCTCCCTAGAATGGGATGGCACCTAGTGTGTGGTGGTTCCGTTGGAGTCTAGTGAATATCCAGAAGCTATTAACTGTACTTATGCACTTCAGCTGATGACAAAGGAAATTGAAGAGCTCTCAGAAATAAGAAAACTGCTACTCAAGTCCAAATCTACAATATCAACCTATGTTCACTTTGTACCCTACAGTGCCTCTGTGAACTAAGGAAACACAGAGGATGAACTAGAGTACAACTACCATTAGTTTTCTATAGTACTAGAAACATTAATGTTGGCACCTAAGAAACATCTAGGGAAAATTGCCCATATTATGAATGTCATGAAAACTATTGTGCATATGAAATATCCAAGCTCCAAGCTGGACAGACAGGCACAGCGTTTGAGGTCAAGTCCTTATAGGAACATAAGACCTGTACAGTGGACAGACAGGCACAGCGTTAGAGGTCAGGCCCTTGTAGGGACCTAAGGCCTGGAC
Source organism: Rhinatrema bivittatum (assembly GCF_901001135.1). NCBI lineage: Eukaryota > Metazoa > Chordata > Amphibia > Gymnophiona > Rhinatrematidae > Rhinatrema > Rhinatrema bivittatum. The sequence goes on along the minus strand of NC_042616.1, from coordinate 342,704,191 downwards.
GGACAGGCACAGCGTTTGAGGTCAAGCCCTTGTAGGGAAGTAAGGCCTGGATGGACAGGCACAGCATTAGAGGTCATGCCCTAGTAGGGATGTAAGGCCTGGACAGTGGATGGACTGGCATAGCATTAGAGGTCAGGCCCTTGTAGGGATGTAAACCCTGGATGGACAGGCATAGCATTAGAGGTCAAGCCCTTGTAGGGATGTAAGGCCTGGACAGTGGATGGACAGGCATAGCATTAGAGGTCAGGCCCTTGTAGGGATGTAAACCCTGGATGGACAGGCACAGCATTAGAGGTCAAGCCCTTGTAGGGATGTAAGGCCTGCACAGTGGATGGACAGGTACAGCATTAGAGGTCAGGCCCTTGTAGGGACGTAAGGCCTGGATGGACAGGCATAGTGTTAGAGGTAAAGCTCTTGTAGGGACGTAAGGCCTGGATGGACAGGCACAGCATTTGAGGTCAAGCCCTTGTAAGGATGTAAGGCCTGGATGGACAGGCACAGCATTAGAGGTCAAGCCCTTGTAGGGACATAAGGCATTCCATGAAGTTAGCAAGTAGCACATTTAAGACTAATCGGAGAAAATTCTTTTTCACTCAACGCACAATAAAGCTCTGGAATTTGTTGCCAGAGGATGTGGTTAGTGCAGTTAGTGTAGCTGGGTTCAAAAATGGTTTGGATAAGTTCTTGGAGAAGTCCATTAATGGCTATTAATCAATTTTACTTAGGGAATCGCCACTGCTATTAATTGCATCAGTAGCATGGGATCTTCTTAGTGTTTGGGTAATTGCCAGGTTCTTGTGGCCTGGTTTTGGCCTCTGTTGGAAACAGGATGCTGGGCTTGATGGACCCTTGGTCTGACCCAGCATGGCAAGTTCTTATGTTCTTATGGACAGTGGATGGACAGGCACAGCATTAGAGGTCAGGCCCTTGTAGGGACATAAGGCCTGGATGGACAGGCATAGTGTTAGAGGTCAAGCCCTTGTAAGGACCTAAGGTCTGAATGGACAGGTACAGCGTTTGAGGTCAGGCCCAAGTAAATACCCAGAAGCTATTAACTGTACATATGCACTTCAGCTGATGACAAAGGAACTTGAAGAGCTCTCAGAAATAAGAAAACTGCTACTCAAGTCCAAATCAACAATATCAACCTTTGTTGACTTTGTACCCTACACAGTGACGCTGTAAACTATGGGAACACAGAGGATGAACTAAAGTACAACTACCACCAGTTTTCTATAGTACTAGAAACATTAATGTTGGTACGTAAGAAAAAACCTCCTCTCACTAGCACTAACTCGTATGCAATAATGGAATTTATTTATTTATTTATTTATTTATAGGTTTTTATATACCGATAGCCGTTTGCACATCGTATCGGTTTACAGATAACTAAAACTTTTTGACAGTGTCATTATACAGAACTTTTGGCACTGCCATTACAACCAACCTCAAACCCTCTCTCACTAATTCCTGCTGAATATTTATCATACTATTACCATTCACAACTGTGTCATATTTATTCATTTGATTACCTATGTACCGTTTTATAGTCTTATTTTTTCACTTGCTATTCTAATGTATCAATAGGCTGAAATGTAAATATTGTGCTGTTCAATTTCTCCCCTTCCATCCCAAGTTTATTTTCCTTGTTTTTTGTAACTTTCCCTCTCCCTTTTTCTGATTCACTGTATTTAAAGTTCAAGGTTCTTATTGAAAATATTGTTTTTTACGTTACGTTATGCTTTACACTCCTTGTTATTTGTAAACCGGGTTGATGTGATGCCTATCATGAAACTCGGTATAACAAAAACAATAAATAAATAAATAAAATAAAATCTAGGGAAAATTGCCCATATTATAAAGGTCATAAAAACAATGGTATACAGCATCATTTGCAAAAACATCACCCATATCATTGGTTTCAGGGGAGGCCACTGATATTAATCTAGGAACCCTGTCTTCCACTCAAAGTAGCATAAAGTCAAATCAGGAAATACATACATTTATAACTTAAAATAAATCCATACTGCATTGTTTGAAGGTAATCTCTAAAATGGCTGGCTGGGATGAACTAAGATGTTTTCCCCTTACTACTCACATTAAAAAATGTCAAATAAGTTTCCTTATTAGTAGTTTAGTGTCACCTCAGGAACAGTGACACTGACTCCCTTCAGTACCAGACACTTTGTGAAGTAACTCAAAACCTTGCAAAAAGAGAAAATCAGAGCCTATATAACAAACCTGCCAGATCAAAACAGCACTATAGTTTCACGGTGACTGCAGTTAAGCCAGCCCTCTTGTTCCTGGCATTTTGCCTGGGAGGAGAAGGACTGGAGCAGGAAGCAGAGTATTATGCTCGGTTGAATGAGTTTGGGCACTGGCCAGTCTCCTTCAGCCTGGGGACATGCTTGGCTGGCCATACTTGATGAAGATTACAATGCTCTATAACCGGCCAAATGACTCAAAAACTGGACTGACTAGTTCAAAACCAGGCAGTTGGCCACCCTTATGTAACCCTACCCTGGGGTGCTTACTATGCTCTGGTGGAGCCATAAAAGTTTTTATTGTCGGTTCGGGGCTGGATTTACTCCTGGCTAGCTCTAACATGTTTCCCTTTCCCCCAGGGTCAGGATCCATTGTTGGTGGGGGGAAAGTTCTACTTTCATGGCGCAGAGTAGCAGGGGTGTCCTTCATACACTACCCTTTTTCTTCAGTGTTCCCTTGGGAGACGGAGACTTGTCATGTTGAGTGCAGTAGGTGCCAAAGAAATACTCAGGAGTCACTTGGTTAGTGTACAAAAATAAAATCTTTACTGTTGAATCACTGTTGGATTATGGCACAAATACATTAAACTGCAATACCACAAAATTCTTAGTTGTAATCACAATTGTTTTCCTCTGTCTGTGCAGGAATATTTTAAAACCAGGAAAAGGAACTTCTACCCTCCAAGATATGGAAAAATAGTGTTCCCAGATGGGCAAGGAATCCCTTGGTGGGTGGGAAACCCCTTCCAAACTCATGAAAAATGTAACTGTCCTGTCTGTACAGAGAGCTTAGATATTCTCTCTCCCCATGGGGTGAAGACTTCTGTCTGTGTGGTGTCCTCGGTGTTCTCAATTAGTTTGTTACTCCTATGTAGCAGTTCTCTTAGACTCTCTTGGTACTTGGATCCCTTATAGATCATAAGAACATAAGAAATTGCCATGCTGGGTCAGACCAAGGGTCCATCAAGCCCAGCATCCTGTTTCCAACAGAGGCCAAAACCAGGCCACAAGAACCTGGCAATTACCCAAACACTAAGAAGATCCCATGCTACTGATGCAATTAATAGCAGTGGCTATTCCCTAAGTCAACTTGATTAATAGCAGGTAATGGACTTCTCCTCTAAGAACTTATCCAAACCTTTTTTGAACCCAGCTACACTAACTGCACTAACCACATCCTCTGGCAACAAAATCCAGAGGAATCCAGCTGAAACACCAACTCCAGTGTCCTTTGGACAGGTAGGAAGAGGGGCAGCTAAACACTCGTCACAGATCTTTTCAAAGCAATTTTTTCTTCCCAAAAATGAAGTTACCACCAGAAGGTCCTGGCACCAGGTTACGACCTTCCTCCAGCCTTGTTGAGGATGAAGAGGGGCAGGTCTTCCCTAGCCTGTACAGCCCCAAACAACAGAGCTCCTGGTTCACTGAGTCCAAGTGGTGCACAGGGTCTCACCAGGTTTCCTACAAATTAAAGTCTCTTTAAACCCAAAATATTCCTTGGATGGAAATCTTACCCATCAGGGAGTGGATAGGAAAGGCAGATCCCCAACCTAGCTGAAGTTTTAAGAGCAGGCCCAAAAATTCAAACCAAGGTAAAAACTCTTCTATACCTCCACTAACTTAAAAAATCATCTCACACTGCCCACAGAGCTCTAGGCAGATCACTGCTATAAAACATTTCCCAGGGGGAAGGCCACGCCGGCACCCTCAAAGGAAGAGACTGTATTTGAATGACACTTCCCCTTACAGACTAACCTGCACTGACCTAGATGATACAGAAGAACCCAGGACTTAATGGTAGCATGGCCATGGCTTCCATTACACCCTCCTCCCACTTATTCAAATCTGGGCACAGGCGTGGAGACTCATGCACAGATTTATAGCAGTACTTACATTAGACAAACATACCATATTGCACTGCAGTATACTTCAACATAATTAAGTCTTCATACATGAAAATCCCAGGAAAGCAAGGCAGCCAATTCTACCTGGGCTGGACCCAAACCCAAGTAGGCTCTACACCTGGTATAGAAACTAACATACATTGACCACAGACGAAGAAATTAATCAAGATGGCAAAAAGTCAAGCGGAAGAGAGGATTGCCAAAGAGGTAAAGAGTGGTAACAAAACATTTTTCAGATATATCAGTGAAAAGAGAAAAGTTCAAAATGGTATAGTGAAATTGAAAGGTGGAAAGGATCAATGCGTGGAGAGAGACGAAGAAATGGCAGAAATATTAAATGAATACTTCAGTTCTGTGTTCACTAAAGAGGACCCTGGAGAAGGACCGACACTAGTTAACAAGAAACTGGAGGGGAATGGAGTAGATGTAACTCCATTTACAGTAGAAAATGTATGGGAAGAGCTGGTGAAACTGAAAGTGGACAAAGCCATGGGGCCTGATGAAGTTCATCCCAGAATACTGAGGGAGCTCAGAGATGTGCTGGCAGGTCCGCTGCGTGACCTATTCAATAGATCCCTAGAAACGGGAGTGGTGCCGAATGATTGGAGGAGAGCGGTGGTGGTCCCGCTTCACAAGAGTGGGAACAGAGAAGAGGCTGGTAACTACAGACCGGTTAGCCTCACTTCGGTGGTGGGAAAAGTAATGGAGTCACTGTTGAAAGAGAGAATAGTGAACTATCTACAGTCGGGAGAATTGCTGGACCAGAGGCAGCATGGATTCACCATTGGAAGATCCTGTCAGACAAATCTGATTGACTTTTTTGACTGGGTAACCAAGGAATTGGATCGAGGAAGAGCACTCGATGTCATCTACTTGGATTTCAGCAAAGCTTTTGACACTGTCCCGCACAGGAGACTGGTGAATAAAATGAGAAGCTTAGGAGTGAGTGCCGAGGTGGTGGCCTGGATTGCAAACTGGTTGATGGACAGAAGACAATGTGTGATGGTAAATGGAACTCTCTCTGAAGAGAGAGCGGTTTTAAGCGGTGTACCGCAGGGATCGGTGTTGGGACCGGTCCTTTTCAATATCTTTGTGAGCGACATTGCGGAAGGGATAGAAGGTAAGGTATGTCTTTTTGCGGATGACACTAAGATCTGCAACAGAGTGGACACGTCGGAAGGAGTGGAGAGAATGAGACGGGATTTAAGGAAGATGGAAGAGTGGTCGAAGACATGGCAGCTGACATTCAATGCCAAGAAGTGCAAAGTCATGCATATGGGGAGTGGAAATCCGAATGAACTGTATTCGATGGGGGGAGAAAGGCTGATGTGCACGGAGCAGGAGAGAGACCTTGGGGTGATGGTGTCTAATGATCTGAAGTCGGCGAAACAATGTGACAAGGCGATAGCTAAAGCCAGAAGAATGCTGGGCTGCATAGAGAGAGGAATATCGAGTAAGAAAAGGGAAGTGATTATCCCCTTGTACAGGTCCTTGGTGAGACCTCACCTGGAGTATTGTGTTCAGTTCTGGAGACCGTATCTCCGAAGAGACAGAGACAAGATGGAGGCGGTCCAGAGAAGGGTGACCAAAAAGGTGGAAGGTCTTCATCAAATGACTTATGAGGAGAGATTGAAGAATCTAAATATGTACACCCTGGAGGAAAGGAGGAGCAGAGGTGATATGATACAGACTTTCAGATACTTGAAAGGTTTTAATGATCCAATGACAACGACAAACCTTTTCCATAGGAAAAAAATCAGCAGAACCAGGGGTCACCATTTGAAGCTCCAGGGAGGAAGATTCAGAACCAATGTCAGGAAGTATTTCTTCACGGAGAGGGTGGTGGATGCCTGGAATGCCCTTCCGAAGGAAGTGGTGAAGACCAGAACTGTGAAGGACTTCAAAGGGGCGTGGGATAAACACTGTGGATCCATAAAATCAAGAGGCCGTCAATAAAGAGTGGGTGGCTCGCCAGAATGACGGCTACTGCCTGGAGATAATACCCTTATTCAATAAACATACACATGGTTACTGTGACTCCAACATCACTCTAAGCTACAACAGCAAGAGGAAATGTGGAAAAAAGGATTCGCACTCACAAAGTGGGGAGTAGCTGGCTTGTTACGGCGGTTACTACCCCAAACCAAATAAGCCTGATACTTCACTTTCAATACATATCCAGCATAGCTCTCTGCTTCAACGGCAGGGGAGAAGAAAAACTGATACTTCACGCATAGCTCTCTGCTTCAACGGCAGGGGAGAAGAAAAACTGATACTTCACGCATATCCAGCATAGCTCTCTGCTTCAACGGCAGGGGAGAAGAAAAAAGGATTCGCACTCACAAAGCGGGGAGTAGCTGGCTTGTTACGGCGGTTACTACCCCAAACCAAATAAGCCTGATACTTCACTTTCAATGCATATCCTGCTTCAACCGCAGGGGAGAAGAAAAACTAATACTTCACGCATATCCAGCATAGCTCTATACTTCAACGGCAGGGGAGAAGAAAAACTGATACTACACGCATATCCAGCATAGCTCCCTGCTTCAACGGCAGGGGAGAAGAAAAACAACCAATAAGGGCTGAATAACACAGTCTGGGTAAAACAAATAAACATGGGTGTAGCTTGCTTATTGCGGCGGTTACTACCCCTACTACCCCTAACTAATCAAGCTTGATATTTCACTTGGTTGCAGCTCCATCACTGCTCTCTACATTAATGGTGGGGGTGGAAGGGAAATAGAACCAAAGAGCTAAGAGAAACAGATAAGTATGAGAAAAAAATGTGAAGCTTGCTGGGCAGACTGGATGGGCCGTTTGGTCTTCTTCTGCCGTCATTTCTATGTTTCTATGTTTCTATGACTCTTTCCTGCCAAAGGAAAAGTTAGACAGACACACCAAGAATTATCCATCAGAATTGGATAGAGAATGACAAAGTGACTGAAACAGGCCAGCCTGCCACTGCTGGTTACAGCAGGTGCGGCTACCAACCTTAAATGCTAGAGGATGCTCTTACCATCCTATGAGTAAAATACAGTACCATTGTACACAATGCATTAATTTCACCTCCAGAGGGGAAGGTGACTACTTTGGAGTTTTGGGGCTGGACAACAGATGACTCAATCAACTCCAAATGAGAAAAACCTGGAAGAGATTCCTCCAATTCCTGGGGAGAGAAAAGAACATTAATCTGCTAATATCACACCTTTTTGTGGCAGCTTCTAGAAATACAGATCCATAAAGCACTGACATGGCAGTTGGCAACCAACCTACAAAACAAAAGGTTTTACATGGAAATCAGTTGAAATAAATCCAAGGGCACTTTTATGACTTATTCAAACAATTTTTTTCAATTTTTATAGAAGAGAGTTTTGTCATTTATCCATTACAACCAAACACAATAATAATTACTTTGTGTCTGTTACATAGCACAGAAACACATTGGTGTGAAAACATGATATTAAAGCCATCCACTGGAATGGCAAAGAAGATAAAGTAAGAGACTGTACTTAGTCTCAAACAGTTCTCCCTTAGCTGTTCTTCATATCTTCCAGACCTCTTGCCTGGCCAAGCAATCTTATTGCTAGATGAGCTAGATGCTTCCATTAAATATGTTACTATCGTGGACCCTTGGGCCGGTTGGGACAGTGTATGGTATGCTATGGAAGACTACAGCAAGCGTCCCAGCCAGGAGGCGGCTCGGAAGAGACTCAGAGGAGGCTTCACCACTGGAAGTCCGAGGTCCCCCCAGGAGGAGCCCATAGGGACCCGGACCTCTTGGACTTAGGTAGAGTCCTATGTGACCAAGGACCCAGGCAGCGGCTGAAGAGATGGATGAGGACTGGACCCAAGTAGATGAAGAGTCTTCACCCTCGGAAGCCCGCAGCTCCCCCGGGAGGAGCCCGTGAGAGCCCAAGCCGCTGGGACTTAGGAAAATCCTCTGGGCCAGCAAGTACCAGATACCTGAGGTGAGGAAGAAGCCGCAGTCGGAGTCCAGGAGCGAAGCTGGGTCAGATGCCAGGAGTCAGAGATCCACACCAAAGCCAGTGACGAAGCAGAAGACGGAGTCGTGGAGGGAGCCAGGTTGGAAGCCAAAGGTCAGAAGTCAATACCAAGCCAGGAACAGAAGACGAAGTCGTGGAACGGAGCCAGGTCAAAATCCAGAAGACAGACGTCGATACCACAACCAATGAGCAGAAGCTAGAGACAGGTCAGGAAGCAAGCTGGGTCAAAGACAAAAGCAATCCAAGGATACAGCGGCAACTAGCACTCGGACAAGCTGAAGAACCTTGTTGCAAGGCAAGGAAGGAACCAGGATGCAGAGCTTAAATAAGCCAGAGCGTCTGACGTCATCCAGGGGCAGTCCTGAGGTTTTCCGCGCTGGCCCCTTTAAATCCCCAGCCCCTGTGTGCATGCGCCTAGGGGGCAGGGCCAGCTGTGGCGAAACACCGGCATCTCCCTTGAGGAGGGAGAGCCGCGGCAGAGACCCAAACAGGCCTAATCGGATCCGCGGCGGCCCGGGCCGGCCTTGAGGGAAGTGGGGGACCCGGGGCATGACCCGGGGCCGCAACAAGCACCTTTATTAAATTTGAATACATTCCTCTTCCCAAAAAGGGAAAAAGACCAAGAAGCAATTTTTTATATTTTTCTCAATAAAGAAAACGAGCAATCTTTTATCCCTCCCTAGAGGTAGGAGCACTGGATTGCCGGCGCCATTTTTAAAGATGGTGCCGGCCATGGCCCGTGCCATTTTTAAAGATGGCGCCGGCCATCCAGTGCTCCTACCATGTGACAGGGGCCGGCCAATGGCACGGATACCTTGTCACATGGTAAGGGCAAAGGGCCATCTGCGCCATTTTTATTAGCGCAGCCGACGGCCCGAGACCGGGAGATCGCTCCCGGGACTTCCGCTAGATCACCAGGTATTTGTAAAAAGTTTTGGGGGGGTTCGGGAGGGTAGGGGAAGCTAAGGGGTCAATTTTAAAGGGTCGGGTGGGTTTTTTGTTTATCGGCTCGGGCGCAGCCGATAAACAAAAACGCAATCGGACCTCACTAGAAAAAATTAACGATGTGAATCGGAACCGATTCTGGTTCCGATTCACATCTCTACTAAGGAGCCTTACCAACTCAGAAGTTTTATAGGCCCAGTGCACAGGATTTCTTGTGGGTGCACCTTGATGACATCATCACTGCTTTCCTATAAATGAAGCTGAGCTGATGCCCGAGCAACAAGTTTTGGTTTGCGGTGTTCTTGTGCATTGCTGTTCTTGTTGCTGTTTTCACCTTTGACCCGGCCTGACACTTGACTCTGCTTTGTCTGCTGCCTGTAAAAACTTCTTGTTTGCCTATCAACTGAATTTAAACTTCGCTTGCTCTAACCTCAGCTTGCCCTCTGATACTGCATGAACTCTGTCTATCTCAACCTTGCCTGTCTGCCTCTGCCTCTGCCTCCTAATTCTATTTGGCTGCCATGGTCCTGACTATCAGCTGCTCTAGGTCCACTTCTGGTCCACGACATATATGGTGGTATTTTTGCAGGGGCTAACATCCCCTAGTTCTTAAATGTGCTGGTTGATACTTGTAAGAATTTGTACAGTTGGTAATACCCACAATTAAATAAATATGCTGTTGTAAAAATATATGTAGTCATATAGTCTAATAAAACTTGTACCGCTGCTTTCAGTCTCATCTGTTTTTTTTTTTTTTTGAATGAAGGGAGGGAAATCCCACCTACAACACCTTCTTCTCCAGGTGGAGGTACCAGACAGTACGCACACAAGGACCAGCAGAGTCTACCTGAAGGGTGCTCTCACCAGATATGCCTCCAAAACCTTATGTAACATTTCCATGCCAGATTACCATGTCGGGGCATTCTTAGGTTCAGTAGCAACCTAGCAGGAGCCCCCCTCGGGTGGACTCTGTCAGCTCTTTTATGTTTGGCACCTGTTTATTTGTGTAGCCCCCCCCACCCCTCCCTTTGGTTTTAGGGCTGAATTGGTGCAGGGGACATACTCACTCTCGGGACTAAGTCCAGTTTTCTTCCACCAGTCCTTTCACCAGGGGGCGTGAATTCTCTTGATGTGGGGGAAGTTTAATCTCCCGGGCCCTAGACATGCAGGAGAGTGGGAATCTACTTTCAGTCTTTTCACTCTCTCTCTCAGTTGGTACTCAGTCAGTTGGCTCAGCTGGTAGATACTCTCTAGAGTAGGTGTTCAGAATAAAACAGAAAAGTTCATAGTGCCTGTTCTCACTTTGCTGTTCTCTGAGTCAGTAACCCCTATGGAGTAGGGACATTTTTCAAAATCCACACTCCTGGGTGACTGATAGTGGGCTCTTGGCAAAAAGGCCAGGTCTCGGTCTCTTTGCTGATCAAAACTCCTCGGACCTTGGATGGCAAAGTCCAAAAACTTCCCAAAACAGAGAAAAGCTACAGACTCTGTGCCTGCTTGTAAGAAAAGAATAAACTGTTAAACTGCTATGCATTCCTCCCAATGCCATTTTTTTTTGATTCATGTAAATGTTCATCTTTCCAAAAGAACAGCAGAAATATGCTGTTAAAAATAAAATAAAAAAAAAAAAACCACACACAGGAGAAAAGTAGTTTTTAGTCTAAAACATAAAATTTTAATCACATGAAATATTTAGACTTTTAAAAATTAAACCAATTAGGCATTGCTGATGGGAGATACCTCCTCTCCCTCCCCCCTCAAAAGTTAGAATTAGTTCTCATTGTTCCTGTACGCCTGGCATTAACTTGAGTCTTTGAGAATCCCTTGATCATTTAGCATGCGACCAAAGGAAAGCAAACACAGTGCTAACATATTTCAGCAGGAGTGGGAGTATAATTACATTTTTCATGGGTGAAATTTTGAAAAAGTACCTTGGGGGAGGGGGGAGATCTTGCTTGCTTTAGTGAAGTAGTTGCTGTTGTGTGAAAACTGATGTCTTAGTACCATTTCCTGGTCATTAATTGAAACTAAAAGTGTGTGCATTTTTCTGCTTTATTTGCCATTTTACTTTGAACATTAAAATCTCATTATGAAATGTAATAAAATCTGTCAACTACTAAATGACCAACACAAACATCAAACTGCAGCTGTATTGCAGTAAGTAGTTTAGCCTGGTGCTTTTCCACAGAATAAAATAGGTTTTAGCCAGTGTTTCTCTCCCTCACTTGACCCCTGCTCTTTATCATATTCACAAGGCTTAAGAATATATTTATGTTTTCATTAAAATATATATAATAGAACAATTCTCTGAAGGGAATCTCTTTTGTGCTACTTTGGGGGGTGGGGTCATATTTTTAAATATATTTATTGGCCAGTAAAATATAATGAAACATTTAGGGACCTATGCAATGATGCTTAGAGTGCATGTTAAGCCTATTTAGCATGCACTAAAAATAGTGCGCTTTGCAATAAAGCCTGAATTAGCACATTAAGATAGGGTTGCCAATTGGTTCCAGATTTTTTGGACAGATTTATCCAGTCTTGGTTTTACTCCATTACATGCAGTAACTTGAAGTTATGACTTCCCTTTTGCAGTCCCTTAGAAAAACAAGATTGTTAGCAGATGAAGACAAGACATCCATAATCTTTCCAGTAACTTCATCACTGGTATAAGGAGTTTTGCCAGTATTCTCTATCGCCAGCAAATGGTGGCATGTGTCTGAACTGGTGTAACAGGATTCTTAGCTCCCAGGTCATTGGTCTCTGGGTGTTTTTTCCCTGATAGAGCTGGTTCTGATCTGCTCTCAGGGCATTAGTCTTCTGGCTGTATCTCCTTATAGTGCAGGTTCTCAACTTATGGGCAACAAGTTGTTTGACTTGTTGGCCTGGGTAGGCAAGGTCCAAGAGGGGCAATCCCTGGTTGAGAGGCTTGGGTTGGGTGGCTTCCAGGGGTCTTGCTAGGCCCTGGTTGAACTGAGGGGTTGCAGGAGGGAACAGGAGGTCATCTCATGCAGGTCTTGACTCCTCTTCTGGTTTTGGCCTCCTTCCCCCTCCTTTCTGCCTCAGTTCTTCCTTTATATTTTAGAAGCTTGTTTATTTTAATAAAGCTGCATAAAATATAAAGCAACAGTCAGCAATTGCAGGTGGGGAATGGGGTGGTGGGGGGCAGCCATGGCACAGCCATTCTGTTTCTTTCTCCAGATGGCTTTGGCAAGGTTTGGCCTGTTTTCAGATGGGTTATGTGAATTTCTGGCTGACAGGTGGCCATTCCAGGAACAGAGAAACTATGCAATGGTGGCTATGCTAAGAAGGGCCAGCACTATGGGAGTTACAAGGGCTCTGCACATGGAAAGGCTTCAGGGCAAGGGAACAAGCAACTCCTGCTGCCAAGGCAAACCGTGTTGATGGTGAGAATGGCAACCATTTTAATTTGTTCCTGCGGTGCTGCCTTTGATTCCATGGACCCAGAGCTTCCCCTGATAAGTTCCTAGGCACTCTTTGGACAGATTTGCTCTAGTTTTTGGAGTAGTACTGCACTTACATGGGAACGTTTGATTTTCAGTCACTAATAAGAGCTTATAATAGATTAGCGAGGGGGAGGGGTTACTGTGTATGCACAAACTTTCTCTTATGCACACACATTAACACTCACTCTTATATTCATACATGTTCATTCTCCCAAATATACTCCCTCACATGCTCACTCACTCACTTCTGTCCCTCTTCTTCACATTTGCACATTTAATAATGCTTTCCCCCCCCCCCTACACTCACCAACGATAGCAGCCTCCTCATTCCTCTCCCCACCTGAACCCACCAGTGATAGCAGCCTCCGCTTTCCTCCCTCCTTCCCTGCAGGGTAGCAGCTTTCTCTATCAGGCGCATGTTGCACACTGATTTCCTCCTCCTTCAGCAGCTGGGACCAATGCTGCCTTGCTTCCTCTTCTGAAGTTCGGAACATAAGAAATGCCATGCTGGTCAGATCAACGTCCATCAAGCCCAGCATCCTGTCTCCAACTCTGACTAATTCAGACTGCAAGAACCTAGTAGAGCTCTGGAAGTAGACCTATTTCTTGTTACTATCATGACAATCTTAAGAATGACAATACCTTTAGTATTATTTTCTTCCTTTCCTTTAGTCTTACTTCTGTTCTTTGCTTTGAGACAGTCCTATGATTTACTACAATATGTTAAGTGTGTCGTCCATGGCAGACCCGCGGCATGGCCCCCTCACCTCTCTGCAGTAACTCCAGCTCCTAGTTCCTCCTCTCTGGCGGCGGTGGGTTGCCAGTCCATCCTCTGGCCTCCCCTGGTGCCTCCGGCACAGCTGCAGTCCCTGGCGTTCCTGGTCCAGCCACCACATCGGGCCTCTCTGCATGGCCCGCAGAGAGATGCCGCTACTCGGTGCCGCACCCCTCTCTAGGCACACGCGCATCACAAATGCTTATGTAGGGCCCGCGGCGGGAACCAAGCCGCAGCCCCGGATGATGACTTCAGCGGAGCTTCAGTATTTAAGAGCAGGCTCTGCTCCCTAGCTTTGCCTTTGCAACAGGTATCCACGCTGGTCGAGTACTCATTGCCACCTTAGAGATTTGTCTCACTCCTGTGTTCCTGTTCCTCGTTTCATCCTGGTTCCTGTCTCCTGGATTCCTGTCTCCTGGATCTTGGTTCCTGTTCCTGCCTTACACCTTACCTCGGATTGCCTACACGGACTTTGACTTTGCTTCGCCTGACCATGCCATTGACTCTCTCCAAGCCTGGACCTCTGCTTCATCTGACCACGCCATTGCCTCTCTCCAGACCCAGACCTCTATATTGCCTGATTACGCTGTTGCCTCTCTCCAGACCCAGACTTCAGCATCTCTTGACTATGCTTGATTATCTTCTTGATCAGACCTCAGCCTTGCTTGCCAATACTTCCAGATTGTCGCTAGCCCTGACTCAAGCCTGTCCCTTGACGCCTCTTCAGCTTACTTCCTGTGCTTGGTCAAATCAGGCTTCGGCCTGCTCTTGCTCGGGTTCCCCCCGTCTGCCTTCGTTCCTTTGGCACCCGAGTGTAAGACTGTACCATCTCTCTTTTGCTGTCTCTGGGCTGAACTTGATCTTCTCATCGTCTACATACATAGGCCCACCTAAGTCCAGCTGGTCCCGGCACCCAAAGGCTCAACCTGTGGGGAACGAAGGCTGGTATTTGTGAAGCTCCAGCTGGCTTTGGTTCATCAGCCCACTCCACCTGCTGACAGTGAGGACCCGTAGGTCCTACTTATGGGTTGCATCAACCCCACCTCGGCCCAAGGGTCCACCTCCAGCACAACACAATATAATAGATTCTTACCCATGTCTTTTTTGTAATCTAGGCAAATGTTATTCATAAGTGTTAAAAGCACTGATCATGTTACAATCCTTTCCAAGTACAGAGACTTTAGTCTCCCAGAATAACTTATGTGAGCTATCAGGCTAGCCATCTACCCTCATCATTTCAGCAAAGCTACAAATGCACTTAATGCAAACACATAATAATATTTTTGAAACTGAGTATTAATTAAAGCAGTGTTGCCAGCTGTTACAAGTATACTGTCCCATACAGAATCAGACCCCTTTTAACTAAAAGAAATCAACTCTTCAAATCTAAAATGATACACAGGTATCAAAGACAGAAACAAAACGTTACAACTCCATGTTCTTTTGATTGGCCATGAGCCTTGAAAAGGTTTTCTTAAGAAGCTATGATTGCTGTAATCTGAATTTACACTGATTAGACTTATAGAATTTATTCAAGGTTGCTGACATGACAAAATATGCTGAAATGCTGTAGGCCAAAAATCAAAAAGTATGTTGAGTTCTGCTATCAGTTTTAGTTTTGCCTTTTGGGCTCAATTTACAAGAAATCATATGTTTTACAAGAATCCAATCTTCATGAACATGAGATAAAATTATAATACCACCCTATTAAAAAGAAGTTGCATAAATGTCACCCAATTAGGGAAATATTATGAAAACAAACTAGTTCATTGGTGTGTAAATTGGATTTAATCTGTTGTATAAACAATGCTTTCTAAGATTGCTTCTGAATTGCTTTGCTGGTAATCTTGCACTCTCCTGGAATAATCCATACTTTATCTAAATAAATAAATAAATAAATAAATAAATAAAAGGGACTTGCATGTATGCCATTGCCAGTTTCACTAGTTTATTCACCAGTTCAGCCAGTTAAGAGTTATGACCTCCAACACCACCCCACTTCCCTGTTTTAATAGTCTGCACTCTCTCTAGTTACCCCAGATACATTAAACCCATCAGAAATGGCTCTCTCTTTTTATATCTCCTCCATAACAGAAGTAAACTTATGCAGCAGGGATCTGAGATCACACCCAGGCATGTAAGTATTTACACATATATCTCTTGGCTACACCCTCAAATGCCCAATGCCCAATGCCCTGCCCAGACCACGTCCACACCACACCCCTTTTTTAAAAACTTTTGAGATGTGCATTCAGTGGGAGTTACATACACATCTGGGTGGCTTTAAAAATTCAGTGGGCATGCAGAGGCCCAACTTGTGTGCATATCTGCTGATTTTGGTGCATGCTGGGCTTCTAAAATTCATCTTTAAGTGTTTTTATTTGGTAAACCCACAACAGTTTTGGCATCCTTGGGTGGGCATGAGTATGCATTCATGCCCATGCACTTGGGTGGGCATGAGTGCATGAGACATGCCTTTACTCACTACCAGTATGGTGATACTGGTTAGCGAGTAAAGGCATGTCCTTTCATCTCTGGATGTAGGGCGTCTGGTTTCCCCCTTCTCTCATGCAGGACCCCATCTAATTTGGATATTTTTACAGCATATTGGCAGGTGAGAGAAAATTCTATTTTATTTGGGGTATAGGTTGTTTTTAAATTTTAAGTGTTTAGGTTGTTTAGTGTATAATTTTATTTAGTAATTGGGGTTAGTGTTTGTTATCCTCACTTTTAGACCACAAGGGGGAGAGGTGTTAGGTTTTTTGTCTACCCTGTGCCACTAGAATAAGTAGGAGAGCTTTCCCTGCGAGTTGAATGTGGCAAGCAGTTGTGGTTACCTTTGGGGGGGTCCCTGGGAGATCAAGCAGTAACTAGTTAATGGTGGAATCCTTGGCCCATTATGGTTAACCTCGGGGTTTAGTATTAAGGCTTTAATTAAGTATTAAGTAATTAAGTATTAAGGCTAATATTAATATTAAGTAATTTAATTAAGTATTAAGTAATTAAGTATTAAGGCTTTATTAAGTATTTAGGCTTGCCCCTTTGTGCGCCCCTTTGTGCAGCCCCTGAGATCATACTCTTTTTCATTATCTGCTTAATTCTCCTTTCATACCTTGATTAGAATTCAGCATATCATCTTTAAATCTATAAATTACATTGGCAACAAGATTCAAGTCAGCTGATTCGTGTAAGGGAGACGAGAATAGATCCCAAGCTTTATTCATCAACAGGAAAACAAATTGAAATTGTAATCCAAAATCTCCACAAACCCTGGAACCTCAACAGATAGTGTTCCCTGATCCTAAAGCCAGCTTCGGGTCAATAATAAGCCAGTTTACTGGCCCTTGAATCTTCATCTTCTTTGGAGCACTCGAGTAAGCCTCTAATATTCTCTCTATACCACACAAACAGATCAACATGCTTCTTGGTTTCCCTATCCCTATACATCACCATGTTTGCCATGGCGAATACTCCATACCAATCATCAAGAATCAACGTAAACATCAAACTAAGCCTCTCCCACAACACTACAACCGTCATCAAATGCTAATTCCAATAATGATTTCACCAATCACACAATTCCTCGGCCTTTCTCTGTTATCTCTTACTCTATTCAATGCTCAATCACTTTCAAAAAAAACTCATATCTTAAACGACTACCTTACTGAAGTAAACCCAGATATCTGTGCAATCACAGAAACGTGGTTTAAACCTTCAGATTTAGCTCTGTTAAATCAACTACCAACTCAGCTTTATGATTTTTTCTCCATACCTAGAACCAAAAGAAAGGGAGGAGGTCTGCTTCTCGCAGCCAAGAAAGGTCTAAGAATATCTTTACAACATTCATATACCACATCAAAATTAGAGCTCTCTTTCTTTAAATCTGATCATTTACAAATTGGCCTAATCTACGCTCCACCAGGATCTTTAGATTCTGACCCTTCACCAGTCATTGAACTCTCTGCCAAATACTTCAACCCAGACAAACCTGCCATCTTACTGGGTGATTTCAACTTACATGTCGATGCTTCACCACAATCCCCAAATTGTGTTACCCTACTCTCGGCTCTCAACTACATGGGCTTCACACAAATTATAAAAGCCCCTACCCACAAAGCAGGTCACACTTTAGACCTTATTTTCATTAATCAGTGCATCTCAAACACAAATACAATCACATGTTCACCTGTCCCTTGGTCGGACCATCAAATCATCAACACGACCTTCAAGCTTTCACAACATCCTCCACTTTCGTTCCCAAAAAACACTATTCAATTCAGGAAACCTTGTTCTACAGACCTTCTCATCAATCAGTTCACTAATGAATTATTACATCTCGATCTCTCCAACGCATCTACAGCCACCACCTCATGGTGCAACATCACCAAAAAGATCGCAGACATTACCTGCCCTTCCATCACAAAAGTAGTACAACCTTCGCCAGACAACAGGAAACCCTGGTTCACCCCAGAACTGAAGCTGCTTAAACAAGAGCTAAGAAATAAAGAACACACTTGGAGGAGAAACCCATCCCCCACAACATTAGCTATTTATAAAACCTCCCTCAATGCTTATAGGATCACCATACTGAGAACAAAGAGAGATTTTTTCTCAAAAAAAATACATCATTTCATATTTGATTCAAAAGCACTTTTCTCCTACGTTTCAGCTCTCACTAAACCACCACCTCCTACCATTCCTGATGATCAAGCACTCAACAAAGCATCAGAACTAGCAGAATACTTTAAGGATAAAATTGACAAACTGACTATCTCTTTCTCATCATCTTTTTCATATCCCCCTTTCCCTCACATTACCTCACCTCAACTAAATACAACGCTGGAAACTTTCGAGACCACTTCAGCACTTGAGATAGAAAACATACTTAAAAAAATGAAACCGTCATCTCATCCCTTAGACACAATTCCTACTAACCTTCTCATCGCAATAAGAAACTCCATATCAAAACCAATTGCAGACATCATTAACTGCTCTCTCTCCCAGGGTCTAGTTCCTGACCAACTTAAATTAGCCATTCTCAAACCTCTACTTAAAAAACCTAACCTTCCAACCACAGATCCAGCTAACTTCCGCCCAATAGCTAATCTGCCATTGATCGCCAAAATTATGGAAAAGATAGTCAATAAACAACTATCTGAATATTTGGAAGAAAACAACATTCTTGTATCTTCCCAGTATGGCTTTCGGAAATCGTTAAGCACTGAATCTCTCCTTATCTCTCTTACCGATTCTATTCTATCTAATATGGACAAAAAACAACCACATCTTTTGATACTACTAGATCTCTCTGCAGCCTTTGACACTGTCAACCATTCATCTCTATTAAAATGTCTGGCAGATATAGGCATTAAAGGAACAGTCTTCAGCTGGTTCAAATCCTTCCTAGCAAATAGACAATTCAAAGTAAAGATTAACAACAAAGAATCACAACTGATCCCTTCCAACCGGGGGGTCCCTCAGGGTTCCTCCCTTTCCCCTACCCTCTTCAACATTTACCTCTTACTTCTATGTCATCTACTTACTAAACTAAACCTAACTCACTATCTCTATGCGGATGACATCCAGATACTCATCCCAATCTCAGAATCCTTACAAAAAACCTTGGCTCACTGGAACAATTGTTTGCAACAGATCAATCATCTTCTCTCCAGCCTTTGCCTCATTCTTAACAACAACAAAACTGAGATCCTAATCATCAATCAAGACATCAACATCAAACTTCTAAACCCAGCTGACCTACTCAACTCATCCACTCCCATATTAAATCACTCACCACATGTTCGAGATCTAGGTATCATGCTAGACAATCAGCTCAATTTTAAAAAATTCATAAGCACAACCACCAAAGACTGTTTTTATAAGTTACAAGTCTTAAAAAAATTGAAGCCTCTTCTTTATTTCAACGATTTTCGGATGGTCCTACAAGCCATTATTCTATCAAAAGTCGACTATTGCAATTCGCTTCTCTTTGGCCTTCCATATTCATCCATCAAACCCCTCCAAATGCTACAGAACTCTGCAGCCAGAATCCTTACCAATACGAATAAAAGAGATCACATCACCCCCATTCTCAAGCTCCTCCACTGGCTGCCTATAAAGCAAAGGATCCTATATAAAGTACTCACCGTAATTCATAAATCCATTCACAATATCTCTCCTCTTCAATTATGTAACCAACTACGCCCTCACTCCTCCTCTAGACCCATCAGAGGAGCATATAAAGGCACACTCTATGTACCTTCAACAAAATCCTCGCATCATAAACGTGCCATATCTACAGCAGGCCCCATTCAATGGAATGCGCTCCCACCAGACATTCGGCTTGAGTTCTGCCACTCTTCATTCAAAAAAAAACTTAAAACCTGGCTCTTTAGCCAAGCTTTTCCAGGACCATGATCATCATTTTTCCCCCTCCAACCAGCAAGAACATATCTTCTTCACAAACCCCCATTTTCCATACCACTACCTACTTCGGTATCTAATCTCTTGCTGCAGGACACTTGAGACTTTCTCACTTATACGTTATAATTTTTATGCTCAATAAGACCTGTCAACTTAATTGTTTAAGTCTTTTTTTTCTTTTTTTTTTCTCCTTTATCTTTTGGTCATTAATGTTACAACGTTATTGTTAAATTTTGAACTTATGTACACTGTTCCAAGTTTCATAACCTTGTTCTATGTAATGCCTTTTGGCAATTTTCATGTTCTGTTTCAATGTAAACCGATGTGATCTTTATTTCATATAGGAACACCGGTATATAAAAATCTAAAAATAAATAAATAAATAAAGTAGAAAATTGGGGCATGAATTATTAACAACTAGGACCCACAGCCTGGCCAGATGAAGGGTCATGGGATGCAAATAAGTGAGAGGTCAACCTGAAGTACTTTTAAATGTGAATGTGTGAATGACTTTTAAGTGTGGGTGTGCTTGACATGCATCTGAATATGTATGTCTTTTCCTCCACCTCTTTCCCCAGTTCTCAAAATTGTTAGTACATGAGTAAGGTTATATTAAAATTTAGAATGCAGAGACAGGCTAATATGAATACTGCTCTCTAGTTCAGGAGTTAAAATGCCTATTTTGAATTACAAAATGTTCTCATTTTTTTTTAATCATTTTACATTCTTTCTCATGCTTATCTGCAAGCATATATTAGGGATGTGAATCGGATCCGATATCGGATCCGATTCTGGTTCCGATTCACATCTCTATAGATGTGAATCGGATCCAATATCGGATGTGAATCGGATCCGATATCGGATCCGATTCACATCTCTAGCATATATATTACTTTCTTTAAAGTATATTAAATCTTTCTGTTTTGGAGATATTGTTTTTAAAGGTAAAATACATTATATTATAATATGTTCTAATATGTTTAGCAAGTTTAAAAACATTTCATTTCAGGTCTTCCTCTGCTTCAGTTGGTCTCTGACCTTTCCTCTCTCTCTGTATTGTTTGTTAACGTTGAAGATAAATTAGTTCTTGATTGTGTCCAGATACAGCTAAACACCTTTTCCTTAAAGAAAAAAATGTAAAACACAATATAGGAAACAAGGGAAAATGTATGTACATACAGAAATATATTTTAATATAATATATATATATTACTTAGGGAATAGCCACTGCTATTAATTGCATCAGTAGCATGGGATCTTCTTAGTGTTTGGGTAATTGCCAGGTTCTTATGACCTGGTTTTGGCCTCTGTTGGAAACAGGATGCTGGGCTTGATGGACCCTTGGTCTGACCCAGCATGGGCTTGATGGACCCTTGGTCTGACCCAGCATGGCAATTTCTTATGTTCTTAAATGTATTATTCTAAGGTGGTGCCTGAAAGATGGAATGTCTTTCTCTCCCCACCCCCACCCCCCACCCAAGGAATGCCATGGATCTCATAATTCTTTAAATTGAAATGAATCCTTATTCTTAAGAGTCACAAATATCTTTTGTTTATGATACATATATTTAACTCTTTACAACATGTAAAATAGTTTCATAGATTGATTCTTTCCCACTCTCTGTGCCTATTGCTAGTTATAAAATGTTCATAAGGACATAAGAACATGCCATACTGGGTCAGACCAAGGGTCCATCAAGCCCAGCATCCTGTTTCCAACAGTAGCCAATCCAGGCCATAAGAACCTGGCAAGTACCCAACAACTAAATCTATTCCATGTTACAGTTGCTAATAATAGCAGTGGCTATTTTCTCAGTCAACTTAATTAATAGCAGGTAATGGACTTCTCCTCCAAGAACTTATCCAATCCTTTTTTAAACACAGCTATACTAACTGCACTAACCACATCTTCTGGCAACAAATTCCAGAGTTTAATTGTGCGTTGAGTGAAAAAGAACTTTCTCCGATTAGTTTTAAATGTGCCCCATGCTAACTTCATGGAGTGCCCCCCTAGTCTTTCTATTATCCGAAAGAGTAAAAAACCGATTCAAATCCATCCCACATTTTCCAGGTGCCTTTCCCATTTCCAAAGATGAAATGCTATACATTTTTATCATATTTCTTTCTTGTTTTCAAAAGATAATTGGTTCAAATAATGAGAGTTTTTACTGCTATGTTATTATATCAGAATCTAAACAACTATATATTTTTCTTAATTCATTATCTTTCAGTGCTTAATAAGTCAGAAAAATAAGTCTATTTTATTGCTCTTTCTTTGAATATTAATTTTCTTTCACTAGCGATCATAAAAAAATGTTGGAATTGATTTGAGCCATTTTTTTAAAAACAGATTACAAGTGTTTCTGTATATCCCTCAAGAGGAAAAAAAATAAAAATACATTGTATAAATATATTACTAATAAAATGATAATTTGAAGGTATCTAAATATTTTGAAAATCGTGATATGTGCCACCAACTCAGGGGCACAGGAACATTTGTGTACATAAGTACATAATTAATTTTGACATCTGTCTTCTTTCAAAATTATTTTCAGTATAAGTGCTTCTTGATTAGATAATTTTCTTTAAAAGCAGTGTAATGCAGGTAAGTGAATAATTCAAATATATTAATCATTCAGAATATATTAATCTGTTTGTAGCAGTCTCACTAAGTATCAGCTATCTTTAGATAGACATTAAATGGCTTTCCTTTTTTGTATCAAATGCATGATTAAATTGTTTGCTCTATTTAGATTTAAAAAAGAAAAGTTAATAAATCATTTCAGTCTCATCTGTCTTTAGAAAAATACATTAGATAGATAATATGATGGTACCTGAAAAAAATGACTCCCATCCTAGGAATTTTGTTTCATGGACCTTGCAAAAGAGAAATCTCCCTTTGTTTACTTTAAGATGGCATCATATTTTCTTACTTCTAATCAAATTATGTCTACATTAACACTTTGTTTGCCCCAAATGTCCTTGCATACAGAAGCTGTGAATCTGGGCTAAAGGTGAATTCCATATCCTAAACTCTTAGGGATGGTAACTTTCAAAGGACTGCAAGGGCGTACATGTAAATTTGCGAGCTCACTCCAAAGGTCATGGCCATTTTATAACATATGCCCAAGCTCAACCCAGACCACACCCACACCCTGCCCCTTCTTTAAACTTTTTGGTTTGTATGCATACCAGGAGATATGCACATACTCATGTGCTTCTTAAAATCCACGTGGTATGTGCCAGCCCAAGGTACTTGCGTATCACTCGGCTTTGGGACATGTAGGGCTTTTAAAATTCATCTGTTAGTATCTTTTAAGCAGAGAACAAAAGAAAGTTTTTAGCTAGAAAGGTTCTGAAATTAAGTTACAGTTGTGTTAAAAAAAAATCTATCTATCTATCTATCTAGATAGATATCTAGATATCTAGAACACTCATGCAAAATTTAAACATCATAGATTATTAAACAATTTCTTAAATTTATTTCATGCAAAATACAAAAATATTTATCATTCAATAAATCTTTATTAGAATTGCAAAAGTTATTTTTGATCAAATTCAACTGGCTAAAAACAAAGGGGCAGATTTTAAAAGCCCTACGCGTGTAAATCCAGCTGGATTTACGCGCACAGGGGAGTAACGCGTGCCGAGCCTATTTTGCACAGGCCCAGTGATGCGCGCAAGCCCTGGGACTCGCGTATGTCCTGGGGCTTGAAAAAAAGGGCGGTCCAGGGTGGGGGCAAGGCCAGAGGCCTTCGTAGGGCTGCTAGGCCGGGGAATCGCGTGCCGGCACTTGGCCGGCGCGCGCAACCTTCGCCTGCCTGAAGGCAGGCGCAACTTGTAAAACAAAGGTGAGGGGGGTTTTATGTAGGGCTGGGGGGCGGGTTAGGTAGGGGAAGGGAGGGGAAGGTGGGGGTGCGGAAGGAAAGTTCCAAGGCCACTCTGATTTCAGAGCAGCCTCGGAGGGAACGGGGAAAGCCATCGGGGCTCCCCTAGGGCTCGGCGCGCAAGGTGCACAAGTGTGCACCCCCTTGCGCTCGTCGACCCTGGATTTTATAAAATGCACGCGGCTGCGTGCACATGTTATAAAATCGGGCGTACATTTGTGCGCGCCGGGTTGCACGCACAAATGTACGCCCACGCGTACCTCTTAAAATCCGGCCCAAAATGCTTACAAAATCATGTCAATAGCAAACCTTATATATTTCAAAAAAATTACAATACTAAAATAGACCAATGATCCAATGTAAGACAGCTGTCTTGGGGGGATCATTTTCTATACGTATCGCACGCAAAAAGTCTCTTTTCACGTGAAATAGCAAGCGGGGTGGAGTCGGGGCAGAGAGGAAGCGGACGCGGTGGTATCTTTGCTGGCAGCGATAAGGTAGGCTACGTTATCACCGCCAGTAGCGCGCCCAATATCACCACCTTTCACGGTGGCGCTATTGGGTGCGAAAACTGGCAACAATAACATCGCAGTGGTGCGATCTTTGCCAGCTTTCGCAGGCCCGCCCGTTACCGCTGGATTCACCATTCTCTGCGAGAATGGAAAATCCAGGCCTTGATGTTTCTTATAGACAACGTAATGTTTCTACTGTGTGTTTGCTCAACTGTGAGCAACAACTCTTCATTTGCATTGGCTGATTATTTTCTTCAGTGACCTGAAGGCTACATTATAAATGTCTATTCTCGACAAAGGGTTCTTTGTTTCACCCTAAAAGGGCTTCATCAGGAGAAGGAGATCTAGAAAAGCACTTGGATCATGTATACTAAAAATAAAACAATTTAGTAAGTTAAAGCTAAAATAAACAAGTTGGAAATTCTTATTTAAAAAGCATGCAGTTCTGACCTACCATATGCGGCAGTGTATTTGGCAACAAATCATCAATATAGAAATATATTCTGAAATATTGTATTCTTCAGAGTGGACAAACATCGTAAATGCTCAAATTCTTACCTTAAATACCATTAGGTGAAATTGGTAAATGAAATAAAATGGAAAGAATAAAGAAACAGACTTAATTGCACAGCCCTGTCTCCAGATTTCCTTCCTTCAGCATCTTAAACAGGGAAACAAAAAACAAGGCTGAATAGTGCTAGTAACCAACTGGTTTTTGTATGTGCCAGTACAAAACAGCTGAGTGCCGTTCTTCTTATGCCACGAAATGAATGATGTCATTGAACAGTGGTTTACGCACCAGGGGCCAGATTTAGTAGCTACGTGCAGGCGTAGATTTATGTGCGCAACCTGGCGCGCACAAATCTACACCCGATTTTATAACATGTGCGCGCAGCCGCGCACATGTTATAAAATCTGGGATCGGCGCGCGCAAGGGGGTGCACACTTGTGCACTTTGCGCATGCCAAGCCCTAGGTGAGCCCCAATGGCTTTCCCCGTTCCCTCCGAGGACGCTCTGAAAAATAGGCTAGGCGTGCGCAGGAGCGGATTTAAAAGAGTTACGGGCGAATATTACACGCATAACCCTTTTAAAATCCGCCCCCGGGGTACATTTTCAAAATGTACCCGCATGCGTCCATCAAAATAATTGTGGACAATTTCCTT
Organism: Rhinatrema bivittatum; assembly: GCF_901001135.1. Lineage (NCBI taxonomy): Eukaryota > Metazoa > Chordata > Amphibia > Gymnophiona > Rhinatrematidae > Rhinatrema > Rhinatrema bivittatum. The sequence continues at coordinate 342,678,846 of NC_042616.1, read as the reverse complement.
GCATACACTGTGTAATGCACTTCAGATTTCTACATTTGTACATCCAACATAGCCAATTCAACACTCTTTGTGGTCATTTTGATTGTGACACATCACAATGCAATCATTTGTCCATGTCAAAAAATATATGTTGAGCAAAATGTGCTAAGGCGTTTTCACATGCGTTAAGGGCTTATTGCATACGAAAAGCCCCATTAATGCATGCAATAGGCCTGTTTTAGTAGATTTGAAGCTCCTGAAGCACCAGCCTAGCCATCTGAGAGAAAGAGATGTTCTCTCAACCTAGCTTGATGGACTCTCTACCTGGGTAACATCAAGCTAGGTGGAGAGAACATTGCTCAAATCTCATCTTTGGGTGAGTTTCCTCACTCTGAAAGCCATCAAATCTTCACAAGAGACCACTGTTCTGTTCGTACATCTCACATTGAATGTCAAAGTGGCCCCTAACCCCTACACTAATACCTAAACCTCACCTCGAGTTACTAGGTGGGCTTCCCATAGAGATATAAATACTTATCTAGGGAGAAGACATTATGGCTAGGTTCTCCTATTCTCTCTCACCCACCCACCATTAACAATGGTCCCCCAGTGGTTGAATGCAGGACATACAACAGGTCTGGCACTTAAAGCAATGTTTGAAAATGTTATCACAATTTGCACTAACATAGCCCTTTGCATAGGTAATTAGCATAAAACACACTCCTTTTGCTATCACATGCGATACGTATCGCATTTTGATAAATCCAGGCCAAAATTACCAATAAAAACAAGAATAATACAACATAAGAGTTACATTAGAACATCTAAATTAGAATCTTCTCTGGTCTGGAATGATTCCAACCATACTGAAAATGAACTTCACTTTTTTATAATACCCAGGGGTAGATTTTATAAATTTACGCGCGCGTGTACTTTTGTTTGTGCACCAGGCGCGGTGCCACGCCCCTGGTCCCGCCCCCTCCCGTCCCTTTTACGAAGCCCCGGGACTTACGTGCGTCCCGGGGCTATGCACGCGCCGGTGGCCTATGCAAAATAGGTGCACCAGTGCGCGAGTGCCCTGCGCGCATAAATCCAGCCGGATTTACGCGCGCAGGGCTTTTAAAATCCGGCCCCCAGTGCGCATACATGTACGAGTGATTTCAGGCTGGCGCGTGCAAGGGGGGGTATTATTTTGCAAATATGCACAGCGTTGCAGCGGAGCCTTCCCCAGTTACCTCCCAGTCCGCTCCAATTAAGGAGCGGACTGGGAGGGAACTTCCCAACCCCCTACCCTAACCTCCCTTCCCCTATCCTGCCCTCCCCTATCCCTATCCTAACTACTCCAATTTTTTTTTTTTACCTTTTTTACCTTTTGTTCCTGCCAAGGAGCAAGAGCAATTTGTGCGTGCCAGTACCCTGCTGGTGCATGATCCCCTGGCACAGCGGCAAATGGCTGCTATACTGGGTGCCTCTAGCCCCACCCCGGCCTGCCCCTTTCAGCAAGGCCCGCGCTTATGCACGTACCGGCCTTTACACACATGGCCGGGCCTTTTTGCAAATAGGCTCGGTGTGTGTGACCTTCTGAAAACCTGCCCTCAGTTGTTTGATTCCTTTAAAACAAAAAAAAAATTCATTTTCATTCAGTGGATATTTAAGCTCTGGAATTCATTGACAGAGGATGTGGTTAACTGGGTTAAAAAAGGTTTGGATAAGTTCCTAGATGATACATCTATAAACTGCTATGACGGTAATTAATAAGCAATAATAGCTTATAATCTATCTAATGTTTTGTTACTTGCCAGGTACTTGTGACTTGGATTGGCCACTGTTGGAAACAGGATGCTGTTCTATGCCCTAGGTGAGGACCCAGCTTTGGGCCTATGCCTGAGGCATTAGTTTAAAATGAATTGAACGTGAAAAAGGTTTGTTTTATTTGGGGGCCCCCAGTTCACTTTGAGGCCCCCAAATGAAATTAATTGGCCTTATTCAATATGTTTTGCACTTTTGTTTGAAAGAAAGGCATATCCCTACTTGCAGACCAACTTGCCAAGGAAAGTGCCATATCAGAGAAGTTCTGGTGAATTGAAGAGTTTCCCTTCTTAGCAGTCAGTGCAGTGACCAGGCCATACAATGGTTCAGTGAAGGGCCAGCTTTTAAGCTGGTTAATGCACAAAAGCAAGATCCAATAATTGGGAAGTTCCATACCTATATCCAGAGCCTTGATGAGAATCCCATAACCAATGCAGATTGTCAGATAAATGAGAAGTTATGACTTCCACATGCTGCCAGACACCAGTTACAGTTTAGGAAAGATCTGCTGATATGGATAAGTAAAAATGGAATTACACTGTGGGTATACCCCAGTCCTGTGGAGGAATCATGTTGCAGCATGCCTATGCTGAGCCCTGTGTGGGACACAGAGATGACAGAATCACTTATAAAGCGCTAAGGGCTGGATTTTCAAAAGGTTACGAGCGCCAGGCCTATTTTCAAAAGGCCCGGCGACGTGCTTAAAGCCCCGTAACGCGTGTAAGTCCCAGGACTTGCAAAAAGGGGCGGAGAGGGGTGGTGCAGGGGCGGGGACAAAGGCTCCAGGCACAGTGGCCATTTTCTGCTGTGCTGGGGATCGCACACTGGCAGTTGGCCGGCACGCGCAACTTACTTCAGCCCCAGGGCTGAAGTAAGTTTTGGAATAAAAGAAAAAAAAACAGAAAAAGGTAGGGGGGAAAGGGCGGGGGAGGTAGGGGAAAGGAAGGGAAGGTGGGGTGGGGGGCTAGGGAACGGGGGAAGACAGCGCGACTTGGCGGGGGCTCGGCATGCGCAAGGTGCATAATTGTGCACCCCCTTGTGCGCGCCGACCCCCAATTTTATAACATGCACGGCATGTGTCCACATCAAGTAAGGATTGGGATATCAAATTGCCCGTGGTTCTGATGGCAATGAGTCACCCCACACCGTACTACAGATGTGTCACTATTTGAAATGATGACCAGCAGAGAAATGGTTTTACTGACACATCTGCTTTATAGTATGCTAATCTGACAAATGCAATCACTGCACATGAGTATATCACTTATTTAAGAGAGCATTTGTAAAGCACTTATGCTTTTGCTCAAAGCAATTTAGAAATGAGCATCAGAGGTAGAAAATCTACTATGATTTAAAGGTTACTTCTAAAGAATATAAAATTGGTAACAAAGTCTTTTAATTTCAATAAAAATAAAAGCAAAGAAAATAAACGTTTGCCTAGCTGCAAAGGTCCTTCTGTAATTGTGGATAAAGCTTTACCAGTTGCCTATCTTATCAGAATTAAGAAAAATCCCAAGGGTGAAAATGTCATTAAATGGGTCCATATTAATCAGCTCAGATCTTGCTTGATGACACTGATACTAGTAATGAAGTAGCAGTAATAGTAGTAGTTCTCTATTCTTTCAGATGGAGAGTTGATCTCTGAAAGCACTTTTCCTGGTGTTGTTGCTGACAGGAGTTGAAGCTGCCAATTTAATAGAACCTGGTCCTTCCTCTGATATCGTGACGCAGGACACCCCTAGATTTCCGATTACCTGTGGATTTCTGATTACCCAGTCACAGTCACCCTGAAGGTATTTGTGTCACTTGACCCCCAGCATGTGATCCAGAAACATTTCAACATTAGCCATATTCATCTTCCTGCTACCAAAACCTGGTTTAGAGACCACATGAGGAAGTATGCACCTGTGAAAGTTAAGAGCATCTTGAATTAGTTGGATAACATTATGATCCAAACAGTCTGAAAATAAAAGACAGAAAAGATTTATTAGCCTCATTACAGAATCCATTGTCTTTTCCACTCTAGGTTCTATTTTTGGTGCATCCATGTCTATTGCTAATGTAGTTTCTGTTAAGAATTTGCAAAATACTGTTTAAGAACTGTAGGAAGATATGAAAACATCTCACAACAGATACCACTACAACAACATCATTTGACTGCTCAGGGTAAAACCTTAAGTAACATTGTCATCTTACAGGCCGATACAGTAAAAATCGCAGGAGAGCGGGCGAGTGCCCGCTCTCCCGGCACGCGCACAGGCCACTCTCCTGTGCACGCGATTAAGTAAATTAATTTATTTAAATTAGGGCCCGCGGTAAAAAGAGGCGCTAGGGACACTAGCGCATCCCTAGCACCTCTTTTTGGACAGGAGCGGCAGCTGTCAGCGAGTTTGACAGCCGACGCTCAATTTTGCCGGCGTAGGTTCTCAAACCTGCTGACAGCCACGGGTTCGTAAACCAGAAGCTGGCAAAATTGAGCTTCCGGTTTGCAACCCGCTAGCCCATTTTAATTTTTTTTTTAAATTTTTAACTATTTGTAACTTTTGGGACCTCCGACTTAATATCACCATGATATTAAGTCGGAGGGTGTACAGAAAAGCAGTTTTTACTGCTTTCCCAGTGCACTTTCCCAGTGCCGAGAGAAATTAACGCCTACCTTTGGGTAGGCACTAATTTCTGAAAGTGCCTACCCAAAGGTAGGGGTAAAGCTAGCGCGTCGAAAACGCACGTCCAAATGCGGAGCGCACTGTACTGTAATGGCCTGTTAGTTATGTTACATTTCCAAGCTATTAAGTATAACCAAGATGATATAACTATCATCAAATAAGTGCTGAGTGAAGAGCATACCTTCATTCAACCCATTCAGGCACTCACCAATGATTTATTTAGAGAACTGGATAACAGCATCAGTATATCTAATGAAAGGACAGATCTCATTTCTCCTGCTGACATTACAGATGCTTTTGTTCAAATTACCTGAAATAACATTGAACCTATCCAGAATCAAATAGCTTTTCACATGGGTAATGCTATTTCTTTGTATAATGATGTGGAGAAAATGGAAATTGCTTATGTTTAAAATCTGTATTTTACTCTAACTAAAATTGTTTACCTATTGAAACAAGTAATTAACGAAGGTACTTGGTCTAACAATCTGTACCTGCATGTTAACATACCTGCCTGTTAGCTTATCCAAGTGACAATCCACAGCAATATATAGTTCCAAACTTACCCCTAGATTCATCAAAATGCATCATTAACGCATTGATAATGCCTTCATTAAGAAAAAGGGAAATTTTAGTATTACCGTACCGCATGGTAACTTATTTACTTCACACCGGTAGTATTGCGTGGTGCGGTAAACTTAGCACGCCCTGTGATAATCCCTATTTTAGAGAGAAGGAGAGGGGAAGAGGGGGAGAGAGAGGGAGAGAGACTATCTACAAGGCCCTCAAAGTAATGAAGTATTTATACCTCTATAGGAGGGCTATCTACTAGGTCGAGGTGAGGTGTTGGTGGTGGTTTAGGTTTTAGGGCTAGTTTTGCATGTAGAGTGAGATGTACGAACAGCACAGTACACCTTGGTGAAGATTTGACATCATTTGGAGTAAGGAAAGTCTGACAAAGATGAAATGTCTACTATGTACCTCTCTCTAATGCACAATTTTATATATATTTGTATATCGTTTTAGCTGAAAATTTGTGCAGTCATTTTGCTAGTACATTTTAAGAAGGAATGTGTTCCTTTGCTAGTATGTCCATTCTTAAAAAGGGGGAAATATGTTGGAACATGGCCAGGTAAAACTCTTCTAACTACTGTGTGTATGCTGACAATATGGAGTCTCTCTTGCAAGGATATTTGGGATGCTTGACATCTTTCTCTGAATAAAGAAAGATTATTTTCAGAGCAGTGTGCAAACAAGATGTTCCTCTACAAAGAAAAACAAGGAGAATGAAAGACAATTTTTCTGGAAAACAGATTCACCTAGGTGCCATTCGGTCTGGGGTTTTATGGCTTTGTCACACAAACCCACCTATCAGAGACTGAAGACTTATCAAGAGATGTTGGCTACAAACTTATGCTCAATCAGGCCGATGCAATACTGGCATGCTTTAAACGGGCGCTAATGATTGAGCGCCCACTCTCTTAATGTGTGCTGATCCACCTCTCCCGGGTGCCTGATTTTATATTTACATTGGCTGCCGTGGTAAAAAGGAAGCACTAGGGAAAATTTGTGACCCTAGCGCCTCCTCAGCATCAGGTGCCCAGGAGAGTTGGCTGTTAGCAAGTTAGGAAAACAGATGCTCAATTTTACAAGTGTCTGTTTTCCTAATCTGTACACAGCCACGGGTTATGAAAATGGACGCTCGTTAATTGAGTGTCCCTTTTCCTAACCTGATTGCTGGCAGACATTTTTTTTTTTTTAGAGTTCTTTTTTGGTTCCTCCGACTTAATATTGCCACAATATTAAGTCCGAGGAACTTCATAAAAGCAATATTTTCTGCCTTTCTGTAAACTTTTTGGGCTCCTCAAGAATTAATGCCTGCTCTGGGGCAGGCATTAATTTTTGAGGGTAAAAATGTGCACATTGGGTGCACAATTTTTTTTGTATCAGGGAGAAATAGGTAATAGACTCATCAACATGAATTTACATTTGATGAGCACTATTGGCTACGTGCTCAGTTGGACGCACTAACCCCCGTTTTGCATCAGGGATTATGGACCTGTGTCGAACCATGCGTTGCAGCCAGTGCACGGTATTGCATCGGCCTGATTGTGTCTCTGGCCGAGGGATGATTTGACTATTTGGAAAAAGCTTGGATGATGTGGCTGCTTGGCAGAGCACAGCTGGGCTACCAATGCTGCCGCAGGTCCTGCTGCAAAGCCTCCCTAGGCACGTGCTCACCCGTCTTGCCGTGATTTAAAGGGCCTACAATGGGAAAACCATGGTGGTGCCCTCTGAAGACATCATAGGGTCTCCTGTATAAGGAGCCTGCCCAGACACCCCTCCAATGCCTCGGTAATAGGCTGACTCTGTTGCTTCCTGATTCTTGCCTCCTGGTTCCTGTTCTGCTGTGTGTCCTGTTGAGTTCCTGTGTCTTGTTACTGGTTCCCTCACAAGTCTGGTCTTCGCCTGAGTTCTCGTTTTCATGGTCTGCCTCCCCTCGTCTGTCTTCAGCGTCTTGTCTGTTCTGCTGTTCCTCCTCTCCTCGCCCCTTTGAATTGGATTCCTGGCTTTGACTTCAGATTGGACTCCTGGTTTGACTTCAGATATTACCTTGTCACTGCTTGACCTCCGCCAGCCTTTGACCATTGTTTGCCCATCAACTTGCCTGCCTGCCCAGACCTCTGCCCAGACCACAACACTGAATGAACTACGCCTGACTCTGACCACAGTCTTCACCAGTCTCTGCTGCCTGCCCCAACCACTGCTCATACTACTTCTCTCCTGGCCTGTAACACGAAATGGATCTACATCTCCTCAGAGGCCCGCGCCTAAGTTCAGCAGACCCTGGTACCCCAGGGCTCAACCTAAGAGGAATGAGGGCTGATATTGGTGAAGTTCCTGTTTGGCTTCTGCTCCATCCAGCTCTGCCTGCTGACAGTGGGGCCCTACAGGGTTCCTTCCTGTGGATTGTGCCAACTCCACCTCAGTCCAAGGTTCCACTCCTGCAGTGGCGTAGCCACGGGTGGGCCTGGGTGGGCAGGTGCCCACCCAACTTAGACCCAGGCCCACCCAACTGGCACCGGAACTGCAAGGCTGTCGCGGGATCCCATCCCCGCGACAGCGAACAAGAGAAACCACGCCTCGCGCGCCATCATGGCACACATGGGGAAGCGCTGCTGCGGCCGTATGGCCAACCGGTCTTCCTGTTCGGGGGGGGGGGGGAGCGGAAGCACCGCGCGCAGCTTCCGCTTCCTCCCCCCAATGCAGGAAGATCAGCTGCCTCTCCTGCTGCCACCCGTTCTCCTGCTATCTTCGGGCCGTACTGCCCGCCGAACTTCCTGTTTGGGGGTGGGGGAGCGGAAGCGCCGCGCACAGCTTCCGCTTTCTCCCCCAGAGCAGGAAGATCAGCTGCCTCTCCTGCTGCCACCGGACTCCTGCTATCTTCGGGCGTTGGGCCGTATGGCCCGCCGATCTTCCTGCTTGGGGGGGGAGGGAGGAAGCGGACGTTGTGCACTGCGCTTCCGCTCCCCCCCCCCGACAGGAAGTTCAGCGGGCAGCACGGCCCGACGCCCGAAGATAGCAGGAGTCCGGTGGCAGCAGGAGAGGCAGCTGATCTTCCTGCTCTGGGGGAGAAAGCAGAAGCTGTGCACGTGCTTGAATGTGTATGTGTGGATGAGAATGGGAGTGTGTGTGGGTGAAAACTGGAGCCTGGGTGTGTATGTGGGTAAGAATGGAAGCTTGAATATGTGGGTGAATGGGAGCTCGAATGTGTGTATGTGTGGTTGAGAATGGGAGCCTGGGTTTGTGGGTGGGTGAGAATGGGAGCTTGAATGTGTGTATATATGGGTGGGAATGAGAGCCTGGGTTTGTGTGGGTGGGTGAGAATGGAAGCTTGAATATGTGGATAAGAATGGGTGCTTGAATGTGTGTATGTGTGGGTGAGAATAGGACCTTAAATGTGTATATGTATGGATGAGAATGGGAGCTTGAATATGTGTGGGTGAGACTGGGAGCTTGGGTTTGTGGGTGAGAATGGGAGTCTGGGTTTATGTGTGTGGGTGAGAATGGGTGCCTGGATGTGCATCTGTGTGTGCATAAGAATATAAGCCTGGGGAGGGGTGAGAAAGTGAGAACTTGTATGTGTGTCTGCAGAGAATGTGAGCTTGTGGGGGGGGGGGGGGAGAGCAAGTGAGAGTGACAGCTTGAGTGTGTGAGAGGGAGTCTGTGAGAGAAAGTGTGTATGTGTGTGTGTGTGTGTGTGGAAGGGAAGAAGACAGTAATAGAAGAAAGACACTGAAAAGGAATTAGGAAATGAGCTATAAGGGAAAAAATGGGAAAAAGAGACCAGGACCAACTGATTAGAAAAATACAAAGATCAGACAACAAAGGTAAAAATATATATCTATATTTTGAGATGTTAGCAATTTAAATATAAGCAACACAACCGCTCTCTCAAAATTTATGGACAGGTAGGAGCCGTGTATAAAATCGTAATAATAAGAAGGCTAAAGTACCACAAATCAGAAATCACCGTGAATTATGTTTGTATCATTAAGTAAACCTCATACTTAGGCGTAGATGTGAATGCTATGCTGCATAATTTGGCATTATTTATCAGTAAAAAAACAACTAGTAGACCTGCATGCCTACAGCCCACCCATGTTAACCTTGTGCCCACCCAAAAAATCAATTCTGGCTACGCCACTGCACTCCTGTAACACGATCCTAACCAACTAGGCATAGCAATAGCCAAACAAACATTGTCCAATTGGCTAGCAGACTTTTTTGCATATTGCTATGCCCTATCAGACTTCCAGATCAGACTAATCAAATGAGTGCCATGCCTACAGCATGAGAGCAATACCTACTGAAGACGATGCAAAGATACAACTTGGTTGTCAGTGGACACCTTCACAGTCTATTACTGTATGGACAATTTATCAAAAAATGATAGTAAATTTGGACAAGCAGCTTTGTGAAGCCTGTTCACCGATAGTCCATTCTCCATGGTGGGGTCTGGGTTGCTTATTTCAATAAACACTTTGCTGCAACCTTCAGTTTGGAACTTCCCACATGTCATGGCTAATTTAGCTCTGCTTGTCAATGGTGGAAGCAAGTTTGCTTACTGTAAATCGTGTTGTAGATGGTAGGATGAAATAGCCATACCAAATACTCACCTGCCTCCCTGGATAGTTGACTACTTAGCTAGACGTAGCTCTAATATCAACTGGGGGAACTCTTGAGGCAATGCCCATATAGGACTTCCTGCATATGCTCAGTAGAGCAAAAGCTTTATTAGCTTAGAGACAAGGGTCTGTTCGGCATTGTTGTATCCCATAGATAGGTTAAATTAGCCACATGTCATGGCTAATTTAACCTATCTATGGAGAACACCATTTACGTTAAGCAAATTTGCTTTACCTTACCTGCATAAATAGGTAATGCAAAAGAAAACAATATAAGAAGACACCAAGCATGTCTGACATGCTGAATAGATATAGTATGAGCATTTTGCATCTGCATGCCCCTGAAATGCCCATTTACTGCATGCACTAAGTTGTCCAGTGAAAAGAAGTACGCACAATCTTTCGGCCAGCTGACTATGCACGTTCCATAGTTCTCCAGGAAGTACATGCACAAATCCAATTTTTAGCCACACTAAAACCGAATAAGATGCTGATTATTGTCCCCAAAATTAGGAAAATTCTTTAGCATGTCAGGTTATAAATCTAGTTTTATGGAATTAATAAAAGAGATAAATGTGAAAAAGAAAAAAAAATCTAATATTCTCCTTTGAAAGCACCAAAAATTTGATGTATTGAAATAATTGCCATTATTAATTGTTTAGAATAAGGAAATCCATATTCAAAAGCCATATAGAAAAAGATAATTTAATAGTTATCTAGCTATATTTAACCCTTTTACAGCTAAATTCTAGCCGGGTACCTAAGACAGGAGCGTTCCATGGGTTGGCAAGAAGCATTCTGAGGAAGAGCGGAGTTAACTGCATAAATTGAGCAGCTAATTCCGATATTTAGAGTTAGCTGTTTAACTTGTGCGGCTAACTCTGGTCAGGCCGAAAGGCTGTCCTAATGTTAACTTATTAGACATAACTGTCTAATTTTAAGATAGCCAGTTTTATTCATTAGTTCAACTGTGCCAATGAATTTATCCTGTTAGTTAGCCGGACATGTTTATCCTACTAACTAGCTGAGCTGCACAGCAGCTGAAAATGGACCCCTAGGATCTCTCACAATATGCCTAGTTTATGTATTGCTTTCTTCTATTTCATGTCTGTGGTGAGAACTTTCAGACTCACAGATGCACACATACACATACAAATAACAGGAAAAAAACTGACAAGTATACATATTGAAAAATAGATGGTGATTAGAATCTGCATTGCAAGTGAGTAATTAGAGGATAGACTAGGAATCAGGAAGCTTAGCATTTTCTGATCATTAATATTACCATGGTGACAGGAGCAGCATTACCAGCAGCAGCATCACCAGTGGGGCAAGGAAATGTGATAATACAAGAACCGAGACATCGTAGTTCTGTCATCATTGTAGTGCTAACTTAGTAAGTCACTATAATTAGCATTGTCTACTACAAGTTCACCTTTGTCTTTCTAGGTTACCCCAGAGAATAAAACAAAGATGGCATATTGAAAAAAAAAAAATCAAAGTCTCCTTTTAGTTTTTGGGTAAGTGGCGATTGCACCAGTCACTGATGGAAGTGTCGTCCAGCAGTGTTGCTAAATAAATAGTGATGTAGAGTTACAGACTGGCTCCCTTTTCTCAGGAGAGGTTGATGCAGTTCAAGTTTATCTCATGGTATGCATGAATTTGTAGTTCTGATTTCTTTAAGAAAAGCAGAATTACAAGACTGTGGGTTGAGGACAGGACTGTATCAGCTTGTTCTGAGAAAAGGAAGGCAGCTAGCAACCTTATGTTGACGCTGGACAACATGGACTAATACATTTATGGCTATAGCTCATAAGATGGTATGCTTCTTCTGGCCAGCATGTTGTTTATTTAGTGTTCTTTTAACTAGTCCTTGACCATGGTAGAGGTAGAATAAACTTTGTTGCAAACTCCAGCTTCAGCTGATAGTGGCACAGGTTGTTTTGCTCATACGATGAATATGTATGAGATATATTTGCATGCATGGTCTCCATTGCATGAAAATCCATCTCATGCATATTCATCGTGGATATCCTGAAACCAGACTGACTAGCAGGTATTCTGGGACAAGTTTGAGAAACATATAAAGCCTTGTGTGCTTTCTTGGAACAATTTAAATGGAAACACATCTTGCAAGCAAAAGACAGTGAGCCCTGTGTTACGATTTCAGGCCGAGGAGGCCTTGGGCCAGGATCTCCTACCTTCCGACGCCAGGCCCCGAGCTCAGTCCCTCCTGCTCTCCTGGCGGTGGGCAGCCCTCTTCGCGGCTATGCCGCTGCTGCATGTCCCAGTTCCTCCAGCGCGGCGAGGGGTTCCCCTCTGCTGGCCCACAACACCTCTCCTCCTCGGCATCCTGTTCCTAGGCGCGCACGCGCACCTCACGCCGAGATTTAAAGGGGCTGTGGCGGAAAAAGTTCCCGCGGCCCCTACTGATTATGTCATCGACTCAGGGTATTTAAGGCAAGCTCTGACAGTCAGAACTTGCCTTGGCAACAGGTCACCTCGCTTGACCTACCAAAATGATAAGGGGAATGGAACAACTCCCCTATGAGGAAAGACTAAAGAGGTTAGGACTTTTCAGCTTGGAGAAGAGACGACTGAGGGGGGATATGCTAGAGGTGTTTAAAATCATGAGAGGTCCAGAACGGGTAGATGTGAATCGGTTATTTACTCTTTCGGATGGTAGAAAGATTAGGGGGCACTCCATGAAGTTAGCATGGGGCACATTTAAAACTAATCAGAGAAAGTTCTTTTTTACTCAATGCACAATTAAACTCTGGAATTTGTTGCCAGAGGATGTGGTTAGTGCAGTTAGTATAGCTGTGTTTAAAAAAGGATTGGATAAGTTCTTGGAGGAGAAGTCCATTACCTGCTATTAAGTTCACTTAGAGAATAGCCACTGCCATTAGCAATGGTAACATGGAATAGACTTAGTTTCTGGGTACTTGCCAGGTTCTTATGGCCTGGATTGGCCACTGTTGGAAACAGGATGCTGGGCTTGATGGACCCTTGGTCTGACCCAGTATGGCATTTTCTTATGTTCTTGTCCTTAGCGTAGTTCCTGAGTTGCAGCGTTCCTGCTTGTTCCTGATCCTGAGTTCCAGTATTCGTTCCTGCCTTGCTTTAGTTCTTTTGCCCTGCTCTTTGGACTGACCTTGGCTTTGACCACTGGACCGGACCCGACTACGAGCTTGCCGCCTGCCTCTGACTCATGGACCGGACCTGACTTCTCTTGTTGCCTGCTGTGGCCCCTGGACAGGATCCTTGCTGTTCCTCATCTCGCTCCATGCATGGCCATCCCCAGGATCATCCACATAGAGGCCCACCTAAGACCAACCAACCCTAGCACCCAAAGGCTCAACCTGAGGGGAACGAGGGCTGGTATTGGCGAAGTTCCTGCTTGCCTCTGCTTCACGTTCGGCCTCACCTCCCAATGGTGGGGACCTGTGGGGGGTCCTCCCTCACAGGTAGTGCTAACCCCACCTCGGGCAAGGGTCCACCTCTGCGACACCCTGCACTTTATGTGACTGTACCATGAAATGGGTCATGAGTAAAACAAGGCACATAGGCTATGTTGCCTTAATTGAATGCTGCTTCCACACTGGAGCCTTTATCTGCAGACACAAAGTCAGCAACCAGAGGGTAATTGGCAAATAGGGCTGATAAATAGCTCTGTTTTTCAGGCCAAGCTGAGACCATTCTGAATTTTTTCCTACTTCATTTATGGATCTTTAGTTCTCCTTTTTTGTATACAAGTTGTAACTTCATGTCTATAGAAGTAATAGATTAAAATGAGGACAAGCTTAGCATGTCTTGAAACAAAAGATGGAGCCAGCTGATGGCCCTTGGGAAAAATCACAGACTGATCAGATTTTGCTACTTATTCAATACATTGTCTTAATTGTATGTTCTTTCAATATTTTACTGGCCCCAAGTGGTTTGCGAGGACAAACTGACCCTCTGCCAAGTGGAAGTATGCCTGCTACTATCAGCAAGAATGTGAATGTTTCCAATATGCAGCATTTCCTGGCCCTCGGTATTTCTGCCTTCTGATATACCAGCCCACTGCTGGTGTCTACTGTTAGATTTCGGGCAAGCTTTGCTGAAAAAAATGATATGACTTGGGCTCTACCAGCAGGGAACTGCTCAAGCCATTAATTCCTAGAAACTCACGCTTTCAACAAATAAAAATTGAAGCAAGTCCTCGGATGACATTTTTGCCAGTTTGGCATTCAGCAAGCACGCGTCCTGAGGCTTTTGGTGGTTTTCCAAAGTGAAGGGTGCAGTGTTGTCTCCACAGATACATTTGTCATTTGTTATACCTGCTCTTTGGAGGATATAATTTGTGCAGGTGATCTTATGCATGTACTATTTAAAATAAAAAAGTATGCATGTAAGTCCCAACTCTGCCCCAACTTCATCACTTGGAGCTCCTCTTTCCAGTTTGCGTAAAAGTGAATATGTAACCAGGTTACACATAGGGCCTGATTTTCAAAAGCATTTACACACTTAAACTGGGTTTTACATGTGTAAATGCACTTTACCCATGAAAGTGGGCTTTTGAAAATTGCCCATAGGATTTACCTCATTAAGTGCACTTAGGGGCAGATTTTATAACCTGTGTGCGTGGGGTACATTTGTGTGCGCTACCCGGCGCGAACAAATGTACACCTGATTTTATAACATGCGCGCGTAGCCGTGCGCATGTTATAAAATCCAGGGTTGGCATGCGCAAGGGAGTGCACACTTGTGCACCTTGCGCATGCTGAGCCCTAGGTGAGCCCCGATGGCTTTCCCCGTTTCCTCCGAGGTCGCTCCGAAATTGGCCTCGGGGGAACTTTCCTTCCGCTCCCCCCACCTTCCCCTCCCTTCCCCTATCTAACCCACCCCCCAGCCCTACCTAAATCCCCCCTACCTTTATTTAATTAGTTACGCCTGCCTCTGGCAGGTGTAACATGTGCGCATCGGCCAGCTGCTGGCGCGCCATCCTCCGGCATGGCCTCTGTGCCGGAGGCCTCGGTCCTGACCCTGGACCAGTGCCCTGCCCCCGCTCCCGCCCCTTTTTCAAAGCCCTGGGACATACGCGTGTCCCGGGGGCTTGCGCGCATCGCCGAGCCTATGAAAAATAGGCTTGGCGCGCACAGGAGCAGATTTTCAGGATAACGCGCATAGGTTATGCGTGTAACCCTTTGAAAATCTGCCCCTTAATGTGGGTATATGGCTTTTGAAAATTGCTATGATAGTAAGTCACATTTACATGCATAACTCCTTTGAAAAAATTAATCTGATATACTTTTATGCAAACTGATTCTATTTATGTAAATAGCTTTGAAAATGAAGTCCAAATTGGGCAGTCATATTGAGTCTCACTTAATTTTTTATTCCACTCAGACATTAACTTATTTGTAGAATGAGCTAAACCCTTTAAATCCATCTTTCTCAAACTGTCAAATTTCTAGGAGTCAATTTTTCCCATTTATTGGATGCACCTAGCACCTTCTTTATCTCCCATTACATGGAAGGGCTTTAGTAAAACAGAGGTCAATATTCAAAAGCCATTTAGATGGATAACTTTTCAGTTATCCGTCTAAATGGCTACCCAGCTGTATTCAAAGCCGTATGTGGTTAAATTGTAGGCACGTAATAACTCATGTAGCTAGAATTTAGCCACATAAGTTGGAGGCGTTCTGGGGCAGGAGGGATATTTGGAGTTAGTCGCTTAACTTAGGCGACTAACTCTGGTCACGCTATAGAGTTGTCGTAAAGTTGGCTGGATATACTTATCTGGTTAACTTTAAGATAACTATATCCGGCTAATTTAACTAGCTGCTCTGTGGCTGAATACTGACCTCATAAATTTAAGAGAAAATGGTCAGACTGTGATACTGGAAGGACTAAAAAGTCATTCTCAAACACCAAATATGGCCAAGAGTATGACTCATCCTTTGGTGGGACTTTTAACAACTTGAGAAAAATCTAAAACTGTCATAATAGACCAAAAGGTACATTCTATGTATTGTACAGAGTTCATCCAGCTGCATACTGAAATCTCCCATTGCCATAAGATTTGGGACAATCATAGTCAGTTTGGCAATTTAATCTATCAGGTTATTTAATGTATGAGAGGCGATGTTGGGATGGCAAAAAAAAATATCATAAACTTTAAAGCAAACATTCACTGTAATATGCCTGTTGGACTTTATTATTTTCCAGTGGTAAATTAATCACTGCCATACCTCCCCCTTTTTTCCCCCACTCTGGGTTGTTGAATAATAGAGAATCCCTCCAGACGTAAATGAGAAAGGACTATTTCCTCAAACTTAGTGAGCCATATTTCCGAGATACAGATTGCATCAGCTCTTTCCCTGGAACATGAATTGTTATCAATTTACAAGAAACTGTTAAACATCATTAATGATCTGGAAAAGGGAGTAAAGAGTGATGTGATCACATCTTTTGTGTGTATTTTGCTCACAGGGCTGGGGGCTGGGGTGGGGAAATAATCACACCACATTTTTTACAAGGAAAGAGACAGGCATAATCCCTGTAAACCCCACAGGAAGCAATTTTGGCTGGGAAGGACAGGATGAATCTAGAAAAGGTGGGGAGATTATAACTTCCAAGATGCAAAGGGGGAGTCCTGAGAGAAGGTTTCATGGAGGCTCCCAGCAAGATACAGGTGGGCAATTTACTAATGAGCCAACAGCAGGTGGGGGGAGGGGGAATCATAAAGAGGAAGTCACATCCAGGAACTGTGCACGGAGAGACATGAGCAGAACACACAGCACCAGGGAGCTACAGCTAACTGGTAAGAGCAAGTAAGGTAAAAACAATTTGCCAAAGTAGGTGGTTGTGGCAGGGTTTCCCTGTGAGATTTACAAAGAAAGGAAAACTTTTTATTTTTCTGGCAGAACCCAGCCAGAGTTCTGCCAGAGAAAAAGACTATTTGGTAGCTGTTGGGAAAAGGCTGCAGATTAAAGGAATCTGTTCTGCCGTTTTTATTTCCTGCACTGAAAAGACTATTTAGCAGTTGAGCTGAGGAGAGGCTGCAGAGCAGTGTGCCTTTGTGTTTACTTCCCTGAGCCATATTGAGAAAGAGACTGCACAGCTCGGACTGAAGTACGAAAAATTCTGCAACATCAGGAAAACTCAAGGAGCCTGGGTCCGAGGGACACCACCACATACAAATAATTATTGACCCCTATATCTACATAATGCTCAGTTCTACATTAGGAATTACCATTCTGGAAAAAGACCTTTGAATCAGTGTGGACAATACTTTGCAATTTTCAGTTCAGTGTGCAGCAGTGGTCAGAATAGCAAATAGAATGTTAGGAATTATTTGGAAAGGAGCAGAGAATAAAACAGAGAATATCATAATGACTCCATATGTATCCAAGATGCAACCTCACCTTGAAAACTATGTACAATTTTGGTCACCCTCCATCCTTAAAGATATGGTAGGACTAGAAAAGGTACCACGAAGGTCAATAAAAATGATAAAGGGGATGGAAAGACTTAACAGGTTAGGGCTCTTCATATTGGAAAAGATACAGCTCATAGAAAATATGATAGCATTTTCTAAAATAATGAGTGGTGTGAAGCAAGAAAATATGGAATGGTTATTTATCATTACAAATAGTCCTAGTACTGGTGGACACTCTATGAAATTAACTGATAGCAGATTTAAAATACATTTAAGAGATTCCAAGATGACATGCAGGGTCTAGGATTCGGCATTTTGCACTCCTATGTGTCACTGCATATTTTCTTTTATTTTTCTTTACCTTTACCTTTATAGGAAACTTAAGAGTTTGTATGCTTCTCACTGAGTACTCTTCGTCTTTACAGCTGTTCCTGTGGCAGTTAACAGTTTGGATGGGGGCAACAGTCTTGCTGGAGCCAGAGCTCCTTGTTGCCAGTGGAGAGGAGGGGCAGTTTCCATGGTCTAAAGCAGAGGCCGTGATATTCCCCTTTTCCTGAGACCAGGAGCAGATTATACTGGTTACTGGTAGCCCAAAGGCTGCACTTTAAGTTCATCATATTACATAGAAACATAGAAATGATGGCAGAAAAGGACAAAATGATCCACCCAGTCTGCCCAGCTAGCTTATGCCAGTATCTGCTGCGCTGTGCAGGTTACCCCCATCCTTATCAGTTTACCAGACTGTAAAAGTCAGGGCTCTCGTATGCTGTTTGAATCCAATTTCCCTTAAATGTTGCTGTGAAAGCAGAGAGCAATATTGAAATTGCATCAAAAGTATTAGGCTTAGTGATTAAGGGTAGTAAGCACCACATCAATTAGTGTTGTAAACTGTGAGGTTTGGGTGGACCCTTGGACACTGTGGCAGCTGACCACTCCCATGGGGGGAAGTCCCGTGAGGGGCCACAGGTCAGGCTTGGCTCAGGACACACAAACACAAAGTTTGATCTTTTATTAGACTGTGTAAGGAAGCCACCAGAGGTGGCAGTAGTGAGCAGCTGGAATAGCCCAGCAGGGCTGGTATCCCTCAGGCGCTGGAACAGAGACTCCTCCGGTAGCAGTGCTGTAGTGGAAAGAACTGAGAGAATGAGTACAGTGGAGAATATACAAGACCCCAGTATGGAGATCACCAGGGTAGGGAGAGCAGGCCCTCGAGGAGCAAGTATCTGAACCCTGAGAGCTGGGAGGCTTGCAGATGATGTACTCATGCAGCGGTTCCACGGAGATGGCACTGGGGCTGGAACGGAGGCAGGCCCTCAAGGAGCAAGTGCCTGGTTCCAGGGAACAGCTCTGAGGTGAAGATGGTAGTACTCACTGATGTTGAAGATTAGCGAATCCTTCCAGGCAGAAGAGAAGGTAGGAGGAGGCAGCGAGTCAGGGAACATGGGCCCTCGAGGAGCGAGTACCGGTATTCTGATAGCGACCTGGAAAGCAAGTGAGGCCCCCAAGGAGCAGGTACCCCGTTAGCGTTAGAGAGTCCAATAGAGATTGGAGAGGCAGAGTAGCTGGGTACGAAGAGCGAATCCCATCCGTAGGATAACCCTTGCTAACTCAAAGGCTATCAAACATTGTAGGCTTTAAATATCCGGGCATCATGACATCATCACGGGGGGACGCCCCGGAGGTTCGCGCCAAGTAGGAAATAAGAAGAAGGGCTGCGCGACGCGCGCGCCCTATGGTACAAGCGGAGCATGGCGGGAGGCAGCGCCCAAACCGATCCGGGGACGCCGGAGAGGATGACGGCAGGCAGACGCCGCTGCAGCCAGGCATCCATCCGCAGCATGAGGAGGAGCAAACAAATAGAGGTAGGCGGAGTGAAGCCGTTGGAAAGGGACGGTTGCAACAATTAGTTACCGCCATGTTTATTTGTTCCCCAAACTGTAAAAGTCGGGGCCCTTGTTGATTGCTGTCTGAATCCAATTCTTTCTCACTGCTGTTGAAGCAGAGAATAATGATGGGATTGCATTAACAGTATCAAGGCTTATTTGTTAAAGGTAGCAACTGCCACTCCAGCAAGTTACCCCCAATTACCCCCTGCACTCTTTTTTTTTTTTTTTCCATCCTCTAGTGTTTAGGGATCCACTGTTTATCCCATGCCCCTTTAAATTCCTTGACTGTTTCTTCTTCACCACCTCTTCTGGAAGGGCATTCCAGGCATTCACCACCCTCTCTGTGAAGAAATATTTCCTGACATTGGTTCTGAGTTGTCCTCCCTGGAGTTTCATTTCATGATCCCTGATTCTAATGATTTCTTTCCAATGGGTTTGACGATTGTGCATCATTAAAACCTTTCAGATATCTGAAGGTCTGTATCATATCTCTCCTGCACCTCCTTTCTTCCAAGGAATACATATTCAGATCCTTCAGCCTCTCCTCATATGTCTTCCAATGCTGGACCCTCACCGTTTTGGTCGCTCTTCTTTGGGCTGCCTCTATCCTGACTTTAGCCTTTTTGAAATACAGGCACCAGTATTGAATGCAGTACTCCAGGTGAGGCCTCAACAAGGACCTATACAAGGGCATTATCACCTCTTTTTTTTCTTACTGGTTATTCTTCTCGCTATGCAGCCCAGAATTCTTCTGGCTTTAGCTATTGCCTTGTCACATTGCTTCACCATTTCAAATCATCAGACACTCTCACACCAAGGTCCATCTTCTAGTCCATGCACATTAGTCTTTCACCGCCCATCACATAAAGATCTTTTGGATTGCCGCACCCCACATGCATGATTCGGCACTTCTTGTCATTGAATCCATGTTGCCAAATCTTTGACCACTCTTCAAGTTTTCTTAAATCACTTTTCACTCTCTCTACTCCTTCAAGCGTGTCCACTCTGTTGCAGATCTTAGTATCATCCGCAAATAGACAAACTTCTAGCCCTTCCGCCAGGCCGCTCACAAAGATATTGAACAGAATTGGTCCCAAAACCAATTCCTGTGGCACTCTTCTTAACACTGTTCTTTCGTCAGCATAGCTTTCTTTTCCCATTACATGCTGTCTCCTATCAGTCAACCAGTTTGCAATCCATGCTACTACCTTGGCACCCACTCCCAAGCTTCTCATTTTGTTCAGGAGTCTTCTATGTGGGACTGTATGAAAAGCTTTACTAAAATCCAAGTAAATCACATCAAGCACTCTTCCCTGATCCAATTCTCTAGTCACCCAATCGAAAAAATTAATCAGATTTGTCTGACAGGACCTTCTCCTGGTGAATCCATGCTGCCTCGGGTTGAGCAACCCACCGGCTTGTAGATAGTTCTCTATACTTTCCTTCAGCAGAGTCTCCATTAATTTTCTGATCACCAAGGTGAGGCTAACTGGCCCGTAGTATCCAGCCTCCCCTCTGCTCCCACTCTTGTGAAGCAGGACCACCACCACTCTTCTTTAATCTTGTGGCACCACTCCCGTTTCCAGGGATCTATTGAACAGGTCCTTCAGCGGACCCGCCAGCACATCTCTGAGCTCTCCCCAGTATCCTGGGATGCATATATTAAAGGGTTAATGGTGATTGGTTAGTGGTTGTTTTATGACTCTTGCTGATTGGTAGGTTTGAAAGATGTAAAATGGTATAAATGTAGGGGGAGTTTAAATGTTTGTACACTGTTTTCATTGTGGCTGGTGCGATGGCTCTCTGAAATACTTTCCCTATAAATGTTTTCAGAAGAGTTGGTGAGTTGGAAATTGTTATTCCCAACTTAAATTATGCTTTTCTAACATTTTGTAGACATTTCCTTGTTTCAGCAAGTGGTTTTTGCTAATTCAATTAAGTCAGCGGCGCTTTAAATCTTTGGAAGTTTATGGGGAGAGTTTATGAACGTTCCCGCTTGAAGGTATGTGTTTGATAACTCTTTCATTAAATCTATTGTCCTGAGGTTAGGTGCTCAACTATGAGAGCTTATGCTTTGATTTTACTTGACATTATCTGCCAGACGGTCCCTGGATACAAGGATTTGCTCTGTGGAGTGGGCACTTACTGCCGGCTGAACAAAATGTAAGATCTCTGGGTGGGAATCCACAGTTAAAAAGTTTGGCAAAGTTGGATTCACATTGCAGGTGTACTATTCAAATCTAGGTGCCCTCTCCGAGAGCATCGTAAATTTAACCCTGGGTCTGAGGTGGAGTAAACTCACATATCTGTTGACCAAAGTTATTCACTTACGGGCCGATACAGTACAGTGCGCTCCGACGGAGTGCACTGTTAACCCGCCATTGGACACGTGTTTTCTCTTACCCCTTATTCAGTAAGGGGCCGAAAATGCGTGTCCAATTCCCCGAACCTAATAGCGCCCACAACATGCAAATACATGTTGATGGCCCTATTAGGTATTCCCGCGCGATTCAGAAAACAAAATGTGCGGCCAAGCCGCACATTTTGCTTTCAGAAATTAGCGCCTACCAAAAGGTAGGCGCTAATTTCTTCGGGCACTGGGAAAGTGCACAGAAAAGGAGTAAAAACTGCTTTTCTGTGCACCTTCTGACTTAATATCATGGCGATATTAAGTCGGAGGTCCCAAAACTTTCCAAAAGTAAAAAAAAAAAAAAAAAAAAATTGAAGTCAGCCCGCGGCTGTCGGGTTGAAAACCGGTTGTTCAATTTTGCTGGCGTCCAGTTTCCAAGCCCGTGGCTGTCAGCGGGCTCGAGAACTGACGCCGGCAAAATTGAGCGTCGGCTGTCAAACCCGCTGACAGCCGCCGCTCCGGTCCAAAAGGAGGCGCTAGGGATGCACTAGTGTCCCTAGCGCCTCCTTTTACCTGGTTTTACTGCCGGGCCTAATTAGCATACTGAATCGCACGCACAGGAGAGCAGGTGTTTGACCGCTCTCCTGCAGACTTTACTGAATCGGCCCGTTAGTGTGTTCAGTATGGTAAAAACAGCTAAACACTATCACACTTGGCATAGCAATAATATAGTATGGCAACAAGAAATGTCAGTTTAATTTTCATTCCTGCTCTGACTCAGGAGTTAAATTTCCAGCATTAAGAAAATGGGTTTTAAGCTGACTGCCCTTTAATTCACCTTCCTGCATTGCTGTGAATACCTAATGCCTTCTTTTATATGGGATTTGCATGCACCCACGCTATTGTTAGAGTTGGTTTTATTCTTGGTTTAGCACTCATTTTATGGGAGTTAAAACCCCTATTACATACCAGAGTTAACATGCCAAAAAAATGCATGCTAAAACAGGAATAAACACCTGCGTTGACTTCGGCCCCTTAGAGAATAAGGGGCAGTGTATCTCTTGGTCCCATGGAATACCCTATGCTGGATGGGAGGGGCAATGTGATGTTAGGTCCCGGAGGATCGCTAACCTTGGGGAAAAAAAGCAATATGATCCTGGATTTCATGGGAGACCCTGAGCTACAAAAGGAGCAGGTACTATGATCCTGGGCCTAGAAAATTTGGAGGGGGCAAAATAGAAAGATGCAATTTGATTCACGGCCCTATTTGAGACTAGAGAATAATCTTCTAAATGTAAACTGTCTTCTTTCTTCCCAGATTCCATGTGCACTGGATAAAGAAAATGAAAATCAGTATTTTACTCTTCTCAACACCACTTTTTCTATGGGACCTTGAATGAAACACAACCCAAAGGGGCCTGGCAAACTCAGAAGAGACAACTTCATTCCCTTCTTCCTGGATATGTTTCTTGGTGAGACGTCTATTCCTGGGGGAATGCCATGCAACTGGGCAATGCAGAATTGGTGCAGAATTCTCTATCCCCTCCTCCCCAAGCCCAGAATTTACCTTTGCAAAGAATTCTTGAAGAGTGGAAGAGTAGCCTAGTGGTTAGAGCAGCGAAAAGCGGAATATTAAAAAAAAAAAAGATCCAGCTTGCTGGAGCACAGCAACGTATACAGCTGGTTCCATGAGCTGACAAGGCAGGAGGAGCCAGCACAGCTGTGTCTGGCAGAAGGGCAGGGCAGTGAGGAGAAGGAGTCATTGCTATCTGCTTCCTTCATCATGCGGCTCTCGGAGTGTGAGCACTCCCGCACTATTTCATGTGAGGCTTTTAGAGAAGCCCAAGATTTCAGGCACTGCATGGCACATGGCTCACACTCTAAGAGCTTCACAGTACATAAATTAGTTTGAAGGATAGAGGAAACATCTGCTATGGGCTAAGAGCTGGGAGAGGCAAATGAGGGTGAGAGACCGGGAGGATCAGAAAGTGTGGGGAATATGTTGGTCAGAGGTGGAGAGAGTGTTGGAGAGGACCTGCATGTGTTGGAGGCAGTGGAGGCCGTAAGGAGCTGAAGGCAGCATGACTTCTTTCAACCACAGACATTTGTAGCAAGCAAGAACCATAGATTCCCACAGGTATTGGCAGCTGCAAGAAGTCAGGACTGCCTGCAGCTTAGAGCTCCCCTTGGATTCTAAAGTAAATCAAAACGTCACGACCAGAGAAGATCAGGACCGCTGCAGATCTCACATCACCATGGCCCAAAGAAAAAGGTCACATCTAAATGTGCAGGTGATCCTCCTCCTTCCTGCCCACGCGGCCCCGGAAGAAAAATGTTGCCGGAGCAGCGTGGGCAGGAAGGAGGAGGAACATCAGCCACGTGCAGAAGAGGAGCAGCGTTGTTGCAGCGGGCTGAGGAGGAGGCCCGGTAGCAGGGCAGCCACCGCGGATCGGCCCGAGAAGATCAGGGCCGCTGCAGAGCCCATCTTGCAGCAATCCATGAAGAGGAGGCCCAGAGGTAAGAGAGAGGCTGAGGGCCCATAGAGTGTGTGTATAAGATTGCGTGCGTGTATGAGGCGAGTTGAGAGATTGCGTGCGTGTATGAGATGAGTTGAGAGATTGCATGTCTGTGTGTGAGAGTGAGTTGAGAGACTGTGTGTGGGAGTGAGGACCTGAATGTTTGCAGAGACAGCATGTGAGAGCCTGTGTGTGTGAGAGAGAGACAGCATGTGACAGTGAGAGCCTGTGCTTGAGCAAGACAGCATGTGGGAGTGAGAGAGAGCCTGGGTGTGTGAGAGTCAGACAGCATGTGCAAGAGAAAGACTGTGTATGAATGATTGTATGAGAGACAGCATGTGAGAGTGAGAGCCTGTGTGTGTGTGAGAGAGAAAGCATGTGAGAATGAGAACCTGACTGTGTGTTTGAGGGAAGAAGATAGATGGAGAAAAAAGACAATATGAAAGGAAATGGCAAAAAAATAAGAAAGGGAAGGTGGAACAAAAAAGCCTGTGACCAACCGATTAGAAAACTAAGATCAGACAGCAAAGGTAAAAAAAAATAAATTACTTTTTACTGATTGGCACATATAATCTTTGGTAATGTGCAAGAGTAGCACTTTCTCTATGCGGATCTCACAATGTACGAGATCAACATGGAGGAAGTGGACACCCACGGGGCCTGCACAGAGGAGGCAGCAGAATGGGCTTCTGTGCCAGTAGCAATCAGCACCTCCCCAATAGCCATGCGGCATCAATGACAGTGGCAGCAGAGGAATGAGAGAGGCTCCAAGGTTGCTGGCAAAAGAAAGAGAGGGGGGGTCTGCCTTTAGTGTGTGCATGTGTATGAATGGGAGTCTGCCTGGCGGTGTATGTGTGTGAATGCATGGGTGCCTGCCTGAGGGTGTGTCTGTGTATGAGAATGAATGGGTGTCTTCCTGGGGTTTGTATGTGTGAGAATAGGTGCCTGCCTGTGTGTGTTGTATGTGTGTGTGAGAATGAATTGGTGCCTGCCTGGGGATCTGTGTGTGTGAGAATGAATGCGTGCATGCCTGGGGGATGGTGAGGGATCGGTGTGAAAATGAATGGGAGCTTGCCTGGGTGTGTGTGTTTGTGTGTATGTGAGGGAGCCAGAGAGAGTGAGAGCATGAGTGTGTATGAGAAAATCCAGGGGAGTAAGAGTTTGTGTGTGGGGTGTGTGTGGAGGGGGAGAGAGTTTCTTAGAGCCTGAGAGTGTGTCAGTATCTGTGAGAGCGAGAGGTTATGGTGGATATAAGAGTATGAATGTGTATGTATGTGACAGTGTATGTGTGAGAGAGAATGGACATGTGAGTATGTGTGAGAGAGAGGATAACCTCCTAATCCTTGACAATATCAGGGTGACTGGAAATCAAGAGCTCCCATGTATGGACAGCAGGGGCTTTTTAAAATCCTTATTAGTTTTAATTATTGGGTGTTATTTGATATATGTGCTGTTTTGAAATATTTTATTGGTTCTTGTAAAAAATTTATATGATTTTAATTAATAGAAACTCTATTTATCAGTAGTTTTAAAATATTCTTTTATTAGTATGGTTTTACTATTATAACTGATGCTTTATTTTTCTTGATTTTATTTGCTTTATGAGGAATGGTGGTTCTGTTTTTCCATTGTTAATACACATAGTCTGGCTTCTTGGGGTTTCCATTTCAGTTTTTGTCTAATTTATGCTCCTTTATTTTGTATTCTGTATTTGGTGAGGGTCTGTCTCTGCTCTGTGTGTGTGTGACCATGATGAGAGATTCTGCTAGCATAGGGATCTATAGCAATCTGGTTTGTTTTGTTTCCTCAGTAGGTGGTGTATTGGTATTCTAGGACCCAGTGTAATATTTACCGTTGCTTTTTCACAGGTAGGGTTATTACTGTTATGTTACAATGGGATTGCAGTATAGATTTTGAGTGTCTTTTTTGCAGGGTTTTGTGTTAGTTCACAATGTGCCTGGCAGTGGAAGCTGTTTGTGCTGCTGTTATTGTGAGGTGACACCAAAATTTGAAAATATCTTTTAGTATTGTTATGAACCCTCCTGTAGCTGTGCTACGGGAGGCTCTTTACCTCTTCCTGGAGGCCGCTGCAAGCCAGGGCCTCACCTGCGAACTGTCCAGGATTTGCTTCAGGGCCTGGGAGGCCTCGATGTCCGTGGGTCCTGCCTGAGGCTGCTTGTGTTTGCATGGACTTCCTGGTTTGAGCCACGCCCTTCCCTAGGGGCCGGCCCACAGCACTTTTCCGTAGTTATAGGGCCAGCTAGATGTGGGCCTGCCAAACTCCTCCCAGGGAGACGCCGGTCTGCAGCCCTATAAAAGGACTTCAGCTTCAGTCTGTCTTTGCCTTGCATCGTGGTGACTTCTCTCTGGAGGCTCCTGCCTGCCAGAGCCTTGTAAGGTTGTCTGTTCTTCGTGGAGCTCCTTGTCTCATCTGCTTTTATACCATGTCTTGGTGTCTTGATGTTTTGCCTGAGGTCCCTGACCATGTCCTGATGTTCCGCCATGACCCTTCTTATCCTGATGTGTCCGCCTGCCAGGATGTTCTTCCCTGCGTCTTCATCTGGTGCTCTCGAGCCTTCTGTTCCTGTAAGCCGGTGCTCTCGGATGGTGTATGCCCGAGAATGAGGTGGCTTGCAGGTGGGAAGGGTCCCTGTGCTCCTGAGCCTCCGTTCCTGCCAGCCTTGGGGGAAGCTTCGGATGACACCGGCTCCATCATTGGAGTTCCTTCTTGCCTGGATTTTCCCTGCGCTGTTCCGGTCTCCTTGTGGTCCGTGACCAGCCTGTAAGGGCTGTGTAGGGCGCACAGTGGGACAGTGCCAATGTCCATGCCTTATGTGTGCTTGTTTGGATGTCAAGTTCCTCGTCCGTGATGCCGATGCATCAACCCTGCTGATGTCAAGTTCCTCGTCCGTGATGCCGATGCATCAACCCTGCTGTTGTCAAGTGTCTTGTCTGCGATGCCGCCATGCGGAGCCACCGTCAACCCTCAGCTCGGCCCTGAAGGTCTGGGCCCGGGCTGAGGCCCAAGGGCACACTAAACACCCCCGTTCTCAACAAGTATGATGAGCTGTAAGGGAAACATCCAAGCTGCATTGTTTGGGGGAATTTCAGTGGATGCACAGAGTTACAGAACTGGCGGTACAGGATTTATATTGACATTCTGTCCCTTCCTTTAAATTCCAGACTTCACTCTCATAGGCAAATACTTTTATAGTGTGAAACTGGCCAGCTTTTTAAAATTACACAGAATACCCTTTGGACTTTTTTATTAACACCAAATATTCAAAAGCTGTGTTCATCCCATCAAGCTCATATATCCCATTAAAGAGGTAAATTGAATAACACAATAACTTTGTTTTATTATTGTTACTCATAAATTATAACAATAACATTAATCTTGGAATATTATATATATTTAATACAAATGAAAGGTTTTCACAAGATAGGTTGTGTCATGAAACATTTTATTATGTATATATTTAAGGAAACATAAATTGTTGAAATACATTTCGTTCATTTAACCTTTAACCTCTGGTTTGCTAGTTTACTGAATTACTGTGTCCCGAAATTATGTTTAAAAAGTGTGTCACCAACATGAAAAGTTTGTAAAGCTCTGCTCTAGGGCATCTAATAGCCTTGTATCAGCCCTATGAGAGGGTATGTCACACACACAGAGACTCCCACCATTCATTAACCTCTCACACTCCCAAGGGGCAGATCCTGGAGAAGGGTGGGAGGCAGGCAATAGGGAATGGATGAGTCCTATTTTTAGACTCAGTAGGTGGGGCAGCCAAAGGCCCCCCCCCCCCCCATTAAACATCAGTCCGGTGCCCCCTAGTACGGATGCTGAAGACTGGGAACAAAAAAATAACAGGCCCAAAAATTGAGAGGTTAGAGCAGTCGGCTGCAAACAAGGGAAGCCAGGGTTGAAATCCTATTGCCATTCCTTATGACCTTGGGCAAGTTACTTCACCCTCCATTACCTTCCCCCTGCCCTGGCCCTCAGTGATTTTACCTGCACTGTGCCATTTCATCCTTCCCCTCAGGCAGCAGAGTGCCTTGAGCTGCCCCTACTAACAATGTGACATCTAGCCAAGAGGGAAGAGCTTATGCTGTGACATAATGGTGGGTAGGGTCTGTGGCTGAGTGGAAGGGTCTGGCTTTATGACATCAGTAGGGTTTGGCTTTATGACATCAGTAGGGTCTGGAAGTCCTAAGGAGCACTGAGGGAGCTTAAGAGAAAAATGGGAATGTGCTATGGGAAGTGTGGTTGTTTCAGCCGATCCAGAAAAGTGCATCCTATGGTGGAAAAAGAGATGGTGCAGGCTGAACCTGACCTTCCTCTCCCAGAGGTGGGGGAGGACATTAAAGAAGAAGGAGGGTCGGAGCTCTCATCTGCCGGGGATGTTGTAGCAGCACCCAAGGTGGAAGTCGCTGCACACTCCCCGGACACATGGGCAGGTGAGAGCTTACATTTCTCAGTCCCAGGATTATAAAGGTGTGTGAGTGAGGGTTTGATTGCTGGAGGTCGCCTTAAAGCAACAGCTCCTGTAAAATGAAAGAGGCAAGCTAGTGACATGTCAGGAATTACTTATTGCTTCTATTTTTTAATCACACTACTAACTCATCAGCAATATGGCAGTGAGAAATGTGAGAAACATCTATATTAACTGCTGGAGAGAGAATCAAAAAGTACTGGGAAAGAAGCATCTTTAAATCAAGGAAAGGGGAATTGGTGAGAACTTTACAAAGTATGTGAGAGAGTGATGAGACTAAGAGATAATAAATGATAGAAATATTGATTATTTACATGATTTATAGCAGAAAATATCCATTCCCAGTGAATTTACAAAGTTAACATGCATAATAAATAAAAAAGCACATAAAACTGAAGCACATCCCTCAAACCCTAATCAGCTAACATCCTACTGGAAGAGGGAGGCCTTTAGTCTTTTATGAAACATTTTATCATCCTCAATCCCACGAATATCCACTGGCAGTGAATTTCAGGGTGAAGCTAACCGCTGAGAAAGCTCGAGCCAGGTACCCTGAAGACCGGCTTCTCCCACCACAGGGTCACCAACAACTTATTTATTTAACCCTTGGGGAGCCCCCCATACAAGGCATTACAATGATCCAGTCATGGCAATACAAAAGCCTGCAGCACTAAATGAAATTCTCCCTGGGATAAAATATCCTTCCGCCACCTTACCAGGCACAGCTTCCAAAGGCTGCTTAGCTGGGACTTTAAAGCTAAGGATCAATCTGATGAAACCCCCAAGACCCATACAGTCTGAAAGAAAGACTGGCACACCCTCCACCTCTAGGGACCAGGCACTGCCAGACACGAGCCACTTACAACAATGCCTTAGGTTTCCCAATATCTAAAAAAAACCCATTCTGTTTCAGCCTGGATATGCAGGGAAAGCTTCTTAACCATGGACCCACTGAACATATCAACTGTTCTTCATCCGCATAGAGTGAGACATTTCTCCCATGCTCTGAAATAACATCAAATAAATAGTAGAGATGAGCTTCATTTTTCTGGCTCGGGTCGGGTTTCAGTTCGGGTGTTTCGTGGGAAAACTCGTTTTTCCACGGATCATTTTCTGGAAAAAATGAAGCTGGAACCTGAACCCGAAACTGGAAAAACGAATTAAAAAAAAAAAACGAATCGGAAAAAAACCCACCCCAACCCTTCAATTGTATTTTCTTACACCCCCCCCCACATCCCAATCCCTCCCCAAGACTTACTAAAAGCCCTGGTGGTCCAGCGGGGTCCCACGAGCAATCTCTCCCTCCATGCCTTTGGGCTGTCGGGCCTGTTACAAATCAAAATGGCACCGATGGCCCTTTGCCCTTATGATGTCACAGGGGCTACCGGTGCCATTGGTCAGCCCCTGTCACATCGTAGGGGCTGACCAATGGCACTGGTAGGGGCTGACCAATGGCACCATAGGGGCTGACCAATGGCACCATAGGGGCCGGTGCCATCTTGTGCTCCTACCATGTGACAGGGGCCGACCAATGGCACATGGTAGCCCCTGTGACATCGTAAGGGCAAAGGGCTATCGGTGTCATTTTGATTTGTAGCAGGCTTGACAGCCCGATGGCACAGAGGGAGAGATCATTCGCGGGACCCCGCTGGACCACCAGGACTTTGAGTAAGTCTTGGGGAGGGATCGGGATGGTGGGGGGGGGGGGGGTTGTAATACAGTAAATGTGAAGGGTTGGGGTGGGTTGTGGGGTTTTTTTTTTTTTTTTTTTTTAATAAATGTGCCACTCCCCCCGCACTAACCAGAAAAACAAATTTTCCCCGAAGTTTGGGGAAAATCCGTTTCGTGATTCAGGTCCCCTGAACCACTACAAATTAGGCAATTTCATCAAAATTGCCTAATTCGTGATAAACGAATGCACATCCCTAATAAATAGTAAAGAAAACTGGGGCATCCCCCTATCCTCACCTGAAATTCCTGAGCGGTCAAGAGTGAGCAAACCAGCTGCAGACACAAACCCAGGCCAAAAGATTCTGCATTAATAAGAAAGGAATGGGGAGGGATCCTGGAGACTCTTTTCAATTTAATGAATTGCATGCTACAGAAAGTCCCTGTACAATCTACAATCAAACCCCTGGATGCACTAAGCACCAATGTTTTATCGAAACAAGGTTCTCAGTATCGCGGGGGTGGGATGGGGGTGGGGGATGGAGTGTCACTGTGATAGTGGGGCCCCTCCACTGAAAAAGCATCGTGGCTAAATGGTGCGTTATATTGTCTCACGGCCAAACACTGCGGGACAAAAGAACACGGCGAGTGGCCCTTTAACACATGGGGACTCCAACCTCATGGGACCCCCATTTCCTTAAAGGACCACTGGCACGAAAAAACAAAAACTGTGTACAAATGGGAGGTAGAGCTGGGTTCAGTGCTCACCCCCATCTCAAACTGTGGTTGCCAATCGAGATGCCCCGACTCCCCCAAAATGTAAATGAAAAAAAAAGAACCGCATGGCCCCGGCACCCATTCCCCTCTCCCCAAATTTAATACTTAAAAAGTGGCCCTGGCTCCCCACGTCCGTATCCCCCACCTCCCAATGACAGTGAGTGACCCGCATCTACACCCATCCAAGTGACAGCAACGGCCCCTCCCAATGGAAAAAGATAAAGATCCTGGGCCCCACCCTCAGTGGAAAAAAAAGTCATCATCCAGCTCACACCCCAACCCTCCTCCCGCATCCCCCATACCTAAAAACAGATCCCACATTGGGGACGAGTGCACCATCACACCCAACCCGGTCAGCGACATTTTCCAAGGTACAGGGGAGTCGGGAGTGGGGGGAGGTTGGTGGGAGGGGGGAGCTGGGATATGAATTATTTTTATCTTTTGGGGGTGGAATTGGGCCCAGGACTTATTTTTTTCTATTGGGGGGGCCATCGCTGTCACCTGGGGGATGGATGGTGGCCTGAATGGACGCAGGGGAGATCACAGTCACTTGGGGGGGTGACCTCTATGGACGCAGGGGGATCACTGTCACTTGGGGGGTGGATGATGGCCTGTATGGGCGCAGGGGAGATCAGTGTCACATGGGGGGTGGGGGGTGGGAGTTGAGGTATGGATTCATGGGGGATAGGGCAACATTTTAAGTTTTAGATTTGGGGAAGAGGAAGGAGAGGCTGGGGTCATTCCCACATGGTTCTTTTTTTATTTATTTACAATTTGGAGACATCAACATTAGCATTGATCACCGCTCTACCTCCCCGTTTGCAAATCGCATGCAAAGAGGGTCATTGTTATAGGGGGTGGTATCTGGGCTAGGAGATGCGAAATATTGCGTAGATCGCACAATATCGCATGGTACACATGATATAGTATGCGTTAGAGCACTTGTCTACTCAATTAACTATGTCCACACAAGTCAGAAATCTAGGGGTTATCCTTGATAATCAAATGAATTACAGATCTCTCATAAATAATATCGTAAAGGATGGATTCTTCAAATTACAAGTTTTGAAAAGGCTGAGACCTCTCCTCCATTTCCAAGATTTCCGTTTAGTGCTACAAGCAATCATTCTCACGAAAATAGATTATTGCAACTCACTTCTACTAGGCCTCCCTGCTAACGCCATAAAACCCCTACAGATGCTGCAAAACACAGCAGCAAGGATCTTAACCAAGTCCAACAAAAGAGACCACATATCACCTATTTTGAAAAGCCTACACTGGCTTCCCGTTAAATTCAGAATACTTTTCAAAGTGCTCTCAATAACCCACAAGGCACTACACAACTTGGCACCACTCGAGCTCAAAACCCCTCTCCAATTCCACACTTCCACCAGACCAGTAAGACAAGCCTATAAAAACAACCTGCATACAATACCGATGAAGTCAGCATTAAGCAAAAGAGCCTTCTCTACAGCGGGACCCAAAATCTGGAACACTCTCCCACCAGAACTCAGATCAGTGCAATGCTCATCTACATTTAAAAAAAGACTCAAGACTTGGTTATTCAACCAAGCTTTCCCATAGCAGCATCCTACGGAACATCCCTGCCAATGATCCTTTCAGTGGTTACCCACCTGAGAGCTATTTAGATCATCTATAGAACTCACGTAAACTATGGCAGTCGAAGATCATAACCTAGTCTTATAATTAGTAACTGTTTATTTAACCTACATTAGGCACTGTATCTTTACTTATGCCTACATTAGGCGATGTATCTTTTTGGTTAACCCCATATATACTTATCCAAGTTATATCGACCTGTTCTTTGTAAGACATTTACTTGTCAATGTTATTGTTCTGTTAAAATGTAAACCGAATTGATCAGTAATTCTGTTATTGGAAAGTCGGTATATAAAAATGCTAAATAAATAAATAATAAGGCTTGATGCATCACCCCCAAAGATAGTAATATATCAGACTAGCAACTGTACCTGTTCTACGCCCGGGCGGCGAGACTTTTCATTGGCATATCTGCTGTTGTTTTGAGCAGAATTTCCCTAGAAATTCACTGTAAGAGTGTCCTTTCCACATACACACACCTTCATACAGGCTACCTCACTCTCTGGCACACACACACATCCCCTCATATAGGCTCCCTCTCTGAAACCCACAATCAAGCATCCCGCGCACTCCCCCTCTTACTAACCAAGCTGTCTCTCGCACTCCCCCACACCCCCTCTCCTCTCAGACACACATTCTCTCTTACCGGCATCCCCCTCCCCTCATATAGGCTCCCTCTCTCTGAACCACACACTCAAGCATTCCCCCACCCACCCTCTCTTACCTCCCATGCTCTCTCTCACACCCTCCCCACTCCCCTCTCACCAACCATGCTCTGTCAGCCTGCCTCTCTCACACACACACATTATCTCTCACTGGCATCCCCCCCCCCCATGCTGTCTCACACCCTCCCCACCCCCTCTCACCAACCATGCTCTGTCAGCCTGCCTCTCTCACACACACACATTCTCTCTCCCGGCATCCCCCTCCCATGCTCTCTCTCACACCCTCCCCACCCCCCTCTTACCAACCATGCTCTCTGTCACCCCTCCTCTCTCACACATATATTCTCTCTCACCGGCATTCCCCCCCCCCCCAATGCTCTCTCTCACACCCCTCCTCTGTTCGTGGCGAAGATGAAGGCTTGAGCGCGCCGATCACGGCACATGGGGGCCTTCCCTTTTTGCCGCGAAGGGCGCGCCGGGCCTTCATCTTTGCCGCAAATGGAGCGTGTGCCGTGGGACATGCTCTGTTCGTGGCATGCCAGGGTCTCCTCAGCTATTTTCATCCTGTCTCGCGATGGCTGCAGCAGAATTCCCTCAGTGATTCCCTGGTGTTGCGGCGTGCTTGAGGCTCCAAGGCGTCCAGGGAGCTGCCTGCGCCCCAAGGTCGATATATTATAGCGCCATCTATCGGCGGGCTGGAGAACATCCACGATCACTGATGGACACACTCCAAGCCCGATATATTATGGATAATAAAACAGTTAAAAACAAATACTAACAATTTGCATCCTAACAGTCCAATATACATCAAAATATGCAACAAAGGGATTCATCATAAATATTGAGGCCAATATTCAGTGGTAGTTACCCGAATAAGTTCCGGCTAAGTAGTGCTGAGCCTTGCACATGCTCTTGGTTTTCAGTGACTCAATGTGTGAGTATTGCAAGTCACAGGGAAGACAATTTGTATGTATGTATTTATTTATTATGATTTATCAAGCACATTATTAAAGAGATTCAGTCATGGCAGTGTACAATAAGTCAAACTGACTGTGGGTACCCAGGGTGCACCAAGGGACAGAGCCTTATGTTAATATAATTAGGTATAAGCCATTGAAAATGTCACTCTCCCTTCAGAGAAGAAAAGGGGCAACATTGTGAGTGAAGTTGGAGTGGTACAATAGCAAAGTTTTCCGGTTACTCTTCCTTCCTCTTTACCTGCATTTGGCCTTCTCAGAGGCCCTTGTAGGACTCCTCCTCCTCCTACCAGAATAATATTTGTTTGTTTTTCTCTTATCTCTTTAATACAGATCGAACCCTAGCGGCTCCGAGAGCTACAAAAGAGCCTTTCCCTCCTCCTGTGCCCTCTACGGAGCAGACGTGCAGTGAGTACCCAATGATCCCGTAGGACATTTCGGAGGAGGAAGTGGAGGAGGAGGAGAAAGAGGAGGAGGGTAAAGAGGAATTGAAACCAGACCTGTAAAGGGAAGACCTGGGGCTCTACCTTGGGGTCTCCACCTTGGCTTTCCCCCCAGCCCTTCCATCGCTGGGGGAATTTACCACCAATCAGCGCTGCTTCCAACTCCTCTTCGAGCCCTGCCTTCCTCTTCTCAACCTGCCAACCCCATCCTCCTCCTACGTGTCCCGGGAGCTGCTGAAGAGGTCCATTCAGGAGGGAGCCCGACCATCGGCTCCTCCTCCCATCCCCCAACCATGCAATCGCTGTTTGGGGACAAAGTAACATCTGGAGACTGACATCATCTCCTCTGCCTGTGTAACCCTCCTACATATCCCCAAAACATCCAAGCCAGAAGATCGGCTTTTCCTCTCATTTTACATCCAAGCCAGAAGATCAGATTTTCCTCACATTTTACATCCAAGCCAGAAGATCGGCTTTTCCTCTCATTTTACATCCAAGCCAGAAGATTGGATTTTCCTCTCATTTTTCAATCAAATAATTGGAAGGTGGGAGACATAAGAAGGAGGAGGAATCCTGGCCTGTCATCATCCTGCCTGATCATCCTCCTGCTTGTCCTACTACATCAGGACTGTAAAGGTATCAGCCAGAGCAGTGGATTTTCCTTCAATCTTCTCAGATACACCATTGAAAGTTGGGGATGCAAGATGATGGTGATGCTGGCATCTCTTTAGGAATCCTCTTCAGCCTATCTATCCCTTCTGCTTGTCCCAGTAAAACCAGGGAAGTCTATACAACAATGAGCCACAACTTTGCTTCTTTGATCTCACAGCCACATTGAACAGGAAAACATAAGACTATAAAGAATGCTTCCATCTCCATGGCATCTTGGATCCTTTATTAAGCCTGCCTGTTGTTCATCCTTCAACTTTTCAAAGGTAATCCTGAAGAGGTCTCCATGGGAGTTATTCAATCCCTTCCAGCTCCAATAGCCACACCACCACAAGATGCAGACTTAAAATCAGAGATCTTGCTTAGGACTTTGCCTACTCAATGCTCTTTCTCTTCGTCAAAGAACTCTTGAGAGTAAAATGTGAATCCTGATTTTCTTTTATCTTCCCAGTCTTATGATTAGGTGCGAGGAGATTACAACTGCACGTTTGGACAACATTAGATCTGGCATCCATATTTCTGCAAGACAGGATATTCACAGGACCAGAAAAGGACACCTTCTGTACTATGAGCACCTGTTCTGCTGCAAGAGAGGACACTGCAGGCTCAGCACTCGATCTGCCCATGCACTGGATATTTTTAATACAAAAACCTTCTCTAATGCAGAAAAGGACCCCTTCTATATTATGAGCACCTGTTCTGCTACAAGAGAGGACACTCCATATTCAGCACTCGATCTGCCCATGCACTGGATATTTTTTATGCTAGAACCTTCTCTAATGCAAAGGAGGACACCGTCATATCCAGCAACAACTCCACTGTCACCCAGAACACTCTTCAAGAGAACCTGCTTCACTGCAGTACTAGCAAACAGGAAATCCTTCTCATTAGCACCCACTGCTGCAGGAAAAGGCACCCTTCTCCTCTCTAGCATCTACTCTTTTGCAGGAGAGGACACCCTCATCAATGTGAGCACTCACTCTGCTGCACTAAAGGACACTCTCCCCAGCACTCATGCCCATTTTTCCCTCAGGAAATGAAACATTCACCATCATTATTATCCTTCTGGCTGCAGGAAAGGATGCTGTTGTCAATATTAGCACCTGATCTGCTGCATGAAATGCCACTCTAACATCACCAGCAGCTACTCAAAAGCAGAAAAGGATGACTTCCTCATGATAAGTATCTGTTCTGCTGTAAGACAGGACAACTCCATGTTAAGTACATCTTCTACTGCAAGGCAGGAAATCCACATCACCAGAGCTTCCTCGTGAGCAGATCAGGTCACCTCAATGCCCAACATCCCGCTGTAATGTATGGCAGGAGATCCATATCACCAAAACCTTCTCTAATGCAGGAAAGGATACCCGCCACACTATGGGCACCTGTTACAGAACTCCTAAATACTCAGTACTCACTCTGCTTGAAGACTGAATACTCTCATCTCCAGAATATTCTCTAATGCAGAAAGAACACTTCCTTATCCAGCAACCACTCTACTATAGTCCAGAACCAAAGAACATGTTTCACTACAGGACCAGCGATCATGCCAGTGCAGTCCAGGAAATCCTTCCAACCATCTGTCAGCACCCACTGCTGCAGAACAGGACCCCCTCCTCATTACCTGCACCCACTCTTCTGGAGGAAAGGACTCCCTCACCAGCAGTAGCAGCCTCTCTTCTGCAGGAAATAGCACTTTATCATCACAAGCACCTTCTATATAAAGCAGAAAAGGGCACCCTCCTCAGCATGAGTGCCTGCTCTTCTGCAGGAAGGTTTGCTGCAATGCAAGAGATGCTCCTAATCACTAACAGGCAGAAAAAGGCTTGAAATGAGGGAGAAGCCCCTTAATATGAGGGAGCCTTATTTAGGGGCTGATGTAATAAAGCTCGCAAAACATTTTAGTGCAGATTTCACTTAAAGCTCTCTTTAAAAATAGGCGGTTAGTGCTTGAAGATGGAAGGAGTGTGACCAACATCACCTACATCAAGACTGGCATTGGGCATCCTGGCTTGGGTACAATCTCACAGGCAGCTCCATTTCGGCAAAGCAAGCCAAGTGAAGTCAAAGGGTAAGCTCTCTAGAGAAGGCACCTACAACTGAACAGTATGCATTTTGGTGCTGTGCATCTCAAATGGAAGTAGAGGGCTTACCCTTTGATTTCACTAGCCAAAATGGCCTTGCATGAGAGATTGGCTCTGGACATTCTGATTTGGGCACAGTTTTGCATGCGAGTCCATTTTGCTCACACTCATTCCAGCTTCAAGTGCCTACCTCCAAACTCCTGGTTTAATGCACTTAAGTGGATTTTTAGGTTAACTGCTTGGCCTGAGGGGGAGTAAAAGTTAACTCACATTTCTGATGGCTATATTATTGTATTGCTGTTAGGGATGTGCATCCGTTTTCCACCTATTTGTAATCCGCAACTTATTTTGTCCTATCTGTTAAATACGTGGGGAGGCGAAACGCATCGCGACTCCCCACGTATTAAACAAATTTCTGTTTTATTCGGCCTTCTAAATAAAAATTTAAACCCCCCACCCTCCTGACT
The DNA here is from genome assembly GCF_901001135.1 of Rhinatrema bivittatum. Classification (NCBI taxonomy): domain Eukaryota; kingdom Metazoa; phylum Chordata; class Amphibia; order Gymnophiona; family Rhinatrematidae; genus Rhinatrema; species Rhinatrema bivittatum. Next base: position 342,641,159 of record NC_042616.1, on the reverse strand, counting down.
CCCCCAAGACTTACCAAAACTCCCTGGTGGTCCAGCGGCGAGTCCAAAAGCCATCCCTGCATTCTCACACCCTCGTTTGCCGGTTTCATCATGGCGCCGATAGCCTGTGTCACAGGGGCTACCGGTGCCATTGGTCAGTCCCTGTCACATGGTCACCGGCGCCATCTTGTGCTCCTACCATGTGACAGGGGCTGACCAATGGCACCGGTAGCCCCTGTGACATAGTATGGGCAAAGGCTATCGGCGCCATTTTGAGTCCTGGCATCGGCCGGCCGGCGTGCACGAGGTCGCTCCGGGACCCCCGTTGGACCCACAGGGACTTTTGGCCAGCTTGGGGGGGCCTCCTGACCCTCACAAGACTTGCCAAAAGTCCAGTGGGCGTCCGAGAGCGACCTCATGCACACCAGCCGGCCGATGCCAATACTCAAAATGGCGCCGATCGCCTTTGCCCTCACTATGTCACACATAGTGAGGGCAAAGGCCACACAGTAGGGATGTGCAGAGGGACCACATACATTACATTCGGTTTTCGTATTCGTGGGGGGGCAGATACGTTGCATTTGGCAAGGGAGGGCTCCGATCCGTTCATGCGTTCCATTCTTATTCGTTTCCCGGCTAACTACAACCCCTCCCCACCCTCCTGACTACCCCCCCCCAAGACTTGCCAAAACTCCCTGGTGGTCCAGTGGGGGTCCAGGAGCCATCTACTGCACTCACGCCATCAGCTGCTGGTATTCAAAATGGCGCCGATAGCCTTTGACCTTACTATGTCACGGGGCTACAGGTGCCATTGGTCGGCCCCTGTCACATGGTAGAAGCAATGGACGGCTGGTGCCATCTTGTGCTCCTACCATGTGACAGGGGCCGACCAATGGCACCGGTAGCCCCTGTGACATAGTAATGGCAAAGGCTATCGGCGCCATTTTGAATACTGGCAGCCACACCAATTCCCCAGGCTGGAGTTAGGGTGCAGGATGACATTTTTTGTCTGCCTGCCTACTGGAATGAGCTGCTGCTTGCTCAAGGAGGTAATGAGTAGTTCACCAGAGTTCATGCAGTTTGCAGCTCATATTATTGGCTACAGAACAGGCAACTGAAACTGGGATGGGCATGGGCATATGAGGGTGATAGCAGAATACAAGGTAGAAGGGTGAAGACTCAATTGAGCTAATCACATGGTTATTGGGACAGGCCTCTACCCAAGAAAGGAGGAAGTCCCAGTTATCTTGATATTAATTCACATATGACCTGAGAAAAGCTTTGAGGGTCTGGATCACTCGTCTCTTACTCTGGGGGTAATGTGCCAAAGTGGAATTTAAGGTAATGGCAAATTTCTTGCATAAACTCTTCCAAAATCGTGCCGTGAATTGTATTTCAGTCTGAGAGGTGGGTAGGAAGACCATGCAGACAGAAGACATGCTGAATGAAAAGATTAGTGAACTTAAGTGCTTAAGGGATGTGAAGTGGGCCATATTAGAGAAGCGATCCACTACCACCCAGATAGTGATACTGCCACTAGAGAGGGAAGGCCAGTGATAAAATAAAATCAGTGTCTAGGGTTCCTTCATGGATGGTTGTGGCTGTAACAGCCCCCAGAGTTGAGCTCGACAGCTCTTGCTCATGGCACATACCACACACGAGTCCACATACCACTTCACATCACTCATCACCTGAAGCCACCAGAGTACTGGCAACACCAGGATGACCCACCAACTGAGAGTCATGTGGCCAGCACAGTACTTTTTCATGAAGCTGTTGAGTGACAACCATCTTCCCTGATGGGATTGATATAGTGGCTACTATCATGATCCTGCCCATGGCTAGGCTGCGAGCAGTCTCTCACCTTTTTCCGCCAGCCAGCCCCCGATGCCGTCTTTGCGGCCTGGAGCCACTGCAGAAACTTAGGGTGAGTGCGTAAAACCACCCTGTCATGAAAGAGCTTCATATAGGGCGGATACATCACTAACACCAAAAGCTCAGTGACCTTGCAAGCGGAAGTGATCGCAACCAGGAAAATGGCTTTTCAGGTGAGATATTTAAGCTCGCAAAAGCACATAGGGTCGAAAAAAGACTGCATGAGCTGTGCTAGTAACACATTGAGGTCCCAGGACACAACAGGAGGATGCAGAGGGGGCTTTAGTTGGGAACAGGCCCCTCATGAAGCAGCCCACCAAGGGTTGCACTGAAATGGGAGTACCACTTACCCCCTGGTGATAAGCGCTGATCACACTCTGGGAACTCTGATCGAGGTGGTCTGTAGCCCAGACACTGAGAGGGACCACAAATAGTCCAATAGTTACAGAGCGGGGCATGAGAAAGGTCTAGGCATTTCACGTCACACCAGATGGAGAATCTCTTCCACTTCAACCAGCAAGACTTTTCTGGTGGAAGGCTTTTGGGAAGCCACCAGTATCTGCGACACATTATCAGAGAGGTCGAGAGACTGCAGGACTAACATTTCAACATCCAGGCAGTGAGGGCCAGTGACTGGAGTTTCGGGTGGTTCAACCTTCCCTGATCGTGTGTGATCAGGTCAGGGGAGCAGCCCAGCTCTATGGGTTCCTGGATTAACATATCTCACAGGATCGTGGGCCAATAGGGGGTGATAAGTATCATGTTGCCCCTGTCCTACTGGAGCTTTAAGAGCGTCTGCCCCATCAGCAGAAGTGGAGGATTTGTGTACAGGATGCCCTTGCCCCAAAACCAGGCGAAGGCATCCAAGGCTGGTTCCCCATCCTCCCTGTACAGGGAGCAAAAGTCGGGGACTTTGTAATACCGGGGGGAAGCAAAGATATCCACGTCCGATAGCTCCACAGGCAGAAGAGTCTGCAACTGTCAGGTTGAGTAACCACTCAAAGGAGTGGAAAGCCCACTCATGTGGTCTGCCACTACACTGTCTGTCCCTGCAAGGTAAACTGCTCATAAGAGCTAGCCCTTGTACAGGGCCCAGGCCCCAATCTGCATTGCCTCCTGGCAAAGCAGGAAGGAGCTCGTCACTCCCTTCTTGTTTATCTACCACATTGCAACTTGGTTGTCGGTCTGAATCAAGAGTACAAGCAATCGCTTGCAGTTCCAGGAAGTTTATTTGACAACATGCTTCTTGTTTTGACAATAAGCCCTGCTTGTGGAGACTGTCCACATGTGCCCCCCCCCCCGCCCATGGTGGTGGCATCGGTGGTCAGCACAACTTGGGGAGATGGCGTTTGGAAGGAAAGGCCTCTTTCCAAGTTGGGCAGCCTATCTCACCAGGAGAGGGAAGCCTGGAGCGGTGGGGTTAATTGCACAAACACTGAGAGGGCCTGGGTGGCTTGGAGCCACTGAAAATGGAGTGTCCACTGCACGACATGCATGGCTAGTCAGGCAAATGGAATGACATGTATTGAAACCACCATGTGCCCCAGTAAGAGGAGAAGCACCTTGGAAGAGACTTTGCGACACTGGTGGGTAGAGTGTTCTAGGGTCACCAGGGCCTGGGCACGGTCCTGGGGAAGAAATGCTCTGGCAAGGGTTGTATCCAGCAGAGCACCAATAAATGCCAGCTGTTGGGACGGGCTGAGATGGGATTTCGGGAGATTGATTACAAATCCCAGCAACTGGAGCACCTTGGCTGTGAAGGAGCTTGAGCTTAGAGCTCCCTTCTAGGTGGTGCTCCTGATGAGCCAGTCGTCTAGGTAGGGAACACCTTCACTTCACTGCGGTTCAGGTGTGCACCCACTACAGCTAGGCATTTTGTAAAGCCCCTCAAGCCAGAGGCGAGGCTGAAGGATAGCATCTGGTATTGGAAGTTCCTGTGGCCTACTAGGAAGTGGAGATACTTCCTGTGAGGAGAGAATATGGTTATATGCAAAGGAGAAGGATCAGGGTGTCCAAGGAGACCATCTTGAAACCTACTCAGTGCAAGAATCTGTTTAAGGCTCTGAGATCGAGAATGGGCTGGAGGCCGCCTGTTTTTTTTGGTATCAGAAAATACCCAGAGTAGAAACCCCAACCCTGATGAGGGCACAGGTTCCACTGCACAGGCTCTCAACAAGGCCCAGAGTTTGGTCTCGAGAACTGTCTGATGTCCCATGAGGGCAACCATTAAGAGAAGCTAGTAGTCCGCTGGGACTGTTTTGATGTTCAGGCAGTACCCGAGTTTCACAATGGCCAGAACCCACTGGTCGGTTGTAATGGGGGCCCAGTGGTCTGTGAACACAGCCAGCGCCTGACCTGTGGGCAAGGATCCCCAGGCACCGGGATTTGGCCTCTGCTCTCTCGCTGCTAGTCAAAAACCCACACTTGGGGTGGGCTTTGGCTTGGGCTGGGGCCTGGGGGTACGCTGCTGGTGAGGCTGGCCCCTGGTTCTAGTACTTGATACCCTGGTACATGTAGCCGGAGGATAGTACCTTCTCAGGTGGTTGAAGGGCTTGCGAGGTCCTGGACGTGAAGGCCTGCACCCAGAAGACTGTGCATCAGAGGTGCTGGCATTTTGTGGCGAGTTTCCTCCTTTGTGAGGAGTTGGAAAGGGATGGCTTCTGCCATCACCTAACAAAGCCCATGAAGGAGAGGTCTTCTGAGGGAGAGTGACATCTCTCCAGTGGAGAAGGCTTGGAGGGCAAATCGCCGAAGTCCTCAGAAGAGGTCTCTTAACAATCATCTGCATCCTCCTCACTTATGTCCCCAGGGGGATGATGAGGGAGCCCACTGCCCATTTCCCTCTGGGGCATCATTGGCACCAGAGGCACCAAGGGAACTAACAGTCCCGGTACTTCCGATTGCCCAGGAATGGGCTTGGGAAGTGGGGGCACCTTAATGGGCCATGGGCACAGTTCCCTTCCTTCCTCCTCGAAGGATCTGAGCTCTAGAGGTTGATCTTGGTGGCCTATGAGGAACAGAGGGGGTCCTGTCAATCGGCTGTGTTGGTAGGATGCCCAACAGAATGTTGAGACACTCCAGCAGGGGTGCTAGATGCGCAGGCACTGGTTTCGGCACCGGCGCAGTTCACACTCCAGAGGGCACCTGCGGTCCAATTCCTCCTGAAAATCCGGTGATGAAAGCATGGATAATGGAGGTGGAGGTGGACGAGGCATCACCGGAGCCTCCACAGGGGACCTAGGAGGGTCGGTGCCCAGCACCGAAATCAGTGTGGTTCGCCTGGGACTCCCTGGCCTGGAAGAGGATGGGGCCTCTTCTCCATGAGATCGTTTCGGGGGAGACTTGACATGTGCCGGTGTTCCCCCGGCATCGGCACCGGTGCCATGTGGGAACAACTGCCAGTGCGGTTGGTAGTGTTTCCCTCAGTTCTTGGCCCGGACCTTCTCCAGTGCCGAGGAAGTCAATGGAGTGATAATTGACACAGAGCTTAACCTGAAACAACACATATCTTTAAAAGTAAGGGAAGGATACACCAAACTCATGACTCTTAGAAGACTAAAACCACTACTAACAACTAATAACTTCCGTTCAGTGTTACAAGCTCTAATTTTCGCTAGCACTGATTACTGTAATACCCTCCTACTTGGCCTACCATACACCACAATTAGACCACTCCAAATACTGCAGAACACGGCTGCTAGAATTCTGACTGGTAAAAGTAAACGAGACCATATCACTGAAACCCTAACTGAATTACATTGGTTACCCATCGAGCAAAGAATACAATACAAAACCCTATGTACCATACATAAATTAATATATAATGAAAAAGCTGAATGGCTGAACACAGCCCTTCGCGTACACGTCCCTCACAGAAACCTGAGATCAGCAAATAAAGCTTTACTGACCATCCCCTCAATTAAAACAGCAAGACTAACCCAAGTAAGGGAAAGAGTGCTTTCCTTAGCAGGACCTATGCTATGGAACTGCATGCCTGTCGAGATCCGCTTACAAAGAGACATCAAAACCTTCAGAAAAAATTTAAAAATATGGTTATTTAAACAAGCGTACAACAAAGAGAAAGAGTAGAACACAAGAAAATGGAAGATGATCTGCAGTACACCCAAGAACACTACCCCAATCTACAAGGGTATGTATTTTTATTTTTATATATTTTTGCTTACCACCAAAGAATAAAATACTATAAGTTCTCTATTTTAAATCTGTCACTAAAAAGAATGGACATGATGTATCACACCCACCTATGAGTAGTTATAACAAACTATGTTACCGTAAATTGTTGGCACATGTTTAGTGGATAGAATTCATTATTTTTCCATCATTAATGTTTGTGCCTTTTTGTGAACCGTTGTGATGGTACCTAACCTAATGACGGTATAGAAAAGTTTTTAAATAAATAAATAAAATAAATAAATTATCCAGATGCCTTGGAATGGTCAGACGACGGAGATAGCCAATCCCCCAAACCCTTCCCTTCTTGAGGAGGGATCGCACGGGATGGTGATGCTGAGTCGGAAGAGTCCACGCAGCCCTTTGATGCTGAGGTCCCCGATGCCGGAGTCGATGGAGCTGACTTTTGGGTGCCAAATCCTGCTCCATTTTGTTCAGCCGGGAACAATGGCCCTTGGGAGTCATTTGAGCACAGTTGGGGCACCCATGGCCACCGTGGGAAGGCCCCAGGCAGAGGTTGCAGACCTCGTGCAGATCTGTGATGGACGTGGTCCACGGGCACTGGGGACATTTCTGAAAACCGGTTGATGCCATAAAAAGAAGCCAGTGAGTGGCTCATGGCCGACAGCCACCGGGAGGCAACACGCTGGGAAATCGACTGCAAAGATCAGGAGAAAACGTACCTACCGAGACGCTGGAGGCAACGATAGCAGGAAGGACCCTGTGTGGAAGAGAAACAAAAGAACATTCTGTTGGAGAAGTATTTTGAAAAAAAATTTTTGGAGAGAGCCCATAGACCACAATGGCACCCTATTTCATGGGAAAAACGAGACTGAAAAGGGAACCCGTGTGGCCACATGGATAGTGGAATGCTGGGTATGCTCAGTGTGCCAGTCAAAGTTCTAGAAATTTTGACAAATGTTTTCTGTGCCAGGCTCCATTGATGATGTCACCCATCTGTGTGGATTACCATCCTGCTTGTCCTAGGAGAATTTAGCATTCTGACTGTATTTGTTTGATTAACAGCCCACCCATCCTTTTCTAACACCTGACACACTAAAGCTAATGCATCTGCAATTTCCTTGGAATTTGTCCCTTGCAATAAGTTATCATCCACATAATGGTGTAATTTAACTGAATATGGTAATTGGGAAGACAGCTTTTCTAAGGTCTGTGCAACCTTTTCATGACAAATGGTTGGGCTATGTATGTATTCCTGTGACAGACAGGTGAAAGTATATCATCGCCCGAGCGATGAGAAAGCCAGCATCTCCTGACTAGATGGTTCAAGAGGAATACTAAAAAATGCATTGCTAATATATCACAGCATACCATGTACCATTATGTTCCTGTGTTACATGTACCAAATCAGCCACAGAGAGAACTGCAGCATGTAATGATGAGGTAACAGCATTCAACTTGCAATAATCTAAGTAAAATGCCATGATCCATCCGGTTTTAATCCTGGCCACACAGGACTGTTAAAAGGGGATTTCACAGGTTTCACTATTCCAGCCTCCCTTAATTCATCAATAGTAGTCTGCAGAACTGCTGTAGGGCATTTTGGTTAAAACTGGTCAGAATGTACAACCTCGGTGGGCTGTGGGAGAGATATAGGATCTGACAAACAACGTACACAATCAGCAAACACAAACTTGTGTTGTGAGCGAACAGCCATTCGTCCCTGCGGTATTTCCTTATCAAACTGTTTAATAAAATCAATACCTAATAGGGATGTGAATCGTGTGCCAAATCGTTTTAACGATCGATTTTGGCTGGGGGGGGGGGGGGGGGAATCTGATTGGCATTGTTTTATTTTGTAAAAAAATCGGTTTTTCGGTTAGTGCGCACTAACGGGAGTTAGTGCGCACTAACAGAAAATGATACAATTTGACACTTTTCAGGTCAGTTAAGGTCAGTTTAGGAATGAATATGTATTCCTATTGGCTGCCCTCTATTTATTCATGTTACCAAGGTTTCCACTGACGTGATGGTTTAATATATGGGGGATGGGAAATGGAAATGGTTGGTAGCTTGACAAAAAAAGTAATGTGATCAATGTGACTAGAACTTGTGCCCTATCCCTGATACCGGGAGTGTTGTGATCTTCCTGCACACAGTGCCCTATCCCTGATACCGGGGGTGTTGTGATCTTCCTGCACGCAGTGCCCTATCCCTGATACCGGGAGTGTTGTGATCTTCCTGCATGCAGTGCCCTATCCATGATACCAGGAGTGTTGTGATCTTCCTGCACGCAGTGCCCTATCTCTGATACCGGGAGTGTTGTGATCTTCCTGCACGCAGTGCCCTATCCCGGTTACCGGGGGTGTTGTGATCTTCCTGCATGCAGTGCCCTATCCCGGTTACCGGGGGTGTTGTGATCTTCCTGCATGCAGTGCCCTATCCCTGATACCGGGAGTATTGTGATCTTCCTCTACTCAGTGCCCTATCCCTGATACCGGGGGTGTTGTGATCTTCCTGCATGCAGTGCCCTATCCCTGATACCGGGGGTGTTGTGATCTTCCTGCACGCAGTGCCCTATCCCTGATACCGGGAGTGTTGTGATCTTCCTGCACGCAGTGCCCTATCCCTGATACCAGGGGTGTTGTGATCTTCCTGCACGCAGTGCCCTATCCCTGATACCAGGAGTGTTGTGATCTTCCTGCACGCAGTGCCCTATCCCTGATACGGGGAGTGTTGTGATCTTCCTGCACACAGTGCCCTATCCCTGATACCGGGGGTGTTGTGATCTTCCTGCACTCAGTGCCCTATCCCTGATACAGGGAGTGTTGTGATCTTCCTGCACTCAGTGCCCTATCCCTGATACAGGGAGTGTTGTGATCTTCCTGCACGCAGTGCCCTATCCCAGTTACCGGGGGTGCTGTGATCTTCCTGCACACATCCCAGTATCAGGGATAGGGCACTGCATGCAGGAAGATCACAACACGCCCGGTATCAGGGATAGGGCACTGTGTGCAGGAAGATCACAACAGTCCCGGTATCAGGGAAAGGGCACTGTGTGCAGGAAGATCACAACACCCCCGGTAACCAGGATAGGGCACTGTGTGCAGGAAGATCACAACACTCCCTGTATCAGGGATAGGGCACAAGTTCTAATCACATTGACTGATCAGTGATCACATTACTTTTTTTGTCAAGCTACCAACCGTTTCCACCCATCCCCCATATATTAAACCATCACCTCAGTGGGAACCTTGGTAACATCAATAAATAAGAGGGCAGCCAGCCAATAGGAATACATATTCATTCCTAACTGACTTAACTGACCTTAACTTGACCTGAAGTGTCAAATTGTATCATTTTCTGTTAGTGCGCACTAACTTCCTGTTAGTGTGCACTAACTTCCTGTTAGTGTGCACTAACTCCCGTTAGTGCGCACTAACAAAAAAACACGATTTTTCATGATAAATTGGTGGAATTCCTATTGTATCGAGTCCCTTACCGATTAATGACGATTTAAAGATTATCTGACGATAATTTAAATCATTAAAAAACGATTCACATCCCTAATACCTAATAGGCAATTTTTTTGGGAAGCAATGATGACAGGAAGAGACAGTCTATATCCACGTTCAGTAATAAACTGCGCTAGAATCTGCACACCTGTTATTATGGAACCTCCGTACCTCTCCAGCTGCACTGGCTGACCCCTGAATCTGTGTGGATTACCTCTAATAATAGTGGCCTCCGCCCCTGTGTCCAGCAGAGCATTAATCTGTTGCTGATTTACCCCTTTCCATGAAACAATTACATTCATATGGGGCTGTTGATCTCCTGCAGGGGGAAATTATTTTATTGTGGCAACAGAGGCTTGGCCAATTTCCTACCGGAGGCTACCTGAGTCCAGGAGTCAAGGGGCTGAGGGACCCCCTGTGCCTGTAGACTCCTGCCTATCCAGTTTCATTGGTATCAGTTGTCCAGTAGGTAACCCATCCATATCATTTTATCAACACCCAATCAGAGAAGGGAATGCCAGATTTGACCCCAAAGGGCTGGAAGGGCGACTTATTTAGCGCAGTATCAGCTGCATAAGGAGGATGGGGGGAGGGGGGTGGGCAGTCTATGCAAATGCCCTGTCTCCACGGAAAAAATACATTTTCAGACTTCTCCCCCTTCATTACTATCTCCAGTGCCATCATCTAAACCCAGGGCATACAGGTCATCTAATTTAGCAATCAGTTCTTTAACTGTGTTGTGCTACAGATCTGCCATCTCCCGTACTAAAGATAAAGCTAAACCTGCCTATGCTGTCCCAGCAGTTTGCACAAAAGGCTTCAGATCATAACATGTAAACTGAATATGTTCATACTCATCAAGTGGCAGGTTTTTCTGAACTGCTAATTGTAGCCCCAATTTCTTCAGGACTTTTGTCCACTCAGAAATAGTTTTCCATGTCTCTGGCCATCGAGGACCAGGCTAATCACCTGGGACCCTGTATTTACTTCAGGGCCTCACCAATAACATTAAGCAAACATGGGAGGGAGTCATCATCAGGTACTGCATCTATTATCTGTTTAGAGCACTCATAAACAAAGCATTCCTTACAAATAGGTCCTAGAAGTACAATTTCCTTCTCGTTAAGCTGAATTGGGGCACCACCATGTTCAGCAAGACACACCAACGAGTCCCCTTAATTTTCTTTATCTTTTTGTTTATCTGCTGTGTTAACTATTTTGTAGTATATGTTGCGGTTGTTGTCTGACTTGTCACTGTCTTACTCCCCTTTTTCCTTCAATCTGAGCCTGAATCTTTAGACACTGAATCTCCAGCCTGGGACTCTTCTTCTTCATCAGACTGTACAGCTTCATTTTTTGAATGTTTAATAACTACCAGGGGGTGCAATTTAATTTATTTATTTTTTTTTTTTTTATATGCCGTCTCTCTGACAAACAATCAAGACGGTATACATTGTGGTTGTATAATATTAATCAAAAAATCAGTCTAATAATCATTTTAAAATTTAACATATTTCTATAACTATAATAAAATACATCAATAAAATTAAAATGACCATGAATAAGATAACAAAATTAGGCATATAAAACATTGTTATAGTATAATTCAAGTATACTAATTCAGTATGTTTGCAATTCATGGATTTAAATAGTATACATAATATTTTATATTCAATCCTTTGTTTAATCGGAAGATAGTGGAGGTCTATCAATGTTGGAGTAATGTGTTTGAATTTTTTTCTTCCACAAAGCACTCATGCGGTGGAATTCTGAAGCAATTGCAGTGGCCTAATATGGGCATTTGGCAAACCGAGCATAAGAGCATTACAGTAGTTTACTGTGGAAAAAAGTAAAGATTGTAAATCAGTTCTAAAATCAATAAAATCAAGCAATAGTTTCAGATGTTTTAAAATATGTAATTTAAAATATCCATCTCTAGTCTTCCTCTTTATATCATTGGTAAATTTAAATTCAGGGTCAATTAAAATTCCTAAATCGCGAACATTATGAGATGAATTTATCTGTATAAAATCAGTGTTAAAATGAAAATGTTTACTGTATGCCGACTTCCTTAGTAAAATAAATTCAGTATTTTGAGTATTTAAAATCAATTTCATATCTGCTAAGAGTGTTTTAATCGAGTAAATAGATCTCAATTTCCTTTATTGTATCTTCAATTGTATTTTTTATTTTAATTAGAAGCTGGATATCATCCATATATATATAGTAAATTATACCGAGTCCAGATAGCAGCTAGTTTGATAGAATTTTCCATTGAAAAATATATTTCTTTGTTTTTGCTGCTGTGTTAACTGCAGGTTTTTTTTTTTGTTTTTTTTTATTGAACTCAGACTGTCTCTCTGTGCTCTTTTAAGCCAAGAAGGCAGTGCACTGGGCATCAGTGGGCCTGTGGGCAGTTTTGCAGACTCACATATCTTGGGACAGCAGTGCTCTTTTAAGCCAGGAAGGCAGTGCACTGGACAATGGGAATCAGTGGGCCTGTGGGAAGTTTTGTAGACTCAGATATATTGGGTCAGCAGTGCTCTTTTAAGCCAAGAAGGCAGTGCACTGAGAATCAGTGGGCATGTGGGCAGTTTTGCAGACTTACGTATATTGGGACAGAGGTGCTCTCTGAAGCCAAATCCCCAGTAGGCCCCTTCTGTAGTTACAAGTTTGGAGTGTGCACATACAGCAGTCCCAGTTGTAGTGTACATCCAGGCACTGCCTCGAGGGCAGTTTTTCAGTGGTGCTCTCTGAAGCCAAATCCCCAGTAGGCCTCTTTTTTGAAATAATTCTTTTAATTGAAATTCCTAGTAGGCAGTGACATTAAATCCATAATATCAGGGAAAGCTAGATGTGGTCGAGTGATTGGGACTGGCAGAGGATGCAGTGGCAGAGGAGGCACTTCAAAAGGCAGTGCCAGTCCCCCATTAAAGTTAAAAAGGGACCTGTTCCAATCTAAAATCTCTGGAGGGGCAGGCAGTTCCATCCGGAAAAAAAACCCCCTGAAATTTAAAGATGATGCATTGCCACCGCCTGTTTCTGACCCTGTGGTTTTGGAGGTGAGGGAAGGGAGGCTGAGTCATGCAAGACAAAATGGCGACACCCAAAAGCAACAGTGCGAGAGCAGACTCAATTTAGCATTGAAATTGTAGTGCAGGCACTGTTTGCTTCTGATTCCGATGAAGAATCATCTTGTGTGGGATTCTCATCATCAGAAATGGAAGAAGTAATAACTGAAGAAGGTTTAGGAGGATTAGTTAGTTCTGTCTTAGCCTCCAATTCAGTGCTGGAGGGGAGAGATGAAACTGATGATGATGAGGAGGAAGAGCAGTCAGCGCAGGCACAGAGTGTGACTGATGCCCTTGGCATTGCTTCTCAGGGCGCACAGATTACTTCAGCTCCAGTGCCAGCATCCACCCTGAAGGCTATAGAGAAGGGATCATGAAAGAAATCTATGATCTGGAGCCACTTTAAAGTGATGGAGGACCCGCGTTTTGCTCACTGTAATTACTGTGCCAGGGCTATTAGCAGAGGAAAGCAAATGGGACATCTAACTAATTTTGGCATGATGCATCATATGCAGAAGCAACACAAAACTGGGGATGATGGCAGTACCAGTCAGGGGACTCCTTTGTCCAGGCAGTGTAAACTGGTTGAAAAGGAACAGAGTCACCCCACGCCCTCAGCCCCTTCTAGCAGCCAGGTGGCAGGCTAGCAGCCCCCTGCCATGTGGCAGAATCGACAACCCACCATGGAGGAAATGGGGTGGTGTTCAGTAATGCCATCCCGGGGTAGGAGGCAGGCAGCCTCAAAAGTTGTAACCAGGAACGTTGGGGACATGATTGCCCTTGATGACCAGCCCTTGTAGATAGTGGAGAATGTGGGTTTCAAGCATTTGCTGAAGGTCTTAGTTCCAAATTACAAAGTCCCCTCCAGAATCACATTTAGCAGAAAGGTCATCCGCAGCCTGTTCAACCAGTGTCGCAGTCACATCCAAGTACTGCTAGCTAAGGCAGAGGGGAGTTTGCATTTCACCTGCGATATCTGGACTGCCAAATGCTGCACACTCTTACCTCTCCCTGACAGCACACTGGTGGGACCTGGCTGAGGCAGGGGCAGGCAGCAGTTCTATTAGTGACCAAGTATCAGGGTGGAGGTGGGCTTTACTGCACACCCACCAGACGGACAAGGTCCAAACCTCAGCCAAAATTCTAGCATGGTTCAGACAGATGCTGGTAGGCTGGCAGCTACACCAGCGAGACAGGAATCTTCAGGCAGGGTTCTTTGTCACAGACAATGGTGCAAACTTGGTAAAGGCAATATGCGACAGGCGCTTTCAGAACATCCGATGTTTTGCACACACTCTGCACCTGGTAGTGAAGTCAGCTCAGGGGTTGGAGTCCAATCACCAAGAGAATGAATACCTGCATATGTTAATGCACAAGTGCAGGAACATAGCAGCACACTTCCACAGAAGTGTGAAGGCGGGGCAGGTTCTCCGACAAAAGCAGACTGATTTGGAGATGCCTCACAAGTGTCTCATTCAAGACATTGGCACCCAATGGAATTCCACCTATATGATGCTGCAGAGGTTAGTGGAGCAGCAGACACCCCTTTATGAACTTTCTGCGGCAATGGACATAGGTGTGCATAGTCTCCTAGGGCATCATGATTGGTTAGTTATGAGTCAGCTGGTAAAAATCCTGTAGCCCTTCAAGGATGCCACGGAGGAGCTGAGTTCCAAAAGAGCCACCTTGGCTGACATCATCCCTACAGTTAATTTCTGGAGGAAAATTTGGAGGGCTTTAAACAGGAAGCGGAAATGACAGCAGAGGTGCTGCATTGTCTGGCCTTTTTGCACAGGCAGGTACAAGAGAGATTAAGGCCTTTAACAGAAGACCAGACATACATACTTGCCACTGTCTGTGATTCCTGTGTGAAAGGGAAACTAGCCCTACAGTACGATTGTCTCACATTTGTGAAGGACCTGCTGTTAGTAAATGTCCATGAACAGGATCGCCATAGGCAGAGACTGATTAGGCATGAAACAGCGGGCACTGCAGAGAGTTGTGCTAGCCTAAGCAGGAGCAGCACTCTGTCAGCTACTGCTAGTACTTCCTCCTCTACTTCAGTATGCCAAAGCCATGTTGCCCATAAAGAATCATCTGTTCTGCTATGGGCTAGAGAGAAAGCAAATGGCATGAGTGACTCTCAACCCACCCAAGTAAAGGAGACACCAGCACAAATGTCAGTGACATGGTATCTCTCAGAGCCCATAGAGGACATGCAGACAGATCTGCAGGCATATTGGGCATTAAGTCCACTACCTGGCCACACCTAGCCAAAGTGGCTCAGTGATATCTGTCATGTCCACCAACCAGTGTGCCCAGTGAACGTGTATTTTCAATGACAGGCGATATCATGAGCCCTCACCGTTTTTGAAAATAAACATGCCTTTGCTTGGGTTTCCAAATTTTCCCTGTGAATGGAAAGATGAATAAAAGCAATTGAAAGCCTTGCAGTAGCACCAACTGCCTCCTATGGTCCAGATAATATCAGCACAAAGACCGGACCTGAAACGCTGTGCTTGTCTGTCCACTGTTCAGGCCGTACATCCCTACAAGGGCCTGACCTCAAGCTCTGTGCCTGTCCTTCCACTGTCCAGGCCAAACTTCCCTACAAGAGCCTGACCTCAAATGCTGTGTCTGTCTGAATTTAGTTCTAGTATTTCTAATTTCAGTTTCATGTATTTGTGTATCACTTCTTTCCAGAGTATTCCTGTTTTGCCACATTTGGAATGTAAGAACTTAAAAAGCTGACTTCAGATGTTTTGAGTTTGCATATTTCATAAGCTCAATAGTTTTCATGACCTTCATAATATGGGCCACTTTCCATAAATCTTTCTTAGGTGCCAACATTAATGTTTCCAGTACTATAGAAAACTGGTGGTAGTTACATTCTAGTTCATTCTCTGTGTTCCCATTATTTACAGAGGCACTGTGTAAACTACAAAGTCAACATAGATAGATATTGTAGATTTGAACTTGAGTAGTGGTTTCCTTATTTCTGAGAGCTCTTCAAGTTCCTTTGTCATCAGCTAAAGTGCATAAGTACAGTTAATAGCTTCTGGATATTTACAAGGGCTTGACCTCTAATGCTGTGCCTGTCCATCTAGGCCTTATGTCCCTACAAGGGCTTGACCTCTATCCTCTAATGCTGTGCCTGGCCGTCCAGGCCTTACGTCCATACAAGGGCTTGACCTCTATCCTCTAATACTGTGCCTGTCTGTCCAGCTTGGAGTTTGGATATTTCATATGCTTAATAATTTTCATGACCTTCATAATACGGGCCATTTTCCCCAGATGTTTCTTAGGTGCCAACATTAATGTTTCTAGTACTATAGAAAACTGGTGGTAGTTGCACTCTGGTTCATCCTCTGTGTTCCCATAGTTTACAGAGGCACTGAGTAAACTACAAAGTCAACATAGGTTGATATTGTAGATTTGGACTTGAGTAGCAGTTTTCTTATTTCTGAGAGCTCTTCAAGTTCCTATGTCATCCGCTGAAGTGCATAAGTACAGTTAATAACTTCTGGGTATTCACTAGACACCAACGGAACCACCACACTCTAGGGGCCAATCCATTTCAGGGAGCCCTTTCCTGCGCAAAGGAAAGGGAACTCTCCCTGGGTGTATCCAGCCTATCTCTTAGCACCCTCTGACCCATGTTGAACCGCTGTTCACATGGAAACCTCCTCCACGCCAACTCGCCTCACTTGAAGGCTCGTGCTCCACTCTAGGGGCCAACCCATTTCAGGGAGCCCTTTCCTGCGCAAAGGAAAAGGAACTCTCCCCAGGTGTAGCCAGCCTATCTCTAGTACCCGTTGACCCATGTTGAACCAGAACCGCTGTTCACATGAAAACCTCCTCCATGTCAACTCGCCTCACTTGAAGGCTCGTGCTCCACTCTAGGGGCCAACCCATTTCAGGGAGCCCTTTCCTGCGCAACGGAGAGGGAACTCTCCCTGGGTGTAGCCAGCCTATCTCTTAGCACCCGCTGACCCATGTTGAACCGCTGTTCATATGGAAACCTCCTCCACCTCGGCCTGGAAAATTCTCATTTGTATATCTGCTACGTCCACCAGATTTTAAAAGACCAGCGAGAGCTCACAAGATGCCAACGGAAACACCCCACTCTAGGGGCGAAGCCATTCTAGGGAGCCCTTTCCTACACAAAGGAAAGGGAACTCTCACCGGGTCAGCCTGTCTTCCCTCTATCAAAACCACAGGGACCTGGCTACGTCAGCTCTGCCAGCCTGTCTTTCCCCTATCAAAACCACAGGGACCAGACTACCTCCGCTCTGCCAGCCTGTCTTACACCTATCAACTTTCTGCCACTCTGCCTTGCTGCCATACACCAGATGACTCACTCTACTCCTTGTGGTGTTCTTGCCACTATCATGGTTCCTCAGTGTGTTGGTGCTAGTCTTTCTGCTGCTTTGTCCCTTTATCGGTGCCTTATTGTTTTTTCTGACACTCTTTCTGCTTGCTATAGGATGTTGATGCCACTTGTCTTGCCACTTTGCCTGTCATGCTGCCTTCGAGGTTCATGCAACTTTTATCGGATCACTCTTTTGAAGCTGTGGTGTGTATTTGACACTCTCGCTGCTGCTTTGCACCTCTGTTAAAGCACTCTTGCCACTCCTGGTACCCCTTTGCCCCTTTACAGTGCCTTAGGCTATTCATGCCACTTTGGAGCCACTTTGCCACAGTCTAAGTACCTTGGAGCTCTTTTCTCGTTCTGATGATTGTTCCCCAGAAGTTTCATCAAAATTGATAAGAAAACCCCAATTCTGCAGCCAAAAATAGTCTGCAAATACTCCACCCCTTGACTTTAATAGGAAAACGGACAATGAATAAAACTAATCAACGAATTGGTTTCCCCCCCTATGAAACTAATGCAACGAATTTGGGTCCCGGCGAAATGAAAACCAAATCGAAAGACATTTTTCCTTCTGCATATCCCTAGTTTTTTGCACATAATTTTAAATAAATTCTTGGGCAATTTATATTATCTTTTCCTTTTTTTCTTCTTTATTGGCAAGCAGGATGCTGACGTTCAAAGCCAGTGCAAGAAATATTGCAAGATAATTCTTTACTGATTGAAATCGAAGTGAATAACAGTTTTAAATTAGATTTATTATTGGTGACTGGCTAGTTATCTTTATTTCATTTTGCTAAAAAAAAATTTTGGAATGTTGTTTTTGGGAAAATATTTATCTTTTGTGTATTTACTTTTTGTGATTTAGTTTCCCTGAAGCTGTCTTGTTTTTGAGCTGAAACTTGGACCCTAGTCAGGATCTTCTACCAGATGAGATTTTTGATCAGATTGGGATTCCGATTGAAAATGGCATTTGTTAGAGTGTATGAAGAAATTTCAGTTGGAATTAACACAATTTTCTACTAAGAATATCTACAAATTGTGAATTTGATTAGAAAACTATATTCTCTTGAATTATGGATTGGGTATTTGTGTTTTTTATAGTTGATTGAGTGCATGTATGGGTGAGTATTCTGGTATGTATGTATGTGTGTGAATCTTTTTATTTTTGAATGATAAGGTTTTGTAAAGGAACTTTTTGATATATGTTAAGAATTCATTTACATTTAAATGAATATGTAAAGATATGTGTAAGCTAATTTGTAAGGATGTGAATCATTTTTTGGATGGATGAAAATATCGTATGATATTTTCTCATCCGTCAGGTATCGGGGAGTCCCCGAAAGTGATAGGAAGTTCCCATGACATTTTCATGTGGTTTTCTTATCATTTTTGGGGAGGGGAGGGAAGAAAGGGCACACAGAAAAACAACCGCCAAACTCACCCCAACCCTTTAAATGGAATTATTTAGAATCCCCCCCTCCCGACCACCCCAAAACTTTTCTAAAGTACCTGATGGTTCAGCAGGGTCTCGGGAGCAATCTCCCACTCTCAGGCTGTTGGCTGCCACTAATCAAAATTGCACAAATGGCCCTTTGCCCTTACCATGTGACAGGGGCTATCGGTGCCATTGGCCAGCCCCTATCACATGGTAGGAGCAATGGATGGTCCATGCCATTTTTTAAGAGGTAACAAGTACCTCTTAACAGGTAATGCTTCTGAAAAGGCAATAGTCTTTGCGGGGTGTCTTATCTTTCCTAGTTTTTGGAAATCTTTTTATACTTCATTGATACCATTTCTGTTGAGGTCATTGATCCCCAGATGGATGATAACACTGATATCAAAGTTCCTACTTTCTTCTTCAATGACTTGGACTATTGGGTTTGCATTTATACTAGCTGAGGATCCTGGAAGGCATTTAACTGTTGTATTACCATCAAAATATGCTCCCAAATTGGGTCCTCTGATGATTGAGTCTCCCAGCAGAAGTAGCTTTCTTTTATGACATTCGATTCCCTTAAAGGACTTCTGGATGCATTGGGTGACTTCACGTTTAGAAATCACTTTAAAATCTATTGCTGAGATTTCTTCATTCTCCAATGCAGAAAAAGTATTTTGTAGGGGTAACAGTGGGGAGAGTGTGTGTCTCTTCATCATAGGCCTTATTCTGCAAGAGCCCACTGTTATCCAATTGTTCCTGGGTTTTTGATTCCTGGATGTCTGACATCTTTGTGGGAGTGGGGGTTGATGCTCAGGATGTTGTAAAGTTGGTAAACGTGGGTGTCTGTTGCATGTCTTGTTCTACCAGAGCCCACTGTAAACCATTTTTTCCTGGGTTTCTGAAACCTTTGTGGGAGATGGGTGAGATATACTGGATGGTTCAAGGAAGGGGAGGTTAATTGAAACCTAGACAATTCCTCTCTTAGATGAATCAGCTCCATTTTAATTGCAGACAGCTGAAGGCAAAAGGGCCAACCTTTGATTTTCCAAATGATAGGCCTTGGGACATGAGCACCACAATTGTTACATTGAATGAAAGACATTTTGTTAAATTATCATTAATGCTTTAAAATAATTTAGATAAGTTAAGGAAACATTTAGGCTCTAACAAAGATTTTTAGTGGATATTTTAAATAAAAACTAAAAGTATTAGTGTCAGCCAGTAAAGATTAATAGGTAGAATATGAAAACCAGTTTTTACAAGCAATGTGAAACTAAGTTACTATTATCTGAGCTGTAAGGAACTACTATGTAATGGGAGTTGAAGTAATTGAAGCTAATTATCTAGTAATCCAGGAAGACTATATAAGAAAACTAAACTCAGGGGTGGGTGGGTAGAGAAGCAGGGAGGGAGGGAACTAGACCGTTGAGATTACTTGCAGGCAAAAAAAAAATTTCAGATACCTTGTAGCTGCCTCTTACAGGAAGAACTGCAAACAATGGCTAATATCTGTTCCCAAATGCTGGTCTCTAGGAAAATGAAATCTACAAAAAGCCCCTCCCCCGTAGACACACTGGTAAAACTTACGGAACCTTTTTTTTTTTCTTTCAGACCCAATACACACTTTAGGACTTCTGTTCACAAGTAAAATAACTCCCCCCCCCCCCATCCTCAAAGTCACAAATTATTACAAAAATCAGACAAGGAATATACTTAGTCCAGATATAAATAAACCGGTAATTTCAGATAGCTTGTAGCTGCCTCTCACAGGAAGAACTGCATTAGTATTCAAAATTATAAAAGGTGATGTCCCACAATATTTACGGGAGTTGATTATGCCTTATTCTGTGGGTCACACTTTAAGATCTGATATATTTGTTGGCTTTATTTTACCTTCTGTAAGGAAGGCACACCTTCAGGAGACACACAGACAGGCATTCTCGGTGATTGGACCCACCCTGTGGAATACTTTACCCGTGGATAGGTGGGAGAATGATGATTTTAAGTATTTTTATAAGAAGTTAAAAGCATTATTATTTTAACACATTTTTTGTTTATGTTGATTTTTTGAACTGTTATATATATATTTTTTTAAAATGCTATTTTAATGATGTTTCTCTGGTATGTCAATGCTAATTGTTGATGTTTCAGCCCTCTAATCTGCTGGTACTCATACGGGAGGACTATAAAATATTTCAATAACTAACTAATTACCTAACTAAATAGATCTGCTTGGGAAGAAGATCCCAAGGGAATCCTGCAGTTGACAGGTTGTGTTCCAGGGAGACAGAGTTACCTGGGACACCACAAATCACTAGAAGTGGTTGGAGTGGCATTAAACCAATATGGAGAGGCTACCTTCTGTCTGGATTCATTGGTGAAAGGAGCTGTTGGCGAGACACTGAATCATAAGCAGATGGACCCTAGCTATTACCCTGGACTAGTTGCTTGGAAAGGTCAAAATCCATATCACTGGAGAGCATATGGCAAGCTGTCACTACGTTGGAGACAACTGCAAGAGAGTGAAGGATATGGGATGTCCTTTGGCACCCTGAAAGAGCAAATAATGAGATTGAAAACCACTACAATCCAACACAGTGATAAATTGGAGACCTTTGAGGCTCAATTAGAAAATGTTCAGAATGTGAACACCACCATTATTCATGATAATTTAACTGCCCAGCACAAGATGGATTTGCTGGAGAGCAGGATCTGTTGTTTAAATCTGAGAGTACGTAACTTCCCTCAGGTTCCAGCAATTAGTCCAGCAGAAGTGTTCAAAATCATCATCTTCATCATCTTTGTTTATTTAGGAAATGCCTTTCCAGCTGGGGAGTTCAAAGCAGGTTATAATTAACAATTAATTTTTATGATGTATTACAATGGATTACCGTATTTGTGCTCCTTGATCCATAGATAAAGATACAATAGCAGGTATATAAAGAGGAAGGATATTTGCTATAATCTCAGCTAGTTGTGGTGGTGTGAGTAGTATATACTATGAACAATTATTCAGAGAGCACTAGGGTATAGGTAATTAGTTATTTTTAAAAGAAGTTGTATAACAATTCAGTATATCACAGTGCATTGTTCAAGTAGTGTGCGCAGCGAATGTTTCAGTCAGTTAAGAATCATTGTGGTGAGGAGGTAGAAAAGCTGGGTAAGTTAGTATGGTGCAAGAGGGGAGGGGTCCTACAGATGATTTTGCATAGTTCATGTAACTGGTCAATGTCAACACAGTCTCAAAAGCCAGGTTTTTATCAATCTTCTGAAGGATAGAAAGTCCAGGGCAACTCTAATGTGAGGGGGTAAAGAATTCCAGTGTTGGGACCACTCCAGCAAAAGCTCTTTTCTTTATATTAATGAGCACATTGTTCTGAAGAAAGGTACAACTAGGCAGGCCTGTATTAAGAAGTGCAGAGAGCGAGTTGGCCTGTAAGGGGTTAGAGATGCATTGAGGTAGTTTGGTGCTTGGTAGGGATGTGAATCGTTTTTTGACGATTTAAAATATCGTCCGATATATTTTAAATCGTCAAAAATCGTTAGGGTCACGATACAATACCAATTCCCCCGATTTATCGTCAAAAAATCGTAAATCGGGGGAAGGGAGAGGGCAGGAAAACCGGCACACTAAAACCCCCTAAAACCCACCCCCGACCATTTAAATTAAATCCCCCACTCTCCCAAACCCCCCCAAATGCCTTAAATTACCTGGGGGTCCAGCGGCGGTCCGGAACGGCAGCGGTCTGGAACGGCTTCCTGCAATTGAATCGTGTTGTCTTCAGCCGGCGCCATTTTTCAAAATGGCGGCGCAAAATGGCGGTGGCCATAGACCAACACGATTCGTCTGCAGGAGGTCGTTCCGGACCCCCGCTGGACTTTTGGCAAGTCTTGTGGGGGTCAGGAGGCCCCCCCAAGCTGGCCAAAAGTCCCTGGGGGTCCAGCGGGGGTCCGGAAAACAATCTCCTGCCGCGAATCGTTTTCCGTACGGAAAATGGCGCGGCAGATCGACTGCAGGAGGTCGTTCAGCGGGGGTTCCGGACCGCCGCTGAACGACCTCCTGCAGTCGATCTCCTGCCGGCGCCATTTTCCATACGGAAAACAATTCGCGGCAGGAGATCGTTTTCCGGACCCCCGCTGGACCCCCAGGGACTTTTGGCCAGCTTGGGGGGGCCTCCTGACCCCCACAAGACTTGCCAAAAGTCCAGCGGGGGTCTGGAACGACCTCCTGCAGTCGAATCGTGTTGGTCTATGGCCGCTGCCATTTTGAAAAATGGCGCCGGCTGAAGACAACACGATTCAATTGCAGGAGGCCATTCCGGACCGCTGCCGTTCCGGACCGCCGTTGGACCCCCAGGTAATTTAAGGCATTTGGGAGGGGGGTTCGGGAGGGTGGGGGATTTAATTTAAAGGGTCGGGGGTGGGTTTTAGGGGGTTTTAGTGTGCTGGCTCACGATTTTCACGATTTTCACGATACTTTAAACACCCAAACGGCAACAATACGATTCCCTCCCCCTCCCAGCCGAAATCGATCGTTAAGACGATCGAGGACATGATTCACATCTCTAGTGCTTGGTCTTTGAGAAGTCCATATTCAAAAGCATTTAGCCAGCTAACTCAGAAGCTAGCCGGCTAAATGAATATTTGGGCACTTATCTGGCTAAATTCTAACTGGCTCATCAGTTAGACGGCTAGGTTAGGGGCATCCCTAGGGCGTAACTGGAAGGAGTTGAGTTAGCTGGTTAAGTAAGCCAACTAAGTCTGGTCAGGCCAAACAGCTGTCCTAAAGTTAGGTAGCTATAGTTAGCTGGCTAACTTTAAGATATCTGGCTATGTTCAATAGTGCAGTTTCACTATTCAATATACCTCCAAAGTTAGCTGGATAAGCTTATCTGGCTAACTTTGCTAGCCGGACTGTGTTTGAATATGGACCTGTGAGTGTTTTGAAGACAAGTATGGGAAGCCAGTTTAGGGTTTTTTAGAATTGTGTTATGTGGTCAAATTTGTTTGCATTCATTATTTGGCATGCAGCTAAATTCTGTAAGGTCAATTTTAAAACAAGCGCACACATGCGTGGTAACAGGGATGCACATGTGCGAAAACCATGGATTTTCAGTGGCGCAACAAAATATGCGCAAACTTTACAAAATGCACGTGTAATTGTGCACGTTTCTTTGCGTGTATCCTTTGCATATAGGTGCACGAACAACATATGTTGTGCGCACGTTTGCATGGGCAAGTGATGCACCTGCTTCAGTGCCATAACCACTTCTGTATCTGCAGGGAAGTACATATAAAAATGCCTTGCCCTGCCCATCAGCTCAATTTTACTACCAGGGATGTCCAGTGTCTGGTGTCCCTGATGATGGCCAAAGAGGCCAACTTATTTTTTGTTCCTGGGATATGCTGGGACCTCAGGAGAAAAAAAACTGCATGGATGGAGCTCTGCATCCCTTTCAATCATGGTGCCACCTAGCATGTTGTAAGTAGAATGGGGTAATGGTGTGGCGAGGGTCAGGCCATGCATGGGGGGACTACTAGGGGGGTTTGGGGGGGGGGTGGGAGCATGGGTGGCGAGGGTCAGATTATGCATGGGGTTGCTACTGGGAGGTATTGAGTGTGGAACAGCTACACACATCTGAACAAGTAACAATCAATAGTAACATACCGGTATGGCACTCGTATTGACAGCAACCACGCACTAATAATGTGCCTCATATTTGTTTTGCCCTATAGATTGAGGACTTGAAGAAGAAGCCCTGAGAACCGAACCTGAAGCAGAAGGGCTGGCTGGACTGGCTGTGCGCTCGATGGGATGGGGCTGGAGGTAAGATATTCCTCATGCCAACTTGGAATTGTTAATAAGCTCCATCTATGTCCTCTCTGTCTCAACTACCACATTAATTGCCTCCTCCTCTGCCACACTTGGTCTCATCTTTGACCTTACACTAATCCTCCTTCATATATCTCTGTGTCACAGGCTCCATTCTTCTGAAAGTGTTTAGGAAAAATACTCTGTAGCCTAGCTGGCATGCCTTCGGGGTCTTTACTCCCTCTCCAAAATGGATTTCCCTGTAACCAACAAGACTCAGGTCCAATACAACAATGTGTAGTATCACATATTTACATGTCTTGCTACATACATCTCTACCAGTGAGTTTAGCTCCTGTCAAGCATTTCTTTCCCTTACCCCCAAACACATAGTAGTCTCTATCATTGTACATCATGTTCCCATCAATGAGCAGGATGCCCAATCACTTACCAAAATGGAAGGCAGCACCTGGATGACCGGTTTGTCCCATACCTAATCGCTTTTCTTTGCCTTCACCTCTCTCTCCAAAGGCTAGTCCTCTGAGTACCTCAGTCCTCTTGCACATCATATTCTGCAGCATATGACCACACAACGTGACACACACTTGCTTTTCTCTTCACAGATACCAGATCCTTGTTATCATCCTCCTCCTCAGATGAGGAGGAAGAAGATGGAGCAGACATCGACAGCAAGGCCCCAGCCCCACACCCTGCTGAAACAGCAGTAGCCACCACTGGGAAGAAGCAGGATGCTCCTTCCTGGCCCTGTCCACCATGAAGAGATGTCCACCATGAAGAGAAACACCAGTGGTGGTGCCAGTGCCTCTTCCTCCAGCAGGTGCATCCCCGGCCTCAACAGCTTCCAGTCCCTGTCCCCAGAGGGCCTATTTGGCCCAGGGAGTCCAGGGATGCCACAACGCAGACTGGCCAATCTTTGCTGGCTGAGGGAGGCTTGCATCCCTGTCTGCTGACTCTGCCATCCTCTGCACCCCAGCAGACAGAAAGAGGCTCTTTAATGGGAGCACCTGCTCCTGGCGAAGAAACTCTTTCTAGGTGGCAATTTGAAGCCATGGTGCAAGTGCTGGCAAAGGACCAGAGGAGGTTGCAGGAATCCCTTGGAAGTCTGCTCAGGTTGATGCATGGCCACGGTCAAGCCTTGAGGAGTCTGGTTATGGCAAAGCAGCATCAAGCCAGGAACCAACAGCCATCCTGAGCAGACTCTTAAATCTGAGTTTGCAGTTGTCCCTGGGGTTTTTTATTTGGTTAATAGTTTGCTCCCTAGTTAGCCCCTCCCTGTTCCTTTTTATTTTTACATGTTTGTAAATAATTTAATAAGAAAAAGGTATAGTTCAAATTATTAACAAAAATTGTTAACACTGCAAAATACTTTGCCTGAATTAACCTGTGCTGATAGTTTCCATGAGTTGAATAATCCAAAGTAAAACTTTAAATCAATAACTTGGAGTTACATGGTTAATTTGTGACTTATCCCTCTAAATTGCTTTCAATATTGATCTCTATGGCTTTTCTGGTGTGGGAATAGCCATGATGGCAGTTCAAACACTTTAATTTCATGCTTAAAAGGTAGAACAAAAGGGGTGTTCCTCTTCAAGCACTTCCTCAGGTTCCACCTCTCCACAATCTCTCATTCTGCATAGCTGAGCCCAGAAGAGGAATGTGGTTAGAGTGTTGCAAATGACATAGACAGCAAGGAATAGCTTTTATCTTACTCTACAATTTTGGAGGAAGTTACTACATGTAAGCTCCACTGCTTCAGCTAATCCTGGGCATGTGGCCTACATGTTTTCAAGCTAGTATACCAAGCCCTGTTCCCTATGTTGCTGGTGACCATGAGGTTGAGAGTGAAAAAGGATAGTACATTTTGGGAAGAGGGATAACAACATAAGAAATTGCCATGCTAGGTCAGACCAAGGGTCCATCAAGCCCAGCATCCTGTTTCCAACAGAGGCCAAACCAGGCCACAAGAACCTGGCAAGTACCGAAACAGCAAGAAGATCCCATGCTACTGATGCAATTAATAGCAGTGGCTATTCCCTAAGTAAACTTGATTAATAGCAGTTAATGAACTTCTCCTCCAAGAGCTTATCCAAACCTTTTTTGAACCCAGCTACACTAACTGCACTAACCATATCCTTTGGCAACAAATTCCAGAGCTTAATTGTGCATTGAGTAAAAAAGAATTTTCTCCGATTAGTCTTAAATGTGCTACATACTAACTTCATGGAATGCCCTAGTCCTTCTATTATCCGAAAGTATAAATAACCAATTCATATCTACTCTTTCAAGACCTCTCATGATCTTAAAGACCTCTATCTTATCCCCCCTCAGCCGTCTCATCTCTAAGCTGAACCTCTTCAGCCTTTCCTCATAGGGGAGCTGTTCCATCCCCTTTATCATTTTGTTTGCCCTTTTCTGTACCTTTTCCATAAGAACATAAGAAAATGCCATACTGGGTCAGACCAAGGGTCCATCAAGCCCAGCATCCTGTTTCCAACAGTGGCCAATCCAGGCCATAAGAACCTGGCAAGTACCCAAAAACTAAGTCTATTCCATGTTACCATTGCTAATGGCAGTGGCTATTCTCTAAGTGAACTTAATAGCAGGTAATGCACTTCTCCTCCAAGAACTTGTCCAATCCTTTTTAAACACCGCTATACTAACTGCACTAACCACATCCTCTGGCAACAAATTCCAGAGTTTAATTGTGCGTTGAGTAAAAAAGAACTTTCTCCGATTAGTTTTAAATGTGCCCCATGCTAACTTCATGGAGTACCCCCTAGTCTTTCTACTGTCCGAAAGAGTAAATAACCGATTCACATCTACCCGTTCTAGACCTCTCATAATTTTAAACATCTCTATCATATCCCCCCTCAGCTGTCTCTTCTCCAAGCTGAAAAGTCCTAACCTCTTTAGTCTTTCCTCATAGGGGAGCTGTTCCATTCCCCTTATCATTTTGGTAACCCTTCTCTGTACCTTCTCCATTGCAATTATATCTTTTTTTGAGCTGCGGCGACCAGAATTGTATACAGTATTCAAGGTGCGGTCTCACCATGGAGCGATACAGAGGCATTATGACATTTTCCGTTTTATTCACCATTCCCTTTCTAATAATTCCCAACATTCTGTTTGCTTTTTTGACTGCTGCAGCACACTGAACCGACAATTTCAATGTGTTATCCACTATTTGGATGCCCAATTTTCCAGTCTCACAAGGTCTTCCGCAATTTATCACAATCTGCTTGTGATTTAACTACTCTGAACAATTTTGTGTCATCTGCAAATTTAATTATCTCACTCATCGTATTTCTTTCCAGATCATTTATAAATATATTGAAAAGTAAGGGCCCCAATACAGATCCCGGAGGCACTCCACTGTCCACTCCCTTCCACTGAGAAAATTGTCCATTTAATCCTACTTTCTGTTTCCTGTCTTTTAGCCAGTTTGCAATCCACGAAAGGACATCGCCACCTATCCCATGACTTTTTACTTTTCCTAGAAGCCTCTCATGAGGAACTTTGTCAAACACCTTCTGAGAATCCAAGTATACTACATCTACCGGTTCACCTTTATCCACGTGTTTATTAACTCCTTCAAAAAAGTGAAGCAGATTTGTGAGGCAAGACTTGCCTTTGGTAAAGCCATGCTGACTTTGTTCCATTAAACCATGTCTTTCTATATGTTCTGTGATTTTGATGTTTAGAACAATTTCCACTATTTTTCCTGGCACTGAAGTCAGGCTAACCGGTCTGTAGTTTCCCGGATTGCCCCTGGAGCCCTTTTTAAATATTGGGGTTACATTTGCTATCCTCCAGTCTTCAGGTACAGTCTAACTTCAGTTAGTCAGCCAGAGTGACTCACTGCTCTCTTGATTAACAAATGTTGGTCCCTATTCAAACCCAATCACACTACCTCAACACCTTTCCAAGGTGAGTAACTGAGCTGAACTATTCAACTTTTTTATTTAGGTATACATTGCTCCTAGCTTATTTCTAGCTTTTTTTTTTTGGGGGGGGGGGGGGGGGGGGGTGGGGGTTCCAATACAAACACTCAATTTGTAATAAATACAAACACTCAGTTCTTTAAAAGTCTGCAGAACACTCCCTTCTGCAGACTTTTAAAAAGTCTGCTTACTAGCTACCTTATTGACTATTTAAAAATACAAAGGGTCTAACTTGTTTATTCACTGCCTTTCTATTAAAGGCACAAACACACAAGCACACTAAATAATATTCCCAGATAGTTAACTTTGCCCCAATACTTTTAAAAAGACAATGTCCCAAACAAAAACTTACTGATTCCTTTCAGCCACCAGCAAGGTGATCCTCTCCTCTCAGTGTTCCCACTGGAATCCATTACAACTATATCTTTTTTGAGATGCGGCGACCAGAATTGTACACAGTATTCAAGGTGCGGTATCACCATGGAGCGATACAGAGGCTTTATGACATTTTCCCTTTTATTAACAATTCCCTTCCTAATAATTCCTAACATTCTGTTTGCTTTTTTGACTCCTGCAGCACATTGAGCTGACAATTTCAAAGTATTATCCACTATGATGCCTAGATCTTTTTCCTGGGTGGTAGCTCCTAATATGGAACCTAACATCGTGAACTACAGCAAGGGTTATTTTTCCCTATATGCAACACCTTGCACTTGTCCACATTAAATTTCATCTGCCATTTGGATGCCCAATCTTCCAGTCTTGCAAAGTCCTCCTGTAATGTATCACAATCCACTTGTGATTTAACTACTCTGAATAATTTTGTATCATCCGCAAATTTGATAACCTCAGTCAACATATTCCTTTCCACATCATTTATAAATATATTAAAAAGCACCGGTCCAAATATAGATCCCTGAGGCACTCCATTGTTTACCCTTTTCCATTGAGAAAATTGACCATTTAATACTACTCTCTGTTTCTTGTCTTTTAACCAGTTTGTAATCCACAAAAGGCCATCGCCTCCTAATCCATGACTTTTTAGTTTTCATAGAAGCCTCTCATGAGGGACTTTGTCAAATGCCTTCGGAAAATCTAAATACACTGCATCTACAGGTTTACTTTTATCCACATGTTTATTAACCCCTTCAAAAAAATGAAGCAGATTTGTAGGCAAGGCTTCCCTTGAGTAAATCCATGTTGACTGTGTTCTGTTAAACCATGTTTTTCTATATGCTCTATGATTTTGATCTTTAGAATAGTTTCCACTATTTTTCCCGGCACTGAAGTCAGGCTCTCTGGTCTATAGTTTCCTGGATCACCCCTGATGCCCTTTTTAAATATTGGGGTTACATTGGCCACTCTCCAGTCTTCAGGTACAATGAATGATTTTAATGATAGGTTACAAATTTTAACTAATAGATCGGAAATTTAATTTTTGAGTTGTTTCAGTACCCTAGATGCATACAATCCGGTCCAAGTGATTTGCTACTCTTTAGTTTGTCAATATGGCCTACTACATCTTACAGGTTCACAGTGATTTGGTTCAGTTTGTCTGACTCATCACCCTTGAAAACCATCTTCAGAACTGGTATCTCCCCAACATCCTCATTAGTAAACATGGAAGCAAAGAATTCATTTAGTCTTTCTGCAATGCCCTTATCTTCCCTAAGAGCCCCTTTAATCCCTTGGTCATCTAGCGGACCAACAGACTCCCTCACAGGTTTCTTGCTTCGGATATATTTAGAAAAGTTTTATTAGGAGTTTTTGCCTCTATGGCCAACTTCATTTCAAATTCTCTCTTTGCCTGTCTTATCAATGTTTTACACTTAACTTGACAATGCTTATGTTTTATCCTATTTTCTTCAGATGGATCCTTCTTCCAATTTTTGAAGGATTTTTTTTTGGGCTAAAATAGCCTCTTTCACCTCACCTTTTAACCATGCCAGAAATCGTTTTGCCTTCCTTCCACCTTTCTTAATGCGTGGAATACATCTGGTCTGCGCGACTAGGATTGTATTTTTAACCAATGTCCATGCCTGTTGTACACGTCTAACCTTTGCAGCTGAACCTTTCAGTTTTTTTAAACTATTTTCCTCATTTTATCAAAGATTCCCTTTTGAAAAGTTAGTGTTAGAGCTGTAGATTTACTTATTATCCCCTTCCAGTTATTAGTTTAAATTTGATCATGTTATGATCTCTGTTGCCAAGTGGCCCCATCACCGTTACCTCCCTCACCAAATCCTGCGTTCCACTAAGAATTAAATCTAAAATAGCTCCCTCTCTCATTGTTTCCTGAACTAATTGGAAAATAGATAAGGCATCAGAGAGAAATGTGAAGAAGAATACCAGGTAGTTTTTTTTATATGCTTTAGATCATGGGAGTGATTAGTGGGAACCAGATTTAGTGTGGTGGTGAAATGATGAGGCAGACAGATTAGGGAAAGAAGGAAAAGCATGGGGCAGCAGTCCAGGAATATGGGATCACACTTAGGGGCCGAAGATTGACTATTGAGAAGGTAGAAATCTGAGGCAGGCCAGTTATATGTGGTGAAGGCTGGGGAATCAGATGCATGCTTAAGGGGTATTAGAGTAGGAAGAGTGGTAGAAAAAAAACAGCACATTTCTCCCTATTATCCATCTCCTCATGAACCAACACATTCATCATTCCCATGCACCAGCAGTCTTACAGTGTTGCCTGTGTAAGGGTATTAATAAAGGTATATACAGTACAGTCAATCTATTTATTATTACTTCTTAATTGTTAACATTATTATATATATTTCCCTGTTATTTGGATAAACCATGTTCATTGTAAGCCTCTAACTTGAAGCGATATTTACTGTTCATTGTAAACCGGGGTGATATGTATATTATACAGGAACCTCCGGTATATAAATCCTTTAAATAAATAAATAAATAAATAAAAATATTCCCTGAGTGACACATTTGACCAGCAATCCATACAATTGTTTGGTGTCCATGCATTACTTAGGCCTAGTGGCCATAAAGGAACAGTATGCAGACTACCTCTCTCCTGCCTCACAAGGGCTTGCCTTTCTGCTAACACCTGACTTATAATAGATGGTTGACACAAGAAATCACTTACAAAATCAACTCTAACCAGAGCTGTACAAAAACTTACTGTTCCAGCTCCATCTGTACTATATTGGAGGAGCAAGCTATACAGCCTTCAGAGCTTTTTTGGGCCTGTTTCAGCTGACATTCCTTGCTAGTCTTGTGATGTGCACACCTGAAGGTCTTCTATATATGGGTAAAAGCAAGGAGGGGCCAAGTTTCCAGATTGCATCCAATCCTGACAGCAACCATCACACCTGCTGGTTTATGTGACGTGTCATTGGCAGCATCTCTTTCTCATCCTAACATTTGAAAGAGGCAAGAAGAATGGGAAGGGGCAGAAGCACACACTTGGAGAGACTACAAGGTAGGCCAGATACGCCAAGGGCCACCATTCTGTGACAAAGGGCCAGGAGACATATACGCCCAACAGGAGTTAATTTTTGCTCATAGAGAGACAGAAAGCTTGTTGTTTCTCACCATTAGAACCAGTGGTGGCAATCAAAGTGGCAGAATACATGCATATATATATATATATAGCATCTCACCAATGCAACTGCCACTCTTCACTCAATCACACTGTACACAGCTAGGCCTTCTAATAATTGTTCATTAGTAGGAAGTCAAGGATTAGGCAATGGGCCAATGAATGAAAATGCATCATCTGCAAAATCCTATTAGCACTTAGAACCCCCAGATAGCTTTGGGATGTAGGGGGGCTGAACAGAGAGGAGTTCTTAAATTCCATCACTACACAGGCAGACAGGTACACAGGTAAGATTGTACAATAACATGAGCAACCATATACATGTGTTACTATGCTTTCTATTTTAATTTGTTATGCGTGTAACTTTTACCCCCCAAATTCCTGGCCAGTCATTCACGTATGCACACGTAAATTACACTCATTTGTGCATATGGATACACATACTACGTGTTTTTGTGGGGATAAAAGGAAGGAAACAGGTACTTGTCTTTTCTTGGCACCATGTTTCAGGAGCATGAAACCCAGATGCAGAAGCCCAATTGTCTTCCTAGGGAAGTTGATTTGCTAGAAAAGGAGGTGATGGGAATGCAGTGTTCCCTATGGTGTAGATTCAAAACGAGTGGGTTCATATCAGAAAGAGCAGACAAGCACAGAGGATGCTTAGGTGTGAGGAAGAAACCCTGGGATAAGCACAGAGGATGGAGAAGTATGGACGAGTTGTGCTACAAGTGGGGCTACTTGAGGCGTGCAGTGAAATGCAAGCAAGCCCATATGCAGGCTGAGGGGGCAGACACCAAAGTGACATTCATGGCAGTGGAGCAGGTGGTGTTGTCCACCATAGTGGAGTCCACTGTGAGTGGGGTGGTAGAGCTGGAAACCTCCCAGCAAGAGCAACAGCAAGGTAAGCACTGTCTCTAAGATACCTTGTCTTACTGTATGTAAAGAGCTTTCTACATGGCATATAGTTTTTACGCCTACACCAAGTCCTTCTAGAATAATGATGGAGAGCACATGTACCCACCAAGAAGAAGCCAATTCACCCCTTGGCTACAGAGCACCAGGTCTGTAGTGTAGGCCACTGAACTAAAATATAGGTGGATATGTATGATACAATAGCTGGACCTATGTGGTTTCCATATCTGTATGGGCACATGACCTAGTGAAGTCCACTTTCCTCTTCACTCCCACCCCAAGTAAATGGACAGTTCATAGCCACAGTTTTTATTCCATCCTATGACTTGAATGTGAGAGCTGAGCTTGCAGGGTGCCACATCTCGAGGCAAGAAGCGACCCTTGTTAAGAGCGTATGCAGATAGTTGGAAGGGAATTAGAACCAAGAGCTAAGAGAAACAGATAAGTATGAGAGAAGAAATGAGGGAAGCTTGCTGGGCAGACTGGATGGGCCATTTGGTCTTCTTCTGCCGTCATTTCTATGTTTCTATGTTACCCTCAGCAGCTAGGCAGGATGAGTAACAGCTTGTGTTTGATGGGAAGATATGTTTGGAAGAGATGTTAGATATTTTCACTCTAGTATCTGAGGTGCTGAAAAAGGACTTGAAGACTTATACTGATTGTTCACATGGAAACTCCTGAGATTATATGCACATCTATGATGTACAACTAAAACAGGTACCATCTTCCCTATTGCAGGGGTCCACCAGGAAGAATAGATAGGGCTAAGCTGGGTGCAATGGCCTTGGTGACACATACACCAGCTCCCAGACACATTGTCTGAGGAGGAGGAGGAGGAGGAAGTGGTTCATGAAGGCTCACCCATGGGGGGAACTGGTGTATCAGCCATGTGGTGAACTGGAGGAGGAGGCAGAGGAGGAGCTGAGGAGGAGGCAGAGGAGGAGCTGGAGGAGGAGGCAGAGGAGGAGCTGGAACTGGATGAGAAACAAGCTGCGATGGAATGCTTTACAGAGGAGGAAGGCCAGGCGAGCACCTCCTGATTACCATGAATGGCCATATCCTAGAGGAGGTTGTGATCCTTCGGCCAGATCTCCATGGCTTCCAGGTGGCAATACGTGAGGAGCAAGAGGCTCCCAGGCAAGAAATATGTGGCCTTAGGAACTATATGAGCAGACAGTCATCTGGAGCTGCTTCTGATTTCCCCCTTGGTAGTCACAGCCACCACCAGCTGCATCTTCTTTACCTGGCAGATTCTTCTGCGGCCAGCTTCTACAGGAGCCTGTTCCAGCACTCTCTGAGGGACCTGCTCTGAAGAAGAGATCGAGACAAGGGCAGTCCAATGCCCCTGCAAGCCCACCCAAAACCAAATGAGGAAGAATGAGCCATTAAGTTAATTTTGTTCTGCATTCAGCTAAAAACATGTAAATAAATGCACTGTCACCAACAAAAATATCTTTGTATCAGATTGTTCCATTCTGCTATAGCCTGTCTTTTACTGTGGTGATGTATCACTTGCAATTCCTTGCAATTCCTCCTAACTGTTGCGACCATCACTGCTCGATGTCTCCACTCCGCCCACCTTACCTCTTTGGCGACTCCCTCTTTGGTTGATGGAAGTTTGGCTGCTGCAGCGTCATTTTGCTGACCTCCTCCGGCGTCCCCGGACTGGCTAGACGCTGCCTTCCGCCATGTTTTCCTGAGACCTAAGGGCGCGCGCACGCGGCGCGGCCCCGACTCAAGTACCAGCTGTGGCGCGAATCTCAGGGGCGTCCCCCTGAGATGACGTCATCATCACCAGATATTTAAGGTCTCTTGTTTTGCTAGCTAATCGAGTTAGCAAAGGGTTTCCTACCTAGCTGCCTCCAGGTATCGCTGCGGATGGGATTCGCTCTCCGCATACCTTGCTACTCTGCCTCCTTGGACTTTACCAGGGGTACCCGCTCCTTGGGGGCCTCACTCTCTCTCTTGCTTTTCAGGTCGCAGACTGGAACCGGTACTTGCTCCTCGAGGGCCCACGTTCCCGGACTTGCTACTGAATATAACTTCTGCTAGGAAGTCACCACTGCCTACAACATCAGTGAGTTACCATCTCTCTCTCAGAGCTTCCCTGGAACCAGGTACTCGCTCCTCGAGGGCCTACTTCATTCCAGCTCCTGGGCTGTTCCAAGAGACCATTGTGTGAGTGTTACCATCAAGGTTCTGTTCCTGAACTCTGCATACTCTGCCTACTCACTATCTCAGTTTCTCTACAGCTCAGCCATCCTGGGATCGCTGTTCCAGTGCCTGAGGGACTACAGCCCAGCCGGGCTCTTCCAGCTCACTACTGCCACCTCTGGTGGTTCTCTAAAACAGTTTAATAAAAGAACTAAGTGTGTGTCTGTCTCCCAACTCTGAGCCTGACCGGTGATCCCTCTCGGGATCTTCCCCCGTGGGCGTGGTCATCTGCCACTGGCCCAAGGATCCACCCACAATTATCATAAATAATAACACTAACTGAGCTCTTGTTCCTTCTCCACTTCCTCTTCATCAGTATTCTCAGGCAATCAGTCTGGAGACATACGTCTGATTTTGGCTAAGTTATGTAGCATACAGTAGGCTAGGAAGATCTGACAGACTTTAGGTAGGTTGTAAAGGAGGCATCCCCCAGATCTGTCCAGACAGTGGAAGTGTGTTTTGAATAGGCCAAAGGTTCTCTCAATGACTGCCCTGGTCATCTGTTAGTCCCTGTTGTATCACACCTCCACAGCACTCTGTGAGGTGGCCACAGGGATCATGAGCCAGGTTTTCAGGGGATAGTCTTTGTCACCTGTAAGGGAGAAACCAAGGCAGAAGTTAAAAAGGCTTTCAGGTTGGACTGCACATTAATGGGGAAATTTTTAATCGGTCACACGCATATAAAATGGGGGTTACACACGTGGCCGGGACTTGCATGTGCTGCACGCATTTTCAAAGGGGCCCGGCCATGCACGTAACTCCCGTTAAGCGCAGAAGTGCCAGGCCGAAGGAAAGGGGCAGTCTGGGGGGAGGGGCGGGGCTGGAGGTGGCCGGTAAAGTGGCCATTTGCCACCTTGCTGGGGAAGGGACTGCCAGCATGCGCAAGTTGCTTCTGCTCCAACGGAGCAGTAAGCAACAAAATAAAAAAAAAAAAAAAAAGGTTGGAGAAAGGGTTTAGGGGGTGGGGAGGAGAGGGGAAGGGGAAGGGGAAGGGGAAGGGAGGTTAGGTAGGGAGTTAGGGAAGGCCAGGATGCGTCGCCACGTGAAAATTGTGGAAGTCTCCCCCCTCCCTTGCATGCGCCGCTTGCAGATGCGTGCAGCTCCCGGATTTTATAACACACGCGCACACCTTTAAAAATCTACCCCTTAGGTACTAGGCTGTGTCTGAGCTCTCCTCTGGGGCAGTAGACCACCTAGAGATGTGGGACACCCACAGAGGAAGCTGGTTGTGATATGGTGTTAGCAATGGATTGTTTTCTACCTAGTAGCAAGCCCCCAGTGATGTGTCCTTCCTAGAAGTAGTTATGAATTCCTTATTGCAAGAAGATATATTAGCATCGTGAGTGGATACAGGAAACTTGGGCATAACGTCCAGGATGAGGCCCTTAGCATCACAGACCTACATATTGAGGGAATGGAAGCCCTTGCGGTTGCAGTAAGCAGCCTCATCTCCCCCTGGTGCCTTTATAGGGATGTGTGTGTGTGCAATTGGTTGCCCCCAGGATGGAGGGAAAGCATGCCATTGATAAAAATCCTGCATGATTTGATCTTGCTGCCATCTGCTCTGAGGGAAGGGTATATACTGGCTTGTACTCCTTAGCAAGGCGGCTAGCATATGATTGATACACATGGAGGTGGCAGACTGGCTCATGCTGGTTGTGACCCCAAGAGGAGTTTGGAAGGTGCCAGTAGCAAAAAAATGCTAGGGAAGTGGTGATCTTGAGATGTGCAGGCAAGGCATGGCCCCTCTGGCTGGTGGATTGTAGGTCCGCCTCTAACTGCTAGCATAGATACTGTATGGCTTCCTCAATTAAGCCTGAACCTACGCATGACTTCTTCCTCTGACAGATCTAACAACTGAATCCTTGTCCCGTAGACTCTGTATATGGGGTATCTTCTCTTTCTCATCTTCCTCCTCTCCTTTCGCTCTCTCCTGCACCTTAAAGCCATGATTACCCATGCAGTGATTATAGTAATTTTGCAATGAAAGTGTTCCCAGTGTCTCAGACCCCTCAATATGTGACTGCTACTCCCCCTCCAATCCCCTCCAATGGCCCACAATGTCTCTGTTTGATGTTATTTGGTCCTCTGCAGGAGGCTGCAAGTATCTAGCTGGGTCGCCCATATATCCCTGATACTCTGAGGGTTTTCCTCGTGGGACTCTCCCTGTCCCTGTTCCCATGATGAAGGGCAAGGCTTTCCCAGGGTCCCCCGGTGGGTCCCAGTAGGCACTGGAGGGCCTTTTTCCCCTCCACTGGCAGTTCCTGCTTCCACTTGATGACAGAATGTGGTCTGGCAAACACCATGCGGTTAATTGAAAGTCTCTGGCGGCTGTGCATGTAAACCCCCTGTAGCAATTTTGCATATGAAAGTGCGCACATGTCAGCACTAAGGTAGGTTTTAAAATAGGTCATTACACGGGTACATATAGTCATGCCCTGACCATGCCCCTTCTACACCCCTAATACGTCCCTTTTTTTTATGAGTGGCCTGTTGCCCAAGCATGCGCAAATACCACGCACATTGCGGCTTTTAAAATATACACTGGTCATGCATGGCCCACATATACGCATTTGTGGGCAGTTATGTGTGAGCACTGCTTTTAAAATTGACCTGTGTATGAGTTGTAGTCGGTGGTTTAGCATGATAGGGATGCCATCGAAGAGTGAGTTGTAATAGTAGTCTATGCAAGAGATTACAATGGCTCAACAAAGGCAGTGTCATCAAGAAAGGGGCAGAGATGGCAGAGCGGAGATTATGAAAATAGCAGGGGAAGCTTTGCCACCACTAAATAAAGTATTTTATCTCGCCTATAAGAAGCACATGGAAGGGTCAGCAACCCCAAATGAGCAAAGGTAAGTATTAATGGACTGTCTGGATCTTACAGCATTCTTTGAGGAGTCCTCTGAGGAAGCAACTAGCCAAGCTTCACTCTTGATATCATTTGTCTTTGAATCTGACAATTCAGTGTTGAGACTTTTCTTCTATGCTAGAACTACTTTATTTATGGGTCAGAGGGAATGGCTGTGCACAGATTCAGATGTCAGTAGGCTGATGCAGAGCAGACGCAAATTGTTTCTGCAAATGCACCAAGAAGTTATTTCCTTAGGGGGAGAATTTTATTTGTGATACCCATGTAAGTGATTGATTAAGTTCTTGAATGTCAGATATATTTTCTTTGATCCAAAGCAGCTTAAAGATTTCCTGATGCTCAGATTTCTGTACAATCTGTGGTGATGACACAGGCCATGAATAGATCAAATTAAGTGTTCTTGGTTTTACAGCATTGTGAAATTATTGCCAGCAGGTCCTCTGTTTTTTTTCTTTTTTGAGTTTTCCTAGTGATTTTCTTTGTTACACCTTCTTCTTATTGAACTGGAATCTCCTCTTACTTGGGGACTCAGTAGAGGGTATGCAAATGAATCTGCATCCTATATGTTATTTCAATATGTATTTGGAATATATATTTTTCTGTATGAATTATCCTAATTTCAGCAAATAATTATGTACTTGTGATATATTTGGAAAATTTTATAAATATAAATTAAAAATAAATTTAAGAAAGTATCTTTTCAGTCAGCACTAAATAAAGCTGTGGAATTTGTTGCTAAAGGATATTGCCAAGACCAGTCATATAGGTAGGTTTAAAAAAGCCTTGGTTAAGTTTGATAACTATTAACTAGAGATGTGAATCGTTTTCCATATCGTCTTAACGATAGAAATCGTGTGGCAGGGCAAGAAAATCGTGTTAGGCACGATTTTTTAGTTAAAAAATCGTTAAAAATCGTTTTTTCCGATTAGTGCAGGAAGATCACAACACTCCTGGTATTAATAGGGATAGGGCACTGTGTGCAGGAAGATCACAACACTCCTAGTATTAATAGGGATAGGGCACTGTGTGCAGGAAGATCACAACACCCCTGGTGCCAGGGTTAGGGCACTATGTGCAGGAAGATCACAACACTCCTGGTATTAATAGGGATAGGGCACTGTGTGCAGGAAGATCACAATACCCCTGGTATCAGGGTTAGGGCACAAGTTCTAGTCACATTGACTGATCACATTACTTGTTTTGTCAAGCTACCAACTGTTTCCATTTCCCATCCCCCATATACTGTCAGTGGGAAGCTTGGTAACATGAATAAATAAGAGGGCAGCCAATAGGAATACATATTCATTCCTAAACTGACCTTAACTGACCTGAAAAGTGTCAAATTGTATCATTTTCAGTTAGTGCGCACTAACTCGAGTTAGTGCGCACTAACTGGGAGTTAGCGCACTAACTGGGAGTTAGCGCACTAACTGGGAGTTAGTGCGCACTAACTGGGAGTTAGTGCGCACTAACTGAAAATGATACAATTTGACACTTTTCAGGTCAGTTAAGGTCAGTTTAGGAATGAATATGTATTCCTATTGGCTGCCCTCTTATTTATTCATGTTACCAAGCTTCCCACTGACAGTATATGGGGGATGGGAAATGGAAACAGTTGGTAGCTTGACAAAACAAGTAATGTGATCAGTCAATGTGACTAGAACTTGTGCCCTAACCCTGATACCAGGGGTATTGTGATCTTCCTGCACACAGTGTCCTATCTCTATTAATACCAGGAGTGTTGTGATCTTCCTGCACATAGTGCCCTAACCCTGGCACCAGGGGTGTTGTGATCTTCCTGCACACAGTGCCCTATCCCTATTAATACTAGGAGTGTTGTGATCTTCCTGCACACAGTGCCCTATCCCTATTAATACCAGGAGTGTTGTGATCTTCCTGCACACAGTGCCCTATCCCTATTAATACCAGGAGTGTTGTGATCTTCCTGCACACAGTGCCCTAACCCTGGCACCAGGGGTGTTGTGATCTTCCTGCACACAGTGCCCTATCCCTATTAATGCCAGGAGTGTTGTGATCTTCCTGCACACAGTGCCCTAACCCTGACACCAGGGGTGTTGTGATCTTCCTGCACACAGTGCCCTATCCCTGGCACCAGGGGTGTTGTGATCTTCATGTACACAGTGCCCTATCCCTATTAATACCAGGAGTGTTGTGATCTTCCTGCACACAGTGCCCTATCCCTAATACCAGGGGTGTTGTGATCTTCCTGCACACAGTGCCCTATTCCTGATATCGGGGGGTGTTGGGATCTTCTTGCACACATCCCGGTATCAGGGATAGGGCACTGCATGCAGGAAGATCACAACACCCCTGGTATTAGGGATAGGGCACTGCGTGCAGGAAGATCACAACACTCCTGGTATTAATAGGGATAGGGCACTGCATGCAGGAAGATCACAACACCCCTGGTATCAGGGATAGGGCACTGCATGCAGGAAGATCACAACACTCCTGGTATCAGGAATAGGGCACTGTGTGCAGGAAGATCACAACACCCCTGGTATTAGGGATAGGGCACTGCGTGCAGGAAGATCACAACACTCCTGGTATTAATAGGGATAGGGCACTGCATGCAGGAAGATCACAACACCCCTGGTATCAGGGATAGGGCACTGTGTGCAGGAAGATCACAATACTCCGGAGGAGTGAGGGTCAGGCAGCTCCCCCCTGTCTGTGAAGCCAGCCTCTCACTAGTAATGCAGGGAGGGAGCTGTCTCAGACTTCACCATCCTCCCCCCCCCCCCCACACCATTCACTAGCTGGGACATGGGGGAAGTCAGGAGTGAGGGTCAGGCAGCTCCCCCCTGTCTGTGAAGCCAGCCTCTCACTAGTAATGCAGGGAGGGAGCTGTCTCAGACTTCACCATCCTCCCCCCCCCTCACCCACACACCATTCACTAGCTGGGACATGGGGGAAGTCAGGAGTGAGGGTCAGGCAGCTCCCCCCTGTCTGTGAAGCCAGCCTCTCACTAGTAATGCAGGGAGGGAGCTGTCTCAGACTTCACCATCTCCCCCCCCCCCTCACCCACACACCATTCACTAGCTGGGACATGGGGGAAGTCAGGAGTGAGGGTCAGGCAGCTCCCCCCTGTCTGTGAAGCCAGCCTCTCACTAGTAATGCAGGGAGGGAGCTGTCTCAGACTGGTATCAGGGATAGGGCACTGAGTGCAGAAAGATCACAACACCCCTGGTATCAGGAATAGGGCACAGGTTCTAGTCATATTGACTGATCACATTACTTTTTTTGTCAACTACCAACAGTTTTCATTCCCATCCCCCCAACCATCACCTCAGTTGGAACCTTGGTAACATCAATAGATAAGAGGGCCAGCCAGCCAATAGGAATACATATTCATTCCTAACTGACCTTTACTGACCTGGATAGTGTCAATAATTTGTATCATTTTCTGTTAGTGTTCCTGAGTTTCCATTTCCATTTCCCATCCCCCCAACCATCACCTCAGTGGGAACCTGGTTAACATCAATAGATAAGAGGGCAGCCAGCCAATAGGAACACATATTCATTCCTAACTGACCTTTACTGACCTGGAAAGTGTCAATTTGTATCATTTTCAGTTAGTGCGCACTAACTCGAGTTAGTGCGCACTAACTCCCGTTAGTGCGCACTAACACGATTTAACGATTTTTAACGATAAATCGTTAGAATTTCTATTGTATCGTGTTCTATAACGATTTAAGATGATATTAAAATTATTGGACGATAATTTTAATCGTTAAAAAACGATTCACATCCCTACTATTAACCCGGTAGGTTGGGGAATGCTGGGAGCTGGGGCTGAACAAAATGGAATACATCTCTCCATTATGATCTGTTGTTCTATTTATATTTATTGTAAAGTGAATGTATTGCTTACTTACTGTATTGTAACATC
The DNA here is from genome assembly GCF_901001135.1 of Rhinatrema bivittatum. Taxonomy (NCBI): domain Eukaryota; kingdom Metazoa; phylum Chordata; class Amphibia; order Gymnophiona; family Rhinatrematidae; genus Rhinatrema; species Rhinatrema bivittatum. The sequence continues at coordinate 342,599,505 of NC_042616.1, read as the reverse complement.
TTTGTATTACTTTATACCACTTGATTTATTGGGTACTTCTTCCAAGCAGCTCAGGGAAAAAATACTGGACTCAATAGACTATTTGTTGCAGATGTGGACCCTGAGGCCAAGGTGGAGTTGATGCAACTCGCAGGGAGGAGGCCTGCAGGTTCCCATCATTAGCAGGCAGAGCTGGCTGAAGCAGATGCCCATAAGAACATAAGAACATAAGAAATTGCCATGCTGAGTCAGACCAAGGGTCCATCAAACCCAGCATCCTGTTTCCAACAGAGGCCAAACCAGGCCATAAGAACCTGGCAATTACCCAAACACTAAGAAGATCCCATGCCACTGATGCAATTAATAGCAGTGGCTATTCCCTAAGTGAATTTGATTAATAGCCGTTAATGGACTTCTCCTCCAAGAACTTATCCAAACCTTTTTTGAACCCAGCTACACTAACTGTAGCTCCTAATATGGAACCTAACATCGTGTAACTACTAGAGATGTGAATCGTGTCCTCGATCATCTTAACGATTGATTTCGGCTGGGAGGGGGAGGGAATCGTATTGTTGCCGTTTGTGTGTGTAAAGTATCGTCATAATCGTTAAAATCGTGAGCCGGCACACTAAAACCCCCCTAAAACCCACCCCCGACCCTTTAAATTAAATCCCCCCCCCCAAATGCCTTAAATTACCTGGTGGTCCAGCGGCACACTAAAACCCCCTAAAACCCACCCCCGACCCTTTAAATTAAATCCCCCACCCTCCCGAACCCCCCCCCAATGCATTAAATTACCTGGGAGTCCTCCGTAGCGGTGGTCCGTGGCTAAATCGGGGGAAGGGGGAGAGCACGAAAACCGGCACACTAGATCGTGAGGTCTTCAGCCGGCGCCATTTTTCAAAATGGCCGCCGCAAAATGGCGGCGGCCATAGACGAAAACGATTCGACGCAAGAGGTCGTTCCGGACCCCCGCTGGACTTTTGGCAAGTCTTGTGGGGGTCAGGAGGCCCCCCCAAGCTGGCCAAAAGTTCCTGGGAGTCCAGCGGGGGTCAAGGAGCGATTTCCTGCCGCGAATCGTTTTCCGTACGGAAAATGGCGCCGGCCATACGCGTATGGCCGGTGCCATTGTCCGTACGGAAAATGGCGCCGGCAGGAGATCGACTGCAGGAGGTCGTTCAGCGAGGTCCGGAACCCTCGCGAGATTTCCGGACCTCGCTGAACGACCTCCTGCAGTCGATCTCCTGCCGGCGCCATTTTCCGTACGGAAAACGATTCGCGGCAGGAAATTGGTCCTTGACCCCCGCTGGACCCCCAGGAACTTTTGGCCAGCTTGGGGGGGCCTCCTGACCCCCACAAGACTTGCCAAAAGTCCAGCGCGGGTCCGGAACGACCTCTTGCGTCGAATCGTTTTCGTCTATGGCCGCCGCCATTTTGCGGTGGCCATTTTGAAAAATGGCGCCGGCTGAAGACCTCACGATTTAGTGTGCCGGTTTTCGTGCTCTCCCCCTTCCCCCGATTTAGCCACGGACCGCTGCTACGGAGGACTCCCAGGTAATTTAATGCATTGGGGGGGGGTTCGGGAGGGTGGGGGATTTAATTTAAAGGGTCGGGGGTGGGTTTTAGGGGGTTTTAGTGTGCCGGTTTTCCTGCCCTCCCCCTTCCCCCGATTTACAATTTTTTGACGATAAATCGGGGGAATTGGTATTGTATCGTGGCCCTAACGATTTTTGACGATTTAAAATATATCGGACGATATTTTAAATCGTCAAAAAACGATTCACATCCCTAGTAACTACAGCAAGGGTTATTTTTCCCTATATGCAACACCTTGCACTTGTCCACATTAAATTTCTTCTGCCATTTGGATGCCCAATCTTCCAGTCTTGGAAGGTCCTCCTGTAATGTATCACAATCCACTTGTGATTTAACTACTCTGAATAATTTTGCATCATCCACAAATTTGATAACCTCACTCATATTCCTTTCCAGATCATTTATATATATATATTTTGAAAAGCACCGGTCCAAGTACAGATCCCTCAGGCACTCCACTGTTTACCCTTTTCCACTGAGAAAATTGAACATTTAATCCTACTCTCTGTTTCCTTTCTTTTAACCAGTTTGTAATCCACGAAAGGACATCGCCTCCTATCCCATGACTTTTTAGTTTTCTTAGAAGCCTCTCATGAGGGACTTTGTCAAACACCTTCTGAAAATCCAAATATACTACATCTACCAGTTCACCTTTATCCACATGTTTATTAACCCCTTCAAAAAAAATGAAGCAGATTTGTTAGGCAAGACTTTCCTTGGGTAAATCCATGTTGACTGTGTTCCATTAACCCATGTCTTTCTATATGCTCTACGATTTTGATCTTGAGAATAGTTTCCACTATTTTTCCCGGCACTGGTCAGGCTCACTGTATCTTTGCCAATATCAGCCCACGTTCCCCTTAGGTTGAGCCCTTGAGTGCCAGGGCCAGCTGGTCTTAGGTGCAGGCCTCTGTGGAGGTGAAGATCCATCACAATAAAGTCATTACGGGCCAGCACGGAGAAGGAAGCGGAGTCAGGACAAGCAGGGGTCAAGGCAGGCAGCAATCAAACAGGGTCAGGTTCAAGCTGTGGTCAGAGGCAGACAGGGATCTCGCAGTTTTGTGATTCAGGCAGTGGTCAGGGGCAGGCGGAGGTCAAGCAGCATTGAGATCCAATCCAAGTCAATGCCAGAAGTCTGGTCTGAAGTTGAAGCCAGAAGCCCAATCTGAAGAGACAAGGAATGAAGAGGAGGAAGGAGGACAAGGGACCACAGGAGCAAGACGAAAAACTGAAAGCAGACAAAGGGAAGACTGACCACAAAGACAAGAACTCAGGAGACAAACCAGATTGCCAAGGAACTAGGAATAGGTCACAGGCCAGGAATAACACATAGTGTAAAACAGGAACCAAGAAACAGGAAGCAGGAACATGTGGAGTCAACCTATTGCTGAGACAAGGAGGATCTGCAGGGCTGGCCCTCTATAGTCCTAACTAGTAAGGTCATTTCTAGGCTCTGCTAGTGATTTCCCACCATGGGTACTTTAAGGAGAAACCAGTTGGGTGCATGTGTGCCTAGGGAGGACCTGGGAGGAAGATGGCGTTTGAGCAAGGTAGTGTGCAATGGCCTGTTGTGCGTCCCAGCCAGAGCTGGCGTCAGCAGGGGCAGCCTGTGCAAGAGGAGTGCGTCAGTCAGGGCTGTGCTCCCACAGGGGTTGGGCCAAGCATTGGGAATGCAGGTAAGGTCGGTGGTTCACGCGCCTGTCCCGTGTACTGCCAAATGTAACACTATTGTTCTGACCAAGTATGGCATTTCTTACCTAACAGTTGTTAATGGACTTGTCCTCCAGAAAAATCTCTCAGCCATTTTAAGCCCAGTTATGATACTGGACTTAACCATATTGTTCAGCAACAAATTCTACAACTTGTGTGTTGACAGAAAATATAATTTCTTATTTTTATGCTACCAATTAGTTCTGTTTTTTTTTGTTTTTTTTTTTTGGGGGGGGTGTAACTGATTTTTATTATTTAGATTGTCTTTCCAGTCTCACAATAATGTCAAAGTGCACTCACAGCCTGTCTTTATTGCACACATTTATAACTGGGTTTCTTCTTACAGATAAGGTTTCTGGGTAATTTCTCCACTTCATCTGTGTTAATTACAGAAGGTGCCCCCCCCCCCATAAAAAAGGGGACTTCAAAATCCCTGCATGTTAGTTTTTTTCTTCTCTCCATAACTATTATAATGCAACTAGCTGACACCAATGGAAATTCCCCAGAGACCACTATGACTCCCCCTCCCCCAACCCCAGCACAGCCTGCCCTCACTCTCCTTCACAGCCCCAGGATCAGCACGAGCTGCCTTTCCCCATCCCAGGCTGCCCCTCTCCATCCCCAGCCTAACTACCCATACACATTTCCCAGAGGCTCCTATGTGTTACCCTCCAGCTCCAACTCCTGCAAGAAGTATGCAGATAAGCCTCCCAGGTCTCTGCTGCTGGAAAGAGAGCAGGAGCTGTAGCAGCTGAAATTAGGGTTGTCAAATGGCTCCACATTTTCAGGACAGGTGGAGCCATTCCTGATTTTACCTCTTAGAGAGAGGCTGTGTGCACATCGTACACCTGAGGCAGAGATTTCAAAATCTTTATTTTCATTTCCTTAGCCTTATAATGTTGACATATTTTAGTTAAGTTTGTGCTGAGGCATCAGGCCTCACTTTTATTTAAAGTTTATTTCATTTCTTTAGACTTTGATTTGATTTGTTTGTTTAAGGGAAAGGCAGCTCCTCTGCCTTCCCCTGTAGTGTATACTGACTGCAGCCTCTCTCCCCTTCCCTCACTTGCTACACACATCCACACTCTTCTTTGTTTCAGGGTGAAGTTTCAGTTAGGCAGGGACAGTTTTTCAGGGATTTAGTTTTAGGGTGAGTTTTGTTTTAGGCAGGGATATTTTCAAAGCACATTTCCTTTCTTATTTGCTTTACAGTTTTATGTTCTGTTCTTTAATTCAGCCTCCCATTGGAGCTGAAGGCAGAGTTTTATTTCAACCGTTTTGTTTGATTTAATTATTTAATTTCAACCCTTCCCCCCAACAATTGCCTTTTTTAAATTTTATTTTAGTTTTATAAGTTAATAGAGCAGCAAGCTCTTACCTTTTTTTTCTTTATTTAATCACTGAGGCTCCGGGAGGGGGAGGGCTCAGCTACTCAGTCGGCGCCATAAGCTCTGAAGCTGGGCTGAGGTCTAATCAGACACCTGCTGTCAGTCTTCCCTGAGCAGCCAAGGAGCCTTCTTTTCTAAGCAAGTTTTCTATCCAGGTTTTTGTTTTTTTTGTACTTCTCACTCCACTGTGCACTCTCTCTTTAATTTTGGAGCACAGGATCACTTGTTCAGTTAAAACTTCACTGTCATTTCACTTATTTTTACACATTTAATTTAATTTAATTTAATTAAAAAGCAATAAGGAAAAAAAAAAGTCACTCCTTAAATAACTCTTCTCATCTCTCTTTTATTTTCAGTAGAGGCTGCTTCACTCCCAGTCCCCATTACCTATATCTTAATAGAAAGAACAGCTTGGGTAATGAGGAAGAAGCAGCCTCAAGCTGGACCTAATAAAACTGGGGGGAGAAAAAATGTCAGCTGGAAGTCATACAAAAGAACATCTGTGACTTTCTGGCTGGCACCCCAAAAGCTGCAGCAACAGCATCAGCTGCAGCTGCACCCCCTCAAAATGCAGTATTTAACCCAGCAACAGCTAATAATGAAATTTCTGCTGTTGCTAGACACAATATTCCTATCGCAGCACTGTTATCTGTTGGGGCAGAGACCCCTATTTTAGGGGACCCTTTAGTGGCTGCTACTACTACGCCAGCCACGGAAAACACAATTCCTGCCTTAGCTCCTTCCACCACTGAGGTAGCCATTCTGACCGACACTACCCTTCCTTCCACCTCAGAGGTGGCTGCGTCACCGGCCAGAGGGACAAGCGGTATCCCTGCTGATGTGGAAATTAATAAAACATCTCAAGCAGCAGCAGCAGGGCACAATGAAGACAAAGCTCAGAGCCCAAGTTTCTCCCCGTCATTGCTTCCACTTCTGCTGCATCAAACCGCAGCAAACAAGATCCCATGCGGTGGTGGTGTCAGGTGCAGCAGCTGGTGGCTCTGCTGAGAGGGATGTAGGATGAGCACAACAGCCAGGATCAGGCAGTGGAGCCTCATATCTAATATGTTACCTACTCCTTCCACGGGCTAACCCAGAGGCATGGGGTAAGATGTCCAGCAATGGAAGGGGCAACTATCGAGGACCACATCAAGGCTCTGGCCAATGTAGTGGGTCCTGCAGCCATTGTGGTGGTTGGCAGGATGTAGGAAAAATACAATAGTATTTTTACTCCATATGTTGGCCATCACACAAATGGCAATTGTAAAGGGCATAGTGGTGTTGGGGGTCATCATACGAGTTCAGCCTCTAGAGGTCCCTAGAACCAAGGTGGTACTATCAAATGTGCCACCCTATATTCCTGAGGCAGTAATAATGGGTCACCTGTGCACCCTGGGGGAGGTTTGCTCTCCCATCACTGTAATATCCTTGGGGTGCAGGCACAGAACTATAAGCCATGTCCTGTCCTATAGAATGCAGGTGACTATGAAGCTGCCTCAGGGAAGAGAGCTCAGCTGTAGGGGGGGGGGCGGCTTCAGAGACTCCAGATACTCAGCTTCCTGTGAGGGGAGAAGTACACTGTGAGCCTTCTCCAAAAGACCCACACTACTCTGGCAGATGAGGCCAACTGGCTGCTGGAGTGGCGCAGAAGTGTCTTTTTTAGCCACCTCACTACATCCTATGGGGTGGTGACACTGTTTATTTATTTATTTTATTTATTTATTTATTTAAAGGCTTTTATATACCGATGTTCATGTACTGGTACATATCACATCGGTTTACATAGAATCAAAGTTGGAAATAACATCAAACAAGAGGTTACAAATAACAGGGCAAATAACAGGGCTAACTTGTAAGAGATTATAGAAAAGGTGAGAACGATTTAAAATTATTATTACAAAAAACACATAGTAAATAACAGTCAAGCTCGGATTAACGAAAGCCAGGGTGCATATTTTAGTTCAATTAACTGGCGAAATTATGGTTACAGCATCATATATCTGGCGTGGAGTAAGAAAAGCGTGAATCGGAGACCTTTAAGTGAATGCCTTTGTGAAAAGCCAAGTTTTGAGCTTCTTTTTGAACGTTCGACCACAAGTTTCTAGACGAAGGTCCGTGGGGGGAGTATTCCAGTGAGAGGGGCTGGCAGTCGAGAATGCTCGTTTCTTGAGCAGTGACTTGGCTGGAGGTGCATATAAGGTGCCTAAGTAGCTGGTTCTGATAGGTCTCAGTGAAGCGTGAGGACGAAGTGGGTCACTTAGATCTAGCGAAGTTTGGGAATAAATGGTCTTGTGGGTTATGGTTAGTACTTTGAAAATGATTCTAGATTTAATAGGGAGCCAGTGTAGGTTTTTTAAAATAGGTGTGATGTGATCTCGTCTACTAGAGTTGGTTAGAATCCTGGCTGCTGAGTTCTGCAACATTTGTAGTGGTTTGGTGGTGATAGCTGGGAGGCCAATCAGCAGCGAGTTGCAATAATCAATTTTTGAAAATAGAATTGTTTGGAGGACTGTTCTAAAGTCCTGAAAATGGAGGAGAGGTTTCAGCCTTTTCAATATGTGTAGTTTGTGAAAGCATTCCTTCGTTGTGTTTGCAGAGAACTTTCAGCCTGAGGTGCTTTACGTGAAGGCCGCTATGCCAGGAAGACTACTGTACATCAGTGTCCGGCTCAAGTGCAGAATCTTTAATTTCCTTTAACATGTATGCTCTGAGTGCAGGGTAAAATAGGCAGCAGTTCTTCAGTCAAATGTTAACCTAACTTGACTGCTTGGAGGTTGACAAAGCTATGGTGCTCGGGAGTGATTTTAACTATACCCTTGAGGTCCTCGACAGGAACAGCCAGGAGTCACACCAGGGCTCATCAGCTGTCCTGAGGGAATTAGTTTGCCACTTCTCCCTGGTTGACATTTGGCAAGAACACCACCTTGAGTCCTCTCACACCTTCATCTTTGTCAGAGTGAGAGCTGGGGTAATTTCTCAATCCCAAATCAATAGGCTCTATATAGCTAGCCACCTGATGTCACAAGCATGGGCCAGTGCCATTAGACTGGCACCGTTCACGGATCACAATGCAGTGACTATGATGGTAGGGTTGGAGACAGTGGAGCCCTGAGCAGTCTACTGGCATTTTAACAACTCCTTACTGGAGGACCTGGGCTTTGTGACATCGGTTTGGGAATTTTGGGATGATGGCATGGCTATGAGGTAGACTTCTCACTTAGTCAGTGGTAGGATGTAGGAAAAATCTCTCAAGATCCTCTGTCAGGAGTATGCCAGCAGCACCAGCAGAAGGCATGATGCTGCGATCAAGAAGCTAGAGGGGGAAGTGCTTGATCTTAGAAACACCTGCTTTAAGAAGGTCCTGCCTGCCCTTGGGGACCAAGGTCTGCAGAGCCTGTACATTGAAAAGAAGTGCACCCTCCGGGACCAAGTCAAGCATCAGGAACTGGGGGGCTTACATCAGGTCACGCATCCAAATCATTCTTCTATGGGTTGGAGAAGAGAAGGGGGTCCAAGAAACAGATAGCATGCCTGCTGTCTGCAGACGGGTCTCTCCTTAACGATCTGGAAAGTATTCGATCCAGAGCTATAGAATTCTACTCAACACTCATCTCTCTGCATCTCACTGACCGGGATGGCTGCAGAGTTTTATGGGAGGAACTTCGATGGGGGGAGAAAGGCTGATGTGCATAAAGGAGGAGAGAGACCTTGGGGTGATAGTGTCTAATGATCTGAAGTTGGCAAAACAATGTGACAAGGCGATAGCTAAAGCCAGAAGAATGCTGGGCTGCATAGAGAGAAGAATATCAAGTAAGAAAAGGGAAGTGATTATCCCCTTGTACAGGTCTTTGGTGAGGCCTCACCTGGAGTACTGTGTTCAGTTCTGGAGACCGTATCTACAAAGGGACAGAGACAGGATGGAGGCGGTCCAGAGAAGGGTGACCAAAAAGGTGGATGGTCTTCATCAAATGACTTATGAGAAGAGATTGTCGAATCTAAATATCTACACCCTGGAGGAAAGGAGGAGCAGAGGTGATATGATACAGTCTTTCAGATACTTGAAAGGCTTTAATGATCCAAAGACAAACCTTTTCCGTCAGAAAAAAATCAGCAGAACCAGGGGTCACAATTTGAAGCTCCAGGGAGGAAGAACCAATGTCAGGAAGTATTTCTTCACGGAGAGGGTAGTGGATGCCTGGAATGCCCTTCCGGAGGAAGTGGTGTAGACCAGAACTGTGAAGGACTTCAAAGGGGCGTGGGATAAACACTGTGGATCCATAAAGTCTAGAGGACGTGAATGAAGAGTCATTCATGTCCTCTAGACTTTATGGATCCACAGTGTTTATCCCACGCCCCTTTGAAGTCCTTCACAGTTCTGGTCTACACCACAGTTCTGGTCATAGTGGCTCGCGGGAGTGACGGCTACTACCTGGAGATAATACCCTTATTCAATAAACATACACAAGGTTAATGCGACTCCAACATTGCTCTAAGCTTCAACAACAAGAGGAAATGTGGAAAAAAGGATTTGCATTCACAAAAAAGCGGGGAATAGCTTGCTTGTTACGGTGGTTACTACCCCAAACCAAATAAGCCTGATACTTCACTTTCAATGCATATCCAGCATAGCTCTCTGCTTCAACGGCAGGGGAGAAAGTCTGATACTTCATGCATATCCAGCATAGCTCTCTGCTTCAACAGCAGGGGAGAAAGTCTGATACTTCACTTTCAATGCATATCCAGCATAACTCTCTGCTTCAACAGTAGGGGGAATGAAGTAAAGTGGATCTATATACAGACAACAACCAACAAGGACTGAATTACATAGTCTGGGTAAACAAATAAGCCTGGGTGTAGCTTGCTTATTGCGGCAATTACTACCCCTAACTAATTAAGCTAGATATTTCACTTAGATGCAGTTCCAACACTGCTCTCTTCATTAATGGTGGGGGTGGAAGGGAAATAGAACCAAAAGGTTACTAAGAGCCAAGAGTAACAGATAAGTATGAGAAAAAAGAAAAACAAAAGTGCGAAACTTGCTGGGCAGACTTCTTCTACCATCATTTCTATGTTTCTAAGTCAGAGTGACAGGTAGTGGCTGGACGCACCTCTTGGTCTTGCAAGCTCTCTGAAGCCCTAGGTCTGATACCCTACAATAAGTCTCCAGGCATCGATGGACTCAATGTGGAGTTCTTTTGTCACTTCTGGAGTAAGCTAAGGTCCTACCTCCTGCGGGTCCTAGATGAAGCCTTCGAGACTGGGTGGTTACCGCTGTCATGCCACTGCACAGTTTTAACTCTGATACCTAAGAAGGGGGACCCGCACAACATGAAGAACTGATGCCTGGTCTCATTGCTTAGCACAGACTATAAAATCATAGCAAAAGCCATCTCGCTGCAACTTAGGTCTGTGCTAGCTGACGCGATTCACCCTGACCAGTCCTACAGGTTCCCGGGCCAGGCCATATTTGATAACGTCTATTTGGTCTGGGATCTGATCTATCTCATTCACAGGATTGTTCTGCTGATTGCCCTTCTTGCTGTAGACCAAGAGAAGGCGTTCAACAGGGTGGATCATGGATACCTCATGGAAACCCTGTAGATGTTTGATTTTTGCCCATACTTCGTGGGTCGAGAAGGTCAATTGGTCCCTAATGGGACCTCTGGCATTCAGGCGAGGAGTGCATCAAGGGTGCCTCTTGTCAGGACAACTGTATGCACTGGTCATGCCTTTCCTGTACCTCCTACACAGGAGATTCACTGGGCTGGTGCTGCAAGAACCTGAAATGTGGGTAACGTTTTTGTCATATGCCAATGACGTACTCCTCATGGCCTGAGGCCTGGTTGATCTAGTGAGGATGCAGGAGTGTCAGCAGCTGCATCTTCAGCAAAGATCAACTGGGCCAAATGTTCCGGGCTTTTAGTAGGAAGACATCTAACTTGGAGTGTGGAGACATTGCAATACCTAGGAGTCCATCTGTCGACTGCGGAGAACACAGACCCTGTCAACTGGGGCAAGCTAGAAGACAAAGTGGGCGCTCACTTGAGGTCATGGATGGGTCTGCAAGTTGCTGTCCCTTAGGGGAAGGGCCTTGGTGATCAGCCAGCTAGTGGCAAGCATGCACTGGCACCGGTTGATTGCCCTGAATCTGACCCCTGAATTTTTGGCCTCGACCCTGAGGAGGTTGCTAGATTTCTTCTGGGCTGGGAAGTACAGGGTCTCTGCAGGTGTTCTGAGCCTCCCAATGAAAGAGGGCATGCAGGACCTTAGATATATCCAAATTCATATCCAAACCTTCTGCCTTCAGACCCTGCAGAGGCTCCTTTACGCAGACCCATCTCTGCACTGGTGCATGCTGGCCTGTTACTATCTTTGACAATTATGCCACCTACAATATTACTGGCAGATTTTTTGTACTCTCAAGGCTTCCAGTTTTCTATCAGGATCTTATTAAAGTCCAGAACTTGATCTCCGTGATCAGAGAAGCCTTGGCGGTTGTGAGTGTGGAGTTTCTAGCTGAATCTTTGCTCTTCAACCCATGCCTGGGTGCGAGCATGCGAGTCCCCCATGGTTCACCAGGATCACAAAGGTCTGGGATTTCCTGGACTATGATAAACACGAGTGGGTGATGCCAGAGACCTTAGCCCATCTCATTGGTCTTGCAACCCCTCATGTCACTTGGCGTCCGCTCCAGAGATCAGGAACATCATAATACCTGATCAGCACTTCTGCCTTGAGAGGGTTCTACTGACAGGACTTCCTCACTAGACTCAGAGCCCTGTGTGTCCATATCTGCTTATCATTTGCATGCCCCATGAAACCCCTCAGCCTCCCCACCCAGACAACCATCCAGGTTGTCTGATTTCATCCTGGCATGTTTCTGCACCATGCTGAGGCACAAGATCTACTCACTTGTGCTGCACACCATGCACTTCTTTGCCCTCATCATCAAGATAGCACCAAGCCTTCGGATACCCTCATTAGGGAACTCTTAGCTGCAGGAAGATGATCAGTGCCAGAGAGGTAGGTTTTGTTATTGATTTGTTCTAGTCAGGCAGTAATTAGTCCTTGGAGGTGGAAGCAGACAGAGGAAGGCCCGATGCTCTAGATATCAGAACCCATCATGAGGAGATGCTGACTGCACTCAAGACCATTGCCTCAGTGTTTGTACAGCAACAGACCAAACTAGGACCAAGATCCAGAGATTCCAGATAAGTGTGCACACACATCTGCGAAACCACACCCTAGTTCTGGCCAGACTAGCAATCTAGTAAAATTTACTGAGCTCAATAGGAAAGCAACATAAAAAGGTAGACAACACTGAAAAAACCAAACATATACAGAAAAGAAAAGACAAGGATGTTTACCTCAAAGATACTCACTATTTCAGAAGAGCATGAAAGAGAAAATACCACAGTTTCTTAAGGTACAAATTTGAAATTTGTACATGAACATAAACAACACAAATCAAATTACATCAGTAAAAAGATAACACCATAATAAGCTAACAATACAAAAAATTTAAGCATAAATTACATGAGCACAAACTACATAATCTATCAACAAAAAATATTAGCACAACTTCAAAATATTCAATGTTCCCATTGTTTAACTGATTAAAGCCTTTTGACATGCAACATCTGGAGTTATTAGAAAGACTGCCTGTCTATTAATCCAGAACTAAGGAGCTATGGGAAGGTCTACCTCAGCCACAAGAAGAAATACAGTGCACAACTAGCACTAAGTACATTTTTTCTTCTAATGTGTCACAGTTAAGGTATACTGGGAATACACTTTTATATTAGAATGAGCTTTAGAAAGATCTTGAATACTAAAGCTGGTTGCCCTACACTCTCCCCACAACACCCCTCCTCCATGAGGGGGAAGTTATAAGTTGTAACAGTATCTCCTGAAGGGGGTGGGGAAAATAATTGCTATTATTATTCTGATTGTGTTTCTAAAGCTAACTATGAAGTAAAAGTACATTCAGAACATACTGTTTTCTCCAGCTAGACTGACAGATAACTAGCAAACTAGCTAGCCACGATGTACAGTGAGTGATTTATAGTAAAGAAGGAAAGAAGACAACTTTAATTAGGTTTCCTTATTATGTCAATTATTTTGTAGAGCTGAGCTACTTATTTATTTTTTGATCATATTTATAATTTGCTTGAATTGTTTAAGCATGCTAAATGGGTACAACATATCTATCTATGTATCTCTATAATTTGCTTAGGAGGAATTGGTGTCTGGCTGTATGCAGGAGAGGACCAGAAGCCTCATGTGCATAATTTTCCCAGCAGCCCCAATACAGACTGCCAGAGGACACTGCGAATTGTCTAAGCTTCAACTTCTACTGCCCTTACACTGTTTCTAGCCACAGAAAATTGGAAGGCTTATTTGCATACTTGCCCCAGGAGAGACTTCCAGAAAACACTATGATCCACTCTCTTTCTAGCACCACAGTATTTGAAGACTTATTTGTCTACTTTTTCTAGCAGAGGATGCTAGGATAAGTCAAGGCTTTTTTTCTTATGGTTTCTATGCTGTTTCCAGCTTCAGAAAACTAGAAGACTCATTTGCATATTTTTCTCAGCAGCCTTAGCATAGAATACTGTGAGTTATTTAGGTTTGATCTTTCATAGTACCCACATTCTTTCTAACAGCAGAGGACCCTAAAGACTCATCTGCATACTTGTCCCAGCAGATAACTTTAGAGGACACCATGAACAATCTACTCTAGGCTTCAGCCCTGCCAGTTCAGATTCCACATCCCTCTTCTTTCCAGCAGCAGCGGATTAGAAGACATGCACCAAAATACTACTTCCTGTAAATTATTAACCATAGATGTATTTATTTGATGCAATAACAGGGAATTCATTCTAAACAAGAGTCAATAAGATGTGTAACTGGGTAGGTATAATAGATTAATTATAGTCTCTGAAGGATCATTCACAGAGAAATAGAAAATAAACCAATATATTAAAAATATTTTAGATTAGTTTGAACATCCCTACTCCCTTAGAAATTTTAAATTAACAACTGAACAGAATTAAAATGCAGGCAGTAATGTAGCAGTGAGAGGAGAACTAGCCAGTCTTTTGTACTTAGTGTCACATGTATGATTATTTATCATTTGGTAAGGTGTATGTGTGTGTGCTCTCAGTGCAAAGAGCGCCTTGCCCTCAGAAAATTAATATAATATCTGAGGGCTGAGGCCTGGGCCGGTGGGGGGTAGGCTGTACTGTGGCTGGGCAGAGGGACTCAGCTTCAGAGGACAGGCTGTGCTGGAGCTGGGGGAATGGCCTAGGAGGCTGGCTCTGCTGGGGCTGGAGGGGGAAGGGCAGACTGCTGGGTCTGGTGGGGAGAGCAATAAATCGGAGCCATGGAATTTTCATGGATGGCTGTGCTACAGCTGGGGTTGGGGTGGGAAGGGGTAGCCTTGGCTGGAATGGAGGGGGGGGGGGGGGGGGGGGGGGTTATGCTGTTCCTGAAGCTGTGGGGGGAAGAGATAAGAAGTCAGTGATGAGGCTTGGAGAGGGAGGATAGGCTATGCTGGGGCTGTAAAGGAGGGCAATTCAGCTAGGGATTTTCCATGGGTGTCAGCAAGTCTATAATATAAAAATATTAGCCCTCTGGGTGAGCATTGTGGCACATCTGCACATGCATGCACACAGCAATACTCACTCACCCTAAGGCTGGGGAATGGGCTGCTGACACCACTGACTTCAGACTGCAGGGTGAAGAACAGTGGAATGTGCACTGGTGGGGGGCGGTGCTGGTGATGGCACTAGCAGCTAAAAGGCTGGTAGGGTTTTCCAGGACCCACTAGCAGAAGACAAAGGTGCACAGCTCCCACAGCAGAAACGCTGGAGGTATTTAATAGGCCCCACCAGTGGCAGGATCACAAGTTCTGAGGGGCAAGGGGAAGATGGAGTAGGGGGGTGAGTGAGAGGGAAGGGAAGAGACGGTGAGGGGAGGAGGTGGGTAAATGACAGGTAAGGGAGGGAGGGACAGGAAAAGAAGGGAGTGGAAGTCTAAGTGAGTAGATGGAAAAGAGGAGAGCCTGAGTAGGAGGGTGAGTGGGAAGGGAGAGAAAGAAGAGGTGGGGCAAAGTGAGGGGGTTGGGGGGGGCAAATGAGGGGAGGAGAGAATGTGTGGGAGATGGGGACAAAGGGGAGAAAGAAAGATGGTACTCTCTCTCTCTCCACACACACACACACACACACACACACACACACACACATACACACACACTCCAGTCGCTGCCCTCCCTACCTCCAGCAGCAAGAGAAGAAAGGAGTGCAAGGGGGAAAGATTTCACATACACACAACCTCAAGTTCCCTCTCCCCCGCCACAGACAACACATCTATTATATTCCCCCTCCCCCCCCCTCACACACAGTGGGAGTGGAAATGGGAGAGTGCAAGTAGTGTGAAGTCCTTGATGCACACTCAGTCCTTAACATCCCTAAAACACACACTCACCTAACACATACACACCCCACTCTCACCCCAACTCTAACCCCAAGAAACATACCTCCCATGTTCATTCATATGGAGAGGGGAGGAAACGGGGGGAGAAAGTGGAGCGTGCAAATGGGAAAGAGTGAGCACCCCGACCCCCCCCCCCCCCCCCCCCCCCACACACACACACACAAATACACACACATAGTATATCTGACATGCAAATACGAAGCTGTTCAGCTGAAAGATATAAAACAGAAAATTTCAGGAAATTTAGAAACCTGTAGAGCAGGGATTCTCAGCCCAGTCCTCTGGACAAACCTAGCCAGTCAGATTTGCAGGATATCCACAATCAATATGCGTGAGATAAATTTGCATGTGCTGCCTTTATTGTTTGCAAATCTACCTAATGCATATTCATTGTATATATCCTGAAATCCTGACTGGCTTGGTGTTTCCTGAAGACTGGATTGAGACCCTCTGCTGAAGATTATTATATATTCCAGGTGCTGTAATTGTAAACTTTTTTTTATTATATTATAGATTAACTATTATATTATGCAGTAGTAGTATCCTCGCAGATTAGTTAATGCTATGTTCACAAATGGAAATAGCCAATAAAAATTCTTATGAATTCAATAAAAATGTGAGCATATATTTTATTTTTCATCCCATAAAAATAAATGCAATATTTGAAATTTTAGGAGATTTTGTGACCTTTGATGAATTTATTGGAGTGAATGAATACATATTTACAAACGGCTAAGTGGGACAGAAACAATTATAAGCTATTAGGGATGTCCACTTGTTTCAAATTAATTTAAAAAATGCAACGAATAAGGGCAATTCATTCCATTTGGGGTCTCTGAAATGAATCGGGCGGTCCCCCGAATGAAATGACCCTTATTCGTTGCTTTTGTTTGAAATTAATGCATCAGGCGTAAGTCTAGTCCCTAAACCGGTACTTGTTTAAAGTGTAGGCCAAGGCCCAAAGTCGGGGCCACTGCCTAGGCCCAAGTGTGATGCTGGGAGTCTCCAATTGATCCTTCAGGGGTATCCAATGGCAAAGCTGGACCTCAGGTACCAAAGTCTGGGCCTAGGCCAGAGCCCGGGCCGAGGCCCAATGCTTCTGCCCAGCCCAGATGGCAGGTCCCGAGACCTAGGCTGCAGCCTGGACCCAGGCCCGACTCTGCAACCTGACCCGGAGGCTGGGTCTTGATGCCTGTGGTCACCTAGGGTTGTAGGCAAGTGGCCATCAGGAGTATACAAGGTTTGGACAATGGTCAGAAGCAGGCAGCGGTCAGTGATATCCGAGGTCCAGGCCGAGATCAAACCAGGTATCCTTCTGAGGGAGGAAAAGAGGGACAGATAGGCAGGGCAGGCAGGCAGGCAAGGGCAAGAACAAGTGGGCAACATGGATGGACTGGAATGAAGACAGAAGACAAACTGAAGAACGCTGGGTGTGGACTGAAGGCAAGGCTGGAACAAAGACTGCATGCTGGGAAGCAAGGCTGTTGCTGAGGCAAGTTGTTTTTGGAGTGCTGCCCTTTTATAGAGCCTTGGTGCTGATGTCATCAATAGGGGCCGTGGGGGAGTTCTCACCACAGTCTCTTTAAGCAGCGGCAGGTGCTCAGAGGCCAGCGGCATCCAGCCACATTTGTTGGCGGGGTCCAGGGAAAGCATAGCTGGTCGGGCCAGCAGCATTTCACCAGTCTTGTGCATAGAGGGCTGCTGGTAATGGGCCAGGTTGGAAGCTAGCAGGGACCTGGCTGAGAATGGGAGTACAGCAGTCCATGGGAGCAGCCTGCAGATAATCAAATGTAATAGTATCCCTCTAAAGCCCCCTCCCTGAGGCTTTGGATTTCTTGTGGTATTGTTGTTGAAAGCCATTCAGAAGAGTAGTGTCCAAGTCCAATGTGACCAGTAGAAATAGCTGGGGAATTGGAATGGTGAGGCCTAGGTTCTTCTGCCCAAAGGACCCTAGGCATTGAGATTTCCCAACCTCTGTTGACATTGAACCAAGAGAAGGCCTCAAGCAGCACAGTACAGACAGAGGCCATGCTGTCTGTTATAGAGCCGAAGAGGTCAAGGGTGTGGCAACGGTTTGAGAGTTGAAGTTGAAACTGAGGAGCCAAGAAGACACTCCTTCGTGCCGGACAGCTCTCTTGAGCCCTTTGCTGCAAGTGGTGATATATTTTGCTGGTTAGGGCAATGATGGCTTCTAATGGGATGGGAAGATCCTGGGCAGCGAGCTCATCTTTTATCTTACCAGAAAGGTTTTCCAAGAATATGGCAACTAGAGCATCCTCATACCAGTTCAACTTGGTCGCCAGCATCCAGAACTCCACCGCATTTTCAGCAAGAGTTTGGGAGCCTTGGCGGAGGTGGAGCAGATCAGAGACCATTGCTGCTGCACGACCTGGGTCCTTGAAGACCATGCAAACCTGCTTCATCAACTGTTGTAGATTGTGTAAATGGGGTCCCCTCACTCCCAGAGTGGAGACACCCTCGCTAGCGCTGTCCCATAAAGCAGGGAGAGAATATATGTGGTAAAAAAAAAGCCTGTAATTGGAAGTGCATCCTGCATTGGTTCAGGACTCCCTAACATTGTTTGGGGTCCCTGGCATACCGGGGTGGAGCTGGAAGCTGAGGAACTGGCTGATTGGATGCTGTGGGAGGCACCAGCACTGGTGTGGGTGAAGGTGGCACCACAGGATTGGTCAGTGCATCCAGATGAGTGGAGAGCCAGTCCATGACAGTGGCCAAGTGTTCCAGGACACCTTGTTGATCTTGCTGCCTGCAGGCTATGCTGGGACTGGCCTGCAGCAAAGTCAAGTCTGCTGAGTCCATGACCTCATCAACCTGTTGTATCTGTGGATCTTTGGGCCGAGGCAGGATTGACATTACCTGCAGGGAGGAGCATACCTGGAGCCTGGCAGAACAAAGCCAAATAATCTCCAACATAAATGTCACATTTTTTCCTAAATCTAAGTCATAGAATACACTCTAAACCAGAGGTGAGCAAATGGAGCTGCATGCCTTCTTCCATCCATGCAATCGGTTGCCATTCCCCCGCAAGTCTGGTTACATCTCTCATAATTATATCTTAAATTCCTGATCTGGTACTAAAGTCTTTTGCCAACCAATCAGCTCATGAACCAGTTGCCAAGTAATGTGAGAACCACACTGCCAGCCAATGTCAGACACACACATAGTCTTTCAGGCACAAAGGCGCTCACACACACTCTTGCTTACGGTGTATGGATGTATCATAGAGAAAGTGTGTGTATGGGTGTCTTTCTGCATCAAAGAGAAAGACACATACACACACACTCTCTCTCTGAAACACACATTCTGTCATTGTGCTGCTGCTGCTGCTCATATGCTCACACAGTGAGTGCCTCTGCTCCAGTACTGCCACATGATTATCTAAAAAGTTTTTGCTTGCTGCTAGCTCTTCCCCAGCCTGCAGGTGCACTCACCCTCTCCATCTCCCTCTCCCTTTCCCATTCCTATTCCCACCCTCACTCCAGGAAACTTACTAACAGCCAGTTGACCCTTTCAGTAGGAAAGCCCAGCCTACAGAAGCCTTCCCAACACTGCATCTGCACTTCCTATTGGCTCTCCCCATCCCTTTTTGTGACTGTAGCTTGCCTCCACTTCTCCATATCCCCCCCCCCCCCCAATGACAGTGCATTCTTATTGACTGAGAGCTAGAGTCTGCTGCTTTTATAGTTCCCCGGGTTCTGCACTGCCTAGTGCCTACTACTCTGTTACAGCAGGCCCTAAAACACCAATACACTTGATATTAGGCTAATAGAACAAGCCAAGCTGTTATAGATCCCTACAAAGAAACTACTCGCTAGCAGAATACCTCATCTTAGTCAAACATGCAGAACACACAACTCCTCAAAAATACAGAATAAAGAGACAATAAAGTTTAACTAGGAACATGCAAACAAAACCAAATTAGAAACCATAACAAGACAAACTCCATATGCAGTGCAATGATGGAAAAACAGAAACATCACCAGTCCTCATTAAACATCAAACAATAAAATCAAGATATGATTGATAGTTTATATAATAGTAAAGCCATACTCATAAAAAGAATAAATATTTCAAAGCAGCTATGAAAAGAACATTGAATAATTAAAAAAATATAACATTGTTTTTTTGTTTTAATTTCCAATTAATAAAATATTTCCAAACAGCAGACGCATCAAATAACACTCAATTAAAACTAAGGCTAAAAAAAATCCCTTGCTCTTCATATCTGGGAACTTTAAATTCCAGTCACCCGCAGATTGTCATGGATTAGTCAGGGATAGGAAGTAGGCACAAACTTTCTCCTCTCTCTTATACATAACACTTTCTAACATATATACTCATTCTCACACAAACTGCCTTATATTTTCTCTCACATAATGCTGACTGGCTCACAAACAGATGCGGATTGGCCTAGCGGGGGATCGGGCATCCCCCGGTGGGCCGGTCATGCTAGTCACGTGGTCTGCCGAGCGTGGCTGTGACAGAGCCGCGCTCGGCAGACCACGTGGTATCTCGTGGGCCGGCCTGGGCGGCAAATCCCCGGGCCGGTCTTCATCGGGAATCTGCCGCTGCTCACAAACTCTGTGTCTCATGCATGCTCACTGTTTTAAATAGTCCTTTGTCACACAAATGCTCATTGGTATGCTCATTCTCTTTCACTCAAATGCATGTTCTCTGGTTCATTCACTCTTGCTCACACACATGCTCTGGAAAACACAGTAAGTCTGACTATTATGCCTTGCAACAATGGAAAAACAAAACATCATTCCTCATGAAACATTAAGCAATAAAGTCAAGAGATATAAATCATCATTCATAATATTAAAACCATACTAAAAAAAAAAAAAAAAGAATAAATATGTCAAGCGGGCAACAGCCATCGAAATTCCAATAATTAAAATATGTTTTTTCTAATATTTCCCAAACATCCCATTTCAAACAGCAGACACATGAAATAATACCCCAAAATTTAAAATAATAGGATTAAAAACTCTCCATTCTTGGGATCTTTTGATTTCCAGTCACCCACAGATTATTGTGGATTGGGTGAGGGGCCCTCACAATCTTTACCTCTCTCTGCCTCCCCAACAAACACACATGCTGTCACATACACACAGGCTCTCTCTCACTCACATATACGTTGTCACATTCACTAGCTCTTTCACTGTCTCACACACACACAAACATCCACAGGCTCTCACAAACATATACAGGCACTCTCACTCTGTTAATTATATGCAGTCTCTCACACATACATAGGCTCTATTATGCCCGTCGATCACAGACGGCTGCGACTACTGTTGCTCACCTTATGCCTTCCTGCATCGACTCCTCTGGGGAGATTGGCGGCCTCCGCCAGCTATCACCGACCTACACGCCTTAGTTCCCAGGCCTTCCCACACGGCATGGATGCTGCCGAATGCCAGTTTGCCCTGGGAGTTCCTTAGGCGTGCTTGCGCGCTCTTGGGCCAGTCTTATCCACATCATGGCAGGAACCTCTGGGGCGTTCCCCCGGATGATATCATTGCTCATGGACATTTAAGCCAGCTGGCCCTGCCTGCCTGCCTGCCTACAACTTAGCAACGAGTTCCCTCATTGCTGAATCCGCTCACTTTGGACCTGCGTTCCAGCTCCTGCTTCCTTGACGAGAGACATTCCGGTACCTGCTCCTCGGGGGCCCTACCTTATCTCTGGCTATCCACTCCTCGGAGGTCCTTGCTTCTTGGACTGCTACTTGCCCCATTCCCCGGGGATTCATCTGGAACTTCGCTCTACTAAAGTGAGTACCCCATTCTGCAGACCATTGCTGTACCAACGCTACTGAGGAACCTCATCGGTGTACCCCACTCTACGGGCCATCACTGTTCATCTTTATAGAGGACTACTCCGTGGCATACTCCACTGCACAGACCTTTCTGCTTCACTCCCCGCTCCGCAGGCAGTGTCACTCTGTTTCTTTAATAAAGACGTAAGGACATTCTAGCTAGACCTGACATCAGCTTCCCGTGCTGATGCTCCGTGGCTCCACCCCTTGGGGTCACCATCTCTAGCTCCTCTGCCCTCTACTCTTCTCTCTCTCTCCAGCACCTGTTGCTCTGTGCACCCCTAGCTGAGACCTCACCTCCCGACAGTGAGGCTCATGGGGCTCCTCCCCTTGGGCGGTACCATCTCTCACCTTGGCCCAGGGCCCACATACGCCCATATCCAACAGATTGATAAGTCCATGGACCCGGCACAGGTCTCAGTGTTCCAGGCCATCCGTGGCCTGGCCCAGCAAATCATAGAACAACAAAATATTCTGGAGACTTTGGCTAATGCCGTAAACCAATTGAATAATCAGCTGGACTCCACCTTGATGCCTGTCAAGTCAACCCCAGCTTCGCATGCATCACCATTCTGGCTTATGGTGCCTTTGCTGGCACCTCCTCGTTTCGTAGTTGACCCCCCCTATCATGTAGGGACTTCTTGAACCAGTGCAACATGCACTTTTCTTTACAACCTGCATATTTCCCTGACATAATTTCCAAAACAACCTACATATTAACATGCCGCGGTATATAAAAAATTATGAAATAAAAAAAATAATAAAATAAATACATCTTATCCCTCCTGGATGGGAAAGCATTGACCTGGCCATCACCCCTTTGGGAGCGAACGAATCCGATCCTTCAGGACCTGCCGGGCTTCCTCGCCCTATTTCGCTCTGTGTTCGACGACCCAGATGGAAAGGCCGTCTCTGAGTCTATGCTCCTGCATCTGCAACAAAGTTCAAGACCTCTGACCGATTAAGTCATCGAGTTTGGGACTCTCTCGTTTGAATTGCATTGGGACCTGGGCTGTTTATGTGCTTTATTCCTTGAAGGCCTGAGCCCGCAGATCAAGGACAAATTAGCAGCCAGCGAACTTCCTTAGGCGTTGGATTCCCTTATTGACCTCGCCGGTTGTATCGACCGCCATCTTCCCGAACGTTTGTATGACACCAGAGGATCCAAGAGGACGGCTTCAGGTGCTCCACGCATCCGCCCTACGTCGTCCACTCAGACCGCTACCACACAAGGCACCGAGGAAGAAGAAATGATGCAAATGGGCCACGGTCATCTATCTACAAAGGAAAGGTGTAGACGTCAAAGGTTGGGCCTCTGCCTGTATTGTGGCCAACCGGGTCATGCGGTACCCTCCTGCTCACTCTGTCCAGGAAACTCCCAGGCCTAGGTTCTGCTGGAGGACTTCTCCTAGGCCTGACGTCACTCTCTCCTCCATTAACACTGCCTATCTCAATTTTCTCAGACATCTACCTTGGTGTTGGTAGGCTCCGGAGCTGGTGGAAATTTTATCCTAAGACAACTCGTGGAACATGATAGGCCAGACTGCCTCTGATTACTACCCTTAACCAATTAGCATACATGATTTTATCACGACTACCTCGTTCTCCACTTTGATGGGGGGAATTGGATTCAGATGACAACCAATGGTGAGCCCTGAATTTTATAGTCTAGAGTACTGATATGCACACATTAGGGAAAAAGCACAGAACTGCTTCTAGGGCCAAGGAAAGCAAAGCACATTCAAGCAGCACTGTATAAATTATCAGTAAGGCTGCTCACTCTGTAAAAATGTTGCTAGCAATGGTTTTGTTATGGATTTGACAGTTGCTTGCTTTTGATTTTTAATCTTACTACCCTTAACATAAGGCTTGGGGGTAACCTGCACAGAGTGGCAGTTACTACCATAAAAAGCTTGCTGGGCAGACTAGATGGACCATTTGGACTTTTTCTGCAATCATTACTATATTACTATGTTATATGTTAAACAACCTAATTTGCCTTTGTTATTAGTTAAAACAAGAATAGTTTCCTAAGCCAGGATGCAACAAAAACAAACACTTTGAAGACTCTGCCAAGTGTTTCATTCTATGAAATTATATCCTTGGCGCTACAGGATTTACCGAAATAAGCTCATAAACTGCAGTTCTGCATGTAAACCCAGGCTAAGATTAGACATGCGCCTCTGCCTTTATGTATTTCTGTTTCTCTTCAACAGGTTGGCATGCAGCCATGACTTGTCATCGCCAATTGTGATGACTGGAGGCTCTTTCTCCTTTATCACCACACTCTGAGCTCTCTAGAAGCCAGTGTTTGTATAGTTAGTTCATTTTCTCTGTGGTCTATCCCCAAGCCTTTCTTCCAGGGTCTGATGTTCTTTATTACGCTTTGCTAGCAAGAGCAGATATATTGTTAATAATCATTTTCACCACTTTAGCCATTAATTGTGCATCTGCAAGATGTTTTTAGTTTATTTTATGTGTTTTCTTTTAACAATATTCTACTTGCTCCTTGGCCCAGGCCAGTGAAAGCATTTCCAAGCTGAGGTTGCGTCCCGATCTCATTCTCTGATAGAAGGAAAGATGCAGGGTTTTAATTTCATTCCACAAGACCCATTTCACTAGCTTCATCTTTTACTACATTCTTTTCCCTTAATTTAATACAAAATGTTAAATGCATTTGCCCATGCAACTGGGATTTGTATCAAATAGTATTTGTGGTCGAAAAACACACAATTTAAAATGCAATTTTAAGAGGGAATACCATGCTGCAAAGTCAAGATGACTGATTGTTCAGTCACATGCAATTACAAAATTGGCACACCAATGAGTTTTAGCTCAGTACAGTCAAATGTCTGAAAAACTTTCAAATAAAAGACAAATACTGTCTCCAGCTAATAAAACATTTTTGTATCTTTCCTTAAAATTATATTGCTGAGAGGGGGTACTTATTTCATACAAATACATTTGTATAGGGTTTAAGGATGATCTATGCTGAGAACTATAGAATATATTAACCAGACTCTTCCCATTTTTATAGATATGCGTCCATGCCCTGTTTTCTATCCTGAAACAGGAATAACTGCAGAGGAAACAAAATAGGCACACTCAGATTCGGATATCAGCTTGGAGATATGGTATGAATTCCCTATTTTATGCAAATGAAAATCTTTTTTCATCTTTTGATACATTCAGCTATGCATGTCCATGGAATCACTAAGCCCATGCCCCAAATCTATTTTACAGAGTTCTGAATATTTCCCACTGCATTGGACCTTGAAGGCGCAGGCACTCCTGGCCAGCCTGCTGGAATATAAGTGGGGCACTGTAAAATAGTTGGCCGGCCATAAGCCCTTTTACTTATAGAAGGTTATTTTCAAACAGTCTGCATAGTGGTAAAGCCTGCATATACATTTTATAGGGATGCACATTTATTTAAATCAAATACACATTCTGTCATGAATGGAACAAACTGAAAATCAACTTACCCAAAAATATCTAAACATTTTCAGATATTTTTGGTTTATTAAAAAAAATGGATACCTTAATCAGGCCCTCTGCCCATACCTCTGCAACTAAGCTGGGTCTTCCCAGCTACCCCATCTGTGGGGGTCTTCTGTGTAGATCAGAGCTGGTCATTCCTGCTCCACCAGCTCCAAATCTACATTGGTACTGTTGCGCTCCGCTGGCTTGGAGCACTAGGGGGTGCGATGTGTGCCCCTTTGCGGTAAGACGGACCTTGTCTAGGGTTGGAGACGACCAGGTCCCAGCCGACCTGCCTGCCTAGTGAGACCAATTCTCTGAGTGGTCCTCCAACTACTCCATGCCCTTTCGTCGAGCCGCTGGGTAGCAACAGAGGCGGCAGGCCGGACAGGAGTCGAGGACGGACAAGGACTGAAGCTTGAAGGCTGAGACGAAGACTTCAGGACTCTGGAGTAGAACACAGTAGGGATGTGAATCGGGCTTTGGACGATTGAAAATATCGTACGATATTTTCAAAATCGTCAGAAATCGGGGCTCCCCCAAAATGATAGGAAAACCCCACGATATTGTTCGTGGGGGTTCTCTTATCATTTTGGGGGAGGGTGGGAAAAACGGCACACAAAAATAACCCCTAAACCCACCCCGACCCTTTAAAACTAATCCCTTAGCTTCCCCCACCCTTCCGACCCCCCCAAAAAACCTTTTACAGGTGCCTGGTGGTCCAGTGGGGGTCCCGGGAGCGATCTCCCGCTCCCGGGCCGTCGGCTGCCACTAATCAAAATGGCGCCGATGGCCCTTTGCCCTTACAATGTGACAGGGTATCCGTGCCATTGGCCGGCCCCTGTCACATGGTAGGAGCACTGGATGGCCTGCACCATTTTTAAAGGTGGCGCAGGCCATCTTTAAGGAACGGTGGAAACTTTTGGGGAAGGGGAGACTTTTCCGAAAGGATGGGCTCCACCTTAACCAGAGTGGAACCAAGCTGCTGGCACTAACTTTTAAAAAGGAGATAGAGCAGCTTTTAAACTAGAACAAGGGGGAAAGCCGACAGTCACTCATCAGTGCATGGTTTGGAGAAATGTATCCTTGAAGGATACTAATGAAACAGGAGAGTTATTATAGAGTATAGTATAATAGGGGCTAATGAGTAAAGATGGCCGGCACCATCTTTAAAGATGGCGCCGGACATCCAGTGCTCCTACCATGTGACAGGGGCCGGCCAATGGCACGGATACCCTGTCACATGGTAAGGGCAAAGGGGCATCGGCGCCATTTTTTTTTAGAACAGGTGATGCCTGGGAACGGGAAATCTCTCCCCGAGGCCCCCCTGGATCTCTCCTCTCCCCGAGGCCCCCCTGGATCTCTCCCCGAGGCCCCCCTGGACCACCAGGTAAATTTTAAAAGGTTTTGGGGGGGACGAGAGGGTGGGGTCGATTTAAAGGGTCGGGTGGGTTTTTTTTTTTAGTGGCGCGGGCCTCCCTAAAAAAAAAAATGGTCGGGAGGGTGGGGGAGGCTAAGGGGGGTCGATTTAAAGGGTCGGGTGGGTTTTTTTTTCTATCGGGCCATCGGCACCATTTTAATTAGTGGCAGCCAAAATGGCGCCGATGGCCCGAGAGCGGGAGATCGCGCCGGGACCCCCTCCACACTGGACCACCAGGTAATTTAACATTTTGGGGGGTTTCGGGAGGGTGGGGGAGGGTAAGGAATTGGTTTTAAAAGGTCGGGGTGGGTTTAGGGGTTGTTTTGGTGTGCCGGTTTTCCCGCCCTCCCCCAAATAATTCCCGTGCCCTATTTAACGATACAATACAAATGCCCCTGATGATAAATCGGGGGCATTTGTGTTGTATCATGCACTCTAAAGATTTAGGACGATTTTAAAATTATCTGACGATAATTTTAATCGTTCAAAAACGATTCACATCCCTAGTATAACCCACTAGTTCTGGATCCACCTGTCCATATGCTAAGAAAAATTATTTATACTCTTTGAAGCAGGAACCCTGAGTAGCTCTTGTACCTCCTTTACTTCCCAAAATTTAGGTTCATTGAACTAGGGGAAGAAAGGAGTCCTTTTAGGTCCCAATGTGACAGGGGTGGTTTCCTTACACATTCCCTTGTGTTTCCCCTGGGGAGGCTGTTGGTCCCTGATGTGGGTGCAGTAATAAATACTCTGGAGCCACTTGGTTAGTGTACAAAATAAAAGTCTTTACTGTTAAGCACTGATGGTGAATGTCAGAAAACTCAAACTGCAGCACCACAGAAATCTCACTTTCATCCCTTTGCAGTCTCTTCCCTCTATTTGTGCAGGACTGACTTATATCAGGACAGGGAAACCATCCACTTTTTTGGTTAAAGGAGAAGTGGAGTTCCCAGATGGACAGGGTCTTTAGGATGGTCAAAATTCCTTCTAAGCTGATAAAATAGCAAAGTCTATAGCACAGAGAGAAAATGTTCTCTCCCCAGGGTGGTGAACACCGGATGGGTGTCCCCAGTGACGTTGTTTCCTTTACTCACGGTTAGCAGAGCTTCAGGATCTCCTTGATTTCACTCACACTCTTTTTAGTATTCTCTCTGGTTCCTAGATGTAAGGGAACCTCTTTGAAACAAGCAGTTCTCTTACTTCTAGCAGGAAGGCAGGAGCAGCCAAAACCTTCCTCCAGGATCTTCTAACAAAATGGATTCTTTCCCCAAAATACTGATATTAACACTGGAGTTGTTCCTTGCAGTGGGTCACTGTCACCCCTTTCCTTATCGAGGTTATGGAGGGTAGCTCTTCCCTAGCCCTGGGTGTCCCAGACATAGAGTTCTCCAATTCCTGTGCCCAAGAAAGGCCCAGATGTCTCACAAGGCTCCTACCACGAAAAATCTCAAAACCCTCAAAAAGCAACTCAGAAGGATATCCCAACTAGCTAGTGAGTAGACTGCAAGGAAAACCCTCCTGACCCTGGCCAGGACCAACAGCCTGGGTTAGCCTGCCTTTACTGACTGGGCCTGTAAAACAACAAAAGGCAAACTCCTAACACCTCTGCACTCTGCGCTCGCAAAGAGACTGTCTCCTGAGCTCACTGTGGAGATCTCCTAAATAGACTTCCAGGGGGACGGCCATTCCAGACTGCACAGAAGGAGGAGCTATATTTGAATGGTATCTCCCTCTATTCTAACCTTCTCTATCTAGCTGAAACAGGGACTCAACCAGGTCTTAATAGTGATGTGACCATAGGGTCCATCAAGGTAAGTGGGGGCTGGGAAAGCCCAGGTCCTGGCTTATTTACAGAAGGCTCTGAAGTGAAAAAAAAAACAACCCACATGAAAAGTTTCCTCCTGCATATCCTCAACATTTTATATGCAGGTTTACTGAGGATTCTAAAAGCAAACTTAAGGCACATAAATCTGCTTTGAAAATTCTTAGGTAATTGTCAGAGTATGTGCACACATTACCATGTGTATATTTACACTTGCTTTTCAGAGGTCCTAACTTACATGGGTAACTTACATGCCTATGTTTTGAAAGTAAAATGCCTGCAGGTAAGTTACAATTCCACCAAACTCTTCCCCTTGGAATGCCTCTCTACAGTTCACATAAAAGTATTTTATATGCTCACAGAGCCCCAGGCTATTTTAGTATAGCCATTTATGTACATAAAACTGAGCTTTATTTGTGTAAATAGCTTTGATAATTACCCACTCAAGGGATCGTTTCCAACACTCTGGTAACTGCTGCTATGTCATGGGCCAAATATTTGAAGGGAGCATTCTGGCTCTGACTCTTTAACGTTTCCAATGATGCTTCTAATCTCAAGGGAGACTGAATGAGTCAGTACTTCTGCTGAGTTTTAGCAGGTAGGTACAAAATTGTGCAGAGTGGAAGTGTTGCCCTTAGATACAGTAGCCGCTATGATTGTGAGACATATTGTACGCTTGTGTTAAAGTCTTCCAGTTGTAATACCTTTCCCTTGAGGTGTTATATGTTTCAGGTAATGGAATGCTAAAGGCTGAAGATGGTGTTGTGTCAGACAGATGAACATCCCTTTCCTATCTCCTTATCCCTCCTATATTAAGTTGTCAGAGCACCCTATTAGGAGGGGTTGAGTAAAGGCTGAAACTCCAGAGTAGTAAAAGCTGGTATGTGTTTGTGAAGAGATTGATTCTTAGTGATGTGCAGTGCTGAAACATCTTATGAACCTTTATTTTTATTCAGCATAAATGTGATCTTTCCTTATCTCCAGTACATTATTGTTTTTACTCCCCTTCTATTAAAGCAGTGTTTTTTTCAATAAGAATGAAAGAATTCTAATTTTAAATTTTCTTTCTTCTTATTGCATTCAGTGCAATAGACATACCTGGGAACTTTCCGGATTTGACCCAGAGACTCCGGAATGCTGAAAGAATTGCTAGGTCTCCAGGCAAATGTAAGAAAACACCAGGGGTTCAGTTGAGTTGGCCAGCATGGACCCCAGAAGAAGAAGTTATCTGGGCCCACACAGGCAAGCAGACAGAGGAGCCTTTGCATGTCTCAGACAGGAGGAGGAGAAGGAGAAGGCAGCCAGTCAGCCTGTGGGCTAGAAGTAGCAGCAGAGGAAGTGTTGGCTCATGAAGCTGGTAGGAATCTCATCTGTTTGCAGGCTCGAAGGAGGCTGCTGTTCCTGATGAGTTTGGGGCTGGGGGAGAGAGAGAATGAGTATGTGAGTAGGTGTGTGTGAGTGGGAACATGTGTGAGCGTGAGGAAGAAGGAGAGAAGTGAGAGAATGGAGTAAATATGTGAGTGTTAGAGTATGTGTATATGGGAAAGGAGAAAATTTGTGGCCTCCTCTAGTCCCCTCCCACCCTCCATCCCCAGGTATGGGAATAGGACTGCTTAAATGCTTTTGACCTTCACTGCAGTTCTGTAGGGCAGGCAAGTGTTTTTAGTATTTTAAGTTTGAAGTGACAGCATGGTGAAGCATGATCAATGGGCTTCCTTCACCCAAGCCCAGAAGCTGGTAATGTCAGGAGAGTGACTCTGCTTATCCCAAAAGGGATAATGAGGCTGATGCACATTGTAATGAAACTGAACATGTATTATGAAATTCTGAGCAGAGGTTGGTCTTAAAGGCAGCATAAACTTGGTTTATTTACTTTCCTGAGAAAGGAAAGGCATCTGAGCCACATGATTAAAAAAAAAAAAAATTGGATGTGAATATTGTGTGAAATTCTAATGGTTAAACCGCACCTTGAATACTGTGTGCAATTCTGGTCACTGTATCTCAAATAAAGATATAGTTGCATTAGAGAAAGTACAGAGAAGGGCGACCAAAATGATAAAGGGCATAGAACGGCTCCCTTATGAGGAAAGAGGCTAAAGAGGTTAGGGCTCTTCAGCTTAGAGATGAGATGGCTGAGGGAGGGAAATGATAGAGATCTACAAAATCATGAAAGGACTTGAATGGGTAAATGTGAAAAAGTTATTTACTCTTTCAGATATTACAAGGACTAAGGGGCACTCCTTGAAGTTAGCAAGTAGCACATTTAAAACAAATCAGAGAAAATTCTTTTTCATTCAATGCACAATTAAGTTCTGGAATTCAGTGCTAGATGTGGTTAAGGCAGCTAGTATAGCTGGGTTAAAAAAAAGATTTAGATAAGTTCCTGGGGGAGAAGTCCATAAAATGCTATTAATCAATAGTGAATAGCCACTGTTTGTGCTGGCATTAGTTGCATGGTTTTTATTTAAGGGTAGATTTTTAAAAAATATGCACGCGCCTCCATGTGCGCACACTACCCGGTGTGTGCACATGGATGCACAATTTTATTACATGCACGCGCTGGTGCGCACATGTTAAAAAATTGGCAGGCTGTGCACATGTGCAGGTAGATTTTTGCTACTTTCGCATGGTGACGCATCACTGTTTTCCCCAGTTCCCTACCCCCTACCCTACCTCCCTTCCCCTTCTCCTCTCTTCCTCAACCCCTAAATTTAAAATTTGGGTTTTTTTTTACCATTTTGGGCCAACTTACTTCAGCTCCCGAGCTGAAGTAAGTTGCATGCACCGGCAGGCAGGACAGCGAACAATGGCGCTGTCCCAGCCCGCCTCACCAAAAACAAGCCCTCCAGCCCATCCCTTCCAAGAGGCCCAGCACTTGAGTGTGTACCGGCCTTTATACGTGTGGCCGGGCCTCTTGGAAGATTCACCTGGCATGCATAAGGCCGGAATTTATGCATGCCGGGCATTGAAAATCTGCCCTTTAATGTTTGGGTACTTGCCAGGTACTTGTGACTTGGATTGGCCACTGTTGGAAACAGGATGCTGGGCTTGATGGACCCTTGGTCTGAACCAGTATGGCAATTTCTTATGTTCTTATTTTTAATTGCTGAAGTCAACCAATAATTGTTTGCCAGAAATGTTTTTCTGTCCTTTATTTGGGTGAATCAAGCGCCGAGAAACCAAATAATGACAGTGATTTTCTCACATGCAATGAAATAGATGTTTTTAGACTAAATCCAAACTTTTTTTCTCTCTGTAACCTAGTTCTATTCAATATGGCTAAGATTAAATTTGAATTGCAATAGGTCAGCCCATCATCCTGTTCTCACTGGCTCGGCTTCATGGAGTTAATGATGTTGCTCTGAGGCACCATCAAACCTTCAGAAAATGTGTATACCTGATTTTGGTCTAATATATGTTTGCTAGAGCTGCCTACCTAAATCAGCTTAACCGAGGCCCTTGAGAATTAGTCAAGATCTGTAATAGGGTGAAAAACCAGGAAGGAGTAGAAAACATGAGAAAGGATCTAGCAAATCTCAAGGAATGGTCCAAGGTCTGGCAGCTAAGATTTAATGCTAGAAAATGCAGAGTAATGCATTTAGGATGCAAAAACCCAAGGGAAAGGTACAGTATTGGAGGTGAAAATTCTTCTAAGTACAAAGGAAGAATAGGATCTGGGGGTATTTGAATCTGATGATCTTAAGGTGGCCAAACAGGTGGCTAAAACAATGGTAAAAACGAGAAAGATGCTTGGTGGCATAAGGAGAAGAATGGTCAGCAGAAAAATGGAGGTGATATTGCTCCTGTACAGGTCCCTGGTGAGACCTCATTTGGAATACTGTGTAGAATTCTGGAGACCGCACCTTCAAAAGGATATAAACCAGGTGGAGTCAGTCGAGAGGGTGGCTTCTAAAATGGTAAGTGGACTTCATTCTAAAGCATATGGGAATAGATTAAAATTCTAAACCTGTATACCCTAGAGGAAAGGTGACATAGGGGAGATATGATAGAGA
The DNA here is from genome assembly GCF_901001135.1 of Rhinatrema bivittatum. NCBI lineage: Eukaryota > Metazoa > Chordata > Amphibia > Gymnophiona > Rhinatrematidae > Rhinatrema > Rhinatrema bivittatum. The sequence continues at coordinate 342,567,755 of NC_042616.1, read as the reverse complement.
CATTCAAATAACTCAAAGGTTCCCATGCACAGGAGATGAGCCTTTTTCAAAGAAAAATAGGCTCTAAAATGAGAGGTCATGAGATGAAGTTGAAAGGAAGTAGATTAGGAGTAATCTTAGGAAATATTTCTTTACAGAGAGGGTGGTGGATTTTTGTAACAGCCTCCCAGTAGATAGAAGTGGTACAGACAAAAATAGTATCTGAATTCAAGAAAGCATGGGATAATTACAAGGAAGTGATGATAATTATAATGCTAAATAAATTGAATGGATGGGCAGACTGGATGGGCCTTACGGTCTTTTCTGCCATCATATTTCTATGTTTCCAAGATCTGTTCACAGCCAGTTCTGTAATAAGAGCCTTTACCTGCAGAGGTGTTGGAAGTGTTTCTGGACAGCCTAGCAAAGAAATATAAGAATTGCTTTGGGTCTTAGAAGTTATTGTATTTCAAAGTGGTACAAAGATATGACTTAGTTCATTCTGTGCTAAGAACATAAGAACATAAGAAAATGCCAAACTGGGTCAGAGCAAGGGTCCATCAAGCCCAGCATCCTGTTTCCAACAGTGGCCAATCCAGGCCATAAGAACCAGGCAAGTACCCAAAAGAACCTGGCAAGTACCCAGTGTGCTAGTTGTAATCCAGGTTCTAAAAGCTCTCTTGCTGCATAAGTAGAGTCTACTATTTACATGTCCAGGAATCTGTAGCAGTGAAGTCTCAGTGAAGCCACCCTGGCAAATCCACATGATGACCATGGATAGAAAGAAGTTTAGGGCAGCAGTGATAAAACCCATGTATTGCTGCCCAGAAGGATATGTATCCTTGAACTGCCAGTAGATATCTTGCATTTATTTGTATGACTGGACAATACAATTCATATTTTTTTTGGCTTTCGAAACTTGCTGGACCCAGCTACATTAGTGGGGTTTTTTTTTCAAATTCTGATCTGATGTCATCTTTAATTAAAGCCAACTTCACTTATTTGCTGTAAACAAATTTTCCCTGAGAAAGGGTTGTAGCGGAGCACTGCAAAATTATACGCACAGCATGGTTTGTATATTTCAGCTCTTATTTTGCCAAAAAACAGAGAGTAATGCTTTTGTCTTCAAAGTTGATTATGCTATGTAAAGAGAACATGCTCTCTTATTAAGGCATGGAAGCAAGATCTGGTGCTTGGTACTCCTGCTATTATGCAAAGGTGCATGAAAGCAAGAGCATAATAGTTAATATGATTCTGCAGCTGCGTTTCATAATTACCAGCACTTTCTTTAATTATAGTTATTATGTGAACAGCAGGGCACTACTGAACATGTCTCAGTATTAAATCCAAAACTGCAGAAAAATATTGGCTTGGTGAATTAATTTTTCTTTAGTGCAACTCCAACTGCACATGTCCATTTTAATTACTTTCACTACCAAGACCACTGGAATTTCCTAATTTGAAATCCAAGTATGTCCCTTGACAGTCATAAATCACATAATGCATGGTGGTCACTATTTTCATTCTTCCTTGGTCTCCTTTCAATTCTTCAAGTTTTTAGTTGTGTTTCATTTCCGTGGACTGTAACTGAATCCCATTATGAGATCTAACAGAAATATCCAGCATTGCATAATGACAATGCATGGAAAAAATGTTTTAGTTGTATTTATTGGCATACAACTTGCTTTCCACAAGGTAAATTTTAACAGTACAATTCAAAATTGTAATGGTAACTTAAATTTTATTTTAGATTTTATTCCTTGCAAGGTATTTGCTTTTGTTTTTTTGCTATATATATGTGACAGGGCTTTGCTGGTCAGTAACATTTTTCCCTTTGTGTTTTTTCATCATGGGCTTTGAGTGGGGGAGTTTTGCATTTTTGGCATCCTCCCATAGCTTTGACTCACCATTTTATGGGAGGCTTCAGTGGGCTATAAATGGCCCCTGGAGCATGCTCGGTTTTTCAGTGGGCAGGCGACTGGAGTAGGCACTTGAATAGTCTTTGCCTCATCCCAAGGGGCCTTGATCTGCAATTGAAGAGTTGTGGTTGGAGAAGAGTTAAAGATATTTTTTGTAATAGATTGATTCAATCTGGAGGAAAGGTACCCCCCCAGGATCCTGAAAGGCTGCATCAAAGATCTTTTTGCCTGCGCTAACAGAAAAAGCAAGGGTGAGAAGAACTGTGGAATCTTGACCAGAGAACACAAGAGACCTAAAGGTTTTTGAGAGCTGGATTACAGTCTGAGAGTTTTGCTTACCAGTTGAGATTTTTTTAATTATTGGACTTTAAGGATTTTGAGCTTGGGGATATTTTTCCATCTTTGGACCAGTGTACGCTGGAACTACACTCCAGTTATCTTACTCTTCTTGGGGAGAGGTTCCTTAACATGGATGGTGGTGCAGAAGAGAGGAGACCAGTAAAGAGATACAGAATGAACAAGGAAACCATGATTTTTCTTACTTTGATTTTTCTTATACTGTTCCAGTTTTTACTGTTTGGCCTGGATACTCATCTTTATACTGAAGTAAACTATCTTTATTTTGAACACCAATGGGTTATTTTTATGCCCTGCTCTTGCTGAATGGACGGTGAGCGGGTTGATTGCTATATTGGACATTTGTGTTATTATTCTCCTCTTTGGTTTTATTCTGGGTTCTCCTGTACATGGTGAGCATCATCCATCTGGAGTATGGACAGCTGGATCTATACTAGACTAACTGCACTAGGGGCCCAGGAAATTAGCTTCTCCCCCACTGGTTTGAACCATGGACTTCTGGCACCTCTGGATGATGCAAACAGCCCAAACAGGGAAATGGTTACACATAAATGCTATCAAAGTCCTGCAAATAATAAAATATGATGCAGGCATTAGACCTGATAAATTACTTCCCATATTCAAAGAGTGGTGCCCCCCTCTCTCCCTTTGGAATTCACTGCGTGATTTGCTGAATCAAAGCCAAATTCTGTCAAACTATAGGTGGGAGGCATGCGGAATGGGTGACACTTTGGTAGTATAGGCATTGCTAACATTTATGGGCCTGTGCACTAAAGGCATTCATGTTAATGTTTGCATTTAGGATCTGATTTTCAAAAAGATTTCCATAGGTAAAATGCAAAATACAATTTAATGCATATTAATGGGCCCTTGAATATTTCCCGGGGGGTGGGGGTTGTGTGCATAAAAGTGCACTCAGCGTGTAGTTTTACATGTACTAGAAAGAGGCGTTCCAGGTAGGGCGGAGTTGAGGGCATGGAAAACATTTATGCACATACTTTTGATTTTTGAAAGTATACGTCTACACACATATATTTCCACCTGCTGACAAGCAGGTATAAAAGAGTGTGCTAATGCCGCAATGCGTTTTATGCACACTTGCTAATTTTCAAAGCAGACTTATGTGTTTAAGTCTGCTTTGAAAATTTGGGCTGAAGTCTGTGTGTATTTTGTACATGCAGACTTTTGCCTTATGAAGGCTTCTGAAAATTTTCTTTGTTATACATTAATGCAAGCATTACCTAACAGCCATGTAAAATGCGCATGTACCTATGCACTAGTATTACTGAATGGTAATGTAATGTATGTGTGTAAAATCCAAAATATATTCCAGTTGCCTCATTAGGCATTACCTTCAACGGTAAGCTTGTTCACACAAGCTTACCGTTGAAGGAACCTTTATCAACCAACATTGACTTTCACCCTCCGACCTCTTCCCCAACTCCTATCCCCCCTCCCCTTCACAGTCCCTGCCCTGCCACCACCCCACCTAGCTTACCTCTCCTTGGTTTCTCCTTCCACAAGATATATTATGTTAATAATCATTCTGTTTTAGTCTCAAATCATTCTGTTTTTTGTCTCGCTACTCGATTGTATATTATGTAAGATATATACATAAGATATATTATGTTAATAATCATTCTGTTTATGTGTTGCTACTCGATTGTCTTCATTGACCATTTTATCACTCTCCAGTTGTTATCGTTTAAAATCTTTCCTGTCTTCCAGATCCCATGTTTTCGCTCCCTGTTTAATGTAACTTTACTTTCTATATAGTTGTTAATTGGTTTCCCCCTGTTCTATTGTAAACCGGTACGATAAGACCTCGTCTTGAGTATCGGTATAGTAAAAGAATTTAAATAAATAAAATAAATAGTGCAGGCTTGTGCCACTGGGCCCTGATCCCTAGAAGAGATTTAATTTGGGCCATCAGGCTGCAAATCCTAGCCCACCCTGGAGGCTTCATGGTCTATTTGGTCAGCCATCCTTCCCAAAGTTGTGGGCTATTAGGCCACCTAGAACAGTCACAGGCTATCAGTGTGCACAATTCCCACCTACTTCTAAGTGCACAGAACTTTGCAGTCTAGGATTCCTCCATCAATCCCTCAGATCCCATTTACTGTGGGCCTCCCCAAATCTTACTGGAAGGAGTGAACTGGCTTCCCTCTTGTTTGCTACAACTCACAATGCAAAATGGTGCTGCAAACACTTAAAAGCCAAAATGCATGGGGTTCTTCTGCCCTTCACTCTTCCAGGAGGAGGTCTAATGGTCCTCAGCTCTTCTGAGCCAGGAGTTGAAGAGAGGAGGATCAACTGAAAAGTCTTTTAGGAATGGAAGGATAAGGTTTATGTGCCCAGAGACCTGATTGTGTTTGGGGTAGGGGTGGAAGGAGGTTTCCATGTGCAAACCTGACATTTCACTTAGGGTTGGTTAACAATGTGAAACCTGATATTTAGAGTGTTGTCGGTATTACCATAATAATGTGGCGATAATAATGCTGTTGCATTCTGCATATCATAACATGTACATTGGGCATTGAAGCTTGACGAAATTCCAGCATTCAAACTGGCATAGTAATTTATGCTATTATGCCAGTTTTAACACTGGTAAGAAAGCACAACCCTCAATTCAAAGGAAAATAACAACTGTGCACATTGGTTATCTGATACCAATCCATATATTTCAACATCTTTCCAGAATGAATCACCTTCAAAGGTCAGCCTTCGTGGCTTTTCAGCAAAAGGCAAATAAGCACAGAAAGGTTATTATTATTATAATCCCCCTTCCCCCCCAGGTGCTTTAGCTAGGAAGGGAAGGAAGGCTCACTCTACAAATACTTGCACGTTTTGCAATAACTATGTTGACACAAATCTTCAGATTTCTCTATGCCCTCACAGCAGTTTACACAGGGACAGCCTATACAGCACCTTATGAATTTTTCCACTCCATCCCACAGCCACAGCACTATTTACAGCAGTAACACACAGCAGATTAACCATAAAACCACAACCATAAAACATTTTATTTACTGTAATAAAAAAAACAGCATAAATAGTATATATACAGAGAAGGATTCTTTTACAGAAGGGAAATGAACATAGCTGAGAACTCTTTGGATTTGGCCTGGAGACTCTGGAATTCTAAATTAATATTTGGGTCTCTGGGCCAACATGGGAAAACTCCAAGTGGGCTGAAGAAGCACCCCACATTGCCCAGAAGAGATCACCTGGGCTGCCCAGGCAGGAATGAGGAGGAGAGGAGTCAGTCGCATGGCTGGAAGAAGAAGGAACGTTCAGCCGTGCGACGGAAGAAGAAACACTGATAGCAGACTGCACGTCTACAAGCAGAAGAGTTTCTTGTCAGTCGTGCAGGCCCAAAGGAGGAAGAGGTGGCCTCTGCTCACGGTGGATTCAGGGTGCGGAAAAAAAATGAACAAGCATGTATGTGAGAATGAGTGTGTGACTGAGAAGGCATGTGTGTGTGTGTGTGTGTGTGTGTGTGAGAGTGAGTGGTTATGAACTTAACTATGAGTAAGCAGGCATGTATGTGGAAGAAGGAGAGAAGTGAGTATGCATGTGTGTGAGAATGAGAGGAATGAGTGTGTGCGTGGGAGAATGAAGACATATAAGAGTAAACACATGTGCATGTGTAAGAGAGAGTCAGTGCACATAACCCCTCCCCTCCCCCTACACTAATCCATTACAATCTCAGGGTGACTGGAAATCCATTTTTTTGTGTGGCTGTATAAACATAAGACTACAAGAAAATGGTGCCAGCTGACCCTGAGAGCGGTGCCATTTTCATGTCACACAGTGCCAGTTTTTAAGAGGTTAGCAAATGAGCATTACTTCTAAACCTTTCTTGAGTCTGCTGCCACACAGAATGGAGGAGAGGGAAAGTCCCAGGCTCCAGCACATTTCTCAGGGTGGGAGGGGGTTTGAGGAGCTTGGGGAGGCCTCAGCTTGGCTCAGCTCAGCCTAGCCAGTTAGGCCTGGGCTCTGAAGGTCTCTTGGGAGGTAGGAGGAGATCAGAAAGACCTGGGAAGACTCTGACTGGGCCCCACAATTTCTTGAGGGTTGAGAAGAGTTTAGGAGGCAGTCAGAGGGCCCTGGGGAGGTCCATTTTGAGATTTGTTTGTGTTGTTTGTTTTTAATGTTTATTTCAGTTTGGCAAATGAACCAAAATGAAATAAACATTAAAAGATGGTAATACTGTTACCATGTTTTGAAATGTAATATAGTTATAATCTACCATGTTATAATGTAAAATAGGGGGGACCCCGCCCTATCTCTCAGTTTCCTGTAAACCGATGTGATATTTCGATCGAATGTCGGTATATAAAATAAATAAATAAATAAATAAACAAAATGCCTGAAATGAATAAACCCAACCAAAACAAATTATTTTGACCTGCACATCCCTAGCTGGTAAAACAGACTCCTCTGGAAACTCTGCTTGGTCTACATTCAGCTCTATAGTCTGCTCCAGTGTTTCTGCTCTGCATCCAGCCCTGCAGTCCTGCTTGGATATTCTTCCTCCATACCTCTTTTTTGTGATCTTGATCCTGAACCTGCTCTAGTGTTTCAGCTGCATGCTAAGATACCACTCAAATTAAGCGTGATTTTACTAGCCTTGGCTCAATATTCATCTGACCATTCAGCCTCTTCAAGTATGCCTAGCTTATCATTCGCTAGTGACTGAGCATATCTTGATAGTTTATATCAACCCAAGACTAGAGGCTAGGCTGGGATGAAACAGGTCTTGTACTTTTAAAGACTTAATTACAGTTCAAAAAATGCAGATCCCAATCTACAGCCTCCAGCAGAAGGTTAATACCTTGAAAAAGCCTAACCTGTTTCACACTGAATGGTCATCCCTGGCCATCCACCATCTTACAGAACCTCATATGTTATTCCCATAAAAAATTGACAGATATTTAGTTTCCTGTACCCCAGTTACTTGTATCCCCTGTTCCTTGTAACGCTTCCATGCGACATTCAGTTTCATTGTAAACCGGTGTGATTTGTATTTTTTACACGAACGTCGGTATAAAAAAGTAAAAAATTAATTAATTAATTAATTAATTAATGAGGGCACTGGGCAGCCTTCACTGACAAGGTTGATGCAAGAGTATTTGGCACCTTAGGCAAACCTTCGGTCATGCAGCCCCCCCCCCCCCCCCCCACACCTCAATTTACCTATTGGCAACAGCTCCAGCACAGTACTCCCTCCTACCAGCAGCAGTGGCTCTAGCACAGTGGTCCTTTATTTGGCAGTATTAGATCTGGCACAGAACCCCTCTATGAGTCTGGAGGCTCTGATCAACCTTTGTGTTTTGACAGATGCTTGACAGAATGGAACCAGGAGAAGAAGCAAGACGACCCTAATCCTGATAGAAATGCATTATACTCCTGAGGCAGCATTCTTCACACAAGCTCATGATTATTGATGGCATGAAGCATTGGCTGTCAGTAGAGGAAAAAGGAGAGACACTGTTGAGAAGACTTTTGCTTCTATTGTGGGCTCACTGGGAACCAATGAGTGAACTGTTCCAATAGGCCAGAAACATGTTGGAGTACCTAAAGGGGCAAACATACAGTTCTAACTCCAGTAGATGGAGGAATGTGTGACAAGCACTGATAAAACCTCTCAGACTAAACATATTACTGAGAGATCAAACCTCCTGTTCCAATCTGATTGTACAACTTCTCACCAGGATTGATTCCAGACTCTCAGTATTTTTCATGGATTTTATGTTTGACCAGCAACACAAGGTTCTACTATAAGAGAAGGGATGAATATAACAATGGAGACTATCAATGACTTTGAATTCCAGTAGTTACTAACATATCTAAGAGTTTGTGAAGTACACAGGCAAATACATTGAAACAGGTGATTTCTTGTATAGCACCGATTGTGGAACAAGCTTCCGCTATATATACATTTGATAAATGATTATAAAAAATTTAGGAGGATGCTGAAAACTCACCTCGTAGAGAAGGAAAAATAGATTTCAAAAGTATTTACATGTTTTAAACTGGGTTTCATACATATAAATGCACTTTACCTATGTAAGTGTGATTTTTAAAATTGCTACAATATATGCCAATGAATTCTCCATAGGATATACCTGCATAAGTGCACTTTACGCACATAAATGGCTTTTGAAAATTGCTATGATAGTACATTATATTTACACACTTAACGCCTTTGAAAATGTACCTGTTTGTGTGCAAATTTGTGCACATTGAACAGTGTTCTTTGAAACACCATTCTATTTTCCTTTTCTTCTGTATGCTATGTTTTCTGGTTTATGAATATTTCATGACCTGCGTGCACGTGTACACATGCACAGCTCACAGAGAACATTGTGAGCCAAATCTGACTCTGAATAGGTAAGTCAAGGTTCATAGTATCAGAGCCATGGGGGCATTGGTGACCCAGTCAAGTTCATCTCCATGGAAGAAATATGCAAAGCTAAGATGTCGAGTTGCTTCCATACATTCACTTTCCATTATTGTTTGAATAAGGACTCCCGACATGACAGTATGTTTAGTTAATCTGACCTACATGGCTTATTTGGGGTTTAGAATCCATCTTGCTTCTGAGGGCCTATATTATTTTCAGGTCCCCCCCCCCTCCCGAAAAAAAGAAGAAAATTATAAAATGACCAGTTGTTACCAAAAACATGTGGTTTGCCCATTGGTATTGTATTTTCCCCCTTTTTTATTTCAAAGTAACCTATAGCTACAGATTCCCATGTGTGCAGAGTCCTTTATCCTCCTTGTTCTAGGAGAAAGTGAAGTTGCTTATCTGTAACAAGTGTTCTCCAAGGACAGCAGGAAACATAATCCTCACAATTCCATCCCATCCCCTAAGAGCTACAAATGCTATAGCTTTATACTGAATTGTGGAACCCCATGTGTATATCATTGATGTGGGGAGACCCACACATGCTCAGTAGAACATTTTTAAAAGTGTAGAGCTTGAGAAAAGCTCTGACCTGGGCTCTGTCAGCTAATGTCACCCATGTGTGAGGACAATGTATCCTGCTATCTTTGGAAAACACCTGTTACAGATAAACAAATTTGCTGTTTAATCCACAGAAATGACTTTGAAAATTGCCCTGCATGTTTCCTGTACATGTGCATGCATTTATCTATCTTAAAATCAGTTTGACAATGGTTTCCAAACTTACATTTTAAGAATTCTAAGTGAGAATTTCCCTGTGTAAGCAATGAAAGCACAGTACCCTGGGTGATATAAGAAACCCTGAGACACTAAGGGGTAGATTTTAAAAGAAGCGCGTGTGCGTCCATGTGCACACGCTTCCCGGCACGCACACATGGACGTGCCAATTTTATAATGTGCATGCGCTGGCGCGTGCACATTATAAAATCCGTGGGCCACATGCGGTGGCCAATGCAGGGGGGCCTAATTTTAGAAAAATATGTGCGGCGACGAGATCGGACCTCTCCCAGTTCTCCTACCCACACTCCCTCCCTCTTCCCCTCTCCTCCTCACCCCCTAAAACTTTTCTCCTACCTTTTTTTTTGTTTTGCTGATTCTCCATTGGAGCAGAAGCAACTTGCATGCACTGGCCAACTGCTGGTGCGTGCTTCCCCGGCACAGCAGCAAATGGTCACTGTACTGACTGCCTCCAGCCCCGCCCCTCCCCGCCCCCTGGACCGCCCCTTTCTCTGGGCCCGGCATTTCAGCACGTAATGGAGGTTACGCATGTGGCCGGGCCCCTTTGAAAATGCGCATGGTGCGCGTAAGGCTCAGCCACACATATAACCCCCTGTTTTTTAAGCATGCATCATTTTTTTAAATTTACCCATAAATGTTTTGAAGAAACAGGAATGTACATTCTGTACATTCAAGCTGCATATAAGTAGATTTTTTATTTTTTTGTTTTTTTTAGTCAAAGCACAAGCAATCTGAACTTGACAAATTCTGAAATGAGCCTACATAGATCCATGGCTTTTAGCTTACTATATTGCTGCGTCATTATTATAAACCAGTTCATTCTTATTGACTATACATATTTTCTAGTTCTAGTTTAAAAACGTGTTTTCTGTCTTCATTAATGTTTTGTTTTTTTTAATTATGATATATCTTAAATATCAGTTCATATGATCTTTGTCTGACAAATATGTTTATGTTCAGTTCATAAAAACATGTCAGCAGGAGAAAGCATTCAGCCTTCTTGGTTTCTTTCACTCACAGATGAGAGCTGTATTCTTCAAATAATAAAAATAAAATAGTATCTTAAGTTGTTTTCATTCTCATTAAAGAAAAACATTCAATATTTGTTCAGTAAATGTGCATAGCAGGAGTTCCACCAGGTGCTCTTTGAGTTATCTAAATGTAAATTTTGTTTTATCATCCTTCTGGTGTTTCTTTGAAAACCCACCTTTTCTGTTGTTACATGTTTTATATTCAATATGTAAAGTAATGAAATGTCTTAAGGGCTGAGGAAAGCAGAAGCTATCATATTTTTGAAGGGTTGTTGGCTTCTAAAATACCTTATGGAACTGAAATTGACTGGCAAAACGGTTTTGTAAAAGCAGTCTCCTGCTTTGTAGTCTGCATATAATACAAAAAATTCAAGCTGTGTGACTAACTAGTGAAACCAATCATGCTATCTCTGCTTGCTGATAAGCAATCATAACTGTGTTATTTCATTTTATCATTATAATTCCTTCTCCTACCCATCATCCTATCCCCATTTACCCATTATGGAGGTAATTTTGAAACATCACACATAAGTTACACCAATTTTCAATGCTAACTTACATGTAGAAGTCTGCTTTGAAAATTATCCGAGCAAAACTACGTACACACAATTACTCCTGCTATTTGAGGCATGTAGTCTTGCCGACAATTTACACATATACTTTTTAAAATAAAAAAGTGTGCAATGCATGCAAGTCCCAGTCACGCCCAGACTCCAACCCCCTGGAATGCCACACTCCTGTATGCATAAAAGTGCACACATAAAGTTTGTATGCACGTAATTTTATGAGCTATTTCTGTGGGTAAAATACTACTTTAGCCACAGAAATCCCTTTGAAAATGACCCTCTACATGTTCAGGGTGACTGATAGAAGAAGAATGACACAAAGGAAGCAAATGATTTTTTGCACAGTGACAATAGTGTTATTGAGAAGCAATGGCCATCTGACAGTGTGCATCAGGTTGGGGCCCCTGCGAGTATAAGCCACACTGGGTTCAAAGATTCAAGTCTGCATGCAAAAGGAACACAAAAAGGACCTGGCTTACACACTGCAGGATTTAAACAGCTGGACACAAGTTCCTTCCCTTTAGGGACATTTAGGTTCAAACAGCTTAAACAGATTCAGAGACCACAATCTATTTTTATTTATTTATTTCGGTGCTTTTATATACCGAGGTTTAGCAGTTAGCCTTCACCCCGGTTTACAGTAGAACAACTTATTACATCGAAACCAGGACATGGAACAATGAGGTAGAGAATTCATCGAACTGGTAACAGAGAAAACGTAGAACAAAACTTAAATGCTTGAACAGGGTTGCGTCGTGTTTAACTTAAACTTTGCATTGCATGAAAGCACTAGGGATGTGAATCGTTTTTCAACGATTAAAATTATCGTCCGATAATGTTAATATCGTCTTAAATCGTTATAGAACATGATACAATAGAAATTCTAACGATTTATCGTTAAAAATCGTTAAATCGTGTTAGTGCGCACTAAATCGAGTTAGTGCGCACTAACTCCCTGTTAGTGCGCACTAACTCGATTTAGTGCGCACTAACTGAAAATGATACAAATAAACACTTTCCAGGTCACTGAAGGTCAGTTAGGAATGAATATGTGTTCCTATTGGCTGGCTGCCCTCTTATCTATTGATGTTACCAAGGTTACCACTGAGGTGATGGTTGGGGGGATGGGAAATGGAACTGGAAACTAACGAACACCAACAGAAAATGAAACAAAGTGTTCACACTTCCCAGGTCAGTAAAGGTCACTTAGGAATGAATATGTATGTATGTAATTGTATTCCTATTGGCTGGCTGTGCTCTTATCTATTGATGTTACCAAGGCTAACACTGAGGTAATGGTTGGGGGGATGTGAAATGGAAACAGTTGGAAGCTTGACAAAAAAAGTAATGTAATGATCAGCACTCACGTGACTAGAACTTGTTTGTTTATTATTTTTGTTAGCAGGCACCTGAAATGCTAGTGCATGTTGAATTTGCCAATCACTGTGCATTTTAGAAAGGTGGTCCTCGCTGGAACTGTACACAGTTCAAATATATGTAATTGATTGTTGGTAAGTGTATTTTTTAAGTAGCCACACTGGCACAAGTATGTTTACTTTTCCTCCTACTTAACTCACTAGCTCAGCTTTGTAAGAAGGGCTTCTCTGCTTGTGTGTTGTTTTTGTTTGGTGTGAGGAGAGCAGAAACATCAGATCTTTATTCAATCTACTACAGTAATCTCTTACAGTGCCCTATCCCTATTAATACCAGGAGTGTTGTGATCTTCCTGTACACAGTGCCCTAACCCTGATACCAGTCTGAGACAGCTCCCTCCCTGCATTACTAGTGAGAGGCTGGCTTCACAGACAGGGGGGAGCTGCCTGACCCTCACTCCTGACTTCCCCCATGTCCCAGCTAGTGAATGGTGTGTGGGTGAGGGGGGGGGGGAGGAGGATGGTGAAGTCTGAGACAGCTCCCTCCCTGCATTACTAGTGAGAGGCTGGCTTCACAGACAGGGGGGAGCTGCCTGACCCTCACTCCTGACTTCCCCCATGTCCCAGCTAGTGAATGGTGTGTGGGTGAGAGGGGGGGGGGAGGATGGTGAAGTCTGAGACAGCTCCCTCCCTGCATTACTAGTGAGAGGCTGGCTTCACAGACAGGGGGGAGCTGCCTGACCCTCACTCCTGACTTCCCCCATATCCCAGCTAGTGAATGGTGTGTGGGTGATGGGGGGGGGGGGGGGGGGGGAGGATGGTGAAGTCTGAGACAGCTCCCTCCCTGCATTACTAGTGAGAGGCTGGCTTCACAGACAGGGGGGAGCTGCCTGTCCCTCACTCCTGACTTCCCCCATGTCCCAGCTAGTGAATGGTGTGTGGGTGAGGGGGGGGGGAGGAGGATGGTGAAGTCTGAGACAGCTCCCTCCCTGCATTACTAGTGAGAGGCTGGCTTCACAGACAGGGGGGACCTGCCTGACCCTCACTCCTGACTTCCCCCATGTCCCAGCTAGTGAATGGTGTGTGGGTGAGGGGGGGGGGGGAGGAGGATGGTGAAGTCTGAGACAGCTCCCTCCCTGCATTACTAGTGAGAGGCTGGCTTCACAGACAGGGGGGAGCTGCCTGACCCTCACTCCTGACTTCCCCCATGTCCCAGCTAGTGAATGGTGTGTGGGTGAAGGGGGGGGGGGGGAGGATGGTGAAGTCTGAGACAGCTCCCTCCCTGCATTACTAGTGAGAGGCTGGCTTCACAGACAGGGGGGAGCTGCCTGACCCTCACTCAAGCAGAGAAGCCCTTCTTACAAAGCTGAGCTAGTGAGTTAAGTAGGAGGAAAAGTAAACATACTTGTGCCAGTGTGGCTACTTAAAAAATACACTTACCAACAATCAATTACATATATTTGAACTGTGTACAGTTCCAGCCAGGACCACCTTTCTAAAATGCACAGTGATTGGCAAATTCAACATGCACGTGTCTGCTAACAAAAATAATAAACAAAGAAGTTCTAGTCACGTGAGTGCTGATCATCACATGTCAAGCTTCCAACTGTTTCCATTTCACATCCCCCCAACCATTACCTCAGTGGTAACCTTGGTAACATCAATAGATAAGAGCACAGCCAGCCAATAGGAATACATATTCATTCCTAAGTGACCTTTACTGACCTGGGAAGTGTGAACACTTTGTTTCATTTTCTGTTGGTGTTCATGAGTTTTGTTAGTTTCCAGTTCCATTTCCCATCCTCCCAACCATCACCTCAGTGGTAGCCTTGGTAACATCAATAGATAAGAGGGCTGCCAGCCAATAGGAACACATATTCATTCCTAACTGACCTTCAGTGACCTGGAAAGTGTCTATTTGTATCATTTTGAGTTAGTGCGCACTAACTCGAGTTAGTGCGCACTAACGGGGAGTTAGTGCGCACTAATCGGAAAAAACAATTTTTAACGATTTTTCAACGAAATAATCGTGCCAAACACGATTTTCTTCTCCTGCCACACGATTTCTATCGTTAAGACGATATGGAAAACGATTCACATCTCTAGAAAGCACAGGGAAATGGGTTCATAGAGAACAAAAGTACAAGGTACAAAGTACAAAACTGTAGTGTAGCTTATTGAGTTCCTCTGGGAAGGGAAGTTCTAGTGGAGGGGTTATCTAGATCAGATTATCCAGTTATCCAATACTTCAGTTCAGCACTTCACCTTTACAGGCACAAACATATTTGCTTCCAAACTAAAGACTCCAAGGGTCTCTTCTGGATTCTATCAGCTTGGCCTTCTAGCTCTCTAATTGCCAGGAACACCTTCCTGGCATCCCAGCACCCCTTTGGAAGCACTGAGAACCAATCCAGTCCTAAGAGGTAGGGTTGCAGATTTTGTCTTTATGCTGTTATCGATCAGAATCACTCGAGGACAGAGCTCCAATCTCTAACTCCATCAATCTGCTGGTTTGAGGCCACCCTTGATCTAACAGTGTGCAAGATTTACAAGAATGACAAAACTTCTTCCAGCCAGTCCATATTCCATGAGATCCAGTATAAGATTTGTTTTACAGTCTGCTAATTAATAGAATAGTATATATTCATGAACATTAATTACAGACTAGTTAAAATGACTCAATATTTGAATGTGAATTAGAATTGTACCATATATTTGTTACTTTTTTCCCTTTCCAATACCATTCTATTACTAGGAAAATTTTTTGAAAACCAAGGCCAATCAAGGTTCCTTTGTATGCAGTCAATTATCAGGACTTTTGCTGGAAAGTACCAGAGTTGACCAATCATATTTGGTAGTAGAAGATTCTTTCAGACAACTTCACTGAGTTATTTACAGAGGAGATAAAAATGGTGAATAGGGAACTTCAGTACACATTGTCTGGCTGGAATTTAGAAAAGCTTTTGACATTGTTCTTCATAGAAGATTGGCAAGTAAACTGAATGGTAAAGGGGCAGGCCAAAATGTATAAATCGTGTGAGGGACCTGGTTGAGCAACAGGATACAGAGAGTAAATGGAGTCCACTCTTTAGAAGTCAAAGTGACCAGTGGGCCTCCCATGTCTCGGTCCTTTTCAATATCTTTATTAATGATGTCGCTGAGGAATCTGAAGAAAAATATGGTTGTTTACAGGTGATAGAAAAATCTGTAATAGAGCAAACATGAAAGAAGGGATGAAATAATAAAAAGGAATTAACGTGCAGTTCTGATTACCACATCTCAAAAAAGATACAGCAGAGTTAGAAAAGGTACAGAGAAGGGCGACTAAAATGATAAAGGGGATGGAACAATTCCCCTATGAGGAAAGGCTGAAGAGGTTAGGACTCTTCAGCTTGGAGAAGAGATGGCTAAGGGGGGATATAATAGAGGTCTAGAAAATAAGTGGAATGGAACGAGTAAACATTAATCAGTTGTTTACTCTTTCAAAAAGTACAAAGGGACATACAATACAGCTACTAGGTAATACATTTAAAACTAATAAGAGAAAATATTTTTTTACTCAACGCATAATTAAGCTCTGGAATTTGTTGCCAGAGGATGTGGTGAAAGCAATTAGTGTAACTGCGTTTAAAATAGGTTTGGACAAGTTCCTGGAATAAAGGTCCATAAACCATTATTAATGTGGACACAGATATCTATTGCTTATTCTTGGGATAAGCAGCTTGGAATCTATCAACCCCTTGGGATCCTGCCAGGTACTTGTGAACAGGATTGGCCCCTATTAGAAACAGGATACTGGGCTTAATGGACCCTTGGTCTGACTCAGTATGGCAAGTCTTATATTCTTATGTTTTTAAAAACCTGAAAGAATGATCAAGAGATTGGAATATGAGCTTCAGTACTAAAAAGTGTAACATCATGAATTTGGTATGCAAAAAAATAATAGCCACATATCAATTAGAAGGACAAGAACTGGAGACTGACAAACAAAAAATATACCTAGTAATCGTCTTATATGACCTCAAAGTAGCCAGTCAAGGGGGAGGAGCAAGATGATTGCCATGCTTTGGTCATGCTCCCATTGCTCCTTTTAAATCTTGTGCAGAACTTCCTAATATGGGTAAGAGGAAGGATAAAGCACGCTCCTTTCCATCTGAATCGCCCTGCTCCTTACTTGTTAGAGCTACGGATCATTTGCGGTGCAAGGAGAGATGACATTTGCTTCCTCTGTGGAAAACAGTGACCTGAAGTAAATAAGAGAGAGAGAGAGAGTGAGTGAGTGTGTAATTTCTGTAAAACATATGGAAGAAACTGTTCAAGCAATTCCTCTGTGCACAGATAGTGAGAGGGAAATTTAATTGTTTTTTTATTTCATTCATTAAGCTAGCCCAGTCCAACAAGACCCCTGGACAACAGTTTGAGGGAATTAAAATTAGTACACTTGCGAAAGAGACTGTCGGTGCCAGTATAGTTAGGAGTACCCTATTTCGGTTATTTAAAGCTTAGGCACAAAGTCAATTCAGGAGATAATGCTTCCCAACTGGATCCGGTGACAGGATCCCTCCAGTTGCTCAAGCTGTGATTCCAAACAGCGGTTTAGCCAGCTACATAATCAAGCATCGATGGAAGGGATGAAGCTTGACTGCAGAGCAAAGGAAAGAACTAAGTATATCCATCCCAGAACCAACACAGTCTAGCTAGACTAGGGAAAAACTGAGATCACTAACATTTAACAGGGAATCCTAGGAAAAGAGACTGAGACCATTGTACTTACCTTAACTGGATTTAAGTATTATAAAGGAGAGAAGAAGAACACTTACATTATACAAAAGAGACATAAAGGTTTTTACAGAGAAAAGTGGCCAATTTATCTGATAAGTAGTCTTTTGGGGTAAAGAACTGATTCTATTCTTTTTCATTTTTTTTAATGTGTAGATATCTAATGAAATATAACAAGAACATTGTTAAATGATGATTCTGATAGTGTTATTGCTATTGCATACTTGTTTTTAAAACTTGCTAAATGGTAATAAAAACAACTTTAAAACGTTCAGTTATTTACCTTTAACTGCATTCCATCTAAGTTATTTCCATCAAGACTCTGTCTTCCCTTTCTACCTCTGAAAGACTGCCTGGGTGGGTTCTGTCCCATATGATAGTGACCTTCTTATTAGCATCTGAAACTCAAATATTTGAAAATGTCCACTCAGTCACTGAAGCAGGAGAGTCACTATCACCAAATGCCCAATTGGTGAGAAAGGTATGATTATGGGCCTGGAAAGTGCTGTTTTTGCATATACTCTCTGTGGCCATTGTAAGATACTTTAGGAAACCCTCCCCAAAGGTCTGATTCTACAAGTGAGTTTTAGATGGTCCAGCAAGGATTGCACCTGTTGGAGGAAGACCTTTCTCTGGGACTGCAACTACTTTAGTATTTTTCTAACGTTATGTAGCAAGGTACTATAAACCACGTTCCTTATCATGTGTTGGAGGCTTACAATGTGGACTGAGCTATGTCTGAATTTGTTATGTGTTTTGGACCTGTCAAAAAGGGTTTTCAACCTTGCAGAAATTTCAAGCCGCTGCAGTCAAGGTGAAGGAATATAAAAAATACATCAAATGGAATGATATATGGTGGGATACTGCAAGGCCAGTTGTAGGGATCAAATTTGTGAGTCTATATATTGCTATTTCTCTGTTGTTTAGAGTTAAAAATATATATCAAAAAACCCTGTGTGCTCTCCTGTGAATGACAAATGTTCTGGAAGAAACAGCATGTAGCACTTACAGTGTTAACAAGTTGGGAAAAGGGCTATACTGTTTAGCCTGCCCAGAGAAGAGCACTGCATAACCAGCAGAGGAGGAAGCCAAAGGAATGCTAGGAGACCATTTAAGGTAAAAAAAAAAAAAAAGGCACAATTTGGCTGGTTCTGTGTGTGTGGAACAGGATGGCCAGTAATTGGAGATAGGATCCAGGAAGAGAGGAGTATATCTGACAGCCCTGTAATCAGTTCATCTCCTGAATAGCTAATTATCAAGAGGGAGAGACAGAAGTCTGTGCACTGAGAAAATAGAGACAGGCAGTTGTTCCTGCTTCATAGCTGAGCTAAATGTAAAATCCCAACAAGAGTCAGAGGAGCCAGGAGCTGAGAGAATTCCTTTCTAGAGTTACCTAAGCTGAGGAACATATGGCTAGATCACTCTCCTAAGAGACTGAGTTAAGTAATCTAAACTTTTCACAGAGAGAAGGGTGACCAAAATGAAAAAGGGAATGGAACAGCTCCCCTATGAGGAAAGACTAAAGAGGTTAGGACTTTTCAGCTTGGAGAAGAGACAGCTGAGGGGGATATGATAGAGGTGTTTAAAATCATGAGAGGTCTAGAATGGGTTAATGTGAATCAGTTATTTACTCTTTCGGTTATTATAGAAAGACTAGGGGGCACTCCATGCAGTTAGTATGTGGCACATTTTAAACTAATCACAGAAAGTTCTTTTTCACTCAACGCATAATTAAACTCTGGAATTTGTTGCCAGAGGATGTGGTTAGTGCAGTTAGTGTAGCTGTGTTTAAAAAAGGATTGGATAAGTTCTTGGAGGAGAAGTCCATTACCTGCTATTAATTAAGTTAACTTAGAAAATAGCCACTGCTATTACTAGCAACAGTAGCATGGAATAGACTTAGGTTTTTTAGTACTTGCCAGGTTCTTATGGCCTGGATTGGCCACTGTTGGAAACAGGATGCTGGGCTTGATGGACCCTTGTTCTGACCCAGTATGGCATGTTCAGTATCGTAGCAGAGGAAGAGTGGTTTATTTACTTGCCTTTTGTCACAAATTCAGTATCTCATCTTAATTGCTTCAGCTTTTCAGCCAAAATCAAGCATAAACCCTAGCTGGCAGGAATAGTCACATGAGATAGCACTGGGAAGGAGAAGCTGATTTTTTTTGTAGGAGACTGAAAGCTGCCCAGCTTTTTGTTTAGAATCAAGTAAACCATTTGGGGTAGCTACACAGGAGAGACTTTTCACACACTGTAGTGCTTATCTATTTGGTTTGTCATCTAGCTAGTTCCATTTCCTGATTGTTTTTCTTTCCCATACAATTTTGTGTTTGGGATATGGAAAGCCCTTTACAAACTGGTGACATTAGGGTGGATCTGTTCCTCCGCCTTTTTGAGTACTCAGGTATAAAGACAATATTTGAAAGTTGTGCACTTCATTACTTTTCGGCCACAACTTTCACTGTAGCATTCCTTATTTTTTTACTATCCATATATTGGTTGCCCTGGTGAATAGGTCATACCCAGTGTTATTTTTGCATTGCTTGACATAAAATAAGAAAACTGCAAGTTTATATTATACTTCACTACAGTATTAAGAACATAAGAACATAAGAACATGCCATACTGGGTCAGACCAAGGATCCATCAAGCCCAGCATCCTGTTTTCAACAGTGGCCAATCCAGGCCATAAGAACCCAAAAACTAAGTATTTTTCCCATTGGATAATCTGATTGTATTTACTGTCTACTTAAACAAAAATAGTAAATGAGTTAATTACTAGCTAAAGCCAGAAGAATGCTGGGCTGCATAGAGAGAGGAATTTCAAGTAAGAAAAGGGAAGTAATTAACCCCTTGTACAGGTCCTTGGTGAGGCCTCACCTGGAGTACTGTGCTCAGTTCTGGAGACTATATCTCTGAAGGGACAGAGACAGAATGGAGGCGGTCCAGAGAAGGGCAACCAAAAAGGTGGATGGTCTTCATCAAATGACTTATGAGGAGAGACTGAAGAATCTAAATATGTATACCCTGGAGGAAAGGAGGAGCAGAGGTGATATGATACAGATACTTGAAAGGTTTTAATGATCCTAAGTCAACGACAAACCTTTTCCATTGGAAAAAAATCAGCAAAACCAGGGGTCACGATTTAAAACTCCAGGGAGGAAGACTCAGAACCAATGTCAGGAAATATTTCTTCACGGAGAGGGTGGTGAGTGCCTGGAACGCCCTTCCGGAGGAAGTGGTGAAGACCAAAACTGTGAAGGAATTCAATGAGGCATGGGATTTTAAACACTGTGGATCCATAAAGCCTGGAGGATGGGAATGAAGAGAAGAGGTATGGGGGTGCCTTGTAGGAAGAAACACTGTGGATCCATAAAGCCTGGAGGATGGGAATCAATAGAAGAGGTATGGGGTTGGCTTGCGGGAATGACTGCTACTACCTGGTGATTAATACCCTTATTCAATAAACATTCACATGGTTAATGAGACTCCAACATTGCTCTATGCTTCAACGACTAGAGGAAATGTGGAAAAGAGGATTTGTATTCAGGCAACAACCAACATTGCTCTATGCTTCAACAACCAACACTGCTCTATGCTTCAACAGCAAGAGGAAATGTGGAAAAGAGGATTTCATTCAGGCAACAACCAACAAGTTGGACAGTCTGGGTAAACAAATAAGTGTGGGAGTAGCTTGCTTTGTTGCGGTGGTTACTACCCCAAACCAATTAAGCCTGATACTTCACTTTCAATGCATATCCAACATAAATCTCTGCTTCAACAGCAGGGGGAATGAAGAAAAGAGGATTTACATTCAGACAACCAAAAAGGACTGAATTGGACAGTCTGGGTAAACAAATAAGCGTGGGAGTAGCTTGCTTGTTGCGGCGGTTACTACCCCAAATCAATTTAAGCCTGTTACTTCACTTGGAAAGCATATCCAGTGCAGCTCACTGCTTCAACGGCAGGGGGAATGAAGAAATAGGATTTACATCCAGCCAACATCTAACAAGGTATAGATCTGAGCAGTATGAGTATTCAAACATAGGGGTAACTTGCTCAATATGACAGTTATGACCCTCAAACATTAAGCCTTATACTTCACTTTGATACAGCTCCAACACTGCTCTCTGCATCAATGGCAGGGGTGGAAGGAAATTAGAATAAAAAAGCTACCAATAAGGGCCCTGAACTCAGCGGTCGGAGTAACAGATAAGTATGAGAAAATAAGTGTGAAAGCTTGCTAGGCAGACTGGATGGGCCTATTGGTCTCCTTCTGCCATCATTTCTATGTTTCTATGTTACTGTTTTATTCTGGTGTGATGATTTTATCTGGTCTGTGGTGCCACAAGTGAGAGGTTGTGTGGGAAGGGCACAGAATTGTGGTATCAGGGTGACCGGGATCCTATATCATCCCCCAAACAGGCTACAAAGATAAATCACTGATAGATTGCAGGCAACCAGTTGCTGAGGCAGTGAGTGAGTGTCTGAAGAGGCTCTTTATAGGGCTAGGAGGGTGACATCATCCATGGGCGCTGCAGGTATTTGCCCATGCGGGCCCTTTAAGTTTGGCTGAGCCTGACGTGCATTGGAAGGCAGGGAGACGGGTGGCATCCTGCCATGAGAGAGAGGAGCAATGGCATCCTGCCGCATGGCTGGTCGGGAAGCCCGGGTAAGTGTGCCAGCTCGCGGGGCATCCTGCAAGCTAGCAAACATAACACTTCCTTCATACTGGATGGTACATAAAGGCTTCTCTTTCTCCCCTTAGATCTTTTGTGAGAAGTAGATGCACCTTGATGGTGTCACTGTTCTTCCTCTCCATTCTTATCTGGGAATGACTGTGGAGTCATTCCTCCCTGCACACACTAATGGTCCTTTGGTTCTCTCTTCCTTCAGTGTTAAAGAAACACTGAGTCCCTGGGTCCTGGAGTACTCAGGAAAACTCAGTTCTTAAACTCAAAATGGAAACACAAAATGGGAAAAGAATTTCAAAACTCATTGTTCAAGATTAGAGGAAGGTTTCTGCCTCCATTCTTTACAGAGGTCTCAGATGCTAGAGTTCTTCTCCAGGGAAAATAACCAAAAGGGAACAGCAAACCAGTCATGCTGCCCCTGGGAGGGTCAACTAAAAAAATCCACAATTTAAAATGGTGGCAGGAGTTTATTATACTTTTAGAGCATACCATTCTAGACTCCCACATGGGGGAACTGCAAACCCATACTAGCTATTCTCTTTCTTCCTATCCAGTAAATGGATATATTCTGCTAGAAATTTGGTTCTGGAAATTTGCAAAATCCAGTAGCCAAAAAGAGGAGGGTTACACTGGAAATCGCCTGAAAGTGGACTCAATGTGAATTGACTACCTGATCATAGGATGCACATTGCACTGAACACAGGTTAAGGGAAATTAAATCACTGACTGAAACCCCCTTGGACTATATAAATTGTGGCTGAGCCAGAACTCTCCTGGCTCCATTTAGGGAATGATTCCCAAGGGGACATGATTATTACTTGAAAAGGCCCTGAGACAATAATGTTTTGCATATCTTTTGCGGGTATCCTCCCCATGCTCTGTTACAGATCTTGCATTATCAGCTGACATGGAAACTCTGGGTCCATGGTATTGAATGATGAAACCCTTGAAAATAGCGTAGGCTTGTGATCAGCAGTTGTAAAGCTGTAACCATAGCACCATAAGTTGCAGCATTATTGGCACCACGTCGGCGCCGACGTCGGCACCACGTCAGCGCCACGTCGGAGTGACGCGGCGTCACGTGATTCCCCGCGGGTCTGCTCCCGGACCCCTCGTTGGGCCCAAAAGGCACTTTTGGCCAGCTTGGGGGGGTCAGGAGGCCCCCCCAAGCTGGCCAAAAGTTCCTTTCGGGCCCAACAAGGGTCCGGGAGCGGACCCGAGGGGAATCACGTGACGTCGGCACCACGTCAGAGTGACGCGGCCTCACGTGATTCCCCGCGGGTCCGCTCCCGGACCCCTCGTTGGGCCCAAAAGGCACTTTTGGCCAGCTTGGGGGGGTCAGGAGGCCCCCCCAAGCTGGCCAAAAGTGCCGTTTGGGTCCAACGAGGGGTCCGGGAGCGGAACGCGATGGACCACGTGACGTCGGCGTCACGTCGGAGTGACGCCGACGTCACGTGATTCCCCGCGTGTCCGCTCCCGGACACTCACGGAACTTTTGGCCAGCTTGGGGAGTTTTGGTAAGTCTTGGGGGGGGGGGATTAAGGAGGGTGAGGGGTTTAAATTTTTATTTAGATCAACAATCGCGATTTCCAACGTATTCAACATAGCTATGTTGAATAAGTTGGAAATCCGATCGTTTACGTCTCATCACTTTTTTAAGTTAAAAAAAAAAAAAAAAGTTGCGTTTTACATTTAAGTTCAAAACGAATGCACACCCCTACAATTCAGCCTTCTTGAGGAAGAAGGAACATAAGAACATAAGAACATAAGAAATTGCCATACTGGGACAGACCAAGGGTCCATCAAGCCCAGCATCCTGTTTCCAACAGAGGCCAAAAACCAGGCCACAAGAACCTGGCAATTACCCAAACACTAAGAAGAATCCATGCTACTGATGCAATTAATAGCAGTGGCTTATCCCTAAGTATAATTGATTAATAGCCATTAATGG
Source organism: Rhinatrema bivittatum (assembly GCF_901001135.1). Classification (NCBI taxonomy): domain Eukaryota; kingdom Metazoa; phylum Chordata; class Amphibia; order Gymnophiona; family Rhinatrematidae; genus Rhinatrema; species Rhinatrema bivittatum. The sequence goes on along the minus strand of NC_042616.1, from coordinate 342,543,896 downwards.
ACTTCTCCTCCAAGAACTTATCCAAACCTTTTTTAAACCCAGCTACACTAACTGCACTAACTACCTTCTCTGGCAACAAATTCCAGAGCTTTATTGTGCGTTGAGTGAAAAAGAATTTTCTCCGATTAGTCTTAAATGTGTTACTTGCTAACTTCATGGAATGACCCCTAGTCCTTCTATTATTCGAAAGTGTAAATAACCGAGTCACATCTACTCGTTCAAGACCTCTCATGATCTTAAAGACCTCTATCATATTCCCCCTCAGCCGTCTCTTCTCCAAGCTGAACAGCCCTAACCTCTTCAGCCTTTCCTCATAGGGGAGCTGTTCCATCCCCTTTATCATTTTGGTTGCCCTTCTCTGTACCTTCTCCATCGCAACTATATCTTTTTTAAGATGCGGTGACCAGAATTGTACACAGTATTCAAGGTGCGGTCTCACCATGGAGCGATACAGAGGCATTATGACATTTTCCGTTCTATTAACCATTCCCTTCCTAATAATTCCTAACATTCTATTTGCTTTTTTGACTGCTGCAGCACACTGAGCCGACGATTTTAAAGTATTATCCACTATGATGCCTAGATCTTTTTCCTGGGTGGTAGCTCCTAATATGGAACCTAACATCGAAGGGGTATCAGGAGGTGGGGATGGGATGGGATGGGATGAGGGGGTTGCTGCAATGTTGTGAATTCTGGTAGATGAAAGGTGGTGTTCCTATTGTTCAATTTTGCCTACTGGGGGGAGGGAGGGAATATGTGTATTTATGGAGGGGTGCCAGACCGTCATTTTTAAAAGCAAAGGCAACAAGGATTTGGGGGGGGGGGGGGGGGGGGGAGGATTGGGTGTTTGGCCCTATTTTTAATGCAGGGCAAGGGGATGACAGGACCAATATGGCTTGACAATTTTTTAAACTTTGGAGTGTGTGGGGGTGGTTAGGATTGGGCTGCTGCTGGTCCAAGAGATTTTTTTTTTCATTTACCTAGTTATATCCTGAGTATAGACAGGTAGATTTGAAGTTATTCGGGTACATCAGAATCCACTCAGCTATAGCCTGATTTTCTTGAGTTATTCTCATTCATGAGAACCAACCACATGCCTATTATACAGGGTGGCCCATGGAAAAGTAGCCTGCCTCCACTACCATTGCCACGCAAGCAGGCTACTTTTCTATGGGCCACCCTGTATTTTATCTTCTGCATGAAGTTTTGTGTATTCAAACTTGTAGCAAAAAGATTTCTGTCCGCCAGACCAAAGACCTGGAATTTGATAAGTTAGCACAATCAACTGGGTTCCCCTCTGACTTCCCTGATGTTTCTTTGAGAATAAAATTCAGACATGGAACATCAAGCTTGGTCAGTCATTTGATAGTGTATCATTGCTTCATTATTGAATATGTAGATCTAGTCAAACTGCCCCTTGATATTATTCTGGCTTAAAAACCCTGATAAAGCAGATTTGACATCAATAAAGAAAATGGTGCAAAAGAAAATTCCATGAGGATGAGTTTAAGCTAAAATATTATATTAAACATTACTTATTAGCAGTTAAGCAAGCTAAGAAAGATCATTATAAGACTAAATTCACCAAAGCAGAAAATAGATCCAGGCTGTTTAGTCTTATGTCTCAAATATCTGTATTCCATTCTTCACAATCTGTTCATTCCACTAAATTCACTGCAAATTTTTTTTCAAATCAAAAATTCTTAATGTTAGGGCTGAATTTTCCCATTTCTTCATCAATTCATTCTCATAATTCCAAGGAGTGAATAGATTTGTTGCTTTCTAATGAGTAGATTTACTGCTTTGAGGAAAGTCACTCCTGCTGGTTTACATATTCTTCTTAAGCAAATTAATCCTGCCTCTTCTTCTGTTGATCCATTGCCTTTTGATTACGCAGGAAATCCTGAACTAGGTTTACCCTCTCCTTGGATATCATAAACTCTATTCTTGATCTTGGTACTCTCACACAATCTCTTAAGACTGTCATCGTAAGGCTTGTGTTACGCTCGCCGGCCATTGGTTCCAGCAGCCGACCTCACTCACCCAACGCAGCACCATTGCCAGCTCCGAGCCTCTTGATAGTGGCAGGGAGTTGCTGCCGCCACTGCTGCTCTCCTTCCGACTCCAAGCCGCCAGCCTGATGCCACTGACTCCCCTCCTTGGTGGCTGGAATGCCACCGACACCTCTGACTCCCTCCTACATCCGGCGTCCTCCTAGGCGCAGGTGCGTGCACCTCTCTTTTTCATTTAAAGGGCCCATGGTGGGAAAATGCCCGCAACCCTCTCGGATGACATCATCACTCGAGGACTATATAAGGCTGTAACCTGCTTCTAGCCTTTGCCTTGGTAATTGGTTCTCTCTCTTTGAGATGTGCATTGCCCATTCCTGAGTTCCTTCCGTGCCCCTGGGTTGACCTTGGCTTTGACTTCAGTCTGGACTTTGACTTTGAGCTACATCGTCTGTCATGACTCTTACCTGGATACCAACTACAAGCTATACCGCCTGCCATGACTCTTGCCTGGATATCACCTAGGATTTACACTGCCTATTCCAGACTTGGCCTGCACTACAGCTTCTTGCCCCTCTTCAAGACTTCCATCGCTGCAGAGGCCCCATGTAGGTTCAGCTGGCCCCAGCACCCAAGGGCTCAAACTAAGGTGAACGTGGGCTGGTAGTGGTGAAGCTCCAGTGGGGTCTCTGCTCCTCGCCTGCCTCATCTACCAATGGTGGGGGCCTGTGGGGCTCCTCCCCACAGGCCGCGCAAACTCCCCTTCGGTCCAAGGGTCCACCCGCATAATAGATTGCCAAGGCCATGGATCCGGCAGAGGCTTCCACCCTGCAGGCTATTCCGGGCTTAGCCCAGAAATTCTGGAGCAGCAACAGGTTCTCGAAGCCCTATCAGCCTCCATGGAGTGTCTCAATGCTCACCTAGACTCTGCTGTTCCAGTGGGCATGTTGATCCTATCCATGCCGGTGCCTACTATTCCTGTGCTTCCAACTCATTCTGTCATTCTACTCCCAGCCCCACCTCACTATTCCGGGGAGGTGCAGCTCTATCATGGGTTCCTCAACTAGTGCAACATGCACTTTAGCCTCTAAGCTGCATTGTTTCCGGATGACACCACCAAGATGACCTACATTCTGTCCTTGCTTAACGGCAAGGCTCTTGCTTGGGCATCTCCCTTGTGGGAGACATCTGACCCCATCCACGGGATCTTCCCAGGTTTTTGGAGGTCTTCAAGACCATCCTTGATGACCTGGGCCATCAGGCTGCCTCCAGCTTTGAACTCCTTCACATCTGCAGGGACAGCCGTTCCCTCTCTGAATATACCATAGATTTTCGGATCTTGGCCACTGATCTCCATTGGCAGAAGACTGCCTGTGCCCTATCTTCCTCGATGGTCTATCATCCAGAATCAAGGAGGAGTTGGTGGCTCAGGAATGCCCTACTTCCTTAGATGCTGTCATCGAATTGGCCAGGAGGATTGACTGGCAACTCCAGGAATAGTCTCAGGAATCCCAGCACTCCAAGAAATGCTCAGCCATTGTTAACCGCCCGAGGCAATCCTCTTCTCCTCATGAAGTCTCCTCTACCTTCGGGGCCCTACTGGAGGAATCGATGCCATGGCTGACTGTCTAAGAACATAAGAACATAAGAAATTGCCATGCTGGGTCAGATCAAGGGTCCATCAAGCCCAGCATCCTGTTTTCAACAGAGGCCAAACCAGGCCACAAGAACCTGGCAATTACCCAAACACTAAGAAGATCCCATGCCATTGATGCAATTAATAGCAGTGGCTATTCCCTAAGTAAATTTGATTAATAGCAGTTAATGGACTTCTCCTCCAAGAACTTATCCAAACCTTTTTTGAACCCAGTTACACTAACTGCACTAACCACATCCTCTGGCAACAAATTCCAGAGCTTTATTGTGCGTTGAGTGAAAAAGAATTTTTTCCGATTAGTCTTAAATGTACTACTTGCTAACTTCATGGAATGCTCCCTAGTCCTATTATTCGAAAGTGTAAATAACCGATTCACATCTACTTGTTCAAGACTGCTCATGATCTTAAAGACTTCTATCATATCCCCTCCTCAGCCGTCTCTTCTCCAAGCTGAACAGCCCTAACCTCTTCAGCCTTTCCTCATAGGGGAGTTGTTCCATCCCCTTTATCACTTTGGTTGCCCTTCTTTGTACCTTCTCCATCGCGACTATATCTTTTTTGAGATGCGACGAGATCTAGGCTGGTCTCTGCCTCTACTGTGGCGAGGCTGGTAATCTAATAGCCTGTTGTCCAGTAAGACCAGTAAACTCCTAGGCCTAGGAATCAGAGGGGAACTAACCCTAGGCCTCAACTCTCCGTATCCCCCATTAATGCTGCCTGTGATGCTTTTGGTAGGCACTCAAGATTTCAACAACCTAGCTCTGGTCAATTCTGGGGCCGGCGGGAATTTCATCATGAAGGCCCTCGTGGAGCACCTCCGGATTCCCACGAATCTCTGCCCAGTTCCGCTGGTCCTCTCATCCATGCAAGGAGATCCCTTTCCAGGGAGAGTTACCTGCATTATTTTTCCTTTAAATCTGTGCACTGGAGCTCTCCATGTGGAACATTTGGCCTTCCATGTGCTCTATAAGGCCATACATCCTTTGGAGTGGGATTGCTCTGGCACCAGCAATATTCTCCACAGTTTGACTGGATATCTCTTCAGCTGGCTCACTGGGGTCCTGGCTGTCATACATCTTGTCTAGAGAAGGCAGCTACCAAGCCCTGACTTTCCACCCCTGTCAATTCAGGTAATCTGCCTCCTCAGTATGCCCAGTTTACAGATGCTGTTTCCAAAAAGGAAGCTGAATCTCTGCCCCTACACAGAGAATTTGATTGCGCCATCGACCTGCTACCTGGTACCAAGTCTCCTCTGGGAAGAGTTTACCCTCTGTCATTACCCAAAACCAATGTGTTGTCTGAATACATCCAAGAAATATGAACAAGGGCTTCATCCATCACTCAACCTCCTCTGCTGGTACAGGCTTCTTCTTTGTAGTGAAGAATGATGGAACCCTCCATCCCTGAAATGACTCCTGTGGCCTGAATGCCATTACACGAAAAGATTTCTAACCCTTACTGCTAATCTTAGAACTATTTGATCACCTGCAGGGAGCAAGGGTCTTTTCCAAATTGGGCTTCTAGGGGGCGATTAACTTAATCCAGATCTGAATGATGAATGGAAGATGGCTTTGAACACCAGAGATGGCCATTATGAGTATCTGGTCATGCTATTTGGACTCTGCACTGCCCCTGCCATCTTCCAAAACATGATGAACAAGATCTTCAGGGATCTTATTTTATTTATTTATTTATTTTTATTTAGTTTTATATACCGACAACCGTTTGCACATCGTGCCGGTTTACAGATAACTTACAACCAAAATATATATAGGCAAAGCCTTTACAAGGAACAGTGTGTAACATAAATGTAGTAACGGATTAATAACTAAATAACTGGGGGAGGGAGGGGTGGGGTGATCAAGACAGAGGGGGGGGGGGCAGGGGGAGGGTGAAAAACAGATTCATGAGGAAAAAATATGTACAGGGAATCAATGGGCATGTGATATGTACAAAGGTTTAATACAAGTATTGAATAAGCGCATAAACAACAGTGGATGAGGTGAGAAGATGTGTGCGGGTTCTACTAAGTGAGAAGTTATTATGTGCAGGATGTTACATGTGGGGTTTGCGGTTGTTTCGAGGGGGAGGGTGTAGGTCCTGTGGTGGGGGTGTTGGTACAAGATGGAAGTTGGGTTAGGGTGTTGGAGGGTGACGATGATTGGGGGTATGCTTGGAGGAAGAGCCAGGTTTTGAGTTTCTTTTTGAAGGTGGGTGTGGAGGTTTCGGTACGTAGATCGAGAGGCATAGAGTTCCACAGGGATGGGCCTGCGAGGGAAAGGGCCCTATTAGTGGTGGAGATGAGTCTTGTGGATTTTATGGAGGGAGGAATAAGTGTTCCACGGAGGGAGGAGCGGGTAGGTCTTGTGGAGGTGCGAGGGATGAGGGGTGGGTTTAGCCAGTTGTAATGTTCGTTAGTAATACTTTTGTGGATGAGGGTAAGGGTCTTGTATATGATTCGTGAGTGGATGGGAAGCCAATGGAGATTAATGAGGGTGGGGGTGATGTGATCTTTCTTGTTGACATTGGTGAGGATGCGTGCAGTGGCGTTTTGAAGGAGTTGGAGAGGTCTGATGTGGGTGGCAGGGAGTCCAAGTAGGAGTGCGTTACAATAATCTATTTTTGAAAAAATTAGGGATTGGAGTACTGTGCGGAAATTGTGGAAGTAGAGAAGGGGTTTGAGTTTTTTGAGGGTTTGGAGTTTGAAATAGCAGCTGCCAAGGATAGATTTGATATATGGTTTGAAGGTTAGTTGGTTGTCAAGTATAACACCGAGATTTCTTGTGTCAGAGAGAAAGTTAGGAGGCTGGAGAGTGGAGGGACAGGGTCTGGGTGCATGTCTAGAGGAGATAAGGAGGAGTTCAGTTTTTTGCGGGTTAAGGGCTAGGTGCATGTCGGTGAGGAGTTGGTTAATGGAGGCGAGAATGGTGTTCCATTTATGGAGAGCAGTGAGTACAGTGTTTGTGAAGGGAATGAGGATTTGCACATCATCTGCGTAGATGAAGTGTGTAATGCCAAGGTTGGAGAGGAGGTTTGTGAGGGGGAGCATGTAAATGTTAAATAGGGTGGAGGAGAGGGAGGATCCTTGGGGGACGCCACAGTCGAGGTTAACAGGGGGGGATGTGAAGTTGTCAGTGAGGACTGTGTAAGTGCGGTTTTGGAGGAAGGACTTTATCCAGGAAAGAGCAGTACCTGAGATTCCTATACTGGTGAGGGTGTTGATGAGGATGTTATGATTTACGGTATCGAATGCGGCGGAAATATCTAGCATGGCAATAAGATAGGAGTTACCGGCATCCATTCCTTTGATGATGGTATCTGTAAGGGAGAGGAGTAGGGATTCTGTACTGAGGTGTTTTCGGAAACCATATTGTGTTGGTGGGAGTATGTTGGATTGTTCTAGGTGGTCAGAGAGACGGGAGTTAACTAGTTTCTCAATGATTTTGGAGAGGAAAGGGAGATTGGAGATGGGACGGAGGTTGGATGGGTTGGATGGGTCAAGGGAGGGTTTTTTTAGGATGGGTTTGACCACGGCTTGTTTCAGGGAGTTAGGTACCAGGCCGTGTTCGAGGGAGCAGTTCACGATTTTGGAGAGGGAGGAGGCTATTGTTTTGGGAATAGCGAGTAGTAGTTTAGTAGGGATGGTTTCTGAAGGGTGGGAGGAGGGTCTCATCTTTTTTAAGATGTTTTCTATTTCTAGTGATGATGAGGGTTCAAAGGAAGAGAGGATGTTGGGTGTGTGTGGGGTGGGGGGGGTTATACTATTAGTGTTAGGGGAATTTTTGGTGTTGGGGGTAAACTTGGCGGTGATGTTAGATATTTTGTTTTTAAAGAAGAGGGCAATTTCATTGCATCGGGTCTGTGTGGAGGGGACTTGGGGTGTAGACACATTAGATTTGGTAAGATTCGAGACTAGGGTAAATAGTGCCTGTGGGTTGAATTGGAGGTGGTGAATTTTCTTGGCATAGTATTCCTTTTTTGTTGTCTGAATGGCGTTTCTATATGTATGCATGAGTTGGTTATAGATGGTTTTTGTGGCAGTGGTGGGATGTTTGCGATAGTGTCTTTCTGCTGCTCTAAGCTGGATTTTTTGGGTTTTGAGTGTCTGGGTATACCAGGGTTTTTTAGATGATTTGGTTGCTGTGATTGTTTTTTGAATGATTGGGCATAATTTGTCGGCGATTTTCTGGGTGGTTTCTGTCCAGGAGGATATAGCACTATCTGCTGTCGCCAGGTCAATGTGGTTTGGGATGTTTGAGCAAGCCGTGGCCAGGGTATCTATAGGGCAGGTTTTACGAAATTGGAAGGATTTGGGTTGGGGAGGAGAGGAGATGGGAGGGGTTTGTAGAGAGAGAGTTGTGTTGATGATGGAGTGGTCGGACCAGGGGACAGGGAGGCATGTGGGGGAGTGGATGACATTGATGAGAGAGTTGGTGAAAATGAGGTCAAGGGTATGACCAGCTTTGTGGGTTGGGGAGTGGATAAGTTGGGTAAGGCCCATTGCGTCTAAGGATGAGATGAAGGCTTCGCATGTGGGGGACTGTGGGGTGGAATCGACATGCAGGTTAAAGTCGCCAAGGAGTATCGTGGGGATGTCGGGAGAGAGGGAGATGGTGAGGAATTCGATGAGGGGGGAGGGGTCTTTTTCTAGTAGACCAGGGGGGGTATATATAAGGCAGATTTGTAGGGATTGCGATTTGAAAAGACCTACTTCATACTGGTTGGGAATATTGCAGGTTTGAGAGGTGAGCTTGAATTCTTTTTTGGCTATGAGGAGTAGGCCCCCTCCTCTTTTCTTTTTTCGGGGGATGGAGAAAATGTCATAAGTTTCCGAAGGTAGTTGGTTAATGAGGGGGGTGTTGCAGGGTTTGAACCAGGTTTCAGTTACTGCAAAGATTTCTGGATCTTCTTCATGACTGTGGCATTATCTACTTGTTTGACATCTTAGTTTTCTTTAAGGATCTGTTTTCTCATCATTGAGACATCTCCCGCGTACTCCAATGCCTCCGTGACCACCAACTCTATGCTAAGCTTGAGAAATGCTTATTTGAAAAGGAGAGCCTCCTGTTTCTGAGGTACATAGTTTCTCGGCAGGGGTTTCATATGGACCCTGACAAACGTAAGTGTATACAAGATTGTCCACGGCCTAGTGGGTTATGAACCCTACAGAGGTTCCTCGGCTTTGCCAATTACTATCGCAGCTTCATTAAGAACTATTCCAAGCTGGCAGCTCCACTCACAGCTCTGACTCAAAAAGGGGCCAACATTAAATTGCGGCCTCCTGAGGTGGTGGCAGCCTTTCTCCAGAAACCCTGTCTCAAGCATCCAGATCCTCATTGCCCTTTCATTGTGGAGGTAGATGCCTCTTCTGAAGGAGTAGTGGCCTTCCTGAGCCAATACTCATCCTCAGAAACTCTATACCCCTGCTCCTTTTACTCAAAGAAATTTATCCCTGCTGAGCAGAATTATGGTATCAGTGACAAGGAGCTATTAGGCATCAAGGTTGCATTGGAGGAATGGCGCCAGTGGCTAGAGGATCTCAGCATCATATCATCATCTATATGGATCATAAGAACCCTGAGCATCTCCATCAGGCCCAGCATCTGAACCCACAACAGGTCCATTGGGCACTCTTTTTCACCCATTTTGATATCAAACTCAGATACAGGCCCACAGTTAAAACATTCCAAGTCAACGCCCTCTCTCGTTCCTTTGTGACCAAGGATTCAGTTGAACCTCCCTGGCATATTATAGATCCAGCCCGGATTCTCCTTGCAGCCACCACGACTGTCCCTCCATGGAAGACGGTCATTCCATGTAAACTCCGTAACAAAGTGTTAAGCTGGTCCCATGATTCCCACATTGCAGGCCACCCTGGATGAACCCGGACCCTTGCATTGCTCCAGCAATTCTACTGGTGGCCTGATATTCAGAAGGATGTTTGGGCTTATGTGGACTTGTGTCCCATCTGCACGCAGCAGAAACCTCTAGTGGGACAACCTTGGGGGCTGTTATAGCCATTTCCGGTCCCCAAGGAACCTTGGACTTACATCTCCACCGATTTCATTGTGGACCTACCTCTCTCAAACAGCAACATGGTCATCTGGGTGGCAGTTGACTGTTTCTCAAAGATGTCACATTTCACAGCATTACCTGGTCTCCCTTCTGCTCCACAACAAGCGCAACTCTTCGTTCAGCACATGTTTCATCTCCATGGACTTCCGAAACATATTATCTCCAACCAAGGCACTCAATTTATGAAGATACTGGAAGGCTCTCTGTAAAAAAATTCAATATCGAACTAGATTTCACTACTGCTTACCATCCACAAGCTAATGGGCAGTCTAAACAGACCAACCGGACCCTGAAACATTTCCTTCGGGCTTAGGATGACTGGGCAGCTCTGCTTCCCTGGGTGGAGTTCTCTCATAATTCCCATCTCTGCACCACCATGGGGGCTTCTCCATGCCAAATAGCCTATGGCAAGCCAATACCTCCTCTATTGCTTCCACTAAGTGTCCCTTCTCCGGCAGCTCAAACTGCAGAGGAATTGAAAAAACTATGGACTCACACAGCAGATTCTGCAGAAGGCAGGTCTGAAAGCTAAAAAAAATTTGCTGATCTTCATCAAAGACCTGCACCCCAGTTTAAACAGGGAGAGAAAGTGTGGCTCAGCACCCGGAATATCTAGCTCAGACTTCCATTATGCAGCTGGCTCCATGATATATTAGTCCATTCATTGGGTCCAGTGTCCTATCAGCTCTGGTTGGCCACCTCCTTAAAGATCCATAACTCCTTCCACGTCTTTCTCTTGAAACCCCTGGTACTCTCCTGGCTCTCTCAGAAGATGCCAGCAAGATGCCAGCAAGAACTTCTAGTTCTGTCATGTCTAAGGGAAATTAGGTTAGAAAGAACCAGAAAAGTCTTTTCATATTTAGCCCCAGGCCTCTGGAACTATTTTCCAATGGCTTTACACCTAGAGAAAGACTATTTTAATTTTAAGTAAACCTTAAAGTCTCTCCTATTTTTGTAAGGTTTTGCATCAGATTAGGCTTTTATGATTTATCTATTGCTTTGCATTTCAATGGTTTATTAACATTTTACTTTATTTTATGTTAATATATGTTTTTATCACTGTTTTATTTATCAGGAGGTCCATATGATCTGCATAGCAAATTTAGCCGTATAAACTTATCCTGCTAATTTTGGAGGTATATTAAATAGTGCATCTGTACTATTGAATATAGCCAGCTATCATAAAGTTAGTTGGATAAGTTTATCTGGCTAACTTTAGGACAGCTCTTTGGTCTGAGCAGACTAAGCCAACTACGTTAAGCAGGGTGAAGGGGGGGCACACTGGCTGCCCAATCAAAGAAGGAAAAATGGCTGCACTGTTGAGACTTGGTGCCAAGGAGGCACTGCAAGTTCAGGAGGGAGGGAGCTTCCAGAACACAGTGACATCATTGTAAGCATGCCATGCTTTTTTTGGTGGGCCAGGGGGAGGAGCTTCTTCTGCCGTGGCGGGCATAGATTGGGAGTTGCTTACTTTGGAGCAGAACTGGACATGAGAGTAGTCACAGTGCTGTTCCACAATACAGGAAAATTTGCCACCCTTAAGCCTCAGCCTAGGAGGAGTTCCTGTTGCTGCCAGGTCCGTACCCAGGGAAAGAGATAACAGCTTTTGCCCACTAAAGGGAAAGAAGAGGTGAGGTAGGGGAGGGAAATGGACAAAGAGGCCAGAGAGAATGACGAGGTGAAGGGGGTTGTGGGCAGGGGTGGGGAGAGAATTAGGCAGTGGTCAGTGGCAGGTGGAGTTCAATTGTAGTCAAGAATCAGGCGGTGGTCAGTGGCAGGCAGATTTCAGTCATAGTCATGTATTAAAAGGCCAAAGTCAAAACCAGAGATCCCTCTGAGGGAACATGCGAGGGATAGGCAGGCAGGAAGGCAGGAGAAGACACTGAAGAAGTAAAGACTGACCACAGGACGAAGATGAAGAACTCATAAAGAAGACCAGGGACTGCCAAGACAATAACAGGAACACAGGAACTAAGACCAGGAACATGCTGAGGCAACTAGCTCTACCAAAAGTAGTCAACCTATTGCCAAAATGAGGATTGCAAGGGAAATGGGCTTTCTATAGAACGAAGCTCTTGATGTCATCTGGAAGCACCGCGGGGGATTTCCCTTCATGGGTCCTTTCAGGGGAGGCAGTTCGGGCATGCGTGTGCTTAGGGGTGGCCATTGTTGGGTTCAGTGGCATGTCTCCTGCAGTGTGTCAGAGCCAGTCAAAGCACGGAAACCTGCCGTGTGCTTTTCCGGGGGCCCTGCCCTTGTGTCGAGAAGTTTCACAGCCGGCTTGGAGCTGGAGGTAAGGGTGGCAGTCTGCAGGCCTGTCCTGCGGACCGCCAAACACAGCACTCTATATATGTACATATAAATCTGCAAATAATTTATAAATCAGAAGACTATCCTTGTAATCCACATTGGAGTGGCATGCAGACTATGAAAGGCGGAATATTAACAAATGTTAAAATGTATTTGGGTGAGGGGCCAGATCCAAGATGGCGTCGGTGCAGTAGGTGGTGCGAGAACGAGCTCCCGATTTTTTATGAATTTCCTCGAAGAATGCCGCACACAAAGAGGAAGGGCAGGGTCAGGGTAGAGACCCCGACAGCCCCGGCCCTTGCACCCTCACAACCACTGATCGGAAGTTTCTTTTCGCCGACTAATGTGAGTTCCCCGGGAGAAGTGCCCGATGTCGGCGTCAGTGCAAGCAAAATCTGACACTGCAGGGCCTCAACATCTCCTTAAGCCCCAGGGCTCCCTCGAAGCCCTTACCTCCTTCATTCGCTCAAACTCCGGTTTCGGATCTTGGAGCGCGACCAAAGATGTCGGTGCTTCGCGACCCCATCGGGGGGAACCCGAGAGAAGTGGAAGCGGATATGAAGCTTGGGGAAGGGGGAACCCCCCAGACTTCGACACCGGAGGAGTCTAAGGACCGGGCCGCGGCCTCGAGTGAGAGGCAGGAACGTCGCCTGAAGGAAACAGTGAGTCAAAAAATTTCAAGCGATATGCACAGGCCTATAACACTGGAGAATATCTGGGCTGTCCTATTGGAAGTTAAAGGATCAGTTGAGAACTTGAACACCATAATATTAGAGACACAGAATCGTATTTCCCAAATTGACCCTGTTGTCACTGAGCAGAAAGAAAAATTGCAATGTTTGGAAAATCGGGTAACACAAATAGAAAAAGTTCAAGTTAGCTTGATACACGGTGAAACAGCAAATGCACGAAGAATTGAAGTACTGGAAAATCAAGCCAGATATAATAATTTGAGAGTTCTTAACTTCCCAAGCGTGAAGTTAATATCATCTTATGAATTATATAAAAAATATTTGACGGAAGTGTTGATGCTAACCCCTGAGGAGATACCAGCAATTGCAAAGATTTTCCTTGTTGTTCAAGGGAAATCAGAAAGTGAAATTCAAGACAAAAGTAGTGCACAGCAACAACAGGAATTAAATGATATTACAGCTTTTTTAGAACAAAGCATGACTGAACAAATTGAACATCATGGGACTCTGTGTGTAAAGTTTGTAAATGCTATAGACAGGGACAAGATTTTGAAATTGTCCCTTAGAAATAGGAGTAAGCTATTTCTCGGTCAAAAAATATGGACATATCCCGACATAACGAAGTCTACACAATCACGTAGGAAGAAATTTCTTCAACTGAGCCAAGAGGCAAAAAACCTCGGGGCACAGATTATGCTATACTATCCATGTAAATGTGTAATCAAGTATCAAAATGATAGGTTTGTGTTTTTAGAACCGCTTGAATTACGAAAATTTATTGATGCAAAATTACCTATCACTGAAACCTTATCTAGGGATTTAGAAAGCACTATGTAACCTACTGAGTTTTCTTGCTTATGTTTTCTACTAAATTTGCTCATTTTATTTCTGTCTTGGATCCCCAATTTCCTTATAACGGGGGTTTTGCCTCTTTAATTTGGTTGTATAAGGACAATATGATACGGAATGTATAATGTATAATATTTTCTTCTTTTTCTTTCTTTTTTTTTCTTGCAAGAATTATTGCCGTATTATATAAATTATACAACTATGTTATTACCTGTAATATTTCACTAATACCTAATCTATGACAAGCGGACATTGCTGTTTAAGTTTGTTTAAAAGCATTAATAAATATAAATTAAAAAAAAAAATGTATTTGGGTAAGTACAAACACTCCTACAGATCAATGCAGAAAAGTGCGTTCAGATGAACACAACAATTTAACCTTCACTTGAACACACATTTTGTGCATGTAAAGCTTACTGCATGTAAAGGAAGGAGTTTTATATGCACAAAATGTGCGTATACAGATGTGAGTAATGTTTAACGTTCTTGCATGGAAATTCCATGCTAATGAGGGCATTAAGCATTACCACCCAATCCAGAGAGGCAAACTGGAATAACTCCTAATTTACTAGCACTGGAAATTTAACGCCTAGTCAGAGATGGAGTAAATTTTCCAATGCTAGGAAAATGTCAGAAGCTTGCCTACTTCAGAGGGGACACGATTAAATCCATGCGAGAGATGGCAGCCCCAGATAGTCGAGCATTGATCAAAGGCAGCTGGGGGATGGGAGGAGAGGAAATAACACATATGCAAGCACACACCATGCTAACACATGCTCAGTGGCATGCAGTGGCGGCAAGGAGTGAGGCTGCAGGCAGAGCTCGCGGGGTCAGTCTTCCTCCTCCTCCCTCTGTCCAGGCCCCATTGAAGGGATGCATGTGCTGCTTTCCAAGCTTCTGCTCTCGCTTGCCCACCACAACCAAGCCTGAACCACTTCTGAATTCAGGTACTTTACCAGCAGCGAGGATTTGCTGCCGACCGACCCAATCTAGCACCCTTCCATCTCCAATTCTAAAACATGGTCTCCCCTTGCACCCCCCTGATCTCATCTCTCATTTGCACGAGTCAGCAAAGCTGTGACAGGTAGCTCTAAATTCCCTCCCTATCCTGAGTTAAATCTTGCATTTAGCCTGTGCCGAATGCGTGTTTTAACTCATTTAAGGAACATTTTAACTCCTGATTAAGAACATAAGAACATGCCATTCTGGGTCAGACCAAGGGTCCACCAAGCCCAGTATCCTGTTTCCAACAATGGCTAATCCAGGCCATAAGAACCTGGCAAGTACCCAAAAACTAAGTCTATTCCATTTTACTGTTGCTAATAATAGCAGTGGCTATTTTCTAAGTCAACTTAATTAATAGCAGGTAATGGACTTATCCTCCAAGAACTTATCCAATCCTTTTTTAAACACAGCTACACTAACTACACTAACCACATCCTCTGGCAACAAATTCCAGACTTTAATTGTGCATTGAGTGAAAAAGAACTTTCTCTGATTAGTTTTAAATGTGCCACATGCTAACTTCATGGAGTGCCCCCTAGTCTTTCTATTATCCGAAAGAGTAAATAACCAATTCACACTTACCCGTTCTAGAGCTCTCATGATTTTAAACACCTCTATCAAATCCCCCCTCAGCCATCTCTTCTTCATTAGCATATCATTAGCTTACTGCATCAGGCGTTAAAAAAATGTTAATCTGTGTGTAGAGAAGCTTTGGTTTCCTTCACAAATAGGAGTGTACAAAATTGCTGGGCAGGTCCAGTGCAGAAATAGTGAAGAGGGTTGGATTTTTGTTCCCCCATGTGGGAGCTGCAGTTGATATATTCTAGCTATTTATCATCCTCAAGCACCATTAATCCTTGTGGATTTTTAGTTAGCCTTTGGAGAGGACAAGGGCTCTCAGTCTCCTGCCCTTTTATTTTTCTTAATTATTTAAGGGAGCAGAGTCTGGTTTTCACTTAGGGGTCTGCCTGCAATTGGGACCCCATTTGGTGTTATGTTACTCTTTTTAGCCAATGTTTGAGAATTCCTTTGTACCCTCGGTACTCTTTTTCACAGAGTTTTGAGGAGTCCCTGTGTGAGGCATTATTAATAGGTAGGAAAGATCTGCAGTCTACTCCTCCAGAGAGTAAACCTGAGCAGTGACCCAATGCAGAGGAATCTTGACCTTAACTAGCTGTTTTTGGACTATCTCCTCAGTTGGGGAGACAAGGAAGTTTTTCCACCCTTTCTGTCTCTGCTTTGATTTTTTCCCCGTTTTTGGGGAGTTAAATACTACCTTTTGTTCTTTGGAGCTGAGTGCCCTTGGTACCAGAGCTCAGTATTCATTCCATTGGGATAGAAGTATTTTCCCTTCTGAAAGAAACAGAAGATTGGTCCGAGCTCCCTCTTGGAATGATTCCTCCATTGCAGAAAACAAAAGGAGTTAAAGGTATGAGGAATGGTGTATGCTGCTGACTCAGGAGAGTGGTACATGAGAAGAGAGTGCTCATCTGGTACTACACAGCAAAGCTAAAGTATTACAAAAGACTTCAGGAAAGGAATGAGAACTGGGACTACGTTCTGATAAAGTATTGGGGCTGTACTGCTACCCACCCTACAGTGGGGAGAAGCTGTGATCATATTGGGAACTTAAAGTAGGATTGACATATCTTCAGTCTGTGCAGATCAGAGTAATCTGAGAATTGGAATAAGGGGAAGAAAAAAGAAAGAGATCAAGTATTAAGAAGTGTGCTTCTAAGGAATTAGGAAACTTTGCTAAAGAGTGAGGTCACACTTTTATTATTTTTTTCCTGCTGTCTTATTTACTTTATCTAAATCTTAATTGAAGATGTAAATATTCTTCAGTCATCAAAATCAACTCTCAGTATACGAAGTTGGAAACCCACTTTACTGTTGAGTGATTTTTGCTGCTAGAGACTTGGGAGATTAAAAATGCTGTGTACAGAGGACAGAAAGGAGCTTGTATAGGGACTACTGCAAAAGGGCCTTGGAATTATTACTCCCCATGCACTGGGATTCTTGGAACTCAGATTTTAATTGCTATCCATGCAGAAACTGAGAGAATATGTGCAGAGAGAGTCCATCTTGCTTTCTATGTGCCCCTGGGTGCTAAAGATTCCATCCTGCCCAGGGGGTTAAACATGCATTAAAACTGGGCGCTGAAATCCAGTGCACAGCTTCTTAATGCACAGATTATTGCATTGGCCTGCTAATGTGGTGTTCATACACTTGATAGTGAGTGTACTAAAAATAATGCAATCACAAGAATTTTGAACATAGCTGCCTATGTAAACATGAAAATACCTTAGCAATACGCTAAATACCCATTATCACAGCATGAGCCCCTTCTGGATTCACTAGTAATATACTATTCATTCAATTAAATATATAGAACTTTGCAGCAATTGAAGGTTCCAAGGGGTATGAAGGAGATAATGGGTCATTCCCCCAATGGGGATGGGTTTTATAGATCCTAAGGAACAATTGTTAACGGAGTTCTGGAGTTGTCAACAAGAGTTTTGAGTAGTAGTAAGAAATTAGGGCACCTTGAATACTGTGTACAATTCTGGTCGCCGCATCTCAAAAAAGATATAATTGCGATGGAAAAGGTACAGAGAAGGGCAACCAAAATGATAAGGGGAATGGAACAGCTCCCCTATGAGGAAAGACTAAAGAGGTTAGGACTTTTCAGCTTGGAGAAGAGACGACTGAGGGGGGATATGATAGAGGTGTTTAAAATCATGAGAGGTCTAGAAACGGGTAGATGTGAATCAGTTATTTACTCTTTCGGATAGTAGAAAGACTAGGGGACATTCCATGACGTTAGCATGTGGCACATTTAAAACTTATCGGAGAAAGTTCTTTTTTACTCAATGCACAATTAAACTCTGGAATTTGTTGCCAGAGGACGTGGTTAGTGCAGTTAGTATAGCTGTGTTTAAAAAAGGATTGGATAAGTTCTTGGAGGAGAAGTCCATTACCTGCTATTAAGTTCACTTAGAGAATAGCCACTGCCATTAGCAATGGTAACATGGAATAGACTTAGTTTTTGGGTACTTGCCAGGTTCTTATGGCCTGGATAAGCCACTGTTGGAAACAGGATGCTGGGCTTGACGGACCCTTGGTCTGACCCAGTATGGCATTTTCTTATGTTCTTATGTTCTCAGTGTTTCCCTCTCCCAGAGGCACATCTAACCTGGTCAAATTTTTAGGTTATCTGTAATGAATATGCAGGAGATAGATTTGCTTACACTATATGCAAATCTATCTCATGCATATTCATTGTGGCAAATCTGAAAACTTAACTGGCTAGGTATGCCTCCAGGAGAGAATTGGAAAACACTGAGCTAAGGCAGGAAAACAGAAGGACACTAGTTCCTTTTTTGTTTGTGTGTTCTATAAACTCTTTCTGGTAAGGGCACAGACCAACTGGAAAGACAGTTCTTGCCGGAGAAGTCTGATGCCAATGGATATGAGACAAGGAGGTTTCCCATTCTTCAATGGGACCTAAACCAAGGGAAACAACTTCATTTAGATTGTTCTCAAGAGACATGAGAAAGTGGGTATTTTTTGAACTGCTGGAACAGAGTGTTCAATGTAAAGTTTACTTCATAGCAGGCTTCTGATATTGCTGCTGGCAGCCCTATGCTAAGAATGTGTGTTTAACATTTTCTTAGACTGTTTGTGGATGGATTATCTGTGAACTTTTGTGATGATGTTTTTGACTTTGGCCTCCTGTAAAAATGAAATCTGATTATGGTAGAGGGCTTAGTGGAATCATTGGGAAAGCATGTCACACACTTTGGATAATGTACATGTTTAGAATACATTCAGGGTTATTTGTATTTGAATCTCTAAAAAGGGCTAGATGTATTAAGCATTTTTCCTATAAACACAAAATGGGAAAATCTCTTCAGTACATCTACCCCTAAACAAAATCCAGCCATTGACAATCAGAACACATCACAGAATAGCAAATTTCTCTTTACAGGCTTTCTACAGAACACAAATCCATTCACTGTTGGTATCAGTTTAAATTCGGGTACCTGTAGTATTATATGAGCAATCAATTCTAAGTTTCTAAAGGAGCTTCCATACTCATATATTAGGAAAACACAGTGCTAGGACATGCTGTTTACTACTACCTACACATCTAGCTACCTGTCATATTTTACTATCATTTGCCTGCTGCAGTTAGAATGATGTTACAACTGGCAAACAACTGCAATGCTGTTTCATTTTAATTATTTCATAGCAAAGAGAACTGCCACTGCCAAAACAGCTTTGGATTCACTTGCAGGAGCAGGAAGTCATTCTTTACCATAAGCAAATGGAGGTATTGATGGTGTAACTTGAATGTTCTGGAGAGTTCACCTAGGCTAGAGATGCTGCACACAGCTGACCAAGGTTTGTTTTACAATTATCCTTTCTATTTTATGAAATGATATTTTCTTCTCTTCTGACAGTGCTATGTTCTAGGAAAAATCCAGTAAAAAAAAATAAACCAACTGTATGGTAATTTAAAAGAATCAGGGGTCCCTTTTTTGTAGTGCAGCGGGATTCTGTAAATCCTAGATGCTAGAAGCATTTGTTTGCTTCCCTGGACTGACAAGACTTTTGCAGAATAATTACTAATGGCAGATGCCCTCAAGCAATTAATCAGATCTCCTTTGGCATGCTATTTTCTGTCTCTCACTGTCAGTGTGCATGCTATCTTTTAATTATGTTATCAAGCTAGATACACAAGGATAATGCAAATTACTTTACTCTTTGCTAGCTGCATGAAGCATAATAGGGTTCCGTGTAACAAAGTGGAGAAAGTAGGTATTTCATTGTAAAGATAATGAAAATATTCATTACATGGGGTTAGTGTTGGTGGAGGGGAGGGGATGTGCATGCTTCTTTTTGTCAGAGAAAAGCCATGAATAAATCAGAATGTAACAGAATTCCTTAGCACCATAGGGAATGAACACCACTTGTATGTAGCTCTAGTTTTAAAGATAAAGACGAATCCCTCAGTTAATTCATCCTTGGCGAAAAGCAGCCAAACTTTGGGGGTTTGTTTTTGTGAATATCTGCAATTTCAAAAGGGAATATTCAGCCACTATGCATGGAATTTTTGAGGAAACCAAAAGTTATTCAAATAAACCCTAAAAATAATACTTAGAGCTTGCAGGAGGCAGAGCTATCCCATGGTCTTCTTCTGTGGATTCTGTTCTGCCTCTGGCCCCTTCCTCAGAGTGCTATTCATCCATGGGTTTTATTTGCCTCCTTGAGGTCTCTAACAGATAAATTTACTTCTGGCCACAGTAGCTGTGTAGCTCTAAGTATCTTCTAGGAAGACACAATAGTTTCTATTTTATTTTTTTCCCCATAGCGAATCATGGGACTTCTTGTCCTCTTTCCTTTTACTCTATCATATCCTATAAGAATGAAATAGTAAATGTGGAAAACAAGATGTCTGCAGAGACAGTCATACTTTAAAACAACTACTATTCTTACTTGAATCTGATGTTTCTTTTCTCATGGTTGCTGCCTTTTTGAGTCCTGCATGATCAATTCTTTGTGCTGAGTACTCTGTTGGAGAAGAGACCTTTTTAGACTGGTGATGCTGTCTTGGAAGTTTGGAAGATGTTATCGATAGAAAACACCATTTGTGTGTCACCGCATTGGTGAATGCTGGTGAGGATCATGATGGATTTACCAATTTTTGCTGTAAAAATAATAAATATAAATATATAGAGATGAAAAACAAATGAATATATATATATATATATCTCTGTATGTATACCTATTTTTGGTATCATAAAACTATGCAAATAGTCAAAAGACTGTATAGCTCAAAGTACATATTTATGATATGCATTGGTTGTGAGTGGACACAATAGCTTCTCCTTGATTTATTAGGTTTAGAATTTGGCATTGTCCATGGCTGACAACACTGAATGGTAAGAAGAGTGTTCCCTTGCTTGAGTAAGCAAATAGAGAGTCTAAAACAGTGTCCCCCTTTCCAAGTACTTGGAGAACCATTTCTCAACTTGAAAGAATGGACCGAGATACATGGAGTATGTCTCCAAGGTGAGAGATCACTGAGAGCTTAGGAAAGATGCAGTATTCTCTGTCCTGAGAGAATACATTGATAATCTGGGTGAGTGTCCCATAGTCTCAGAGATCAAAAGGCATCTGGGAGAAATGCAGTGCTCGCCAACCTGACAAGTAGATTTTAAAAGCCTTGCTCCCCCAAAAATAGCCCTCTATTTGGGAGTGCATGAGCAAATCAAATTTTAAGAAGCTGGGAAGCATGTGCGTAGGTATGTTGGTTTGGGAATGTGGGCTTACAGGACAAGGAACCAGAGGGGCCTGAATGAGAGAGAGAGAGAATGATACTCTATATAGCTCCCACTTTAAGAGGGGCACTTTCAACTCAGGGTGGGTTTTGGAGCAGGCGGTGTTGTATTAGTCTGCCTAGGGTGCAAGGGTCTTTAGATCTTTGTAACACCCCCCCCAAAAAAAACAAAAACCCACTGAGTTGAAAGTGCCCCTCTTATATGGGCCGATACAGTAAAAGTCGTGGGAGAGCCGGTGAGCGCCCGCTCTCCCAACGCGCGCACGGGCCAGTGTCCTGGGCGCGCGATTCAGTATTGGCCCATATGTAAATTAGGGCCCGCGGTAAAAGGTGGCGCTAGGGACACAACAGCATCCCTAGCGCCTCCTTTTTAACAGAAGCAGTGGCTGTCAGCGGGTTTGACAGCTGATGCTCAATTTTACCGGTGTCGGTTCTCAAACCCGCTGACAGCCACGGGTTCGGAAAATGGATGCCGGAAAAATTTAGCATCCGTCTTCCAACCCATGAGCCGTGGGCAGATTTTTAATTTTTAATTTATTTATTTTTTATTTTTGGGGCTTCCTACTTAATATCGCTATGATATTAAGTCGGAGGGTGTACAGAAAAGCAGTTTTTTTCTGCTTTTCTGTACACTTTCCCGATGCTGGCTGAAATTAACGCCTGCCAAAGGGTCCAGTACAGATCCTTGAGGCACTCCACTGTACACCCTTTTCCACTGAGAAAACTGTCCATTTAATCCTTCTCTGTCTTTTAACCAGTTTGTAATCCATGAAAGGACATTTCCACCTATCCCATGGCTTTTTACTTTTCCTAGAAGCCTCTCATGAGGAAATTTGTCAAACGCCTTCTGAAAATCCAAATACACTACATCTACTGGTTCACCTTTATCTACATGTTTATTAACTCCTTCAAAAAAGTGAAGCAGATTTGTGAGGCAAGGCTTGGCATGGGTAAAGCCATGCTGATTTTGTTCCATTAAACCATGTCTTTCTATATGTTCTGTAATTTTGATATTTAGAACACTTTGTGATTTTGATATTTAGACCTTAGCCATCATCAGGTAAGCACAGGAACTCTGTAGTCTGGATGGTACCAGCAGGCTTCTTCCATCTAGCTGGCTCAAAACCTCTGTACAGAGGCCTGGCTAGGCTTGTTTTTTGGGATTCCAAGCCAGCTATTTGCGTGGTTGAGGGGCTTCTGCCACTTGGGGATGGCATGTCCTTGGGGCCTACCCCTGGGTCACCTCTCAGGCTGGGGACTTCTGTGCGGTGTTGAGACCTCTGATGTTGGGGAAGGCATGGGGTAGGCTCTGGCATCCTTTGTAAAATCTCTGTCATTACAGTGGTTTGGCTATTTATGGATGTTGCCATGTTGTCAGAGCCTGTGCCTGTGCTGTCATCTGGGCACACAGGGCCTGAGTTGCATGATGACAGCCCTCCTTGGTGCAATAGCTCTGCCCATATCTGGTGTAGCTGGACATGATGGCTTTTCAGCTGGTCTAGTTGCTGGTGCATGGAGGCCTGTGATGGTGCTGGTGATGGAACTGGTGCTGTGGATGGTGCTGGTGGTGGTGCTGTGGCCAGAGCTGCTGCTGGGGACGGTGCTGGTGACAGTGCTTGTCATGTAATGACATGTAGTTTCCGCCTCCAGAAGAGGGCTGGTGGACTGGTCTGGCTCACTGCCTGCTGCCTCCTGCTGCCCATGTGGTGTGCTGTGGTGAGGTCATGACTAAAAGCAAAGTGAACCCACACAGTGGGCATGCTCTTTCTGAAAAGCACTAGGACCATAATTTCAAAGAGTGTCTTTGGTTAGACGACATGAATTGCGAATGCAAGCTGGAGGAACAGCGCAAGAAAGAGAAGGGGGCAATAACAGAACCCCAGAATGAGAATGAAAAATGGGAAGAAGACTGGGCGAAACATTTGCAAAGCTAGAAAATTATAGTTTAGTAGATATTCCTCATCAGTGTGCAAGGAGTTCATGATCTAGGTGGAACTGGATGAGGTCCCCACACAAGAATTGGTGGATTCAGGATCTGGCAAGACTCTCATTCATGAGGACCTCCTCCAAAAAGAGTGCACCAGTCATAAGAGAAAAGAGACACTTACCCTGTGTACATAGAGACAAACAGGTATACCCAACCAGTCAGGTTCTGCTGATGACCATGGCAAGTCAGGCCATTATGGAAGCGGGCGTCCCTCCTGAGCTCCCATACTCGGTTATTCTAGGATGCGATTGTCCCCAGTTTATGACCCAGTGGGCCCAGCTCACAGGGAATCAGGGTAGCCCACCCAGGGGTGGGTCACTGGTGAAGAAGAGATGGGAATTAGCCTAGCCATGGCTGAATGCCCAGCCGGACAAGGCCGAGCTGAGGAGGAGGATATGTGAGGGAACATGTAAGGAACTCCCTCAGAACATCTTAAAGGATCAGATACAGCTATCAGTACCGGTTCTCCTTAAGTCACAACCCAGCAGGGAATTTTGAGATAGAGTGGATCACTGCAAGTGGGGACAAACTGACCAGGGCGACAGGGATGAGAGGGACAGAAGCCTTGAGAATATGAACTGTAAGTTACAATTATTTTGTTGAATTGCACAAACCAGCTAACATGTTATGTTTGCGATTGCTTAACAATAAAAAAGCTTATACAGATGTTTGCATGAGTTCAGACTGGAGTCTCTTCCCTGGCTAGTCCTAAACATTGGGTATCACATCTTTCCATTACAATGACCTTCTTTGTATGCAATTTGCATCCATGAATAATGTATGCATGCAAAAAAGGTCATTACTAGTCAATGTGATGTAAATATTTTATTGCGGCCCACTGAGAAGGTGGTCAGCTATGAAAAAATAACATCTATATGAAATGCGTTAAATGTATGACAGGAGCCCCCTAGATCCTAACATGGGTCCCAAGGCTCCTGCCACACATTTAAAGCAGCAAGAAAAAAACAAATAAAAGTCATGGCAAATTTGGAGGTTGAATGGGGTCAGTGCTGACCCCTGACTCCCCCAAAATGTAAAAAAAATAAAAAAGGCCCATGCAGCGACAACCCTGGAATCTCTTCCTCCTCCCCAAAGCACAAAAGTAAAATGTGGCTGCAGGCACCTGATCCCGATACTCCCATCCCCCAAGTGACAGTGATGGCCCCAAATAATAGTGATGGCCCTCCATATCCATATCCCTCCACCCCCAAGTGACTGCAATGCTCCCCCTTTAATAACTATGATCCCCCCCAAGTATAAAGACCCCATCCCCCAAGTTACATGTGCTTACATACCCAATGCAAAAAAAAATGTCCTGGGTGCCACTGCCCTTCCTACCCTCCCCCCACCTCCAATGACCCTTCTGCACCCCTGTACCTAAAAACAGATCCCACGTTAGGGCCGACACCCTCGCACATGGCCTGGTCAATGCCATTTTCCAAAATGGTGCCAACCTGAGCTTGCCCCAGCCATGTGACTTGGGGGACTTTCCCTGTCACTTGTGGGGGTGGGGCCTGTTACTCTCATTTGGGGGATGGGGAGATTGAGAACAGGGGCCAGGCCACATTTTATTTTATGCTAAGGTGAGGGTAAGTGGGGACCGGGGCCATCGCTACGTGGGTCTTTTTTTTTTTTACATTGTGGGTTTTACATTGTGGGGGAATTGGGGCCTCCTCAACTGGTGGCTCTGGGTTGAGATGGGGATCAGCATTGATCCCCATCTCAACCTCCCCATTTGCTGCAAATTTCTTTTGGGGGGCCAGCGACCCTTTAAAGTGATGAAGGTCCCGTTAGGTTGGGGCTGCCATCACATTAAAGGGCTGCTCACTATGTTCTTTTCTCCCACTGTATTTGGCCGTGAGCAAAAGAATGCACCATACAGCTGTGATGCTTTTTTGGGAGAGGGGCCTCACTATCATGGTGACATCCTCCGGCAATAGTGGGACCTCTCCTAGGATAAAACATCACAGCCTAGTGCATCCAGGGGTACATTTGTACAGTGCATTCAGAAAGTATTCAGACCCCTTCACTTTTTCCAGATTTTGCTACATTACAGCCTCATTCAAAAATGGATAATGTACATTTGTTTGCCTTTTCAGTCTATACAAAATACCCCATAATGACAAAGAGAAATCAGGTTTATAGAAATTTGTGCAAATTAATTAAAAAAAACCCTGAAATATCACAATTCCACATGTATTCAGAACCTTTGCTATGACATAACCTTAATGTTTGCCAATAAGGGATAGTAACAACACATAGATCAGACTTTGCTAATAGCTATCTAAAGATCAACAAACAAAGGCAGTGCAGGGATGTTAGGGAGTATGAGGAAGTCACCTGGTCACAAGTAAGAGCAGGCCTCATCACGTTATACTCTTGGCAGTGTGGAGACTCTATTCACCACACCTCTGGGACTCCTCAGTTGTCACGCAGCAGGCTGTATGAGCTTTACATAGAAGCTACTTTCCGGGATGACACTGTGTTCTAGCCAGCTTTAAGTAGATTACATATATTTAAAAGTGTCATACATATAAAAGCGAATGCAATTCCTGCCTTTTAGGACTAGAACTTCTGTGTTTTTTTCTTTTTAAGTTAAGAACGAGACAGTTGTGAGATAACCAATTATTGATTTATGAAAGGCAGAGGGTGATATAATCTATTGTAGAAGTCCAAGAGGTTCTGAGGAGAACGAAGACCTGTATATCATCTGCTTAAATTTTATATGTGAGACCTAATATTGAAAGAAGATGAACAAGAGGAGCTACGTAAATGTTGAAGAGAGTGACAAAGCAGAACCTTGTGGGACACTTGTGGTTATGGGGTACCAGGAAGAAGAGGAAGATGCAATTCTGACCTGCTGGGTTCTGTCTGAAAGGTGGAAGTAAACCAGATTCAGCTATATGGGTTAGGAGAATACTGTGGTTTATAGTGTCAAAGGCTTGGTTTATGTCCAAAACGAATATAAGAAATTCCTGTGACAAATCCCTTAAGAACAGAGTCAGCAGTGGAGAGGAGCAATGTTTCTGTACTGTGATAATGGCAAAAACTAAACAGAACTGGTCAATGAACGAATGTTTCTCAAGAAAATAAGAACACTGGGTTAGGACACTTACTTTGGTCACTTTTGTGAGAAATGAAAGGGAGGAGATAGGATGAAAATTTGGTCTAACAATTGCTTTTTTGAATAGAGGCATGTAACTGGAAGAAAGGGAGCAGTTAATGATTTTTGTTGTTGAGTCACTTATCCGGCTATCTCTTAGCCGGTGAGATGGTGGGCGGTCAGTGGGCGGATATGGGCAGTACTACTTAGCTGATTAACTTATCTGGCTAAATAGCAATATTCAGCCATAGCTAGATAAGTTATGCAGGTAAGTTCTACCTATCAACGAACAGGTTTAACTTACCCAGGTATAACTTATCTGGCTGACTATGGATATTCAGCGGCATAGTCATGCCGCTGAATATCCTTTGTAACTTAGTTGGATAGCCCATATCTGGCTAAGTTATTTGAATGGCCATCTTTCAATTTTGGGCCCTGTTCTGTTTCCTGCACAGCCTAAGCTCAAGCTTTGATTTATCTGATCTTCCCAAATAACAACCACTGCCTCCTTTCCAGCTTTAGATTGGGTGAATCAACTCCTTGAATCTTAGACATTCTTATCTGGTTTGATTTTTTATTCCCCCTTTTAAAAACTATTTTCCACTTCTGTTGACCAATCCTCTCCACCCTGTCTGTGGTCTTAAAATAGAATATTAAAGAAAACAGAAAGGAAATATTTGGAAGGGAAAGAAATAAAAATAATGTGTAAGACAAAAAAGAAAACAATATGATTGATGAGGATAAAACATTGTCAAACATCATCCTGAGATTAAAAATAAAAAATTTCTTAAGAAAAGATGTATCTGCCACAACCCCGTGTTTTATTGATATACTCAGTTTTAACATATCTTTCTACTGTCTGTCAACTTTTCACTTTTGCTGTTTAATATTCCTGAACATAACACAAAATGTATGGTCACAGAAATTATGATGGACACTAGGACCAGTTCAATATAATGTGCATGTCAGGGATCCCCACTCTACATTTTCTTTTCTTTCAACCAGCTTTGTATTAATTTCTTGTGTCATGTACCTGATCTATTCCCTAAGAAGTTAGCTGTGTTTTTTAAAAAAGACAAAACAAAAAAACTTTGGATTTGGTGCACCCAAATTTGAGACTTCAAAAAATTTTAAGAAAGGTAGTTCCCAACTTCAGCAATAAAACTTGGATCCTATGTTAGAATCATGATTCCGAGTTCAGGGTATCTTTTAAAAGTTAAGGGGTAGATTTTAAAAAATTGCGCGATCGCGTACTTTTGTTCGCGCACCAGGTGCGAACAAAAGTACGCTGGATTTTATAAGATACGCGCGTAGCCTATAAAATCCGGGGTTGGCGCGCGCAAGGGGGTGCACATTTGTGCAACCTGCGCGGGCCAAGCCCAGCGCGCGCTGCCTGTTTCCTCCGAGGCCGCTCCGATTTCGGAGCGGCCTCGGAGGAAACAGGCAGCGGCCTCGGAGGGAACTTTCCTTCGCCCTCCCCCCACCTTCCCCTCCCTTCCCCTACCTAACCCACCCCCCGGCCCTATCTAAACCCCCCCTAACTTTGCGCGCGCCGGCCGGCAGCCCCACTCCGTGTTCCAGTCCCGGGGGCTGGTCCGGAGGCCGCAGCCATGCCCCCGGAACACCCCCGGGCCGAAACCACGCCCATGTTGCCGCCCCCGAAATGCCGCGTCACTCTGCCGCCCCCAACATGCCCCTTTTACAAAGCCCCTGGACTTACGCGCGTCCCGGGGCTCTGCGCGCGCCGGCGGTCTATGCAAAATAGGCGCGCCGGCGTGCAGGGCATTTAAAATCCGCCCCTAAGTAAATTGCCATTTAGGGATGTGTAAAAGAAAAAAATTGTTTCATCCATTGATTTCATGGATATCGCAATTCATTTCTTTAGCTTCATATGAAAAAAAATATTTATTTAATTTGTTTTCACTAAAGTCAATAGGGGAAGCATTGCAGCCTAATCTGGGCTCCAGAATTGGGATTTTCTCATCAATTCTCATGGAATTTGTGGGAATAAATCATCAGCAGGGGAAAAGAACTCCAAGGTACCTAGACTATAGCAAAATGGCACCAAAAGTGGCATGAATAGCCTAAGGCTCCTTAAAGAGGGGCAAAGAGATACCAGCACTGGCAGGAGTTCTCCAAGGCATCATCTTAGGAGCAAAGAAGAAAGCTAGTGTGGAAAAATACCCTAAGGCTCCAAAAGAGGGCAACAGCAACAGTGGTATGAACCCTTGATGGCAGCATGAGAGGCAAACTGTCATCCAAAGTTGCATCAGCATCCTAAGGCATCAAGAAGGGGAAGTGAATCAGAAAAGTTGGCAGGAAAAACACCAAGACAGCAATATAGAGTCAAAGCAGCACATAGAGTGGCATCAAGACACCAAAGCAACATGAGAAGTACAAACAGCTCAGGCCCAGACCCAGGCCAAGTCCACAGAGATCCTCTTCTTTCTTCTCGTCATCTTAAAATGATGTAATTCGCTTAACCTCCAGTGCCTTCTCCTTCATCGGAGGGTGCCATTTTGATGTACTGCAATTTAAATGAATTGTTGTATATCAAAATGGCACCCTCCACTAATAAGGAATACACTAGAGTTGTTACTTTGCATATCCCTAGTGGATGATGTCATTTTAAGAAGAATTGAAGAAAGAAGAGAATCTACGCAGCTTGGTTTCCATCCTCTGGGCTAGGGCTTGGGCCTGGGCCTAGGTCGAATCCCCAGTGTTGGGACTGGTCTTCTGGGCCGAGACCTGGCATCAAACCTGTGCCTGTGCCTTGGCTGAGGCCCAGGCATCGGGACCAGGCCTGGACTTGGGTCGAGGACTGAGTCCTGGCATCAAGCTTGGGCTTAGACCTGGGCTTCGACCTAGATCAAGGCTTATGCTTCAGGACCCATCCTCCACACTGGTCCCCCATGTCAGGCATGGACCTGGGCTGAGTTCAGGCATTGAAACTCGGTCTCCGGCATCAGGCCTGGTTCGGAGCCTTGCCCAAGTCTGAGATGCTGGTGTCATGACTGGGCCTCCATGCTGGCCCTGACATATTGTCCAGGGTAGGTTTAAATACGTAGGAAATCAAAATGGAGGATCCTGTTGAGAGACGCTGGACAAATACAAAGTATACAAGCGGACAAATAGTCATAAGGAACATATATAATCATGAGATCTCGCAATGTATTTTATTAGATATTTTTGCCTTGAATATCAGCATCAAACTTTTCTTTTCACGTTTTAGATACTCAATACAAAACAGTGAATGCCCCTGATGAAGCAATTTTTTAAGCAGCGAAACACGAGCCGTGTTGGGCAGTTGGGCTGTTCCTAAGATATTATACCACTTTACAACGAAAAGATGTGCTTTCTTTAGGATGTGCTTTTTTTAAAAATTAAAAAAACTGAAAACTTTCAAAAAAATTTTCTGATTAATATTGTGGTGATACCAATGATTAAAAATTGCTACAGTCACATTTCACAATAGTGACTGGGGAAACAAAACCTAAGACCGCATTGTCGGTAGTTTGAGATTGTCAAACAAAAAAAACTCTCGAAAATTATTTTTATAAAGTCTTTCACCACAAATTTACAATCTGTGTTTCTCTATATGGTGTTTTTTTGTTTTAGGATATTTTGAGTATACCATTGGTCCAGTTCTTGAGTTACCACTATTAAAGAAGAGTCATGACAGATTGGGAACTGCAGCAGGAGTGACTCCCCCCGGCCTCCGCAGCAGTAAGAAGTCAGCACTCAGCTGTCTTCCTGTGCTGCAATCATCACGGTGGAGAACAGAGGGGCAGTCAGCTGAGAATGTGGCTGCAGGGATTTCCTGCTGCATGGCTGTTTGGAAAATCCGTTGATTTGCTGCCCCGGGTCTGCAGTGGTGAAGGACTGCCTCAGAAAGGAGTCAGAAGTGCTTCCATGATCACGGGAGGTGGAGGAAGTCTTGAGACACGATTTCTACAGCAGTAGCAGCAGCATGGCCCTTTATTCTTCCCATGCACCCGCTAAACATCACTTCCTCTTCTGGGCCCCAGGGATGGGAAGAAGAAAAGGCCATGTTGCTTCTGCTGGCTTCCACGAACACTGCTTCCATTCTTCTCTGGGCTTGAATGTGCTGATATCCCAGGCAGGAACAGCAGCAGTGTTCATTGTAGAATTGTGTGCATCTTGCTGGGGTGAGAAGAGGGAGGGAAGAGCAGCGAGAGACAAGGAAGTGCACAACATACCTGCCAGTGCTTGGCGACACACTGGTTGAGAACTGCTGTACTAGAGTACCACCAAGGAGAGATAAGACTGCATAGCATTTGTGGAGGTCCAGATGTCTCTTCCTTAGCCAGCAACTACTGCACTGGTTCTATAGGCTATGGGATGCTCTTCCTACTAAAGTTGGCCCTGGAGGGGAGTTTACAATTTGGCACTTTCACTTGCAACAGATGCTTAAAGCCCACATTCTCCACAACCTGAAGGGGCTGGTCTTCAAGGGCAATCAGTTCCCTAAAGCTCTTTATTACAAATTTTTATGTTGTCTGAGGCAGTGCTACCAAACTCTATCCCATTTCCTTCATTGTAGGTTGTCAATTCTGATGCTTGTCAAGGGGTTATAGGCCTGCCACCTGACTGTTGGAAGAGAATGAGGGTATGGGATCAGTTTGGGAAACACTCTTACTCTTTTCAACTAATTTCCCCTGATTTGAAGAAAGGATTCCCTGGCTACAACTAGTAGTTCTACCCTCCCCAGATGCTATTACTAGTGGGTGTTGCTTCTGCAGGTAATAATACATACCAGTGTTTGTCTTCTGCCCCAATTCCTTCACTCAACTGATGTCCTTTGCACACTGAATGTACTGCACAAAACATGAGTCCTCCCTGACTTTGTTGTGCCTCCAGATTGTCGTCCTCTATCCCTTCTCTATATCCTTGGGGGAGGATGTTGGCACTGGACCTAAGGAACAATAATTCACACTTACTACCTGTGCTGCCTGCTCTTCATCACCATTCTTATTTTGTTCTATCTACTCTCTCAATGATCTGGATGCTAGGGCACTACTGTATAATTCTCCTAAATTTTCTTCCTTTAGTATTCCTTCTATTTCTTCTGATTCAGATAAGCTAAGAAAATACTTTTCATCTGAATCAGTGGATGAAAATACTGCCTTCACAGTATCATCTCTAGTAAATGTAATGCCCCCTTGACTGCTTACCTTGTGAGGTGTTCTTGAGTCCGGGACCGACCTGATGGGAGCCCACCAAGGGCAAATTTTGTCGGTCCTTATGTTCTTGGCACCTTGTACCTCCATCTGGGGAAGAAGATGTTAGTGGGTGGTATTTCTTTCCCTTCACCCCAGGAAACAAACGGGATGCTGCCAGTATGTACAAATATGTACAGGTTTATTAGACTATATAAGTATATACATTTCCTCATGACTATGTACATCGCTAATAGGTTGTCACACAGCACACTTATCTACTTGTGGTTAATAGTCTCAGGCCACACAACTATATACATTTCTACAAGGTAGTGATAACATTTAATATTTGGCAATTTGGGGTTGTTGGTCCCCACCGTATACCACCATATATAATAGAAGGGACCTCTTGAGTTCCCGCTTAATAAAATGCTATTATTATCTTCCCCCTTTTTTCCCTAAGTCTCATCCATGTGAAAAGTTACAACTGGGATGGTGGGCAGTAGAGATGTGAATCGTGTCCTCGATCGTCTTAACGATCGATTTCGGCTGGGAGGGGGAGGGAATCGTATTGTTGCCGTTTGGGTTTTAAAAATATCGTGAAAAATCGTTAAAATCGTGAGCCAACCCCCTAAAACCCACCCCCGACCCTTTAAATTAAATCCCCCACCCTCCCGAACCCCCCCCCCAAATGCTTTAAATTACCTGGTGGTCCAGAACGGAGGCGGTCCGGAACGGCCCCCTCAATTGAATCCTTTTGTCTTCAGCCGGCGCCATTTTGCAAAATGGCCACCGCAAAATGGCGGCGGCCATAGACAAAAACGATTCGATGCAGGAGGTCGTTCCGGACCCCCGCTGGACTTTTGGCAAGTCTTGTGGGGGTCAGGAGGCCCCCCAAGCTGGCCAAAAGTTTCTGGGAGTCCAGCGGGGTTCAGGAAGCGATTTCTTGCCGCGAATCGTTTTCCGTACGGAAAATGGCGCCGGCAGGAGATCGACTGCAGGAGGTCGTTCAGCGGCGGTCCGGAACCCCCGCTGAACGACCTCCTGCAGTCGATCTCCTGCCGGTGCCATTTTCCGTACGGAAAACGATTCGCGGCAAGAAATCGCTTTCTGAACCCCGCTGGACTCCCAGAAACTTTTGGCCAGCTTGGGGGGGCCTCCTGACCCCCACAAGACTTGCCAAAAGTCCAGCGGGGGTCTGGAACGACCTCCTGCGTCGAATCGTTTTTGTCTATGGCTGCCGCCATTTTGTGGCGGCCATTTTGCAAAATGGCGCCGGCTGAAGACAAAAGGATTCAATTGAGGGGGCCGTTCCGGACCGCCGCCGTTCTGGACCACCGCTGGATCCCCAGGTAATTTAAAGCATTTGGGGGGGGGGGGTTCGGGAGGGTGGAGGATTTAATTTAAAGGGTCGGGGGTGGGTTTTAGGGGGTTTTAGTGTGCCGGTTTTCCTGCCCTCCCCCTTCCCCCGAGTTACAATTTTTTAACGATAAATCGGGGGAATTGGTATTGTATCGTGGCCCTAACGATTTTTGACGATTTAAAATATATCAGACAATATTTTAAATCGTCAAAAAACGATTCACATCCCTAGTGGGCAGTATTTGCCTGGGGGGGCCTGTTGTATCTAAACCGCTGCCATCTCTTTGTACCACTTCCACTCTGTTGAAAGGTCCATACCAATGCTGGGGTCCACGCCATTCTGAGGACCTAACTCCACCTCTTGGTCTGTCGCTGGGGTCCACATTCTCCTGGGGGACCAAACTCTGCCTCCTGGAATATTGCTGGGGTTCACACCCTCCTGGGGACTGTACCTCTGGACCTGCTGCTGGGATCCCCTTCCTTGTGGGGTACCACTCAATCTGCTGCTAGGGTCCACACCCTCTAGGGGGACCGCTCAATCTGCCACTGGAGTCCAGGGGACCCAGGGTCACCTCCTGATCTGCTGGGGTCCACACCCTGCAGGGGAATGGCTTAATCTGCTACTGGGTTCCACTTCCTTCTGAGGTTCAGCTCTATCTCTGGATCTGCTGTTATACTTTGGTTCTTCTAACTTGATAGGAGAGTTTTTCCTGACTTGGGTTTACAGCTCCACTGGGCTCATGGGTTGGTTAGTGTTCAGTGATTCAGGCCTTCTCAGTCTCAGCTTTCAGTGATTTCAGCTCTGCTAAGCTCATGGCCAGTCATTCGCTATTACCCAGCCTGGTTGGGTCACCTTCTCTTAGCCAAAAGGCCAAGACCCAGGTAGGACCGTAGAGAATTTGTGGACTCCCTTCCATCCTGCCTGACCTTTTTTTTTCTGTTGGCTGAGAACTGGGTACCCAAGGGTCTGACTCTCCTTGTTAGTCATGTTGATAATATGTTTGCTTCCTAGGACTGTATTTTCAGTACATTTCTCTCATAAATTCCCCTCTAATTCAGAATTCTTTAATGTAGGACTTTTCCCAGTCATAGTTCTGTAATTTAGGATTTTGCTATCCTTTGATTTAAAGTGATATTTCACTGCAATTTACCAACAGTAGTCCAGGGGGCTGAGACATGCAAATCCCCTACCTGAGTCTCTGACTCATCTATTCAATGGTCATTTAAGCACCTTCACAGTAAGAGGCCTGGCCACCTTTTCATTCTCATTCTGGATTTCCTGGGCTGGCGCTCATGTTACATAGCTGCATTGTCCTCTTTTTTCTCTGCTACAGTTCCCTTAAATGGTAGCATGCTCTTTAACCTTTGTCTGGGAGGTGGGTTTCATGAAGAAAGAAGATCATGCTGCTGGTTTTGGGCATTTCTGTTCTCCTACCCCTTCTGCCTTGCTACTCTTTCCCTCTGATAAATCTGCCATAGTTTTCCTCTTTTTCAAAACAAAAGGGAGTGAAACAGATTCATTTACAGTCTTCAATAGTACATGTTCTCCATATGTCAGTTTCTCTGGGTAGAGCTGCCTTCTGCCATTTTAGGCTTGAAGAAGTCCAGCTTCAACTTATATGCAGTACTACTTCTTTTGTTGTTGTTGCCAACTTTGTAATATTTCCTTTACCTCACCTGCCTTTCCCTATTCCTGACATGATGGATTTTGTTACTAGTGGTTTGGAAATTAAAATTATTTTTTATTTCCTAGTGGTACTGTAACTGACTGTATACCCACTAATTGGGTCTTGCTAATGTGTGTGTGCAGATAACTTTCACAGACACAGCTGCACTAGTTCTGACTCTGACTGCTGATCTGATAGACGCCACAAAACAGTCTGGTACGCTTCAGTCTCTGCACTGCTCACTTATTGCCAACACTGCCCAGTGCTCAGGCAGATAAAGATAAAATCAGTTTCAGCACAGCAATGTTCTCTACCCACACTCAAACCTTCCACCCTCCCCCAATGGAGAGAAAAAAACTGTAACACAGACCTATTGCCTGCCTATCTTTCTTTGCTGACTGGCACAAAGACAGACTAAAATGAGCAGTAGCCAAAACTATTTTGGGGCGAAGTTGAATACTAAGAACTCTGAGAGAGCTCAAAACAGTGCACTCCCAAGACAATGTCTACAGAAGGAATGCACACTTTGCACAGTACATCTCAGACATGCTCAATCTTCAAGATCAGTATAACTGGATCTGGAAAGTAAAAAGTGTTTCACTGGGATACTTTGTCTCTGTTGTCTTCTTGACATCATGTCTTACCCAGGTCTGACAAAAAAGGGAGGTCACACATGACTAGCTAGGAAGGGCTGGCTTTGGCTTGCCTCTATACTTAGTAACAATTCCCATCTGTGTTACACCTGCTGTTTCTCTCATTGATTTCTATGGGCCATAAACTTTAATGGTCTATAGATATCCATGGGGGGTGAAACAAATGGAATGAATAGGATTTGTTTTATTTGGGGGACCCCTCCATTCATTCTGGGGACCTCTGAAAGAAAAAATAAGGTCCCATTTTTTTCTGGATGCCTGTTTGTTTTAAACAAATGGAAATCCCTACTACCATTATTTGACTATTTAGAGCGATTCTTGCCTTGAAGGGGGCAATTTTAGCAGCCTTATTCCATCCAATAAGAACTGCCTCATTTCTATCATGCATGTTGTCCCAGTGATGTCCTGTACTACATGATATAATGAAGAGGGTGGGGGTCACACTAAGCATGAGGTAACAGCATATAAAGCTAAGACCATTTAGCCACACTCTAAACCTAAACATTCCATTTTTAAAAATGATTAAAGGTAGTTTTGACCATGCATCTCCAAAGGCATACATGGGAAATAAAAGGCTTTGAAAAGGAAAATAGAAATCAGTTATTCTATGTACCTCAAATGATAGTTTTGTAAATGCCATGGTTTTAGTTCATGTTGTTATATTGACATTTTTTAGGAGTGAAATAGAAAGCTAATTACTGCTTTACCCTGGTAAGGACATTTTGCACTGTTTGTTCTGCATGTTGGAAATACAGTTTAAAGCACAGAAATAGAATAGGGTGACTAATGAGATTCATGATGTTAGAGAAATGTTGCTCTAGTCTTATCTATTTATTAATCTCACCACCCACTGAAATATGCCCCATTGCTATTATTGGTATTAGGGATATCTGATAATTTCCTGATAAACTCCATAAATTTGGAGAGAAAAGGACTCTGTCACTGAAGTGGCACAACCCCAGGAACCAACTACCAGAGAAGACACAGACACCCTTCTCTTTTACCTTAAAGCTACATCATGCCAGAAAGATCCCTTTCCCTCCTGAATAATCAGGAAGGCCAATTTGGGCTACTTGATTACCTTCAGCACATTGTAAACTCATTATCATCAAGAGAAAGACACCTCCCAGACTGACTGAAAAGAGCAATAATTTGACCAACACTAAACACAATCTGAACCCAAATAAGCTGAGTAATTACTGCCTAGTCTCAAATCTACCATTTCTATGTAAGATCATTGAAAGGTTTGTTGTAGTACAGCTATCCCATCCTGGACCCCACTTGACCCCTTCCCAGATCCTGAGTCAAAAATGATAACACTCACTCCTTCCCGAGTCCTGGTTCTTTAAAAATGGCACTATCTGCCTGCAGGATTGTACTTAAGTGACATCCGTTCAGCACCCTCCTCCAGTATGGTCAGCATCATTTTGGTGTAAGGCCATATGCTGGTACAGTCGTACAGCATAACAGTACCAGCTACACTGGAGGAAGGCATCGTGTGGTGACATGACTTCTGTGCCATCCTCCAGTCAGATGGTGGGTGCCATTTTTAAAGGACTTGAACCCAGATGGCAGTGAGTGAGTATCATTCCTGCCCTTTTTTTTTTTTTTTTACTCGGGATCTGGGAAGAGAATAAGTGGGGACTGGGGTGGGAGCTCCCTGGCCCTGGGTATATTTAAATGGGGAGAGGGCCCCGGGCAGATACAGGCAGGTTCTGGGCTGGCCTCAGGCAGGGCCCAGTGTGGATCTGGGATGGCCCATTGCAAGTTCTGGACAGGTCCTTAGGCAGGCTATGCTGATCCCGGGGAGGCCCCACTTGACCATATTAGTTTTTGGGGCCAGGAGTGGGGAGGGAGTCAGAAGGGCCTAAGGAGGTCATGGCTGGGCTTAGGGAGACCCAGTCATGCAGGCCTAGGCCACGGGTTCATGTTTTCTGGGTGGTAGGGGTTTCCAGTGTGGTGTGAGGCCCATTTTTAATAAGCAGTTCAGGGTTGGGGTTTTTTTTGGGTTGTTTTTTTTTGCTTGTTTGATTGGCAAATAAATTGAACTGAAAAAATTTAAACAAACTGAAAAATAAAACCCACCCCAAAACAAAACAATAAACTGAAATGATCCTATTATAGACAGGATGCTGGGCTCAATGAATATTGGTCTGACCCAGTATGGGTCAAGTTTTATGTTCTTGTGTAACCTGAATAAATACCTGGGAAAGAGCTCTTACTGACTAAGCCAAAACAAACTGAGACAGAAATACTCTGGATAGGATAAAAAGATCTTGGCAAAATGAAGTGATCCTTGATGAGACAGTACTTCTTTTCAGCTGCAAAAAATTAACAGCCTGGGATTTGAACTGGACTCCAAGTATACCATGGAAGCTCAAATCCTGTTAGCAGTAGGTTCAGTGTGCTGCAGCAGTCAAAAAAGCAAACAGAATGTTAGGAATTATTAGAAAGGGAATGGTGAATAAAACGGAAAATGTCATAATGCCTCTGTATCGCTCCATGGTGAGACCGCACCTTGAATACTGTGTACAATTCTGGTCGCCGCATCTCAAAAAAGATATAATTGCGATGGAGAAGGTACAGAGAAGAGCAACCAAAATGATAAGGGGAATGGAACAGCTCCCCTATGAGGAAAGACTAAAGAGGTTAGGACTTTTCAGCTTGGAGAAGAGACGGCTGAGGGGGGATATGATAGAGATGTTTAAAATTATGAGAGGTCTAGAATGGGTAGATGTGAATCGGTTATTTACTCTTTCGGATAGTAGAAAGACTAGGGGGCACTCCATGAAGTTAGCATGGGGCACATTTAAAACTAATTGGAGAAAGTTCTTTTTTACTCGACGCACAATTAAACTCTGGAATTTGTTGCTAGAGGATGTGGTTAGTGCAGTTTGTATAGCTGTGTTTAATAAAGGATTGGATAAGTTCTTGGAGGAGAAGTCCATTACCTGTTATTAAGTTCATTTAGAGAATAGCCACTGCCATTAGCAATGGTAACATGGAATAGTCTTAGTTTTTGGGTACTTGCCAGGTTCTTATGGCCTGGATTGGCCACTGTTGGAAACAGGATGCTGGGCTTGATGGACCCTTGGTCTGACCCAGTATGGCATTTTCTTATGTTCTTATGTTCTTAGTAGTGAAATCAGTAGAGATGTGAATCGGAACCGGAATCGGTTCGGATTCCGGTTGAGATTCACATGTGGGTTTTTTCCCATCGGGCCCGATCGCGTTTTGTTTATCGGCTGCCCAGACAAAAGTCCAGCGGGGGTCCGGGAGCGATCTCCTGCACTCGTGCCGTCGGGTGCCAGGAACCAAAATGGTGCCGATAGCCTTGCCCTTACTATGTCACAGGGGCTACCGGTGCCATTGGTCAGCCCCTGTCACATGGTAGGAGCACAAGATGGCGCTGGCCATCCAGTGCTCCTACCATGTGACAGGATCCGGCCAATGGCACAGATACCCTGTCACAAGGTAAGGGCAAAGGACGGCCCGGTAGCCGGAGGACGGCCCGGAGCAGGAGATCGTGGGAGATCACTCCCGGGACCCCCACTGGACCACCAGGTACCTGTAAAAAGGTTTTGGGGGGGTCGGGAGGGTGGGGGGAGCTAGGGGGTTACTTTTAAAGGGTCGGGGTGGGTTTAGGGGTTATTTTTGTATGCCATTTTTCCCGCCCTCCCCCAAAACGATAAGGGAAGCCCCACGATCAATATCGTGGGGTTTTCCTATTGTTTTGGGAGAGCCCCCGATTTCTGACGATTTTGAAAATATCGACGATATTTTCAATCGTCCGAAGCCGATTCACATCCCTAGAAATCAGCTTTTTATCAGCTACACCAAGTCACCTTTGCCCCTTCTTTGATTTGCTATGCCTTTTTCAACAGTGATCCAGGTCTGTGTTATCTCCTGCCTGGACTATCGCAACTCACTGTATATGGGAAATAAAAAAAAAATCCCTAAACCAACACCTGCAACGTCTAAAGAATTCTGACATTTGACTATTTCAAATACATTTGGGATGATCACTCCTATTCTACAATCCCTCCACTGGCTCCAGATAAATATTCTACATGTCCCAATTCAAAATTTTGGTTTTAGCCTTCACAGCCCAAAACAATTGTGTATCAACCTACCTCAGTTGCCGACTTAACCTACCTGTGCCCTCCTTCTTCCATCAGGCCTAGTCACAAGCCTGCCTATGAGTGCCTAGGGAAAAACATTGAAGTGTTACCAGAAAAGAGAAAAAACCAATGCATGCAGAATTTCAAGATGCATAACCAAAAGAAAAAGCTAATTGAGATGGATAACTCTGGCATCAGTGGCACAACTGCAAAAGGAAAGAGTGAAGTGAATTACAAATCTCAACTAAAGTCTCATAAGGAGTACAGGAAAAGCAATAACCTTAAAGAGAGTACCTGGAAATCTATGACCACAAATGCTCATAGTTTGGGAAATAAAATCCCAGATCTGCAGGCCCTAATGACGGAGGCAGAATTGGACATTGTTGCTATCACAGAGACATGGTTCACAGAATCTCATGATTGGGATACAGCAATACCAGGCTATAACTTGTTAAGGAAGGACAGAGTGGATAGAAAAGGGGGAGGTGTGGCTCTTTATGTCAGAAATAATATCCAAGCATCTGAGCTGCAAGGAAGTTGGGGCAAGGAAGAAGCACTATGGGTTGACCTAAAAAAAGATGATGGAGCGTCCATTTATATTGGAGTGGTTTACAGGCCTCCAAACCAAAAGGAAGAGCTGGACAGAGATCTGGTTGAAGACAACCATAAGATAGGTAAGAAGGGGGAAGTGGTGATCGTTGGTGACTTTAATATGCCAGATATAGACTGGAAAATCCCATCTGCAGAATCTAAAAATAGTAGAGCGATAGTGGATGCCATGCAAGTAACTTTGTTCAAACAAATGATATTGGAACCCACGAGAGAAGGAACTATACTCAACCTAGTGCTCACTAATGGAGATAATGTCTGATGTCAAGGTGGGCGCCCACCTCAGCACCAGTGATCATCAAACGGTATGGTTTAATATCACTAAAAGAATATGGAAAAGAAGCACAAAGACCAGAGTTTTACAGTTCAAAAACACGGACTTTGAGGAAATGGGGAAGTACCTAGAGGAAGAACTAAATGGATGGGAGAATGAGAGAGATGTGGATCAGCAGTGGACCAATCTAAAAGGAGCAATCACCAAGGCAACTGCTCTATATGTTAGAAATGTAAAGAAAAGCAAAAGAAAAATGAAACCTATCTGGTTCTCAAAGGAGGTGGCTGACAAAATTAAAACTAAAAGAACAGCGTTCAAGAAATATAAAAGATCCCAAAGGGAGGAGCACAAAGAAGAATATTTGATTCAACTGAGGGAGACGAAGAAATTAATCAAGTTGGCAAAAAATCAAGCGGAAGAGAGGATTGCCAAGGAGATAAAAAATGGTGACAAAACATTTTTCAGATACATCAGCGAAAAGAGAAAAGTCCAAAGTGGTATAGTGAAATTGAAAGGTGGAAATGATCAATGTGTGGAGAGAGACGAAGAAATGGCAGAAATATTAATAGAATACTTCAGCTCGGTGTTCACTAAAGAAGACCCTGGAGAAGGACCATCTGTACACAACAAGAAACGGGAGGGAAGTGGAATAGATGAAAATCCTTTTACAGTAGAAAATGTATGGGAAGAGCTAAAGAATCTGAAAGTGGACAAAGCCATGGGGCCTGATGGGATTCATCCAAGGATACTGAGGGAGCTCAGAGATGTGCTGGCGGGTACGCTGTGTGACCTGTTCAATAGATCCCTAGAAACGGGAGTGGTGCCGAGTGATTGGAGAAGAACGGTGGTGGTCCTGCTTCACAAGAGTGGGAACAGAGAGGAGGCTGGTAACTACAGACCAGTTAGCCTCACTTCGGTGGTGGGAAAAGTAATGGAGTCACTGTTGAAAGAGAGAATAGTGAACTATCTACAGTCCGGAGAATTGATGGACCAGAGGCAGCATGGATTCACCAGAGGAAGGTCCTGTCAGACAAATCTGATTGACTTTTTTGACTGGGTAACCAAGGAATTGGATCGAGGAAGAGCGCTCGATGTCATCTACTTGGATTTCAGCAAAGCTTTTGATACGGTTCCGCACAGGAGACTGGTGAATAAAACGAGAAGCTTAGGAGTGAGTGCTGAGGTGGTGACCTGGATTGAAAACTGGTTGACGGACAGAAGACAATGTGTGATGGTAAATGGAACTTTCTCCGAAGAGAGAGCGGTTTTAAGTGGTGTACCGCAAGGATCGGTGTTGGGACCGGTCCTGTTCAATATTTTTGTGAGCGACATTGCGGACGGGATAGAAGGTAAGGTTTGTCTTTTTGCAGATGACACTAAGATCTGCAACAGAGTGGACATGCCGGAAGGAGTGGAGAGAATGAGACGGGATTTAAGGAAACTGGAAGAGTGGTCGAAGATATGGCAGCTGAGATTCAATGCCAAGAAGTGCAAAGTCATGCATATGGGGAGTGGAAATCCGAATGAACTGTATTAGATGGGGGGGGGGGGGGGGGGGAAAGGCTGATGTGCACGGAGCAGGAGAGAGACCTTGGGGTGATAGTGTCTAATGATATGAAGTCTGCGAAACAATGCGACAAGGCGATAGCAAAAGCCAGAAGAATGCTGGGCTGCATAGAGAGAGGAATATCGCGTAAGAAAAGGGAAGTGATTATCCCCTTGTACAGGTTCTTGGTGAGGCCTCACCTGGAGTACTGTGTTCAGTTCTGGAGACCGTATCTACAAAGAGACAAGGACAAGATGGAAGCGGTACAGAGAAGGGCGACCAGGAAGGTGGAGGGTCTTCATCGACATACGAGGAGAGATTGAAGAATCTAAATATGTACTCCCTGGAGGAAAGGAGGAGCAGGGGTGATATGATTCAGACTTTCAGATACTTGAAAAACTTTAATGATCCAAAGACAACGACAAACCTTTTCCGTCAGAAAAAAATCAGCAGAACCAGAGGTCACGAGCTGAGGCTCCAGGGAGGAAGACTAAGAACCAATGTCAGGAAGTATTTCTTCACGGAAAGGGTGGTGGATGCCTGGAATGCCCTTCCGGAGGAAGTGGTGAATTCTAAAACTGTGAACGACTTCAAAGGGGCGTGGGATAAACACTGTGGATCCATCAAGTCTAGAGGGCGTGAATAAAGTGGAGGCAGCAAAACACTGCACGGAGCGGCAGTAGCCACAGAGGCATTCAAACACTGCACGGAGCGGCAGTAGCCACAGAGGCATTCACGGAGCGGGATGCCAGTGGCCAGTAGTTAGTGTTCCACTTTCACGGAGTGGAAGGATGGAGGGCTGCCATCTCCAAAAAAAAAAATAAAAAAAATAAAAAAACAAACAAAAAAATAAAAACAGGGGTGGGTAAGTGAATGGGGCAAGGGTGTGGCCTGCTTGTTACAGTGGTTGCTACCCCTAATTGATCTGGATGTCACTTGGATGCAGATACTAGGGGTGTGCATTCGTTTTGAACTTAAATGGAAAACACAACTTTTTTTTTTTTTTAACTTAAAAAAATGATGAGGCGTAAACGATCGGATTTCCAACTTATTCACATAGCTATGTTGAATACGTTGGAAATCGCGATTGTTGATCTAAATAAAAATTTAAACCCCTCACCCTCCTTAATCCCCCCCCCCCCAAGACTTACCAAAACTCCCCAAGCTGGCCAAAAGTTCCGTGAGGGTCCGGGAGCAGACGCGTGGGGAATCACGTGACGTCTGCGTCACTCCGACATGACGCCGACGTCACGTGGTCCATCGCGGTTCCGCTCCCGGACCCCTCGTTGGACCCAAACGGCACTTTTGGCTAGCTTGGAGGGGCCTCCTGACCCCCCCAAGCTGGCCAAAAGTGCCTTTTGGGCCCAACGAGGGGTCCGGGAGCGAACCCGAGGGGAATCACGTGACGCCGCGTCACGCCGACGTGACGCCGACGTCACGTGCTCCTTGCAAAGGAGTTCAGGAATGGCGTCCTGACCCCGCTGGACCACCAGGGAGTTTTGGTAAGTCTTGGGGGGGGGGGGGGGGCGGGATTAAGGCAGGTGAGGGGTTTAAATTTTTATTTGCACATATGGACATACACTCAACTTATGGAATTCTCCATATGTCCATATTGACCGCAAATGGGACCCCCTTTCGACTTATGGACTTATGAACTTAAACTTTTGGTCTGCACATCCCTAGCAGATACAGCGCTGCTCTCTAAATTGGTGGTGGGGTGGAGGGGAATTAGGGCTGGAGGGTACTGGAAGCCAATAGTAAAAGGTGGGAGAGAGAAAAAGGGGGGAAAAAAAAAAGGGATAAAGTGCGTAGCTTGCTGGGCAGACTGGATGGGCCGTTTGGTCTATGTTTCTATGTTTCTATGTATTTAAGGATCCGTGCCTCACAACCACCACAACTTTCTCTGCTTCAGTCCCAACCTTTGGAATGCCTTAGCACCCAACATCAGACTAGCTCCTAATCTGCTAGTTTTCAGAAAACTAGCAAACACATGGCTCCTTGAAGTGGCTTTTGGGCCACTAAGTTGACCTATGTATGAAGCCATGATCACTGAACCTTAAAACACTGCAGGAATATTTTCCTTTGAAGGGCTTGCTGGACATGGATAAGCAATCATCCCAGCATATTAAATCTGAACCGTATACTTTCTCTATTGATCTACCTCACAGTGATTTATTTCTTTATTTTCTACCTCAGTTGCCTTACCCTAAAGCACCCTCTGATGTATTCTCCCTGACTTAATTACTCTGGTGTATTTATTATTGTGAGAACTACTGTGCCTTTGAGACATTAAGAATGTAAATATTGACCCAATGTAATATACTTTGAACTTCTTAGCTGGAAAAGAGTGAAATGAAAAGATGATGATGATAATTTCCTAAGAAACTCCATAAATTTACCTTATATTACCCAACTCATTGTAACGTTCATGAGAAAGCATTTAACAGGAAACATACCCTATGATGCTTTTGTTTTAGTGGTGAATCTGATGAACATCTAAACTGTACAAAGCAGATCAATTGAAGTTGAATTTTTATTCTACTTTATCAGAGGCCAACCATGGATAGTTCAATTAATCTATTCTTAAAACAAAATAGGTGACCCAGAAATGCTCATGTTAGAATAGAATATGATTTTGGTTGGCAATTTTTTAGATCTTAGCAATCAATGAATACTTGATTCCTCCAATCATAAATGAAAATTAAGGAAGAAGTATAGATGTGCAGTGAAGATAAATATAGCAAAAAGAGGATGACATTTTGCAAACCTTCTTGTCAGAGGTAGGATTTTACAGAAGAGAAATATGATCTGCAATGAAGCAATTGTTCCTGTAAGCTGAAAATGTTTATATCCTACCACTTTAAAAAATGCAAACAAAACAGCAGGAGTATGACAGCTAGAGAAGTTCAGCAAGATATTTACTGAGGTGTCCTAGTCTGCCGTAAAATAATATTTAATGGATTGCCCTTAGAGAATAGAAAAAAGCCACATCAATTTTACTGGTTGGTTAGATCTGCACAGAATCCCTGCAGGTTGTTTGCTAGGTCTATGCTTGCTGAAAATCCCCTGAAAGCTTAAGTCTAAAATATAATTAGATAATTACTGTACCTTCTAAAGTGGGCATGTGTACAGTTTTC
This sequence comes from Rhinatrema bivittatum, assembly GCF_901001135.1. Taxonomy (NCBI): domain Eukaryota; kingdom Metazoa; phylum Chordata; class Amphibia; order Gymnophiona; family Rhinatrematidae; genus Rhinatrema; species Rhinatrema bivittatum. The sequence continues at coordinate 342,499,314 of NC_042616.1, read as the reverse complement.
CATCATTATTTATAAAGAGCTTGACATCTATAGACAATTTACCAGCCAAAGATGGGAGAGAATTTTCTTGCTAATAGTGATTGCCTCATTATGCCAGGTCTTTGCTAATAGATGTCTCAAGAGAGGCAAATGACTCACACTGAACTATTTTGGAAAAAATGATGGTGGTGTGCTCATCTTGATGTACATTTCCCTCATTAACTGTGAAGACCTCTAAACAGTTTCATATCTGCTAGCCTACAGTCTGCAAAGCTAAACACATGTAATGCATTGCATACAGAATGCAGATTTTTACCAGAACAAAATTTAGGCCAACCTCCTTGGAGGTCTCTATTTAAAAAAAAAACAAAAAAAAAAACCTGAAAGCAATAATATATCTATATGAATCAAACTTGATGTCTTTCAAACAGCTGATCTTTCTGATAACAAAGGGGGATGGTAAAATCCTCTGTTTAACTTGCAAGTTTTCAAAATACACAGTGTCAATCAGGGAAATCATGTCAAATGAATCTGAGTTATTAGCTTGCTTTATTTGCTGGAAAAATCTATTTTTCAACATTTTTTGTAACCATATATTATTTCACAATGCAGTAAAGACATTTATTAGTTCATATCATTCTGATCATTATGCATCAACATTTATACGGATTCATTCTTTAAGTCCTGAATAAAGATGAAAATCTCACCACATGGGAAATGAATCCTGAAATCCTGAAACGAAACATTTTCTGGGTGAATGTGTTTGTGATTGTCTGTGTGCAAATAGGGACATGCTGCAGAGAGCAAGAGAAGAGAGTTTTTGCTTACATTCTCTCCTTCTACAAATTGATTCAAGCCTTAATCTGAATTTCTTTAACATTTTACAATCTTTTAAAATCTTTTCTTCTATTCTGTTTATTTCCTTTTTCCATCATGGTTTTCCCAAACACCTGAAGCATAATTTTAAAAAGTATTTTTGCCACTATACTTCTTTCCGAGATGTAAATTTAACCCCTTTTTAGTACATGTACTGTATCCTGAGGGTCCATAAAATAATTTATCGGGCCTGCTACCACTTCCCCAGTCTTTCTGATCCTAAGGGGTGGGTTCTTTTCTATTAGGGGGAAGGCTGACCTTCAAGACCCAGACAGTGTAGCAAAATCCCTCCTGTTTTGTGCTACTATGCCAGCTATCAATGATAGTATTGCAGATTTGCTTACAATGGAGGCAATGCATGCATATCTTTCTCATGCATTTTCATTGTAGACATCCTGAAAACCTGGCTTGTTTGTGGCACTCAAGGACTGGAGTTCACCATCATTGCTCTAGCCTTTAGGGATCAAAAATTGTACCTGTGGTCCACTTGAGTGAAAATTCATCCCCAGCCTGTGTCCTGTGTCCCAAAGGGTAGCGATCCAGTTGTGGATCTCCAAAGCTCTTGCCTCTGCTTTTCAGACTCCTCCAGATGTGACTTCTATTTGGGATAGGTCTGTTGCTGGAAAAAGAGGCTAATATAGCCCAGCTTCAACGGTAAGGAGAGGTGGCGTTAAATCTCCTCAGAAAACAAAAAGGGGAAAACATTTTCCCCAAAATCTTCTTTGAGGTGATAAGTCACTGCAGTCCTTTCACTGGCAGGAAGTAGGAGCATGCAGATACAGGGCATGTCCCTCACCAGAACTGGACCAGGATCTCACCACAGGAAAACTACAAAAATATTCAAAAGCTAACAAAGTCTCTTTCCACAAAACTGGAGGCAGGTTCTAACAGGCAAGGAATTTCTGCAAGAATCTCTTCTCAAATCAACCAGCTACCAATCCGGCTCCTTACTCTCCAGAAGCCAAACCAAAATGAGTACATTCTAAACCACTAGCCTCCCTTTGTGCCCTAAGGAGCTATCATTTATAGCCAGCTAATAGTGGAAGTGCTGTTAGGATATGGTTTCAGTCACTAACCTGGAAAACCCAAGGCAGGGATAGGGCCATAAGAACTTGCCATGCTGGGTCAGACCAAGGGTCCATCAAGCTCAGCATCCTGTTTCCAACAGAGGCCAAACCAGGCCACAAGAACCTGGCAATTACCCAAACACTAAGAAGATCCCATGCTACTGATGCAATTAATAGCAGTGGCTATTCCCTAAGTAAACTTGATTAATAGCTGATAATGAACTTCTACTCCAAGAACTTATCCAAACCTTTTCCACATCCTCTGGCAACAAATTCCAGAGCTTTATTGTGCGTTGAGTGAAAAAGAATTTTCTCCAATTAATCTTAAATGTGTTACTTGCTAACTTCATGGAATGCCCCCTAGTCCTTCTATTATTCGAAAGTGTAAATAACTGATTCACATCTACTCATTCAAGACCTCTCATTATCTTAAAGACTTCTATCATATCCCCCTCAGCCGTCTCTTCTCCAAGCTGAACAGTGGAAGCACTGAGAGGAGAGGATCACCTTGCTGGTGGATGAAAGGAATCAGTAAGTTTTTGCTTGGGACATTGTCTTTTTCAAACGTATTGGGCCAAAGTTAACTATTTGGGAATATTATTTAGTGTGTTTGTGCTTTTAATAGTCAGTAAGACAGCGAATAACAAGTTAGACTGTTTGTATTTTTAAATGGTCAGTCAGTAAGGCAGCTAGTAAGCAGCATTTAGTGTGTTTATTTTTAAAAGTATGTAAGGCAACTAGTAAGCAGAACTGAGTGTTTGTATTTAAAAAAATAAAAAAATATTAGCCAGAAGCTCAAAATAAGCTAGGAGCAGTGTATACCTAAGTAAAAAGGTTGAAAATTTCAGTTCAGTTATTCACCTTGGAAAGGTGTTGAGATAGTGTGATTTGGTTTGATTAGGTACCAACATTTGATAATCAAGAGAGCAGTGAGTCACTCTGGCTGACTAACTAAAGTTAGACTGTTTGGATTTCCCAACCCTCCCACCCCTCGCCTACCCACCCCTAGTCATCCTTTAATTTATAGGCAGGTGCCACTTTCACAAAAAAAAAAAAAAAATTCAACAAAAACTTTATTGAGAGTTTGATCAGTCCCTTGTGGGCCACTACCAGACATATACGGGCGGATTTTAAATGCCCTGCTCGCGTAAATCCGCCCGGATTTACGCGAGCAGGGCCCTCGCGCCCAGCACACCTATTTTGCATAGGCCGCCGGCACGCGCAGAGCCCCGGGACGCGCGTAAGTCCCGGGGTATTTTTAAGGGGGCATCGGGGGCGGGGCCGAATGACGTGGCGTTTCGGGGGCGGGACCGGGGGCATGACGCTGGCCCAGGGGTGTGGTCGAGGCCTCCGGACCAGCCCCCGGGTCGGATGTCGTAGATTTACGCCTGCTTCTAGCAGGCGTAAATCGAGGGACAAAGGTAAGGGGGGGGTTTAGATAGAGCCGGGGGGTGGGTTAGGTAGGGGAAGGGAGGGGAAGCTGAGGGGAGGGCGAAAGAAAGTTCCCTCTGAGGCCGCTCCGATTTCGGAACGGCCTCGGAGGGAACGGAGGCAGGCTGCGCGGCTCGGCGCGCGCAGGCTGCCCAAAATTGGCAGCTTTGCGCGCGCCGATCTCGGATTTTATAAGATACATGCGGCTATGCGTGTATCTTATAAAATCCAGTGTACTTTTGTTTGCGCCTGCTGCGTGAACAAAAGTATGTGATCGCGCTCTTTTTTAAAATCTACCCCATAGTGAATTCACTAATACATTTAAAGGACGTTAATTAGACACATTCCTACTCCCATAGCATCCTAAAACTTAACTAGGAACTGAACAAAACTGAGATGAAGGCAGCAGCCCAGCAGCAAGAGGGGGGCTACCCAGTCTTTTGCATTGAGTGTCACATGATTGATTTTTTACCCGCCGGTGAGAAGTTGTACATGTGCATGCGATGCAAAGAGCTCCTGGCTCTCAGAGAACGAGTCCGATCTCTGGAGGCTAGAGTGGCAGACCTGGAGGAGCTGAGGCAGACAGAGAGGTATATAGATGAGACCTTCAGCGACATAGTAGCCAAGTCCGAACTTCAGACTGGCAGCCCTGGTGCTGCCTTGGAGGAAGAAGGTCTCATGACTGGAGAGTATCAACCGGGTGCAGCAGGAAAGGATCCTGTAGCAAGGACCTGCTCTCCACATGATGCATTGTCCTTTCGCACTGAGGATATCTCCTCAAGGCCTACTGCCCAGGAGGGAAGGGATAAGCCGGCCGTCATAGTTGGTGATTCGATTATTAGGAATGTAGATAGCTGGGTGGCTGGTGGGCATGAGGATCGCCTGGTAACATGCCTACCTGGTGCGAAGGGGGCGGACCTCACGCATCACCTAGATAGGATTTTAGACAGTGCTGGGGAAGAGCCGGCTGTCGTGGTATATGTGGGCACCAACGACATAGGAAAATGTGGGAGGGAGGTTCTGGAAGCCAAATTTAGGCTCTTAGGTAGAAAGCTTAAATCCAGAACCTCCAGAATAGCATTCTCTGAAATGCTCCCTGTTCCATGCGCAGGTCATCAGAGGCAGGCAGAGCTCCAGAGTCTCAATGCGTGGATGAGACGATGATGCAAGGAAGAGGGATTCAGTTTTGTTAGGAACTGGGGAACCTTTTGGGAAAGGGGGAGTCTCTTCCGAAGGGATGGGCTCCACCTTAACCAGGGTGGAACCAGACTGCTGGCGCTAACCTTTAAAAAGGAGATAGAGCAGCTTTTAAACTAGAACAAAGGGGAAAGCTGACAGTCGCTCAGCAGCGCATAGTTCGGAAAGAGGTATCTTCAAAGGATACTAATGATGCATTAGAATTAGGGCATCCCGACAGTGAGGTTCCAATAATAAGAAAAGTAGTCCAAGTGCCTGTAACTGAAAACTCACCTGAGCTAAAAAATTCTAACTTATCCCTATCAATTAAAAAGCAGAATGAAAATACAAACAAAAAACAAACTTTGAAATGCTTGTATGCTAATGCCAGAAGTCTAAGAAGTAAGATGGGAGAATTAGAATGTATAGCAGTGAATGATGACATAGACTTAATTGGCATCTCAGAGATATGGTGGAAGGAGGACAACCAATGGGCCAGTGTTATACCGGGGTACAAATTATATCGCAATGTCAGAGAGGAGCACCCGGGAGGCGGTGTAGTGCTTTATGTCCGGGATGGCATAGAGTCCAAGAGGATAAACATCCTGCATGAGAATAAATGCAAAATTGAATCTTTATGGGTAGAAATCCCTTGTGTGTTGGGGAAGACTATAGTGATAGGAGTATACTACCGTCCACCTGGTCAAGATGGTGAGACGGACAGTGAAATGCTAAGAGAAATTAGGGAAGCTAACCAAATTGGTAGTGTAGTAATAATGGGAGACTTCAATTACCCCACTATTGACTGGGTAAATGTATCATCGGGATACGCTAGAGAGATAACGTTCCTGGATGTAATAAATGATAGCTTTATGGAGCAATTGGTTCAGGAACCAATGAGAGAGGGAGCAATTTTAGATCTAATTCTCAGTGGAGCACAGGATTTGGTGAGAGAGGTAGGTAATGGTGGTGGGGCCCTTGGCAATAGTGATCATAATATGATCAAATTTGAATTAATGACTGGAAGAGGAACAGTATGCAAATCCATGGCTCTCGTGCTAAACTTTCAAAAGGGAAACTTTGATAAAATGAGAAAAATTGTTAGAAAAAAACTGAAAGGAACAGCTACAAAAGTAAAAAGTGTGCAAGAGGCGTGGTCATTGTTAAAAAATACCATTCTAGAAGCACAGTCCAGATGTATTCCACACATTAAGAAAGGTGGAAAGAAGGCAAAATGATTACCAGTATGATTAAAAGGGGATGTGAAAGAAGCTATTTTAGCCAAAAGATCTTCATTAAAAAATTGGAAGAAGGATCCAACAGAATAAAATAGGATAATGCATAAACATTGGCAAGTTAAATGTAAGACATTGATAAGACAGGCTAAGAGAGAATTTGAAAAGAAGTTGGCTGTAGAGGCAAAAGCTCACAGTAAAAACTTTAAAATATATCCAAAGCAGAAAGCCTGTTAGGGAGTCAGTTGGACCGTTAGATGATCGAGGGTTTAAAGGGGCACTTAGAGAAGATAAGGCCATCGCGGAAAGATTAAATGATTTCTTTGCTTTGGTTTTTACTGAAGAGGATGTTGGGGAGGTACCCGTACTGGAGAAGGTTTTCATGGGTAATGATTCAGATGGACTGAATCAAATCATGGTGAACCTAGAAGATGTGGTAGACCTGATTGACAAACTGAAGAGTAGTAAATCACCTGGACCAGATGCTATACACCCCAGAGTTCTGAAGGAACTAAAAAATGAAATTTCAGATCTATTAGTAAAAATTTGTAACCTATCATTAAAATCATCCATTGTACCTGAAGACTGGAGGATAGCTAATGTAACCCCAATATTTAAAAAGGGCTCCAGTGGCGATCCGGGAAACTACAGACCAGTTAGCCTGACTTCAGTGCCAGGAAAAATAGTGGAAAGTGTTCTAAACATCAAAATCACAGAACATATAGAAAGACATGGTTTAATGGAACAAAGTCAGCATGGCTTTCCCAAGGCAAGTCTTGCCTCACAAATCTGCTTCACTTTTTTGAAGGAGTTAATAAACATGTGGATAAAGGTGAACTGGTAGATGTAGTATACTTGGATTTTCAGAAGGCATTTGACAAAGTTCCTCATGAGAGGCTTCTAGGAAAAGTAAAAAGTCATGGGATAGGTAGCAATGTCCTTTCGTGGATTGCAAACTGGCTAAAAGACAGGAAATAGAGAGTAGGATTAAATGGACAATTTTCTCAGTGGAAGGGAGTGAGCAGTGGAGTGCCTCAGGGATCTGTATTGGGACCCTTACTTTTCAATATATTTATAAATGATCTGGAAAGAAATATGACGAGTGAGATAATCAGATTTGCAGATGATACAACATTGTTCAGAGTAGTTAAATCACAAGCAGATTGTGATAAATTGCAGGAAGACCTTGTGAGACTGGAAAATTTGGCATCAAAATGGAAGATGAAATTTAATGTGGATAAGTGCAAGGTGATGCATATAGGGAAAAATAACCCATACTATAGTTACACAATGTAAGGTTCCATATTAGGTGTTACAACCCAAGAAAGAGATCTAGACGTCATAGTGGATAACACATTGAAATCGTCGGTTCAATATTCTGCGGCAGTCAAAAAAGCAAACAGAATGTTGGGAATTATTAGAAAGGGAATGGTGAATAAAACGGAAGATGTCATAATGCCTCTGTATCGCTCCATGGTGAGACTGCACCTTGAATACTGTGTACAATTCTGGTCACTGCATCTCAAAAAAGATATAATTGTGATGGAGAAGGTACAGAGAAGGGCTACCAAAAATTTAAGGGGAATGGAACAGCTCTCCTATGAGGAAAGACTAAAGAGGTTAGGACTTTTCAGCTTGGAGAAGAGATGGCTGAGGGGGGATATGATAGAGGTGTTTAAAATCATGAGAGGTCTAGAACAGGTAGATGTGAATCGGTTATTTACTCTTTCGGATAATAGAAAGACTAGGGACACTCCATGAAGTTAGCATGTGGCACATTTAAAACTAATCGGAGAAAGTTCTTTTTTACTCAACACACAATTAAACTCTGGAATTTATTGCCAGAGGATGTGGTTAGTGCACTTAGTATAGCTGTGTTTAAAAAAGGATTGGATAAGTTCTTGGAGGAGAAGTCTATTACCTGCTATTAATTAAGTTGACTTAGAAAATAGCCACTGCTATTACTAGCAGCGGTAACATGCAATAGACTTAGTTTTTGGTACTTGCCAGGTTCTTATGGCCTGGATTGGCCACTGTTGGAAACAGGATGCTGGGCTTGATGGACCCTTGGTCTGACCCAGTATGGCATGTTCTTATGTTCTTATGTCCTTTTTCTTGACAAAGAAAAAGCCTGCTCTGGCGGGAGAATCGGAGGGTCGGATGAACCCTTTTTCTAAGTTCTCTTTAATATACTCAGACATGTCCAGGGTTTCTGGATGAGACAATTGATAAGTTCTGCCCTTGGGAGGGGTCATGCCTGGCAGAAGTTCTATAGGGCAATTCAGCTTGCATAGCGGAGGTAGTGTGTCAGCCTTCTGCTTCAAAAAGACATCTTCAAAGTCGGCATACTGGGTAGGCAAACCAGGTGGAATGGAAGACAGAGATGGCTGGAGATACTTGACATAGACAAATCTTCTGGAATTTGGAACCCCAGTGCACAAATTACAGAGAATGCCAATCGAACTGGTGTTCGTGGAACTGGAGCCAGGGAAGCCCCAGAATGACTGGATGTGTAGAGTGTTTTAACACATAGAAGGAGATCTCCTCCTCATGGAGAGTGCCCACGGTAAGACGAACGGGCATTGTTTGATGGGTTATGAGCCCTGGAAGATATTCTCCTTGGATGGAGGCAATACGAAGGCTCACCTCTAATATCTGAAGAGGAATGTTCAGAAGCTTGACGATGTCATCCATGATGAAGCTAATAATCAGTTAAGCGTGTGAAGATGGTCTTATTACCATACCATTTTCTTCTGGAAGAGTATAATTGAAGTGTAGAAATTAATAATGTAATGTGGACTTCCACACGGAGTGTGATGTCAACAGTAAATAACACTGTAATTGCTGTTGACTCCGAATCTGATATACCCACTAAGTCTCAAATGACCAGCTGCAATATTACGCGTAGTGGCAGGCAGCACGTCAGTCTCCTTCAAATTGCCCCTGAGGCAGCCCCCGTGAGTGGGGCGAAACTCGGCCTGAGTCGGGCAATTTGTGAATTGGATTTTTATGTCTCCTTAATAAAGTTTTTCAACGGACATTCTTAGGCATCTATTTTCTTGGTGTTTTCCTCACGGCTTTTTTAGATCACCTACCTCCTTGTTTTATCAATCCATGAAGAAGCTGCCACTTGCCCCTGTAACAACAAGAGCAGTGGTGGCAAAAGAGTGGAACCCGATGCCCAGAGAGACTGGAAGCAGGAGTTGAGGGTCTGTGACAGTAGCGCCTAAGCTCGGGACCCCTGCCATGCTCAGGCGTTGCAGTTTTCTAGATGGACCAGACAGGACTGCCGAAGATGACTGGAGGCATCACAGTAAAGGCAAAGACCTTCCTTCCTCTGACAAAGACGTTCAGTAGGAGACAGTCGCCCACAGTTCACCTCCATGGGTTCCATCACGGGAGGAGGTGGTGGTGATGGAATCTTGGCTGGAGGACTCTGGACACGTGTGGGATGTGGAGTAGGAGAGCGAGAGGCCTTTACTTTCAGGCGCCATTGCCGGAGTTGATGGTCGATCTTCCCGGTGAGGGAAATCAGATCCTCTAGAGACGTGGGAGTCTCATGGATGGAGAGTTCATCTTTGAGAGCGCTGGAGAGACCATCTAGGAAGATAGCTTGCAGACAATCTTCTTGCCTCCTGAGCTCGGTAGCCAGGGTCCTGAATTCCACCATATACTCTGAGAGGGTCCGTGGCCCTTGACGGAGGTGAAGTAGATTATCTGGCTACAGCTTGGCAGCCTGGGTCTCCAAAGGTCTGCTTGAATAGAGCAATAAACTTGGATAACTTGGAAAGTATGGGATCAGTGCATTCCCATAAAGGAGAGGCCCATGCAAGAGCCTTCCCTTCCAGACAGGAAAGGATGAAGGTCACTAGGGATGTGAATTGTTTTTTGACGATATAAAAAAATCGTCAGCTAATTTTTAAATCGTCAAAAATCGTTAGAGTGCGTGATACAATACAAATTCCCCCGATTTATCGTCAAAAATCGTTAAATCGGGCACGGCAATTATTTGGGGGGAGGGCGGGAAAACCGGCACACCAAAACAACCCCTAAACCCACCCCGACCCTTTAAAACCAATCCCTTACCCTCCCGAACCCCCCCAAAATGTTAAATTACCTGGTGGTACCGGGGGGGGGGGGGGGTGTGTTCCGGCACAATCTCCCGCTCTCGGGCCATCGGCGCCATTTTGGCTGCCACTAATATAAATGGCGCCGATGGCCCGATAAAAAAAAAAACCCACCCGACCCTTTAAGCTGACCCCCTTAGCCTCCCCCACCCTCCCGACCCCCCCCAAAATGTTAAATTACCTGGTGGTCCGGGGCGGGGGGGTCCCGGCACGATCTCCCGCTCTCGGGCCATCGGCGCCATTTTGGCTGCCACTAATATAAATGGCGCCGATGGCCTGATAAAAAAAAAACCCACCCGACCCTTTAAGCTGACCCCCTTAGCCTCCCCCACCCTCCCGACCCCCCCCCAAAACCTTTTAAAATTACCTGGTGGTCCGGGGGGAGGGGCACGGGGAGCGATCTCCCGCTCTCGGGCCATCGGCTGCCACTCATAAAGATGGCGCAGATGGCCCTTTGCCCTTACCATGTGACAGGGTATCCGTGCCATTGGCCGGCCCCGTCACATGGTAGGAGCACTGGATAGCAGGTGCCGGCCATCCAGTGCTCCTACCATGTGACAGCCAATGGCACGGATACCCTGTCACATGGTAAGGGCAAAGGGCCATTGGCGCCTTTTTTTTTAGCGCAGCTGATGGCCTGGGAATGGGAGATTGCTCCCCATGGCCCCCCTGGACCACCAGGTATGTGTAAAAGGTTTTGGGGGGGGGGGGGGTCGGGAGAGTGGGGGAGGCTAAGGAGGTAATTTTAAAGGGTCGGGTGGGGTTTTTTTTTTTATCGGCGCGGGCCTCACTAAAAAAAATTAGTGATGTGAATTGGAATCGGAATCGATCCCAATTCACATCTCTAATGATCAGATTCCCCCCCCCCCCCCAGCCAAACCCGATTGTTAAAACGATCGGGCACATGATTCACATCCCTAAAGGTCACTTTAGTGGTTTCCTTCAGGAAGAAGGAGGGTTGCAGTACAAATTGCATGAAGCACTGATTGAGGAAGCCACGACAGGAGCATGGGTCCCCATTGTATCAAGGAGGTGCAGGGAGTGCCAACAATACTTTGGGAAGCAGAGAGGCCGATAAGCCTACAGGATTGGCCAGAGCTGTATCTTGCAGCTGTGAATGAAGCTCTTCCAACGAAGAGGCTAGCGATTCCAAAGCTCTGTGATGTTCTTGGACTGTGGAGGCCAAACCCGGTAGGGCCCTGGAGGCGGGAGACTCCACCGAGTCCATGGCTTTGGCAACCTGTTGCGCTCAGGGATGGGCCCTTGTCCTGGGGCAGTGGAGAACTGCTCCCTGGTAGGGAATAGGAAGCACCTGCCCCCAGGGGGCAGAGCACTGGAGGAGACAGAGGGTAGGATGAGCTTCACCACTGGAAGCCTGCGGTCCCACCAGGTGGAGCCCCTAGGGACCCGGGCCACTTGGACTTAGGTGGGCCTCGCAGGGTCTCCTGGAGAGGTAGTAGACAGGCATACCCATGGACAATAAGGGAGCGCAGTCAGACTCGAGGCTGTAGGTCTGATGGAGCAAGGAAGACCAGAACAACGTAGGCAATGACAAGGCTAGGGACAGAGCCAGAATCAGAGGCATGGTCAAGGACAGTCGAGATCAGAATCTGAGGAGTAGCCAACGAGTCAGTACCAGAGAGACAGTCCGAGGGTACTAACTGGGGAGACGAGACAGACGGACACTGGAATAGAAGGATGCTGGGATAAGGCTGGAATAGTATTATGCTGAAACAAGGCTGGAACAAGACTGGATTGAGATTGGAACAAGGCTGGAAGAAGACTGTGAACTTGGAGGCAAACTTGCACACATATAGTGTCGACCCGATTGCCAAGGCAAGGAAGTGCAGGCAGGAACCTCTTTATATTAGGCAATCAATCAATCAGGGCACGCTGCGAAGCTAGGACCCGCCCCTGGTCCTACAAGGGACCGAGCGAAGCACGCATGTGTAGGGGTGTGGCCAATGCTACTGGAGATGTCGAACTCCAGCGTGAGGCCTGGTGCGCAGTGGAAGGCCCAGCAACTGCTGCTGCGAGCTGCTGAGGCCTGGAGGAGCTCGCGGCTGCTGCTGGGGAGACCGACCCGTGACCTGCAGAGGAGCCAACGAGGTGAGCAGTCCCTTGCATGGGCTGGGTGCAGATGGGGCGCGTAACAATTTTACGTGTGCTAGTCATAACATTAATCTAAAAAAGATTTATAACTTATGCTCAATATTGTTTTCTTGAAAAAAAGGGGTTATGACTTATGCCGCGCTAGTTACCAGCATTGCTGATACTTAATAATTTATATATAAACAAAGAATTATAACTTGTGCCGCATTTATTATCGATTCTCAGTACTATTTTCAAAACTGTGTACTGCATTTTAATCTCGTGTACACATAAAGAAACAAAAAGAAACAATGCTTGTTCCAAAACTGCTCATAATTCAGTACATCGGGTTACTTATTTAAATGCTGAATAACTTGTAAGAAAACATTTAAAAATGCCCAACATATAAGCACGGTGGAATTCAGTCAGTAATCCAAAAATCACCGCGGTATACAATAGATATCCTTCTTATACACTGTCATTTCAAAAAGAGCGTGAAAAAATGATGATATCACATCCTCCCTACTCTCTGTCAATCACTGTGGCGAGCCGTTCTTAACCCCTATAAGTATGTTGAGCATTTTAAAATGTTTTCTTACGAGAAAACAGTATTGAGCGTAAGTTATATATCCATTTTTTTTTTAAAAAGTATTGAGCATAAGTTATAAATCATTTTTAGATTAATGTTATGACTAGAACACATAAAATATCTAAGTTGACGGTGTAATGAGGCAGTAGATGTTTGTACCCTTGAGTTGCCCGTCACAATAGTCTGGAATTTGAAAGTTTTTTTATGTTTCATTTTTGAGCTGGATACTGTTGCAAACCCCTAAATGAAACAGTGATTTTATTTACTACAATCGTCTCCCTGAATTTTGTGTCCTTAAGTTACATCATTGCTACATTTCTAAGTAATTGATTAATTATATTTTCATGACAAATTTTTTGGTGAAATGTGCTATTGTGTGCAGCTTAATTGCAGCACTCTATTTTAGACAAACTATGGATAGAAAGATTTCCTGAGGTAATTTTTTGTTTCTACTCTTGATGATTGGGATTAGAGAATGTTTCCATTTAAAATGGATATAGGATCTGGAAGGTGCTTATTTATGAGCATTGTTTAAATAAGATTAGTTTATCTAATATTAAAAGGGAGTTACAAATCATTATTTAAACATAAGTTTAGATATATTCAACAGAGGGCTTGTCCCTCTTTGGTATAAGATCATAAGAACATAACAACATAAGAACATGACATACTGGGTCAGACCAAGGGTCCATCAAGCCCAGCATCCTGTTTCCAACATTGGCCAATCCAGGCCATAAGAAGAACCTGGCAAGTACCCAAAAACTAAGTCTATTCCATGTTACAGTTGCTAGTAATAGCAGTGGCTATTTTCTAAGTCAATTAATTAATAGCAGGTAATGGACTTCTCCAAGAACTTATCTAATCTGTTTTTAAACACAGCTATACTAACTGCACTAACCACATCTTCTGGCAACAAATTCCAGAGTTTAATTGTGCGTTGAGTAAAAAAGAACTTTCTCCAATTAGTTTTAAATGTGCTACATGCTAACTTCATGCAGTGCCCCCTAGTCTTTCTATTATCCAAAAGAGTAAATAACCGATTCATATCTACCTGTTCTAGACCTCTCATGATTTTAAACACCTCTATCATATCCCCCCTCAGCCGTCTCTTCTCCAAGCTGAAAAGTCCTAACCTCTTTAGTCTTTCCTCGTAGGGGAGCTGTTCCATTCCCCTTATCATTTTGGTAGCCCTTCTCTGAACCTTCTCCATTGCAATTATATCTTTTTTGAGATGTGGCAACCAGAATTGTACACAGTATTTAAGGTGTGGTCTCACCATGGAGCGATACAGAAGCATTATGACATTTTCCGTTTTATTCATCATTCCCTTTCTAATAATTCCCAACATTCTGTTTGCTTTTTTGACTGCAATAGCACACTGAACCGATGATTTCAATGTGTTATCCATTATGACGCCTAGATCTCTTTCTTGGGTTACAGCACCTAATATGGAACCTAACATTGTGTAACTATAGCATGGTTTATTTTTCCCTGTATGCATCACCTTGCATTTATCCATATTAAATTTCATTTGCCATTTTGATGCCCAATTTTCCAGTCTCACAAGGTCTTCCTGCAATTTATCACAATCTGCTTGTGATTTAACTACTCTGAACAATTTTGTATCATCTGCAAATTTGATTATCTCACTCGTCGTATTTCTTTCCAGATTATTTATAAATATATTGTCAGTACCAAGAGTCCTACAGGATTGTATCTGTTACGCGCCCCGTCCGCAGCCGCCCCACGCATGGACCTGCTCACCTTCATGGTTCCATGGTAGTCCCCGGTCGGCTTCCCTAGCGGTGGTTGCTAGTTCCTCTAGGCCCCGCTGGGCCTTCCATTGCATGCCAGGCCTCATGCCGTGGTTCGGCGTCCTCACCGATGCTAGTCACACCCCTATGCGCCTATTGTAGGGCCAAGGATGGGCCTCAGCACACCCTGATTGATCCCCCGATATAAGGAAGTCCCTGAGAGTGCTTCCTTGCCTTGGCAATCGGGTCAGCTTGTATGCAAGATTGCCTCTGCGTTTGTTCCTGCACTTGTCTTGGTCCTAGTCTTATTCCAGGATCCTTCTGTTCCAGTTCTGTTCCTGCCTTGTTCCTGCATCCTAGTTCCTGCTCGTCTTGTTCCTGTGTTTGTCTGTACGTCTCCCCAGGTAGTACCTCTGAACTGTCTATCCGGTACTGACCTCAGCTTGTTCCAAGACCTGCTTGCCTGCCTGCCGCCTGCCTCAAGACCTCAGCTTGTTCCTTGACCTGCCTGCCTGCTGCCTCCTGACTTCAGCCTGCCTGTGACCTCATCTGATCTCTGGTACCTGACCTTTGCCTTGTTGACCATTCCATGGACTGACCTCTGGACTCTGACCTTTGCTCGCCTGACCTCATCCCTAGAGTCTGGCTCTGTTCCTTGCCTTGCCATCACCTATGCTGTTCTGGTCCTCTTTCCTCCATCGGACCTCTAGCCTCGAACCTGACCACGCTCTACCTGTGTCTGTGGGCATGCCAGAATTCTACTCTACCAGGAGACCCTGCGAGGCCCACCTAAGTCTAAGCGGCCTGGGTCCCTACTGGCTCCTCCCAGGGGGACTTCGGGCTTCCAGTGGTTAAGCTCATCCTAGCCTCTGTCTCCTCCAGTGCTCCGCCCCCTGGGAAAATTCCCTCCTGATCCCTTTCAGGAGGTGTTCCTCCACTGCCCCAGGACAAGGGTACACCCCTGAGTGCAACAGGTTGCCAAGTCCATGGACTCGGCGAAGTCTCCCACCTCCAGGGCCCTACCACGATTGGCTGCCACAGTGAAACAACACCATCAAGCATTAGAGACGCTGGCTTCTTCGGACGAAGAGCTGCGCTCACAATTACAAGATATAGCAATGGCCAACCCTATGAGCCTCTCTGCTACCATGCTTTCCAAAGCATCTTTGGCACTTCCTGCACCCCCCAGATATAATGGGGATCCATGCTCCTGTTGTGCCTTTCTCAATCAGTGCTTTATGCAATTCGCACTGCAACCCTCGTTGTTTTTGAAGGAGATCACTAAGGTAACCTTCATTCTGTCTCATTTAGAAGGGAAAGCTCTGGCATAGGCTTCTCCCTTATGGGAATGATCTGATCTCATCCTCTCCAAATTATCCGATTTCATTGTTCTCTTCAAGCAGACCTTCGGAGACCCAGGTTGTCTGGCTATCGCCAGCCATAGTCTACTCCACCTCCGTCAAGGGTCTAAGACCCTCTCTGATTACACTGTGGAGTTTTGGACCTTGGCTATGGAACTTGGGTGGCAAGAAGATTGTCTGCAAGCCATCTTCCTAGATGATCTCTCGTGCTCTGAAAGATGAGCTCTCCATCCGTGAGACTCCCACGTCTCTAGAAGACTTGATCTCTCTCGCCGGTAGGATCGATCATTGCCTCTGGCAGAGACACCTAGAAGTAAAGGCTCCACACCCTCCTTCAACACGTACCTCAAACGTATCCAGCAACCTCATGAAGAACTCTCCACCAAGAACTCTCCACCACCGCCTTTCACGGAGGAACTCATGGAGGTGAATCGTGTACTATGTACAATGAAATCTTGTACATAGTTATTGTACACTGTTTACCTGTTATTTTATATAGTTTAGCGGCTTTTGTTTGCCAGCCTTTGACTACTTCTCTCCCTTTTTCTCTGTAGTACCATTCCCAGTACCTGTTTGATGTATTTTCTACCTGCAGTTCTGTTGTAAACCGGTATGATGTGACCACTAATACCGGTATAAAAAAGCTTTAAATAAATAAATACATAAATAAATCTTCCAAGATCTCTTGTATAACTTCATAGTCATATATCTGGACGACATCCTGATATTCTCTAAGGAAGAGTCCCATCGTGAACATGCCCGCATTGTCCTTCAATGTCTGAGAGGAAACCACTTGTACACAAAGCTGGAAAAATGTTTGAACGCAATCGCTTACCCTTTCTAGGATACATCATTTCTGACCGTGGATTTTCGATCGATCCAGAGAAACTCCAAGGTATCCGTGACTGGCCCCAGCCAGTAGGCCTTCGGACTTGCAACGTTTTCTTGGTTTCACCAATTATTACTGAAGCTTTATTGCTAACTACTCCTCCATAGTTGCCCCACTTACCGCTATGCGGAGGAAAGGGATCAACACCTGGGTATGGCCACCCAAAGCCCTGGCGGCCTTCCAGACGATTAAGGAAGCTTCAATTCCAGCCCTTGTCTCCACCACCTGGATCCCAGATGCCCATTCATCGTAGAAGTGGATGCCTCTGTGATCGGCGCTGGAGCCGTTCTGAGTCAACACTCCCCTAAGGGCAAACTCATTCCCTGCTCTTTCTACTCTCATGTTTTCCTCCATAGAACTCCTATGGGGGAAAACATGAACTCCTCGCAGTCAAACTTGCACTTCAGGAGTGGTGCCCCTGGTTGGAAGGGGCGCAACATAAATTTACTATCTTCACTGACCACAAGAACCTCGAGCATCTCAAGGAGGCTCAACTCTTGAATCCTCATCATGCCCGCTGGGCACTGTTCTTTGAACGATTTGACTTTAATCTATGTTTTTGTCCTGGCTCCAAGACCCAGCGTGCAGATGCGCTATCTAGATCATTTGAACCTGAAGATGTCCCCAAAGTTCCTAGCTTCATCATAGACCCTGCTTGTATTTCCCCAACCACTACTACCACAGTCCCGGCTGGGAAGACCATTGTGCCTCGTAGGATCCATGAGCGACTGTTAAGTTGGGCTCACAGCTCCAAATTGGCAGGTCACCCTGGTCATGCGAGGACCTTGGAAATGCTGCGAAGACACTATTTGTAGCCTAACATTGTTACCTGAACTGCGGTATATAAAACTGTTAAATAAATAAATAAATAATATGGTGCAAGACTCTTGAAACTACGTGGACTCTTGTCCCACCTGTGCACAACAGAAGCCATCCACAGGAAAGCCATGGGGCTTACTTCAGTCACTCCCAGCACTCACTGAGCCGTGGTCCAGCATCTCGATGGACTTTATTACCGACCTGCCTCTTTCCCAGAATAACACAGTAATTTGGGTCGTTATTGACCACTTTTCAAAAATGGGTCACTTTATTCCCTTGCCGGGCCTTCCTTCCACTCTGGAACTAGCAAAACTCTTCCTAAAGAATATCTTTCGCCTCCACGGACTCCCCAAGGAGATTGTCTCTGACCGAAGGCCACAGTTTGTGGCCAAGTATTGGCATTCCTTATGTAAGAAATTCGATATCTCTTTCAGCTATACATCGGCCTACCATCCCCAGGCCAATGGCCAAGCCATAAGGACCAGTCGGACTTTTAAGACATTCCTTCATTCCTATGTAAACGATCAACAAAATGATTGGTCGAACCTTCTTCCCTGGGCCAAACTGTCTCACAACACTCATGTTGCTGCAGCCACTGACGTTTCCCCATATGCGGTGGTTTTTGGACAGCAGCCCCGCCTGCCTCTTCCTGTTCCTTTGACAGTCCCATCACCAGCGGCACAAGCTATGGCTCATACTATTCGTCATGTTTGGACCCAAGTAAGAGAGCGTCTCTCACAAGCTGCGGAACATTCTAAGTGTACCTCAGACCTTCACAGACGTACTGCTGCACTCTTCTGTCCCAGCCAGAAGGTGTGGCTAAGTGCTTGACACATCTGATTACGACTCCCTTCTCATCGTCTGGCTCCGAAATATATATGACCATTTCCTGTGATCCAAAGAGGGAGCCTTATCATATCAACTCCAACTGCCTCGTTCTATGGGCATCCATAACACGTTTCACGTATCCTTGCTAAAACTGTTGGTCCTCTCCTGGCCCTCCCGCAGAGCCCCTCCTGTTCCCCGTATCTCTGCAGAACCTGACTCTTCCCTCCAGGTAAGAGAGGTCCTCGATGTATGGTGACATCAAGGCAAGTGGGAATACCTTCTTGCCTGGGAGGGTTATGGGGCTGAGGAGGATTCATGGGAACCATCACAAAACATCCTTGATAAGGAACTTTTGAAGACTTTTCATAGAGCCTATCTTGACAAACCACAGCCGTGTAGGGGGAGACCTAGAAGGAGGAGTACTGTTATGCACCCCGTCGGTGTCCATCCCGCACACGGGCATGTTCACCTTCATGGTCCCATGGCAGATCCTGGGTCGGCTTCCATAGCAGAGGTTGCCAGCTCCTCTAGGCCCTGGCATTCTGCAACGGCGGTCACCGGGCCT
The DNA here is from genome assembly GCF_901001135.1 of Rhinatrema bivittatum. Taxonomy (NCBI): domain Eukaryota; kingdom Metazoa; phylum Chordata; class Amphibia; order Gymnophiona; family Rhinatrematidae; genus Rhinatrema; species Rhinatrema bivittatum. Next base: position 342,480,527 of record NC_042616.1, on the reverse strand, counting down.
TCCACTGCGTGCCAGGCCTCACGCCGGGGTTCGGCATCCTCACCGATGCTAGCCACGCCCCTACTTGCGCGCGGCCTATTTTAGGGCCAAGGGCAGGCCTCAGCTCCACGGTGCGCCCTGATTGACCCCCTGAGAATGCTTCCTTGCCTTGGCAATCAGGTCAGCTTATATGCGAGATTGCCTCTGCATTTGTTCCTGCGCTAGTCTTGTTCCTAGTCTCGTTCCAGGATCCTTCTGTTCCAGTTCTGTTCCTGTCTTGTTCCTGCATCCTAGTTCCTGCTCGTCTTTTCCTGTGTTTGTCTGTACATCTCCCCAGGTAGTACCTCTGAACTGTCTATCCGGTACTGACCTCAGCTTGTTCCTTGACCTGCCTGCTTGCCTGTCACCTGCCTCAAGACCTCAGCTTGTTCCTTGACCTGCCTGCCAGCCTGCCACCTGCCTCTAGACCTCAGCTTCTTCCTTGACCTGCCCATCTGTCTGCCACCTGCCTCCTGACTTCAGCCTGCCTGTGACCTCATCTGATCTCCGGTACCTGACCTTTGCCTTGTTGACCATTCCATGGACTGACCTCTGGACTCTGACCTTTGCTCGACTGACCTCGTCCCTAGATTCTGGCTCTGTTCCTTGCCTTGCCATCACCTATGCTGTTCTGGTCCTCTTTCCTCCATTGGACCTCTAGCCTCGAACCTGACCGCACTCTCCCTGTATCTGTGGGCATGCCGGACTTTTACTCTACCAGGAGACCCTGCGAGGCCCACCTAAGTCCAAGCGGCCCGGGTCCCTACGGGCTCCTCCCGGGGAGACCTTGGGCTTCCAGTGGTGAAGCTCATCCTAGCCTCTGTCTCCTCCAGTGCGCCGCCCCTGGGGACAGTTCCCTCCTGATCCCTTGGGTCACGACTTTACTAATTGCTGAATGATAAATGTCCCAAAGTTTAAGAGTAGAGTCTATATTATTTTCAATTGGGATTAAAATCTGCACATCATCTGCATAAATAAAATAAGTGAGAATAAGGGCCTCATTTTCTAAAGTATCGCAGGTCTGTAATACTTTAGAAAATCGCGCTAACGGGGGGGTGGGGCCAAAGCAGGAGGCGGTCCAGCAGCGATCACACCTCCGCGATGCGATTGCTGCCGGCATCGCGCCCAATAACTACACCATAGAAGATGTAGTTATTCGGCGCGAAATAGCCAGCGAAAAGGCCTTACCTTTCCGCTGTGCGCGCTGTCCTCGCAGAGTGGGCCCCGGTGACGCCCCCGACTCCTCCTCTTCCGGTGCTGACTCTGCCTCGATTTCAGTAGCGCAGGCCTGCGCTACTTTCGCTAGCTATCGCAGGCTTGCGCTAACAGCGCAAGCCTGCGATAGCTTTGGAAAATGAGGCCCTAAGACCGGATAAAAGTTTACATAAAGGACGCATATAAATATTAAAAGGAATGGCAGATAATAATGATCCTTGAGGTACCCTATGAAGTAAATTGATTAATTCAGATTCTTTATTATTTAATTTCACTTTGTAGGATCTATTGCTCAAGTAGGATATAAACCATTGTAGAACATTTTCTTTTAAACCAATTTTATTTAGTCTATTAATGAGCGTTTTGTGGTTCACTGTGTCAAAGGCTGAAGAAATATCTAACATAACTAGAAAATAAGATTGACCATTGTCAGTTCCTCTCAACAATGTGTCTTGTAGTGAGACCAATAAAGTTTCTGTACTATAGTACTTTCTAAATCCATATTGAGAAGGAAATAAAATGTTATAAGTTTCTAAATATTCGGAGAGTTGATTGCTAACTATTTTTTCGAGAATTTTGGCTAGACAGGGTAGGTTTGAAATGGGCCTAAGATTGGATGGGTCTAAAAAATTGCTTTGAGCCTTTTTCAGAATGGGTTTTACTATCGCACATTTAAGTATGTCCAGAACAATGCCTTGGGATAAGGAAAGGTTAACAATATCAGATAAAGGTCTAGCATTTATGGTGGAGATGGTCTTTATTAGTTTGGTAGGGATGGAATCAATAGGATGTGTGGCTGGATTCAAATTTTTTATGATAATCTCAATTTCAGCTGATGAAATAGTTTCAAAAGATGACCATGAGATTTTTGGGTTAGGTGGAAGAACTATCTGTTTTGATTCAAATATGGGTATGTTTTTTAATAAACTTAAGATTTTGTCTCTAAAAAAGAAGGCTATCTCATTACATTTGTCATCAGAAATGTCATATGAAGAGGAGTTTGTACTATGGTTAGTGAGATCAGCTACATATGAGAAAAGTGCCCTGGGATTGAATTGATAATTATGAATTTTTTTAGAAAAACAGGGCCGGATTTTAAGATTCATGCGGGAGTAGATTTGTGCGCGCAACCCGGCGCACACAAATCTACTACTGATTTTATAACATGCGAGCGCAGCTGCGCGCATGTTATATAAAATCCAGGGTCGGCGCGTGCAAGGGGATGTACACTTGTGCACCTTGTGCACGCCGAGCCTTAGGGGAGCCTCGATGGCTTTCCCCGTTCCCTCTGAGGCCGCTTCGAAATCGGAGCGGCCTCAGAGGGAACTTTCCTTCCGCCCCCCCCAAGTTCCCCTCCCTTCCCCTACCTAACCCACCCCCCAGTCCTACCTAAACCCCCCCTCACCTTTGTTAAAGAAGTTGCACCTGCCTCTGGGCAGGTGTAGGTTGCATGCGCCAGCACTCGGTCCAGCCTCTGCCCCGCCTCTGGACCGCCCCACCCACTACCCACCTCTTTTTTCAAGCCCTGGGACATACGTGCGTCCCAGGCTTGCGTGCATCACTGGGCCTATGCAAAATAGGCTCGGCACACGAAGCAGCGGGTTTAAAAGGGTTACGCACATATATTACGCGAGTAACCTTTCTAAAATCCGCCCCATAGTCTCTTTTAGTTTTATTAGTGAATGAGTTGTATTTGTGGAGAAGAATCCTATAATTACTTAAAGTGTCAATGGTGGGATTTTTCCTCCATTCCTTTTTAGCATTTCTCAAAGAATGTTTCATCAATTTGAGTTCAAATGTGTACAAAGGTGATTTCTGTTTATTACTGATTATTATTTCTTTTTTGATCAGTGGACAAAGAGTATCGGCTATTTTTTTAGTGAGGAAGTGCCAGGAATTTGTGACTGTATCACTATTTGTTAAATCTAAATTTTCCAGGGCTAATGGAACGTGTTCTATTAGATCGTTTAGCTGACATGACTCACTAAATTCTATAGTTGTTTTTTTTAGGGAGGGTTGTACAGTTAGAATATTGTATCTTAAAGTTAATGGAAATTAGTCAATGGTCCGACCAAGGAACTGGGGTAGAAATTGAAGCTGAGATATTGTCTACAGGGGAATTAATAAAAATAAGGTCTAATGTGGGACCAACCCTATGTGTTGGAAAATTTAAAAGTTGTTGAAATCCTATTGCGAACATAGTTGTTGTGTCCGTCGGTCGTAGATGGCTGCGACCCCTCTGCCTCACCTCTTTTTTGCCCTTCTCCTCCTCCTCCTCCATGGATAAGATGGCTGCCTCTGGTGCCGAGTGCCAAAACCCTCAGCATCTCCAACTCAGCATAGGCGTCCCCGTCCACCATGCTCCTTCCCATGGCCTCCTAGGGTGCGCGGGCGCATGCTGCCTACGCTTATCTACTTGTCATGGTGGGAACCTCGGGGGCGTCCCCACTGCATGACGTCAATATCTCGGGATATTTAAGCCTCTGCTCCGCTCCTAACAAATGAGTTAGCAAGGACTTCGGTTTAGTTACTCTGACCGCTTCTAAGCTGCACGCTTAGATTCCTCACTAACCTCTGGGGTATCTCGCTCCTGAAGAAGCTCTGGGCACTGGCTCCTCGGGGGCCTCTCGCCTCCAACCCTTCGGGGTTTCTACTAACTCAGACAACCGCTCCTCAGGGGCTCTCTTCTCTTTCAGGATTATCTGCGCTCCCAGGTACTCACTCATCGAGGGCCTACCAGCTCAGAGTTTCCTGCCCCTCGGGTCCCACCTTCATCATCTACCAGAAGGATTCCTGCACTACTCTTCAGTGAGTACCTCTATGATCCAGCTCTCCATTTCCATCCTCCAGGTTCGGCTTATTCCACTCTGCGGAATACTACCAACCTTGTACATCTGGGTGAGACTTCTACATCTGAGACTGTCCGAGCGTATTGGCACCTTGCTGGACTTCAGTGCCATTCCTTCCTGCACACTTCCCATCTACCTACAGAAGTACAATAAAGCTTTTCATCTCCAGTGCTCTCTGAGTCTAACCTATCGCTGTGGTTCCCCACGGGGCCCCTCCCCATGGGAGGAGTCATCACAACTGCGACTAAGGGTCCACACTATGCCACAAACCCAACAATAGTGGTAAGAAAAGTTTCACAGTTATGGGATAAGGGATCTGAGTCCAAAGGTAGAATAAAGTCTCCAAAGATAATTGTAGGGAGATCAAGGTTAATGTTTTTAAATAAAAATTTCAATTAAAGGGGAGACATTTGTTTCTAGTAAACCTGGGGGTGCATAGACTAAGGGGTAGATTTTTAAAGTTATGTGTGGGCGTAGATTTGTTCGCGCAACCCGGCGTGAACAAATCTACGCCCGATTTTATAACATGTGCGTGCTGCCACTTGCATGTTATAAAATCCAGGGTCGGCGGGCGCAGGGGGGCACACAATTGTGCAACCTGCGCACGCCGAGTCGAGCAGCCTGCCTCCGTTCCCTCCGAGGCCGCTCCGAAATCAGAGCGGCCTCGGAGGCAACGTTTTTTCCGGCCCCCCCATCTTCCCCTCCCTTCCCCTTCCTAACCCACCCCCAGCCCTAACTAAATACCCCCCTACCTTTGTTAAGAAAGTTACACCTGTGGGCTGCCAGCATGCCATTCCCCGGCCCGGGGGCTGGTTCGGAAGCCTCGGCCACGCCCCCAGAATACCCCCGAGCAGGCACCACACCCACAGCCCCGCCCTGAATGCGGCGCCGCCCCCCGACATGCCCCCAACATGTCCCCGACACGCCCCAAATGAAGCCCTGGGACTTATGCGCGTCCCCGGGCTTTGCGTGTGCCGGCGGCCTATGCAATATAGGCTCACTGGCGCGCAAGTCCCCTGCACGCGTAAATCCGGCTGGATTTATGCATGCAGGGCTTTTAAAATCTGCCCCTAAGCAAATTTGAAGCTGTTGAGATTTAAAAAAAACAATTTCAATGTGCGATGGAGTGTTTACCTGTTGAAGAACAATTTTGAATTATTTTTTGGTTAACATCATAAGACCACCACCCCTTTTGTTAACTCTTGGGATCGAGTTGATATCATAGGAACTTTTTGGTAACTGATTTAAAAGGACAGTATCAGTATTTTTAAACCAGGTTTCCGTTACCCCACAAAAATCAGGATCTTTTTCTAAAAAGAGATCTGAAAGGATAGATTTTTTTTAACAAGAGACTGAGCGTTAACAAGAATAAGGGATAACACAGATGAACCTAATATAGTTGAATTAGAAATTAGGGGAACAGTGATAAGCCGTCTTTGTCTATGGAATGATTTTTGCTTTCTAACAGTTTTTCTTGTTCTAGCTAGAGTAATAATCATGGGGATTTGTGAATTCTCCATAGTAGCGATTACGCTTGTTAGTCCAGCAGTTAAAAAAGAGGATAGACAAAAGACAAAGTGGGTTTATTGCACTATAAGGTAGAGAAACCAACTTTGGTGAAAAAAGACAAAGGGGAAAAAAACCAAGGGGCACGACCAAGGGGCATGCCCCTTGGTCGTGTACCTTCGGCACACTATGCCTCCGGCCCTTCGCGCATGTTTTAAGCCTCCTCGTAGAGCCGATGACATGTTTACGTTAACGTCATCAGCAGAGGAGGGGGTAACACTGCGAGATGTTCCCAATGCCGGAGCTGAGTCAAGCAAATGAAGAAGAAATCAGCTATAATCTGGGCCTCGGATGAGGCAAAACAAGAGTCCTACCTGCAGATGGAGTGGTGTATCTGTCTGCTCCGGCCCTTCGCGTGTGTTTTAATCCTCCTTGTAGAGCCGATGACATGTTTACGTTAACGTCACCGGCAGAGGAGGGGGTAACACCGTGAGATCTTCCCGGTGCCGGAGCTGAGTCAAGCCAAATGAAGAGGAAATCAGCTATAATCTGGGCCTTGGAGGAGGCAAAACAAGAGTCCTACCAACAGATGGAGCGATGCATCTGTATGCTCTGGCATTTTGCATGTGTTTTAAGCCTCCTCGTAGAGCCAATGATGTGTTTACGTTAACGTCATCGGCAGAGGAGGGGGTAACACCATGAGATCTTCCCAGTGCCGGAGCTGAGTCAAGCCAAATGAAGAGGAAATCAGCTAAATTTAGAGATGCAGAATTACATAAATTCATAGTTTCATTCATTCCTGTTATAACTCAGTAGGTCTTCTTTCTTGCTTATGTCATCAGAAATTGCAGTTTATATCTTTAAAGATCTGACTATGTGTTTAGTGAATTCCAGATCTATTAGATATAAAATCCCATTGATTTATGATTTGATAATAAATGAAAATATTGATATATTTTTCATCCCTGAATCTTGGTTAGATGAGAAGGACATCAGAATTCTGTTTCAGCTTTCTCCTCCAAGCATTTTTCTCTATACATCAAGCTAGGTCAGGTGGTGGAGGGGGGTGTGTGTTTTAATTATCTACTTTTGGATTGTTCACCAGTAGAAATATAGCAATCAGGCAACTAATTAATTGTGAATGCCTATTTTTACAAACTATAGTGTGTTTGGATTTCAACTTAAATTCGGTTCCCTCTGATCCAGGCTGATGAATTATATGTTAAAACTGAAATGTTAGCTGAAAGATTGAACCTAACAGTTGGATATTTTTATATTCAAGTGGATATTGCTGGTTCTTAAGTAGAGCAGGAATTTTAAAATATTTTGAATATGCTGGACCTTAGTCAAGCAGTTGAATCCCAGACTCATTCTATAAGACATATTCTAAATTTCACTTTTTTTTATCTGTGGCCTAGTAAGAATGGTTAACATCTGGCTAGATCATTTGTTCATGAACTTCACCCTGAACTGTGAACCTGGTTTGAAAATGAATCAAAAGAAAACTCGTATATTTTGCTATCATCATAAATTAAAAGTTTTTAGGTGTTCTTGCTAATTTGACAGTAAAGCTAACAGATAAATCAACAGATGAATCACTGAAATGTGGCACCAACAGCTATCAATTTATTTCTTTTATTATTTATTTATTTTGAAACTTTTAATATACCGACATTCATAGGACATATCACGCCGGTTTACAAAAAACTGAAGCAGGCAGAAAATACAAAAAACAGGGAGGGGATAGGGGGAGCAGGTAAGAAAGGGAGAGAGAGGGGCAGGGCAAGAACAGCGAGAAAGGATAGGGCAGGTAGCGAGAGAGTAGATCAATTGCATTAGATCAAAATGCTGCAGAAAAAAACATGCATTCTCTCTGCAAATAAATCTGCAAAATGGTTCTTAGGAGAACTCAGAAAAGTAAAGCAACAGGGTTTCTGGTTAAAAAGAGGTTGGAAGAAAACTCGCAATGAAAGGATTAAATTGGAATGTGTCTTCCATCAAAGGATGTATAAATAAGCACAAAGATAAAGATTATTGCTCCAAAAGTTTGTCTAATGCAAGTAATCATCCATGAGAACTTTTTTAAAATAGTGAGGAATTTATTAACTCCAATTTCTAAGGCAGGTGACAATGAATATCTTAATTTGGATTACAAATGTTTAGCCTTCTTTTTTATTTAATAACATTTTGACTCTCCATTCTGAATTAGATGTAGCAGTACCTCCCTCACAGTGTATCCACAACCTCTCCCTGACATGAAATGATATGGGTACTTTTAGAGAATTAGACAAGGCAAAATTGTTAACAGATTTTAACAGTCTCAACCTTATAGTCATGCAGCCTAGACCTTCCTGTTGTTGCTTATAAAGAATTCATTTGGTGCAATATTGAAGCCTTTATTAAGAAATGTAAATCTCTCATTGACTGAGGGAGTGATGCCGCATTGCTTAAAAACTGCAGTTAAGTCATTCCTGACAAAGCTCTCATTAGACTCAAATAAATAGTTTACTTGTGTAATTTTACATCTGCTAATTATCTTGCGTAAATTGATATCAGATTTGCTTATGGTGTACCACTGGCTGGGTGGGAAGTCTAGGTGACCCCGGGGGAGTTCAGACTGAAAAACCAGGAGTTTCTTGATGACATTTAAATTACATGTGCATGTTTTAAAATATGTTGACTTCTACATGTAAATTGGGTTTTATGTGAGAAAATCTTTTTTTTTTTGCATAAATACTTTCAAATTGTTAGGAAAAGAGCATGCATTTAATACATTGAAATACTGATTTCAATGCATTGCATGTATTCATGTGCATTGTGCAATCATATATACATGCTCAAGTGAGAGGTACGCTTGAGCGTATTTTGTAACTCAAGTATATCTGAAACATGTGGGTTATAAAATGCAATTGTAGATCTCTGCACGGCCTTATATGCACATATATTTGGATGCATATTGTCATGGGGGCTGAGGTCTGGGGACACCATCCCAGGAGAGGTGCAGGACCACTGGGCTGGACAAGAGCTGGTCTTCCACCTAGCTAACCCCTGCCCCGTAGGTTGAGCCCTTAGGTTCTGGTAGCCAGTAGGTTTTGTTGCAGCAGCAGTGTATGATGGCTGGAGGCTGAGGACTGGATATTGGAGCAGGCTGGAAGCTGAGAACTGGAGACTGGATAAGGCTGAAAGGGCTGAATGGGCAGAGTAGGCTGGAACTGAGGCCTGGATACTGGACATAGCTGGAACTGGATACAGACACAGGCTGGGCAGGTTACTTCACAGAGACAGGCTGGAGCTGGAACTGGACAAAGATACAGACTAGGATACAGGATCAGAGCTGGGCTGGGGACAATATCAAGGACAGGGAAACAGCCAAGGAACTGGACAGAGTGGTACAAGGCAGAGCAATGACTAGGCAGGGCGGCGCAAGACAGAACAAGTACTAAACGGGACTAGACTAGACAGGGTCAAGACAGAACTAGACAAGAATAGGACTTGACTAGATAGAACAGGCAGCAAAGTATAGGAAAGCTCAACAGGTCACAAAGTTGGGTATAAGACTAGCAGGCCCAGAGGCTGTAATGTAAGGCAGAGAGGCTCAGAGGGACGGACAGCAGGTAAAGGAGGTCTGAGAGGCCAGGGAGCACAACAAAGAGGCCCAGGATGTTAAAGAGCAAGGCAAGGAGGCCTGAGATGCCAGACAGCAAGGCAAGGAAGTCTGAGTGGCCACAGAATGAGACAGAAGGTCTGGGTAGATTACAAGGTAAGACAGGTGGCCTGGATATGTAGCAAGATAAAATAGGAGGCCTGTGTAGGCTTCAAGACAAAAGGCAAGGTAACAGAAAACCTGAAGGCCACAAGGCAAGGTAAGGCCTGAGTAGGCCACAAGACAAGGAGCAAGGTAACAGAAGGCCTGGAGGCGACAAGGCAAGATAACAGCAGCCTAGATGGAGAACCAAGGATGAGTCCATGAAGAGGCCTCAAGGTTCTAGGAAGGCAAGTTTAAAAGGGGATGGAGCTTGGGTTGGTGTGAGGAGGAGCTTGGTGAGGCTTGCTGAGAACTCCTAGTAAAGGAGAGACTGCACATCAGGCTGAACCAGGGTACAGAGAGCCTGTGAAATAGACAAAACCATGACACATGGAATTGTTAGATTGTTATCCTCCTTGGTTTTAATTGTTTTTTCTCATGTTAACAAATAGGATGTTAAGGGGATATTTTTCAAAAGGTTTCAATGCATAGAATTGGAAGATTTTTTTAACTGGTGATACAATAGGGCCTTCCCCAGGTCCCTCCAAAATGTATGTTCACAAGTAGTATTTTATGAAAGGCACTAGTTTTGAGAGAGAGAGAGAGAGAGAGAGAGAGAGAGAGAGAGAGAGAGAGAGAGAGACTACCTATAAGGTCCTTGTAGTTGTTAGCTATTTATATCTCTCTAGGAGGCCCACCTAGTAACTCGAGGTGAGATTTAGGTAGTAGTGCATCCAGTTGCACCCAGTCACATGGTGGAATGTAACATGGAGGCTGCTGGCAGATTTAGAAATTGCTGCTGCTTTTGAAGCTTGTGTGTGAGACCTGGAATGGCCTGGAGAGCAGTGACATCCACCGAGTTCATGGCCTCGGCAATCTGTTGCAGGCGTGGACCCCTGGACTGAGGTGGGTTGGTACAACCTGCAAAGCGTAGTCCTGTAGGTCACCACTGTCAACTGGCATAGCTGGCTGAGGCAGAGGCCCAACTGGAAATTCATATATACCATCCCTCATTTCCCTTGGGTGCCTGGGCTGGGTGGGGACCTCTGCTGATGTGCTGGAAATCAGTAGTGATGGTTGGGTCACAGGCCACGGTCCGGGGCTGGTTAGGCATGGGCGTAGTCAAGGAACAAGTGAAGGCAGGCAATGGTCAGTGGCAGGCGGAGTTCAGACGTGGTTGAGAATCAGGCAGTGGTCATGGCAGACAAAGTTCCAAATGTAGTCAAGTATCAACAGGCCAAAGTCAAAATCAGAGATCCCTCCAAGGGAAGGCGGGACAGACAGGCAGGCAAGAAATTGAGGAGCAGCACAGGTGGGTAGGTGAGGACACGGAAAACACTGAAGAACTGAAGGCTGACCACAGGTCAAAGATGAAGATCAGGAACACAAGATCGAAGACCAGGAATTCATGAACGAAGACCAGGAACGCTGAGGCAAATTGCTCTACTTAGCAGTAGTGGACCTATTCCTGAGGCATGGGTTGCAGGAAGAAAGGCCCTTTTATGGGCCAGAGACTGTGATGTCATCTGTGGGTGCTCTGGCAGATTTTCCACCAAGGGCATTTTAAGTCAGAGGAAGTCAGGCTCGCATGTATCTAGGAGCAGCCCGGGAGAGTTGGCGATGTCCTGCCTCGTGGCGTCAGGCTGAGCATGGCGGCTTGCCGCATTGCAGCTTGGGGAATTCAGGACGGCATCGGGAATGGGGAACCTTCCTTGGGGCTCATTTTTATATCATTAATGGTCAGTGTAGAAGCACTTAGGGGGTCATTTACTAAGTGGATCGCACGTGATAAGGGACATTTCACATGCAAAAATTCCCTTATCACGTACGATGCCAAGATGGGGGTGGAGTCAGGGCGGCGTCGGCCCTGGAAGAGGAGGAGTTGGGGCAGCACTGGGGCTGACGCCTCGAAGACTGAGCCAACAGCGAAAGGTAAGCATCTTTATCGCTGTCAGTTTCGTGCCGAATAACTACATGGTGTAGTTATTTGGTGCGATCGCTGCCGGCTAGCGCAGGACCGCCCCCCGTTACCGCGGGATTCACTAATGCCTTGCGGCTTTAGTGAATCCAGCCCTTAGTAAGTTGATTCCTAAATCTCAACCCAATAAAAAATATTTTCTGTAGTGTTCAGTAGGAAACTGTTGACTAGGCTCCTTTTTATATTGTAATTTACTGTTTATTTTATGAGGTTCACCAGTTATTATAATAACTGGCCATGCAAGCTGAAAAAGTACATCAGAAAGATCTATGGGAAATCAAATAAATTTACCACATCTTTATCAGTGAAATGGAAGAAATAGTGAGGGGCAGATGTAAAATTCCACAGGAGAATGCATATTTGTTTGCTTTCTGTAATCTGATTATCACTGCTTAGCAGCAATCCATTGTGTTTTCCCTTGTCCATAGAAAACAACTCACAAGTTTACTTTCCAACTTGCTCTAATACATACAGCAGATCATTCTCTATCCCCTAGTCCCTCTGCCTCTTGTCTAACCCATTACTCTAAAGCATCTAGCATACAAATGATAGGCTTTCATTATCTACATCTGCTTATCGCAGAAAGAGATCACGGGAATAGTGTAACAAAATAAAAATGAGATACATTTTCAGGAAACTAGAATGGGTAAGAGTCAGAAATGGCACTATAGAAGTATTCATTTTCTAAAACTGCAGTAATTACAGAACCATTTTCTCTTTCCAAAACAAAGAATTTTTTGCTTTTATAGGTAGTAAAGTGATTATAAATTTAGGATATGTGAGAACTATTGAAAGAAAAGGGATTTGTTTCAGGCATTGTCTGAAATGCCAAGATTGTAGATACTTTTTTCCTGTAAAGACAGCAGAACAAATCCAGAATCTGCTCTGTTATGCTTATTAATCTTCCCCCCATTCTCTATATCTCCCTTGTGGTCTGCTATGGCTCATTTTTTATTTGTTTAGTTTAACATTTATATTCCTCCTTTCCCAGATAAGCTCAAGGCAGATTACAGCAAGAAGATTATAAATATAATAAAAATGCATAATCTACATGAGTCATGAAACTACAATGTAAAATAGATATAAAAATCAAATCCATAAAACCTATTATTAAACCACATCAGACCTATAAATTAAACCAATTTTTTTCTTTTTACAGATAACCATGCTAAGTACAAAAATACCAGTATTGAGGTCTAGGTAAGAAATCAACTAGTAAAGAAACTAAAATACATATGCAGCATTGTTTAAAAGGTAATGCAAATAACAAGATCTTAACCAGTTTTTAAATGGTAATAAGTCAGCAGATAAGCATACACTGTGTGGTAATGAGCTCCATATAAAGAGGTGGATTTTCAAAACTTGCATGTGTAAAAATGAGCACATGCACATACAAAACAGCACATACACAAATACATGCTATTTTCAAAACTGAAACTTAACTGCATAAATCGGGGTCCGCAAGTAATTTTACAAGTATAAGAAAGGGGCGTGCCAGGGGTGTTCTTGGTCGAGGCCAACATTTGCAGAAATAAGTTGCTATTTTAAAACCTGCCAAAGTATGCAAGAATGTCTTTTACTTGGTATATTTACTTCTGCACAATATTTAGTGTAAGTAATTGAAAATATTATTAAAGTGGAAAAAAATGACTGGGTAGGGGGTGTTGGTACAAAGGGGGAGGGGGGACTTCAGGATGGAGAGCCAGGAAGGTCTTCATCCTGCTACAAATGAACTGGGCAAACTGGTAGATGAATTGGTAAAATTGGTTATTTCATTACTGTGGATATGTCATAAAATACCCTGAATTATGCATGTAAAAGCCAATTTACAGGGGGTAAAAGTGTCAAATTAATCTGCTTTAAATCAACATGCGTATCCTTTTAAAAATGAAAGTACAAACACGTGAGTATATGATTTGCATACACTTATCCAGCTGATTTCCAGCTTATTTGGGTAAGTACTGACTTTCCTGATACTTAGTCAAATTTGAACTTATTTGGACAAATAGAGGCACATATCTGACTATATTCCATGTTTGACTTGTTACATGTTTGATCCTAATCTCTAGTTTGTTAAATTTCTGTTATTTAAAAAATATTTTGTATTTCATAATGTGTTATTTCATTTTATTGAAGGCTTTTATATACCGACTTTCTTGATACAAATCAAATCAACTCGGTTTACATCGAACTAAGCAATAACTATAAATAACTATACATAACCAATCAACAAGAGACAATTTAGAGAGCATAAAAGTTACATTAAAACAAGGAAGCCTTAACTGGGAGTAGGAAATAAAGAGGGAGAACGAAGAAGAATAAGTACTATATACAAGGGAGGGAGGCAAGAGGCCGACCTCTTAATAGCTAGTAAACATGATTTGATGATTGTTTATATACATAAATGAGTGAGGAACAGTTCTAAATCAGTCTGTGGAGCTTGTAGTGGGGAAGGCTTGGCAGAACAGCCATGTCTTTAGTTTCTTTTTAAAAGTTAGTAGACAGGTTTCTTGTCTGAGGTCTGGAAGCATGGCATTCCAGATGGATGGGCCTGCAGTAGAGAACCCAAGTTCCTCATTTCCCTGTTCTCTGTAAGACACACGTGTTAAGTCTTTTCAATGTTATATGTAAACCGAAGTGATTAGTAACATTGTTACTAGAACCTCGGTATATAAAAAATGTTAAATAAATAAATAATAATAATTCCAATTTATCTGGCTAACTAGCAGCAGGCCTACATAGCTGGATAAATCTGAACTTGCGAGGCTTGTGGTTTTTACATACACTACCATTTGTGCACGCATATGTACTCATGTTTCTGCGCTGGTTACAAAATACAGTAGCAACTTTGTGTGTGCCCCTATATGTGTGTAAATGGGCAGACATGAGCAGCTTTGAGTTATTTTCAAAAGGATCACTAGCCTAAGAGGTCTGCATCTGAGTGCATTCCAACTTAAATTCTTTAACTGGTAATGTCTGAAGAGTCTTTTGAGATTATTGCAGTGTCCTAGAACATATCGAGAAAGGGGGCCCTAATTATTAATAACAATTTAAACTGGGCCATAAAACATACTGATAATCAGTAGATCTTTTCATTCACACCCAGATAGAAAGCAGGCTTCTGAATTTTGAATAACTGTAGTTTATAGTTATCCAGTACTATATTTTCCCTAAATTCACTCTCTCAACAGCCTCTTGAAAATTTGGATAGAATATAACCGTATGTCTCTTACATAGATAATAACTTAAAATCCAATCTATGAAGTTCAGCAGATCCCCCAAAGCTTTAAGTAAATATTTAATAAAGTTTAGGACAAAATAAAGTCTGGGGCTCAGCACAAGTTGGTGTTGTGATATATTGTTTTCCAGAATTGATTTCCATTGATTTATCAACTAAAATTTCTGATATTGTTCAAATTGTTTTTTATTGTTGCACAACTGCTAAGAAAATATATCACGTTCACATTATTTTTTCTGTTACACAACTGCTAAGAAAAATGTATATTTTTGTAAACCGTTATGATGGCTCTACCAAATGACGGTATATAAAACTCAACAAATAAATAAATAAATAGGGCACACATTAATTATGTATACTGTAATCGAAATCTCTTTCCCTAACTAGTAGTTAAGACACTGTTTTAGCCAATAAAAATCCTACAAAAATTGAAGAAGGATCCATGTGATGAAAATAGGAAAAAGCATAAGCATTGTCAAGTTAAGTGCAAAACACTGATAAGGCAGGCTAAGAGAGCATTTGAAATAAAGTTGGCATAGAGTTATAAACTCATAATAAAAACATTTTAAAATATATCTGAAGCAAGAAACCCGTGAGGGAGTCAGATGGATTGTTAGCTGACCAAGAGGTTAAAGTTGCTCTTAGGGAAGATAAGGCCATTGCAGAAAAACTAAATTAATTCTTTGCTTCTTTGTTTATTAATAAGGATGTTGGGGAGATGCCAGTTTTGCAGATGGTTTTCAAGAGTATTGAGTCAGATGAACTGAACCAAATCACTGTGAACCTGGAAGATGTAGTAGGTCAGATTGACAAACTAAAGAATACAAATCACCTGGACCAGTTAGTATGCACCCCAGGGTTCTGAAGGAACTAAAAAATTAAATTTCAGATATTTTTGTTAAAATTTGTAACCTATCATTAAAATCAATATTTAAAAAGGGCTCCAGGGGCAATCCAGGAAACTATAGACCAGTGAGCCTGACTTCAGTGCCAGGAAAAATAGCAAAAAGTTTTCTAAAGATCAAAATCGTAGAGCATATAGAAAGACATGGTTTAATGGAACACAGTCAACATGGATTTACCCAAGGGAAGTCTTGCTTCACAAATCTGCTTCATTTTTTGAAGGGGTTATTAAACATGTAGATAAAGGTGAACTGGTAGATGTAGTGTATTTGGATTTTCAGAATGCATTTGACAAAGTCCCCCATGTGAGGCTTCTAAAAAAATTAAAAGTCATGGGATAGGAGGTGGTTAAAAGACAAGAAACAGAGTGTAGGATTAAATGGTCAATTTTCTAAGTGGAAAAGGGTTAACAGTGGAGTGTCTCAGGGATCTGACATGCACTGGTACTTTTCAAATAATTTATAAATGATCTGGAAAGGAATACGATGAGTGAGGTATACAGATTTGCAGATGATACAAAATTATTCAGAATAGTTAAGTCACATGTGGATTGTGATACTTTGCAGGAGAACCTTCAAACCTGGAAGATTAGGCATCCAAATGACATTTGAAATTTAATCTGGACAAGTGCAATGTGATGCATATAGGGAAAAATAAGCTATGCTGTAGTTACACAATGTTAGGTTCCATATTAGGATCTACCACCCAGGAAAAAGATCTGGGCACCATAGTGGATAACCCATTGAAATTTTCAGCTCAGTGTGCTGCGGCAGTCAAAAAAGCAAACAGAATGTTAGGGATTATTAGGAAAGGAATGGTAAACACGGAAAATCTTATAATGTTTCTGAATCGCTCCATGGTGAGACCGCACCTTGAGTACTTTGTACAATTCTGGTTGCCGCATCTCAAAAATGATATAGTTGCACTGGAGGAGATACAGAGAAGGGCAATCAAAATGATAATGGGGATGGAACATCTCCCCTATGAGGAAAGGCTGAAGAGATTAGGGTTGTTTGGCTTGGAGAAGAGACAGCTGAGGGGGTATATGATAGAGGTCTTTAAAATAATGAGAGGTTTAATCATCCCCTTGTAGGACATCCCCTTGTAGGACTCTAGCTGATTAATTAGTAAATTCACCTGTAAATTTAAAATACTCTTATTCCAAATCCCTTAGTGTCCTAAACTTAACTAGGAACTCAATAAAACTAAGATGAAGGCAGCAGTCCAGCAGCAAGAGGGGGGCTTTCCAGTCTTTTGCATTGAATGTCACATGTATGATTTTTTTACCCACCGGTGAGAGATTGTATGGGTGCACTCGGTGCAAAGAGCTCCTGGCTCTCAGTGAACGAGTCCAATCTCTGGAGGCTAGAGTAGCAGACTTGGAGGAGCTGAGGGAGACAGAGAGGTACATTGATGAGACCTTCAGGGACATAGTAGCCAAGTCCCAAATCCAGTCTGGTAGCCTAGGGCTGCCTTGGATCAGAAAGGTCTCCCAGTAGGAGAACATCATCCTGGTGTAGCAAGAAGTGATCCTGTAGCAAGGACCTGCTCTCCAGGTGATGTATTGTCCTCTCGCACTGAGGACAAGTCTCCCAAGGCTACTGCCCAGGAGGGAAGGGTTAGGCCGGCCATCTTAGTTGGTGATTCGATTATTAGAAAAGTAGATAGCAGGGTGGCTGGTGGTCGTCAGGACCACCTGGTATCTTGCCTGCCTGGTGCGAAGCTGGCAGACCTCACGCATCACCTAGATAGGATTATAGACAGTGCTGGGGAGGAGCCGGCTGTCGTGGTACTTGTGGGCACCAACGACATAGGAAATGTGGGAGAGAGGTTCTGGATGCTAAATTTAGGATTTTAGGTAGGAAGCTGAAATCCAGATCCTCCAGGGTGGCATTTTCTGAAATGCTTCCTGTTCCACATGCAGGTCCCCAGAGGCAGGCAGAGCTCCAGAGTTTCAATGCGTGGATGAGACGATGGTGCAGGGAAGAGGGATTCAGCTTTGAAAGGAACTGGGGAAACTTTTGGGGAAAGGGGAGACTTTTCCGAAAGGATGGGCTCCACCTTAACCAGAGTGGAACCAAGCTGCTGGCATTAACTTTCAAAAAGGAGATAGAGCAGCTTTTAAACTAGAACAAGGGGGAAAGCCGACAATCACTCAGCAGTGCATGGTTCGGAGAAATGTATCCTTGAAGAATGCTAATGAAACAGGAGAGTTAGGGCATCCCAACAGAGAGTTTCCATTAAAAGCAAACATTAAAAGCAAACATAGTCCATATGCCTATATGTAAAAAATCTCCGAAGCTACTGATTTCCGAATTATCCCTAACAACTGAAAAGCAGGTTGTTAATACAAACAAAAAACACACTTTGAAATGTCTGTATGCCAATGCCAGAAGTCTAAGAAGTAATATGGGAGAGTTAGAGTGTATAACAGCAAATGATGAGATTGACATAATTGGCATCACAGAGACTTGGTGGAAGGAGGATAACCAATGGGACAGTGCTATATCAGGGTACAAATTATATTGCAATGATAGGGAGGATCAATTGGTGGGGGTGTGGCACTTTATGTCCAGGAGGGTATAGAGTCCAACAGGATAAAGATCATACAAGAGACTAAATGCTCAGTAGAATCTATATGGGTAGAAATCCCATGTTTGTTGGGTAAGAGTAAAGAGATAGGAGTATACTACCGTCCACCTGGACAAAATGGTCAGACAGATGATGAAATGCTAAGAGAAATCAGAGAAGCAAAACAATTTGGCAGTACAATAATAATGGGAGATTTCAATACCATGATCACAGCAGAGGCGCAGGGTTTTGTAACTACACTTTACCGCAAGGACACTGACCGCAATACACTTCTACAATATCAGAGCTGCCATCCACGACCCCTGCGGGACAACAGGGTTCCGGCGCCTCGCTGAATGACCTCCTGCAGTCGATCTCCTGCCGGCGCCATTTTCCGTACGAAAACGATTCGCGGCGGGAAATCGCTCCCTGACCCCCGCTGGACCTCCAGGAACTTTTGGCCAGCTTGTGGGGGGCCTCCTGACCCCCACGAGACTTGCCAAAAGTCCAGCGGGGGTCCGGAAGGACCTCCTGCCGTCCAATCGTGTTCGTCTATGGCCGCCGCCATTTTTCGGCGCCATTTTGGAAAATGGCGTCGGCTGAAGACAACAAGATTCAGGAGCAGGAGCCCGTTCCGGACCGCTGCCGTTCCGGACCGCCGCTGGACCCGCAGGTTATTTAACTCATTTGGGGGGGGGTTCGGGAGGGTGGGGATTTAATTTAAAGGGTCGGGGGTGGGTTTTAGGGGGTTTTAGTGTGCCGGCTCACGATTCTAACGATTTATAACGATAAATCGTTAGAATCTCTATTGTATTGTGTTCCATAACGGTTTAAGACGATATTAAAATTATCGGACGATAATTTTAATCGTCCTAAAACGATTCACATCCCTAGCTTGAAAGAGGATCTTGTAACAGAAGACCAAATGGTGAAACAATGGAAGAATACAAAAGAGGAAATAATATATGGAAAGAAGATCTCATCCAAAAATGAAAAATACTCTTTGAAGATAAAATAAGCGAACAGACTGAGGAAGGTGTGAAAGCTAGAAAATATGAAGCCGTGCACAAAGCCTTTTTGAAAGAAAGAAACAATGATCTGGTTCTAGCTGGAAGTGAGGGCATAAAACAGAGCAAATAGTGAAAAACAGAGAGGTAGGGGACATAATACCGACTACCATACCAGGAGACAATGTTCTGGAAGAAAATAAAGCTGTTAATGGCAACAAAGACAACATTGGAAACAGTGTGAGAGTCCAAATAAGAGAGAAGAGAGATAACATTGCTTTTTCTAAAAGGAAAGTCAGGAAGAAAACCAATGATAGCTGTTCATTCTTCAAATGGCTATTCATGTTCCTCTATTTTTTAACAATGGGATCTAAAATTGTCATGGCGAAATGGACAACTGATTATAACAACCAGACCACAAAGTTACCATAGAAGATTATTCCAAGGATATGGCTTGACTACCATAATACCACTATCCCGTACTCAGAATGCAGCTTAAATATAAGATATGCTTCGCCAACACATCATAATTATCACAAAGAACTAGAAAGAAAGTTAGTAATAAAACAGAGACGTTTGAAGAAAACTGCAAATATCCTGAGAGACTGTGCAACAAGCATTCCAGAAATGCCATTGCTGGAGGAGAATGATTGGATTATTTTGGGGAATTTAGGCATGGCAGTAGAAAGAGAGTAGCTGATGCAGGGAAATAAAAAGGTATACAACCTTAATGGAGAAACCTGTACAATTTGTATTGTTGATAAAATTAAAATAAACCAGAAATCACCTCAGCTTATTTTTGGTATGTAAATTTAGTTAAGAAAGAGAAAGTGATAAAAAGTGGAAAGATGAGTAGGATAATTTGTTTCAGATACTCTCTCTCCTATTCAAAAGCTGTCCTAAAAATATAGGGCTAAAGAGAATCTGAAATTGTGAAGAAGACCCTGAGTTAAGAAGGGCTGAGTGTTGCACTGGAGGTGGACCCTTGGCCTGGTGCAGGATTGGTACAGCCCTCCGGTCGGACCCGGAGAGCGCCTGCCCCCAGGAAGCGGAGCACAGGAGGAGACAGAGGCTAGCTGGAGCTTCATCAATAGCAACCCGGGGTTCCCTCAGGTTGAGCCCTTGGTTACCTGGGCCGCCTGGTCTTAGGTGTGCCTCGCAGGATCTCCTAGAGAGGAAGTGCAGAGGCGTGCCCCCCACGAACAAGGGTGCGTGGTCAATGTCCAAACCAGAGTGTCCAAAAATCACAGGAGGCCAGAACAGAGAGTCCGAGTGGATAGCGAGGATCAAGTTCAGAGTAATAGTTCAGAATGGGTAACTCAATGCCTGCTTGTTCACTAGTGAGGCATTTAACCTTGCCGACTTCCAGAAACAGAGTGCATGTATCTTCAAAATCTTGTTTTGAAAGCAATGAACACTAAGACGCCGAAGCCACCATAAGTCTGAAGGAAGGGAAGCAGTAGAAGTGCAGAAGGTGATTTGTTTGAGGATACACGCACTCAGTTCCTGGAAGTCGGCAAGGTAAAATGCCGCACTAGTGAACAAGCAGGCAGTGTGTCACCTGAGGGGATTTGTGATGATTGACACTAGGGGATCAAAAGTCTTGGAAGGTTAAGGATGAGAAGATTTTTAACCAGGACTCATTTACTGTAATAGGAAGTCATAAAGCTGTTGCCAGCAATGAGTGGGGTGTTCTCTTCCATTTTTGGAAAGATGCTCTTTTAGATATTATAGCCCCACTCACCTCACATTTTTACTATGCTGGTAATTATTTAGCCTTCCTTCCACCTTTTCTAAAGCATGGAATACAACTGGTCTGGGCTTCCAAGGTGGTATTTTTAAACAACATCCATGACTGAGCTAAACTCTTAACCTTTGCATTTGCTCCTTTCAATTTGGACCACGTCTTACAAAAAGAGCATGCCAACTGGGTGGTTCACCTTGCCTTGAGTTGTTCCCTTCAAGAGTCCTTTATTTTTGGCCTTTCCAATTGGGCAGTGGTCCTCCTGATAACCAATCCCCGCACAGAGGTCACAGAAGGAAAAATTGTCCACAGTTTCATTCATTGGGTGAGTTGAATTCTCTGAGGTACCTTTCTTCTTCTGGGGTGAGGATTTTTCCTGCTTTGTAGTTTTTTCTTTATCGCTAAAGACTTTACATTCTAGTGTTGGCTGGGTCACTAAGCTGATGATCATAACTTCAGGTCCCTCAAATTGGCAGTCCCTTGCCAAATGACCTCTCTGACCATAGTTAAAGCATGTGGAAGAGACTGTGGGCTGAGTTCTAAGTTCAGAAGACGAGCTATCCGCCTCTCAGGGACACTGCTGAGGACCTCCTCTCTCTGTGCTTTGAAAGGGAGTTTGTGCGGGCTATCTTTCTAGCCTCTTTACTATGCCAGGCATTAATTGTGCCTGGTGGAAGGTGTCCACCACTTCTAGAGCTCTTTCCAGTGTAAGCCCTGTGTGTCAGCAGACCCAATTCCATATTGGCCGGAAAAAGTCCATCTAAGAATTGTTCCAAAAACATCTTTGGGCTACTTTGAGGCAAGTCTTTGCCTCTGGCTGTAACCACTTCCAACTGGCATCCTTCAGGCAATGACAAACTTTCAGGGGCTCTTCCTGGGCTGCAGGAACCCCCACTGGAACTGCTGCCAGTGTGTTTCTGAGGTATACCAGCTCTCTCCAGGATAGCGGCTTTGATGTCTACATAGATAGCCCTCCCATCTGGGTTGGCTCCTGGGAAAGCTGCTTGACTCCTAACCATGAGCAAGTTAGCCAAGTTTGTAGTTCAGTTGGCTTCAGGACAAGCTTCACAGGTGGGCGGTCCTCTCATTGTTTTTCAGGACGACCTCCTGGTCCTCACCTGTCTTCATTTTAAACAGGATGTGAGGTAACGGATTCTCCTGGGGTATCCTGGTCTCAGCGGTCTGCACAACTTGTGCTACCTGTGTTAGCACTGTGTTTTGCATTATGAGTTGTCCTTGTAATGCCTGCTGCTGGTCAGTTTGAGTTTGGATGGTGCTCTGCAATTGCTGCCACCCTGTAGCAAGGACCTGGATCACATGCTCCATTTTCCCTGCTGTCTGAGCCACCTCTAAATTGGATGCCTCTCTGGAGAAGGGGGTGGGGGAACTCCAGCTGGCCTTTCCACCCCTGACTTCACAAGCAGGGCTACTCCTCTTGGCCTGTTGTAGCTTAAGTTGGGTGAGTGGAACTGGGGGGGGGGGGCCCTAGGAGAAAAGAAAAACATTTTTTATGTCTGCTGCAGCCTTGGGCTTCTGCCTGTGCTCCCTGCTTAGGCAAGAGATCCCATTGCTAATATCATATGTGATTCTAAGAAGTCAGGTCTAGCCAGAGAATAGAGTCCAGGCTGGACTCTGGCAAAAATATTTGTATGTTTCTTTATTGGTGAACAATAATAATTTATCTTGTTTGTGTAATTCAACAAAACAATTGTAACTTACAGTTTTTATCTCAAGGCTTCTGTTTCTCTCTTGGGGTCTCCCTCATCCTTCAGGCCCTGGCCTCTTATCCCTGCTTGCAGGGATCCACCCTAGCCCAGAATCCCTTGCTGGATTGGGAGTTAAGGAGGACCACTACAGATGGCTATAGCCGGACCTTTAGGGTGTTCTGAGAGTTTCTTAAATGCTCTCTCACAATCCTTCTTGGAGTTTAATCTCTTATGTATAGACACTTCATTCTCTCTTGAAAGTTTAATCCCTATAGATTAATTAATTCCTGGATGTATTGTTCAGTCTAATAGAAAATCAATTTTTTATTCTCAGTGTCTTTAAATTCTTTTGGGAAACAGAAATCTTTATTTAACCTACTGGGAAATTAGTCTTTTATTACTGGAAACTGAGAGCAATTAGAATTATCAAATTACACTTCTCTCTGAGATGAAAGCCATCTGGAATCAGTCAACATATGGAATGCTTTTTTCATTTTTTTTTCCTTGCTTGATTTTGTTTTAGTTAAAAATTGTTGCTGGCATGTATTTGTGTGCGAGATGGATAGGATACTTTGTAGGTATTTATGACGCCCTGAAAGTTACTATACAATAATAACTGTGGACTCAATTAGTCTATTTTGAGGTCAGAAAGAAGGTAAATAGTATTCAGGATGTTCAGTGAATAAAAATATTTGACATTTAAAGCCAGAGCCGAGGCAGAATTTCACTCTGTATTTGTAGATGCTCCTTTGATTTCATATAAAAGAGGGCCATATATTAAAAACTGCGTTGTGCATGCCTCCCTCACTACAGACTTGAATGTGATCAATTCTCTGGGACAAGTAGGTCATTTTTCATATGGTTCTTGTGAAATGTGTTCTGCTACACTTCAAGGTATCTTTTGGCAACGAGGTTACTCGACTATTTTTTAAACAGCAAATGTGTTCAGACTGTAAATCAAAAAATGTAATCTATATGTTACAGTGCACATGTCCATTGCTATATGTGGGATGAGCATCGAGACCAATTAGAACACGTCTACATGAACATCATAATAGGCTACACACAAAGAAAATGGACTTGCCTATTGTTAAGCATTGTTTACAACATCAGCATATGTTTGAACAACTATGGTGGACTATTTTGAAAACTGTCTTTTTATCGGACAGAGATGGTGACATTAAATCCTTACTGAATTATAAGGAACAACGATGGATTTTCAATCTCTCTTCAGTTTACCCACTGGCCATGAATGATAATTGGAAGGGACTTCTCTTATAAAATATTTTCAAAATTTCATATGAACAGTTATATGATCAATTTCATCTTTTCTAAATAATTCAGTTTCTTTAGATTACATTACTTCAAATTCATTGAACAAAATATGACGTATTTAGATTGACATTTTTTCTATTATATTGTATGCTCGACTTTGTTTCTGATTGGTGATTTTTTAAAATAAACTTATTTTATTTATTTATTTATTTATTTATTTATTTAATATCTTTTCTATACCATTGTTAAGTTATATACCATCACAACAGTTTACAGATAGGCACGTATAGTAATGTTAGAATTGAATTGTGTAATACTATCAAAGTGCCAGTAAAGTTCTGGTTACATAGTTACAAAATATAGAATATTTGATGAATTTCATAAATCTTGTCCATTTATACTTGAAAAGATTTACCTTACATGTATAATACTTTTGTACTGTATATTTATTTAAAATTAGCGGTGAAATAATAAAATAACAACACATACACATATTTTAACTACTTGCTGTGAGCTGATGTTCTGCTGCAATCATACCCCCAAATGTTATTGGTCAGACTCTACCTTTGAAAATGGCATAAATAGTGATTTACAAAATGGCAGTTCCAAGTATAGGACATTGAAGCTGTCTACCAGAGTCTTAAGTGTTCGCAAGATAAGTTGGATTTCATGACCTTGACACACGTTTTTCAAAAATAAATGTCTTTGAATGTTCTGTCTTCACACACTTATGGCATATAAATATATTTTCAGGAAAATTGTTGAACTTTTTCACCATACCAATAACCCATGAGGAAGGAGAATTTTCAAAACACAAGCCATGTTGGACATTTAATCTGAGTTTAAACACAGCATCTCAAGATAAATGTCTATGGCGATTTACTTTTAAAATAAATTTTAAATGCAAAAATAAGAAAATGATAAAAAATACATGAGACTAATGATTATAAAAGTTGGGTATTTATCATCTTAATGGTTACGAGAAGAAATCTATATTCCTCTAACCATATATAAGTGATTCATTTAAAGCCCATTTACTTGGTATGAAGATCTCATACATAATGATAAACATGAGTTTCAGAGTGTGTGGTTTTCTTTATTGATACTAGTCATCACCACATTGAAAAAAGGTTTCATACGATTACTATGCAAATACATGCCAAGCATATTCATTTTGACTATCTTGACAGTCAGACTGGTTAGATGTGCCTCCAGACTCGATTGAAATCAACAGCATCACAAATTCTTAAAAACTCTTGCACGGCATGCTTACTTTTCTGCCTTCCATGCTGTGCATATGTTACTCCTCTGCTGAAAGCTTTCCATTAGCACCCTGCTAATATTGGGCTATGTTTAAACTTCTGACTCTTACATGTAAATGCATTCACAGCCTGGCTCCAATCTACTCTGCTTTCCTTTGCTACATGCCATCTCATTATCTTTCATCATATTTACAATAGGAATGTGCTGTAGTTTTAAAACACGGAAAATATGAACCGTAATTCTTATTTCATTTTATGTTACTTCCTATCTGAAGTGACAGAAAAAAATGAATGAAATATTATTTATGCGGTTTGTCATTTCAGCTTACGCTATTGACAAAATTCACCAATGTACGCATGTTCTAAAAATATAACTTGCTAAAATGAAGGAAATGAATCAAATATACATAGGAAAACAAAATGATATGAACACCATAAAAATGAAATGACTTAAAACAAACCAATTTTTTTCCATGCACACCCCTGATACTGCTTGGACCTTGAGTAACTCACTTCACTCTCCATTACCTCAAATGCACACTTAGGGGTGAATTTTCAAAATGTTATGCATGGAAAAATTAGCATATATGCAATTAAGTAGCATTTACTTGCATATTCCATATTTTATACAAATTAAAAATAAGATAACATAATCGTTATCCATTTAAATGGCTTACCCGGCTATATTCAGCCCAACTAGTTACCTAGCTAGAATTTAGCTGAATAAGACAGGGACATTCTGGGGAGGAGCGGAGTTAGATGCATTTGTTAACTATCTAACTCCGTATATCGGAGTTAGCCGGTTACCTTCTGCAGCCAACTCTGTTCGGGCCATTGGGCTGTCCTAAAGTTAGCCAATTAGACATCACCGGCTAACTTTAAGATAGCCAGGTATATTCAGCAGCATGCTTGCACTGTTAAATAAACCCTGCTAGTAGTAGTTAGACGATTATGTATAATGGCTAACGAGTAGGGGTGTGCATTCATTTAAGCCGTATTGGCGATCCGCAACGTATCTTGTCATATCCATTAAATACTTGGGGAGGTGAAACGCATCGCGACTCCCCACGTATTTAACTTATTATCCGTTTAATTCAGTGCGCCCCGCGGTGCGCGCTTTTCTTCGCCCCCATTAGCTATTAGCTACCTATGATTTTCACAAAATGGCAGCGCCCATGCCCTACATTCTGGTATCCATGCCAACCTGTCTGGCCCGCGCCATTTCCAACTCTCTCAGCAATTCGAAATGGACCGCAGAACTTAGGAGCCAATTTCTTCGAAGGCAATCTAAGGTAAATGCTCTTTGTGCTTAACCAAACTTTGTCTCCTGGAAGAAACCCTGGTACAGGTCAACGATGCCGATAGGCATGCATCTTGGCAGAGCTTGCTGATGCAGTTAATCTGATTTGGATGGAATTCCAGAGATTATGCAATTGCTGAGCAGACACCTGGGCTGCCGGTGACGGAATGGTCAGAGGCAGGGGTAGCGGTGGTTTAAGTTGCTTACCATACACAACTTGAAAGGGTGACTTCCCCGTGGCTGAGTGAATCTGAGTATTGTAAGAGAATTCGGCCCATGGTAGTAACTCTGCCCAGTTGTCTTGTCTCTCATTGGCAAAGGCGCGAGGAAACGTTTTTAAGGAACGGTTCATGCGCTCAGTCTGGCCATTACTCTGGGGATGAAAGGCAGTAGAGAAACTGAGTTGAACCCCAAACTTCTTGCACAGGGCTTTCCAATAACAGGCCGTAAACTGGGGACCCCAGTCAGAAACAATGTCCTGTGGAGGTCCATGAATCTGGAAGATGTGCTGTGTGAAAAGCAGAGCTAACTCTGGTGCTGATGGCAATTTGGCCAACGGAACAAAATGGGCCATCTTGGAGAAGCGATCCACCGTTACCCAAACAACTGACTTCCCATTCGATGAAGGTAGATCCACCACGAAGTCCGTGGCAATATGAGTCCATGGTTCTTTGGGAACAGGCAGTGATTACAGCAACCCCCAAGGTTGGCCAATACGAGGCTTTTGTCTAGCGCAAGTGGGGCAGGAACCTACGTAGCTGCGAACATCGGTTCTCACATTTGGCCACCAATAATAATGGTTTAGCAAGTCTAACGTTCTTTCTCGGCCAGCATGACCACCAGAAAGGGAGTCGTGGGCCCACCTTAATACCTCCTTTCGGAGACGCTTTGGAACTACCGTCCTTCCTAGTGGGCTCACTGTCACTGCTGCTATGTTGATTCTTGTTGGATCCAAGATTACTGGGGATGCTCTCCTTCTTCTTCAGGTTCCATAGTTCGTGACAAGGCGTCTGCATGAGTATTCTTGGTCGCTGGACGATACCGAAGTGTAAAGTCAAAGCAATTGAAGAAGAGGGACCACCGGGCTTGTCTAGGGTTTAACCGCTGGGCTTGGCACAAAAATTCTAAATTCTTATGATCGGTGTATACCGTAATCGGGTGTGCTGCCCCCTCCAGCCATTGCCTCCATTCTTCAAATGCTAACTTGATTGCTAGGAGTTCCTTGTCTCCTATACTGTAGTTACACTCGGCTGCTGAAAACATTTTGGAAAAGTAAGAACATGGAAGTAGTTTACCCGAGCAAGAGTGTTGACTTAAGATTGCCCCTACTGCAGTGTTGGAAGCGTCCACCTCTACAACGAAAGGATGACGCGGATCTGGATGGTATAAACAAGTGTCCAACAAGAAAGCTTGTTTCAGATCCTCAAAAGCTTGACAAGCTTTTTTAGGCCAAACTTTAGCATCCACCCCCTTTTTGGTTAGCGCAGTAAGTGGTGCGACTCTGAGGAAATAATTAGGAATAAACTGTCTGTAGAAATTTGCAAATCCAAGAAAATGTTGTAACGCCTTCACCCCCACAGGGCGAGGCCAGTCCTTTATAGCGAACACCTTCTCCGGGTCCATGTGGAACCCGGTAGATGAAACGATATATCCCAGGAAGGGGAGTGACTCACATTCAAACATACAGGGGTAGATTTTAAAAAAGAGCGCGATCTCGTACTTTTGTTCGCGCAGCAGGCGCAAACAAACATACGCTGGATTTTATAAGATACGTGCATAGCCGCGCGTATCTTATAAAATCCTGGATCGGCGTGCGCAAGGATGCCAATTTTGGGCAGCCTGTGCGCGCCGAGCTGCGCAGCCTGCCTCCGTTCCCTCCAAGGCCGCTCCGAAATCGGAGCGGCCTCGGAGGGAACTTTCTTTCGCCGTCCCCTCACCTTCCCCTCCCTTCCCTTACCTAACCCACCCCCCGGCCCTATCTAAACCCCCCCCCTTACCTTTGTCCCTCGATTTACGCCTGCTAGAAGCAGACGTAAATCTACGCACGCTAGCGGACTGCTGGCGCGCCGTCATCCAACCCGGGGGCTGGTCCGGAGGCCTCGACCACGCCCCCGGGCCGGTGCCACGCCCCTGGTCCCGCCCCTGAAATGCCGCGTCCCGCCCCCGAAACGCCGCGTCATTCGGCCCTGCCCCCGACACGCCCCCTTAAAAATACCCCGGGACTTACACACGTCCCGGGGCTCTGCGCGCGCCGGCGGCCTATGCAAAAGAGGCGCGCGAGGACCCTGCTCGCGTAAATCCAAGCGGATTTACGCGAGCAGGACATTTAAAATCCGCCCGACACTTTTCTAGCTTCGCATACAATTGATTGTCTTTAAGAACTTGCAGTACTTGTTTAACATGTTGACGATGGGACTTCAGATCGTTAGAGTGCACGATACAATACAAATGCCCACGATTTATCGTCAGGGGCATTTGTATTGTATCGTTAAATAGGGCACACCAAAAAAGCCCCTAAACCCACCCTGACCCTTTAAATCGACCCGACCCGACCCATCGCTATTTTATTTTTACGGAGGCCCGTGCCGCAAAAAAAAAAACGAAAAACCATCTGACCCTTTAAATCGACCCCCCCCCTCCCGACCCGACCCATCGCTAATTATTTTTTTACGGAGGCCCACACCGCAAAAAAACCAAAAAAACCCATCCAACCGTAAATAATTAGCGATGGGTCGGGTCGGGTCGGGAGGGGGGGGGTCGATTTAAAGGGTCGGATGTGGTTTGTTTTTTTTTTGCGGCGCGGGCCTCCGTAAAAAAATAATTAGCGATGGGGCCTCCTAAAAAAATGTGAATTGTAATCGGAAACGATTCCAATTCACATATCTTAACGATCAGATTCGAGCCCCCCCGCAGCCGAATCTGATCGTTAAGACGATCTGGCACATGATTCACATCTCTACAGGCAATCAGGTTCAGTGTGATAGAGAATGAGCTTCTCAATGCTGGGGTCCTGCAGCACATAAGAACATAAGAAATTGCCACGCTGGGTCAGACCAAGGGTCCATCAATCCCAGCATCCTGTTTCCAACAGAGGCCAAAACCAGGCCACAAGAACCTGGCAATTACCCAAACACTAAGAAGATCCCATGCTACTGATGCAATTAATAGCAGTGTTTATTCCCTAAGTAAAATTGATTAATAGCCATTAATGGACTTCTCCTCCAAGAACTTATCCAAACCTTTTTTGAACCCAGCTACACTAACTGCACTAACCACATCCTCTGGCAACAAATTCCAGAGCTTTATTGTGCGTTGAGTGAAAAATAATTTTCTCCGATTAGTCTTAAATGTGCTACTTGCTAACTTCATGGAATGCCCCCTAGTCCTTCTATTATTCGAAAGTGAAAAGAACCGAGTCACATCTACTCGTTCAAGACCTCTCATGATCTTAAAGACCTCTATCATATCCCCCCTCAGCCGTCTCTTCTCCAAGCTGAACAGCCCTAATCTCTTCAGCCTTTCCTCATAGGGAAGCTGTTCCATCCCCTTTATCATTTTGGTTGCCCTTCTCTGTACCTTCTCCATCGCAACTATATCTTTTTTGAGATGCGGCGACCAGAATTGTACACAGTATTCAAGGTGTGGTCTCACCATGGAGCGATATAGAGGCATTATGACATTTTCCGTTCTATTAACCATTCCCTTCCTAATAATTCCTAACATTCTATTTGCTTTTTTGACTGCTGCAGCACACTGAGCTGACGATTTTAAAGTATTATCCACTATGATGCCTAGATCTTTTTCCTGGGTGGTAGCTCCAAATATGGAACCTAATATCGTGTAACTACAGCAACGGTTATTTTTCCCTATATGCAACACCTTGCACTTGTCCACATTAAATTTCATCTGCCATTTGCATGCCCAATCTTCCAGTCTTGCAAGGTCCTCCTGCAATGTATCACAGTCTGCTTGTGATTTAACTACTCTGAATAATTTTGTATCATCTGCAAATTTGATAACCTCACTCGTCGTATTCCTTTCCAGATCATTTATACATATATATTGAAAAGCACCGGTCCAAGTACAGATCCCTGAGGCACTCCCCTGTTTACCCTTTTCCACTGAGAAAATTGACCATTTAATCCTACTCTCTGTATGCCAGTATGCCAGTTTGTTCAGAAACAAAGCAGCCAAGACGTCCAAAGCAACTAAAGGGCAAATTCGGTGCAACATTGCCCAGGCCATCACAGCGGCATTCAAAGAAGCAGGAAGCAGGTCGCCCATCGCTACCAGATATCAAAGCCCCGCTGAAGGCCAAGCTAGCAGAGCAATCCAAATATGTGCACCTGATTGGAGGAGGGAACTCCCTGTCCAATTGTCATCACAGAAATGGAGCAGTGACTTATTGAAAGGCTGGGCATTGGATGTGTTCGAGGGCATGGTTCAGGAGCTAGACATCACATGAGCCACTGCTGGTAAGTTTACCTCACCCATAAATGGCCAGATAGCAATGGCTGTAGACATAGGGGATCTTTTAATAGGCGTTTTTCCCATTGACCCAGAATGGCAAAAACCCTTTAGTAAAAGTGCCCCAGAAATTGTCATTAGATGATCACTTTGTAAAGAAACAAAGTGCACCTCTGATGGCAAAAAAAAAAAAAAACCCAAACAATTCTTGTCCTGCATATGTACTTATGTTTTTTTTCTTCTCTGTTTCCACAGCTATCGAGCAGGAACATGCCGGTCCCAGTCAGGAATGCCTAGGGACCAGCCGGGACACTCCTGGCACCAGCCGCCCAAAACTCATGCTCCACAAGCCCTTACTCATGGATGCAGAGACACAGTGGGAGGAGGAGGAGGAGGAGCAGCAGATAAGAGCCCCTGTATGTAGTGCAGTCCCCAGACTCAAGAAGTCCTATTAATGTTGACCTTGATCTTGATACCTTAATGGACAGGCAACATTTGAAGGAACAGCTGCCAGGAACCAGTACCCCACTCCACTCTCAGAACCTCAGCTATGCCCACATTGCAGCCTCTGACACCACGATCAACTTCACCATTGGCACCAATACTGCCACCACTGGGCCAATCACCAGCAGCACCCACAGTGCCGCCATCAGGCCCATTGCCAGCAGCACCTGCAGCAACCATCTCTTCAGCAGAAGTCCGCCAGTTGCGGGGAGAAATAAAGGCCCTGTGAAGAAGTGTACAGCGGCAAAACAGGATCCTGCAGCAAAGTATGGCAGCCAGCAAGCAAAATGCCAACACGATAGCTGCAGCCATCAGCACCTAACAAATGTGATGACACAAACACTACAGTAGATGCCAGACCAGACATCTGACTCGTCAGATACATCCCTTGTCTTGACACCCCGCAGTAGTTTGGCTGAATCACAACAGCACAGGGGTTGGCCCCCCCAAAACATCGCACCCTTCCCCCCCCCCCCAAGTGGGAAATCATGGAATGGCAAGGGGCCTTGAAAAGAGGACAGGCATGGCAAGTAAGGCCCAAGAAGGCAATGTTAAAAAAACACAGGGATGCGCTCTTGACAGAGTTGCTGTGCCATCTAGATGGAAGAAACTGGCTGATCGTGTGATCACTAAAGGGTTGCTGTTCCATCACGCACATTGGATGCTGTTATGTCAAGCATTTTCAAGCAGCACAGTGTAATGGGAGATACGTAACATTACGACAGCTGAACAGGAGGCTTTAGCTATCGCCTTGTCACATTGTTTCGCTGACTTCAGATCATTAGACACTATCACCCCAAGGTCTCTCTCCTGCTCCGTGCACACCAGCTCTTTCCCCCCATCGAATACTGTTATTTCAGATTTCCACACCCCATATGCATGACTCTGCACTTCTTGGCATTGATTCTCAGCTGCCATATCTTTGACCACTCTTCCAGCTTCCTTAAATCCCGTCTCATTCTCTCCACTCCTTCTGGTATGTCCATTCTGTTGCAAATCTTAGTGTCATCCGCAAAAAGACAAACCTTACCGTCTATCCCGTCCGCAATGTCGCTCACAAAGATATTGAACAGGACCGGTCCCAACACCGATCCTTGTGGCACTCCACTTAACACCGCTCTCTCTTCAGAGTAAGTTCCATTTACCGTCACACTTTGTCTTCTGTCCAACCAGTTTGCAATCTAGGCCACCACCTTGGCACTCACTCCTAAGCTTCTAATTTTATTCACAAGCCTCCTGTACAGGACCGTATCAAAAGCTTTGCTAAAATCTAAGTAGATGACATCAAATGCTCTTCCTTGATCCAATTCCTTAGTCACCCAATCAAAAAAGTCGATCAGATTTGTCTGACAGAACCTTCCCTTGGTGAAACCATGCTGCCTCTGGTCCATCAATTCTGCTGCTTGTAGATAGTTCACAATTCTTTCCTTCAGCAGTGACTCCAATGTCTTTCCCACCACGAGGTGAGGTTAGCCGGCCTGTAGTTTCCAGCCACTTGTCTGCTCCCGCTCTTGTGAAGCGGGACCACCGTCGCTCTTCTCCAATCACTCGGCACCATTCCTGTTTTGAGGGAGCTATTGAACAGGTCACAGAGCGGAGCCACCAGCACATCTCTGAGCTCCCTCAGTATCCTGGGATGAACCTCATCAGGCCCCATGGCTTTGTCCACCTTTAGTTTTTCTAGCTCTTCCCATACATTCTCTTCCGTAAACGGAGTTTCATCCATTCCGCGTCCCTCCAGTTTCTTGTTGACTAGTGTCGGTCCTTCTCCGGGGTCTTCTTTAGTGAATACCGAACTGAAGTATTCATTTAATAATTCTGCCATTTCTTCATCTGTCTCCACCCATTGATCCTTTTCACCTTTCAATTTCAGTATACCACTTTGGACTTTTCTCCTTTCACTGATGTACCTGAAAAATGTTTTGTCACCTTGCTTTACCTCTTTGGAAATCCTTTCTTCCGCTTGAATTTTCTCTATGGGAGGCCCACCTAGTCACTCGAGGTGAGGTTTAGATATTAGTGTAGGGGTTAGGGGCCACTTTGACATTCAAAGTGAGACGTATGAACAGAACAGTGCTCTCTTGTGAAGATTTGATGACCTTTGGAGTGAGGAAACTCACCCAAAGATGAGATATGTGCAGTGTTCTCTCAACCTAGCTTGATGGACTCTCTACTTGGGTTACATCAAGAAGGTGACGCCACCTATATAAATCATGACGCCATGACCCTCAACTTTTGCATATCTATTATAATACATTTCCATGCTTCATGTACTACAGTACTTGCATGTAGTGGTGCAGGCAGTGAGAAAGGTAAATGCAAACTTTGAAAGAGCTGTGCATATAGCAAAAATGCCACCAGATAGCAAAGTCCCTTTCATCTAGGCTGTAATGTAAGGTGTAATCCCAAAGCTGTGTAATGTGTGCCGTATTGTGACCATCTATCTTGAATGAGAAGTATGTACATGCTGCTATTTCATCACAATGAAAGCAACATCAGCACACTCTATATCTGCAGGCAAGGGAGTTAGATGATGACTAGATGTACATATGTTGCGAATTGATAGGTAGTTCTAAATCCTAGTGAAATCTCACTCTTTAACTGATCTACCACTGGTGACAGATTGTTCTGGGAATGCCCTTGTGACATTAAGCACACATATTATAGAAGTACTAGTTCACCTGCACACCTGTAAGCACTTTCAAATGAGGAAGTGCTATATGCCAGTACTACTTTTAAGTGTGCCCTTCGTACTTTGTAATGCACGTTGAAGCTTCCGTGTTAGCTCACATTTATTGTATCACTACAGCTGTCACTCTTCAGGGTCCAGGAGCATGTGGGCCACCAGCACACTTATGACATGGTGGCTTCCACATATGAGGGTGAGAATGAGGGCCACTGTTGATTGCTCTCAGGCTACACTGTGCTAGCTAGATCACCGAGTGTCAAAACAAACGTGACTCATTTTCTGTCAGTAACAGACAGAACACATGATGGCACCCACATGTCTATCATGTAATGTTAACAGTGACAATTTTATTTCAAGTACATTTTTCAGCTCCATTGCTAAGACAAATCGTGATCATCCATATGTGTTTGTATGGTACGTGGGGCCCAACTCAGCCAAGAAGTGATAGAAAGCCAAGGGAAAGTGAGTAGAACAGCAGCTAATAGACCTCAGGCAACCCTCATCTGGAAGGGGGGAATAGGAGCATGAGCCTTATTGGGCAAAGTTTATCCATATAAGGTTTTGCCGAATCTGGCTGCCACTCAGCCAGATCTCCTGGTCTCCAGCAGAGAGACATGGGGGATTCCTGTGGGAGATCTGGACATATGTCCATTGGTAGTCTATGGTGTACAGCCACATTGTGGAAAACGCAGCACAGCAAGACAATCTTTGCATACATTAAAGCTCCACCTGTCTTGTCCAAACAGCGAAAGCAACTTTTCAGAAGGCCGAAGGTATATTCTATGATGCAGCAGGTAGTACTTAAGGGTCTCTGTCGGCATGTTTGTTATGTGTACAGGGGTGAGAAGCCAGGGCCTGCAACCGTATCCTGAGTTTCCTGTGGCAATGACAGAAGAAAGGCATGGATATTTGCATTGTTACTGGCAGATGTGACTAGCTAACCACAACATCCAGTAAGATAGTATAAGCTAGCCAGTACCTTTGCTGAGCGTTGCATGACAGCATTTAACTACTGTGGTTGGCTGCTAGATATGCAGGCAAGCTGTAGACAAAAGGAGCTGATCTGTTCATTACTACAGCATCTGATGTAACAATTGGAAGGATTGTATGACAGGATCTCACAACACAGCAAAGGGTACTGTTGAGTAGTTGCCTACAAACCTTCAAGACATATGTAAGAGGTCAGAAACCTGTGCTATCAGCAAATGGAGTACTTCATGCAGTTCCAGTGATTTTCCATCGCTGCACTCCAGTCTGTCCTGCATTGAAAACTATTAGTGAGCCCACACACAGGGAATATGGCAGGCCTGCAACATGCACTGCAGACTGCTCGTGGTACAGATGTGTGAGGCTGTACAGAAAGTGTAGGTGACAATGTTCTTGACGGATCAGTAACGGCCCACACGTGAAGGTGATTTGAGGGCAGAGTGCACAGGGCTTGGTTCGAATGCACATGACACATTGTAACAGCTCCCAAGGAGAGGATAGGAACAGGGCCTTTTAGGTAATAAATACGTGCTATGTATATAGTGGATTCAGACTTTAGGTCCTATGCCTTGTTTTCCCGCACTAATTTGGCATCTCTTTGCCCTGCATTCAGAACCGCAGAAGCCAGGTGTTATGCCACCAATTGTATCCTCCCCCAGAGCTCTCCCCCCCTCCCCCCCTCCCTTTGGGTTCCATTAGCCACATACCCATAAGCATTGATGGAAATGAGAAAGAAAAGGGTAGCTTACCTACGAGCCAAGCATCACCGTATAGGCCAGCCTCAAAATTGTCAAAGAGGCCCAATTACCTAAGTATAAAGGAATCATGCACGGCTCTGCGGTACCTGGCCACCACGTCCAGGATGCGATTTTGAGCACTGCAGATGTTGATGGAGTGGAAGAGCTTTCTGTTGCGGTACGTCTCCTCCCTCTGAAGGGGTGGAACGATGGCCACATGAGTGCAGTCTATAGCACCGATGACATTGGGAAAGTGTGCAAAAGCATATAAACCTCTCTTTAATTCCATCAAGTCCTGCCTGTATCGATTAATATGGTCAGTTACAGATGCAATGACTTGGTTGAGACAGCGTGAGAATGTGGTTTGGGACATTTCCCCCACCACCCCTACTGTGGTTTGGAAGGAGCTGTTTGCCATGAAATGGAGGGTGGCCAACAGTTTGGTGAGGCCAGGGACAGTGCAGGACCTTACCATGACTGGATCCCAATCCCCTCAGATGTCTTCATATAATTCCAGGATTGCCGGAGAGCTGAGACAATACCTGCTAACCACAAAGACCTCAGGCATGCCCAGCAAGGATGTTCGTGGAGGAAAGATATGCTCCCTGTATCTCCCAGCCCATGGCCAGGTGCGTGCCCGTTGCTGGGCAGGGCAGAGCCCAGAGCCCGTGGAATCAGACCCTCTGCCTGTGCTGCTGGTACTTCTCTGGGGCGTCTTGGAAGTGGCCTTGGGTCCTGTTCTGGTTGTTCATCTTCCACATGTCATCACGTGTGGTAAAGCTAGGTAAGCATGAAGAATGCATGTACAAGTACACTTGCCACTCACCAAAAGCTGTTAGGAAGCTTGACCTGCTAAAAACAGCCATTTTTATTGGTCCAGGAATGCTTGGTAGGTGTGTGTGTATTGATTAGGGATGTGCAGAGGGTACGGATTCATCCGATTTGGTATTTGTATTCGTTGGCAGGCAAATATGTTGCATTTGTTCAATCGCACCCCCGATACGTTGATACGTGCATTCGTTTTCCGGTTCCCATTAAGGTCAATGGGGGAAGTATTTGCAGCCTATTTTTGGCTGCAGAATTGGGGTTTTATTATCAATTTTGATGAAACTTCTGGGGAGCAATCATCAGAACAACAAAACAGTTCCAAGGTACTTAGACTGTGGCACAGCAGCACCAAAGTGGCATGAATAGCCTAAGGGGTACCAGGAGTGGCAAGAGTGCTTTAACAGAGGTGCAAAGCAGCAGCGAGAGTGTCAAAAACACACCACAGCTTCAAAAGAGAGCACCAATAACAGATGCATGAATCCTCAAAGGCAGCACGACAGGCAAAGCGGCAAGACAATTGGCATCAACATCCTACAGCACAATGAAGGGGGAACATAGCAAGCAGAAAGACTAGCACCAACACACTGAGCAACTATGATAGTGGCCAGAACACCACAAGGAGCTGAGTGAGTCATCTGGTGTATGGCAGCAAGGCACAGAGGCAGAGGGTAGATACAGGCTGGCTACACCTGGAGAGAGTTCCCTTTCCTTTGTGCAGGAAAGGGCTCCCTAGAATGGGTGGGTATCTAGAGTGGAGTGTTTCCATTGGCATCTAGTGAGCTCTCGCTGATTTTTTAAAATATGATGGCGTTAGCTAGAGATGTGAATCGTTTTTTGACGATTTAAAACAATCTTCAGATATATTTTAAATCGTCAAAAATCGTTAGAGCCGCGATACAATAGCAATTCCCCCGATTTATCCGGGTCGTATGACATAGTGAGGGTCGTATGACATAGTGAGGGCAAAGGTAGCACCGGCGCCATTTTGAATATTGGCAATACGGCCCGAGTGCAGGAGGTCACTCCCGGACCCCCGCTGGACTTTTGGCAAGTCTTGTGGGGGTCAGGAGGCCCCCCCAAGCTGGCCAAAAGTCCCTGGGGGTCCAGCGGGGGTCCGGGAGCGATCTCCTGCACTCATGACGTCGGGTGACAGGAACCAAAATGGCGCCGGCGCTACCTTTGCCCTGTCACATGATAAGGGCAAAGGGCCACCGGCACCATTTCTATTAACGCAGCCATGGCCCGAGAGTGGGAGATCGCGCCGGGACCCCCCCACTGGACCCCAGGTAATTTAAAACATTTTGAGGGGGGGTTCGGGAGGGTGGGGTATTTGTTTTAAAGGGTCGGGGTGGGTTTTAGGGTTGTTTTGGTATGCCGGTTTTCCCGCCGATTTACGATTTGACGATTTTTTAACAAAAAAACCCATGACGATCAGATTTCCCTCCCCCCCCCAGCCAAAATCGATCGTTAAGACGATCGATCACACGATTCACATCCCTAGCGTTAGCAGATATACAAACGAGAAATTTCAAGGCCGAGGCGGAGGAGGTTACCATGTAAACAACGGTTCAACATGGTCAGAGGGTAGATACAGGCTGGCTACACCTAGGGAGAGTTCCTTTTCCTTTGAGCCTTCAAAGCGTGGTGATCTGGAGCAGGGTCTCACTGTGGGCATGGTCTCACTGTGGGCATGGTCTCACTGTGTTTGCAACAGTCTAAGTACCTTGGAGATCTTTTCTCCTTCTGAACATGGGTCAACAGGTGCTAAGAGATAGGATGCAACAATGGGGAGAGTTCCCTTTCCTTTGAGCAGGAAAGGGCTCCCTGGAATGGGTTGGCCCCTAGAGTGTATAATAGTACAAATTGTTAGGATTTAAGCATTTGTAAACTGACCATGACTTCATAAGCAAGACGAGGAAGTTCTCTTCTCTGTGCTGAAACTAAAGAAAATTGTTTGTTTTATTTAAGGATCCATGCTGAGAACATAAGAACATAAGAAATTGCCATGCTGGGTCAGACCAAGGGTCCATCATGCCCAGCATCCTGTTTCCAACAGAAGCCAAAACCAGGCCACAAGAACCTGGCAATTACCCAAACACTAAGAAGATCCCATGCTACTGATGAAATTAATAGCAGTGGCTATTCCCTAAGTAAAATTGATTAATAGCCGTTAATGGACTTCTCCTCCAAGAACTTATCCAAACCTTTTTTGAACCCAGCTACACTAACTGCACTAACCACATCCTCTGGCAACAAATTCCAGAGCTTTATTGTGCGTTGAGTGAAAAAGAATTTTTTCCGATTATTTATTTATTTATTTATTTATTTAGGATTTTTATATACCGACCTTCTCAATACAAGTATCAAATCAGGTCGGTTTCCATAGAACAAAACTGTCGCGGTTAAGGCGTTACAATAAACAGAGTTTCTGAACATAAGAACATAAATAAATATTACATAGACAACAATAACTCGACAAAATAACGTGAATAAATATAGGGAATGGCTAAAAAAGGGGTAGTGTAACTTGGGATATACAGTTAACAGAAAACTGTGTTGATGGGCACAAACATGAGTAATGCAAGAGCTCGAAGAACTAATACTTAAATGTGCTACTTTCTAACTTCATTGAATGCCCCCTTGTCTATTATTCGAAAGTGAAAATAACCGAGTCACATCTACTCGTTCAAGACCTCTCATGATCTTAAAGACCTGTATCATATTCCGCCTCAGCCGACTCTTCTCCAAGCTGTACAGCCCTAACCTCTTCAGCCTTTCCTCATAGGGAAGCTGTTCCATCCCCTTTATCATTTTGGTTGCCCTTCTCTGTACCTTCTCCATCGCAACTATATCTTTTTTGAGATGCGGCGACTAGAATTGTACACAATATTCAAGGTGTGGTCTCACCATGGAGCGATATAGAGGCATTATGACATTTTCCGTTCTATTAACCATTCCCTTCCTAATAATTCCTAACATTCTCTTTGCTTTTTTGACTGCTGCAGCACACTGAGCTGACGATTTTAAAGTATTATCCACTATGATGCCTAGATCTTTTTCCTGGGTGGTAGCTCCTAATATGGAACTTAACATCGAGTAACTACAGCAAGGGTTATTTTTCCCTGTATGCAACAACTTGCACTTGTCCACATTAAATTTCATCTGCCATTTGGATGCCCAATCTTCAAGTCTTGCAAGGTCCTTCTGTAATGTATCACAGTCTGCTTGTGATTTAACTACTCTGAATAATTTTGTATCATCCGCAAATTTTATAACCTCACTCGTCATATTCCTTTCCAGATCATTTATATATATATTGAAAAGCACCGGTCCCAATACATATCCCCGAGGTACTCCACTGTTTACCCTTTTCCACTGAGAATATTGACCATTTAATCCTACTCTCTGTTTCCTGTCTTTTAACCAATTTGTAATCCACGAAAGGTGGCTACTACCCCGAATCAATTAAGCATGATACTTGACTTGGAATAAGTATCCAGCACAGCTCACTGCTGCAGCAGTCAGAAAAGCAAATAGAATGTTAGGAATTATTAGGAAGGGAATGGTTAATAGAACGGAAAATGTAATAATGCCTCTGTATCGCTCCATGGTAAGACCGCACCTTGAATACTGTGTACAATTCTGGTTGCCGCATCTCAAAAAAGATATAGTTGCGATGGAGAAGGTACAGAGAAGGGCAACCAAAATGATAAAGGGGATGGAACAGCTCCCCTATGAGGAAAGGCTGAAGAGGTTAGGGCTGTTCAGCTTGGAGAAGAGACGGCTGAGGGGGGATATGATAGAGGTCTTTAAGATCATGAGAGGTCTTTAACGAGTAGATGTGACTCGGTTATTTACAC
Source organism: Rhinatrema bivittatum (assembly GCF_901001135.1). Lineage (NCBI taxonomy): Eukaryota > Metazoa > Chordata > Amphibia > Gymnophiona > Rhinatrematidae > Rhinatrema > Rhinatrema bivittatum. Next base: position 342,440,138 of record NC_042616.1, on the reverse strand, counting down.
TTTCGAATAATAGAAAGACTAGGGGGCATTCCATGAAGTTAGCAAGTAACATATTTAAGACTAATCGGAGAAAATTCTTTTTCACTCAACGCACAATAAAGCTCTGGAATTTGTTGCCAGAGAAGGTAGTTAGTGCAGTTAGTGTAGCTGGATTCAAAAAAGGTTTGGATAAGTTCTTGGAGGAGAAGTCCATTAATGGCTATTAATCAATTATACTTAGGGAATAGCCACTGCTATTAATTGCATCAGTAGCATGGGTTCTTCTTAGTGTTTGGGTAATTGCCAGGTTCTTGTGGCCTGGTTTTGGCCTCTGTTGGAAACAGGATGCTGGGTTTGATGGACCCTTGGTCTGTCCCAACACGGCAATTTCTTATGTTCTTAAGCAAGCTACACCCATGCTTATTTGTTCACCCAGACTATGTAATTCATTCCTTGTTGGTTGATGCTGATATAAATCATCTTTTCTTCATTCTCTCTGCCGTTGAAGCAGAGAGCAATGCTGGATGTGCATTGAAAGTGAAGTATCAAGCTTATTTGATTTGGGGTAGTAACCGCCATAACAAGCCAGCTACTCCCTTGCTTATTGGTTTACCCAGACTATGTAATTCATTCCTTGTTGCTTGATGCTGATATAAATCATCTTTTCTTCATTCTCTCTGCCATTGAAGGAGAGAGCTATGCTGGATGTGCATTGAAAGTGAAGTATCAGGCTTATTTGATTTGGGATAGCAACCGCCGTAACAAGCAAGCTACTCCCCTGCTTTTTTGTGGATGCAAATCCTTTTTTCCATATTTCCTCTTGCCGTTGAAGCATAGAGCAATATTGGAGTCGCAATAAATGTGTGTATGTTTATTGAATAAGGATATTAATCTCCAGGTAGTAGCCGTCATTCCCGCAAGCAAGCCACCCCTTGCCTCTTCTCTTCATTCACATCCTCTAGACTTTATGGATCCACAGTGTTTATCCCACGCCCCTTTGAAATCCTTCACAGTTTTGGTCTTCACCACTTCCTCCGGAAGGTCATTCCAGGCATCCACCAGCCTCTCCGTGAAGAAATACTTCCTGACATTGGTTCTGAGTCTTCCTCCCTGGAGTTTTAAATCATGACCCCTGGTTCTGCTGATTTTTTTGCAACGAAAAAGGTTTGTCATTGTTTTTGGATCATTAAAACCTTTCAAGTATCTAAAAGTTTGAATCATATAACCCCTGCTCCTCCTTTCCTCCAGGGTGTACATATTTAGATTCTTCAATCTCTCCTCATAAGTCATTCTATGAAGGCCTTCCACCTTTTTGGTCGCCCTTCTCTGGACCGCCTCCATCCTGTCTCTGTCCCTTCGGAGATACGGTCTCCAGAAATGAACACAGTACTCCAAGTGAGGCCTCACCAAGGACCTGTACAAGGGGATTATCACTTCCCTTTTCTTACTCGATATTCCTCTCTCTATGCAGCCCAGCATTCTTCTGGCTTTAGCTATCGCCTTGTCACATTGTTTCGCCGACTTCAGATCATTAGAGACTAGAGGTGTGAATCGTGTAATCGATCGTCTTAACGATCGATTTTGGCTGGGGGGGAGGAAAATCTGATCGTCGAGGTTTTTTTTTTCTAAAAATCGTTAAAAATCGTAAATCGGGGGAGGGCGGGAAAACCGGCACACCAAAAAAACCCTAAAACCCACCCGAACCTTTAAAACAAATCCCCCACCCTCCCAAACCCCCCCCCAATTGTTTTAATTACCTGGGGTCCAATGGGGGGGGTCCCAACGTGATCTCCTCCCGCTCTCTGGCCACCGCTGCATTGAGAAATGGCGCCGGTGGCCCTTTGCCCTTATCATGTGACAGGGCAAAGGTAGCGCTGGCGCCATTTTGTTTCCTGGCTCCCGACGTCACGCGTGCGGGAGATCGCCCCTGGACCCCCGCTGGACCCCCAGGGACTTTTGGCCAGCTTGGGGGGGGGCCTCCTGACCCCCAAGAGACTTGCCAAAAGTCCAGCGGGGGTCCGGGAGCGACCTCCTGCACGCGGGCCGTATTGCCAATCTTCAAAATGGCGCCGGCGCTACCTTTGCCCTCACTATGTCGTACGGGAGACCCGTCGCCCGTATGACATAGTGCCAGACAGACTGACATAGTGAGGGCAAAGGTAGCGCCGGCGCCATTTTGAAGATTGGCAATACGGCCTTCGTGCATGAGGTCACTCCCGGACCCCCGCTGGACTTTTGGCAAGTCTTGTGGGTGTCAGGAGGCCCCCCCAAGCTGGCCAAAAGTCCCTGGGGTTCCAGCGGGGGTCCGGGGGCGATCTCCCGCATGTGTGATGTCGAGAGCCAGGAAACAAAATGGCGCCAGCGCTACCTTTGCCCTGTCACATGATAAGGGCAAAGGGCCACCGGCGCCATTTCCCTCCAAAGAGTTTAGATTGCAACAGGTCCCTTTTTAACTTTAATGGGGGACTGGCACTAGTGCCTTTTGAAGTGCCTCCTCTGCCAGTCCCAATCACTCGACCGAGTCGACCACATCTACCTTTCCCTGACATTATGGATTTAATGCCACTGCCTAGTGCCTACTGGCTGCCCACTGTCACAGTGCCTTGCTATGCACTAATGTAATGTGTGTGATGTGCACACACACACAGCTTGCTTGTAAGCACAAAAGAGGCAGACTGGGAATTTCACTGCACAGACTGTCCCAATAATAAAGTTCAGTTTGCTAAACTACCACTGCCCACTGTCACAGTGCCTTGCTATGGGACAGTACTATTGTAATGTGTGTGGTATGCACACACACACAGCTTGCTTGTAAGCACAAAAGAGGCAGACTGGGTTTTTACTGCACAGACTGTCTCGATAATAAAGTTCAGTCTGCTAAACTACTAGGGGTGTGCATTCATTCCCTACGAATTGGCACTCCACAACATATAGGACCATATTCGTTGTATTCATGGGGAAGCGAAACGTATCACACTTCCCCACGAATACAACAAAACTCGCCGAATTATTCGGCCGCCTAAAGGACTCAATTTAAACAAACCCCCCACCCTCCTGACCCCCCCCCAAGACTTACCAAAACTCCCTAGTGGTCCAGCAGGGGGTCTGGGAGCCATCTCCTGCACTCACACCCTCGGTGCCGGTATTCAAAATGGCGCCAATAGCCTTTGACCTACTATGTCACAGGGGCTACCGGTGCCATTGGTCAGCCCCTGTCACATGGCCATTGGCGCCATCTTGTGCTCCTACCATGTGACAGGGGCTGACCAATGGCACCGGTAGCCCCTGTGACATATTAAGGGCAAAGGCTATTGGTGCCATTTTATTACTGGCAGCCGACGGCCTGAGTGCAGGAGATTGCTCCTGGACCCCCGCTGGACCACCAGGGACTTTCAGCAAGTCTTGGGGGACCCTCCTGACCCCCACAAGTCTTGCCAAAAGTCCAGCGGGGGTCAGGGAGCGACCTCCTGCACTCGGGCCGTTGGCTGCCAGTATTCAAAATGGCGCCAATAGCCTTTGCCCTCACTATGTCACAGGGGCTGGACCCTAGCTGGACTTTTGCCAAGTCTTGTGGGGGTCAGGAGGGTCCCCTAAGACTTGCCAAAAGTCCCTGGTGGTCCAGCGGGGGTCCGGGAGCAATCGCCTGCACTCGGGCCGTCGGCTGCCAGTAATCAAAATGGCGCCAATAGCTTTTGCCCTTTCTATGTCACAGGGGCTACCGGTGCCATTGATCAGCCCCTCAATCTCAACCTCAACAATCATCTTGTTCATCAACCACCCTCCAACTCACATCCACCTCCTCATCAAGCACTCGTCCGGACGCCTCCTCACATCTTCCTGCTCTCTACCGGACCTCTTCCAGAATTCATCCTGTTATAATCCAGCCGGATCCGGACCTCATCTTGCACCATCCCTGAAAACATCCAGCATCCATCCTGACCTCAGAAAGCTCTATCCTGACCTCATCCAGAACTCACCCTAACTTCATCCTCCATCCACCCCGACTTCATCCACCACTCACCTGAATCTCTTACAACTATCTCCCCTATCAACTATACCACTCATACATCACTTGGACTTCTATCATCCAGTACAAATCCTGCTGCAACCAGCAACCACACTCATAAGGATATCTTCCTGAAATCATCTTAACCTCCCCCGACCCCATACAGCAACCTGCAAGACCCTCCTAGAGTCCCACAACTCCCTTGCAGCCTACAACCTTCCTATAAACATATTCTTGAACTCAACCATACTCAGTGCACGACACAAAGACCAGAGAGCCTCTAGAGCACTACAAGAAACACTAATCAACTCAGTCATGGCTTCACCCCCCACCGTATCTCATCAGAACAAAAAGAGATACCTGATTAACATCCCACTCATGAAGCATATAAAAAACCTATTTTATCTCACCTTCTTTCTGATAATCGCTCAATCATTAACCAAAAATTCATGCTAATATCTGACATAATCCAAGAAAAGAACCCTGACTTCATCGCCATAACCGAAACCTGGTTTAAAAATACTGATCAAGTTCTGACGAATCATCTAACCAACAATGACTACGACTTATTTTCAATCCCACGCAAATCCCGCAGAGGAGGAGGGCTACTCTTTATCATAAAAAAAATCTCTCAATGAAATTGATCCATCACAACCTTCCAAAGAAATATGAAATTGCTCTATTCAACTCGGAATTCCTACAGTTATGCCTAGTTTACTGCCCCCCCTAAACTTCTAGACAATGAGATCTCCCCACTCTTAGAATTCTTAATAACTAACATTAGCTCGAAAAAACCTACCATAATTCTCGGAGACTTCATACCGATGTCATCCCCAGATCACAAAACTGTCAAACCTTGCTCGACATGCTTTCCAGCCTAAACCTAAACCAACTAGTGAACAACCCCACTCATAAAGTAGGCCACACCTTGGACCTGATTTTCACCAACCACTACTTCTCAGACACATCAATATCATCCAAACCAGTCCCTTGGTCTGATCACCACCTATTACATTGCAGGACACAAGTAAAAACCAATAACATGACAAGAACAAATGAACCACTATCATTCAAATACAGACCTCCTTCCAACCCAACTTACTCCAACAAGAACTAGTAAAACAATTAGCAAACCTAGACCTCTCCAATATAAACAACACCACTCAATCCTGGTTCCACCTTACAGAACAAACTGCAAATAACATAAACCCCGAGAAATCGAAACTGATTAATAAAAACCGAGGAAAAAACAACCCATGGTTCAATTCTCATCTTAGATCAATGAAATCCAACCTTAGGAAAATGGAAAAAGAATGGCGAAAATCCAATTGCCCAGTAACCCTTCAAAGATACTGCACACAACTCGCCTCCTATAAAAAAAACAATTCTGAACACCAAACGCGACTACTATAGTCAAAAGATAAAAAACCACAAACAACTCCAACTCCCTCTTCAACATTGTAAGAAACCTCATAGATGAGAATAACAATAACACCCCCAGATCTGGAACAAATAATTTAAGCCAAGACCTTGCCATGCTCTTTAAGAACAAAATAAACAAAATAACAAGCACCATCAACAAATCCTCGATCATTGAAGAACAACTAGACACAACAAAAATAACACCTTGGTCAAACTTCGATCCAATCTCAAATATCGAAACTGAAAAAATGCTAAGGAAAATAAACCCAGCTTGCCATGATCTTGATATTATTCCAACACGTGAGTTAAAGGAAATGGCACACATAATTGCCCCTACCATAGCAGCAATTATAAACAAATCACTTGAAGAAGGTGAACTACCAACTAAATTAAAAACTGCAACTATCACCCCAATATTAAAAAAAAAGAACCTAGATCCAAATGATTTGAATAATTACCGTCCGATCTCTAACCTTCCCCTACTAGCTAAGATGACAGAAAAAGCAGCACTACTATAGCTCAATGAACACCTAGAGAACAACAAAAAATACTGCATCCTTCACAACACGGTTTCAGGAAAAATCGCAGTACTGAAACCCTGCTACTCAATTTATCAAATAATATAAGGCTTCGACAATAATCTAAGCCACTTACTAATTCTACTAGATCTCTCTGCGGCATTCGACACCGTCGACCACAAAAACCCGATTTCAAGACTTGCAAGCATAGGTCTTTCAGACAAAACCCTTGACTGGTTCACTTCATTCCTAAAAGACAGGTTCTTCAAAGTAACCTTAAAAAACAATTCCTCCAATCCCTGTCCCCTTGAAACAGGAGTACCACAAGGGTCCGCCCTCTCGGCCACCCTCTTTAATATCTACCTACTCCCACTCTGCCAACTCATCTCTAGTCTAGGCTAGAGTCGGCGTACATACTATATGTATGCCGACGACATTCAACTCCTCATACCAATATCCTCAACAATCGAAGAAGCACTGAGTTTAACAGCCAATCACCTCATCTCTATTAGAAAAATGCTGAACCATCTAAAGTTATGCCTCTACATGAACAAAACAGAATGCATCCTCATTGAAAGAAACAGCAAAGAACAAATAACCCCATTGCCTTCCTTACAAATTGACAACACTAACATCCAAATGAAGAATAATACCAAGGACCTCGGTATTTGGATCGACAATGAACTAAACTACAAAAAGAACATCACAATGAAAACTAAGGAAGGCTTTCATAAACTCCACATACTTAAACATCTTAAACCACTTCTACACCAACAAGAATTCAGAACAGTTCTGCAATCACTCATGTTCACCAGCATCGATTACTGCAACTCGCTCCTAATTGGCCTTCCTAAATCTGCCTTAAAACCTCTCTAATTGTTACATAATGCTGCAGCCAGAGTTCTAACCGGCAAGAAAAAATCAGACTATATAACCCCCGTTCTGAGAAGTCTTCATCGGCTACCGGTCGAACAGAGAATCAAGTTTAAAACTTTAACAATCCTACACAACGCAATCTACAGAAATGATAACTCCGCCCTCAATAACATGATCCAGATTCACAAACCATAACGCACAACAAGAACAACCAGCAAACTGCACCTAGTCATACCCCCCCTTCCGGCAGCAAAGCTTTCCAATACTAGGAACAGAGCCTTCTCCATTGCGAGACCGAAATCATAGAACTCTTTACCAGACTACTTAAGCATACTCAGCGACATCAAATCATTCAAAAAGGAACTCAAAACCTGGATATTCCAACAAACATTCACAGAAGGTATTGGCTAAACTGATCGCTTACACACCAGAGACTCGAAGACGTTCTCAAGTTCCTACATATATTATGTATTATTACTCAGTTGTACTATATTTAGTTAATACTTACACACTGTAAGACCTGCTTGGATACTATTTGTACTCTGTTATACCTGTTCAATTCGCCTGTATATAGAACGGTTTAATGCGTTCAATTAATAAGTTTCTCAATTATACTGTGCATTATCTGTATTAAGTTATCTGTATTAAGTTGTTGAACTGTAAACCAGAGTGAAGGCAGTCTATTATACCTCGGTATATAAAAGTTTCCAAATAAATAACACCATAACACATGTGATAATGGCCTATGTTAGCTATGGATGGTGCCATGGCCGCCCCCATGGCTTTACCTTTATAGGTAGATTTTAAAAAATATGAGCATGCGTCCATGTATGCGCGGTTCCTGGTATATGCGCATGAAGCAGCTATTTTATAACTTGGTAGAGGGGTAGCTCCTGGTGTCTAGATTGGGGGGGGGGGGTTGCCCCCTCTTCAAAGCACAGGGTGTTCCCCAGTACAAGAAATCATATTCAAAAGTTGACCACAACCTATAGAAACCTCTCTCCCTTCAAAAAGGAGGCAGACTCTCAGATAGGGAGTGTACTGATAAGAATCTCCTCTAAACGCCAGAAAAAATATTAAGCTGGTTTAGAGGGCCCAACTCAGCCGGGAGAAAGTAAAATTATCTCCTTACTCTTCAAGCGCTAATTGGAAATGTCCACACTTTCTCTAACCTTAGCTCCAACTTATACCCTTGGGATAGCTAAACACAGTCAGCTCTTTGGAGAGTCTGAAAAGGGAATGGAAAATCCCATTGCTGTTACTAGTCCTGATGGTTAGGGACCTAGGGCCATCTAGTGGCAAACTAAAGGTTTGGCCACACTACACTTAACAGAAACATGGGGCTAACATCCATGGAGAGGTAGTTACTACCATAAGAAGCTTGCTGGGCAGACTAGATGGACCATTTGGTCGTTTTCTGTCATCATTACTATGTTACAATGTTACTATGACCTCTGCATTGGCCTATGCCAAGGCCCGATGCCGGGGCCTGGCAACCCTAGGGCCCAACCTGAAATCTGATATGGATGCCTCGGCCTTTATCTCTCTTCCTAATTTTAAAACAAGGCAGAGGGGGCAGAGACACACACACACACACACACACACACACACACACACTTGAACCTGTCATAATGAACCAGCTGCCTCCACACGCATGTGCAGGAGAAGGGAGAAATTGGTGTGGTGCAAACAGATGACTGTGTTAGTTCCTTGGCTGTTACATGTGACTGCTAGGGGTCCTTTATTGCTGCTGATCCCAACACTCACAGTGAGTCACTAGGGATGTGAATCGTTTTCCATATCGTCTTAACGATAGAAATCGTGTGGCAGGGCAAGAAAATCGTCTTAGGCACGATTTTTTAGTTAAAAAATCGTTAAAAATCGTTTTTTCCGATTAGTACGCACTAACTCGAGTTAGTGCGCACTAACGGGAGTTAGTGCGCACTAACTGGGAGTTAGTGCGCACTAACTGAAAATGATACAATTTGACACTTTTCAGGTCAGTTAAGGTCAGTTTAGGAATGAATATGTATTCCTATTGGCTGCCCTCTTATTTATTCATGTTACCAAGTTTCCTACTGACAGTATATGGGGGATGGGAAATGGAAACAGTTGGTAGCTTGACAAAACAAGTAATGTGATCAGTCAATGTGACTAGAACTTGTGCCCTAACCCTGATACCAGGGGTATTGTGATCTTCCTGCACACAGTGCCCTATCCCTATTAATACCAGGGGTATTGTGATCTTCCTGCACACAGTGCCCTATCCCTATTAATACCAGGAGTGTTGTGATCTTCCTGCACACAGTGCCCTATCCCTAATACCAGGGGTGTTGTGATCTCCCTGCACACAGTGCCCTATTCCTGATACTGGGGGTGTTGTGATCTTCCTGCACACAGTGCCCTATTCCTGATACCGGGGGTGTTGTGATCTTCTTGCACACATCCCGATATCAGGGATAGGGCACTGCATGCAGGAAGATCACAACACTCCTGGTATTAATAGGGATAGGGCACTGCATGCAGGAAGATCACAACCCCCCTGGTATCAGGGATAGGGCACTGTGTGCAGGAAGATCACAATACCCCGGAGGAGTGAGGGTCAGGCAGCTCCCCCCTGTCTGTGAAGCCAGCCTCTCACTAGTAATGCAGGGAGGGAGCTGTCTCAGACTTCACCATCCACCCCCCCCCCCCTCACCCACACACCATTCACTAGCTGGGACATGGGGGAAGTCAGGAGTGAGGGACAGGCAGCTCCCCCCTGTCTGTGAAGCCAGCCTCTCACTAGTAATGCAGGGAGGGAGCTGTCTCAGACTTCACCATCCTCCCCCCCCCCTCACCCACACACCATTCACTAGCTGGGACATGGGGGAAGTCAGGAGTGAGGGTCAGGCAGCTCCCCCCTGTCTGTGAAGCCAGCCTCTCACTAGTAATGCAGGGAGGGAGCTGTCTCAGACTTCACCATCCTCCCCCCCCCCCCTCACCCACACACCATTCACTAGCTGGGACATGGGGGAAGTCAGGAGTGAGGGTCAGGCAGCTCCCCCCTGTCTGCGAAGCCAGCCTCTCACTAGTAATGCAGGGAGGGAGCTGTCTCAGACTTCACCATCCTCCCCCCCCCTCACCCACACACCATTCACTAGCTGGGACATGGGGGAAGTCAGGAGTGAGGGTCAGGCAGCTCCCCCCTGTCTGTGAAGCCAGCCTCTCACTAGTAATGCAGGGAGGGAGCTGTCTCAGACTTCACCATCCACCCCCCCCCCCCCTCACCCACACACCATTCACTAGCTGGGACATGGGGGAAGTCAGGAGTGAGGGACAGGCAGCTCCCCCCTGTCTGTGAAGCCAGCCTCTCACTAGTAATGCAGGGAGGGAGCTGTCTCAGACTTCACCATCCTCCCCCCCCCCCCCCTCACCCACACACCATTCACTAGCTGGGACATGGGGGAAGTCAGGAGTGAGGGTCAGGCAGCTCCCCCCTGTCTGTGAAGCCAGCCTCTCACTAGTAATGCAGGGAGGGAGCTGTCTCAGACTTCACCATCCTCCCCCCCCCCCTCACCCACACACCATTCACTAGCTGGGACATGGGGGAAGTCAGGAGTGAGGGTCAGGCAGCTCCCCCCTGTCTGCGAAGCCAGCCTCTCACTAGTAATGCAGGGAGGGAGCTGTCTCAGACTTCACCATCCTCCCCCCCCCCCCTCACCCACACACCATTCACTAGCTGGGACATGGGGGAAGTCAGGAGTGAGGGTCAGGCAGCTCCCCCCTGTCTGTGAAGCCAGCCTCTCACTAGTAATGCAGGGAGGGAGCTGTCTCAGACTTCACCATCCTCCCCCCCCCCCCTCACCCACACACCATTCACTAGCTGGGACATGGGGGAAGTCAGGAGTGAGGGTCAGGCAGCTCCCCCCTGTCTGCGAAGCCAGCCTCTCACTAGTAATGCAGGGAGGGAGCTGTCTCAGACTTCACCATCCTCCCCCCCCCCCCTCACCCACACACCATTCACTAGCTGGGACATGGGGGAAGTCAGGAGTGAGGGTCAGGCAGCTCCCCCCTGTCTGTGAAGCCAGCCTCTCACTAGTAATGCAGGGAGGGAGCTGTCTCAGACTTCACCATCCTCCCCCCCCCCCCCTCACCCACACACCATTCACTAGCTGGGACATGGGGGAAGTCAGGAGTGAGGGTCAGGCAGCTCCCCCCTGTCTGTGAAGCCAGCCTCTCACTAGTAATGCAGGGAGGGAGCTGTCTCAGACTGGTATCAGGGTTAGGGCACTGTGTGCAGGAAGATCACAACACTCCTGGTATTAATAGGGATAGGGCACTGTAAGAGATGACTGTAGTAGATTGAATAAAGATCTGATGTTTCTGCTCTCCTCACACCAAACAAAAACAACACACAAGCAGAGAAGCCCTTCTTACAAAGCTGAGCTAGTGAGTTAAGTAGGAGGAAAAGTAAACATACTGGTGCCAGTGTGGCTACTTAAAAAATACACTTACCAACAATCAATTACATATATTTGAACTGTGTACAGTTCCAGCCAGGACCACCTTTCTAAAATGCACAGTGATTGGCAAATTCAACATGCACTAGCATTTCAGGTGCCTGCTAACAAAAATAATAAACAAACACGTTCTAGTCACGTGAGTGCTGATCATTACATTACTTTTTTTGTCAAGCTTCCAACTGTTTCCATTTCACATCCCCCCAACCATATTGGTAACATCAATAGATAAGAGCACAGCCAGCCAATAGGAATACATACATACATATTCATTCCTAAGTGACCTTTACTGACCTGGGAAGTGTGAACACTTTGTTTCATTTTCTGTTGGTGTTCGTTAGTTTCCAGTTCCATTTCCCATCCCCCCAACCATCACCTCAGTGGTAACCTTGGTAATATCAATAGATAAGAGGGCAGCCAGCCAATAGGAACACATATTCATTCCTAACTGACCTTCAGTGACCTGGAAAGTGTTTATTTGTATCATTTTCAGTTAGTGTGCACTAAATCGAGTTAGTGCGCACTAACGGGGAGTTAGTGCGCACTAACTCGAGTTAGTGCGCACTAACACGATTTAACGATTTTTAACGATAAATCGTTAGAATTTCTATTGTATCGTGTTCTATAACGATTTAAGACGATATAAACATTATCGGACGATAATTTTAATCGTTGAAAAACGATTCACATCCCTATGAGTCACATCCTGTGCTCAATGCACTGTCTCACTCAGCTTAAGATAATACAGAGGGTGAAAGAAGGAGGCTTATAAGGGGGGAAGAAGAGGAGGTGCCTTTTGCAATATGTGTGCCAAACAAAGCAGGGGCTTGTCTCCATGCTGCCTATTAATTACCATACTCCATGGCTTTTCTTGTAGCTAGGGTGAAGAGGCATGAATAATTACATGTTCTCAGAAAGGAGCTCCTATGCATTTAAAAACCATTGCTAGTATCTCATGATGCTGTGAGGTGCTGACAGCAATCCCAGGTGCTGACCTGGATCTGAGCATCAGGCAATGGTGACTTTTCCATGGCATACCTGATCAGGTCTGAAGGCAGACCAGAGTACCATGGCACACTGGTTGGGAAACACTGGGCTTAGTGCACATCTGTTTTTTTATGAGCTACCATTTTAACATCACCACCATTGTCAATCTTAATTATCATCAATATCAATGTTATCATCCAAAATCTATGGCAACACAACTATCCTGTTTCAGAAGTAAATTTCCTTTCACGGTGTTGATTTTGAAAATGTCACAGTTCAGCAGGATTCAGATTGAAATTATTGAGACAAACAGAGCTATGTCAGTCCTTGTATGTTATTTTCCCAGGTTTTATCAGTTTAGACAAAGGAGCAAACATTTTATTTACAGCCAGGATGAACATGTTTGTACACATATCCTGATGGTCTATATTTCCTGAAAAAAATGACAAGAGTATATATAAATATATAGGCATTTCAGGCATTGCTAGTGTGTGCTGAAAATTCTGAGAATGGCAGAAACAGAATAGCGTGAAGAAGAAAATTGTTATCAGGTGAAAATAAAAAAAAAAAATAATAATATATATCTAGACATACACCGATGAGGCTTCAGGAGCAACAACAAGCAGCGATAAATGTGTAACTCCCAATGATGCTGCTAGGCAGTGGCTCACTCCTAGATGGTGTGATGAAATGCCACCCAGTGGTGCCAGCAGGAGGGTTCTCACTACCCTCCTGCCAGTGAGGATCAAGGTGGGGGACCGACTAAAATGACGAGAAGGGATGGGAGGATTCTAGTTTGAGATGAGGGGATGTGCCTTCACTTCAGGGAGGGAAGGTTGCCTTCATTGAAGGGTTCAATCTATGGGGATTGCCTTGAGGGGATCTTGAAGGGGGTTTGTGGCTTCTTTGGAGGGGGGGGGTGTTTTGATACATAGAGGAGTTCATAATTTTAAAAAGATCAGGTTGTTTCACTTATATTTAATGTGATAAGTGGGGGGGGGGGGGGGGGCTGTCTCTTCCTGATCTTCCACTCTGGATCAAATGAAGTGCTTCCCCACTTCAGATTTATTCTTCTGTCCCTTCCCCCTCTCTCGTTTTAAATGCTCACTCTCCACACCAGCCCCTCTCCCTGACTCTCACCTATCTAGCCCCCCTCATTTGCTGTCTCATACTCTCAGACCCCTTCCTCACTCTCACTGCCTCAAATTCCTCTTGCTGTCCTCCCCAGTGCCCTCTTGCTCACTTTCTCACCCCTCCATCCCCCTTCATGTGCTATCGCAGCCTTCCTGCTCTCACTACCTAACACCCCTTACTCACTTCCTCACCCCTGAAGGCCCCTTCCTCTTACCCATTTGCTCCTTATTTGCCATCTCACCCCTTCAGCTACCCTTGCACTCATTCCCCAGCAACTGTACCCACTCTCCTCCAATTCATTATTAGCTTCCCCAGCCTCAATTTGCAATTTCTCTCTCTATTTTCGCTCCCCCCACTTCTCTTTCTCCACTCTCCATTGTTATCGCCCTTCACCTCTGATCTGAAGCAGCTTCAGCATAGTTCCCTGCAGCATGCTGAAGCTGCTTTAGAAATTCCTATAGCTCTGGACTTCCTTTTATAGATTCTACAGTTGGGACTTCTTGTGGCAGTGACTGATGACATCACATCTTATATGAGTATGTAAGAAAGCTCAATACTACCAGCAGATGACTCTGCAATAGGTTTTCTGTTTGTTTAGTGTTACTAGTTGCTATAGTGTGTTTTTGTCTAGTTCCTCATTTGTTCCTATGTTTTGATGCGTTGCCTTTTCTTGCCTGGCTCATCTGTCTCCAGCCTCCCGTGCCTGCTCCTGTCTGTCCTGCTGTGTCTCATCTCCCCTGGACTGATTTCTAGAGATGTGAATCGTGTGCCAGATCGTCTTAACGATCAGGTTCGGCTGGGGTGGGGGGGGGGGAGGGGGAATCTGATCATTAAGATATGTGAATTGGAATCATTTCCGATTCCAATTCACATCGCTAATTTTTTTTTTAGGGAGGCCCACGCTGCTAAAAAAAAAACCCACCTGACCCTTTAAATTGACCCCCCTTAGCCTCCCCCACCCTCCCGACCCCCCCAAAACCTTTTAAAATTACCTGGTGGTCCAGGGGGGCCTCGGGGAGCGATTTCCCGTTCCCAGGCATCAGCTGCGCTAAAAAAATGCCACCGATACCCCTTTGCACTTACCATGTAACAGGGTATCCGTGCCATTGGCCGGCCCCTGTCACATGGTAGGAGCACTGGATGGCCGGCGCCATCTTTAAAGATGGCGCTGGCCATCTTTACTCATCTATACTCTATAATAGGGGCTGATGAGTAAAGATGGCCGGCGCCATCTTAAAAGATGGCGCCGGCCATCAGCCCCTATTATAGAGTATAGTATAATAGGGGCTGATGAGTAAAGATGGCCGGCGCCATCTTTAAAGATGGCGCCGGCCATCCAGTGCTCCTACCATGTGACAGGGGCCGGCCAATGGTACAGATACCCTGTCACATGGTAAGGGCAAAGGGGCATCGGCACCATTTTATTTTAGCATAGCTGATGCCTGGGAACAGGAAATCGCTCCCCGAGGCCCCCCTGGACCACCAGGTAATTTTAAAAGGTTTTGGGGGGGGGGGGGTCGGGAGGGTGGGGGAGGCTAAGGGGGTCGATTTAAAGGGTCGGGTGGGGTTTTTTTTTATCAGGCGTTCGGCGTCATTTTAATTAATGGCAGCCAAAATGGCGCCGATGGCCCGAGAGCGGGAGATCGCGCCGGGACCCCCCCATTGGACCACCAGGTAATTTAACATTTTGGGGGGGCTCGGGAGGGTGGGGGAAGGTAAGGAATTGGTTTTAAAGGGTATGGGTGGGTTTAGGGGTTGTTTTGGTGTGCCAGTTTTCTTGCCCTCCCCCAAATAATTCCCGTGCCCTATTTAACGATTTAGGACGATTAATGACGATAAATCGGGGGCATTTGTATGGTATCGTGCACTCTGACGATTTAGGATGATTTTAAAATTATCTGACGATAATTTTAATCGTTCAAAAACGATTCACATCCCTACTGATTTGCTGACCAAAGCCTGGACCTCGATGTTGCCTTGTTCTCCACCTGCCTTGACCTCAGCTTAGACTTTGACTTTGCCTTGCTCTCTGCCTGCCTTGATCTTAGCCTGGACTCTGACTTGTGGTGTTAAGATCTATCATGTGCTTGCTTTGCCAATTATTACCGGCAGTTTATCATGGTGCCATGCATGGCCCTAACCTGTAAGGGGGCTGATACCTGAAACTGGCCAAGTGAAGCAATCCAAGCTTTTCATCACCTAAAAGCAGCCGTTTGAACAGCATCTATTTTGCAGCATTTGGATCTTGCATGTCCATTCTTCCTTGAACTGGATGCTTCATCTATCGGTGCAGGATCAGTGCTCTCTCAGGCAGCAGTTGACAGCAAACTCATGCCCTGCTCCTTTTCAAAATAATTTTTCCCTGTGGAATAGAAATATGCAATAGGGAACAGCGAACTTCTATTTATTAAGTTAGTGTTGCGTGTGCTGGCTGCGGCAGGCCCACAGCCGGACCCATTTACCCCCATTTGCATGCTCCAGTGGCTGGTTCTGCTTCTCTTGCAGCCGTGGACAGTCGCCTCCGTGTCACTCCCCATGCTCCCTGCTCCTCTGCGGATGTCTCAGCTCTGCGGCGGACGCCACCATCTCGCACCGTGCCCCTCCTTAGGTGTATGCGTGTGCATCAGCTCTGCTTTAAAAGAGGCCACGGCAGGAAACCACCCCGCGGCCCCAGATGATGATGTCTCTGGGTCCCGGTATATAAAGCCGGGCCCAGCCAGTATTTCCTTGCCTTGGCAACAGGTCTCCATGCTTGTCGTGTGCTTAGTTGCTTGTTCCTGCATTTCCTCCATGTTCCTGGTTCCTAGTTCGTTCCTGCATCATCTGTGTTCCTGTTCCTGATCCTGGTACCCGTTCTTGCTCCTGTGTTCCGTGTCTACCCTGCTTATCTACCGCTTGAGCTCTGCTTCGTCTGATCGCGCTACTGATTGAAACCTGGCTTGACCTCTGCTTCGTCTAACCAAGCTACTGATTGATACCTGGCTTGGCCTCCACTATGTCTGACTATGCTTCTGCCCGTCTCCTGGTTTGACTTTTGCCTTACCTGACCATTCTCTATCTGACTCCTGGTTTGATCTGTGCTTGTCTTGCCACTTTTCCTTGCCTGCCACCTGCCCTGACTTCAGTCTGCTCTACGATGCTCCTATTCAACCTACTCTGGACTTGGCCTCTCAGGCTTTGGCCTATTCTTACTCGGGCGCCCTATGTATGTCTCCTGTTCTCATTGGCGCCCAGGTCTCCAGGACTCTGCCTCGTCCGGACCTGATCACCTACTTCTACCACCGCTTCTGGCCCCTGGCTGACTCCCTCGTCATCCCTAAGAAGACCTCAAATGGAGGCCCACCTAAGTCCAGCCGGCCCCAGTACCCAAGGGCTCAACCTGCGGGAACAAGGACTGGTACTGGCGAAACTCCAGCCAGCCTCCGTCAATCAGCCAACTCCTCCTGCTGACGGTAGGGACCTGTAGGGCTTGCCCTGCGGGTAGCTTCAACCCCACCTCAGCCCAAGGGTCCACCTCCTGCGCAACAGTTAGCTCTTGAAGAGTGCCAAAATTGTTTGGAGGGAGATTTGCAACTCTTTACCACTGACCACAAGAATCTTTTATACCTACAAGATGTCAGGAGACTTAATCCCCGACAGACTCATTGGTCACTATTTTTTACTCACTTTGACTTCAGACAGGTCTATTGTCCAGCTGAGAAGATTGTCAGGGCTGATGCCTTATCTCGATCTTCTGAAACCTCGGACACTGCCTCAAACCATGAGCCATAGTCATCCTGCTAAGATCCTTGCATTTACTACGATGTCTCCACCTGTGGGTAAGACTGTGGCTCTCAAGCGCTTCAGGAATGAGTCCTAAGGGGGGGGGGGGGGCATGAATCCAAACTTACTGGTCACCCCGGCATTCGTAAAACACTAGACCTGATTTTCTGCAGCTGCTGGTGGCCATAAATGATTTCTGACATAGGGCAGTACATAGAGTCCTGCACAAATTGTGTCTGTAACCTGGTGTCTCACCAGAGGCATTGGTGGGGTTCTTCAGTTCTTGCCGATACCAGAAAGACTTTGGTCCCATATTGCTAAGGACTTTGTGATGGACCTTCTGGCCTCAAAAGGACACACTATCATTTGCATCACGGTTTCCCGCGTCTCTAATATGGTCCACTTCATCTCCCTTGAATCATTACCAACAGTTTCTTCCCTTGCTCAGTACTTCTTCAGGGACATCTTTTGCCACCACAGCAATAGAGGCATCCAGTTTATATCCAGGTTCTGGCACAACCATTGCAAAAAACAATGTGACTCTAGATTTCTCTTCTGTTTACCATCCACAGAAGAATAATCAAACAGAAAGAGTGATTCAAATCCTGAAAGGTTTTCTTTTTTGCCTACCTCTCAGAACAACAAGACAATTCATTACAATTGTTACCTTGGACAGAGTTCTATTACAACAATCACACCAGTTAATCTTCTGCTTCCTTATTCTTTCATATTATCTATGGAAGACAACCAAAGGTCTCCTTGCCTATACCGGTATCCACTCAGATCCCAACAGCAAATCAGCATCCTCAGACATATCTACAATTTGGAGAAAAACTCAGAATATACTTGTAAGAGTCATTACAAGATACGAGGCCAGTGTGGACAAGAAGCATCACTCAGATCCTCACCTCTGATCTGGTGACAAAGTATGGATAAGCATAAAAAATATTTGCATAAAAATCTTCTAGTAAATTTTCTCCTTGATTCATTGGACCTTTTCCTATCCATAATTCTTAAGCTCCTAGTCCTCAAATGGAGATCCAAGCAGCTGCCTATGCCTACCACAGTGCCCACTGATCCAGATATTGAATGTGAAGTACAAGACATTCTCAACACTAAACGCATCAGGGGTAAATTCCACTACCTTATCCACTGGAAAGAATATGGACCTGAAGAGAGATCCTTGGAGCTAGCCACTAATGTCCATGCCCCTGAGCTGATTCGAAGATTCCATCATCTCTTTCCCCACAAGCCAAAAACTAGAAGACTGGGGAGGAGGTTTAGGAGGAAGGTACTGTAAAGCCCTTCACTTCTGATCTGAAGCAGCTCTGGCATAGCCCCCAGAAGTATACTGCATCCCAAGAACCTTGGCTAGAAATTCCTATAGCTCTGGATTTACTTTTCCAGGTCATGCAGCTGAGACTACCTGTGGTGCTGGCTGATGACATCACATCCTACATGGGTATATAAGGAAGGTCAGTACTAGCAGCCCAAGCCTCTGCAACAGGTCTCCAGCTCATTTAGCAGTGCTAGTTGCTACAGTGTGTTTGTCTTGTTCCTGTATATTTGTGCTTTGCCATTCTAGCCTGCCTTGCCTGTTCCTGCTTGCCTCATCTGTCTCTGGTCTCCTTTGCCCGCTCCTGTCTCGTCTCATCTCCCCTGGACTGATTTCTCGTTACTGATAATAGCTTGGACCTTGTCTTACTGTCTGCCTACCTTGATCTCTCCCTGGACTCTGATTTTGCTTTGATCTCTGCTAGCCATGACTTTAGCCTGGACTCTGACTCTGCCTTGTAGCATCTCAGCTAACTCCTGTTAAGGCCTATCTTGTGCTTGCATAAGATAGGGTGTATCAATTTAACAGTGGTCCAAGGGCTCACTAAAACACAGTGCGTTACATCCTTTTGTTTCTGCTCTGCGCTATGAATCTTGCTACATCATACCAGACTTTAGGGATGTTCAGAGGGACGCCATACGTTGCATTCGGGATTCATATTCGTCGGGGGGCAGAAACGTTTATATGTCAATTCTTATTTGTTTCCCGGCTAAAATTAACTACAACCCCCCACTCTCCTGACCCCCCCGACTTACCAAAACTCCCTGGTGGTCCAGCGGGGGGTCTGGGAGCCATCTCCTGCACTCAAGCCTCGGCTGCCAGTATTCAAAATGGCGCCGGCCATCCATTGCTCCTACCATGTGACAGGGGCTGACCAATGGCACCGGTAGCCCCTGTGACATAGTAGGTCAAAGGCTATCGGAGCCATTTTGAATACCAGAAGCCGAGGCTTGAGTGCAGGAGATGCCTTCCGGACCCCCCGCTGGACCACCAGGGAGTTCTGGTAAGTCTTGGGGGGGTCAGGATGTTTAAATTCGCTCCCTTTAAGCGGCCAAATAATTCAGCGAAGATTCGTTGTATTCGTGGGGAATCGCGATACGTTTCGCTTCCCCACGAATACAATGAATATGGCCCTATACGTTGCGGATTACCAATTCGTAGGGAACAAATGCACACCCCTACCAGACTTCATCCTTCCACCGGCAGGAGGAAAGTAGTATCAGGCTTTTTAATTACTTCCTCCTAGCTTTCACATCTTTTACAAATACTACCAACTGGTTCAGCAGGATTACTTTATAGATACTCCGTGTTACAGATCTTCCTCATCCCAGGGTCCATAGCACAACTTATAGCTTTCAAATTTCCAGAAACCCTGAGATATACCCAGTGATACCTTATGAACTACTAAGGACCAATCCAAGTCCTCCAGGGTGAGATTATAAGGTTGTGTGACTGAAAGCAGGTATTCAGACCTTCTCAGCTTACTTGCCTGTGAATAACAGAGCTACACTGTAGCTCATGGACAGAGCACAGGCCTTCCAAAGACCATCTCTGGTTCTTTTGTTCACCTTACAAGCCTAAAGCAGATGAAATATAATCAGGAACAGCTGAGACTTGGAGCATTGTTGAGCAGACTCAAGGGTCCATCCATTGTAAAAACAACAGTGTTCTTCCTCTCAGACCTTAGTACTGGATTCAGTCAGGAAAATTCCCTTTCCCCAAGACCTGGGGTCTGAACCTTCTTGGATTTTACTCCTCACAATAAAAAAAGAAAAAGAATATCCTCTCATACTTGGATGAGAAAGGCAGTTGTCCTTATCCACCCAGGACCCCTAAAGATCATAGCCCCCTTGGCTGCTTCTCCTTTGCTCACTGGAAGATGTCTCCATCCAGTGACTCATTGAGTGATCTATATTAGGGATGTGAATCATTTTCCATATCGTCTTAACGATAGAAATCATGTGGCAGGGCAAGAAAATCATCTTAGGCACGATTTTTTAGTTAAAAAATCGTTAAAAATCGTTTTTTCCGATTAGTGCGCACTAACTCGAGTTAGTGCGCACTAACGGGAGTTAGTGCGCACTAACTGGGAGTTAGTGCGCACTAACTGAAAATGATACCGTGTTTCCCCGATAGTAAGACACCCCTGATAGTAAGACGTAGTGGGAATTTTAGGGGGGTCGGCTAATGTAAGACATCCCCCGAAAGTAAGACGTAGTGTTCAAAAAAAAATTATTTTTAAATACCTGTCGGAGGGCCGCGTGGGTCCAGGCGGCTGGCGGCGGGAGCCGGGTGGTCGCGTGTTAAATCTAGGTCGCGGGCGGGTGGGCGCTTGTTCCCGGGGGGGGGGGGGGCGGGTGGACGCGCGTTAGTTCGAGACGGGCGGCGAGCGGCCGCGTGTTACATCTAGGCCGGGTCGCACAGGCGCGCATTCATTCACTGCCGGTGGGGGCTGCTTTCGGCGCTCAAGGCAGTCACATGCTGTGACGTCACGGCATGTGACTGCCTTGAGTGCCGAAAGCAGCCCCCACCGCCGAATCGCAGGGGTCGCACAGGCGCTGTGGGCCTGTGCGCGCATTCATTCACTGCCGGGGGGGGGCTGCCGAGGCAGCCCCCCCCCGGCAGTGAATGAATGCGCGCCTGTGCGACCCGGCCTAGATGTAACACGAGGCCGCCCGCCGGCCGTCTCGAACTAACGCGCGTCCCCCCGCCGCCTGGAACAAGCGCCCACCCGCCCGCGGCCTAGATGTAACACGCGACCACCCGCCGCCCGCCTCGAAACTAACGCGCGTCCACCCGCCCCCCCCCCCCGGGAACAAGCGCCCACCCGCCCGCGGCCTAGATTTAACACGCGACCACCCGGCTCCCGCCGGCCGCCTGGACCCACGCGGCCCTCCGACAGGTATTTAAAAAAATTTTTTTTTTTTTTGAACACTACGTCTTACTTTCGGGGGATGTCTTACAGGTTTTTTCCAATATAAGACATACCCTGAAAGTAAGACATAGTGGGACTTTTTGGGGTAAAAAGAAAGTAAGACGCTGTCTTACTTTCGGGGAAACACGGTACAATTTGACACTTTTCAGGTCAGTTAAGGTCAGTTTAGGAATGAATATGTATTCCTATTGGCTGCCCTCTTATTTATTCATGTTACCAAGTTTCCTACTGACAGTATATGGGGGATGGGAAATGGAAACAGTTGGTAGCTTGACAAAACAAGTAATGTGATCAGTCAATGTGACTAGAACTTGTGCCCTAACCCTGATACCAGGGGTATTGTGATCTTCCTGCACACAGTGCCCTATCCCTATTAATACCAGGAGTGTTGTGATCTTCCTGCACACAGTGCCCTATCCCTAATACCAGGGGTGTTGTGATCTTCCTGCACACAGTGCCCTATTCCTGATACTGGGGGTGTTGTGATCTTCCTGCACACAGTGCCCTATTCCTGATACCGGGGGTGTTGTGATCTTCTTGCACACATCCCGGTATCAGGGATAGGGCACTGCGTGCAGGAAGATCACAACACTCCTGGTATTAATAGGGATAGGGCACTGCATGCAGGAAGATCACAACACTCCTGGTATTAATAGGGATAGGGCACTGCATGCAGGAAGATCACAACACCCCTGGTATCAGGGATAGGGCACTGTGTGCAGGAAGATCACAATACCCCGGAGGAGTGAGGGTCAGGCAGCTCCCCCCTGTCTGTGAAGCCAGCCTCTCACTAGTAATGCAGGGAGGGAGCTGTCTCAGACTTCACCATCCTCCCCCCCCCCCTCACCCACACACCATTCACTAGCTGGGACATGGGGGAAGTCAGGAGTGAGGGTCAGGCAGCTCCCCCCTGTCTGTGAAGCCAGCCTCTCACTAGTAATGCAGGGAGGGAGCTGTCTCAGACTTCACCATCCTCCCCCCCCCCTCACCCACACACCATTCACTAGCTGGGACATGGGGGAAGTCAGGAGTGAGGGTCAGGCAGCTCCCCCCTGTCTGTGAAGCCAGCCTCTCACTAGTAATGCAGGGAGGGAGCTGTCTCAGACTTCACCATCCTCCCCCCCCCCCCCCTCACCCACACACCATTCACTGGCTGGGACATGGGGGAAGTCAGGAGTGAGGGTCAGGCAGCTCCCCCCTGTCTGTGAAGCCAGCCTCTCACTAGTAATGCAGGGAGGGAGCTGTCTCAGACTTCACCATCCTCCCCCCCCCCTCACCCACACACCATTCACTAGCTGGGACATGGGGGAAGTCAGGAGTGAGGGTCAGGCAGCTCCCCCCTGTCTGTGAAGCCAGCCTCTCACTAGTAATGCAGGGAGGGAGCTGTCTCAGACTTCACCATCCTCCCCCCCCCCCCCCTCACCCACACACCATTCACTAGCTGGGACATGGGGGAAGTCAGGAGTGAGGGTCAGGCAGCTCCCCCCTGTCTGTGAAGCCAGCCTCTCACTAGTAATGCAGGGAGGGAGCTGTCTCAGACTTCACCATCCTCCCCCCCCCTCACCCACACACCATTCACTAGCTGGGACATGGGGGAAGTCAGGAGTGAGGGTCAGGCAGCTCCCCCCTGTCTGTGAAGCCAGCCTCTCACTAGTAATGCAGGGAGGGAGCTGTCTCAGACTTCACCATCCTCCCCCCCCCCCCCTCACCCACACACCATTCACTAGCTGGGACATGGGGGAAGTCAGGAGTGAGGGTCAGGCAGCTCCCCCCTGTCTGTGAAGCCAGCCTCTCACTAGTAATGCAGGGAGGGAGCTGTCTCAGACTGGTATCAGGGTTAGGGCACTGTGTGCAGGAAGATCACAACACTCCTGGTATTAATAGGGATAGGGCACTGTAAGAGATGACTGTAGTAGATTGAATAAAGATCTGATGTTTCTGCTCTCCTCACACCAAACAAAAACAACACACAAGCAGAGAAGCCCTTCTTACAAAGCTGAGCTAGTGAGTTAAGTAGGAGGAAAAGTAAACATACTTGTGCCAGTGTGGCTACTTAAAAAATACACTTACCAACAATCAATTACATATATTTGAACTGTGTACAGTTCCAGCCAGGACCACCTTTCTAAAATGCACAGTGATTGGCAAATTCAACATGCACTAGCATTTCAGGTGCCTGCTAACAAAAATAATAAACAAACAAGTTCTAGTCACGTGAGTGCTGATCATTACATTACTTTTTTTGTCAAGCTTCCAACTGTTTCCATTTCACATCCCCCCAACCATTACCTCAGTATTAGCCTTGGTAACATCAATAGATAAGAGCACAGCCAGCCAATAGGAATACATACATACATATTCATTCCTAAGTGACCTTTACTGACCTGGGAAGTGTGAACACTTTGTTTCATTTTCTGTTGGTGTTCGTTAGTTTCCAGTTCCATTTCCCATCCCCCCAACCATCACCTCAGTGGTAACCTTGGTAACATCAATAGATAAGAGGGCAGCCAGCCAATAGGAACACATATTCATTCCTAACTGACCTTCAGTGACCTGGAAAGTGTTTATTTGTATCATTTTCAGTTAGTGCGCACTAAATCGAGTTAGTGCGCACTAACGGGGAGTTAGTGCGCACTAACTCGAGTTAGTGCGCACTAACACGATTTAACGATTTTTAACGATAAATCGTTAGAATTTCTATTGTATCGTGTTCTATAACGATTTAAGACGATATAAACATTATCGGACGATAATTTTAATCGTTGAAAAACGATTCACATCCCTAATCTATATTACTTCTGAAACTGATCAACCCTCTAGCGCAACGGTGGCCAACTCCAGTCCTCAAAAGCCATAAATAGGTCTGCTTTTCAATATATCCACAATGAATATACATGAGATAGGTTACATGCACCTCCTCCATTGTATGCAAATGTCATGCGTATTCACTGTGGATATCCTGAACATCAGGTCTGTTTGTGGCTCTTAATGACCGGAGTTGCCCCCCCTTCTTTAGAGGATGGACTAGGGTTGCCAGCCGGCTCCAGATTTTCAGAACAGGCTGGTCCCATCCTGATTTTACTCCACTGCCTGCATGGACTTGTAGTTCTAGTATCCCTATTGATTTTCCTAAGAAAAATAAGATTACATGAAAATCTGGAACCAATTGGCAACCCTAGGATGAGCCCTTATTATGCCTCAAAATAGCAGTACCTCCCATGGAACCTCTCACTGCAGGAAGTTTCCTCTCTAACCTACGGAAAGGCCTAGTCAGCCTTGCAAATCTCTGACATAATCACAAATTAAGTCCTGCCTTAGAAAAACAGGATAATAGTAACACTGAGGGAATCAAACCACTGCTATTTAGGGTTGTGACTACCACTCCTTGCAAGTTACCAAAACCTTCTTGGAAGCAAAATGCATCACTGATGTTTTGGGCTGTAACTGCTGCTCTGTGCAGGTTATCTCATTGTTTCAATACCATCCTTTTGCCACAAGGGATCCTTTGTATTTACCCTACGCTTTTTTTGAATTCTATTACCATTTTGGTGCACTATCTGCTTTGGGAAGCTATTACTGTTAGCCATGACACTTTCCATTCAAAATATATTTCCTGTTATTGGTCCTGAGCCTACTCCCATGCAGCTTCACATTTGGGCCGATACAGTAAAGTCCGCGGGAGAGCGGACGAACGCCCGCTCTCCTGGCATGCGCGATGCAGTATGCAAATTAGGCAGCGCGGTAGAAACGGGAAAAAGGAGGCGCTAGGGACACTATCGCGTCCCTAGCGCCTCCTTTTTGACAGGAGCGGCGGCTTTCAGCGGGTTTGACAGCCGACGCTCAATTTTGCCGGCGGGCTTGGAAACCGGACGCCAGCAAAATTGAGCGTCCGGTTTTCGGCCCGACAGCCGCGGGCCGAATTCAAATTTTTATTTTTTATTTTTTTACTTTTTTTACTCTTTGGGACCTCCGACTTAATATTGCCATGATATTAAGTTGGAGGGTGCACAGAAAAGCAGTTTTTACTGCTTTTCTGTGCACTTTCCCGGTGCCGGAAGAATTTAGCGCCGACCTTTGGGTCGGCGCTAATTTCTGAAAGTAAAATGTGCGGCTTGGCTGCACATGTTACTTTCTGTATCCCACGCGCATACCTAATAGGGCCATCAAAATGCATTTGCATGTTGAGGGCGCTATTAGGTGCTGCAGTTTGGACGCACATTTTCTTCCCCTTACTGAATAAGGTGTAAGGGAAAACGCGCGTCCAATAGCAGGCTAACAGTGCGCTCCGTTGGAGCGCACTGTACTGTATCGGCTTCATTATGTCTTGTAGCTCTAGAGCTTCCATTCTTGGGCATTATTAATCCCTTTCAGGTATTTAAATGTCTCTATCATATTCTCCATCTCTCTTCTAGGCTATACATATTTAGATCCTCAAGTTTCATATAGCTTATGATGCATAAATGCCCTGAATCATTAATTGTTCATTCTCTCTCATAATATCTTCTGCTCAGCAACTCCTCATCATTCAAGCATGATCGCTTGCCTCTAGTTTTTCCCATGCTTAGATTGTGGAACAATGCAGATCTCAGCTCAAATATTGTTTTATCAAGATACTCTAGACTGCTGCCTGAGATAAGATCCATGTTGTCACTAAATCCTATTATTTATTTACAATAATTTGTATATCACCCATTTCCAGAACCTGGTCTGGGTGGTTGATGGCATATTGACAATAAACATCATAAACATAATATAGTAACCTATAAAAATACAGATCATTCTCTGTTTCCTAATCAGAACTATCCACAGCCATTCTCATTCTACCATAATCTATTTCAGACAGTCAGGGAGATAAAACAAAATACAAGTAATCCATTTGAATGTTTTTCCTGATCCCAAATCAGATTGATATTCCATTTGCAGTTCAGATTGCTGAAGATGACTGTTGGGTATAATATAGGTTCCAATGTAATCCAATTAAGTGAATTGCAAAAATCTATATTAAGTGTTTGATGGCCAAAAGTCTATGAGACAGAGTCAAAAGAAAACCTTTCTAGTAATCAATAAACACCATGTGGAATGCTTGATTAGATTACTAATAAATCTTATCATCCAAATTCTAAATTAAAAATCAAATCACATGCCCTCATTGTCTTTCTGAGAAATGAGTCACCAAGTATGATTCCACCTTACATTATTGTTGAATTTTGAATGATCTACAATGGGAACAAAGCATATACATATATGTGAATGTACTATGTGTTTTAATTCTGCAATTCTCATGACTCAGTCCGGGGAATTTGAATTATTTATAGGGTACTAGTATACGATATGTTTGGCAAAGAACAGGGTGCAGATGATGATACAGCAATTATAAAACTGGCTTAGCCAGGATATGAGGAAGACAATCCTCAAAGCCATCCAACCAGGTACAATGAACTGAATGCATTCCTCTGCCCAGCTGTAAGTATGCATGGGCTTCCACAGAGTGCTTGCTTTTTAGCTGAGTTAAAAAGAAACATTCTCATGTGAAAGGAAACAGTATGCACAAATGGGATTTCCAAAAGCATACTTGCTATTTTGCCTCTAATGGCTACCTGCGCAAATAGCAGGTGCCAGCAGGTAACTTTAGTGCACAAGCTGTATTTTTTTTTATTTTTTATTTTATTTATAGTTTTTTATATACCGCCGCTCATCAGAGATATCACGTCGGTGTACAGAGAACAGGAACTTACGCTAGAGCGTTATACATTTAACAAGGGTTAATATATATATAATTGAAAAATAAAACAAGTAGGGATGTGAATCGTTTTTCAACGATTAAAATTATCGTCCGATAATGTTTATATTGTCTTAAATCATTATAGAACACGATACAATAGAAATTCTAACGATTTATCGTTAAAAATCGTTAAATCGTGTTAGTGCGCACTAACTCGAGTTAGTGCGCACTAACTCCCCGTTAGTGCGCACTAACTCGATTTAGTGCGCACTAACTGAAAATGATACAAATAAACACTTTCCAGGTCACTGAAGGTCAGTTAGCAATGAATATGTGTTCCTATTGGCTGGCTGCCCTCTTATCTATTGATGTTACCAAGGTTACCACTGAGGTGATGGTTGGGGGGATGGGAAATGGAACTGGAAACTAACGAACACCAACAGAAAATGAAACAAAGTGTTCACACTTCCCAGGTCAGTAAAGGTCACTTAGGAATGAATATGTATGTATGTATTCCTATTGGCTGGCTGTGCTCTTATCTATTGATGTTACCAAGGCTAATACTGAGGTAATGGTTGGGGGGATGTGAAATGGAAACAGTTGGAAGCTTGACAAAAAAAGTAATGTAATGATCAGCACTCACGTGACTAGAACTTGTTTGTTTATTATTTTTGTTAGCAGGCACCTGAAATGCTAGTGCATGTTGAATTTGCCAATCACTGTGCATTTTAGAAAGGTGGTCCTGGCTGGAACTGTACACAGTTCAAATATATGTAATTGATTGTTGGTAAGTGTATTTTTTAAGTAGCCACACTGGCACAAGTATGTTTACTTTTCCTCCTACTTAACTCACTAGCTCAGCTTTGTAAGAAGGGCTTCTCTGCTTGTGTGTTGTTTTTGTTTGGTGTGAGGAGAGCAGAAACATCAGATCTTTATTCAATCTACTACAGTCATCTCTTACAGTGCCCTATCCCTATTAATACCAGGAGTGTTGTGATCTTCCTGCACACAGTGCCCTAACCCTGATACCAGTCTGAGACAGATCCCTCCCTGCATTACTAGTGAGAGGCTGGCTTCACAGACAGGGGGGAGCTGCCTCACCCTCACTCCTGACTTCCCCCATGTCCCAGCTAGTGAATGGTGTGTGGGTGAGGGGGGGGGGGGGAGGATGGTGAAGTCTGAGACAGCTCCCTCCCTGCATTACTAGTGAGAGGCTGGCTTCACAGACAGGGGGGAGCTGCCTGACCCTCACTCCTGACTTCCCCCATGTCCCAGCTAGTGAATGGTGTGTGGGTGAGGGGGGGGGGGGAGGATGGTGAAGTCTGAGACAGCTCCCTCCCTGCATTACTAGTGAGAGCTGGCTTCACAGACAGGGGGGAGCTGCCTGACCCTCACTCCTGACTTCCCCCATGTCCCAGCTAGTGAATGGTGTGTGGGTGAGGGGGGGGGGAGGATGGTGAAGTCTGAGACAGCTCCCTCCCTGCATTACTAGTGAGAGGCTGGCTTCACAGACAGGGGGGAGCTGCCTGACCCTCACTCCTGACTTCCCCCATGTCCCAGCTAGTGAATGGTGTGTGGGTGAGGGGGGGGGGGAGGATGGTGAAGTCTGAGACAGCTCCCTCCCTGCATTACTAGTGAGAGGCTGGCTTCACAGACAGGGGGGAGCTGCCTGACCCTCACTCCTCCGGGGTATTGTGATCTTCCTGCACACAGTGCCCTATCCCTGATACCAGGGGTGTTGTGATCTTCCTGCATGCAGTGCCCTATCCCTATTAATACCAGGAGTGTTGTGATCTTCCTGCATGCAGTGCCCTATCCCTGATACCGGGATGTGTGCAAGAAGATCACAACACCCCCGGTATCAGGAATAGGGCACTGTGTGCAGGAAGATCACAACACCCCCAGTATCAGGAATAGGGCACTGTGTGCAGGAAGATCACAACACCCCTGGTATTAGGGATAGGGCACTGTGTGCAGGAAGATCACAACACTCCTGGTATTAATAGGGATAGGGCACTGTGTGCAGGAAGATCACAATACCCCTGGTATCAGGGTTAGGGCACAAGTTCTAGTCACATTGACTGATCACATTACTTGTTTTGTCAAGCTACCAACTGTTTCCATTTCCCATCCCCCATATACTGTCAGTAGGAAACTTGGTAACATGAATAAATAAGAGGGCAGCCAATAGGAATACATATTCATTCCTAAACTTAAACAAATTTAAACAAATTTATATACCGTTTTCCAGTAAGGCTTACTGACCAAAACGGTTTACAGCAGTAAATAACCTTAACAGTTAAAAGGTTAAAAATTAATACTAAATAAAACTTAAAACAGTAAAATAGGTATGAATAAACTGACCTTAACTGACCTGAAAAGTGTCAAATTGTATCATTTTCAGTTAGTGCGCACTAACTCCCAGTTAGTGCGCACTAACTCCCGTTAGTGCGCACTAACTCGAGTTAGTGCGCACTAATCGGAAAAAACGATTTTTAACGATTTTTTAACTAAAAAATCGTGCCTAAGACGATTTTCTTGCCCTGCCACACGATTTCTATCATTAAGACGATATGGAAAACGATTCACATCCCTAAAAACAAGTATGAGTAATTAGGTCAAAACAATCATTTAGGTGCATTATACATTTAACAACGGTTAAGATATAGGCAATTAAATATAAACTAGTAGGAGTAATTAAATCAAAACAATCATTTAGGTACAACTTAACTGAACTGAGATAAATAGAGCTGTAGAGCATAGGGATTCTAGGAAATTTAGGTATGAGGATAGGGAGGAGAAAGAGGATATAGGATTCTAAATTAGAGGTGGTAGGAGGGGGAGATGCCGAAAGGAGAGAAGCACTTAGATTGCAACTAGGAGCAGCTGTAATGAAGGGTATTGAAAGTAGTAAGCAGATATAAAGGGAAATCAGAAAAGATGCATAAAAGGAAGTATTGGGTAGTTAGAGGCAAGGCTTATAGAGGAGTAAATAGAAAAATGTATATCAGGTATAAGCACGCGAGAATAGCCATGTCTTGAGCTTTTGCTTGAAAGTTTTGGGGGACAGTTCAAGGCGTAGTTCGGAGGGCATGGTATTCCATAGCAGGGGGCCTGCAAATGAAAACGCTCGTGCTTTGGTAGAGGCATGGTTATATAGTTTGGGCGAGGGGGGTCTGTAATGTTGTGAGGTAAGGATTTCTGGTAGGTTTAATAGATGTTTGAAATTGTAGCGAGTTATTAAACCATTTCATTTCAGGATTGTGGAGGGCTTTATGGATAAGTGTTAGTGTCTTGTACTGTATGCAAGATTGAATGGGTAGCCAGTGTAACTCTTTCAAAACTGGTGTAATGTGTTCTTTTGAGTTTGTGTTAGTAAGGATATGGGCTGCGGTATTTTGCAGAATTTGTAAGGGGCGGATGACATTTTTGGGAAGGCCTAAGAGAAGAGAGTTGCAATAGTCCGTTTTAGAAAATAACATGGCTTGTAGGACTGTCCGGAAATCAGATGCATGAAGCAAAGGTTTCAATTTTTTGAGTGTATGTATTTTGAAAA
Source organism: Rhinatrema bivittatum (assembly GCF_901001135.1). Taxonomy (NCBI): domain Eukaryota; kingdom Metazoa; phylum Chordata; class Amphibia; order Gymnophiona; family Rhinatrematidae; genus Rhinatrema; species Rhinatrema bivittatum. Next base: position 342,409,403 of record NC_042616.1, on the reverse strand, counting down.
AACATTCTTTAAGAATTGTATTAATAAATTTTTTAAGGGTCATATGGTCATCAATAATGACTCCTAGGTCTCGGACTTGATGGGAGAATTGTATGTGAGCAGATGTTATAGGTGATGTAGGAGAAGAATGTAGGGGGGTAGGAGAAGAGATGATCATGAGTTTTGTTTTTGTGGAGTTAAGGGCAAGTTGTAAGGAAGTTAGAAGGTTATTGATAGCAGCGAGGGTGGTGTCCCAAATTTCAAGGGCTTTGGGTATGGATTCCGTTATTGGAATGAGGATTTGTACATCATCAGCGTACAAAAAGTGTGGAAGCTTAAGGTTGGCGAGGAGATGGCATAGTGGTAGAAGATAAATGTTAAACAGGGTAGATGAAAGTGAGGAGCCTTGAGGGACTCCTTGCATCAGAGGGATTTCCTTTGATAAGTGGTTGCCAATTTTGACTTTATAGTTTCGGTTGGACAGGTAGGATATAAACCAGTTGTGGGCAGTACCAGTTATTCCGATCTCGTGTAGTCGTTGGAGGAGTATTTGGTGGCTGACGGTATCAAAAGCTGCTGAGATATCCAGGATCACTAGAAGATGAGGTTGATTTTTATCTAGGCTTTTAAGAAGGTAATCAGACAGCGATAAGAGAAGGGTTTCGGTACTATGTAATTTGCAAAATCCGTATTGCGAAGGAGAGAGGATCTGGTGTTCTTCTAAATATTCACTAAGTTGATGGTTAATAGTTTTTTCTAGGATTTTAGCAATAAATGGGAGATTAGAGATTGGGCGGTAATTGGCAAGGTCTAATGGGTCAAGCTTAGGTTTTTTTAGAGTGGGTTTAAGTATAGCATATTTCAGAGAGTTAGGCACTTGCCCAGCATCGATGGATGCATTGATAATGTCAGAGATGGGGCTGGCTATTAGATCAGGGACAGTGAGGAGGAGTTTTGTGGGGATGGTATCAGAAGGGTGAGAGGATGGTCTAGCTTTTTTGAGTAAGGATTCAATTTCAGATGTTGCAGTGCGGTCAAATATTGCTAACTTTGGGGCAGAGTCTTTTATGTGACAGTGGAGATTGTATTGGGGCATGTGAGAATTGTGGGGAAAGCGTGTCATAATTTTGTTGATTTTGTCTTGGAAGAAAGAGGCCAGTTGTTCGCATTTGATTTTGGCTTCTTCTTCTGGGATGATATTTGGAGTGAGGTTAGTAAGTGATGTGACGTATTCAAATAGAATTTTTGGATTGAATTGAAATTGGTGGATTTTGCCAGCATAGTAATTCTTTTTAGCATTGTTTATCATCTCGCTATAGCTTTGCAGGGAAGATTTGTAACGTGCAAGTAGAGTAGGTGTGGGTTCTTTACGCCAGTTTTTTTCAGCTTTTCTAAGGGCTTGTTTTAAATCTTTTAGTGCAGGGGTGTACCAGGGTTTTTTTGTATTTTTTTGAGAAGAGACTTTTTTTGTAATTAGGGGGCATATGTTATTAGCAACTGTGAGGGTGTATTCTTTCCATGATGTTAGGGCAGTGTCAGCGTTTGATAGGTCAAGGCTAAACTGGGTGCTGGAGAGAGCTGAGGTAAGCTCATCTCTATTGCAGGATTTTCGGTATTGTATAGTGGTAGAGCTGATTGGGAGGGGCGGAGGTCTTTGTAGGGTGTTGGATGTTCTAATGATATAGTGGTCCGACCATGGGATGGGATTGCATGATAGAGAATCAGTTGCGATATGACGGTTGGTAAATATGAGGTCGAGTGAATGACCAGCTTTATGTGTAGGCATGTTTATGATTTGCATGAATCCTAGTGATTTCATGGCTTCTAGGAAGGAGGAGCAGCTAGGGGTAAGAGGAGTTGTGTCGATGTGGAGATTAAAGTCTCCTAGGATAATAGCTGGGGAGTCAATGGAGATATTTTTGGCTATGTATTCTATAAGAGATGAAGGGTTGTTGTTAAGAGTTCCAGGGGGAGCATAAATGAGGCAGATTTGTAAGGAGGGAGCTTTGAACAGGCCAATTTCTAATTTAGCTGGGGGGGGAATTTAGCTAATTTAATCTAATTTAGCTAATTTAATCTAATTTAGCTGGGGGGGGGGGAAATTTTGCGGCTGCTAATGTTCAAAGGGAAACAATGTGGGTAATTTCCCTTTGAAAATGAACTGCAGTATACCTAGACTCAAAGAGCACAGGTCTGGCCAGACTTTTCACCTCAACCACAACCCTCAGCTGGAACGCCATGTTTCAGCTGTAAAGAAAAGGATAATTTTGCCAGAGACTCTTCCCACAGGGATGATGAACCCATGTACGCTAATGCCATGGCCCCACACTTTTTTAATTTCATGGATGTCCCCAGACAGGGAATCTCTACTTTTGTGATTATGGTTGAGCTAGATGGCGTTCCACCCCAAGTATTAGTGGACTCTTGAAGTGTGAAAACACTCATTTGAACAGAGTTAATAAAGTGAATCAATATTGACTATGACAGAGAAGTGACTCTAGCATGCATACATGGGAAGCAATAGCAGTATCCAACAATCTGGGTACAATTGAAGACCCCAGTTGGCCAAGACAAAATTGAGATGGGAATTCTTCCTTGGCTACCCTAACCCATTTGTCATAGGACAGGACTGTTCAAACTTCTAAACTTTAAAAGCCTCTAGAACCAGCCCACAATGGGTTTGTCCAACTACAACAATGAAGAATTGGACTTTCCAGAACTCTTTCTCTTGAGTATTCCATATCTCTATCATAAAGACTCTAAGACTCCTAAATCCAAGAGTATTCTCTTGAGTATTCCATATCTCTATCATAAAGACTCTAAGACTCCTAAATCCAAGAGGCAGCACTGACAGGACAAATACACATACTGCTAATTTAGAGGGATCGAAATCAGGGGAAGAACCGCCATCCAGCCAAAATGTCTTACCTGGCCCCTTTAAGTGGGAAAAAGGAGGTGACTCTGAGAGCTTCAAGCAGTTCCAGAGGGAAGATGAATCCTTTAAGTGGGCCCAAGAACATATACAGAGGGTAGATTATTATTATTATTATTTATTATTATTTATGTTTTTCTATACCGATGTTCATCGTATATATCACACCAGTTTACATGGTGATAGAGGGGGTCTATCGATGTGGACTTCCTATTTTATTTATTTATTTATTTATTTATTTATTTACTTATTTATAACTTTTATATACCGACATTCAAATGAATATCACATCGGTTTACATTCAACAGGGGTAACAACTTAAGAGAAGGACCGGAAAAATAAAAGTTACATCTAACAGGGGTTTCAAAGGAACTGGGATGAGGAAGGAAAGATAGGAAGACCTAGAGAGAGAAGATAAGTGGGTAGATTACCTGGAACTATATTACATCACCAAATTACATCGCTATATATTATATTGTATCACATTAAGCTAATGAGAACACATCTTGGGTTATTGCATTAATAATCGAAGAAGAACAATTGCCATGAGTTGAATTATGTTAACTGTTGGTATAATACAATTATATTACAGTGCTGACTCTATTATGAATCTAGATGGTGGTATATTACAATTATATTACAGTGCTGATTCCATTATAATTCTAGATGGTGAAGGTAAGGTAGGATTAAGTGAACGCTTGTTTATACAGCCAGGTTTTCAGTTTTTTCTTGAAGGTGGTAGTACAGTGTTCTAGGCGTAGGTCAGGAGGCATCGAGTTCCAAAGAGATGGTCCTGCAATTGAAAAGGCTCTTTCTCGGGTGGAGGTGAGATGAGTGTATTTAGGTGAAGGGGTTGATAAAGATCCTAAATAGGCGGATCTGGTTGGTCTGTTAGGGGAGAGATACTGGAGAGAGTCATTGAGCCAGTGCATCTCTTTGTTGTGCAGAGTTTTGTGGATGATTGTTAAGCATTTATGCTGGATTCTTGCTGTGATTGGAAGCCAGTGGAGATTTCTGAGAATTGGGGTTATGTGGTCTGTTCTGCGTGTGTTGGTGAGGATTCTGGCTGCTGCGTTCTGCAGCATCTGCAGTGGTTTGATTGTGGATAAGGGCAAGCCTAGAAGTAGCGCATTGCAATAATCTAACTTTGTAAATAAGGTGGCTTGGAGGACAGTTCGGAAATCGCTGAGGTGTAAGAGGGGTCTTAGTTTCTTAAGTATATGTAATTTAAAGAAACCGTCCTTGACTGTGTTAGTGATGTGTTTTTTGAAGTTGAGGTGGTTATCTAAGTAAACCCCTAAGTCTCTGACCTGAAGAGTGGAGGTGCTTGGGGGGTTGGGGTGACGTGGGGATGTGCCGGGTAGGGGTGATGAAAAGTAGTTCCGTTTTGGAGGCATTTTACATTGGAACTTTGCGAGCTTATTGCGCTTTGTCACATTATGTTGTTGTATATTGTACAATAAACTAGGTCCCTGAAGCGCAGCTTACAGACCCTATTCCTCCTTATTTTGCGATGAAAGGGGATCTACTTTCACAAAGGGCAGTATAGAGGGGGAACTGATAGAACTCCTAGTTCCCAAACCATATCATCAGAAGGTCATGCAACTAGCACACAGCCACCTTCTAAGGGGTCATCTGGGGGACGGGGGGAAAGACCCAGGAGAAAACACTGGCACAATTCTATTAGTTGGGTCTACATAAACAGGTCCAATTGTATTGCTGGTCCTGCCCTACTAGGCAACTCACAAAGCCTGCTGGTGTACAGATGGCTCCTCTCATAACAATGTCCCTAAATGAGACCCCTTTGAAAGGGTGGCTATGGATCTTGTGAATCCATTAGAAAGATCCATTCTGGACTATGCCCCAAGATATCCAGAGGCAGTGCCGCTACGGAATGTGAAGACCCAGACGGTGGCAACTAGGGGTGTGCATTCGGATTGACCGCATTAGTAAAACGCAACTCATATTTTTTTTTTACTTAAAAAATTGATTCGACATAAACGATCGGATTTCCCACATATCGAACATAGATATGTTCGATATGTGGGAAATCGCGATTGTTGAGCCAAAATAAAAATATAAACCCCCTCACCCTCCTTAATCCCCCCCCCCGACTTACCACAACTCCCTGGTGATGGAGCGAGGAGTGAGGATGCCATTTCTGCAATCCTTGGCGAGAAGCATGTGACGTCGGCGGCACGTCGAGTGACGCCGGCGTCACGTGATTCCCGGCTCGTTCGCGCCGGACGGCTCGTTCGGCCCAAAAGGAGGCCCCCCCAAGCTGGCCAAAAGTTCTTTTTGGGCCGAACGAGCCGTCCGGCGCGAACTCGCCGGGAATCACGTGACGCCGCGTCACTCGACGTGCCACCGACGTCACATGCTTCTCGCCAAGGATTGCAGAAATGACGTCCTCACTCCTCGCTCGATCACCAGGGAGTTGTGGTAAGTCTGGAGGGGGGATTAAGGAGGGTGAGGGGGTTTAAATTTTTTTTTTGCACATATGTACATATACCCAACTCATTGGATTTTTTTTATGTCCATATTGGCCGCAAGTGGGACCCCCTTTCGGACATAAAAAATATGAACATAAAATTTTGCTCTGCACATCCCTAGTGGCAACCGCCTTAATGGGCAGCCCAAGTCATGATTCCAAGAAGTTGCTGATAGATCAGGATACCCCATTCATGTCCAAGGTAATGAAACAATTCTGCAGTTCAACTAGGTGCTCAAGCAAATGTTGAGGAAATTTGAGGATGAAGATGGCACTTTTTGCTGCCCTACATGCTGTTTGCAATCCACAAAGTGTCTCAGAGCTCAATCGGATTTCCCCTTTTGAACTACTATATGGAAGGAGTTCAAGAGGAATTTTGGACATAGCTCAGAAGACAAAGGAAATCCTTGGCTGAACCTTGTTTACAGGATTGCCTAAAAAAAAAGCTGGAGAAGTAGCCTGCCTGTGCCTAGAGAAGGCTCAGACTACCCAAGTCTGAGCTTATAACCGCCCCACAGTCTAAACAGTATTCCAGCCAGGGAAACACCTCCTTGTCCTCCTTCCCTCTTCATAAAGAAAGCTATTAGCCAGTTGGCAAGAACCCTATGAAGTTTTGGAGCAAACAGGGCCCGTGGATTACAAAAAGCCCAGCCTGATAAATGAAAGAAAACGCAGATCTACCACGTAAACTTTCAGAAGAAGTGGGTTCCACAGATGTGTGGAGTGGACCAAACCCAGATTCCTTTCAGAGAGCAATTGTCCACTGCAGAGATAGCTGATTTAAAGCAGCTGGTGAAGCAAAACAAGGAGATCTTCTCAAACCTACTGAGTTGTACATACCTGGTGCAGCATGACATCATTATGCTGCCTGGAGTTGTTGTGAGGAACAGCCCTATCAGATTCCCAAGGTCAGTTGCATACCTAGGGCAAGAAAGGAACACCAGTGCATATTTCCTGTCCTGAGAGGTGTCCCTGGTACAGGCAGGCACTCATGTGAATAAAGGTGAGCTAAGGGAAGGGTATATCAGGGATTCTAAAGGAATCTCCTTCAGACTACCTTAAGTGACTGGACATAGAGGTGTCGCCCTGTCTTCCTTAAGATTCTGGTCCTCAAGGAATCCTGGGTGAAGGGAGGAGCCCCTCACCAGTTTACAAGTGCGCAGAACCTAGAAGGGTAGAGAATCCCTGCAGGGCAGACAGGAACTCATTCTATACAAAGGTCTGCTATGTGTGATGCCTGTCTGCTACCTGAACTTAAGGTGAGCTGCATTTGTTTTTTTGGCATTTCTTTTACTGTAAATACAATGCACATAAAGGAAAGCCAGAATCTTCCTCCTTATTCCTTCTGGCTGTTTCCCAAGTCACTATTGCCAAGTTACCACATGGTCACCATAGGGTGGGAGTGGCTATGTTAGTAAGAGTATTCCTTTTAAAGAAATAAAAGCAATTGTGGATTCTGAGGGGCGATATGTTCTTGTAGATGGCACTTTTTTTGGTAAAGAGGTGGTTCTTTGTAGTGTATATGCACCTATCATATAGGCATATGCCTTTTTTGAAATTAAATTTGTAATTATTAATGTCTTACACAATCACTCCCGTGATTTTGGGGGAGGATTTGCATTGTATTCATAGTCAAACGCTAGACAGGATCCCTCCCCCCCTCCATTTTGGGAACCCATAATAGATACCCAAGGGTATCCTATACTTACTTATGCCAGAGTCTAGATTTGGTTGATACATGGAGGAGTTTACAATCAATTGAAAGAGATTATACACACATCTCTAGAGGCCATAGTTACCAATCTCAACTTGATTATATTTTTGTGGTCAGAGCTACCTTTTCAAGAGTAGTTGCGGTGGAAATTGATCCATTAGAAATTTCAGATCATTGAATGCAAAAGGATAAAGTGTTAGAAAAACATATTTCTGTAAAAAGACGTTTTAACATATCAGTATAACTGTTGTGGTTAAGAACTTCCTGGACAGGTGAGAAGGTTAATATTGCACTAGAATGGGACATAGGTCCCAGACAGTTTAAAAACATTTTTGAAAGATGTACCATCAGCAAACAAGCTAGGTCATAAGCATCATAGGCCTGGGCATACTCCCAAAGAGTAATGTTATTTAGATAACCAATCAGAAGGCTTAAATGAGAAACAATGACCAGTATTTACTAAAATCAAAACAAAAAAAAAGTCCTCATCAAAGTATATCTAAATAAACCAAACATGCAGATACAGTCCCAGGCATTCTTTATTTTCTTTTGCTGTGAATTTAAATATTCCTTTTTTTCTGGTACTCATTCATGCACTTTCATGTTGTTTTCTTTTATTGGCTGCCCATTATTTTTGCTTATATACTCTACAAAGATACCGGTCTTTCAACTTTTGCTGGTTTTTTCGGGATTTTTTTTGCTTTAATTCTGTTGTGCTGATAGCATGTGCTCTTTTTGGAGGAAGTCACACACCTAAAATTAGCATAGAATCATTAAGTAGCAAGTAAGTGCGTATATCCTATATTATAAATCTTGAGAGCGTGTGCAACTTGCGGTGTCATGCATAAATGTTAACAGGGAAAAAAAGAGGGCAGTTTGGAGGCATCCTGGGGAGGTGGTTCTGAAATCCATGTATAAGTTGCTATTTTTTAAGTAGTACAGGCGCATACATTAATGAACATGTCCGTACACTTTTATACCTGCTAATTGACTTGTGCAATTGAAATTTGACTTATCTTTTGTCTGTAGTTTTTTGGTTGGAGGACTGTGTGAACTAGTGAGGGTTCAGGGTGAAATGCTGGAGTGACTAGGTGAACTTGTGAAAATCTGGGTAAATTGATGGAGGTATCGGTGAACTGATGTTTCCAAGTACGTGTGCAAGTAAGTATATTAAGAAGCAGAGTACACACATATGTTATAAAATACTTGCCTCCAATTTAAGTCTGGGTTACGCACACGTTAGAATTTTTACATGCATAAACTGTATGTAAATAATTTTATAATCCAGGGCCAGTGCAAGGGGATTAGGCGCCCTAGGCGAGCCTTCTCCCTTGTGCCCCCCCCGGTCTCGGCCCAGACTCCTACATCGTTCTCAATCACGCCCACCGGCTGTGTGGTTTTCTGGGCCGCGAGCAGTCCGCCAAATCTCCACTCCTCTTTGCCACCACTTGTGGCCCCATATGGTTCCTACCCAGTGGCATACCAAGGGTCTCCGGCGCCCGGGGGCTAATGCTTTTGTGTGCCTCTCCAGCATCCCCCCCTTAATCCTTCTTGTACTAATGCTTAAGGTCACAGAAAATCAGGGGCATCTCTAGACAGAAATTTTTTTTTTTGGGGGGGGGGGAGCCAAAATGACATTTCTTCATCACACCCACCTCTGTAGCATGGATCCTGCTTTAAAATTGGTTTTAAAAAAAAGTGTTAATAAAAAAGTCCAAAGGGTCTTCTGCGTAATTTTAAAAAGCTGGTCTCATTCAACTAATTCTATATGGCTATGAGAGTGAAGTCTGGAATATATAGGAAGGGACAGAATGTCAATATAAATCCTGCACCTCCAGTTCTCTAACTCTGTGCATCCACTGAAATTCCCCCAAACAATGAAGCTTGGATATTTCCCTTACAGCTCATCATAGTAAAATATATTTTCAAATTCTGGTGTCACCTCACAGTAACAGCAGCACAAACAGCTTCCACTGCCAGGCACATTGTGAACTAACACAAAATCCCGCAAAAAAAGACACTCAAAATCTATACAGCAATCCCATCATAACATAACAGTAATAACACCAAGGACTCAAACAACAATAACCCTACCTATGAAAAAGCAAGCATAAATATTACACTGGTTCCTAGAATACTGATGCACCACCTACTGAGGAAATAAAACAAACCCAATTGCTATAGATCCCTATACAGAAACTACATGCTAGCAGAATCTCTCATCACGGTCACACACACAGAGCAGAGACAGACTCTCACCAAATACAGAATACAAAATAAAGGAGCACAAATTAGACAAAAACTGAAATGGAAACTCCAAGAAGCCAGACTCCGTGTATTAACAATAGAAAAACAGAATCACCATTCCTCATAAAACAAATAAAATCAAGAAACATAAAGAATAAGTTATAATAGCAAAACCATAAAAAATTAATATTTTAAAACTACTGATAAATAGAATTTCTATTAATTAAAATTGTTACGATCCCGGTCACTTGCCTAGTGACCGGGCTCTTACCTGGCTCCGTGGCGCCGCGAACCGCTGGGTTTCTGGCCTCCAGGACCACATGGCAGCGGCGTCTCCTCGTGGAGACGCCGTCAGGAACTCCTCCCCCCAGCTCGGGTACGCGCGCGCGTGAAGAGCCGGGTTTTGAGGCGTCTGCACCCGGATGTGCAGACACGCCTCTTCTGACGTCAGCAAATTGAGCAGGGGATTTAAACCGGGACTTTTGAAGATGCAATTCGCCTTGCAACGAGGTCTCTCTTCGGAGTGCTAGTTGCCATCGTTCGTCTGCCTGCCTGGTTCCTGATCTCTGCCTGCCTGACTCCGGTATCGTTTGTTTGCCTGCCTGGTTCCTGATCTCTGCCTGCCTGACTCCGGTATCGTTTGTTTGCCTGCCTGGTTCCTGATCTCTGCCTGCCTGACTCCTGATCTCTGCCTGCCTGACTCCGGTATCGTTTGTCTGCCTGGTTCCTGACCTCAGCTTGCCTGACTTTGGTTTCTTCTGCTTGCCTGGTTCCTGATCCTTGCCTGTGTGACTCCTACTTTGCCTGCTTGCCGCCTGCCTTGACTTCAGTTCGTGACCGCTACTTGTCTGCTTGCTGTCTGCCTAGACTCTGGTTCATATCTCCTCCTTGGATCCGTCTGCTCTCACCTAAGACCCAGCGGTCCGGGTCCCTAAGGGCTCCTCCCGGGGGGATCTCGGGCTTCCAGGGCGAAGACTCCTAAGTCCTAGCAACCCGGGCCTCAACAGCTCCTCTGGAGGGGTCACGAGTTGCCAGGTGAAGATTCATCATTTTCATCGAGTCTGCCTCCCGTCCGTCTCTCTGCGACGGTCGGCTCAAGGATCCACTTTCAGTTTGGACAATCACAACAGTTTGCAAGGCCATGGATCCGGCAGATCTCGCTGGTCTTCAGGCCATCCCAGGGTTGGCACAACGCCTGGTACAGCAGCAACAGGTGTTGGACTCATTAGTGGCTACGGTTGAGCGCATGGCTACTCGAATGGACAATGAACCTCCTGTGCAGGCCCCGGCTCCTGTTCCGGCTCCAGTAGTCACATTCCAGACTCCGACCCAGCTGCCTGCTCCTTCTCGTTACGCTGGGGATGCTAAAGCTTGCAGTGGATTTCTCAATCAATGCTATGTGCGCTTCGCTTTACTCCCCAATCAATTCCCTACTGATGCAGTCAAGGTGGCGTACATTTTCTCCCTGCTGGATGGCAAAGCATTGAATTGGGCATCTCCTATGTGGGAGAAGAATGATGTCGCTCTCTCAAATCCGGACCTCTTTGTGGCTGATTTCAGGGCCGCGTTTGACGAACCTGCTCGCCAAACGTCGGCGACTTTGGAGCTCTTGCAAATTCGTCAGGGAGCACGTACACTGGCGGAGTATGCTCTGGAATTCTGCACCTTGGCCCTTGAGGTAGGGTGGCGTGATGATGCCCTTAGGGGTATTTTTCTTGAGGGTCTTGCGGGTCGGATTAAGGACATACTTGCTGCTAGAGACCTTCCAGAAGACCTTAATGCTCTCATAGAGCTCGCTGGCCGCATTGATCAGTGTTTGCAACAACGGGCCAGAGAGGTACGTCCGCCACGGCATATGTCGCCACTAGCACCGGCCTTTTCCAGACCACTTACCTCAGTTTCCTGGTCCACGGGGGCTTCTGCAGCAACCTCCTCAGACAAGCCTATGCAGCTGGGAAGGACTTCCCTGACTGAGGAGGAGAAACGCCGCCGCCGGACACAAGGACTGTGTTTGTATTGCGGTGGGAAAGGGCATTTCCTGACTAATTGCAAAGAGCGGCCGGGAAACGCTCAAGCCTAGGAGTAAGGGAGGAGTGTCCCCTGGGCTGTCTTAACGCTGCTCCTCAATGTACTGTACCGGTAACTCTAAAATTTCTCGGGGGGTCTTTTGAGACTCGGGCTCTGATCGACTCGGGGGCTGGAGGGAACTTCATTGCTCACTCACTGGTGGAGCGCCTACGAATAACTACTCAACCTCGAGAGCCTCCATTGCGAGTCACCTCCATCCAAGGGACCCCTTTGCCCGGAAGCATCTCTGTGGTTACAGCTCCAATTTCTCTCCAGACCGGCCTGTTTCACAGCGAGGTGATCTCTTTCCTTGTTTTGGAAAAGTCTGTACATCCTATAGTTCTTGGCCTACCGTGGTTACAGCAACACTCTCCTATAATTCACTGGGACGATTTACAGATTGCTCAATGGAGTCCACAGTGTTTCCAGTCTTGCATTACCACTACAGCGAGTCCACCCATTACCCTGGCACATGCCGGTCCTATACTCCCGGCTGTGTACAGCGAGTATTCCGATGTATTTTCTAAAGAAAAAGCTGAGTTCCTGCCACAACACCGTCCCTTCGACTGTGCCATTGAGCTTCTTCCCGGCACTACACCACCCCGGGGTAGGGTGTATCCTTTATCCCAACCTGAGACTAAAGCCATGTCTGACTATATTAAGGAAAACCTGGCTAAGGGGTTTATACGTCAGTCAAAGTCATCTGCGGGGGCTGGGTTCTTTTTTGTGGCCAAGAAGGACGGGTCTTTACGTCCCTGCATCGACTACCGGGGTTTAAATAGGATTACTAAGAAGAACCGTTTCCCGTTGCCATTGATTCCTGAATTATTGGACAGACTCCAAGGGGCTCGAATTTTTACCAAACTGGACCTAAGAGGAGCCTATAATCTTGTACGCATCCGTCCCGGTGATGAGTGGAAGACCGCCTTCAACACCCGGGACGGGCACTACGAATATTTGGTTATGCCATTCGGCTTGTGCAATGCTCCTGCCATATTCCAGCATCTCATGAATGAGATTCTTCGGGAACTGCTAAACACTTGTGTCATAGTCTATCTGGACGATGTTCTCATCTTTTCGCAAGATCTGGATACTCATCGCCGGCAGGTCCGGCAAGTTCTTCAGATTCTCCGAGACCAGCACCTCTTCGCCAAACTAGAAAAATGTCTCTTTGAGCAGGACTCTTTGCCCTTCTTAGGGTATATCGTGTCAGCCACTGGATTTTGCATGGACCCAGAGAAGGTGTCGGCCATCAAGAAGTGGCCTCAGCCTACAGGGTTAAAAGCGTTGCAACGCTTTCTGGGCTTCGCCAACTTTTACAGACACTTTATTCCTGGATACTCCCGGCTGGTGGCACCTTTAACAGCCTTAACAAGAAAAGGAGCGGATGTTCGCCACTGGTCTACGGAGGCTTGTAAAGCGTTTCTAGATTTAAAAGACACATTTCTATTGGACACTTGTTTACGTCATCCTGATCCATCACGTCCCTTCATAGTGGAAGTAGATGCGTCCAGTGTGGCGGTAGGAGCAGTTCTATCACAGCACTCTAGTACAGGAACTCTACTCCCATGCTCGTATTTCTCTAAGAAATTTTCTCCTGCCGAAAATAATTACGGAATCGGTGATAAAGAACTTCTCGCCATCAAGTTGGCATTTGAAGCATGGAGGCAGTGGCTAGAAGGAGCTCAGCATCAAATCACAGTGTACACAGATCATAAAAATCTAGAGTTTCTTTCTCAAGCCCAACGCCTCAATCCCAGGCAGGCGAGGTGGTCGTTATTTTTCAGCCGGTTCGATTTTATTCTCAAATACCGACCAGCCTCTAAGAACATCCGAGCCGACGCTCTATCCCGAAATACCATCCTCGAGGAAAGGAATGACTCTCCACAGTATATCATCGATCCAGCCAGGATCTCTCTTGCCAGCACCAGTGTTTCTCCACAAGGACGAGTGGTGGTACCTCGACGTGACCGTAGGAAGGTTCTTGAATGGGCTCATGACTCTCTTACAGGAGGTCATGCCGGTCGAGTAAGAACTCTCACTCTTTTAAATCGGTTCTATTGGTGGCCTCGGGTACGACAGGATGTTCAGGAATATGTAGCTTCCTGCCCAGTATGTGCCAGACAAAAGCCACTTCCTGGACGACCTTGGGGTCTACTACAATCCTTACCAATTGCCACAGAACCATGGACACACATTGCCATGGACTTTGTGGTAGACCTGCCTCCTTCTGAGGGTAAGACTGTAATTTGGGTGATCGTGGACCGTTTTTCTAAAATGGTACATTTAGTACCACTGGACAAACTTCCTTCTGCACCTGATTTAGCAAATCTGTTCATACAACACATCTTCCGAGTTCATGGTCTTCCACAAAGTATAGTCTCCGACCGTGGGCCTCAGTTTACAGCTCGCTATTGGCGAGCCCTTTGCAAAAAGTTCGGGGTTCAGTTAAATCTCTCTACAGCATTTCACCCCCAAAGTAATGGACAGACGGAAAGAATGAATCGGTCCATCAAGTCATTCCTCCGCAGCTTCATTTCAGAGAAAAGAAATAATTGGGTTGCATTACTGCCTTGGGCTGAATTTGCATATAATAATCTTGAACACTCTGTCACGGGCCAATCACCTTTTCAAACGGTTTTTGGTCGTCATCTCAGACCGCCTGTTCCAATTCCTGTGGAGGTTGCGTCTCCTGCGGCTCAGTCAACGGCGACTCAATTTCATCAACTATGGTCTGCTCTTCAGCATCGACTTTCGTCTGCAGCACAGAAAGCACAGACAACAACAAATCGTCATAGACGGGCTGCTCCAACACTACTACCTGGCACTAAGGTATGGTTAAATACCAAGAATTTGCACTTTGCAGGTTACTCTCACAAATTGGCTCCTAAGTTCTGTGGTCCATTTCCAGTGGCGGAACGTATCGGATTAGTATCCTACAGACTCCGACTGCCTTCTTCATTGCGTATTCACAATGTGTTTCATGTGTCCCTCTTAAAACCTGTGGTGCACTCACGTTATCATCATCTCACTCATGATGATGTCTCTGCATCATCTCCCGGGAACCCGGTCTATCAAGTACACGAGGTACGGGATGTACGATTTCACAATCGTCGGTGGGAATATTTGCTCGCCTGGGAGGGCTGTGGTTCTGAGGAGGATTCCTGGGAACCTGCACGGAATATCCTGGACAAATCTCTGCTGTCCCAATTTCACTTGGACAACCCTGGGAAACCCGGTCTTCTTAAGAGGGGGCGTAAAGGGGGGGGGGGTACTGTTACGATCCCGGTCACTTGCCTAGTGACCGGGCTCTTACCTGGCTCCGTGGTGCCGCGAACCGCCGGGTTTCTGGCCTCCAGGGCCGCATGGCAGTGGCGTCTCCTCGTGGAGACGCCATCAGGAACTCCTCCCCCCAGCTTGGGTACGTGCGCGCGAAGAGCCGGGTTTTGAGGCATCTGCACCCGGATGTGCAGACACGCCTCTTCTGACGTCAGCAAATTGAGCAGGGGATTTAAACCGGGACTTTTGAAGATGCAATTCGCCTTGCAATGAGGTCTCTCTTCGGAGTGCTAGTTGCCATCGTTCGTCTGCCTGCCTGGTTCCTGATCTCTGCCTGCCTGACTCCGGTATCGTTTGTTTGCCTGCCTGGTTCCTGATCTCTGCCTGCCTGACTCCGGTATCGTTTGTTTGCCTGCCTGGTTCCTGATCTCTGCCTGCCTGACTCCGGTATCGTTTGTCTGCCTGGTTCCTGACCTCAGCTTGCCTGACTTTGGTTTCTTCTGCTTGCCTGGTTCCTGATCCTTGCCTGTGTGACTCCTACTTTGCCTGCTTGCCGCCTGCCTTGACTTCAGTTCGTGACCGCTACTTGTCTGCTTGCTGTCTGCCTAGACTCTGGTTCATATCTCCTCCTTGGATCCGTCTGCTCTCACCTAAGACCCAGCGGTCCGGGTCCCTACGGGCTCCTCCCGGGGGGATCTCGGGCTTCCAGGGCGAAGACTCCTAAGTCCTAGCAACCCGGGCCTCAACAGCTCCTCTGGAGGGGTCACGAGTTGCCAGGTGAAGATTCATCGTTTTCATCGAGTCTGCCTCCCGTCCGTCTCTCTGCGACGGTCGGCTCAAGGATCCACTTTCAGTTTGGACAATCACAACAAAAATCATATATATTTTTTACAATTTCCCAAACACCAATACAATATTTCAAAACAGCACATATATCAAATAACATCCAATAATTAAAACTAATACGGATTTTAAAAAGCCCCTGCTGTCCCCTTCTGTGGGAGCTCTTGATTTCCAGTCACCCTGATATTGTCGAGGATTAGGAGGTTATCCTCTCTCTCTCACATTCACTTCATGCTCTTATATCCATCATAATGTCTCGCTCTCACAGACACTGATACACTCTCAGGCTCTAAGACACTCTCTCCCCCTCCACAACCCCCCCCCCCCCACACACACACACAAACTCTTACTCCCCTGGATTTTCTCATACACACTCATGCTCTCACACTCACTGGCTCCCTCACATACAAACAAACACACACACCCAGGCAAGCTCCCAGTCACTCTCACACACACACACTGACCCCCAGGCAGTGTGTGTGTGTGTGTGTGTGTGTGTGAGAATGCATTCACACACATACACCCCCAGGCAGACTCCCATTCATATACATGCACACACTAAAGGCAGACCCCCTCTCTTTCTTTTGCCAGCAACCTCAGAGAGTCTCTCTCATTCCTCTGCTGCCACTGTCACTGCCGCATGGCTATTGGGGAGGCGCCGATTGCTGCTACTGGCACTGAAGCCCATTCTGTTGCCTCCTCTGTGCAGGCCCCATGGGCTTCCACTTCCTCCATGCTGATCTCGTACTTTGTGAGATCCGCATAGAGAAAGTGCTATTCTTGCACATTCCCAAAGATTACATGTGCCAATCACTAAAAAGTTTTTTTTTTTTTTTTACCTTTGCTGTCTGATCTTAATTTACTAATCGGTTGGTCACAGGCTTTTTTTTTTCAATTCCTTTTATATTGTCTTTTTTTCTATTTCTTTTCTCTCCATCTTCTTCCCTCAAACACACAGGTTCTCATTCTCACATGAATTTCTCTCTCTCTCACACACACACAGGCTCTCACTGTCACATGCTCTCTCTCATACAATCATTCATACATACAGTCTCTCACTGGCACATGCTGTCTGAGTCTCACACCCACAGGCTCTCTCTCACTCCCACATGCTGTCTTGCTCAAGCACAGGCTCTCACTGTCACATGCTCTCTCTCACACACACAGAGGCTCTCACATGCTGTCTCTGCAAACATTCAGGTCCTCACTCCCACACACAGTCTCTCAACTCACTCTCACACACAATCTCTCATCTCATCTCATACACACACACACACACTCTACAGACCCTCAGCCTCTCTCTCACCTCTGGGCCTCCTCTTCATGGGTCGCCGCAGGATGGGCTCTGCAGTGGCCCTGATCTTCTCGGTCCATGGCGGCCCTGCTACTATGCTTCTTCCTCTTCTCGGGCTGCTGCAACTTGGGATTTGTGGCGGCCCTTAAGCGCTGCTCCACTTCTGCATGCATTGATGCTCCTCCTCCTTCCTGTCGCGTAGCTCTGGCAACGTTTACTTCCGGGGTCACGCAGGCAGGAAGGAGGAGGAGAATCAGTGCGTTTAAACACGACCTTTTTCTTCGGGCCATGGTGACGTGAGCTCCACCACGGCCCTGCCAATCTGCCTGCTATATGCGTGTCGCTCCTCAGCCGCCAGTGGGATGAGGTTCACTGACGGCTGCATGAGCCTCCCTGCACCCGGGGGCATTGGCTCCCCTCGGGATACCACTGCTCGCAGCACCCCCTAATACTCGGCGCCCTAGGCCCAGGCCTAGTTCGCTTAGTGCTTCCACCGGCCCTGGCCATATCTGAATTTGCAGAATCAGATATGCATCTTTGTGCCACACTGCAAACATGCATGTTTTTACGTGTAAATATCCTGTCAGATCCCTACTAAGAACCATACAGAATATTCCATTTGTGTGAGGAGGAGACATAGTAACAATGTGGGTAGGTAATACCCCGTGGGATATTTTATTTATTAATTTATTTGTCGTGTTTTGTATACCGTCATTCGGTTTCACCATCAGAATTGTTTACATCGTTTTGTTAGTGTGTTAGTTACATAACATAGCGTGTTTCTATTAATTTTTGTTACATAGGTTAGCAGCTTCATGATAAGTAGTGGTTTAGTTGCTATAACATGTGCTGATAAATGTAAGGTAGGGTTACATGGAGGCAATTGGGTAGGAATGTAACTGGGATAAGTCAGACGAGTAGTTTAGTGACACAAGCTTTCAAGTTTATATATAGATGAGATGCTGATGGATAAGCATTAAGGGTTAGTTAACAAATCAAAGTGTTGGGGGTTCGAGTGGTCGTAGGTCATAGGTATGTTGTTGATCATGGGATGGACAGTTATTTCTTGATGCTGGTGTACGTAGGTGTCTGGCACTGTGGTTGATGGTGTGAGTTTGCATAGGCTTTGGTGAACAACCAGGTTTCAGGTCTTTTTTGAAGATTTTTATGTTGGGTTGAGTTCTTATTTTAGTTGGGAGTGAGTTCCATAGTGAGAGGCTGGCGATGGATATAGCTCTCTCACCGGTTGTAGTTAGTAGTGTGGTTCTGACAGGGGGGATTTTGAGGAGGCCTTTATTCTTTGATCGTAGGTCTTGTTTTGGGGCATATTGCTTGATAGTTTTGCTTAACCAGTTGTATTGTTGCCCCATGATTAGTTTATGCAGAATTGTTAGTACTTTGTAGTCTATTCTATATTTTATTGGTAGCCAGTGTAGAGATGTCAGAGTTGGGGTAATGTGTTCATGTTTATTTTTTCCGGTTAGGATTCTGGCAGCTGTGTTTTGTAGGATTTGTAGTGGATGGATGGTAGCGAGTGGAAGGCCCAGTAGTAGGGCATTGCAGTAGTCAAGGCTGGCGAAGATGAGTAGTTGCAGGACAGTTCTGAAGTCATCTTGTGAAAGAAAAGGTTTAAGACGTCTGAGGGTCAGTAGTTTATGGTATCCTTCCTTTATCTTATTAGTTATGTGGGTTTTGAATGAAAGGTCGTTGTCAATGGTGATTCCTAAGTTTCGAGCATGTGTGACCGGGGAGATTGATATTTTTGGGTTTTCCATTTTGAGTGGTTGCATGAGAGAGTTGTTCTTTCTATCTAGTATGATTATTTCAGTTTTGTTGAGGTTTAATACAAGTATTAGGTTGGATAAATGTTGCTTGATTTCTGTAAGATAGAAGGTTAGTTTTTTGTAGGTTTCTTCTAATGTATTCTGTATGGGAATGAGTAACTGAATATCGTCAGCATATAGGAAGTGGGTCAGACCAAGATGCTCTAATGTGTGGCAAATTGGAAGGAGATAGATGTTGAAGAGTGTTGCTGATAGGGCGGACCCTTGGAGAACTCCAGTGTTGAGGTTCACTCTATTCGAGAGGGTGTTGTTGAACAGTACTTGGAAACTTCTGAGGGATAGGTAGGATGAGAACCATTGTAGGGTTATCCCCATTACTCCTATTTCAGGTAGTCTGTCAAGAAGGATGGTATGGTTGACTGTGTCAAAGGCAGCAGATAAATCTAGGAGGATTAGTAGATAGCTTTGTCCCTTGTCGAATCCTCTGAGTATTGTGTCGTTTAGTGCGAGAAGTAGTGTTTCAGTGCTTAAGTTTTTCCTGAAGCCGAATTGTGATGGGTGGAGTACGTTGTTTCTTTCGAGGTGTTCCGAGAGCTGGGTGTGGACAATTTTTTCTATGATTTTTGCAATAGATATATATACATAGATAGATGCATACATAGATAGATAAAGTATACATGGTGGATCCTTTGACATAAATACTCAGACCACCATTTTAGGTAGTGGATTTTCTATTTCCCTCCCAGGGGCAGCATGCCATAGCTGTCTCCTGATTTTCCTGTCGATTAAATTGAATGCCTTCATGGCTCCTCTTATTTTGGATATGGGAGTTTCCTCCCATTCTCTCTATCTCTTTTCCATTTTATGCTGATTTATTTGAGTTCTGAGTACTTATTAACTAGGGACTCTTGTCAAGTTATTTTCTTTAATGCTCTAACATCAAATGGAGAGGTTGCTTCACTTAGAATCTGAGGATCATCTATATCCAGTGGAAGGATGACTTTCAGTCATCTAGAGGAGAAGAAGGAAAAGGAGAGAAAGGAGTTGGTATGGACTAGGGATGTGCAGAGGGACGCCATACGTTGCATTCATGATTCGGATTCATCGGGGAGCAGATACGTTGCATTCGGCCGTATGGCGCCCCAATGCATTAATACGGCGATTTCTATTCGTGTGCCAGCTAAAATTCAAATTAACTACAACCCCCCCCAAGACTTACCAAAACTCCCTGGTGGTCCAGCAGGGGGTCCGGGAACCATCCCCTGCACTCACACCCTCGGTGCCGGTTTCATCATGGCGCCGATAGCCTTTGTCACAGGGGCTACCGGTGCCATTGGTCAGCCCCTGTCACATGGCCATCTGCACCATCTTGTGCTCCTACCATGTGACAGGGGCTGACCAATGGCACCGGTAGCCCCTGTGACAAAGGCTATCGGCGCCATGATGAAACCGGCACTGAGGCTGTGAGTGCAGGGGATGGTTCCCGGACCCCCCGCTGGACCACCAGGGAGTTTTTGGT
Source organism: Rhinatrema bivittatum (assembly GCF_901001135.1). Lineage (NCBI taxonomy): Eukaryota > Metazoa > Chordata > Amphibia > Gymnophiona > Rhinatrematidae > Rhinatrema > Rhinatrema bivittatum. Next base: position 342,389,254 of record NC_042616.1, on the reverse strand, counting down.
AAGTCTTGGGGGGGGGGGGTTCAGGAGGGTGGGGTTTTTTTTAAAATTTTTATTTAGGTGGCCGTATAATTCGGGGGGAAGATTCCTGTATTCGTGGGGAATCGCGATACGTTTCGCTTCCCCACGAATACTACGAATAGTGCAATATACGTTGTGGATCGCCAATACGGCAAAAACGAATGCACACCCCTAGTATGGACTCCTTGTAGAGCCCATAAACATCTACTGGAGATTTTGGAGAAGAGGAATAACAGGAGTATCACTTTGATATTAGAGGGGAGAAGGAGAATAATTGGTGCCATTCAGGTACTTTAAGGAGACTAAAGAATATGAAAAGACAGCATAAAGAGGTAGGAAATAAATGATTGATTAATATGTTAAATATTTCATCTTTAACATTTAACCTGCATTAGAAGGAAAGCACTAAACTTGCCCTATGTCAATGGGATGGGAGAAACATCAGATTAAAGACTGAATTAATTGGCTTTAGCATTTTAAGCTTTAAACAAGACTCTGAGAAGTCATACATTTATTTGAAAACACTTGTAATGTCGATAAATGCACCAAACAGCTGTAAACACAATTTTCAGCACTTCATAACATCTCAGTAAAAGTAATTTTTAAAACCAAGTCACCTTCCAAAGTGCTTTATTGCTTAATGACTTTAAAACTCATCTGTGCTCTTATCATCACTGCTGTATACAATAACTATTGAACTGGGACTTAATAAACTGCAGTGCAAGGGCCTTGAAAGTTATCTTTCCTTACACACAGGAAACCCTGAAGTTTAATACACACAGGGGTAGATTTTCAGACCGCGCAAATAGGCATACTTTTGCTGGCGCATCAGGCGCCAGCAAAAGTACGTGGGATTTTAGTAGATACGCGCGGAGCCGCGCGTATCCGCTAAAATCCGGGATCGGCGCGCGCAAGGCTATGGATTCTGTATAGCCGGTGCGCGCCGAGCCGCGCAGCCTACCTCCATTCCCTCCGAGGCCGCTCCGAAATCGGAGCGGCCTTGGAGGGAACTTTCTTTTGCCCTCCCCTCACCTTCCCCTCCCTTCCCCTACCTAACCCACCCGCCCGGCCCTGTCTAAACCCCATCCTTACCTTTGTCGGGGGATTTACGCCTCCCAGAGGGAGGCGTAAATCCCCGCGCGCCAGCGGGCCGCTAGCGCGCCGGGACGCAACCTGGGGGTGGGTCCGGAGGGCGCGGCCACGCCCCCAGACCGCCCCGGGCCGTAACCACGCCCCCGGACCCGCCCCCGAAACGCTCCCGACACGCCCCCAAAACGGCGCTGCGCTCGGGTCCCGCCCCCGACACGCCCCCCTCGGAGAACCCCGGGACTTACGCGAGCCCCGGGGCTCTGCGCACGCCGGTAGGCCTATGTAAAATAGGCTTACCGGCGCGCAGGGCCCTGCTCGCCTAAATCCGCCCGGATTTGGGCGGATTTAGGCGAGCAGGGCTCTGAAAATCCGCCCCAAAGGGGCGGATTTTCAGAGCCCCGGGACTCGCATAAGTCCCGGGGTTCTCTGAGGGGGGCGTGTCGGGGGCATGTCGGGGGCGGGCCCGGTCGTCGCGGCGTTTCAGGGGCGTGTCGGCAGCGTTTTGGGGGCGGGTATGGGGGCGTGGCTACGGCCCGGGGCGGTCCTGGGGCGTGGCCGCGCCCTCCGTACCCGCCCCCAGGTCGCGGCCCGGCGCGCAGGAGGCCCGCTCGCGCGCGGGGATTTACGCCTCCCTCCGGGAGGCGTAAATCCCCCAACAAAGGTAAGGGGGGTTTTAGACAGGGCCGGGTGGGTGGGTTAGGTAGGGGAAGGGAGGGGAAGGTGAGGGGAGGGCAAAGGAAAGTTCCCTCCGAGGCCGCTCCGATTTTGGAGCGGCCTTGTAGGGAACGGGGGTAGGCTGCGCGGCTCGGCGCGCGCCGGCTATACAAAATCCATAGCCTTGCGCGCGCCGATCCAGGTTTTTAGCAGATACGCGTGGCTCCGCGCGTATCTACTAAAATCCAGCGTACTTTTGTTTGCGCCTGGAGCGCAAACAAAAGTAGGCTATTCGCGCGCCTTTTAAAATCCGCCCCTTAACATTATGGGAAGTTTACCAACCAAAATGATATTTGAGATATGGCCTCTGGTACCACTATACGGGTATAATCATCCCAGAGGATACATACATGTAATTGTAACTTATGTTTTTCAAATTCCTGAGTTGCATGATTATTAGAAAAGATACTTTAAAATTTAGGAATTTACTCATGCTAATATATTTTAAAAAATGTAAAAAAAATTATTTCTAGTCCATACCCAAATAGCTTGTGGGTAATGTAGTTCTGATACAGACTGGTTACCATAACAGTTTCAGTGACAATTAAATGGGTCATTCTGTCATTCTGATGACTTGTGGTGATGAAATGTTTACTAAGGATCCACATGGGTGATCAGCATAACCATTTTGTTTTGCCAGCACACGTGCAGTAATTTCCTATAAAAAGGAGGCAAAGATGGACTGATCATCTACAGAAAATAACTATATGTAAGACAGTCAAAGTCTTTCTATAGGATAAAGAGTGGAAACCCAGTAGTGGGAGGTTCCATGGGAGGTATTATTTTGAGGGATAGTAAGGGTTCATCCCCTAAAGTAATGGTTATAAACCTTTGTCTCACAGCACAATAGTGTGTCGCAAAGCACAGGGAGGTGTGTCATCATCCTCCACTGGCCCGGCAGGATGCTGTGCTCTCCTCCTCTGCTGGAGCCTGGCATAACACAGCTGATTGCTGGTTCTTCCTGTTCTGGGATGGTGGTAGTAGCCTCTATGTTCTCCCACTGGCCACTGGCCCAGCAAGGTTCTATTCTCTCCCGTCTTCCACCTGGGCTTGAAACTGCTGACAGCCTGGATGAAACGGCAGACTTTTCTTCTTCCCTCACTGGGCCTGACAGGACACAGATTTTTCTTCCATCCCTGCAGGAGACCAGCAAGAAATGGCAATTCTCTTTCTCTTCTAAACCCAGCAATAACTGACTCAATCTTTCTCTGATGGGCCCAGAAGTGACATAGAAGAAAAAAGATTGGTAATCCCCTAGGGGACAGAGAACACACTGTTACTTCCTGCCTTGGCAGGGAAAGATAAATTCAGTTACTACCAGGCCCGGAAGTGACACTGCATTTTCTTTTACCTACAAAGTCTCTGACTTTTTTTTCGCCCACCAAGAAGTGACTCAAGGCACAAGGAGGGGGACAGAACAGGTGGGTCCATTGGCCCCCCCATACCTGAGGAGGTAGAACAGATACAATGTGGATCCATTGCAGCTCTCCCCAAACCTGAGGAGGTAGAACAGGTACATGGTGGATCCATTGGGGCTCTCCCCCCAGCTGAGGCAGAACAGGTAGCAGGCAGGTACAGCAGATTCCCCAGCTCCTGAGGAGACAGAGGTCAGTTATTAGGTAAGCTTCAAATTATTCATATCTAAAATCAACATGCCTAACCCTTATGATCTGGAATTTCCTGACTTAGGCACATTACAAGAGCTTATGTAAATTCTGTTCAGACTACTCTTATTTTTCCCTTGTATCATTCTTAATAATAAAAATAATACATAGGATTTTTTTCAGTTCAGCTGTAGATTAAGAACATAAGAAGTTGCCATACTGGGTCAGACCAAGGGTCTATCAAGCCCAGTATCCTGTTTCCAACAGTGGTCAATCCAAGTCACAAGTACCTGGGCAAGTACCAAACATTAAATAGATCCCAAGCTTTATTGATTAACAGCATTTTATGGACTTCTCTAGGAACTTATCCAAATCTTTTTTAAACCCAGTTACACTAATTGCCATTACCACATAAGAACATAAGAAATTGCCATGCTGGATCAGACCAAGGGTCCATCAAGCCCAGCATCCTGTTTCCAACAGAGGCCAAACCAGGCCACAAGAACCTGGCAATTACCCAAACACTAAGAAGATCCCATGCTACTGATGCAATTAATATCAGTGGCTATTCCCTAAGTAAACTTGATTAATAGTCTGACAATGAATTCCAGAGTTTGTGTTGTATGAAAAATAATTTACTTTGATTTGTTTTAAATGAGCTATTTGCTAACTTCATGGAGTGCCCCCTAGTCCTTCTATTATCTGAGAGAGTAAATAACCAATTAACATTTACCCATTCTAGTCCTTTCATGATTTCGTAGATCTCTATCATATCCCCCTCAGCCATCTCTTCTTCAAACTCAACAGCCCTAACTTCTTTAGCATTTCCTCATAGGGGAGCCATTCTATGACCTTTATCAATTTGGTTGCCCTTCTCTTTATTTTCTCCCAGGACAAGTAGGATGGTAGTCCTCACATATGGGTGATGTCACTGGATGGAGCCCTATCACAGAAAACATTTCTGTCAGTTTCTAGAAAGCTTTGACTGGCACACTGAGCACACTGAGCATGCCCAGCATGCCATGACCCCTGAGCCACAGGGGTCTCCATTCAGACTCTTTTTTTCCGTGATGCAGTTTGCCTCACGTTTAGGAGCTCTGTGAGATTTTTCTCACAACTTTTCCTCACGGAAACACTTTTTACTTCACAAATAATTTTCTCTACACGGGTCTCCCTTTGCGCACATTTCCTCGACGCTCGGTGAGTACTATGCCCTGTTTTTTGGTCGGTTCCTGTCACCTCACTAATGGTTCCCCTGGGTTACCAATTGAATTGCGGTCTTCTTTTCACCCTCAGTCCGCCCCACGATACCCGTGAGTGTCCTTGCTGCGAATTTCCACCGGGTCCATCAGGGCTAGAGGGTTTGGGATGTCCATGGTTCCCTTTGCCACCAGGGCTGCCGTCCATGCCCTGTCAGGCCATCCATGCCCATCAACTCTGTCGATGCCCCCATCGATACTCCCATCGATGCCCCATTGATGGCCCCATTAAATCAATGCCTCGGGCGATGCCATCGGTGCCTCCATCGATGCCATCGGTGCTCTGTCCATGCCATTGATGCTTCCATCAATGTCTTAGATGGCACCATCGATGTCGATACTACTGAAGCTGCCATTGATACCTCCATCGATGCCCTCGACTAAAGAAAATGCTCCATACTTCGGGTTCTAAACCAGAGCCTGTTATAATTCTTGAGTGACAAACAATGCCAAGAGTAGTAGAGGCATGGTGATAGTCCATCACCAATGCCATCCGAGACAGTGAGGGCATCTTCCTCGGTGCTGGAGAATGACCGGGCTGAGCACTGTGGGAATCATCATCACCGGCATGGTGACCATCCGTCACCAATGCCCTCCATGACATTGGTGACATTTTCCTCAGTGCTGGACAATGACCAGGCCAAGCACCGAGGGAAACATCATTGCTGCCATGGTAACCGTCTGTCACCAACACCATTCTGGATATTGGTGGCAACTTCCTCAGTGCTCGAGAATGACCGGGCTGAGCACCAAGGGAAACATCATCACTGCCATGGTAACTGTCCATTACCTTCGCCATTTTGGATATCGGTGGCAGTTTACTCGGTGCTGGAGAATGACCGGGCTGAGTACCGAGGAAAACATTGTCGCCGGCACTGATGTGGTTCTGCGTTCGGTGCCAGCACTGATACCGCACTGGCATCAATGTCCATTGAGCCAGTTGCAAAGTGGGCCTGGGTACAAGAGTCTCCATGCTTCTCTGCACCCGAGGCACAGAGGCATTCCCCACCGACACTGGGGCCGGGTACTGAGCCACCACAGATTCATGTGGAAGTGCCACTAACACCTAGCCTGTCTCCCCCTTTATCTGCACTACCTCGTCTGTCAGGTTGTCATCGATGCCGTCTGGAATCTACTAACACTGGAGCCATCGATGTTCACACCATTGTGGCACCGCCTCGTTGTGGCACCTACCAATGACAGTCTAAGTCATTGATGCTGTCTCGTCCTTCTGAGTCTCCACAGACCCCTATACCTATTCCGGGATCCTCGAGGGGCGATGGGCACTCTAATCCTGCTTCAGCATTGATCCCATTGAGACCTAAGTTAAGGACGTGCCTGAAACCATCCCTTTCAACCTGGTCACTAAAAAGGACCATAAGTTTTGGGAGGTTCTAGGTCGTAATATCTTCCAAGAATCATATTGGTGGCACATATTGCAATTTAACAGCTATGTTTGACACAACACCAAGGGAACCTCTCTGCCATCCACGTGAAATTTGAGCAACATGTGATTGCTTCGAAATGTCACCCCGTTGCCAGCAACAGGACTCCGTACTAGATGGTAACCTGGCTTACGGTCTCTGAATACGGCCCAAAGTCCAAGATAATCTAGCTGATCTGCCATGCACCACAGATATTCTCTTCGTGCACAAGCTTCAGCAGACAGTGACTCAATTGCAAGACCGCCATGAGACCCTGTAATAGCTCTCTATGTTTCTTGCAAATTTTCCCTCCTCGGCTAGAAAACCAGCGAAGAGGGATGCTAGAAGGACCTTTTACCGCTCCCGCGAGACCAATGGGTATCCAGATCACACCAGCTCCGCCAGTCGGGCAGACTCCTGGATATTTCTACCTTGCCAGAGAACAGAAGGGTCCACCCTACTGAGAATTAGGGCTCAGTATACCGTTCCCCGAACACAGCAAGGCAGAGGTTTTTAATCCCACTATTTCCTACTTTCAAAGAAAATAGGTGACCACCGCCCATCCTGGACATCAGAAATCTCAATTTCTTCAGAAATAAAAGTTCAGAATGGTGTCTCCTGGCACCATGCTTCTCTTACTACAACAAGGGGGTTGCCTTTATTCTCTGGACTTTCTATACGCTTCATAGTGAATCAATAACATTTTCAATACCAAGTTCTGCCATTTGAACTAGCTTCGACAACTTGTATTTTTCACCAAATACCTAGCAGTGACTGCCGTTCATCTACAAAGAACAACAGCATTCACGCGTTTCCTTTCCTGGATGACTGCCTAATAAGGAGTAAATCCAAACAAGGAGCTCTAAATTCTCTAAGACTCACTATAAATCTAGAACAGATCTGGGCACTACAGTCGCAATGGCCTTCATGCCCTACAACCGTGCAGACATCCTATCAAATTGTCCCACATCTCTGCGCGCATGCAACATAGCCTTGGCCCATCAAATCTTTCATTGCTGGAGCACATGATTCCATGATCCACGTCACTCCTATGGCTAGACTAGCCATGAGAAGAACTCATTGTATTTTAAAATTTCAGTGTCTCTAAGCCATTCAACCGCTTTCGTTCCTGCTCCATATCACCAATCCCGTACCAAATCCTCACATGATCTTGGTCACGGTCGCATCCAACTTGGGTTAGAGAACTCATATCAATATCCTCCAAAACCAAAATGCATCGACTCCACTCCATAACAAGTCTCAGATCAACTTCCTGGAACTTCAAGCCATGCGTTATGCCCTTTATGCCTCTCATACAAAACTTTGTGGATTCAGACAGACAACATAGTAGCAATGTGGTACTCAAACAAACAGGGACTCACAGGCTCTTATGTTCTCTGCCAGGCAACCACGCAGTTCTAAGCCTGGGCCCTCGCACACTCTATTTATCTCCGGGCCACTTATCTAACAGGCATACTGAACATACTAACAGACCATCTCAATCGATGTCTCCATCCCCACGAGTGGTCTCTGAATCCATGTGTAGCGAGCAAAATCTTCTAGCGCTGAGGTCAACCAACCATCGACCTCTTGCATCTGAATCGAACCACAGTGGATAGATTCTGCTCCCTACACAGGCATACAAATGCATTAGCCATGGGCGCCTTTACTCGCCCCTGCAACAAAGGCCTCCTATAGGCGTCTCTTCCGATACCGCTCATAGCCAAAACTCTCGTGAAGCTACAGCAGTACAGGTTTTCAATGATTCTCATAACCCCGTACTGGCCTCGACAAGTATGCTTCCCCATACTTCTCAACCTATCACTCCAGGAACCAATTCGCCTGCTCACAGGTCAATCTCATAACACAGACTCACTGATATTCTTAGGTACTTGTAGCTTCATGACAACCTTCCACATGTAAATCTTACCATTCGAAATGGGCAAGATTTATCAAATGGTGTGCACAAAAAGGTACTGGTCCCTTTTTCCTGCCCCACTCCATCTCTATTAGGCTATCTAGGATACCTTTCTGATTCTGGTCCCCAGACATCCTCTGCACAGGTACACCTCAGTTCCATCTCAGCGTATCACCAGGGAGTAAGGGATGCCTTGTTAACGGCTCAACCCCTTATGAGTCAGCTTATCATGGGTTTTCTACAACTTAAGCCTCCTCTATGATCACCAGTTATGGAATGGGGCTTAAATGTAGTGCTTACAAGGCTCATGCATTCCCCGTTCGAGCCTTTGCATTCCTATAACATTAAAATTCTAACATGGAAAATTATTTTCCTTGTAGCCATCACTTCTGCTAAAAGGGTCAGTGAGTTACAAGCCTTTGTTGCATACTCACCCGACACTAGGTTCCTCCGTGACCGTGTGGTCCTCCGTACTCACCCTAAATTTCTTAAGATGGACACAGTCTCTCTCCTTACTCAGTCTATAGTCTACCCACTCTTCCCAAAGCCTCTCTCTCACCAGGGCGAGAGGATTTTGCATACCTTGGACTGTAAGAGTGCACTTGCATTCTAACGACCACACTGCAATCCATAGGAAATCCACCCAATCTTTGCTTCTTTGACAAAGACAAGCTGCGAGTTCCAGTGGGCAAACAAACTCTCTCCAACTGGCTAGCAGACTGTATCAAATTCTGCTATGAGGAAGCAGGCCTTCCTCTCCAAGGGTGAGTGCAGGCACATTTTGTAAGGGCCATGGCATCAGACAAAATGGCCATGGCGTCAGACTACCATTCTGCTTGTCCTGGGAGAAAACAGAGTTGCTTACCTGTAACAGGTGTTCTCCCAGGATAGCAGGATGTAGTCCTCACAAAACCCACCCACCACCCCACGGAGTTGTGTCCGCTTACGTTTTGTTATTTTATTTTTCGCTCACACTTTTTTGCTACAAACGAGATTGAAGGGAGACCCCTGTGGACACAGGGATCATGGCATGCTGGGCATGCTCGGTGTACTCAGTGTGCCAGTCAAAGCTTTTTAGAAACTTTGACAGAAAAGTTTTCCATGATAGGGCTCTGTCCAGTGATGTTACCCATATGTGAGGACTACATCCTGCTGTCCTGGGAGAACACCTGTTACAGGTGACCAACTCTGCTTTCTCCAGTGCAACTATATCTTTTTTTAGATGCAGCGACCAGAACTGCACACAGTATTCAAAAGTATTCCATCACCATGGAGCGATACAGAGGCATTATGACATCCACCGTTTTATTCGCCATTCCTTTCCTAATAATTCCTAACATTCTGTTTGCTTTTTTGATTGCCACAGCACATTGAGCTGATGATTTCAATGTATTATCCACTAGTGTGTAGTATGCACATATCTGAGCATTGTCTGTTAGATGTGTCATACTGGAGAAAAATGTTGAGAACCATTGCCCTAAAGAGTGATTTAGGGGTCAGAAGTTATATGGGTCGCTCAGTGAATGATTGAGTGGCGATATCTTTCAAGGAGCACAAGAGACGCAGCCAAGTGGCTTATGCTCTTCAGGGCTCCAAGGAGAGAACGCTGCCTTTCTCATTCAAGCAGAAGAGGAACACTTTTTCCTGTGAACTTTTGGGAGTGGATTCCAGGATGGACCTTGCAAGCTGTTCCAGAAGGGTTCCTATTCCTAGATGAGTGGAATTAGAAGCTTGTCCAGGAGGCAGTGATTCTTATTCAACTGGGAGAAAAGGTTACCTTGTCCCCCACAGAGAATCTGGATTCCAGAGCTGTACCAAGTTGGAAAGTGGCTCTGCGGTATCTGAAGGTGACCACTGGTAAAAAAAAAATAATAATAAAAAGGGGGAGAGGGTTTACAAATACTTTCTGCCTGTTATTTGTCCTGCTATTATCTGCCTGTTATTTGTCCTGCTATTATCTCCATATAGACAACCTTATTTTCCTTATATTAAGGATCTCTATGTTTGCCTGTTGTTAAGCTCTATGTTCGCGTATTGTTTAAGCTACATTTCTACACTGCTCCTGTGTTATCCCCCTCCCAGTTCTTTCTCCCTGTTAATATGTACTTTCAAACTTGCTGTTCAAATGTGAACTGGTATGATGTCCCTACTAATACTGGTATATAAAAGTTTCTAAATAAATAAATAAAATAAATAAAAGGGTAGATGGAAATTTTTTGCATCTTGTCACAGATCATTGTAAAGTCATGCCACACTGAGTGCTATATGAAATGCTGTTGAATTTAAACCGTTTTGCTCATCTGATGTCACTATAAAAGAAATGACAGCGTGTACAGCAGAGATGTGCATTTGTTTTGTTTTGTTACTTTACACATACATTTTTATTTGCATAAAATAGTATTTGCACACAATATCGATTTTATGCACATAAATAGAAATTTTACTTGCATAGCAAAACAAAATTTAAAAACTCAGGGGCGGATTTTAAAAGCCCTGCTCGCGTAAATCTGCCCGGATTTACGCGAGCAGGGCCTTGCGCGCCGGCGCGCCTATTTTCCATAGGCCACCGGCACGCGCAGAACCCCGGGATGCGCGTAGGTCCCGGGGTTTTTGGAAGGGGGCATGCCGGGGCGTGTCGGGGGCGTGTTGGGGGCGGGGTTGAATGACGCGGCATTTTGGGGCACGGCGTTTCGGAGGCGGGACCGGGGGCATGGTGCCGGCCCAGGGCGTTCCGGGGGTGTGGCCGCACCCTCCGGAACCGCCCCCGGGTCGGGTCTCGGCGTGCCAGCAGCCCGCTGGCGCACGTGGATTTACGTCTCCCTCCGGGAGGCGTAAATCCGTGGATAAAGGTAAGGGGGGGGGGGTTTAGATAGGGCTGGGGGGGTGGGTTAGGTAGGGGAAGGGAAGGGAAGGTGAGGGGAGGGCGAAAGAAAGTTCCCTCCGAGGCCGCTCCGATTTCGGAGCGGCCTCGGAGGGAACAGAGACAGGCTGCGCGGCTCGGCGCGGCTCGGCTGGCCAAAATCGGCAGCCTTGCGCGCGCCGATCCAGGATTTTAGAAGATACGCGCGGCTACGCGCGTATCTTATAAAATCCAGTGTACTTTTCTTTGCGCCTGCTGCGCAAACAAAAGTACGCGAACGCGCTTTTTTTTAAAAATCTACCCCTCAATGAAAAATGCTAAATTTTCCCTGGGCAGATTCCTAGAGTACAGGGCTTATATAAAACAAAGTAATGTTAACTATGCCTCCAAGAGGCATAGTTGTTTGTATAATACAAAAGTAGCAACAATGTATTATACAAATATTAATTACAGGAAGGACTTTAGAAAAGACCAGAAGATCTGTGAAAAGATCATATCAAAGAAACCAGAGCAGAACTTTTAGCAAAATAAGACTGCAATGTCTTCTTTTTGAGCAAGAGATTTCGTCATGACTTCTATGTTCAAGAAGATTAGGTCCTGTATTAAAAACAAAACTTGTTTTGAATTTGCAATGTTGGGACAGTTCACTTTGGAATGCAGGCAGTTTGATTTGTTGGAGAGTAGAGAAGAGAATTCAGAGAATCATCTGCTTGTCATTATTTTTCATTACAAAATGCTAAAGATGCCTCAGAGACTTGCATCAAGAAGGCACAAGAAAAATGTTGAACTCCATAGCATTCTGTTTCTATGGCAGAATACTCAGCTGAACAGGCAAAAACTAAATTTCTCATCCAAGTAAAAAAAAAAAAAATTGCAGATTTTCTGATGATGAACGAGGTCAAGGGCAATAATGTCCTTTTGGATACAACAAAACAAAAATCTTCCCATGCCCCAGTTCCTCTGAAGCTACAGTATAATGGGATGGGTTAAGTGATAAATCAAGGACAAAAGCATTTTAAAAAACACAAGAGAATATGTAATTCAAGGAAATGAAAACTGCAGCAGCTATAGCGGGAATTCTTCATTAAACTTACACACATGGCGACGCTGACAGGGAGAACTGCATGACTGTTTAAAGGAAAAAAACATCGAATCTGCTTTAATGTAATAAGCAGTAGTTTAGCAGAGGGTAAATAACTATAAAGAAATAAACAGCATATTGAGAGCAATTTTAAAATCTATTTCCATGATAAAACGGTGAATGGATTATACTCATGATGAGTTTAGGGCAGCAGACTGCAGCTGCAGGGGTTAACCTTGCCAGGGGGTACAAGCAAGAGATTAGTGTATTGTGGGGTGATGTCAACAGCAGCTCCTGTGAAAAAAGTGGCAGCCATAGTTAACATTTTGAAAAAATTCATAAACAAACCGCAGTGCCTTACAATTGGAAAGGGTAGAAACTTGTATGAGGGCTCATTTGAAAAGTGGCAAGGAGTTCTTTCTGTAGTTGCCATTATTTTACTCCTTTGATGCACAGAATTAGAATCAGATCTCCAAATGTAAAATCCCTATGGAATTTAAAGGAGATAAAAATATTCCATCATAAAACCAATGATTTCAGTTATAACTGCAGACGTGACCTGTAGAAACTTCAGAAAATATATTTATGTTTGTTCTTCTCTGTTTAAATTTTAAATATTTAGTGGGTTTCATATTTGGTCCTTTTACTAGTTCTATGTTCCCATTGGGAAGCCATAATGAGAGTGGTAGAATAGTGTCTTGTCCTAAACCATTTACCATGCATTTACCATGGCATTTCCCTCTAGAAGTGGCTACAATGGTTCAGTCCAGGGTTTAGTCAGAGAAGTCTAAGAATTTTCTGTTTAGAAGGATGAGAGTTCAGAGTGAGAGAAGTCAGTTTCTCATCTCTCTGGGTGCTGGGTTTTCAGTGAGATCGAGGATGCTAGAGGATTTAAAGACACTGTCTGACACCTGATTGGAACATTGTGCTCTGACGCTGCCATCTTTCTCCAAAGGCTCAGATTTTACATGCCAATTCAGCATCTGTAATATCACTGTCATAGTTAGTGAACCATTGTGCTGTGGCGTGGCTGATGCAACCTGGTAGGCGAACCTACCAGGTCTATGCTGACAGCTGGCGAACATGCCCTTCAGGAACAGGAGCTGAGCTTCACATTTATCAGCCCCTTTCCCAGTGGGTTGAGCCTTTGCTTTCCAGGGACCAACAACACTTAGTTAAGGGTCCCAAGAGGAGCGGTTGGTGGAAGTGCAGGAACAAGTGGTGGTCAGAGCTGGCAGTGAATAAGTAGGGTCCAGATGTGGGCCAAAGTCAGGACAGGTGGCTGGAAAGAGAGGGTCAAGGTCTGAAACAGAGATCAGAACCAGGTGGCAGCAGGAGAATGGTGGAGGTCCATAGCAGAGGTCCATTCCAGGAGGCAAGCAAGAAAGAGATGTTAAGCCCGTTGGTCGCAGACGGCTGCGACCACTTCTGCTCACCTCTCTCTTCTCTTCAGTAACTCCATTGGGGAAAGTGGCGGCATCCGCCAGCTACCTCCGACCCACCTGGCGTTCCCGGGACGGTGTGTGGGCTGCCGACCGCCATCTTGACTCTGGGATCTCATAGGCGCACGTGCACAGATCAGGTTAAGCACTGCTTGGCGGGAACCTCAGGGGCATCTCCCGCTGATGACGTCTCCACTCCTGGATACTTAAGCCAACCGAACCTAACCACTGACAACTTGGCAATGAGTTCCCTCATTGCTGATTCGCACCAGCAATCATTTCAGCTTCTACTCGGGCAAGATACCCTCTGGGTACCCACTCCTCAGGGGCCCTTCCTTGTCTCTGGCTATCCGCTCCTTGGAGGGCCTTCTGCCTTGGGCTATTGCTCTATCCTGCTTCCCAGGACTACTGCTGGAACGCACCTTGCTGTGAGTACTCAGAATCCTTGGATTACTTCCTATCTTCCGTGTTCCCCACGCTGCAGGCCACTACCACATTCACCTTCATAGAACCTCCTATGAGCATCTTATCCTGTGGACCTCCTTCATACCATCAACTGTGGGAATCCTCTGGTATACCCCGAGCTGCAGGCCACTACCATTCCTGACCTACTTGAGAAACCCCGCCGGTGTACCCTGCACTGCAAGACACTACCAAGACATCTCTACAAGAGGACCTTATCGGTGTACCCCACTCTGCGGACCATTACCTGATTACTACTAGAAGGTATTCCCTCTGGGTCTACCCCATCTCACAAACATTGTGCTTGTCTCTGCCCTGCCCACTTCTCGGGCAGTCCTTCTCTCTCTCTCTCTCTCTCTCTCTAATAAAGACTATTTCACAGCTGTGTCTGAATCCTGCTGAGACCTTGCCTCCTGACGGTGAGACTCACAGGGCTCCTCTCTGTGGGTGGTACCAGCACTCCCATCAGCCCACAAACATACAAAACCCTAACAGAGATGGATCAGACAAAACAAAAGGGACAAAAATACAGGCAGAGTGGACAGACAAGGCAAGGTAGACAAGACAAGGTGGAACAGGGTATGGCAAGGCAAAGAGATAACGTAAGACAAGGAGGCAGGAAGGAAGAGAGGCAAGACAGCAAGGCAAGACGGGCAGAGTGAATAGCAACACATATTGCAGTACAGGAGGACCTGTTGCTGAGGCATCACTGGAACATGAGTCAGGCTTGTATCCCCTGGTTATGCTGACATCATCAGCAGGTGCATTTTCAGATTTCCTGCTGTGGGGCCATTAAGATGCAGTGCAAGGTGCGCACAGGCACCTAAAGCAGGCCATGGGTGGTGTCCATTGATGGAATTCATGCTGCATAGGAGAGCAGATGGAGTCTTGGGGTAAGTGCTACCGGTTGTTTTTAATGGTTTCATGCCCTGTGATCATCAAAATAGTACAGTACACCCCTTCTAAACCCCCTCCTGAGACCTCTTGGCTTAGGCTTCTGGGGCAAGCTTGATGGAACTATTTTGTGAGTCAGAGAGATTGAACATTGAATGCCGGTTCCCATGAATTTTCCTCAGGACCAAACTCTTTCCAGGAGATGAGGTATTGCAGTCAATTCCAATATCTCCTAGAATCAAGAAACTCTTGGACCTCATTTTGTGAGTCAGAGAGATGTCTCTGATGTCCAGGTGGGCACCCACCTCAGCACCAGTGATCATCAAACGGTATGGTTTAATATCACAAAAAGGATACGGAAAAGAAGCATAAAGATCCAAGTTTTGCAGTTCAAAAACACGGACTTTAATGAAATGGGGAAGTACCTGGAGGAAGAACTAAAAGGCTGGGAGAACAAGAGAGATGTGGATCAACAGTGGACCAATCTAAAAGGAGCAATTACCAAGGCAACTAATCTATATGTTAGAAAAGTAAAGAAAAGCAAAAGAAACTATCTGGTTCTCAAAGGAGGTGGCTGACAAAATAAAGGCTAAAAGAACAGCATTCAAGAAATATAAAAGATCCCAAAGGGAGTAGCACAAAGAAGAATATCTGGTAGAACTGAGGGAGATGAAGAAATTAATCAAGATGGCAAAAAGTCAAGCGGAAGAGAGGATTGCCAAGGAGGTAAAGAGAGGTGACAAAACATTTTTCAGATACATCAGTGAAAAGAGAAAGGTTCAAAGTGTTATAGTGAAAATGAAAGGTGGAAAGGATCAATGTGTGGAGAGAGATGAAGAAATGGCAGAAATATTAAACGAATACTTCAGTTCTGTGTTCACTAAAGAGGACCCTGGAGAAGAACTATCGCTAGTTAACAAGAAACTGGAGGGGAGTGGAGTAGATGTAACTCCATTTACAGTAGAAAATGTATGGGAAGAGCTGGAGAAACTGAAAGTGGACAAAGCCATGGGGCCTGATGAAGTTCATCCCAGGATACTGAGGGAGCTCAGAGATGTGCTGGCGGGTCCACTGTGTGACTTGTTCAATAGATCCCTAGAAACGGGAGTGGTGCCGAGTGATTGGAGAAGAGCGGTAGTGGTCCCGCTTCACAAGAGTGGGAATAGAGAAGAGGCTGGTAACTACAGACCAGTTAGCCTCACTACGGTGGTGGGAAAAGTAATGGAGTCACTGTTGAAAGAGAGAATAGTTAACTAGGGATGTGAATCGTGTCCTCGATCGTCTTAACGATCGATTTCGGCTGGGAGGGGGAGGGAATCGTATTGTTGCCGTTTGGGGGGGTAAAATATCGTGAAAAATCGTGAAAAATCGTGAAAAATCTAAAAATCTAAAAATCTAAAAATCGCAAAACCTGCACATTAAAACCCCCTAAAACCCACCCCCGACCCTTTAAATTAAATCCCCCACCCTCCCGAACCCCCCCCAAATGAGTTAAATAAACTGCGGGTCCAGCGGCGGTCCGGAACGGCAGCGGTCCGGAACGGGCTCCTGCTCCTGGATCTTGTTGTCTTCAGCCGGCGCCATTTTCCAAAATGGCGCCGAAAAATGGCGGCGGCCATAGACGAACACGATTGGACGGCAGGAGGTCCTTCCGGACCCCCGCTGGACTTTTGGCAAGTCTCGTGGGGGTCAGGAGGCCCCCCACAAGCTGGCCAAAAGTTCCTGGAGGTCCAGCGGGGGTCAGGGAGCGATTTCCCGCCGCGAATCGTTTTCGTACGGAAAATGGTGCCGGCAGGAGATCGACTGCAGGAGGTCGTTCAGCGAGGGTTCCGGCGCCTCGCTGAACGACCTCCTGCAGTCGATCTCCTGCCGGCGCCATTTTCCGTACGAAAACGATTCGCGGCGGGAAATCGCTCCCTGACCCCCGCTGGACCTCCAGGAACTTTTGGCCAGCTTGTGGGGGGCCTCCTGACCCCCACGAGACTTGCCAAAAGTCCAGCGGGGGTCCGGAAGGACCTCCTGCCGTCCAATCATGTTCGTCTATGGCCGCTGCCATTTTTCGGCGCCATTTTGGAAAATGGCGCCGGCTGAAGACAACAAGATTCAGGAGCAGGAGCCCGTTCCGGACCGCTGCCGTTCCGGACCGCCGCTGGACCCGCAGGTTATTTAACTCATTTGGGGGGGGGTTCGGGAGGGTGGGGGATTTAATTTAAAGGGTCGGGGGTGGGTTTTAGGGGGTTTTAGTGTGCCGGCTCACGATTCTAACGATTTATAACGATAAATCGTTAGAATCTCTATTGTATTGTGTTCCATAACGGTTTAAGACGATATTAAAATTATCGGACGATAATTTTAATTGTCCTAAAACGATTCACATCCCTATAGTTAACTATCTACAGTTGGGAGAATTGCTGGACCAGAGGCAGCATGGATTCACCAGGGGAAGATCCTGTCAGACAAATCTGATTGACTTTTTTGACTGGGTAACCAAGGAATTGGATAAAGGAAGAGCACTTGATGTCATTTACTTGGATTTCAGCAAAGCTTTTGATACGGTTCCGCACAGGCGACTGGTGAATAAAATGAGAAGCTTAGGAGTGAGTGCTGAGGTGGTGGCCTGGATTGCAAACTGGTTGATGGACAGAAGACAATGTGTGATGGTAAATGGAACTCTCTCTGAAGAGAGAGTGGTTTTAAGCAGTGTACCACAAGGATCGGTGATGGGACCGGTCCTGTTCAATATCTTTGTGAGCGACATTGCAGATGGAATAGGAGGTAAAGTTTGTCTTTTTGCAGACGACACTAAGATCTGCAACAGAGTGGACACGCCGGAAGGAGTGGATAGAATGAGACGGGATTTAAGGAAGCTGGAAGAGTGGTCGAAGATATGGCAGCTGAGATTCAATGCCAAGAAGTGCAAAGTCATGCATATGGGGAGTGGAAATCCGAATGAACTGTATTTGATGGGGGGAGAAAGGCTGATGTGCACGGAGCAGGAGAGAGACCTTGGGGTGATAGTGTCTAATGATCTGAAGTCGGCGAAACAATGTGACAAGGCGTTAGCTAAAGCCAGAAGAATGCTAGGCTGCATAGAGAGAGGAATATCGAGTAAGAAAAGGGAAGTGATTATCCCCTTGTACAGGTCCTTGGTGAGTCCTCACCTGGAGTACTATATTCAGTTCTGGAGACTGTATCTCCAAAGAGACAGAGACAAGATGGAGGCGGTCCAGAGAAGGGCGACCAAAAAGGTGGAAGGTCTTCATCGAATGACTTATGAGGAGAGATTGAAGAACCTAAATATGTACACCCTGGAGGAAAGGAGGAGCAGAGGTGATATGATACAGACTTTCAGATACTTGAAAGGTTTTAATGATCCAAAGACAATGACAAACCTTTTCCGTTGGTAAAAAATCAGCAGAACCAGGGGTCATGAATTGAAGCTCCAGGGAGGAAGACTCAGAACCAATGTCAGGAAGTCTTTCTTCATGGAGAGTGTGGTGGATGCCTGGAATGCACTTCCGGAGGAAGTGGTGAAGACCAGAACTGTAAAGGACTTCAAAGGGGCGTGGGATAAACACTGTGGATCCATAAAGTCTAGAGGACGTGAATGAATGTGGAAAAAAGGATTTGCATTCACAAAAAAGCGGGGAGTAGCTTGCTTGTTACGGCGGTTACTACCCCAAACCAAATAAGCCTGATTCTTCACTTTCAATGCATATTCAGCATAGCTCTCTGCTTCAACAGCAGGGGAGAAAGTCTGATACTTCACTTTCAATGCATATTCAGCATAACACTCTGCTTCAACAGCAGGGGGAATGAAGAAAAGTGGATCTATATACAGACAACAACCAACAAGGACTGAATTACATAGTCTGGATAAACAAATAAGCATGGGTGTAGCTTGCTTATTGTGGCGGTTACTACCCCTAACTAATTAAGCTAGATATTTCACTTAGATGCAGCTCCAACACTGCTCTCTACATTAATGGTGGGAGTGGAAGGGAAATAGAACCAAAAGGTTACTAAGAGCCAAGAGTAACATAAGTATGAGAAAGAAAAAGTGCAAAACTTGCTGGGCAGACTGGATGGGCCGTGTGGTCTTCTTCTGCCGTCATTTCTATGTTTCTCATATTCTGTGTCTACTTCTGATATTGTATCCATGGGACTGATATTGCATCCATGAAGCTGTGAGGGCCACAACAGAAGCAGGAGCTTGAGGAGAGACACAGGTACTTGCCAGGTTCTTATGGCCTGGATTGGCCACTGTTGGAAACAGGATTCTGGGCTTGATGGACCCTTGGTCTGACCCAGTATAGCATGTTCTTATGTTCTTATGTCATGCACCCTGAGAGTAGATAGAAGTTTTAGCTGATAGGCTACCAGTCCCACTGGTTGAATGACAGAGAAAGTACTTTTTAACCTTGGGGCAAACTTGGAAGAAGGATTTTTAAGTCAGAGGTTACAGGTACTGTAACCTCTGACTTAACTGTGTTCATTCTGCAGGCTTGAATTATGGTGCCGAGTGGTGCTTTTTGATCGAATGCTTCTTAAATCTCTCGACTGTTACTGTAAGTAGTTGGCAAGTTCTCTGCCATAAGACCTTAAGCTCTTGTCTATGGTATTTACTGCTGGACAAGAGATGGGTACTGGAATAGGGAGTGGTACTCATGCATGTAGTCCAAAGATTATTTGAAAGGGTGATGATCCAGATGAACTTCCCACATGATTGTATGGCAGAACTCCACCCAGAGAAGAGGAGCCCAGTCGTCCTGACATTTATTAAAGTAAGATCTCAAGAATCCTTAAGAATCTGGTTAATTATTTCATTTTATCTATTGCTTTGTAGGTACAGAGACTTTTCCAAAAGTGAGTTGTAAACTGTACTCCTCAGCTTGAGAGGATTTGAGAAGGTAGCCCATGTAAATGAAAGATGTGTTGAACAAAGAGATGAGCCAGTTCTGGTACAGATGGTAGGCCTGGAAGAGATGTGAAGTGAGCCATCTTGGAAAACTGGTCCACTACTATCCAAATGGGTCCAGGGTTCCTTGGGGACTGGCAATAGCTGTAATAGCTCCCAAAGGCAAGCATGGGAGCTAACCATAGAAATATAGAAATTTCAGCAGAAAAGGACTAAATAATTCACCCAGTCTGCACAGCAAACTTAGTTTTTGGGTACTTGCCAGGTTCTTATGGCCTGGATTGGCCACTGTTAGAAACAGGATGCTGGGCTTGATGGACCCTTGGTATGACCCAGTATGGCATGTTCTTATCTTCTTATGTTCTTACCTGCTGCACTGAGTAGGTGTTATAATTAGTGAGGTTTGGCCTTGGACACTGTGGCAGCTGACCACAGGGACCCTTGGACACTGTGGCAGCTGACCACGGGGGGCAGTCCCGTGAGGGGCCACAGGTCAGGCTCAGCTGAGGACACACAAACACAGAGATTGATCTTTATTTAGACAAGGTTGTGTAGCCACCAGAAGTGGCAGTGATGAGTAGTTGAAGTAGCCCGGCTGAGCTAGTATCCCTCAGGCGCTGGAACAGCGACTCCTCCGGTAGCAGTGCTGTAGTGGAAAGAACTGAGAATAATGAGTACAGTGGAATATGAACAAGCCCCAGTATGGAGAACCCCAGGATAGGAAGAGCAGGCCCTTGAGGAGCGAATGCCTGAACCCCGAGAGCTGAGAGGCTTGAAGGAGATGTACTCACACAACGGTTCCACGTAGGAGATGGCACCAGGGCTGGAATGGAGGCAGGCCCTCGAGGAGCGAGTACCTGGTTCCAGGGAAAGCTCTGAGGTGGAGGTGGTAGTACTCACTGGTGTTGAAGATAGCAAATCCTTCCCGGCAGAAGAGAAGGTAGGAGCAGGCAGCGAGTTAGGGAACATGGGCCCTCGAGGAGCGAGTACCAGTTTCCTGATAGCGACCTGAAAAGCAAGTGAGGCCCCCGAGGAGTGGGTACCCCTTTAGCATTAAGAGTCCAATGAAGATTGGAGGCAGAGTAGCTGGGTACGGAGAGTGAATCCCATCCGTAGATTTCCCCTTGCTAACTCAAAGGCTAGCAAACAGTGCAGGCTTTAAATATCCTGGCAGCGTGACGTCATCACAGGGGGGCACCCTGAGGTTCGCGCCAAGTAGGAAATAAGAGCGAGGACCGCGTGGTGCATGCACCCTAAGGTACAGACGGAGCATGGCGGGAGGCAGCACCCAAGCCGGTCCGGGGATGCTAGAGAGGACGGCAAACAGATGCCGCAGCAGCCAGGCATCCATTAATAGCAAGAGGAGGAGCAACAGGAGAGAGGTAGGAGGAGTGCAGCCGTCGGGAAGGGACGGTTGCAACAGTAGGTTACCTTCATGCTTATCAGTTTCCCAAACCGTAAAAGTCAGGGTCCTCAGATGCTGTTTGAATCTAATTTCCCTTAACCCTTGCCATGGAAGCAGAGAGCAATGATGGGGCTGTACCAAAAGTATCAGGCTTAGTGATTAAGGGTAGTAATAGCCAAATCAGCAAGTTACCCCCATGTATATTTGTTCCCCAAACCCTTGTTGTTTGCTGTCTGAATCCAATTCCCCTTTTACCACTGCCATTGAAGCAGAGAGCAATGATGGAGTTGCATTAACAGAATCAAGGCTTATTTGTTAAGGAGAGCAATTGCCACATCAGCAAATTACCCTCAGTTACCTCCATTATTTTGGTCGCTTTTCTTTGAACCACCTCTATCCTGTCTTTATCCTTTTTGAGATACAGGCACCAGTACTGAACACAGTACTCCAGGTGAGGCCTCACCAAGGACCAGGATAAGGGCAGTATCACCTCTTTTTTCTTACTGGTTATTCCTCTCTCTATGCAGCCCAGCATTCTTCTGGCTTTAGCTGTTGCCTTATCACATTGCTTCACCGCCTTCGGATCATCAGACACTATCACACCAAGGTCCCTCTCTCGGTCTGTGCACATTAGTCTTTCACCGCCCATCACATACAGCTCTTTTGGATTGCCACACCCCAGATGCATGACTCTGTATTTCTTGGCATTGAATTCCAGCTTCTCTTATGCATTGCACAGTTGGGCAGGATTCTACATGCCACTGTACATTACCTTTCACTTGAAGCCACCAGTAATGGTAGAGAATTAATTCCAGAATTCTAGTGACACATGGGTATCCTACCAGGCAGGAGTTGTGGGCCCATTTGAGTACATTTTCCCTCAGTTGTTTGGGGACTACCATATTCCTGGGTGGAACTAGAACTGCTACAGTGATCACAATCTTTGCTAGGTCTATGATGTGGTGAGGAGATTCCAAGAAGTCTTGATTCTGAAAAGACTGAAAAAGGACATTGGCCTGTTGATTCTTTTCTACTGGGTGGTACTATAATTCAAAGTCAAACCAATTGAAGAACAATGACCATCTGGCCTGTTGAAGGTTCTGATACTAGGCCTGCAGAAGGTATTCCAGGTTCTTGTGGTTCATATAAATTGTGATCAGGTGTCTAACCCTCTCCACCACTCTTCCAACACTAACTTCACTGTCAGAAGTTCCCAATCCCCAATTGTATAGTTCTTTTCTGCAGGAGTGACTTTTTTGGGAAAAGTAAAAGCATAGCATGAGAATCCCTTGATCATTGAGTTGAGTAAGGACAGCCCCTATCCCAATGGCAGCAGCATCTACATCTAAGATGAAAAGTTTTGATAGTTCTGGATGGTGGATTCCAGGATCTCATAGAAATTCCTGTTTTAAGCTGGCAATGGCCTGGATGGCTACTTCAGGCCAGTGTCTGGTGTCCGCACCCTTTTTAGTAAAGGCGGTGATGGGGGCATCCGAAGAAGAATACCCATGCATGAACTGCCTATAGTAATTTGTAAAGCCAAGGAAGCATTGCAAGGTCTTGAGCCTGACAAGTTGGGGCCAGTCCTGAATAACTTTTACCTTCTCAGGGTCCATACAATGTAGCCCAGGAACGGCAGTGTTTCCTTCTCAAATGTGCATTTCTTGAGTTAGACACATAGGTAGTGCTCTTGGAGCCTCTGTAACACTTGTTTTATATGCCCACAGTGCGGTGCCTGAGAGCATGAAAAGATAGAATATCATTTTTATATACCAACATTCATCTCAATTGAGATATCACACCAGTTTACATTCAGGTACTGTAGGTATTTCTCTATCCTCAGAGGGCTTTTTGTACCTAAGGCAATGTAGGGTAAAGTGACTTGCCCAAGGTCACAAGGAGTGACAGCAGGACTTGAACCTTGGTCTTCTGGTTCATAGTCCAGTGCTCTAACCACTAGGCTATTCCTCCTCCCTAAAAAAATAATTAAAAAAATAAAATAAAATAAATAAAAAAAGAAGTGCAAAGTCATGCATATGGGGAGTGGAAATCCGAATGAACTGTATTCGATGGGGGGAGAAAGGCTGATGTGCACGGAGCAGGAGATATACCACCATGTGTGAATACAAGAGGTCCCAGAAGATCTCATTGACCAAATGTTGCAAGATGGCAGGAGTATTACAAAGGCCAAATGGCATGACCAGCTACCCTGATGTTGAAGGCTGTCTTCCATTTGTCACCCTCTCATATGTGTATAAGATTATAGACCCCACAGAGATCACATTTTGTGAACATTTGCACTCCCCAAAGGAACTCAGTAATAAAAGGCAGTGGATAACGGTTCTTCCAAGTAATAGCATTGAGACCTCTGTAATCAATGCAGGGTCTAAGTGACCCATCCTTTTTCCCCAAGAAGAAGAAACCTGTGCCTGCAGGAGATGAGGGTGGTCAGATAAAAACATGCTCCAGGTTTTCTTGCCATGGCTTCAGTCAGGTGCAGACAATGGATAGATCATGCCTCTATGTTGCAGATCTGCTAGGGAGTTAGCAATCTGTTGAGAATCGGCTCCTGTAGAGGGAGGAGTTAGCAATCTGTTACGAATCGGCTCCTGTAGAGGGAGGAGTCAGCAATCTGTTATGAACTGGCTCCTGTGGAAGGAGGAGTAGCAATCTGTTATGCTCTACTCCTCAAGAAGCAAGGAGTTAGCAATCTGTTATGAATCAGCTCCTGTGGAAGGAGGAGTTTGCAATCTGATATGCTCAGCTCCTGAAGAGGGAGTAGTTAACAATCTGTTAAGATATTGACTGCGGAATTAGCAATCTGTTATGAATCTGTTGCTGAAGACTCCTGATGGGGAAGGAGTAGCAATCTGTTACCAGCAGAGTGCTTGGAGAGGGCACTCAGCTGTAGAGGAATGTAGATAGGTGGATCCTTGGACCGTTGGCAGATGACTGCACCCACAGGAGGATATCCTGAGAGGGACCACCGGCTAGGCTTGGGTATGGAGTCAGACACAGATAATTCTTTTATTAAACAGATTAGTAGAACCACCAGAGATGGCAGTAGTGAGCTGATATGCCCGGCAGGACTGAAGTCCCTCAGGTACTGGAACAGCGATCCCAGGGTTGCTGAGCTGAAGAGAAACTATAGATAGTGAGTAGACAGGGTATGCTGTGTTCATAGCCAGAACTGGATGACAAAACTCACATAAGGTCTCAAGGAAGCTCAGTAGCTGGAAAGGGTTAGGCCCTCGAGGAGCGAGTACCTGGTTCCAGGGAAAGCTCTGAGAGAGCGATGGTAACTCACAAATGTCTGTATCTGCGATAGCTTCCAGGCAGTAGAAAATCTTCAGAGTGTTCAGGAACATGGGCCCTCGAGGTGCGAGTACCGGTTCCTATCTGCAATCTGAAATAAAGAAAAGAGAGCGAGGCCCACGAGGAGCGGGTATGCCTGGTAAGTCCAAGGAGGCAGAGTAGCTTGGGAGAAAAGCCAAAGCAATCCCCTTGCTAACTCGATTCGTTAGCGAATACCGAGACCTTTTATATTGGAAGCGGATGATTTCATCCCAGGGGGATGCCCCCGAGGTTCATGCCCTTGCTGGTACATCAATCGGAGTGTGCGCGCACGTGCCCTACGTCATCAGGCAACATGGTGGATCCGCAGCGTCGTGCCGATCCGGGGACACTTGGGGGAGACGGCAAGAAGATGCCGCGGCAGCTAACCGTCCATCAGACCCGGAGGGAGTCGCCACAGAGGTAAGAGGGTGGAGTGAGGGTTTTGAGCAGCGACAGACACAGCACTCTAGGAGGCAACTTCCCTGGGAGTAGATCAATCGGGCAGTTGTATGAACTATTAGGTGGCAGGGTCTTTGCCTGCAGTTTGCTAAACACTTTGGCAAAGGACGTGAAATGAGGAGGCAGACCTGGAAGGTCTGGAGTGGTTGTGTGAGCCAAGATGACTGGTGGAAAGATCTGAGAGAGAAAACTTTCCTGGCAAGAAGGACCCCCAATGGGCAATTTGGAGCATTCTCTAATTTATCAATAGGTTGTGGAGCATGAGCCAGGGTAATCCAAGGATAAAGCAGAGTTGCTTAACTGTAACAGGTGTTTTCCAAGGACAGCAGGATATCAGTCCTCATATGGGGTGACATCATCAGATTGAGCCTGGCACGGAACTTTGATCTCAAAGAATCTAGAACTTTTAAACTGAGCATATGCAGCTATAGTCATCACCCTGCCCTCTAGGCAGAGTCCTTTGGTCTATAATGCAGCTAATATATGGAGAAACCAATTCCCAGGGGAGGCGGGTGGGTTTCATGAGACCTAACACCCTGCTGTCCTCGGAGAACACTTGTTACAGGTAAGCAACTCTGCTTTCTTTAAGGACAAGCAGGATGGTAGTCTTCACACGTGGGTGGATCCCAGGTTATAGGCTGTCCAAGCAGGACAAAGCGGGAAACCACACTGTGCTGAAAGCACCATCTCTTTCCTTTTTGCCTATGAGGCAGCTGACCCACAAAGGGTTTAGGTGGGAAAAGAGTTGGGTTCTACAAAGAGAACCATAGAAAAGACTGAGACACAAAAACCCGATGCATAGCAGAGGCGCCTAAGACAGGGAAGTAATGCAAGTGCCAGCAAAAAACATACTTCACATCATGTAAAACATTACAAGCAGGGTTTTGGATCAGTAAACTCTGGCAATGACAGTAAGTCTAGAACCTAGTAGATAAGAAAAAGTCTAGCGATGTAAACAAGAGAAGGACTCTTGGACAAAGACCACAGTTTTTTTCGGTGTTACAAGATAACCGAAAAATCAACTGGGGCCCGAGAACTCTCCAGAAAGAAAGGGCCAGATTTTAAAAAACCTACGTGCACTAAACCTATTTTAGAAAGGCCCGGCGATGCACATAAAGCTCCGGGAGTGTCTAAGTCCTGGGGCTTTGGGAAAGGGGCTGGGAGGGGTGGGGTCAGAGGCCTCCGGCACAGAGGCCATTTGTTGCTGTGTCGGAGGATCGCGTGTTGGCCAGGTGCCGGCGTGCGCAATCTGCGCCTGCCCCTAGGCAAGCACAGCAGGTAAAACAATTTTTTTTGGGGGGGGGCCTAGATTAGAGATAGGGGTGGGTTGGTTAGGGTAGGGGGGAGGGAACGAGTGAAGGCCACGGCGTCGGCGCGCAGGGTGCACAATTGTGCATCCTCTTGCGTGCGCTGACCCCCAATTATAACATGCGCGCGCATGTTATAAAATCGGACATCCAAGTGTGCGCGCCAGGTAGCACACGCAAGTTTATACAATCTACCCCAAACTGTGGTCCACTGACATCTGAAGGACAGAATGTTTCTGCAGAAGTGTGCCCATGTTTGGCTAATAGCCATGCTTGGAAGAATAATCAGCAACAATGGCAGGGTTTTTGACAAACCCTATGTGGCAAAGCACCAGACATATCTGACCAGCAGGGCAGCATCAAGAGTTTCAGAGGATGAAAGACAATCACTGAATGGAACCACTAGCCCAAACCCCCGAGCAGGGAGATACGTTAGGCCTGAAGCTCATCCACACTGCACCCTGTCAAGGGCAGGGCTATGCATACAGGATAGTTCAGGTGAGCAGGAAGGCACTTTGGGCAACTTAGTGAAGTGTGAAATGCTGATGGCCATATTGGCCAGAGCTTGACAAAAATATAGGGAAAAAGTGGTGTATCTTTCCCTGCAGGTATACACTAAGATATATACTTACAGAAATACATCTAAAACAAAGTGTGTAGGATATAGTGTGGCAATAACAATTTAACGTGAATGCCTTAGCTTTTCATCTCCTCCCCCCAACATTCCAACTACAAGTCGGAAGGAGCAAATAAGACAAGAAGGCAGACTGCTGGACTGCCAGAGTAAGCACAAATCGCTAGGTTGTATAACTCAACCCAAAGTGGGTAACTCCCAGCTGATTCCAGATGGGAGTTACCCACTGAGATAGAGCCCTCAGTCTGCTTGGAACAGCTTAAACTGAAAGTGAATTTCTCAGGGAAGAAATACAGAAACACTCCACTAGGAGATAGGAAGTTGGGGGTGCCAAAAGTGCAAACCCCTGTCGAACAGGATTTCTTTACCGGCCTGGAAACCCTAAGTGTACCAGGGCAGGGCAAAGGCAATCTCAGAACAGATTGCCCCAAACCTGGCTTAGGTATTAATACCTCAGTCATGATAGCATATACTTCTCCCAAGGAAGCAAGCGCTCCAGTAAATGGAAAAATAGTTCTATGAACCAGGACTTCCCTGTCCACAGACAGGGTTATACCTAAAATGGGGACATATAGTTTGCAAGCCACTGCAACCAAAGAACAACACCTCTGTTGTGGGGTCCCTCATCTCCCAACTCCCTCAGCCATGGATATGATGATAGGTTGAAAGACATAATCACCAATTAGATGGATTAGAACCCTTCTCACTGAGGTAGGGTACCACAGGCGAGAATGACTGGCAATAGTGGGCCTTATCAAAAAAATCCTTTGAGCTCATCAGGTATCAAAGGTGCCCAAAGGCATTGATGTATCAAGGATGCCAAGAGTGTCTTCAGGCAGAGACTCTGCAGCCTCGACATGGCCCCAACATGCCCTATTGGTTCCCAGAGGATCTAATAATTGCAAGCTCCATCGACTGTTCCTTTCGGCTCACCTATCCATCCGAAGACATCAATGCAGTGGCTATGGCTGATGATAGCCTTGCTAGCGCTCATTAACACCGATGGTGCACAAATCCAGGTGGGGCCTGCGATGCTCCCCGATCCCAGCGGCTCAGGGCCCCTGAGATCATTGGCATCCATAGTGCCCAAAATCCACAAGCCAGTGATAGGACAGCACAATGCCCCTCAGTGCCCCATCAGGACACCGCCAAGAAGCCTCGAGGGCACTAGACCACTGCACTTTGATGCCTTGGCATACCAGGGTGCCTTGAGTAAATGGTGATCCCGGCACTCGATCCATTCTAGGCTGAAATCCCTGTTGCTCAAGGGCTTCAGAGGCACTCGAGGGCTCTCAAGAGCCCCAGTGGTCAAAGGCCTCGGGGATGACCAGGGTGCTCAATGGTGATGTCAGTGCCTCGTTGGTGGTGCTCAACATCGTCGAGAACAGCAACAAAAGGCATCGGTGGCCAACATACTCGATGGCCTCCATGGTGGCATTAATGGTATCGGGGCAGCTCTGCATCGCGATGGCATTGAGACCACACACACACTGCGATGGCCCAAGGGCAGTCACGGCATCGAGGCCACTCACCTCGATGGCAATAAGGGCTGCCACAGCATTGAGGCCACATACCTCGAGCGCATTGAGGCATCAATGGAATTGAGAGCATCAGTATTGAGGGTGGCTCCAATGGCATTGAGGGGGACCATGGCGCTTGATTGCAGACCTGGACCCCAATACTAGAGGTCAGTGTCACTACTCTGTCACATCGAGACCCAAGGCATTCGATGACTACAGTGCATCGAGACTCCATGTCTACAAATGCCTATAGCACAGAAGGCTCTCAATGGCATTGAGGGCACACTGGCACCCCGACGGCATCAAGGGTGACCATGGCACTCAATGACAGTCTTGGTCCCTGACATGGTCCTGAAATCGATGCATCAGATCCTCAATGCACTGGTCATATATGTGCTTGGGCAACCATTACTGGGAATTCCACAGAAGGTGCAGCAGCAAGCTGCTTGCCCAGGCTCCTGCTCACTCTCTTTCACAAGGAGACAGCACTACCATCACCAACAAGCAGGAAGGGAGGCTACATCATCCAGGGCTCCTGTCCATGGAGACTAGTTCCTTTGATTGTGAGGAGGATGAATTCTCCCTCCCACAGGAACAGTGTCTGAACCCCTATCAATGCCAATCGATTGGTAAAATGACATGGAACTCCTGCCCAGGTAGAATTCAGGTGAGTCCCCAGGCTCAGTGACCTACAAGGATCATCCATGGACTGCATTCATTCAGTCCTGCCAGCACCTGACAAATGACAGAGCAAGGAGGGGGCACAAATACTAAACTGCCGGTGCAGTACTTTTCTTTTTTAATAAGGGATAGAATTAGACTGCCAGACTGCACAGCAATTAAGGCCCACAATGTGGCTGGTAGTCAGAGGAAAGAAGAAGGAAAAGGAAAAGAAATAAAACTACCATAAGGTAAAGGAAAGAAAACAGCTGCAACTCTAGAAAAAAAATCACTTACAAAAACTGAATACCATGAGACATACGGCTCCCGCACCACATGGTTCCACGGAAAAAAAAGACTCAGAGACTCTGCCTAGGGGACAGGGTGATGACTACAGCTGCACATGCTCAGTAGGGCATTTTTGAAAGTTCTAGATTCTTTGAGATCAAAGATCATGTCGGGTTCCATCCGATAATGTTACCCATGTGTGAGGACTACCATCCTGCTTGTCCTCGGAGAATGGGGTTGACAGCCCTGGATAACATGTAGAATAAAATACTTTATTGATGCAGGAGATTGGTCTGAAGTATGACACTTAAGATGACCACTGTCAAGCAGCCAGGCAGAGGTTCACCATACACAGAGGATATGGTGAGTGCTTTGTCTAAAGTAGTTATAAGGATGATATATTGGAGAGCCAGAGACTATTACATTTCTGCCAGCTCCAGAATCCTATAAAGCATCTTTCTGAACGAGGGTATCCCCGGAGATAAGAGAGCCAGCACCACCAACAGAGGAGAGGAGGAAGGTCAACCTAGGATTGCCTCTCTGACCAATCCTAGGCTTGGAATTTTCCCTGTTTATCAGGGCAGTGATTGGTGAAATGCCCCTGCCCTGTGCAGTAGAGGAAGAGATTGAGCCACCTACCCTCTATTTATCTTCCTTGGTGAGGCAAAATCTGCCCAGTTGCATGGGTTTCTCTGAGAAACTGGGAGCCATGGAAGGAAGGAAGGAACCAAGGGCTGCTGGAATTTGGGAGCCAACCTGAATGCTCCTCTTTCTCGGGCGGGCTCTTGAAAGTGAAGATCCACTCATATAGCTAGTAGGGATGTGAATCGTTTTAGGACGATTAAAATTATCGTCCGATAATTTTAATATCGTCTTAAACCGTTATGGAACACAATACAATACAGATTCTAACGATTTATCGTTATAAATCGTTAGAATCGTGAGCCGGCACACTAAAACCCCCTAAAACCCACCTCCGACCCTTTAAATTAAATCCCCCACCCTCCCGAACCCCCCCCCAAATAACTTAAATAACCTGCGGGTCCAGCGGCGGTCCGGAACGGCAGCGGTCCGGAACGGGCTCCTGCTCCTGCATCTTGTCGTCTTCGGCCGGCGCCATTTTCCAAAATGGCGCCGAAAAATGGCGGCGGCCATAGACGAAAAAGATTGGACGGCAGGAGGTCCTTCCGGACCCCCGCTGGACTTTTGGCAAGTCTCGTGGGGGTCAGGAGGCCCCCCACAAGCTGGCCAAAAGTTCCTGGAGGTCCAGCGGGGGTCAGGGAGCGATTTCCCGCCGCGAATCGTTTTCGTACGGAAAATGGCGCCGGCCATACGCGTATGGCCGGCGCCATTTTCCGTACGAAAATGGCGCCGGCAGGAGATCGACTGCAGGAGGTCGTTCAGCGAGGCGCCGGAACCCTCGCTGAACGACCTCCTGCAGTCGATCTCCTGCCGGCGCCATTTTCCGTACGAAAACGATTCGCGGCGGGAAATCGCTCCCTGACCCCCGCTGGACCTCCAGGAACTTTTGGCCAGCTTGTGGGGGGCCTCCTGACCCCCACGAGACTTGCCAAAAGTCCAGCGGGGGTCCGGAAGGACCTCCTGCCGTCCAATCTTTTTCGTCTATGGCCGCCGCCATTTTTCGGCGCCATTTTGGAAAATGGCGCCGGCCGAAGACGACAAGATGCAGGAGCAGGAGCCCGTTCCGGACCGCTGCCGTTCCGGACCGCCGCTGGACCCGCAGGTTATTTAAGTTATTTGGGGGTGGGGGATTTAATTTAAAGGGTCGGGGGTGGGTTTTAGGGGGTTTTAATGTGCCGGTTTTTCGATTTTTCGATTTTTCGATTTTTTAACGATTTTCACGATTTTTCACGATATTTTACCCCCCCAAACGGCAACAATACGATTCCCTCCCCCTCCCAGCCGAAATCGATCGTTAAGAAGATCGAGGACACGATTCACATCCCTAATAGCTAGGGTGATGAGATCGTCTAATGTGGGTGGTATGTTCTGGCCTAGGGGTGTGCATTCGTTTTGAACTTAAATGTAAAACACAACTTATTTTTGTTTTTTAACTTTAAAAAGTGATGAGGCGAAAACGATCGGATTTCCAACTTATTCAACATAGCTATGTTGAATACGTTGGAAATCGCGATTGTTGATCCTAAATAAAAATTTAAACCCCTCACCCTCCTTAATCCCCCCCCAAGACTTACCAAAACTCCCTGGTAGTCCAGCAGGGAGTCAGGACGCCATTTCTGAACTCCTTTGCGAGGAGCACGTGACGTCGGCATCACGTCGGAGTGACGCGGCGTCACGTGATTCCCCGCGCGTTCGCTCCGGGACCCTCGTTGCACCCAAAAGGAACTTTTGGCCAGCTTGGGGGGGGTCAGGAGGCCCCCCCAAGCTGGCCAAAAGGAACTTTTGGGTCCAACGAGGGTCCCGGAGCGAACGCGCGGGGAATCATGTGACGCCGCGTCACGTGCTCCTCGCAAAGGAGTTCAGAAATGGCGTCCTGACTCCCCGCTGGACCACCAGGGAGTTTTGGTAAGTCTTGGGGGGGGGGGATTAAGGAGGGTGAGGGGTTTAAATTTTTATTTGCACGTATGGACATAGACTCAACTTATGGAATTCTCCATATGTCCATATTGACCGAAATTGACCCCCCCCTTTCGACTTATGGACTTATGAACATAAACTTTTGGTCTGCACATCCCTATTCTGGCCTGCTAACTCATCTTTTCTGTGCTCTTCCAACCCCTTCCAAAAGATGGCTAGCAGGCTATCTTCATCCCAGCGGATTTCGGAGGTCAAGGTGTGGAACTGTGTGGCATAGTCACCCATGGTTCAATTGCCTTGCCTAAACCGGAGTAACTCCATGGCTATAGACAAAGCTCGACCTGGCTCATCAAAGATGAGCCAAAATTTGTGGAAGCAGTTGTCCAAGTTTCCCATTAAAGGGTTGTCTCACTCCCAGAGCAGGGAATGCCCTCTGGGATGCCTCGGCTAGTTCCAGACCCACTAGATGGGACAGCATATAGGTCACCATCTTGCGGTCTATAGGGAAGTTGTCCACCTGATGCTCAAAATTCTTTCTTCATTGGTTAATGAACCCCTACATCCCATTTGGAGTTAATGCTCTCCCTAATCTTTTCAATGCATCTCCTTCCACTTTAATGGATGTGTTATTATCTCTTGGTGCTGACAAAAAAGAGTTTATTGTCCTGTTGACTTTAATCTTCATTTAGATGTCCACTTGTTTTCTGAACGTTGTGAGTTTGTTTTAAATACCATGACTGCCATGGGGTGGTCACAACTTATTAATCAAACTACTTGCAAACTTGGTCATTTTCTAGACCTGGTATTTATCAAACCTCTTTCTCCTTGGTTTAGTGATTTTCATGGTACTTGTGCTAAAGTTCCATGGTCTGTTCACTTTCTAATAGGTTTATATGTTTTCCTTGTCCAATCTTCCTTTCACAATAATCCTTGGAGAGAAGTTATTGAAAAGTATACTCACTTTAAAGTGACTGAGCTTAAAGAATTATGCATACTTCACCTACTGGACACTGTTGTGACTTGAACTGAGGATGCTGTTAATTGCTGGAAGCAATCTTTACAGACTACCTTAGATTGAGTCACTCCAAAAAATGAGAGATAATTAGCAGATAGCATAAAGCTCCTTGGTTCAATTCTGAACTAATTCTATATTTGAGTTTGAGTTTTTTTTATTTGAGTTTATTGTCCTGTTGACTTTAATCTTCATTTAGTAATTCTAGCTAAACAACAGTTAAGGTGTCTTAAGCATCAGTGGAGAAAGTCTTTATATCTGGCTGATAAAGAAATTTTCTTAAGAGAATTGGATGCTTTAAGATTAAAAGCTGATATGGTAAAACTAAAATATGCATATTTCTCCTCCCAAATTCAGTCAACCCCTAACAGTTTTAGAGAACTTTTTATATTATGAAATCCCTGATCTCATCACCCGCTGATAATCCTGGAGACAGACTTGATTTAAATTCAGAAATGCTTGGATAAATTTTCAGTGAAAAAATTCAGAAATTGTATAATCACTTCAATTGCATCTCCCCTTCTAGTGTTGAAAAGATCTAGCGCCACCAGCTTTATGAGATTCATTCAAAGAAGTTTCAGTTAATGAAATTACTGATATTGTTGCTATGATGAAAGTTAATTTATGTCCTATAAATGAATGCTCCAACACTCCCATAAAAGTGCTAAGGGAGGACTTACTTTTCTGGTGTCATTTGTCAATAATTTCTCTCTCAAGTTAGGTAGCATTTCTGTTGCACTAAAAATTGCTGCAGTAAGGCTGATATTAAAAAACATGACTTAGACCGAGATGATATAGTAATTATTGTCCCATTTTGAATTTTCCCTTTTCATCAAAAGTATTGGAAAAAGTAATTCTGAAACAACTTGAGGCCTTTGTGGAGGATCATGCCATATTGGACACAGCAATATGGATTTTGAACAGCTCATAATACAGAGACACTATTGCTCTCTCTATTTGACACTTTTTTCAAGGATTTGATCAAGGATAAGATTTCTTTTTAGTACTTCTTGATTTGATGTCTTTCAACACTATTGATCACATCTAATGCTGAGATGCTTGAAGCAAATTAGGATATATGATGTGATGTATAATTGGTTTGAATCATTTCTCTCTGGGTGCACTCAAAGGATTGTGACTGACGGTGTTAAATATTCGGTGTTTTCTCTAAAGGCTGGTGTTCCACAGGGTTCTGCTTTATCAGCGATTCTTTTTAATATATTTATATTTCTTCAGTTTGTAAGCTCTTGGCCAGTCTGGATGTTGGTTTCTGGTTTTACACAGATGACATTCAGTTTTTTATTTTCATTAACAAATCCTTTGAAGATGCTTTTAATAAAACAACTTTTTCCTAAATAGTTTAGGTTCCTGGCTAGTTGAGTATAAATTTGCCACTAAGCATGGAGAAAACTGAGATTTTATATCTTACAATATTTCTATCTTCAGATGTCCCTAGACATGTACAAATAAATGCCCATTTCAGTTGTTTTGAAGGCATGTCATTTGGGTGTCATTATGGATATAAAATTAACTATGTGACCCTATTTAACAAAAATAATGAAAGGGGCCTTTATAAGCTCCAATTCTTATGTAGATTACATCCTTTCTTCAATGAGGTTGACCTAAAAGTTGTCATGCACACATTAGTGATATTCTCATTCGATTACTACTAATCCCTCTACATGGGCCTACCTTACTCTACCTTATGTGTGATGCAACTGCCCGTATCATTTCTAGAACTTCACGTTGGCATCACATTATCTTAGGTTTGATTAATCTTCACAGGCTCCTAATTGGCATATCAAATTTTACTTCTGGTTTTGAAGGGGGATGAAAGGGCTGGTCCCTCCTACTTTTAATGCTGCACTAAAAATTTATCAGCCCTCGAGATTCTAAGATCTGAATTGCAAAGCTTGCTATGTGCTACGCACCCCATCTGCATCCGGCCCACACATGGGCCTGCTCACCTCCATGGTTTCACGGCAGGTCCTGGGTTGGCCTCCCTAGCGGCAGCTGCAAGCGCTTCCAGACCTTGGCATCCCGTGGCAGCAGTTGCCGGGCCTTCCACTGTGCACCAGACCTCACGCCGGAGCTCGGCATCCTCGGTTATGTTGGCCATGCCCCTACGCGTGTGTGCATGCGGGCGGACCGCCGGGCCTCTTGTAGGGCCATGGGCGGGTCCTAGGTCCGTGGCATACCCTGATTGATTCCCCGATATAAGGAAGTCCCTGCTTGTACTTCCTTGCCTTGGCAATTGGGTCGGCATGTATGCTAGATTGTCACTGCGCTTGTATCTTGCTTCAGTCTGTTCCAAGTCTTGTTCCAGGATCCTTCTGTTCCAGTTCTGTTTCTGCCTTGTTCCTGCTTCCTAGTTCTCCAGCATCCTCCTGTTCCTGTTCATCTGTTCATCTCCCCAGGTAGTATCTCCGGACTGTCTCGCTGGTAACTGACCTCTGCTTCCTCCTTGACCTGCCCGCCTGCTGCCTGCCTTCTGACTCCAGTCTGTTCCTCGACCTGCCTGTCTGCCATTTGCCTTCTGACTCCAGTCTGTTCCTCGACCTGCCTGCCTGCTGCCTGCCTTCTGACCTCAGCTTGTTCCTAGACTCGTCTGCCTGCTGCCTGCCTTCTGACCTTGGCCTTCCTGTGACCTCGTCTGACCTCCGGAACCTGACCTCTGCTTTGCTGACTACTTCTCGGACTGGCCCCTGGACTCTGACCTCTGCCTGCCTGATCACGTCTCTAGATTCCTGCTCTGTTCCTAGCCTTGTCATCACCTATGCTATTCTGGTCCTCCTCATTCCATCTGAACTCCATTCTCAAACCTGACCGCGCTCCCCTTCTGTCTGTGGGCACGCCGGACTTCCATCCTTCCAGGAGACCCTGCGAAGGTTCCCCCCGGGCTCCTCCCGGGGTGACCTTGGGCTTCCAGTGGTGAAGCTCATCCTAGCCTCTGTCTCCTCCAGTGCTCCACCCCCGGGGGCAAGTGCTTCCTGGTCCCTACCAGGGAGCCATTCTCCACTGCTCCAGGACAAGGGTTCACCCCCGAGCACAACACTATGCATGCCATCCTTTAAACAGATTAGACTTAATAAATCCTGAGAATGCCTCCTTTGTGTTTAGGGGCCTACCATCTGGAACTTTCTTCCAAGTGCCATTAAATCTGAACTTTCTCTTTTAAAATTCAGAAAACTGGTAAAAATATATCACTTTCAGCAGGCTTTTATAATTAAATGATTGATAATTTAACTTTTAATTTCTGAAAAGTAAGATAATAGTGGCATGGCAGGGCTAGTGAACTGCATCGATAAATTGTAATTATAATCTACACAGACCACAAACCCAGTTTTAACAGATTTACAATAATTTAGACCTAATATCTGTCTGTTTTAGTATGTTCTTAATGGAATATTTATTTATTTATTTATTTATTTATTTATTTATTATTTTTATATACCGATGTTCCTGTATAATATACATATCACACCGGTTTACAAGGAAATAAAACTGTTGCCTCGGGGGCAGCTTACATTGGAACAAATAACAATAAAGAACTTAACAATAAGGAACTTACATAGAACTTACTGAGAACAACAAGGCCTAATTAATCTAAAATATTGCACTATTAAGAAACATATGTACAGAAGGAGAAGGGGATCGGGGTCTATAATGTCATCGTATTCCTCGGATCTTAGTTCTCCGGGAATGCTTGGGCGAAAAGCCAAGTCTTTAGTTTCTTTTTGAATGTCCTATGGCAGGGTTCTAGGTGAAGGTCTGGAGGGAGCGAGTTCCAGAGTGGGGGACCCGCCGTGGAAAGAGCGCGTTTCCTCAGCGAAGTTTTTGCAGGCTGGGTGAGTAGCATGTTCTTGTATGCATTTCTAGTCAGTCTCTTAGTGATGTGCTGTTGGAGTTGAAAAGTTAGGTTGAGAGGGGAGATGTTGTGTAGGGCCTTGTGAATAAGATGATAGTGGCATGTCTGAGCTGCTGACTGGCACTAGTAAACTGTTGTCATTCAGAATATGTACTGGCATGGCAGGATTTTGTTGCGACCGCTGTTTCTCACCTCTTGTTTTACTGTACTGACTCCACTAGGAAGACTGGCGACCTCTGCCAGCTATTGCCGGCCTGACTGTCCCTGTTCCCAGGCCTCCCTGGATGGCGTGGACGCTGCCGACTGCCATCTTTCACTTGGAGCTCCTTAGGCGCGCATGCGCACTTCCAGGTCAGTCTTATGCACATCATGGCGGGAACCTCGGGGGCGTCCCGCTCGGATGACATCATTCTCCATGGACTCTTAAGCTGGCTGGCCCTGCCTGCATATGACTTGGCAATGAGTTCCCTCATTGGTGAATCCACTTCTCTCACAATGGACCTTCCATTCCAGCTCCTGCTTCCTTAGAGTGAGACGTCCCGGGTACCCTCGGGTACCTCGGGGGCCCTTTCCTCATCTCTGGCTATCCGCTCCTCGGAGGGTCTTTCGCCTAGGACTGCTGCCTACACCGTTCCCCGGGGCTCCCTCTAGAACTATCACAACTTCCACTGTGAGTACTTCACTTGCGGACCATTACCGTATTCTCTCTACTGAGGAACCCTCATCAGTGAACCCCGCCCTGTGGACCACTACCGTGTCATCTCTACTGAGGAGCCCTCACCGGTGTACCCCGCTCTGCGGACCATTGCCGTATCATTTCTACTGAGGACCCTTATCAGTGTACCCCACTCTGCGGACCACTACCGTATCTCCTCTATTGAGGAATCCTCTCTCCTGGGTATATCCCACGCCACACCCGGCGGTGAGGCTCATGGAGCTGCTGCTCGTGGGCGGTACCATCTCTCACCTCAGCCCAGGGCCCACGAACCCACAAATCCTAACAGATTTTTTTGAGTGATGGTATGTGACATATGAACTATGATCTGGAATTGTGCAGAACCTATTGCCTTTATGTTTTTATGTAATGTATTTAATTTATGTTTTCTTTTAATATTGTTTTGTCAATTTATGTTTTTATTTTTGGTGATTAAATTGTTTTGTAGAATAATATTTATTTGAATCTAACCTTTTGTAAATGTTCTTTGTAAACTGCATAGAAATGTTGATAGGCAGTCTAGAAATTTTCTAAATAAATAAATAAGAGTTTGGAATTTAGAAAGGGATAAAACTTCATTTTGTCCCTGTTTCTCCATATCTGTAGTGTGAAGTAGGGATGTTCAGGCCCAAAATGTTTGTTTTGTTTTATTTTTTCATTTTTATTTGGTTTGTTTAATGTCTTTTTTTGTTTCAGTTGGTTTGCCAAACAACAAGAAAAAAAATTAGACAAGAAAAAATGTCCAAACAATAAAATTGAACCAATAAAATAGTACAGGCCTCAGGTAGGCCTGACTGGGCCATCCTGGAAGACTTTGGATGGTTTAATGATTTCTAATTATAAACTGGTGTCTAATTTTCCCTTCCTGTCCAAAGTGTTGGAGATGGTAGTGTTAGATCAACTTAATCACTTTGTAAACAAGTCAGGAGCCTTGCACCTATGTCAATCAAGTTTCAGGCATGAGCATAGTATTAAAGTAACGTTTTCAGCTCCAGAGACCATACTTTTCTAAGAATGTTAAGAGGATGAATGTAGGTCTACAAATGTGGTCTATTGACATGTATGGGGGTTTTATTTGAAAGCTGTCACTAGTCAAGATGGATATTACCTGAGGCTCCCCTGATTCATGGTTCGACTTAGGGAAGGATGCATAGGAAATACCACTTTCCTTAAATTGATGTTCTCTTTGGTATATATCCTCTAGTAAACAGTTGCAGAATACCATTCTACCTTTCTGCTGCATTTAAATTAGATACAGGCCAAAACCCACACACAGCAATTGGTCTTGCCAAAGAAGAAGGAGAAAGGCTGAAGCAGGATAACATTAAAATTTTTAATTCAGGTAAGCTAAAAACAACTTCTCTATCCTCTACAAGTATAGAAGGGTTTATCAGACAGTGAACCCACAAGATGCACAAGCTTTAATCAGAATATGCTTTTATTTTTAAGCAGCAATGCTTCATCTAATTTAAGCTTGGAAGGAATGGCACAGGTTATTTTAAAACTTTCATTTGAATTTATGATAACATTTGCTTTTGTAGATTGGCAAAACAATTTAATTTTCTTTCTTTACAGGTTTGCTCTGAAATGTTAAGTCTAATTCAAAATAATAAATCTTTTGTTACGGTGACCTTGCACTTAAGTGTAAACAATTTATTCTCTGAGGGGTTTTTTTTGTTTTTTTTTACTGATTCAGAGAACAAAACAAAATGAAACAAATAAAGGCTCAAACAAGTTTACAAGCTAGAATGAGCAATTGGTTAAAAAGGAAACAATCAATTATATCCTCACAGCCCGCATTGTTAAGTATGTTTTAATAAGAATAATGCTATCTGAACAAAGCAGAGTTGCTTACCTGTAACAGGTGTTCTCACAGGACAGCAGGATTTTAGTCTTCACATATGGGTGGCATCATCAGGATGGAGCCCAATCACAGAACACTTTTGTCAAAGTTTCTAGAACTTTGACTGGCACCTAATGGGCATGCCCAGCATGGCACTAACCCTGCAGCGAGCAGGGGTCCCCCGTCAGTCTTGTGTATAGCAAGAAGTACGTGCGAAAAATAAAATAACAAATCGCAAGCGAACCCAACTCCGCAGGATGGCGGGCGGGTTTTATTTATTTATTTATTTATTTATTTTAAATCTTTTCTATACCGTCGTTTGGAAGATACCGTCACAACGGTTTACATCAAGGCACATAAAATTAATGATACTGTGACTCGCACAATTACAAGAGTGCCATAAGGTTCGGTAACATAGTTAGTGATCAATAATGTTTAAATGTAACTAATCATGTCCATGTCTCTATCTCGGCTATTATTATAGATTTACTTTAAAATCGTGAGTTGTTCTTTAAAGACTACACACTTGTTGAATACAGTGTGGGTTGATGTTATATTGAACGTGCTTTGCCTGCCCCTGGTTTCTATTCTCCCTTCTCTTTCTGAAAAGCTTGTTTAAAGAGCCAGGTTTTTAAACCTTTTCTAAAGGTTTTGCTGTCTCTTTGTAGTCTTAAATCTAGGGGCATGGAGTTCCATAGTATGGGTCCTGCCAGTGATAGTGCTCTCTCTCTCGCATCTGTGTAAGTATTGCAGTTTTTACTGATGGAATGGTTAGTAGTGCTTTGTTTGCTGATCTTAGGTTTCTGTTAGGGATGTGTACACGTAGTGCTGTATTTAACCAGTCTGCATGTTCGTTATGTATTAACTTATGTATGGTGCACAGCGTTTTGTATTGTATTCTTTGTTTGATGGGAAGCCAGTGTAGTTCAGCCAATGTTTCGGTAATGTGATCCCTTTTACTTTTGCCAGTTAAGACTCTTGCGGCCGCATTTTGTAGAATTTGCATTGGTCTTAGTGAGGTGTATGGAAGAGCTAGTAGAAGTGCATTACAATAATCAGTGCTCGCAAATATTAGTGCTTGTAGTACTGATCTAAAGTTGGCCATTGTCAGAAGTGGTTTAAGTCTCCTGAGGACCATGTTTAGCGTATCCTTCTCTTACTTTTAGAGATATGTGTTGTTTTAAGCTTAGTTCAGGGTCAATTATTACTCCTAGGTTTCGTACTTTTTCTGCAAGTTTTATTTGTTGATTGTTTTTTAGTGTGATTGGACTATGTTTGATTTCAGTATTTTTTCTCTCTAAGTGTAAGAATTCTGTCTTCTCTATATTAATTACTAATTCCGTTTGGTTTAGCAGCTGTTTAATGATATCTAGATTCATGTTGGCTAAGTTCAATGTTTTCTCAATTGTGTCATCAATGGGTAAAATTAATTGGATATCATCCGCATATATATAGTGTGTGATTCCCAGCCCAGCTAGTAGGTGGCATAGTGGTAGTAAGTATATGTTGAAAAGAGTTGCGGAGAGGGCAGATCCTTGGGGAACTCCTGTTTGAAGTTTTATTTTCTTTGATATAGTGTCTTTAATTTGAACCTGAAAATATCTGTCATTGAGATATGATCTGAACCACTTGATAGTTTTGTTGTTTAGGCCTATTTCTTCTAGTCTATTTATGAGTATGTCATGATTTACAGTGTCAAATGCTGCTGACAGGTCAAGCATCACTAGTATGTACTGTTTACCGTTATCAAATCCCCTCATGATGTTATCTGTAAGTGCAAGCAGAAGTGTCTCTGTGCTATAGTGTTTCCGAAAGCCATGTTGTGAAGGGTAAAGGATGTTATTGTTATCTAGGTGTTCTGCTAGTTGTTTTTGTATAGTTTTTTCTATTAACATCCTGCTGTCCTGTGAGAACACCTGTTCCAGGTAAGCAACTCTGCTTTCTCACAGGACTAGCAGGATGGTAGTCCTCACATATGAGTGAGTAGAGAGCTGAGGATGCCCGAGCAATGCACCAAATGCATCCAAAGATGTGCAACAGGCACAACGACAGGGGTGGATTTGGGTAGGAGGGCATTCTGAAAACCCTGAACCGGTCGCTGGTAGGATGTTGGGTAGTTAAGCTGAGAATAAGTTTTGTAGGATAGACTGGCCAAAAATGGAATCTTGCCGGCCAGCCTTATCCAAGCAATAATGGGCTGCAAAAGTATGGAGAGAGCTCCAGGTCACAGCCTTACATATATCAATAAGTGGCACAGAACGAAGATGTGCCATTGAGGTTGCCACGGCCCTAACAGAGTGTGCTTTCACACGGTCTTGTAGCGGAATGCCTGCTTGCTGGTAGCAAAAGGAGATACAGTTTGCCAACCAGGAGGAAAGGGTCTGTTTTCCCACTGGATTTCCCAATTTGATGTTATCGAAAGAAACAAATAATTGAGTGGACTTCCTGTGGGCTGACATGTGCTCCAGTTAAAAGGCTAGGGCAAATTTGCAGTCCAGGGAATGTAGAGTCTTTTCTCCTGGGTTTGAATGGGGCCTTAGAAAGAAAGTAGGTAAGATGATGGACTGTTTAAGATGAAATTCTGTCACTACCTTTGATAAAATCTTAGGGTGTGTATGGAGGACCACTCTGTCATGTAGAATTTTAGTGTAAGGTAGGGATGTGAATCGTTTTTTGACGATTTAAAACAATCGTCAGATATATTTTAAATCGTCAAAAATCGTTAGAGCCGCGATACAATAACAATTTCCCCGATTTATCGTCAAAAAATTGTAAATCGAGGGAGGGGGGAGGGCGGGAAAACCGGCACCCTAAAACCCACCCGACCCTTTAAAATAAATCCCCCACCCTCCCGAAGCCCCCCAAAATGTTTTAAATTACCTGGGGTCCAGTTGGGGGGGGGGGGGTCCCGACGCGATCTCCTGCTCTCGGGCCACGGCTTCGTTAAAAGAAATGGCGCCGGTGGCCCTTTGCCCTTACCATATGACAGGGCAAAGGTAGCGCTGGCGCCATTTTGGCTCCTGTCACCCAACGTCACGAGTGCAGGAGATCGCTCCCGGACCCCCGCTGGACCCCCAGGGACTTTTGGCCAGCTTGGGGGGCCTCCTGACCGCCACAAGACTTGCCAAAAGTCCAGCGGGAGTCCGGGAGCGACCTCCTGCACGCGGGCCATATTGCCAATATTCAATATGGCGCCGGCGCCATTTTTTCCCTCACTATGTCGACATAGTGAGGGCAAAAGTAGCGCCGGCCGTATTGCCAATATTCAAAATGGCGCCGGCTGAAAGCAGGCGTAACTTTGTGCGGCGCTCCGTCCTCCGGTCCCGGGGGCGTGGTCTGGAGGCCTCGACCATGCCCCCGGGCCGGTGCCACGCCCCCGGGCCCACCCACGAAACGCCGCGGCACGTTCCCGAAACACCGCGTCGTTTCGGGAACGCCCCGGACACGCCCCCTCCCTCCCCATTTCGAAAGCCCCGGGACTTACGCGCGTCCCAGGGCTTTACGCGCGCCGGCGGCCTATGCAAAATAGGCGCGCCGGCGCGCGAGGGTCCTGCACGCATAAATCCTGCCAGATTTACGCGCGCAGGGGTTTTAAAATCCGCCCCATAGTGAGGACAAAAGTAGCGCCGGCGCCATTTTGAATATTGGCAATATGGCCCGCGTGCAGGAGGTCGCTCCCGAACCCTCGCTGGACTTTTGGCAAGTCTTGTGGGGGTCAGGAGGCCCCCCCAAGCTGGCCAAAAGTCCCTAGGGGTCCAGCGGGAGTCCGGGAGCGATCTCCTGCACTCGTGACGTCGGGTGACAGGAACCAAAATGGCGCCGGCGCTACCTTTGCCCTGTCATATGGTAAGGGCAAAGGGCCACCGGCGCCATTTCTTTTAACACAGCCGTGGCCCGAGAGCAGGAGATCGCGCCGGGACACCCCCCCCTCCCCCACTGGACCCCAGGTAATTTAAAACATTTTGGGGGGCTTCGGGAGGGTGGGGGATTTATTTTAAAGGGTCGGGGTGGGTTTTAGGGTGCTGGTTTTCCCGCCCTCCCCCGATTTACGATTTTTTACGATTTAAAAAAATAAAAACCATGACGATCAGATTTCCCTCCCCCCCCCAGCCAAAATCGATCATTAAGAGGATCGATCACCCAATTCATATCCCTAGTGTAAGGCGGGTGGGTGACTAATGCCTGTAACTCACTAACTCTGCGAGCAGATATTATAGCGAGAAGAAAAATTACTTTCCAGATGAGATAGAGGAGATCGCAGGAGTAGAGAGGCTCAAACGGAGGTTTCATGAGCCTCTCTAAGACCACTTTAAGGTCCCAAGCGGAGGCCGGAGGGCGCAATGGAGGTTTCAGGTGGAGCAAACCTCTCATGAAACGTGTGACTAAGGGCTGTGTCGAAATAGAGACATCTCATACTCCGTTATGGAATGCAGCTACCGTACTGACATGCACTCTTATAGTGAAAGTTTTCAGGCCTGATTCTGACAGATGCCAGAGATAGTCCAGAAACTTTGCAATGGAACAAGTGAAGGGGTCTATGGACATGGATGTGCCCCATACCATAAATCTTTTCCACTTAGAACGATAAGAGCGTCTTGTGGAAGGCTTTCGTGAAGCTACCAGGCCTCGGGATACTGACTCTGAAAGGTTAAGGGGTTGGAGTATTAACCTTTCAACATGCAGGCCGTCAGGGATAGGGCCTGGAGGTTGCGGTTGCGTAGGCACCCGTCGTTCTGAGTTATCAGAAGCGGATTCTATCCTAGAGGGATGCGCCGGCGAACTGAGGATTAGGAACCAGACTTGGCGTGGCCAGTGAGGGGCTATCAGAATCATTAAGCCCTTGTCCCTTCGTAACTTCACGAGAGTCTTCAACATGAGTGGAAGTGGAGGATACACATAGAGGAGACCGCTGGACCACGACAGGGCAAAAGCGTCCCTCGGCTGTGAGTGGCGGCTGTGAGTGAGGGAGCAGAAGTTCTCTACT
This sequence comes from Rhinatrema bivittatum, assembly GCF_901001135.1. NCBI lineage: Eukaryota > Metazoa > Chordata > Amphibia > Gymnophiona > Rhinatrematidae > Rhinatrema > Rhinatrema bivittatum. The sequence goes on along the minus strand of NC_042616.1, from coordinate 342,344,981 downwards.
TTGCGGTTGTAGATGGGCGCAAAGAGGTCTATTTGTGGATACCCCCAACATTGGAAGATGGTATCTGCTGCCGTGGGGCTGAGAGACCATTCATGCAGATAAAAGGTTCGACTTAACTTGTCCGCTAGAACATTGTCCACGCCCACCAAGTAGGTTGCTCTGAGGTACATCAAGTGGGAAAGAGCCCACGCCCGTATCTGTGCAGCTTCCTGACACAGAAGGTAGGAGCCCGTTCCCCCTTGCTTGTTGATGTACCACATCACCACCTGGTTGTCGGTCTGAATCAGGATGGCCTTGTTTGAGAGGCAATCCTGAAAGACTCTGAGGGCATATCTGATTGCTCCAAGCTCCAGGAAATTTATCTGATTTTGGCTTCCTCTGGAGACCAGGTTCCCTGAGTCTGGAGGCCATCAACATGAGCAGCCCAACCTAGGTTGAAGGTGTCCGTTGTCAGGAAATTTGAGGTTCTGGAATTTGAAAGGGAAAACCTTGAAGAAGATTGGAGAGCCGCATCCACCAGGCCAGCAACATGCAGAGTTGCTTGGTAACGTGGCAATGCTGGACATTGGATGATAAGCCTGAGCCCACTGGGACTTCAGAGTCCACTGCATGACCCTCATGGCGAGGTGTGCCTTTGGAGTGACATGTACAGAGGATGCCATGTGACCCAGCAAAATGAGGAAATTTCTTTCCTCATTTTGCTGGGTCAAAATGAGGAAATTTCCCCTTTCCTCACCCCCTCCTTTAGGTACATCCTCGCCCCCCCTCCGTTCAGCCGTCCTACATGCCCCTTATCTCTTAGCTCGCTTACTCCTTTAACCCCCCTCCACCCCTCCTTCCCTCTTATCCACCTCCACCCCCTCCCCTTCCCATCCCCTCCCCTCCCTCTTCCAACTCTACACAATTGTCCTTCTAGGACATTGCTATTTTTATGAATATTTTGTATATATTGATACTCTATATATATTTGTAAATTTCTGTAAATTTTGTTCATAACGTTTTGTTTGATTATCTCCCGCCCTTATTCCCCCCCCTCTTTTGTTCTCATGTTAACTCGTTATTTCTGTTTGATGTTAATCGCATCCTCAATTGTTTTCATGTTACTTCGTTATATCTGTTCGATGTAAAACGCCTTCCCAGGCGCCAATTTCAGTTACACTGTAAACCGATGTGATATCCCTGATGAACGTCGGTATATAAAAATCTTAAATAAATAAATAAATAAATAAATGACGAGCTGTTGTGTAATCTCAATCCTGGAGGCATTGCGCTAGGGACTTGAGAGTATGAGCTCAGTCCAGAGGGAGGAATGCTTTCACCTGCACGGTGTCCAGGTTGGCTCCTATGAAGGATAGGGTTTGAGATGGAACTAGGCTGGATTTGGAATAGTTGATCAGAAACCCGAGAGACAGCAATGTTTAGAGAGTTAGACGTAAGGAGGCTGGTGCGTCCTTTTGAGTTGGAGCCCTTATCAGCTAATTGTCAAGATAAGGGTAGGCATGGACGCCCTGACACCTCAGGTAGACCGCGACCACTACAAGGCACTTGGTAAAGACTCTAGGCAACGGCCGTCCATTGCTTCTACCATGTGACAGAGGCTGGCCAATGGCACCGATAGCCCTTGTCACATGGTAAGGGCAAAGGGCCACCAGCACCATTTTGTTTACTGGCAGCCAATGGCCCGAGAGTGGGAGATCATTCTGGGACCCCCGCGGCACCACCAGGGACTTTAGCCAAGTTTTGGGGGGGTCAGGAGGGTAGGGGATTGTAATTAATTAAATCTGAAAGGTTGGGGTGGGGTTTCTTTTTTTCGGATCGGGACAGTTGAAAACAAAATCAGCCCAAACTGTGGGAAACGAAATTTCCCACGGCAGGCCGATAACGAAGGCGGAACCGAAAGATTCAGCTGAATCACATCTCTAATAGTTACAAGGTTTATATTGGAGTTTTGTCCCATCCTGTATTAGGGATATTCATTCATTTAAAGTGAATGTTAAATCCACAACAAATATGCCCTTTTCATTTCATTTGTGGGCACCCAAAATGGATGCTTCCTATGAATGAAACATATGTCATTCATTTCATTCGCTTACGTTTCCTATAGAAAATCATTGGCTGCATTGTAAGAGTAGAACTTGCCTGTCTGAGGCTCAAGCATTTCCCTGAAGAACTGAAACATGCCATCAGACTCTTTACACCTCACTACATTATTTAACACAGTTATCGTTTTTGCTGTTACCTTAATTTGTTACTACTCATTCCCTACCTCTGCCCTTGTTTTTGACTCACCCTAGAGTTGTCTTTTCTGGTTATAGTCTCCCTGTTTATTGTACTTCCAACTGTAGTTATATGTAACCCGACACGATATGATTTTTCATGAGCATCGGTATATAAAAGCTTATAAATAAATGAATAAATAAATAAATGTGGAAGTTTCCATAGTAACCAGTCCTAATGCCTATGACTTGTGTGAGATCAGAAAATAACCAGGATCTATTGCCAAGGAAACCCTGACAATATAAGGGAAAATATCAGAGTGAAGCATTTCTCTAAATCAGTGAATAACTGATTTTTGTATCTTGATTGTAAACTGTACAGACTTTGGAAACTGCATTTTATTCTTTCTTTCAAGTGTAACCACTTTGGAAATTGTAAACTCCTTTTATGCACGGTCACATAGATAGCTGTGTGGTTCAGGCTTTGGGGTTTCCTTAATTAAAGTTGTTATAAGTTAACAGTTTACAATTTTCCTCAATGAAGTTTCACCAATAAAAGAAAAAATTAATTATTTTGACACGGTATTATTAAAGTTAAATTTATTAAACTAGCAATAGAGAATATGGTTTACTGGGAAAACAAATATAAACATGAATTATGACACAAATAAATATATTTTAACCTTGGTACCAGGTTTTAAAACATTCCAAACATTTTAGATAATTATAACTATATTAATGTAATAGTACTAATATCATTAATGTTACTAATATCATTCTCTGTTAATATGTTGAATAATGTTTGCAAATTTCACGGTTTTTAAAGTCTTTAATACTTTTACATGTGTATTCGTTGGTGCACTTATCTATGACTCCTGCGATGATTTGTGTATGCTGGTTTTTGAACAAAGATGAAACGTTTTGAAGGCTACAGTTCTTTCTGGATTTATGCTTGACCATGTCGTCTCTGGAGCTTGACCACATCGTCTCTGGAACAATTTCCTACTATTCTGACTTTAAGAAATCAATAAAAGAACCTGTCTCCCTGAGACTGTCAATTTTTACTTTCTTTAATGTTACTAGCTTCAAAATAAAAGGCTAATTCAGTTCCCTGTCTACAACTAGGAAAGGTGGATAAGAATAAATTAATGTGTGTTCAGATCAGACACTCTTTAAATTAGTTAGATAACACACGAGATCCTAATACCCATTCAGTCACTCTTTCCTCAAACAGTTCTCAGACAACTGTATTTAAATGGAAATGAGATTTTGAAAATAAGAAGTTTTGAAGCCCAAAATGAAAATCTTTTTGCCCTTCTGCCAAAAGTGCTTTTAATTTCCCTTTGGAATTCAGCAGCAGTCACCCTTATTTTCACGTGTACAGCAGAATATATATAAGCAGCAATATTTGTTAGGGATGTGAATCGTGTCCTCGATCGTCTTAACGATCGATTTCGGCTGGGAGGGGGAGGGAATCGTATTGTTGCCATTTGGGGGGGTAAAATATCATGAAAAATCGTTAAAAATCGAAAAATCGAAAAACCGGCACATTAAAACCCCCTAAAACCCACCCCCGACCCTTTAAATTAAATCCCCCACCCAAATAACTTAAATAACCTGCGGGTCCAGCGGCGGTCCGGAACGGCAGCGGTCCGGAACGGGCTCCTGCTCCTGAATCTTGTCGTCTTCAGCCGGCGCCATTTTCCAAAATGGCGCCGAAAAATGGCGGCGGCCATAGACGAAAAAGATTGGACGGCAGGAGGTCCTTCCGGACCCCCGCTGGACTTTTGGCAAGTCTCGTGGGGGTCAGGAGGCCCCCCACAAGCTGGCCAAAAGTTCCTGGAGGTCCAGCGGGGGTCAGGGAGCGATTTCCCGCCGCGAATCGTTTTCGTACGGAAAATGGCGCCGGCAGGAGATCGACTGCAGGAGGTCGTTCAGCGAGGCGCCGGAACCCTCGCTGAACGACCTCCTGCAGTCCTAGTCCTAGTCCTTCTAGGCTTAGTTTTTGGGTACTTGCCAGGTTCTTATGGCCTGGATTGGCCACTGTTGGAAACAGGATGCTGGGCTTGATGGACCCTTGGTCTAACCCAGTATTGCATGTTCTTATGTTCTTATTCGAAAGTGTAAAGCGCGCATGTTATAAAATCGGGGATCGGCACGCGCAAGGGAGTGAACAATTGTGTACCTTGCGCGTGCTGAGCCTGCGCCAGGCCACGCTGCCTTCCCCTGTTCCCTACCCCCCACCCCACCTTCCCTTCCCTTCCCCTACCTCCCCCACCCTTTCCCCCCTACTTTTTTCTTCTTTTTTCTTTTGTTTCAAAACTTACTTCAGCCAGCCTAGCAGGAAATGGCTGCTTTGCCAGGAGCCTCTGACCCTGCCTCACCCAACCCCGTCCTCGGATCACACCACCCCGCCCCTCCCCGCCCCTTTTTGCAAGCCCCGGGACTTACACGCATCCCGGGGCTTTACGCCTGTCGCCGGGTCTTTATAAAATAGGCCCGGCATGCATAAGCCATTCGACGTGCGTAAAGCTTTTAAAATACGGCCCTAAGTATATCTCATTCTACTGATGCCAGTAATAGCAGTGGTTATTCCCTAAGGGGCGGATTTTCAGAGCCCTGCTCGCCTAAATCCACCCAAAACTGGGCAGATTTAGGCGAGCAGGGCCCTGCGCGCCGGTGAGCCTATTTTACATAGGCCTACCGGCGCGCGCAGAGCCCCGGGACTCGCGTAAGTCCCGGGGTTCTCCGAGGGGGGCGTGTCGGGGGGCAGGCCCGGTCGTCGCGGCGTTTAGGGGGCGTGTCGGCAGCGTTTTGGGGGCGGGTACGGGGGTGTGGCTATGGCCCGGGGCGGTCCGGGGGCGTGGCCGCGCCCTCCGTACCCGCCCCCAGGTCGCGTCCCGGCGCGCAACAGGCCTGCTGGCGCGCGGGGATTTACTTCTCCCTCCGGGAGGCGTAAATCCCCGGAGAAAGGTAAGGGGGGGGGTGTAGACAGGGCCGGGCGGGTGGGTTAGGTAGAGGAAGGGAGGGGACGGTGAGGGGAGGGCGTTAGAGGATTCCCTCCGAGGCCGCTCCGATTTCGGAGCGGCCTCGGAGGGAACGGGGGTAGGCTGTGCGGGTCGGCGCGCGCCGGCTATACAGAATTCATAGCCTTGCGCGCGCCGATCCAGGATTTTAGCGGATATGCGCGACTCCGCGCGTATCTACTAAAATCCAGCGTACTTTTGCTTGTGTCTGATGCGCCAGCAAAAGTACGCCTATTCGCGTTTTTTTGAAAATCTACCCCTAAGTCAACTTGTTTAATAGCAGTTAATGGACTTCTCCTCCAAGAACTTATCCAGACCTTTTTTAAACCCAGCTACACTAACTGCACTAATCACCTCCTCTGGCAACAAATTCCAGAGCTTAATTGTGCATTGAGTGAAAAGAAATTTCACTGATTAGTTTTAAATGTGCTACTTGCTAACTTTATGGATGCTGCCTAGTCCTTCTATTATCCAAAAGAGTACATAATTGATTCACATTTACCCGTTCTAGACCTCTCATGAGTTTAAAGATCTATATCATATACCACTTCAGCCGTCTCTTCTCTAAGCTAAACAGCCCTAACCTCTTTAGCCTTTCCTCATAGGGGAGCTGTTCCATCCCCTTTATCATTTTGGTTACCCTTCTCTATATCTTCTCCAGTACAGCTATATCTTTTTTGAGATGTGGTGACCAGAATTGTATGCAGAACTCAAGGTGTGGTCTCACCATGGAGCGATACAAAGTCATTATGACATTTTCCGTTTTATTCACCATTTCCTTCCTAATAATTCCTAACATTCTATTTGATTTTTTGACTGTCGCAACACACTGAGCCAATGATTTCAATATAAATATCCACTATGATGCCTAGATCTTTTTCCGGAGTGGTAGCTCCTAATATGGAACCTAACATTGTGTAAACTGTTAAATAAATAAATAAATAAATAAAATTACAGCATAAGTTATTTTTCCCTATATGCATCACCTTGCACTTAACCACATTAAATTTCATCTGCCATTTGGATGCCCAATCTCCTAGTCTCACAAGGTCATCCTGCAATTTATCACAATCCGCTTGTGATTAAACTACTCTGAATAATTTTGTATCATCTGCAAATTTTATTATCTCACTCATCGCATTTCTTTCCAGATCATTTATAAATATGTTGAAAAGCACTAGTCCAAGTACAGGTCCCTGAGGCACTCTACTGTTTACCCTTTTCCACTGAGAAAATTGACCATTTAATCCTACTCTCTGTTTCCTGTGTTTCAACCAGTTTGTAATCAATGAAAGGATATTGCCTTCTATCCCATGACTTTTTAATTTTCTTAGAAACCTTTCATGAGGGACTTTGTGAAATACTTCCTGAAAATCAAAATACACTACTTCTACCAGTTCACCTTTATCCACATGTTTATTAACCCCTTCAAAAAAAATGAAGCAGATTTGTGAGACAAGACTTCTTTAGGTAAATCCATTCTGACTGTGTTCCATTAAACCATGTATTTCTATATGCTCTGTGATTTTGATCTTTAGAATAGTTTCCACTGTTTTTCCTGGCACTGAAGTCAGGCTCACTGGTTTACAGTTTCCTGAATCGCCCCTGGAGCCCTTTTTAAATATTGGGGTAACATTAGCCACCCTCCAGTCTTGAGGTACAATGGATGATTTTAATGATAGATTACACATTTTAACTAATAGATCTGAAATTTCATTTTTTAGTTTCTTCAGAACCCAGAGGTGCATACCATCCAGTCTAGCTGATTTGCTATTTAATTTGTGAATCTGGCCTACTAGATCTTCTACGTTCACAGTGATTTGGTTCAGTTCTTCTGACTCATCACCCTTGAAAACCATCTCCGGAACCAATATCTCCTCAACATCCTCATTAGTAAACACAAAGAATTAATTTAGGCTTTCTGCAATGGGCTTATCTTCTCTAAGAGCCCCTTTAACCCCCTCAGTCATCTAATGGACCAAGCGACTCCTTCACTGGTTTCTTGCTTCGGATACATTTTAAAAAGTTTGTATTATGAGTTTTTGCCTCTACGGCCAACTTCATTACAAATTCTGTCTTATCCTGCCTTATCGATGTTTTACACTTAAAATGACAATGCTTATGCTTTTTCCTATTTTCTTCAGATGGATCCCTCTTCCAGTTTTTGAGGTTTTTTTTTTTTGGCTAAAATAGTCTCTTTCACCTCACTTTTTAATAGAGAAGTGAATCAGAACCGGAATCGGTTCGGTTCTGGTTCCGATTCAAATCTTACAATTTTTATAGTCCAGCACGATTGGTTTTTTTGTTTATCGGCTGCGCCCGAGCTGATAAACAAAAAACCTACCACAACCCTTTAAAAATGACCCCTTTGCTTCCCGAACCCCCCCCAAAACCATTTTAAAATTACCTGGTGGTCCAGTGGGGGTGCAGGGAGCGATCTCCCGCTCTCAGGCCATCGGTTGCGCTAATAAAAATGGCGCCGATGGCCCTTTGCCCTTACCATGTGATAGTGTATTCGTGCCATTGGCCGGCCCCTGTCACTTGGTAGGAGCACTGGATGGCCGGTGCCATCTTTAAAAATGGCGCTGGCCATTTTAAAGATGGTCAGCGCCACATGGTAAGGGCAAAGGGCCATCGGCGCCATTTTGTTTTAGCGCATCTGATAGCGTGGGAACGGGAGATCTTCCCCGCGGCCCCCCTGGACCACCAGGTATGTGTAAAAAGTTTGGGGGGGGGGGTCGGGAGAGTGGGGGAGGCTAAGGGGTAATTTTAAAGGGTCGGGTGGGGTTTTTTTTTATCGGCACGGGCCTCAATAAAAAGAATTAGTGATGTGAATTGGAATCGGAACCGATTCCAATTCACATCTCGTAACGATCAGATTCCCCCCCCCCCCCCAGGCGATCCCGATCGTTAAAACGATTGGACACACGATTCACATCCCTAATATTTAGGGCTTCCTAACACCGTCCTTCATCCACTTCAATTAATACAAAACGCCTCAGCTCATCTTCTCACTAATATAAAAATCATATCATCCCAGCTCTTAATACTCTGCACTGGCTTCCTGTGTGGCAACGAATGCAGTACAAAGCTCTGACAATCAATCATATGGTATGTTTGTGCTCCATATTGCATATATTGCATATATACCAACCTTCGCGTCACCTTCGCTCTGTAGACAAAAATCTTTTGCAAGTTCCTATGATTAAAATTGCAAGGCTTGATTTAACTAGAAAGTGTGCATTTTCAGTAGCAGGCCCTATCCTCTGTAATTCAATCCCATACTCACTCAGGCATATAGCAAATACAAAAGAGTTCAGAAAAAAATTGAAAACATATGTATGTTCTGTTGCATTTGGCAAGCTTCAAGCAGGTTGATCTTATATCCTTCTTCTATGAGACCCTCTTTTAATTTTTTAGCTTAATGTCTTTTTATTTTTATCATGGTTTGAATTGTCTTAATATTTTGTATTTGATTCGTTTGATTTCTGTTTTTAATTATGTATGTTCCATTTTTGTAAACTGCTTAGACCTACACAAATTGTATAGGTGGTATATAAAAGAATTACTGACAAACATCTGATATAGGAGAGCAATCATAGTCTCTTCTCCTCTGATTGAATCACAGTGTCACATGAGGTTGCCAAAATCATCAGGTGGTTGCAGATTCCATGTTTTTGTTGCTTAGGCCTACACTTTTTGGTTCAGTCTGTGTGCATTGCAGCAGGTCTCAAGTTCATGATGCATATCCTTGCATCTGTAGAAGTGGACTCTGACCTCAAAAGCTCATGCTTTAATAAACTAGTTAGTCTATAAGGTGCCACTTAACTCCTGTCTTTTTTGCTAGACCAGACTAACCATAAGTGGCGTACTTGAGTACTGGGACTTGTGCTATTTAACATATTCTTAAATGGTTAAACTCAATAAGACTTTGAGTGTGATAATCAGAAATTAAGATTTAAAAGCAGCCTCAAAAAGATGTTTGCTTTTTTTTAGAATGGATTTGCATAATGGATTTGATAAATCAACTCAGCAATTTTATTCCAAGCATATGGTGCAGCCAGGTGGGAAGCATGGAGTTGGGAGTTGGCCATGGAAGGAAATTGGCATAGGTATGCCCTTTTACTAGACTGGGTGTAGGTATATGTGTGTCTCATTTGACCTGAGGGTTGTATTTGAGGAAGTAGGGTCTAAGTGGGAGCAGAAGGTTCACCCTCAGTCTAACCCAAGAGGGGAATGGAATGGGATTCTAGATATCAGAGTGAGTGTCAGTCTTCAGCAATCTGGTGGGGGAGGGGATGATTGTTAGATTGGTTGGAAGAGGGGGAAGGGGTGTAATACAGTGCACTGAAACTCTTTCTCTTACAAATTGCTCCCTCCTTGGCTTGGGAGCACCAGTGTGGCTAAGGGAAAAGAGCTGACAGAGGGGAGGGAAATAGGGCTGTGAGTGAGGAGAGGGACTGAGAAAGGATCTTCGCAAACTCAAAGCCTATATTCTAAGAAAAGGAAAGTGGCTGATAAGGGAGGCAAGCTGAAAAAAGAGTCATGAGAGAAGATAGGAGATATACAAGTTAGAAGGACATAAGAGAATGTAAGTGAGGGGAAAAGATGGAGCTGTCTGCTGCAGAGATGCACAAATGGAGTAAAGAAGTAATACTGAAAAAATAAGGAAAAATACATTTCAAAACATAATGGATGAGGTTGCGGAGATGGAATTTATAGAGGACTGAGAACAAGCAAAAAGAGAAAGAGGAGAAAAATCAAATACATAGGTTAGAAAATTGTTTATTTTAATGTTGGCTAGGATTTCCTGCATATTTGCTCTTGAATTTTTGCTCGATTAAGGCAGGGGCCTACTAGAGGTAGGGGAAATGGTTGTAATTTTTTTCTTTCATCCAGCCCTGGTGTAAATAAGTTATTTTTTTAAAAGACTGCAGGCAACTCTGTGTTTAGGGTAGAGTCTAGACAGTATATAGTTGTGAGAGTGTTTGTGAGAAAAAGGCATGAACAAGAGAAAAGAGGAAAGAAATGTGTGTGGATAGATGCTTATGTGGAAGTTACTGTCTAGCAAAAGCATTTTTTAACAGATATTCTCGAGGACCGCAACTGAACAGGAGTAAATGTATTTGGGGTGGAGGACTTGGGAAGAATTATTAAAGCCATATAACAAGGTGGATGAATAGATATTTATGGGTAAGGTTCAGAGACAAGGAGGAATTTGGTATTGATAAGTATAGGGTCACTCTACTTCCTGCACACTCTGAAGAGCTTTTTATGGCGGAGGGAGGGGGGGGGGGGGGGGGGAGGAGGGAACCATTGGAATCCTATTTTAATTTTTCCATAATTATACAAATAGTGACCAGATATCCAATTTTTCCAACAGCAGGTACTTGGGAAAGTCTGCAATCCATCACCTGAAAGTCCAAATTTCTGGGGTCAAGTTGACTCTATACTTTGTAAATGAATTAGGATGCAGAGAGAAGACAATAGTAAAACCAGGAGGAGCTGTCTGGAGATTAAGTACAGTCCACTGTGGCACTGTAGGCAGGGGCAACTGGACCAACTTGGTAAGCCTAAAGGTCCTTATGTGCTAGTAACTACAACATAACTATGAAGTTCTCTATGCAATTGCATTTCTGGCTCTAAACCAGTTGAAAATGTTCCATGGGGTTTCCTTTCTTTTTTCCTTGCAAAGAAATGGAATCACTGAATCTACAAATAATAATAAATCTACATGATAATCCTCTGAGTCCCTATTTGGATTAATGAAGTATGATCTTAAATCATCTTCATTATCTTTAAACTTCATGCTGGATTTTATCCACTGAAATGTATACACTTAATTAGCAGCTTCTGTCTTGCTCCCCTTGAATTAATGGAATTGTAATGATTCTGCTGCACTGTCAGACCTACACTGGAGACTAGGAACAACAAGTAAGCATCTTTCTGCTATGCTGCAGTACTAAAATACCCTCATGAACTTCACAGAGTTCTTCTAATAGCAGAGACGGTTAATATGGTAATAAATTATAGCATACAGCAACAGCTTTACCTTAATGAACTCAATATAATTTCCATTAGTTTTATAACAGTGGATTTTTAAGCAATTATGAACTCGGTAAGATACCAGAGCGGGATAAGAGAGTGGGGGATGGGAAGCTGACAACTGGAGAAGAATAATAAGTGAATTGCAAGGCTATTATTTGCATCACAAAATAGTTCTGTAGAAGCTGTGCCAATGTGATCCAGAAATGAAGAATAAATCCCAGAAATGTTCCCATAACCTTCATGTGAAAAAAACAAAAATATTATTTGTTTTTGTTCTGCTGAAATATTTTTGTATTCTGTAAATTTATAGCTATAGATACTACTTTGATTTATCTGGTGAAAGGCGGTATATAAAGACAACTAAACTAAATTAAACAAAGCAAAATAACTGTTGCTATTCTGCCCTTCTGGGCTGCTTCTCCACCTTCTTTTTTCCTTTTAGCAGCCCGGAGGCTGCTGCTGCTTTCTATACACGGCTGGAGCTATGCTTGCTTCACCTCAAGCAGTCCGGGGACCGCCGATGTGCTTCCTCTGTGGCAGGAGCTGCACTGTGACACCCGGCATGGCCCAGAGGCTGCTGGCACTTCCCCTTGCGGCTGGGAGCTGCACTGCTATACTCCCTTGCGGCATGGAGCTGCCTGCGGTCTTCCCATGTGCCCGGAGGCCACCGACGTACCTTGGACCCGCCAGGGAAAGAGGGCCTGCATCCCCAGGCTCTCCTATGGCTTGGTGACGCCAGAAGTCCATCCTTCGTGGCAGGGAAGCCGCCATCCATCCCAGGACCTGCTTCAGCTCCTGCTTCAGCTCGGCATCCTCCTGTGCAGCAGGGCCGCTGTCCAGGGTCTTGTACTGCTTCCTGCTTCCTCCTAGGGGGCAAGGTCGGCTCTCTCTGCAGCATTTAAAGGAACAGCGAGGGAGGAGGTCCACTTGTGATGTCATCTTTGGATCTGCCTCTTCTGCCTATAAAAATGTCCAGTCTTCACTTCAACCTTGCCTTCGTAAGGAGCCAGTCCTCTCTAGGACTTCTCTGCCATCCAGCTTCTCAAGGCTTATGTTCTTCGTTGTAATTCCATGTATGTCTTCATTGTCTTTGGTCTCACGTCTTCATGCATCCAGACCATCTTCGTCTTCAGATATCATCTCATCCTTTCGTCCTCCTCCATGATGGACATTCCTGACTGCACCTTGGCATTCCCTTGCCTTGTCTTCACTGGCCGTGCAAGGCATGCTTTGGTCCAGGCCTTGTCTGAGTCTTCGTTGGATTTCTCTTTTCTTTACCTGTTTGGGGAAACCACATACGTGGTCTGCAACCAGCCATGTTGGGCTGTGTAGGGCACACCGGCCGGTGTGGTCCGTGACCAGCTCTCATCGGTTGTCTAGGGCATGTGTCATGGCAGTACATGCTCAGGATGGGTGACCTTGTGACTCTTTGTGAAGTCCTCAAGTACCTTGAGTCAAAAACTACATACCCCATTAAAATATCCCTATACCCTTTAAATAATCTATTCAGTATCATCTGATGGTATACTTCAATTATTGTTTCAATTACTAGACAGAACTCTCCATGTATTCCATAGGGATTTATCTAATCAGAACCGTTTCTTATGTTCCTCAATAGTTTATTCAATCCAACAGTGTTTCCAAATGTTAAATGTGATAAAACAATGCCTATGTGGTTTGATATGGAACAATAAATTATATGAAAATGTATTAATTTAAGATGATATTGAACATCAATTTAAGGTGATATTGAATATTAATGTTAATAACCTTAGGATAGTAGAAAGACTAGGGGGCACTCCATGAAGTTAGCATGGGGCACATTTAAAACTAATCGGAGAAAGTTCTTTTTTACTCAGCGCACAATTAAACTCTGGAATTTGTTGCCAGAGGATGTGGTTAGTGCAGTTAGTATAACTGTGTTTAAAAAAGGATTGGATACGTTCTTGGAGGACAAGTCCATTACCTGCTATTAAGTTCACTTAGAGAATAGCCACTGCCATTAGCAATGGTAACATGGAATAGACTTAGTTTTTGGGTACTTGCCAGGTTCTTATGGCCTGGATTGGCCACTGTTGGAAACAGGATGCTGGGCTTGCTGGACACTTGGTCTGACCCAGTATGGCATGTTCTTATGTTCTTATCCTCAATGACTTGTCGGGCTTCTTAGCCCTCTTTCGCTCCGTATTTGATGACCCCGCTCGCAAGACCATCACTGGATCCGCACTTCTGCACCTACAACAGACTGAATATGTTATAGAGTTCAGGCCCTTTCCTCAGAATTACTCTGGGACCTGGGTTGCCTGCGTGCTATATTCTTGGAGGGTCTAAGTTCACGCATCAAAGACGAATTAGCAGCACGTAAACTTCCAACGACATAGGAAAATGTGGGAAGGAGGTTCTGGAAGCCAAATTTAGGCTCTTAGGTAGAAAGCTTAAATCCAGAACCTCCAGGGTAGCATTCTCTGAAATGCTCCCTGTTCCACGCGCAGGTCACCAGAGGCAGGCAGAGCTCCGGAGTCTCAATGCGTGGATGAGACGATGGTGCAAGGAAGAGGGATTCAGTATTGTTAGGAACTGGGGAACCTTTTGGGGAAGGGGGAGTCTCTTCCAAAGGGATGGTCTCCACCTTAACCAGGGTGGAACCAGACTGCTGGCGCTAACCTTTAAAAAGGAGATAGAGCAGCTTTTAAACTAGAACAAAGGGGAAAACTGACAGTTGTTGAGCAGCGCATGGTTCGGAGAGAGGTATCTTTAAAGGATACTAATGATGCATTAGAATTAGGGCATCCCGACAGTGAGGTTCCAATAATTAGAAAAGTAGTCCAAGTGCCTGTAACTAAAAACTCATGGAGAGAGCAAGAAGGAGGTGAAAGAGAGTCCATCTTACTGCCCACAGCTGAAGGGACCCGGGGCGTGTGGCAGCTGGCTGTAACCCGACGGCGAACTGACAGCTGAATTGGTGACGTCAGGGGGCAGACCCGGTGAGAGGAAGCAGGAAGCCCTATAAAATCGGGCTGTGTGCGGTGCGCAGCAGACGCCGGCACGCCACCCAAGCTGCGCGCGCCTAAGGGACGCGCAGCATGTCAGGCTTTGCCTGGCTTCGCCTGGATTCTGCTGGAGCCGCCTGGGATTATCTTTGATGGATCACTAAGGCAAAAGTTTTCCTCTCTCTTTTCTGACTCTATCTGCGGATCAACTTGTGGGATATTTTTGGCAATACAGTTGAGGAAGCCGCTAAATTCTCTGGTGAAAGTTTCCTTTGTATAGTTATGCCTTCGAAGAGGAAGGGAAAGGTGAGGGTATTTCCTTCTCTCCCTCTACTTTCCCCATTCAATCAGAGATAAGCTGCTTCATGATCTCGCCTGGATTTAACAAGGCAGGTACCGAAGAGCCTGGTATGCCTGTCAGTCAGGGAGGACTGGCAGTGCCGGCAGAGGAGGCCTCCCTCAGTCCCAATACTGGACTACCACCTGCGCAGAGGAATGGAAATGGGATGCTTGGAGAAGCTTCTGTAGAGATCATTGCTTCCAGCTCTGCAGCTGGAACTCATGATAACCATTTTAAAGATCTGGACTCTCAAGAAGCTGAGGGTGTTGAAGGAGCAGTAGGAGGATTGGAATTGTTGTCCCCCCATAAAGGGTTGGAGACTCAGCTGACCAACGGGACACCCCCTATCCCATTAAACCGCCCTGCGGTAGTTACTTTAGACACTTTATGGGAGATGATGGCCAGAATGCTTAATAACATTAAAGGGTTGGAGAATAAAGTTGATGCAATGAGTACTGGGCACCAAAGAGATATTTTTCAAACTCAAAAACAAATTAAAAACTCTACCGAAAGGATTAAATCATTAGAATTGAATGATAAGAAAAATCAAGATTTTCAATTAGCAGTTGTGAAAAATAGAGAACATATTGTAAGGAGAATTGAAAACCTTGAAAACAATTCCAAGTGTCTAAATTTAAGGTTTCTAAACTTCCCCAGGATAATTGGGGAAGTTCCTTTAATTTCCTTAAAAAAGTTTCTTACTGAATGTCTTGGTTTTGTATTAGAGGAGTCTCCTGTAGTAATCAACTGCTATTTTTTACCTAAACCTAGGAATGAGTTACCACAGGAAGTAGACCAAATGTTTTAAGGCGATTTAAACCAATTTCCTAGAGGATTCTTTAGCACAGGTCATTGATAGGGGTACTTTGCTTGCAACGTTTTCATCAATTAATGATATAAATCTTGTTATGAAAAAATATTTTGCTAAGTTCCCCATCAATTACCTGGGGGAAGATATGAAAGTGTTCCCAGACTTAGCCGCATCAACACAACAGAGGCGGAAATCCTTTTTGGGCTTCCGCCAAGAGGTAATTGCTTTGGGGTTTTCTTTTGTTTTGAGATTTCCCTGTAAATGTTTAATTTCAAAATAAGAGGAAGTTTTTATTTTCTTTATACCCGACCATTTGAAAATTTTTTTAGAACAATGGAAAGTAACAACTTCATCCCCAGTGTCTAAAAATAAGTAAAGATTATCCAGGTTCTGTATTAGCCCTATGTTCTTAAGAAAGCTTATTGTAATAAGCTTTCTCATACACAAAACCGCTCCAAATGGTCCAAAACGCAGCAGCCCGTCTACTGACAAACACTAAGAAAAGAGACCATATCTCCCCAGTGCTACAAGACCTCCACTGGTTACCAATTCATTTCAGAGTCATTTATAAATCCATCACCTTGATATACAAAATCATTCACCAACATACCACAATCGATCTACAAATTCCTCCCCGCTTCCACAAATCCACAAGACCGACCAGGGAAGCCTACAGAGGATGCCTCATTGTTCCACCCACGAAAACCACTAATCACAGCACCTTAAGAGACCGAGCCCTTTCCACCGCAGGCCCACAGTTATGGAACTCCATCCCTCCAGAACTCAGAAACGAACCATGTCTCCTAACCTTTAGGAAAAGACTCAAGACATGGCTTTTCAGGCAAGCCTTCTCGAACTCTACCTAATATGCACCATAAACAAACTCTCTACTCAGAGACTGTACATATGAGACACCATATTTATATTGAACTTTTGTACATAATTATTCTCCTCTATCTCTTTCTATTTCTTACATTCCCAGTTCATTAGCCCTTGTTAATTGTAACTGCTTCTCTTCATCACGTTATTTATGTTTTTTGGTTGTATTATCCGCACCCCTGTTTTCTGTAAACCGACATGATGTGAACGAGTTCATGAATGCCGGTATAAAAAAACCTTAAATAAATAAATAAATAAATAATAATCTCCCTAAATTTCCAATACCACGCATTTCTCTCAAGATTGATTTGAAAAGATATATGGTTTAGAGTGACAATTAACTGAGTTAAACTATAATTCTTTTTGTATGCTATAATTTCTGTAGCTACTAACCATGATTTTTGGTGTTTCTGTAAATCATCTTTTTATGATTTATTAGAAAATTGATAAAGAATTAAAAAAAAACTCACCTGAGCTAAAAAATTCTAACATCCCTATCAATTAAAAAGC
Source organism: Rhinatrema bivittatum (assembly GCF_901001135.1). Taxonomy (NCBI): domain Eukaryota; kingdom Metazoa; phylum Chordata; class Amphibia; order Gymnophiona; family Rhinatrematidae; genus Rhinatrema; species Rhinatrema bivittatum. The sequence continues at coordinate 342,328,161 of NC_042616.1, read as the reverse complement.
AGAATGAAAATACAAACAAAAAACAAACTTTGAAATGTTTGTATGCTAATGCCAGAAGTCTAAGAAGTAAGATAGGAGAATTAGAAGGTATAGCAGTGAATGATGACAGACTTAATTGGCATCTCAGAGACATGATGGAAGGAGGATAACCAATGGGACAGTGCTATACCGGGGTACAAATTATATCGCAATGACAGAGAGGAGCACTCGGGAGGAGGTGTGGCGCTTTATGTCCGGGATGGCATAGAGTCCAACAGGATAAACATCCTGCATGAGACTAAAAACAAAATTGAATCTTTATGTGTAGAAATCCCTTGTGTGTCAGGAAAAACTATAGTGATAGGGGAATACTACCGTCCACCTAGTCAAGATGGTGAGACGGACAGTGAAATGCTAAGAGAAATTAGGGAAGCTAACCAGATTGGTAGTACAGTAATAATGGGAGACTTCAATTACCCCAATATTGACTGGGTAAATGTATCATCGGGTCACGCTAGAGAGATAACATTCCTGGATGGAATAAATGATAGCTTTATGGAGCAATTGGTTCAGGAACTGATGAGAGAGGGAGCAATTTTAGATCTAATTCTCAGTGGAGCACAGGACTTGGTGAGAGAAGTAACGGTGGTGGGGCCGCTTGGCAATAGTGATCATAATATGATCAAATTTGATTTAATGACTGGAAGAGGAACAGTGTGCAAATCCAAGGCTCCCGTGCTAAACTTTCAAAAGGGAAACTTTGATAAAATGAGAAAAATTGTTAGAAAAAAACTGAAAGGAGCAGCTACAAAAGTAAAAAATGTCCAAAAAGTGTGGTCATTGTTAAAAAATACCATTCTAGAAGTACAGTCCAGATGTATTCCACACATTAAGAAAGGTGGAAAGAAGGCAAAACGATTACCGGCATGGTTAAAAGGGGAGGTGAAAGAAGCTATTTTAGCCAAAAGATCTTCATTCAAAAATTTGAAGAAGGATCCAACAGAAGAAAATAGGATAAAGCATAAACATTGGCAAGTTAAATGTAAGACTTTGATAAGACAGGCTAAGAGAGAATTTGAAAAGAAGTTGGCTGTAGAGGCAAAACCTCACAGTAAAAACTTTTTTAAATATATCCAAAGAAGAAAGCCTGTGAGTGAGTTAGTTGGACCGTTAGATGATCGAGGGGTTAAAGGGGCACTAAGAGAAGATAAGGCCATCGTGGAAAGATTAAATTATTTCTTTGCTTCGGTGTTTATGACGAGGATGTTGGGGAGGTACCCGTAATGGAGAAGGTTTTCATGGGTAATGATTCAGATGGACTGAATCAAATCATGGTGAATCTAGAAGATGTGGTAGGCCTGATTGACAAACTGAAGAGTAGTAAATCATCCGGACCAGATGGTATACACCCCAGAGTTCTGAAGGAACTAAAAAAATGAAATTTCAGACCTATTAGTAAATATTTGTAACTTATCATTAAAATCATCCATTGTACCTGAAGACTGGAGGATAGCAAATGTAAACCCAATATTTAAAAAGGGCTCCAGGGGCGATCCGGGAAACTACAGACCGGTTAGCCTGACTTCAGTGCCAGGAAAAATAGTGGAAAGTGTTCTAAACATCAAAATCACAGAACATATAGAAAGACATGGTTTAATGGAACAAAGTCAGCATGGCTTTCCCAAGGCAAGTCTTGCCTCACAAATCTGCTTCACTTTTTTGAAGGAGTTAATAAACATGTTGATAAAGGTGAACCGGTAGATATAGTGTACTTGGATTTTCAGAAGGCATTTGACAAAGTTCCTCATGAGAGGCTTATAGGAAAAGTAAAAAGTCATGGGATAGGTGGTGATGTCCTTTCATGGATTGCAAACTGGCTAAAAGACAGGAAACAGAAAGTAGGATTAAATGGACGATTTTCTCAGTGGAAGGGAGTGGACAGTGGAGTGCCTCAGGGATCTATATTGGGACCCTTACTTTACAGTATATTTATAAATGATCTGGAAAGAAATACAATGAGTGAGATAATCAAATTTGCAGATGACACAAAATTGTTCAGAGTAGTTAAATCACAAGCAGATTGTTATAAATTGCAGGAAGATCTTGTGAGACTGGAAAATTGGGCATCCAAATGGCAGATGAAATTTAATGTGGATAAGTGCAAGGTGATGCAGATAGGGAAAAATAACCCATGCCATAATTACACAATGTTGGGTTCCATATTAGGTGCTACAACCCAAGAAAGAGATCTAGGTGTCATAGTGGATAACACATTGAAATCGTCGGTTCAGTGTGCTGCAGCAGTCAAAAAAGCAAACAGAATGTTGGGAATTATTAGAAAGGGAATGAGTGCCTTCCTTTTTCCAAACTCCTTTCCCATAGTCTCCTTTTCATTGTCTGTTTCTTCTCATGTTTACTTTTCTTCCTAAGAACAAAAGAACATAATAACATGCCATACTGGGTCAGACCAAAGGTCCATCAAGCCCAGAATCCTGTTTCCAAAGTGGCCAATCCAGGCCATAAGAACCTGGCAAGTTCCCAAAAACTAAATCTATCCCGTGTTACTGTTGCTAGTAATAGCAGTGGCTATTTTCTAAGTCAACTTAATTAATAGTAGGTAATGGACTTCTCCTCCAAGAACTTATCCAATCCTTTTTTAAACCCAGCTACACTAACTGCACTAACCACATCCTCTGGCAACAAATTCCAGAGTTTAATTTTGCAAGGAGTGAAAAAGAACTTTCGCCGATTAGTTTTAAATGTGCCACATGCTAACTTCATGGAGTGCCCTCTAGTCCTTCTATTATCCGAAAGAGTAAATAACCGATTCACATCTACCCGTTCTAGACCTCTCATGATTTTAAACACCTCTATCATATCCCCCCTCAGTCGTCTCTTCTCCAAGCTGAAAAGTCCTAACCTCTTTAGTCTTTCCTCATAGGGGAGTTGTTCCATCTCCTTTATCATTTTAGTCGCCCTTCTCTGAACCTTCTCCATCGCAATTATATCTTTTTTGAGATGCGGCGACCAGAATTGTACACAGCATTCAAGCTGAAGTCTTACCATACAAAGGCATTATGACATTTTCCATTTTATTCTCCATTCCCTTTCTAATAATTCCCAACATTCTGTTTGCTTTTTGACTGCCGCAGCACACTGAACTGACGATTGGAATGTGTTATCCACTATGACGCCTAGATCTCTTTCTTGGGTGGTAGCTCCTGATATGGAACCTAACATTGTGTAATTATAGCATGGGTTATTTTTCCCTATATGCATCACCTTGCACTTATCCACATTAAATTTCATGTGCCATTTTGATGCCCAGTTTTTCCAGTCTCACAAGGTCTTCCTGCAATTTATCACAATCTGCTTGTGATTTAACTACTCTGAATAATTTTGTGTCATCTGCAAATTTGATTACCTCACTCGTCATATTCCTTTCAGATCATTTATATATATAATGAAAAGCACAGGTCCCAACTCCCAAAACAGATCCCTGAGGCACTCCACTGCCCACTCCCCTCCACTGAGAAAATTGTCCATTTAATCCTACTCTGCTTCGTATCTTTTAACCAGTTTGAAATCCCCTACATCTGTTTTTTGACCTTGATCTTTTCCTTTCATCTCATTTCTCAGCCTCTTTATTCAGTCAGAGATCTATCTCACCCTCTTCTCTCCCTCTCTCAAGTACTTTCTAACCCCTCTATTCACTACCCCTACCCTGTACTTCATTGCCAATCTCAGACCACATCTCACTCTCACTGATCTCCTGCAATGTGATGCCCTAATCCTTACCACACTGCTATCTCCTTTCTCACTCTCTCACCTCCTACCATCCGAAATCTGACTCTCTCCAACCATTCACTTTCACTTGTCCCAAATATAGCACTTCAAACCATTCTATTCCATTCTCTTTACCTTTCTCTCCTTGCTATGTCTCCACAGCTTTTGTCTTGCTCCTTTCCTCACCCCTACCCATCCTGCTTTAGGGCATTACTTCCTCACTTACTCCCACTGTTGTTACGGTCCCGGGCCGTGCCCCGGTCCCTCCACCTACCTCAGGGGCGGCCCGGGCCGTTTCGGGGGTTCCTCGGGCCTGCAGGCCCTCCAGCGTGTCTCTCCCTCCTCAGGAGAGACGCTGATGGTCCGGCGCGGCTGGCCCCGCCCCCTGACGCGCGCACGCGGGGAGGAGCTCCACTTAAAGGGGCCAGCGTGGGAAAACCCTCAGTCCTGCTGTGGGTGACGTCAGACGCCCTCAGGGTATAAGTACCCTGCACCTAGATCACTCCAGTGCCTTGCAACGAGGTTCCTCAGGTTTCCTGATCTCTAGTTGCTGCGTTCTCCTGGATTGCTCTCTGTTCTCGACCCGGCTTGACTCCTGACTCGTTCTACGTCTTCGTCCCTTGGCTCTGGTATCTGCTTCTGACCTCTGGTTCCGACCCGGATTCGTCCACGACTTCACCTTCAGCTTCTGTCCCTGGCTTGGCTCGCTCTGGCCTCTGGCTCCGACCCGGCTCCATCCACGACTCCGTCTTCTGTCTCATCCCTGGCTTGGTTTCTCTTCCGACTCCTGGCTTCTGACTCGGCTTCCTTCCTGGTCTTTGTTGGCCCAGAAGATTCGCCTAAGTCCCAGCGGCCGGGCCCCTATGGGCGCCTCCTGGGGGGGCTCCGGCTTCCAGGGTGAATCTCCAAAAGTCCCAGTGGCTGGTCTCCTACGGGCTCCTCCTGGGGGAGTACCGGCTTCCAGGGTGAAGACTCTTCAGTCACCGGGGCCCAACGTCGTCCGTCCTCTCAGCCATTGCCGAGTCCTTGGTCGCATAGGACTCCACCTTGTCACAGTGCCGAAGCCTTCCCTGAGACCTCCGTGCCGCCTCCCGGTTGGGACGCTTGCCGTGGTCCTCCACAGCACACCAAGGGTCTACAACCGTAACAACTGTTCCTCCTAGTCTGAAATCATTACCCCACTTTCACCCTTCTTCCCAGCCCATCTTCCTTTCTCTCTCTAATTTCTTCCCCAGAACTCTCATTCTACTTCTGTTCTATTTCCTTCCCAGCTTCCTGTTTCTCACTTTTTCTTTTACTCACTCTCTGGTCCTGGCCAAGAAGGACAAGGACCTACAGAAAGACACTGGACGAGAGTAGCAGGATAAGGCTGGATGAGACAAGTTGGGCAAGGTAAGGATGGACGAGGCAGATTGGGCAAGGTAAGGCAAAGCAAGGCTGGATGAGAGAACACAGTAACATAGTAACACAGGAATGCAGGAACTCAGGAACGCAGGAGCAACACACTGTGCACAAGGCAGGAGACCCATTGTTGAGGCGGCATTAGATAGTCCATGCCACACTTAAATAATGAAGACCTGCTGACATCATCACTAGGTACCATGGGGCTTTTCCAGCCACTGGCCCTTTAAGTACAGATATGCGACTCATGTGCACACACATATGGAAACCTCAGGGAGGAGCAGGATGATGTCAGCTTGCAGGTAGCATTGGAGCTGTATCTGATGCTTAGACCTCTGGATCATGGCAGGATTCCTGAAGCATCTGGAGGGTGCAGAAGGTGCTGAGGTGAGTTGGAGAGAGCAACTGGTTGTGGGCCTACCCTTTGACTGGCCAAATGTAATACAAATTCCCAGGTGCTTGTCTTTCACCTCCTAACCCTTAGCCCCTTCATTGCTCTCAAATGCCCCAGATGCTGCACTTCCCTCTCCCAAACCCCAGTCCTCACTCTGTTCCCTACTGTCCCAAGTTTTGCTTTTCTCCCTCACAACCCTTAGATTTTTTGCGTCTCCAAATGTCCTAGGTACTTCACTCCATCACCATCATCCAGTCTAAGCTGGAAGATGGACAGAACTGGTGCTTTTCCCTTTCTTCCACATGATTCTCGTTCTAAGATACACACGACGTGCAGTTTAGATTTCTAGAGACCTCAATATGGTTCAAATGGTATCTTAGTACAGTTGCCAACTGGCTCCGGATTTTCAGGACAGATTTATCCAGTCCTTAGTTTTACTCCATTGCATGCTGGGACTTATTCTGATTTACCTATTGTATGCCCTCAGAAAATCAAGACTATGAGTACATGCAGGGGAGTAAAAGCAGGACTGGATCAACCTATGCTGAAAATCTAGAGCCAGTTGCCAACCCTGTATCTTAGACACACAAATGCATGGGCAGAAGGGAAAAGTGCCAGCTCTATTCTTCTGGCTTCTGCTGGGTCATGCGGAGGAGAGAATAACAAATTCAGACTTACATTCTTAACTCCTGTGGTGGCTACAGATTCCTTAGCCCTGTATGAGCTAGATCAGGAGGATGGGGTGGCAGGAGAGCATTTTGTTTTTGACCTCATGGGCACATTAGAATTTTGATTAGGGAAACAGTCTAATGAGGCCCATAGAAGTGTGATACTTGAGGCAGGTCCTACTCTGTCCTCTCTTGCCTTCCCCTTAACCCAACCATTTCTGAGCTCATGGGGTGGCACAATGTTAAGTTGCCTTTAGGGCAATGGCACCTATGGTCATGGCCTCACTGGCCATAGACTAGCTACAGCTCTGGTTGTTCTTGGGGTGGTTTCTCATAAGAAGACGTCTATCCTGATTCCTATCTTGTTAAGGAGGCTGGGGCCCAAGTTTGGAGTGTTCAGGCCTTCAGAACTTGGGATCTTGTGATGTTTTGGGACTCCAGGGAACTACTGATGCTATTGAAGAATCAGAGGTAATATCACGGAAGATTGCTTCATGCTGTGTAAGGGGCTATCCATAAATGACATCACACTATTTTGGCATGAAATCAACCCCTGTCTCCCTCTCATCACACTTTGTCACAAATCTCCAAACCTGTTTTCAATTATAATGTCACAAACTTAGAACCTCCCCCTTATATTAAGCTGCAATACTAAACTGCAAACAATTATCAGTCTACGTTTTACTCGAGCAAAATAGAATTAGTAATGTACACACAGTTTAGGCATTCATCACACATTGTAGTCAATCTGTATTATAATTAAAGTTGTTCAGTGTTGCAAAATTAAATAACTATTTCCTGTCGTGTAGCCAGATGGACTCAGAACAAATGGGTATAGTATGCTCGTGCTAGCAGTTGGAGATGGATCTGACGTCAGCACGGGTGTATATATACCCCCCCACAGGAAGCGTAGCAACTTAGTAATTTCCGTCTCCAAAGCAGTTTGGAGAGCCTGCACGCTTGCGGAGCGTGTTTTCCAAATCTACTTTCTACTTTTCTTTTTCTAACAACTTCTACAGCATCGAGCCCCGCACTCCTGCAGTGATATCCTAAGGTCCCTCCCCCAGTAGAGTTTCCCGGGGTGATTTCCGTGATCCCCCGGAGGTTTAAGTCCTCGGTCCGGTGGCCGAATCGTGGCAGGGACACAGCCCCCGGGCGAGGTTCGGGTGAGGCTTACGAGGCGCCTCGATCCCGGCGTGGACGAGGCAGCGGGTGCATATCCTCAAACACGGCGGTGAAGGTATTTCCCCTCTCCCACCGCAGCCGGAGACCGCCCGGGTTCCAGCCGGGAAGCGCCGAGAATCAGGTAAGGTGTACGGCTTTTACTTCTGGTCTCCGAGGAACCGAGGATCGGCAGCGTGGCATGCCGTGGAGGGCGCCATTTTGTGGCCTTGTTCAGGTATTGAGCGCCCGTGATAGGCGCAGATCTATGACTAGGCGCATATTCTATTCCTCCTTGTGCGTATATTGCTAACCTTTATTGCTAAGCGCATGTTGAATACCATTAAGCGTGTATTGCTAACCGCTTATTGCTGAGAGCATATTGAATACCATTGAGCGTGTATTGCTAACTGCTTATTGCTGAGAGCATATTGAATGACATTGAGCGGGTATTGCTAACCGCTTATTGCTGAGAGCATATTGAATGACATTGAGCGTGTATTGCTAACCGCTTATTGCTGAGAGCATATTGCATACCATTGAGCGCGTATTGCTAACCACTTATTGCGGAGAGCATATTGAATAACATTGAGCATGTATTGCTAACCGCTTATTACTGAGAGCATATTGAATTACATTGAGCGTATATTGCATATTGCTGCCGCATATTATTATTGTGCGCCTGTTGTATTAAGCGCATATTACTGCCGCATATTTTTATTGGGCGCCTGTTGTATTAAGCGCATATTGCTGCCGCATATTATTCAATGGAACAGAACGCCTGAGCGTCTTCAGCGGGGGCGCCTCCTGCCTCCGGCATTAAAGCCCTCGGCCTCTGCTCCGCATGCCAGCTTAGAGCCACGCACAGTGAAGAGCCAGACTCCCTATGTGCCCAATGTGAGGAGGCAGTGGGACCCTCGGGCCAGGACCAGTCTCAGCCACGATTTGCTGACAGTTCCCCAGGGGCTACCCCGGATTTAGCGGGCAGTCTCGACCAATTGGGAATCCCGGGGGATCTTGTACCCCGGCGATTAGAGGCTGCTTCAATTTCCTGGGTGGATCTCTTTAAGGGGATTCATGCCTTTGTACAGATGCAAATGGCATCCCGTCCAGGCCCTGCGGTTCCAGTTGTTCCTGTTGTTCCTGCTGTTTCTGCGGTCCCTGCGGTGCCTGCGACTGCGGCAGCCGCTGCGGCTGCCACTGCGGTGGCGGCTCCAGCGGATTCTGTTCCTGGACCCTCACACCCTTCTCGTGAGTGGGACCTCCCGCCGCTGGACAGTCCAGATCAGTCAGACCAGGAGGTTTCACCGGATGAGTCTGAACTCCCGGACGAGGGGGAACTTCCCCCAGGGATTGAGCCATATAGAATCATGAGGCGGTTCTTCCCTAAGGAGGATCTCTCGGACCTGGTGTCCCAGTGCCTGGCGGAGTTGGATATTACAGGTCCCAGCGCTATGGTGCCCTCTGCGCAGAACCCCCTGCTGGAAGGTCTTCGTCCTACAGCCCGCCATTTTCCATTCTTGCAAGCAGCACAACAACTGATAGATTTAGAATGGGCTGCACCAGCGGCCGCATTCAAAGGGGGCCGGGCTCTGACGGGCATGTACCCACTGGCGCCGGCTATCCAGGAGCTGCTGGCGTGCCCTCAGGTGGATGCCTTGATTAGCGCTGTGATCAAGCGCACTACCATTCCAGTTGAGGGGGGGGGGGGGCGGCCCTCAAGGAGCCTCATGACCGGCGACTGGACACCATTCTGAAACAGTCTTTTGAGGTGGCAGCTCTATCTTTGCGGATCGCAACCTGCTGCACAGTGGTGACGCGTTCCTGTTTGTCACAGGTCAGGAACAACGCTCCAGCAGCAGACATGGAGTCCGCTCTCTCGTTCCTCACGGATGCTGCATCAGACCTAGTCTGAACAACAGCCAAGGGGATCTCATCCTCCGTAGCTGCCAGGAGGCAGCTCTGGATCGGGAAATGGTCAGCCGATGCACCTTCAAAGACACGCCTCACCAGATTGCCCTTTAAGGGCTCTTTCCTGTTTGGCAGCGACCTTGATAAACTGGCCAGCACATGGGCGCTTCTCCGGTACCTCGACTGCCGGAAGATCGGGTCAGAAGGAATCAGCACGCCTTTCCAAGGACCTCCAGGGGTAGAAGCTCTCAGCGCTTCATTCCCTACAGGAGTCGCTACCAGGCACCTCATCCTCAGGCCAGGAACCAGTCCTTTCGGACCAAGCAGCGCAAGAGGGGAGCAGGCCCGGGCTCCGGTCCCGGCCGCACCTCACAATGAGAGTCCGCCGATCCATCTGGGGGACGGAGCCATAGGAGGCAGGTTAACCCTCTTCTACCCCAGATGGGTCGAGATTACGTCAGACCAGTGGGTCCTCGTCATCATCCGAGAGGGGTATTATCTGGATTTTCATCATCTCCCTCCGGACAAGTTTGTGGAATCTTCCTGTCCCACACACAAGAAGGCAGCATTGGAAGCTACCCTGGCGAGGCTCCTGTCCTTGAAAGCCATCATCCCAGTACCTGCATGGGAAGTGAATTCTGGGCACTATTCCATTTATTTCATGGTACCAAAGAAAGGGGGCACCTTTCGGCCCGTACTGGACCTCAAGTCAGTCAATCGATACTTAAGGGTCCCGAGGTTTCGCATGGAAACTCTGCGCTCCGTCATGACCGCAGTACAGCCAGGAGAATTCCTCATGGCATTAGACTTGTCGGAAGCCTACCTGCATATCCCGATCCATCCAGATCACCAGCGCTACCTACGCTTCAAGGTTCTAGGATGCCACTTCCAATTCCGGGCTCTGCCCTTTGGGTTGGCCACGTCACCACGGACCTTCACCAAGGTGGTCGTAGTGGTAGCAGCGGCACTCAGACGGGAAGGAATTCTGGTCCATCCCTACCTAGACGACTGGCTGATCAGGGTGAAATCTCGAGAGGAGAGCCTTCGGACAACCGACAGAATGATCGCCCTTCTGGAAAGCCTGGGCTGGGTAATCAACCTCAGCAAGAGTTGCCTACAGCCTTCTCAGTCGCTGGAATACCTGGGAGTACAGTTCGACACCCAGGCAGACACAGTCAGTCTCACTACCAAGAGAAAGTTAAAACTTCAGACCCGTATCCGGTACTTGATGGGAGCCAGTCGGCCCATTGCTTGGGATTATCTGCAGGTTCTCGGCCTTATGGCCTCTACCCTGGAAGTGGTACCTTGGGCAAGGGCCCATATGAGACCTCTACTGCGCTCCCTGCTCTCTCTCTGGAGTCCCCGCTTCCGGAACTACTCCGTGCATCTACCTCTACCAGCCAGAGTGCGGACCCGGTTACGGTGGTGGTTGCAATCCAACCACATGAGCAGGGGGTCGAAGATGTCCTCCCCCATGTGGACTCTGCTCACCACAGATGCCAGCCTGAGCGGCTGGGGAGCACACTGCGAAGGTCTTACCGCACAAGGGCGGTGGAACAGAGAAGAGTCAGCATGGAACATCAACCGTCTAGAAGCTCGGGCAGTCCGATTGGCATGCCTTCGATTTGCCCACAGACTGAAGAACAGAGCAGTCAGAGTGATGTCCGACAACGCCACCACGGTGGCATACATCAACCGTCAGGGCGGAACCAGAAGCCGACAGGTATCTCTGGAGATCGCCCCACTGATGGCTTGGGCAGAGGCGAATCTTCAGGACATCTCCGCCGTCCACATTGCCGGGAAGGACAACACCACAGCAGACTTCCTCAGCAGAGAAAGCTTAAATCCGGGAGAGTTGCAGCTGTCACCCACAGCCTTCCAGATGATTGTGGATCACTGGGGGATTCCGGACATGGATTTACTGGCGGACAAGTCCAATGCTCAAGTACCCAGATACTTCAGCCGCAGGCGCGATCCGTTCTCACACGGAATCAATGCCCTGGTTCAGCCATGGCCTCCAGGTACTCTGCTATATGCCTTTCCTCCGTGGCCTCTGCTGGGCGCCATCATCCACAAGATTCAGAAACACCGGGGCCTAGTTCTTCTAGTGGCACCAGACTGGCCAAGAAGACCCTGGTACACGGACATGAGAAGACTACTGGCAGGGGAACCTCTTCCCCTGCCTCCTCTCCGGGACCTTCTACGTCAAGGTCCCATCCTCCACGAGGATCCAGCTCAATTCTCTCTTACGGTCTGGCCATTGAGAGGGCTAGACTGAAGAAAAGAGGTTACTCGGAGCCCGTGATCGTTACACTCCTCCGAGCTCGCAAGTTTTCCACATCCGTCACCTACGTAAGGATCTGGAGAATATTTGAAGCATGATGCGACACTCATGGCACCAATCCACATGCGACCACGATCCCTATTGTTCTGGATTTCCTGCAAGATGGACTTCAGAAGGGTCTCTCCCTCAGCTCCATCAAAGTTCAGGTGGCTGCACTGTCTTGCTATGGTCCCAGGAGGGATGGCAAGACTATTGCCACGCATCCAGATGTGTCTCGCTTCCTGAAAGGAGTCAAGCATATTCGGCCGCCACTGAAGTGGCCTGTGCCCTTATGGAACCTCAATCTTGTTTTGGATTTCCTCGCGGGATCCACCTTCAGACCCCTTCGGGGCCTGTCTCTCCGTTCTTTAACCTTGAAGATGGTGTTCTTATTGGCGGTCTGTTCAGCACGCCACGTCTCAGAGCTACAAGCACTGTCCTGCCGTGATCCCTTTCTCAGAATCACTCCAGAGGCTATTCATCTTCGCACGGTTCCCTCCTTTCTCCCTAAAGTGGTCTCACAGTTCCACCTTAACCAAACTATATCCTTGCCTACCACGGCGGGTTTGAAGAAATCTGAAGAAGGATGTTTGCTACGCCATCTCGACATAGGCAGACTACTGCCCAGATATCTGGAAAAGGCACAAGAAGTACGAAGGACGGACCATCTGTTCGTCCTGCACAGCGGGGAACGACAAGGGGAAGCGGCCTCTCGGCCCACCATCGCCCGCTGGATTAAAGAAGTTATCAGAGCAGCTTACGTAGAGGCTGGGAAATCTCCGCCTCTACAGGTCAAGGCTCATTCTACCAGAGCACAAGCGGTATCCTGGGCAGAATCCAGAATGCTGTCGCCTGCAGAAATATGTAAAGCGGCGACGTGGTCCTCCCTCCATACCTTCTCCAGGTTCTACCGTCTGGATGTCCAGGCCAGGGAGGACACAGCATTTGCGAGGGCGGTCCTACATGGTCCTCAGGCAGCCTCCCGCCCAGGCTGGGAGTAAAGCTTTTGTACATCCCATTTGTTCTGAGTCCATCTGGCTACACGACAGGAAATGTTGAGATTACTTACCTGATAATCTCGTTTTCCTTAGTGTAGACAGATGGACTCAGCATCCCGCCCAGCTGCCTGTGTACATGGGTTTCACCGATCCAAGGTAAGCCATGTCATCTGTTTCCATAAGAGCGTACACTCTACCAGGTGTCAACGCCTTCCGGTTGGGAATGCTGGCGGTCTCCAGCTACTATCAATCGGTCAGGGGGATCCTGTTTCACTTTTCACTGAGCGTCAGTACACACATCCATAACAGCTTTTGCAAGGAAGATTACTAAGTTGCTACGCTTCCTGTGGGGGTATATATACACCCGTGCTGACGTCAGATCCGTCTCCAACTGCTAGCACGAGCATACTATACCCATTTGTTCTGAGTCCATCTGTTTACAGTAAGGAAAACGAGATTATCAGGTAAGTAATCTCAACATTTTGTTGCAAAAACAATTCATCCTACCATGGGGAAGAAAAGGGATCTGCTATTGTGCAAACAGGGACACTGCTGACAGAACCATTGCTTTCTGGAACAGATAGTCCATGTAGATCTAGATCATCTTCATCATGCCACTCCACATTCTTTACATTCCCTGCTTGTGCAATGATCACCATCGGCTCACATTGTCGACAGGCAGCCACTCTCAATGGTCTGACAATTTTGGATGGACCTGTCCTATGTTTGTGCGTTGCTGTGTGGTTTCGCAGCATCATCATAGATGCAAAATATTGATGACATATCTTGCATGTCCTTTCACTCAGTACTGCCTGGACTGACGGACAATACAGGGCATTTGGAATACAATAGAATGTTGTAGCTGAACGATGAAGAATACTGGGTTCCGTGTGCCTTTTTTGTGCTAGAGTAGGGGTGACTAAACATTTTGAGCTGCAATCCAACTTCTATTTGTGCAATTGGTTGGGGGCCCTCAAAATTAGTGGGGGGAGTGGGGGAGGTGCACATATGCATTGGCCCTTGGGCACCGGAGACTCTCGCTATGCCACTACTGCCATAATAGAAAAGTAATCTTATGACTTTCTGATGTTATGATATTTTAAATCCCCCCCTATCTTTTCGTCGCAAAAGTGGTTACCTCTTCCCCCCCCCCCCATTGGAGCATGATGTCATTTATGAGCAGCCCCTAAAGAATGGAATTCTTAGCTAGAGTCATAAAAAGGAATGCCAAGCTTGGGGAAACATACTGGGGTTATGTTACCACAGAAAAATCCATGCTAAAACACAGGTTAAAACCCAAACTTAGGTCAGAATGGCTAATTGCATCAGTCACATAATGCTTAAAACATTTTTAGATGTTCAGATATACTGTACATGTCACCAGAGATGTTGTGGTGCTGGGATTATTTATTTATACATACTGAAGGTTTTTGGCCTTGCAACATAATCTCACTCTAATGGTTCCATTTTTTCCTCAGTTATTTTTCACTTACAATTTCAGTTATCTATTTCAATCCTGCACAGCTATTACCACATTTGTGTCTATGTGTACGATGGTTGTGTGTGAAAGTGTGTGTACATGTGCTGTTCACAGGAGGTTTGTGTGTGTGGGGGGGGAGATACATGGGATGGGTTGGGGGTGTGTGGAGGCTGAGTGTGTGGGTGTTGGGACCTTGTTTTGCATGTATGTTTTGTTTACGGTATGTGGAGGGAAGTGAGATGATAGGGTATGGTAGTGTGTGTGTGTATGTGGGCAGGGTTGCTTCAGAAGTGTGGATTGTAAGGTGCCTTACTTTGCCAATTGCTTCAGTTTTTTTTCCCTCATCTGACAACGTTTCACAACCTCTTACTGTCTCCCATATTAAAGCAAATTGGGATTTTTTGGAAGAGTTCTTTCTCTGAAAACACACTGATCCAATGTTTCTAATTTTCAAATTCATTCAATATATCTGTATTTTCTTCCAGGAAGCCAAATTTGTTGACATTCTGTCCTTCCTTTGTTGAGTTATTTTGCCCCCAGACAGATGGATAGACAGACAGACAAGGATGCCTTTTACATAATTCTTTCCAACATTCCAAATATTGTAAAGCATAAAAATGGCTATGGTCATTCTTCCACTCCCTGCCTCCGCCATCCACTCCCTGCCTCATCCATCCTGCTCCTTTGGAATGCACACTCATGCTGCCAGAGCATGATATACTGTGAAGAATTATGGATTATTTCTACACTGAGAATTCATACTCCTTGTTGTTCATTATGTTCATCCTCTCAAGCACTTCTAAGTGTACCAAGTCATCATCATGCCCCTTTAGATTCTACAAGGAAAAGAGCCTTCTCGATTGTGGGACCAACAATGTAGAACAACTTACCTATACAGCTCCGGAACATTAAAGACCCAAAAGAGTTTAGGAACGTCCTTACAACATGTTTATTTAGAGAGCATTTAAGTATCTTCAGGCACAATAAAATGGGTCAAGAAATATCCCACTGCTTTGTGGATTATTAAGTTGCCTTTAGTGGCTTTTATGTACTTTTTAAAGTTCAATCTTTGGTTTGATATGTTTTATGCTATTATTGTATGTTATTACAGCCCATGCATGTTTTTTAATATGACCAACCCCCAACTGGATAAATTAATTTTAAATAAATAAATAAATAAATGTTGAACTTATCAGCGGTGCTGGCAGGAGCTGTATTGACTCCCACCTACTAGGAGCCAGGAGAATGTGCATTCTGGAGGACAGGAAAAGGGGAGGGAACAGAGGCTATCTTAAGTCATTGGGGGTGAAGGGAAAGATGGGGAAGCCCTTGATCGCTAATGTTCAATTCTTTTGTAGGGGAAGATTGCTGAACATGGGGCAAAGGGTGTCCCAGGTCAGCCAGAGCCATTTTGAATATAGGAAATGGCCTGGGACCTTGGCTGCTCAAGTAGAAGGGACCTAGCGGGAGACAGTTTCTATTTTTGGGGTGGAGGGCCTGCTTTTAGATACGTAGGGAGAGGTCTTTAGCTTTTGGGCAAAAAGGGTGATACTCAAGGGGCAGCTGGTGGTTTATGTTCAGGGGTAAGAGGCAGGGTCTGCTCGAGGTGGACTTCTCAGGGAATAGGGAGGCTAGTCCTCTTAGGGCAGTCACTCTGGGTTGCCAATGTCCCTTATATGAGAGTGGTATGGGAGGCGTGGAGGTTTTGCTGTTACATTAGCAGGCAAGTAAACCTACCGATGATCTCATGAAAAATTAAATACTCCTGTTGAGGGTGTACTTATCGTTCTCTAGTTCAATATTTTTCTCATTTTAAAGACTTTTTTGTATTATTGGTAATGTTTAAGTGGAAATTACTGATGACACACTTTTAATTGGCTTTAACATGCAGTAAGCACCAATTTAAAGTGCATGAACATTTTAACCCATATTAGTAAACAGCCCCAGATACAGATGTGCTTCATGTTAATGTTATGATGGCATTACCGAATGGTGGTATATAAAACGTGATACATAAATAAATAACATAAATAAATCTTAGTAGTGGTTTATAATTCTTGACCATTTTTCAATTCTTTCCTTCTCCCTCTCCAACAAACTGACATGAATATATTTGGAAAAGTATTTCTCCTTAGTTTGTCTCTTTAATTATGACTGGAATGCCAAAAAGATAAATTTCTAGGCAGGAAGTAATTTATGCCTATTTGCTCAGAGAAATATTACATTAAACAAAGAAAACTTAATTAAGTACAGAATCTGATGGTAAACATACCATGCATGGGCCATTGGGGCTTGAAATTGACTTAAATGAAACACTTAGCTTGAGGTCAGCTTTCACTATAGGAAGGTTGCTGTACATTATTCTGCAATTAACTAAGAACATTACATTACTTATGTATTATCATATTGCATTCATAAAACCATTTTCAATTAACTTTTACTGATTGAATAGCCTAGTAGGTTTGTTAGATCAATACATCTCTATTATGCTACTCACTTTAAAGAAGAGAGAGTTTGGTTTTGCTTCTTTCAGGCGATACCTGCTCTGTTTAATATTGTACAACTTGTGCACTCCTGGTCATGAAAACAGTTTCACATATCACCCAATGTCATGCTGGCATTTTGACTAGGATTTTATAATTTTTTAGTCATCATGAGATATTACCTTAGCCAAAAATTTTAGCCAATCACTGGCTCCTAAGATTGAACAAAATATCATTCCCCAATGGCACAAAACTCTAAACTGTTGGAAAGGAGAGGGTGTTGCTATGGACTTTTATTTTTCTCCAAAAGCCAAGTATTCTTTTTCTGTTGATTGAATAAAAGGTATTGATATTAAATTTAAAAATCTGTTTATTAAGGCTGATGATAATTAAAAACAAAAAGGTTATAATTAGTGACACAGTTTTGGTGGAATTGCTACAGATTAATTTTATGTTTGCATTGCACAATTTTGGATAAAATTTTAAGAAACATATTTTTGTTACGTGCTGATTGAAAGCATAGTTGAAATCATTCAATTATAGTCTACAGGTTTTCAACTTTATTGGCATCAGGGTTTTGAAACTCTATATTTCAAAGTTGTTTTCCCCAATTTTTTCTATTGTGCTTCTTGAACTGAGCAAAATTAAGTCAGATGAGCATTGTACGACAAATTTCTGATGCTTTGTGTGACAACAATTAGTCAATTTAAAAATTAATGAAAGAGAGAGGGAGGCAACTATTTTAGCTCCTAAGAGCTTTAAATGCCCAGGACATAGTGCAAATTTTAATGCTATACAGTACAAAGTGTTAGGAGACATGGAAAGATTGTATTGGAGACACAAGTTGCTTTTGTGCAGTAACTGAATTGAAAATCGTGACATTTTGAGGCTTATATATTAAACTGTGAAACTGTTTCACACACAATAAAATAGAAAAAAAAGGCCTCAAAATGAAGACATAACATTAATTTGCAAGTTTCCCTGAACAGTGATCCCATTTTCAAAAAATTTCATAATTTCCTAGAGATGTGCATGGGGCAAATTTATGATTTTTTTTTTCATTTTTTTTTTAAATTCAGTTTTTTTGTGTGTTTGATGTTTATTTTGCTTCAGTTCATTTGCCAAACCAAAATAAACATGAAATAAGAAAACAAAGACAAAAGCAAAAAAACAGATTGGGAACACCATGCTCATTTCCCCCCCCCCCCCCGCCCCCCATCTCCAAACCCCCTGCACCCTGCATGAAACCTGCTTACTTCTTTTGTGGGGATCTCCATAGCAGAAAGGGGCAGCAGCTGTCCCAACTTCTATTGCCCCATGGCTGCCGGTTAAAAATGGCACTGGCCAGTTCTGAGACTAGCATCAATATAAGAACATAAGAACATGCCATACTGGGTCAGACCAAGGGTGCATCAAGCCCAGCATCCTGTTTCTAATATGTTTTATGGCTCTCAAACACACAGCCATAAAGCATTTAGCCCTGAAACAAAATGGCTCTGAACATTTTCACATATTTTGGAATGACTTGAGATTTGGTTTAGTTGTAATGAACCAAACTGAAATGTAGTTATTCATCACATTTTGCAAGTTTCTTGTGCAGGTTTGCTGTGGAGCTCATTTGCAGTAGCTGAGTTCCAGTAGTAATCCTGCATGGAAAAGAAGCTGCTAAGCCATGGGAAATTTTGCGGGATAGTATATTTCTCTTTGTTTGATAGAAGAATCTGCATACCACTTAAGCATTACTTTTTAGTTCTAACTACTCCATTGTCAAATTATCATCAATGTTGTGGGGGCACAACCAAAGTGCCACCTAAAATGAACTCAAGCATAATTTCAGAGACAATCAAGATATATGGGGCAAGCAATAAGTTGTAAGTGGCACCTCTTTACTGAATAAACAATACATTTGTGACTAGTTTTTCAAAAGTATGCTGCCTTTGTCAGGTCATATCAAAATAAGATAAGCATAACTTTCCCTGAATATACAAGTAATTTACAGGTTGTATTACAAAGATGGTGATTATTTTCAAAGTTGTAAAGAGCTATAAACTTAAAAGATGGGTGGAGTAAGGAGGTTGTGATGCATTCACTGGAAAATGAAACGAGAGATCTATATATACTAGTAATGGGTGAATAAATCACTGTCCATATTAAGTCCCATTTGTGTCTATCTGAAAGTTTTTGGCTATTTTAAGTTTCACATATTTTTTATCTTGGATAGTTCTGAAGTTCCCTTTTAGCATCCTGATCATAAAGTCACTGATGCTGTGATCTGGGCCGGGAAAAAAATGCCCCCTAACAGAAGTCTCTCCTTGTTATCTTGTGTCTTTGAAGGTTTATTATTGCCTTTAATTTTGGACCTGTTTTACTGATTTAACATTGATGATGACAAAAAAAGACCAATCTGTCATCCAGGCTGTCCAGTTATTATATGTCCCAGCTGCCACCTATAGAATTCTGACAGCTCGTAGAATATCACTCCATATTCAGCTTAGTTTTTGTTTGTCTTCCTCAATGATTTTCTGCCATCTTGGGGAGATGACCATTTATGATTCCATATTTAATCCATCCACTCTTTCCCCCTCCACACTATGTCTTACCACCAAGCTTTGTATTGATCTAAACAGCTAACAAAGGGCTAGATTCATCAAACTATCGCATGCGATAGGAAAAGGGGCATGTTTTATGGTAATAACCTATTTATCTAAATGTGCACTATATTAGCGCTTCTCTCTCTCTCTCACACCCAAAACGCTATTTGTGAAAAGATTACAAAGTATGATCTAGCCATATCGCACAGCTTAACGCCAATGAAAAAAGTGCAGTAGGATGGCTTTGAAAATTGCGAAGCCAGCCCACTTTGATAGAAATCCTGCTCCAAACTCCTCCCCATTTTCCAAATTAGCATCACACTGTTCGTTATGGTGTATTTCATATGCGTGAAGGTGTTTTTCGCATGCGAAAAGGGCATAACGTGAGTTAGAAAATAACCCCCGAAATTTGTGAGGCTGTTGCTAAACATAGAAACATAGAAACATAGAAACATAGAAATGACGGCAGAAGAAGACCAAATGGCCCATCCAGTCTGCCCAGCAAGCTTCACACACTTTTTTCTCTCATACTTATCTGTTTCTCTTAGCTCTTGGTTCTATTTCCTTTCCACCCCCACCATTAATGTAGAAAGCAGTGATGGGGCTGCATCCAAGTGAATATCTAGCTGATAAGTTAGGGGTAGTAGGGGTAGTAACCGCCGCAATAAGCAAGCTACACCCATGCTTATTTGTTTTACTCAGACTATGTTATACAGCCCTTATTGGTTGTTTATCTTCTCCCCTGCCGTTGAAGCAGGGAGCTATGCTGGATATGCTTGAGGTATCAGTTTATTCTTCTCCCATGCTGTTGAAGCAGAGAGCCATGTTGGATATGCATCGAAAGTGAAGTATCAGGCACATTTGGTTTGAGGTAGTAACCGCCGTAACAAGCCAGCTACTCCCCGCTTTGTGAGTGTGAACCCTTTTTTCTTCTCCCCTGCCGTTGAAGCAGGGAGCTATGCTGGATATGCGTGAAGTATCAGTTTTTTCTTCTCCCCTGCCGTTGAAGCAGAGAACTATGCTGTATATGCATAGAAATAGAAGTAACAGGCTTATTTGGTTTGGGGTAGTAACCGCCGTAACAAGCCAGCTACTCCCCCCTTTGTGAGTGCAGATCCTTTATTCCACATTTCCTCTTGCTGTTGAAGCTAGAACGATGTTGGAGTCACAGTAAGCATGTGTACGTTTATTGAATAAGGGTATTGTCTCCAGGCAGTAGCCATCATTCTGGCGAGTCACCCACTCTTCATTGGCGGCCTCTTGACTTTATGGATCCACAGTGTTTATCCAACGCCCCTTTGAAGTCCTTAACAGTTCTGGTCTTCACCACATCCTCCGGAAGGGCATTCCAGGCATCCACCACCCTCTCCGTGAAGAAATACTTCCTAACATTGGTTCTGAATCTTCCTCCCTGGAGCTTCAAATCGTGACCCCTGGTTCTGCTGATTTTTTTCCTACGGAAAAGGTTTGTCGTTGTCTTTGGATCATTAAAACCTTTCAAGTATCTGAAAGTCTGTATCATATCGCCTCTGCTCCTCCTTTCCTCCAGGGTGTACATATTTAGATTCTTCAATCTCTCCTCGTACGTCATCTGATGAAGATCCTCCACCTTCCTGGTCGCCCTTCTCTGTACCGCTTCCATCTTGTCTTTGTCTTTTTGTAGATACGGTCTCCAGAACTGAACACAGTACTCCAGGTGAGGCCTCACCAAGGACCTGTACAAGGGAATAATCACTTCCCTTTTCTTACTCGATATTCCTCTCTCTATGCAGCCCAGCATTCTTCTGGCTTTTGCTATAGCCTTGTCGCATTGTTTCGCAGACTTCATATCATTAGACACTATCACCCCAAGGTCCCTCTCCTGCTCCGTGCACATCAGCCTTTCCCCCCCCATCGAATACAGTTCATTCGGGTTTCCACTCCCCATATGCATGACTTTGCACTTCTTGGCATTGAATCTCAGCTGCCATATCTTCGACCACTCTTCCAGTTTCCTTAGATCCCGTCTCATTCTCTCCACTCTTTCCGGCGTGTCCACTCTGTTGCAGATCTTAGTGTCATCCGCGAAAAGACAAACCTTGCCTTCTATCCCGTCCGCAATGTCGCTCACAAAGATATTGAACAGGACCGGTCCCAACACCGATCCTTGCGGTACACCACTTAAAACCGCTCTCTCTTCAGAGAAGGTTCCATTTACCATCACACATTGTCTTCTGTCCGTCAACCAATTTGCAATCCAGGTCACCACCTCGGCACTCACTCCCAAGCTTCTCGTTTTATTCACCAGTCTCCTGTGTGGAACCGTGTCAAAAGCTTTGCTGAAATCCAAGTATATGATATCGAGCGCTCTTCCTCGATCCAATTCCTTGGTTACCCAGTCAAAAAAGTCAATCAGATTTGTCTGACAGGATCTTCCCCTGGTGAATCCATGTTGCCTCTGGTCCATCAATTCTCCGGACTGTAGATAGTTCACTATTCTCTCTTTCAGCAGTGACTCCATTACTTTTCCCACCACCGAAGTGAGGCTGACCGGTCTGTAGTTGCCAGCCTCCTCCCTGTTCCCACTCTTGTGAAGCGGGACCACCACCGCTCTTCTCCAATCACTCGGCACCACTCCCGTTTCTAGGGATCTATTGAACAGGTCACACAGCGGAGCCGCCAGAACATCTCTGAGCTCCCTCAATATCCTTGGATGAATCCCATCAGGCCCCATGGCTTTGTCCACTTTCAGGTTCTTTAGCTCTTCCCACACATTTTCTACTGTAAAAGGATTTTCATCTATTCCACTTCCCACCAGTTTTTTGTTGTGAAGAGATGGTCCTTCTCCAGGGTCTTCTTTAGTGAACACAGAGCTGAAGTATTCGTTTAATATTTCTGCCATTTCTTCGTCTCCCTCCACACATTGATCATTACCACCTTTCAATTTCACTATACCACTTTGGATCTTTCTCTTTTCGCTGATGTATCTGAAAAATGTTTTGTCTCCATTTTTTACCTCCTTGGCAATCCTCTCTTCCGCTTGCCTTTTTGCCAACTTGATTAATTTCTTTGTCTCCCTCAGTTGAATCAGATATTCTTCTTTGTGTTCCTCCCTTTGGGATCTTTTATATATCTTGAATGCTGTTCTTTTAGCTTTAATTTTGTCAGCCACCTCCTTTGAGAACCAGATAGGTTTCAATTTTCTTTTGCTTTTCTTTACATTTCTAACGTATAGAGCAGTTGCCTTGGTGATTGCTCCTTTTAGATTGGTCCACTGCTGATCCACATCTCTCTCGTTCTCCCATCCTTTAAGTTCTTCCTCCAGGTACTTCCCCATTTCCTCAAAGTCTGTGTTTTTGAACTGTAAAACTCGGGTCTTTGTGGTTCTTTTCCCTATTCTTTTAGTGATATTAAACCATACCGTTTGATGATCACTGCTGCTGAGGTGGGCACCCACCTGGACATCTGAGACATTATCTGCATTAGTGAGCACTAAGTCGAGTATAGCTCCTTCTCTGGTGGGTTCCAACACCATTTGTTTGAACAAAGATACTTGCATGGCATCCACTATCGCTCTACTATTTTTAGTTTCTGTAGATGGGATTTTCCAGTCTACATCTGGCATATTAAAGTCACCCACGAACACCACTTCTCCCTTCTTACCTATCTTATGGATGTCTTCAACCAGGTCTCTGTCCAGCTCTTCCTTTTGGTTTGGAGGCCTGTAAACCACTCCAATATAAATGGATGCTCCGTCATCTTTTTTTAGGTCGAGCCATAGAGCTTCTTCCTTACCCCAACTTCCTTGTAGCTCAGATGCTTGGATGTTGTTTCTGACATAAAGAGCCACACCTCCCCCTTTTCTATCCACTCTGTCCTTCCTTAACAAGTTATAGCCTGGTATTGTTGTATCCCAATCATGAGATTCTGTGAACCATGTCTCTGTGATAGCAACAATGTCCAATTGTGCCTCAGCCATTAGGGCCTGCAGATCTGGGATTTTATTTCCCAAACTATGAGCATTTGTGGTCATAGCCTTCCAGGTACTCTCTTTAAGGTTATTGCTTTTCCTGGACTCCTTATAAGATATTAGTTGAGATTTGCTATTCACTTCACTCTCTCTTTTTTTAGTTGTGCCACTGTTGACAGAGTTATTCATCTGAATTAGATTTTTCTTTTGGTTATGGATCATGAAATACTGCATGCATTGTGTTTTTTCTCTCATTTCTGGTAACACTTCAATGTTTTTCTGAAGAACTTCTTCAGTTTTTAATATAGAGATGGCTTGTTGTTCTTTTTGCATTTGGTAAATTGTGTGTCTCCTCATCACAGGTCTAATTCTACCTGAGCCCACTGTATTCCTGGATTTTAAAGAACTTAATGACCTGTTTGAGTGGGGGGGTGTACCTGTTGGCTGCCCATCTGTCAAAAATGGGTGACTGTGGGGCCTACCTGAGCCTAATGAATCTCCTTTTCTTGACTCCTGGTTTTTTTGTGATATTGGGGAATTATGTTCTGAGTAATCCAGTAATCCAGTAAACATCCAGCATCCTAGGTTGCCATAGTCTTGAAGGACTCTACCTGGTTAGCACCAATCCAGTTGGTTTCTGTTGAGTTTTAGCCTGACAAACCCATAGCCTGCAGTATCATTAGGTCATGCTTCATTTTTGCACCCTTTGTTTTGTCTTCACCACCTCTCCCTTACCTCTGCTCATGAGAGAATAAAAGGTGGATGGTTTGCCATACTGCAAATTCCTAACCCTGTTCCTACCACTGTTAAAGAATATGTTATCAGAGATAATTAAGAACCATTAGGATAAACTGCCATAGACTCCAGTTGATCTCTGGCTTTCCCTTATTTGTCACTGGGGATCCTCTGTGCTTATGCCATGATTTTTATGCTTTCCAAAATATGGAAGAATCTTGGAAAGAATTATGGAGGCAAAATAACTCTCCATGTTGTGTTTCGGTGGACCCTTGGGCCGGCCTGACGGAGAGGATGGATGGTGAGAAGAGAAGTCTCCGTGGATGGGATACAGGCTGGGAGGCTGATACTTGGCCAAGCGATGAGATAGATCTTCACCCTGGAAGCCCGAACTCCCCCAGGAGGAGCCTATAGGAGCCCGGGCCGCTGGGACTTAGGAGATCAGGAAAACCAGTGGAGACAGTCTGGGGTCAAGGCAGGTAGCAAACATGAAGCGTCGTAGGCAGGCTGAAGTCAGAACCAGAGAAGCGATACCGAGACAGGCAGGGAAGATCCGGAACCGGAACGAAAGCAGGAACAGGAATCTGGAGCACAAGGAACCAGGACTGGAACTGAAGCAGGTACTGGAACAGGAGATAAAGGTCCGGACCAGAAACTGGAGCGGGACAACTGGAACAAGAAACCAGCGAGGAAACAGGCAAGCACATAGAGCACACAGCAACTAAGCACCAGAAGGTAACCTTATTGCAAGGCATCTAGCAGAGGCAGACGCCGGCCTTAAGTATTTGCCGGCGTCTGACGTCATGGAAAGGGGAGGCCCGCCAAGTGGCAGGAAAGGCCCTTTAAATTCACCCTCCTTGCGCGCGCGCACGCCTAGGAGGGGAGGGGCTGAGCTCGGCGAGTCGGCGGCGTCTCCCTCGTGGAGATGCTGCCGCAGAACAGGCCGTGCCGGCCCGCCCAGGCACGGAGGCTGTCACTGGGAACCAGGCCCAAGGACCGGCGGACTACCGCGGGGCTCCCGGCCCCGGAACCCCGGAAGAAAAGGTAAGGTCCCGGTTGCGAGTGCCGCGACCGGGACCACAACACTCCAAACAAGAGATTGAAAATCATCAAATTTGGATCATCGGAATATAACGGAAATATCTCAGATGAATTTGAAAAAAAAAAAAAAAACTATTCCGTTGTTTCCCTGTGGGAGGCAGTTCAAGGCTCTGGAATGTTTTCAGACAGGAGAAAAAAACAGAAGCATTTTGCAAAAGATGGCAACTTACAAACCCCCCCCCCCCCCCCCCTTTATTAATCAACCAACACTCCCTACACACACACACACACACACAAAAAGCCCTACACATCCCTGTATCTTCCACACACCCAGATCGTCTCTACCACAAATTATCCCCACACATGCCAAACCTACAAATCCCTACACAAACATCCTCTCCCACACATCCTTCCAAACATAAAAAAATCTCCCCCATACAATCATCGCAACATACCAACGTATAGCACATACATGCTCACACACATACACTCTTTACACACACATACACCTACACTCCCTCACAAATACTCCTTCACACTTTCCAGGTAAACATACATGCCCACACATGTAGACTTCTGGCTGGGCTCTGCACAGAATAGTGGATATATGCCACTGACATACAACTTTAAATCCAAATGGGATAATCATGGGAAGAAACTTTTTCACTGGTTTCGTGTTGTGTTTCTGCCATATGTCAATGGCTGGCTCATAACAAGTTAGCCTTAAACATCACAAAAACAGATATCTTAGTTCTGCAGCATAATATTTGATTCAAACACAACAGCCTACCACATTGGGAATCTAAATGTGCCAGTATTTCCTGTTGTTAAAAATCTAAGCATCCTTATTGACTCTGAGCTTTCTTTCAAGAGTCAAATTGAATTTGTTGTCCGCTCTACTTTCTTTAAATTGCATGTTTTATGTAATCTTAAATCACTATTATTCTTGGCGGGAATTGCACAGGTCTTTGCACAGGTCTTGATACTGCTGCTATTAGAATATTGTAATGCATTGTACATTGTCCCTCAGTGTCATCTCTTAAAACCTTGCAAAACTCCACTGCAAGTTTGATTTCAGGACCCTCAATGCAAGACCACATCTCTTCAGTGCTGAAGACATATTTATTTGAGTGTGCTTTTAATTGAAATATTAAATGGCAGTTTTTTGTAGCAAGATCACACCTTGATAATTTTATTATGCTATTATTTTACTGTTTATTGCTTTATCTGTTGTATTATATTGTTGTATATTGCTTTATATTATGAATGTTGCTCTATTGTGAACTGCTTTGTGCCTCGGTACATGAGAGTATACAAATTTCAAATAAAGATAAAGATCCCTGAACACACACACACACCTACAAACCTAAGTACAACTCCATTCCTTATACATCCAAACACAAGCTACACACAGAGGGCTGCATTTTAAAAGGCTTACACGCTTAACCCTTTTAAAACGCCCCTGCATGCGCCGAGCCTATATTGCATAGACCTCCGGTGCATGCAAAGCCCCGGGACACGCGTAAGTCCCGGGGCTTTCTTGGGGTGGGCGTGTCGGGGGCGTGACGCGGTCGGCGCGTCATCGAGGGGCGTATCAGGGGGCGTAATGTGGTCGGTGCATCATCCAGGGGCGGTGCCGTGGGCGTGGTTTCGGCCCGGGAGCATTCCAGGGGCATGGCCGCGGCCTCCGGACCAGGCCGCGGCCCGGAACATGGTGTGCGGCAGCCGGCCTGTGCAAACCTGTGCGACAAAGGTAGGGGGGGTTTTAGATAGGGCCGGGGGGGGGGGGGGGGTAGGTAGGGGAAGGGAGGGGAAGGTGGGGGGAGGCGGAAAGAAAGTTCCCTCCGAGGCCGCTCCGATTTTGGAGTGCCCTTGGAGGGAACGGGCAGCGCGCACAGGGCTCGGCGCGTGCAAGTTGCACAAATGTGCACCCCCTTGCGTGCGCTGACCCCGGATTTTATAAGATACGCGCGGCTACGTGTGTATCTTATAAAATCCGGGCATAGTTTTGTTCGTGCGTGCGCTATGTTTTAAAATGTACCCCAGACAGTCTACCCACAGACCTCCAAAAAACAAATCCTGATATACCCCACTTCCCCTATACGAACACCTCTTAAAAACATCACAGCCTGTCCAGACACACCCATATCAACACACACACACCCATGTCAACTTGCACATCCATATCAGCACTAATACCATGCATCACCCCAAACACATCACTATGCTCAAACCCCACCCCACCCCATGTACATATTTCACCAACACATGTCCACACACTACACCCACACAGAGACAGAGACATACCTTGCCACATACACACACCCATCCCATACATCCCCACACATACACACCCCCATGCCCCTACATACAAACCTCTCTGACACACACACATTCACACATACATACATAGGCCTCACATTGACCACTTTTACAGTTCAGTGAATGAAGGGCCTTTTCTCCTTTATATGCATGTGGCCTTGGAAAGAAAATGGACAAAACAATGGCTTCATTCAAATGAACTGCAGAAATCTCATTAGGAAGAAACTTAGGATGGGTGCGGAGTACCACCCTATTTACAAGTACTGAGAGTGTGAAAGTAATGTTTGCAGCTCACTAACTCTTCTAGTTGAAGCAATAACGACTAAGAACACTACCTTCCGAGTAAGGAATTTCAGGGAAACCTACTCCAATGAGTCATAGGGAGGTTTCATTAGCTGTGCTAAGATGACGCTGAGATCCCATGGAATAGATGGTTTTGTAAGCAGAGGCTTTGTGTGCCACAGCCCCTTCATGAATTTTGATATGAGAGGATGAAGGGAAATCAGTTTTCCATCCACTTAAGGGTGATGAGCCTCATGGCACTAAGATGCACTTTGACTGATGAGGATGTACATCGGGTCACAGATGTACTGTGACCCGATGAGGAGAAGGAGATTGTGAAGAAGTGGCCTTACGACTCCTCCTTAACCTCCGTGTAACCAGGCTAGGTATCTGATCCACCTTCAATCCCACAGAGGGAAAGAGTTCTGTAGGCAGGACCCAGTGGGGATAAGTTAAGAGGCAGAGCCCAGCTGCTATCAGGAGGCCTCTGCAGCTCTAGGAGAAGGAAGCTCCTAAATATATTTCTGTCTTAACTACAATTGGGAATATTGCTGCTGGAGGTAAGCACTGTCTCTGGGAGAAGGAGTTCCTGAAATACATTTCTGTCCTGAATAAAGCTGACACTGCTGCTGCTAGATGGTGGGTAGTCTTCTATGGGTTGTATATTGAGAAGTGTACATAAATTTAGAATCTGTTAAGAAAAGGCTGGAGTTAGTGTGGTTTCTGCCTCCAGCCTAAGAAAGTTGCTGGGTCATCCCACATATGGTGTCAGTTCAGGGATTTTTCTCTAAGCTTTGCACAGAGAGAAACTCAAGTCTCTCCAGGGGAGGAACAGCTAGAAGAAAAGATCGTTTTGTGATGTGAAGCCTGCCCATAGAAACAGTTTGGGACAGAGGCAATGCTGCTAAGCTTGTGCACAGAGCACTCTGAAAGTTTTAAAAGGGTGTGACTCCGGGAGCACCCAGAAGTAAAGCAGCAGCAACATTTTTCTGTTTGAACACAGAAACTTGTGTAGTGGACCTATGACGCTACAGCACAGGAGGACACATGAGTACTGAAGAGTTTAAAGGATGTGGCTCAGGGAGCACACCAAAGCAAAGCTGTGGCTCTAAATAGGGTACAGAGGACAGGAGTGCACAGAACATTGGCTAGTTTAAAAGACTGTGGTTCAGGGAGCACAGAATTTAAACCCTGAAAGTCTGTTCTAATGCAGGGAGAGTGGCCAGGAGGCCTGTAAGAAATCAGGTCTAGGTTTATATCAAATAAGGAGGCCAGCTCAGCTTGTTTTTAAGTCAGGACTATCAGTGAGTAGGAGGCTGGATAAACCAGGTTTTCTTTCTTTTTTCAAGGAAAAAAAAAGTGTAACAGTTGTGCATTAAAGCTGCCTGAGTTGATGTGTGTGTTTTCTCAAAAAAAGCAGCTGACGTTCTTCCACTGCACAGAGTGTTTGACTGTGCCATAAATCTGAAACCTAATTCAGAACCTCCCAAAGGAAGTTTATCCTCTGTCAGTAGCTGAAACTAAAGTGATGTCTACCTACATACAAGAAAATCTACAAAAGGGATTCATCAGATCCTCAAATCTCCTGCCGGTGCAGGCTTCTTTTTCGTAGGGAAGAAAGATGGCACCTTATGCCCCTGCATTGACTACAGGGGTCTGAATGAGATTACCATCAAGGACAGGTCTAGTGGGGGTCCCGGGAGCAATCTCCCGCTCTCGGGCCGTCAGCTGCCACTAATAAAAATGGCACCGATGGCTCTTTGCCCTTACCATGTGACAGGGTATCCGTGCCATTGGCCGGCCCCTGTCACATGGTAGGAGCACTAGATGGCCCACGCCATTTTTAAAGATGGCGCCGGCCATCCATTTGTTTATCGGCTCGGGCGCAGCCAATAAAAAAAAAACCCGATCGAGCCGCACGAAAGGAAATTCATGATGTGACTTGGAACCAGAATCGGAACCAATTCCGGTTCCGATTCACATCTCTACTGCTTTTACACCCGTGATGGATACTTTGAATACCTGTCATGCCCTTCAGTTTAAGTAATGCTTCTGCAGTCTTTCAAAATATGATGAACAACATCTTAAGGGACTTAATTTATCAATGAGTAGTAGTATATCTCGATGATATACTGATCTTTTCTCAAGATCTGCAAACTCATCAGGAGGATGGCAAGAAAGTCATAAGATGCCTGTGTGAGTATCACTTATACGCAAAGCTTGAAAAGTGTGAATTCCACAAAGAGATTGTACCCTTCTTGGGATACATTGTTTCTAAGAATGGTTTTCAAACGGACCTTAGGAAATTGGAAAGTATCCAGGACTGGCTTCAACCTACAGGCATGAAGGCACTGCGTCACTTCTTGGGCTTCACCAATTACTAGAGATGTGAATCGTGTGATCGATCGTCTTAACGATCGATTTTGGCTGGGGGGGAGGGAATCTGATCGTCGCGGTTTTGTTTTTTTAAAAATCGTTTAAATCGTAAATCGGGGAAGGGCGGGAAAACCAGCACACTAAAATAACCCTAAAACCCACCCGACCCTTTCAAATAAATCCCCCACCCTCCCGAACCCCCCCAAAATGGTTTAAATTATCTGGGGTCCAGTGGGGGGGGGGGTCCCGGTGTGATCTTCCACTCTCGGGCCACGGCTGCGTTAATAGAAATGGCGCTGGCGCTACCTTTGCCCTGTCAGATGACAGGGCAAAGGTAGCGCCAGCACCATTTTGGTTCCTGTCCCCCGAGGTCACGAGCGCAGGAGATCGCTCCTGGACCCCCGCTGGACCCCCAGGGACTTTTGGCCAGCTTGGGGGGGGCCTCCTGACCCCCACAAGACTTGCCAAAAGTCCAGCGGGGGTCCGGGAGCGACCTCCTGCACTCGGGTCATTTTGCAATACGGCAATACGGCCGGCGCCATTTTGCAATATGGCCCGAGTGCAGGAGCCAAAAACAAAGCACACAACACCAAATTGTTTTGTACACCGATCACAAGAATCTGGAGTACCTTCGACATGCTCAATGACTCAATCACTATCAAGCAAGATGGTCTCTGTTTTTCCACAGATTTGACTTCCTTCTGAAGTATCGTCCAGGAGACAACACTCGGGCTGATGCCCTTTCACGATCCTTCTCCCCTCAGGATGTGCCAGATGAACCCCGTCATATCATTGATCCTGAAAGGGTGGTCCTCGCAGCCACTCACACAGTACCCACCAGGAAGACGGTGGTCACCAGAAATTTAAGGAAAAAGCTGTTGAAGTGGGCACACGATTCCCATCTGGCAGGCCATCCGGGACAGAGTCGTACCCTAGCTATGTTACAAAGATATTATTGCTGGCCAACCATGAAAAAGAAGGAACAAGCTAATGTGGGTTCCAGCGCTGTTTGTGCCAAGCAAAAACCAACACCCGGCATCCTTTGGGCCTATTACAGCCTCTACCATCGCCGGATAAACCATGGATGCATATAGCAGCCAATTTTGTTGTGGACCTGCCATCATCCAATGTAAATAACACCATTTGGGTCACAGTTGACCGCTTCTCCAAAATGGCACATTTTGTAGCATTACTTGTTATCTTATTTACTGTTATTTTTCATGGATGTTTACTGTTAGTTACTTATTTATTTCTATTTATTTCTATTTTATTTATGTATTTATTGTTATTATCTATTTATTATCACTTCTTAATTGTTAACATTATTATTTATATTTCCCTGTTATTTGGATTAACCATGTTCATTGTAAGCCTCTAACTTGAAGCAATATTTACTGTTCATTGTAAACCGGGGTGATATGTATATTATACAGGAACCTCCGGTATATAAATCCTTTAAATAAATAAATAAATAAATTACCAGAATTGCACTCTGCTACAGAGTTAGTAAAACTCTTCATTAAACACATCTTCTGCCTTCATGGGATGTCTAAGCATATCCTATCTGACAGAGGAGTACAATTTACTGAAACGTTTTGGAGAGCATTATGTAAAAAATTTGACATCGTCTTGGATTTAACCTCTGCCTACCATCTTCAGTCTAACGGTCAGACTGAGAGGATGAATAGAATGCTGAAACAATTTCTGTGATCCTATGTCAATTCTAGACAGAATGACTGGACTGAATTACTGCCTTGGGCAGAATTTACCATTAATTTGCATCCTGCTACCACACCGGGGACTTCTCCCTTCCAATTTGTCTATGGAAGACAACCATTACCTCCTCTGCCAATTCCATTGACAGTGACCTCTCCTGCTGCCCAGTCTACTGCAGCAGAATTATCCCAACTATGGAGATAAATGAAGGAACTTCTCCTCAAAGCAGGACAAAGGGCAAAAAGAAGCTATGATGCTCATCATCAAAAGGCACCACAGTTTCAGCCCGGAGACAAAGTCTGGTTAAGCACCAAGTACCTTCGACTTAAGCTTCCTTCCGCAAGATTTGCACCTTGCTATGTGGGACCCTTTGCCATCCTTCAGCGATTAGGGAATCTGACGTACAGTCTAAAACTGCCTCCATCAATAAAGATACATAATGCATTTCATGTATCTCTATTAAAGCCAGTGATGCTCTCGCTCTCTGAATTCTCCAGGAAAACCCCAGAACCTACCAGTCTGGATACTGAAGATGACATTGAATATGCCGTAGACAACATCCTTGATGTACGTAAAAGAGGCAAGACCTGGAAATATCTCATCTCATAGGAGAACTATGACCCAGAAGAGAACTCCTGGGAACCCCTGGCCAACATTACAGATAAAGAGCTGGTACAACAATTCCATCTGGCACACCCACAAAAACCCAGACCACCTGGAAGAGGTCTTGGAAGGGGCCCTTTGAAGGGGGGTACTGTTGTGTCCATTGGTCGCAGATGGCTGCAACTACTCTGCCTTACCTCTTTTCTTCCATTTTCCTTCTCCTTGGGCAGGATGGCTGCCTCCGTTGCTGAGTGCCGAGGGCCTCGGCATCTCCAGCATAGCATGGGTGTTCCAGTCCGCCATGATCACTCCCGTGGCCTCCTAGGACACACGTGCGCACATCTCCTATGCTCCAATATACGTAATGGCGGGAACCTCGGGGGCATCCCCACCGCATGACGTCAATATCTCCGTGTATTTTAAGCCTCCTCTTCACTACCACCTTTGAGTTAGCAAGGACATGTTTAAGCTACTCTGACCGCTCCAAGCTGCACGCTTAGATGCCTCGCTCTACACTCCAAGGGCCTCACTCCTTTAGAAGCTCAAGAAACCTTTTCCTCGGGGGTCTCTCACTTCCATCACCCTTCAGGGCCTCTACTTACTGAGACAACCGCTCCTTCGGGGTCTCTCTCTCTCTCTTATTCTTTTCAGGATCTCCGGACTATCAGGTACTCACTCCTCAAGGGCCTATCAGTCTATGTATCCTGTACCATGGACCTTTGGTCCCACCATCTCACTACCAGGAAGATGCCTACACTCCTGTGAGTACCTCTATAATTCGGTACTCCAACCCCACCCACCAGGCTCAGCGTTGCCTGCACCGCGGGTCCCCACCTCTCTTGAACATCTGGGTGAGATTCTACATCTGAGACTGTTGAACGTATTGGCACCTCACAGACCTCAGTGCCTTACCTTCCTGCTTCATACCATCTCTCTACAGCAGTACAATAAAGCCTTCCATTCATTCCATTTCTGCTACCTGAGTTTAGCCTATCACTGTGGTTCCCCATGGGGCTCCTCCCCGTGGGCAGAGTCATCTCCACAGTGACCACAAACACAACAAACATTATACATGACATTTGTGCTACAACCTTGTACTTGTTTACCTAGGCAGATAGGCACTATAAGCTAGATAAAGATCCTGAGATAAAAGGTTGTAGAACACTTTGAACTGATATGAAGTTATTTGATATTCCATCTGAAACTAAGACAAGGTCAGTTTACATTCCATCTAAGATTATAAAAACATATCTAAAACTAAAACAAGGACAAAGACAATTGACATTCTATCTAAGATTATAGAAAATATTCTTGGAATAATAAACAAAAGTCTGCTAATGCTGGCAAATTCCAAGAAAACATTTACATGCAAGATAAGAATTAAATTATCTAATGGCCATTCAGATTATTTGTTTATAATAGAAATCCAATCATAGAAATTTTGACAATTATGTAACCTAGTTTAGGGTGTTATGACATGCTGCCCGCGGGCCCCCCCGCGAGCAGAACTACTCACCCATGCTGCCCTTCCTTACCCGACGCAGCAAGACACCACCGTCGGGCCTCTTGCGTGGCTGGAGCCATGGACTGTCGCTCCCCACATGGCCCGGAGGCCGCCCTGAATGTCTTCCTTCTCAGCGGTCGGAACCACGGCCTTCCTGGTTCTCCCCACGGGGCTGGGACTGCCCTCAACGCCATGACCATCTTCGTGGTGCTAAGGCCGCATCCCTGGGCTGGTCCGGCGGCTGGAGCTGCCCCCGGGTCTTCTCGCAGTGGCTGGAGCCGCTGCCGACGTCAGGGTCTGCGTTCAGGCCAGCCCTGCCTTCTCAGCGTCTCTACGTTGGTGGAGGCCGCTGTCTGCGGTCCTGCTCAACTTCCTGCTTGCTTCTTAGCCGCCGGCCCGCACCTCTCTGCCTGATTTAAAGGGCCAGGTATAGGAAGTGTGCTGGCCCCACTTCTAAGTGGACTTCCTGCTTCAGCCCTATAAAGGGCTGCTCCATCATTCTGTTCGTTGCCTTGCATTGGAGTGTTACCCTTCTGGAGGTTCCTGCCTGCCAGAGTTCCATCAGGCCTTCTTGTCTTCTCCATGGAGTTCCTGTTCTCTCGCCTTGTCAAGTCTTGTGTTCGTGTCTGAGGTCCCTGTCCAGATGTCCCGTCCAGGTATCCTGATGTTCTTGTCCTGATCTTCGTCCTGCTGTCCTGCCATGATTGTCTACATCCTGATGTTTCTGCCTTCCCGGATGTTCTTCCCTGCGTCTTCATATGTGCTCCTAACCTTCTGACCTGCTGGGCTTTGGAGTGGCCAACAGGTGGGATCCGTCCCTGCACCCTAGAGCTTCTGTTCCCACCAGCCGTCGGAGCTTTGGATGTCATTGGTCCCGACATCGGAGTCCCTCCTTGCCTGGATCTTCCCTGTGCATATCCCACTCTCCTCGTGGTCCATGACCAGCTTTCGGGCTGTGAAGGGCATGCAGTGGGACAGGGTGGTCCGCGACTCAGTCCCGCGGGTGGGCTGAGTAGGGCGCCCTGAGAGACTGTGCAATTGTCCTTCTATCCAAGTGTCTTATGTTATATCTTTGCACTAGCCCTTGTCTGTGATGCCGTTGCATCCCCACCGGTTCCTGTACCTGAGTCTTGCTACAGTTCCTGCCTGGTTCCAATATCCGAGTCCTGCTACAGTTCCTGTCTACTGTTCTAGTCTGGTTCCAGTTCTCAGTCCAGCTCCTGCCCTCAACCTCAGGCAAGGCTTGCTGCCCCATGCTGTTCACAGCAGGTCTGAAAGGGCTCGGAATGGTCGGAGGCCCATTCAACTTCCAACATCCTTGGGTGTTGGCCTTGGGGGTTTGCAGGTCTGGCAGAGGGTCAGCTCGCCAGTCACGCTGGAATACGCCGTCAACCCTCAGGTTGGCCCTGGGTACGCCTGGGGTCGGGCTGAGGTCCAAGGGCACACTAAACCCATTCCACAACAGAATGCAAGGCCCCGAGGCGGCCACAACAGAATGCAAGGCCTCGAGGCCGCAACAGAATGCAAGGCATTCGAGGTTGCAACATAGGGGTTGGAAATATACAACTGAAATTCTATATAATGCTCTATTATCAGTAAACTCATTTGAGAGGGAGTTTATGCTGTTGCCTTGCATGGTACCCTGCCTCTGCATAAGGTATCTTATTATTTAATATCTAAGATTTATATTATTTTATAGCATTTAATTAAAAACGTTTCTCTACAGCTAGTGGTTTTAAGCATTCTTATTTCAATGAACTACAACAAGGTCATCACCAACTGCTATGCTGAAAATATCTGGGTCTTCTTAGCCCAAAGCTGACTCTTTTACTGACTGGTGGGGGAATTGGACTATGCCAAAACCAGGGGCCTACTTGAGATCCAGCTCCCTGGCTAATAGGGGGCTGGAGGCCAGATTATCCCACATTCTTCTTTACAGGTCCCATAGAATCTGATGAACCAGGATTGCTGCTGGTTCAGAGAGAGTTTCCAGTATCCAAATGTAAATAGGGTACTTCTAAATAAAAAAAAATAAAGATTACCTGTTCCTGAGGACTGGAGGGTGCCTGAGATCGATGGAGGCAGCTGGTGATCCCAACGTGGTAGAGAGGAGAGGCACAGAAGGAGTGGTGAAGAGAGGGATGCAGAAAAGAAGGCCATGCTGGTGCGACAAGTAGCATAAAAGGAAGGGACCACTTTTGAGAGAAGCGGAGGCCAACCCTTTTGATGTCAGCCCAGTCATGGCTGCGATGTGAGGGGAACACCGAGAGCAAGCTGCATGGAAGGAAACAGCTGACCAGCAGCTGTTTATGATAATGACTGCTCTGATTATGACTGCTGTTCCTGCCAGAAACTTCCTTCTCCTGTGATTGTTCCGGAGCCAGCGGCGAATGATAGAGAGCCATGAATAAGCAGCAGCAGGGAGACGCATGCCCAAATAGGAGGGAAGAGAGCTTGAGTCCAGTGGTGAGGAGGTGGGGCCTAGCTGAGGATTGCGACAGGAGCGAGCCAGGCCAGAGCAACGAGATTGCCACTGCTGCCGCTATTGGCCTGCTGCTGCCATGTTGTCCTGGGCTTTGTGATGTGGTGAGTGAGGAAGGGGAAAGGAGGAGTGAAAACGCCACTGTGGTTTTGTTTTAAAATGAGCAGATTGGTGTCAACTGGGTAAGGCCCCAACACTGTGACCCGAGCTAGGCCAAGATCCTGTTGACATCAACGGGACCCACAGAGACTGGGGAGGCATTACTAAAAATAATAAAAAATAAAAGTAAGAAAATATAAAATAAAGGTAGTGGCCAGGTAACAAGACCCTGACCACCTGGCTGCCTATCTCCCAGCCTCAAAAGTGTTTTTTTTAATACGAAAATGTGGTGATGGAAGCCAAGTCAATTTGGGGGTTAAAACCCCTCTAAGGCACCAGAAAATTGGGGAATTTTGGAGAAGGCTTCCAGAGGGGAGCCTGGGAAAACCTGACCCTGCTATTGGAAAAATGATCAAATAGTTTTTAAAAGAAAAGCAGAAATCCCAATGGAGGACTATTAGACACTTCCAAGGTTTTTGGTGAAATGGGGAAAAATGGAAGGACCAAGAAAATATTGTTACCAGCAAGAAAAGTGCTTTTTTAGTTAATAAGATAGAAACTAAAATCTTTAAGTAAATGGTTGTGCCTGATCACCCCCAAAATAGATGGAACACCTCAAAGTATCACCAGACAGTGGAGGACTTCCAATGCAACCAGGTCTAAGGCCGAAGCCGTAACTGTGGCAGCATAACAACAGCTTCTTTAGCGGCCGGTGAAGAGGCAGATGTAATATTATTACCTTTTAAAGCACATAAACCTACTATCAAAATAAAGGTATTAAGGGAAATATTTAGAGCATTAAAAATTCTGCAAGTTCGTTATCAGCAATGAGGCATAGAAGGAAAAACCTTTGATGAGCAATTGCCACATCTTTCAACTAGCTTTTGGTACAATTTTGCACTATGATGTCATTGCAAGCCGTATTCCCAGAATCATAAAAACAGCATGCCAGTTTAGAATCAGTGTCAGTATGATGTCTAAATGCTAATAGGGCAGCAGCACTGTCTTGATGCTTGACCCTAAGGCCCCAAAGAAAGGTTAAACACCCTAAAACACACTAAAACTGAGAGAGAACAGTACAACACTACATGAGGTGTGAATGAATGTGTGATTGTGTACATTTAAAGCTTTGATATCAGATAAGGTAAGGAATAGATTAGGAGTGATAAGGATTAAGAAAAGGCTGCACCATGGTAATTTTGGCAGTTTAGCCAAGTGAAGGAAAGGATGAGAAAGCCTAGTTCTGGAAGAAGCCTTACTCGCAGTCAGTGAAACGGGAGTAAGTGGAGAAAAGAGAATATTGTCACTGCCTAGATTGTTATGATTTTGTTTAAGCATAGGGTACTAGGGAGAAGAAGAAGATGACCAAAGCAAAAACTACTGTCATCGCTCCTCAGCATTGTACAATAGAAGTGTCAGCATGTTCCAAAACTGCCCAAAGCTAAGCAACAACATCAACATGACAAATCCCAGACTGAGAAAAGAACTTGCATCTAACCAAGCAAACAAGAAAAAAAGAGAGAGGCAAAGGCAAACTCAAAGGGAGAAAGACAACAGAGGGTAAAAGTAGAGAAGGAATGAGAAAGAGAAAACAGACACAAGAACAAGGAATAGAATAATAATACTTACTAGTCTTCATAGTAGAGGAACAGCTGCAGCACTAATACTATAGGGGATCCTCTGAAAGACAAAACCATTTCACAAAGAAAAAGAGAAAGATAGATAATCAAAAAGTATATTGTTTAATTTTGAGAAATTGAATAACAATTGTAATGTTAATACTTTAAGGGCCGGATTTTAAATGCCCTGCGCACGTAAATCCGGCCGGATTTACGCGCGCAGGGCCCTCGCGAGCCGGCGCACCTATTTTGCATAGGCCGCCAGCACGCGCAGAGCCTCGGCACGTGCATAAGTCCCGGGGCTTTGTAAAAGGGGCGTGTTGGGGGCGTTTTGGGGGCGTGACGTTGTGGGGGCGGAGGCGTGGCACCGGCCCGGGGGTGTGGTCGAGGCCTCTGGACCAGCCCCCGGGTCGGGTGATGGAGCGCCAGCAGCCCGCTGGCGCGCGCAGATTTACATCTGCTTTTAGCAGGCGTAAATCGTGCAACAAAGGTAAGGGGGGGGGTTTAGATAGGGCCGGGGAGGTGGGTTAGGTAGGG
Organism: Rhinatrema bivittatum; assembly: GCF_901001135.1. NCBI lineage: Eukaryota > Metazoa > Chordata > Amphibia > Gymnophiona > Rhinatrematidae > Rhinatrema > Rhinatrema bivittatum. The sequence continues at coordinate 342,289,721 of NC_042616.1, read as the reverse complement.
GAAGGGAGGGGAAGGTGGAGGGAGGGCGAAGGAAAGTTCCCTCCGAGGCCGCTCTGAAATCTGAGCAGCCTCGGAGGGAACAGGCAGCGTGCGCTGGGCTCGGCGCATGCAGGTTACACAAATGTGCACCCCCTTGCACGCGCCAACCCCGGATTTTATAAGATACGCGCGGCTACGCGCGTATCTTATAAAATCCAGTGTACTTTTGTTCGCGCCTGGTGGCGAACAAAAGTACGCGCTCGCGCAAAATTATAAAATCTACCCCTAAAAGAAAAAAAAAACCTTCTCAACCTTGAGGGATTTTTCTGGATGGGTTGTGGACCCCTGCCCCTGTGGGAGACCTAGTAGGGAGGAAGGCACTGAACTACATCCCTGTGTCTTCCATCTGATAGCTTTCTGCCCTGGTTACATGACTACACTTTTATACCATCAGCCTTGGCCACGATAGCTGTCTTCACCATGCAGGCATAGCAGTTTACATAAAGTAGACTAAAGACTTCCTTACGGGGGTGCTTATCCTCTGAGTATTGACAATAATGGCCTTAATACATTTTTCTAGGAATCTGAAATACAAAAGGTCTTCTGGCATGGAGGAATGTTTAGGCAATTCAGGTAAGGGGTCCAAGGGATTCCCTGTAGACTTGTTCTCTGAATTGAATGGCAGAGGGATGTTAACCCATGACCCTGATGAAGAAGATTGTGATCAGGGCAGAAATCTCAGTCATCATTGGCTTCCTATAAAAGCTAGAATCACCTACAAGACTTTATCAATGATCCACAAGGATATCATGGGCATTGCCCACCTAAATCTAAACTCACGACTCCGCCCTCACACTTCACAAAGACCCATCAGGCACAACTACAAAGGCTCCTTATATGCTCCCCCGATCAAAACCAAACGAACAAAACGAGCACTCTCCACAGCCGGGCCCACCCTCTGGAACTCATTACCGCCGGATCTTCGCCAAGAGACTTGTCATCCAACTTTTAAGAAAAACCTAAAAACGTGGCTTTTCAGGCAAGCCTACACAGAATCACAAGATCACTCCGACACCGGTCAAAGAGAAAAATAGTCCAACATCAGATCCTCGATCAGCCATACTCCCCTCCAGATCTAACCACGTCAGATCTGAACAACACACCTGTTTAAGACTCCTTCTCTGATTCATCAGTCTCCTTTTACTCATGCACTACTCGGACTCTGCACAGCAACAAGGTCTATGTACCCACATATCACTATTTAGACTACCCCTCTAATTATTCAAGATATATACTCATGCCTTAAACATCCTTTGTATTTATCCACGTCCTGTTGACGAGTTATTAGTATTATTATAGTCTATGTAATATTTAAATTTGTATTATTTATTTATATATTTTATATGATATGTTATATGTTATATGTTACTCATATGTTAAGAAACGCTGTTTAATGTAACGCCTTTATTGCGACAGTTTTGTTCTATGTAAACCGACCTGATTCGATACTTGTATTGAGAATGCCGGTATATAAAAATCCAAAATAAATAAATAAATAAATCTCAAGGGACAGCTCCTGGGAAAAGTCCCAGTCAGATGTGCCCTGTTTTATCCTCTGAATACTGGCGGGATTCTGGGAAGAGCAATGGCCTGCCCAATGGAAGTGGGCTAGTTTCCCCCACTGTAATTTCTGATGGGAGATATTATGGCATGGAAGCAGGAGTTTTTGAAGTTCTGTGATGTGGTCCACAGACTGATGTTTCCATTAGGCTGGAGATGGAGAAGAGACATCCTCCTTTGATACAAGAATAGAGTCTTTGTCTTGTGAAACATGCACAAGACTCTGAGTAGAGAATCCTGCATGAGGAAATAGAGACAATTGTGTACAATTGTGTACAATTCTGGTCACTGCATCTCAAAAAAGATATAGTTGCGATGGAAAAGGTACAGAGAAGGGCGACCAAAATGATAAGAGGAATGGAACAGCTCCCATATGAGGAAAGACTAAAGAGGTTAGGACTTTTCAGCTTGGAGAAGAGACGGCTGAGGGGGGATATGATAGAGGTGTTTAAAATCATGAGAGGTCTAGAATGGGTAGATGTGAATCGGTTATTTACTCTTTCAGATAATAGAAAGACTAGGGGGAACTCCATGAAGTTAGCATGTGGCACATTTAAAATTAATCGGAGAAAGCTCTTTTTTACTCAACACACAATTAAACTCTGTAATTTGTTGCCAGAGAATGTGGTTAGTACAGTTAGTATAGCTGTGTTTAAAAAGGATTGGATAAGTTCTTGGAGGAGAAGTCCATTACCTGCTATTAATTAAGTTGACTTAGAAAATAGCCACTGCTATTACTAGCAACAAGAGCATGGGACAGACTTAGTTTTTGGGTACTTGCTAGGGATGTGCAGCAGGGACGGATTTGTCCCATTTGGTATTTGTATTCGTAGGGACCCAAATCCGTTATATCCGTTCTCGTGGGACCCCGATCCATTCATTAGTTACATATGTATTCGTTTCCCAAAAAAAAACCCCATCCCAACCCTTTACATTTAATTAACTACAACCCCCTTGTCACATGCTAGGAGCAATGGACGGCTGGTGCCATCTTGTGCTCCTACCATGTGACAGGGGCCGACCAATGGCACCGGTAGCCCTTATGACATAGTAAGGGCAAAGGCTATCGGCGCCATTTTGAATACCGGCAGCCAACAGCCCAAATGCAGATCGCTTCTGGACCCCCGCTGGACCACCAGGGACTTTTGGCAAGTCTTGGGGGGGTCAGGAGGGTGGGGGTTTATTCGTTAGTGATACATTATATTCGTGGGGGTTCGCCATACGTTTCGTAACCCCCACAAATACAACGAATATGGCATATACATTACGGATTGCCAATACGTTGGAAACAAATGCACACCTCTAGTACTTGCCATGTTCTTATGGCCTGGATTGGCCACTGTTGGAGCCAGGATGCTGGGCTTGATGGACCCTTGGTCTGACCCAGTATGGCATGTTCTTATGTTCTTACAAATGGCACAAGGGAGCAGATGAGATCTAAAGTTTCCAGACATAGCCTAGCTGGATGTTTCTGGCAGATGATGCTGATGGAGCCCTGAAGGGTCTGGGATCCAGAAGCAGAAGGTGATATGGTGTTCATGGTGCCAAAAATGAGGTCACCTGAGAAAAATCCCCATTGGAACCCATCAGAACTAGGATTTTCAAAGGCATTGATGATGTCGGCTGCTTCACATATTTTTGTGCTGATGTCGACAAGGACTTCTGTGCCAATGGCACTGGGGGCTAGTGCATCAGCAGCACTGAGTACCAGTGAGTCAACAGACTCAAAGCTTAGTGAATATAAGAACATAAGAAGTTGCCATTCTGGATCAGACCAAGGGTCCATCAAGCCCAGCACCTTGTTTGGCAATTAACTAAACATTAAATAGATCCCATATTACTAAAGCCATTAATAAGAAGTGGCTATCCTTAAGTCAACTTGATTAATAGCAGTTTATAGACTTCGCCTCCAGGAACTCATCCAAACCTTTCTTAAACCCAACTACATTAATTTCCTTAACCATATCCTCTGGCAATGAATTCCAGAGCTTGTGCATTGAGAGAAAAAGAACGTTCTCCGATTGTGCTACTTGTAACTTCATGGACTGCCCCCTAGTCCTTGTATTATCTGAAAGAGCACATAACCAATTCATATTTACCCATTCGAGTCCTTTCATGCTATACACTCTAACTCTTCCATCTTACTTCTTAGACCTCTGACATTGGCCTAAAGACAATTTAAACTAAAGCACACTTTGAAATTAACAACCTGCTTTTCAGTTGACAGGGACAGAAACATATAAAACATATATATAAAAACATAGAAATGATGGCAGAAAAAGGCCAAATGGTCCATCCAGTCTGCCCAGCTAGCTTATGGTAGTAACTGCTGGCCATAATAGCCACCTTTATAATTATCAGTTTCCCAGACTATCAAAGTCAGGGCTGTTGTTGATTGCTGTTTGAGTCCAATTCCCCGTCACCTCTTGCCATTGAAGCAGAGAACAATGTTGGAGTTGCATCAACAGCATTAAGGCTTTAAATTATTAAGCATTAAGACTCTAAATTATTAACTTTCTTTGGCTGGCTTTTTATAATCACACACAGGAATTAAACCATTAACCTTCTTTGGCTCTCAGAGTCAACAGCTCTGAGGGATGATGCAACGATGACAGTGGACTGCCACAGCTACAGCCCAAATTATTCTGGCCACTGGCACCTACTGGGCTGAATGATGTTTCTTCTTCAGCATTGACAAGCCTTGAGAGAGAAATGAAGCTTGGGAGTGCCCCCTGGCATGCTCCTATGCTCAGTGCTTCTGCACCTTATTTGACTCCAGGGTTATGGATTCCAATGCCGTAGGTGGAGCAGCCCTGCCAGGAGCGTCACCTCATCTTGGCAAGGAGGGAGCCCAAAAAGGCCCCACTCCATGAATAGGAATGTCTCCAACTTCCAAGCCTGGTTTCTCTGGGATCTAAGTGACCCCATCAATAGTCATAACAATTGTGATTGGTTTGCCAGGCACTTGTAGCAGATGTCATGGCCAGTGATGTACATCTGGCAGTGACAGGTGCAGTGCTTGAAGCCAGGAGGTGTGGCCTTCTTGGAACTCACCTTTTCTTCTTTTTTTGTTTTATTTATTGTTGGTAGCATTGAGAAGTTCTGTTGAGAGACAAAGACAGAGAGACAAAACAAGAAAAGCAGAAATAATTTGCTAAATAGAGATGAGAAAAAGCTCTATGAGAGTAGGGGCTCAGATCTGTATGGAAGCTCATAGAATGAGGGACTCCCTAAGTTGTGTGCACACAGGAACTCCCATGCATGCTCCATAGTAAAACTTTACTGAGCGAGAGAGATGGTTCCAATCAATGCCATTGGATGACATCAAGCACATGTCATGGCTAATTAAACCCTGCTTGTCGATGGAGAAGTAGCAGCTTTATAATCCTACCTAGTCATTTTTCTGTGCCTGTATATGCCTCTGTAAAGAAAGATAGCATACAAACAGCTTACAAAAATGCCCTTCTAAATATATTATTATAACATTGTTTCTTATAGTATGTTAACATTTCCTATATTTCATTGCCTTGGGCAATTTTTATTTTACTGGGAAAGCAATTAGAAAGTCCTTAAATTAAATTAAATATAGGGGGTAAATATTAAAAAATGAAAGGTTAAGTAATTTGGCCGGATAAGACTTATCTAGCTGACTCACAAGGGATATCCAGCAGCACGGCTATGCTACTGAATATCCCCAGATAAATCACTAGTTAGCTGGATAAGTCTTTTTTTTTTTCAATTCTTTATTTTTCAATTTTGAAAATTTACAAAGAACAAAACATTCTTATACAGAAAAATCAATGTCTATGTATATCCAGTGATCATTAGTTAAGGTATATACTATATCATATTATATGACATCTAAATTATAAGAAAAAATGTGTAGAGTAATTAGGGGCAGATCTGAGCAAACATAACAAGTAAAGTTCAATCAAAAAAAAACATCGATAAACTCGCCGAGTATACCATCTATTACATTATTTCACATCTAAACTGTGGGAGCTATAACAGGGGTCCGAGCGACTAGGAATGATCTCAATTGTTTAGGATCAAGAAAAACATAATTTTCATTTAAATATCTGATGCAGGCCTTGCAGGGATATTTCAAAACAAAACGCACTCCCAATTTTAATGCTTCGGGACGAAGCCTAAGGAATTCTTTTCTACGTAGTTGAGTGGATTTGACCACGTCAGAGAAGATCCATATAGGGCTCCCATAGAAATTTACTTGTCGATTCCTAAAAAACAAGCGCATCACATTGTTCCTTTCAGAAAGAAAAGCAAAAGAAACTAACATTGATTCTCCGTACATTTATCTGTGCATCTGAGACATTTCTAGCAAATCAGTTACATCCAAGGATTGTTCTTGTTCTGAAATTTGTGATCTCTGTTGTAAGTAATATGCTTTTACTATTACTGGTAAAGCATTTTCTGGTATCTTAAGAATCTGAATCATATAATTTTTAAACAACTCCATTGGGGAGATTAATCTCATTAAAGGAAAATTCAAAATTCGAAGGTTGTGTGTCCGTAAAGCATTTTCTATTGACTCTAGCCTGTTTGCAGTATTAGCATCAGATACAATTAATTTTGTTTGCTTATTCTCAATTAATAACAGTCTTTTTTTCCACTTCATCCGTCTTTTTAGTATATGTAGTTATCAAATTATTATTTGCGGTCGCTTGTTTTTGTATCTCCACGGTTGTTGCTGAAAGGATTTTTATAGAGCTCTCGATGGAACTTAGCATTGTCCAAATACCCAGCTGGATAAGTCTTATCCACTAACTTTAGACCTGCTACTGAGTAGATCTTACTTATCCAGCTAACATAACTGGATATTGCTAGCTATCTGGCTATAGGCCATATTCACTTAGCCGCAATAAGCCCAAGCCAAGGGGAACCCCAGATAGAAATGAAGTGTGGAAGTGACCGGGAAATCCTGCATATATATACCAAGGGAGAGACCCAGGATGAAGAAAATGAGCATAGCCTTTGGGGTTCAGGTGTGAGTGATCAGAGGGATATTTGGGTGTGGAGCAAAGAAAGTGAATAGCTGGGAGAAATATACAAAGAAGTAGAATAAGGGAGGATGTAACGATCTAAATTATGTGCAAGTGTGAACCGAGAGGATGGTATGCCAAACTTTGGGGTATGAGATAGGCTTTATTATTGGATATTTTACTCTGACTGTATATCCCATGAACTCTGAGTATTCAGAACAGAATGTTTACCCTAAACTAAAATGTACATGATAGTTGGTTGGAAAATCTTTGTAGTGTTGTGATTATGCTTCACAAGACTTTATTTATGCCAACATTTATAGAGAAATATAGGGACCGGGTTCATGGAGGGGAGAACTGACAGGTATTCCTTGACCACTGCTTCTAACAGGGTCCACTTCACTATCTGCATAACTCAAATTCTGAACTCACTAAATGCATTTAAGAGACTGGCCCTCATCATTAGGGACAGAACTTCACGATATTTTATGAGTCCCTTATTTGATGGTGAGATTACAGTGAAAAAAGAACACCAACTTGTCAGTTTGTGAGAAACTGATCAGTTTTGCTAATACTAAGCTAGTGTCCTTGGAGTAGCTGGAACCAGAAGAAAGATAGAAATATTATTAAGTTCAGAGAAGCAGCCTACTTGGCTGTCTTCTGTTCAGTAGACTAGACCTGCTTTTCATATTATGCATTCCAGTCACTGCAAACACCAAGTGCTACTCTCTAAATTGCTTTTGCCCTGCTATAACAGCTTTGCAATTCCCCAAACCTAACCCTGTTCTGCTTAATAATCACAGTACAGTGGGCTCAATTCACTCCACTCCTAGCAGTCTGGAAAAACTTTTGGCAAAAAAGGTATTCATTGTATTGAGTGAATGGAAATATTTTTGTTTCCTTTGGAAAAACCTGCCAAGATGCCCTGCTTGTCGCCAAGATATCAGTTAAACCCCTTACATTTGAAATTGTAGGCCTGGTCCCATTGTCCAGCATATAATAATACTTTGTCAGCTTTCTGACAATATACAGCACATTGATCTTACTGAGGTCTATATTCAAAAGCTGTTTAGACCAATAACTGAAAAGTTGCCAATCTAAATGGCTGCCTGGTGATATTCATCACCGTATGCGGTTAAATTCTAGCTGCATAATGAGTAGGCAAGAGACGTTTCCAAGAGGAACAGAGTTAGCCACTTAGCCTATGTGGCTGGTTGGGCCACAGGGCAGTCCTAAAGTTAGCCGGGTAGACATAACTGGCTAACTTTAAGATAGTCTGGTATACTCAGTGGCATGACTGCACTGCTGAATGTACCCTGTTACTTAGCCAGATGTTTATCTGATGAACTAGCTGAACCATTCAGCAGCTGAAAATGCACCCCCATTATTCCTTTTTGGACAAGCAAAGCTGCTCTGCTGAAATCAGCATCTGGAATAGAGTGAAGGAAAGACTGGAAGCCTCTTTATGCTGTGATGTCAATGTGAGATAATGGCAAGAGGATAAAAACATTCCCATGGAGACCTAAGATGGCCGCCGCACGGTGAACAAGCAGTCTCTCGAGCTCTGCGTCTTTTTCCTGCTGGCTAAACCTGAAGTGCTTTCTTTTGGATTTTTATTCGCCTTTATGCCACACACAAAGCGTAAGGCCAGAATTAGAGAGGCGATGGCCTCTACTCCTGTTATTTCCGCTCGACAGACGAGAATCGAGGATGTGCTGCCAGGTTTGCTGATTCAGCCAGTGAGGGGGGCCGCTGGCGACAATGGCGGTGAGCGAACGCCATACGCCCAGGCCGACGAGATCTCATTAAGTCCCGGCGAGCCGACTATCCCCTCTCTATCATGCAAGCCCCCGGATTGTGAAGGGGAGAACAGCTGCAAGAAACCTCACTGAACTAACCTCTGGGAACATCGGAGGAGCCCCAGAGAAGCGGTTTGAACATTCTACCGGCTTCGGAGAGCCTAGAAAGTGCAGGCTCCAGGGGAGGAACGCCTGGTTCAGAACGAGAGGAGAGAGATGAGGGGAACCTTCAGGATACAGGAGGTGAGGAAAAGACATTACACGTATTATTATAACATTCTTTAATAACCCCAAAAAAGATTACATCTGAAGAAATTTGGAAGGTGTTGATGCAAATGAACAAAGCTATAGTAGATTTAACTAACGTTGTGAAACAGAATATAGAAACATCTAAGTGCTTGGAGAAAGAAGTGCAGAAACACGACTCACATATTGTATTGCTGGAGCAAGATATCAGAAACATCAAGGAAGTGAATACCAACTTAATAAAATCAGATTCATATGTTAATGGAAAGATAGATTTTTTGGAGAACCAACTAAGAAGAAATAACTTAAGAATATTAAACTTTCCAAAAACAAAATGGCTACCATTAAGGGACTTAATTAAAAGTTACTTTAAAAATGTTTTACTTTTTACGGAAGAAATACCAACTGTGACAAGAATGTATTACACTTTTGGAGGGCAAGTGAAAGAGAGAGAACATCAAGAAGCCTTGTCGGAAGAAGTTATCTCCCCTGATAATTTAACAGACTTTGTTGAAAAATCTTATGAAGCAAGAATTACAGAACGAGCAACTGTTTCTTTAACTTTTCTACAAATGTCAGATAGAGATGAAGTCCTGAGGAGATCCTTTAAGAAACAGTCTGAATTGTTTTATGGATACCAAGTTAGAGTATTCCCGGATGTTACAAGAAAAATTCAAGAAAAAAGAAAAGCCTTTCTTTCCTTGAGGAATGGAATAGTAGCTAGGGGTGCAAAATTTTTCTTAAAATACCCCTGCCGGTGTATTTTGGTACACAATAATAACAGATATGTATTTACTGAATTGGAACAATTGCGTGTATATCTAGACTCTCACTCTGATTAATATCCTGAAGTGTTAGCTTGAAGTAGTATATTCAGCAAATAACCGTGCGTTAATATTATTTGGAAATTGCCTCTACTATCGCTATATTTTCCTGGGTCTCCCATTTACTTATAATATGGGAACTATTTGCTTTTTTGGAAATGTATTACTTGAGAAAGTTGTATTTGTTTTTTCCCTATTTACTTGTTAAAGTTTCAATGTTTTGAAATATTTGAAAAATTCAATAAATAAAAAATTAAAAAACAAAAAAAACAAAAAAACATTCCCATACTTCAGTCCTAACTCAGTCTCATTTCAGTAGACTCTGAAACACATACCCTGACTCCAGTGAAAAGAAAGGGGGGGGAAATGCAGAATGAAAACACACACATAAAATCTTTTATCTTCCATTAAAAAAAAAAAAAAATCCAGTGTATTAGGAAGGTATATACCCGATGAACTGCAATTATGGAAAGCTAAAATACAGTTAAAAAAACGTTTTCCATGTATACATTCAATTATTTCCCATTTCTTTCTCATGGAATGTGATGGATTAGCCTACGTCACTACTGCCAAGACTGATTCCATGCTTCCCCTCTCCTCGGGGGCATCCCCTCCGTCTTTATACCAAAGGCTCTGATCACTATACTGTCCCGCCCCTCGGGACAGTCTTTGCAACTCACCTAAAGGAGAACCTGTCTTTGCGCTCTCCGTTCTTCAGGATCTGCCTCACAGCACAGCTCTGGGCTTGTCTGCAATCACGTGGTAGTGACGCAGGACATTCTCTCAACTGTACTATTACCGTGTTCCCTGCTGCAGCTGACTTCGCCTCCCGACGGTGTGGACCTGTGGGGCTCCACCCCTCAGGCTGTAACAATCATCACCTCAGGCCAAGGGGCCACAAAACCCACAAATCCTAAGAGCCTAGAATTAAAAAATGTGGTTAGATGAGAAGGATCATAGGAGATACACTTCCTAGACTAGTATCTGATTGTACATTTGCATATAAAATTCAGCCAGTATAAATCCCTAAACTGCAGAATCCTGGGCCTCAATAACAATGTTTCCTTTGTAGGGTTTAGTTATTTTATTAAAATAATTATAGGTCACTGTATCCTTGGTTTCAGGTGGCTAACATCTGAAAATACACAATAAGCATAAAACAATATACAGGCAGGGACAAACCTGTTAAGGATGTTATAATGACTATGAAGCCTCAAGGCCAGCTAGAAATAAACCATATCACAAAAATAATAACTAAATTAAGCCAAAACCTTTAAGTGATGAACTTGCTAGAGTAACATCAAATGGTACAGACTCAATATAGCTGCTAAAATTGGGCTCTAGTACTAGTTATCAATTCATTCCCACTCTCTGCCTTCTACCACTGCATTCCCTTGCCTTCTCTTACCATCCCTCATTTATTCACCCTCCCCCTCAGTTGCTGGATACATGTGATCCTTTAATAAGAAGGAATTAAAGCCTCCTTTAAAAAATGTGTCTTCAATTGTTTCTTGAAGTCATTAAAGCTTTGCTTCTTCTGGAGCGGCTTGGCTAAAATGTTCCAGGGCTGGGGGATCAACTGTTGCCAAAGTTTTCTCTCAGAAATCAGAGATTCTGATTTCATGCACAGAGGGAACATCAAGCAGGCGCCCACTGACTTCAAGGTTGTTCAACCTACATCTGGGAAAGCACACATTTTAAAGTTTTGGAACTGGGTCTGTTTAAATACCACAAATATATCCTGAATATGCTTTTTAATGGAAGTTGCTATTCTGTAAATTAGAAATAGCCTGATTTACTAGCCCACCAGAGAGAAAAGGTACAGAGGATGCATTCTGTTACCACTGAATACATGCATTCTTCATTATGAACTGCTCTAAAATGCTGGATACAGTGTGAGCTTTATTAAAGAGAACCTCTGAAGAAAGTCACTTTAAACAAACTCCTTAAGCTCTGCATAAAAATATGAGAGATGTAATCCTGGCTCAGACCAAGGTCCATTGAGTCTAGCATCCTGTCTTCAACAGTAGCCAAACTGGATCACAAGCACCCAGCAGATCCCAAAAAGTAGACCTATTTCTTATAACTTATTCCCAGGGATTGTAATCGCTTTCTCATTATATGAACTTTTCTTCCAGGAACCTGTCTGAACATGTTTTAAACCCAATTATGCTAGTCACCATGACTATTTATTCTGGCAATCAATTCCACAGTTTATGTGTTGAGTGAAAAACTACTTTCTATGGTTTGTTTTAAATCTTCCCAATAGTATTTTCATAGAGGGTCCTTGTTTTAGTATTATTTGAAAGGGTAAATAACTGTCCGTTATTTACTCATTCCATCCTCACATGTCCCCTCTCAGCCATCTCTTTTCTAAGATGAAAAGCCTTAAGTTGTATAGTCTCACATCATAAGGGAGCCATTCCATCCCTTTTAACAATTTTGTAGCCTTCTTCTGCATCTTTTCTAGTTCTACTATGTCTTCTGTGAGATAGGGTGACCAGTACTGCACACAGTGCTGAAGGTGTGGGTGTGCCATGGATCTACAGAGGCAATATGATATATTCAGCTTTATGCTCTATTCCTTTTGGGTTCATTTCTAACATTCTGTTTGCTTTTTTGACCTCTACTACACACTGAGCCAAAGATTTCAATGTATTGTCCACCGGGATTCCAAAGTTCTTTTCCTGCTAACATTCTATACTTGTAGTTGGGATAATATTTCCCTATGTGCATCACTTTGCAATTTTCCGCATTATTGTCATCTGCCATTCAGATAACCAGTCTCCTGGTTTTGCAGGTGCCTACTGCAGTTCCTCACAATCAATGCTGTTATAATAATTTTGAATAATTTCATGTCATCTGCAAATTTGATCTCCTCATTCCTCATTCTTCTTTCCAGATCATTTATGAATATGTTAAACAGCACAAGTCAGTACTGATCCCTGTGGAATTATACTAATGACCTTTCTCCATTTGGAAAATTGATCACTTAGTCCTATTCTCTCTGTTTCCTGTCCTTTACCAGTTATGTAACGTTTTGGCCAGCCATAGAATGTCCCGCTACCAGCTGCACTCACCCTCATCATCGTGGCTAACACACTGGCAAGACGTTATCCAATTGTGTCATACTAGGGACTCCTAGGCACACACACACCTCTTAAAGGCCCCTTGGTAGAAAAACCCTCAGTTGCCGAGCTCTGTCTGCCCTGACCTCAGCTTGGACCTTGACACCATTTACTCACTGCAAGCTCTGATTCCAGTCCACTATTCAACTTCATCTGACTGCTCCTTACAGGACCCTCACTTAACCCCTGCCAGCCCCTGGAACCTAAGGGCTCAACCTGTGGAGAATGGGGCTGGTATATTTATTTTATTTATTTATAACTTTTTTTATACCGAAGTTCAAGTAACAGAGTTACTTATCACTCCGGGTGAAGACCTAGACCCAGTCCTTGTAGGAGTGAGTCCACCAGCTGTTTGTGTGGTTCTAGTGGGTTTGCCTGTTAGGCTGCATCAACCATGCCAAAGACCAAGGGCTCACATCCGTGACAAGTTACCAATCCACAATAGGATACTGCTTCCAAGATAAGTATATCAGCTATAAGTTTTTTGGGAAGAGGACTTACTGAGACCTTTTTGAGCAAATTAGGAAGAATACCAGATAATTAAAATAAATTCACAATGTCAGCAATGGATTTGCTGATATTGTTTCTCAACAATTTTACCAAAGCACTGGGGCAAGGTTTTAAGGGACAGGAGGATGAGTACAACGTGTCTAATATACAGACAATCTTCTTTTTAGATGTCACTTCAAAAGAGTTCCATACAGATTCAGATTGATTATCAGCTGTTGAAGATGATTAGGGGTGTGCATTCGTTTGCAACATATTGGCAATCTGCAACGTATATGCCATATTTGTTGTATTCGTGGGGGTCACGAAACATATGGCGAACCCCATGAATACAATGTATCACTAACGAATAAACCCCCACTCTCCTGATCCCCCAAGACTTGCCAAAAGTCCCTGGTGGTCCAGCGGGGGTCCTGACCTTTTGAATACTGGCAGCCGATGGCCCGAGTGCAGGAGATCACTCCAGGACCCCCGCTGGACCACCAGGGACTTTTGGCAAGTCTTGGGGAGGTCAGGAGTCCCCCCCAAGACTTGCCAAAAGTCCCTGGTGGTCCAGCGGGGGTCCTGGAGCGATCTCCTGCACTCAGGCCATCGGCTGTCAGTATTCAAAATGGCGCCGATAGCCTTTGCCCTTACTATGTCATGGGCTACTGGTGACATAGTAAGCCATTGGTCGACCCCTGTCAAATGGTAGGAGCACAAGATGGCGCCGGCCATCCATTGTTCCTACCATGTGACAGGGGCCGACCAATGGCATCGGTAGCGCTTGTGACATAGTAAGGGCAAAGGCTATCGGCGCCATTTTGAGTACCAGCAGCCGACAGCCTGAGTGCAGGAGATCACTCCAGGACCAACAAAAAATCAACAAAAAAACCCAAAAAATCAACAAAAAATCTGGGAGTGACTATCGACAATGAACTAAACCTCAAACACCACATATCCAACATGATCCAAGATGGATTCTTCAAACTCCAAAACACTAAAAAGCTCAAACCCCTGCTTCATGCGCAAGACTTTCGAACAGTTTTGCAAATTATAATCTTTTCAAAAATCGACTTTTGCAACTCCATACTCCTTGGTCTCCCCGAAAGTACCATCAGACCTCTCCAGCTACTACAAAACACCACCGCCAGATCCATCACAAATATAAAAAAATGCAACCACATCACACCCACACTAAAAGAACTTCACTGGCTTCCCATCAGCCAAAGAATTCAATACAAAACCCTCTCCCTCATCCACAAAAAAATAAACAACAATGAGATGAACTGGTTAAACACTGCCATACTCCCACACACCACTCAGAGAAATCTTAGATCCTCTGACTCTGGTCTTCTCAGTGTTCCCAATCCTAAAACAGAGCACCTCACCTCCACCCGCAAACGAGCCATTTCCGTAGCGGGCCCCTTACTTTGGAACTCCCTCCCACCCCTACTCAGAAACGAACCCTCAACACAAGTATTCAAAAAACAACTCAAAACCTGGCTCTTCAGAAAAGCCTTCCCACCAGACACCTAACCCCACCTCCCGGCCTCATCCCTGCCCCAGCCCATCGCTGACTCAGACTCATCCCTCATCAAAATGAATCCCCTAACCAAGTCCCCCTCCAACTTATCCTCCCCAAATCCCTCCCTAGCTTCAATGTTATATGTTCTAAATACTTAACATAAGAGACACCCTATACAAGTTACCATGTTACAATGTTTATTTTAAACAAGTTACAATGTTTATTTTATACAAGTTACCATGTTTCCATGTTACCCTGTTACAATGTAAAAAATGTTTCCACTTTACCTTGTTACAATGTAAAATAAGCAGTTCTGATCTTATTTGTTTAGTTATATGTAAACCAATGTGATATCTCAATCGAATGTCATATATAAAAGCAATTAAATAAATAAATAAAACCTCGAGAAAGAAATCTATCAAATAATATTTTTGCCTGTCGGTGATATTCTGTTGAAGATGTACATAATTGCCGAATCCTGAAAAATTGGCTAACAGGAAGATTCTCTTTTAGAGGGTGGGGATGTGCGCTAGAAAAATGCAGAAAAGTATTGCTGCTTATCGATTTCCGGTATAAAGTAGTAATAAAACCCTCTTTTGTTTTGATAATCTTAATGACCAAAAAATGAATCTGTTCTTTCTGAATATCTGCAGAAAAATGTAAATGTGAATTACATGTATTAAGCCAAAATAAAAAATGATCAAATTCCTTGGGAGTGCCAGTTCATAATAAAAAGACATCATCTATATAGCGTTTCCAAACAAGAGGAACATTGTGTAAGGATTATTATGATAAATCCACTGTTGTTCAAAATGACCCATATATAGGTTTGCTAGGTCTGGCACCATAGTGGCTCCCATCGCGGTGCCGCAAATCTGCTGAAAAAATTGGCCTTCAAAGGCAAAGAAATTCTTTTTTAAGGCAAATTCTAATAAAGAATGTAAAAAAGAAGATGGGATTCTATGAGGTCTAGGGCGCAATTCAAGATGATATAGAACCAGAATTAAATATTGCAAATATTTGTGATTTAAGTGACAACCCCACCTCCCCCCTCAAATTCATCACAATGGGAAGAGCTAATATCACTCATAGATCCTAAATTATTTGGTCTAGATATTAGAGATTTTACCACATGGAATAATTCAGTTGAGTTATTCTCTACAACATGAATTCTGTGGGAATAATACTGCTTCTTAGTGTTATTAATCCGAACACAGTATGCTGCAAGCTTTTGGTGATAAGCTACTTTTGTAGCAGTAGAGGGGAACTTCCTCCATTGTTTGCACTGCTCGCAACATTGTAATAGTTTTTTCATTAATCTCACTGCAGGCATCGTTAATCCGTTTTTCTTAAATAAGCAACGCAGGCAGTCTTCTTACAATTACAGAAGTCTTATTTAAAAGCAAATAAAGTAGAAAGAGTTCTGTAGGTACTGAGATCTAGTCTCTGCCTGCTGCCAGCAAAGTAGTAGAAAAAAGAAGCCAGTCAGATGTTTCCCTGTAGAGCACAGCATTATACAGTTCTTACCTTTCTTACACCAATATTCCCTCCTTGTCCTTATATGGTATTACTTCCTGTTCTTTCTTTGTTCTATATTCCTCCTTCCTGAGGCATGCCCATCACAGTGCTTAATATCTGCCTGTTTCTTAGCATATCTAGATAGAATCTTTTGATGTGATTAGGGTTAAAAGGTCTTAGACTCATACATAGGAAATGATAGGAAATAGTATCAAAGGCTTTGCATACAGGCTATTTCCTGAGACCTTTAAACTGTATCTTTATTAGAGATGTGAATCGTGTCCTCGATCGTCTTAACGATCGATTTTGGCTGGGAGGGGGAGGGAATTGTATCGTCGCCGTTTGGGTGTTTAGAGTATCGTGAAAATCGTTAAAATCGTGAACCGGCACACTAAAACCCCCTAAAACCCACCCCCGACCCTTTAAATTAAATCCCCCACCCTCCTGAACCCCCCCCCCAAAATGCCTTAAATTACCTGGGGGTCCAGCGGTGGTCCGTAGCTAAATCGGGGGAAGGGGGAGGGCAGGAAAACCGGCACACTAAAACACCCTAAAACCCACCCGACCCTTTAAATTAAATCCCCCACACTCCCGAACCCCCCCCAAATGCCTTAAATTACCTGGGGGTCCAGCGGTGGTCCGGAACGGCCTCCTGCAATTGAATCGTGTTGTCTTCAGCCGGCGCCATTCTGCGCCACCATTTTGCAAAATGGTGGCACAAAATGGCGGCGGCCATAGACCAACACGATTCGACTGCAGGAGGTCGTTCCGGACCCCCGCTGGACTTTTGGCAAGTCTTGTGGGGGTCAGGAGGCCCCCCCCCAAGCTGGCCAAAGTCCCTGGGAGTCCAGCGGGGGTCCGGGAGCGATCTCCTGCCGTGAATCGTTTTCCGTACGGAAAATGGCGCCGGCAGGAGATCGACTGCAGGAGGTCGTTCAGCGGGAGTTCCGGACCCCTGCTGAACGACCTCCTGCAGTCGATCTCCTGCCGGCGCCATTTTCCGTACGGAAAACGATTCGGCGGCAGGAGATCGCTCCCGGACCCCCGCTGGACCCCCAGGGACTTTTGGCCAGCTTGGGGGGGCCTCCTGACTCCCACAAGACTTGCCAAAAGTCCAGCGGGGTCCGGAACGACCTCCTGCAGTCGAATCGTGTTGGTCTATGGCCGCCGCCATTTTGCGCCGCCATTTTGCAAAATGGCGGTGCAGAATGGCGCCGGCTGAAGACAACACGATTCAATTGCAGGAGGCCGTTCCGGACCGCCGCTGGACCCCCAGGTAATTTAAGGCATTTGGGGGGGGTTCGGGAGGGTGGGGGATTTAATTTAAAGGGTCGGGGGTGGGTTTTAGGGTGTTTTAGTGTGCCGGTTTTCCTGCCCTCCCCCTTCCCCCGATTTACGATTTTTTGACGATAAATCGGGGGAATTGGTATTGTATCGTGGCCCTAACGATTTTTGACGATTTAAAATATATCGGACGATATTTTAAATCGTCAAAAAACGATTCACATCCCTAATCTTTATCTTATTCTCAGCATGAATCATGGTGCAAATTTATGGTGCCTAATCTGAAAGATTTTTCTGGGTGCAAGCGAATCTAATATATCTAATGGAGTTCCTTGGCTTAACAGCTAACTCTATAATATCTTTTGTTAGCTCGGGTAAATGAGGAATTAATGAAGTCTTAAAAAATTCAGCATCAATATATCCACACCTGATGGCTTGTCTAATTTAACAAGTAATATCCAGTAGGTAGTGATCAGACCAGGGAACATTTTGATGTTTAAATTGGACAGAATCTTGGAAGAAATAACTGGAATTTAAAAAGACCAAATCTAGTGTGTGGCTGTATTTGTGTGTAACCCCTGGACTTGTTGTACCCTGATGGTGGTCCCAGAGGCCATATTTATTTATTAATTAAATATTTATATATCATATATCAATATTTCTAAGCAGTTTCCATATTTTACATTTATAAAATCATAAATACAGAAACATAAAAAGACAATACAACTTCATTAAAACAGGCAAATTAAAAGACAAGTTGTATACTCCCCTTCCAATATTGGTGAAGTATTAAAGGTAAAATTTATTTTACAGTCATTTATATCTTAATTCTCCATGATATATTTTCCTCTGAACTTACGTTTTCCACACTGTACCTGAGAGGGGAGTGCAAGGATAAAAAATTAGTTTTCATTTTTCTGTTTGTTTTAAGGAAGGTTCTTTTTCCCCATGAATTTCATTTTTTGTAATGTTTGATTTATTTCATTTGTGTGAAAATTGAATTAAATATTAAAAAACAAAAACCCCAAAAAAGAAAATGGTGCCTCCCAATGCCTCCTGTCCCCATCACCCATGCCCCTCCACCTGGAAAAATATCAGAGCCGTGATCCCTCCAGCCCCCATTTATCTGCTCCAGTGGTAATCTGTCTGTGAGGGCTAGGCTCAGGCCAAAGCTTCAGCCTTGTGTAAGCCAAGAACTAAGTAGGTCGCTGTGACTTTAGCCTTGGCTGGAGTTGAGCTCCAGGTCTGATATCACGGCCAGGTCTAGAGGCTGAGTCCCAACATTGAGGGTCTCGACCCGGGCCAAGACTGAATGCCATGGACTGACACAAAGGCTGAGTCCTGATGCTGGGCTTCAAGTTAGGCCAGAGCCCGGGCCCAGGCCTGATGAATCAGCCCAGCCTGGAGGCTGGGTCCCAACTCCAGGACTTTGACCTGGACAAAGGCCCAAGGCTGAAACCTAGTCTGGAAGCTGGGTTCCAGAGCCCAGGCTTTACAACTCCAGTGACGGTGTTCTCTTTTTCTTCGTAAACTGATGCTGAATGCTGGGGTCATGTGGAGTTAATTAACTCCAGCTCATTCACCCCAGTGGACGGTGATATTTTGATTAATGCTCTACAACAAAATGGCACACTCCACTGGGGTAAATGAACCAGTGTTAATTAACACTGGTGCAACCCCAGTGGGTGGCATCTGTTTACAAAGAAAGAAGAAAGACGAGGACACCATAATTGCTGCTCTGAGGCCTGGGATCTGGGCCTGGGCTTGAATTTAGGCTGATGCCCAGGTGTCAGGCCCAAAACCTGGCCTTCAGGCTGGGTCCCAGCATCAGGCCTGGGTCTAGATCGAGGCCCCGTCATCAGGACCCGGCATGGCAGCTTCTACAGATACCTGATGTATCAGGTAAGTGAAATTTTTTGGGGGGCTTGGGTCTTGACTGAGGCCCCGGTGTCATCCCATGCCTAGGTTGGGACCCTGGCATCACGCTTGGGCCTAGGCCATAGGTTCTGCATTGGGCCTCGGCTTCAGGCTTAAGCCTAAGCCCCAGGACTAGGCCAAGGTGCCAGAATTGTGCTTGGGTATAGGCCACAGACCCTGCTTTCATCCTTGGCTTATGTCCTAGATGAGGCCCCAGCCTCATACCTAGGCCTAAACCCAATACAATCTTCTTAAACGCATGCTCGGGCGGATTTTAAAAGCCCTGCTCGCGTAAATCCACCCGGATTTATGCGAGCAGGGCCTTGCGCGCCGGCGCGCCTATTTTCCATAGGCCACCGGCGCGCGCAGAGCCCCGGGACACGCGTAGGTCCCGGGGTATTTCGAAGGGGGCGTGTTGGGGGCGGGACCGGATGACGCGGCGTTTCGGGGGCAGGGCGCGGCATGTCGGGGGCAGGACCGGGGGCATGGCGCCAGCCCAGGGGCATGGTCCAGGCCTCCGGACCTGCCCCCGGGTTGGAAGACAGCGCGCCAGCAGTCCGCTGGCGCACTTAGATTTACGTCTGCTTCTTGCAGGCGTAAATCTAGGGACAAAGGTAAGGGGGGGGGTTAGATAGGGCCGGGGGGGTGGGTTAGGTAGAGGAAGGGAGGGGAAGGTGAGGGGAGGGTGAAAGAGAGGGAACGGAGGCAGGCTGCGCGGCTTGGCGCGCGCAGGCTGCCCAAAATCGGCAGCCTTGCGCGCGCCAATCCAGGATTTTAGAGGATACGCGCGACTATGCGCGTATCTTATATAATCCTGCGTACTTTTGTTTGCGCCTGCCGCGCAAACAAAAGTACGCGATCGCGCTTTTTTAAAAAATCTACCCCGCTATGAATAAGGTTTGTTTCAATAAGAGTTCCCCTCGATTCATTTCAGGGCTTCGTGAATGAAACAAATTGCACTTATTTGTTGCATGTTTGACATTTGCTTAAAACAAATGCACATCCCTAGTACCTGAGTGGCACCAGTTATTCTCCTCTTCTCCAAAATATGCAGTAGACATTCTTGGCAGCTGTTGGGGGTTCATTATAACTCTTTCTTCTTTGGATGGCTAAAAGTCATCCTTTCTTTGGATACTGACAATGTGCTGAGTCTTTCTCAGTGAAGGGATCCTCTACCTTTTTGGAGTTCAGGAATTAAAAGTTGAATAGGCAAGGAGTGTGGAATAAAATTCTCATATCTAAAAGTAACTAAAATCTCAATGGACATTCAACAATTTAAAACAATTAGGAAAAAATAGGGGACTGTCCTGAACATGTTGCACTTGGAAGAGAAACAGAAAATCCATACCCTAAGAATGGTAGTCTGGCTTTATATACCATAGGATCCTACAAAATACTTTGTTTCACATGGTGAAGTTATATACTCACACTGTCTCTCTATTTCCTCCCCACATAAATATACTATTCTTCTGTATTGTTACTAGTAGAGATTAGACAGGATCTTTATATTATCCTGTCAATTTTTGGAAAATTTGGGCTGAAATCACAAATTTACCTTACAAAAGACTTAAACACAAGATTTAAATATAAAAAGTTAGGAAAAGCATTCAATAGAGACAGTATAATTTCAGATCCCACCACATCAAGAAGCGACCCTTCAGTGAGCTCTATTCCAGTACACTATTATGCATAACTTCCTTTATCCACACATAATATTATCAGAAGGAAACACCAATATTTATTTATATTCTGTTTTTCAGGCTCTTCAAAGTGGATTACATTCAGGTACTCAATGTATTTCCCTGTCCCCAGTGGGCTCACAATTTAAGTTTGTATCTGAGGTAGTGGAGAGTGAAGTATCTTGCCCAAGGAGTGACAGTGGGATCTGAATGTTGGTTTTTCTAGTTCATAGTCTGCTGCCCTAACCACTAGGCTTCTCCTCCACTCCAAATATATTATGGAAACCTTCAAAACTCTATTGCAGTTGAGCACCTCCTGAACATGTTATGAGAGCAGAATGCTACACTGAAGCTATGAAACAGGAAAAACTCCCATCTCACACTCTCTATACTCTTCAGCAGCAATACATTAGAATAATCTACCCTTCAAATTGCGCCTTCATTGTGTCTTACATCTCCCCAAGTGGGACACTAAACACAAAAGGACTATTCCAGGGCTGGTGCAAAGGTATTAGGCACCCAAGGCAAAAGTTCTGCCTTATGCCCCTCCCCCCCCCCCCCCCCCCCCCCCCCCCCCCGGTCAAGGCCCTGACTCCAAAATAATTCACTCAGACAGGCCCCCTC
Organism: Rhinatrema bivittatum; assembly: GCF_901001135.1. NCBI lineage: Eukaryota > Metazoa > Chordata > Amphibia > Gymnophiona > Rhinatrematidae > Rhinatrema > Rhinatrema bivittatum. Next base: position 342,268,089 of record NC_042616.1, on the reverse strand, counting down.
TCTTACACTCACTTAGAGATAGATTTTTAAAAACATATGAGCTTGTTTATGTGTGTGCACTACCCTGCGCATGCACATTGACGCGTGATTTTATAACATGCGCGGGGTGGCACACGCAAGGGGAGGTAGGAATTTGCAAGTTTCATGCGGTGACGCTTCGTGGCCTTACCCAGTTCTTTCATAGTCCGCTCCAATTAAAGAGCGGACTGGGAGTGAACTTCCCTACCTCCTACCCTAACCTCCCTTCCCCTTCCCCTCTCCACCCCCTAATTGGTATGTACCTTTGGGAGTTTGTTTTGTTTTTTAAGTTGCTGCCCCTCTGGAGCAGAAGCAATTTGCATGCACTAGCTGACTGTTGGCTCATGCTTCCCCGGCACAGCAGCAAATAGCTGCTATACCAGTGCCTCCAGCCCTGCCCCTCCCCACCCCCTTTCTTCAGCCTGGCTCATGTGTGCATAATGAGGGTTACGCGTTTGACCAGGCACCTTTTAAAATGTGCACAGCACGCGCAAGGCCTGGCCACACGCGTAACTCCCATTTTTTAGGCGCAACGCCCATTTAAAATCAGGTCGTTAGGCTCCTTTTCTCATTTATACATATACCCTTACACAGGCTCCCTCCCTCTCTCACTAGCATCATTGCTCTCTCATACACACTCAATCCCTCTCACTCACACACACACACACACACACACACAAACAGAGGTGCTACTCGTTAGAGATGTGAATCATGTGCCCGATTGTTTTAACGATCAGGTTTGGATGGAGGGAGAAAAAAATCGGATCGCCTTTGCCCTCACTTTGTCACAGGGAGCGACGGTTGCTCCCTGTGACATAGTGAGGGCAAAAGCGATCGGCGCCATTTTGAAACCAGTCCAGCACCGGCCCGAGGGTATGATTGAAGGGATGGCTCCCTGACCCCCCGCTAGACCACCAGGTACATGTAAAAGGTTTTTGGGGAGGTCAGGAGGGTGGGAGAAGCAAAGGGGTAATTTGTAAAGGGTCGGGGTGGGTTTTTTTTATCGGGCCATCAGCGCCATTTTTATCAGTGGTAGCCAAAATGGCGCCAATTGCCCGAGAGCGGGAGATCGCGCCGGGACCCCCCCCCCCCCCCCACTGGACCACCAGGTAATTTAACATTTTGGGGGGGTTCGGGAGGGTGGGGGAGGGTAAAGGATTGGTTTTAAAGGGAAGGGGTGGGTTTAGGGGTTGTTTTGGTGTGCCGGTTTTCCCACCCTAACCCCAAATAATTCCCCTACTCGATTTAACGATTTTTCACAATAAATCGAGGGAATTCCTATTGTATCGAGTCCCTTACCAATTAATGATGATTTTAAAATTATCGGACGATAATTTAAATCATTAAAAAATGATTCACATCCCTACTACTCGTGGCCCGCCGAGACTCTGCTTCTATCAGCTGTGAGCAGGATGAGAATCTACTCCTCTTAGCCATGAGTATGATGGGCTCCGCTCTCAGCCCCACATGGCTGCTCTTTGCTGCCCCCTAAAGGCTGGCACCCTAGGTGATCACCTAGTTCATGTATTGGGATGCATCGGTCCTGGACTATTCTGTATTGTTACTGTTACGAATCTGACAGAATCTCTATATGTGTGTAGGGCAACTAGCATGCTAGTCCCACTCCAGGCTAAACATTGTAAGCAGAAAAGTTTCTGCTACCGAGGGTAAATGAGTTTGGTCAACATAAATGTTAAAATCACCAAGAACAATTGTATGAGCCAAATTTACGTTTAATGCTGCCATATTTCTATCAGAGGAGAAACAGCAAAAATGTTCAATATTAGAAGTAATTAACATCACCTCAAAAGGAGACATGAAATCTAGTTGCACTTATGATGGTCGAAGACTGCTCTTAATGATAACTATCAAGCCACCACAGCACCTGTTTTAAGAGGAGCATCTGGGTATGCAGGGAGATAAGATGGCAAGTGCAAGTGGAAATAAATAGAATGTGACTGCTATTTCTGCTATTTCATGTATTTATATTCCACTTTTCAGGAACTTTTCTCCTTTTCCAGGAGAAGAGGGGCAGAAGCAGAGGAGAAGAGGAAGCATGGAGGAGAAGAGGAGTGTGCAGGCCCTGGGCAGCAGCAGGGAGAGAAGGGAGGTGGTGGTGGTAGTAGTCATGTGGTAATATTGTTACATTTTTAATTATTATTAATAATAATAATAATAATAATAATAATAATAATATTATTATTATCTGCACCCTCTACAAGTCATGGTGGGGAATATAAAAAAACATCCATAAATTAAAATCAGAGAAACAGTTGCGTCAAAAGAGGTAGGGAGAAGCCAGACAGAAGGGGAGCTGAGAACAGAGGAGGAAGGGAGGAGGAAGAAGAGAGGGGAGCAAGGAGTGGGAGAAGGCTCCAGGCAGGTAGGAACTCTCAGCAGCTAGCCCAGAGAATTGATTATGGAGGCAGGATGCCGCTCCATGTCCCAAGAGGCCAATAAGCAGATTTGAACAGTCCAGTTTACACTGGATTAGACTGAGCTTCTCATTGAGAAGGTTATAAAGAATCGCACTGCAGTATCCTCTATGGGAACATTTTGAATAAGAAGTCTAAGGTAGCAAAGGACAAGATGTAGTAAGATATTGAAGCCATGATCAGTGGCTTGGGATTGTCCAGAAAATCCATTGAGCTGAGTATATACTGGAAATGTGATATATAGCGAAACTGAAAAAGATTGACATCATTAACCAAAACCATCACTGTACAGGAGGATACTATCCATGAGCAGTTAAGCTGACTTTTATGGAGGAATGTCATAGGAGGTCCAAGATTCTGAAGGTCTCCCTGAGGATCTCAGTATGAGTGAGGAAGTAAGAAGTACGATTTGACACATATGCTTTTTATTAGAAAATGTCATACCATTGTGTCTTATAGATTATGAAATGTACAACAATTTTACCGCTTGTCACTTGTTGTTACCCTTTTGTTTTTGTAATCAGTTGGTCATACAAAATGTTGAGAGGGTCTGATCCCTGTGGGAGCCAAATGCATTCTCTCAATTTTAGGATTCAGCATTGTGGGTCAATCAGATGGCATAGGGGACCTGGGCTAAAGGCAGAAGGACTGTGTACTTTTTTCTTTAACTGGAACAGGGAAACCAATCCCTCAGTAGTCTCTCCTCTGTGAACCCCAATCCCTCTCTCTACAATGGCTGCTGGCAGTCAAGGTGCCCCTCATTCATGGTCTATACCAAGTTATATTTCAAATAATTAAACTTTTGTTTCTGGAGTAGCCAGCACAGCAAGAATTTACTAGACAATAGAGAATAGTACAATGATTATTGTATTAATCAGGGTTCACAAGCTTCAAAGCCAAGATACAGCTTCAAAAATTACCAGCACAATTATCAATAATTGTACCAAACTTCAAAGAAATGTTTCCAATCCTTCCCAGAGCTCTATGCTACTCTTCCTTCATTCTCCTATTAGAAATATGCAGCTCACATTTCTATTACCCAATCACGAACCCTGAATTCACAATATCCCACTCTACAATCAATAGGATACTTCCAGCTCCTCTATATTCTTCAACATCCCCTCTGAATGAAACCAGTATTCACAGCATTGGCCAAGGGAGTGCCTCCTTTCCTTAGGTTCATTACCTATGTCCCCTTTGCAGTGTTCTGGATTTCTATGGCAGCTCTGGTATGTTCCTCTTTGTGAGTTGTTTCTCTTATTTATCTACTTCCTTTCTGGATTGGGTAACACCCAGATCATGGTCCCCAGTGATTCCTCATGAGAAGAATTCCTCTTCACCCTTGGGCTATTCCCCTTGATGGGGGGAAAGCTCCTTTAGGGTCCACTCCTACAGGAGGTGTGCCTAGGCTCACCAGCTTCCTCTAATCCTAATCTATAATGAAGCTTCCTCTATCAGTCCTCCTGCCAAACCTTGAATACTTTATTAATCACTCCCCTAGAGGATCTTCTTCCCAACCCTCTTAAAGTAACTAAAGTCACTAGAACCCGATATTAACATTATCTGGAACATTCTCATTGAACAATAAACAATATACCATTCCTTACTCCATCTAGTAGTGGTTCATTGGTACAGAATTTATAACATGCATTTTTAACCAATCTTCTCATAAACATACCTATAGGGCTTTCCCATCCATATTCTCTTTCAGTGCATACTCCAAGACGTGCACCCAGTTTTGAGGTGCCTGTCACATTTGAAAAGGTATTTTCATTTTATCAGTAAATATGGATTTTAGTAAGTTTAACGCATCTTGGTATCTTTTTCTTCTCTTTTAGAAAAATATGGAAGATGTATAATAGTGCAAGAGCCTGTGGGTAAACATTTTACTGTGTCATCTCCTGTCCATAGCCTTCATCATACAGCCACAATGCTTGCTGGTGGATGAGTCCTATAAATCATATGCCAGGAATAAAAGGGTAGGATTAGTTAAGAGGAGAAAAAGTGCATAGAGTGGTTTTAATTGTATATCATTGGGTGCACCTTCTGTTTAAATCATAGGTCATGTATGCATTCTGGGCGGCCAGACTAGATGGCTCCTCAACCTCTCTGCAGCTTTCAACAGCGATATCCTAAGCACTCGCTTAAAAGCCCTGGGACTAGCGGAACTGGCACTAACCTGGCTCTACTACTTCCTCTAAAATAACTCTCAGACTATTTCACTGGGATCAGCATCAGCATGTTCTGCACCTGTATCTACTTTGAACTTGCGGTGTGCATGCCAGCCTAGATTTTCAAAGAGAAACTTCAGACGGATTTTCCCTTTTGAAAATGAGTTTACAGGTTAGCAATGGGATTTCACTGTTACCTCCATATGTATCCCACAATGTGCAAGTGCAATAATTACATTGTAGACTATGATAGAGTTTTATAAGTTGTTGTACTGATATCACTGCTATAATGGGGAAAAGAAATGTTTTTAAAAGAAGGATCTTGGTATCATAATATTAGTTTGCAGCATGATGATGTTAACTTTTTAATATTTTTGCCTTGGTCTGTCAATAGCTGGCATCCATTTACAGATTTACAGGCCTATGCAGGTAGCTGAGCGATAAAACATTGTGCACTTGCTTTCAGTGCATGGTTTTAATGCTTGGCTTAAAATATTTTTAACCTCCAAATGCAGTAAGCTAATGCTATGCAAATGCATCAGGAGTTAAAAAGCACACAGAAACTTCAAAATATATTTGGCACAGGCCGATCACACATTTTAACTCAGGAAGGAGGATGAGTCAGCACTGATAGGTCATTATCCAGGTAAGTAAGTATTTATTTATTTATTTAAAGTTTTTATATACCGACGTTCTTGTAAAGAATACAAATCACCCGGTTTACATTAAAACATAACAGTCGCTTGGGAGCGAATACAAGGAACAAATAGAACCGTAGCTTGAAGAACCATATAGAGAACATTTGAACATTTGTACATATATAAACAGTCACTTGAGAATGTTAACGGGAACATTAGAAACCGTCGTATGGGGGCGGATAGGAGAAACATTTAGAACAAGGAGCAAAAACAAGAAGTAGATAAATAAATTCAGTACTAATAAAGTAAAGTATATATAATAAAGTATATATAATAAAGTAAAGTATAATAAAGTAGTGGCCACCCTACCTGCCTGCCTGCATCGTCGATCCCAGCGGCCCAGCGCCGCCATTGCCTCCAAGCCACCGACCCCCAGACCATGCGGCCATCACATGGACATCCCTCTCCCTGAGCTCCCGCCCTGCCTACCTCCTCACAGCCAACCACAGGTGGGAGCCGCGCTGACATCGGCGCCTGGAAGGGGGGAAGGAAGGCCCTTTAAATTCGGGCTACCCTCCGTGGCGCCGCACACCGGGCATTGCGCGCACAAAGGAGCGCAACCTAAGGGGTCTGCCCCTTGGTGCGCCCCTTAGTGTGCCCTTCCTCACCACAGAACCAGTGGCAAGCCCCGCATTGACCGATTGGACGTCTTCGCAACTGGACATACCCCTGCTAATGGTAACTATTTTTGGCTCTCTACGCAGACTCTCATTCCTCGCTAATCAGCGCCAAGAGCTTTCATTGTGTTATTTGCTGTACCATCTTGCATTCTATCTATGGCTCTTTCTCTGTATTTGCCATATCTTCCTCAGCTACCCCCCTCCGAGACCTCCTCCATTGTCTTCCCCCTCTGTTACTACCTGCGTTCTCAAATGGCAACGTATCCCATCCCTCGCATCCACCATCCTCTCTCCAGACGATCTCCCTCCCATGCCCACTATCCTTCCCCCTTGCGCAAATCCCTAATCCCCATCCTCACCTCTCCCCTGACGCAACTCTTAGGCCTCACCACCCTCTCCATAATACTCTTTAATGCACAATCTCTCTCTAAAAAGACATCTATCCTCAACGACCTGCTAATTGATTGCAAACCAGACATCTGTGCTGTCACTGAGACAAGGTTCAAAGATACTGATGCTGTACTCATCAACCAACTCCCTACCTCTTTTTATGAGGTATTCTCTATCCCCAGACCCAAAAAAAAGAGGAGGAGGCCTCCTACTGGCAGCTAAGAAACATCTAAACCTCAAACCCATTCACATAGTCACCCCGCCCAAGCTTGAAATAGGCCTCTTCAGGTCAGCCGAATTGCAAATCTGTCTAGTGTACTCCCCTCCTGCATTCCTCAAGTCCAGCCCCTCACCCCTTATCGAATTCATTGTTGACTGGATCAACGCTGATATCCCCTCCATCATCCTCGGAGACTTTAATCTCCATGTAGATTCCCTATCCCCCTCCTCGTCATGTGAAACCTTCATCAAGACCCGCCACACTATAGGATTCCGACAAATTATTGCATCTCCCACCCACAAAGCAGGGCACACACTGGATCTGATGTTCATCAACTCTGATGTCCTTGCCACCACCACTCCTACCTGCACCCCAGTTCCCTGGTCCGACCATTATCTAATAGAAGGCCTTCTCTCCACCAATGCCTCCTCCCCATGCAACAACGCCCATTGCACCACCATAATATCCAGAAAATCCTGCCCCAGCAATGAACTAGCTGCTGCATTATCGACCGCCCTACCCAACTTAGTCTGTTCTGATCCTGACTCAGCACTAGCATCCTGGAATAACCTTACGGCAGACATTGCCAACAAACTCTGCCCTATCTCCAAACGTGCCATAAGCACTACCTCCAAACACGCAAATCCATGGTACACATCTGAACTTAAAACCCTAAAAAATAATCTCAGACAAAAAGAGAGAAAATGGCGTAAGGACCCAACCGCTCAGCCCTCCTCCGTCTACAAAACGGCTCTACACTGCTACAGACTCATAACACTAAAACACAAACGAGATTTCTATGCTAAGAAAATCCATGATTACAGATTCAACCCCAAAGCGCTCTTCTCCTATGTCTCAAGTCTCACCAAATCTATCCCTCCCACTATACCTGACTCTGATGCAGCTTCCAAATGTGAAGAACTTGCTACCTACTTCCAGAGCAAAATCACAAACCTCCTTTCTAGATTCCCCTTCTCCCCCAACCCTCCCCCCTCCTCTCCCCCACCCATTCTGCACCCTCCCAGCCTGCAATGGCTGCCCTCAACTTTACTTCCTCCAAAGAAGTCAAAAACATCCTCAAAAAACTCAAACCTGCCTCCTATCCCAACAACACCATCCCTCCTAAAGCCCTATTGGCCGTCCCTAACTCCATAGGCCGAGCCATCAACTGTTCACTCTCCCATGGGACTGTCCCAGACATACTCAAACATGCGGTAGTCAAATCTCTTCTAAAGAAGCCCTCCCTAGATCTGAAAGACCCCTCCAATTTCCATCCTATCTCTAACCTCCCATTTATTTCCAAGCTAATAGAAAGAGTTGTTAATTCACAACTCATGGACTATCTTGAAAATCACGCGATCCTCCACGTCTTACAATTCGGCTTTCGGAAACATTTCAACACTGAGTCGCTACTTCTCACCCTATCTGACCACCTCCTCAGAGGCATGGGCTAAGGTCACAGTTACCTCCTTGCCCTCCTTGATATCTCTGCGGCCTTCGACACCATCAGCCATAATCACCTCCTTGCCCGTCTAGAAAGCATTGGCATCTCAGGCCTAGCCCTTGCTTGGTTCAAATTCTACCTCTTGAACAGAAAGTTCTCTGTTAAAATCGGTAACGCCATATCTGCCCCCCATCCTCTACAACAAGGAGTCCCACAAGGTTCATCACTGTCATCTACCCTTTTCAACATCTACCTAATCCCACTTTGCCAGCTCCACTCTGAACTCAAACTAAAGTTCTGTCTTTATGCTGATGATGTCCAGATCATCATACCTATTCACAACTCTATCTCCGATGCTCTAAAGCACTGGGAAAACTGCCTCGCAGCCATCAACTCCCTACTCACCAACCTCCACCTTGCACTCAATACTAACAAAACCGAACTTCTATTTATTTCCTCCCACTCTCCCCCTTCCCCCCCCCATCTTATGACCCTAATCTTAACATCACCACAGCTCAACCATTCGTAAGGGACCTTGGAGTTCTCCTTGATCAACAATTAAGCATGAAGAAATACATTAATTCCATACTTAAAGAAGGTTTTTTCAAACTCAATGTCCTAAAAAAACTTAAACCACTGCTATACACCCAAGACTTCCACACAGTGATCCAAGCCACTATCTCTTCCAAATTGGACTACTGTAACGCACTCTTCCTAGGGCTCCCCTACTCCACGATAAAACCGCTACAAATGTTGCAAAATGCAACTGCAAGAATCATCTCAAATACCTGTAAATATGAACATATCACCCCCATCCTCAGAGATCTACAATGGCTCCCTATCCTCTCCCGAATTCACTACAAAACCCTGACCATTGTACATAAATCCATTCATGCTCACAAATCCAACTGGCTAGACATTCCTTTTAAGTCTCACCAGTCTACCTGGCCCACCAGAACTGCTAATAAAGGCACCCTACTTGTACCCTCACTTAAAACAGCCCACCTCTCCTCCATACGCGACCGTGCCCTCTCAATTGCTGGCCCTTCACTCTGGAACTCCCTGCCTCCAAACCTATACCTCGAACCATGCACCATCAAATTTAAAAAGAAGTTAAAAACTTGGTTATTTAAACGAGCTTATCCGGACTAGTCTTCCACACAAAATGTCTTCCCATGTGCTTCTGTATTATGATGCTATATTATTTCCCATATAGACAATACTATTTTTCCTTATGTTAAGGATTTCTATGTTCATTTGTTGTTAACTTAAATTTCTACGCTGCACTTGTGTTATCCCTCTCCCAGTTCCTACTCCCTGTTAACATGTACTTTCAATCCTGCTGTTCAAATGTGAACCGGTATGATGTCTCTACTAATACCAGTATATAAAAGTCTTTAAATAAATAAATCCACCACCGTAACTTACGGGTCGATACAGTAAGGCTGCGTTAGAAAGAGTGCGGCAGTGCCGGGCGCACCCTCATTTGCTCCACGCACTGTTCTGATCACATACCGCTCGATACTCTATTTAAATTGCTTGCAAATGCAAGCCGCGTCTGCGAAGCATTAGGGGAAGCGTTAGGCCCGCGCAACCGATTTTACTGTATAGGCGCTTAATACAGCGCCTATACAGTATCCTGGGTGCGCTGGTACCTGTCATTTGAAATGACATTTGAAATGACAGGCACCAGGAAGTGGATCCCAACTTTAACCCATGAAAACCTAAAAACCTAAAATCCCCTCCTCCCGAAGCTGCTCGACATGTGCCAACTTACCTTTTGTTGTTTTTCAGCCCTTTCAGCCTTCTCTGCCGTCCTCTCTGCCGTCCTCCGGAGGGGGGGCAGCCGGCGGCGAAAGCGGGTTGCAGCGGTGTCCCCCCCCCCCCCAGTCCCGGTTCTCCTGGCTCTCGATGATGTTCTAGCAGGTACTCCAGCTCGACTTCTGGCTGACAGCTACCCCCTCCTCCCCCCCCCCAAGACTGCTGAGTTACGGCCTTGAAACTGAAGCGAAGCGTACTTTCCTGGGCTTGAGCGCCGTCACGCCCGCCCATCCCTGTGCTTTCATTGGCATGAGCGCCCAAATTGACGGGCGCTCATGCCAATGAAAGCACAGGGACGGCCGTGACATGACAGACTGCGGGTTCCTTCCGTAGCCCAGGCCGGTGCCAGCCAAAGAAAGGGAAAGGAGACCACGGCCCACAACTGGACCCCAGATAGGTGGCAGCAGGAAATAAAAGGAGACAGCGGGCTGCCTCCAGCGCTCATCTCACCAGCGGCCAAGAAATTAAAAGAAGAGTGTGGGTGCAGCCAAGGGGAAAAAAAAAAAAAGACGTCACGCCCGCCCGTCCCTGTGCTTTCATTGGCTTGAGCATCCAAATTGACGGGTGCTCAAGCCAATGAAAGCACAGGGACGGGCGGGCGTGATGTCACAGCCGTCCCTGTGCTTTCATTGGCATGAGTGCCCGTCTATTTGGGCACTCATGCCAATGAGGGGGGGGTAGCTGTCAGCCAGAAGTTGAGCTGGAGTACCTGCGGGAACATCGTCGAGAGCCAGGAGAACCGGGACCTGTGCGCGGGGGGGGGGGGGGGGGGGGGGGGACGACGACCGCTGCAAGCTGCTTTCGCCGTCCCTGTGCTTTCATTGGCTTGAGCGCCCGTCAATTTGAACGCTCAAGCCCATGAAAGTTCGTTTCGCTTCCAAGGCCGTAACTCAGCAGTCTTTTTTTGGGGGGTAGCTGTCAGCCAGAAGTCGAGCTGGAGTACCTGCGGGAACATCGTCAAGAGCCAGGAGAACCGGGACCTGCGCGGGGGGGGTGGGGGGGGGCCGCTGCAAGCCACTTTCACCGCTGGCTGCCCCCTCCGGAGCACGGCAGAGAAAGTTGAAGGGGCTGAAAGCAACAAAAAGTAAGTTGATAACATGTTGAGTAGCTTCGGGAGGAGGGGATTTTATGTTTTTAGGTTTCTTTTTGGGGCAAAGTTTGCTGTCTACCCTTACCCCTGCCTCTAACGCAGGGGTAAGGGTAAGCGGTAAATGAGCAGGTTAAACGCGCGGCAAAACGGCAGGGTAAAATAGCGATAGCCGGGGCGCGCGTTACTGTATGGGAGGGGATAGCTAATTTGATCGTTTACATCTAATATACATGCCGCGTGTGGAAGGGGTTTCCCGGTGATTTAAAGAGGCGGTGAGGATGGGTTAAAGGGGATAGTGTATCGCAGGAAGGGCTAACGTCGCCGGAAAGTGAGTAGAAAGCGGGTTAGGAACGGGGTAACCGCGGCCCCACTTTACTGTAACGGCCTGTTAGTGGGAGAAATACTGACTTATCCTGCTATTTCGCAGCTGCTACCCCCAACAGATAGCCAGACAAATCAGTATTTATCCGGCTAAGTGCAAGTGGCAGCTGCTGCTACTTACCTAGAGTGTTCCTGACTTTTTTCTTTTTTTAACCTTTTTGTTTTTTACATTTTTTTAAGTAGTGCTGCAAACGTATCTCTAGCTCTGACTCAGAAGAAACGTATACTAAGAAAGGTGTGCTGGCCAAATGCAGTCTTTGCTTCAGGGAATACTGCTTAATGCCCTTATTTGCATGGGATTTCCATATGAAGGCTGGAAGCAATACTTCAATTTAAGAATGTGCATATTCTGCCTGCAAAACTCCTTGCTGCATCAGCAGTAAGTTTTGCATACAGAAAATGCACATTCAAATTCAGGCAGAAAAGTGCACCTTTCTGCATTGGCCTGTAAGAGAGGCAGCAGAGCTCAGAAAGATTAACCAATTCCATTGTCCCCAAGAAACTAAATACAATTACAAAAGGTTGGAAACATGATCTAGCTAAAAAAAGCAGAGTTATGCATTTAGGCTCAAAAACCCAAGGATTGATCATATTTGTTTGTGGGAGGGAGAGCCTGTGTGTATGTAAGTGTAAGAGAGAGAGAGAGAGTGCATGTGTATGTGTGAGAAAGGGAGCATGTGTATACTGTAAGTGTGGGAGAGTGAAAGAGGGAACATGCGTGTACTGTATATGTGTGGAAGAGAGAGCATATGGGTATGTGTGTGGGAAAGAGAGAATCTGTGTGTATGTTTGTGAGAGAAAAAGAGAGGGAGCATGTGTGTACTATGTGTGTGGGAGAGTGAAAGAGGGAACATACGTGTACTGCATATGTGTGGAAGAGAAAGAGCATGTAGGTATGTGTGTGGGAGAGAGTGAGATAATGTGTGTAGGTGAGTGTGAGAGAGAACAAGGGTGCAAGTGTGTATGTGAGTGAGAGAGACCATGTGTGTATGTAAGAGAGTGCATGTGTGTGTGAGAGAGAGAAACAAGCATGTATGTGTATGAGAGGGAGCATGTGTGTACACAAAAACCCCATTTCCTCTCTGCCGGCAAATCCATAACAATTTCAGAGCATCTGGAAATCAAAAAGTTGGCAGGTATGGATAATGGGTGATTTTTAAAAAATCCTTATTACTTTTAATTGTTAGGAGTTATTTGATGTGTCTGTTTTTAAATATTGTATTGGTGCTTGGAAAATTTTTATATGAGTTTCTAAATATTGAATGTTATTCTATTCATTAGTTTTGAATTATTCATTTTATTGTTACAGTTTTACTAATTTTATTGTTTTATGAGGAATGGTAATGCTTCTGTTTTCCATTGTTGCAGTACATACAGAATTTGGCTTTTTTGCAGTTTCCAGTTCAGTTTTTGTCTGTACGTTTTTATTAGGGATGTGAATCGTTTTTCGACGATTAAAATTATCGTCCGATAATTTTAATATCGTCTTAAACCATTATGGAACACAATACAATAGAGATTCTAACGATTTATCGTTATAAATCGTTAGAATTGTGAGCCGGCACACTAAAACCCCCTAAAACCCACCCCCGACCCTTTAAATTAAATCTCCCACCCTCCCGAACCCCCCCCCCCAATGACTTAAATAACCTGGGTGTCCAGCGGCGGTCCGGAACGGCAGCGGTCCGGAACGGGCTCCTGCTATTGAATCTTGTTGTCTTCAGCCGGCGCCATTTTCCAAAATGGCGCCGAAAAATGGCGGCGGCCATAGAACAACACGATTCCACGGCAGGAGGTCCTTCCGGACCCCCGCTGGACTTTTGGCAAGTCTTGTGGGGGTCAGGAGGCCCCCCCCCAAGCTGGCCAAAAGTTCCTGGAGGTCCAGCGGGGGTCAGGGAACGATTTCCCGCCGCAAATTGTTTCCCGTACGGAAAATGGCGCCGGCAGGAGATCGACTGCAGGAGGTCATTCAGCGAGGGTTCCGGCGCCTCGCTGAACGACCTCCTGCAGTCGATCTCCTGCCGGCGCCATTTTCCGTACGGGAAACGATTCGCGGCGGGAAATCGTTCCCTGACCCCCGCTGGACCTCCAGGAACTTTTGGCCAGCTTGGGGGGGGCCTCCTGACCCCCACAAGACTTGCCAAAAGTCCAGCGGGGGTCCGGAAGGACCTCCTGCCGTGGAATCGTGTTGTTCTATGGCCGCCGCCATTTTTTGGCGCCATTTTGGAAAATGGCGCCGGCTGAAGACAACAAGATTCAATAGCAGGAGCCCATTCCGGACCGCTGCCGTTCCGGACCGCCGCTGGACACCCAGGTTATTTAAGTCATTTGGGGGGGGTTCGGGAGGGTGGGAGATTTAATTTAAAGGGTCGGGGGTGGGTTTTAGGAGGTTTTAATGTGCCGGCTCACGATTTAACGATTTTTCACGATATTTACCCCCCCCAAACGGCAACAATACGATTCCCTCCCCCTCCCAGCCGAAATCGATCGTTAAGACGATCGAGGACACGATTCACATCTCTAGTTTTTATTATACTTTATGGTCTCTCTATTCTTTATTTGAGGGTCTATCTGTGTTTTGCATGTGTGACTGAAATGAGGTTTTCTAATAGTATGTAGTTCCTATGCAGCTTGACTTGTTCTATTTTCCTAATAGGAGGTGTATTACTGTTTTAGGCCTGGTGTAATATTTGCAGTGTTAAGTTTCATAGGTAAAGTGGTTACTGTTTAAATGCAGGCAGTTAGTGTTGTTTTGATATAGAAAGTTTATTGCATTGTAATTCTGTTTTCTCGTGGCTCTCTGAGGGTCATGCCCATGCTCAAGATGCATTACAGTAGGGCTAATACCATATGGTTTCCAAGTGTCTCTTGCTTTTTTGTAGAGTTTTCTTTTTGGCACCACAGTAATACATGAAAACATAATATAATACACATTTTAAGTGATATTTGTACCTAGAATACTGTACTTTGAATGTCCTTTTTCATGTAAAATCTGTTATTATAAATGCATAATTTTTAATTGTGTGTGAGGCAGTGGTGCGGTGGTTGGTTAAAGGCTGTAAGGTTTTCTTAGGGCATCTAATACCCTTGTACTGGCTATGGGCATTGGTGTACAAACATTTAACAGAGTCTCCCAACTAATGGTGTCATGTGTTGTGTAATGGGTGAGCGAAGGCACAATTTTTCACTTGGCCATGGGAGCCACATTACCTAGCTACAGCTCTATCGAAACACCCCCAGAATTCCTCTTTTTCTCCGGCTAGATTTTAGCTGGATAATGACTGATCCCGATAAAGGGCTGAATATACCAAACTTTGCAATTTTGATGAATAACTAAGCTATGGTGTTTGAATTTTGACCTCTTAATTGTTCTACCAATTCATTGCTTTAGGTATCTGGCCTGGTATTAGTTTAAAACTTAATACCTATGGTTTCCTGGATTAATTATTTTAATGACAGGATAATAATAGGATAATAACTTGAACTATATGTCTATACAGGTCTTACTGTTTTTCTTGTCTTGTTTTATGTTTGTTGTGTGCTGCAAGTTTGGAGTTTTTGTACAAAGGTTTTACATTTAGGTTATTAATCTCATATTGCTTAGAAAGTAGAAACAAATATACTATGTTAGCTTGTAAATATAAAATTTGCTAAAAGAAAACCCAAGAAAGTAGTTGGACAAATTTGATACCATTATTATGCTAACAAGTGTTTTAAGATGCAAAGTTTAATGATTACTAAGGCCCCTTCAGCAATGGTCATCTTTCTTCATTTAATGGAGAGAATATATAACAACTTGCCATGAGCACTTTGAAATGATATATGGTACATGGCTGGCTGGTACAGTTTTCTTTTAAAGGTGAACATTAATCTTTTCTGTCTTGTGACTAAATAGATTGTGAAGTAGATATTGTAAATATAACATTAATACATTTTCTTTCAATCCTTTCTCCATTTATGTTTTCAAGTTGATAATGGACTGATCAGAATTCTGACATTATTAATATCTAAACCTTTCAAATGATGATCTGTTGTTTTTAAATGACTCTGTTTTAGTGTGTCAATGCTTTTGCTCTGATCAGAAGTTCACAGGTGGACAACCACAAAACATGAAATAATTTTTAATTAAATAGTTTAAGGACATATGCACTATATTAATGCTTCTCAATCCAGTCCTTGAGGATCACTTAACTGGCCTGGTAGGGATGAGCATTCATTTGAAACAAATACAGAAATATGAGACACATTTGATGCCATTTTTTGTTCATTCCACTTGCATGCCCTGAGCCCTGACAGTTCAGTAGTCAACATCTCCTCAGCTCCAGAGCCATAGCTGCATGTGATGCTTCCTACCCTCAACCCCAGAGGTAACTGCAGAATATAACAGGGGAATTATTACTTTTTTTTACTAAATAAGGAAAACCTTGCTCTTCATTTCCCCTCAATTCAAGCCTTACTACAGCTCCTCTCAATATTGGAGGTGCCAAGGGGGTAACAATTTTTAAGACAGATTTTCAACCCATGGCATCACATGCCACTAAAACGTCCTTCCCTTTCCTTCCTGTAAAATTCCTTATTTACCCTGTTGACCACAAGGCTAGAAGAAAAGGGCAGATACCACCTGCCCCTATACTTAACCCAATCCAGCTAGCACAGAAATCTTTAACAAGCTTAACAATTGTCCAATCTTTATGTCTGCAGTTTGTATCTATTTTCTGTCTCTACTTGCTCTTGGCTTTCTCTTAGTTTCCTTTCTGTCTTATACTTTTTCTTTTAAAACTTATTTTCTGGTCTTTCTCTCATTTCTTTATCATTTGTTATTTTTCCTTCAGCTCTTTTTGTCCTTTGGCTATCTCTCCACAATCCATTATATTCTCTCACCTCCTCCACTCACACTCCTGCCACTTTCATCTATCTCCTCACTCCTATATGCTTTTTCTCTCTACAATGATCCTTCTCTTCTCAGAACTATTCTCTTAGTTTACCTCCCTATAATCTCCCCTCCTTTATGCCCCAGTCCTCTTCACCTTTCTCTACCTCTAACTAATTTCTGATCCCCAGCTCCTCTTCTTATCACAGCCTAGGTGTTGCGATCCTGCCCGCGAGGAGCGCGGGCAGGCTCTTACCTTCACAGCCAGTCTGGCTGCTGACGCTGCTGCTTCTCTTTCCCTGAATCAGCTGGGGCCGTCCCCGCAGCTGTTGCCATGCAGCCGGCTCCTCTGCTCCTGTTTCTGCCTGCCCCCGACGTGCTGCTGCGATTCCGGGACCTTCAGCCAGCAGGGAGGTCGTCTCTCCCAGTGCCTGCTTCAGCCCGGGTCCTCGCCCGGCAGGGAGCCGTCCCTGCCGGTGCCTGCAGCCTCTCCAGCTCCCTGCAGTCAGCACTTCTCTCTTCAGCCTTGCAGTGTGGAGCAGTGCCTGCAGCCTGCTACAGCCCCCTGCTTCCCCTGCAGCCAGCCTTACCTCTCTCTGCTTCTTCCTGCTTCAGTCCTTGTGGCTGGGAGCTGTTCCAGCGACCTGCCTTCACCCAGCTCCAGTCCAGGGCTGCTCCACTGCTTCCCTGGGCCTTCCACGTGGCTGAGGACGCCACCAGCTTCCAGCTCTTCTCTCCAGCTCCCTAGGGCGCGGGTGCGCGCCTCTCTGCTCCTCTTCAAGGGCCAGCCAGGTGTGGCCCCCTGCTGACCCCTCCCTGGGCGTTGTCCACCTCAGCTCTACGAAAGGGCTCAGCGTTCAGTCTGTCTTTGCCTTCGCAAGGAGTTGGTCACTCCTGAGAACCTTCGCTCCAGGAAGTCGTCCGTGTTCCAGCCTTCTGCAAGGTCCTATGTTTTGTGTTCTCTGTCGGAGCTCCTCGTCCAGTCCTGATGTCTGCCTGCCGTTCCAGTCCCAAGGTCTGTCTCTTGATCCAGTACCTCTGTTTCAGTCATGATGTTACCTGCTGTTCCTGATGTCCATGTTCCTGCCCTAAGGTGTGTCTCCTGTTCCAGTATCCGTGTTCCAGTCCTGATGTTACCTGCTGTTCCAGATGTCCTTGTTCCAGCCCTGAGGTCTGTCTTAGTCCTTGTTCCTGATCCTGATGCTTTGGCTGCCAGTGTGCAGCAAACCTTGCCTTGAGCTGCCAGGAGTGCAGCAAACCTTGCCTTGAGCTGCCAGGAGTGCAGCAACCTGCTTCTTCCCTGTGCTCTCCCGCTCTCAGCGTGGTCCGTGACCAGCCTTCCTGGGCTGAGTAGGGCGCGCATGGGACAGGGTGGTCCGCGACTCAGTCCCGCTGGTGGTCTGAGTAGGGCGCCCTGAGGGACAGTGCCCATGTCTTCCTTCAGCCCTTGTACCTGAGTCCACCTCTGTGCATCCAGTACCTCGTCCTGAGTCCACGTCTATGCCTGAGTCCACGTCTATGCATCCTGCACCTCGTTCCTGAGTCCACGTCTAAGCCTGAGTCTACGTTGTTCCTGAGTCTCGTCTGAACCCATGTTCCAGTCTTCGCTGCCCTGGCCTCCATCTGGCCTGCCGCTTCGTGCCGTACCCTGCGGCATGTCCGAAAGGGCTAGGAACGGTCGGAGGACTGTTCACAAGACCAACATTGCGTTGTTGGGTCTTCCGAAGCATGCAGGTCCGGAGGAGGGCCTGTCTCCGGTCATCACTCCAGCCTAGCTCCCGTCCAGCCCATGCTCAGGCATGCCACGCCTCCCGCGGCACCTCTTCAGACCTCTCTGGCGTCGGGCCGCGGCCCAAGGGCACACACATCTCCCAGGAGTGGGATCGCTCTCCTAGCGCTCCACAACACTAGGTCCCATATCCCAGCTTGAATATCCTTCTCCCAGCCATGTTCTCTCTCTTACAGTTCCAATCCCTTTCTCAGGTCCTCTTTTCCTCAGAGCCTGTATCTCACTCTCCCATAGCTCCATTATCAGTTATTCATTCTTTCTTTCACAGTTTCTCTCCTCATCTCCCAGCCAGAATTCCCTCTCATTCTCACAGCTTGTGTCTGCCTCTCTCTCTTCTAGAGCTCCATTATCAGCCCTTCTTCCCCTCACAGTTCCTCTCCTCCCCTCTTAACCAGGACAACTTCTTTCAGTTCCTCTATCAGACCAACACAGAAGTATTCCCTCTTCCAGTCAGCATTCCCTCTCCTCCTATCACTATCTCCTTGCTAGAGATACCAACTGTCCCCAGGTCAATTGAACAGGCTGATCCAGAGGGTAAGACTAAATGGTCAGTTTTCGAAATGGAGAAAGGTAGTTAGTGAAGTACCCCAGGGATTAATATTGAGAACTATGCTGTTTAACATTTTCATAAATGATCTGGAAAAGGGAACTAGTTAGATGATCAGATTTCCAAATGGCAAACAATTATTCTAATTTGTTAAAACAATGGTGGATTGTGAGGAACAGCAGAAGGACCTTGTGAGAATAGGAAACTGGGCAACTGAATGGCAGATGAAATTCACTGTAGAAAAGTACAAAGCAATGTACATAGGGAAAAGTAATCCCAACTACAGATATACAATGCTGGTTCTGTATTGGGAGTCATTACCCAGAAAAAAGACCTTGTGAACATGACATTGAAATACTTAGCTCAGTGCATAGCAGTGGTTAAAAAAGCAAATAGGATGTTAGAAATAATCTGAAAAAGAATGGAGAATAAAACAGAAAATATCATATTGCCCCTGAATTGAGCAATAGTATAACCGCACCTTGAGTATTATATGCAGCTCTGGTTGCTCTACCTCAAAGGTGCAGAGGAAGGTGAAAACATAAGAATATGCCATACTGAATCAGACCAAGGGTCCATCAAGCCCAGCATCCTGTTTTCAACAGTGGCCAATCCAGGCCATAAGAACCTGGCAAGTACCCAAACATTAAGTAGATCCCATGCTTCTAATGCCAGTAATAGCAGTGGCTATTCCCTTAAGGGTAGATTTTAATAGCTGCGCGCGTCCATGTGTGTGCGCTTCCCGGCACATGCACATGGATGCGCCGATTTTTTAACATGAGCGCGCTGGCGCATGCATATTATAAAATCGATGGGCTGTGTGCACGTGCGTGCCAGATTTTGTAATCCGCGCATGCAAGGGGGGGAAGGATTTTTGCATACCTTGTGCAGCAATGCATTTTGTCCTTCCCCAGTTGCCTCCCAGTCTGCTCCAATTAAGAAACATACTAGGAGGGAACTTCCCTACCCCCTACTCTAACCTCCCTTCCCCTTCCCCTTCCCCTCTCCTCCCCAACCCCTAAATCAAAATTTATTTTTTTTTACCGTTTTTGCTCATCTCACTTCAGCTCCCGAGCTGAAGACTGTTGTGCGTGCCGGCAGCTGGGACAGCGAACAATGGCGCCGTCCGAGCCTGCACCCCCGCCCAAAACACATCCTCTGGCCTGCCCCTTCCAAGAGGCCCGGCACTTCAGCACATATCGGGCCGGGCTTTACGCACATGGCCGGGCCTCTTGGAAGATTTGCCCGGCCACGTGCGTAAAGGCCAGAATTTACGTGCGCCGGGCATTTAAAATCTGCCCAAAAGTCAACTTGATTAACAGAAATTAATGAACTTCTCCTCCAAAAACCTATCCAAAACTTTTTTAAACCTAGCTACACTAAAGGGGATGGGACATTACTCCTATGATGAGACGCTATGAAGGTAAGATGATAGAAGTTTATAAAATTATGAGTGGGGTGGAACAGATAAATAAAAGATGGCTATTTACCCTTTCAAATAATACTAAAACAAGGAGACATTCCATGAAACTAACAAACAGCAGATTCAAACAAATTGTAGAAAGTACTTTTCACTTAGCATATTTTCAAGCTGTGGAATCTGTTACCAGAGGACATGATCAAGGTGACAAAGTAGTGGGATTTAGAAGAGGTTTGGATAAGATTCTGGAAGAAAAATCCATAACACATTATTAGCCAGGCAGACTAAAGAAAGCTATTACTTTTCCTGAGAGTGAGTAAAGAATAGCCACTGCCATTAGCAATGGTAACATGGAATAGACTTAGTTTTTGGGTACTTGCCAGGTTCTTATGGCCTGGATTGGCCACTGTTGGAAACAGGATGCTGGGCTTGATGGACCCTTGGTCTGATCCAGTATGGCATTTTCAAATGTTCATATGTACTTTATTTATTTATTTAGTTATTTATTTAAAGATTTTTATATACCGACATACACTCTGAGTATCACATCGGTTTAAATAAAACATGAACTTGGCATAGTAGTGCTTTACAGGGAACTAGTCATATAAGCATGTAACTTGCAAAAGAATATGGGATCTGCCAGGTACTTGTGACCTGGATTGGCCACTGTCGGAGACAGGATGCTGGGCTCAATGATCCTTGGTCTGACCCAGCATGGAAATTCTTATGTTTTTATGGTTTTGGACCACTGCATGCATGGATTTGTAGTTCTGATTTTCTTTGGTTTAATTAATGAGACAATCACAATTACACATTCATGCATTTAGTGAGGGAAACTGGGACTGGATCAGACTGTTGGTTGATCTGGGCTCAGTTTTCAACTCTACTCCCAGTATTGCCTTCAGCCTCTCTCTCACCACCTGATAATCTTCACTCTCTCTCTCTCTCTCTCTCTCAGTCACATTAACCCTGCTCATCTTCACTGTACCTCAGTTCATAGAAAAAGGCAGAAAGCATGTCTGTCTTATACCGCTGCTGCTCTTTGTTCTCCCTGCAGTTTATTGGTCAGAATTTCCACAGCTAGCTAATGAGCTGCAGGAGGAGGTAGGAGCAAAGCACAGGAAACAAGTGTTTCCTGTCTGCCCTCTCTTGCAGCATCCTATTGATCAGACTATAAGTTAGGGATGTGAATCGTTTTTTGACGATTTAAAATATCGTCCGATATATTTTAAATCGTCAAAAATCGTTAGGGCCACAATACAATACCAATTCCCCCGATTTATCGTCAAAAAATTGTAAATCGGGGGAAGGGGGAGGGCAGGAAAACCGGCACACTAAAACCCCCTAAAACCCACCCCCGACCCTTTAAATTAAATCCCCCACCCTCCCGAACCCCCCCCAAATGCCTTAAATTACCTGGGGGTCCAGCGGCGGTCCGGAACCCACCCTGACGCTTTAAAACTAATCCCTTTGCTTTCCCCACCCTCCCGACCCCCCAAAAAACATTTTACAGGTACCTGGTGGTCCAGTGGGGGTCCCGGGAGAGATCTCCCGCTCTCGGGGCGTCAGCTGCCACTAATAAAAATGGCGCCGATGGCCTTTGCCCTTACCATGTGACAGGGTATCCGTGCCATTGGCCGGCCCCTGTCACATGGAGGGAGCACTGCATGGCCGGCGCCATCTTTAAAAATGAGATTAAACTGAGAATTTAGGATAATATTCTGGCCAGAATTTAGGTGGGGATTTTAATTTTTAAAAAATATTCTTTCAAAATGAACTGAGTTAAGATATAGGGCAGGGTAGTGGTTTTCTGTTATAACTAATAAATTCTTCTTTTTCTATAATGCCAAGTATGTTGGTTTCCTATAGAGTATAACAACTAAATGATATATAAATATATATACAATTATATTGCTTATATTACTTGCAAAAGTAAAAATATTGTATATTTATGTTATATTCTGCTCCAGGCTCTGCTCCCCATCCCTTGGAGAACTTTTAATTAAGTAGGCATTTTACACTGCAGGGGAGGCAGAAAGAGCAACAAAGGAAATACAAATGTCTCCTGCCTGCTCTCCTTTTGCAGAACTGCAACACAGAGTTCTGAGTTCCCATCAACAGGAGTGCAGGATACAATAAGAAAAGTGCTCAGCCACCCACAGAGTTTGTGCTGATGTCTACAATGAATATGTATATGATATATTTGTATACACTGAGGTCAATATTCAGTCAACTACTGAAAGGGTAAGATAACCTAATCTTGGCATGCTATCTTTAGGTGAAATTGCCAGCACGAAGGTAAGGACGGGAAATAGCTAGACTCTGTTTTTCGAAACATTACAGTCAGAAGGTAGGAAGGGTAATAAATCTGACAGCGGGGTACCTTTTAGGGTAATCAGTACAATCAGAAGGGAGGACGTATAGGAGTTCTGATCACAGAGGAGTTTTTTGAGTAATTTATACATTTTATACATACGGAAGAGAGGGGTGGGTACTGGGATTAGAATGCAGAGACTTTTTATTTTAATTTACAATTTACAGTCGGGAAGGGGGGTGTTAGGGTTGAAATGCCTAGGTTATGCTGGATTAACGCCAACCTGCACTCCAATTAGGTTTGCCAGGAGAGGACGGTTAAAGGTAGCGCGCCCACCCCCTCCCAACACCACCGGTACCGCACAGGTGGAGATCTTCCCAAGTCTTGTTTTCAGTTGTCAGAATGGCCGAGTGGTCTGAAGCGCCAGACTCAAGTCTTCCTGCTTCCCTGTGCTGGGTGCTTTGCTCTCCATGTCTACTCTGTATCTCGTAGATGCCCCTTCCCTAAAATGGTTATTCTTTTCAGCAAAAGCTTTACTAGTATCAGCCTTCTTCTGGAGCTCCACACATAGAAAGACAAGGGTTCGTCTGGGAGTTGAACCCAGGACTTCTCGCACCCTAAGACAGAATCATTCCTCTAGACCATTTACCTGCTTGTAGTGTATATCTGCAGTTGAAATGCAGAAGTCGTGCTGGATTAACGCCAACCTGCACTCCAAGTAGGTTTGCCAGGAGAGGACGGTTAAAGGTAGCGCCCCCACCCCCTCCCAACACCACCTGTACCGCACAGGTGGAGATCTTCCCAAGTTTTGCTTTCAGTTGTCAGAATGGCCGAGTGGTCTAAGGTGCCAGACTCAAGTCTTCCTGCTTCCCTGTGCTGGGTGTTCTGGTCTCCTGATGGAGGTGTGGGTTCAAATCCCACTTCTGACATGCTCAGCCTATAGTTCAGAACCTCAGGCTTATTTTTTTCAATTCATTTTAGGTTCCAATTGAAAAGCAGACATGACAAGCTGGGTCGCACCGATGGTCAATTTAGGGCAGTATCCTGATCCACAATCTGAAACGGATACTCACCAGCAACCGTGAATTGTACAACAATGACACCAATTTAGGTACCAGACCCTGCCAGAAGCCCAGATGCCAATTCTGTCCACAGATTAAGCCAGACAACACCATCACGGGACCCAACGACATCAACTACAACATCCGACCCCTTTCCCTGCTCTTCCTCCAATGTGATACATGCCTTGTCACTCTGATGTCTACCTAGGACAAACAAGTCAATCTATAAGGAAAAGAAGAAATGGACATAAATCTGTCATGAGAAATGGCAACATTCAGAAACCAGTATCAGAACATTTCAACCTTCCAGGACATTGTCTATCTGACCTTAAAATAGCTATTCTCCTACAGAGAAACTTCAAAGGAGCACTCCAGGATGTAACTCCAGGATGTAACTGGAGCTCATTCACAAAATGAACAGCATCACCCTGGGTCTGACCTAGACAATGGCCTAATGACTCATCACAGCTATCTGTGAACTTAACCCTTAGCAGCTCCAGCTGCCTTTTCACACTTACCTCAGTTATCAAAAGGCTATACACTAATGCTATTAACACTCTCTCCACATCATTTCCTGACTAACCCAGTGCCTTCTCTCTTTGCCCCATATATTTTATCCATCTCTTTCAAAAGAGTATTCACTTAGGAGCAGAGGTGTATATCACAGCACAGCTATGACTCTTCAAGGGTCTCTTCTGTTGCTGACTTCAGGAGGGCTAACAGAATGAATCAACATAAAGTGTAAACTCAGGATCAACCGAGAAGGAAGCAGAGATCGCAAGCAGGTGATTTCCCAGTGGATGCTATCTCTCTGAAATGTCATTTCCAGAAATTGTATTTCTTGGCTTTCTAGCAAGCTAAGTATCACCTCCATTAAATAGGCCTTTGAGCACCACAGGAATGATATCAACACACCCACTGTTATCGTCACGTGTTATAAAGATCGAGGCTGTGTTATGCTTAAGGCCTGATTGCTTACCACCTATTTCCAACCTGATGGTGACAGAGCGAGCCAGAGATGCGGGACGCGGTTCTTTCAGCTCTTATCTCTGATATGATTGTTGTGCCTCTACTTGTCTTTCTTAATAAGTTTTCGCACATTATTACATCATATTTGGTTACTAGGGTTCGATGTTTTATTTCATGTGTAATATTTGAAATATTTCTTGAAATCTTATAAAGCACTTTAACATCCACAGTTGTATATTAAGGAATTGAGATGGTTAGCAAGAAATAATGCAAAATGCCTGCGATGATAGGCACTTCATCACTTTGGATTAGGGAGGGCTGCATATGCTCTAGAAGGTTACTCGGCATGTCTGTCCCGAGACAGGTGAAGACTGTGAGGAGGCAGAACATTAAAACTAGGGCAAAAATTAGGAATTGTTTCTGCCTGTCTCACTTGCTCCTTTGGCTTTGCTCTCCATGTCTACTCTGTATCTCATAGATGCCACTTCCTTAAAATGGTTATTCTTTTCAGCAAAAGCTTGACTAGTACCAGCCTTCTCCTGGAGCTCCACACATACAAAGGCAAGGGCTCGTCTGGGAGTTGAACCCAGGACCTCTCGCACCCTAAGCGAGAATCATACCCCTAGACCAACGAGCCAGGGGATGGGAAGGTTCAGCTCCTGCTCGACTGCTACAGCAAGGCGTAGTGGGCGAAAACAGGGTGGCACTGAAATCAATGGCAGGGGATTGTCCCCATCTACGGATTTCTGGGTTACGGGTCGAGCACGTGCTGCTGCGCCTCTTGTAGCATGGGATTTCTTTAAATTTTGGGTCATTGCCAGCAATGTTCCCTCCAAGCAATGAATAGTTGCGTGCAAATATTTTTTCACGTGAGCAAC
Organism: Rhinatrema bivittatum; assembly: GCF_901001135.1. Classification (NCBI taxonomy): domain Eukaryota; kingdom Metazoa; phylum Chordata; class Amphibia; order Gymnophiona; family Rhinatrematidae; genus Rhinatrema; species Rhinatrema bivittatum. The sequence goes on along the minus strand of NC_042616.1, from coordinate 342,242,953 downwards.
AATTTTTTTTAAGCATCAGTTTTTAGCAGCGGTATTAGCTTGCATACCTGCCGGTAGCAGAAAGAAAAACTTTATGTGAGCGACCATGTAAAATCTGTGAATGACGCTGCGAAATGAATGAGCAATCGCTCACGTGCTCAGCTTAGAGGGAACTATTCTCGCCAGGCACTTTCGACTTGGATTGGCCACTGTCGGAGACAGGAAGCTGGGCTTGATGGATGCTTGGTCTGACCCAGCATGGCATTTGTATTTACTTTCTCCTCACGTTGCACATCAGGAAGAATTTGCACCTGCACACTGCCCTCTCACAGCAGTTATGCCTTCGTGGGGCTCTTCTCGTGCCCCGAGCTCTCTCATTCAAGAAGTGTCTGTCTCACTTGCTCCTTTGGCTTTGCTCTCCATGTCTACTCTGTATCTCGTAGATGCCCCTTCCCTAAAACGGTTATTCTTTTCAGCAAAAGCTTTACTAGTATCAGCCTTCTTCTGGAGCTCCACACATAGAAAGACAAGGGTTCGTCTGGGAGTTGAACCCAGGACTTCTCGCACCCTAAGAGAGAATCATTCCCCTAGACCATTTACCTGCTTGTAGTGTATATCTGCAGTTGAAATGCAGAAGTCGTGCTGGATTAACGCCAACCTGCACTCCAACTAGGTTTGCCAGGAGAGGACGGTTAAAGGTAGCGCCCCCCACCCCCTCCCAACACCACCTGTACCGCACAGGTGGAGATCTTCCCAAGTTTTGCTTTCAGTTGTCAGAATGTCCGAGTGGTCTAAGGCGCCAGACTCAAGTCTTCCTGCTTCCCTGTGCTGGGTGTTCTGGTCTCCTGATGGAGGCGTGGGTTCAAATCCCACTTCTGACATGCTCATCCTATAGTTCAGAACCTCAGGCTTATTTTTTTTCAATTCATTTTAGGTTCCAATTGAAAAGCAGACATGACAAGCTGGGTCGCACCGATGGTCAATTTAGGGCAGTATCCTGATCCACAATCTGAAACGGATACTCACCAGCAACCGTGAATTGTACAACAATGACACCAATTTAGGTACCAGACCCTGCCAGAAGCCCAGATGCCAATTCTGTCCACAGATTAAGCCAGACAACACCATCACGGGACCCAACGACATCAACTACAACATCCGACCCCTTTCCCTGCTCTTCCTCCAATGTGATACATGCCTTGTCACTCTGATGTCTACCTAGGACAAACAAGTCAATCTATAAGGAAAAGAAGAAATGGACATAAATCTGTCATGAGAAATGGCAACATTCAGAAACCAGTATCAGAACATTTCAACCTTCCAGGACATTCTCTATCTGACCTTAAAATAGCTATTCTCCTACAGAGAAACTTCAAAGGAGCACTCCAGGATGTAACTCCAGGATGTAACTGGAGCTCATTCACAAAATGAACAGCATCACCCTGGGTCTGACCTAGACAATGGCCTAATGACTCATCACAGCTATCTGTGAACTTAACCCTTAGCAGCTCCAGCTGCCTTTTCACACTTACCTCAGTTATCAAAAGGCTATACACTAATGCTATTAACACTCTCTCCACATCATTTCCTGACTAACCCAGTGCCTTCTCTCTTTGCCCCATATATTTTATCCATCTCTTTCAAAAGAGTATTCACTTAGGAGCAGAGGTGTATATCACAGCACAGCTATGACTCTTCAAGGGTCTCTTCTGTTGCTGACTTCAGGAGGGCTAACAGAATGAATCAACATAAAGTGTAAACTCAGGATCAACCGAGAAGGAAGCAGAGATCGCAAGCAGGTGATTTCCCAGTGGATGCTATCTCTCTGAAATGTCATTTCCAGAAATTGTATTTCTTGGCTTTCTAGCAAGCTAAGTATCACCTCCATTAAATAGGCCTTTGAGCACCACAGGAATGATATCAACACACCCACTGTTATCGTCACGTGTTATAAAGATCGAGGCTGTGTTATGCTTAAGGCCTGATTGCTTACCACCTATTTCCAACCTGATGGTGACAGAGCGAGCCAGAGATGCGGGACGCGGTTCTTTCAGCTCTTATCTCTGATATGATTGTTGTGCCTCTACTTGTCTTTCTTAATAAGTTTTCGCACATTATTACATCATATTTGGTTACTAGGGTTCGATGTTTTATTTCATGTGTAATATTTGAAATATTTCTTGAAATCTTATAAAGCACTTTAACATCCACAGTTGTATATTAAGGAATTGAGATGGTTAGCAAGAAATAATGCAAAATGCCTGCGATGATAGGCACTTCATCACTTTGGATTAGGGAGGGCTGCATATGCTCTAGAAGGTTACTCGGCATGTCTGTCCCGAGACAGGTGAAGACTGTGAGGAGGCAGAACATTAAAACTAGGGCAAAAATTAGGAATTGTTTCTGCCTGTCTCACTTGCTCCTTTGGCTTTGCTCTCCATGTCTACTCTGTATCTCATAGATGCCACTTCCTTAAAATGGTTATTCTTTTCAGCAAAAGCTTGACTAGTACCAGCCTTCTCCTGGAGCTCCACACATACAAAGGCAAGGGCTCGTCTGGGAGTTGAACCCAGGACCTCTCGCACCCTAAGCGAGAATCATACCCCTAGACCAACGAGCCAGTGGATGGGAAGGTTCAGCTCCTGCTCGACTGCTACAGCAAGGCGTAGTGGGCGAAAACAGGGTGGCACTGAAATCAATGGCAGGGGATTGTCCCCATCTACGGATTTCTGGGTTACGGGTCGAGCACGTGCTGCTGCGCCTCTTGTAGCATGGGATTTCTTTAAATTTTGGGTCATTGCCAGCAATGTTCCCTCCAAGCAATGAATAGTTGCGTGCAAATATTTTTTCACGTGAGCAACAATTTTTTTTAAGCATCAGTTTTTAGCAGCGGTATTAGCTTGCATACCTGCCGGTAGCAGAAAGAAAAACTTTATGTGAGCGACCATGTAAAATCTGTGAATGACGCTGCGAAATGAATGAGCAATCGCTCACGTGCTCAGCTTAGAGGGAACTATTCTCGCCAGGCACTTTCGACTTGGATTGGCCACTGTCGGAGACAGGAAGCTGGGCTTGATGGATGCTTGGTCTGACCCAGCATGGCATTTGTATTTACTTTCTCCTCACGTTGCACATCAGGAAGAATTTGCACCTGCACACTGCCCTCTCACAGCAGTTATGCCTTCGTGGGGCTCTTCTCGTGCCCCGAGCTCTCTCATTCAAGAAGTGTCTGTCTCACTTGCTCCTTTGGCTTTGCTCTCCATGTCTACTCTGTATCTCGTAGATGCCCCTTCCCTAAAATGGTTATTCTTTTCAGCAAAAGCTTTACTAGTATCAGCCTTCTTCTGGAGCTCCACACATAGAAAGACAAGGGTTCGTCTGGGAGTTGAACCCAGGACTTCTCGCACCCTAAGAGAGAATCATTCCCCTAGACCATTTACCTGCTTGTAGTGTATATCTGCAGTTGAAATGCAGAAGTCGTGCTGGATTAACGCCAACCTGCACTCCAACTAGGTTTGCCAGGAGAGGACGGTTAAAGGTAGCGCCCCCACCCCCTCCCAACACCACCTGTACCGCACAGGTGGAGATCTTCCCAAGTTTTGCTTTCAGTTGTCAGAATGGCCTAGTGGTCTAAGGCGCCAGACTCAAGTCTTCCTGCTTCCCTGTGCTGGGTGTTCTGGTCTCCTGATGGAGGCGTGGGTTCAAATCCCACTTCTGACATGCTCATCCTATAGTTCAGAACCTCAGGCTTATTTTTTTCAATTCATTTTAGGTTCCAATTGAAAAGCAGACATGACAAGCTGGGTCGCACCGATGGTCAATTTAGGGCAGTATCCTGATCCACAATCTGAAACGGATACTCACCAGCAACCGTGAATTGTACAACAATGACACCAATTTAGGTACCAGACCCTGCCAGAAGCCCAGATGCCAATTCTGTCCACAGATTAAGCCAGACAACACCATCACGGGACCCAACGACATCAACTACAACATCCGACCCCTTTCCCTGCTCTTCCTCCAATGTGATACATGCCTTGTCACTCTGATGTCTACCTAGGACAAACAAGTCAATCTATAAGGAAAAGAAGAAATGGACATAAATCTGTCATGAGAAATGGCAACATTCAGAAACCAGTATCAGAACATTTCAACCTTCCAGGACATTCTCTATCTGACCTTAAAATAGCTATTCTCCTACAGAGAAACTTCAAAGGAGCACTCCAGGATGTAACTCCAGGATGTAACTGGAGCTCATTCACAAAATGAACAGCATCACCCTGGGTCTGACCTAGACAATGGCCTAATGACTCATCACAGCTATCTGTGAACTTAACCCTTAGCAGCTCCAGCTGCCTTTTCACACTTACCTCAGTTATCAAAAGGCTATACTATAATGCTATTAACACTCTCTCCACATCATTTCCTGACTAACCCAGTGCCTTCTCTCTTTGCCCCATATATTTTATCCATCTCTTTCAAAAGAGTATTCACTTAGGAGCAGAGGTGTATATCACAGCACAGCTATGACTCTTCAAGGGTCTCTTCTGTTGCTGACTTCAGGAGGGCTAACAGAATGAATCAACATAAAGTGTAAACTCAGGATCAACCGAGAAGGAAGCAGAGATCGCAAGCAGGTGATTTCCCAGTGGATGCTATCTCTCTGAAATGTCATTTCCAGAAATTGTATTTCTTGGCTTTCTAGCAAGCTAAGTATCACCTCCATTAAATAGGCCTTTGAGCACCACAGGAATGATATCAACACACCCACTGTTATCGTCACGTGTTATAAAGATCGAGGCTGTGTTATGCTTAAGGCCTGATTGCTTACCACCTATTTCCAACCTGATGGTGACAGAGCGAGCCAGAGATGCGGGACGCGGTTCTTTCAGCTCTTATCTCTGATATGATTGTTGTGCCTCTACTTGTCTTTCTTAATAAGTTCTCGCACATTATTACATCATATTTGGTTACTAGGGTTCGATGTTTTATTTCATGTGTAATATTTGAAATATTTCTTGAAATCTTATAAAGCACTTTAACAT